>NC_139385.1:64550000-67012500 GCF_054392235.1 Sus scrofa
AAGACCTTCCTAAAGAGAAGGCAGGGAATTTGGAGGGGAAGAAACACAACTCTCCCAGAAAAAAAAGGGGGGGGGCAGCTTCTGATAAAAAGAATTAATCAAGCACTTAGAACAGTGAATGACAACATAAGACATTCAGAAAATCTGAGGACACCAGAAATAAACAGAATATCCAAACGCTTCCCCAAAGAAGTTCAAACAGGTCAGACTCAAATAAAAGAGCAAAGTCTTCAAAATTCCAAGAGAAAAAAGGACATCTAACCTAGAATATTTTCCACCAGCTAACATCTAAATCCCACATAAATAACAAAGGCATCTTCGGCCACCCAAAGACTTAAAGCCTTCACACCCCCGGCACCCTTTCCTATAAAGCGACTAGAAGATGCACTTCAGGAAAGTAAGGCAGTAAAACCACACCCACACCCACACCCACCCTGAAAGAAAAAAAAAATAGACTGTAGCATCCTAACAGAGATTCCAGGACAAGAGCTATGCGCCCAGCATACCTGGCCAGCTCTGAAGTACCTCCAGGGAGAAGAGTGGAATCTACAGGTTATCTGCAGCAATAACTCATTTGACGTATTAAAGTGTTTAGAAAAGCTGCTGATAAAGACTTAACTCTGCTAGACATTTGATATATCTTTCAGGGCATGGGAAGAGGAAAGTAATGACAGGTACAGAGAAAACTAAACAAATGAAAAAGCCAATGCAAGGGAAAACGAGTGTTTAACAAAGAAAATATAGGAGTTCCCAGGTGGCCTAGTGGTTAAGCATCTGGCGATGTCGCTGCTGTGGCTCTGGTCACTGCTATGGCCTGGGATTTGACCCCTGGCCCAGAAACTTCCGCATGCCATGGCTGCAGCCAAAAAAAAAAAAAAGAAAGTAATCATATTAGACTGCCTGGCCTAGAGATAAGGGTACAATATAAAAAACTGTCATTTTAAGCCGAAACTGACAGACTCGTGTAAGGCCAGGGGTAAGCATAACAGCTAATTCTTCAACCACAGGACTGCACTAACAGCTCAACAACTGTAACCACTGTCACAAGATGTCAATGAATGTATAAAACTGATAAATCAAGAACAAAGCCGTATAGGCATATAATTGAGAAATACAGCAGTCAATTGCAGACATAGTAACTAGAAGCACTGAAGCAGGTGCCTCTGGGGAATAGGACAGCTCCGAGTTTTGATAGAACTTCAGTTTGTTACTCAACTGTAACCAAGTGCAGCCCAAAATGGCTAAGTGTCCAAAAACCTTAAGGGTCATTTGATGAAAAGAACGTTTCAAGTCATAAAAATGGAGGCTTTTTCCTTTACAAAAATTTACTAATTATTGAAATATTACAAACTGAAAAGGCCGCACTGGAGATACCTGCAGTGCCCAGGGGGCAGATAGCCAATCTGCCAGAAAGCCTGGCCTCTCCTCCTCCAGGACATGACCCCCAACTCTCCTAATGCAACACGGGTCGAAAAGCAGCCCAGCAGCGTGGACCCTGCCAGCTCGGGGCTGCTCCATTGTTTCCTGCCAATAAGGGTACAACAAGGTAATTTCAGAAATCAACAAGAATGGTAGAAAATCTCAGCAAGCAGACAGGGTGACAGGGAGGGTGTCCTGTGATCCTGATAAGAAAACGATTCAGGCTATTTTCTGTGTCTCCGTACTCATCTCACTTTTCTAGCCATATGTCTGTACTTTATTTCATGACCCAGAGGAGCTCTGCAGAAAAGCTCGTCGGGGCTGGGCGCTTGTGCTGTGTCCACACCAAGGGGCTGGGAGGAGGCCCAGGGCGACACAGCCACTTTGGGGTTTAGAGCTGATGTCTCCTGTGCGGCCTGCTGTGTTCCCGGGCTCCTTGGGGGTAAGTGCACTATCTGCTGCCCTCACCACCGCATGTGCACCGACCACGCAGGGAGGGGCCAGCAAGGCAGCAGGGCAGCAGCAGAGCCAGGGCCCTCAACGGCAGGACAGCCCTGTACAGTTAACTTGTCTCCCCAAATCAGTTCTCAGCTCCTCATAATGCTATACAGATGTCAGAGCTCCCAAGATCCTGGTTTTTTAAACTTGAGAAATCCTAAATTTACCATTCTGTTTTTCCTTTTGAAGTTCTTACAGAAAACAAGGGCTTCCCAACTCAGTCCCTGCAAACACGTCACTTCTCTTCTGAAAGATGCCAGTGGACTTTTATGACTGAACCAGCCTCATAACAGAATATCATAAGAACCAAAGACCATGTAACTGCCAAGCTGGTCGTTGGTAAGAGAACCTCACCCTGGTCTCTGTTCTCTTCCTGGCCACCCCTCCCTAAGCCTCCCCCAAAATGTATCTGATTCACTTCTAATGTTATCATATTATTAGAGCAAAATAACTTGTCAACCAAATCTTCCCAAAGCACTTGGAAATCTCTGTCACCTGATAATCATGTAACTGGTCCCAAATTAAGTATTAAGCATATCTTAGTATCTTAACACTGGTACTTCAGCAGAACAGTATTAAAACCAACCTGAATGTATGAGAAATCTGTTTGAAGTAAATATTCAAAGCGATGACCTGCAAGCACTTTACAGGATGACCCTCGAGAGATATGCTAGCTACTTGCAGGAGAAACAAAGCGTTTTTTAAAACACTGGTTTTTAAAAGAGAAGGTGTTTCAACCCTTACAAGTATCACAAATTCCAAAAAGGTGGTGTCTGACTGTGAGAACTTACTGAGGATCAAGTCCTTGATGCCAGTAGGGTCAATGGCCACGCAGTCTGCACTTCTGCACATTCGCTTCCTAAGATGAGGAGTGAACTTTGCCTGAGAGGCATGAACCTCACAGGTTCTCAGACTGGCACCGCCCAGTTCTGCCAGGACCACCCGGGTCTGAAAGCAGTGCGCTCCTGCATTACTGTCACTGCTGTCTGCCAATTTAAATCATTAGAACAGAGAAAACTGAAAGCGCTGTGACGCGTGATGAGGAGCGCAGGCCTCATAAACTTCATGCCACTGAGAGACAGAAAACATCTGCGCTCTGAGGGGAGGCGAGCGCTCGGCTGGAGCAGCTATTCACAATCAGGTGAAAGTATTCATTCATAAAGAAATGAGAGAAACAAAAGAACACCTCCGAAACGGAGGTGTCAAAGCACCCTTCTCTAAGTTAAAATGTTATTTGGTTCCTAAGATGTGTTCGTTCCTTGGAAATGAAACTCCTTCGATTATTCCTTGGCTTAGCACACGTGTTTGGGGATTCGTTTTCAAAGGTAGGATATATAAATTTTTTTGCAAAAAAAAGTCTGCTTTTCCAGAATCAGTCCACAAAAATCTACGAAGACACACACACAAATATACAATCCAAAAGTGCCCCAGGTGATATTTTTGGATAATGTCATTATGTACAAATATTCAAAAGTGGTTAAGAAGAAAGACAAAACAAGTTTGCAGCTATGCAATTAAGCACTGAATTACAAAGTTTCCAGCAATAAGGAATTAAACAACTCTCATGGGCAGGGTTTGACCTGATGGTTGCTTTTTCCGCAAGGCTTTTGATGTTCCTGATTGAGTTTTAGTTCCCAAACAGTTTTTGGAAGCTGGGGGTTGACATTTTTTAAGAGCGCCACACACCAACGCCTGTGTGTTCCACAGGGCTGGCTTCCCCTCCCTAACCCAGCCGGGAGTCCGTGCAGCAGGAAGCAGCTGTCTCAGAACAAGTCCGTTCATGCCCCTCAGGCAGGTCAGCCCTCCTCCTGAAGAAAATACCTACTTCGACAAAATTCATCCCCTCCCAGTGAATGTCTTTACCTCCAATTAAAAACAAGAGGTACCATCCTGGGGAGGTCACAGTTACAGATCCCCCTCAAACACTGAAGTGCTTGCTTCCCAAAGGTTCCACTGGTGATTCGTAGAAGCTGCACAATTTACATGGCCCTTCCTTGCTGAGCAGTTGAAAGCAATTTTAAATTTTAGCACAGGCACAAATCCCAAGGCTCCTCCTAAGGCAGCTGACCGGCGGACCCTTTAAAGGGCCACACCACAGCCTGCAGGGAAGGAGGGAATTTCAGTAGGTGAAGTTCAGCAAGAAGGGCCCAAGAATTCGCCCCAACCTTGCTCTTTCCGCCTCCCCTCCTCTCCCGGACCACCGCCCTAGGCCAAGCATCAGCTGATCCTTCCCAAACCTCCTCTGACCAAGGCCCCCACTTGTAGGGACCACCTCCCCCATCCCAACAAAACTTTCAATGGCACTTCAATGCCTCTGAAACTCCTGCTCCAATAACCTGAATAAATGCTCCTCAGATGCCCTCAACCCCTCAGCCTCCTGCCATTCCCAAAGGTCACCCTCAGCCCTTTCACCACACACCCCCCCTTCAATAAAAGAGGGGGAGAGAGTCAGCACAGCACCTAACGAGTGGCAAACTCTCAGGTGAGCCCTGCTGACCGTCTTTGGGCCTAAAGTAGCTTCCTTCTCAACTTTCAAGGCCTCCAGCCCACCCTTCCTCCAAGGGCAGGGTCAGACCGGGTCAAGACACTCGTGAGTCCCCTGTGAGTAAGCCCTGACTCCAGGCACAGCGCCTGCTGGATTCTCAACTCCCTAACTCGCCTTTCTCCCCCCTACCCCCCTCTCTCTCCCTACCCCCAGGCCTTTCCAGAAGTCGGATCTTCCTGCCTTTAGCCAAGACATTTTGGAACACCAGCCACTGAATGCTCACAAAATGCAAAATAACAGTGGCTACCCCAAGGAAAAAAAAAATGGCCAAATGAATATTCAAAATAATAAAACCCAATAACGAAAATAAACTATCATTTCTGGTTTGGACTTTTTTTTTCCTCAAGACCACACCCATGGCACATGGAAGTTCCCAGGCTAGGGGTCTAACTGGAGTGTAGCTGCCAGCCTACGCCACAGCAACACCAGAGTTGCGTGTGCAACCTACACCACAACTCACGGCAACGCAAAATCCTTAACCCACTAAGTGAGGCCAGGGATCACACTCACATCCTTATGGATACTAGATGGGTTCCTTACTGCTGAGTCAGGAACTCCTGGTTTGACTTTCACATTATCATTGCCCCCTTTTGATGAAAATAATTAAAATTCACTATATCTACTCAACATGCACAAGATCATCTTATACACACTGCTATAAATACACGGTACTGTGAATGAAACACTGTGAACAGAAATTCACAACTTTCTTCACATTTTATGAGTATTCTTCCTTATGATCCCTCAAAAACCTGAAGCAAAAAAATAAATCTCTCTAAATAGAATATAACCTGGGTCTCAACCCCTTTTTAAAATACAAAGGGATATACTGTTCAACGATATCCAAACTATTTACCATTTTTGGCAGAGATAGAGAAAATTATAAACTATCCCCGAGAAAGCCATTTTCACAGAACAGATCAAAACTCAGAAAACTACTCATTCACTCCACATAAATACAATCTTCTAAAAATAAGCAACCAATGTCACCAAAAAAGTTCATAGTAAAAACAAAAAATAGAAACTATGACAAGAAAATAAGTTAGGACTACAGGTTGCTCGGCTTACAAATGTTTTAGCTGAAATTATGTTTCAAAAAAAAAAACCTTATCAATAACAAATTAAAAACAAGTATTTTCCAAACTCCGATGCTAGTCACACTAATGGATGTTCAGGAACAGGAAACAATTGCTGGTGTTAATAAACGAAGCCCCAAACTACTATATGCAAATCATGCCAACGAAAATCCTAACCAAATTCCCAAGCATGGGTTAAACAGTTCCAGAAATCACACATCTAAAGGGAGGAGAAAAGGGAGATGTTAACGGTCACTGCTATTTCCACCATCTCTAAGACTAAGCTGCCCAGAATCAGTCCATTAAAGTGAAGGCACTTCCCAGGATAGTAAGTAAACATGGATGAGATCATCAGGAAAATGTTAACACCGAACCTTTCTTTGATAGGAAGGAATTCATGGGGGGGGGGGGTAAGAACAGCATTGTGACTATCTAAAAAACAAAAAAAGGCACATCCTGAAGTATCTTTGGGTGAAACAGTATCTGGGCTTTAAGATAATGGGAGGAGAGGGGAGGCAGACAAAACCAGATTAATCACGTGCTGGTAACTGTTAAACTGGTGCTCTCTCTTTGGCATCAGTTTCAAACTCTCCGTAATAATAAAATAACGGCAGGGCAGGCGAGAAAAAAACCTCAGGCACTCTTGCTCCGGATTGCATGCCACTGATGCACAGATTTCTTAATTCCTCAGGTTTGCATAATATGAGAGTTTCTCCTTAGCTACACTGACTGTAGTGACACTGTGCCACTGCCACCATGCCCAACACCTCCCAAAGATCGTGCTCAGCAAATGTACCTCAAAAGCTTGGGGAAAAGGGGAACCACAAGAGAGAAGTACGAGGGGAAGCCCTTGGCTATGAACCTGCCCCAACTGCCCCCATAAAGAATTCCTGACTCTTGGGAGTTCCCGTCGTGGCGCAGTGGTTAACGAATCCGACTAGGAACCACGAGGTTGCGGGTTCAATCCCTGCCCTTGCTCAGTGGGTTAAGGATCCAGCATTGCCCTGAGCTGTGGTGTAGGTTGCAGACACGGCTCGGATCCTGCGTTGCTGTGGCTCTGGCGTAGGCCAGTGGCTACAGCTCCAATTTGACCCCTAACCTGGGAACCTCCATATGCTGCAGGAGTGGCCCAAGAAATGGCAAAAAGACCAAAAAAAAAAGAATTCCTAACTCTTAAACCAATGAGGACACATTCAGGTCTCATTCTTTATTCTAACGATTAAAAAAAAAAAAAAAAAAAAAAAAAAGGACAGTCAGCTTCTAATTTACTTCACCAGCACTCACACCCACCTTGACCCGAGAAGACACAAACAATCTAACTACTGTGTAACCAGGTCAAAACAAGTTCTGGCTAACTCACTTGGAAGACAACACTCAACACTCAGATTAAGCCAGAAAAACTGGGTTAGAAAAAAACTACCGGTGCTTAAACAAACACTGGGGCTCCGGAAAATGTTTTTAAGCCAGTGAGCAGACCACTCGGGGAGTTGCAACACAATCTTTTCCATAATTTTCCAAAGGCTTCCAAATTCAGTTGAGCCCAGCGGGCTGCGTTAACAGGGCTCCCTTTCAAATTCAAAAATCTGGCTGAGGCCCCAACTGTTAACCAACAAAACACATGCTAATTCACTAGAGATCACCTAAGAATACAGACTCAAGTTCAGGCCACAGGCCAGTACACAACCCAGGCCAGTACACAGCCCAGGCCAGGGGAAGCTAGGGCTGGGGAGAGGCCTTGGAGAAGCAGATAAGCCCTATTCACAAAGCAGAAAAGAGACAATAGGATCCACACTTAATTTGGCCTAAGAAAACGGTCTACAGTCAGCTTCCAACCCCCCCACACACACTCCCTCCCCCCCCTGTCCATTTTTAATGAGACAATGACAATTCTTCACAGCCAACCACAAAGCCCTGCTTCATAAGATATTTTTTTTCTGTCCCAATCTTGTACCCAGCTACAACACTCTAACAGGCTACAAAACACCCCCAGTGCAGATAACTTTGAGAAAGCTGTTCAGTAATAAGAAACAAATCAGGACTGGGGAGAATTTCACATTTGTTTCAAATTCTCAAGGCTTCCCCCTCAATTACCTACAGCTAACCCTCATTTCCAGAACAGCAGGGCTAGTCATATCTGGTGTCCAGGAAGTCTTCAGATTTGTTAGTTTCATTTACTGTTGGGGGCAAGTGGGGGGAGGGGGTGCTGTTAGAGAAAGACCTGGGGTGGGTGTGAAATCTGGGCATCCTCTTTGCTCAGAGGCTCTGCCTCTTTTCTGTTTCAATTACACACCTGTCAAACAGGTTATTCCTGGAATTTAGAGTGCATAATCCTCACACTGTAATTCTTCCTGCTCCTATTGCCCAAACACACATCCCTCCTGACTCCCCAAAACATGTACCCGTCAGTAGAATGTATGGTAGTTATGGAGTACTCCCAGGTAACACCACCAAACTCTGCTCCTCATTGAGCGCCTGGCCAGGATTCAAACGAGGAAACACGAAGACGATTCTCAAGGAGGCCAAAGCAGTGGTTTAGGATAATCACAGGCGAGGCCTGCCTATCCAGAATTTTAATTAACACACAAACTCAGAAGGCCAGATTTGGGAGAGACAGGGGGGAAAAAAAAATGTAGATTGATGCAAAAATGCTTTCCCATTTCCTTGAAAAAAAAAAAAGAAAAAGAAAAAAAAAAAAAGGTGCATGCCTAAGAGTGGAGCTTATTTCCTTATCTGAGAGCCAAGAAATGAGGTCTTTTAAGGCCAGTCTGAATATAAACTCTGCTGAAAACAGCGGGACGGCGAGGCCGGACCCCTCTTCCAACTTCGGCTGAGCCTCCGGGCGGCGGCGTGTCCAATCACCCTCCCCGTCGTCCCCGGATCAGAAGTTTCAACCCGTCCCCGGGAAACAAAGGAGGCGCCTGCACCGACCTTATAGACTTGTCCATAGGTGCCATTTCCCACCACTTCCACCAGCTCGAAAATCCCAGCCGGATCCTAAGGAAGAGAGGAGGATGGGTGAGCGTTGGAAAGCAGCACAACAATGAATAAAAGAAGCGGGGCAGCGGGAGAGAAAGGGCGGTGACCGAGGAGGTGGGCTTCGCCCGGCGCGAGGTGGCCGGCAACTGGGGGCCGCGATAGGGGCCCGGGGCGCGCGGGGTCGGGGTCCGGGCGGCGGCGCAGGCGGAGGGTCACGCCCCGGACCCCGCACACGCCGACTCGGGCAGACAAAGGGGCCGCCGCGCCCGCGGATCTGCCCACGGCGGCGCCCGAGCGCCCGGCCGGCCAGGGCGCGGCCCCGCTCCCGGCTCCCAGCGCCCCGCTCCCGGTCCCCCGGCCCCGCGGCGGCCACTCACCCGAAGGGAGGACAGGTCTATGTCCACCAGACTTTTCGCGGGGGAATCGTTCGCCATTTTCCCTTCTCGTCACCCCCAAATCGACCACAATCAATTCGTCTCTGGTGTGTCTCTCGGAGTCGCAGGCCCGGCCGGGTGGCGCGGGCCCGCGGGCGCGGCCGGGGGCGGCAGGCGGGAGCAAGCTCGGGCGCCGGGCGGCGGGCGGCGGCGGCGCTCACTCCATGGCCGGGGCGGCCGGCAGGCCCCCGGGCGTCGCCCGCGCCTCAGGCCCCGGCCCCGCGCCCCGCCGCGCGCCTGCACGAGCGGCCCGGAGCAGGGGCCGCGGCGCCGCCGAGAGTGGAGCCCGGAGCGCGAGGCCGCCAGACAAAGATGACCAGGAGGCGGAGGCGGAGGCGGGCGCGAGGCGGGGGGCGGGGGGCGGTGGCGGCGGGGAGGAGGAGAAACGGGACACCGAAAAGAGATTCTGAGGAGAGCCAACAGCTCCCCCTTTCCTCCTCCGGCAGGAAAAGCGGGCGGAAGCGCGCTCGCGCCTGGAGCCGGGCCGGGGGGGGGGGGTCCGCGGCGCGGCGTGAATATTCAACAGGGGTGGGGCCCGGACAAAGGCCGCGCGGGAGCCGGGGTCTCGGGGCGGCGCGGGGGAGGGGGAGCACGCCCTTCCAGCACCCGCGACAAAGGCAAAGCGACCCGGACCCCCGGGCGCAGGGCCGGCCGACTCCTCCCTCCCGGAGCCCCGCCCCGCCGCGCCCGGCTCCGCCGCGATCCCCGCGGAGGAGGGTCCTCCAGGCGCCCTCGCCCCCGCTCTTCCCATCCCCTCCCCCACCCCCGGGTTCTAGTCGCTTAAGACCCTCATTTCCGGTTTCCCTACCTGGTTTCCTTGTCCTTTCTCTCCTTTTCCAGGCTACACCGAGGACCTGGTTAGGTTCGGGATTCACGGAGCATCATTTGTTTTGGCTGCCCGGTCCGGAGACTTTCGCTGGAAACTGAATCTCAAACAGCTCCTCTAATTGCCTTGTGTTGAGTACCTCGCTCAGTAAAGGTGAGCACCGTATTGGGAGCCAGAAGTGTTAACCCAAGTTTAGTGCCTAGAGATCACTGAGGATCCATCAAAGCTGGCTGCTTCCGGCAGCTTTGGCAGCCAGGCAGCAGTTAGGCAGTTTCATCCTATTAAACAAGAATATATGGTCTGCCCAACGGTCATTTGTGTCACATCACTCCACTGACAAAAACTTTCCGTGGCTTCCTATTACCTGCCAGACTGTGAATACAAGTTCTCAAACGTGAGCGCACCTTTGGAAAAACACTGACCGCCGACCCCACCTCCGGAGTCTGCAACGGATCACACTTTGAGAACTGGAGCCGCACTGGATGAAAACCCAAGGCCCTTCCAGAAAGGCTTCACAAACACGACCATCATTATCTACCAGTTCTTGGTTTACATGTAGTATCAATTTAATCTCTCCTTTAGCCCTAGGATGATGTTATCCTCATTTTAGAGAAGAGGAAACTCAAGTACTGAAAGAGAAGGAATTTTTCTAAATTCCTTAAAGGCATTTAAGCCTGGAAGTGGCACGGGGATTCTCACTAGCCTATCCCCAAAATCCAAATCTCTGACTCAGCCAAATTAGTCTTCTACCCAGAATGTTTAGCACTCTCCTGCCTCCCAACAGTTTGGTTTCCAAGATTTTCCACTATTGAGAATTTCTCAACAGGCTAAAATATCTTCAGGGAGTCCTAGAATCCATTGGTTAGGAAAATCGTAGTAGCCAAAGTCTCCCTATGAATTTAGTAGTGCTTTTAAATTATGTTGTTTTTTAATCTACCAACAGCAATGGAATTATCTATGAGTATAAATAATTTACACAGAGTTGGACTGGTGCACATATGACCTTTCAGACCATAGTACTAGTAATAAGATTTTAGGAGTTCCCACTGTGGCACAGTGGGTTAAGTATCCAGCTGCAGCAGCTCCGGTCACTGTGGAGGTGCAGGTTGGATTCTTGGCTCCACTGGGTTAAAGGATCCAGCGGCATTGCCGCAGCTGTAGCTTAGGTCAGAGCTGCAGCTCAGATTCAATCCCTGGCCTGGGAATTTCCATATGCCATGGGTTGGGCTATAAAAATAATAATAATAATTTAGTCGTATTTACTATTAATAATAGGTAACACATATGGGGTCCAAACAATGTGCTAAATCCTTTACATATACTATTTGATTATTCTTCACATTAGTCCCAAATGGTAGATACTCTTACTTTTCCCACTTTACACATTAGGAAACCAGCGTCCAAAGAAATCAATTGACTTGCTTAGTATTCACAGCTGAACCTAATGCAGAAACATACAGGCCCCCCAAGCCAGCCTCTGTCCATGGGTTCAAGACTCAATCCTAACCTCATGACACTGAGGCCCACCTCACACCACGCCCTTTGCCTAACCAAGTTCTCTTCATCACCTCAAGATCAATTCAGAAACCATCTCTTCCTTTTTCTTTTTTTCTTTTCGGTCATGCCCACACGGACATTCCAGGACCAGGAACTGAACCCTCTCCACAGAAGTAACCAGCGCCCCTTCAGTGAAAACACTGGATCCTTAACCCACTGCACCACCAGGGAACTCCAGAAACCATCTCTACAAGCTTTCTCTAAATCTCTCTCCCAAGCTGCTGTTTCCCATATCACCATTGTGATGGTTATTTCCCACTTTCAGTTCAGTACCTTTTCTTAAGTTCTTGCCCCAGTGCAAGGCACTGACTTAGCCACTGCCCAAGATATAGGAAAGATCAGGACAGCCTACCTTCAGACAGCTTATAATCTGCTAATGGGTGTAAGACTGTTTCATAAAAGCTATAGTTAAAGGAAGAACAGGATAAATTTTTTCTAGGGAGTTCCTGTTGTGGCGTTGCCATGAGCTCTAGTGTAGGTCGCAGACGCAACTCAGATCCCAAGTTGCTGTGGCTACCCTGGAAACCTCCATATGCCTCGGGTGGGTATAGCCCTAAAAAGACAAAAATAAATAAATAAATAATTTTTTCTAGATGGAAAGAACACTAAACAGGCCTACTGGAAAGCATGCCAGACTAGGGGCAAAACTAAACGGGGTTGGAACCTACTTCTATAATTTATCAGTTACGCAAGCTGGCACGTGTTCCCTAACTTCTGAGCCTCCATCATTTCCTCTTCCAGACACTAGATAAATATAGGGTGAACACAGTTAAGAGGCCATCTCCAGAGCACAGGCCAGGGCACTAAGGCCTGGAGAAAGGAGATAGAATAAGTGTTGGGCTAGGAGACGCTCTAAAGACTTGGCATCTAATGGTGTGTTTAGACAGAGGTAAAAGATACGCTTGTGGTCCAGAGCCTTGTTCACAGTTAGGAGGATGCTGTCACAAACAGGAGAAAAGATGGGAGTTCCTGAATGGTGGTGGCAAAGGAAGGTTTGGTTTTTGGACCCTGCAGAGTTAGTGAATGTTTCATGCAGAAGCAGCACACACCTGCCCAGCTTTGAGGTTGGGGGCCATGTTCTCAGTCAATAGCCACGGATTAGCTCTGGTCTCCATAACAAAATAGCACAGGCTGGGTGGCTTATTAAAAGAATTTTCAGAAATTTCTGAGGGCTAGAAGTCCAAGATCAAGGTAACCAGCTGGTTTAATTCCTGCAGAAGGCCCTCTTCCTCCCTTGCAGATAGCTGCCTCCTCATTGTCCTCATTCCCTAGTGCTAGTGTTCCAGAAAGAACAAGCTCTCTGGCTTTTCCTTTTTTTTTTTTTTGGTCTTTTTAGGGCTGCACTTGTGGCACATGGAGGTTCCCTGGGCTACGGATCAAATCAGAGTTGCCACTGCCGGCCTACACCACAGCCACAGCTACAGCAACACAGGATCCGAGCCTTGTCTGTGACCTACACCACAGCTCACAGCAACATGGGACCCCTAATGAACTGAGTGAGGCCAAGGATCAAACCTGCATCCTCATGGATCCTAGTCGGGTTCATTACCGATGAGCCAAATGGTAACTCCCTGGTATATCTTCTTATAAGGACACTTATCCTATCAGATCAGGGCCCCATCCTACAGCCTTATGAATTTAGTCTTAATGATTTCCTTAGAGGTGCCATCTCCAAATAGAGCCACACTGGGGGGTTAGGGTTTCAACATACTGGGGGGGTGGGGATACACAGCCATTCAGTCCATACCAAGCCACATGCAGTCCATGATCGGGGATGCAGACTGAAGTCAAGGCCTTGTCCTCCAGCATCTAATTAAGAATGCACATAAAGTCGCCCCAAAAAGATCATTAAGATCATAATTTGGAAAATAAATACTAAGTTAGCATTTGAGGATGGAGGGAAAAACAGCTTGCTTGGACACACCGACAATTTTCTCCCCTCCAGTCAAGGAAATTCTAGGGGGAGCTTAATTCTGCAAGAGGGCATCACTGACAGTCCCCCAGACCTCACTTCCCAGTGTTTCCTGTGTTGCAAAAATCTTGGTAGAAATTGATTTTCAAGCTCAGAATTGGGGCAGGGGAAGGAGGGCAACAGTGCTGTGAACCTGGACTGAATGAATTCAAAGATTCAGGGACACTGAAGATTGAGATCAACTGGAAGTAAATGATGGAAGGATTGATAAGCAAGGGGAACTGAGTCTAAGAAAGACACGATGATGGGATGTGTTCAGAAATGCAGGAAGGGAAAAGCATCTGAGTTCTTATTTTTCTCTGATGCACAAAGGGTGGCGATTACCCACCCGCCCACCCCTTAGTTTTCTATCACATGGGATTGGATGGAAGTGATTGAAAGGTCCTCTTGAGGCTTTAGACTCGGATTTTGAAAATCATGGACATGGAGAACAGAGTTATGGCTGCCAAGGGGGAGGGGAAGGGAGTGGGATGGACTGGGAATTTGGAGTTAATAGATGCAAACTATTGCCTTTGGAATGGATAAGCAATGAGATCCTGCTATATAGCACTGGGAACTACATCTAGTCACTTATGATGGAGCAGAATGGAGGATAATGTGAGAAAAAGAATGTATGTATATATATGTGACTGTGTCACTTTGCTGTACAGTAGAAAATTGACAGAACACTGTCAACCAGCCATAATGGAAAAAAAATAATTGTAAAATTAAAAAAAAGAGAGACTCAGATTTCTATAACCCTGGCCTCAACCCCATAGCAGTTCACACCTCCTAGTTGAGTGGAAGAGGGTTGACAGGACCAGTGGAAGTTAATAGAACACACAGACTCCTGTAGATTCAGCAGCAAAGCCAAAGCTCAGCCCTTTAAAGGCCACCTTTGAGCCTTCAGAGGGAGACAATCTGTTTTCACTGGTCTATCAGTCAAATTAGAAGGAAGCAACGCCTCTAGTGCACAGGATGGAAGGCATGAGATATAGAAGCAGATCAAAGGGTAAGAAAAGTAGAAGCAGACCAGAGGCAGGACAGCCCTCACACCCTGGCTGTCAGCACTGTGCGGCCACCACTTCCCTGATGAGGAAGTTGTGTGGACTCAGCTCCGTCCCAAGAGCAGATCCTGAGACCAGGGTTTGGGTGCCAGTAGTTAGTTTGGGAAATGATCCAGGAAGCAAAAGTGAAGTAAAAGGGAAAAGGAAATGGGCTGCAGATGTGCCAAGAAGGAGGATGCTTTTTAGCAGGTTGTCACTGGGCACCTGGGCTGGGTGTACCTACCTGGTTGGAAAATGAGAAGATGCAGATTATGTAGACTGGTAATCAAAGAAGAGATTATCGTAAACACTTTTTTAAAAATACTGTTTTAAATGCAGAGGAACTTGCTATTTAGAGAAGACCTATTTGACTGAAGGTTTTTTTTGGTTTGTTTTTGTTTTGTTTTGTTTTGTTTTGCTTTGTTTTGCCATGCCTGAGGCACATGGAAGTTCCCGGGCCAGGGATGGAACCCATGCTATAGCAGTGACCCAAGCTGCTGCAATGACAACATCAGACCCTTAACCTGCTGCACCACAAGAGAACTCCTTGAAGTCTTTTGAAAGAGAATCATTGCACCTTAATTTATCCTTTTTGTGAATTTATATTTTCTTTTTTTTTTCTTTTTTCATTTTAGGGTCACACCCACGGTGTATGGAGGTTTCCAGGCTAGGGGGTCGAATGGGAGCTGTAGCCACCAGCCTACGCCAGAGCCACAGCAACTCGGGATCTGAGCCGTGTCTGTGACCTACACCACAGCTCACGGCAATGGCGGATCCTTAACCCACTGAGCAAAGCCAGGGATCGAATCCTCAACCTCATGGTTACTAGTCGGGTTCGTTAACCACTGAGCCACAACAGGAACTCCGAAATGTGTATTTTCTATATCAGGATTGCTTAAATCAAGTTCAGCTTTGAAAAGTCCCTTACCTGAAGAAACTTGAAGGGGCCTCAAAAATGAGGTGAGAAGTAGCCCTAGCTTTAAAAATCAAGATGGGAGGAGTTCCCATCATGGCGCAGTGGTTAACGAATCTGACTAGGAACCATGGGGTTTCGGACTCGATCCCTGCCCTTGCTCTGTGGGTTAACGATCCGGCGTTGCCATGAGCTGTGGTATAGGTTGCAGACGCGGCTCGGATCCCGAGTTGCTGTGGCTCTGGTGTAGGCCGGTGGCTACAGCTCCAGTTGGACCCCTAGCCTGGGAACCTCCATATGCTGCGGGAGCAGCCCAAGAAATGGCAAAAAGACAAAAAAATAAATAAATAAAATAAAATAAAATAAAAATCAAGATGGGAGCCACAGGAAGTGGTTGAGAGAATCCGGAGGGGATCGTAAACGGCTGTCAGTTTTGTCTGGTGTTGCTTAATGTTTGGGCAACAGGAATCGGGGTGCTGCCTAGGGAAGGCCAAGCTAGGCCTGCTAGCTGAAGAGACAACAGGCTCATTTATACTGGATCCCATATTTATGGCCTAAGCCTCCTCTGCTAAATCTCAGAAAGTGATCAGACCAGTGGACTTCTCTTATGCTTAGCCATTTAATATGTCACAACTGAAATAGATTCTTGAGTTTGAATATGATGCATCAAATTCTGGCCAGTGTGTATCAGAACCGCTGCTGGAGAGGAGTTCGATCATAATCAAGTTTATCCCTTTAAAAATGAATGAACCACAAGGCTCCATTAGTGATTCTGCAAGCTGGCCCATCCTATTGATTTGTTGTTCTCAGTTAATTACAGTGACTTTAATCTCAAAATCTTCTAATACATGCCCTAGGATGAAAGATTAAGTGGTGATATACCAACGATAAACTATGAGCTGTAAATCTCATTTACGACTTAAAAATTTTGAGGCCTTTCCTGTTCTCTTAAATAAACATAATTATCTTCTTTGTCTTTTCCCGATCTGTATTCTATGATACCTTTTTTTTTTTTTTTTTTTTAAGAGCCGCACCCAAGGCATATGGAGGTTCCCAGGCTAGGGATCTAATCAGAGCTATAGCTGCCAGCCACAGCCACAGCAACATCAGATCTGAGCTGCATCTGCAACCTACACCACAGCTCACAGCAACACAGGATCCTTAACCCACTGAGCGAGGCCAGGGATCGAACCCCTAACCTCATGGTTACTAGTCAGATTCATTTCCACCGCACCACGACAGGAACTCCTCAATCTGTATTCTATATTCGGATGGGCAGCTAGTTTAGAAAATGTAGTCAGGACAGGTCAGAAGGCCAGCCATGACTTACTGGCACAGATTACCTGAATTTATCCAAATTATTGGCTACAGCTCCTTGAGGTTAGCTGGGAGTTGACGAGTGGGGGAGGGGAAAAGTTGGACAAGAAAGTATGTCTGGGTTAGCATAGAGGCTTGACCTCTCCTCAAGGTCACAAAAACCTCAGGGTCACAAAAACAGAAAGACCATTTATTCTCCCAGAATTGCATCTTTTTTATTGCTTTGTAACTTTTATTCGCTGCCTTGCTTGTTGAAAAAAAATGTATTCAGAGTTAAAGTAGTACTCGTGGAGAAGTGCTACACAAAAATGGCCTTTCAAATCACAGCTTAGCTCTTTAGCACGACAGAAAGGAGAAAATGCAGAGGAGGTGGGATGCCAGGAGTTGGCAAAAAGAATTCGAAAGGGAAGGATCTGGATCTGGACTCAACACACACCCACTTGTACATGTCACCCCCATTTGGAAATTTCCGGGAACTGGGAACGAGGTAGTCACTGGGAAGAGAGAACCAGTGGCCTTGGAAAAACTGAAAAGCAATGTTTGATAACTATTAATTCTTTCCTCACACTGGACCTTAAGAAAGTCCCTTTCTGTGTGGCCACTGCACACAGAGTAGATCGAGAACTGGGCTATTGTGTATGTGTTCTTTCCTACAGTGTCCCCAAGGGCTCCAGCATTCCCCAGGGGTGGTGAGGGGCTCCCTGGATTTCCCACCGGAGATGGAGGGAGTTGGTAAGGGGACTGCTGAGCTCGCTGCCGGCACTCCCTCCTTCCACCACACAAGTTCTGCTTTTCTGTGTTTTATACACTGGGAATATGAGTAATCGGTTTATTAAGACAAGATTTCCACTGCTAGGAAAAGTTTGTAAATCACAAGCTAAAGTAGACTTGAACCAAGATTTCCATGATCAACATGGCAGATAGCTATGAGCCCTATTTCTGCAGAATTCAAAACTAAGCACTCGAGGCACTTTTGTAACCATAGCCATGACCAGGGTAAAGTAGAGAAAATACAGGTGTAGGAATTGGGACTCTAGGCCCTGGGTTCAGTTCTACCAGGATCTTCACCATCACAATGGTTAGATGACCCAGCCTGGTGTCACAGGACCAAGTCCACACTAACTGCTGCTTCATTAATTAGCAAAAGCTTCACTCTCATAGTAGGGCCCCATACATAGACCTGACAATTCAAGTGCAACCATGGCCTTTTAGGATGTATTTGTTGGCCCGGGTTTTTTTGTTTGTTTGTTTTGAGTGTGTGTGCATTTTCATCTGTATGTTGGTTGGGTTTTGGGTTGTTTTTTTTTTTTTACAAAATAACCTACCTCCTGTTTCTTATATATCACACTTTAGAGAGAGTTGATGTGATGACCAAAAATATTTTTAACTCTTTAGCGCCAAAAGACTGAAATAATGAAAATAGTGGAATTATAAAACAGAGTTACACAACAATAATCTGGGCAACATTGCTCATATTGAAAAACCTAAGGAGGAGTTCCCGTTGTGATGCAGTGGTTAACGAATCTGACTGGGAACCATGAGGTTGCAGGTTCGATCCCTGCCCTTGCTCAGTGGCTTAACGATCCGGCGTTGCCATGAGCTGTGGTGTAGGTTGCAGACGCGGCTCGGATCCTGTGTTGCTGTGGCTCTGGCGTAGGCTACAGCTCCAATTGGACCCCTAGCCTGGGAACCTCCATATGCTGTGGGAGCGGCCCTAGAAAAGGCAAAAAGACAAAAAAAAAAAAAAAAAAACCTAAGGAAAAAACTTAGAAAAGGTTTGTAATGATAGAGATATCTATGTTGTGTTGACCACAAACATCACCATACAAAACAGGTATGAGATTGTAGTCATAACTACACAGAATTTTTAAATTATGCATAGGAAAAATTGGGGCAAAATAATTAAATTTTAGCAATTTTTGACTGATAGAAACTGGGAGTGATATTTTTCCCCCTTCTCTCAGGACATGTGATTCTACAAATTTCATCCATGAGCATGTCTTTTTTTTTTTAATTTGTTTAAAAAAATTTTTGTCTTTTTAGGGCCACACCCATAGCTTATGGAGGTTCCCAGGCTAGGGGTCAAATCAGACCTGTAGCCGCCGGCCTACACCACAGCCACAGCAATACCAGATCTAAGCCATGTCTGTGACCTACACCACAGCTCACGGCAACACCAGATCCTTAACTCACTGAGAAAGGCCAGGGATTGAACCCGCGTCCTCATGGATGCTAGTCAAGTTTGTTAACCACTGAGCCACGGCGGGAACTCCGAATTTTTTCAATAAACTTTATGCCTGCACTCTCGGCATATGGAAGTTCCCACATTGGGTATCAAACCCCCATTTCTGCAGCAACCCCAACCACAGCAGTCAGATTCTAAACCTGCTGTGCCACAACGGGAACTCTGAGCATGTCTTATTTTATGACACGAAGTATATAAACATAAATTTTAAAATAAAATGAAACAATTACATTAGTTTCCTAGGACTGACCTAACAAAGTACCACAATCTGGGTAGATTAAAACAACAGAAATGTATTGTCCCACAGTTCTGGAGGCCAGAGTCTGAAATCAAGGTGCTGGCAGGGCCACGCTCTGAAACCTGAAGGGAGGTCAAGCCTTTCTTGCCCCCTATGGCTAATTAAAGGTGGGCCTTGGCTGACAGTGGCATATCTCTAGTCACACAGGCTTCTGCTTGTGTGTCAGAGTCTCTGTGGCCGTCTTTTGATAAGCACCCCAGTCACACTGGATTAAGGACCTAGCCAACTTTGGAGTTCCCATCGGGCCTCAGCAGAAACGAATCCGACTAGTAATCTATGAGGTTGCAGGTTTGATCCCTGGCCTCACTCAGTGGGTTAAGGATCTGGCATTGCCATGAGCTGTGGTGAGCTCTGATATGGCTCAGATCCTGAGTTGCTGTGGCTGTGGTGTAGGCTGGCAGCTATAGCTCTGATTCGACCCCTAGCCTGGGAGCCTTCATATTCTGTGGGTGCGGCCTTGAAAAAGCAAAAAAAAAAGTACCCAGCTGACTCCATGCTAGCTATACTTAACTAATTACATCTGCAATGACCTTAGTGCCAAATAAAGAAAATAAGGATACACGCCAATATAATGGGGGTTAGGAATTCAAACACCTTTTTGGGGGTGGGGGACAAAATTCAATCTATAACAGTAACTTAATTTTGATGTTTCTGCAGAGATTGAAGACCATTATTCTTTCTTATTCGGATGTAGCGGTTTCCACACGGATAAGTTTAGGAAAGTGATCACTTTGATAGTTTTTGCTAAGACTTCCTCACCTTCTCTCCTGCTACCCTCTCATTTTCTAACATGTATTTATTAGGCACATATTGAGTTCATAGGGAGTTCCCTGGTGGCCTCGTGGTTAAGGATTCAGCGTTTTCACTCCTGTGCCTTGGGTTCCATCTCTGGCCTGGGAATTTTACATGCTGTGGGTGTGAGCCAAAAAAAAAAAAAAAAAAAAAAAGTTGAGTTCATAACACTGTGTTGATCTATCAAAATTAAAAAAAAAAAATGCAAAGAACTTTCTCCTAACCATTAGCTACAAGTTACTTTCATTTATACTGTAATTTTCAAAAGGACTGACTTTATAATGAATGACATCAGTCTTCAAATCACTATAAAGAAGTATCTTTAAATTAGGTTGTAAAAAAATTTCTTAGACCTTACAAATATGTAACAGATGGTAAAGGGGGAAAAAAGGAACAAAACTAAAGTAGAAATAAGTCTAAATAGAAATAAGACATAATTTCGTTTATAAAGGCAGAAAGAATATTTTTTCAACACTGAGTAATCTTGTGTTGGGCTATTTAGAAATAAGCTATTTTTTTTGTTTGTGTTTTTGTTTTTGTTTGCTTTTTAGGGCCGCATCTGTGGCATATGGAGGTTCCCAGGCTTGGGGTCAAATCAGAGCTACAGCTGCCATCCTACACCACAGCCACAGCAACATGGGATCCAAGCCATGTCTGCAACCCATACCACAGCTCAAGGCAACACTGGATCCTTAACCCCCTGAGGGAGGCTAGGGATCAAACTCACCACCTCATGGTCACTAGAGGATTCGTTTCTGCTGTGTCACAATGGGAACTCTAGCTAAATGTTTTTATAGTGTCTTACTGACTTTGAACTATTCTTTGGACTTTTTACCCCCAGCATAACTGGAAATATTTTCATTTTTTCAAATCGAAATGTAAGCATGCTTATTTAATTTTTTAAAGAAAGCTGTCTTTTTCTACGTTTGGCAAACTTGCTTGACATTAAAATATAAATAAGAGGAATTCCCTGATGGCACAGTGGGTTAAGGCTCTGGTATTGTGACTGTTGTGGCTCGAGCTGCAGCTGTGGCTGGGGTTTATTTTTTTTATTTTACTTTTTTATTTTTATTTTTTTGTCTTTTTGCTATTTCTTGGGCTGCTCCCACAGCATATGGAGTTTCCCAGGCTAGGGATCCAATCGGAGCTGCAGCCACCAGCCTACGCCAGAGCCACAGCAACACAGGATCCGAGCCGCGTCTGCAACCTACACCACAGCTCATGGCAACGGCGGATCGTTAAGCCACTGAGCAAGGGCAGGGATCGAACCCGCAACCTCACAGTTCCAGTCGGATTCGTTAACCACTGTGCCACAATGGGAACTCCTGTGGCTGGGGTTTAATCCCTGGCCTGGGAACTTCTTCATGCCACGCTTATGGCCAAATATATATAGCAGACCACAGCATGGCATGGATAAAGCAAGCATGACTTTATATTTTCTAAATACAATTACATTGCTGCTGCAAAAATTAGAAGCAAAAATATTTATTTCACTTGTTACACACACACATTTATAGAATGAGCATTATGAGCTTCTCAGTGACATCTTCAGATCAGCATGTGTATCCCATTGTGCGGTTATTCTGTTTTATTTCCATCTTCTTGTGGGGAATGCTTTGTGCCTAAAAAGCTACAGAAATTAAATACAAAGGTGTGTCAGGACAATGAAACTTGACTACACACAAGTTGGAAATTAGGATTTGTTGTTCTCCCAACAGCTGGTGTTGGACTACTCAGAAAAGTTAGTGTAGGACAGTTTTCCTTGCAGGAATTCTGTTGGGATTCAAAGAATATGACTTTGCTCCCCTCCATTCACGGGACTGTGGACTGGGAGGGCTGCACCACCAGGCATGTGCTCCTGGGCCCTTGGTCTCCTCACCTCCAAATCCTCTCCTCTGCTCTGCAAGAAGTTGCCACGGTTAGGATGACAAACTACCTATGTGCTGTTGGGACAAGGGTGGCTCTCTCAGCACCACCACCACCATTACATCACCTGCCTTATTTTATTTAAGCCTCACACACTGCAGCCAGTGCTCCTGTTATTGCAATTGCAGAGCCCAGAAAACCAGCACCTAGAGACTCTAAGTTTTCTGGCCATGACTGCAGCTTTAGAAAGCAGCAAATCCAGGACTAAAAATCAGATTCATGTGGACAATTCCTGCTTCTCACCAGTAAGGTTGAGGTAACTTATGCATTTTAACCAAGTCTTGGGAGATCCAATTTCCTAACACAACAGAGAAACTTTTCTTTTAAATTACATTCTTCCAATTTTAAGTATAACACATACTCGTTGAACAAAAGACAGAGAAGGCGTTCCCACCGTGGTGCAGTAGTTAACGAATCCGACTAGGAACCATGAGGTTTCGGGTTCGATCACTGGCCTTGTTCAGTGGGTTAAGGATCCCACATTGCTGTGGCTGTGGCGTAGGCCGGCAGCTATGGCTCCGATTAGACCCCTAGCCTGGGAACCTCCATATACCGCGGGAAGTGGCCCTAGAAAAGGCAAAAAGACAGAAAAAAAAAAAAAGAATGAAAAAAAAGAGATGTATTTTCAAAAAGGACAGAGTATAAGGAAAATACAGAGAAGAATTAAAAAATTCGCCTTACCAACAATCATTAATACTTAATATATTTCCTATGCCTTTTTCCGTAAGCCTGTGTGTGTGTGTTTAATGTAATCAGAATTGTATGGTTACGTCCTTCTTTTCACTTCATGTATTACAAGCATTTCCACGTCATTAAATACCCTGTTACCAGCTAATTTTTAATGACTACATTGACAATAATGCAATTTTTAAAACCAATCTTATGGTATTGGGTAGTTAGGTTGTTTCTAATCAGTCACTGTTTTAAGTTCCACATGTGATAGTAATTTCCTTATGAAAAATTCCTACAAGTGGAATCACAACATCAGAGACTATGAGCATTTATAAGGTTCTTGGTCAATTTTGTCAACCCCCCCCACACACACATACCCGCTGACAAAAGGTTCTGCCAAAGTATGAGAAGGGGAGGTTTAAAAGGTGTGTATTTCAAGTTCTAGTACAGGCTCTGGAGGGAGATATCATTGTAACTGAGAAGAACAAATGTGACTCCATATTAGATCTGTTTCTTTTACAGATCAGTTGTATTCTATTGCTTTGAGCTCAGAATGTTGCCAGTAGCCTGAAATATACAGGAGAGCCCATTCTCCAGGCGCTGACATTTAAAAGTATAAAGCTTTTCCATTCACATAGAGATAAAATGTTTCAGGACAGGAAATAACATGTTTTGTTGGAGGTTTATAGGAACATGATCACCTGACCTTAGCTCGACAGCTGCAAGAACAAAGGATTCCCACACCAAGACATTTGCAAAAACCAACTACCCCTCTCTCCTTTCAGCTGAATTCTAACTTGAGTGAAGTGGTTCTCTAGGACATTAGGCCACCAACTTCTTAGACTCTGGGCTTTCCAAATCAAGTCATTATTCCTTGCCCCAACACCTTGTCTTCAATTAATTGGCCGGTCATGCATTGAGCAGCATGAGTTTAGACCTTATAGGCAGCCCCTGATGTCTCCCACTGGGGCCCTAGGTAGTCCCTTGGTCCAGCTGAGAAAGGCTGGAACAGAGGGTGTTACACCAGGGCTCTGCACTGCCTGCCTAACTCACACTTGTGGGTTCAGTGGTTCTTGGAAAGCCTGGGATCCTCATCAAGTGAGGCAGGAGTGAAGACAGTGGTGGGATATTTAGTAGCTTAAGGGATTTCCTGCCCCATTTCCACTGATCCTCATCACAGCCCCAGAATGATGCCACTTTATGACCACTGGCATTTTGCAGAGAATGGTGGTCAGATTTAGGCAAGGGCATGACTTGCTTAAGATCCTACCTCTCTATAAGTCGGAGAAAGACAAATATCATATGATATCGCATATATATGGAATCTAAAAAAATAATGCAAGCAAATTTATTTACAAAATAGAAATAGACTTATCGACATAGAAACCACACTTATGGTGACCAAAGGGGAAAGGGCAGGGGGGAGACATACATTAGGAACCTGGGATTAACAAACCACTATATATAGAATAGGTAAACAACATGGACCTGCTGTATAGCACAGGAAACTATAGTCAGTATCTTGTAATAACCGATAATGAAAAAAATCTGAAAAAGAAGATATTTTTTCAGATGTGTACACACATGCATATATATATCTCACTGTCTAACTTTGCTGTGCCCCTGAAACGCTGTAAATCAACAATGCTTCAATAAAATAATAAAACTTAAAAAGAAGGTCCTACCTCTCCAGCCAGAGGAGCCCAGACCACATCTCACTCGTCCCGATCTATTCCATCAAGCTGCCTTTCCTCAAGAAGCAAGCTTCCATTCTGAGATTCTGTCACTTGACAAGAGGACATATTTGGCATTATATTAAGGAAGCCTTGAACTTGCTCTGCCAGTAATTATCGTTATTTTTCAACATTTGCTGAATTCCAGCCACATAATAGGTGCCATCCTAGATACAGATGGTCCTGGGCCTTTGGGCTCGCAAGCTTGAGAAGCCAACAAGCCTGGCAAACATGAGAAATGAGGAGAATGCACTTAGTTAAAATGCTGTCTGAAAAGGGGGCACTTTGGGTAATTACACGTCTGGTTACACATACTTGACAACTATTTAGAGCTCTGAAGGACTGTGCAAAGACAATACCCAGTTTGTTGGTCTGAACAAAGGCAAACAGGCTCAACTCCAAGCGTGATTCTGCTTTTCGTTTTGGAAGGTCAGGGATCACTGGGTGTGATGTGGACTTAAATGCACTAAAGATAAAGAAAAAAAACCTTCGAGAATGTTCCCAGATTTGCCTGCTCACTTCAGATATAATACGTTATACAGACACAGACACATACACACACACGCAATCTAAATTTTACCATATACCTACTTCCCTTACACAGTATCAAAGTACAAGAGACAGGCATTCCCATTGTGGCTCAGCAGATTAAGAACCCAATGTTGTCCTGCTGTATAGCCCTGGGAACTGTATCTAGTCACTTGTGATGGAGCATGATAATGTGAGAAAAAGAATGTGTATATCTATGTCTGACTAGGTCATCTCGCTGTTCAGTAGAAAATTGACAGAACACTGTAAACCAGCTATAGTGGAAAAAATAGAAATCATTAAAATAAAAAAAGAACCCAACGTTGTCTCTGTGAAGATGTGGGTTCAATCACTGGCCTTGCTCAGTGGGTTAAGGATCCCACGTGGTGGCAAGCCAGGGTATAGTTCACAGATGCGGCTTGGATCTGGCCTTGCTGTGGCTATGGTGTAGGCCAGCAGCTGCAGCTCTGATTTGGCTTCTAGCCTGGGAACTTCCATATGCTGTGGGTATGGCCCTAAAAAGAAAAAAATAAAAGTGTAAGAGACAGTGCATGAAAGAAGTGAGTTGTAGCTGTAGCAGGGACTTGGCTGCCTCTGAAGTAACTGTGGTTGCCACCTAGGACGGGAGAAGAACATGTTCACCTCGGACTCTGATGGGCTGGGGGTAAGTAATAAAGAGTGGCTAACATATGGGCTGTAACGGTTTGTTTTTGTTTGTTTGTTTTTGGGTTTTTTTTTTTTGCTTTTTTTGCCTTTTTAAGAGCTGCTCCCAAGGCATATAGAGGCTCTCAGGCTAGGAGGCAAATTGGAGCCATAGCCACCAGACTACACCAGAACCACAGCAATGCCAGATCCAAGCCGCATCTGCGACCTACACCACAGCTCACAGCAACGCTGGATCCTTAACCCACTGAGCAAGGCCAGGGATTGAACCCGCCACCTCAAGGTTCCTAGTCAGATTAATCAACCACTGAGCCACAATAGGAACTCCCTGGTTTCTGTTTTAATTTACATAAAATCAAACATGTTAAACTGACATTAAAAATATTATTGCCACAGGGTTCATGCATAGATGGCTCCAGAAAGATCATGCAAAGTTAGTAATACTATACCAAGTCTTGTTTTTTTTTTTTTTTTCCTTGACCTTTCTAATTCTAAACCATGGTGGAATTCTGCCATTTTCTTTCATTTCACATCACGTGATACTCCAGCAGTATGCTTACTCATTCTAAACTTAATAACAGTAAAACCATTAGGTTACAGCCTGTCATGGCTCATGTTCCTAACTTGATCTGTCTGGTGGGGTTGTAAACAACTAAAAATTCCTCCTTGTGTACACTTTATGGAAATCCTGTGAAATTGGACTGTGATGATCATTATACAACTATAGATGTGATAAATTCATTTGAGTAATAAAAAAATAAAAACATAAAAAATTAAAAATAAATAAATTAATTAAAAAAAGATTAATGCCTAGTAGTGTGTTATAGCTCAATTAAAAACAAACACTGCTGGGAGTTCCCTTCGTGGCTCAGTGGTTAACGAACCCGACTAGGAACCATGAGGATGCGGGCTTGATCCCTGGCCTGGATCAGTGGGTTAAGGATCCGGCGTTGCCGTGAGCTGTGGTGTAGGTTGCAGATGCCACTTGGATCTGGCCTTGCTGTGGCTGTGGTGTAGGCCAGAAGCAATAGCTCCTTTACACCCCTAGCCTGAGAACCTCCATATGCCTCGGGTGCAGCCCTCAAAAGATGCAAAAAAAGGTAAAGTCAAGGCGTTCCCTTGCAGTGCAGTGGGTTAAGGATCTGGCGTTGTCACAGCAGCAGCTTGGGTTGCTGTTGTGACTCGGGTTCGATCCCTACATGCCATGGGTGCACCCCCCAAAAAGGTAGAAAGAACCTTGAATTAGAGGAGGATACATCAGAGTTCACCAGAGTAATTAAGTGAAAAGTGAAAATGAAGGGCATTGTTGAAAACCCAAAAATGGCAGGCAGGGTATGGAATCAGGACAAGATGTTAAGGCACTTGCCGCCCAACGCGATGGGGACTGGATGATGGGGGAGAATTATCAGAAAATACTGACCCAGTCCATGTGCGTAGCCCAGTGAGTCAAGGCTGCCTGCCAGATCGGCCCTTCAGTGTGAATAAAGCCTCCCAGCCACACGTGTACAGGATGGTATCATCTGCTTCCAGGAAAACTCCTACAACAACGCAGCACAAAGCAGGGAATGGGGATTTGTGTCAGTTCTGGACGAAGGTCAGAAGAAATTGAAGTAAAAATGAAATCCTCACCCACCCACCATGCCCTCCACCCTCCCAAAGGTGTCCCTTTATAACCACCTTACAGGCCACCCCAACACGTTTCTTGACTTTTGGCTAAAACAGTATTAGTTTGGAGTTCCTATTGTAGCTTAGCAGGTTAAGAACCCAAAACGGTGTCCGTGAGGATTCAGGTTTGATCCCTGGCATCACTTAGTGAGTTTAGGATCCAGTGTTGCTCTGGCTGTAATGTAGATCACAGCTCTGATTTGGCCCCTAGCCTGGGAACCTCCATATGCCACAGGTGTAGTCCCAAGAAAAAAAAAATAGTAAAGGGGAGTTCCTGTTGTGGCTCAGTGGAAACGAATCTGACTAGCATCCATGAGCACGCAGGTTCGATCCCTGGCCTTGCTCTGTGGGTTAAGGATCTGGCTTTGTGGGAGCTGTGGTGTAGGCCAGCAGCTATAACTCCATTTTGACCCCTAGGCTGGGAACCTCCACATGCCATGGGTGCAGCCCTAGAAAGACCAAAAAATAAGCATAAAAACAAAATAGTAAATAGTTAAGCATTATAACCTCTGACCACAAAGGACTCAAGAGAGAAAATAAAAGACCATCAGCAGTTTGCGTGGCAGACTTGATCAGAGCTGCTGGGGGATTCCATTTGTAGAAGGCAGGGCTATCTTATGAACAGGCAAAGTGGCCGTGGCCTGAAAATTGTGCACTGATGATCTCGTCCTCTGAAAATGCTCAAGGGTCATTATTATTATTTACTCTTGTCGCAGCTCAGCTGCTATAATCAAATACTCATAGGCCAGATAGGTTATTACCAGCAGAAATTTATTCCTTACAGTGCTGGAGGCTGGAAGTCAGATCAAGGTTCTCATGAGGTCCTCCTCCTAGGCTGCAGAATACTGACTACTTGTGTCCTGGAGGCAGATAGAGCAGAAACAAGGTTTTTTTGTTTTTTCCCAATTAGGGCACTAATCCCATTCATGGGGCTCCATTCTTGTGACCTAGTCACCTTCCAGAGGTCCCACCTCCTAATACCAACACACTGACATTAGGACTTCCACGTTGACTTTTGAGGGGCACAAACAGTCCATAGACACCCCTTAGGGTGAGCATTGCTTTCCTTCTTTCCTCATTTTCAAAATACGTATATTACTGGTAGGGAAAATAAATTAAATTCCCGACATTTTAGTGCAAATTAGTGTCTTGGATGATCTTCAATATAGGAAAAGGCCATTTGACAACTCTGACTATTGAAGTTAAGTGAAAAGTGGGTTGAGGGAGGAGAGCAAGTAAAAAGTTCAAACTAAAAGGGAGAGTCTCCTAAGAGATCAAAAAGCCAGTTAACTGGTTTGACCAAGCATCAGAGTCTCTGCTGGGTGTGGGCTATGAGATTAGTGATAAGGGGCCCTCCAATTAAGTCTATTAGGAGTGGCTTCAAGGAAGCAATTTACCCACAAATATACCCTTTTTCCTTTTCCATCCTTACTTTGTTTCAGAGACAAAGAATATATTTTAGAAATGAAATAGAGAGTACTGAATCAAGTTGGCTAACTGAAGAACAGAAGACATGTTTTATCCCTCTCTCTATTACAGAAATAAATAACACAGAACAACAACACAAAAACATAAGAAAGACATTTCCACAGTCCAGAAATTTTAGGAATTCCTAGAAGACAAAGAGTGAAAAGGACTGCATTGGTGGCAAAACAGGAATAGGAAAATCCTGTTTAAAATTCAGGGCTACAAAAGCACTTCTAATATTTCTCCATACTCAGCGTTAATGATTACAAAGAACAGGCCTGGACTCTCCAGCAACTGGCAGGGCAATTAGTTAAATAAATTTAATTGGAGCAATCCTTTCCCTTCCCTTTCCTTCACTGTGCATATCCAGGGGTGACAGCAGCATGTCTCCCCAGGTTAAAGACCTTAGAAATGGTTTCAAAAGAGAAGTATTTATTATGTTGGGATTAACTAAAGAAAGATACAGGTGGACTCTGATATTATTCCAGATCTTCATAGGGACACTGGAGGACAGAATAATGACATGGGAAGTGCTAACTTAGTATTTGTTTCCAAAATCCAAGAGTAGTTCTCCTAAGTGGGAAGTTTGGCACAGGAGACTCAAATAGATAATGGGGCTAAGGATCCAGAGAATTAGCAAACTATAGGAGGGAGGGAGACCCAGAAAACAAGCTTCCCACACCCACCAAATCCCAAATCCAGATCCTTCTCCACATTCAGAAGGAGACAGATTATCCTAATCAAAACACTCAGTGACAGAGTTCCCATTGTGGCTCAGTGGTTAACAAATCTGAATAGGAACCATGAGGTTACACGTTCAATCCCTGGCCTTGCTCAGTGTGTTTAGGATTGGGTGTTGCCGTAGGTCGCAGATGTGGCTCAGATCCCACGTGGCTGTGGCTCTGGCATAGGCCGGCAGCTGCAGCTCCGATTAGACCCCTAGCCTGGGAACCTCCATATGCCGAGGGAGCAGCCCTAGAAAAGGCAAAAAGACAAAAAGACAAAAAAAAAAAAAAAAAAAAAAAAAACCAAAAACAAACAAACAAACAAAAACACTCAATGACAAGGGAAGAGGGAACCTCAAATATGAACACTCTTGTGGAAAAGCAATACTGAGAAAGAAATGCATCAATCACCAGACTGAAAAAAAATAAACCCTGAGTGAATAGTCTCAATAAAGGAAGGAAAAAAATCTTTATAAATTATATCCTCAGAGAAATTTTAAAGGTTTTCATGTCCTTAAGTCAAGATAGTAAAAGTACATTCATACATACCAATTATTCCAATAAATGTAGGTGGGTTAAAATGTCTTTATTAGAGACAAAGACTCTAATTGGGCTAAAGAAAAAAGTCTTTATAACATTTACTGGTAGTACAGTAATTAACAGCACAGGCTCTGGATTTGAATCCTGGCTCCAATATCTATTAATGATTTATGAAATAAAACTTAAATAAATAGGCTAAATCAAAGTATGGATTCAGCTGCAAGTATGTGATCAACCCAAGAAATTCTCCCTCCATATAGTGATAAACGGTAAAGTAATGATAATTACCAACTATAAAATTGAAAATACGAAACATGGAAGAGAGAATTGAACATTTTTCCTACAGGAATTCTAAAATAAGAGAGAGGAAAGAAGGGAAGAAATATTCAAATATATTGAAGAAAATTTCCCATAACTGATGGAAAACATGAATTTTCAGTTTAAAGTCCACTCATAGTGTTGAGCAAGAAAAAAGTGGGGAAAAAATTCAGAAATGTGATCTTAAATTTTTAAAGCTCCAAGTATAAAGAGAAATTCCTAAAATTTCTAGAAGACTAAAACAGGTTATCTAAAAAGGAATGATACTCAGGTTGGCACTAATAGAAACAGAGATGGCGTGTCCATCATGGTGCAGAGGAAAAGAATCCATCTAGTAACCATGAGGTTGCGGGTTTGATCTCTGGCCTCACTCAGTGGGTTAAGGATCCATCGTTGCTGTGGCTGTGGTATAGGCCAACAGCTGTAGCTCTGATTGGACCCCTAGCCTGGGAACCTCCGTACACTGAGAGTGTGGACCTAAAAAGCAAAAAAAAAAAAAAAGAGAGAGAGAGAGAGAAAACAGAGATGAAAGGGGGGAAAAAAGAGGAAAAAATAACTTCAAATTCAAAGTGAAAATTACTTCAAATTTCAATTTTTATAAACCAGCCAAATGAACATTCAAATGGGAAGTAAAAAATAAAGACATTTTTAGACATTCACAGGTTTCAAAAGTTTACATCCCATAGGACCTCTTGGAAAGATAATATCCAAGAGTTTACTTCAGCAGAAGAAAAGTTTTTATAGAAATTGCCTGAGATGATGTATCAAACAATTCAAAAAGTTCAGTAGCTTATGACAGAAAATATTTATTTCCAGCTCACATTGCATTATGGCCATGAATTGGCTATGGATCTACTTCAGGTTGTGGGTCTCTTCCTATGTTTTCTTACTCTGGGACCTACAATGAAGAAACAATCTTACCCGAGACATACCTGTGTTCATGGCAGAGAGGAAAGGAGAGAGACGCAACCTACATTCATTTACCTAAAACAAAGACATACCTAAATCCCACATCAGAGGGGTACTGAAGTATAACCATCTCTCAGATGGAAAAGAGAGAGAATATTTACTAGTAATGATATAACTCACCACAGATAGTAAGAATACACTCACACAATTTATCTCAGTTAATGTGATGGGTTGAAATATCCCTATTAAAGGACAAAGATGGATGGATTTAAAAAAAATCCAGGTGCCATTCCTACAGTGACTAGGACAGTGATACACACTCTGGGGTTCCGTCTTGGGTACATGACTGTTTATTAGATGCACATAAAATAAGCATAAGAATAGTATGTAGGGGAGTTCCTGTTGTGGCTCAGCAGTAACGAACCCAACTAGTATCCACGAGGACTTGGGTTCCATCCCTGGCCTTGCTCAGTTGGGTTAAGGGTCTGGCAATGCCAAGAGCTGCAGTGTAGGTCACAGACGTGGCTCAGATCCCATGTGGCTGTGGCTGCGGTGTAGGCCAGCAGCTGCAGTTCTGATTAGACCTCTAGCCTGGGAACTTCCAGATAAATATGATCACACATGTACAGTATGATACATGTAAAGTACCTAGCAAAATAGAGACAATAAATGTCAGTGCTTGTTACTGTAAAAGACACCTGAAACAGAGTGACAGGTTTAAAGTCTGAGGATACAGGAATAAGCAAAGAGAGAACAAGCTAATACTAATGAAAATAAACAGGGAAGACTTAGTTAAGTATGGATTGAATGTACCCCTATACCCATTCCCAAACTCACTAAAGATACAGTAAGGGGAATGTTCTCATATAGGAATTGACCCATAAGGACCAAGAGATGCATGACATCTTGGGGAAAGGAAAACAGTTAGATACCCAATAGGCAAGTGATTGAGAAAAAAAAAAAAGAAATTCTGACATCTATTTGGCAGTGGGGAACAAAGAAATAGGCAGTTTTGGGCACAAACCACCAGAAAAGCTCATGAGTAGGAAGCAACACTCTGAGTATGGACATCAGTGAATATGTGAGGCTAAAGATGGGATTTATTGATTGAAGTCCATATGTGATGCATTTTTTTTTTTGTTTTTTTTTAGGGCCGTACCTGTGGCATATGGAAGTTCCCAGGCTAGGGGTCGAATTGGAGCTGCAGCCACTAGCCTACACCACGCCACAGCAATGCCAGATTCAAGCTGTTGTCTGTGACCTACACCACAGGTCATGGCAATGCCAGATCCTTAACCCACTGAGTGAGGCCAGGGATTGAACCTGCATCCTCATGGATAAGTTGAGTCAGGTTCTCAAACCTCTGAGCCACAAGGGAAACTCCCATATGATGCAACTGATCTCCAATTATCCTTCTCACCTCCACAGAAACTAGAGAGAGGATAAGCTAGTGACCCTGGACTCAAAGCTTAGGTGAGGAATGAGGGACCATACTGTACACAGCAGTGTCAAAGAAAATGCCACATGGTAATAAATGTAAAATACCTTGTCTCTCTCCTCCATTTCGCTCCAAGAATGGTGGTTTGCACATCTACCCTCAGGCACTGGAGACATAGCTCAGGAATCTGACTAACTTAATGAAAAGACCTTCAAATATTGGTGATTGGGGTCTTCTAGCTACACTGGCCAGCGACATGTACTTAGAGTGGACCCACCAGGAAACAAGACACACCCACTCAGTTTCCAGTAAACTTTTAAATGACTCCTTTCTGACCTTGAAAGACGATCTAAGGACCACCGGATATTTGAAGAAAGCTTCCACATAGAAGTAGAAAATGGAGTTACCCCAGTGGTACAGCAGGTTGTGGATCCATTGTTGCCACAGCTGTAGTGTAGGTCGTAGCTGCAGCTCAGATTCAATCCCTGGCCAGGAACCTCCATATGCTGCAGGTGCGGCCATTAAAAAATAATAAAATAAATTAAAACAAATAAAAGCAGGAAAATAAAAACTCAACATAAGACAAAAATAAAATTTGGGGAGCAGAAACAATGCAAATATACAAGCAACTTAAAGTCAAACAAAGTAATAATTTCAGAGAAGGATTCAGAGATCATTGTTTCTTTGAAGAAAACAGACCAGACCACAAACTAAGGAATATTCAAAAGTTGCCTTGGCAATTAAAAACAATAGCACATATGACAAATTCAATGAAGTGATAAAAAGTTAAATTAGAGAAAGTCTCCCCAAAAGCAAGAAATGAAGAGCCCAAGAGAGTGAAAATGGACTGGATAGAAATAACAGAGAATCAGTGCCATCTGTCTAGCAGGCTCATTATCCTGAGAAATTGTGGCATTCTAGAGAGAAAAAGAACAAAAAGAAAATATTGAGTCATCAACTAAAGAGAAATTCCAGAAATAAAAGGCATGAGTTTCTAGATGGACAGCACTCCCTCGTGCTCAGCTCTGTGGATGAAAAGAGGTCCAGGCCAGAGCAACTCCCTGTGAACTTTCACAGCATTCTGGACAAAGATCCTGAATGTTTCCAGGAAAGAAACAGGCCACAGATGAAGGAGCGGGAATGAGACTGGCATTATGTCTCAGCAGCACGACTGGAAACCAGTGATGCCTTCAGCAGCCCAGGGGCAAAGATCTCCCACTAAACATCAGCCCCAAACTATCTAGCCAATGTAAGAGTCTTTTAGTGCAGGCCACCTCGTGTATCCGGTCCAAGGAAACTTTGGATAGAGTTCACCATGGGCTCAGGGAATAACATCTGGGAGTCTGATGATGGGAATGCCTGGGGTGAGGACACAGAGGGTCTGAAGAGGCCAGCAATGTGCAGGCCTTGAGACTAACCCATGTCAAAAGAGGGCAGAGGAAAGACTGTGTGATGCAGACTGGAAGTTAAACTTCTGCTGGAAAACTGAGGATGAAATCATGATAGATACTTAAACAACCAAGCAACGGGGGAAATGAATGAACTCCAAGGAAAATCAAAAGTTATCCCTAAAAGGACATATAATCAAAATACACTAAAGACCTTGGCTGGTGCTGTGGCTGTGGTATAGGTCAGCAGCTGTAGCTCCAATTCAACCTCTAGTCTGAGAACCTCCATATGCCACAGGTACGGCCCTAAAAAGACCAAAAAAAAAAAAAAAAAAAAAAAGAACTTGGCTGTGAACCCTATTTTCATAAAAATAGTAATAAATATTTAATATTGACCTAACCACAAATAACTATTTTGGGGAGGCATAATAGGATCAGTGGTGTCTTGGGAGAAATGGGACCTGGGTTTGATCCCTGGCTGGGCACAGTGGATTAAGGATCTGGTGTTGCCACAGCTGCAGCTTAGGTTGCAACGGTGACTCAGATCAAGGAAAAAAAAAAAAAAAAAAGATAATTTTGGGAGGAGGTGGGGAATGTGGTGGAGTCGAATAAAGGAGCTAAATAATAATGTTCTACAACAGGAAATGGATAAAGTCTGAAAAATCAAGAGGTAGCAGCTAGAAGGTTATTCCTTAGAAATGTGGAAGCAATTATCAGAGGAAACAGTGAAAATGGTAGTAAGTGGTTGTCTCTAGGGAGAGAATATTAGAGTACAAGGGGTGAGGCAAGAAGTTAATTTTGTTATACATCTTAAAAATTATTTTATTTTTTACATCCCGATAAATTAAAATTAATGGAGATTAAATATAATTTAAAGAGGTAAGTTAGGCAATATTAATGTCAGACAAAATCAGATTTGAGACTAAAATACTAGATAGAATGAGAAAAGATATTTCATAATGTAAAAGCCACTATCCGTCATGAAACACATTGTCATGAACTGTGGCCCTTTGAACAGCATAGCTTCAACATGTATGTAAATACACCAAAAAATGACTATCAAAAATCTTACGGGGTATTACTTAGCACATAGTGCGTTGAGTTGCTTTTTTGTTTGTTTATTCATTTCACAACTATTAAATGACATTTACGTTGCTAAATACTGTGCTAGGTTCCAGATAGGACAACTCCAGCCTTTATTCTGTTTTAATAAAGTATTATGAAAAAAAAAAAATCTTAAACGGGAGATCCCCCTGTGGCTCAGTGAGTTAAGAATCCCACTGTGGGAGTTCCCATCATGGCTCAGTAGTTAGTGAAAACCACCTAGTATCCATGAGGACACAGGTTCGATCTCAGGCCTTGCTCAGTGTGTTAAGGATCTGGCACTGCTGTGAGCTGTGGGGTAGGTCGCAGATGTGGCTCAGATCCCACAATGCTGTAACTGTGGTGTAGGCCAGCAGCTGCAGCCGAGTCAATCTCTAGCCTGAGAACCTCCATATGCCAAGGGTGCAGCCTTAAAAAGAACAAAACAAAACAAAAGAAAAAAATAAAATCATATAATCAGGATACATTCTCTGGCCACAAGGCAATAAAATTAGAAATGAGCAACAACAAAAAGGTAGGAAAAAAAAAAAAGAAATCCATCTGGCTTGTAAATCTTTTAAAATATATAACCTAGGGTAAAAAAAAGAAATTTTAACTAAAATTGTGAGTTATTTTGAAATAAATGACAGTGAGGGGACTAAAAGACAATGAAACAACTTCTAAAAAAGAAATTTATAAAGATAATAGGAAAAGTTAATTGAAAAGAAAAAAAAAGCATATTTTCAGCAAGAAAACCAAAAGCTATTTCCTGGGGGGTAAAAAAAATCAATGTAATAAAGCTCTTGGCGAGCCTGAACAACAAAAAAGAAAGACACATAAGCAAATGAAATTAAGGAAACAGACAAAAGTATAAATTCATACCAATACATTTAAACATCTAGAGGAAATGGAAGATATTCTAGGAGAATATAAATTACCAAAAATAAATTTTTTCCCTCTACATGTTCAATGTCTAATAGAGTGTATGACCTTGACACACATTCTTTCTTCCTCTCTTTTTCCATTTTTTTGTAATATATATGTCTATGTGTCTGTATGTATGCGTATATTAGCTTTTTTTTTTTTTCTTTTTGGGGCCACACTCATGGCATATGGAGGTTACCAGGCTAGGGGTCGAATCCGAGCTGCAGCTGCTGGTCTACACCACAGCCACAGCAACACAGGATCCAAGCTGCATCTGCAACCTACACCACAGCTCATGGCAACACTGGATCCTTAACCCACTGAGCGAGGCCAGGGGTCAAACCTGTCTCCTCATAGTTTCTAGTCAGATTCGTTTTCACTAAGCCACGGTGGGAACTCCCCAAAATAACTTTTTTAAACAAAAAGCACTTTATGTGGGTTAAAATTTTTTTTTATGATATATATGACATGAAATGTCATTTTAACCATTTTCAGTAAAAGTCAGTGTGTTAATTACATTCACACTGCTGTGTAACCACTGCTGCTCTACCTCCAAATCCTCCCCATTACCCCCAGAGAAATCCTATAACCACAAGAATAATACCCCTCACCCCCCCTCTTCTCCTAGCCCCTGGTAACCTCTACTCTACTCTCTGTCTCCATGAATTTGCCTACTCCAGGCACTTCCCCCCCCCCTTTTCTTTTTAGGGCCATGCCTGCGGCATATGTAAGTTCCCAGGCTAGGGGTCAAATTGGAGTTGCAGCTGCCAGCCTACACCACAGTCACAGCAATGTGGGATCTGAGCTGCGTCTGCGACCTACACCACGGCTCACAGCAACATTGGACCCTTAACCCACTGACTGAGGCCAGGGATCAAACCTTCGTCCTTCTGGATGTTATTCAGGTTCTTAACCCCCTGAACTACAACGGGAACTCCTCTAGATATTTCATGTAAGTAGAATCATACAATATGTCTTTCTGTAACTGGCTTATCTGACCCAGTATAGCTCATCCATGTCACAGGATGTATCACAAATTTGTTCCTTTTTACGGTGAACAATATCCCATTGTATGTATAGACCATACGTTTTGTTTATCCATTCACTTGTTGATGGATGCTTGAGCTATTTCCACATTTTGGCTACTGGGAATAACAGTACAATGAACATGAGAATCAGTGATTTTAAAGAGGTAGGAAAACAGAATAGACCATTCACTATAAAAGTTAAACTGGTAAGAGCTTTACCTTTAAAAAGCTATTTGAGGAGTTCCCGTCGTGGCTCAGGGGTTAATGAATCCGACTGGGAACCATGGGGTTGCGGGTTCAATCCTTGGCCTTGGGGATCGGGCATTGCCATGAGCTGTGGTGTAGATTGCAGACGAGGCTCAGATCTAGCATTGCTGTGGCTCTGGTGTAGGCCGGCGGCTACAGGTCTAAATTAGACCCCTAGCCTGGGAACCTCCATATGCCGCGGGAGCGGCCCTAGAAAAGGCAAAAAGACGGAAAAAAAAAAAAAGCTATTCATGTCCGACAATTACAGCAACATTCTCCCAGACTTTTAGGACATGTAAAGGTTCTAGAGTCTAGAAAAAGATGGAGAGTTCCCCAAATCATTCTACAAGGCTGACGTAAACCTGACAGGACAAAACTCAAAGAAATTTATCAGTGTATTGAAAGGTTAATTCTTTTTTTTGTCTTTTGTCTTTTTGTTGTTGTTGTTGTTGTTGTTGTTGTTGCTATTTCTTGGGCCGATCCCGTGGCATATGGAGGTTCCCAGGCTAGGGGTTGAATCGGAGCTGTAGCCACCGGCCTACGCCAGAGCCACAGCAACGCGGGATCCGAGCCGCGTCTGCAACCTACACCACAGCTCACGGCAACGCCGGATCGTTAACCCACTGAGCAAGGGCAGGGACCGAACCCGCAACCTTATGGTTCCTAGTCGGATTCATTAACCACTGCGCCACGACGGGAACTCCTGAAAGGTTAATTCTAATGTGATTGGCCAAATAGGTTTTATTCCAGAAATATAAGGTTAGCTCAATATTAAGAAAGCTGTTATTTTAACATTTATAATTTTAGAAGAAAAACAATATAAGGAGGTACAAATGATTGGATATAAGATAGACTCGATGCATTTTACAGCATAAGGAATATAGCTAGCTTTAAGATTATTATTATTACTATTTTTGCCTTTTGTCTTTTTAAGGCTGCCCTCTTGGCATATGGAGGTTGCCAGACTCAGGGTCAAACCAGAGCTGTAGCTGCTGGCCTACACCACAGCCCCAGCAACGCAGGATCTGAGCCGTGTCTATGACCTATACCACAGCTCCTGGCAATGCCAGACCCTTAACCCACTGAGCAAGGCCAGGGATCAAACCTATGTCCTCATGGATACTAGTCAGGTTTATTAACCACTTAGCCACAATGAGGAACTCTAAGATTATTTTTATTTTTTTTTACTTTGTTTTTTGTTTTTTTGGGGTTTTATTTGGCTGCACCCTTGGCCTGCGGAAGTTCCTGGGGCCAGGCATTGAACCCACGCTGTAGCTGTAACCAGAGCCACAGCAGTGACAATGCCAGATCAATCCTTAACATGCTGAGCCATGAGGGAATTCTGCCAATATTTTGTAGTAACTGTATATGGAAAGTAATCTTTAGAAACTGTGTTAAAAAGTTTAAAAATAAAATAAATTTAAAAATAAAGAAGAAAACAATATTATCATCTCAAATGTGAAACTATATTTTGGTTAAATTTCAACATCTCTTTCTGAGCAAATGAGAAAAGGAAAGAAGAGTGCCCATTGTATTTCAGTGGGTTAAGAACCCAACATAGTGTCTGGGAAGATGTGGGTTCAATCCCTGGCCTTGCTCAGTGGGTTAAGGATCTGGCGTTGCCATAAGCTGCAGAGTAGGTCTCAGATGGCAACTTAGATCCAGTAGTTCCGTGGCTGTGGCATAGGCCCCAGCTGCAGCTCTGATTTGACTCCTGGCTGGAACTTCCCTCCTGCATGGGCTAAGTAGGATGGGGTGCTTCTTGTGTGGACTACAGGTGGTGGGGGCAAACCACCACAGTTATCTCTGACTTCAGAGGTGAGTGTGGCCTGCCACCACTAGGGGTCCACGAATAGGCACCACTTGTAGCCCCAGTCGTCTCAGAGGGCATGACAGAGGAGGGCATTGTGACCAAACACCACCTGTTGTTGCTCTCAATCCCCTGGGAACTCACACACCCTGCCACTGCCAAATGCTCTGGGCACTGCCTAAATCTGCCTGAGGCTCATTACCACTTCCCAGGGCCCTGCAACTAGGAGTAGCCTGCACCATCTTCCTGAAGGTCCTTCCTACTGTCAAGAGCCCAGCAACCAGGCACTGACTACTGGCCGTACCCATTGCCTCCTTATCCCTGAAAATACACTCAGCACCCTGGGGATAATAGTCTGCTCACACCAAAGAAAGAGACAGCAAATATCCAAACTCCCACAGCAAAAATAAATAGTAATGCCCCACAAAATACGAAGGGGTGTTCTTGCATAGACTACAGTTTGGTTTCCCTAAACTCACAGAAAAAGAAAAATATAAGCAAAATGAAGAAGCTCAGGCACCATTTCCAGTTAAAAGAATAGGAGAATTCACCTGAAGCAGCAAACAATGAAGCAGACCACTGCAGTATGACAGACACTGAGTTCAAAAGGGAGATAATGAAAATACTGAAGGAATTAAGGGTGGATATGAAGGAATTAAAAGTGGATCTAAACAATAATGCTGATTCCTTTAGAAAGGAATGAGAAAATACAAGAAGGAACCAAGAAAAATTATAAAATTCATTTGCAGAGATGCAAACTAAGCTAAAGGCACCAAAGAGCAGAATGAATAATGCAGAGGAACAAATTAGTGACATGGAAGATAGAATAAAGGAAATCACCCAATCAGGACAGCAAACAGAAAACCAAATGAAAAAACATGAAAGCAGTATAAGAGATCTATGGGATAACATACAGTGAGCCAGTCTGCACATAATAGGAATTCCAGAAGGAGAAGAAAAAGAAAAGGGGATTGAAAATATATTTGAAGAAATTATGACTGAAAACTTTCCAAATCTAAAGAAAACAAGATATGGGAAGCACAGAGGGCCCCAAACGAGTTGAACCCAAACAGACCCACACCAAGACATATTATAATAAAAATGGCAAAACTTAAAGAGAGGACTCTTTATCTTTAAAGGCAGCAAGAGAAACACACAATGTTAATTATAAGGGAACCCCCATAAGGCTATCAGGTGCTTTCTCTACAGAAACACTACAGGCCAGAAGGGAGTGAAAGGTATATTCAAAATTCTAAAAGGAAAAATTTGCAGCCTAGAATATTCTACTCAACAAGAATATCATTTGAAATATGAGAAATAAAGAATTTCTCCAAGAAGCAAAAGCTAAAAGAGTACAGCAATACTAAATCCATTCTAGAAGAAATACTGAAAAATCTTCTCTAAACAAAAAAGAAATAAGAAGAAATAGGATGGAGGAAATCACAATTGGAAAGTTATAACTTAAATAAGCCAGTATACAGATCTAAAAGAGGGGAAAAAAAAACCAAAAACCCTACTGTAAAGGTGATGATAAACACAAGGAACAGCAAAAAGCAAACATGAAGATGTTTAAAAAAAAAAAAAAAAGGACTTTGAAATCATAGAATGTGGGGAAGGAAAGTAAGAAAATCTAGACTTTTTTTTTTTTTAATAATGTGTTTGAACCTATATGACTATCAGGCAAGTGGACATAGGAAGGGGCTAACATACTTAAAAAAACGGGAACCACAAATCAAATCCACATATTACATTACAAAAACTAAAAAGAAAAGCACACGAGCATAAAATAAATGGAAATCATCCAACCAAAAAAAGAAAGGAACAAAGGAGAAAAACTTCCCTTGAAAAAGACACATGCACTCACATGTTCACTGCAGCACTATTCACAATAGGCAAGACATGGGAACAACCTAAATGTCCATCAATGAATACATGGGTTAGGAAGATGTGGTATATATATATACACCATGGAATACTACTCAGCCATGAAAAAGAACACAATAATGCCATTCACAGCAACATGGATGGAACTATAGACTCTCATAATAAGTGAAGTAAGTCAGAAAAAGAAAGACAAACACCGTATGATATCACTCATCTGGAATCTAATATATGGCACAAATGAAACTTTCTACAGAAAAGAAACACATGGATTTGGAGAACAGACTTGTGGTTGCTAAGGGAGGGGGAGGCAGTGGGATGGACTGGGAATCTGGGGTTAATAGATGCAAACTATTGATTTGGAATGGATAAGGAATGAGACCCTGCTGTGTAGCACTGGGAATTATATCTATGGAGCATGATGGAGGATAATGAGAAAAAGAATGTATGTGTGTGTGTGTGCACAGGTGTGTGTGTGTGTGTGTGTGTGTGTGTGTGTGTGAGACTGGGTCACTGCTGTACAGTAGAAAATTGACAGAACACAGTAAACCAGCTATAATGGAAAAAATAAAAATCATTAAAAAATACAATAATACTTCTGAGCTTATTAGAAGAGTGAAGAAGGTATCTACCATCTAACCAGGAGAACAGACTTCCTAATCAATTTGAAAAACCAGATGTGCTCCCTGGGGTCAGGTGGCAGGACTCTGGTCAAGCCACAGCATTGAGGGATGCTCGGAAGGGACATCCTCGCTCTGTTCAAGATACCGCCCCTGCAACAGTGGGGGTAGGCAGGTGGAGGGGGTGGGCTTTCCAGCATTCAGGGACATGTACTCACCCATGTGTGCCCACTCAGCCACTTCTAAGCCCCGTTTGCCCAGCCTGGAAGGTCCCACACGAGACTTTTACCATTTATCCATAGCCCACTGGGGAAAGGTAAAACTAGATTGATTAAAGGGTTCACCGACGTAAAAACTAGAGGTGTACAGCGTACAGTTATAACTAGCACTGTCCCCTAGAACTTGCCCTGGTGATGGAATTCTTCTGTATCTTTACTTTCCAGTAACCACTAGCCACATGCAGCCGTTATACACTTTAAAATGTGGCTCGTATAACAAAGGGACTCAATGTTTTATTTTCTTGTAATTAAGTTAAATTTAAATATAAGGCGGTTCCTGTCGTGGCTCAGCGGAAACAAATCTGATTAGTATCCATGAGGACTCAGGTTTGATCCCTGGCCTCACTCAGTGGGTTGAATATCTGGTGTTGCCATGAGCTGTGGCATAGGTCGAAGACATGACTTGGATCTAGCATTGCTGTGGCTATGGTAGAGGCTGGTTCCAATTTGACCCCTAGCCTGGGAACCTCCATATTCAGCCCTAAAAAGACAGATAAAAGAAATATATATATATATATATATATATACGTAGCCACCTGTGATGAGCGGTTAAAATCTTGGACCAAGCAGGTTTGAGCCTGCTGGGACCTCACTAAAGGCCTGCAGAGAGATGAGCACAGGCCAGGATTATTACCGCTGGAACCAGGAAAGCCTGCAGGGGTTGTATTAGTTTCCTAATTGAAGCCAAAACAAATTACCGGGATTATTATCTTACAGTTCTGGAAGTCAGAAGTCCAATTCAGTCCTATGAGGTGTAGGCAGGACTGGTTCCTTCTAGAAGTCCTAGAGGAGAACCGGTTCCTTGCCTTCTCCGGCTTCTAGAGGCTGCCTCCGTTCTTTGGTTCATGGTCCCTTCATCACCAAAGCCAACAGTTTAGCATCTTCAAAGTTTCTGTTTCTCTCTGACCTCTGCCTTTGCCATCCCATCACCTTCCCTGACTCTGACCCGCCTGACTCCCTCTTAGAAAGACATGTGTGATTACATTCGGTCCACCTGGGATATCCCAGGATCTACTCTTCCTAAGATTCTTAACTTAATCACACCTGCAATGTCTCTTTGGCCGTAACGTATTCACGGGTTCCAGGAATTGGGACGTAGACATCTTTGGGAGGCCATGACTGAGAGTACCACTGAGGGTGACCAACAGTCTCCATCACATCAGATCTGGGATAATGGCTTCATCCCTGGAAGCTGACTTGGACACAGAAGCCTCTGTACTGGAGGCATCCTTGCCTTCATGCGGATTCAGCACGTTGGATTCCATTCACAGAACGGGGAGTAACATCCACACTTGGTGGGGAGAAGGCTGACGGGCCCGGCAGATGGAATCAGGGTCCCTGCCAAATGCCCTGAGGTTGGAGACAGAACTCCACCCAGTTCTTGGGGAGCTCCAGCCTGGGGAGAGGGGAGGGGTTCATACTGGGGGGCAGAGTGGGCAAGTGGGGGTGTCAGTGAGTAGAAGCCGGCACATTATCTTCTGGACACTGGGGGGTATTGACTGTTTTTTGAGCTGGGGAGTTATGTACACAGAGCAATGTTTAAAGAAGATTAAGCAGGCAGTTGTGTGCAAGTGGGGCTCAGGGGTGGGGGTGGTGAGTTAACAGGAGTGTAATGATTTGTTTCAGAGGGAGCAGTAGGAAAGGGGGGTGGGAGCAGAAATTATGTGCAAGAAACATCCTGTCAAACAGAAAATGCACTAAAAATACCACCACGGCTGAGTGAAATCAAAAATGGCAGCAACATCTTAAATCATTTTGAAAACGAATTGTGCTGGTTTTTACAGTTTTCTATTCTCAAATAATTTGTGTAATTGTAGTCTGTTAAACGGTTTTACTAATGGCTACAGCTGTCACCATACAATATATGTCTAGCAAATATAAATTGAGACCTTACTATATTCACTAGTTTTTAAAAAAGTAGTTAATCATTCAGTTATCTGTAAGAGCAAAACACGACATTTAAATTAGCATATATAGAATGTGCGGCCCAGGATGGCTCCTCCAATAGTAGCAACAGATCAATGTATTTTCCCCATTAGAAGTTTTGACATTTACTACTTTTCACCTTTAAAAAAATGAGCCCTCCTGGAACTTAGCAGATGGCCCCTCTCTATGGCTTGCCTGCCATCTGGAATTTGTTTTGATAAATCCAGACATTAGGGAGATGTTATCTTCCCAGCTAAATATAACATTTAGTTGATTCGCTGGCAACCTATGCATTTCTTTCTCATGCGAAAAAGGACAGTACTATAGATTTTACTATGCCAATCATGAATGTAGCTCAATTCTTATAAATCTCCCAAAATGTAAACTGTCCCTCAATATGCTTGAATAGAGTGGGTCATTACCTATTTCATTTTTTCCCCATTGGGGCCAGCCCTTCTGCCACCCTTGGTCCTGTCTCAGGGTGCACTGCAGTGCGCCAGGCTGCAGCTCCACCGTGGCCAGAGGGCAGCCCCGACGGTCAGGGCGAGGTTGTCTATCCCTCTCACCTGGGGCAGAGTTCCTCTTCCTGGATCCCAGCTTTGCCTCTTCTTGAGTCACTCTCTGATTTGGGTAGAGCACAGTCTTCCTTTAGGAAAAAACATGCGAGGTGACATGTGAGGTTAAGTTTCAGAAATTTCCTTCTTCCCTCACTCTCTGCTGATGTTTGGCAGAATTTTGGCTTTGAAATCATTTCCCCTAGAATCCTGAAGGTGTATATCATTGTCTTCTAGTTTTGAATGTCACTTAGAAGGAGTGTGATCTACACTGATTTCCACTCTTTTCCAACATTTTTTTTTTTTGTCTTTTTATGGCCACACCCATGGCATATGGAGGTTCCCAGGCTAGGGGTCTAATCAGAGCTGTAGCTGCCAGCCTACACCACAGCCACAGCAATGCCAAATCCGAGCCTCATCTGCGACCTACACCAGAGCTCATGGCGAGGTCAGGGATTGAACCCGGATCCTCATGTATACTGGTCAGATTTGCTTCCACTGAGCCATGATGGGAACTTCTCCACTCTTTCCCTAAGGCTTTGATTTTGTCCTTTTTTTTTTTTTTCTTTCTTCCTTTTTCATCCTGAAATTTCAAGTGGCCTGTGCGTTGCTGTCCCTCCTTTGCTCCAGGCACTCAGTGAACCCTCTCCACCTACAAATGCACATCTTTCCAGACCAGGACATTGTTGTGTGTGATTGTTTATTTCCTTGTTCTTGATTTCCTCTGTGCATTCATTCTTTTTTAAAAAAAATTTATTTAGGGAGTTCCCATCATGGCACAGCAGAAACAAATCTGACTGGTAACCGTGAGGTTGCAGGTTTGATCCCTGGCCTTGCTCAGTGGATTAAGGATCCGGTGTTGCTGTGAGCTGTGGTGTAGGTTGTAGATGCAGCTCAGATCTGACATTGCTGTGACTCTGGCATAAGCTGGCAGCTGTAGCTTCCGTTAGACCCCTACCCTGGGAACCTCCATATGCTGCATATGAGGCCTTAAAAAGCAAATAAATAAATAAATAAATAAATTTAAAAGAATTTTTTTTGGAAGGGCCAGGGCTGGACTCCAAGCCACAGCTGCAATCCATGCCACAGCTGCAGCAATGCTGGGTCCTTAACCCACTGTGCCACAGTGGGAACTTACGCTGGTTTATTCTTGAAATCCCCCACAGATACTGGACTATCTGGACTTATTCACCAATATTTAAAAAATCCTTTCCCAACTTTTTCTTCCCTTTCTCTCTCTGTTCTATGCCTAGGATATTTCCTAACTTTATTTTCTAACCCTTTAATTGAATTCTACATATCTGCTCTCTCATCATTAATTCCTAAATGCCCCTCTGTTGAAAATTTCTTTAAATGCCTTGTTCTTGTCTCTTGGATGCAATATCTTATCTCTTTAAAAATCTCATTTTTTTTTTCCTGTTCTGTGTCTATTTCTCCCTCACCCCACCCCAAGTTCCTTTGGCTTTTACCCTTGTTCGTGGCCTGGTGATCCATTTACAATTAAGAGTGGACATTTTGTGAGCAGGTGAAAAAGTGGGTGGACTTCCACTGCTTCACTGGGTGAGCTGTTCCACTGGGAAATCCCCAAATGTAATTAGCAGGTGTTTTCTCTCAGGTGCGTTATTCCTGTGAGGATGAGAAATCCCCTTTCTCCTCCTGGGAGACACAGGCATGACTGTCTGTGTCTTTGGAGTCAAACTGGAGAAGGGTTAAGGGATGTTCATCTTCAAAATGTTGACTTTCCCTTGGTCCCCTCTTTTCAGGATGGGGACACCACTCTCCAACTTCCTGCCATCCTTTGGGCAGACTCTCTCAAATTCCTTCTCTCCAAAGGGTGAACCTCTGGTCTTGACCCCCCCTGGCCTGGGACTGGTCTGGTTGCTTAGGGCAGATGGGCAAATTCAAGTATAACTGGTTCTTTTTTTTAATAATGATTTTTATTTTTTCTATTACAGCTGGTTTACAGTGTTCTGTCATTTTTTTTTTTTACTGTACAGCAAGATGACCCAGTTACACATGCATGCATGCATTCTTTTTTATCACATTATCATGCTCCATTATAAGTGACCAGTTATAGTTCCCAGTGCTATATAGCAGGATCTCATTGCTTATCCACTCCAAAGGCAATAGTTTACATCTATTAACCCTGATTCCCAGTCCATCCCACTCCCTCCCCCTCCCCCTTGGCAACCACAAGTCTGTTCTCCATGATTTTCTTTTCTGTGGAAAGGTTCATTTGTGCCCTATTATTAGATTCCATATATAAGTGATATCATATGGTATTTATCTTTCTCTTTCTGACTTACTTCACTGAGTATAAGAGCTTCTAGTTCTACCCAGGTTGCTACAAATAATAACTGGTTCTTATGACCTTTAACCATATATCCCTGTTTTTCAGTCTCACTTGTTTTCCCACTTTTTTTCTCGAGTCCTTCCTCCTCCTGCAAAACTCAGCCTCTGAGTTTCTTCCTCTGTCAGGTTAGTTTTCAGCTTTCTCAAGGGTGCTATGTCTGTTAGCACAAGCACATACAATTTCCAGGCTCCAAAATTCTGTGGCTGGCATTTCCTCTCTTGATCTGTATCCCTGTGGGTTTCCTTCTCTTTTGACTTTCATGTCTACTATTCTAGTGAAAGTTCTGGAGGGTGTGGAGGCCAAACAAGACTCAATCTACCATCTTTAACTGGATATCCCTCTAGAGGGATCAGAGTTTCTGGTAATGAGAGAGGTCTGTAAACATGACTCTCCTTCAAAGTGGCAGGAAAAGTCGCTCTGGATGTGAGTGATGGAGGGGTGGGATGATGGTCACATCAGGAAGGTGGATGGCTACAGCATCTATAGAGCCCATGGGGGCTGAGTTGGGATGGAGAAGAAAGACTGAAGTTTGTATAGAAAGCGTACTCAGTCTGGGTTGGATGTTTTCTTGTTACCTGCTAGTTTCTTCTTTTATTATTATTATTATTATTTTTAGGGCCACACCCATGGTATATGGAGGTTCCCAGGCTAGGGCTCAAATCAGAACTGCAGCTGCTGGCCTACACCACAGCCACAGCCACACGGGATCCAAGCCTTGTCTGCAATCTACACCATGGCTCATGGCAACACCAGATCCTTAACCCACTGAGCGAGGCCAGGAATAGAACCCTCGCCCTCATGGATCCTAGTCAGATGTGTTATCACTGAGCCAAACAGGAACTCCCAGTTTCTTCCTTCACTGACTCTTGTTGCAAATGGAAGACCAAAAAAGAGGAATGTAATTTCCATCTTTTTTTTTTTTTTTTAACCTCCTTCATCCTTTAACAGCATGGGTTCACAGATGGGACATCTTCTGTAGGGAGGACAGAGAAACTATTACCATAACACTGCTCAGGAAGAAGCAGACCAGTTAAATGGGGTAGGGGAATGAGCAGCTAAAAACTTCCTTGGGTTGCAAACTGTAATTATTTCCAAAACTCCTTTCAAATATATATATTTTTCTTTTCAGGGCTGCACACATGGGCATGAGGAAGTGCCCAGGCTGAATCACAGCTGTAGCTGCCGGCCTACACCATAGCCACAGCAACGCGGGATCCAAGCCAAGTCTTTGACCTACACCACAGCTCATGGCAATGCCTGATCCTTAACCCACTGAGCAAGGCCTCGTGGATACCAGTTTGGTTCATTACCACTGAGCCACAATGGGAACTCCATTTCTTGCAAATAATTTTATCCAAATTCATCAAAACTCATAATACAGCATATATAAATTATTGATGCTTCTTATTTTATACAGATAGGTCAGCACATAAAGGCTTTCGTGGGTGTAATTAACAGGGAAGGGGCTTCAGCTCCAGGTCTTTTTTTGGTGCCCATGGCAGGATGTCATCTGAACTCTCAGAAAGTAGACAAAGGAGAGAGGAGTTCCCGCTGTAGTGTAGCAGGTTAAGAACCTGACTGCAGTGGCTCCAGTCCTGTGTTGGCCTGGGTTGGATCCCTGCCCTGGCGCAGTGGGTTAAAGTATCCCGGTGTTGCTGCTGCTGTGGTGTAGGTCTCAGGGGCTAGGATTCAATCCCTGGCCAGAGAACTTTCATATGCCAGTAGGGGGAGGGGAAAGAGAGAAAAAGAAGAATCTAAAAAACAGATTTTAAAATGATATTAGGGGAGGAATTGCCATGTGATTCAGAGGGTTAAAGATTCAGCATTGTCACTGCAGTGGCTCAGGTCACTTCTGTGGCATGGGTTTGATCCCTGGCCTGGGAACTTCTGTATGCTGGGGGTGTGGCCGAAAAAAAAAAAATATATAGGGGGAAAACAACCATGCTCATAGCAATATCATTCACAGTAGCCCCAAACTGAAAACAACCTAAATGTCCATCAACAGAAAGAATAATGAAAAGCAAATCATCCATACAAAGGAATACTCAGAAATACAAAGAAATGAACTGCTAATACATGCAACCACATGAACTAATCTCAAAAGCACTGTGCAGCACAAAAGAAGTCAGACAAAATAATACAGATGATATGATTCTGGTCATTTAAATTTTAATCTATGGATAGAAAAATCAGGACAATGGTTGCCTGCTGGTGGTGGGAGGGTAGTGGGGATTGACTGAGAAGGGTAGGCAGGAACTTTCTAGGGTAACACAAATGTTCTATATTTTGACTGGAATGATGATTATACAAGTATATCTATTTTGATCAGAATCACTGAATTTAGGACTTCCTGTTGTGGCTCCGCTGTAACAAACCCAACTAGTACCTTTGAGGATGTGGGTTCAATCCCTGGCCCTGCTCAGTGGGTTAAGGATCCGGTGTTGCCATGAGCTGTGGTGTAGGTCATAGATGTGGCTTGGATCCTGTGTTGCTATGGCTGTGGTGTAGGCCGGTAGCTATAGCTCTGATTCGACCCCTAGCCTGGGAACCTCCATATGCTGTGGGTGTGGCCCTAAAAAGACAAAAAAAAAAAGATCATTGAATTTATACCTAAGACATGCATTTTGCTCTACGTAAATTTTACCTTGATAGTTTTTTTTTAACTGGAAAAAAAAAGAAAATTAGAAATACTTTCAAAATGTCTTCAGAATGCTCATTATATACATATACATATATATACACACACAAACATACATATATATATTCTCTTCCATATTCTTTTCCGTTATGGTTTACTACAGGATATTGAATATAGTTCCCTGTGCTGTACAGTAGGGCCTTGTTGTTTATCCATCCTACTCGTAAGAGTTTGTATCTGCTAATCCCCAACTCCCAATCCAGGAAATGATGATTTTCATTGGGGACTTAAATTGAAACATCTGATTGGGTTAATGATTTTAGTACCAGGACCATCCAGAGTCTTGCCTCTCGCCTTTGCTTCTTTGCTGTCACTGTGGCCTAGGGCAGCATGCCTGGCTGGGAGGAACATTTTGAAACCAAGCCTAACTGGATTTAAACCTGGGCTCTGCCTCTCACCAGCTGTGTGACCTCAGGCAAATTACCTAACTTTTCTAAGCATCAGTTTACAGGGCCATCGTGTTACTGAGTCACTGTGCAGACTGGAGGTTACATAGACAACAGCACCGCACGAGACACAAGGAGGGCCCTGAGTAAATATGTAACACAATAATAATTTCCACTGTTTTAATGGGGATGACAAGAGCAAAGCAATTGTTAGTGGCCCCTACGCACATCCTGCGCCCGGGAAGCCCCAGAGAATGCAAAGGTACCTCACCATGACATGAGGAATCTACTCATCTTCTGATACTGTTCAGAGGTAGGTAAGGGTTAAATTTACATTTTCATCGTGGAACCAAGTTTGGTACAGCTTGAGGGAGAAATCTGTGTCCTGTTGGTTCTAGTCTGGTTCTCACACCTGAGGAGGTTGCCTCTTTTAACACTTATCTTTGAGGTCAGAATCCTTTCCTGGAGGGATACTGAAGAAGCCTTTAGAATAAGATGAGCCTGCCCTCTGCCCCCTGCCCCAGACGCAGGCTCAGCTGCTGATTGTCCCCTTGCTCTTTGATGGAGCTCCTTTTCCTAGGTCCCTTGAGTTGGCACCCACTCCTGGGACCTTGGATAAGTCGCCTCACCTTCCCTGGTCTGTTTCCTCGTCCTTAAATGTCATGGTTGGGGTGGCCAGGTGATCCCAAGGTGAGCAAGCTGAGAAGCACTGTGAACTTGAACTCTCTGACCCCAGGGCCAGGTTTGCTGTAGCAGGAGATACTGTTACAGAAAGAAGAACCTGCCCATGGCACTAGGCAGTGGCTCCCAGTGGCTCCCTCTCGACGCAGTTGGAATGAAATCACATTTTCTCATTTTGTCAGCAAGCTTCCTGATCCATGAGTATCCATCTTCACCCATAACACATTTCCCCTAGTGATTTACCTGCCAGCCCAATCTTGGGCATCATGAATTTGATGCTGGAAATTCTATTCCTAACATACGCTTGTCTTGTTTCTCCTCTTTCCACAAACTCTCCTATGCCTGTTATCTTATATGATCCACAACAACTCTATGTGGTAAGACGCTTTCCTGCAACTGACAGATGTAGAAACTGGGGTTTGGGCAAGAATCTAAAGCTCTGTGGCCAAGAGGTGACTGGACCTAGATTAAAACTGGCATCGTCTGACACCGCTGCTTTAAAAAAACTCACATTCCCATGTTGTGGCAACACACTAGAGTCAAGGACACCCTCCCCACTCCCCCATGTGGAACGAGATGCTTAGGATTTAGGATATTTCTCTCCATGTGTAAAGTTGGATTACTGCAATAAACAGAGCTCCTCAAACAGGGGTAAAGGGGTGGGAGAAATCATTTGCTTCTCAAAATGCTGACTGAGGCTCATGGATGTTGAAAACAGGGAGGGACCTGGGAAATCAGTCATGGAGTCCAATGCTGACCATTGTACAAGTGAGTCAGCAAGATTCTACAGGAAGTGTGTCTTGCCCAATGTCACAGATCAATGTCAATCACTACCAGCAGGGAGGGCTTTTGGGATCCCGGGAAAAGGTAACTAAACCTTTGGAGCAGTGCACGTCTGACCAGCCCATGGGCCCACTCCCTTGTAATGGAGACCCTGGCTTATGCACAGACACTGTGCCCTGTGTGGTGGGACGAGATTCTGCCAAGTCCCTCCTGGGGGACCACTGTTCTCTCTTCTGTGTCCCTTGCCCCCCCTGCCCCCGCCGTCCTCCTGAACATTCGGGATGGCTGACTGAGGTGGGGGGCAACCAAAGGGAAGAACATTCTTAGACGAAACAAGACAGAGCTACTACTTAGCCATAAAAAAGAATGAAATAATGCCGTTTGCAGCAGCAGGGACAGACCTGGAGATTCTCGCACTAAGTGAAGTAAGTCAGACAGAGAAAGACAAAAATACCATATGACATTGCTTACATGTGGAATCTAAAATGGGACGCAAATGAACTTATCTATGAAACAGAGACAGACTCACAGACATGGAGAACAGGGGGAGGGGTGGGGGAGGGGTGGATGGGAGTGTGGAGTTAGCAGGTGTGAACTAGTATATGTAGGATTGATAGACAACAAGGTCCTCCTACATAGCAGAGGGAACACTATTCAATATCCTGTGATAAACCATAATGGAAAAGAATATGAAATAGGATATATATGTATATAATGGAGTCACTCTGCGTAGAGCTGAAATTAACACAGCATTGTATGTCAACTATACTTCAATTAAAAAAAAAAAAAAGACAGAGCTCAAGGCATCTCCACTCTGGAAGTAGGGCCCTTGTGTGTTTCCTGGTCATGAGCGGGGTCCTTCTTCTTCAGGCTCTGTCCCTGTAGACGTCCCTGGTCTCAGGGCTGCTTGCCCACCTGTCCACCTCCTAGGACAGTCCTGTCTGTGTTATGAGAACCTCCAGCCTCTGTGCGCTGTTCTTTGCTCCTCACTGTGGGCCTTGGGGGCCCTTTCAGCTCACCTAAGGGATGCATCCCACCCCAGCCTCTACTCAGCACTCCTGTGCTCCGCTCACCTTCCCTGTGCTCCCCGAGCCCTCTGCTTCTTCATCTCTGGAAAGAATCTAGCCAAACCTACTTTGCAGGATTGCAGAGTACGACTAAAACCATACTGGCAGAGCACGTGTGGCCCAGAGGAGACCCCAAATAAGGGCAGCTATTAATCAGATTTGCCACGCCTCCTCCAGCAGACTGAGGATGCCTAGAGGTTAAGGACCAGGGCAATCATTTTTGTGTCCCCTGTGATGGGACAGGTCCACAGCTTAATAAATGTCTACAGAACAGGATGGAAGAGAACCATCCAGGTTAACTGTGAGCACTTGTGTTGACAGTCTCAGTGGTTCCTAAAACATTTGCTAGAATGTTTTACTCAATGCAAGGCACCAGCCACATGACTTGGCTCCTCCTGGTTATCAGAAGAGCAAGGGGTGACCTTTCACACAGGCTCTCCTTAAACCGTGGTGAGAACAAAATAAAAAAGGAGAAAACGAGCAACTTTATCGAGGGACATTCTAGAATGTTGAAATAGGGGTTTAGGAGGAAATTGTTAAAGCTGCTGTTTCACAGAGTGGCATTTGCTCAAGGGTCTGGTTCCCTGATGCATGGCAGAGGTGGCCGCCCACACCACTGGCACTGCTGGTGTCAGGGCCCCAGTGAATTTGAGTGGCCTCCTAGTGCAGGTGGAGTGTGGGTTTCACACACACATGACTTTTGACTCGGTTCAGAGATCAGATATTGCTGGGAGGTTTCCAGTTACAGAAAGGTCTATCCAAGCACTGCTTTTATAGGGTGTGTGGTGGTAATCCTGAACAAGCACCCCAGGCCTCAGCCCCAGCTCCTAAGGCCCACCCCTGGCTGGGTCTCACTCCTGTGGGGAGGGGAGTGTAGACCACCAGGGCACTGAGTCCACATGCTCCTACTTCAATTAACAACACAGAGGAGAGGGTGTGTACAGGAGGGTGAGTTTAGTCATTGGAAATAAACACAACAGCCTGTGAGCTCAGCGCTTGCTGTAAGTACTCTGCATTTCTCAATTCCTTTCTAAATTTGGATAGTGATGTTTACTTTTGCAAATCCTACCGCTCCCTCACACCCGGGGCCAGCACCCCCTTTCACAAAGCCTTGCCACCCTCTTTGCTTCTCTGGAATCGTTCATCTGTTCATCTCCTTGGGTACTTATGGTCATTTTCTGTCTTGCATTCTTTTTTTTTTTTTTAAGGCCACACCCTTGGCATATGTTGGTTCCCAGGCTAGGGGTCAAAAGGGAGCTGTAGCCTCCAGCCTACACCACAGCCACAGCAATGCAGGATCTGAGCCGCATCTGAGACCTACACCACAGCTCATGGCTTAACCCACTGATTGATCCTTAACCCACTGACTGAGGCCAGGGATCAAACCTGCGTCCTCATGGATGCTAGTCAGATTTGTTTCCGCTGAGCCACGACAGGAACTCCTTGCATTATTATTCTTTGTACAAATCTGTGTTTCCCATCAAGACTCCTCAAGTTTAGAAGAAGAAATCCCTTGATTCCACAATAGCACCCAGTACAGTACCTTGATTGTACTTGGCTATTGGGTGTATCATAAATATTTCCTGAATGAACAAAGGAAAAAGTGAGGTGAAGCATATCTGGAGACTTCAAAAGCTACAGAAGCTTAAAAAATAGTGGCAGGAATGTCTCATGTAATCACTTAAAAATAAAATTTACAAAGTGATTTGGAAAAACGAGTTAATTATTTTGGAAGGTCAGGAAGTGCTCTTTAAATGTGCCTGGCTAATGTGTAAATCCCTCAAGGAAATGGATCATGTTTTAGTATTATTTCAAATCCTCACTGCCTAGTGCATCTTTGGTCTAATTTTTTTCTCCTTCATTTTTTTAAAAGATAAAAACATCTATCTTTACTTGTTTTGCTTATCCAAAAGTGGCATATGCTCGATGCAAAATTTTAACATAGAAACAAAAAGTAAAAAGTGAAAGGCCTGGAGTTCCCTGGTGGCTCAGGGGGTTAAGGATCTGGCATTGTCACTGCAGTAGCTCAGGATGCTGCTGTGGTGCAGGATGGATCCCTGACCTGGGAATTTCCATACATCCAGGGCATGGCCAGAAAAAACAAACAAACAAACAAAAAAAAAAACCCCTATTGGGCTTACCTATATTTTAAGTCTTTCCTGGGCATTTGTTGGAATACTTGCAGCCAACATTTCTTTTCTTTTCTATTCTACTCTACTCTATTCTACTCTATTCTATTCTACTCTACTCTATTCTATTCTATTCTATTCTATTCTAGCCTAGCCTATCCTATCCTAGCCTATCCTAGCCTATCCTCTTTTTAGGCCCACACCTGTGGCATGTGGAAGTTCCCAGGCTAGAGTCAAATAGGAGTTGTAGCTGCCATCTTATTCCACAGCCACAGCAATGCTGGATCCTTAACCCACTGAGTGGGGCCAGAGGTGGAACTGCGTCCTCATGGGTACTAGTCAGGTTTATTGCCACCAAGCCACATAGGGAACTCTACAGCCAACATGAGTATAAAATGATTCCTAGGTGCACAAAGCACTCTACACTTTTCCAGGTGTTTCTACTTGGAATCTGTATTCTTCTGTGACCTTCACATGCTACATGTAGGAAAGACCGGGTTCCCTTCTTATTCCTATTTTAGTACCTCAGCCCAAGAGACTGGCCCCAGGTTTCACTTTGAGTCAGTGGCCTGCCAGAAGCAGAGCCCTGGAACTCTTTTTCTGCTTCTCTTTCCACAGCTGGAAGGTGCAGCTGTGAGAGGCTGGGCGGGCATGGTTGCAAGGTGAGATGCCACTGAGGATTTGGCAAGTGCTGAATTTATGCCAATGTGGAGAGACTGACCAGATTGGGGTGTTTGATATCTTAGCTGAAATAAGTCCTCCTTTCTGGGCAAGCCTAGTGGAGGAGGGAGGGGCAGATGCTGAGGAAGCTCTGGGAGTAGGGGTGGTGGGGAAGGAATCATCTTCTGCCATGTCATTCTCAGAAGCACCCAGTTTAGACTGGAGAGAGGTGGCCCAGGGAGTCCTTGCTGCTTTCTGCTTCCCTTACTTAAGGGTCTTGATATTTTTTTACAGTGCAATTCACTGATCCTTGACAAAGAAAGAAAATAGCACTCATGGGTGCTGTTGTTAAACAGAAATTTTCACCTCTATGCGGGGAGAGGAGCTTTGGCAGTCCCGGCTACCTTACTTCTACACAGTAGCTTAGGCAGGAAAGTTACTTTACATTGAAGTCAGAAGGGAAGGATCCATATCCTAACACAGGCTGGCAGACAAGAGAAGGTGGCAATCTTTGGAAGGGACATTCCTTTTTTTTTTTTTGGTCTTTTTAGGGCCGTATCCGTGGCATATAGAGATTCCCAGGCTAGGGGTCAAATAGGAGCTGTAGCCTTTGGCCTACGCCACAGCCACAGTGACGTGGGATCTGAGCTGCATCTGCCACCTATACGACAGCTCATGGCAACACCGGATCCTTAACCCAATGAGCGAGGCCAGGGATCCAACCTGCATCCTCATGGATCATGGTCAGGTTTGTTAACTGCTGAGCCATGAAGGGAACTCCTGAAAGGGCCATCCTTACCGCATGAATGTCTAGACGGACAAGACATATGCTGCTCGATATTGTAGCCTCTGGTTCCTTTGGCTATTGAACATTTAAAAGGTGCCCATTAGGACTAAAGAACTGAATTTTTCTTTTTTCTTTTTATTTTATGGCATACAGAAGTTCCTGGCCAGGGATTGAATCTGAGCTATAGCTGCGACCCACACTATAGCTGCAGTAACGCCGGATCCTCCAACCCACTGCACTGGGCCAGGATCATACCTGCACTTCTGCCGTGAGCTGAGCCTCTGCAGTCAGACTCTAACCCTCTGCACCAAGGCAGGAAATCCTGAATTTTTGTTTTTATTTAATTTTAATATTTAAATTAAAAAACTGACAATTCAGTTATTAAAAAACTTTGAAGTAAGTTTCAAACAACTTGAGTACGGGAAAATATTTTTCAGTGGTGAATTTTATAAAATCCAGAAACCAATCAAGCATTTCTGATGAAAATTAAGCATCTGAACTGAGATATACTAAGGCTTAGGAAGATAAAAGAATGTAAAATGTCTCCATGATTTCTTTATGTTGTGAAGTGATCATATGTATTGGAAATTTAAATATATTATTAAAATTAAGTTCATGTGTTTTTACATTTTTTTTTCTTTTCTTTTTTTTGGCCACCCCGAGGCACATGGAGTTCCTGGGCCAGGGGGTCAGCTCTGAGTCATAGTTGCAACCTGCACTACAGCTGTGGCAACGATAGATTGGTTAACCCACTGTACTGGGCTAGACATCGAACCTGTGTCCTGGTGCTGCAGAGATGCCGCTGATTCCTTGTGCCACAGTGGGAACTCCATGTTTTTACATATTTTAATGTGGTTACTAGAAAATGGGAATTTTCTTGGGCATTCACCCATTCATTCATTCATCAAGCATGTATTGAGCATTTAATAATATGCTAAGTCGAAGAAAGCAAAACCACTATAGCAACAGAAAAAGAGCACATTATCAATTTGCTGTACATTGTATGAAAAGAATATATATATACGTAATCCAATTGAAATGTAACATTCCTTAGGGTAAATACTAAATTCACTATTATTTTTTCCTAGCTTTGTGAGGTTAACTCCCAGCTTATTAATTTAGTAGTTTTTGTTTTCTAATACACATATTTAAGGCTCTAATCTTCCCCGTAACTGCTTCTTTAGGTGCCTTACCAAAAAAGTTGTATGTTGAATTTTTACAACTCTTGGTATTGTTTATTTGTTTGTTCAAGCTGTACCCATAGCATGTGGAAGTTCCTGGACCAGGGGTTGAACTTAAGCCATAGCCATGACAGCACCAAATCCCCAACTGCTAGACCATCAGGGAACTCCTAGTTTTATACGTTTTATAGTTCCCCTTGAATTTTATCTTGAAATCATGAACTTTTTAGAAGTGTACCACTTGGTTTCAAAACATATGGGAGAAATGGTTTGGCTATCTTTTTATTGGTGATTTCTAATAATCGCTAATATTATATTGCTTTCAGAGAACAAGACCTTTATGATATTGATCATTAGGGGAGTTCCCGTCGTGGCTCAGTGGTTAATGAACCTGACTAGTATCCATGAGGATGTGGGTTCGATCTGTGTCCTTGCTCAGTGGGTCAGCAGTCTGGCATTGCTGTGAACTGTGGTGTAGGCTGACGGCTACAGCTCTGATTTGACCCCAGCCTTGGAACCTCTATATGCCGTGGGTGAGGCCCAAAAAGATAAAAGCCAAAAAAAAAAAAAGATATTGATCACGAAAATTTATTGAGACTTCCTGAGTGATCAAGTTGTGAAAATGTTCCCAATTGTGCCTGAAAAAAAGTGTTGTCTGTTTGACAGTGCAGGAGCCTATATGTTATCTTACTATTAAAGTGAGCTTGTTTTAAAATTTTTTTCAAATTGGGAGGAGGGCTTAATTTCCTATAATATTTGGTCTGCTTTATCTGTCACTTTCTGAGAGATATGCTTTAAAATCTCCTACCATGATTGTAGATCTGTTAATTTTTTCACGTAAATCTATCACTTTCAGCTGTGTTTAAGATTATATCATTAGGTAGATATGATTTCATGATTTTTATATCTTCTCAGTGTGTTGGCCTCTTCATTTACATTCAAACTTTTTGCCTTAAATTCTCTCATGTTTGATATTAATATTACAAGTGAAGCCTTCCTTTGGTTAGTATTTACCTGCTACATCATCTTCTGGTTATTTCCCACCTATCAGTATCTTTACGCTGGAGGTTTATCTCCTTTAACTGGAAATTGTGGTCATTTGTCTTTTTGTTTTTTTCAGTCTGAGAATCTGTTTAATCTATTTACTTTTATTATGATTAACAAAATATTTGAATTTATTTCTAGCATCTGTTTTGGTTTGTTCTTAGCTACTACAGTTTCTCTCTACTTCTCTTTTCCTGTCAGGCTGGATATTCCCGATTTGCCTTTCAGATTCACTGTCCACCCAACTCTTATGCCCAGGGACTAACCTCAGTGGACAGAGCCTGCCCTCCTCTGGCTTTTGGTTGGGTGCAGCCAATGGAAGCCCCAGCAGGGTACCAGAGGGCAGATGGGGGTGGGGAGGAGTCAAGTCTGCGTTCCTTTGATGGAGAGGGTGGTCCTGAGACAGGCACAGCTCCTGCTGGCTACTAGCCACTCCTTCTTTCCTTTGCTCCTTCAGGGCTAGCAGAGCCAAAGCTCCCCATCACAACCCAGAGTATTTTATGTTCCTTTTTGGTTTCTCCCTACCCTTTGTAAATAAAAAGCCCCTCCATTTTTTTTTTTTTTTTTTTTTTTTGGCCACACCTGAGGCATGTGGAAGTTCTGGGCTAGAGATCCAACCCTAGCCCCAGCAGTGATAACGATGAACCACTAGGCCACCAGGGAACTCCCCAAAACCCCTTGAACAAACTCTTTTTCAGTTACCTCTTTTGGGTATGCTATCTGTTTCTGGCCAAGCTCCTGACCCCACACCTACTTTTCACTGGGTAGATCTTATTGTCTTAACTCTCTTTTGTGGAAAGGACTCTGCCCATTGGTCATACAAGTCCTACTCCATTAGGACTGGTTGGCAGAGACATTCCTTCAACATGTTATTTTCATGTTATTTTTCCCTGGGTGTAGTAAAACAATGGAATAACACCAACACAATTCTTTATATATGGATGAAATAAACAGCAGTAATACTTATCTCTAATTTCTTGGAGCTATCAAGGTATATATCTAAACCCTTCCGTAACACAGACCTTAGGGCCACCTCTCTGAGATACACAGGTAAGATTCAGGGAGGAAGATGTTCCCATGTGGTACAGCCAGTTAAGGATCTGGCATTGCTGCAGCTGTGGTGGGGGTTCAATCCCTGGTCCATGAACTTCTACATGCTACGCGTATAGCAAAAAAAAAACAAAGAAAAGACTTGGGAGGAAGGGAGGGTAAATCACCATTTGTCAATCAACAAACACTGATTGAACATTTGCTACATGGAAGGCTTGTCAATCAACAAACACTGATTGAACATTTGCTACATGGAAGGCCCTGCCCTAAGTACTGGGAAAGATGGCAAGGTGTTAAATATTCAGGAAATAACTATGTTACCAGAACTCTTACATGTGTCTCATTTCATCTTTCCACCATCCTGAGAGGTAGAGATGACTGTGGCCTAATGGACAGAGGAGATAACCAAGCCCGGAAGCAGTTCCAGCAACTTACCCAGGGTCTGAAAACTTCTTCTGGGTGAGCCAGGCATTTGCCATCATCGCAGTGCCGAGACCAGTGCGTTTTGCTGCATCCAGGAATTGCTTTCAATCTTCCGAGAGCTTATGTCTGGGAGGAGATAAGATATAAAGGGATGAACAGTGAGCTCATCATATCAGTGCTGGCAGGGGCAGCTTTTGCCAGCTGACTTGGGCTGGGAGGGCTTTGTGCAGAAGGAGGGGACAGAGCAAGTGGGGGGAAGGGCTGCCCAGGCCGAATGAGGGGCAGGCACAGACCTGGCAGGCCTTGGTTCCCAAGGGGCCATCAGGGACAAGTAGGATACAGTGTCTATCTCTTCAAATGCCCTGGGCTTGATTTCATTGTGTTCTTGCTTTATTTGAAGCAGGGGGTGTGGGGTGGGGGAATGGGGTGTTCTTTGAAGTGCTCTCCCTCTGGTCCCCTAGGCTGGGTTTCCAGCACAGGGAGGGAGAAGGTAGGGGGCAGGGAGAGATCTCTGTCTCAGCAGAGGCGTGGATCAGGGCGGTGAGGATCAGGGCGGCACTCAGCAGTATGACGATCTGGTCACACAGCAGCATATCTGGAATGCCAGTGTGCTGGCTCTGGGTGGGCAGAGAATAGGTCAGGAGCAGGGCAGCTGATGGACTTTTGCAATAGAGGAGCATGTGGGCCAGGGAATAAGTTTCCGCTGTGGCACAACGGGACTGCTGAGTCTGTGCAGCATCACAACACAGGTTCCATCCCTGGCCGGCACAGTGGGTTAAAGGATCTGGCCTTGCCGCTCCTGCAGCCTAGGTCACAACTGCAGCTCTGATCCCTGGCCTGGGAACCCTGTATGTATGGGCAGTCAAAAAAAAAAAAAAAAAAAGGGGCCAGGGAGGGGGCCTTGGCTGGCAGGGCAGAGGAGCCCCTCTGAGCCATTGCTCCCTGTCCTACCTCCCCTGGTCCCAGGAAGGGACCAGCAGGGAGCCCTGGGCTGAAACCCAGCCCCAAGGGTGGCAAAGTCAACCCCAGCAAGCAGAGCACTGCGGTGGCAAGACCAGACGGTGAATCAGGACAGCACTGCTCAATTCCCTTTTCCTTTGGGCCTGTCACGCCCTTGCAGGTCACATCACATTAGCACCTCAGCCCTGGAATTCCCGCCGAGAGGGGAAGTGGTGCGTCCCTGACTAAGCTCCTGGCCCCAAAGGCAGTCACATGCCTGCAGACCACAGGGAAGAGCCGTAGGTGGCACCGAGTTCCTCCTGCTTCTCCTGACACAGCATCCAGAGGGGAGCTGTGTGAGGTGAGGAGAGGCCCCCAGAGGAGGAAGCCTGCGTGCCAGATGCAGACTTGCTGGTAAGCTTCTGACTCAGTGCAAAACACCCATGTACCAAAGTACTGCCCCTTACGTGTAGGAAATTTAATCTTAAATTTAAGGTTTGGGATTAGCAGATACAAACTATTGCATATAGAATGGATAAACAACAAGGTTCAGCATTCCTGTGTGGCACAGCGGAAACGAATCCAACAAGGAGACATGAGGTTGCAGGTTCGATCCCTGGCCTCGCTCAGTGGGTTAAGGATCCAGCGTTGCCATGAGCTTTGGTGTAGGTCGCAGATGCGGCTCGGATTTGGCGATGCTGTGGCTGTGGCACAGGATGGCAGCTGTAGCTCTGATTAGACCTCTGGCTTGGGAACCTCTATATGATGTGGGTGCAGCCCTAAAAAGCAAAAAAATAAAATAAAAATTAAAAAAACCCAAGGTCCTACTGTATAGCACAGGGAACTACATTCCATATCCTGAGATAAACCATAATAGAAGAGAATATTAAAAAGAACGCATATATACCTATAATTGAATCACTTTGCTGTACAGACGTTAACCCAACATTGTAAATCAACTATCCTTCAAAAGACAATTTCACCCCAAATTTGCTACCCAGATACTGAAACCATTTTGGTGAATATCTTTGGAAAGTTTGTCTTTCTTTTTACAATGAGTATTTTCTCCAACGCGTATGAGTGAAATATAATACATGTATGTTTACTTAAATATAAAACTAGCAGAATGAGATTCTATTACACATCCTGCCCTGGAATCCATTTTTTCCTTCACTCAGTCATAGATGGTGAACACTCTGCACGTCGTTCAACATTGTTTTATGATACATTCATAGTGGCACATCCCCTAACTCTCTGTGGACCATGGGCCCCTCTGTCTAACCCCCTCAGCTTTCATTAGCTGCATCACTAGTTCTAGGGCAGGAAAGGCACTATGCAACAGAGACAAGAACCACTGCCATCTGGGCCTCACAGAGGTTCTGAAAGAAGCTGGCTATTCCTCCCTTCCCCTTCCCCCATTCCCTCTCTCACTGTGCCAGTGAGAAGTAAGAAAATACCAGAAGACTAAGAAATCTGGTTTTCTCCTTTACTGTTGAGAACCTAGCCTGGGGTGAGAGGGAGTTTGAAGTGGGGACAGCGCGTAACACCAAACCCAACAAAAGGGTAAGTGGGGAGCCAGCCCACCTCCCTCCCATCAGAGACCTACTGCCCCCAGCCAGGGGTGGGGGTGGGGCCTCTCATTTGGATGGAAAGAAGGCAACCAGCGCAGAGCTGAATCTACCAATTCATAAGTCAGGTGTGTTGGATGAACTCATAGTCCATAAATGGTCACCAAAGGACATTGCTTTTGAAAGGGGCTGTTGTCAGGCCCAAGAGTCCTTAATTGGCTGCATTTTTGGAAATGTAAAGTAAGGTATTTTGTCACTGCATCTTCCTGGGCGAACCCAGTGTTTCAAAACATCCTGCTGTATCACAGAAAGAATATGGGCTGAATACAGAGACAAAGAAAGTGCCTCAAGGAAAACGAAGATGAAAAAGCTCTATTTGCTTCAAAGGGCTCATTGTCTAGTGTGGGTTCAGGAGAAATGCCGGGGTACCAGCCACACAAGGCAGGAGACAGGCCCGGCTTCTGAGCCAGACTGCTGGGGTGGAGCCCTGGGCCACCACTTGTCTATGCAAGTGAGCTTGGGCAAGGCAGCCAGCCCCGCCAAGCCCCAGGGCACAGAGAGAGCTGGCCCTGGGGGTGTGGGAGGCATACAGGCTGAAAGCTCACAAGCCCTTGCAGGATGTGTGGGGCTGACCGGAAAGAAGCCCTCAAACCCCGGTGGAAGGCAAGGAAACACGTGGAAGAGGGAGGCCTTGGCCTTTGGAGAGGTTCCACTGCCACGGATGCAGAGGGTAGGGTTTCAGAGAGATGAGGCTTGGGGGACAAGCCACTTGGAGGACAGTCAGGGGAGAGCATCCAGAACATTCACCTCAAGCTTCATGTCCAGTTGAGGCGTGAGTAGGAGTCCAGCCAGGAAATTGAGGCCTAAAGTGCTGTCCTGAAGAGGCTGTGCCCAGTTGGGGAGGAAGGGAGGACCTGCCAGAGGCTTTGAGCAGAGGATACCAGGTGCAAATGCCATGCAAGGAGGTGACAGGCAGGAGGTGGGAGGGAAGGAGGACAGATGCGGGGTCATAGGAGGCCAAGGCGGAAACCCAGGACAGACAGGGGGGTGGGTGCAGGGGACCTGGGAGGGGTAATGAGGATGGGGCTGGTCTGCTTAAGAGCTGTTGACTGTCTCTAAAGGGCCCTGGGCTTGGTTTCAGCTACTACTCAGCTATAAAAAAAGAATGATACGATGTTATTTGCGGCACCATGGCTAGACCTGGAGATTCTCATACTAAATGAAGTCAGAAAAAGACAAATACCTTATGATATGACTTACATGTGGAATCTAAACAAATGGTACAAACAAACTTATTTACAAAATAGAAACAGACTCACAGATGTAGAAAACAAACTTAGAGTTACCAAAGGGGAAAGAGTGGGGAGGGATAAATTAGGAGTTTGGGATGAGCAGATACACACGATTATATAGCAAATAGGTAAGCCACAAGGTCCTACTATATAGCACAGGAAATTATGTTTAATATCCTATAATAATCTATGATGGAAAAGAATCTGAAAAAGAATATATATATCAACTATACTTCAATTTAAAAAAATGCTCTGTTGGGAGTTCCCATTGGGGCTCGGCGGAAACAAATCTGACTTGTAACCATGAGGATGCAGGTTTGATTCCTGGCCTCACTCAGTGGGCTAAGGATCCAGCATTGCCATGAGCTGTGGCATAGGTTGCAGACATGGTTCAGATCCCACATTGCTGTGGCTGTGGGGTAGGTGGGCAGCTGTAGCTCCGATTCAACCCCTAGCCTGGGAACTTCCATATGCCATGGATTTAGCTCTAAAAAAAAAAAGGAAGAAGTGGAGACTAGGAGACAGTCACACATGGTAAGGACCATGTGAAGACACAAGGAGAAGACGGCCGTCTACACGCCAAGGAAGGAGGCCTCTGGAGTAACCCACCTGCTGGCATAGTGACCTCAGACTTCCAGCTTCCAAGACTGAGAATAAACTTCTGTTGTTTAACCCCCTACACCTATACCCTGTGGTCCCTGGTCCAGCAGCCCTATCATACACAGCTGTCTTTCTCAAGAATGAGAGGTAGAAAAGTCCTTGGCCACTGGCCAGAAGTGGTCAGAGAGGTGGAGGTGGAAGCAGGAGGTCAAGTCCCAAAAGCATGGAGCGTCTCCAGCAGGGGGGGTGGCTGCCGTTGTCTGTGAGGATGCGGGATTTCAGAAAGCTGCTGGGCTTAACACCAGGAAGTCACTGGTGACCTTTGAGAATGATGTCACTGCTGCAGCAGGGGAAGACCAGGGCGTGGGGATGCGAGCTGATGGTTAGGGCCAGAGAATCCTTATTTTCAAGAAGTTTCAGTTTGAAGGGCAGGAACGAGATAGGATGGGGGGAACCTGGAACCAAGAGTAGTATTTAGGGGCAAGCACAGCTGTGGAAACCCCAGAGAAAGGTCCAAGTCTCCATTTGTTAAAGGAGGAAGAAGGAAACTCCCTGGGACCCCGGGTGAAGGGCACCAAGCCCGGGTGGACAGCTGACCCACAGCACCGGCCCGGCATGACATCCAGAAGGAGCAGGAAGGGATCTTTGTGCTGCCGCCAAGGTCTGGTGCCCCCCCTCCCCCATTCAGCTCCACCTGTTCCTGTGAAGAGCCTGAGACTCCGCATCGCCTCACCCCCATCCCTTGGGAACTCCCCCTGCAGACGTGGAGGGGTGGGACTGTCCTCCCAGCCGGCAGCTTGTGGGCTGGGAGTACCTCTTCCTCCATCACTTCCCCTCCAGCAGGGCAGACGCTGCTATGAGGCAGGCAGTGACCTACAGACCTTGAGCTTAGGGGTGCTAGAGGAGGTGGGAGGGGGGCCCCTACAGGGATGCAGAGCAGCTCTCCCTGCTTCCCCATTCCTTGGTGGAACCCTGACCAGTGCTTCCTAGTTCCCGCAGCTCTTCCATTGCCCTCCCCTCCCAGCCTCCAGGCAGTTGCCTCATTTTCTTGGGAACTGAATGTTGAATGTCTGGGCAGCCTCAGCCCCGGGCACCCTGCTTCCCCTGCTTCCCCTGGCCCCGTGGTTTCCAAAGTTTAAAGAAATGGCTAAGCCCACCTTTCAAACAACGTCTTAGAGAAATTCCTCAAATATCAAGGGGCTAATGGTACCTTTTATGGGGCTACATTTCCATTCTAACTTGAGACCTGTGGCACTTGCACATTGTGAAACCAGCCAGTGAGAATGACATGCTGCTTTAATAAATGGGGAAAAATAGAAACCGTGGTTATGGGGAACCACTGCAATCTGATGCCAGCCTCGGGGTCTAGTTTATTTCTGCCGTTTGCTTTGGTCATACTGTAATAAAAAATTCTTAATGCACACAGATAAAAGGCTGTAAGCTGTAACAGTTAAAAACAAAAAACAGAAAAACAACCAGACTTATAACCTGGGGATTTAAGGAATCAGAGAATGATAGATGTACTCAGAGCCTACAAAAATAATTTTTCTTTACAACATATTTAGCTTGCAGATCTGCAGGGTGTCACATGTTTGTCAAAAACATATTTAAATCATTCAATATGCAGGTGTTCCTGTTGTGGCTCAGCAGTAACAAAACTGACTAGTATCCCTGAGGACACAGCTTTGATCCCTGGCCTCGCTCAGTGGGTTAAGTATCCAGCGTTGCTGTGAGCTATAGTGTGGTTTGCAGACGCGGCTCAGATCTGGCCTTGTGGCTGTGACTGTGGAGTAGGCCGGGAGGTGCAGCTCCGATTTGACCCCTATCCTGGGAACTTCCATATGCCGCAGGTGTGGCCCCAAAAAAGACAAAATAATAATAAAAAGCCACTACAATACACAGAATAACTTAACAATCTTTTAAAAATGAAATCTGGGAGTTACCGTTGTGGCTCAGCAGTAATACACCTGACTAGTATTCATGAGGATGCTGGTTCCATCTCTGGCCTCATCAGTGGGTTAAGGATACAGTGTTGCCACAAGCTGTGGTGTAGGCTGCAGACTCGGCTCTGATCTGGTGTGACTGTGACCGTGGCATAGGCCGACAGCTGTAGCTCCGATTCGACCCCTAGCCTGGGAACTTACATATGCCACAGTGTGGCCCTAAAAAAAAGCAAAAAGCAAAAGAAGAGACATCTGAATCTAATATTTGTGGAAACCTAAATGGAGGTTTCTATGGGATGCAGATGGAATCCAGTACCCTAAGAACCACCTTGAATCTCACCAAGGAACAAGCGTGCACTGAACACCTGCTTTGTGACAGATAATGTCTTGGAGATACAGGAAAAGAACCCACGGCTTGTTTTTATCCACAAGGATGTCAGCCTGAAAGACGAGGTAGATCCAGAGAGAAAGTCCATCAAGTGTAGGCTGTCTGGGGCGCTCGGGAGACACCCTCAGGGGGCCTGGAGGAGTGAGTAGGGGCGGGGTGGGGTGAGGGGTAAGGACCTAGCGTAGGTTTCTAGGGGCCGTAAACTCTGTTGTGCTGGGATAACCAGGAACCCCGTGAAAAGGACCAGAAGATGAGACAGGCCGGGAGTGGGGATCTGGGACCCTTTGCTGCAGGGCTTACACCTAGACAAAGATCTCCTCAAGCAACAAAATACAAAGAAACTAGAAGGGACTAAAAATAACTGGGAGCATGCATGGGGCAAGTTATAGACAAGATGTAAAAAGACCAAATAAAGGAGTTCCTGTTGTGGCTCAGTGGTAACAAACCAGACTAGTATCCATGAGGGCTCGGGTTTGATCCCTGGCCTTGCTCAGTGGGTTAAGGATCTGGCATTGCTGTGAGCTGTGGTGTAGGCTGGCAGCTGTGGCTCGGGTGTGACCTGTGGCCTGGGAACTTCCATATACGATGGGTGTGGCCTTAAAAAAAAAATGAAAAAAAGACCAAAAAAACCCCAATGTCACCTCTGAAGAGCCGGAAGCAAAATCAGGGTATTAGTGCACCCCTGCCCACAACAGCACTAAAGGGATGGGCATCCCTCTGGCCCCACCCCTGGACTTGCCCCTACCCTTAGCCCATATAAGGAAGCTGCTCCACCCCATTGGGCAGTGAGCAGGGGAACCTCTGGTTTGTTTTTGCTCCCCCTGCTACAGCAGGGGCCCCAATAAAGTCTTGCTTGGATTTCTTGACTGACTTATCAACGTCCATTGATTGAGCCAAGTACATACGCTGGGCAGTAACAAGGTGATGCCCAGAGGCGGGCAGGGAGAAGTGCTTTAGCTCACTGTGGGTGAGAGGCTCCAGTTGCCCAGGATGGTGGGAGTTGGGGAAGCAGGCCTGGGAAGGCAGGCAGAGCCAGGTCTCCTCATGGGGGGGCCTCTGTTGTAACCTACACGTGATGGACAGCCTTAAGGGGTATCAAGCAGGAGGGGGCTACAGTCAAGTTTGCATTTTAAAGGAGCCCTTATATGGATTGACCCCACATGTGGAGGCAAGGAGGCTACTTGGGAGAGGAGGCTCTGGGTGACGGAGGCTGAGCCAGAGTGTGGTGGTGGGCTTGGAAAGAAGTGGGGGGAGTTGAGTGGTATTCAAGAGGCAGAGTGGATGAGACTTGGGGACTGATTGGCTATGGGGGGCAAAGGGGGACAAGAGGTCATGGAAGACACTCCACGAAAGTTTCTGGCTTAGATGGTGGTATAGCAGGAATTTGCACCCAGGTCCTCTGCTTCCACAGCCCCTTCAGATACTCAGAGAGGAAGGACCAGGAAATCAGACTTGTAGTTGAGAATCACCAGGATGAACATCAATCCAGAGAAAGGGTCAGCAGCCAGACTGAGCCCAGGTGAGACTTCAGAGAAGTTTTGCAAGCTTTGCTTACAATTTGTTGCTGAGAGTGAATGAGCAGAGTAAGCAACGTGGGATTAATTGTTTGGTGAGATGAGTCAATCCAACCAAAGGCCAGATTTCTACAAAGAATACAGTTGCAAAACCCAGTTGCTTTCTTTTTAAACTACGCAAGTCACAGAATCATGGCATCAATGCAAAGGCAAACACGTTTCCCTCTGGGTTCTGGTCATGGGGCAGGTACCTTTTCCAGACAAATCCTGACTGCCATGAGCCGAAGGGTGGAAACAGTGAATGGGTAACCTTAAGAGCAGAGAAAAAGAACCAGAGCCACTCTGCTTTGATGGGACTGCATTCCACCGCATTTTGCAGAGCTCAGAAATGTTTGATGGAAAGCGTCAGTGGAAGTGGCACAGAAAAATACTACGTAAGCAGACCGCCTAAGTGTTGGAAGGGGAACGGGTGGGGAATTTATGTGGTTTTTTGAAAGGGGAAGTTCTTCCCCAAAGCGTGTCATTTCTGAAGTGAAGGCCCTTCCAATAGGCTATTAGAGGAGCCTGCACAATTACAATTTGATGTTTTCAACACATTTATATTTCATGATAATAAACTCACGGCTGTGCACCAAATCACACAGGGTTATTTGGATACAAAGGGAATAAAATATCCCCAGTCCTGGGATTTGATGAAGCCAAAGAGAAACTCCTGTTTAGTTTGGTGGAAGACAAGATTGGTTGCATATATCAAGGTTTTTTTTTTTCCTCATTTAAAATGCAGGTTTTCAAACTTTTAAAGAGACTCTGAAATTGTGAGGGGCATAGCAGCAGAGAGGTTGGTCATCAAAGTTGAAGCGTTTTTTTTGTTTTTGTTTTTTTTCTTTCATGGCTGCCCCATAGAATCTGGGCCAGGGATCAGATCTGAGCCTTAACTGCAACCTACACTGCAGCCATAGCAATGCAGGATCCTTTAACCCACTGCTCCGGGCCAGGGATTGAACTCACATCCTGGCACGGCAGAGATGCCACTAATCCCAATGGGGAACAGTGGGAACCCCAATGTTAGAGTGGTTGAAGGGTGCTTAAGGATAGCTTTTTTTTTTTTTTTTTTTTGGTTTTTATGTTTTTAGGGCCACAGCCATGACATATGGAGGTTCCCAGGCTAGGGGTCAAATCAGAGCTGTAGCTGCCGGTGTACACCACAGCCACAGCAACGCAGGATCCGAGCTGCGTCCCAAGACCTACAGCTCACGGTAATGCCTGATCCTTAACCCAGTGAGTGAGGCCAGGGATTGAACCCACAACCTCATGGTTCCTAGTCATATTCGTTTCTGCTGTGCCACAACAGGAACTCCAGGACAGCTTGTTAAGAGTTGTCAAGGTCATACCAAAAATCATTGAGATGCTCCCAATGTTAGTGCCTTCTTGCTTAGGTCATGCTGAAACTAGTTCAAATGAGGCAGGTCAGGAAGCCTAGCTGCTGCGTGAGGGGATGGCCAGCCCAGCTTCCACCGTGGATCTGGCCCTAGTCTTCCTGCCACCACTGGGGAGAGAGAGAAGGACCCAAGTGACCCAGGGGTCTCTGGGCAGAGACCGTGAATTCAGGAGGTTCTTCAAAGCCTCCCAGAGCTTGGGAATGATCCCAGACGGTGACAAAGCAATTAAAAAAAAAAAAAAAAAAAAAAAGAAAGAAAGAAAGAAAGAAAAGAACCAAGATTGCATCACTGTCTTAACCAAAGGCTCGAGGAGATTGGCTCATACCTCGTGTTTGCAGCCGGAGCTGTTTTTATTACTAAAGATGAAGTTTGGCAATTGCAAACTGTCTGATGCTGGATCTGTCCAGTCTAAAGGGGAGCCTGCAAAAAGTAGGCTGAATCCTGAGACCTCTACTTATTGGCCGGTGACCAGAGAGAGTCCCTGACCCTCTGGGTGCCTTGGTTTCCTCCTCTGAAGAAGGGGAAAGTAGTGCACAGTGTCCTGTGAGGCCTTAGTAAGTCAGCGCTCATAAAGGGGGTCGCCCATCACCTAGAAGGCCCCAGCGTCCCATTGTCAGGGCTGGAGGTGAGGGAGGTGACCCTCCAGACAGGTCTATCTCAGGAGTCCCGAAAATTCACACACACCTCAACACACTATTCTGTCTTCTGACACTGTCTGCTTTTCCTCCTCCACCCCTGACTCCTTTTCAAGGCCCCCAACGTCTCCCTCTTCCCTCCTTACTCGGCTCATTGTCCACACCCACTGAGCCCACCACCAGCCACACAGTGACTCCCACCATCACACCTCCAGCCCCCTGCTCTCTGATGAGATCCAGGCCCAGGACCCTGGATGCCGCAAACACTGCAAACTCAGTAGGTGAAAAATCCGACTCAGACTCTTTCTACTTTCCCCTGGCCCTCGGCTGGGGCAACCCAGATGAGCAACTGGTGCCACATCAACCTGGACAGTTGCCCCAGACTCCTCCCACACATGTCCCTAATGCATCCGCCCATTTCTGTCTCTACCAGGACGACCCTGGGCCAGTTCTCTTGCTCAGCTGTTGCCTTCTAATGCTGAACATAAAACATAGTTGGCAAATGAATCTGTCTACAAAGCAGGAACTGACCCAGAGACACAGAACAGCCTGTCCAGGGAACTAGACCTATAGCCTTAGGCTCTTCCTACACTAGCCAAGCCTTTACAGTTTCTGGGTTTGCCTGAGATGCTTTGCAAAATGGGGATAACGATATGCATTTTATCTCTTTCATGTTGGGACAAAATAAGCAGATTTGAGGGTCAGAAAACATCACATCCATGAGCAAGTGTGAAATATTGTTATGACTGGGGCTGGGATTCCAACCTTGGGCTCACTTAAGGTGGGGAAGCCGGCTGAGCTGGAGTGACTGGCCCACCTGATTCCAGAGCGAATGCTTCCTCTGTTTGCTGTAGCCTCATAGGCTGGGACTGCTGAGAGGCTGCAAAGCCCAACAAGGCATCTCCAAGCCTGGTGTGTGGGAACCGGCACTGGGGAGGAGCTGTGACAGAGATGCTTTAGGCATCAGGACCTCAAATTATCATTGTCCTGCCCGCCATTTATCTCCAAAGCTGACACTGCCATCTGCGTGAAACCCAAACTTGTCATCGTTTCTGCAGCAGAAATGAAGGCCCACCTAAGGACCCACAGAGGAGAGCTTCTGGGGAGGAGCCACCTCAATCCTGAGAACTCAGACCTCATCCTGCTAACCTGGCCAGGTGGTCCAGGGCCTAAGATGGTGGCTTTGTCCGGACAAGTGAGGCTTTTCCAAGATGCAAGCCCTAGAGGCTTTTCTCTTGGCAGCCAGACTCTAATGGGCAGAGAGTGAAGGCAGAACAGACAGGCAGACAGATCCAAGCACAGCCCTCTTCCGGCCCTGCCCCACCTGGCTCTCAGCTACCATTTGCTCTCTTCAAGTTCCCTCATCTCCTTCCACCACCCCCCTTCTTCTCCAGGCTGGCACCCATGCAGACTTTTCACAGATTCTCTTGTATTTTCTTTTTTTTGCCTTCTTTTTCTTTTTTGGCCACTTTGGCATATGGAAGTCCCCTGGCCAGGGATCAAATCTAAGCCAGAGCTGTGACCTACACCACAGCTGCAGCAATGTCAGATCCTTAACCCACTGTGCCGGGCTGGGGATTGAACCAGCACCTCCACAGAGACAAGCCAGACCACTACCCATTGTACCACAGCAGGAACTCCAGCTTTTGCATTTTCAAAAGGAACAAGCAGTCGATTGCCTGGCTTCCCTCCAGTACCTGCATTAAGCCCATTGAAGCATATGGGTGCCTGGTTCTGGCTCCTCTCTACTCCATGCAGATTATGGCCTTGGAGGCTGCAGGGACAAAGTATTTGATCAGCCTCTATTCAGCGTTCCCCATACTTCTACCTTTGGCACTCCTTTGACCCGAAAGCCCAGCAAGGGTGTGACTATCATACCCCACCCCTTTATTTTTTCATTTTTGGCCACCCCAAGGCATATGGAGCTCCTGGACCAGGGATCAGAGCCAAGCCATAGTCACGACTTAAGCCTCAGATGCTGCAATGTTGGATCCTTAACTCACTGTGTCAGGCCAGGGATCAAGCCTGCTATCCAGCACTTCCAAGATGCCACTGATCCCGTTGTGCCACAGCGGGAACTCCTATCACCGCCCCCCCCCACCTTTTTGCAGATGAAAAGTAGAACTTTAGGGAAAGTTTGAGCAGCAGTGTCTGAGTGGCCCCAGGTGGCGATGGGCAGGTACCTGCTCTCTCAGGAAAGAGTTAAGCTTGTCATACCGCTATGAAGAATCTTGGCTTTCTGCCTGCATTTTAAACCCGTAACCTGTTGAAATGGTTCATTAAGTTTTTCGGCAGTGTTGCCCCTCCCAGCCTGTATTATCGTCCCCTTCCCTGGGCAAGTCCCAGTCCTTGTTCAAGAACTGTTAGGCTGTCTCCTGTTTCAATAAGATAAGTTACCTTATTATCTCCGGTCCAAATCCCTGCGGCCAGCTGCTCCAGTCTCTAGGATAATGCAAACAACACTCACTTCTGTTCTCAGATGCAGATCTCTTTTAAAAGCTTTATGCATGAAAACAGGAGGCGGTTTTCACAGGTGGAGAGCTGCGGCCTTTCTCTTCTAAGGTCTGCATCTGCCAGCAGAAGGGCTCAGCCAGCCGGCCGACAATACATCCGGAGCTCAGGGGCCGACGCTGTTGCAAACAGCTCCATGAAGCATTTCCTTGAGGAGGGGTCCTGGGCACCAGCACACTGCAACCCATGTAAAAACTCATGCAGCTGGCCCTTTACAAGAGCTCCAAATTGGAAGCCGCCCAAACGTCCATCAGCTGTAGAATGGAGAAAGAAATTGCAGTGTATTCACACCACGAATACCCGCCAACAAAGAGTCAACCGTCTCTAACCACATGGAGGAATCTATCAGACGTGACATGCAAAAGAAGGCAGGCCCGCAACAGAACATGCTGCATGATTCCATTCACAGAAAGCACAAAGTGATCAATGGTGTTAGAATTTGGGTGCTGGTACCCCTGGAGGCGGGAGGATGCTGGGGCTTCAAGTGATTTTGTTTCTTTAATTGGAGCACTTGTTAAACAAGAGTGTTCAGTTATCAGACAGGCATTCTTCTATATGTATATTATATGCAATGAAAAAAGAAAAAAAAAAACTTCTCAAGGCCAAAACTGATGGACTTGACTTTGTCCAGGTGTGTTCTGATGCCTCTGTTTCTTAGTTCTTTTTAACCTGTGGAGATGCATAGCCATTTCTTCTAGGCAGAGTAATCCCTGGAGAAAGTACCTGTGAATAATTTTACTTTTTAAAAAATCTTTAAAATATTACACTTACTAAGAAATTACATCCTGGAATTTTCATTGTGGCTCAGTAGGTTAAGAACCCAACTTAGTCTCCGTGAGGAAGTTGATTCAATCCCTAGCCTCGTTCAATGGGTTAAGGATCTGGCATTGCCTCAAGCTGTGGTATAGGTCACAGATGCAGTTTGGATCCAGCATTGCCGTGTTGTAGGCTGGCAGCTGTGGCTTCAGTTTGACCCCAGCCTGAGAACTTCCATATGCCACAGCTGTAGCCTTAAAAAGAAAGAAAAAGAAAGAAAGAAAGAAAGAAAGAAAGAAAGAAAGAAAGAAAGAAAGAAAGAAAGAAATCACATCTTAATCACACTTGTGAATGTTACCTGACAGTTTTTATTTTATTTTTTGCTTTTTAGGGCCATACCTGCAGCATATGGAGGTTCCATATGGAGGCTAGGGGTTGAATCAGAGCTAGAGCCACCGGTCTACACAACAGCCACAGAAATGCGGGATCTGAGCCCTATCTGTGACCCATACCACAGCTCACAGTAATGCTGGATCCTTAACCCACTGAGCAAGGCCCAAGATTGAACCCGCAACTTCATGGCTACTAGTCAGATTAGTTTCCGCTGCACCATGACAGGGACTCCTACCTGACGGTTTTGTCCTTCAATTGAACTAACCTTAGCAACTCAAAAGACACTTATATCTATTTGCCTGATTGCTGGTACCACCAGAGCTACCTTAGGTGCCTCTATCTTGTGACTAGATTTTGAATTATAGAAATGCATCCCCCCACCCCGCCCTGGGAAAATGAGAGGAAAAAAAGATGGCGGTCTCATGGTAAAGTCTCCTTCAAATATTCGTAATAATTCTTTACAAAATGTGTTTTTTTTTTTTTTCTTCTTCAAAACAGAAACAGACCTTTCATTGTCCTCCAGGAGCTGTTTATTGGCAGTAGCTCTGAGGGGAGAACAAAGCAGAAGGCGTCATAAAAACCCACTCACCCCATTACCAGCTCTGACTGTACCATGCAGCTCTCTGAAAGGCAATTTCACTCCTCCTGGGTAGCATGAGCCATCCAGGTGACCGAATGGAAGTCAAATCCTCGAATCTGTAACTTTAAAATAAATTTTCCTGAATTAGAACTCTTATTTGAGACATACAGGATGAGCCACTGCCACTGTGGCAAGAAACTTGAATCTCATTATAACTCTAGCATCGATGTGATTACATTGAGTTGATATATTCCAATAATGTGTCTGCAAAATTTTCCCTAACACAGTACTGGGTTATTTTCTCCTCAGAACCCACCCATTAAGGCTACCCAGCTCCTATTGACAGGAGGAGAGTTTCAAATGTCTCTTGTTAGAACCCAAACTCACTTGGCCTTTTATCAACATTCAAGTCTCCAAGCTGGTGAGCCTGAGTGAAGGCCTGCTCGTACCTCCATTCCTTCCTTCCTTCCTCCCTCCCTCTCTCACTTTTTAGGGCCCACTTTCAGCACGTGGAAGCTCCCAGGCAAGGGGTTGAATCAGAGCTGCAGCCTCAAGCCTACATCACAGCCACGGCAACGTGGGATCCTTAACCCACTGAGTGAGTCCAGGAATCGAACCCTCAACTTCATGGATCCTAGCTGGGTTTGTGAATCACTGAGCCGCGAAGGGAACTCCTGAAGTGATGTTTTTGAAGAGTCTGACTGGTTGTAATCCTGCAGCCACGAAGGGTAAAGGACCCTACATGTACTGGGGCCAGAGGCTCCATGGGCAGGGCTCAGGCATGGAGGGAGGGGCCCCGGCAGACCTGAGCCCCCTCCTCTGCCCCCACCTAACTGAAAGCCTCCTTCCTGTGCCCTTGAGGAAAAGGCTGGACTGGGGCCACTTGAGTTTGAATATGGAGGCTGTCTTGCTTGCTCTGTTCTGCTCAAGCTCCCAACCTGTGTGGATAGTACGTAAAAGAATCTAATAGAAACCCAAAGTGTGCTGAGACCTGAAGGCAGCCCAAGTCACTTCCTCTCTGTTTGCAATGTGAGCAAGTGCTGACTTTCCCCAAGTGCCAAGGCAGCCGTCCCAGCTTTTACCATGAGTTCTCATTGTGTAACTACTGACAGCCCCCAGCAATCCTTCAAGTAAATAGCATGGCCTTTGATTATGGATTCTTTTATTATTTACTCCAGAAAGCTTGTGGGGTTTTTGTTTTGTTTTGTTTTGTTTTTTTTTTGTCTTTTCGTCCTTTTAGGGCTGCACCCGTGGCATGTGGAGTTTCCCAGGCTAGGGGTCTAATCAGAGCTGTTGATACCGGCCTACGATAGAGCCACAGCAACGCCAGATCCAAACCACGTCTGCGACCCACACCACAGCTAACGGCAACGCTGGATCCTTAATCCACTGAGTGAGGCCTGGGATCGAACACACAACTTCATGGTTCCTAGTCAGGTTTGTTTCTGCTGTGCCACGACGGGAACTCCTCAGAAAACTTGTGGTTTTTTTTAACTGCCAAGTGAAACAATGACCTGTCTTTGTTGCAAAACCCAGGATCTGGCATGTAGTAGGTGCTAAATAAATATGTGCTTGGCAAGCAAATAGATAAATGAAAACAAAAAAAGTCTGCTATCTTTGTGAAACCTCTTTTTTTTTTTTTCCTCCTGATATTTCTTTAGGTTTGCACTGAAATCAATTTTTTGAAAAGGCAGGGAAAAGGCAAAAGCTTAGGAAAGCTAGGTTGCTTGTTCTGAAAACCCAGAAGGATGATGGGGCTATGCCAGGGGCCTGGCTTACCTGATGCAGCGACCACAGCACCCAGAGGGGTGGGAGCTGGAAAGGGTTCATGGCGATGCTGGCTCAGGAGCTGTGTTCCTTTTTAATGCATGGCCATAATGTAAGCTCTTGACATCTCAAGTGGGGAGATGTGAATCTGGGATCCTCTCCCAGCCACTCTTGGCTCAACGTCTCATTAGACCTGCCTGCTGCCATCTGGACCCCATCGACCTTGATCCCAAGCTGGCAGGAGGGAGCAGGTGAACGGAGGGAGGTGAATGATGCTCTGGAAAGAACCAGGCCTGCCCGCACCCACGCGACCAAAGTGGGTAAGAGCTCGGCTTTAAATTAAACGACCTGGGCTCTACTACTTACCATGTCATTTTTGGCAAGTTAATCTCTCAGTATCCAGGGTTTCTCATTTAAATTTATTAAATAAGTTCATGAGAACTCATTTCAAGATCGGCTGTGAGGATGAAATGGGGCCAGGGATGCCAGCCCTGGGACCTGGTACCCAGGAGGGCCTCAGCAAATACTAACTTAAACATCCTAAAACCTCAATGCTGCCCGCTCTGCTCCCTCTGGGCTGCACCTTCCTCACTGCTTCAATGTTTTCTAATGTGGAATCAAGTAGTTGGGGCATCATCAAAGCTTGAGGTTGGAAGAGGTCCATGATCAATCTGTCTCCCAACACCTGACTTTGAACCCCTGCTTCTCCCTCACTGGTGGATGGTCATTCATCCCCATTGGGCTCATCTAGAAACGGGGAGCCCACCACTTCGTGGGCACCCATTTTTACTGCCCTCACTTCTAGAAGGGTTTTTCCATGGGAGGGATGGATTGGGAGTTTGGGATTAGTAGATGCAAGCTGTCATACATAGGATGGATAAACAACAAGAGTCCTCTTGTGTAGCACAGGGAACCATATTCAATATCCTATAACGAACCATAACAGAAAAGAATACGAAAAAGAATACATGTATGTAGAACAGAGCCACACTATTATAGAGCTGAAATTAACACTGTAAATCAGCTATATTTCAATAAAATACATTTTAAAAAATAAATAAATTAGAAGGTTTCGGTTTCTTTTTCCTGGCACTGGGCAGAAATCTGCCTCTCCGATAACTTCTCTGTGTGGTTTTGAGCCTTGTCTTCTTTCTAGTCCTCTCTCTCTTCCATGTGGCAGTCTTCCAGTTTTCTGAAACAGTTCTTTTCCCTTTTTTTTAATATTAATTTGTCACTTAAGAACCTGATATAAGCACTAGATGAATGTTTACGGGTTTATTTTTTCTCTTCTTGGCACTTTTCCAAGGAACTAACCCTCCAAAGTCTTAATGGCTTAAATGGGGCCAAGTGTTCCCACTCCACTTCTCAGTCCCAGAGGTGGACATGTGGCCTGGAGTTCTTCCATCCTGGCTGCAATGATTGATCTAGAAATCATTCTAGCAGGTGACTCAAGCTGGACCAAGCAGGGGCCTCCCCTAGAATTTTACTGTAATTCTGGAAAAAGAGACATGTTCTTTTCTTTGGGATCACTATGCCTAATAAATCTGTGTCATCTTTGCTAACACATCAGTGGTTCTTGCCTAAGAATAGATCCCAACATAGAGAGGCAGAGTCTCCAGTTAGATAGAGATGGACAGCTTCCTGAGTGCAGAATTTGAACCTGGATCAAATTGTACCTGACACCATGATGTCTTGAACATCCACAATTACATAGGCCTAAATCTACCTCCCCTTTTTTCTGTTGTAAGTTACTTTGAGTTGTTTTTCTGTCTCTTACAACCCAAAATATCTGGACTTACCCAAGTAGGAAGTTCCCCCAACAGGGCCCGTGCAGCCAACCTAGGTGTTCCCTGCGCACCCCAGCTGTGGTCCTCTTGTGAACCCCCAGCACTCTGTCCTTGTCACATACAGAAGGGCTGTTCATTCTTCAAGGAAAAGCCCCCCTCCCTCCGCCCCCAGCACCTCCTGAACACTTTTTTGGCCTCAGTATGCAACAGCTTGATGTGGGATCTCAGTGCCCAGACCAGGGATGGAACCTGGGCTGCAGCAGTGAAAGCACTGAATCCTAACCACTAGGCCACCAGAGAACTCCCTACACCTCCTGAACTTTTCTTCCAAACTAAATGGGCTAATCTGGTTAGGCTATATTTCAGCCAAATGTGAAACACAAAGCAGAAGCAACAACCCAGAAATGCTCTGTCTGCTGACCAGGCCAGATGGTAAAACAGATGTCAAAGGATGGTGCTGTTTGTCTTAGGGCTAAAGAGACTGGCACCGTAAGCTGTAGCAGAGGCATAAGAACCCACTGCCCCAGGGAGGCGAGGCCTGGGAGGGGAGTTCCTCCCCCTAACTTTGCCCTACAGCTTTCTTCCTGAACCAACACCTTCAAGATATACTCAGAAAAGTGGCCTGGTTTTCTTAATTTCTTTTCCTTTGTTTTTAAAAAAAACGTATTTTACTGAAGTATAGTTGATTTACAATGTTGTGTTACTGTCTGGTGCACAGCAAAGTGATTCAGTTATGCATATGTATATAGATTCTTTTCCATATTTTTCCTACTATGGTTTATTACAGGACATTAAATATAGTTTCCTGTGCTGTTCAGTAGGACCTTGTATTTCTTAATTTTTATTTTATAAGGGAAAAAATTTACAGCAAGGAATGAAAGAGATAAAATTTCTGTAAAAATCTGAGAGACAAACACTCACTATATTAATTTGCTATGGCTGCCATAACAAAGTAACACAGACCAGACAGCTTAAATGACAGTAATGTGTTTCTTACAGTCCTGGAGGCTGGAAGTCCAGGATCAAGGTGTCAGCTGGGTTGGTTTCTTCTGAGGTCTCTCTCCTTGGTGTGCAGATGGCTGTCATCCTACTGCATCTTCACATGGTCTTACCTCTGTGAGCACCTGTGTCCTAATCTCTTCTTATAAGGACCCCAGTCATCCTGGACTAGGCCCGTCCCACTGACCTCATTTAACCTCAAAGGTCCTCTCTCCAAATAGATCACACTCCAAGGTCCCCAAGGGCTAGGACTTCAATGTATGGATTAAGGAGTATACTGTTCAGCCCATTACACTCACCAAGAGTAAATTTCTAGAAGAAATTTCCACCATCCATTGCACCATGTTTAGGAAATTCCCAGTGCTTGCTAGATGACCCCGACTTCTTTTAGGAATGAGACAAACAGGCTCTCTTTATCAATCATGCAGAACATCCACTGCTTCATCAGAACGGATCAAAGCAAAGGCACTTAATGAAGACTGTGCTGCAGAGGCAGCCCATGTATGTTTGCTGAGGGCAGAGAGGAGACAGGCCAGGCTCACCTGGACTGAGACCCCCCTGGAAGCCTGGACCTCATCCTTTCCCAGCTTAGCACTCCTGCACCCTCAGGGTGGGACAAGGGGCTCTAACAAGAACAAGAGGGTCACCCAGATCACTTTTTCTTCATAAATGCCACTTTCCAGAGGCCTGTTAGGTAAGAAAAGTGACCTAACAAAAAAAAAGTTCAGTTCGAGGCACATTTGTATTTGGAAAGCAGAGGGTGGAAGAGTAAGATAAGAAAAGGCATGGATCAGTCTTTGATCTCTTGCCATAACTTGCAGATTTGACAAATGGCCCAGATTTTTATTTTTATTTTTTGCTTTTTAGGGCCGCACCTATGGCATATGGAAGGTCCCAGGCCAGGGGTCTAATTGGAACTGTAGCTGCTAGCCTACACCACATCCACAGCAATGCCAGATCTGAGCTTTGTCTTCGACCTACACCACAGGTCACAGCGATGCTGGATCCTTAACCCATTGAGCGAGGCCAGAATCAAACCTGATCCTCATGGATACTAGTCGGGTTTGTTACCACTGAGCCACAACGGGAACACCATGATTTTTAAAATATAATTAAAAGATATACACAGAGTTCCCACTGTGGCACAATAGATTAAGGATCTGGCATTGCTGCAGCTGTGGCATAGGTTGCAGCTCTGGCTCAGATTCAACCCCTGGCCTAGGAACTTCTGCTTGCTGCCAGGGCAGACCAAAAAAAAAAAAAAAAAAAGCTATTCAACACTGGTGTACATTGCATAGAACACAATAGATTATTATTATTGTTATTATTATTTGTCTTTTGTCATTTTAAGGCCTCACCCAAGGCATATGGAGGTTCCCAGGCTAAGGGTCAAATCAGAGCTGCAGATGCCAGCCTACACCACAGCCATAGCAATGCAGGATCCGACTCGCCCCTGCAACCTACACCACAGCTCACAGCAATGCTGGATCCTTAACCCACTGAGGAAGGCCAGGGATTGAACCTCACGGTTCTAGTCAAATTCTTTTCCACTGTGCCATGAAGGGAACTCCACAATAGATTATTCTTATTTGAAAAATTACCATTGAAAATGGCAATGAAGTGAAGAGCAATTGAAATCATTTTGAATGCCTCATAGGAGGAGCCATTTAATCTTATATGGGATTCCTACATTTTAAGTCACCTAACTGCCACTATTTTGTTTTTTGTGGTTTTTTTACTTTTTTTTATCACTCAATAAATTTATCACATTTATAGTTGTACAATGATCACCACAACCCATTTTTATAGCATTTCCATCCCAAATGCCCAGCGCATCCCACAACCCCCCAACCTGTTTCATTTGGAAACCATAAGCTTTTCAAAGCCTGTGAGTCAGTATCTGTTCTGCAAAGAAATTCATTGTGTCCTTTTTTCAGATTCCACATGTAGTGATAGCATTAGATGTTGGTGTCTCATTGTGTGACTGACTTCACTTAGCATGACAATTTCTAGGTCCATCCATGTTGCTGCAAAGGCCGTTATTTCTTTCCTTGTAATGGCTGAGTATTATTCTATTGTGTATATGTAGCACCTCTTCCTTATCCACTCCTCTGTTGATTGACATTTAGGTTGTTTCCATGTCTTGGCTATTGCATATAGTGCTGCAATGAACATTGGAGTACATGTGTCTTTTCAAGTCATGGTTTTCTCTGGATAAGAGTGGGATTGCTGGATCAAATGGTAATTCTATTTTTAGGTTTCTGAGGAATCTCCATACTGTTTTCCACAGTGGTTGCACCAATTTACAATCCCACCAACAGTGTACTAGGGTTCCTTTTTCTCCACATCTTCTCCAGCACTTATTTTTTATAGACTTTTTGATGATGGCCATTCTGGCTGGTGTAAGGAGGTACCTCATAATGGTTTTGATTTGCATTTCTCTGATGATGAGTGATATTGAACATCTTTTCATGTGTTTTTTTGGCCATCTGTATGTCTTCTTTGGAGAATAGTCTATTTAGATATTCTGCCCATTTTTTGATGGGGTTGTTTGTTTTTTTGGTATTGAACGGTATGAGGTGTTTATAAATTTTTGAGATGAATCCCTTGTCAGTTGATTCACTTGCAAAGATTTTCTCCCATTCTGTGTGTTGTTGTTTTGTTTTGTTTAGGGTTTCCTTTGCTGTGCAGAAACTTTTAAGTTAAGTCCCATTTGTTTATTTTTTGTTTTTATTGTCATTACTCTAAGGGGTGGATCTGAGAAGATGTTGCTGTTGTTTATGTCAGAGAGTGTTTGGCCTATGTTTTCCTCTAAGAGTTTTATTGTATCTGGTCTTATATCTAGGTCTTTAATCCGTTTTGAGTTTATGTTTGTGTATGGTGCTAGGGAGTGTTCTAATTTCATTCTTTTCCATATGGCTGTCCAGTTTTCCCAGCACCACTTATTGAAGGGGCTGTCTTTCCTCCATTGTATATGCTTGCCTCCTTTGTCTGTAGGTGCGCGGGTTTAATTCTGGGCTTTCCGTCCTGTTCCATTGATCTATATTTCTGTCTTTGTGCCAGTGCCATATGATTTTGATGACTTTGCTTTGTAGTATAGTCTAAAGTCAGGGAGCCTGATTCCTCTGGCTCCATTTTTCTTTTTCAGGATATCTTTGGTTATTCTGGGTCTTTTGTGCTTCCAAATAAATTTTAAAATATTTTGTTCGAGTTCTGTGAAAAATGTCCTTGGTAATTTGATAGGGATTGCATTGAATCTATAAATTGCCTTGGGTAGTATAGTCATTTTGATAATATTGACTCTTCCAATCCAAGAGCATGGTATGTCTTTCCATATATTTGTGTCATCTTTGATTCCTTTCATCAGTGTCTTATAATTTTCAGAGTACAGGTCTTTTGTCTCTTTAGGTAGGTTTACTCCTAGGTATTTTACTCTTTTGGATGTGATGATAAATGGGATTGCTTCCCTAATTTCTCTTTCTGATCTTTCATTATTGGTATATATGCTGTCGATTTCTGTGTATTAATTTTGTATCCTGTGACTTTACCAAATTCATGGATGAGCTCTAACTGTTTTCTGGTAGAGTCTTTAGGATTCTCTAGGTGTAGTATCATATCATTTGCAAATAGTGATAGTTTTACTTCTTCCTTTCCAATTTGGATTCCTTTTATTTCTTTTTCTTCTCTTATTGATGTGGCTAGGACATCCAAAACTATGTTGAAGAATAGTGGCAAGAGGGGACATCCTTGTCTTGTTCCTGATCTCTGCAAGAATTCTTTCAGCTTTTCCCCATTGAGAATGATGTTAGCTGTGGGTTTGTCGTATATGGTCTTTATTATGTCAAGGTAGTTTCTGTCTATGCCCATTTTCTGAAGGGTTTTTATCAGAAATGGGTGTTGGATTTTGTCAAAGGCTTTTTCCGTGTCTATTGAGAGGATCATATGGTTTTTATTCTTCAGTTTGTTAATATGGTGTATCACTCTGATTGATATTGAAGAATGCTTGCATCCCTGGGGTAAATCCCACTTGATTATGATGTACAATCCTTTTAATGTATTGTCAGATTCAGATTGCCAGTATTTTGTTGAGGATTTTTGCATCTATGTTTATCAGTGAAATTGGCCTGTAGTTTTCTTTTTTGTGGAATCTTTGTCTGGTTTTGGTATCAGGGTGATGGTGGCCTCATAGAATGAGTTTGGGAGTGTCCCTTCTGTGATTTTTTGGAATAGTTTCAGAAGGATAGTGTTAACTCTTCTCTAAATGTTTGATAGAATTCACCTGTGAAGCCATCTGGGACTGGACTTCTGTCACAAGTTTTTAATTGCAGCTTCAGTTTCGGTACTTGTGATTGGTCCATTCATCTTTTCTATTTCATCTTCGTTGAGTCTAGGAAGATTGTACTTTTCTAAGAATTTGTCCATTTCTTCTGGATTTTCCATTTTATTGGCATATAGTTGCGTATAGTAGTCTCTTATGATCCTTTGTATTTCTGTGATGTCCATTGTTTTTTCTCCCTTTTCATTTCTAATTTTATTGATTTGAGTCCTCTCTTTTTCTTGATAAGTCTGGCTAAGGGTTTATCAATTTTGTTGATCTTTTCAAAGAACCAGCTTTTTGTTTCATTGATCTTTTCTATGGTTTTCTTCATTTCTACTTCATTGACTTCTGCACTGATCTTTATGGTTTCTTTCCTTCTGCTAACTTTAGGTCTTGTCTGTTCTTCTCTCTTTAGCTGCTTGAGATGTAAAGTTAGCTTGTTTATTTGAGCTTTTTCTTGTTTCCCGAGGTAGGCTTGTATTGCTATAAACTTTCCTCTTAGAACAGCTTTTGCTGCATCCCATAGGTTTTGGAGTGTCATATCTTTGTTGTCATTTGCTTCTAGGTATTTTTTAATTTCCTCTTTGATTTCTTCAGTGACTCATTGGTTGTTTAGTAGCATGTTTTTGAGTCTCCACATGTTTGTGTTTTTTGCACTTATTTTCTTGTTATTGATTTCCAGTCATATAGTGTTGTGGTCGGAAAAGATGCTTGATATGATTTCAATTTTCTTAAAGTTACTGAGGCTTGATTTGTTGCCCAGGATGTGGTCACTCTAAGAGAATGTTCCATGTGCACTTGAGAAGAATGTGTATTATGTTGCTTTTAGATGGAATGTCCCATAAATATCTATTAACTCCATCTAGTCTAATGCTTCATTCAGGGCCTGTGTTTCCTTATTGATTTTCTGTTTGGATGATCTGTCCATTGCTGTAAGTGGGGTGTTAAAGTTCCCTACTATTATTGTGTTATTGTTGATTTATCCTTTTAATGTTGTTAGCAGTTGCTTTATATGTTGTGGTGACCCTATGTTGGGTGCATAAATATTTAAAATTGTTATATTGTCTTCTTGGATTGATCCTTTGATTTTATGTAGTGATCTTCCTTGTCTCTTAAAATATTCATTTTAAAGTCTGTTTTGGAGTTCCCGTCATGGCGCAGTGGCTAATGAATCCAACTAGGAACCATGGGGTTGCTCAGTGGGTTAATGATCCGGCATCATCGTGAGCTGTGGTGTAGGTCACAGATGTGGCGCAGATCCCCCATTGCTGTGGCTCTGGTGTAGGCCAGTGGCTATAGCTCTGATTCGATCCCTAGACTGGGAACTCCATATGCGGTGAGAGCAGCCTTAGAAAAGGCAAAACGATGAAAAAAAAAAAGGTCTGTTTTATCTGATATGAATATTGCTACTCCACCTTTCTTTTGATTCCTGTTTGCATGGAGTATTTTCTTCCATACTCTCATTTTCAATTTGTATGTGTCCCTAGAATTGAAATGGGTCTCTTAAAGACAGCATACATATGGATCTTGGTTTTGTATCCATTCAGCCAGTCTATGTCTTTTGGTTGGGGCATTTAGTCCATTAACATTTAAGGTAATTATTGATATGTATGTTCTTATTGCCATATTACTACTTGCTTTGGATTCGTTTTTCTTCCCTTGTTCTCTCCTCTTGTGGTTTGATAACTATCTTTAGTATTGTATTTGAGTTGATTTTTCTTATTTGTGTGTGTATCAATTGTAGATTTTTGCTTTGCAATTACTCTGAAGTTTCGATATAAGAGTCTATATATATATAAGATTGTTTTAAGTTGTTGGTCTCCTAATTGCAAGTGCATCTCCAGTGTCCTGCATTTGTATTCTCCTCTTCTCACAATTTCTGATTTTGGTGGCATAATTATGTGTGGATGATTTTGTATCTTTACTGTATATATACCTTTAATGGTGAGCCTTGTCATTTGTCATATTTTTGTTTCTAGTTGTAGCCTTTTCTTTTCCGCCTAGAGAAGTTCATTTAGTATTTGTTGTAAAGCTGGCTTAGTGTTGCTGAATTCTCTTAGCTTTTGCTTATCTGTGAAGGTGTTGGTTTCTCCTTCAAATCTGAATGAGAGACTTGCTGGGTAAAGTAATCTTGGTTGGAGTTTTTTTCCTTTCATCATGTTAAGTATATCATACCCCTCCCTTCCGGCCTACAGAGTTTCTGCTGAAAAATCTGCTGATAACATTATTGGGGTTCCCTTGTTTGTTGTTTTTTTTTTCCCTAGCTGCTTTCAATATTTTCTTTGTCTTTAATTTTCATCAGTTTGATTAATATGTGTCTCAGGGTGTTCCTCCTTGGGTTTATTTTATATGGTACTCATTGCATTTCCTGGATTTGAGTGAGTGGTTCCTTTCCCATGTTAGGGAAGTTTTTGGCTATTACTTCTTTGAATATTTTTTCTGTCCCCTTCTCTCTCTCTTTTCTTCTGGTGCCCCTACAGTACAGATATTGGTGCGTTTAACATTGTCCCAGAGTTCTCTTCATTTGTTTTCAATCTTTTTTCTCTCTTCTGTTCTGCATCAGTGATTTCCACTACTCTGTCCTCCACCTTGCTTATTCATTCTTCTGACTCCTGTATTCTGCTGTTGGCTACTTCTAATGAATTTTTTTAAATTTCAGTTATTGCATTTTGCACCTCTTCCTGCTTAAGTTTTATATCTTGTATTTCTTTTCTTGGTGTTTCCTGTAAATTATCCATCTTTGCCTCCAGTTTATTTCTATTCTTTTTTTTTTTTTTGTCTTTTTGCTATTTCTTGGGCCGCCCCTGTGGCATATGGAGGTTCCCAGGCTAGGGGTCGAATCGGAGCTGTAGCCACTGGCCTACGCCAGAGCCACAGCAATGCAGGATCCGAGCCGCGTCTGCAACCTACACCACAGCTCACAGCAACGCCGGATCGTTAACCCACTGAGCAAGGGCAGGGACTGAACTCGCAACCTCATGGTTCCTAGTCAGATTCGTTAACCACTGTGCCATGATGGGAACTCCCTTTTTTGTCTTTTTTTTTTTTTTTTGTCTTTTCAGTTTATTTCTAATGTCTTGCATCATCTGCAGCATCAACAGTCTAAAGTCTTTTTCCTGGAGGCTGAGAAGCTCCTGATCACTTAGCTGTTTTTCTGGGTTTTTTTCTTTCTCCCTTATCTGAGTTATAGTTCTCTGTCTTTTCATTTTTATAGGTTTTTGGTGTGGTGACCTTTTTACAGACAAAAGAGTTGTAATCTCTCTTACATCTGGTGTCTGCCCTCCCTGTGGCTGAAGTTGCTATGGGGGCTTACTGTAGGATTCTTGATGGGAGCAACTGATGCCTGCCCACTGGTAGGTGGAGCTGATTCCTATCCCTCTGGTGGGTGGGGCTTTGTCTCTGGGTGAGATTAGAGGCAGCTGTGTGTCTGGGGGGGTCTTTAGGCAGCCTGTTTACTGATGGGCAGAGCTGTGATCCCACCTGGATTGTTTTTTGGCCTGAGGTTTCTCAGCACTGATGGGTGAGGCCATATTTTCTTAAAATGGCCACCTCCAGAGAAACAGATGCTGATGAATATTCCCAAGAGCTTTTCTTCTAATGTCCTTCTCCCACAACAAGCCATATTCACCCCCTGTTTTCCCAGGATGTCCTCCAAGAACTGCAGTCAGGTTTGACCCAGATTCCTATGGAGACTTTGCTTTGCCCTGGGACCCAGTGCATGTGAAAGTCTGTGTGCACATTTTAAGGATGGGGTCTCCATTTCCCCAGTCCTGTGGAGCTCCTGCACACAAGCCCCACTGACCTTCAATGCCAGATGCTCTGGGAGCTCGTTCTTCCAATGCCAGATCCCCAGGCATGGAGACTCAATGTGGGGCTCAGAACTCTCACTCCTGTAGGTGAGGCTCTGTGATACAGTTACTTTCCAGTCTGTGGGGCTTCCCACCCGGGAGGTATGGGGTTGCTTATATCGCATAATCACCCCTCCTACCTCTTGATGTGGCTTCCTCTTTGTCTTCTGGAGTAGAATATCTTTTTGAAATTTTCTGGCCCATTTGGTTGAAGATTACTCAGCATTTGGTTGTAATTTGTTGTTTTTAGGAGAGAAGTTGAGCTCTAGTCCTTCTATTCTGCCATCTTAATCCCCTAACTGCCACTATTTTGTTGGTTAAAGATGGTCTGGCTTTCATGTTAAAACAACAGAGCCCAGTCGAGCAGGAGAAAGAGAAATGACAGAGCTGTGCTGGGTCTTCGATGGCCCTCATCTGTCTTTCTTCTTTCCCTCATCAACTCCCCACAGATTCTGCTTCTGTCCCTCTAATGGCCAAGGTCATTTCCACCATAAGGACTGTATACTTCCTGGACCTTCTGTCTGGCATCCTTCTTTCTCAGATCTCGTTTTAACCTCTCAGACCTCAGCTCAGAAGCACACATACCTGGAGAGTCTTCCTCAGTCCCCACTCTGACCCGAGTGACTCCCTAAGCCATGGATGCCCCAAGTGTGGACCACACCAGCACAGCAGGGAGCTTGTTAGAAATACAGGCACCCCAGTGTTCATTGCAGCACTATTCACAATAGCCACGACATGGAAGCAATCTAAATGTCCATCTACAGAGGAATGGATTAAGAAGATGTAGTACATATATACAATGGAATATTACTAAACCATAAAGAAGAATAAAACAATGCCATTTGCAGCAACATGGGTGCAACTAGAAACTATCATTCTAAGTGAAGTTAGGCAGTGAAAGACAAACATCATATGATATCACCTATATGCGGAGTCTTAAAAAAAAGGATACACATGAACTTACTTGCAGAACAGAAACAGACTCACAGACTTTTAAAAACATGTGGATCCTGAAGGGGACAGGTGGAGGGTCGGTGGCGGGGAGGAACTCCGGGGGTTTGGGACTGGCATATGCACACTGAGGTATATGAAATGACTGCCCAAAGTGGACCTGCTATAGAGCACAGAGAACTCTACCCAGGATTCTGTAATAAAAGAATGGATGCATGTACACGTATGACTGAGTCGCTTTGTTGTACAGCAGAAATGATCACAGCCTTGTAAATCAACTCTACTGCAATTAGACCTAAAATGCATATTCCTAGGCCCCACTGCCAACCTGGCCTGGGGTCTGTGATTCAGCAAGCCCCTACCCCCGGGGGTAGCCCCTGCACACTCGACCCTGAGGACCACTGCTCCAGCCCATTCCTCAAAGCATTTTCTCCACAGCTCCTTTTGCTCAGAAATGACCTAATATATTTGTTTATGTCTTGTCTATCTCCCCTCCCCAGAATCAATGAATCATAACGAGGATGGCGACTTCTCTTGCCTTGATCACTGGGGTCTACCCTGAACAGCGTCTGGCCCATAGTGAGGACTTGAGAAATAGTGGGTCCATAAAGGAATGATGATTAGATGGAGAGAAAATACAAGTGGAGATATTGGGGCTGGACAGTCTGGGCTGAACCCCAACGCTGCCACCTGCCAACTGTGTGGCCAAGTAGTCAAGCTTTCAAAGACTGTTTCTTCCTCTGTAACACAGGGTAGGAATAGGACCTATCTTAAGATTGCTGGAAGATAAAATGAGTTAAAATTTAAAAATCCATTAAAAAAATCCATGTTAAGTGCGTCATAGGTACTTAATAAATTATTATTATTATTATTATTATTATCTGTCATTGTTGTTAGTTTGTCTCCTCCATCCTTAAGGTAAACAAAACAAAGGGGGCTCCCAGAGATGAAGGGTAAGAGGGGAAATTTGAAGGAGAGGGAGAAGGAGGAATTCCTGTCATGGCTCAGTGGTTAGCGAATCCAACTAGGAACCATGAGGATGTGGGTTTGATCCATGGCCTTGCTCAGTGGGTTGAGGACCTGGCATTGCTGTGAGCTGTGGTGTAGGTTGCAGACGAGACTCAGATCCCACGCTGCTGTGGCTCTGGCATAGGCCGGCGGCTACAGCTCCGATTCGACCCCTAGCCTGGAAACCTCCATATGCCAAGGGAGAGGCCCAAGAAATAGCAAAAGAGACCAAACATAAATAATAATAATAATAATAATAATAATAATAATAAAAGGAGAGGGAGAAGGAGGAAGATGGGCAAAGAAAGTTACTTGGAGGCTATGAGACAGGGTGGGCCACTGTCTTGAGGATCCCAGGATGACATGCTGAAGAAGCAGAAGGTTCGGGAAAGGAAGCCTGATGAGCCTGGAAAGAACCAGCCCTGGAGGGAAACCTGTAACTCCGAAGATCAGAAACCAGTTCTGTGGGTGAACCTTCCCTGGAAGGTTCTGTCGGGGGCACTGCTACAGAAAAAAGCTTTATCTCTCACATGAGTTTCCCTTCTGAATGGGTACAAGGTGCAGCAGTGTCTTCCTGGGTTAATTGACTGCTTAGTGCAAAAGACACTCGTTGGCTCACCTGGCCCCATTCCCTTAATGTTCTTTCTCACTCTAGAAGAAAGGAGAAATTTGAAGGAGAGGGCTGACTTTATTTAAAAATGTCCTTAAAACCTTATCCTCCATGCAACTGGAAGAAGAGATGTGTACAGAGCTTCGCCCAAATCCCCAGGTTTCTCCCCATCTTCCAATTTGTTTCAGTTACTGAAGAAAAGTGACATAAACAACAACTTGCTTTTCTCTCTAAATTCCAAGGCCTGATGCAACAGGTTTTTTTTAGCAAGTGTTGTGGTCATGTGTTCTAATTTAATAAAACTCTGCAGAACATAAAAACAGGGACATCCAAAGAGAGAATTTAGGGAGTTGCTGCTTATACTATTAAAAATTTCTTTTTTCTTTTCCTAAAAAAAATTTGGGGGCAGTATGCCTTTAAAGAGTTAGGTTTCCCTGGCCTGTGAATTTCAAATGGATTGTACAAAATCTCACCTTACTCAGAATTATTGGGAACGTGCTGCCTATAAAGCAGGGCCAGCCACGGGAGGTGCAGTGTAACAGTTTTGTTGGGATTTTTTGTCTTTTTAGGGGTGCACCAGTGGCAAATGGAGGTTCCCAGGCTAGGGGGCTAATCGAAGTTGTAGCCGCTGGCCTATGCCAGAGCCACAGCAAAGTGGGACCCAAGCCGCTTCTGGGACCTACCCCACAGTTCATGGCAATGCCGGATCCTTAACCCACTGAGCGAGGCCAGGGATCAAACCTGCATCCTTATGGATCCTCCTCAGGTTCGTTGACCACGGAGCCATGACGGGAACTCCTGGAAACAGTGTTTAATCTCACTCGGTGGGAGGAGGGAGGGTCTCTGTGTCTCCTCGGCAACAGAAGAAGGGGCTCCGTCCCGCTCTGAGTTCCTCCCCAGTCCCAGCACTCTCTGGGGTTGGAGGTTTGGGGTGAGGAAGTCAGTCTAGACTGGTGTCCCTGAATCCCATGAGGTTGTAGGGAGAGCTCTGCTAACGTGTAGAATTAACTCTTCCTTCCATCATCTTTGAAGTTTCTTTGGATGTTGGCTTAACTCTCTGTATGAAGAGCATGGTTAACATAAGGGCACAGCCTGTTCCCGAATGCGGGTAGCAGAGAGTCCCAGAGAAGATCCACGGAGATGGATGCTGCTGTTAGAAGGCCAGCCTGTGACTGGAGCCTGTCCTTTCTGCACCAGCCAGTTGAGGCAGTGACAGCGACCTTGCCTGCTCCTGTGTCCTCGCCTCCAAGCCTTTGTTCACCTCCCACTCCTGCGCTGGCGGCTAGATGTTGTGGCAGCCAGAAAGGGCTTTTTCTGCCATGAGGCATTCTTGGCTTGGTGCCTTGTGACCTTTCAAGGACCTACAGCCATATTTCAGACCTGGAAAAAGTGTATTGGCTCCTAAACATGAAAATAAAACACTGAAATTGAAATAAATATTTAATTAGGAGTCTGCGAAATGTAACGTGATATGAATTAAGGCAGCTGCTGCTCAACTCAAACCCTCTGTGATCACCTAAAAATGTAACTGTTGGAATCAGAAGAAAACATTTATAAGTTATAAGAAAACTGCAAATTGGAATTATAAAAATTATACTGCAAAAATTTATATGTTCTTTGGGATATGAACACGCTGGCATGTGTTTGCTATCAAATGGGTCAGAGTTGGACACAGGTCCTGGACTTGGGCCTGAATCCATCACTTAGTGACTTTGCAATCTTCACCAACCAGTAAAACTCAGCGAGCAATCACTGTTGCAAAATGAGATCAAGGTCATTAAGGTAGGAGTTCCCATCGTGGCGCAGTGGTTAACAAATCCGACTAGGAACCATGAGGTTGCGGGTTCGGTCCCTGCCCTTGCTCAGTGGGTTAACAATCCGGCGTTGCCGTGAGCTGTGGTGTAGGTTGCAGACGCAGCTCGGATCCTGCGTTGCTGTGGCTCTGGCGTAGGCCGGTGGCTACAGCTCTGATTCGACCCCTAGCCTGGGAACCTCCATATGCCGCGGAAGCGGCCCAAAGAAATAGCAAAAAGACAAAAAAAAAAAAAAAAAAAAAAAAAAAAAAAAAAAAAAAGTCATTAAGGTAATTTGTAGATGTAGATGAGCCAATGAAATATTTCATTTTTGTTTGTGAAGAATCTCAGGCAAATATGTCAAAGCAAAAGGAAAGATCTTCCCATGGGTTGACAACTTTACTGAATCTATTTGATTCTCATTCAAAGAGGGGCAGGCAGGTGGGGGCCGGGGGCCTTTCTCAACACCTTGAGAAAGTTTTGATGGACCTGGGGTCTTCTGTAGAAGATTGGAGAGTTTTTCTTTTTTTAGAGGTCTGCTGAAAATAATATTTAGGTATTCCTTATATTCCTAACATTCACCTACAAGAAGGGGGACCATGAGAACAAAGACTAAACAACACAGGAGGTATGACCCAGCCAGTGGAGATCTACTCTGCTAGTGCATTCAGTCTGCTTTGCACAGACATCCTATCAGTAGCCCAAACCCAGCGGCATATTTTTTCCAGGCCTCCCCAAAAGAGATCACAAGAGATCTACCTCCAGCTCCTCTTGAGACATACCCCTTTTGGAAACCTCCTACAGTTGGTGGGAATGTAAATTGGTGCAACTATGGAGAACAGTGTGGAGGTTCCTCAAAAATCTAAAAATAGAGCTACCATATGATCCAGCAATCCTACTCCTGGGCATAAATCTGGAAAAGACAAAAACTCTATTTTGAAAAGATACATGCACCCCATTGTTCACTGCAGTGTGATTTATAGCAGCTAAGACAAGGAAGCAACCAAAACAGCCATCAATAGATGAATGGATAAAGAAGATGTGGTACACACATACAAGGGGAATATTACTCAGTCATAAAAAGAATGGAATAATGCCTATTTGCAGCTACACTGATGGATCTAGAGATTATCATACTAAGTGAAGTAAGTCAAAAAAGAAAAATACCATGATATAGCTTAGGTTTAATCTAAAACATGTCACAAATGAACTCACCTACAAAACAGAAACAGACTCACAGACATAGACAACAGACTTGTGGTTGCCAAGGGAGAGAAGGAGTAGGTAGGGAGGGACTGGGAGATTAGAATTAGCAGAGGCAAACTCTTATACATAGGGTAGATAACCAGTAAGGTCCTCCTGTGTATAACAGGAAACTGTATTCAATATCCTGTGATAAACCATTATGAAAAAGAGTATGAAAATAAAAAAGAATATATATGTATAACTGAATCACTTTGCTGTACAGCAAAAATACAACATTGTAAATCAATTGCACTTCAATAAGATAAATTTTAACGAAAGAAATACCCCTTTTGTATGGCCAGTGCCCCCTGTCTTGGCTGGAACCCACACATGGCAGCACTGTGTGTACCACGATGACATGAAGTTTGTTCTTGGCTTGGGTGGGTGGCCCCAGCACCTGTAAGTTGTGTGGGCACTGTGTGGATGTTGGGATGGGCCCTGATTGACAGCAAAGAGCCCACTGGCCGGACTGCAATAAGATCTCCACACACTAATACTGATATACTTAACACGGTGCCTAATTCAGAGAGGCATCAACCCTGCAGTTAATGGTGTACCACATTATCTAGTAAAAAGTATCAAAAACGTCTAAATCTGATTAAATTAGAATCTGTCCTTTTTTCCTCCCTAGGTCTTTTGCATTTATCAGTATTCCAATTTTCTGGATTTACTTAGGGATCAGAACTTTTTAGGGCTCCCAGGGAAGGCATTTGTATCCAGAGCTGGATAATCTTGCCTCCTGAACCCTGATTGTGTTGCCTACAGCCTCTGCTCTGGTGGGTTTGATTTGAAGACCAATAGAAACATCAGTGCATTGCAGCCTCCAGGTCTTCATCACCCTCTTGATCATCTCAGCTACGCATGTTTTACTCATACCTTAAGGTTCAGATGCCTCCCCTGGGCCACCTCAGACTACAGGGGTCTCTCCTTCTACCTGTAATGACTGTCAACATTAACAACACTTCTTTCCAATTCAACACTGCCAGTGATCTCAGCTGAGACAGATTCTGAAGAAGACCTATAGACAAAAGAAGTTGAAGTTTCTGCCCTCCCAGACATCCAGGGACTTGTTAGGAGTTAGGAGAGGCCCGTGAAAGATCAAGGGAGGGCCTGATCCTGAAGAGGAGGTCACAGAGTGCCGCGCAGGCAGGCAGGTGACAAGCTAGGTTTGGAAATGAATAGTCTGCTCTCTGTGGAGAAGAAGCCGAAAGGGAGCATCCTAAGCCTCAGAGAGATGGAAGGGTTTGCACTTGTCAGGGACAAGAAGGATCCCATGGTTCAGTTATGGTTGTTAAGAGCACGTCCACTGGAGCCACACTCCCAGGGTTAGCATCCTGGCCCCAGCACCTGCAAGCTGTGTGAACATGAACGAGTTACTTAACCATTCTGGGCCTGCTCCATCACTCAGACAGTGAATTGTAACAGTACCTGCCTCCCAAGGTGAGAGGAATAGATATAAAGTGCACAGAACTCTGCCTGCCAGGTAGACAGAGGATCGGTGAAAATGAACCTCTCTGGGGACGAGCAGATGCCCCAGGGAAATAAGGAGATAGGCTGGGACCTGGGACCCTTTACTGCAAAACCATCTCCTCCAGCAACAGAATAAAAATAACCTGAAGGGATTAAAAAACAACTGAATGAAAAAGAAAAAAAAAAGGAGTTCCCATTGTGGCACAGTGGAAAAGAATCTGACTAGGAACCATGAGGTTGCAGGTTCAATCCCTGGCCTCACTCAGTGAATTAAGTATGTGGCGTTGCTGTGAGCTATGGTATAGGTCACAAATGTGGCTTGGATCTGGTCTTGCTGTGGCTGTGGTGTAGGCTGGCAGCTGCAGCTCTGATTAGACCTCTAGCCTGGGAACCTCCGTATGCAGCTGGTGCGGCTCGAAAAAGACAAAAGAAAAAAAAAAAAAAAGAAGAAGAAGAAAAACAACTGCATGAGGTTTGCAGTCAGGGCCAATTATAAACAAGAAGATTTAAAATGGCCAGAAACCAACTGCCATTTCTGAAATGCTGAGCAGAGCTGGGTACTGTGCATGATCCTTGCCCGATCCCTGCACACAGCCCCACCAAGGGGGCGGACAGACCACCTAAGCTATGCCTCCAGCCTGACCCTAAGACCCACCCCCACCCTCACCCCACTTAAGGGACCAGCTCGCCCCCTTTTCAAGACATAAGCAAGGGCAACTCCTGCTTGTTTTCTCTCCCTCCTGCTTCAGCTTGAGTCCCAGTAAAGCATGACCTGAATTCCTCCTCTGGCCTCTTACCAATTTCTATTGATTAAAGAGGACCAAGCAAGGCGGCCCACTTGGGGTGTTTATGTTCTATGAGTGGGGGTGAGTTTGTATTTTATCCTTTGGGCAACAGAATCTTTTCTTTTTTTGTCTTTTTGTCTTTTCAGGGCCGCACCCGTGGCATATGAAGAGTTCCAGGCTAGGGGTCTAATCGGAGTTACACCTGCCAGCCTACACCACAACCATATAGCAACGCAGGATCTGAGCTGTGTCTGCAACCTACACCACAGCTCATGGCAACACCGGATCCTTAACCCACTGAGCAAGGCCGGGAATCTAACCCACAGCCTCATGGTTCCTAGTCAGATTCTTTTCTGCTGCGCCACAACAGGAACTCCTGGTTTTTGTTTTTTGTTTCTTTCTTTTTAAGGCCATACCTGTAGCATATGGAAGTTCCCAGGCTAGGTGTCGCATCCGAGCTACAGCTGCCGGCCTACACCACAGCCACGTCAATGTGGGATCTGAGCTGTGTCTGCAACCTATGCTGCAGCTCACAGCAACATCCTTAACCCACTGAGTGAGGCCAAGGATCAAACCCGCACCCTCATAGACACTGTTCAGTGTTCTTAACCCCCTGAGCCACAGTGGGAACTCTGAAATCTTAAATTATAATTAAAATGCCCCTGAGGGTATTTATTTTTCTTTTTACAGCGACACCAGTAGTGTAATATGGAAATTTCTGGGCCAGGAACTGAATCCAATCTGCAGCTATGGCAACACCAGATCCTGCACTGGGCTGGGGATAGAACCCATACCTCCGCAGCAACCCAAGCCTCTGCAGTTGGATTCTTAACCCACTGTGCCACAGCGGGAACTCTGAGGTTACTTTGTATTTCAGGTAAAGAGAAAGAGAAGAATTGTCTTATATGAAAAATGTAAAAGACAACTCACATGCAAACACCTAGAACACTTCCTGATAAAAAATGCTTGTTGAATGAATGAGTGACTACTAGGCTAAAAGAGGCCTGTTTTGTGTACATGACATTATCAATATGCTGCATTTCACTGGGGTGTTCACTGACATTCTCTTAGTGTGAAAAACCCTTTACTTCTTCCAGACTCTCAGCTCCAGGAACCACTGCTTCTCATTCGCTATGGTCTTTCTACCTCCCTGGGGCACCTGACTGAGTTTATGTTGGCCTGAGTATCAGCATCTGCAATTTCAAGTTTATATGATCCCTCCACGCACCCCTTCCCAACCCTACCCTGCCCCAGTGACCCATTCATCCAGGTCCTTGTCAACCTCCTCCATCTCTTCATCTACACCCAGCCTCCTACACACTCCAGGAGAAATGGCAACATTTAGGATACCATAAAAGGTGATGCTGGACCTTCTCCTGGGTGCATGTTGATTTCTTTGGAGCATGTGAAACTGTGGCCTCCTTTTCCTTAAATCTTTTTCCCTTGACCTAAAGTGTCACTGTATTTCCCTCCTTCTTTTACCTTTCTGTGATGTCTCTGTCACCGCAGCTGGCTGCCTTTCCCACACTCCTTATAAGACACGTCTAATTTTAGACTATCTGCAGGGTCTTTGGAGCAGATGAATGATTCTGTGGTTGGAGAGCCAAGCATCTCACAGGTCGGCCGTGGGCACATTCTGGAGCAGAAGGATTAAAAAAAGGGGGGGACACTTGTTCCACCTAACAATGCAAAAAGCAATTTTAGTGATAGACTTGGGACATTTCTACAGGTTAGACTTTTGGAAAACATTCCTCTTTGTTACTGTGTGTTTAGACTATATGGCCTCTGGGACTGATTGTGTCCTTGAAAAGGGTATGTGAGATGGTACCTTCATGTCACCTGCAAGGCAGTTTAGGGGGGATGTCATCACCTCTCCTAAAGAGGTCCGAACAGGGCCTGAACTTGGAGTGGGAAAACCCTCCGGGGGCTCTTCTCCTGAAGCCACCTGCCTTGTCATTCTGTATGGAACAGCTTCTGGGGACTATCCAGCAACTTCCTCTGTGCCCTGGATTGTGTGTTAGTGTGGAGCGGTGTTAGAGAATCCTCTGGTCCAGATGAGAGTATGCAGATTTATACAGAGGGGAAAAAAAAGAAGATGGGTTTTCCTTTAGTAAGAGAGAAGGATGGGCTTCAAGTTATGAAAGCAAGCATGCCCCATGCCAGGGGTGGGGAGGGTGGGAGGGTTGGTGGGGGGGATGCCTTTCCTTTTCTCTAGGATTCTGGGTGATGATAAGCTAGTTAGCATACAGTCTTGAGTTTTCTTCTTCTATCATCGTGTCCTGTAGTTATTCCCCAAACTTTACATTTTCAGTCTTGCTTGAGGGGCTTGCGGATAAATATGGAGCAGTCCAGGAAGGAGGCACGTTGACATCGCTGCGTCATCCCCACCCCACCCAGGTGTATCCCACGGGGGTAGAAGAGGACCCAGAGGTCCAGGTGAGGAAGGGCAGTGCGAGCAGCCCAAGGGGGTGCTGAGAGCTGTGGGGGGAGGGCAGGGTGATCGGGCATTAGGCACCCTGCACCTGCTCCCCTCCCCAGATGGAACAGAGGAAGGCACACCCACCGGGGGAGTTGGGGGCAGACTTCCCAACATCTACCTTGAGCTCTCTTTTCTGCTCTTGCTCCCCCCGCCACCCCCGCCCTGCCAGCTCTCCTGTCCTCTCATCACAGCATGATCTACTTCCACAGGCCACGTCTGCCTGTGGATCCCATCTCTCTCTTGCTCTTATCACTCCTGTTTCAATCACAAGCCCATAGCTTCTCTCCTGAATTTTAGTCCCATAGTTTCTGCCAAGTGACTACAGTTTACCTTGCAAACCCATCAATTAAGGTTAAGCTTAATGTCTTTACTTGTCCTCTATAGAGGGCCCCTGACTTAAGTTTTTTTTTTTTTTTAGTTTTTAAAAATTCTTTAATTTTTTCTTTTTTCTTTTTTCTTTTTTTTTTTTTTTTGGTCTCTTTAGGGCTGTATCCGCAGCATGTGGAGGTTCTCATGTTGAATTGGAGCCACAGGCTACACCACAGCCACAGCAATGCTGGATCCGAGCTGCATCACAACCTACACCACAGCTTGCAGCAACGCCAGATCCCACCACCCACTGAGCGAGGCCAAGGATCGAACTTGCATCCTCATGGATACTAGTCAGGTTCGTTACCACAACGGGAACTCCAAGATTTTTTTTTTTTTTTTTTGTCTTTTTGTCTTTTGTTGTTGTTGTTGTTGTTGCTATTTCTTGGGCCGCTCCGGCGGCACATGGAGGTTCCCAGGCTAGGGGTTGAATCGGAGCTGTAGCCACCGGCCTACGCCAGAGCCACAGCAACGCAGGATCCGAGCCGCGTCTGCAACCTACACCACAGCTCACAGCAACGCCGGATCGTTAACCCACTGAGCAAGGGCAGGGACCAAACCCGCAACCTCATGGTTCCCAGTCGGATTCGTTAACCACTGCGCCACGACGGGAACTCCCCCAAGATTTTTTTTTTTTAATAAAAATTTTCCTTTAATATTTTTTTTCTCTTTTTCATTTTTGGCCACCTAGAGGCATATAGATTTCCTGGGCCAGGGATCAGATCCAAGCCACAGGTGCAACCTATGCTGCAGCTGTGGCAATGCCAGATCCTTTAACCCACAGTGGTAGGCTGGGGACCAAACCTGCGTCCTGGCACTACAGAGATGCTGCTGATCCCATTGCACCACAGCAGGAACTCCCCTTTAATTTCTTAATAGGACACACTATTATGCATAAAATAAGCTATAAGAATATATTGGACAACATGGGAAATACATGGGAAATATTTTCTAATAACTATACATGGTGTATAATTTTTAAAATTGAGAATTGCTATATTGTAACTTATATAATATTGTACATCAACTATACTTGAATAAAATTTTTTTTGTCTTTTTAGGGCCCCACTTGCGGCATATGGAGCTTCCCAGGCTATGGGTCTAATCGGAGCTGTAGTCGCCAGCCTACACCACCGCAACGCCACCATAGCAACGCCAGATCCAAGCCATGTCTGTGACCTACACCACAGCTCACAGCAACGCCGGATTCCTAACCCACTGAACAAGGTCAGCGATGGAACCCGAAATCTCATGGTTCCTAGTTGGATTCATTTCAGCTGCACCACGATGGGAATTCCTGAATAAAATTTTTAAAAAATTTTCTTTAATTTCTTAAAGTAATTACCCTGAATCTCTACCTAGTAATGTATTTAATGCAAGTGACCATAGCATGATCAAGCTGAATGTAAGATAATTTGACTTCTGATTTTTTTTTTTTTTTTTTAGGGCCACATCCAGGGTACATGGAAGCTCCCAGGCCAGGGGTTGAATCGGAGCTACAGCTGCCAGCCTACACCACAGCCACAGCCACAGCCATGCTGGATCCTTAACCCACTGAGCAAGGTCAGGGATTGAACCCACATCCTCATGGATAGTAGTCAGGTTCATTACCACTGAGCCACGACGGGATCTCCCTGACCTCTGATTTTTTGAGACTTAAGATGGTGTGGAAGCAATGTGTCTTCAGTAGAAACCGTTCTTGAATTTTGAATTTTGCTCTCTCCCTGGCTAGGGCTACACAGCACGGCCTTCTCTGGTGAGGCTGGGCAGTGGCTGCTGCAGCTCCCAGTCAGCCACGTGCTCACAAGAGTATCAACAGATACACTAACAACCATTCTGTTTCTCACTTTCAGTGCAGTATTCAGCCAATGACATGAGCTACTCAACACCCTATTGTAAGACAGGATCTGCGTTTGATGATTTGCCTAACTGTAGGCTAATGCAAGTGTTCTGAGCACTTTTAAGGTAGGCGAGACTGAGCTATGATGTAGGGTAGGTGAATTAAATGTATTTCAACTTAGGCTATTTTCAACTCAGGATGGGTCTTGGGGGATGTAATGACATCATATTGAGGAACATCTGTACATCCCTTCTGTCCACACCAGCATCTCCCCGTCTTTCCTGCACTAATTTTTGTTGCTCACGCAGCCATTTTCCATCACCCAGGCTTAGACTGGGCTCACCTCTGAGTTCATCTCTCTAGCCACCTTCATCCCTTAGGGTGGCCACATCCCATCAATTCTTCTTTAGTGGCTCCTCCTTCTGATCCTACTTTTCCATTCCCACCACCACCATCCTAACATGCCCCCACTGTGTTTTGGCCACACCCACGGCATATGGACCTTCCCAGGCCAAGGATCGAACCCCTTTCACAGCAGCAGCAGCTCAGGCAGCTGTAGTGACAATGCCACCTCCTTCACCCACTGTGCCACCAGAGAACTCCCAGCCCTGTTTGCTCATGCTCTGCATCTTATGCTGCTCTTCTGGATTCTGGCCTCTTTTTTCTGCCTCTTTCAGGAATCTGCACATCACCACTGGGCTACTATCTTGGAAATATTTCTTTATGTCACTCCTCTGTTAAAAGCCACTAGGGATTCCTTGCTGCCTCCCTACTAAGAGCTAAAGTCTCCAGTTGGAATTGAAAATGCAGAGTCTGGCCCTGCCTACTTTTCAATTCCACGTCTCAGTGCTCCCCTAAATGGGCCTTGCCTGCAATGAAACTGGCTGTGCTTTCTGTCTTCTGTCCTCTTGATCTGTTCCCATAGTTTCCTCATTTTCTGGTATATTCTTTGCCTTCTTTCATCTCAGACACATCTTTCACAACCTCTACCACAAATGCTACCCAATGATGGGTCAAAATTCCTATCTCTCAACCTTAAACTTCCATTTCACTAATTGCACACAGTCGTATGTTGTAGGAATTTATGTCGTAATAAATTCAACTAAAACTGAAAGTCTTGTGATAGCAAAGGTGTGTTTCATATATTGTGTATCCTCCTGTTAGACCTTCATAGAATGACAGGCAAACACTATCCAGCAATGTTAGAAGGAACTGCTGAATGGAAGAAAATTCAAGAACAAAGTACTAATAGGAGAACAATCACACATATTGGGAGGACATAGTTCTGGGTTTTCAATGAAAATTCTGGAAAAAGGGGTCTCTGTGTGTGTGTGTGTGTGTCTTTTTAGGGCCACACATGCAGCATGTGGAGGCTCCCAGGCTAGAGGCTGAATTGGAGCTGGAGCTGCAGGCCTACACCACAGCCACAACTCAGGATCCAAGCCAAACCTGCAACCTACACCACAGCTCACCAAATCCTCAACCCACTGATGGAGGCCAGGGATCAAACTCGCATCCTCATGGATCCTAGTTGGGTTCATTAACCACTGAGCCATGACGGGAACTCCCAAAAGGTCTTTTTTTTAATGGCCAAACCAGTGGCACTTGAAAGTTCCTGGGCCAGGGATTGAATCTGTGCTGCAGCTGAGGCAACGCCAGATCCTTAACTTGCTGTGATACAGGGGGAACACCCCAAAGTTCATTTTTAAAGCTGATCCAAGCAATATGTATACATTTACCTCTGGCTTCCTATTTGTCTTTGGGTTGGGCCAAATTAAAACTTGAGCATGTAGGTCCAAGGAAAATAGCCAAATGGCTTTTCCCTGAACACAATTTATTTTTCTTGCCATGGCTATGAAGGAAGATTAGATGTGAACAAAAAATGAGCTTAGCTTTCCAGGCAAAACTAGATTTTTGCAAATATTGTTAAACTTTTACTTCTAAGACATTTGTAAGTCTGGTTCAATCGGCTAAGAATTACTAGAAAACATGATTTTAATGTGATTAGATTCCTTCTTCCAGAGTAATGGAAATAGGGTTTTCTTAAAATAAAAGTGGAAAAAAATTTACATCATCACAGCAGAAGCAAGTTTTTAGCCCTATGTGCTACAGAACTGTATTATTCTGGTCTGCTCGAATGGCAACTAATACCATAGAGGAGGAACAAAATGGCAAGTTTTAATGCATTAAAGTAATTGCTTTTTTTGCTTTGGTTGATGGCCAGTCATTTTGAGTCCCTAAAAGCAATGTTTTTTTGATTAGCACTAACCTTGATGTTTTAATGTCAATGAGGATTTGGCTAGTTGTTCTGTTATTTTGCCAAATTGCTCGGAGTCTGAAGGGGAAAAAAAAGTCCGTGAAATAGATTTTTTTATTAATAACTTGGTATTAAGTGGATTTGACTGCATTATCTCTACTTTTTCATTTTAGTCAAAGAAGGGTAAGTACCAAAACAGTCACATTCAAAGCTTAGCTGGAGAAGTTCCTGTCGTGGCTCAGTGGTTAGCAAACCTGACTAGTATCCACGAGGACGTGGGTTTGATCCCTGGCCTTGCTCAGTGGGTTAAGGATCCGGTGTTGCTGTGAACTGTGGTGTAGGTTGCAGACGAGGCTCAGATCCCAACGCTGCTGTGGCTGTGGCATAGGCCAGCGACTGCAGCTCAGATTGGACCCCTAGCCTGGGAACCTCCATATGCCCTGGGTATAGCCCTAAAAAGACAAAAAAGATCCCCCCCAAAAAAACCCCACAAAAAAAAAAAAAAAGCTCAGCTGGAGTGAATTCAGAATAGGCCAGGTGTCTGTCTGTCTGTGTCACATACATACATTCCTATTGTACTCTTTATTTTTTGGAGACCAAATCCTGGGCTGTAGCAAGGAAATGATATGTTTATTAGGTGAGCTGAACTTTCTGCAATTGAAAAAAGCATGTTAACAGATATATGCTACTATATATAAAATAAACAACAAGGACCTACAGTACAGCACAAGGAACTATATTCAACATCAGGTAATAACCTCTAATGGAAAAAAATCTGAAAAAGTATATATAATAAAATCACTTTGCTGTAAATCAACTATACTTCAATTGAAAAAAAAAAAAAAGAAGCAGCATTCCTGTTGTGGCTCAGCAGTAACAAACCCAATTAGAATCCATAAGGATGTGGCTTCTATCCCTCATCTTGCTCAGTGGGTTAAGGATCCGGCATTGCCGTGAGCTGCAGTGTAGGTCACAGATGCAGCTTGGATCTGGCGTTGCTGTGGCTGTGATGTAGGCCAGTAGCTGCAGCTCTGATTTGACCTCTAGCCTTGGAATTTCCATGTGCTGTGGGTATGGCCCTAAAAAAAGACAAAAAAAAAAAAAAAAAAAAAGGAAAGAAAAGATAAAGAAAGAAGAAAGCATGTATCCTGCAAATTTCTTCCTAATGGGGTTTTGCTGAGAGTATAAAATGGCTAAGGCCACTTATCTTGAGACCAGCAGCCTCTTCTATCCTGGGAAGAACAGACATGGTAAGAAGAGGGATATGGCTCTTTTAGGTAAAACCATCATTTCAATGAAGCAAAAATACGAACACCTGTGATGGTCATGTCTTGCAGAATGCCAACTATGGGGGGGTGTGACTGATCAGGGACCCCACCTGCTTCCTTGAAATCCATCATCAGTGTGTTCGAATCAGAACCAGGTGTCCCATGGGCATTCTCTGCCAGGGAATGCTCAGGGCAGGATATTAAGGCAGGTCTGTGCCTGGGAACCATGGGATTCCTCTGGCTTGTTGGGAGCATCCTTATGCATGGCTGCCCAGAAGATCCAACCTCCCCCCGATTCACTTGGAGTCAGACAAGCATCACAGTATGATGGCTCTCCTAGCCTTTGTCAGCTTCTTTCCTGTTCTCTCGCACACAGACATCTCCCCCAGTATATCCTTGCACACTTAACCCCATCTGTGTCTCCAATGACCTGGGTTAACACAGCGTCTACAGCAGAGTATTCTTCTGTGACACAGTCCATAAACCTCTTCCAGTAACTGCCCACCTGTTTCCTGGCTCCTCCATGGTGGAGAGCTGAGCTGTGGGTACATGGGGCCAGGGGGAGGGGTGAGCTTTTTCTGATATTCAGCATGAATTTAGTGGATACTTGTTAGCATCCTTATATCATCAATTGTCCCTTCAGCCGGGAGACGGATTACATTTCTTTTAACCCTCTTGATGAAGTAAGAGCAGCTGTAAGCCATGGTTTATTTGGATGGTGAATGCAACTGAACTGCATGTTTTTTCAGGAATAACTACCATGTGCCAAGAATGGGGCTGGTATTTAATCCAATTATGAAGACAAGATTTATGATCACAAAACCATAGTTATTAACAGGAAAAAGTATACGGGAGTTCCCCGTGGTGCAGCAGAAACGAATCTGACTAGGAACCATGAGGTTGTGGTTTGATCTCTGGCCTCGCTCAGTGGGTTAAGGATCCAGTGTTGCCGTGAGCTGTGGTGTAGGTTGCAGACGCCGCTTGGATCTCGCCTTGCTGTGGCTGTGGTGTAGGCCGGCAGCTGTAGCTCCAATTGGGCCTGGGAACCTCTATGTGCTGCAGGTGCAGCCCTAAAAAGCAAAAATAAATAAATAAATAAGGATGCAACTCAGGACGTAATATATAGGTTATGGGGCCACAGAGAAAGGCTCTAGAGACCAGAATATTTCCATGCTTATGGGCTCAAACGCTAAATTTCCATCAGGAAAAAAATTTTCTTTCCAGATTCTGTCTGTGAAGCTTCCTGCTCACTTAGACACTGTTATTTCTCTTGGTGAGTTTAGCCCTTATCTGACATATGTAAAGATGAGCTCCCTCTGGCTGGCATGCTCTGGAGGAAGGGAGAGTCCACTTTTGGGTAATTTCTAGAGAGCTGACAATGCAGCAGAAGATCGGGTTGGTCTTTTCCCATTTCTCTGCCACGGGTACGCCAAACCCTAGCCTCATCTTGAAGGCAGGCTCCATGAAGATGCCATATAATGTAAATTAGGAAGGTATCTAGCCAAACTTTCTTGTTTGGTAGGTGAAGAAATGGAAACACGGCGAAGCTAAGTGACCTGTCCAAGTGGGCCTAATAGAGAGTGTTCCATTAGAAGCAGCAACCAGTCTCAGCTACTTCAAACAAATAGACAAATAAGTTGAATTTATTACAGAGATTCAGGAGTCCAAAGGGAAAGATAAAGCAGGGCTGGAAATAAGACATTTGGGAGAACTCACGAATTTCCTCTTTATACCATTTCTTGGTGTCTACTTGGTGTTTATAGATTGCTTTTTCTTTGATTTTTTTTTAATGGTGAAAAACAATTTGCCATTTTATCACTTTTAAGATAAAAAACTGGATTTATATTTCATGCTCTATTTAGCTGTTTCCACAATGTTTCAACAGGTCTTCTATGTTTCCAAGAGTCTCAAGAAGTTTTTCTCTGGGGTATGGAGGCATATTGCCTCTCCTTCAGTTTCCTGGTCTTAGGACTGGTAAATATGGTGAAATCGCCCAAATGTACTCGGTGTCCCCTTTTGGGGGGCTCCTGTGAAGCTGCAAGTGAGGTGAGGAAGGGCATAGAAGGGCCACTACAATAGCACCATTGAACATTCTTTTTAGGACTATTATGCCTGAACAGGTCATTTCAGTAAATCCTTTCAAGAACCCTGCAGAATACCCATGTTTACTCTTGAACATTCCGGGATTCAGAGACTAACTTCATACAACCAACCACCAAACAGTAGACTTGTGGCTTTTGAGCTCCAGGCTGGCTGACAAATTCTAATTACTTTGCAGTTTTCAGACACGGCAAATTCCATGAGTAATCCCAAAGCATGTCTTACATTCTGAGATGCTCATTTGGCCTGAGCTTATGTGAAGGATTCAGGTGGGATCCTTGAAGTCATATCCCCTCCCAACCCTCTTCTTGGATGCTTACGGCTCAGGAGATCCTGGTGAGAGGTGGGAAGAGGAGTTGGGTTATTGTCTCAGTCACATACTGCTGAATAACTAAGCACCCCAAGACTTCATGGTTTGAAGTAACAGTTTACTATTTCTTACAACTCTGTGGCTTGCTCAAGTAGTTCTGATTCATGTGGCATCTTCTGGGGCTCTTGGATGGCCAAAAAAGTGGCCTCATTTCCATATGGGTTCTGGCTGCTGGCTGGAGGCTCAGCTGGCTCCTTTGTTTTCCTCCATGTGGGCTTCTCCATATAGCTATTTGGGCTTCCTCACAGCATGGAGCCTGGATTCCACAAGGAAGGGCAGGCTGCCAATATCTCAAGGCCTTTCCTTGGAGGGTACCTAGCATAACTTCCATCACATTCTATTGGTCAAAATGGGTCACAGGCTTCCCAGATTCAAGATAAGGGGAAAAAGACCCCATGTCTTGATGAAGGGACAGTGACACTGCATTGTAAAGAACATGTGGGTTTTAAAGAACTAGGAAAAGAGAACAAACTAAACCCTAAGCCAACAGAAGGAGCAAAATTAAAAAGATTAGTACTGGAATAAATGAAACAGAGATTAGAAAAACAACAGAATTAGTAAAACCAAAAGTTGGTTCCTTAAAAAGATCAACAAAATTGGCAAATCTTTTAGCTAAACTAAGAAGGAAAGAGAGAGAAGACAGAACTAAAATCAGAAAGTCAGGTAAGGACATCATTTAATTATAGAAATTAAAAGGATCAAGAGAGATTATTAGGAACAATTGTATGCCAACAAATTAGATAATCTAAAGGAAATGGACAAATATCTAGAAACACACAAATTACCAAAACTGACTCAAGAAGGAATAGAAAATCTCAACAGACTTATAATAAGTAGGGAGATTGCATCAATAATAAAAAATCTCCCAAAGAAAAGACCCAGAACCACACAGCTTCCCTGGTGAATGCTACAAAACATTTTAAAGAGAATTAACACCAGTTTTACTCAAACAATTCCTCGAAAAATAGAAGAAAAGGGAACACTTACTAACACATTCCACGATACCAGAATTATACTGATGCCAAAGGCAGGCAAAGATACCATAAGAAAACTACAGAACAATATTCCTTATGATTATAGATTAACAAACAAATCCAGAATAGAAAAATCCACAGACACTGAATGCAAATTATAAGCTACCAGGCAATGAGGAAAAGGCAAACAGCGAGTGATTACTTAATGAGTATGGGGTGTTTTTAATGGGATCATGGAACAGTTTTGAAACTAACTAGAGCTGATGCTTGCACAACTTTGTAAATATCCTAAATACCACTGAATTGCACACTTGGACATGGTTAATTCTATGTTGTGTACATTCCACCTCAATAAAAATATAAAAAGATTATGTAGGATAGGAGATAATTGTGGCTACTTTCAGAATATACACACGTGCGATTCATATAGATAATCTACAACTAGTCAAGGGTAGATTACTTCAGACTTTGTCATTCGAGGAGTAACAGCTAGATGTGGGAACTAAGCTGCCCAATTCTTAGAGTGAAGGTGGTACTCTGTCAGTAGTACCCATTCTTACCCAGATTGTCTGGAGGCCTGGGGCTCCTGGCTCTGCCAGATGTGTTCATACGCCCTCATGGGTGCTAAAGGGCCTCATGTTGGCTTTTCTACCATGCTGGTCCCCTAAGATTCCTTCTTCCTTTTAAAAGGCGGAGGCTTTGTTTCACAGGTGCTTTGATATGGTCCCAAAGATGTGACACGCGGAGTCTGCCACAAAAGGGCCAGCACCTGCAAGTGTTGAATTCTCTGGGAAGAAGATACACAACCCCCTGGAGGTCATAAACCCCAGCCAGCTGCTCCAGTTTTTTCCAAGAAATTTTATTAAAGAAATGGCATGAACTGGAGATAGCTTATCCAAATGTCATAAACTATTCACATTCAAGTTTGAGAATGGCCCTTTTGCCCCTGAAATGTAAAGCTTGTCATGTCCACTAACTTGGGTAGTTACTCCCAAGGGCTGAGCTCTACAGGTTATAACGACTTTCTGGGTTGTTGAGACAGTTCCCCAGATCCTGATGTTTGGTGTCGGTCCCATCATCTTGCAGGACCTAGGTAACCCTTGGGGCCCTGAGCCTTAGTTTGTACTCACAACCTTCTCCTGAAGCTGCCACTCCTGCCTGTCTCCTCTTCTTACTTATCGTCTTTGTCTTAAGCATCTTAACAGAAGAAAAGAATAGGAAAGGTTAAGCTTAAGACAAAGACGATAACCTCAAGGGTTACATTGGCCCCCAAATTGTTTCAACAAGTCAACAGTATTGCATAGTTGTAATGTGTGTCTTGTTTTGTTTTACAGTCCTCACTATTTCATTCACAATTAAAAAAAAATACCAGGATATTAATTTAATTTCAGTAACTGAGGGTGGAAGATATGACAGGGCAGTTTTCACCAAAACTATTGCATGGATATTAAATGGGATATTTGAGAACATACAGATCAGTGAGCAAGTAAGTTTGGGAGTCAAGGAATTAAATCAAGTTAATTTTATAAAGCTTCTTTTTTTAAAATTTTTTTGTCTTTTTGCCATTTCTTGGGCTGCTGCTGCGGCATATGGAGGTTCCCAGGCTAGGAGTCGAATCGGAGTTGTAGCCTCCAGCCTACTCCAGAGCCACAGCAACTCGGGATCTGAGCCTCGTCTGCAACCTACACCATAGCTCATGGCAACGCCGGATCCTTAACCCACTGAACAAGGCCAGGGATCGAACCCACAACCTCCTAGTCAGATTTGTTAACTACTGAGCCATGACGGGAACTCCTTTATATAGCTTCTTTACATAGGATTTCTCAGAGTATTCAGTATGTCTTGTAAGTCTTCAAAATGAAGATCTGAAACATCCTCCAAATTTATTTGATCAAGACACTCTTTTTGTGAGGCATTTCTAATAGGACTAACTTGGAGAATCAGTACTTTTGCAAAGATTTTTGTTACATGCTCCTTAAAAGAATTTTGAAACTGTTCACTCCACTACATATTTTAAGATGACATTTTAAAATTTCACATAAGTTTATCTGCACAACAAAGGAAACCATCAACAAAACAAAAAGACAATCTATAGACTGGAGAAAATATTTGCAAGTGATGAGACCAACAAGGGATTAATTTCCAAAATATACAGTTTATACAGCTCAATATCAAAGAAACAAACAACCCCATTAAAAAATGGGCAGCAGACCTAAATAGACATTTCTCCAAAGAAGACAGATAGATGGCCAAATAGACACATGAAACGATGTGCAACATTGCTTATTATCAGAGAAAAGCAAATCTAATTTACAATGAAATATCACCTCACACCAGTCAGAATGGCCATATCAAAAAGGTCTACAAATAATAAATGCTAGAGAGGGTGTAGAGAAAAGGAAACCCTCCTACACTGTTGGTGGGAATGTAAATTGATGCAGCTACTATGGAGAACAGTGTAGAGGTTCCTCAAATAACTAAAAATAGAACTACCATATGATCCAGCAATCCCATTCCTAAGTATATATCCAGAAAAATAAACAAACATAATTTGAAAAGATACACATATCCCAGGATACTCTAATTCAAAAAGTTACATGATCCCAGTGTTCACAGCAGCACTATTTACAGTAGCCAGGACACGGAGGAAAACTATGTGTATATCAACAGAGGAATGGATACAGAAGAAATGATACACACACACACACACACACGCACGCACGCACACAAATGGAATACTACTCAGCCATAAAAAGAACGAAATAATGCCATTTGCAGCAACATGGATGCAACTAGAGATTATCATACTGAGTGAAGTAAATCAGACAGAGAAAGACAAATACCATTTTATAAATAAAACAGAAAAACACTCACAGACACAGAAAACAAAGTTATGGTTACCGAAGGGGAAGGGAAGAGAGAGAAATTAGGAGTTTGGGATTGGCAGATACAAACTACTATATATAAAACAGATAAGCAACAAGGTTCTACTGTATAGAACATATATACAGGGAAATATGTTCAGTATCTTTTAACCACCTATAATAGATATGGAAAAGAATACATGTATGTGTATATGGATTATATATATATATGTGTGTATATATATATATACACTCAGATACATATATGAGCCACTTTGCTGTATACCTGAAACATTGTAAATCAACCATACTTCAATAAAAACTTTTTAAATTAAAAAATGTAACATACACACAGAAATTTTCACATAAGTTTAGATAGGTGCATTGATGCAAATACTGAACATTAAAAATAAAAGAGTTTAAGGAGTTTCTGTTGTGGCTCAGCAGAAAAGAATCTGACTAGCATCCATGAGGACACAGGTTTGATCCCTGGCCTTGCCTCAGTGGGTTAAGGATCTGGCGTTGCCATGCATGAGCTGTGCTGTAGGTCGCAGATGCAACTCAGATCTGGCGTGGTTGGGGCTGTGGCTGTGGCTGTGGTGTAGGCCGGCAGCTACAGCTCCAATTCCACCCCTAGCCTGGGAACCTCCATACACTGTGGGTGCGGCAGTAAAAACACCAATAAATAAATAAATAATAAACAATTTCAGTAAGTTTACAACAGAATTTCAAAACTGTAACAATTTGATACTCACCAGCATCCACAAAAAAAAAAAAAAAAAAAAAATGAACTGAGAGAGTTCCTGCTGTGGTGCAGGAGGTAAAGGATCCTGCATTGCCATGGCTGTGGCATAGGTCATAGTTGTGGCTGGGATTCCATCTCTGACCTGCGAACTTCCATACGCATCCAGGGAGGCCAAAAAGAGAGAGAGAGAGAGAGAGAGAGAGAGAGAGAGAGAGAGAGAGAGAGAGAGAGAAGCTAAGTTTTTTCTTCTTAAACCTGTATTTGCAGTTTACTTTCCCCACCAGTTTTTAGCTTCATTCTATATTGTTATGCTTGAAAGTGACTTATTGGTTATCCTACCAAACAATACAAATATATGGAAATTGAAATTTTACATTTCAGGGTGATCATAATAGTCTATGCACTAATTTTCCTTCTAAAGTGAGCTTTCATTATAATTACTATTCGAGAACATGACTGATTGAAACAACATAAACATATCATCAATCGTAATACACAATGAACCATAAAAGGCACAGAAAAGTCAGATACATCAGGATCAAAAGTTTCCTAGGCATTTAATGAAGGATAAACTACGCCAAGAGCTATCATATTACTCATTTCTGGCTATTAGGAGGCAGAGTTTATACTTTTTTAAAATGAAGTTGCAGATGCATGTAACTTGAGCAACTATTTCATAATATGTGGTAAAAATAGTTTCTACCAAATCTGAAAGAGATTATGTAACGATTTTACCTGTGGGTTTCCTCAAGGAATGGTGAACACTTGTCAGGCTCAGAAAAGGTTTCAGGTGCAGTTAAAATAATTAGTGGCACTGACTTCTATTTCTCTGGCTACTTGATGGCAGGTTTTTTCCTAGATAATGTCAGATCCTAGGGATGAAGGTAGATAAAAGGTGAGAATAGCTAACATGCACCTATGGGAATAAGGTCTTTTGAGCACTAGCGTTTCTCAGCACTGCTATCTCTGCTTCGCTCTCAGGCGATTCTCGAGAGAAAATGTGCGGTAGCCGTAGGGGGTGGGAGGAGGCAAGGTTAAGACCAGGCCTCTCCTCCTACTTACTCTGCCTTGGGTCTTAATTCACACAGGGTCACTTCCCATTCCATACAAGGGATGAGTAGACTGGGAAACACTGAGCCTGTCAGGTGTTGGTGGGAAACTGATCTGTTACTAAAGGTGTTTTCACCTTCGTTTTGCACTGCTGCAACTTTTGCACCCAGAGCAATGCTTCCCTTAAAGGTGAGGGAACATATCTATCCAGAGAAACTCGAAAAGACACATGTACTCCAATGTTCATTGCAGCACTATATGCAATAGCCGAGACATGGAAACAACCTAAATGTTCAACGACAGAGGAGTGGATAAAGAAGAGGTGGTACATATATACAATGGAATATTACTCAGCCATTAAAAGGAATGAAATGACGGCATTTTCAGCAACATGGATGGACCTAGAAATTATCATGCTAAGAGAAGTCAGTTAGACAATGAGACACCGACATCAAATGCTATCACTTGCATGTGGAATCTGAAGAAAGGACCCAATGAACTTCTTTGCAGAATAGATACTGACTCACAGACTTTGAAAAACTTAAGGAGACTGTTTGGGGGGGTGGGGGGATGCGCTGGAGGTTTCGGATGGAAATGCTGTGATGTACATTGTACAACTATAAATGTAATAAATTCATTGAGTAATTTAAAAAGGGTGAGGAAGCATGGCTGCCTTTTTCAAGGGGGAGGAAGCTTTTGAGGACTCAGGCCACATCTCAACAAATCTATTGTAGGAAAGGATACGTACAGACATTGAGGGTCAGGTAATGAATTCCCTTGAAACATCCAGATGAGCCCCAGGAATCCTCAAATCTGGTTTGAAGCCTTGATCTGTAGGATGAGCCAAAGGAGATGTCGGTGTAAAGGAGAGAAAACTGGCTTTCCACGCCTGCGTCCCCAAGTCAGCCCTCTAGCCCGGGGCTCAGATCACGTGTGTAACGCCTCCCTCCACGCCCACACCTCTTACTGGCGTTGCTGATTGGGTTTTCATTGGAGGATCCAGACTCAGGATACTTTCAATTCTGGACTCCTGAGACGTACTTCCCAATCAAGAGAACTGGTACTTAATGAGTTCCCATGTGGCTCAGCAGAAGCGAATCCCACTAGTATCCATGAGGGTGTGGGATCGATCCCTGGCCTGGCTCAGTGGGTTGTGGGTTAAGGATCTGAGATGCGGTGAGCTGTGGTGCAGGTTGCAGAAGCGGCTCGATCCCCTGTTGCTGTGGCTGCAGTGTAGGCCAGCAGCTGTAGCTCCAATTTGACCCCTAGCCTGGGAACTTCCATATGCTGCAGATGTGGCCCTAAAAAGCACGCGCGCACACACACACACACACACACACACACACACAAATATAGCAAGAAAGAGAATTGGTACTTAAGATGAAAACTATTCACCACCGTAGATTTAGCCTCTCCTGGGTTCTTCATCTATAAAAGAATGGACCAGGTCCTTATGTTTTCATGTTCAGGTGCCATCAATTATTTAACCTGTTTGTCATTCTCAAGCATCTCGAATGATCCTATTTTTTTTTCAATTGTATATAATTTTTGTGTGGTCTAATTTGTAAAGTAGGAGTTCCCGTTGTGACTCAGCAGGTGAAGAGCCCAGCAGTGTCTGTGAGGATATGGGTTTGATCCCTGGACTCACTCAGTGAGTTAAGGATCTGGCTTTGCTGCAAGCTGCAGCATAGGTCACAGATGCAGCTGGGATCCAGAGTTGCTGTGGCTGTGGTGTAGACTGGCAGTTGCAGCTCCAATTCAACTCCTAGTCCAGGAACTTCCATATGCCACAGGTGCAGCTATAAATAGAAAATAATAATAATAGTTCCTAAAGTAGAGATTAGACTAGAAATGATAAAGCCAATTCGTAGGTGTTTCCTGGTAGCTTAGTGGGTTAAGGATCTGGGTTTGTCACTGCTGTGGCACTGGTTCCATCCTTGGCCTCGGAAATTCCACATGCTGCAGGCATGGCCAAACCCCCTGCACCCCCCCAAAAAAAACCCTTAAATTTGTAGCTTTTATTATACATGCCACCACACCACTGTCCAGAAAGATCAAACCAATTTAGAGTCTGACCAAACTGTATATTTACATTCTTATTTATTTTTGAGCTTTATAGGTACCACATGCTATCATAAAATTTATGTTTACATTTCTAAAATTGCTTCTATGCATTGATTCATTGTGTTTGCTGTGTGTGAACTGTCTGCTTTGATCCCATATCAGATGAAATGTGAGTATGGATCTGCCATATTTGCATTCACTCTGGCCCTTTGAAGGTGTTTTATCGGCGATGTTTGCCCTCTCCTCTGCTCCCAGATTGTTGGCTTGTCCTTGGCGCGAGGGGTGAGGGGTCCAGTCCTCAAAAGGGGAGCTGCCAGGGCACAGCTGCGCCGTCCTTGAGCCTCTTTGAAGTTTAAACAGAAAGCATTTGCTTAGTGCTGAGTGCTTTCAGTACTGTGTGTAAGCAGGGTTAACCCCTGCCCTTTGTGTTTTAGAAGACCTCCTTCCGGTTACCTATGCAGGCCACCTTCCAAGAGTTTCACTACAAAAAAGGAGGATTACACAAATGCTCAGTACCCGAGAATTCTCATCACCTGCTCACCAAAGACTTTCAGTTTTGTGATGTCTTTCCATTTGTCCAATTCAGCACGCCTCATCCGAACTCCAAAGTTAAGATTTGCATGCAGGCAACTCCTCCAAGCACAAAGCCAGCTGTCATCTCTTCAGCCTTCTAAAGATCAAGACACTGACTTCCTCATTTTGTTTCATTTATTGCTATATCAGGGCTCTCCAGCGAGACAGAACTAAGTGTGTGTGTGTGTGTGTGTGTGTGTGTGTGTGTGTGTGTGTGTGTGTGTAAAGGGAGACAGAGACAGAGTAGAGATTTGTTATTACAAAGAACTGGCTCACCTACATATGGTGGCGGGAGGTCCCAAGATGCACAGGGGAAGCTGGCCAGCTGGAGACCCAGGAGAGCTGATGGCCTGATTCAAGTTAAAGTCCATACACTGTGAACTCTGAGCGCCAGTTATCTAAATTCTGCCCCAAAGGGTGTAGCCTCAGACCCAGGAAGAACGACATTTCAGTTCAAGTCCGAAGGCAGGCAAAAGCTGGTGTCCCAGTTCCAAGGCCATCAGGCAAAAGGATTCTCTCTGACTGGAGGAGGGGGTCAGCCTTTTGTTCTGTTTAGGCCCCCACCTGATTGGGTGAGGCCCATCTCCATTTGGGTGGGCGTAGTCTGCTTAGGCTAGCAATTGAAAAGTTAATCTCCCATTTCATGTTCTTGCCTCCTTTGTCAAAGATTAATTGACCACAGGTGTCTGGGTTTATTTCTGGGTTCTCTATCCTGTTGCACTGGTCTATATGTCTGTTTTGGTACCAGTACCACACTGTCTTGATGACTGTGGCTTTGTAATATTGCCTGAAGTCAGGGAGAGTTATGCCTCCTGCTTGGTTTTTGTTCTTCAGAATTGCTTTGGCAATTCTGGGTCTTTTGTGGTTCCATATAAATTTTTGGATTGTTTGTTCTAGTTCTGTGAAAAATGTCATGGGTAATTTGATAGGATTGCATTGAATCTGTACTTTGCTTTGGGTACTATAGCCATTTTTACAATATTAATTTTTCCAACCCAGGAGCAAGGAATATCTTTCCATTTCTTTACATCTTCTTTAATTTTCTTGATTAATGTTTTATAGTTCTTGGCATATAAGTCCTTGCTGGGAAACCTGGACAGCTGCATGCAAAGCAATGAAACTAGAACACACCCTCACACCAGGCACAAAAATAAACTCAAAATGGCTGAAAGATTTAAATATAAGACAAGACACCATCAAACTCCTGGAAGAGAACATAGGCAAAACATTCTCTGACATCAACCTTATGAATATATTCTCAGGTCAGTCCCCAAAGCAACAGAAATAAGAGCAAAAATAAACCAATGGGACGTAATCAAACTGACAAGTCTTGTACAGCAAAGGAAACCAAAAAGAAAACAAAAAGCCAACTTACGGAATGGGAGACAATAGTTTCAAATGATGCAACTGACAAGGGCTTCATCTCTAGAATATAGAAGCAACTTATACAACTCGACAGCAAAAAAAGCCGACAACCCAATTGGAAAATGGGTGAAAGACCTGAATAGACATTTCTCCAAGGAAGATGTACAGATGGCCAACAAGCACATGAAAAAATGTTCAACATGACTGATTCTTAGAGAAATGCAAATCAAAACTACTATGAGGTACCACCTCACACCGGTCAGAATGGCATCATTAATAAGTCCACGAATAACAAATGCTGGAGGGGGTGTGGAGAAAAGGGAACCCTCCTGCACTGTTGGTAGGAATGCAAGCTGGTACAACCACTATGGAGATCAGTATGGAGATACCTTAGAAATCTATACATAGAACTACCATATGATCCAGTAATCCCACTCTTGGGCATATATCTGGACAAAACTTTCCTTGAAAAAGACACATGCACCCGTATGTTCACTGTAGCACTATTCACAATAGCCAAGACATGGAAACAACCCAAATGTCCATTAACAGATGATTGGATTAGGAAGGTGTGGTAAAATGGACTACTACTCAGCCATAAAAAAGAACAAAACAATGCCATTTGCAGCAACATGGATTGAATTAGAGACTCTCATCTTGAGTGAGGTAAGTCAGAAAGAGAAAGACAAATACCATATGAGATCACTTATATCTGGAATCTAATATATGGCACAAATGAACCTTTACACAGAAAAGAAACTCATGAACTTGCAGAACAGACTTGTGGTTGCCAAGGAGGAAGGAGAGGGAGTGGGATGGTTGGGGAATTTGGGGTTAATAGATACAAACTATTGTTTTGGAATGGATTATCAATGAGATCCTGCTGTCTAGCACTGGGAACTATGTCTAGTCACTTATGATGGAGGATGATAATGTGCAAAAATAGAATGTGTACATGTATGTGTAACTGGGTCACCATGCAGTACAGTAGAAAAAAATTGTATTGGGGAAATAACTATTAAAAAAATAATAAAATAAAGGTGACCAAATGTTGGTTTTGCACTCAAAAAAAAAAAGAAAAGAAAAGTTGATTTCCAGAGTTTCCATTGTGGCTCAGTGGAAATGAATCTGATGAGCATCCTTGAGGATGCAGTTTCGATCTCTGGCCTTGCTCAGTGGGTAAAGGATCTGGTGTTGCTATGAGCTATGGTGTAGTTCACAGACACGGCTCAGATCTCACCTTGCTGTGGCTGTGGTGTAGGCCAGCAGCTGTAACTCCGATTCAACCCCTAGCCTGGGAACTTCCATATGCTGCAGGTGCATCCCTAAAAAGAAAAAAGAAAAAAAAAAAAAAAGGAAGAAAAGTTAATTTCATCCAGAAACCCTCTCACTGATAACCCCAGAATAACAGTAGGCAACAAGTGGGCTCAGGAGGTGCAGGTAATTTCTCAGGGCCTCAGGACCCTGAGGAGCAGACTGGAGAAGGTACCCTCAGCTTGGCTGCACGATGGGAAATGCCCCTGTTTTGCCTCCACACTGTGGTGTGTGATTAGGGCAGTGAGTGTGGTGACGGCATCCCATTCCTTAGACGGCAATAGCCACTTGAGCCAGAAGGGAGAAGGGACTTTGAACTTTCTGCACCTTGAAGGCCCTCCTGCTCTGTGGCTCCTTTGTTGCTCTGGCAACCTCCCCTCTAAAGACCTTGCTAAGGGGCAGGGAGGACAAAGTGGCCAGTGTAGGTCTGGGACTGGGAATCACTGAAAGGCAGGGACCAGAGATCTTCTCAAACGAAGCAGATACTTGGTCAATTGCTAGAAGGTTCAGAGGATTTTACCTGGATTTTTATTTTTTTATTTTATTTTATTTTATTTTATTTGCTTTTAGGGCCACAGCTGCAGCATAGGGAAGCTCCCAGGCTAGGGGTCGAATCGGAGCTGTAGCTGCCAGCCCACACCACAGCCACAGCAATACAGGATCTGAGCCCTGTCTGAGAGCTACACCACAACTCACAGCAACGCCAGATCCTTAACCTGCTAAGTGAGGCCAGGGATCAAACCCACATCCTCATGGATCCCAGTCATGTTCAAAACTTGCTGAGCTACAACAGAAACTCCATGAATTATTTTAATAATCATGCCCCCCCCAAAATGAACCAGCAGCAGACTGGAAGCAGCGTGAGGGGAGGATGCAGAACAGCGGCCCCTCCTCCAGGTTCCTGGACCTGCAGTCTAGAGCAAGGAAGCTCGGTTTTGAATTCCAAATGCTCTTTGTGCAGCTGACGACTGATGTGACGTGGACGTGATACTTCTTTCCAAGCCAGAAAGACACTGAACAGATGTTAACGGAAAACACTGAAAGGAAAGAAGAAACTTTTCATCACCAGGGAGACAGACATTAAACCGGAGAGAGTTCCCTTTTTCCTTCTTTGCTGTTTAGGAGTTTAAAAGGCCAATAAAGAGGGCCCTTCTCTTTCATTCCCCCACTTCTCAGCATCCTTTTGTTAACGCATCAGCCTTCTTTCCAGACCTCTTCACACGAGCCAGCCCCAGGCCCGTTTCCTGGTTTTGCGGTGAAAGAGGAAGCGTCAATGGTTTAACTGAGTGTAAGATACCAGCGATTAGGCCTGAAGGGCTTACAGAGACTGCAGGCAGGGGGGTGGGGGTGGTGATGGCTTGGTGGTGGTGGTGGTGGGGGGCACGATCAGCTTGGCAGACAAGTGCAGGGAGCTGCGCAGATGGGAGAATCAATTTCCTTTTCTCTTCCACAAGGAAACCACCCTGCCTGCCAAAAGGGGTTCCCGACCCCCTCCCAGCACAGCAGTTCAGGTAAAACTGTGGACACAGAAACACCTGGAGGGGTAGAACCCCAGCCACCCATAGCCACAGCGGGGAGTTGGCAGAAGATTTTGGGCGGGAGGGAAGGTTTGTAGAAATAAACCACAGATTCACTTCACATTGCGGACACGGCTTGTGCAGTCATCCAGGGTGGCAGTGAGGGTTTGACACCAGGATCCAACAGCCCAGGGTCTGCTGGATGGCAGGAGGTGAGTGGGAAGGGGCAGCTCAACCTCAGAGCCTCAGGAGTGGCCCAGGGCTAGTCCCCATCCCTGGGGTCTCGAGGTTCTGAGCCAAGTCCCTGAGGAGCCTTCACAGTGTTGTAGATAATTAAGAATTACATTTGAGGGATTCTCATTGTGGCTGAGTGGGTTACAAACCTGACCACTACCCATGAGGATGAGGGTTTGATCCCTGGCCTTGCTCAGGGGTTAAGGAGCTGGTGATTCGACCCCTAGCCTGGGAACTTCCATAGGCCGAGGGTGCAGCCCTAAACACACACACACACACACACACACACACACAGACAAAAGAGAATTACATTATAGGAGTTCCCGTCGAGGCTCAGAGGTTAAGGAACCCGACTAACAACCATGAGGTTGTGGGTTCGATCCCTGGCCTTGCTCAGTGGGTTAAGGATCTGGTGTTGCTGTGAGCTGTGGTGTAGGTCACAGACCAGCTCATATCTCACATTGCTGTGGCTGTGGTGGAGGCTGGCGGCAACAGCTCTGATTGGACCCCTAGCCTGGGAATCGCCATATACCTTGGGTGCAGCCCTAAAAAGAAAAAAAGATTAAAAAAAAAAAAAAAAAAAAAGAATTACATTGGAAAGCTGGTCTCCTTACACAGTAACAGTCACTTTTAACTTTTTTTTCTTTCTTTTTTTTTTTTTTTTGTCCTTGTGTCTTTTCCAGGGCCACACCCACTGCATATGGAGGTTCCCAGGCTAGGGGTCTAATCGGAGCTGTTGCTGCTGGCCTACGCCAGAGCCACAGCAAGGCAGGATCTGAGCCAAGTTTGCCACCTACACCACAGCTCACAGCAACACCAGATCCTTAACCCACTGATTGAGGCCAGGGATCGAACCCGAAACCTCATGGTTCCTAATTGGATACTTTAACTACTGAGCCACGACAGGAACTCCCATTTTTAACTTTTTTAAGATCTCCCATTAAAGAAACTTTTAGATACAATTATTAGATGAGGACACCATGTAGAGTTAGTAGAGTTAGTCTAGATTCTTGTATCTAGAGACAACTGTGCTTGAGAAACCCTGGCTTGTCAAGGCTGATTACTATCTAGGATGCCACTGCGTTCAAAGGCCCCAGGATGAAACGATGGCTGTCCTAATTGTGTCCTGGGCCTCCGACGGTAAAAGTTGTTTTCAGCTAAGCACCCTCATGGTTCTCTGGCAACTCCAAAAACTTCCAACCCATCCCAGCCACACAACTCCCCTTTCCTAAAGTGAGTTCATGGTCAGGGGCGGAAAGGGGGGGAATGATGGAACTGGGGGATGATGGAGCTAAGGGACAGGGCTTGGCAAAGAGGGGACCTGCATGCGGCTCCCTTCTCTGTGTCTGGGGGACATCATTGATGGATGGCAGTGCTTTCCAGCGAGCCTAGATGTGAGCTTGGACTCCTGGAATCCTCAGCACTCCAACAAGCACGCAAATACTGGGGCTGGCACTCAGGTGGAAACTTAACCTGCCTTTGCAGAGATAGACCTGGTCCTGGCTTTACTTTGTGCATTGATCAATTTTAGAGTCTCCTCTGCAATGCACAGAAAACACGAGACAATTGAGCACGAAGTAAGTGTGTCCATCCCCCTGAAGATGGTGCTCAGCCAGGTGGGAAGGTATGAGGCTGCCCTCCTGGTTCTGGGTAAATAAATGGGTGTTGGTGCATTGCAAGCCCAGGGCACACGGGGAGAGATGGATCTGTGAGCTGAAATGGGCAGTGGAGATGGCACATCTCAGGTGTTCAAAAGAAGTCAAGAGTTGGGGAGTTCCTATTGTGGCTCAGTGGTAACGAACTCAACTAGTATCCATAAGGACGTGGGTTCAATCCCTGGCCTTGCTCAGTGGGTTAAGGATCCAGCATTACTGTGGCTGTGGCATAGGTTGCAGACTCAGCTTGGATCTGGCGTTGCTGTGGCTGTGACCTAGGCCGGCAGCTGTAGCTCCCTGACTGGACCCCTGGCCTGGGAACCTCCATATGCCACAGGTGTGGTGTGGCCCTGAAAAAAAAAAAAGAAAGAAAAAGAAGTGAGGATGCCAAGATGATATCAGGGCTGGAGTCTGCAGGTGGGCATGAGTTTCCTGTGGAATCACAGGCAACAAGTCTGGAAGAGCTCAACGGTGAGAGAAGAGAGCGGGCTTCTAGAGGGATGGCCGGGAATCTGCAGGCCCCGTGCCCAGGGAGGTGCTACAGGTCTGGGCAGGATGAAGCAAATGGGCCCTGGCAGTGCAGGGATGTGGAATGACGAAGTTTAAGGGATTTAAGGTATGATCAAGAAAGAGAAAACCTGGAAGTGGATTTGATCCTAGGAGAAAGAGGCTTTACCTTCTGTGGCTTTTATGCCTCTGGCTGGTGTGACAACTTTGGGGAGGTGTCAAGGGGAGCTGAGACCCAAGATGTGGGCTGGTAGAAGCATCTTAGAACAAATGTGTGTATGTATTGGGGGAAGGGGGAGGGTGGACAGGCTGTGGGTTAGTCTCCAGGTGACCTGGGGCAAAGGGCACTGCGTGAGGGGAACAACGGGGTGAGTGAGGAAGGAAGTGGCGACGGGTCTAAAGAGTCAGGCTAGAAAGTCAATTTTTGTTTGTTTGTTTGTTTTGCTTTTTAGGGCCGCACCCACAGCATATGGAGGTTCCCAGGCTAGGGATCCAGTCGGAGCTACTGGCCTACGCCACAGCCACAGCAATGCCAGATCCAAGCCGTGTCTGTGACCTACATCACAGCTCACAGCAACGCTAGATCCTTAACCCACTGAGTGAGGCCAGGGATGGAACCTGTGTCCTCATGGTTCCTAGTCCGATTCATTTCTGCTTCGCCACAAAGGGAACTCCTTAGAAAGCCACTTTTGGCAACTGCATTCTCTAAGACACACAGCAAAGGAGCTCAGTTCCAGGGCAACCTTCCCCTTTTACATTAGCATCTTCTCGAATAACTGCTAAACCCTCTTGGATCTGAGCTGGAACGTCAGGTCATGACCATGTGAATGGTGACAATGAGGGCCAAAGCAAAGCCTACTTTTCAACAGGGTTGCTGAGAGCAAATGGGGACCGTTCCTTCATTCGTTTGCTCATCCAGTCACTTACTTGTCCATTTAGTCATTCGATTACTCCATGAATATTATTACAAGCCAGGTTCCACCAGCTGGGTGGCTTCCTCCACCCTGTGGGTATGGACTGATAGACATGCCATGAACTACAAACTGAGACACACCTTCCTTCCTCTCAGGCTGGCTCCCGGCAGGAAGGAGGAACAGAGTGGGGCAGAGGCAGGCGAGGAGCAGTGAGACACATGGCACCACAGGGTGCCCAGCTCTGGGGTCCCACGGACATCTTCCACTGTATATAATCTGCTGGCTGCTGCCTAGGGCTCCTATCAGCCCCGGTGACCCACTGAGCTTGTCCTCGTCTCTCCGTGAAGCTGGAATAATGTCACCACCACCGCCTCCTGGGAACTTCCAGTGGGCAGAGGCCAGGTCTGGTTGCTGAAATCATTTCCTTCCTCAATTTTTTCTTTCCCTCTTCCTAAGGAAAGCACCATCTTTCTGGTGGGCGGAATCAGGCCGTAGAATAAGAACTGTGGTGAGCTCTGCATGCTAGTTCCCAGTGAAGGTGGTAGAAGGGATTGGGCAGCGGTGAGTAAGGGAAGTAAGGGCCTGGAGGTGGGAAGATACTCCTGAATCAATGGAATGGTCCCGAGTCACTACCCTGAGTCCCTGAAGTCAGAGAACTCTACTGGCTGTGAGAACAGAGATGGCAGTGGGAGACACACTTGATTTTTTTTTTTTAATGATTTTTATTTTTTCCATTATACTTGATTCACAGTGTCCCGTCAATTTCTACTGTACAGCAAAGTGACCCAGTCATATACATATATATACATCTATATATCTATCCATATTCTTTTTCTCACATTATCCTCCATCATGTTCCATCACAAGTGACTAGATATAGTTCCCAGTGCTATACAGCAGGATCTCATTGCTTATCCACTCCAATGCAATAGTTTGCATCTATTAACCCCAGATTCCCAGTCCATCCCACTCCCTCCCCCTCCCTCTTGGCAACCACAAGTCTATTTTCCATATCCATGAGTTTCTTTTCTGTGTAAAGGTTCATTTGTGCCTTATATTAGTTTCCAGATATAAGTGATCTCATATGGTATTTGTCTTTCTCTTTCTCACTTACTTCACTCAGGATGAGTCTCTAGTTCCAACCATGTTGCTGCAAATGGCATTGTTTTGTTCTTTTTTGTGGATGAGTAGCATTCCATTGTGTATATATACCACATCTTCCTAATCCAATCCTCTGTCAGTGGACATTTGGGTTGTTTCCAGGTCTTGGCTATTGTGAATAGTGCTGCAATGAACATACGGGTGCATGTGTCTTCTTCAAGGAAAGTTTTGTCCCGATATATGCCCAAGAGTGGGATTGCTGGGTCATATGATAGTTCTATATTTAGTTTTCTGAGAGACCTCCATACTGTTTTCCATAGTGGTTGTACCAGCTTGCATTCCCACCAACAGTGTTAGGAGGCATACTTGGCTATGAAGACGGAGTTCAGGGCCACAAGCCAAAGAATGCAGGTGCCCTGGATGCTGGGACAGGCCAGGACGCACTCTCCCTGAGACCCTCCAGAAGGGAACAGCCCTGCTGAGAACTGATTAACTCAATGAGACTGGGGCCGGGGGGTGGGGGGTGCTTCTGACATACAGAACTGCAGGAGAACAAGTGTGTGTTGATTTAAGCCACTGAGTTTGTGCTAACTTGTCACAGCAGCAGCAGGAAACCCATATAATGAGTTGTAATACCTCTGAGAGCTGAGAGGCAGGCTGGGCAGCAGAGACCTTAGGGAGCTCCTGGTTCCAACCACCCCTACCCCTCTACCCTGAGAAAACTCCAGTGCAGCCCAGCAGCCCTGAGAGCAGCCAGCTGGGACCCAGGGTGTGGGCTCCAGCCAGTGCTTCCTCTGCAAGCTTTCCCGTCCTCTGGAAGCTGCTGGGGCGGGAGGGCATTTTCGTTTGCTCCTCACCTACTGTGGGACTATTTAAGGCAGGAATCAGCAATCGAATGGCAGTGCCAGCCTTTTCCAAGAGTCCATGATATGGTCACTGAAAAAATGTATCTGTAAATAAAGGATGTTGCAGCCATGACACTGTCACATTTCAGCCGCCTTGACAGTGAGCCCTGAGAGATGGGATGCCAGCCATCCAGTGGGCAATTGCTTTCAGTCACCCCAGACCGTGCACCCTGAGGAGACTCAGAATAGAAAGCACAGGATGCTGACCCCAGAGAGCTTAGGGGCGTACCAGGAGGATGATTTCTCTGAGCCCACACTCATACATCTTCTGGTCCATAGAAAAGCACTAAATTCCTAAACCAGAGATGCTTGGTTGTCTTTAATTAACAGTAACCTTTGGATGTTCCAGCTCCCTGGCCTTTGCTGCCAAAACGCCCATGCATCCTGGCTCCTCTTTTCCCTCTTCAGAGCATCCCTCAGAGCCACCTGAGAGGCTGTGTCCTGGGCTAAAGTCCTCTGCTTTGTCTGCCAAATAAAACATCATGCTCAACTTTTAGGTTGTGCATTTTTTTTTCAGTCAACTGTATCGAGTTGAAACATAGCCCTTTGTAGCTTCTCTGTGGAAGTCACCTCTGTCCATTGCTTCCTATGTCCTAAAAATAAGAGCACATAAGAGTTTTACAAAAACAAAAGGAAGAATAAAGAAAAGAGAGAGAAGAGAGCCCCTGTACAGACTTTCATAAAAATCAAACAAAAGGACCAGGATGGAGAAGCCGAGGGAGTTTTCACATTGGGCCTACCGTCTGATGGCCTTTGGATGCAGGGTGCTTGGTGGCTTTTCTTTCCCTGGATTCTATATATAGCGTGCCAGTTAGATCAGACTTTCCTCAGGGGGCCGACGCCCCTTTCGTGGTGGAGAGCCACCCCGGGAGCTTAGAGGGGAGGGGGCTGTTCTACTTTGCACTTCCCTTCTATTTGCACCGTCACCAGCTCACAGGTCCCTGTTCTTTTTAAAAAGATTGCTGGATGAAGTGAATAGTAAAATACAGCATTGCTTTCGCGGTCTGCACAGCTGCATCGCTGACACAGGGAAGGCAGGGCTATTTAAAAGAAATGATGTCAGCGACGACTCTGTGTGTATGAGTGTGTGTGTTTACAGCCAAGTTTCCAAGTCTGAATGGACAATAAGATCAGGAATAGCTGCCGGATATTTACTGAGAACCAGCAGACCAGAGGTGTCTTATCCGCAAGGCTGATGAGGACACTGGGGCCAGAGGTTACAACCAACCTCAATTCCCTCCTTCTTCCCTCCGAATAACCAGCCCCTCTGGGGGCTAGGGGCGGCTACGGCTTTCTTTCTTTTCCTCTAACCAGTTGTTTCCATTTTTACTGCTCTCACCACTGAGTGAGACATTTCACAAGGTCTCCTGATGAAGTTTTAGTGCTGGAATTCGATCCCATAACCACCAAATGCATTGCCAAACACACGTGATGTGAAAATTTACGGCTTTGGCCTTTCGAAAAATCACACGTAATCCTCACTCCCCATCTTTCTCCAGAGTGGTAAACACGGAAACCCTAAACTTTTTTTTTTTTCATTAAGGAGGAGGAAAAGATTGTGAAGATTTTATTGATTCAAGATACAAACAAACATCATCTGCAGCACCAAGTTTAAAAGCCAGGAATCTAGACAAGATCTTCCAGAATAAATACCACTTATGAAGTTGTCTTTCCAAAATAAATGAATTGGAACTGCATCAAGCACCTAGATCCAATTACCCACTTGCAGGAAATACAGAAAACAGATGAACGTGTCAAATGGTCACTCGGAGTTGCCAGGCACAAGATCCAGATCAGGGGAAGCTCTAGGACGCGTGACCTGGTTTTGCAATAAATGCATTGGAAGGAAGAGAGAGAGTATAAGAGAGGGGAGGAATCCTCTAGGTTAGTAGACTTAAGACACATCAATTGCTGGCAAGGCATGGCCCTTTCCATGGAGACAAGTGGAAATTTGAACACTGACTGGACATGATAATTTTAAGGAATTATTGTTATGGGGGTAGGGGCAGGAAACTCCCAGTTTATTGGGGGAGAAAAGCTCTTAAAAACAGCCACCACCACAACAACATAGAGATACGTGCATAACTCTGCAAGACCAGAGCACAGAACCCCGCCCCACCCCCATCTGAGGGGCACCGCCTCTGCTTTAACACCGTCTGTCTTATCCAAGCCTCATTTCTCCACTTGTGTGCTTTTTTTCCCTCTTTTTTAAATAGTTTTGTTTTTTCCATTACAGCTGATTTACAGTGTTCTGTCAATTTTCTACTGCACAGCAAGGTGACCCAGTCACATATCTGTATACATTCTTTTTTCTCACATTATCATGCTCCATCACAAGTGACCATAGTTCCCAGTGCTATACAGTAGGATCCCATTGCTTACCCATTCCAAAGGCAATAGCTTGCATCTATTAACCCCAAATTCCCTGTCTATCCCCCTCGCTCTCCCTCTTAGCAACTACAAATCTGTTATCCACGTCCATGATTTTTTCTGTGGAAAGGTTCATTTGTGCCATATATTAGATTCCACATATAAGGGATCTCATATGGTATTGGTCTTTCTGATTTACTTCACTCAGTATGAGAGTCTCTAGTTGCATCCATGTTGCTGCAAATGGCATTATTTCGTTCTTTTTTAAGGATGAGTAGTATTCCATTGTGTATATATACCACATCTTAATCCATTCATCTGTTGATGGACATTTAGGTTGTTTCCATGTCTTGGCTATTGTGAATAGTGCTACAGTGAACATACGGGTGCATGTGTCTTTTTCAAGGAAAGTTTTGTCCAGATATATGCCCAAGAGTGGAATTGCTGGGTCGTATGGTAGCTCTATATTTAGTTTTCTGAGGTACCTCCATACTGTTTTCCATATTGGTTGTACCAATTTACATTCCCACCAACAGTGCAGGAGGGTTCCCTCTTCTCACACCCTCTCCAACATTTGTTATTTGTGGACTTATTAATGATGGCCTTTCTGACTGGTGTGAGGTGGTACCTCATGGTAGTTTTGATTTGCATTTCTCTAAGAATCAGTCATGTTGAGCATTTTTTCATGTGCTTGTTGGCCATCTGTATATCTTCTTTGGAGAAACGTCTATTCAGATCTTTCACCCATTTTCCAATTGGGTTGTTGGCTTTTTTGCTGTTGAATTGCATAAGTTGTTTGTATATTTTAGAGATTAGGCGCCTGTCAGTTGCATCATTTGAAACTATTTTCTCCCATTTTGTAAGTTGTCTTTTTTTTTTTTTTTTATGGTTTCCTTTGCTGTGCAAAAGCTTGTCAGTTTGATTAGGTCTCACAGGTTTATTTTTGCTTTTATTTCTGTTGCTTTTGGAGACTGACCTGAGAAAACGTTTTGTAAGGTCGATATCAGAGAATGTTTTGCCTATGTTCTCTTCCAGGAGTTTGATGGTGTCTTATCTTAACATTTAAGTCTTTAAGCCATTGTGAGTTTATTTTTGTGCCTGGTTTGAGGGTGTGTTCCAGTTTCATTGATTTACATGCGGCTGTCTAGTTTTCCCAGCATCACTTGCTGAAAAGACTGTCTTTTCCCCATTTTATACTCTTGCCTCCTTTGTTGAAGATTAATTAACCATAGGTGTCTTCCATTTGTGCTCTGGATTCAAACTTATCTCACCTCTTCTAGAACCTTTCTCATTCTCTCTCTCTCTTTTGGATGCACCCTTGGCATGTGGAAGTTCCCAGGCCAGAGATTTAACTTGTGCCACAGCAGTGACCCAAGCAGCTTCAGTGACAATGCCAGACCCTTAACCTGCTGCACCACCATGGAACTCTTCTTTTAGGACCTTTTGAGAAACATCTATTGTTCCTTTTCTCATCTATATTTTTAATGTTTCTTTCTAGAACTCTTTTTAAAAAATGCCATTTGCAGCCACATGGATGGAACTAGAGACTCTCATACTAAGTGAAGTAAGTTAGAAAGAGAAAGGCAAATACTATATGATATCCCTTATATGTGGAATCTAATATATGACACAAATGAAGCTTTCCACAGAAAAGAAAATCATGGACATGGACAACAGACTTGTGATTGCCAAGGGGGAGAGGGAGGGAATGGGATGGACTGGGAATTTGGGGTTAATAGATACAAACTATTGCCTTTGGAATGGATAAACAGTGAGATCCGGCTGTACTGCACTGGGAACTATATATAGTCATTTGTGATGGAGAATGATGGAGGATAATGTGAGAAAAAAGAATGTATAGGAGTTCTTGTTGCGGCTCAGTGGTTAATGAATCTAACTAGGAACCATGAGGTTGCGGGTTCGATCCTTGGCCTTGCTCAGCGGGTTAAGGATCCAGTGTTGCTGTGCGCTGTGGTGTAGGTGGAGGACGCGGCTCTGATCTGGTGTTGCTGTGGCTCTGGTGTAGGCCAGCAGCTACAGCTCCGATTAGACCCCTAGCCTGGGAACCTCCATATGCCATGGGTGAGGCCCTAGAAAAGACAAAAAGACAAAAACACACACACAAAAAAAAAAAGAAAGAAAAGAAAGAAGTGTGTATATATGTATGTGTGACTGGATCACCTTGCTGTGCAGTCGAAAATTGACAGAACACTGTAAACCGGCTATAGTGGAAAAAAATAAAAATCATTAAAAAGAAAAAAACTGCTTCTTAATTCTATGATGTTCTGCAATTTTCAAGTTTCACACACATGGTTTCATATAATCCCATAAGAGACCTTTTAAAAAAAATGCCCTTATCCTTTTCCCCTTCCCACTGGTAACCACTAGCTTTTTCTCCATATCTATGAGTCTGCTTCTATTTCTTCCTTCACTAGTTTGTTGCATTCTTTAGATTCCACCTATAAGTGATATCACATGGTATTTATCTTCGTCTGACTTACTTCACTTTAGCATAATGCCCTCCAAGTCCATCTATGTTGCTGCAAATGGCAACATTTCATTCTTTTTGAGAGCTGAGTAGTATTCCACTGTATATATGTACACATCGTCTCTATCCACTCATCTAAAATTGTTAGAACAGTATTGAAGTTGTACATTTTAAAAAGAATTACCTACCTTTTAGCATACACACTGAAATATTTAGAGAGGAGAGCTCTTGGACTTGTTCTAAAAAAATGTCTTAAGAGGAAGGGGGGTGGGGGCATGGATGAAACCATATCTTCATGAATCATTATGCTGGGAGAAGGGACTTGGGTGCCTGGGGATTCATTAGATTGTTCCATCTACTTAAGCACATATTTGAAATCCTCATGATACAATGTTAAAAAAAAAACCACGTAGCATTGCTTAAAGCAAAAACACAGAATCCAGAATCCCTACAACATGCCTGTGTTCAAGGAAAAGTCAGAAGCGAAACAGATTAAGGGTCTAGACGTCCCTAAGTCCTCTTTGCCAGCCTCTGTCACCTAGAGGGACACCTCCATCTCACCTGTCTGAGGTCTCACAGGCTTGGCTGTTTGTGGAACACTTCTGTGGGGATCTGGAGGGGGTGTGTGAGTGTGAGAAGTTGCATTCACCCTCATGGAGAACCAGATATGGCCACAGTTCTCAGCCCCCTGCCCACTCCCCCCAACAGCTTTCCCACTTCCTGGGAAACAGTGGAAATTTAAAAAGAATTTTTTTTTTATGTTTTTATTCAAAAAAGTCTCTTCAGGAGTTCCCGTCGTGGCGCAGTGGTTAACGAATCCGACTAGGAACCATGAGGTTGCGGGTTCGGTCCCTGCCCTTGCTCAGTGGGTTAACGATCCGGTGTTGCCGTGAGCTGTGGTGTAGGTCACAGACGTGGCTCGGATCCCACGTTGCTGTGGCTCTGGCGTAGGCCGGTGGCTACAGCTCCGATTCAACCCCTAGCCTGGGAACCTCCATATGCCGCAGGAGCGGCCCAAGAAATAGCAACAACAACAACAACAACAACAACAACAAAAAAGACAAAAAAAAAAAAAGTCTCTTCATTCATTCCAAGTCAATCCTATCAATTCTCTGAGGACTCCTCTCCTGATTTTATGTAGAGCACAGCTCTTTCCCTGAGGAAAACTGTTTGGGTTTTAAAATCAGGGTACAACGTTCATAGCAGCACTATTTACAATAGCCAAGATATGCAAACAGCCTAAATGTCTATTGACAGAGGAAGGGATAAAGAAGATGTGGGACATAAATACAATAGAATACTATGCAGCCATAAAAAGAATGAAATAATGCCATTTGCATCAACATGAGTAGACTTAGAGATTATCATACTAAGTGAACAAAGACTGAGAATGACAAATATCATAGGATATCCCTTATACATGGACTCTAAAATTTGACACAAATGAATTTATCAATGAAACAGAAACAGACTCACAGACATAGAGAATAGACTTGTTAGTTGCTAAGGGCAGGGATGGGAGAGGGATGGATGGGAGTTTGGGATTAGCAGGTGCCAAATATTATATATATAATGGATAAACAACAAGGCCCTATCATATAGCACAGGGAACTATACTCAATCTTGTTATAAACCATAACAGAAAAGAATATGAAAGGAATGTACATACATATGTATGCATAACTGAATTACTTCGCAGTATTAGCACAGCATTATCAATCAACTATCCTTGAATAAAATAAATCTAAAAAATAAAAAATGAATAAAATTAAAGTATAATCGGGGCAAAGGATTGCAAAAGTGGCCACAGTATTTGCAGCTCCTTCCATGAGATGGTCTGTGCCCCTTGGGTCTGGGACGGCCTTGTGCCGTGTAACCAAGAGACTGGCTAGAAGGATGCTGTGAAGTCACATGTGGAGCAGAGGTGAGCCTCCTGGGAGGCCCAAGATCTCCCAGCTCCCTGCTGACTACACAGATGCATGAGGGACCCCAGGCCAGTGCACCCAGAACCAGCATGCCCACGGGTTTATGAGCTGGCTAGATGGTTGTTGTTTCAAGGCATTCAGTTTGGGGACCTTTCCATCTTTCCTTCCTTCCTTCCTTCCTTTCTTCCTTCCTTCCTTTCTTTCTTTCATTTTTTGCTTTTTTAGGCCCACACCCACTGCACATGAAAATTCCCAGGCTATAGGTCAAATTGGAGCTACAGCTGCCAGCCTGCACCACAACCACAGCAACGTGGGATCCGAGCCACGTCTGCAACCTACACCACAGCTCATGGCAACACCAGATCATTAACCCAACTGAGCGAGGCCAGGGATTGAACCCGCATCCTCATGGATCTTAGTTGGGTTCTTTAACCACCAAGTCACAAAGGGAACTCCCAGTTTGGGGATTTTCTTAAAATGCAGGAACAGCTAATTAAATGTTGCTTTGTGACTGCACAGCACATGGACAGTTCCAAGAAGCAATAGGTACTTGATAAGCAGAGTGAGTGGGGATGGGGAGAAGGTGTTCACCAAAACTTAGAGGTCAGCGAGGACAGTCCAGACCAAGGGACACGGAAATTGAGATGTGACGTGACCAGGCATTTGCTAGGGGAAAGGATGGGGGAAGAGTTTAGGGGACAGATACGCTCAAGGATGCAACTAAAACTAACCTTTTCACTTCCGTCTGAATGGCCTTGGGGTATTTTGTCTTGAGATCCTGAAGTCTAACCCTCTCAAGGAGGGACACTGAAGCCCTAATTATGGGCTGCTGAGTGTCATAGATGTGCAAGCACATCTTCCATCTCCTGGGGGAAAATAAGCTTCTTGGGGACTGTGGTGTATTTATTTTAGCATTTGGAGACCTACCAGCCACCAAACATCATCGAATAGGGGAGTAAATGAACCATGTGTGACTCAGAAGGCTTTGGAGTCCCTGCAATGTGCAGACCTCCAGGAAGCTTCCTGTTCTCTTCTTCCTCTCACAGTCCCTATTGGCTCCCACTCTGCCAGCAGTTTCTGCTGCGACCGGAGCACCTGGACGCTGTTCTATTCTCACAGTCTCTGCTTCAGTTTCACCAGCTTTAAGTACTTTCCTGCCGTGGGCGTTTTGATCATCTCTTGACCATTTTAAAATTGGCACCTCTCTGGCCCATTCTCAGGCAATGACTGATCCCCCAAACCTGTTTTTTTTTTTTTTTCTCCATTTTAGAGGATGATTAGAGCCTGGAGGGCCCTGAAACTATGCGACCTTCAGTCCGGTATGAAGAAGGGAAATGAGTCACCAAGGCTCAGGGTGAGAGGTTTGTGAGGCAGAAACTTAAACAGAAATATGCCAGTTTTCAGCAATGAGCAATCAATTTATGAACCTTTCTGGCAGGCAGGAGAGAAAGCAGCGAGAGTGCCTCATATTTTAAAGAATAAAAACCTATGAAATATGAAAAAACTAATTGATGGAGAGGATTTTATATACATGGATATCCACTCCTAACAGTGAATAGAGCAATGAACCAAGAAGGAAAGGATAATGGAAATGTAGACACGCACGGAGCATCAGCAATCATCTGGTTCCATACACCTGTCCTTGGCAGGCCCTTATTTTACAGAAAAAAAAAACTGAGACCAGGACAAGTCAAGTGAGGGCCCCAGTTCAGAAGGAAATGTACCTGGGGGGGTGATAGTTTATGATCTTGACTGTGGTCATGGTGTCAATGTCCAGACATATGTCTAAACCTACTTTAAATGTGCACAGTTTATCGTATGACAAGTGTGCCTTAATAAAACTGTTTTTTTTTTAAGTGCAGGCAAAACAGAAATGTTTTCAGGAGAAGAAACACTACTGCAGTGTAATCTTGAAAAATCCAGAATGTGAGGCATGTGCTTCAATGAATTAGTGGGAAAAACAAAGAGGGAAGGAACATCCATAGATGGAAAGAGAGGAGAGGACACATCTATCAAATGCAATCCATAGATCTGTTTGCATTCAGGTTCAAACAACTCAACTGTAAAATAACTTTTATGAGGGAGTTTCCTGGTGGCCTAGTGGTTAAGGATCCAACATGGTCACTGCTGTGGCTTGGGTTGGATCACTGGCCTGGGAACTTCCATATACTGTGGGTGTGACCAAAAATTTAAAAAAAAAATTTTTAAAGTATAGTTGATTTACTATGTTGTGTCAATATCTGCTGTACAGCAAAGTGACCCAGTCATACACACACACACACACACACACACACACACATTCTTTTTTTCATATTATCTTTCATCATGTTCTATCACAAATGATTGGATATAGTTTCCTGCGCTGTACAGGATATAGATTGCCTATCTGTTCTCAATGTAATAGTTTTCATCTACTAACTCCCAGCAGCCATACAAAAAAATGTTTTAATATATAAAGCAAAATAAGATTTATGATAATATTGGGATGATATCTGATAAGATTAAGGGATTAACTTTTTATTTCATGCTGCACCCTCAGCATATGAAAGTTCCCAGGCTAGGGGTCAAACTGGAGCTGCAGCTGCCAGCCTTTGCCACAGTCACAGTGACTCAGGATCCAAACCACATCTGTGACTTACACCACAGCTCATGGAAATGCCAGATCCTTAACACACTGAGTGAGGCCAGGGATCGAACCTGCATCCTCATGGATATTAGTCAGGTTTGTAACCTGCTGAGGCACAATGAGAACTCCAGGATTAACTTTTTTGGGGGTGGGTGGGGTTGGAGTTTATATTCTTTAAGGTGAGATATTTTTTAAGGTGTTTCTTTTTTGGATGTATAGGCAACTATTAAGAGATGAAATGTTAAGATGTCTGTTATTGGCTTCAAAAGAATCTAGTGGAGGGAGGTGTTTGAAATCTTAAGAAATGATAGAGATTTTTGGTGTGAAAATGGAATTCTGGGTACTTTTAAAAGAATCTCTGTATTTTCAAGATGCATGATCAAATATCTACAGATGGGAGGAGGTGATTTCTGGGATTTGCTTCCAAATAGATTGGGCAGTAGGGAGTTGGTGGGGATACAGATGGTGCTCATCCTGGAGGCTGATAATGGGTGTGTAGAGGTGCCATCAGGAGGGCCCCTCTACTTTGGTATATCCATTTTATATTCTTTAAATTATAAAGCTTAAAAAATGTTATGAAATTAATGATTCAAGTCTGGATTATGAATTGGTATTAACCCATCACTTGAATGGTTAATGCGGAACTGGGCCAGGTCACACACAGATAACCATCTGGAAAGGGAGAATGGCCCCTGTTCTTAGCACTGCATGAGACGCTGAAAAGTAAGACATATACAGAACATCCAAGAAAGCTATCAAAAATAAAAACAAAAACAGGGAATTCCCATTGTGGCTCAGTGGTAACAAACCCGACTAGTATCCATGAGGATGCAGTTGATCCCTGGTCTCACTCAGTGGGTTAGGGAATCGGTGTTGCCATGAGCTAGGGTGTAGGCCAGCAACTGTAGCTCCAATTCAACCCCTAGCCTGGAGCATCCATATGCCATGGGAGTGGCCCTAAAAAACAAAAACAAAACACCAGTGTCCCTGAAGATGGACTAGAGCCACAGAACTTCCATGATCATCAGAGGCCTTCACGCACTGATATTTAAAATGAAATAAATGTGCTGTATTAAAAATGAATAAGACACCACCTAAATATGAAGCAAAAGTTATAAATACTTTGTTTTTGCCTTTCTACCTAAATTAAGGGTAGACAGTTTTCTCCAAAAAACTCATTGAAATTTGGATTTTCCAGTTCTGCATCACATCCTGCTTCAGGCTGCTCTCAAACAAAAACAATAACAAACAAACAAAAAAAACTACCATACCTCCAATAGGCCCTTCTAGGTCTGCAGAATGAAGGTCATCATTTTTTTTCTTTGGCTTGATTTTCAGTGTTTGTGTCTCCTTTGTCAATATGTTTATCTTCCTCACTTTCAAACTGCATTTCCTGTCCAGAAACACTACATCAAGTGTTATATTTAGCCTTTTCCATAGAATTCCTCCTGCTGCAGCAGGAAACAAAGCCCTGTTAAGTGGAGGGCGGGATCGCAGGGTCAAGGTGTTTCCTGGATAACAGCTCCACCAGTCTCTGTTCAGACCTCCCCCCACACCCTAGCCACCCCCCCATGTCAGAACATGTCAGTCACTAGCAAATGAACTAATTCCTTGGGAGAGTTTCTGCCTCCTGGTATCAGGGGAAATGGATTTTGTTGACCCCCATTCATATTCTTATAGACCACGCATCTAGACAGCATGTCACCTGTGTAAGTAATCTTTCTCCGTCCAACTCCTTTGCTAGTCACTACTCTTTATCACCTGTTCATTTTGCTCATTGCTCCAGAGGGAGGATTTCTCTCTGCCTCTTGAGTACAGACTTAGATGATCAGTAGATGCAGTGGTCGGGTTGATGGTGAACAAAATATCAGCTTGGTTACTAACAAAACTTTCACACCTGTTCTTCTAACCCCAGATCCAAGTCATGGAAAGCCCATGTGGGGAAGGAAGAACATGGGTTTGCAAGCATACCCTCTTGGCCAAGATCGTGTCTCTCCCTGGTCAGGGGCAGAGAGGGAAGAAGGGAGGCTGGTACTTCAGTGCTTGGAGCCTTGGAATAGATCAGATCCTCCCAGTGAAGAGTGTGGACCAATGGCGGTCACCCATGAATCAAGGAACCCATGGAGGCGTGAGTGAGGGACAAGACACTCACGGAGTCATCACCTCATAAGAACTAGGGGTGGGTATGTGCGTTCCTTTCTAGCAGATGGATGTGTACTGGGGTTGGGGAGGGGGGGAGCAGAGGGGGTTCAGGCTAAAGGAATGCAAAAGAGAACACCAGGCATCAAGCTTTCTGTCCTGGGGATTGCAAGCATAAAGAAGGGTGGAGACCAAGAAGTGGCTTGTGTTGGATGAGTAATTTATCATTTTAATCAACTGACTAAGTGATGGCCATTCATGTTATAGCTTAGCTGAGTCTACATCTAAACAGACCCTGAATGGTGAAATGGATGCTTAGTGGAATTATTTTTTGAACACAGAGCCTGATGAGGAAAAGGAAACCCACATTTCTTGGTCAGGACCTATGAGCAAAACTGGATAACCAATTCTGTGATGACCTTGGCAGTAAGCTGATACATACAGGAAATGACATGGTTTTGAGAAAACTCTGAAGTTAAATGTTCATGGTCTCATTCCAACAAAGGGGACTACATAACAGAAGAGGCAAGTAAAGAGCTTATATACTGTAATTGTTGTCATTATGTCTAAAATTAGATGAGACCAAATGTGTAAATTTCAATGTTTATAGGAGTTAGAAAATATCTGGAATGAGTCCTTGCAAGCAAGAAAGGTGTCAACTTTTGCTTACAATTATATTCCTGATACCTAGGTGAGTGCCTGGTACATGACAGACACTGTGCAATCACTTGTTGAGTGAAAGAAAGAATGAATGAATGAATGTCAAGTTAGTAGGTGTTGAGAGAATATATACTGTTGGGTAGGGAGTTAGTATTTGGTTTTATCAAAGGATTTTCTGCTCTCTAAGAGAACAAGGAAGCTAAAGAATTTTGGTTACAGAGGTTAAAACAAGATACAAGAACCAAACAAGTTAGTCTGAGCTTAGAGAAACTGGTTACTTACTGAGGTCAGAAAGAGACAGAGAATAGGTTTCCAGGCTTGGTGATGTGAGGTAATATGCTCCCTGGTCCTGCTTAGCAGGGGGCATTGAGGTTAAGAAGTTTCATCTGCTTCTCACCTTAAAAAAACAAGATTTCTGGCTGGAAAAAATTCAGAAACACTCCTGGGCTTCAGCTTCTGGACCAGGTGGGGGAACAAGGACTGGATTTAGCCTCCTACTTGAAACAACAACTGAAGAAAATGTGTGTTTTCAAGACATTAGGTATCAGGCACTGAAGGACCGTGATCCCTGAGAGGGAAAAACAAGAAAAATTTGCCCGAATTTCTGGAGCACCTGGAGAGCCTGAATAGAACTCCACAAACTCCCTATGTTGACTGATTAGAACAGGTAGTCCAGGAAAGCCAAAGTGACTGAGTTCCCAGGGCAGAGGACTGAAGATCTGGGAGCTGCACACAAACAGCTTGTAATCTGCAGGGGAATCCCTCAAGTCTTCCTTCACATGCATGTAAGAAAATTACCTGCAGTCAGGGAAAGGGTCCCCCCAAAGGATTAGCAAGAACAATCCCCTAAGCTCACCCAGGGCCAAAGCAGAAAACCTCATAATACATGGAGCACCACAGAGAACTCAAGAGAGGTTTTCCTGTCATGAAACAAAATTATCACCAGACTAAACATTACTAATCTCACCCAGAAAAGTTTAAAAGCAAGATATAGAGGAGTTCCCATTGTGGCTAAGCAGTAATGAGCCCAACTAGTATCCATGAGGATGTGGATTTGATCCCTGGCCTTGCTCAGTGGGTTAAGTATCTGGCATTGCTGTGAGCTGTGGTTTAGGTCACAGATGTGGTTCAGATCCTCCACTGTTGTGGCTGTGGCATAGGCCAGCAGCTGCAGCTCCGATTCAACCCCTAGCTTGGGAAATTCCATATGCCATGGGTGTGGCCCTAAAAAGATGAAAAAAAAATTTTAATTAAAAAAAGAAAAGTTATTATAACTATATCCTATATGCTTGAGAGCCCAGAGGAAAGCCTGAACATGATAGAGACATGGAAGACAGAAAAAGACCCAAATCAAACTTCTAGAAATGAAAACTTCAATCCCTAAGATTAAAAAGACACTGGATAGTGTTAACAGATGATTAGACATCATAGAAAAAAAGATTAGTGAACATGAAGATATAGCAATAGAAATTATCCAAAATGAACAGAGGAAAAAATAAATAGAGGGTCAATGAACACTGGGGCAACCTGAAGCAACCTAATATATTTTTTCATGGAGTCCCAAAGGGAGCAGGGCACAGAAAAAAAATCATTTGAAGAAATGTTGGCCAAAAAAATTTCTAAATTTGATAAAAACTATAAACATACAAATCTAAGATGTACCACAGATTCCAAACTAAAGAAATATGAAGACAATCACACCAAAGCATATCATGATAGAATACAGATAAATAAATAATTTAAAAACCTACCATGGAAGAAATAGGACATATTATGTACAGAAAAGCAAAGAATAAAAGATGTTTCAAGCAAGGAAAGCTAGAAGACAGTGGAGCAAATGTATGAATATAAAATTGTCATCTTAGAATTTTATATCCAAAGAATATACTTAGAAAACAAAGGTGAAATGAAAACTTCTCTAGACCTATAGAAGCTGAAAAAAATTCATCACCAGTAAACTTACACTGCAAGAAATGATCAAGTGCTTCCTTTAGGCAGAAGGAAAGTGATACCAGATGGAAACCAGGGATCTATCAAAGGAAAGAGGAGCACTGGAAATGGTAACCACATGGATAAATATAACAATTTGTTCTTATCATCTTAATCTCTTTAAAGGATGAATGTTTAAAGCACTGGCAATAACAACATATTGTGGACATTTTAACATAGGTAAAAATAAAAATGTATAGCACCAATAGCACAAGAGCTAGGAGGGGTGAATAGATGCATACTATTGTAAGTTTATGTCCTAAAGGTACATAAAGTGGTATGTATGAAGTGGTGTGATATCCACCAGAAGGTAGATCATAATAGGCTAAATCATAAAGCAACCACCATAACAATGCAACGAAGAGTTATAGCTAATAAATCAATGAAGGAGATAAAATGCAATTATTTTTAAGGAGTTCCCATTATGGTTCAGCAGATTAAGAACCTGACATAGCATCTGTAAAGATGCAGGTTCGATTCCTGGCCTTGCTCAGCGGGTTAAGGATCTGGCATTGTGGCAAGCTGTAGTGTATCTCACAGAGACACCTCAGATCCAGCATTTCTGTGGCTGTGGTACAGGTCTACAGTTGCAACTATGATTTGATCTCTAGCCTGGGAACTTCCATGTGCTACAGGTGTAGTCATAAAAAGAAAAAAAATGCAGTTATTTAAAAATGTTCAACAGCGTTCTCTTGTAGCTCAGCAGGTTAAGGATCTGGTGTTGTCAGTGCAGTGGCTTGAGCCACTGCTGTGATATAGGTTTGATTCCTGGCCTGAAAACCTTTGCCTGCCATTAGCATAGCCAAACAAACAAACAAATAAAGCAGAGGAATTTTTTTTTTAATGTTCAACTAATCCAAAGGAAAGCAGAAGATGAGAACAAAGAACAAATGGGAAAAATAGAAAACATATGGCAAGATAGTAGATTTAAACCCAACAATGGTAAGAGGCAGATTATACATACATGGTCTAAATATCTCAATTAAAATATGGAGACTTTCAGGAGTTCTCACTGGGGCACAGTGGGTTAATAATACAGCTGATCTCTCTGGGGCGCCAGTTGGATTCCTGGCCCAGGTGCAGTGGGTTAAGGATTGGGCATTGCTGCAGCTGTGGTGTGGGTTGAATTTGTGCAGCTTGGATTTGATTCCTGGCCTGGGAACTTCCATACGCTTCAGAAGTGGCCAAAAAAGAAAGAAAAGATGGAGACTTGCTGGTTGGATAAAAGATATTAAAAACAAACAAACAAACAAAAAAACCAAGACTCAACAGTATTCTGCATCCCAAAAGAAAGATGTTCTATAACTTTTTATCCCACAACGTTCTGATGGCATTGGAACAAATGTCCCCTTACCTTGCTGGTCTCAGATACTTCTCCACCCAGTGAGCCTCCAATCCCAAAAGCTTTTATTCCACAACACTTGGCTTTGAGTCTCTCCTTCCTCCATGACTCCTCAGTACTCACCCACTCGACTCAGACTTCATTTTAGGCAATTGCGCTTTGCCCAACCAGCTCCTGTCCATTGACAATTTGGCCACCAACCCACCTTCCTTCTGTGCTACTCTTAGGCACACAAGCCATGACAGGTATGTGAAGATCTAGGGGGTCGGAGCATTGTGATGTGGGACTGAGACTTGTTTAGGTTTATCTATCAATCTACTCCTTGGGGCGAGGGCTGCATCAGATGGGTACTGTGTTAGCAAGAGCTAAGGAAGATTACCACATGTGACCATGAGCCCACTTTTATAACTTCCTAAAAATGCACCCTCAGCACATGCACCAGGTCTAATAGATGCCCCTCAACAACTGCAGGCTCTGCCCATTGGGTTCCTGCCAAGTTTTAAGAATCCCTCAATCCTCATTTCTCCCCAACAGTACTCTCTCCAGTTGGTTTGTATTAAACAGTCTCTGACATAAACAAAAACACCACCTCCACCACCTCTACTGGTGCCACCAGCAGTAGAAGCAAAGGACAGTGATTGACTGCCTGGGCCACCCCACTCTCTGTCATCTGTCGCTCTACCTTTGAATGCTGCCTAATGCCTGTTGCCATGAACCTCCTCTCAATACCTATCCCATTTTCATCATGTCTAAAGTCCTTCTCAAGTTGTAATGAACCTCCTCAAAAGGACGGATGCCTAGGCTGAGGTGGCCACAACACCTTGGACTGTTTGATTGTGATCTCTGAGAATAATTATCTTGGAGAAAACTGAAAACAACAACCACGTACCACCTTGTCTTTTACACATTCACATCAGTGTTTTTTTCTCCCTAAGAGCATAAGAAGCCATATTTACCAACAACTATATGTGTTCTAGGAGAATGGAAAGGGCTGGGTCACATTGGGCTCTTCCTTATGTCTGTCCCTGTACTTCACTAAATAATAAACAACATCTATCTTTTTTTTTCCTTTTTCTTTTTTGCTTTTTGGGGCCACAGTCCCAGCACATGGAGGTTCCCAGGCTAGGGGTCGAATCAGAGGTATAGCTGCCGGCCTACACCATAGCTGTAGAAATGCAGTATCTGAGCCTCATCTGTGACCTCCACCACAGCTCAGGGCAATGCTGGATCCTTAACCCATTGAGTGAGGTCAAGGATCGAACCTGCAACCACATGGTTGATAGTTGGATTCATTTCCACTATGCTATGGTGGGAACTCCAACAACATCTATCTTAATGTCGAGCTGAAGCCATGACTAGCACACATAAAGGGCTTGGCCATGTTTATCCTTTCTTCAGCCTCAGTGTAGGCTGTGGTTCTATTCATCTTTGAGTTGTTCAAAACAGAAAAGAATCCAAGCAATAGTTTGCCTACTCTAGAAGTTCAATAAGTAGTGTTAACTTTGAAAAGTAATTCTTAGAAGAAAATGTTGTATTACCATCTGAGTGAGGGAATGAGAGAGGGCAAAGGAAGAAAGGAGGAAGAAATGATTTTGTCCAAGAATTTTTTGTCTTCCTAACGATGCATAATGTAGAAGAGGTGCCCACACTCCACCGATAAGTGCTGTAAGGTCAACCAAGGAGAAATGCACCAATGAGAGATGGAACAGAGTTCATTCATAATTTATGTGTTAGGCAGTCCACCAGTAGAAGACAGAAGCCTAACTGACTCCAAGTGCTTGAGCAAAACCTCTGTTGGGTTTAAATAATCAAAAAGCAGAGATCATCACACTGGATTAAAAACTGAGATCCACCTGGATGTTGTCTATAAGAGATAAAAAACAACACAAGCTGAAGACACAAAGAGATGGAAAATGAAAAGATGGAAGAAGATATCCAAAACAGTCTCCCTAAGAAGTTCAAGTAGGTATATTCATATTACACACAAGACTAGAATACAAGGTGTATTTCTAGAGATATAAATGAATATTTTATAACAATAAAAGGGTCAATACATCAGGAAATAGCATAATTACAAATGTCTACATACTGAAAAACAGAACTCTAAAATATGTGAGGCCAAAATGGAAAGACTTGAAGTCCTGAAAAACCAGTTTCCCAATGGTAGTTGAATATTTCGATATCCCTCTCAATAACTGATAGTAAAACTAGATATAAAATCAACAGAGATATAGAAGAGTTAATCAACACTATCAACCAATTTGCTCTGACATATACAGAGCACTCTGTTCAAGAGCATGTGGAACATTCTATAGGAAAGACCATGTGTTACGCCATAAAACAAGTCCCAATATATTTAAGCAGATTGATTACATAAAGTACATTCTATGACTACAATGGAATTAAACTGGAAATCAACAAAAGGAAGAAATATTGGAAATCCCATGATATTTGGAAATTTAAAAACACACCTCTAAATAATCCGTGGGTCAAAGAAGAAATCCCAAAGGATGTTAGAAAAGATACTGAGCTGAATGTAAATGAAAACAGAACATATAAAAATATGTGGGATGCAAATAAAGCAGTGCTTAAATGGATATTTAGACTATTAAATGATTATAACAGAAAAAGAAGAAAGCTCTCAAATCAATAACATAAGGTTCCACATGAAGAAAACAGAAAAAGAAGACCAGGAGTTCCCATCATGGCTCAGTGGTTAACAAATCCGACCAGGAACCATGAGGTTGCGGGTTCTATCCCTGGCCTTGCTCAGTCGGTTAAGGATCTGGCATTGCCATGAGCTGTGGTGTAGGTCGCAGATGCGGCTCAGATCCTGTATTGCTGTGGCTCTGGCATAGGCCGGTGGCTATAGCTCCAATTAGACCCCTAGACTGGGAACCTCCATATGCTGCAGGAGTGGCCTTGGAAAAGGCAAAAAGACAAAAAAAAAAACAAAAAAAAAACCCAAAAAACAAAAAACCAGACAAAGACATTGTAAGTAAAGAAAACTACAAACCAATATATCCCTAATGTACACAGATGCAGTGATCTCTAGCAAGATACTAACAAACTGAATCCAGAAACATAACGAAAAGGATGATGTACCATGACAAAGTGGGATATACCCCAGGAATACGAGGTTGGTTTAATATCTGAAAAACAATGACTATTAATATATTATTAATATATAGTCTATATTAATAAAATAAAGGCCAAAACAACATGATTATCTCAATAGATTCAGGAAAAACATGTGGCAAAATCCAACACCCACTTGTGATTAAAAACTCTCAAAGTATTTGGAATAGGAAGGCTCTTCTACAATCAGATAAAGGACTTCTGAGAAAAACTCACTGCTAACATCATACTTACTGGTGAGAAAGTGAATACTTTTACCCTAAATCAAGAACAAGGCAGCAATGTCTGCTCTATCACTTCTTTTTAACACTGTGCTGGAAGTTTTAGACAGCAAAATAGGTGAAAACAAAAGAACAAGAAAAATTAAACTCAGCCAATTTGGAAAGGCATAAATAATCTGTATTCTCAGAACACAACATCTGCTACATAGGAAACACCAGAGAATCCATGCAAAATTAATAAGAAAAAAATAAACAAACTTGGCAAGATTGTCTGATATGAGATGAGATCCATACTAAATAATTATCAATTGTTTTTTTCATATGCTAGAAATGAGAAAATGCAAAAATGAAATTAAGAAAACAACTCCATATATAATAGCATCACAGATAGTCAAATACTTGGGGATAGATTAACAAAAGAAGTAAAAGACTCATAAACTGAAAATTACAAAACATTGTTGAGAAATAGTAAAGGTGTAAGTAAATGGAGAGATCGTCCAGGCTCATGGATTTGAAGTCTTAATATTTTTAGATGGAAATTCTCCCCCAACTGATGTATAAAACTAACACAACCCCTATCAAACTCCCAGTAAGCTTTTCTATAAAAATTAACAACCTGATTAAAAAAGAAAACTATCTGAAAATGCAAAAGACTTAGTGTAGCTGAAATAGGATTTCAAAAGAAGAACTTACATTACTTAATTTAAAACATACTATAAAACCACACTAATCAAAACAGTGTGGTATTAACACAAGGCCAGACATATAGGTCAGTAGCAGAGAATTAAGTGTTCAGAAATAGTTCATCACTTTTACAATTCACTGATTTTCTAAAAAGATTCCAGACAATTCAATTCAATGATGAAAGGATAATTCTATTTTTTTCTTATTGAAATATAGTTGAAGTACAAAGGAATGTTAGTTTCAGGTGTACTACATAGTGATCTGACATTTGCATACATTATGAAATGATCACCATGATAGATCTAGTAACCATCTGTTCTCAGACAAAATTATTACAATATTATTAACTATATTCAAAAAGGGTCTACTTTCAACAGTGTTGCTGGGACAATTAGATATCTGTGTGCCAGAAAAAAAAGAACTTAGACCTTGGTCTCATAGTATAAGCAAACAAACAAACAAAATTAAGCCAATGGATCATAGACATAACTGTAAAAGCTAACACTATTGAACTCATAGAAGAAAACAGGAAAAAACTCATTGTAACCCCAGACTGGGCTACACATTTTTGCAAATGATACCAAAAGCAAGATCTATAAGAGAAAGATACTGATAAACTGAACTTCAAAATTTAAAACATTTGTGCTTCAAAAGATACTATTAAGAAAATGAAGAGACAAGCCAGAGACTAAGAGAATATATTTGCAAATCATAGACTTCATAAAGGGACTTATATCCAAACTATATAAAGAACTTTCTGCAGAGCTCCCATTGTGGCGCAGTGGAAACAAATCCGACTAGGAACAACGAGGTTGCGGGTTTGATCCCTGGCCTTGCTCACTGGGTTGAGGATTTGGCATTGTGGTGAGCTGTGGTGTAGGTCGAAGATGTGGCTCGGATTTGGCATTGCTGTGGCTGTGGTGTAGGTCAGCCACTGTAGCTCCGATTAGACCCCTAGCCTGGGAACCTCCATATGCTGCTGGTGCGGCCCTAAAAAGACAAAAAACAAACAAACAAAAAAAGAAATTTCTGCATATGTTGACAAAAAAACAAAGAATACAATATAAAAAGAGTGAAAAATTTGAATAGACATTTCCCCAATGAATTTGTATAAATGACTAATAACATTGTTACTTATTAGAGAAATGCAAATTAAAACTACAATGTGATACCACTAAACACTCACTAGGATGGTTATAATAAAAAAGACAAAACCAAGTATGACAAGGATGTGGAGAAACTGCAGTCCTCATACGCTGCCAATGGCATTTAAAATGGTGCAGCCACTTTGGAAAACAGTCTGACATTTTCTTAGGAAGTGAAACTTACCGCTTGATCCAGCAATTCCACGCCTAGGAAACCACCCAAAAGAAAAGAAAACACATGCCCACACGAAGATATATATGCAGATGTTCAGAGCAGTGTTATCCACGGCAACCAAAAACTAGGAACAATCCGAATGTCCATCAATTGATGAATAGATAAACAAAATGTGCCACATGCATGCAATAGAATATTCAGCAATAAAAAGGAAAAAAACACTGATACATCCTATGACATAGATAAACCTCGCAAACACTGATAAAATTTTAGACTGAGAGAAGCCGGACACAGAAGGCTAATTATTATATGATTTCATTTGTATTAAATGCCCAGAAAAAGGCAAATTTGTAGAAGTACAAAGCAGATTAGCAGTTGCCAATTATCTCAATTAACTGCAAATGGGCATGAGGGAACTTTTTGGGCTAATGGGAAGGTTCTAAAACTGGATTGTGGTGATCATCACACAACTCCATAAATTTGTTAAAAATCACTGAATTATACACTTACTTGAGTGAGTTTAAGGGTCTATAGATGATGCTTAGACAAAATGGTTTAAAAGCTTGAAAACATGAAATAAAGAGATCTAAAATCCAACCACAATCCAGTTGGCTCTACTTTCCCATGAAACGTTTCTGCTGCTGAAGTTAAGTTAGAATTTGGAATGACTACGCAAATTGAATTAATAGATCTCCAGGAAGATGGCTTTTAGGTACATAATGATATTTAAAAAATAAACATTCAGGGAATGTTGTTGTCTCTATAGCAATTCACTCTTTGCTATGCCTTCTTTAGTGCAAGCTGCTACCCTTCTCGGGGGGTATTACTGCTCAAAATAAGTAGTAATTAATTAAGAGCTCTGCTCCTGTGCTAGAAGCAAGCAGAAGGGCAACGAAAGCCAAACAGATGTCCCCAAAATGAGTTTGGTTCTTCTAGCAAGTTTCCTAATTACCACTGATACAAACATGTGCCATGGGTTGGAAAATACTTACTTCCTGTCAAGAAGAGCAGTGAAATAATTGGCCAGAAAAAAGAAAAACCCTTTAATTCTTATGTACTGGCAGTTGAAATGTGTAAGTATAAAATTAGCTCATGCACTGAATCAACTTTGATCATCATAACCATGTGGGGAGGAGGATGATTGCTTGGTAGGGATGGTTTAAAGAAGAATTTGGGTTGAGTTGGAGGTGTATGTGCCCGTGGATTTGCCTTATCAGATATTAAGACATTTTGAAACAATAGTAAATTGGCATTGTGCTAGGTGAATAGACCAAAGAAACCAGAGAGCCAGAATCAGAGCCACATAATATTTTATCACATTATAATGAAAAACAATACCTTTTGTTACATTGAAATACCATAATTGTTGGAAACAATTGAAAGCAGATTCAGCAGACTTTTTCTGTAAATGTCCAGATAGTAAATATTTTCTGCTTTGTAGACCACATTCATCTCTGTCCCTTCTCCTCCTCCTCCTCTTCCTCTTTCATCATCTTTGACAAACTTTTAAAAATGTAAAAACCATTCTTAGATCAGGTTCTTATAAAAAACAGACTGTGGATAAGGGCCATAGTCTGCCAACCGATCTATAATATTGGAGAAGATAATTTCAATCCACTTATATAACAAAGACTTAGTAATCACAAAATGGTCTACAAACAAGTCATTAAGAATACACAGTCCAACACAAAGATGAATAAATGATGTGCAACAGGAAATTGAACAGCTAGTAAACATACAAAAACAAGCTCTTGCATGGAAAGTGAGAAATACAAATTAATACATAATTTTTTTTTTTTTTTTTTTTTGTCTTTTTGCCATTTCTCGGGCCGTTCCCACAGCATATGTTTTTCCTGGGTTAGGGGTAGAATCGGAGCTGTAGCCACCAGCCTACGCCAGAGCCACAGAAACTCCAGATCTGAGCCACGTCTTCTACCAACACCATAGCTCACAGCAACGTCGGATCCTTAACCCCCTGAGCAAGGCCAGGGATCGAACCTGTAAGCTCATGGTTCCTAGTCGGATTCGTTAACCACTGAGCCACAACAGGAACTCCATACATAATGTTTTGAGATAACATTGTACACCCTTCAGTTTGCTAAAAAAAAAATGTTAAAAAGTCTAAGTGTTTAGAAAGATGCAGATCAACTGAAATTCTTATACTGCTGGTGGAGTATAAATTGGTTCAACCACTTTGGAGAGTAATTTTGCACTATAAATAAATTTGAAAATGCACACACCCTGTAACTCAACCCCATGAAGAGTGCTAAGGAAAAAAATGGAAACCAATTAATGTCCATCAGACAGAAAATGGATAATGAATTGTGGCATAATTATACATGTTTTCAGCAGCAAAAATGTGAAACCATCAAAATATCCAATGGCAGTATAAGATATGGTGTGTTTTCCAAATGGAAAACTATACAGCAGTAGGTGAAAAAAACCAATGAACTATAACTACACTCATCAGTTGGAATGAACCTCAGAAATGCCAACAGAAAACAGTCTTGGAAGAATCCACATAACTTGACGGGTTGTTTTGCATGTGATTTAAACACATTCAAAATGAAACAATACACTGTTCAGAATTACATGTATTACGGCAAACTATAAAGAAATGTAAGGAAACAATCAGCAGTCCACTTGAGGAAGCGGTTACTTCTCACAGGGTCAGGGGAGTGAATTTTGGGAGGGGCACACACTTCAGAAGTATTAACCGTGATGTACTGTTGGGTGGTGGACATATAGGCATTGGTTTTTATTATTATTGCTATTATTATGTATACCCTGTATATAACATATATGGTGTCCTTATAATATATTTAATAAATTTAAAACAAAAAAAATACACAACAGAAAGAAAAATACAGTACGAAACCATTTATGTAAATTTGGAAAACAGAAACCAAGAGTGAATTTTGTTTCTGAATATACACAGGTAGGAAAAGCAAAAATAAATGCCCCATAAGGATACTCAACTAATATAAAAAGCAGTGAGTTTCTCTGGAGGAGAATGGTGAGGGTGGAGGGGATGGCTTAGGAAAGATTACAAACTGTGATCTGTAACTTTCTATTTAAAACAAAATATTACTATTTGTTAGCTCTGAGTGTGGAGACCATAGGAGTTAGGCATCAGGTTGTTGGATTTAGCGCAAAGGGAGAAAAAACCCAGGATATTCAGTTCAACTGAATTTCAGATAAACAATAATTTTTTAGTACAGATGATTTTTAATACACCTATGTTCCATCAGGGCAGCCTGGGTTTTATCTGGCAAGCCCAGTTATATTAATCTGTATCTGAAATATAAGAATGTGTTTGACTAGCTCCTGTGCGTTATGAAGAATTTGGCAGTAATTACGTATTTAGTACGCACAGAATGAAGGGAAGAAATTACAGAGTAATCCTACTGCCTGTTATCTTCAAGGCTTCTGAAAAGGTCCATTTTCTCTGATGACTTAGCTCCAAAAACTGGTGTTACCTCTCATTTAAAAACGATGAGAGAGTTACAGTTGTGCCTCAGTGGGTTAAGAACCTGACTAGTGTCCATGAGGAGGCAGGTTTGATCCCTGGCCTTGCAGTGGGTTAAGGATCTGGTGTTGCTGTGAGCTGTAGTGTCAGTCGCAGATGTGGCTTGGATCTGGCATTGCTGTGGCTGTGGCGTAGGCTGGCAGCTGCAACTCAGATTCAACCCTAGTCTGGGAACTTCCATATGCTACAGGTGTGGCCCTAAAAGAAAAAGATTATTATTGAAAGTTCCCTGGTAGTCTAGAGGTTACGGACCTGGTATTGCCACTGCTATGGCTCAGGTCCGATCCCTGGCCTAGGGAACTTCTGCATGTTACAGGTTTGGCCAAAAAAAAAAAAAAAAAAAAAGATAATTACCACTTATTACATGCTATGCTCTTGACTTGCATCATCCCATTTGATCTCCTTAACCACCCAGTCCTGGGATTATGGTTCTTAGGTTTCTTATCGTTGCTGGTACTTCCCCAAAGCTCAGAAATTTGCCAGGATCACACAGCCAGTGAGGGGTTGCAAATCCACTGGTCCTCCCACCTGATCTCCTCAAAACATAAACACACACACACACCCCAATCTCCTCCCAGGCCTCCAGGGCTCTTCTTTCCTGGAGTCCCCCATGACTGTGTATTTGGGTCCTCCTGTGGCAGGGAGCCCTGGACAGTCTGGACCGTTACCTCCCTACCTTCCTGGGTTGCACCCCCTACATGGCCCAGCTCTAAGCCTCTGGCACCTGGTGTGAGTGGAGAGAGGCCACTTGGTCGGTACATATTTGTTAGTTGACCCGTCAGCATTTTCCCCGAGGGCATTCTGGAAGGCAGCAGTTGACTGGGCCACTTCCACCAGTTCCACTTGAAACCCAAAGTTCTTGCCTCCCAGTTTCCACGTTCCAGTGCTCTGATCCATCCCAGTCAGATGGGAGCACGCCTGAGACCTGAAGCCTCGGAGGGGACACCGTGCCTGGCAGCCCAGAGACAATGCTCTTGAGTACTTCAGAACAAACAGCCTGAGCCCATGGCCATGATGAATTTTTAAAGTGCCCCAACACAAACCTTTTTGTCACTTGGAAGGGAGGGTCCCCCCTACCCCAGAGAATCACAGAAGACCTGTTGGCTTTCTTTCAAATATGCTCATTGCCCAGCTTCCAAGTTTTGGCTCAAGCCCCCTTTTTAATGCCTGACTTAAAAATAAAGCCCTGAGGAGTTCCCCTTCTGGCTCAGCGGAAATGAATCTAACTAGCATCCATGAGGACACAGATTCGATCCCTGGCCTCGCTCAGTGGGTTAAGGATCTATCGCTGCTATGATTCTGTGGTGTAGGCCAGCGGCTCTGGCTCGGATTTGACCCCTAGCCTGGGAATCTCCATATGCCGTAAGGGTAGCCCTAAAAAACAAACAAACAAGTAAATAAATAAAGCCCTGACACTACGGGCTTGAATGGAAATGCTGACAATACTGCTAGCAGAGAACCAAGAGCTATTCCAGGAAAGGGAGCCCCCCTGCTGTGGTGCAGTGGGATCTGCTGTGTCTTGGGAGCACCGGGGACATGGGTTCAATCCCCACCACCACCCTCAGTCCAGTGGGTTGGGGATCCCACAGTCCAGCAGCATGCCATCCAAGATCTGGGCCCAGATCCAAATTCTCACAGCTCTCCAGACAGCAGTTTCCCGTGCCTGCGTTGGAGGAGGCTGCCCATCTGAGCCCAACCAAAATGAGTGAGCAGCTCGCCCGGGTTTTCATCTCCTTAAAACGCATACTCACCAGTGAGGTTGGTATTACTGTCCCATTTTACAGATGAGGCTCCTGGGAGGTTAAATTGGTTGGATGAATTTCCCTAGACCACACTGTAAATAAGACAGCGATGAGATTCAGAACCAGCAGCAGGCCGGGATAGGTTTGGGGACACGCAGCCTGCGGTCACTGGCACCTTGGGGTCACTGACCCCTTGGCGTACTGTTTTCCGTGGAAGGAGACTGAGAAGTGGCAGGGACCGGAAGTAAGTGACCTTCCCCCGACCCTTCTACCCTGACACAGGTCAAAAGCCCTCACAAGAGAGCTGTCCTCCCAGACCCCGAGGAAGGGAGTGGCCTTATCTCAAGTGAGTCAGAGACGCAGAAAGAATCCTAACAAACGGGTCTCGCTAGGTTTCCCCTGTTCACTCTGCCCTCTTTGACCTTCCCCATTTCTTCCTGCACGACTGCCTGCTCTTCCCCAAAGCCGGCAGGAAAGCGCTCAGTCGGATTCTTCGCGTCTCCACTTCCTCACGAAGACGCCCACGCCACGTGAAGTGTAGACCCCATAAAGGGGGGTGCTTTTCTCCTGTTCACCTGTCTTTGTCAGTTTGATTTTCAGACCCAGCCAGGGACCCAAAGAGGCTGGAGGAGCACTTTTTCATCCCTGCAGATGCCACACTGCCCAGGCCTTGCTACCCAAAGCAGGGTCGGTGGACCAGCAGCATCGTCATCACCTGGGAACTTGTTAGAAACGCAGGGTCTCAGGCCCTGCCTGGACCCCGGAATCAACCTTTGCATTTAAACAAGATTCTCAGGGCTTCACCTGCATAAGGAAGTTTGAGACTTTCTAACACCCGGCCCTTCTCCAGTGACCCCACTGCAGAGCAGAGAGGCGGGCCTGGAATTGTGGGGCTCTTGGGAGATAAAACTGGGCTTGACCTACAGGCGCTAAGGAGGGTGGGGTTCCAGCTGGAGGGAGAGGAGGGGTCAGCACAGAGGTCCCAGTGTCCCAGGGGTCCCTGGGTGCAATGTGGGGCAGAATAAAACCATAGTCTCTGGGTTTAGATACCTTCAAATCCTGGTTCTGCCACTTCCTAGCTACTGAAGCATGAGGAAGTGGTTTAATCCTGAGTCTCCATTTCTTTATCTCCGAAATGAGGACAGAGCTACAACCTAGGTTGTTGTGATGTTAATTGAGATTGTGTGTGTGCCTGCGTACAAGTGTGCATTCATACATATATACAAAACAACTGTGACTGGAGCGTCATAGGGCCTCAATCAGTGGATACACATTAAATATTAATATCCGTATCAGACACTAGGTCATCCAGAGCATGAAGGCACACTAAACAGAGCTTTGCCGACAGCAGAAAGCATGCTGACTAGTTCAAGGGATCCATGAGTGAATATTAGGTCATTTACCAAAAATCACTGTCTGAAGCTGATTGCAAGTAGCAGCTTCCGGGAACAATTCCCAGGCTCAGAAGCATCCTGGCACCAGGCTGCAGAGCCACCTCACAGAGCTTGAGGCCTCTCCCTCCCCAACTCAGGTCCAAGCTGAGCCTCAGCTTTTAGGCCCATCTCACTGGCAGAGCCTGGGTTGCAATCCGAACCCTGGTCACAAGGGGATCTAGAAGTGTTGTCAGCATCCCAGAGGCTGCAGTCAGGGGGCGCTCCAGGAGGGATTGCAATGGACGGGTAGGGACAGTCACAGGACCCACCACAGGGCTGGTAAGTCTTCATGATGCCCTAAATAGGACCATCTGACTTAAGGATCGGGGCCTCCTCTGGGGGCTGGGTTGGGAGGGGTAAGGCTAAGTCAGCAGATTGAGTAACAGGAGAGCAGAACGTTGCTTGGAACTTCAGAGCAGCTGACAGAGAAATTCCTTCTGGGGACTGTGTGGGATTTGCTTGGGCAGGGAGTTCAGAGATGGCTGTTGGCAGGACCTTATGGGGTGACATTAACAGGCAAGACTTCCTCTTTGTAACCATGCCTGACACCCAGCCTAGAAACCACAGTCTGTCTAGAAACCTCAACTCCCCCTGTAGTGCTCAACCTGGCCATACTCCTTGATAAGAATTAGTTCAGAGGAGTATGTCAGTTACGGGCTACGGGCTTGAGGAATGATGCAGTCCAGGGATGTGACTGAACGTCCCTGGAGCTTTCTGGTAGTGAGTTTCCTGGCTGTGGGAGCATGTAAGTGGCAGGTGGACTCTCACGAGTCAGGGATGCAGAGATTTAGCCACTGTATGGAGTCTTGGGCTCCAAGACCCTTGCCAACCCCAAAATGCAGTCCTGCCCTGAGGATCCATGGTTTCTTGGGGTTTTTTTTTTGTCTCTTTGCCATTCTCAGGCCGCTCCCATGGCATATGGAGGTTCCCAGGCTAGGGGTCGAATCGGAGCTGTAGCCACTGGCCTAAACCAGAGCCACAACAACTCGGGATCCAAGCCGTGTCTGCGACCTACACCACAGCTCACGGCAATGCTGGGTCCTTAACGCACTGAGTGAGGCCAGGGATTGAACCTGTAACCTCATGGTTCCTAGTCGGATTCGTTAGCCACTGCTCCACGACGGGAACTCCGAGGCTCCATGTTTTAACCTTCCGGAAAGGGGCTGTGATGGGGAAGAAGGTAAGTCCTGGGCAGGTTGACAGGGAATATTTGGAGCCAGTGTTCTGTACAACCTGCAAGTCACTGTCAGAGCTGTGCCTGCCTCCATAGTGTACTTAAGCACCTAACCAAAGAGGCTTCTTAGAAGCAGAGGCCAGAGCCCTGTCCCTTCACCTGACAATTACAGCATTGTCCTATAGGCTGCTGGCCTGAAACAGTTAATGCTCTTTCCCAAGAGGCCTGGCTTAGGCACGAAAAGGACCAAAGGAATGCCTGCTTTTACAACCCAACCAGAGTTGACATATAAATAGATTCTTCCTGTAGTGTTATGAATGTCTGTGGACCAGAACCGTTTGAAAAATCTGAAACACAACAAAAGAGAACACAGTCATGTGTTGTGGGGTAGCAGACAAGATTATGGTTACGTTTCTTTTTTATTTGGATTTCTGAGACTATTTTTATAAAGTTTCTCCATAAAGACTGCAGGAAAAGAAATCATTTCCTCGGGACTCAAAGGGCCTTCCATTAGTCCCTATATTAGGAAGATGGAGGACAGGTTCCTATTTTGCCTCCTTTCATCTTTGGTGCTCAAAGCCATCAGTGTTGATGATGATGTCCTCCGAGATGATGGAGTTTCCCATCTGTGTGTCTTCGTTTTGCTCAGTTGGGTCTGATGTAGCCAGGAGGGCAGCTTTGAGGTGTTGGTAGCCATACAGCAGCCGAGAGACAAGAGCCTCTGGGGTTTTTTTCCTTTCTTACGAAAGCTAAATTATCTCTTCCCCGCTGACTTCCGGGGAAAGATGGCAGCTTGAACACCTGCCTTGGCTCTGCATCTCTCTGGAGACCCCAGTAAACTATCAGAGGGAACAGGGGAGGAGATGACAGGGGTTTGGAAGTTGGAGAGCAGGTCTAAGCCCAATGGGGCAGTGCAGAAAGCTGAGATTCTCCACCACAGACATTGCAACACCCTCAAAAAGCCCAGGAAAGGCTGACCAGGCAGTTCTGGGATGGAGGTGGGGGCGGGGTGGAAGGCTGAAGAGTGTTCGAGAAGCAGTTAGGTCTGCAGGTATCCTCTCTCCCCCAAGTACCTCTCCCCAAGTCCCCAGGGAGACTAGGGACCTAGTCCACGGGATCCTCATGCTCAGCCAAGGAGGGGTCCTGCAGGAAAAGGATGAGCAAACGACATGTGCCGTGGCCACTGGGGGTGGCGGTGGGCAGCCTTCTCCTTACCCTGGCTCCCGGGATGCAGGTGGGCATCCTAACCTCTCTGAGGAGGATGCTTGGGGCTTGGATGCTGGATATAGTAATGTCACACAGGCAGGGCAGACACCCTATTGAGGAGCTAGCAGTCAACAGCACCTCCTGACTCCAGTACAAAATGTCCAGTCAGCCTTTACACCCCCCCACCCCCACCCCCAGCCATCTCTCCTCCTCTGATAGCTGGGAGCTGAGGGTCTTTCCCCCTCAGGCCCCACTCCTCCAAGGCTCCACACCCTCCCCTTTTGGGCTTCCCTGTAAAGATACCTTGAACTTCTTCCCATCAGAGAATAGATCCTCTGAACAAGCACCCAGGTCCCTTCCATCTGGTGGAGCCTTCCTTCAGTCCCCCACTGCCTCCCCGTCAGAGCTAACATCCTCACCTTCTTCTCAACCCACCCCCGACTGCCTCCTGCCTCACAGTCCCCAACTCTGCCCCACCCAAGGAAGGGCATGGAAATTGCTACAAACAAAAGATGTCTCAACCCTCCCCTTGACCTGGCAGCACTGCTCAATGCAATGACCACTGCTTTCTTTTTTTCTTTTTTCTCAGGCTAGGGTTGAATCAGAGCTACAGCTGCCAGTCTACACCACAGCCACAGCAACTCAGGATCCAAGCCATGTCTACAACCTACACCCCAGCTCACGGCAATGCTGGATCCTTAACCCACTGAGCCAGGCCAGAGATTGAACCTGAATCCTCATGGATACTAGTCGGGTTCGTTACCACTGAGCCACAATGGGAATTCCACCACTATCCCTTCTTCTTGAAATTCTCTCTTCCACTGGTTTCCATGACATCCTATTCTCCTCACCGCTCCCCTAGTCACTGACCACTTCTCAGCTTCCTTGGCTGTCTCACCCTCTCCTACTCAACCTACAAGCTCTGGCGTTCTTGGGGTTCAGTCCAAGGCTTTCTGTTTTTCTCAATGTACACTCTCCTTAGCCAACACTGCTCACCATGTCCCCCAAGTGTGTCTCCTCCTCAACTCTCTCCTTCAAGTCCAACTTCATCTTGGAGGTTTTGTAACATCTCCAACTAAACACGTCCAAGCTGAACTCGCCATTTCCTAAGCAGACGTGTCCTTCCCCCGAAGCCCTCCTGGTAAGTGGCCAACATCTGCAGAGGTGTTCAGGGTGGACACTGAGGTTGTGTCTGACATGCTTTATTTACTTCTTTTTTTTTTGTTTTTGTCTTTTATCTTTTTCAGGGCCGCACCCGTGGCCTATGGAGATTCCCAGGCTAGGGATCTAATTGAAGCTACAGCTGCCGGCCTACACCACAATCACAGCAACACCAGATCTGAGCCATGTCTGTGACCTACACCACAGCTCACAACAATGCTGGATCCTTAACCCCTGAGGGAGGTCAGGGATCAAATGCGAAACCTCATGGTTCCTAGTTCCTAGTTTCTGCTGAACCACGACAGGTAACTCCATGCTTTCTTTACTTCTCATGCTCAAGCCTTGACTAAATCCCATTTATTCTACCTTTATCCATACAGGAAATCCATCTCCCTCTCCATCTCTACAACCACCTCCTGCCTCCTGAGTGCTTGTCCCATGTTCATTCTTTTTCTTTTAAGGGCCGCACCCACAACATGTGAAGTTCTTGGACTAAGGGTCAAATCAGAGCTTCAACTGCAAGCTTACACCACAGCCACAGCAACACTGGATCCTCAACCCAGTGAGCATGGCCAGGGATCAAACCCGCATCCTCACCAACACTATGTTGGGCTCTTAACCCATTGAGCCACAACAGAAATGCTCCACATTCATTCTTGCTTTCTGATGTCACTGTCCTGTTTCACACCCTCCAGTGGCTTTCCATGGCTTCTAGGCTAGAACAAAATCTTGAATTTGACCTCTCAGGTTCAGGGTACCCCACCCCCTCCTCCTGCTTCCATTTGTGCCTTTCCAACCCCTCCTGTCCCTCCTGCTCCTGGGCCTTTGCACTTCTTCTTCCCTCTCCCCACAACATCCTTTCTCCTTTCCCTCTGTATTAAGAACTGAATGTTTGTGTCCTTCCCAAAATTCATGTGTTGAAGCCCCGATCCTCGATGTGACTGTATTTGAAGATGGGGCATTATGGAGGCAATTAGGGTTAAATGAGGTCATATGGGTGGGGCCCTAATCCAATAGGATTTGTGTCCCCATAAAAAGAGATACCACAGGCCACTGGTACTCCCAGTACCCCACCCAGGTAAGGACGCAGCCAGCCAGCTAGCTAGCCATAACATCTACAAGTGGAAGGGGTCCTTATCAAACACCACATCAGCTGGTACCCTGATCTTGGGCTTCCTAGCTTTCAGAACTGTGAGACCCAAACTCTGTGGTTTAAACCATTCAGTCTATGGTCTTTTGTTATGGCAGCTCTAGCTGATGGACACACCCAACCTCTAGCCTTCTGGTCCCTGTTCAAACCACTTTAAAAAACCCTCTGAGTCTCCACTCTCATGTCACACTCCCATTTGGACAGGACTCCTGGTACTCAATGTCACAGCAGTTGAATTTTCCTTTGTAGTACTTCCCATAATAGCATTAATTAATTAATTGTGTAACTATCTGAGCCTTTCCAGTAGTCTACGCTTGAAAAAGGTGGAGACAACATCTGGGTTGTTCAGGGACACACCCCCAGTGTCCAGCACAGGGTCCAGAACACAGCAAGTGCTCTATAAATATTTTCAAGGTGTGATCATGAAAGCTGTCTCTGAATTTGAGGAAATCTTCTGGAGTAGTTTTTTTAAATTGTGAGAGTTTCCCGGTGGCCTAGCAGTTAAAGATATGGCCTTGTCACTTCTGTGGCTCTGGTCACTGCTGTGATATGGGTTTGATACCTGGCCTGGGAACTTCTGCATTCCTTGGGCATGGCCAAAAACAAAATTGTGTTTCTTACTCTACAACCTTACAGGAGAAAGGAAATCAACCCTATAGTCCACATCACCCTTCTTCTTCTTCTTCTTTTTTTTTTTTTTTTTTGTCTTTTTAGGGCCGCACCCAAGGCATAGGGGTCTAATCAGAGCTGCAGCTGCCACCTACACCTCAGCCACAGCAACACGGGATCTGAGCTGCATTGGCAACCTACACCACAGCTCACGGCAACACCAGATCCTTAACCCACTGAGTGAGGCCAGGGATCAAACCCACGTCCTCATGGATACTAGCTGGGTTCATTTCTGCTGCACCACAACAGGAACTCCCATATCACTCTTCTTAATTTGCAATGGTTCGTCAGTGCTCAAATGTGCGTTTTTATGTTGTAATAGCCGGTACTGCCGTTTCTACTGCTTGGAAAGGACACCAGAGACATCTCCCATGTGGGACCTTGGCATCTGATGGAATGCTGCCTTATCACCTGTGTTTTCCTTATGGTCACCAGACTGTGTCCTGCAGGAGTTCAAGCCTGTGGGCCCCAAGCTGTATACAAAATGGTGCAGCATGTAACTGTGCAGTAGTTAGAATGCAGGTGTCACATGTTAGGTCTGAGTGACAAGCCTGTGACTGACTGACCCTGAAGCAGTCTGAGTAGAATGTAGTTCATCTGTGCCAGGGCAGGCCAGCCCCTCAGTGCCCGGCCTCTCTCCCCAGAGCCACAACTACACCCAGTGAGTCCCACAGAAGAACCGCTCACTGGCCTTCCCCTGGCCTGGGCTATTTCCATGCACGGCCTAACATCTGCCAGTGGAATTGCCTCTTCTCCTGTCCTCTCCAAATTCCCATGCCAAAGCCCTAATCCCTAGTGTAATGGTGTTTGGAAGCAGGGGTGCTGGGAGCTCGCTAGGTTTGATGAGGTCCTGAGGATACCTCCCCCTCCCATGATGGGGTTAGTGCCCTTATAAGAAGAGACCAGAGCCCCTCTCTCTGCCCCAGAGGGACATGGGAAGAAGATGGCTCTGGGCAAGGGCGGGAGGGAGCCCTGATAAGGATCCCAGCTTTGCCAGCACTGGGTCTTGGCCTTCTTGGTCTCCAGAACTGTGAGAAAGAAGCTCCTGCTGTTTTAACTACCCAGCCAGCAGCGCTCTGCCATAGCAGCTCCGCCAGACCAAGGCTTGCTCCAACACCCATGCCGCAAATCATCTGCAGACGGCCCACGTCCTCCTGGGGTCTCGGTGGGAGGCGCTACTGAGTTTACTTTTGTTTTGACTCCTATCTGGGGACACTTGGTTGTCTATGTAAGGTTCTCATTTTGAAGAAAGTAACTCACCCTTAATTTCATTCCCTAAAATAGAAAATTCATTTTTTTTAGGGCCGCACCTGTGGCATATTTGGAAGTTTCTAGGCCAGGGGTCAAATCAGAGCCACAGCTGCCGGCCTACGCCACAGCAGCCACAGCAGTGAGGGATCCGAGCCACATCTGTGACCTACACTGCAGTTCACAGCAACGCCAGATCCTTAACCTACTGAGTGAGGCCAGGGATGGAACACACATCCTTAAAGAGACAACACCAGGTCCTTAACTCACTAGTCACAATGGGAACTCCTGAAAATTCCTCTTTAACTAAACAAAACTGCACATAACAGAGCTGACATTTTCTACCATTTTTAACGCCTGCATGTTCTACTTATGCAGTTGACTAAGTCACTCCCTACTGTTGCGCCAAGTTTTCTGATCCAAACATTTTTATTCCGGCCACTTTTCCCCCAACTTTTAGGTTTTTCCTCAGAGGAAAGTTTCTGGCTAAAGCACCGGAGTTATTTTATGGCTCTTCTCTGAAGCCACATGGTTTCACAAAAGCCTGAAGTCTACACACATGGCACCAGCCATGCAGGAAGGAGCCCACTCCATCCCACCCCCACCCATCCTAGGTCTTGCCTTTTCTCTTTAGTTAACTCGTCTATTGGTCTATTCAGTACCTATAGGCCCTGAGCTTTATTTCACTGTTCATTTCTTCCCAGGCAGACAGAGTTCTGTTATGATGCAGACACTGCAGGCTATCAGTCTGCTAACAATCACAAATCTCTGCCTGAAGCCTCAAGCTTTCAACTCTGACACAGCACTGTCCCCTCTCTCAAATCCCCAAGTGATTCCTTTTAAATTAGTGATCCTTCGAGGATGGGGACAAAGGGTGCAAAAGGCAAAGCAAACAAAGGAACTGATAAGCAGGAAGCGTGTCCTCTGCCACCTGGGGGCCTCCTCCTGCTCAGTGTTCTTCGCAGGCCACCTAGTGGATCCGCGGGGGAAAATGCGCAGCGGGGGTGGAGAGACCCTTTCCCAGTCCCACAGGGAGGACAGCGGGGGCCCTTCAGGACAAGCGCTGGCTCCTTAACCCCGATCAGCTCGGTGTCCAGTCATTTCGCAATTCGGAGGCGGCGGGGGATGGGCCGGCCTCTTCCTGATGAGGCTGTGTGGAAACCAGAGGGGAACGAAAAATAGTCCTTACCTCTCCCAACTGCCCAAAGTTGGGGACTCAGTTAAAGGTATGAATGTCTAACATACCCCACGGAAAGCAAACCGTGAGTCCCATAAACCGAAGTGCCCCCATTACAAGTTTTTATTCACTCAGCAACAATTACTTGAATTCCCAGCGTGTGAGCCAGGCCTGTGCGAACTACAAACAGCTCCAGCCAGGACCTGTGGTCTAGACGGAGAGAAGAGACTCAGGGGTGGAAAGTTAGATAATGGGAGGGGGCAGTAAGGTGTGAGGCCACTGTGAGGTCCCTCTGCAGCAGAATCAGAGAAGCTTCCATGGGGAGGAGGAATTTTTTTTCCATGTGACTTTCTCTTGGGTTATTTAAACAAAATAATACAGACTTATAAAACTTGAAAAAACTCACCCCCCTGCCTTTCCATTCTTAGCAGGGAACCACTGCTGAAGGTTTGCTTTGTGTAGTTCCAGGAGATTTGAGAATGGTCCTTAAAGGATGAGAAGATTTGGTCCATGGGAGCGGGTGGGAGAGGGAGAAAATGGTGGGACTTTTTGGAATGGCAAGAGTTCCCTCTAGGGGCACCCAGCTTTGTTATCTCTGCCATGTATGAATTTTCTGATAGTCTGGGGTCTCTTGAGTGTCTGACAGTATTTACATTTTTTTTTTTAAGAAAAAGGGGGAAAAAACCCAACTAGTTAATCCATTCCAGATACCTGTCTTTTTTCAAATTCCCCAGATTTTTTTCTTCTTCTTTGGTTTGACCACAAAGTGAACCCAAGAGTATGAATCATAAGCCTTCACCTCGTGAATGTTTTATCCTAGGATTTGCATTCAAATCCTCAGCCAACTCAGTGTCTTCCTGCTCTCACTGGCCCTTGGAAGGAAGGGCTGCATTTATCTGTAAGTGTGTGTGTGTGTGGGGGGGTGGTGACAGAGGGCATGTCTGCTCTGCAGCAGCAGAAACTTAACTCCTCATTCAGTTACAAGCAGCTTCATTCTTTGCAGACCTCCTGGACTAGTTTCTGTGCCCCTCTTCTGGACTCACCTCTGTCAGAGGACTAGACAAGCCACAGTAAATCACTATTCATTATTGGGTTATTTGCAGCCCATAAGATCCATGAAGACTGCCTACTCCCTATGGTAGGCTCTGTGCCTAGGACCCCCAATATTTGCAGAATGAATGTATGAGTAATGACCAGGGTCTCACCATAGACACTTTCTACTTGAGATGTGGCCGCAGAGCCAAGTGCATCAGCTGCCAGCCACGTGTGATAGAGAGATGGCTCATACACAGCTGGGCATAGCCCCCACACAGGAAGTCTGACCCAGCCTCCTTTGTGGGTTACCCCAGCTCACTCATCCCAGGGAAGAATTAGAAACTTTCCAGGCTCTGCATGACACACACTCTCCAGGACCCTTTCCCAGCCACCACGGTCAGAAGGGCCCCACAGTCAGGGTGTGCCAGAGAGTCCTCAAGGGCATACCTCCTGGGTGGCGTCACCCTGTGGCACATGCTTGCTTCTCTTCCCCACTCTGGGCCTTCAAAGGGAGAGAGCCTGCTGGACAGCCCAGCATCCATGTCCAACCAGACCCCCTTACCACTTGATCTCTTGGTCAAGTCTTTTCCTGACTCTTTTCCTTAACTCTTTAGTTCCTTGATGCCTGCTCAGCCTCCATGTTACCAGGAGCTTCTACTGAAACGACCGCTCAAACAATCCTAGAGACTTAATACAGTAAGGGCTGATTTCTTGCTCGTGCTGGCTTGGTGGAGGATCTCTGCTTACTACCATCATTAAGGGACCCAGGTTGGTGGAGGTCCCTCCTCCACACATCATCCTATGATCACTGTGGGGTGAAGAAGATGACACAGTGAATTACACACACGCTCCCAAAGCTTCTGGTTGTAGTTCATTGACAAGAGCCATGCCTCATTCCATGAAATACAGTCTGGCCATCACCGGAAGAAGAGCACAACTGGAGTATCTGCCAGTCTTTGGAGAATGACTCCCAGACTCTCCTTTTCCTGACAGTGTGGTTGGATTTGTTCGTCAGCCAGGCTGACCTTGGCTCTCCGGCCTGGCTCTCAGCTTTGCTTACTCCTGCTGCTGTCATCCACCCACAGTTGCAGGGGAATAAATCTTTCTGGCGAGGAAACCGGACCACTACTTCCTGCTAGAGGAAGGAACTGATCATCATTCATGTGGGATCAGAGTTGTATTATTAAACAATTTTCCCAGTGTTTCTAAACACCTTCACAGCCTGCAGTTTTCATGCAGCCGGCTGAGGAAGTTCCACCAATGCTTCTTTTCCTTCTTCTTCTTCTTCTTTTTTTTTTTTAACTTAGAGCCTGCCCTATTTATTTGCAGAATGCCAGCATGTCTAGATTGTTTATTGAAGATGTTCTTTATAAGATCAAAGAGTGGGCAATATTATCAGTCTTCACAGATATATTTTCTTTATTGTGCATTATCGGCAAATTCTTTTTAAAAAGTTTTTTTTTAACTAAAGTATAATTGATTTACAATGCTGTGCTGATTTCTGCTGTATAGCAAAGCAACCCAGTCATACATATACACACATCCCTGTTCTTACATTATCTTCCATCATGGTCTATCCCAAGAGACTGGACATGGTTCCCTGAGCCATACAGCAGGACCACATTGCTTATCCATTTAAATATAATAGTTTGTCTCTGCTAACCCCAAACTCCCAGTCTATCCCATACCCTTCCCCCTCCATCTTGGCAACCACAAGTCTGTTATAGCCACTGACATTTCTTTCTTTTTCTTTTTCTTTTTTTTTTGTCTTTTTTGCCATTTCTTGGGCCCCTCCTGCGGTATATGGAGGTTCCCAGGCTAGGGGTTCAATCAGAGTTGTAGCTGCCAGCCTACAGCAACGCCGGATTCTTAACCCATTGAGCAAGGCCAGGGATCGAACCCGCAACCTCATCGTTCCTAGTCGGATTCGTTAACCACTGAGCCACGACGGGAACTCTGACACTTCTTGAATCTATTTTCTGTGCCAAGAACTCTGGGAACGGCTGGGGTTACAACAACCAGTTGCGCACTGTCCCTGCTGTGAGACAACTAACACGCAGGCAAGCAGATTCAAAAATATCTGAAGCAAGTCTTACCTTCACCATCCATAAGCATGAGGGGTGATGATGGGTAGAAGAAGGCAGCCAGTGGGAAACGCAGCCTCAGGGGTCAGGTGCACTCAGGAAGGAAGCTGAAGATGGCAACGATGCCTGCGAACCAGGGCTTTTCTATGAGTTGTCTGTTAGGGATGGGTGTAATGGTCCTGGCATGAATTTGAGTCTCAGCTTCTCTACTTATAGGTGTGCCACTCCCGGGGCTGTTTCATGAACTGTAAAGCAAAGTTTTAGTGAGGATTGAATGAGATGCTACATACAAAGCACTTAACCACCATCCCAGGAAACTTAGCTTCTGCTAATTAGAGTGGCAGGAGGTTCAAGCACCTATAGTGGGCACCCAGTGCATTTGACAGCTGGAGGGATCAGTTTTTCATCCTCCTCCCCCTTACAACAAAATAGTTTTCCATAATAATTAGGAAATGGAATAAATAATAATAATGGCCAGAAACAGGCAGTAAAATTTTCCTTTTATTAAACTTTCTAGATAATGATGACAGCCAAATATAAAATGTAAACACCCTGTACAACAAAGGAAAGAAGCAATGGATTCATGCTTTTTAATTAGATGAATGTATTTTTTTATAGAGGAGGAAAAAGTATACCAAAAAATTAGTCCATCATGGTAATGAACAATACTAGATTTCAATAGCAATTAAATAAAAAGGTCAATAGAAAACATAAATTTGAATTTTAAATACATCTTCAAGTATTCCTCACATTTAATTACGTGTTTCATATACAGAAAATTTGCCCATAAAAATATTATACCTTGCAGTTTGCATGATTTCATGGTTTTAAATTTTAAAAATAAAATCTCCACATGATCTTGTAAAATGCCAGCACAGAAGTAACTAATATTCCATGTGTTCGTCTCTACAACTGTGCCGCTATCATTGTTTATTTCAAATCTACTGTTTGAAAGCAGAAATATGCAGTTCCACAGGGGATTAGACCTGACCTCAAAGTGAACTCGCTCCAAAGGAATGCAAGGCCAGTTTGCTCTCAAAAGGACAGGAGTAGCTGAGCCCAGGCTAATCCTGGGTCAAGTGTAAAACTGGATTTGCTTCCCTGTAGCATACAAGGCTTTTTTCGGATTGGGGGTGGTGGTGGCAAAAGTCTAAGCTGTCCCCAAGATTTCCGGCCCCATCTCCCATTATTCAAACAATCATGCAGGCACTGCTGGGATGACTTTGCAGATGGAATTAAGGTCTCACATCAGTCCTTTTTAGAAGGATTATGCAGGTGGGCTTGGCCTAATCACATGAGCCCTTTCAGCCTGGGTGTAGAGTCGGAGACCCAGAAAATCAGAGATTTGAAGCAGGAGAAAGATTTGATGCAGAGAGGCTGGCCTGAGGACGAAGGGAGGGGTCACATGGCAAGGAACGTGCATGACCTTTGGGGCCAAGAGCAGGCCCCCACTGACCATCAGCAAGGACTCGGGAAGCTCAGTCCTACCACAGTAAGGAACTGGATTCTTCAAGAGTGAGCCTGGGGAGTTCTCTTTGTGGCTCAGTCGTAAAAAACCCAACTAGTATCCATGAGGACATGGGTTTGATCCCTGGCCCCACTCAGTGGGTTAGGGATCTGGCATTGCTGTGAGCTGTAACATAGGTCTCAGATGCAGCTCAGATCCCATGTGACTGTGGCTGTGGCTGTGGCTGTGGCGTAGGCCTGCAGCTGCAGCTCCGATTCAACCCCTATGCTGGGAACTTCCATGTGCCACGGACGTGGCCCCCCCCAAAAAAAAGACAGACCTTGGAAGGGGGTTCTTTTTCCCCAGAGCCTCCAGGTGAACACTTGAGTAGAGAACTTGCTGAACATCTCTGTGCCTGCCTCCCACTCATCACAACTCCAAGCTAAGGAGCAGGTGCTGAGCTTGGTCTGGCTGGCTGGTTTTTAGCTTTACTGAAATATCACTGACAAGCAAATTATCTATATTTAAGACGTACAACTTGCTGTCACCGCACAGAGTTACCTTCTGTGTGTGCTAAGGACCCTTGAAGGTTGACCCTCTCAGCACATTTCACACATGTGAAATACAGCATGGCTCACTGTAGTTGCCAGGCTGTACATTAAATCTCAGAACATATTCTATGGAATGAAAACTTTGTGCCCTTTGACTGACCTCCCCATCCCCCCCAACTCCTGACAAGCCTACTCTGGCTTCCTGAGGTTGATGTTTTCAGAGCCCACATATAAATGGAACCACGCAGTATTTTGCTTTCTGGGTCTGGCTGCTTTTACTTAGCATGATGTCCTCTGTTTCACCCAAGTTATCACAAATGGCAGTCTTTCCTTTTTTATGGCTGAATAAGAATCCTATATATAATAGATACAATATATATGAATAGTATTCATATACATTTTCCTCATATTTTCTTTGCCCACTCCTCCATCAAAGGACCTTAGATGGGTTCCATGTCTTGACTATTGTGAATGGTGTGCAGGTGTGTCTTCTAGACACTGATTCCATTTTTTTGGATGTATATACAGAAGGGAGTGTTGCTTTAAGCCCCTCTGTTTGTGGCAATGTCTTATGCAGCAGTATAAAAAATATGATGGAACCCATGATATTCTTCACAGAACTAGAACAAACAATCCAAAAATTTATATGGAACCACAAAAGACCCAGAATCGCCAAAGCAATCCTGAGAAACAAAAACCAAGCAGGAGGCATAACTCTCCCAGACTTCAAGAAATACTACAAAGCCACAGTCATCAAAACAGTGTAGTACTGGTATCAAAACAGACAGACAGACCAATGGAACAGAATAGAGAATCCGGAAATAAACCCTGACACCTATGGTCAATTAATCTTTGACAAGGGAGGCAAGAACATCAAATGGGAAAAAGAAAGTCTATTCAGCAAGCATTGCTGGGAAACCTGGACAGCTGCATGCAAAGCAATGAGACTAGAACACACTCTCACACCATGCACAAAAATAAACTCAAAACGGCTGAAAGACTTAAATATACGACAGGACACCATCAAACTCCTAGAAGAGAACATAGGCAAAACACTCTCTGACATCAACATCATGAATATTTTCTCAGGTCAGTCTCCCAAAGCAATAGAAATTAGAGCAAAAATAAACCCATGGGACCTCATCAAACTGAAAAGCTTTTGCACAGCAAATAAACCCAAAAGAAAACAAAAAGACAACTTACAGAATGGGAGAAAATAGTTTCAAATGATGCAACCGACAAGGGCTTAATCTCTAGAATATATAAACAACTTATACAACCCAACAGCAAAAAAGCCAATCAATCAATGGAAAAATGGGCAAAAGACCTGAATAGATTGTTCTCTAAGGAAGATATACAGATGGCCAGCAAGCACATGAAAAAATGCTCAACATCACTGATTATAAGAGAAATGCAAATCAAAACTACCATGAGATACCACCTCACACCAGTCAGAATGGCCATCATTAATAAATCCACAAATAACAAGTGCTGGAGGGGCTGTGGAGAAAAGGGAACCCTCCTGCACTGTTGGTGGGAATGCAAACTGGTACAGCCACTATGGAGAACAGTTTGGAGATACCTTAGAAATCTATACATAGACCTTCCATATGACCCCACAATCCCACTCTTGGGCATATATCTGGACTAAACTCTACTTAAAAGAGGCACTTGCACCCGCATGTTTATTGCAGCACTATTCACAATAGCCAGGACATGGAAACAACCCAAATGTCTATCGACAGATGATTGGATTCGGAAGATGTGGTATATATACACAATGGAATACTACTCAGCCATAAAAAAGAATGACATAATGCCATTTGCAGCAACATGGATGGAACTAGAGACTCTCATACTGAGTGAAATGAGCCAGAAAGACAAATACCATATGATATCACTTATAACTGGAATCTAATATCCAGCACAAATGAACATCTCCTCAGAAAAGAAAATCATGGACTTGGAGAAAAGACTTGTGGCTGCCTGATGGGAGAGGGAGGGAGTGGGAGGGATGGGGAGCTTGGGCTTATCAGACACAACTTAGAATAGATTTACAAGGAGATCCTGCTGAGTAGCATTGAGAACTTTGTCTAGAAACTCATGTTGCAACAGAACAAAGGGTGGGGAAAAAAATGTAATTGTAATGTATTCATGTAAGGATAACTTGATCCCCTTGCTGTACAGTGGGAAAATAAAAAAAAAATATGATGGAGAAGTAATACAAATATGCAAAAGTTGACATAAATATTACTAAAAATCTATAGTAATTGGGCCAATTGTTTAGAACATAAACCAAAAAAGATTCCTGGGGGGAGGAGTTTTTATCAGTGACCTTGTTTACAATTGCTTAAGTATGGGGATAGTAAAAAGCCAAGGCACTTTTAGTTGATCTTATTGTTTAAAATTATTTGCAGGTGGGACTTCCCCTTACTGCCTGCAGCTGGGTAGCTGCTCGCTTGCTCTTGGTAAACCACTGAGTGCCTGGTACCCAAAGGAGGAAGAACCTTCCAGATCAGGGAGCTACTTGGCAGCAAAGCAGAAACCCAACCCTGGGTCCCTTGACTTCCAGTCCTTCTCCTTATTAAGGGGCCCTTCATTAAGTTAAGGGTGCAAGTGTACTGGACAGAATTATGTCAAGTCTTCTACAAGTTTTCTGGTAACGTTTTGTTTTGTTTTGTTTTGTTTTGTTTTAATTTCCTGCCTTCCAGCCTCCAGACATCCCCACCCTCCTCTTTTTTGGCCTCCCCGAGGAATATGGAGTTCCCAGGCAGGGATCAGATCCAAGCTGCAGTTACAGCTAACCCATTGCCAGGATAGAGACTGAACCCAAATCCCAGTGCTCCAGAGACATTGCCAATCCCATTGCACCACAGCTGGAACTATGGTAAAATTCTTAATAACCAACTAGGATCCTGCTGTGTAGCATGGAGAACTATATCTAATCACTTGTGATAGAACATGATGGAGGATAACTTGAAAAAAAAAGAATGTATATATGTATAACTGGGTCAATTTGCTGGACAGCAGAAATTCACAGAACATTGTAAATCCACTATAATATTAAAAAAAATAAATAAATACTGGAAAAAAAAAATAACCAACTGAGATCCAGCAGTAATCACTGGCAAAAGAATGCAAACTTTGGTCCAAAGTTAACACCTAATTCATTTAATACTGCTTACACCAAATAGGGCTGCTGAGATTGCTGTCTATCCTAGTCTGCTCTGGCTGCTGTAAAAAAAATACCACAGACTGGGTGGCTTGAACAATAGACATTCGTTTCTCACAGTCCTGGAGGCTGAGAAGTCCAAGTGCGGGGTGCCAGTCTATCTGTTCTTGGTGCAGAGCTCTCTTCCTGGCTTGCAGACATACATCTTCCTGCTGTGTCTCCAATGGCAGAGAGAGGGGAACCTCTGGCCTCTCTTCCTCATCTTAAAGGGCACTAATCCCATCGAGGGGGTCCCACCCTCATGACCTCAACTAAACCTCCAAACACCGCCCCCAAATACCATTACCCTGCAGCTTCGGACTTCAACAGATGCATTTTGGAGCAACAGTCATAACACCAGTTTGTAACACCATCATATGCCTTTGTGCTGTGACAGAACTTCAGACATTCTGAAGGATGTGCTATTTCAGAAGTGTATGGCTGGACAAGGCCCTGGAGATCTTTCACTCCAGGTTTCCAGTTCTGAGCACATTTCCCTCACCCTGGTTCCTTTTAACTAAATCATGAGTCACAGTGGCCATGCGAGTATCCCTTATTCCACACTTGTTTCAGAGGCCCAGGGAAGACTGGCTGCCCCTCACACAGCCAGTGGTCACCACACATTTACATCTAGAGATACTGTGGCCATGTTCATTGGCATCTATGTCACAGCACATCTTCAGGAGACAGCCAAGGCTTGTCAGTTGCATGCTGTTCATTACCCATTTAGTATATGGCAGCGCTTCTCAAATCTGTGAGCCAGGTGACACCTGAAGGTGTGTCCTTGGCTCCCAGATTTGAGAACCTCTGTGGTAAAAGTCAAATGCCACATCTTCCAGGGACAACTGTACCAGTGTGTCCCAGCAACATGCAAGAATGTGGACAGTCACAATACATGGCTTTCCAGATGATCCTGAATACACATACTGGGTCTTTCCTGGGTACCATTACCAATACTAGAGATTGCTTATGGGCTGCTCACTACCTGTGGTTGGTTGTCTCATGCGATCCTCATGGCAGCTCTCTGATTCAGTACTTTTTTTTGTCTTTCTTAAGGGTGCACCTGCAGCGTATGGAGGTTCCCAGGCTAGGGATCCAATTAGCGATGTGGCTGCAGGCCTATGCCACAGCCACAGGGGATCCGAGCCGGGTCTGCGACCTACACCCCAGAAACCTACACCACAGCTCACAGCAACGCCAGATTCTAAACCCACTGAGCAGTGAGACTAGCAATCGAAAGTGCATCCTCATGGAATCTAGTCAGATTCGTTTCCACTGAGCCACGAGGGGAGCTCCTCATTGGATACTTTTCTATCAAGGTTTCCTACGCGAAAGGTCTGGACAGCAATGACTTGCTGCCTGCACACAGCTGGGAATGGGTGGGGCCAGGATTTGAACCCAAGGGGCAAGTGCCCTCATGGGAGGCAAGTCTGCATGGGTGCAAGTGGGGAAGGGTTCCCTAAGACCTACTGAACCCCAGGATTACCATTGTGAGGAGGTAGAAAAGTGAGGGGAGGGGAGGGAAAGGAAGTTTAGCTGCCACACATGTTGCCGAGAGCAGGTACTAATTGTTTAAGATTGGAAGAAGTGAATCAAAGACACATCGCCCAAGAAGTGAGATGGCAGGCAGCGTGGGGATCAGGCTAGATGGGCATCCCAGGTACTCCAGGTGTTTTGTGTCTGGCCTCTCTCACTCAGTATCATGTTTCTGAGCGTCACTGTGTTATAGCTGGGTCAGACTGCATCCATCTTCATGGCCAAGTAATATTCCACTATGCAGATGGTGGGTAACTATTTGTTCTTTCCAAGCCCGCCCTCCTATCTTCCCCTCTCTCTTCTGCTCAAGGGCAGGATTTCACTGCCCAGTTACCAGAACCTAAAAGAACACCCAGGAGCTAGTGGCTCTCTTAAATGTTTGCAGCCTGACTGGAAGGCTGACATATTTTCTCCCCTCCTACCTTTGCGGTTGCGCTTCCTTCTGACATCATTCAGCAGCAAATAATTAACCACCATCTGATCTTGGGAGATGGTTTGGGCTCCATTCAGGTCCTTCTCCCAACAGCCTGCAGTGCTCAGGTGTAGAGTCAGAGACTCCATCCTTGGATTCAGTGGTGTTTGGAGGCCCATCTGGAGGGCTGGGGCGGGAGAGCTGCCCGCACCAGTAAGCAGCCTAAGGAGCCGGCTGAGCAGCCAGGAGGCAGTGGAGTGGGCAGACTTCTACTTGTGGTTGGCTGGACGGGGCGGGGGAGTGAGGAGGGGATTGGGAAGCTGCGGCTGGGAGCGCCCCTTCCTGGTGACCCTCACCTAGGCAGTGTCTCCATCCTTCATTGGTGGAACCTCAGATCCTCTCTCTGTGCCTCTCAGACCTGGACCACTTTCCCCAGCTGTGGGGTAGCGCAACCTATTCTTGCCACTTCTCGCAAATATTGGGTCTGTGCCCAAGGCTTGGAAACCCCTTGTCACCACTGACGTCCATCGTGTCCATCCCAAGGAAATGGTGCACAGGGATGTTTGAAGTGGAGTTTGTGCCGATCTCAGAAACAGTGAAGTGCTTCAGGGGCCTTCTGTGGATGAAATTCCGGATAATGGAGACCAGGATCCTGCCCGCAGGAACCTCAGGAGCTGGGCGGGGTGTCTCTCATGATCGCCTGTCTATCCAACTCTTCTATCCTGTCCACCTGGCCAGCAGCCTGGCTGTTTGGTTCTGATGACTCAGTTAAACGTGTTTTCTTCCAAGGGGGCAGAGAGCTTAGGCTCCCAGCTACAGTAGCTGTTTCCAAACTTACTTCACGCATCATTTTGATATATATAGCAAAAAAAAAAAAATGTTTAAAGTGCACTTTATAAAATAATGTGAAAGCTATGTCTACAAACAGACGAAAAGAAATTCTCTTAAAAAAAAAAAAAGCCAATAAGTTTTCTCATTTTGCCATTCACAAGATGCCTGAGTGTGAACTGCAGAAATATTTTCTCCAAAGGTTACGAAACGCCTTGCATTGTAGGTGGTGCTTTGATTTGGTAATAAAAAGTGATCACAGTCGCCTATTCATTTACAGACACTAATTCAAGCCTGGGGATACAGTCTAGAATTTAGTAGGCAGTTACTAACAGCTGCAACAAAACAAAACAACAAAACAAACAAAACCCCACGGTGAATCCTGGAGCAGAGAAAAACCATCATAACAGTCTCAGCAATGGAATCTTCAAGGATCAGATGATAAAACAGCAGCCAGACTAATTTCAGCTGCAGAAAACACATCATATAGATGACTGGCCTTCATGGATTTAACCTCAACTCAGGAGGTTAAATCCATGAAGCTCCCACTGTGAGCTCGTATTTTGTGCCAGGGATGTACATGAACCATAAAGACAAAGCAGCTGCAACAAGCTCCATCACTGAAAAAGTACTTTCCTTCTGGAAGCATAGGGGAGGGAAGAAATGCCTATTCTAGCTTGGATCTTGGGACAGGTGAGGCCAACTAAGGAAGCCCTCAAGGGGCATCTGAACATCTGATAACACCTGATAGAAGTGCTTGCAGGATTTTCACGTGGCTATTGGGGCATTAGGACAAAATGGCGACAATACATTCAATCTTTTTTCAAGACTACGAACACACTCTATTTCATACTCTTTTAAAAGGCAGGCTACTAATCTTTTCTAGCTGGAGTTTTTAAATTATTCTTGGCTATAGACTTGGATTTGTGTGAACTCAGAGCTCCCATTTGTTTTCTCATCCCAGGCCAGGGGAACCTGGATAATTTCTGATCACAGCTGCAAATCTGAGGTTGTAAGTGATCTTGTGGAAAATAGCTGTAAAGTTGCTGAAGTTATCCTTTAAAAATTTTTATGTCATTTCATGACATAAAATGCTTGAGCTTTGTTCTTGTGGCATAATCTAAGTTTCTGGCATTTTCCCCAACCATACTGCATTATCAAAGAGCTTCATGCATTTTTTAAACAAAATGATCCTACTTCCCAGAGCCTTTCATTTCTTTTTCCATGGGCTTCAACTTCTTAAAGATCAATTACACTCGCATAAAATCCAGAATATTATTGTCTATCCCATTACCCACTGCATCATATGTGAACTCTTAACTTCTCCTTTAAATACATTCTTGGATATCATTCAATCTTCTGTTTTTCTAGTAAGGTCATCTTTTTTTTAGTGTGCCCTTGTTTGTGACTATGAAATTAACTTTTCCCTGTGTACCTAAATTTGTTGATGTTTATTAATTACCCAACTTCCGCAATAGCCACAATGTCGATGAGGATATAACATCAATCCTACCTTCTAAGACATTCTCAGCTGCAAAAATACATGTATTATTTAATCTTGATACTAGCATCAGAAATTATATTTTTAAACCTTAACTATATAAAATATAAGACTTGCACATGGCAAATATTTACCCAAGCAATAAATAAATTAGATATTTAATAAAACAAAAGAATGACATGGGGAAATGTTTGCAAAATATCCAACTGAAATGATTAACATATAAATTGTGTCCTTACTGTAGTTAGAGTGCGTACATATCAATAAGAAAAAAAGCAAACATCCTAATAGAAAAACCAGTAAAGAATATAATTATTCTTTTCACAAAAGCAATTCAAAACACATGAACTGTGAAAAAGGAAAACAACTTTAGTGGTAATCAAAGGTAAAAATTAAAATAGAAATGAGAAAAAAAATAACTGATTAGACTTTTTTTAAAAAATGGCTTAAAAGACAAACCACAAACACCTGACGTTGACCAGGACACAGAGAAATGGGCAGCTATTCTCAGGCATGTGTGTTTCGGGAAAAGTAGGAATAACTTTCCAAAGAGCTATTTGATGGTACTTATTAAAAATTTAAGCATGCTTCTTAACCCAACAATTTCATGTCTAAGAAGACATACTAACAAAAGAGTCATCATCCACTTGTAGAGAAAGCTCTATAGAATTTTATTCATTACTCTATTGCTTAAAATGAAGGGAGGGGATAAGATTTCTACTTGCTTAATGACCAAAAATTATTGCCTATTAAATAATAACAGCAAAACTAGTATTACTGAGGGGGAACTAAAATACATGACAGAAGTTTGCAAAAAATGGGCAGAATATTCTTTCTTTTTTCTTCAGTGTGATTTTTATTATGAACTCAGAGTTAAGCATGTTTCTTTACATCTCAATTTTTGTTCCTATTTTGTTCTTTTTTTTGGAATTTATTTATTTATTGCTTTTTAGGGCTGCCCCTGCAGCGTATGGAGGTTCCCAGGCTAGGGGTCCAGTCAGAGCTATAGCTGCCAGCCTACACCACAGCCACAGCAACTCGGGATCCAAGCTGCATCTGCGATCTGTACCACAGCTCAAGGAAACACCAGATCCTTAACCCACTGAGCAAGGCCAGGGATTGAACCCTCAACCTCATGGTCAGGTTCATTTCCACTGCGCCACTACGGGAACTCTTGGAATTTATTTATTTAAACATTTTTTATTATAGTTGATTTAGAATATTATTTATATGCCATAGAAAGCAGCAATAATGCCTCATTCATTTGGCATAATTTGGGACACCTGAAGATGACGGGGGCGGGGGTGGGGTGGGTGGAGTGTCTATCAAACATTAAAATAAGGCAAAAGTCAATTTAAACCAGCATAGTTTCAATAGCGAAGAAGGTGTTACAGAGTGAGGTTAAGCTGGACCCTGTCATTTGTGACAGAATCATTTGTAGTAGAGACATTAGTTATTCATGTGAAAAGAGCTCTTATAAAGTAAATTTAAACATCTGTGGAGAAAATTAGTATTAGTTTCTCAAATCCACAGTACCATGGTTTAATTTAAAACCATGACTAAATGAATGAATGCTTACAAATTTATTATGAGTTTTGTTGTGACTTTTCAATCTATAACATAAATCGAAAGAGGCAAGAAAAGAGTTTCTGTGTTATTCAATGGATTTTGCAAATAACCCAATCTTGGAGAAATTCCATTGAGTGTAATTCAAGACTGATAATTTTTCCAATACATACTGTATATTACTTATTTTCCTAATCTCTTGCATTGCCTCTTGTCTGTTTTTATGGTTTTATTGTATTTGTTATACATGCTAAAAAAAAAGTATGCAAAAGTGGGATTACCGTAAAAGGGTGACTGCATTTCCTTTCAATATTATTTTGGGACAGTGTTGAACAGGTCTGCTCAAAGATTATTTGATTCTCTAGGGAATGTACTTTGGTTTGAGGTTTTTTTTTTGGTGTTATGCTTTTTATTTTGTCTTTTTAGGGCCGCACTCACAGCATGTAGAGGTTCCCAGGCTAGGGGTCGAATCCAAGCTATAGCTGCTGGCCTATGCCACAGCCACAGCAATGCGGGATCCTAGCCTCATCTGTGCCCTACACCATAGTTCATGGCAATGCTAGATCCTTAACCCACTGAGCAAGGCCAGGGATCAAACCTGCGTCCTCATGGATGCTAGTCAGATTCGTTTACGCTGTGCCACAGTGGGAACTCCATTGCTTGAGTTATTAATTGCTACTAACTATGGCCCAGTTTCTTAATTATAGTGTTTTGTCCAGTAGAATTGCAAAGATTTCTGTCTGGTAAAGAAAGTTAGGGCAAAGGTTACAGTTTTCTTGCCTTGTAAGGACAATGACTAGCTTTGTCTCTAACACTAAGTCTTATGGGGTGAATTGTATCCCCCCCCCCAATTCATACATTAAAGCCCCAACCCCTGGAATTTTTTGGAGATTGAGATTTAAAGAAGTAATTAAGATGTGGTCCCTGGGATTGGCAGTCATCCACTCTGACTAGTGTCCTTGGCAGAAGAGATTAGGACACAGACATGCACAGAGGGCAGAATGTGTGAGGAAGAGAAGGTAAAGCCAATGAGTCTGTGAGCCAGCTAGAGAGGTCATAGAAGAAACCCACCCTACTGACACCTTGACTTCTGACTTCTAGCCCCCAGGATCACAAGCAACGAAATTTCTGTTATGTAGGCCCCCAGGCTGTGGTCTTTTGTTATGGCAGCCTTAGGAAACTAAGACACTGTGTAAAGTCATTTCAGCATACCTTTCCTGGCTGAATAAATAAATTCTCAAATTCTTCTTTGAAGCGGCTTTACCATCTTGCTGAATCTCTCACTTAATGTGTTAAAAAAAAAACCTTCTATATTTGTATGAAAGTGTTTTTAACCTTTTGAACATTATACTTCCACATAAAGCAAAAAAAAAAAAAATTATTTCCCTGTTCTTCTATTTGACATTTATTCCATCTGAGCCCTCATTTCCAAATGCCCTACTAGTAATTCTTTGGTATCTGATAACATATCAGCCAGTATGTCATGTGCCAATATTTTCATCAGCTTTTATTCTTTGTTTTTGTTTTTTTGCATCCTACAGGGACTTTAATAAGAATGTCCCATGCCAGACTTTTTCCAGTTCATCCAGATATTTCTCTTTCCTTGTGTCATCTTAGGTCAAATGTTGCTGAAGGGTTTTGGCCACTGAAGAGTTCAAGCCTTGAAAGGTGTTTTAAATTATAGAAGACGATAAGATGGCAGGGGATCTCCATTGTGGTGTATCGGAAACAAATCCCACTAGTGTCCATGACCTCGCTCAGTGGATGGGGGATCTGGCCATGCCATGAGCTGTGGTGTAGGTCACAGATGAGGATCAGATCTCGTGTGGCTGTGGCTGTGGTGTAGGCCAGCAGCTGCAGCTCTGATTTGACCCCTAGCCTGGGAACCTCCATAAGCCTCCAGTGCTGCTGCAAAAGCAAAAAAGAAAAAGAAAAGAAAGGAAAGCTGGCTGGGGGCAGTCTGGCCCATCATGGGGGCTGCCCTGAGGGAAATGTGACACTGGAGGTTCTCTATCAGCACCACTTCAATGATGCTACAGAAATAAAACCTTACAGGGCCCTTTTGCAATTCATCTGGGCCCTTATCTTTAATCTCACCCATCAGATGCTGACACTTTATTAACAGCGAGGGACCCTCTGTTTATATGATGAAAACAGCTATTCCACATCACTCGGTGGCTTAAACTGCTGCCATTTACCAAAGATACGAAAGAGGTTTGATTCCTCACCATGCAATGTGAGGTGGTTGTTTTTATCTAGAAAAACACTAAGTAATTTTCAATTAGAGGAATGTGTGTTTGCATATTTAAGATTTTTGGAGGCAAGGGGGAAGCCCTTAGCCCAGTGTGGAAAAATGGGATCACAAGGTCTGAAATAATTAGTTATTAAATAACCATGTAATTAAATAATTCATTTATAATTAAATAAATAACTAACGTATAAATGAATAAGTAAAATTAGATTTAAATTATAAATGAATATACATGAGTAAGTAAAATAAATGAATAAATGAATTTATTCATTTATAAATGAGTATAAATGAATAAGTAAATTAGATTTAAATTATATTATAATTATTATAATAATAATGAGCGGGCACTCATTTAGAGGTCTGCTGGGTTGGAGATGACACAGTAAAGGAGATAGTGGTTTCAAGGCTGGGGACCCTGGGCCCAGGGCAGAGGCTCTGGGACAGGAAATACAAACTACCCCCCTCTTCTTTCACCCACAAGAAGAAAAAAGCAATAAATATTTTAAGTGCCTGTTTTCTGGAAGGCACTGTACCATCCAGTGCAGAGGAGCCGGGGTAGCTTACTGGACCTGCTGCTAAGCTCAGGGATTAGCAGGATAACGAGAGCAAGTGTTGTCCACGTCAGGCACGTGACTGTCACGGTCGCATGTCTTTTAATCTTCACAAGCAGCCCTGAAGAGAAGCTGTTCGCCTCCTTTTTACAGATGAGTGAATAAGCTCACAGACTGAAGAACTTTGCTCACCATCACAGAATGGCCATGCTGGGTGCTGAATTCTGAAGTCTGGTCTAATCAAGTCCCAAAATTCATCCTCTCTTAGGCCACATGCACACCAATAACTTCCGTGTGGGTCATCAAATGAATGAGGTGTGACCTGGAACCAGTGAGACTTTTTTTCCCCCCACTGTTTTATCTCATAAGCAATAGTGTAAGAATGATACACAATATTTTAAAAGGAAAATAATCAAAAGCAACAAAATCCTGTTCACTGACATTTGAAGGATCACCATTGTATCCTTTACCTTGCTACCTTATAGCCTATGCCTTCTCCCTGTCTGTTTTGCCCATAGTTTGATTTTTTTTTTCTTTGTTCTACTTAGGTATTTTTTGTGGAGGCGGGGGCATAGGTTGTTTTACTATCCAACCCTGGTCATGTCCCTAAAACCTACCTTTGATGTATTGTGCAAATTTAATTTTGACATTAAACATGTGTTCTGATAACTTCCTCCAGATCAGAAGAATGAAACCACTCCAAGAATGTATTCAATCAAGAAATATTTAGTAAGCTCCTAAAAAATACATTAGGCACCAACAGTAAGTTCCAGGTTCTGAGGATACAAAAATGAAAACAACACAGACCCTGACTGTAATAAGCTTTAGATGTGGAGGAAATAGAAGCGAACACTTGAAATACAGTCAATAGCAACTAGATCATTCAGACAATCCCACCTGCTAAAGACAACTTTAAAAGGTGAACAAAATATATTTTTTAAGGAAACTAAGAGCATTGAGGAGCTAATGCTATGACAGTGAAATGTTACCAGGCCAAGATCTAGGAAAGGCCAGAAATCCAGAGGGGTGAGCAGTGCAGTTGGAGTAACCTTGGTGAGGGGGATGTTTTTGAGCTGGAATAAGTGCTCAGAGGTTCAGCACTTAGAGCCTCCTGAATATGGTGGGGACATGGGATGGTAGGGGGACAACAAAAGCCAGAGTCAAGCACCTGCTAAGGATGGGTACCTTGTTAAATTAACTCTCTACCTCAAGCAGGGACCACAAAGGTCTGATGATGAGAAATAAGGGAAAGCTAAAAGTAAATCAACTCCAATATGAACTACAAACCAGATTTTGAGTCCTTTTGCTGACTCAGAAAATCTCTAGTGCTGAAGATGTCATACTCTATTGCTAAAGCACCCACACTTATGACAGATAGAAATGCAAACCTTTGGTAAGGTTTTGAAAGGGAAGACAACATTATTATAAACTTCAAATTATTTTTACATATCATTTCACAAATATAATGTCAAGTACATAATAAAAAATAATCAGGTACCATCTCATACCCATCGGAATGGATACCAAAAAAACAGAAAATAAGTATTGATGAGGATGGCAGATATTGTAACCCTGGTGCACTGTTTGTGGGAATGCAAAATTCTATAGCTGCTGTGGAAAATATTATGGTGATTCCTCCAAAAATTAAACATAGAATCACCATACAATCTAGCAATTCCACTTCCGGGTATACACCCAAAAGTTGAAGGCAGTATCTCAAAGAGATATTTCTAAACCAGTTTTCATAGCAGCATTATTCACAAGAGCTAAAATGTAGAAACAACCTAAGTGTTCGTCAGTAGATGAATGGATAGCAAACTGGTGTAAGCATATGGTGGAATATTATTCAGCCCTAAAAAGGAAGGAAATTCTGGCATATGCTACAGCATGGATGAAACTTGAGGCCAACAAGCTGAATGGAATAAGCCAGTTGGAAAAATACAGACATTGTATGATTCTAGTTACATGAGGTACCTAGTTTAGTCAAATTCATACAGACATGGAAAGTAGAATGGTTGTTTCAAAGGGCTAGAGGTAAGGAGAAATGAGAGAGTTATGATTTAGTGAGTATATATTTTCGTTTTTTTTTTTTTTCCTTTTTATGGCTGCACCCACAGCATATGGAAGTTCCTGGGCCAGGGATTGAATTTGAGCTGCAGCTGCAACAATGCTGGATCTTTTTAGCCCCTGTGCCAGGTCACAGATCAAACCCACACCTCTGCACTGACCTGAGCCGCTATAGTTGGATTCTTAACCCACTGCATCATAGCACGAACTACTATAGTTTCATTTTTCAAGATAAAAAGAGTTCTGTAAATTGGTGGTGAAGGTTGCACAACAATATGACTGTATTTATTAGCACTGAATTGTACAGTTAAAAATGGCTAAGATGGTAAATTTTCTGTTAGGTGTATTTTACCACAGTAAAAGACATTGAGAAAATATTTGAAGCAAACAAAAATTACCAGGCACCCAAGAGACAGATAATATTAATGAGAATTTTCAGAAGCAAGAAATAATAGAAACAAGGACTCCAGACATGAGAATTGCCAGACACAGATTATGAAACAACCATGCTCACTATGCTCAAAAAGCTTGAAATTTTGGGCAGGGATTTAGAAAGTGTAAAAAACAGAATCAAACGTTTTCTAGGGATTCAGAGGGAGGGAGTAGAGTAATAAAAAGATGAAGCATTGGGGCTTTTAAGACAGTAAAATTATTCTGTGTGGTACTGTACTGAAGGGTTTTTGATGTTATGCATTTATCAAAAACCATAGAATTGTACAACACAATGAATCTTGGAGGGAACATGGGACTTTAGGCAATAATAATGTATAAATATTGGTTCATTAGTTATAATACATGTACCACACTACATGTAGTACATATACAAGGGAAACTGTTGGGTAGAGGAGGAGGTACGCAGTATAGTATCTATATTATTGACTTAATTTTTTTGTAGACTTGGAACTATTCTAAAAAATTAAGTCTATTAATTTTTTTAAATGCAGAATCACCAATATTTTAGACACCAAATAGAAATTTTAGAAATGAAAACTACAATAAAAAAATAATTCCACAGATGTGTGGAATTAAACAGATGGACTGAGAACTGAATGAACTAGAAGATATGTCAGAAAAAAAGCTATCCAGAAGGAAGCATAGAGTGTGAAAGGGATGAAAAATACAAAAGGAGAGGATTGGTGGCATAAAGAAAAGAGTGAGAAGGTGTTACATAAATGCAATTAGCATCCCAGAGGGAAAGAAGAAAGAGAATGAGGCAAAAATCAACATCTAAAGAGATTAAGATAATAACTTAGAATTTTCTAAAACTGATGAAAGATATTAATCCCCAAATTCAAAAGTCTCATAAATTCCAAATAAAGTAAATGAAATCTATTCCTCAGAGATCTCATAGTAAAATATAACCCTAGAGAAAAATGTAAAAGCAGCCAGATAATTAAAAACAGACTGCCTTCAAAAGTAGGACAGCTGACTTTTCACAAATACAGAAGTATGAACCAGAGAATATATTTTCAATGTGCTGGAAGGGCATCTCTGCCAACTTAACATCCTATAAGCATCTTCAAAAGTGTGGTTTTTAGAAATAAAAACATTTTCAGATGAACATTGTCTATCACTAGCAGAATTACGCTATTGAAAATTTGATAATAAGCATTTGATGGAAGGAAAATAATGCCAAATGTGTAGGGAAGATGCAGAAAAGAATGAAGTACAATGAAAATGATGAGTATCAATTCAAAAAGCAATATAAAGAAAAATACATAGAATAATGACACGTGACATCTAGAGGATATGAGTTTAAGGAGGAAAAATGAGGTTGAATTTTCCAGCTCTTTTTATTGTTCAAAAGACTCTGAACATTAGACTCTGATAATCTACATGTCAAAATTTTTAGAGTAACCATTATAAGCAGGACAAAAATTTGAATATTTTTCAAACATTGGGAAATACGTAATAATAAAATAATAAATCAGGAGTTCCCATTGTGGCTTAGTGGAAATGAATCTGATTAGTATCCATGAGGATGCAGGTTCAATTCCTGGCCTCATTCAGTGGGTTAAGGATCTGGTGTTGCCATGAGCTATGGTGTAGGTTGCAGACACAGCTCGGATCCTGCATTGCTGTGGCTGTGGTGCAGGCCGGCAGCTGTAGCTCTGATTTGATTCCTAGCCTGGGAACCTCCATATGCCACGGGTGTGGCCCTAAAAAGACAAAACAACAACAACTAAAAAATAAAAGCCAGAGACGCATTATATTAAAAAAAATTTAAATAATAAATCAAAAGTAAGCAACACAAGAGAAAAACGAAAGGGAGGAATATAGAACAGCAAAGATAAAGCAAGTGCTAAGAGAGTAGATTTAAACCAAATTAATTCAGTAATTATATTCAATGTAAATTTTAACATTTTGAAATTAAATTTTAAATTAAATGTAAAATTTAACATTTTAATCAAATGTTACAGTTAAATAAATATTGTATTTCTTTTAAAAACAAACAAATAAACAATCTTAACCATGTACTCTTTGCAGGAAGCACAACTAAAATATAAAGATGCAGGAAGGTAGAATGTAAGATGCAGTTTACCTATAGCACATCTTTTTTTTTTTTTTTTTCTGGCTATGCCCAGGGCATGAGGATATTCCTGGCTCACTAATTAAACCTGAGCAACAACAATGCTGAGTCCCTGACTGCTAGGTCACCAGGGAACTCCTTAGCACATCTTTTTTTTTTTTTTAATCTACCCGTTTTCTATATTGATTGATTTACCAGAAAGATAAAAGAGTTTTAAGATTTCTACACCTAATACCATGGCCTAGAAATATATATAAGACACAGCTGAAAAAGTACAGGGAGAAGTAGATAAGTACACAATGGTAGGGTGAGATTTTATGAAAAAGGAAATAGGAATGACTTGCAGAATTATGTTCTTTACAAGCACACATGATTTCCTAGGCTATCAACTAAACATCATCAAATTTCAAAAAACTGAAATGATTTATAGTGTGTTTTCTGAATTATGCTCCAAATAAATCACAAAAAGAAAACACACTCCTCATATGTTTGGAATTAAGAAACATGTTTCTCTTGTAAATCGACTCTAAATGCAAAAATAAAAATCTTTAAATAAAGAAACATGTTTCTCATAAATCAAAATACAAAGCATAACATGACAGAAATTATTTGAAATAAAAGACAGTAATACTACAAAAATAACAAAATTTCCTGGATACAGCTAAAGCAGTAATTAGATGGAAATTTCTAGTCTTAAATTCAAAATATAAGAAAAGCCTGAATTTATGGAGCAAAGAGTCAATCTCAAGAAGATAAAGATAACCTTCTAAAAAAAGTACAAAGAAGAAAATTATCTGAAATATAAAAGACAAAAAATAAGAGAAAATTTGTTATTTGAGAAGATCAACAAAGCTAAAGGTTCTTTTTTTTAACTCCTGATAAATCAGTTTATTGGACTAAAAATCAGAAATGATGCTAAATAAAAAAGAAATGAAGTCACATAAATCAGAAAGGAAATATCACTGTTAATGAGAAGCATCCAAACAAAACTTCTAGTGGACAAAACAATGAATCCCTCACTCTCCCATATTTTAAGCAAACCACAAGAGAGTGAGAGGGCAAAAATGATAGTGACGCTTGCAGCTGAAATAACCTGTGAAAGGATAAATTCTTCTCCTCCTCAATGTTCATTTTCTCGTGATACCCATGTTGGCTAAAAGTTCTTTGAAAGAGGAATGAAACTAATAAACAACTGGCAAGAGAAAAAAGAAAAGTCACAAATAATTAATATGAGGAATGATGTGGTTCTTATAGAGTACTAGAGGTCTTATAAATATTAAAATGATAAGAGGGGACTTCCCGTTGTGGCACAATGGGAACAAATACGACCAGTATCCATGAGGATGTGAATTCGATCCCTGGCCTTGCAGATGTGGCTTGGATCCCGTGTTGTTGTGGCTGTGGCATCAGCTGGCAGCTGTATCTCCAATTCAGCCCCTAGCCTGGGAACTTCCATATGCCATAGGTGCAGCCCTAAAAAGACAAAAAAAAATTTAACAAATTAAAAATTAAAAATTAAAAAAAATTAAAATATGAAATAAAGTAAAATGATAAGAGGATGTTTTGAAGAACGTGGTTGTTTAAAAACTGCTAGGAAAATTCCACTTACCAAATTAACCCAAAAGAAAAGAAAGAAAAAACTAAATAAACCTGTAAGTATTCTAAAGTTGGATCTATAATTAAAACTTTTCCAAAAAAAAAAAAAAATAGGTTCAGGAGACTTCTAGAGTGAGTTCTATCAAGCTAAAACCAGTACTGCACAAATATTTAGGAGAAGACAAAATAAGGCCATATTCCCTACCTCATATATGACACAAGTATAACTCCATATCCTGATCCAGTAAGTATAGTATGAGAAAGGCAAAACAGAACTCCCAATGAAGAATATCAACAGAGGGGTTCCTTTCAGGGATCAGTGATTAACAAACCCAATGAGAAACCATGAGGATGTGGGTTTGATCCCTGGCCTCCATCAGTGTATTATGTATCCTGCATTGCTGTGAGCTGTGGTGTAGATCGCAGACATGGCTCTGATCCTGCATTGCCATGGCATAGGCCAGCAGCTCTGATTTGACACCTCGCCTGGGAAATTCCACATGCCACAGGAGGGACCCTGAAAAGAAAAGAAACCAAAATAATCTATAGAGGAAATCTTAGAAGAAGAAATCAAGTTAGCAGTATTGCTGGATAGAAAGTCAGAGTATAGCATGTGATCTAGCAATTCCAACTTCTGGGTAAACACCCAAGAGAAGTAACATGTCCATATAAAAACCTGCACATGAATGTCCATAGCAGCATTATTCATAATACCCCAAAGGAAGAAACAACCCAGATGTCCATCAGGTATTGCATTAATAAGTAAAATGTGGTATAGCTGTACAATGGAATATTATTCAGCAATGAAAAGGAAGAAAGTACTGATACATGTGACAAATCAGATAATCCTTGAAAACACTGAGCTAAGTAAAAGAAGCCAGATGCAAAGAACCAAATATTGTACAAATCCATTCATATATTAAATATCCAGACTGGGTAAATCCATAGACACAGATTGTTGGTTGTCTAGGGTTGGGGAAGATGGGGGAGACAATGGGTGGCTACTAAGGTGTGTAGGTTTTCTTTGGGGGGGTGCTAAAGTGTTCTAAAATCAATTGTGGTGATGGGTACACAACTCTGTGTATATACAAAAAGCCATTGAGTTTTACACTTAACATTCTCTGCTAGACTGAATTTTCTGCCCAAAAGAGGGTGGAGGAAGTGTCCGCTCAACCTCAATCTTTTATCTTAAATAGAATGAGCAGCAGGAACTCTCCTACACTGCTGACAGCAGCGAACATTGCTACAACCCCTTTGAAAATAGTTTGGCACTTGACTGAAAGTGAAGATATACATGACCTAGTCATATACATGACCTAGTCATTCCCCCAATAGACATTTCTGGTGGAATGGAAATGCTTGCACATGTGTACCTAAAGACAGTTCATAGGAACATTATGCAAAATGGTCCCAACTGGAAGCAACCCAAATATCTATGAATAGTAGAAAGGATAAATAGTTTGAGTATAGTCAAGCAACCACGTGGAATGCTATATAGCAAAGAGAATGAATTAACTACAACTGCATGCAGCAATATGGATGAAACCTAAAAATATGTTAAAAATGTCCTGATGCAAAAAAAGTTAAGTGATTTCATGTATAAGATTCAAAATAGATAAAACTACCTATATTGTTTAAGGATGCATATGTAGGTGGTAAGATTATATAAAAAAGCAAAGGAGTTCCCACTAAGGCACAGTGGGTTAAGAATCTGACTACAGTGGTTTGGGTCACTGTGGAGCTGTGGGTTCAATCTCTGGCCCAGTGAGTGGGTTAAAGGATCTGGCACTTCCACAGCTGCAGCATAGGTTACAACTGCAGCTTGGATTTAATCCCTGGCCCAGGAACTTCCATATACTGTGGGTGTGGCCATAAAAATTTTTTCTTTAATTTAAAAAATAAATATGATAAAGATAATATGAGAAAAATAATTTAGAATGTATATAAATATATGTATAACTGGGTCCCTTTGCCATGCAGCAGAAATTGACAGAACATTGTAAATCAACTATAATAAAAAAATTTTAAAAATTGGAGTTCCTGTTTAGTGCAGCGGCAATAAATCTGACTGGTAACCACAAGGTTTCGGGTTTGATCCCTGGCCTCATTCAATGAGTTAAGGAACTGGTGTTGCCATGAACTGTGGTGTAGGCACAGACATGGATCAGATCCTGCATTGCTGTGGCTGTGACATAGGCTGGCAGCTGTAGCTCTGATTCAGCCCCTAGCCTGGGAACTTCCATATGCTGCAGGTATGGCCCTAAAAAGCAAAAAAAAAAAAAAAAAAAAAAAGAAAAAGAAATAAAGAAAGAAAAAAGAAAAGAAATTAAAATAAATAAATAAAAAAGCAAAGATGGGACTATCACGAAAGTCAACATAATGATTTTGTTTGTGGAGAGGAATTATGATTGAGAAGGGCCAAGAAAAGCAATATTCCATTTCTTAACTTGGTTGACATTTACAGGAATGTTTACCATAAATTACTAGTCAGCAAACTATTACCTGTGGGCTAAATCCTACCTGTCACTTATTCTTGTAAACAAAGTTATGTTAGAACACAGCCTCACTCATTTGTTCACACCTTGTAAACATACGGCTGTTTTTGCACTACAGTTGCAGAATTTAGTAATTATGACAGAGATTGTAGGACCACAAATCCTAAAATATTTACTATTTTCCCTTCACAGAAAACCTTTGGCAACTCCTGTTTTATACTGATTTGTTAAGCTGTATTTTTTTATTTAATGTACTTTTTATAGGTGCAGTATATCTCATAGTTTAAAAAGTTAAAAAAGAATGCAGTGTAATAAATACAATGACAATGGTATATTCATGTGGACAGGCTTTGGGGTCACATGGGCAGGGCTTTGGGACTCATGAGTAGGGCTAAGAGGGTAAGGAAATACTCTGGGAAATTGATGTCTGAATCTGTCTTAAAGGATGAATAAGAATCAGTCTTATGAAAATGTCAGAGAAAGTTCTAATTTCTAGGACTTTGGTGGGCTAAGTTACTCAAAATAACACTCCTGCTATATACCAATGAAAAATAATATATGAAATATCTTTAAAAGTACAAAATATAGTAAATATATTTAAAATACCAAAGAACTGATAAGATAAGGAATTACCAAGGTAAACATCTAAGTGGAAACCTAGACAGTCAAGTGGATTTCTGATGTTCCTTCTGCCCTGGGAGTATCTGCTGATCTGGTCAAATCTGAGCTTGGATTTTCTTGGCTTCATAGGGCAATGGCAGAAAAATCAACACCTCAGGTATAACGAGGGTGGAATTGTTCTTATGGGAGAGCCTCCCTCCATAAAGATGGGACCAACAAAAGCTATTACTTCAGTAAGTATCCCACAAGAGAACAGACTGTAAAGAAAATTTAATCAATACTGAGCAGAGTATGGGAAATAAAAATTTCCCTAGAGTCATAACCACAAGCCATACTTTGTGTGGATTTGCTGTCCATAACAATATCACCCAGTGGTCCAAAAAAACTCAAGCCTTGAGGTTAGTTTAAATTTATCCTGGATTAGTAGTGTCCCAAGACTGCTAACAAAAATAAGCAAAAGTTCACCCTAGGGCAGATAAAACTCCAAAGATAATTTTTCAAGAATAGTGACCAACACAGAGCTAAAGAAACCAAGCATGCAAAGAAAACAGACACTTTGAGCAAGAACTAGCAAAGTAGTACACCAGGGAAAATATATAACAAATACTTGGTATCTTTTTTTTTTGGCTGCACCCACGGCATATGGAAGTGCCCTGCCAGGGACTGAATCCAAGCAACACTGGATCTTTTAATCTACTGTGCTAGGCCAAGGATTGAACCCACACCTCCCAGTAACTCAAGCTGCTGCAGTCAGATTCTTAACCCACTGAGCCTGATATCTTAACTCCACCTGATATCTTTTTTAAAAGAAAAGCTCATAAAAATCTACAAACTATGTCTGTAGGAAATAAGAAACTATAAAGTGTGATATAGCATATTTTAATAATAAACAAGCAGAATTTCTAGAAGTGAAAAAATGTAATAATTGAAATAAAAACCAAATAAATGAATAAAGAAAAAATACATAAAGAGAAATTTAAAGACTAGAGTGACAGAGTCTGACATCCATTTAATCAGCTCCAGAAGGAGAGAAGAGAGAATGGGATAGAAGAAATGTTTGAAAAGGTAATGGCTGAAAATTTTGTTACAACTGAAGGAAGCCACCAATCCATAGATTCAAGAAGAACAACAAATTCCCAAGAAGGGTAAAATATAAGAAATTCACACCTAAGTCCATTACAGTAAAACTGAAGAACACTAAAATCAAAGAGAACTTACAAGAAGATGGAAAAAGGGCAAGTAGCTCTCAAAGAAAGAACAGACTTACAACTGACTATTCAACATCAACAATGGAAGGTAGAAGATAGTGGAATATCTTCATCATGCTTAAGGTAACAACCACCTAACAAGCATTCTAAAATCTGTATAAACATCTTTCAAGAAAGTGAGCAAAGAAAAGATATCTTTAAAAGCAAAACCTGAGAATTTTCCAAGAGCAGATCTTCAATAAGGATAGTTCTAAAGGATAATCTTTGGATAGTTAGGAAAGTTATGCCAGATAGAAGTAATGTGATGAAAGAAGGAACAAAACAAAAAACAAAAGAAAATGGAAAATATATGAGTAAAACAAAATTGCTTGTATAAAACAAAATATTAACCATAGAGAGTAGTAAAAAGATAGACTTTAAATAGACAACATCTATATATAAGAAGGTAGAAAGGTAAATGAAATTAAGCATTTTTTTATGGCCACTTCCACGGCATATGGAAGTTCCAGGGCCAGGGACTGAATCCAAGCTGCAGCTGTGACCTACAACATAACTGTGGAAATGCCAGATACTTTGACCCACTGCATTAGGTTGGAAATTGAACCCATGTCTCCCCATCAACTTAAGCTGTTGAAGTCAGATTCTTAACCTAGTGTACCACAGTGGGGAACTCCTTAAACATGTGTATCATCCAAAGATGCTGTATCCCATAGCTACTGTCCATCCCATCCTGAAAACTAAGTGAATCCATGGAGTTCCCTGGTGGCTGGTGGCATCACTGCTGTGGCACGGGTTGGATCCCTGACCTGAGAACTTCTATATGCTTTGGGTGGAACCCAAAAGACTGAAAACTAAAAGCCAAAACCAAAAAAAGAACAAAGTGAATCCACTCCCCAGTCGGACTCTGACAGCCCCTCCTCCTGTGTCCAGCCTGTGGGTTTGCAAAGTCACTTTACCGTCAACCTGTATTGTGAATGTTCTCCTCATTCCTGGCAAAGCTGCTTTATCCAGGAAGAAGAGCTGCCTTTCTTGATTTGAGGAATTCTTTTCCTTGTATAATATAAATAGTTTTTTCAGTTCCATGAGAGTTGAGTTTGGGGGCCATTGTTTAAACTTTCCTGTGCTGGATTTTGTGATAAACTGAGACTTTGGTTTTGTTTTGTTTTTCTTCCTTGCAGAGGAAATCAAAGGCAGCAGGCTTCTTTATGGTGAGCTGCATCTGATGTGGCAAAAGCAACAAACTCAGGAAGTTCAAGCGATGGCTCCTAGGATGGACCCAAACAAAAACATCACCCCTACCCCCACCTAATAAAATAGAAAAAATTATGCTGGAGCAAAAGATGCAAGAAACGGTCCTTTTAAGAAACACAAAACTGGAGTTCCTGCCGTGGAGCAGGAGAAAAAAAAAAAAAGAAACACAAAACTATATACATGGAATCTATTTTTTTTAAATGATACAAATGAAGAATATTGGAATGATTTTCTTCTTTTTTCTTTTTGTTTGTCTGTTTTAGGGCTGCACCCTCGGCATATGGTGGTTCTCAGAGCTAGGGGTCCAATCAGAGCTGCAACCGCCAGCCTAAGCCAGAACCACAGCAACACCAGATCCAAGCCGCATCTGCAACCTACACCACAGCTCACAGCAATGCCAGATCCTTAACCCATGGAGCGAGGCCAGGGATCGAACCACAACCTCACGGCTCCTTGTCGGATTCATTTCCGCTGTGCCACGACGGGAACTCCGGAATAATTTTCCCTTTAACGTATTCTTTAAGCGTCTTGGAAGAAAGACACTGTGGAAATATAAAAGAACAAAACAATTGCTAAGGGGAGAATTTTTTTTTAAGTTGGTTTTTTTCATTGATTTAATTTTAAATTATTGGCACTACTACCCAAACTTTGGACTGGGTTATCTAGATGGTTAGTTCACTTGTCATTTCACCTATAGCTGGTCTTCCAGCTTTGACTGTGTTTAAGTTTTAAGTACTATAATTAAAAATTTTTTCCTTCAGGAGTTCCCTGGTGGCTCAGATGGTTAAGGATCTGGCATTGTCACTGTTGTGGCTTGAATCACTGCTGTGGTGTGTGTTCAGTCCCTAGCCTGGGAACTTCCACATACTGGGGGTGTGACAAAAAAATTTTTTTTCTAGATAAGAGGGTGCAATTGACTGTGTATCTTGAGCAGCTCATTCTGCACACACTAAAGTCTCATTTTTTTTTTTTAAACATGTGTCTGCACTTGCAGCATATGGAAGCTCCTGTGCCAGGGATTGAACTAGAGCCACTGCAGAAACAATGCTGAGTGGTTATGATGTGAGCCACAGGGGAAGTTCTACAGGCTCATTTTATAAAGCCTGTGTCCATACATGTCTGGCTATAGAAGTTTTTGTCAGGTAGCCAAAGTTAGTGATCTGTTCATTTGAACAATACTTTTAAATAAAATACTTTTTTTGGGAGTTCCTGTTGTGGTACAGCAGAAACGAATCTAACTAGGAACCATGAGGTCGTAGGTTCGATCCCTGGCCTTGCTCAGTGGGTTAAGGATCTGGTGTTGCTGTGAGCTGTGGTGTAGGTCACAGATGCGGCTTGGATCCCACATTTCTGTGGCTGTGGTGGAGGCCGGCAGCTGTACCTCCGATTTGACCCTAGGCTGGGAACCTCCCTATGCTGCAGGTGCAGCCCTAAAAAAGCCAAAAAAAAAAAGCCAAAAAAAACCCCCAAAACCCCCAAAACCAAAAAACCAACTTTTCTTGAACATGAAAAAGCGAAAAAAGAAAGAAACAAAACTCAAGTTTCTATCCTCTCTTCTTAGGGGGCATATCTCATTCTTTTAGATATTAAACACACATTATCCAGCACCTACCAGTAGCTATCCAGCACTCTGCTAGGTAGTCCCTGCCTTAAGGAATTCACTTTATAGAGGAGGGACAGCCCTGCATGAGCAATGCTGAGATGGAGTTGAGCCCAGGCAGGTATGGAACCCCCACTTAAGCCAGCTGAAGAAGAGCAGGTCTGGAAGGCTTCCAGGACAAGGAGAGATTAAGCGGAAATGGGCTGGACACCAGTTAGCTAGGAGAAGATGCTAAGTCTAGCAATTCCAGGCACGGCAGCAGCTTGTGCACAGGCGCTGAGCAAGCAAATGTGCAGCTCCTCGAGGAACTGCAAGTGCTGTGCTCCAGAAAGGTGTGTGAGAAAAAGCTGGAGGGGCAGTTGTTCACATCTCATTACTTATAGAAATATGTGAAGCGGTAGGCTCATATCTGTGACAAAGGAAAGAAACCCTCAGTTGTGTGGTCATGGACTGCTGTCATTTGTGGTAAACTGAGGATCTACAATGCTAGGCAGTGACTGTAGACTGGAAAAGAACTAACATATGGCAAAAGCCAGATGGCCTTGGAACAAAAATAACCTCATGAAACACAAAGCTTCAAGACAAAAATAGCTGGAGAAACTGTCAAATTGTAAAATATAACTTGTATCTCCCGCGTCTTAACTCCGTCGCCCACCTGTGCTAAAAATAGAAAACTATCCCTTTTCCTATATAACTAACTGTTTCCTGTACAGCTCACTGTTCTCTAAATGGCCAGCCTGAATTTTCTCTGCTCAGTGCTCTGGGCCACTCTGTTGGTTGATAAACCCGGCTGATTGTAACACAGAGAATGACAGAAATGTGAACCATCAGGGCATAGGTTTGGCTGCAGTACAAATTGCAGCCATAGGATCTTCAGCTACATGCATCACTTCTGTAAGACCTCAGCTGATTTACCTACAGAACAATAAACATAGCGATTCCAGAAAGGGATGGTCGTGACAGTGTTTTGTGGGCAAATGTGACGTAACCGTGGCAACGACTGCATTAGGGTCACTGTGTTTCCTACTAGGGTTATTATGATCACAATCTCCATAACTATTACTGCCATAATCATCACTGTCACAAGGAGAATAACTTTCCAGCATAATGAGCCATGGAAAGAAAGCAGAAGATAAAGGGGAGGAGGGGAGCCGCGGAGGCTCCAAACTGCAGAGGCTCAAGGGGCCCCAGCACCCGGAAGCCTGCGGGCGGGGCGAGGAGGGAGCCTTGGCTGTCGCTGTGGCGATTGGCTGGGCTGAGGGGCTCTTTGCGTGGCGGGCGGATACATAATGAGTCTGTGAATGGACGTTCTGGGACTTAAAGATATTTCTTGAGCAGTAATGATCACACTCTGTTTTACTTACTTTTAAATAAAATTTCCAGAGCAAGGAACTCCTAAACTGATTGGTCTATTCAGGTTCCATAGGACCTTTCAGGGCACAGCTAATGCGTGAGTTCAAGGGCTGAGTGGAGGAAAATCGGAGAAAGTCGATTTGCATCGTAGCAAGTCAATTTGCATTGTAGCAAGTCGATTTGCATCGTAGCGGGACGCGGAATGTATAAAACATGACTCCATGTGTGTTTTCAATTCCATATGTTACCTCTCCTCGGATAGAGCCAAAGGCTGACTTAAATCCTGCTTGACAGAAGCAAATGAGCTGTGTGCCATCGCGGAGGCGAGGGTGGGAGCCAAGCCTTCGCCCGGTCCCCAAGGCCAGGAAATGTTTCTAGAGCTGCCTGTTCCTGCCAGTCAGACGCTGCTCCTGTGGGAGGGGTGGGCGTGATGAGCTAAGGAGGACCCCCGGTGTGGGGCGGGCCTGGGGAAGGAGAGATGGGGTAGAGAGGTGGACAAAAGAGGCAGGAGATAAGGACACCATGCCTCCTCGTTGTCAAATCTCCACTTGGGTTTTTCGTTGTTGTTGTTTCTTTGTTTGGCTGTGCCCACTGCATTTGGGTCAGATGTGGCACAGGGGTCAAACCTGTGCAACAGCAGCAACCAGGCTGGATCCTTAACCTGCTGAGCCACCAGGGAACTCCCAGAAACCACTTGTTTAAAGCAGGGCACAGGGATCAAATCTGTGCCACAGCAGCAACCAGGCTGGATCCTTAACCTGCTGAGCCACCCAGAAACCACTTGTTTAAAGCAGCCTACACTGGCAGGACAACCCACAAGATCTGGCTCATCTTGGCTCATACCAGTGTTTCCCAAACTGAGTTTATTGGAACCCCAGTACCCTTCAAGAAGTTTCCCTGTGGTAATCAGTGATAGACAAAAACAGACAAGTAAACAGAGGGTGAAGGGGCAGGATTCTATAGACCATTAAACTTGGAAACAGAGTCAACTGGAGGGAAAAGGACATTTCCTGCAGAACCTCTCAGATCCTTGAATAGGATAATATACCAGGTGAATAACCAAGACATACAGTATGTGGGAGTTTCAAAAAAAGAGAATTTTTTTTTTCCTTTGGCAGAACATTAAACCAGAATCCCCATAATGCCATATTGATAAAATACTAGTGCTAAATTATACTATATGGTACTCGGGTATTTGACATGTTGAATAGAGTTTTTTAGGCAGATCTGAAACTAGTGTATGTAGTTATGTGTATAAATGTCTTTTATGCATCATCCTCCAGAATACAGCTTATATATAACTGAATTATTTTTTTTGGCCGCACTCACAGTATATGGAAGATGGAGTTCCCAGGCCAGGCATCAAATCCGAGCTGCAGCTGTGATCTACACCACAGCAGCAGCAATGCTGGAGTCTCAACCCACTGTGCCACAGTGGGAACTTTCAACGGAAATCATTTTAATGAAATTTCCAAGAGACACGGCACATAGAGAAGAGTCAAACGTTAACTGTGCACCTACTACGAGCCGGGCACTGTGCTAAAAGCGTCATCCACTTTCTTTTGGCCTCACAGCTACATTCACTGGTCGCTACTCTTGTGCCCTTTTCATGAATGAGGAAACTGCCACTTAGCAGAGTGGTGAAGCCCATGGCCCTGTTTAGCTGTGTGACTTTGGACATGGTCTCTACGAGCCTTCTTTTCTTCCCTGTAAAATGAGGCAATCCTGGCCTTGGAGAATAGACTTGTGGTTGCCAAGGGGGAAGGGGAGCGAGTGGGAGGAACTGGGAGCTTGGGGTAAATAGATGCAGAATGTTGCCTTCGGGATAGATTAGCAATGGGATCCTGCTGTGTAGCACCGGGAATTCTAGTCACTTAGGATGGAACACGTAATGTGAGAAAAAAGAATGTGTACAGGTAAGTGTAACTGGGTCACCATGCTGTATAGTAGAAAAAAATATATATATATATAAGTAAAAGATTTTAAAAAATAATAAAATAAAATGAGGCAAACAATACTCAACTCTAGGGGACTCACAGTCTCATGTATTTGATCCTAAGGGCAGCTGTGCTTTCTGGCCCCTGCTGGGCACTCAGGGAGAATGGAAATGTTAGCCCAATCTTCCAGAAGGTGCCCTGTGTAATGATTCAGCGGGCTCTCTGAGATCACGCCCGGTCTCCTTAGGTAAACATGATTTATCGCTGGATCCGTTTCATTTCCCTTCCCCCGCCTTTCCCCAAGACTGCCCTAGGCCACCTGGGGAAGAGGGGGCTTGCTGTGTGGGCAGACCACGTTCCTTGCAGTGTAGGTCAGGCCCCTCTTCAGAATGGGAAAGAGAGCTAGAAATCCTTGCACAAGGGCAGCAGGCATGAACCGGACTGTGCCAGGCCAACCCACCCACATGGAGCCTGTCAGGCCTTGCCCTCTTCCTGCCTACTATGACTCAGAGGCGGTGGCCTTGTTCTCTGGTGGCAGCAAGATGGATGCCTGTGGCTGGACATGGTTGGACCTCAGTCACGCTCCCTGGAGCCTGCCTCCCTCTCCCCACTGTAGGCTCTGTGGGCCCTGGAGGTCTGGCTGTGTCCCCTAGGCTTCCTGCCCAGAGGCCCAGTCTGTGACCCTGAGCTACATGGCCACTCTGACGAGGTCCCTAGTTAGACCTTCGACCACTGTCTAATGTGTTCTATTTAACAGTATATATTTGGGGGCAGCTCTACTTTTCTTCCATGTCTTTGTGGGGGACAGTGGTTGCATGGGCACCACAAGGGCAGGTGCCATCCCCGTGTGTCCTTACTGAAGTTTCCCTGGGCATGCATATGTGTCATGCAGGTGCTTCATGGATATTTGTTGAGCTCAAATCTAACCCTTCCTCTGCTCAGCCATGGTACACCAAGTACACTTTAAAACTGTCACCTCCAGGTTGGGGTGGGAGTGACCTGCTCCTCTCAGAATCCTCCCCAAGAAGATCTAGGGCAAGTGTTAGAAACACATCAATTCATTATAAAGAGATCTGCTCAAACTAGCTCAAGTGACAAGGTAGATTGTGTACACAGAGGAATCCTGCGGAACTCAGCTTCAGGAGGGGCAGCTGAGCCGCTGGGAACTACAAGCTTCTCAGGCATCTGCCCTCCTCAGCTCTCCCGCCTGTGTCCCTGGCCTATTGCCTCAGATTTTCTTGGCTCATCTGCTTCCTGGGTAAGGCTCTGAGAAGTACTGCCCAGCTGAGAGGTCGGGGGGCGGGGGGGGGGGCGATTATCAGAAGCAGGTGGGTGATGGAGCCCCCTGGATTGCTCAGCTGCTATGGATATAGATGAAAGGCACTGGGTGAGCTTCTAGGCTTTTCCAGCTCTGAGGTGACATATGAAAATCATTTTTGAAAATAACTGGATATTTCAAATAATTCAATATTTTGAAAATAATTGGCAATCTTGGAGTTTCCATTGTGGCTCAGCAGGTTTAGAACCCGACAAGGATCCATGAGGCCTCGCTCATTGGGTTAGGGATCCAGCGTTACCACAAGGTAGGTCACAGAGGCAACTTGGATCTCACATTGCCATGGCTATGGTGTAGGCCGGCAGCTGCAGCTCCAATTCGACCTCTAGCCTGGGAACTTCCATGTGCTGCAGGTGCAGCCCTAAAAAGGAAAAAAAAAAACAAAAAAAAACGAAGAAAGAAATGGCAATCTTGACAAACTGTTTCTGTCTTAGGCTGGCTCTTTGGGGTTTTCATGATTTTTAACCTGGGTGAAGAAGAGTTTCCTTTCATCTATCAGACTAACAATCTCTAGGCATCTACTGGGATGTACTTTTGTTTGACAACAAAGCACCCAGGCAGATGTTCTTTATAAAGCACGTTTTTTTGCCTCTCTCTGCCGGGGGGAATTCTGATTGTTAATTAGCAGAAGGGGGTCACACACCCAATTGAAAAGCATCTACCATCCTTTAACTGCTTTCAGAAAGATGTGTCAAATGTCAGCTTTGTTTGGGAACGCTCTAGTGAAGTTCATTTCATGGTGAGGCTATCCTGAGACAATTCTGTGCAGAGCAGCGAGGAGCAGGCAGCTGTCGGAGTATGTTTTTCCCAAAGGGCAATATGAACTGTGATGAGACATGAAGGTTTTTGTCACACCACAAAGTCAGCTAATGCTCCCATTTTAAAACTGCTTTAAAAAAATAATCCCTCTGCACTCATGAAAATCTTTAAAATAGTACTTACAGAAGTCCAAAGTAACTCTTTAATGTACCTTTGCTCATTCTCTTGGAAAATTATTAACTGAATTAAGGTATGATCTTGGACATGATCATGATTTGGACAAGTGGCTTTTTTCTTTTTTAAGGCCAAACGTGGAAGTTCCTGAGCTAGGGGCTGAATCACAGCCACAGCAATGCCAGATCTGAGTTGTATCTGTGACTTATGCTGCAGCTTGTGGCAATGCCAGATCCTTAACCCATGGAGCAAGGCTGGGGATCAAACCCACATCCTCATACACACTATGTTGGGTTACCCACTGAGTCACACTGGGAACTCCCTGGACAAGCCTCTTTGATGTTATGTCACAGCGCTAGGAAGACGATTTATTTAATTTCTACTGTTCCTTTGCAAACAAGGATACCGCTTGTCCTTTTGTTTATGCTTGGTTTTCTCTCAGACTTCAGGAAAAAAAAAATCCCACTTTTAATGTAACAAAAGAATTTGAGTGTGTTACTCTACAAACTGTAATAAACAAGTATTCAGAGATGAATAAGGGCTGTCCTTTCTCACTCCACACATCCACAGAGTTCTGGGCAGATAATACTGTCAGTCACACCGCATGTGGCCCTCCTTTCATATGACCTCTGCGAACTGGGAGGAAGGAAAGCTGTGGGTGGGCGGGAAACAAGCTTACAGAAATGGTAAGTCCTGGTGATGTTCCCGATCATGGATTTCAGGTCAAAAATGGCAGAGATGTGCTTTATGTGAAGCTGGATCTGCCCATTGTCCCCATGCCTGGGAGCGGGATGCCCCATCCATTTCAACCAGAGCACAAACCATTTGTTCAGAAAATGAATCTAGACCAGGGAAAATTTTAACATGTGAGAGTGATTTGGAATCTCTCCAATGAGATGGTTTTGCTCCAGCATAGTTTGAAAGTTTTCATGGTTTACTAGAAGAGTTTCTTCCAGACTTAAAGGGAACATACAGTTGTCCGATCTCTATAACACTCTGTCTCTACAGACACTCACAGCACTCTACACTCTTGACCAAATGTATTATGCTCATTCGCTGTATTTTATTTATGTATTTGTCTTTTAGGGCCATACCTGAGGCATATGGAGGTTCCCAGGCTAGGGATCAAATCAGAGCTGTAGCTGCCAGCCTATGCCACAGCCACAGCGACTCAGGATCCAAGCCATGTCTGCGACCTACACCACAGTTCACGGCAACGCCGGATCCTTAACCCACTGAGCAGAGGCAGGGATCAAATCCACGCATCCTCATGGATGCTAGTCGGGTTGTTACCGATGAGCCACAAAGGAAACTTCATTAGCTGTATTTTAAATGACATTGATTGCCTGGAGACACCTGGTACCTACACAGAAAGTGAATAATTGTAAGGATTGAATGAAATTAAAGCACTCCCAATCAGAGATGGCTTTGTACAAGGATAAGGCACAGCTGGTGTCCTTTTAGAAGGTGAAATGAGACTAATGGGATAATCTGGAAACCAATTAGACTGAAATAGGCAAAAAAAAGTCACCGTTTGACTCTCTGGCAAAGGGAGAAAAAAGCTTTGTGTGCACAAAATGTGACATCAGGATTTGGAATTCTTTTGATATAAATGTTAAGATTTCTTTTCCCTTGTAATAATGTAGGCCACTAGAGAGAAGATACTGAACCTGGGCTAGAGAGGAGCTGGACTTCTCAGGTACAAGAGAGCAAAAAGCTGGGTCAGGCTGTTTCATCCATGAATGCCATAGAAAGAAAATGTTTGTTATGATAGTTGTAATGAAACATTCTTGGGGAAAAAAAATGGATTTTATACCTAATTCTCCTTAGCAGCCTATGTGGCTCTATGCTCAACTCAAATGAAGGTCTTAATTATGCTTCTAGTAAAGGAGTCATGTGCAGAGGTGAAATGTTCTTTGCATGTTAGGAAGGCAGAAACAGTGAATAAATTTAAGAATGTTAGTGTGTTAGCACATATCTACTTGAGGCTGCATCTCTGAGAGGGCTGGTTAAGCTAGGGACACCAGCTGTTACCTATGGTGGATGAAATTAACCCTTCTCCTTTGGGTGGAGGGTGTGAAACTGACCCCATGGCCTCATTTCTGTAGTCCTCTAACCACTAGACCTCAACAGCTCTGGAGCTAGGTGAAGTCTGAATTTCATAGCATCTTATATTCGATGCAGTAAACAGCAGAGAGACTACTGGTCAACCAGAGGGGTCATGGTGTCCCACTGTATTTCCAAGGTCTATCCCAGTGCCTGGTGCTGACTGGGGCTCAGTAAATATGCAGATATTGCATAATCAGGAGGGACATAACAGGACCACAAGATGGCCTTAAATAACAATAAGCTCTTCCCTTGGTTATTTCTCATCTCTGGAAAGGGGCAGGCGTCTTGGTGAGTTTCCCGGGTGGTGGGGAGCTGCTGGAGGACCAGAAAGGAAGGAAGGATGGAGGACACCATGCTCTCAACCTCCACGGGCCATGAGAAGGATGCTCACCATGGGGGCTCCAGGGTGTGGGCATTCAGGGCAAAGCAAAGCCCACAAAGGGGTCTCGCAGAGCTCCCGCCCAAGGCCCTGAAGGATCTGCTGCCCATCCTAAAATAACCAGAGAAGAAGGGCTGGCCTCAAGAAAGCGGCCTTGGAGGACCTGCCATAGCATTTTACCTTGTGGCTTCCTCTCTTCTCTGCTGATGCTCCATCACCACTGCCTCGCTGCTCTCCCCATCAGCAGTATCCCAACACTGCCTGAAATCAGCTGCTGCCAACATGTTTCTTCCCCATGCAGCTGGCTTCCCATCCTTGCTGGGTCATAAGGAGTCTCTGCAGACACCATCCCCTGGGTTCCAGGCTTGAGAGGGGCTGACATGGGGTCCACTGTCCCCTACTGGATGACTTTTTAAAGCAGCAGCCCTAAAAAAAGGACATTCAGCTGAGAAGATAAATAGGGCAAACGGCAGCTCCCATTACTAATTAATTATAAATACTTCCCACTTACCCACCCACCCCATTCCTCCCCCCAAAATAAACCTCCCCAAGCTTTAGCACCAGGCTGATCCCTGGCACAGCTCCCCAGAGGAGAGCCAGGAGTGATTTGGGGTTAGCTCCAGTGCCCAGTCGGACCTCAAGGCTCAGGCTCTGCAACGGTCATCCTGTGATGTTGCCTCTGGAACTGCTCTTGGACCCTTATCCCTGATGACCTGAAGAGGGGGTCCGCCCCACCTGACAACCACATCCCCGTGCTTTCACATGGAAGGCAGTCGGCATTGTGAATCTCAGCCCTGTTTTCAGAAACGGTTCTCAAATATGCATGTGGTGATATTGGTGGTGGCGGGTTCTTTGTTTCATACTGTTCCTGAGATTATTTTTAATTTTGGTAAAATACACGTAGAACCATTTGAAATTGTACAATTCAGAGGCATTAAGTACTTTTACATTGCGATTGCCATGGCTGCTCCCGACCTTTATTTTTTTAACATCCCAAACTGAAACTTTGTACCCCCTTACTTCCCATTCTGTCCTTCCCCAGCCTCTGGTAGCCACCATTGCTTCTGTTTCTATGAGGCTGGACTATCCTGGGTACCACCTATAAGCAGAATCACTCTTTCGTATCTAAATTGTTTCGTTTAGCACAATGTCTTCCATGTTCCTCCAAGCTGCAGTCTGTATCAGGATTTCCTTCCCAGCTAAGACTGAATAATAATCCATTGTATGCATCTACCATGTGTTTGCTTATCCATCCATCCATTGATGGACACATAGGTTGTGTTCACTTTTGGGCTATTGTGACCAGTGCTGCTATGAACATATGGGTACAAATGACAAATATCTGTTTATGTCCCTGCTTTCAGTTCTTTAGGGTACACACCCAGAAGTGGAATTGGTGAATCATATGGTAATTCTTTGTTTATATTTTTCAAGAATCTGCCTGTTTTTATCGCAGCTGCCCCATTTTACATTCCCACCAGCAATGAGCAACGTTCCAATTTTTCCACATCTTCATCACTTATTTTCTTGTTTCTCTTTTCACCCCGGTTTTACTGAGCCATAATTTACATACAGTTTTTTTTTTTTTACACTTTTTCCCACGTGATGAGAACACTTAGGATTGACTGTCTTAACAACTTTTGTATATAACAAACCACAGTATTAATTATATTTATCAGGTTGTACATTACACCTCTGGTACTTAATTACTTTGTAACTGGAAATCTGTGCCTTTTGACCACCTTCATCCAGTTCCCCCCTCCCCACTCCCAGCCTCTGGGAACCACAAATCTGATTCGAGTTTGTTTGTTGAGTATAACTGACCTACAACACTATTTTAGTTCCTGGTATATAACATAGTGATAGGATATTTCTATACAATTTCAAAATGATCACCAGGCTAAGTCTAGTCACCATACAAAGATATCACAGAACTATTTTTTTTTTGTTTGTTTTTTTGTCTTTTCTAGGGCCACACCTGTGGCATTTGGAGGTTCCCAGGCTAGGGGTCTAATCAGAACCATAGCCGCTGGCCTACGCCAGAGGCACAGCAACTCAGGATCCGAGCCGCGTCTGTGACCTACACCACAGCTCACGGCAACGCCGGATCCCCAACCCACTGAGCAAGGCCAAGGATCAAACCTGCAACCTCGTGGTTCCTAGTCGGGTTTGTTAACCACTGAGCCACAACGGGAACTCCCAGAACTATTGACTCTATTTCTTACACTGTACTTTTCTCATACCCAGGACTCACTTATTTTGTAAATGAAAGTTTGTCTCTCTTCATCTGGCTCACTTATTTCTTTCCTCAAATCCCTCTCCTCTGGCAACCACCTATTTAGTTTTTTTTTTCTTTTTGCCTTTTGTTTTTTCAGGGCAGCACCTGTGGCATATGGAGGTTCCCAGGCTAGAGGCTGAATTGGAGCTGCAGCTGCCAGCCTGCACCACAGCCACAGCAACGCGGGATCTGAGCCACATCTACAACCTACACCACAGCTCACGACAACACCGGATCCTTTAACCACTGAGTGAGGCCAGGGATCGAACCTTCATTCTCATGGATGCTAGTCAGATTTGTTTCCACTGAGCCATGACAGGAACTCCTTACCAGGGACTTTCAAGCAGTTGGCAGCCAAAGTGACAGTGGCCTAACTGAGCTCGTCCTCACCCACACACCCAGCATTTTTTAACTCAATACTTAGAACCACCACACTTGCCCCACATGTATAACCGAACAGCTCTTAGGGGCTAGGATGGCCCGGGGTGTGGGGGGCACCCTTTAGGGCAGGCACTCTCCCTGTAGCTGCCCCTGGAGTCACCCATTCTCAGCCTCCCCAGAGTCCTGACCCCAGCCCTTCAAGGCTCCTGCAACTGGTGGTTCTCACCACCGAGCATACAAGCATCGCTAACCTCCAGGCTTTGCCCAGGCTGGCCTCTCCAACCACAGAACCTGGGGGGTGAGGTGGCGCTTGGGCGGAGGTATGTTTGAAACCTGCTCAAGTAATTTCAAAGGGCAGTCAGGGTTGAGGACCACTGCTCATCAGACACCATCACCTTGTTAGGGAACCACCAACTGACACTGCCCACCTTGGCCAGGCAGGATAACAGCTCGCATGAGCTGTCTCTCAATAGGAGGCCCCAATAAGGAACATGGTGCTGCACTAAAGACTAACCGGGAGAACTTGGGAGGGGCCCATAGGAAGGAGGAGACCACCAACTTCCCAGGATCCTTGGCGTTGGAATCCGCCTTGGCTCAGAGATGCATACGCCACCAGGAAGGACCCTGGGCCAGACCAAGTACAGGCCGAGCAAGACGACTGACCAGAGACAACCCTGAAATGAACCCCATTCCCGTGACAGCTGAGGTTATGCACATCACAACAGAGCCGTTCTTCTGGGTTCCGTCAGCCTGCTGCTCTTGGCTTGGCCCCCCTTCCCAATAAGTCTTTTGCTTTGTCAGCTTGCTTGTCTCATCCGACAATTCATTTCCAAGTTTAGACGGGAGTCGGAGCTCAACTCAAGAAAGGACTGCCCCTTCTTGCAACAACCTGATTTGAAATACATGCAGTATATTGGGTGTTGTTGCTTCCCTGCTCGGAAGGTGGGAAGAGTGCCCCTTGTATCTCAGTCCTGAGAACTTGAGATCCTGGGACAGAGACATGGGAGCCTCAAACCCTCATAGTAGGTGCAGGGCGTGGCCTGCCGCCATCCCCAGGAGGCTATCCCCAAGTCCCCTCACGCCCCTAGCTCCTCCATCATAACTGTAGGTCCCAGCCCTATCCCAGAACGCCCTCCCCCCAGTGGCCCCACTCAGGAGTTCCACTGCCCTTCCCCGCCCCGCCACGCGCTGCCCTACCCCTGCTCTGGGCGGCCCCGGGTCCTCCCCCGCGGCTCCGGAGGCCCGTGCCCCCGCGCGCCCCACTCTAAAGTAAACACCCAGGAGCGGCGACCGGTCCGGTGCAGTGTGGCGGGTCGGGTGCAGTGCGGCCACCGGCTCGCCGTCTGGGTGCTGCGGGCCGGACCAGCCATGGCAGAGGGGGTGCTGGCCTCCCCGTCGGGGAGTGGTCCGAGCCTGCACTGCGGCATCATCCAGTGGTGAGCAGCCCCCGGGGCGGGGCCGCTCCAGGTCGACTGGTGCGACAGGGAGACTGGGAGGGGCAGTGTGGCTCCCTCCGCTGCTGGCCACACCTGGTCCTCAGGCCAAGTGCTAGGGGCGACGGCCTGCTCCCCAGGGCCCTGATAAAAGGCTTAGAAGGACAGCAGTTTGCACATAGGACCAACGTGTGTACACACACACACACACACACACACACACACACGGCGGGGGCTGTGTGCGTTTCCCACTTGGGGGCTCCCCTAAAGCTCACACTACCCCCTAGAAGCAATCTGGCCTGTCCCCACGGGGGTGGAGGGGTGTCCTTGGCTGGCCTGGCATTTACATATACCTCTGAAAGCACACATGCTAGGCCCCAGAGAGGAAATACAGTGTGCGATCCAGAATGGGATGTTTCCTAACTTAAAGGAAAGGAGTTTTTAGCTTTAACAATGCATTCCACGTTGTCTGTGAAATTCACTTCCGGCTATGTAGAGGAAGAAAAAGCTGGAAAAAAAAAATACACTTAGCTCTTGGAACTGATGAACTCATGGGTTTGTAGCTCTTCATAAGCAGGAAAATAATTGAAACCAGTCCTAAAACCTTCGTTTTATAAGGTAACTAGTAGATAGCTGATTACGTATTTTTTTTGTTAAGTTTTAAGGAATGTTTCTCAAGAAAGACTTTCTGAAAAAGTTCCTTGGGTGAAATAGAAAAATGAAGGGTGTGTTTGTGATTATAACTCAAAAAGAGCCTATATGGTGCCCTTTTTCTTCCAAAAGACAATTTTTGATATAATTTCTCTTGCAGAAGAGGGGAAAAAAAAATGTATATATCAAAGCTCCCTAGTGGCTCAGTGGGTTAAGGATCAGGCATTGTCAGTGCTGTGGAACAGGTTTGATCCCTGGCCCAGGAACTTCCGCGTGCATGGGTGTGGCCATAAAACCAAAACCAACCAACCAACCAAAAACCTCAGGGAATAAATAGCACAGTGCTCATTGTTTTCAGAGGGTTACAGAGCAGGGCTTTCATTCTTTCACACTCACTCACTCAGACCCCTCAGGGTGTCCCTTCTTAAAGGGCTCTGAGGATGCTTTTGTCAAATTTCAGATCACCTTTTAGTAAATTAGAGTTTCTAGGACTTGAAAAAGTCTGGACACTTGAAACAATGATTAGGGATTCAAAAAAATACCTGGTCCTTCTCGGGTCATTTGTGAGCAGATAGGATGCAGGTGCCCTAAATGGCTGAGGAAGGTTTACCCGTCCCATATCACAAATTCCTACCCCTAGAGGCCTCCGACCCAGGGGGTGGGGTGGTGCTTTTCAAGTTTGGGGAGAGGTGGAGTTTCCTGTGGAGGACCGTTCTTTAGGCATCCAGTCTATGAGCCCATGATGCTTAACAGATTGTTGTGCTATGGACCAGGGTTCTTGGGCTCTATAATCAATAGAAATGGATAAGGGGCCAGAGGAGGAATTCAGACAAGGCTAGTGCTAGCACAGGGGAGTGAAAACAAGTAACAGGTGCCTTTGCTTGCTCTCTGCTCTCTGAGGAGGGTGGGCTGGTCCCTTAAATGGGGTGACAGTGGGGGTGGATTGGTGGGTGGGGCCGGAGGAGTGGCTTAGCTGGTCGGCCCACCTCCTTGGTGGTGCTGTGTGAGGGATCATGGGCAGTACCCTGCTTTTGCTCCAGATAGCTCAGAAATGGCAGTTGGGTTTTGGCCTTTTTGTATCTTATTGTTCATAATTACCCCAAGTGCACATGCATGTAGGTTTTTTTATTTTAGTACCTTATAGTTTCTTTTTTTTCCTGGAAAAAGTTAAAACATTTTCTATTTATTGTCTTTCAGACCCTTAATAATCAGTGTGGACTTGCCTTCCCTGTTTTTATTGCCATAATTCATCCAGACTTTCATACCTTTAGAAAAAATGTGTCACATTTTATCACGTGAATATGATATGCTGGGTCTCTTCAGTATAGTGGGTTGTGAGATCCCTTTTCAGAAGTGGAACATTCTGTTCTTAGATTAACTTTTGTGGAAATTAAACATGTATCTGCTGACAAAAATCTACCTTATAGTTTCTTCGTCTCTCTTGCTCAATGACATGTGTGTCCCCCATGCAAGCACTTCAGTAAAGATCCAGGTCCCAGCCTGTCTCAGGTGGTACTGGTGGTTTTAACATTGGCATTGAAAAGGCAGCCACTTGACACTCATTAGGATGGCCATTATCAAACAAAAATGGAAAATAACAAGTGTTGGTGCAGATGTGAAGAAATTAGAACACTTGTGCACTGTTGGTGAGAATGTGAAATGGTACAGCCATTGTGGAAAGCAGTATGGAGCTTCCTCAAAAAGTTGAAAATAGAAATATCATGTGATCCAGCAACTTCTGGGTTTATATCCCCAAAGAATGGACTTGAACAGATATTTGCACACCCGTGTTCACAGCAGCGTTATGCACAGTGACCAAGAGGTGGAAGCAACCCGTATCCATCAACAGATGAATGGATAAAAAATACAGTGCTTGATTATTCAGACATAAAAGGAAAGAAAAACAGGGGAGTTCCCATCAAGGCTCAGTGGTTAATGAATCCAACAAGGAACCAAGAGGTTGCGGGTTTGATCCCTGGCCTTGATCAGTGGGTTAAGGATCTGGCATTGCTGTGAGCTGTGGTGTAGGTCACAGACATGGCTCAGATCCCCCATTGCTGTGGCTGTGGTATAGGCTGGCAGCTACAGCTCCAATTAGACCCCTAGCCTGGGAACCTCCAAATGCCACAGGTGTGGCCCTAGAAAAGACAAAAAGACAAAAAAAAAGGGAGGGAAAAACAGATTACAACATGGATGAAACTTCAAGACATGATGTTAAATAAGCCAACTGCAGAAGGCCAAATATCATAGGATTCTTCTTATATGAGGCACCACCGAGGGGAGTCAGATGCCTAGAGACAGAAAGGAGACTGGTGGTTGCCAGGAGCTGGGGGAAGAGGAAATGCGGAGTAGTGTTTCCAATGGGTCAAGTGTTTACACAAGGACCAGCTGTCTTTGGATGGATGGTGGAACATAACCTTATACCAACAATGGCACAGCAGTGGTACTTAATGCCGCTAAACTCCACCTTTAGAAATTGTAAATTGTATATGATATGTATTTCACCACAATTAAAAAATGAATGATTAACAAAACCCAAATACAACAGAGCCATTCAGTTTGTAACAGCGCCTTGGGTCCCAGAAGAAGATAGAAGATGTCAAGGAGGCCAGCTTCCTGCAAGAGTGTCTGTGGGTATTGGCAGCTGAGTTGTCCCGACTCTGGGAAACAGCTGTCGACTGAAAAAGGTGCAGAGCTGACAAGTTGAGAGTTGTGTTTTATTCAGAGGACAAAACTGAGGACTTAAGCCTGGGATGCAGCCTCTCAGATGGCTCTAGGGGACTGCTCCGAAGAGGGAAGGGAGAAACCACGATGCACAGGAGTTTTTGCAACAAAGACTGGGTAATTGGAACATCAGGAGATTGCTGTTACTAAAGAAAACCAGACAGCTCACCACTGGGGAGGCTGTGATGTGATGGCTCCATGGCTGCAACATCCTTTGTTTACTGATATGAGGCAACATTTTTTTTCCACTGCTGCAGCCTGGGCTTCCAAGTGAGAGCCCAGGGATGGGGCTGATTGTTGTCACTTAGAAGAAGTGTTCCTTTTGCAGCATTATTTAGTTGTTTCATTTCCCTATCAGTCCCTGGTTGGGTCCCGAGTGTTTCCTGGAGACATCAATGCCTCTGCCATCTGCACATGATAAATTCTCCAAGGAGAAAGGCCCCGCAAGGAGCAGGGGCACCTCTGGGAACAGAAGTTTGGGCACCTCTGGGAACAGAAGTTTTCTATTTCACAGACAGGAAGGACTGAAGAAATGGAGAGAGAAGTGGTCAGACCTCTGAGGAGCACAGAGGGATGAAGTGACCTGATATCCTCTGCTGGGGACATAGATCTGGCAGGTGTGACTGCGGGGATCCCTGGCTCAGCCCTCAGACAAAAATCTAAGCATCATTTAAACCTTATGCACGCCAAGCCTTGCTGTAGACTAAATAACTGCCTCCTGCATACAAATAGGACTTTCAAATTTCTGCAGACTCCGTTGAGATTCAGAAGTTACAAATGTACTTTGGAAGGTACCAAATTCATAGTAGCTTTTGATCAGGCTGAATCAAAGGGGTACCATCATTCCTGGTGTTACATTTTTCTTTAGGATGAAAAGGAGTCCTCAGAAATAGAGCTGCAGGACCAGGTACCTATGCTCTGAAGTGGGCAGCGATCAGACTGTCCATTATCCAAAACAAGGAGAGCATCCTGAGGATCCTCAAGATTTTAGCCACAACTTCATCTGACAATGAGACCTGGAAAAGATGGTCATTATGCCGCCGAGCAAGAAATGGAGTGATCTGACCCACTCCAAAATTGGACAGGCTTTGCAGTAAGTCGTGTGTTGCCAAAAGCCATATTGGTGGCCTGGTGTAAGAGTCTTGACCAATATCACCCACCAGGAGTCCTGGTCAGCCCAACGCCTGCCCATCCCCATCCAGCCTTTAACCCACTGCTGGGCTGGGATCAAACCCACACTTCCCCAGTGCCTTGAGCCACTGGAGTCAGATTCTTTTTTTTTTTAATTTATTATTTTTTTATTTTTTATTTTCTCACTGTACAGCAAGGGGATCAAGTTATCCTTACATGAATACATTACAATTACATTTTTTCCCCACCCTTTGTTCTGTTGCAACATGAGTATCTAGACAAAGTTCTCAATGCTATTCAGCAGGATCTCCTTGTAAATCTATTCTAAGTTGTGTCTGATAAGCCCAAGCTCCCCATCCCTCCCACTCCCTCCCTCTCCCATCAGGCAGCCACAAGTCTTTTCTCCAAGTCCATGATTTTCTTTTCTGTGGAAATGTTCATTTGTGCTGGATATTAGATTCCAGTTATAAGTGATATCATATGGTATTTGTCTTTGTCTTTCTGGCTCATTTCACTCAGGATGAGATTCTCTAGTTCCATCCATGTTGCTGCAAATGGCATTATGTCATTCTTTTTTATGGCTGAGTAGTATTCCATTGTGTATATATACCACCTCTTCCGAATCCAATCATCTGTCGATGGATATTTGGGTTGTTTCCATGTCCTGGCTATTGTGAATAGTGCTGCAATGAACATGCAGGTGCATGTGTCTCTTTTAAGTAGAGTTTTGTATGGATTGGAGTCAGATTCTTATCCCAGTGTGCCATGGCAAGAACTCTTAATGTTTCTTTTTTAGGAAGACCAATATCCATGACTATATTAATAGTAACTCTGGGGCAGTTCCCATCATGGCTCAGTGGAAACGAACCTGACTAGCATCCATGAGTACGTAGATTCGATCCCTGGCCTCGCTCAGTGGGTTAAGGATCCAGTGTTGCCATGAGTTGTGGTGTAGGTCACAGACACGGCTCAAATCTTACATTGCTGTGGCTGTGGTGTAGGCCGGCAGCTTCAGCTCCAATTCAACCCCTAGCCTGGGAACTTCCGTATGCCATAGGTGCAGCCCTAAAAAGCAAAAAAAAAAAAAAAAAAAAGTAACTCTGAATAAACAAAAGTGAGTTGGAACTTAATTATGGTCACATTTTGCTGCCCCTCCTCAAGCTTAGCCAGCGTTTTTCTGTGACACTTCACTTGTAGGCTTTTCATGTATCAGCAAATGATGACTTAAGAAACCTCACTGTCACCTAGATATATGAATGTGCCGCTCCACCTCGCCACCAGTGACATCACTCCGCATTCTGCCATGAGCCACACACACAGTTGGTGCCTGAGCAGCTGTAATTAAACCATTGCAAAGTACCCATAGTGTCTGGTTCCACCATGATGCTATAGGAGACTTCAGAAGATCCTCTCTTGGGGACTGGACAGGGTTGAACGATGTCCCCCCAAAATGCATGTCCATCTGGAATCTACAATATGATCTTGTTTAGAAATAGGGTCTTTGCAGGTGTACCCGGTTAAGAGGAGATCCCACTGGGTTGGCTGGGCCCTAAACTCAATGACAAGTGTCCTTATCAGGAGAGGCAGGACATAGAGGGGAGATGGCCAGGTGAAGGTGGAAGCAGTCGAGTGATGTGGCTGCAAGCTGAGGGATGCCAAGGGCTCTGGCCACCACCAGAAGGGCACGGAGGAGGGCAGAGAGAAGGAGTTCCCTTGGAGCCTCTGGAAGGAACCAACCAGGCTGACACCTGGTTTTGGGCTTTCTGCTTCCAGAACTGTGACAGAATACTTTTGTTTGTTTGTTTGTTTTTGCCCAGCACATGGCATATGGAGCTCTTGGGCCAGGAATCAGATCCAAGCCACAGTATCCACCTAAGGTGCAGCTGTGACAACATCAAATCCTTAACCAACTGTGCCGGGCCGGGGATCGAACCTGCATCCCAGCACTCCCAAGACACTTCCAGCAGGAACTCCCAAAATGCCTTTCTGTTGTTAAGCCACCTGGCCTATGAGGATACGTTACCCAAGGAAGCTGGTGCAGGGCCAGCAATTCCCCCTGGCCACCATACGTTGACTTGTCCTGCTTCTAGGAGGTAGTGGGGTTAGCAGCTATGACTGTTGTCTTTAGCTCTCAACGTACGTTTAGGCATCAACGTGCCTCATCCTGGAAAATAAGCCATATGTCATCAGTTAGAAAGGAGAAGATGTACTGCTGAAAAATTCTTCTGTGTCTAGAAGGACTGCTGTCTCATGCGAAGTATGTCTTTAAAAGAATGAGGAGAAACCTGTCTGTCCCCTGCCCAGGAAGGGAAGGCTGTAATTGGATGTCGCTGTGGACCACACTTGCTGACCCGCACTCTCACTGCTCACGCCTCTCCCTCCCATCCCTGGAGCAGGCACCTGGCTGTCCTCTGGGGCCAGACTGTGGGCCATGAGCCCCGGGCTGAGCCCATCATTGCCACGGGACCCCACCTGCCTGGGGCCCTGGAGCATTTGGGTCATTGAAGGTCCCACCCCGAGCAGGAGCCTGGGTGCTATAGATTACATCTGAACACCCACTCCTGAGCTCTGCACCTGGTGGGCCGTAAAGGCCAGCGAGCATGGCCCACCTCTCTCTCCTTTGGTGTCTTCCATCTTCCATCTCATTGCAATTTGAAGAATCAAAACAGAGTGGCTTGATAAATTAGGAGCATGGGAAAAACACATACACACGACTATTTAAAATAGATGATTAATAAGAATCTACTGTATAGCATAGGGAAATCTACGCAATAGTCAAATAACCTATATGGGAAATAAGAATGGATACATGTAGTCAGACAGTGAGATAAACATCATATGCTATCACTTATATGTGGAATCTAAAAAAGGATACAAATGAACTTATTTGCAGCACAGAAACAGACTCACAGACCTTGAAAAACTTATGGTTACAAAAGGGAACAGGTGGGCATGGGGGGATGGAGGGGGAGACTGGAGGTTTGGGATGGAATGTTCTCAAATTAGATTGTGAGGATGGTTGTACAACTGTAAATGTAATAAAATTCATTGAATTATTTTGTAAAAAGCATGGATATATATATATATATGTATGTATAACTGATTCACTTTGTTGTACACAGATCCAACATTGTAATTCAACTATACTCCAGTAAAATTAAAAACAAAACCAAAATGTAGAGTGACCTGCCCTAAATCACTTGGGTTTAAAAATCATGCAAATGACTGTTTTGAGGGGAGGGGGCAGAGCTGGGCACACATGTCCTGGGTCACAGGCACTCGGGCTGAGGGAACCCCTGAGCCACAGCTGTCACCTGCAGGGCTGAGCGAGTCTACCAGGAGGCTGTTGCTTTGTGTCTTAGTTACACATGGTTACAGAGATCTCGGCTGCCACCTTTATAAAGTTACATGAAACAGCATTTGCTGAGCCCAATAATTTGGGATACTTCTTCTTCTTTTCTTCCTTCTTTGGCCACCCCGAGACATATGGAGTTCCTGGGCGAGGGATCAGATCCGAGCCACAGTCGAAAGCTAAGTTGCAGTTGTGGCACTGCCAGATCCTTAACCCATTGCACCAGGCTGGGGATTGAACCTGCGTCCTAGTGCTCCCAAGACAACGCCAATCCCATTGTGCCACAGCAGGAACTCCAATTTGGGCTTCTTTTTAATAGGCCTCCATGCCAAAAAGATTTTAACACAACAACGACAAAACCCCACCTTGGTGGTGGTCTAAACACTTTACTCTGGATTGAACACAAAGGGTCCATTATGGATGCTGTTTGGTAAGCCTATGCCTTTGATACATTAAACACATTTCTTTAGATGGATCCCTTGCTTGACCCTTACCAAAGTGTCCCACTCTAGAAAAACCGACTCCAAGCTCTTCCTCTTGTCTTCCCCACCCCAGGCTTGTCGACAATTTCTGCATCTGTGAAGGGTACAGTGTGCCTCGATGCCTCCTGTATGAGATTTACATGGAGACCTGCGGGCACAGTGCTCCGAACCAAGTCAACCCAGCCACATTTGGGAAGGTAGGTCGTGAAGATAAAAATACCACATTCACTGAGTTTAAAAAGTACAAAAGGAGGATTGGAGTTTCTGTTGTGCCTCAGCGGTTATGAACCCGACTGTTATCCATGAGGATTTATGTTCAATCCCTGGCCTCACTTAGTGGGTCAGGGATCTGGCGTAGCCATGAGCTGTGGTGTAGGTCACAGATGTGGCTCAGATCCTGTGGTTGCTGTGGCTGTAGTGTATGCTGGCAGCTACAATTCTGATTGGATCCCTAGCCTGGGAACTTCCTTATGCCACAGGTATGGCCCTAAAAAGACACACACACACACACAAAAGATAAAAAGCACACAAGGTAGGAAGTTCCCGTTGTGACTCAGCAGTTACGAACCTGACTAGTATTCATGAGGATGCAGGTTCGATCCCTGGCCTCGCTCAGTGGGTTAAAGATCTGATATGGCTGTGAGCTGTGGTGTAGGTCACAGACATGGCTTGGGTCTTGCTTTCTGTGGCTGTGGCGTAGGCTTCAGCTGTAGCTCCAATTCAGCCCCTAGCCTGAAACTTCCATGTGCCACAGAGTGTGGCCCTAAAAAGCAAAAACCAAAAAGCAAAAAAAAAAAAAAAAATGCTCAGTAATTGATGAGGACTTGCCAGGTTTTTTTTTGGGTCCACTGGGCTCTTCGTGGGTATACTTGGCTTGGCTCTGGGAACCAGCCAGCTGGTTACCATACTCCCCCATCTCTGTCCGAAAACCATCTCATCCTTCAGCCACACTCACAGAGAGGGGCCAGGAAGGGTGAGGACTGGGGTTGCCTTCACCTAAGATAGTGCAGTGATGGCAGCCCCAAAGCGTGCTGCCAGGCTCACCAGGCTGTTATCCTGTGTGTAGAAATGGTACAGCCTAGGAACCCCAAACACGAAGAGCCACTCTGTGGTGTCAGAGAGCTGATATGTCCCACAGTGTGGCTGTACCTAGGGAAGCCTTCGGCTCTTAAACCTCTGAAAGTCAGCAGCTCTGCCAGGGCTTTGTTTCGACCATACCATAGACAGCAGATGAGACCATAAGCATGGCCTGGCCAATAAAACTGTCATAGGAGCTATAGATACAATTTTAAATATTAGAGATCCTCATTTTAAAAGTTCTTTTAAAGGTGAAATTAGGAGTTCCCATCGTGGCACAGCGGAGGTGAGTCCAACTAGGAACCATGAGGTTGCAGGTTCGATCCCTGGCCTCGATTAGTGGGTTGGGGGTCCGGTGTTGCCGTGAGCTGTGGTGCAGGTCGAAGATGCGGCTCAGATCTGGTGTTGCTGTGACTGTGGTGTAGGCTGGCAGCTGTAGCTCTGATTAGACCCCTGGCCTGGGAACCTCCATGTGCCACAAGCGCAGCCCTAAAAAGCAAACAAACAAACAAGCAAAAAAAACCTAAAGGTGAAATTAATATTTTTTAACTTTTAAATTTAATCCAAAGCATTCAAAATACTGTCGTTTCGACATGGAATGAATTTTTTTTTAAAACCATTGAACTGGGAGTTCCCTTTGTGGCTCGATGGGTTAAGAGCCAGTATAGAGTCTGTGAGGATGCGGATTCAATCCTTGGCCTCTCTAAGTGGGTTAAGGACCCGACGTTACAACAAGCTGTGGTTTAGATCGAAGAGGTGGCTTGGATTTGGTGTTGCCATGGCTGTGGCGTAGGCACAGGAACTTCCATATGTCACAGGTACAGCCAAAAAAACAAAAAAAAAAAAAACAAAAAACATTGAGCTGTTTTTAAATTTTTTTATTCATGCCAGATCTCAAATACCTGATGTGTTATTTTACATGCACAGCACATGTCAATTTGGACTGGACACATTTCAAGTGCTTGGTGGCCACGTGTGGCCAATGAGTCCTCCCTCAGTCAGTGCATGGCTGGATTCTGAGACACTAGGCATCTGCCCTCCTCCCTGTGGTATATCTGTAAACCATTGGGACTCTGCCTCTTCCCGCTGGCCTGCTACAGGCCCTTCCCAGAAGCCGCTTCCTCCAGCTTCATGCTTTCCCATTGTGGCTGCTTGCACAGTGCTTCCTCTGATGCTGTATGTAATCTCTGCCCTAGGGCCCAACGCTGTAACTGTCTGCAGGCAAGAGAGGTCCCAGGAAGGACAGGTGGATGGGGAGGGAACAGTTGGCATCTTTAATGCTTTGTCTTGTGTTACAGTCGTGAGCTGGCTGGAAGCGTTAGACGTCAAGGAACAAACCAGGTGGGATTAAGGTCTGGGGTCCCACAGCCAGTTGCAATGCTTGGGCAGCAAATCCAGCCTCCTTAATTAAGAGTTAGACCTGGAGTTCCCGTCGTGGCGCAGTGGTTAACGAATCTGATTAGGAACCATGAGGTTGCAGGTTCAATCCCTGGCCTTGCTCAGTGGGTTAAGGATCCGGCATTGCCATGAGTGGTGGTGTAGGTTGCAGATGCGACTTGTATCCCGAGTTGCTGTGGCTCTGGCACAGTGGCTACAGCTCTGATTCGACCCCTAGCCTGGGAACCTCCATATGCCACGGGAGCGGCCTAAGAAATGCCAAAAAAAGACAAAAAAAAAAAAATTAAAAGAGTTAGACCTCTTCCACCTGTTATTCCCTCACAGCTATCCTTGACCTCCAGGACACCTTGGGGGTCACTGGTCTAACTCCACAACCAGTGCAAGAGCCCTTTGGAAGCACCTCCAGCTGGAAGTTTTTTATGACAAAAAAAAAAAAAAAATGCCCTCTCAGGGCAGAGGCAGCCACTGGGCTCAGAGCTGGGAGAGGCAGACACCGTCCCTCCCCAGGATGTGTGCTTGGCAAGCGGGGCACAGGTGGATGGAAGGCCGCCCTCACACCCTGCCGGTCAGACTTCTTCAGGGGCTACCTGGCTGCGACTGAAATGATCTGGGGACAAGGAGCCACAGAGATGCCAGTTCAGTCTCTCCCTCCCTCCCTCGCCGCTCCCTCCCTCTTTCTCAGTGGTCCTCTGTGGGCAGAATGGAATTGATGCGTGAGATGCTTTCACCATCAATCCACACGGCCCAATTCCCTCTGGCTCTTCTGTTCTTAGCATGATAAACATCCATGAATCCCCCACCCCATGTGAACCACAGGGCCAGTTTTCCTGCATCCCACAACCTGCCTTTCCCAATGGGGGGAACTACCAGCCCCTTCATCATTATTTTGCATCTTAGTGCTTTTGTATGTCTTTTTTTTTTTTTTTTTTTTTTTTTGCTTTTGACCACCTTCACCCACTTTGCCCCCCCCTCCCCATTCCCCAACCTCTGGCAGCCAGCAGTCTGTCCCCTGTACCAGTGAGTTTGGAGGTTTTGTTTTGTTGTGGTGGTGATTATTTAGATTCCACTCTTAAGCGAGATCATATCATACTTGGTTTTCTCCGATTTATTTTATATAATGTGTTTCTTTGAAAAAGCATATTTTTTATTTTTGCGGCTTGACTTTTTGAAAAGGAGTATCATGTCATTTGTCATCTTTGGGGACCCTTTCCACTTACCATGACATTAGGTTTGTTAGGGAACTGGTAACCCAAACTGCCCACCTTGGCCAGGCAGGACAGCAGCTGCTTGCATGAGCTGACTCACAGCAGGAGACCCCAATTAGGAGCATGAGGCTGCCCTAAAGACTAACCGGGAGGGTGTGGGCGGGGCCCATAGGAGGGAAGAGCCCACCAACTTCCCAGGATCCTTGGCGCTGGAATCCATCTTGGCTGAGAGATGCGCGCGCCACCAGGAAGGACCCGGGACCAGACCAAATATGGGCCAAGCAAGACGATTGGCCACAGACAACCCAGAAACGAACCCCATTCATGTAAAAGCTGAGACTGCGAGCCACAGGGCAGAGCACTTCCCCTGGTTCCCTCTCCGTGCTGCTCTCCACCCAGGCCCCCTTCCCAATAAAGCCTCTTGCTTTGACAGCATGTGTGTCTCCTCCAACAGTTCATTTCCAAGTGTTAGACCAAGACCCCATGCTCGGACCCTGGAAGGGGTCCCCCTTCCTGCAACAGATTCACCTACATCCACTTGACTTGTGTCATATATGGCACGCTCATCTCCCACTGATGAGCCCCGGGCCGTTTCCAGATTTTGCTGTTGTGAACATCCGTGTGTGTCTGTCTGGCCTGCACGTGGAAGTGCTCTTGGGCATGCGTGTCCAGGGCTGAACTTGTAGACTGACAGGGGTGTGTGTGACTGTGATGTCTGGGGATGAGGCCAAGTCGTTTTCTGAAGTGGTGGTTCTGTGTTGCCCTCCTGCCAGCAGTTCTGTGGATCGAAGTTACCGTCTGGGACTCCTGGCTTTCTTCGCGGAAATTGATAAGAGGCCAGACAAGAGAATTCAGGCAAGGCTTTATTGGGACCCCTAATGCAGCAGCGGGGAGAGAAAACAAGTAACAGTTTCCCTTGCTTGCTCCCTGGTTGGGGAGTGAGTAGCTGGCTCTTCATTTGAGGCTGGTTCTTCATTTGAGGTGGGCCCAGGGGTCAGGCCAGAGGGTTGGCTTAGGTGATCTGCCCACCCCTTTGGTGGTGCAGGGGGCATGCGTAGTACCTGCTTTTTGCTGGGACACCCTGCTTTTGCTCTGGCTCTTCAGAAGTGGCAGTTGGGGTTTTAGGTTTTTTTGTATCTTCTTGCCCATAATTGGCCCCAACTGCTACATAGTTACTTTTAGTCTCTTATGGTTTCTTTGCATTTTGTTGCTGAAGGAGATGTTAGTCCAGGTGCAAAGCACTGCAGCTACTACAGCAAAGGGTCCCAGGTCCCAGGTCCCAGCCTACCTCACAAATATGTTCCCAAAACACTGGCATTGTGAGGCCCATTCCTCTAGCCAAAATCCTCTCCCCTGAAACACGATCCTTAGTAGAAACTCTGTACTTTTGATAACCATAAAATATGTAGCAGAATCTTCCAACATGACAGCTGCTCAAATATTCAAAACAATTACCTCTCTGCTTCCCTCTTCTGCTGAATGCAGGCTCCCCATTGGTCACCTTCCTGCCCACTGGTCTCAAGACTCCAATTTATTGGTGTTTCTTTTAAAAGGTGGGGTCCCCAAGGGTCCAACCCAGAATCTCAGGAGGGCTCAGAGGATGGGGCTCTTGTTTTCATTTTGTAATTTGGGGGGCTACTTTTGACTATTATCCTTCCATGTCCCTCTCTGCTGGTTTCATTTTAAGCTTGTGGTCAAGCAAAAGCAAATATTTATTTTTATTAACGATTTTTATTTTTTCCATTATAGTTAGTTTATAATGCTCTGACAATTTTCTACTGTACAGCAATGTGACCCAGTCACACATAGATGTATACATTCATGTTGCTGCAAATGGCATTATTTTGTTCTTTTTTATGGCTGAGTAGTATTCCATTGTGTACATACACCACCTCTTCATCTGTCAATGGACATTTAGGTTGTTTCCATGTCTTGGCTATTGCGAATGGGACTGCAATGAATGTACGGGTGCATGTGTCACCCTCAAGTATTTTTTTTTCTTCCGCAGGATTTAAAATTAGGCTAGCCCTCCCAAAACAGCTTGGTAAACTGTGAAACACCCTATGTCAGTACAAACTACTGTCCTTGTCGTCAGATTGTTGTCATCCTCGGTCCAGCTGGGACCCAAGAGAGACTGTTCCCTACTTCCTCTGTTCCAGCTTCTTAGCGCTGACCTGCAGTATCTTCTAGACTCTTCCAGTCCCCCGCCTTCTCAGCCTGCAGAGGCTCGCCTGTTGGAAAGCATGTCTCTTATCCTCATGCAGTAAATCAGGAGCAGGAAAGCCACGTGCCAGGCCTTAGGCTCTGGAGCTCGCTGGGTGTCTGTGGGTGAGGTTTTCCAAGCAGCCAGGAATTCCTCGGCTGTCTTATCATTCAGCCCACATTTCCCCCTGTCGTCACTCCGTATCCTGGGACACTCCCTCCCAGGCTCTGCTCATCCTGGGTAGCCTGGCCCTGCAGCGCCTTCCTTATCTGGCAGCCTTATCCCATGGAAGGGGGTGCCTTTAATTTGACATGTTTTGGCTCTCCCTGCTTCCTTTGTAAAGAAATCAAAGGCTCTTTTTCAAAACCTCTCTTAGATTTTTCTCATAAGTGGTTTCCTTTCCGGGGCAGTCCTGGGGCAGAGGGTTCGAAGAAAGAGTTAAAAAGAGCCTCCAGTGTGTGACAATGGGCATTTGTTTAGCGTTTTTGATGTTCCTTCTTCCCTGGGAATCCATTCCCCCCCGCCCCAAGACACTGAGGTACTGGCTTTCAGTCCTCACGGGGAATTTGCTCAAAGAATGAGCCGTTTCAGCAGCGCTGGCGTTGGGAAGGGACCCTGTGCTGCTCAATCCGTGACTAAATGGAGAAGAGACAGGAAGGGGAAAAGGATGTGATCCCAAAGCGTGTTTACAGGAGAAACAACAAAATACCCACTTCTCATTTCCTGCCTCCTCCCCTGGGAATGGGGTAGATTCCAGATTCCACACTGAGTTCCTGTGCAGATGTTGGGGTGTTTCTTGCTCTGCTTGGCAGTCCTGGGCATGCGACGGTCATCGCCCTCCCCCGGCAGGAGGTAGCTTCCATGGATGAGGGAATTTCTAAAATGCTGACTTCCTTTTTTTAAAGTAACATTTCCCAATGTGTTTCTGATGATAAAATAACACATTCCCTTTATAGAAAATGTGGGAAGTGGAGAAAAGTGTATCAAAGAAGAAAATGAATGCCGGCTGTGGCCCCACTGTCCGAGATGCAGCGACACGTGTGGTTCATTGGCAGGCCCCCTGCCCAGGCACACACGTGGGAAGCAGGAGTGGAGGAGCGATCACAGTGGCCTCTCTGTTTGTTTCCCACGTCCCTTCAGTCCTGCTTACTGGGTGGTTCTTCCTCCCTCTTGACTGAGCATCTGAGCAGCAGCCTGACTCTCTAGAAATCCTGGAGTGATGCAAAGCCCTGTGGTTATTCTTGTTTGCTAGACAGTATGTCTGATGCTTAGCATGTCCAGCCTGATAGGACATCCAGACTCTGAGCTAGGTCTAAAGCAAGGTTTCTTGCCAGCCGAGAACCAGGCGCAGGGGCCCGTTCTTTGTCCCTCACCCTTCTCCCACCACCCCACTGGGTATTGGTTGCCCCCACTCCCCAGGAGTAGGAGGTAAAAGTGGCTGGAAAGTTTCCACTGCACAGCTTCATGCTTTGGGGACCCAGGCAGACCCTTGTCCCCTGGTGCCTTTGGTGGCTTCTGCAGATCCACCACAGGGAATATTCTAGCATGCATCCCTGGCCTTGGCAAATGAATCACCGAAGCCTGGCTGCCCATCCCAGGGCCTTGCTGGGCAGAGTCCAGGCTCTCCCACATGTCAGCCCTTCATCACACGTGGCCAGCTTCTGGCCACCAAAACTATCAGCCGTACGTGGCCTGAACAGACTGCGGATGCGCTAGAGCCAGCTGCCGTGCTCCCTTGCCTGCCTGCCAGTGCCCCTGGCCAGCCATCACTTGTCCCCCTCCACTCCCCGGAGTCCTGTGCCAGACACTGACTGCAGGGTCCTCCCAGTAAGTCCTTCCAGCAAGCTGTGAACCCCTTTCTGTGGGGCCTGAGGTGACTGGACCACCTCGCCCTGCATCCCCTTCTCAGGGAAGGGGTGGTCTTGCCACGAGAAACCCCCTTGCATGTCCTCATCCTCCTCTCTACCTCATGGTAGGTGATTTGCATTGAGGGCTTTTTGGAGTTTTAAAAACAAACTTTAGCTGCATGCCTGATGGCACAAGTGCCCAGGGGGCCCAATGTTACCAAAGTTCACTTTGCTCTCCGGTCTCTGGCGTCATCACTACCTGTCCTCTTGTGTTGGCACCACATGGACAGATGGACTGAAAGATTGACATGTGGGTGGATGGATGGCCATGTGGATGATCAGACAGACGGATAGACAGACAGCCCTAAGCCTGGAATTAGACTAATTATGTCGTAACCATGAGCGAGTTATTTAACCATTCTGTGCCTCGACTTTGTCATCTGTAAAGTGAACATATTCAGAGTGTTAATAATAGTACGTTTTTCATGAGAGGATTTTAGGAAATTAATGAGAAAATATATATCAAGAGAATTGCACAGTCCTGGCAAATAGGAAGCACCCAAAGGACGCTCATTTTTGTTGTTAAATACATAACTATCTTCGTTTAGAATATCGTAAACATTTTCACCCTAAAATGTTTCTAAGTGAGAGTTCCTGTGTGACTCAGTGAATTAAGGATCTGGCGTTGTCCCTGGTTCGATCTCTGGCCCCGAGAACTTTCGAGTGTCATGGGTGTGGCCAAAAAAAAAAGAAGCTATTTCTAAATGCATGTTGTGAAATGGATGTGAAATATTGTTTGGGTGTTCCAGAATTCATTTAACCATTTTCCTTATTGGAAATTGAGGATGTTTGTCACTTTTCTCTATTCTAAGTAACCTAAGTTTCTATCTGTATCTGGTGATTTCCTCTGGAGAGAGTCTAGGCTGTTGTAGCCCCACGTGGTAGTTTTTTTTTTTTTTTTTTTTAATTTTATTTTTTAACTTCATGATTTTTATTTTGTTCCATTTTACTTAATTCTGACTATTTCTACTGTACAGCAAAGTGACCCAGTCATATGTGTATGTGTGTATATACATATATATTCTTTATCTCACATTATCCTCCATCATGTTCCATCATAAGCGACTAGATATAGTTCCCAGTGCTAGACAGCAGGATCTTGTTGCTTATCCACTTCAAATGCAATAGTTTGCATCTACTAATCCCAAACTCCTACTCCATCCCCACTCCCTCCCCTCGTTTGTTCCTGAAGTCCATGAGTTTCTTTTCTGTGGACAGGTTCATTTGTGTGTATTGTCTTACCCAGAGCCAAAATATTCTTAACCCAGGAAATTTGTTGGTTCAGAGCTCTGTTTAGCTGTTTCACCTTGCACTTCTGTAGGGCTAAGGAAGGTGAGCCCTTTGGCATGCCTTTTGGTCATATGTACCCACATTATCACCAGATCACTTTCTGTTGGGGTTTTAGTGTTTTTCCTCTTGATTTATGCGAACTCTATATACTAAGTAGATATGTTGTTTTATTTGTCTTTTGCAAATAATCAGCTCAGTTGGTTTTTAAATTGTAGCGGTGGTGTTCCTGATCATAAAGTGACATCACAGGATGGTCTGGGGTTGGAATTACTCAGTAAAGAACGATGGGCTGATTACTCTGCTGCCCAGCAACTAGGTCATTCATTTCTGCTTCTCTCTCTGACACACCAGGGGATTTGTCACGACCTTGAATCTGAGCCTGCTGCCTACTTTGTAATAATTCTTCAGGGTACCTATTATTTTACAACTAGACACAGAGGGCAGGTTTTAAGTGATTTTCTTAAGGGGATATTGTGAGAATCTGTTGTTGAATGTAGGAATGTCTGGCTCTGAATTCTGCATTTAGTCTTTGCTGACTTTTCCCTCTTATCATGTGTTTTTCATCTGTACACTTACTTTCATTGTACATTTTGGAAGGAACCTCGATTTGACCTCATGACCCCAAGGTTTGATGGTGCCAGCCTTGCCTCCTGGCCCTTCATTGTGCCTCCAGCCCCAGGTTTGGGCAGCTTCCTGTAGGAGGAGGTAGGGTCCAGAGCCAGACGAAAGACACATTTCAAGACACTGTCAAATCCTGCTGCTTGGAAGCTAAGAATAAAAGGAAGAGGAAGGCAGGATCAGAGGCCAAATGATTATAGGGGGAGTTGTAGAAAATTGCAGAAATCATTACATGATTGCTCGGAACATCCTGTCTTCCTGCTCTGTATTTTTGTAATAATCCAGGATTTCCCTTTTCAACAGACATGCACTTGGATACCATGCTTGTCATGGACCTTTAAACAGAACAGACGTCTACTTTTTTCTCTTTTCTTTTTAGGGCCGCACCTATGGTGTATGGAAGTTCCAGGCTGGGGGTTGAATTGGAACGGCAGCTGCTGGCCTACACCACACCCACAGCAATGCCAGATCCCTGACCCACTGAGCGAGGCCAGGGATCGAACCCATATCCTCATGGATATTAGTCAGATTCATTTCCACTGTACCACAACGGGAACTCGAGACTTCTATTTTTTAAAAATGTAACTGCTCACAGACATATCAGTACTAACAAAATGTACATCAAAAAACTAACTGGGAGATGAGAAGTTGAGTCAGAAGTAGCTGTTTATTCAGTATTTAACAGCACTGGCGAACAAAATCTTTCAAATGAAAAAATTCAGGTAAACAAATGAATAATGTTAAAAAGTAAGGCGTTCCGACTGTGGCACAGTGGGTTAAAGGATCCCACATTGCAGAAGCTGAGGCACGCAAGTCACAGCTATGGCTGGGATTCCATTTCTGGCCCAGAAACTTCCATATGCCTTGGGTGCAGCCATGAAAAAAAAAAAAAAAAGTGAAAATGCCGATCACAGTGAAAGAAGGAAAATTTGGCACTGCCATGATGGGCTGCTGGGCAGTGAGTAATCCCTCTGTTTTCAGAGGATTTTTAATGACAAGGGGAAATGCTTGTGGTCCACTGGGGAGGGAAGAAAGTGAAAAGCAAAACTGCAGACACCCCAAAAAACAAAATAAAATTAAAAAAATAATACAACAACGGCAGCCATGCTCATTGCGTGATGCTGGTATTTCCTGTGTAGACCCACAGAATCTATGTACACGGTGAGGCTTTGGGGAAGACATGGGAATGAACCACATTGAGGTTCACGTGGCATTTCCTCTGAATGGAATGTTTCCTTCTTTAGACTTGTCTGATTTTTCCAAATTTCATTGACATATATATATTTGTCTTTTTAGAGTCACACCCATGGCACATGGAAGTTCCCAGGCGAGGAGTCCAATCGGAGCTGTAGCTGCCGGCCTATACCACAGCCACAGCAACACAGATCCTTAACCCACTGAGCGGGGCCAGGGATGGAACCTGGATCCTCATGGATCCTAGTCAGATTCGTTTCCACTGGAGCCACTACAGGAACTCTATGTATTTTCTTAATGATCTGAAAAGAGGAAATACAGTTTAAGCCTTATATGTTTAAAGAAGTTGGAAGTTCTATTTCTAAATTTTCAAGTTGCAACTTCAAATCTGGCTTATTTTTTCAGCTTGTGCACTTGGTTTTCCCTGATCTTGCCTCCCGGAGACTGGGCACAAGAGGAAGTGCCAGGTGGGTTGATCATTTTTGTGTTTTTTTATTATTTTTTAAAATTAAAACAGTATTTTTATTAAAGCGTAGTTGATTTACAATGTTGTGCCAATCTCTGCTGTACAGCACAGTGACCCGGTCATACATGTATATAATCTATAATTCCCTTTCTTATATTATTTTCCATCACGGTCTATCCCAAGAGACTGGATAGAGTTCCCTATGCTGTACAGTAGGACCTCATCGCCCATCCATTCTAAATGTCATAGTTTGCATCTATTAACCCAAAACTCCCATCCCTCTCTGCTCCCCCCGCCCCTTGACAACCACAGGTCTGTTCTCTCTGTCTGTGAATCTGTTTTATTTTAAATGTTGAATACACACATTTTGAAAAATCACGTAATGCGTGGCCCCCAAAATGTAAAACCAAATGAATGATGCATATCACCTGGTACCAAAGACGTCCCCTAATTACATGAAATCCCTAGTGCCTGATATAATTCAGGTGATACCAGAAATGTTCGTTTCTATTTTCTTGAGAGATTTTGTTAAAATACAAAAGTCATAGAGAATTTTTTTTTCAGTCCTTCAGACGTTTAGACATGTCAGTGTCTAATCATTGAAATAGTGAAGTCATTACACCCCTAGAACCATAAGACTGTTTTAATTACTCTCCAGACTAAAGTTTCTAAGCGTTCTTCTAATTCACAGATTGGAATGATATTCAGGAGACCGAGGTATCCCAGGTGATATTTTTAATGGGAAAGGAAATTCCAGTGTTATCGGGTGCATCCTGTGATAATTCTCACTTAGTTTTCATTGTTATTTGTTGTTGTTTTAAATCAAGAAAAATCAGGAGAAATCAGTGAGACGAGGAAATCGGTAAGGAGGGATGGGAGCCTGCCACCCATGAAGGAGTCGAAGACGCAGAAGAGTTTGCCGAGCTAAACACTGGGCAAGGGTGGATTTGAAAACCTCCCCTCCTGCTGCCTTTTCTGGGCTCAGCAGAGGAGGAAGGGCCTCCTTTCCTGGGGGGTCTGAGAACCTGAGCTGGTTCAGCAGAGGGAGCCCTGGGGTCGGCCCGCTTCACTTTGAGAAGGTCAATGGCAGGGCTGCGGGAGCCTTTCCGGGTGGCATCTCTATGATTGGATGTCACCAACTGGGAGGCAGAGTAGAGCCTGTTTCAAAGCCAGTGGTTTTGAAATAGTTGGAAATTGTCAGGCTTGAAACTGTCTGCCTAACAGAGCTTGGTCAGGCCACATGCCTGATTAGCTTTTCCTAGTAAATGGAATCAATGATGAAACCAGGAGAACTCCAAGTCTTCCTTGGCTAGTCTGTTCGGTGTCTTCTCTAAAGCAGACCAGTGGTTTGCCATAATCTTCAGGACAACCTTTATTTTTCAGGTATCATTATGACGGCATCTGTATGAAGAAAAGTTCTTTGTTCTATGCCCAATATTGCTACCTTCTGGGTGGAAAAAGATTTCACAGGTGAGTGTCTGTCACAGGTATTTTGATCGTAGGTCACAGCCTTAGGACTGTTTTGTACTTTAGCTGAATCTAACTGGTGCAGTGGCTGTTCTGCCGTTCTTTCTTCTTATGGATGGAAACACACAGTCCCATCAACACGCCTCCAACATGGACAGCCTTAGTCTCTGGCACCGTCATTGGCCAGAGAAATGCACATCGCATTGGTTTCCCTGGGGACTGGTCCTTCCCGTCATTATCTCCATTGCCAAGGCCACTGTTCATTAAGTCTTGATTCTTCTCACTTCCTCTGTAAAATTGAACAGAATTGGCCTTTTCTTTCTTGAAACATCCTCTAGCCCCTAGGACCCTCCATTCCTTCTGTAGAATGACCCCATCTTGGTCTCCTGACCTCTCCCCTCCCCGTCCAGGGCAGGCATTGCTCTGACATCCAGCCCTTTATAAGCAAATGTGCTCTTCCTACACTTTGGCCCCAAGACAATTCATCCTTTCCTTTCCTCTGTTGCTCCCTCCATGGACCACTCCTGCTTCTAAATCATTTTCGCTGCTCCTCATCTCTCCCACCGCCTAGGCCCTCCTGGGTGACTGTCCACTGGACATTTCCATCCAGAGGACCCCATGGTGCCCACAGTGAGGACTGAATTTAACTTCATCCCTTCCCTCCAGGCCTCTCAGACTCTTGACTTCCTCATTTCCATCTTTAATCGCAACAGATAGAACCTGCGCAGAGGGTCACCCCAAAGCCATCCGCAAATCCCTTGGGTCACAAGTCCTGTTGATTCTTCCTTTTCAGGTCTCCTGAGCCACTCTTTCTGGTCATTGATGTTTCCCTAAGCCCTCATCATCTCACACTGAGATTATTTCCGTGGATCCTGGGTGGCCTCCCTCTCCTCAGCCTCACCTGTCTAAACACAGCAGGAGACTAACCTTCCCCAAATTCTGCCTTGTCTTTGTCTCTTCCTTTTTATTGGTCATGACCGTGGCATGTGGAAGCTCCTGGGCCAGGGACCGAACCTTCACCACAGCAGTGACCCAAGCCACTGCAGTGACCATGCACCAGCAGGGAACTCCCTCTGTCTCTTTCATGCTCAGAAACACTTGGGTGCTTGCTCACACATCCTGATAAAGCCACACCCTCTCTTTCCCAGACTGATGTCTGCACCCAGTTCATCCCCATTGCACTTTCCAACCACGTGGCCTCTTTCTCCCCATATAAACCGTTGGTTTCGGCCATACTCACTTTTCTCTGAATACATTAGTTGTGGTTCTGTATTTGCTCCCGTCACTCTGTCCTTCCTTGAGGTCACTCCTTCTCTCTGTCTCGTTGGACCTCCCTGAGTCCTGCTCCTTCCTTGGGGACCACCTGCTCCGTGAAACCGTCCCCAGCTACCTTGGCTCTAGGAAAGGCCCCCTCCTCCACTGTCACCCACTGTTCACTGGCCATCTACACAGTCAGCGTTCTTCTTCATTCATTAATTGTCCCTCCAGGCTTCATGCGGCATAGGTGGATGAGCCTGTATCCATATAGCCAAAGGCAATTTTAGCTTCAGTTCTAGCGTGCATCATGATGACAAGCGGCCCTTTCCCTCTCAAATATGTTCTGGTGTGGACGGTGATTCTAACACATTGTATAGTGACCTTTTGTACAAGGTGTCTTGCATTGTAAGGCAGCTGCAGAGGGGGAGCCGTGAGAAACCACCCCCACGGGTAAGACATGGATCCTTGCCCTTGATGGCATGACAGGGGAGACAGAAGGACATTTATAACGTGATGGTGTCAGAAGGGTACAGAAGGTCTCTGAGAACTTGGAGAGCACAGATCTGGGGCCAGGGAGCTCGAAGATTCTGTGAAAGGTGTGCTTTGAGCTAAGCCGTGAAGGACAGATTGGAGTGTTGATGGCTGGGTAGGGAGACAGGAGAGAGAGGTAGCCCATGCTTGGGAGGCCCAGGAGCAAAGATGGGGTGTGAAGGCAAAGGCCCTGTGCACCGGATGTGGGGATGGGCTGGAGGACCAGCCAGGAGGAGGGCTCTGCATCCTTGCTGGGAGCACAGGTGTCTGGAAGCCTTGGGAGATGTCCTCTGGGAAATGGGTGGCATCGTTTTGGGGACCTCTGCCAGGCCAGGAGCCATGGGGACTTGGCTCGTCTTCACTCCACCATTGCCGAAGCACAGTGCCCGCCCTAAAGCAGCTGGTGAAATGTGAAAAACTTGGAACTGGGGCTTAAGGAGATGAGACCAGAAGGAGAGTGACAACAGCCAGGAAATGATCCTCAGGCTGCCGCAATCCTTCTGATGGGCATCTGAACCAAAACGGAGGCGGGGCTGCAAGACCCTCCTACGGCAGCGGGCTCTTCAGATGGTTAAGTCTGTGTCCACAGGAGGCAGGACATGACTCAGATGACCCGGGTCCCACAGAAACCTCAGCCTCAACCTCAAGTCACATCATTACTGTCGGTCTCCAACCAGCTCTTCCTCTTACGTCTCTTATTGAGCCCTTAGTCACAGGATGGAAAAATCAGAGCAGCCAAAATAGAGAAGTTAGGGAAGGGAGTAGGAAGGACAAGTGATTCACTTCAGTTGTAGTTGGAACCTGCCTCGTGCAAATGCCCTTCTCTCGCTTGCCCAGAGCACCCGACAGGGCAGGCCCTGGGCTGGGGTGAGAGGCCATTGGTGTCCTGAGGCCTCTGGGTTGATGTCACAGAGAAAGGGGCTGGAACTAGTCTTTGTGGGGGATGAACAGGAAGGGCTATGAGGGAACAAAGATGAGGACTACGGTGACGTTGGCTTATTCACAACATCAGTCCAGCAAAAGGACTTTTTTTTTGGCTGCGCCCACAGTATACAGAAGTTCCCGGGCCAGGGGTTGAACCTGCGCCACAGCAGCAACCCAGGCTGCTGCAGTGACAGCCCCTGGTCCTTAACCGGCTGCTCCATAGAGAACTCCCAGCAGCAGGTGCTCTTAACGTCCTATGTTCCACAGGTAACTGATAATTGATCGACTCTAAAAGTCATGGCCAATTAAGAGATTTTTTAAGCGTTAAGGTTTAAAGGTAACTTCCTTACCAATTTCACCTTGTAAGAAACACCACATGTATATTTTAAAAGGCAGAAGTATAATAAATAGCAGTATTGTTGTTAATAATCTGTGAGCTGTGCTGGCAAAACTGTCTTCTGTTTCATTATCCGGCATCTTTTACATCAGGACCTGTGTGATATTTTAAAAATGAGCTCTGAAAATAAAAACTTCATCTCTCTGGTTTCTAGGTCATGAAAACTGTATCTCATCTATTCGTTTACCTGTTCTTTCAGCAAATATTTGAGTTCCTACAATTAGTCAGGCCCTGTTCTAACTACTGGTGACCAAGCCATAAGCAAGATAAACAAGGCTTCCCCTGTGGTCAGTTTCTCTTTCTTTTTTTTTTTTTTTTATTGAGGTGTGATTTACATAACAACATAATATTATCAGGTGTACAATATTATGACTGGGTCTTTGTATATATTGCAGAATGATTCCCACAATTAATCTGGTGATCATCTGTCACTGTATGTAGCTACAGAATTTTTTTCTTGTCATGATCACTTTTAAGATCTACTCTGTTAGGAGTTCTCATTGTGGCTCAGTGGAAATGAATCTGAAGAGTATCCATGAGCATGCAGGTTTGATCCCTGGCCTCCCTCAGTGGGTTAAGGATCTGGCGTTGCCATGAACTGTGGTGTAGGTCACAGACTTGGCTTGGATCCTGCATTGCTGTGGCTGTGGTGTAGACAGGCAGCTGTAGCTCTGATTCGACCCCGAGCCTGGGAACTTTTGTATGCCATGAGTGCGGCCCTAAAAAAAAAAAAAAAAGAAAGAAAAGAAAAGAAAAAAAAAATCTACTCCGTTAGCAGCTTTCAGTGTATGAAACATTATTATTAACTATAATCATCACACTCTATGTTCCAGTCCCAGGACTTATTTTATAATTGGAAGTTTGCATCTTTGACTCCCTTCACCCATTTTGCTCACCCTCCAGCACCCCCCCACCATCCCTAGCAACCACTGCCTCTATGAGCTTACTCTTTGCTTTTTTTTTTTTTTAAGATTCCACATATAAGTGAGATCGTACAGTATTTATTTTGTTCTGTCTGGCTCACTTCACTTGGCGTAATGCCCTCAAGATGCATCCATGTTGACCCAAATGGCAAGATTTCATTCTTTTTTATGGCTGAATAATATTCCATGGTGTGTATCCATTTACACAATCTCTTTATCCATTCATCCGTCAGTGAAAACCTAGGCTGTTTCCATAGCTTGGCTGGTGTAAATGATACTGCAGTGACCATGGAGGTGCATAGACCTTTTCCAGTTGATGCTGTTGTTTTCTTTGAATAAAGACCCAGAAGTGGGGTTGCTGGATCATATGATAAGTCTATCTTTGATTTTTTGAGGGACTTTCATACTGTTTTCCACAGCAGCTGCACCGATTTACATTCCCACTTACAGTGTAGGAGGAGTTTTCTTTTCTCCACATCTTTGCCAGCATTTGTTATTTGTAGACTTTTGATGATAGCTCTTCTGAGGTGTGAGGTGATAACTCATTGTGGGTTTTATTTGCATTTCCCTGATGATTAGTGATGTCGAGCATCTTTTCATGTGCCTGTTGGCCATCTGTATGTCTTCTTTGGAAAAATGCCTATTCAGGTAATCTGTCCATTTTTTCGGTCAGATTGTTTGGTTTTTTGCTATTGAGTCGTTCGAGTTCTTTATATTTTTGATATTAACCCCTTATCAGTTACATGATTTGCAAATATTTTCTCCAGTTTCACAGGTTGACTTATCATGTTAATGGTTTCCTTTGCTGTGCAACAAGCTTTGTAGTTCGATGTAACCCCACTTGTTTGTTTCTGCTTTGGTTGCTTTTACTTTTGGTGTCAGATTCAAAACATCACTAAGATCTGTGTCAGGGATTCTAGGAGTTTTATGGCTTTAGGTCTTACATTCAAGTCTTTAGTTCATTTTGGGTTAATTGTGTGTATGGTGTAAGATAGTACTCTAGATTTATTCTTCTGCATGTGTCTGTTCAATTTTTCCAACGCCCTTTGGTGAAGAGAGTGCTTTTCCCCATTGTATATTCTTTGCTCCTTTGTCATAAATTAATTGACCGTATAGGTGTGGGTTTATTTCTGTGGGCTCTCTATTATGTTCCATTGATCTGTGTATTTTAGGGGTGATCTCTTGTGTCCTGGGCATTTGGGTTGTGTTAGGAGACTTTTGACCCTATTTAAATTTTCTATTTAGCAGGCGGTCACCCTGTGTAGGCAGAGCATATAGACTCCGACTTAGTTTTGTGGGCTGTAGTTCTGGTGACACTTTAGTTTTCTGATCAAGCTGTTCTGATCTGCCTCGTTCTTCTGGCCCTGCTGGGACTTTCCATGGGTTCCTCGCTGGTGCCACCTGCAGGGGCAGAACCCACCTCTGGGGGCTGCCTTCTCCTGGGAGCAGACAGAGCCAGAGTGCTGGGCCTGGGTCCCCTTGTGCCACATGCCAAAGGGCAGGGAGACACCGAATTCTGCTGGCTTTGCCCCTCTGCGTCAGACACTTGCCCTTCTGAGCTCCAAGCAGAGACCAGGAGTTGAGTTGGTCAGGGCTTCAGTTCTGTCCCTGCAGTGGGTCTGCCCCTGTCACTGCCCTGGGTATGGAGTGGGGTGCTCAGCCCACTGAGACTTTGGAGCTGCCAATTGGGGCTGCATGGTCCTTGCTGGGCTCCCTCTTTTGGGTCCCTGGCTAGAGCTGCAGACTTGCCTTGGCACTGAGGTCTCTGCCTGTTGACAGTTTTGGGGTACGGGTCCCTCCCGTGCCCAGTCCAGAAATACATAGAAGATTTAAAAAAAACAAACGAACACCCAAACAGGGAATTCAGCACATTGTCACTTCTCCCGTCCTGGGTTCCCCCGTCAGCCCACTTCTCTCCAGCTCTCAGTGCCCTTTTATCATGGGCGATGGAGTCATTTCCAGGGTATTTGTTTGGATTCGAGGTCAGGAGCAAGGAAAAATAAATCTGCTTCCTGCTCCCTATACGTAATTCTAGCAACCTTGGAAACTTTTTGAAAGCAGATCTTTTATACATTATAAAACAATGTTCCCAGTGAGTTGAAGGCTCGATTATATGCTTGCTCTTAATCAATTAAAGTAGGATGAGTTCAAACAGGATGACGAGGACTTTTGATGGGGACGGGATGGCACAGACCTCGTTTCTTTCTGCTCCTCCCTGCTCAGTACAAGTGTAAACCCTGGAAATAATGCCAGAAGCAACCAGAGGGGAACTCTGAAAGCTGATAAGAAGAAAGTGAGCAGGTTGGGGACCCCAGGACAGCAAAACCAGCACAGGGGCGGGGCATCTGACATCCACCCTTAACTACCCGACCAAGCCAGAAAAGGCATCCTGGAGGAACTCCCTCTTTCTGGAGTTTCTCTAACAATATCAGGCGAGGGGAAGCCAAAGGGAGATTCCTGTCAAACATCAGCAGTAAGGGAAAACTGCCCTTCCTTGCTGAGTCTGAGACACCCCCTTTCCATCAGGAATTCTGCTAGGAATGTGAGCTGATCCGGCAAGACAGACCCAGCTGCAGCAGGTGTCCTGGTCCAGGGAGCTTCTTTGGCCCCCAGCCCCTCCCCTGCCTGGGGAAGGAGCTCTAGCACCCCAGGCAGCACCGGCAACGAGCCCTTAGCCCAGGTGATGATTTACTGCAGAGACCGCTCCAAAGGGAAAGGGAGGCAGGATCTGGAGAAGTCACAGGCAGCCTGCCTCATGCCCTTGTCTTCCCATGCTCACTCCTCTGTGCAGAGACAGCAACACTCGGTGAAGTTTCTGCTCAGGGAGGCCCACCCGAGACACCACACTCAACCTGTTTACCGGAGGCTGGTCACATAAGCATCTTCTGGGCATGCGCCAAATCCATAGGTTCCCACAGAGACAACAGGTTGTTCAGCATGAACTGCTTTATGTGCACCAACAGTCCAGGAAGAGTGAACCCCTCTTACCTGCTACCTGTTGCCTGAGAACCACTGTAGAAGCCAAGTTCCCAGATGCCAGCCACGGGCCCTTCCTGCAAGCAGGCTTTTCTCAGGACAGCAGTCTCAGGCCTATTGTGTTCTGTCTTCTCGACACAAGAGCAGGACCCTGTGACTAGGCTGAGGAAGCACCGGATTGCACTCTTGAGATGAATTGTGTGGTGTGGGAATTCTCTCTCAATGAAGTTGTTTATAAAAATACTGTCAAGTTCTTTTTATAGACATTGGCAGCTTATTCTAAAAGTTATATGGAGGAGTTCCCATCGTGGTACAGCGATTAACGAACCCAACTACCATCCATGAGGATGTGGGTTCGATCCCTGGCCTCGCTCAGTGGGTTAAGGATCCAGTGTTGCCGTGAGCTGTGGTGTAGGTCGCAGACGTGGCTCAGATCCCGCATTGCTGTGGCTGTGGTATAGGCCGGCAGCCTTAGTTCTCATTCGACCCCTAGCCTGGGAACTTCCATATGCCATGGGTGCAGCCCTAAAAAAGACAAAAAAAGAAAAAGAAAAAGTTACCTGGAAAGGCAAGGCCCTAAAACAGCTCAAACAACTTTGACAAAGAAGAATCGAGTGGGAGGAAGTATTCTAAGGCTCACAAAGTAGCTGAGGTCATCAAGACAGTGTGGTTTGGTGGAGGCAGAGATACAGACCAATGCAACAGAGTAGAGAATCTAGAAATAGACCCAGTCAAATACGGCCAGCTGATTTCCCACAAAGGTGCAAGAGTAATTCAATGGAAGGAGACTAGCTTTTTAACAGATGGTGCAGGAACAGCCATACATCTACATGCAAAGAAATTAACTTCACAACTGATAGAAGAATTAACTCAGGGTGGATCACAGACTTACACTTAAGACATAAAAATATTAAAATAAAAAAAAAAATAGGAGTTCCCATCGCGGCTCAGAGGAAACGAATCTGACTAGCATCCATGAGGACACAGGTTTGATCCCTGGCCTCGCTTAGTGGATTAAGGATCAGGCGTTGCTGTGAGCTGTGGTGTAGGTCGCAGACGTGGCTTGGATCTGGCATTGCTGTGGCTGTGGTGTAGGCCAACAGCTGTAGCTCTCATTCATCCCCTAGCCTGGGAACTTCTCTATGCTGCAGATGTGGCCCTAAAAAGACAAAAAAGAAAAAAAAAAATAGAGGATCTTTGACACCCTGGGGTTAGGCAAAAAGCTCTGAGGCTTGACACCAAAACCAAGATCCATAAAAGGAAAAGCTAATGAGTTGGAGCTCATTAGAATGAAAACTTTTGTTGTTCTGTGAAAGACCCTGTGAAGAGGCTGCAAAGACAAGCTATGCACTGGAAGAAAATACCTACAAGCCACACATCTGACAAAGATAGTATCTAGATTATATAAAGAGCTTCCAGGAGTTCCCAGTATTGCCACTGCTGTGGCTCAAGTCATTGGTGTGGTGCAGGTTTGATCCCTGGCCTAGGAACTCTGATGTCTCAGGATTGGCCAAAAAAACAAAGTCTTCAAAAGTCAGCAGTAAGGAGTTCCCACTGTGGTGCAATGGAATCAGTGTTGTCTCCGCCTTGGCAGGGACACGGGTTTGATCCCTAACCCAGTCCAGTGGTTAAGGTTCTGGTATTGCCACAGCTGTGGTGTTGGTCACAACCCCGACTCAGACCTGATTCCTGACCCAGGAAATCCATGTGCCATGGAGCTGCTGAAAAAGAAAACTCAACAGTTAAAAACAATCCAATTAAAAAATTGGCAAAAGACGTAACCATACATCTTCCTGAAGAGGATCTACAGATGGCCATTAAGTATATACAAGGATGTTCAGCACCATCCATCATTATGGAAATGGAAATTGATACCACAGGTAACACACACCTCTCAGGCTGATTAATGTAAAAAATCGTGATACCACCACATGAGGGTGAGGATGCAGAGAAACCAGATCACTCACCCACTGCTGACAAGAATGCAAATGGTCCACCCACTCTGGAAACTAGTTGGACAGATTCTTCTACAACTAAACATACACTTACCATCCAAACCAGCAGTCTCACTCGTGGACATTTATCACAGTGAAATGAAAACTTCTGTCCACACTAAAACCTGTACACAGGTATTTGTAGCAGCTTTCTTTGTAATAAGCCCAAACTGAATCAGCCCTGATGTCTTTCTCTGGGTGACTTTAAGGAGTGGTCCTACCATGCCAGGGAATACTATGCAGCAGTGAAGAGGAACAGACTGTTGCTACAGTGGATTCATGGCTCAGATGGCTCTCCAGGGAATTATACTAAGTCAGAAAATGCCTATTGTAAAAGGTGCCTTCCTGTATGACTCCATTTATAAAACATTTTGAAATAAAGGACAGAAGTGTGGTTGCCAAGAGTTAGAGCCCTGGGGGTGAGGGAGCAGGAGATGAGTATGATTACAGGGGGGCAACACCAGGGATCCTGTGATGATGCAGGTGTTCTGTGTTTTGTCTGTCAGTTGAAAACATGAATCTCCATGGGTGATGAAATTGTATTCTTGTAGGAGTTCCTGCTGTGGCACAGGGGGTTAAGAATCTGTAGTGGCTCAGATTGCTGTGGAACCGAGAGTTTGATCCAGTTTTGGTTAAAGAATCCGGTGTTGCCACAGCTTATGGTGTAGGTCACTGCTGTAGCTCAGATTCAATCCCTGGCCTGGGAACTTTCATATGCTGTGAGTGCAGCCATTAAAAAAAATTGTGGGCATTCCTGTTGTGGCTCAGTGGGTTTTGAACACGAGTAGTATCCATGAGAATGCAGGTTCGATCCCTGGGCTCACTCAGTGAGGTGAGGATCCAGTGCTACTATGAGCTGCAGCATGGGTCACAGACATGTCTCAGATCTGGCCTTGCTGTGGCTGGCAGCTGCAGCTCCAATTCAATCCCTGGTCAGGGAACATCCACATGCCACAGGTGCGGCCCTAAAAAGTGAAAGAAAAAAAAAAATTCTTGGAATTGTTAACAGACACGCAAAAGTTAGTTTAAGTAAAATTTGGGAAATTTGAGTCAGATCAGTGAATTGTATCAGAATCAAAAGCCAGACTGTGGTATACTATAGTTGGGCTCAGTGTTACTGTCAGGGAAATGGGCAGAGGGTCAAAGGGAATTTTCTAAAACTGTGTTCAAGTCTATAATTACCTCAGTTACAAACAACCAAGCCTTTCCCTGCAGGACAGGAGGAAGCGAGATGACTGGTCCCCTGAAGTTTCCCATCTTCCCCTGCTCATAGCCCCCCCAGTCCGACTCCGGCTTCTCCCTAAATCTCTGAGCCTCCTCCTCCTCGCCTGTGTGGGAGCAGGAACAGCGGCACGGTTGTTCGGCGGGACCCTGACCGCCTCCCCACCCCTGCCGCTTCTGCAAGTGGCTAGCCCCACGGGCAGGTGGTGTGTCAGCCCAGGGCACTGCTCACCACAGGCTTTTAGGAGCCAGAGCTCACCAGAGGGAGCTCCCCGCCCCAAACCAAAGAGGGGCATTTCCCTCATTCTCCATATTGATGGCCTTTGTCTTTTTCTCTTTTTTCTTTTTCTTTCTTTCTTTCTTTTTTTTTCTTTTTCTTTTTTTGATTTTAGGGCTGCGCTTGTGGCATATGGAAGTTCCCAAGCTAGGGATCAAATCAGAGCTACAAATGCAGGCCTATGCTACAGCTACAGCAATGCCGGATCCTTAACCCACTGAGCGAGGCCAGGGATCCAACCCTCATCCTCATGGATCCTAGTAGATTTCATTTCCGCTGCGCCACAACAGGAACTCCTTGATGGCTTTTTTCCATGGGTGCAGCAACTGAGGCCCAGTGTACACTTTCCTGCTAATATTTACCTGAGGAGTGATAGGCATCTGAATTTTTTCAAAGACATCTTGTCTTTTTTTTTTTTTTCCCCTGGACCTCATGTTAAGGAAAGATATGGAAACATCAATAAGGACATCAGCCTAGAGATATGGCTCAGAGCCAAGGCTGGTGGCTTTGAGGGACTCTGGGGTCCTTGCTTCCCCGTCACCCCCGCCACCAGGCATCACAATAAAGCATGTAATCTAATTAAAATCAGGTTAGTCTCAAGATAAGCCCCTGCTCCTCGCTCTCCCCCCTCCAGCGTCAGTGGAGAGATGCTGATGCCTGGTGCTCTCCCGCATCCACCCACCCCTCCCTCCACCCCAGCAGAAGCCTTGGGAGGACCTGATCCCCAGCCATGGACCCCCCCCCCCCACCAGCCAGGGCCTCCCATTGTTGGATACCTGAACAGGTGGCCAGACACCAGGGTCTTGGGGGAGTAGGTGTGTTGGGGGGAGTGTTGTAGTGAATCCACTGAAAACCTGCTGAGGCGGTGTCTGCCCTGCACCCAGGAGAGAACAAAGCTTGATTTTTTTTAAACAAATGAGAGGCTTAAGGCTATTTTTTTTTAAGGAAAATGACTATAAATAGGCAGTGTGTGACAGATGAAAAGAACCCCTTCCCCAAATCCAGAACATTCCCTCTCTAGGATCACGTAATCTTACGGGGAACAGTAAGACCCTAGTCTTGTTGTTCAGGGACTTGGGTCTGTGTGGGGACCTGCAAACCCTTGGGGACTCGAGGCCCAGGGATACGGTGCTCCAAGTATATTGGGAGGAGTGGGGGGGCTGAGGGAGGGAGAGCGTGTGTGTTTGTGTGCATGTATTATTGTCACATCTAGAGAAACTCATTTTTCATTTTTCATTCCCTTACCTCTTAGGCCAAGTCTCAGGCTAATATGTTACAAGGAAAACTTTCTTGTTATTTTCCAAATAGATGAATCCCCAGTGTGAATTCTGAAGTCACTTGTACAGAGAATCATGTTTCTCTCAGGATATATGGAAACTAACCCTTGCTTTCACCCCTCCCACAGCTCTCTCTCTCTCTCTCTCAGCTTTTCCAACTTAGCATATTAAAGGCCTTTAAAAAGCTTCTAACATTGGCTTTCCACAGTCCGCCCTTTGTTCTCCAAGCCTTTGTTCCTTTGCCAGCTCGTGAATTCAGGGGGCTGCCCAGCAGCCCTGCACCCTCGGAATCCAGGGATGAGCGGCCACAGCTGGCTGGCTGTGCCCACAAAGCAGAAAGGCCCAGGCTTCATCTTCCAGACTTCTCCGCCCAGGAGGGCAAGTTCACAGAGAGCTGAGGGCAGGCGGGCGATTGTGGGCGCCTCAGACCCAAGGATGTCAGAACCGCAGCAGCTCCTCTGAGCTTTTCCTTCCATTCCTGGGGCCTCAGCACCCACAGGCCTTAACCCTCCTAGCCCCGCCCCCCCCACCTCCACAGGGCTCCCTAGCCACCTCCCTCAGAGGTATCACTTGGGTCCAAGTTGCAACCCGCTTTTTGGCCTGGTCCACCCTATGTTTTGCAAAGGCTGGCTAGAACTTGTTAAGATTTCAAAAAAAATAGGCATGACATGGTTGTTGTCTAGTAGCTCAAAAAACAGAGGAGTGGAGGAGTCTGCCCTAGGCTGCACTTCCCCCTTGCTTGGGGAAGGTTTTAAAAGCAGGTAATGTTCCTAAGCTCCCAAGTCATCTCACCTGTTCAGAGCATCCATCACAGGCGTGTCCCCAGCTGAGATGCCAGGCAAGGCAGCGTGCTCTCTGCCCAGGAAGCCGGCCTTCCAGTTGCTGAGTGTTGCCTTGGGAAGGTAAAGGTGAAAAAGTTAGACTTTCAATGCCTCCAAAGGCGTCCCCGCTAGGTCATCGTTTTGCAATTAAGTTGCTCATAAAATCTAATAGGTCAGGAGAGAGTCAAGCCGTAGAAAAACAACAGCCCCCACAACACCGACAATGACGAGTCCATAAGGCTCAGCTAACCTGCTCTAGAAAGGAAGTTGCTCTTTTCGACTTTTAAGTCTCAGAACCCTCACGTTGTCCTCTGTCCTTCTCGGGTACATTGCTCGTTATGACACACATCTCTCCCTATTGGTTACGATTAAGTGCAAGGTTTGTTATCACACACGTGTGTCTTACAAGATGAAAGAGTAAAAGAGGTGGCAGAGGTGAAGATCTCAAGTCAGAGCTGGGTTTCTAGCTCTGTGAATTGTTTCTCGTTTCCCGTACGTTAAATGGGGATAATAATGACATTACTCATTACTTAATGGATTGTGGTGAGGACTAAGGGATTATAAGTAAGGTTTCTAAGGAGTTCCCTGGTGGCTCCCTGGGTTAAGGATCTGTTGCCAAAATACCAGCTACCTCTATACACTGATGCCAAATAGAAACTCAGAGACAGAGTTGGAGGAAACAGAAAAGTAGCTTTAATTGCCTGGCAAAGGGGACACAGCAGGCTGGTGTCTCAAAGACTGCCCCATGGAGCGGGTAGGGAGGAGTCTTAGAGTGTCAAGGAGCAGGGTGTCATCAGCTCGTGGACATTTTCCTGATGGGGGAGGGGTCACTGGAAGTCAGTGTCATCAACCTTCTGGTTCCAACTGGTCTGGGGTCTGCGTGCTTGTGGGCATCATAGAGTTAACTTTTTCTACCCTGTGGGGGCTTTAGCACCTGCAAAACAGCTCCAAAGACATGGCTCAGAATATTATCTATAGTCCTTGAGGAAGAACTAAATGTCCTTGACTTGGTTGAATGGCTAAACTGCTATTATTTTGTTTTCCTTTTTCTCTGTACTTTCCTTTTTCTCTGTTTTCTCACTTCTCTGATGAATTGATTCTTTGACTAAAGTTCCTCTACAGACAGAAGGCAGGTGGAGGACATGAGTGGGGGCTATTCCAGGAAGGCCTTGTAAGGTCCTACTCAGTGACAGATACAGTGCTGTCACTAATGTGGCTTGTGTCACTGCTGTGGGACATGTTCCAACCCTGGTCCAGGAACTTCCACATGCCAGCCGGGGGGACTATGACACTTAGTAATGGGTAACTGCTCAGTGTATTTTAGTGATTAGTATCTTTCGTATAATCAAAATTATGCTTAAAGCTTTTTTTCTTTTTTGTCTTTTTGCCATTTCTTGGGCCGCTCCCTCGGCATATGGAGGTTCCCAGGCTAGGGGTTGAATCGGAGCTGTTGCCACCGGCCTACACCACAGCCACAGCAACGCGGGATCCTTAACCCACTGGGCAAGGCCAGGGATCGAACCCGTAACCTCATGGTTCCTAGTCGGATTTGTTAACCACTGAGCCACGACGGGAACTCCCAATGCTTAAAGCTTTTCACAATCCTAGTAACACCTGTCCTGAGAGGAATACATATATGGACTGTTTCACTTTAGACATTAATGTATTCATCAAATTGAGGGTGTCTTCTCCTAATCAAAACCAAAATAATGAAATTCTTGTGCTTTGAGTGAGCAGTGGAATTCGATGCTTCAGTAATGGGAAGGTGCAGCTCCTTGATGACCCTAAGCAAGTACAGGATGTGAATTGGGTTTTATTGCATTTTTATCCTCTTACCTTTGTAATAGCTTCAGGTGGTTTCACTGCTGTGAGGATGATTCGTGAGGGCGAATTTTGATGCCAAAATGATGCAAATGAAAGTCTGGATTCATGACAAATGACGTCAAAACCGGAGAATGTGAATGCAAATTGTAGTTAGACCAAAAGGAACTTAAATGCCAAAACAGCATATTATGCTAACACTACATTTGAAAGATTTTACAGGAGAAAAAGGATGAGTTTGTGTGGCATCTAACCATGTTGCGGTCCTCTTGACGCCAGACCCTTTTTTTCAGCCAAATTGTTCATAAAAACTAATTAAAACAGAATGTGATTTTTATGTGTCTATACTGCACTGAGTGAAGTGGACAGTTTGCAGGACTCAGAAGAGACCTTCCTCCATCTCCCACCTTGAGGCCCTTCTAACCTTCATGTGTGGCCCGGAGGCTCTGAGTGAAGGTTAGAGAGTCTGGGAGCTGGAAAAGGTTTTGGGGTGTCAGATCCTGTCCCCTCTGCCATGGGGTGGAAAATTGAGGCCCTCGGAGCTCCAGTGACAGGAGGCCATGTAGCTCATGAGCAGTGGAGCTGGACAAGGATGCTTGTCCTATGGTGAGGTCCCCAGTTGGCCCTTCCGGCACCTCCTTTCCCCCACACCTTTCCTGGATTGGTTAAAACCTAACCTGCTGGCCCAGCCTGGCTGGGACTCTGGAGCAGGAGCTGAGGGGGCAGCTCACAGGAGACCAAGTTACTCTGCTGGGCTGACTTGCCTTTCAGTCCCTCCTGCACCCCAGGCTTCAGCCTCTGTCTCCGTCGTGTGACTTGGTGACTTGAAAGATCCCAGGCCTCGGAGGATGCTGGAGCAAGGCCCTTTTTGGGACTGGAAGCCCCTCCCTCACAGCAGGGACAGCTCTGGATGTTTGGTGTGGTTTTCTTAGAGCCCCGTTTTCACAGTGTCTGTGCTTTTGAGCACAACCTAATAAATGTCCCAAAAGACTGAAACAGAACTGCACACAGGAAGTGGCACAGGGGCAGTGACCGCCCCCTCCAGAACATGAGGCCGTCCTGGCTGGACCCTTGAGACTTCGGACTGCCGCCTCCAGGGCTCCTTGGCCTCCTCACCCTGACCCCATGGGGAAGCACCTGTCTACCAGTCCCACATCCTGGCCCAGCCAGGCTGGCCTGCAGGGTCAGCACAGCCTATGCCTGTGGTGTATACTCAGCTAAATCCGCCAGATGCCCTGGGCACCAGCACCCCTGATGTGGCCCCCTACGGACCTCCTCCTGCCATAAAGCAAGTCTCCCATAGGGATTCTTGGCTCGGCTGCTTTGTAGCCAGGCTCTAATGCTGCCACCCTGTCTTGTATGGAATTTCATGCATCTTTGCTCACCAGGGGCCTCTGAAACTGGTAATTTTTAAAATAAATAGTTGCGATCTTTTTTTTTTTTTTGGCCTTTTTAGGGCTGCACCTGCAGGATGTGGAGGTTCCCAGGCTAGGGGTCTAATCAGAGCTATAGTTGCTGGCCTACACCACAGCCCCAGCAACGCAGGATCTGAGCCACATCATAGCTCACGGCAACGCCAGATCCTTAACCCACTGAGCGAGGGCAGGGATCAAACCTGAGTCCTCATGGATGCTAGTTGGGTTCGCTAACCACTGAGCAACAACAGGAAACTCAATAATTAGGATCTTAGTAAGCCTACACATTGACCCATGTGACGGGCCATTGACCAACTGAGAGCATTCTAGAGGTGGGGAGAGATGGCCTCTCTGTCCCTTTGAATAAACAAGCCGGCCTCTTCTGGCCAAGTGGACACGGGGACTTTCTAATAGATGACCCAGTCTCTCCATGAGGTTGACAAATTTCTGTTTCCCATTATTGTTGTTTCGCTGCATAAAATCCCTCAATTCAGTGCTACAAAAATAGCACATCTCTGCAGCACCATGTCCCCTTGCAGGCCTCCGAGTGGCAAGGGGTCCCCTAGTCATCTTCCTTGTGACAGTGACGATGCAAGCCACTCTCCCTTAAATGGCTGTGGAGTTCAGCTCAAACTCTGCATTGAATAGAAACTTGGGAGTTTCACACACAAATCCAAAATAACCGTGCATCACTCTTGGTGGATTGGCCCCCAGAGCTGCTGGAGTCAGGGCTGGGGGAGGGGAGAGGGATAAGGCGGAGGGTGACCCTCGTCCTCCTTTTAAGTCTGAAGCCAGCCCTTCCAGCTTCCAGATTCCAGTTTCTTAGGGTCTAAGGGAAAGTCCCAGGAAGATGGCTGTCATCTGTGAAAGAGTTTAGTTAAGTGCTGACCAGGTTCAAGGCTGTGATAAGTACCCACCAAAGCACCCTAGCTAATCACAGGGGAAGCTCTGCTGGGCTCATCAGGCTGCCAGTTTATAGGCCTGTAAACTGTTTTTTTTTTAATTACTTAATGAATTTTATTACATTTATAGGTGTACAACAATCACCACAACCAAATTTTATAGCATTTCCACCCCAAACCCTCAGTGCATCTCCCCACCCCGCAACCTGTCTCCTATGGAAACCATAAGGTTTTCAAAGCCTGTGAGTCAGTATCTGTTCTGCAAAGAAGATCATTGTGTCCTTTATTTATTTGTTATTTTTTTATTGTTATTTCCTAAACACAATTTTTTTCCCACTATGCAGCATGGTGTCCTTTTTTTCAGATTCCACATGTCAGTGATAGCATTTCATGGTGGTGTCTTATTGTCTGACTGACTTCACCTAGCATGATAATTTCTAGGTTCATCCATGTTGCTGCAAATGCCGTTATTTCTTTCCTTTTGATGGCTGAGTGATATCCATTGTGTATATGTACCCCATCTTCTGGATCCACTCCTCTGTTGATGGATATTGAGGTTGTTTCCATGTCTTGGCTATTGCATAGAGTACTGCAATGAACACTGGAGTACATGTCTCTTTTCCAGTCATGGTTTTCTCTGGATAGATGCCCAGGAGTGGGATTGCTGGATCCAGTGGTAGATCTGTTTTTAGTTTTCTGAGGAATCTCCATACTGTTTTCCACAGTGCTTGCACCAATTTACATTCCCACCAGCAGTGTCATAGGTTTCCTTTTTCTCCACACCCTCTCCAGCACTTATTGTTTGTAGTCTTTTTGATGATGGCCGTTCTGAATAGGCCTGTAAACTGTTGAATTAACGAGAATGGGATGGGCCCCCCCAACACAGGTTCCCCTAACACCCCACTCCCATGCTGTCATAGCAAGGTCTTTGCAATTATTCATGTGACAGCTTTTTTCCTTTGGGGGTTTAACCTCTGGGGAGGGCAGACCTTATCAGTCTTGAGCACAGGTGGATCCACCAGGACACCACATGTAGTAGGCATGCAATCGTGAATGAGAGATGGATGGATGGATGGATGGATGGAGCTGAATGTATTCATGTCTTGCATTCATTTTCCAAAAAAAGACATATTAGGAGCAACAGGTGAACAGATGTGGATTGTAGAGAAAGTGCTCTCCCTCCAATTAAGAAAGCATCATGAGTGATTTTTAAGTTATCTCTTAAAGGCTGATGATCATATTTTCCCACTTAAATTCCTTTTATCTTAGCCCTTTATTCAGTGAACTTTTTTTTTTTTTTTTTTTTTTTTTTGTCTTTTTGTCTGTTGTTGTTGCTATTTCTTGGGCCACTCCCGCGGCATAAGGAGGTTCCCAGGCTAGGGGTCGAATCGGAGCTGTAGCCACCGGCCTACGCCAGAGCCACAGCAACGCGGGATCCGAGCCGAGTCTGCAACCTACACCACAGCTCACGGCAACGCCGGATCGTTAACCCACTGAGCAAGGGCAGGGACCGAACCCGACCTTGGTTCCTAGTCGGATTCGTTAACCACTGCGCCACGACGGGAACTCCTCAGTGAACTTTTATTGCTGACAGTTTCATCTTTCTTTCTAGGTTTTATTCTTATAGATGGTGGTTATGGTTTATTGTTTTTGTTGATAAATGTCTTAGCATCTTTGTGGCCCTGGGCTGTTGAAAAATTTCCCCTGGAGAAACTCCATCATAGTCCACACCTACCCAGGATGTCATTGAGACATGACAAATAGAGTGCCTGAGACATTTTGGATTCTCTCCACAGCCATCAACCTCTGTCTTCTCCAGGCTGAACAGATCCCATGCCCTGAAACCCTTTTGCCATCGAGCAGTCCAAAGTATGGTTCCTGTTATGATAACAACTCTTACTGAAAGATGAAGAGGGTGGCTTTCTCCTGGGGGTACAGCCAGACCCTGAATCTGCCTGTCGTTTTGAAATAAAACGTTGTGCAGAAACATCAGTCTGATGGGTACCCGGTATTCTTCTTCTTCCTTTTTTTTTTTTTTTTTTTTTTTTTTTTTTTTGCTTTTTAGGGCCACACCCATGGCATAAGGAAGTTCCCAGGCTAGGGGTCGAATCGGAGCCTACACCACAGCCACAGCAATGCAGGATCCGAGCTGCATCTGTGACCTACACCACAGCTCACAGCAATGCCAGATCCTTAACCCACTGAGTGAGGCCAGGGATCGAACTGGCAGGCTCATGGTTCCTAGTTAGATTTGTTTCCCCTGTACCATGACAGGAACTCCTGGTACCCAGTATTCTGTCCAGACGTCCCTGACTTGGATTGGAGAATGGTCTGACCCAGACCTTCAGAAGGGTGCTCCTGGGGCTTTAGAGAGGCCGGGAGGGGGGGCAGGATCTTCCTGTGGGCGATAAAAGCCATTTTCTGCCTCTCCCCTCTGGCTCTCCCCTGCCCCAGGCCACCCCTGCCTTGACGACCACTGCTTGCTTCCAGAAGCAGAGCGTTATCTGTTCCCTTTCTTTTAGTAGGTTTACTTAGAATAAGATGTGAGGACATGAGTTGGAGTGAGCGGGGCAGCCACAGCTCCGGGATGGAGCGGAAACCAGGGAGGAGAGGCCACCTCTTTGGGCACCTGTGTAAAGCCAGGGGTGGCGAGTGGGGGCTGAGCTCCCACGTTCTCAAGTGCCCACAGTTAGAGGGAAATGCACTGCCCCATGTGGATGCAATGGAGTCTGTTCTCTGTGATGTAGGGACCCAGGAGGTGTGGTGACATGGAACTTTCATCTCATTGTTTCTTCTCAGTTTCCTTGTTCTGTGAAACTCAGGATATTATCATTTCTGAGCCCCAAATTAGAAAATGTAAAACTTCATCTCCACGACAACTTTTCTTTTCTCCTTGGAGTGAGTTCCTGTGATGACCTCATTTTCTTGCTTCCGGAGGGAATAAGCCTTTAAAAATAAGTATGTGGTTGTCCCAGTGTCAGAAACGGATTTTAAAAAATAAATCACCCGTTGTGGAGAGAAACTTGGAGGAGGGTTTTGAAATCAAATTTATCCCATGGAGTTCGCTGTGGCTCAGTGGTAATGAACCTGACTAGTTTGCATGAGGACACAGGTTCAATCCCTGGCCTTACTGGGTTAACGTTGGCATTGACTCGAGCTGTGGTGTAGGTCACAGACTCAGCTCGGATCTGGCTGTGGCGTAGGCCGGCAGCTGCAGCTCTGATTTGATCCCTAGTCTGGGAACTTCCATATGCCACAGGTGTAGTCCTAAAAAGCAAAAAAAAAAAAGAAAAAGCAAAAGAAAAAAAGGAAATCAAAGTTACCCCCCCCCACCACCACACATCACCTTACTGCAAAAGAAACTTTATTCTTGTGCTCAGAAACAGGTGTCTCACTAAAATTATTTCTCTGTTATCTATTACATCACAGTGGAGAGGTCGTTGCCTTTGAAAGCTCTACTAATTATGACAGCGTTCTCCAAGAAGATGGAGCAGTGAGTGTTGAATAAAATAAATTTGCTGTACTAGACCCTAGACTATTCAGTCCCTGCATAAATAGATGCAGCCGGTTTCCTGTGAGTCACGTGCTTAGCGTGGGCCCTTAGCCACTCGGCCCTCAGACCTGCATTGTTGTGTGTCCACTGAGTCCTCACAGTGTTGGGGGACAGAGGAGGTCCTGTCCTTAGGAGCACACTGCTTAGATGCCCATCAGCTATTTCACTGCGCTTCTTTTGCCATAATTAGAGAGGAGGTAAGCTATTGGCAATCAATCTGTGTGAAGGGGACTCCATTACATTTATAGCTCTTTGAATTAGGTCAGGACCCCAGAACGATGAATAGCTCAGTCTCTGACCTCACGAGGTGAACTTCACTGTGGCAGAGACAGCCTGATAGCCCTTTGATACGGCCTTGTGGACAAGTGGCATCAAGTGGACCACTGTGTAAAAGCCTGTTTTGTGACCAGCACTCTTGCGGGCTGAATGGGGCCTGAAAGAAAAGTAAAAACAGGAGTTCCCGTCGTGGCTCAGTGGTTAAGGAATCTGACTAGGAACCATGAGGTTGTGGGTTCAATCCCTGGCCTTGCTCAATGGGTTAAGGATCTGTCGTTGCTATGAGCTGTGGTATAGGTCGAAGATACCGCTCAGATCCCTCATTGCTGTGGCTCTGGTGTAGGCCGGCGGCAACAGCTCCGATTAGACCCCTAGCCTGGGAACCTCCATACGACCCTAGAAAAGACAAGGGAAAAAAAAAAAGATAAGCAAAAAACAGGAGTTCCTATTGTGGCTCAATGGTAATGAGCCCAACCAGTATTGATGAGGTTGTGGGTTCGATCCTTGGCCTCGATCAGTGGGTTAAGGATCCATTGTTGCCGTGGGCTGTGGTATAGGTCACAAACACGGCTCAGATCCTGCTTTGCTGTGGCTGCAGCTACTGGCCTACACCACAGCCACTGCAATGCCAGATCAGATTCGAGCCAATTCTGTGGCCTACACTGAAGCTTGCAGCAACACCAGATCCTTAACCCACTGATCGAGGCCAGGGATCAAAGCTGCATCCTCATGGATACTATGTCGGGTTCTTAAGCTGCTGGGCCACAACGGGAACTCCAAGTTTGTTTGTTTGTTTCTGAAAGATCAGTTCTTTTCTGGGCCCACAGGAAGGGCCCAGAAGGAATTAACTTTAGGAAGTCAATGAATTTGCTCATTATTCTTCTTTGTGATAGCTTTTTACCTTTACGTTTTTACGATACTGTGCTTTCAGATGGCATCTTCTAAACAGCTAAAACTGTGATGTATCTGAAATTAGAATTTTGAATTCTAATTAGAAAGAGCCGTGTTGAGTATAGGGATTTTGGCAGAGTTGGACAAACACTGTCTGCTTTGAGGTGTACAAGCCTCCCTGGGGAAGCTGGTTAAGTTGAGAGATTTCTGGCCTCATGTGATTCACGGAGCCCAAGTGCTATGAACGGCCAGCACCTCCAGGATCCTCAGTCCTTGGTTTCAGGACCACACTTGAGAATCATGGGCTTGGAATCTGGCTGCATCAGGAGAAGTTGGATGAACACAGCCAGAAGGTCAGGGTGTGCTGCGGAGAAGATGGACGTGGTTAGGATTGTGCAATAAGAGAGGGTAGCCCAGCTTGGCAGTGAGGACCCCTCAGTCCTTCTCTAGTAGATGCATTGGTAGCCTGGCTTGGCATTGAGGACCCCTCACTTCTTCTCGAGGCCAGGAACCCCATGAAACAGCCCCACCCTTTCTGATGACCAGCCCGAGGTCACCCCATCCCCCACGCTGGAAGTATCCGACTCCAAATGTAGCCAGTGGTGGGAATGAGGGTGGAATAGCCCCCCGGAAACCAAACAGCACCCAGTGGAATGACACCCTTCGAGCTGTCATCTTTCTGTGAGACCACTTTAGGTCTTTATATAGATATCTGTGTCTCTCCTTTCTCCCCAAAATATTAACAACGGGAGTTTAACTTGGCATCTTCACTCTACTCAGTGCGTTTTTTCCCAGGGAGAGAGTCAGTTGCTTTCATAAGATGCTCAGCAGGGTTCAGGGCCACAAAAGTGTTGAGAAGTACAGATTTTAGGTCATAAAGAGGGCGGTTGAATGTGACCCTAAACTCCCCCAATCCACAGGGGGATGGATATTTGTTGATATTGAGGAAGCATCGGAGCAGGAAGGTGGCTATTGCCCGTGGGTGCTATGCGGTGTGGAACGCAGCGAGTGCACTCCTGGCCCTGAGGGTGGGTGCGGGCAGCCTTCAGAAAGTCGTTCTGCCCTCCCATGGCTTGTAGATAAGAACCTTCCAAAAACCCACACAAATGATCTATAAAGCAAGATGTGAGTAGCCCAGCCAGGCTCTGAGCACCTGAGCACCGAGAAGGCTAAGGATGAAATTCTGGCCTTGGCTTTGGCATTGTGCTGCCCAGCAGGTCATCAGGTTGGAGGAAGTGAAGGGAAAACCCTCCCGAGGGCTGAGGGCTGCAGTCCAACTTCCCACCCCCAGGGGTGCTTCCACCTCCTCCATTTCAAATGGCAATTATCCTGAAGCCATCCTTTCAAGTGAAATCCCCTCCTTCCTTCAAACCAGAAGCTACTAGCGCTGCCCCGCCCCCGCAGTCTGGATAATTCAAGGCAGGAATATTGAATTTACTTTCTGCCATGTTGCCTTTTTCCATGCTTGATGGAAATGCAATCTGTTCTCCAGAAAAACCTGTGCTCCTCATTTTCCCTGTTAGTTAGGCCCGGAGTTATTTTTTTGTTTTGTTTTGTCTTTTAAGGCTGCACACGTGGCATATGGAAGTTCCCTGGCCAGGGACTGAAGCTGAGCTGTAGCTGCAACTTACGCAGCAGCTTGGGCAACGCCAGATCCTTTAACCTGCTGTGCTGGGCGGGGGATGGAACCCACGCCTCCACGGCAACTTGATCCGCTGCAGTCGGATTCTTAAGCCACTGCACCACAGTGGGAACTCCCTGAGATTTTTTTATATGATAAAAAACTCCATCATATGGGCAAGGTAACCCAGACAGGATATGGTTTTAGTTCAAGGAGGGGCAATTGTAAGGACAGAAGTTGTAGAATGTATTTATGGCACCAAATTGTTCATAGGTAATATTGCTATCCTATGTTACTAGACAGCATTTGTAACACACAGCTGCAAGAGTGTAATATTTTAAACCCTAACTCCTCCCCGAGGACTGTAGCGGGCAGACTTACAGAGGAAGGGTAGTAGCATTTACAGTGAAATAAGAGGGAAGAGTCGCTGGGATCAATATGGTGTCTAGAGGTGTAGATAAAAGATTAACCTATAGGAACCCAACATGGCTCAGTGGTAACGAACCTGACTAGGATCCATGAGGATGTGGGTTTGATCCCTGGCCTAGCTCAGTGGGTTAAAGATCTGGCATTGCCATGAGCTGCGGTACAGGTCACAGATGCAGCTTGGACCCTGTGTTCCTGTGGCTGTGGCATTGGCCGGCAGCTGAAGCTCTGACTTGACCTCTGGCCTGGAAACTTCCATATGCCAGGGGTGTAGCCCTAAAAAGCAAACAAAAAAAAAATTAACCTGTAGCAATAATATAATTGTGATGTGGCTTAAGGAAGTAACCCATGTGCATATGGTTTGCAGTGTGACAGTCATTCATTGGTAAAGACAGACCTGGTTGGCTTGCCTTTGTCTGGATTCAGGAGATGTCCGTTCTGGGAGCAGGAACTGGCAAAGAAGTACTCCTACAGATCGGTAGGTTGACACTGGGGGGACTGCCTTGTCACACATTGGCTGCCTGGGCAGCAAGTGGCTTCTTAGTTGGCCTGTGATCACAGCTGTACCAGATGGAGTCTCACTTGCCTTCTCCCAGACCCATGGGGACCGACATGCCCTCTGGGCTGGGGGTGGTCCAGAGACTCGGATCTCCTCTTCAGGCCCTGTAGGAAGGCTCCACTTGGGTCCCCGTCACCTTCTGGAGTGAGGGCCTTCTCACTGCAGAGCAGGGAACAGATATGTGGGTTTTCCAGAAACTAGGCCTGGGGGATCTGGAGGGGGAAAATCAGGATTAAGAGAGAAAGATGTCAGAGATTAGTGGCCTTTCGAGTGGGTGGTGGGGACCTTGGAAGTATGTTATGACATCAGAAATGAAGCCACCTAGTGTTAGTAAGTTCCCATCACTCCACGTGGCCAAAACCCTTTGGCCCCGGGAAAGAGTTTGGCCTCTGTCATAGCCCACCTGCAACACCAGCAGTGCCCTCGGGCAGCAGAAAAGTCTTACAGTTAATCCTGGAAGTGGGCTGGGGACTGAATTAATTCTCTGTATCCTTTCTAGATGGCCTTTCTGGCTGATGAATACTGCAGCTATTGTCAAGGTGTTTTACAAAACGTGAAGAACCGAGACCTGGAAAGGGTAGGGTCTTATCTGCACAATGCAAGCCTTCGTGACTCCTCATCAAACTTTCTACCTGAAAAGACCTCTCAGGGGATATCTAGTGGGGATGCACTGCTTAGAATGCTGTTATTTTATAGTCAGAGATATAAAGTATCACCTCTTGAAGGTGATACTTTTATTCAGTTGAATCATTTGGAAATGTTCCAAGGTACTAATAAGAATAGCTTTTTGTTCTAAAAAGAAATTCACTTGTTTTTCAGATCCTAATTATTCCAGCTGTTTTTTTGGTTGTTGATGTTTTTTTTTCTTTTGACCATGCCTGCAGCATGAGAAAGTTCTTAAGCCAGTGATCGAACCTGCGCCATAGCAGTGACCTGAGTCACAGGAGTGACAAGCCAGAGCCTTAACCCACTAGGCCACCAGGGAACTCCCATTTCCAGCTGATTGTGAATTAAGTATGGATATTATTCCCCCTGGAATTTTCAGTGGTGACTAAGAGCCATTATTAACACATACTAACCAAAAAAGCAGCACTTGGAAGCAAAGTGGCTCTGGCATGGCTATTGTAGTGACTGGATTTTATTCTAGAATTGGCAGCGGAAGAGCTGAGTATAAATTTCTGAACCATTCTGAATTCTCTCTTTTGCTATATAAAATGAAAAGCCATGGAAAGAAGTGCACATTTAAATGAAAGGTTTTCTGAGGGATAAGTGTTCTGAGTACTTCGGCTTTGGGAGATAATGTTCATTCAGCATGAATGCGTCCCGTGCTTGGTGTAACGTGCTGGGGGGCGGGGACCAGGCTGTCTTCAGAGTGGCCCCTGGCCTGTGAGCACAGTGTTGTAAATATCCACCCACATCAGGTTCTAATCCATTCCCTCTTTTTTTTTTTTTTTTTTTTTTTTGGTCTTTTTACGACTACACCTGCAGCATATGGAGGTTCCCAGGCTAGAGGCCTAATTGGAGCTATAGTTGCCAGCCTGCACCACAGCCACAGCAGCATGGGATCCAAGCCACATGTGTATCCTACACCACAGCTCACAGCAACCCTGGATCCTTAACCCACTGAGGGAGGCCAGGGATTGAACCTGCAACCTCATGGATCCTCATTGGGTTCGTTTCCATGGAGCCACGGTGGGAACTCCTAATCCAGTCCTTCTTTCCTGCACGTTTTCATCAAGTCTTAACTCAGTTCTTCCCCTGCGACCAACACCATCTCTGGAACTAGAACTAGGAAGGTATTCCCCAGAGGGTTGGAGACGCTTATAGTCTCGTACGAAAGGAACAGGGTAAGCCAATGTATAGGGTATGGTATGGAAAGCTCTAAAAGACAGTGTGATTAGACTGTTCTGGGTGCCCCAAGAAAGAGAAACAGAGGCAAGCGGAGCATGCTCCCAAGGAAAGGCAGTGGTGACTCTTGTAGAAAAACAGACTCAAACTGGGGTAGCAGAGGGGCTCCAGATCAGCGATGCAGGAAGAGGCAGCAGGATGGTCACAGGCATCATGGGACAAAAGGTGGCTGTGACTAGATTTATTGTCTCTAAAGGAGAGATGCCAGAGGGGAGGTGGACATGGGCTGGCACTAGAAAGGGCCTCCCATGCCCTCTTGGAAACCAATTTATTGAGAAGACGGTGGTTTGCTGTGACATTGATTGAAGTCCTGTATTGGAACAGAGAAGGTCAGGGAGGTTTTTTCACAGTCAAGGTGAGAAGTGGAGGGTTGGACCTGGAGCAGCGGCAGTGATGTCAGAGAGAAACAGGGACCGATTAGAGAAATATTTCTGAAGCAGACACAAGGCGATTGGATGACTTGGGACTTGGGCGGTGAGGGAGTGAGTGGAGTTGAGTCCGTGGCTGCTGTCTCAGCCCCACCCATGAACCCTAAAAGCGCCCGCCTTAGAGTGAGAGGGTTAATACACCTGCTCACCCCATTCTGGGATCTTTCATGAAATACCTATGAGTCTCTTTGGAGATGTCTTGTCGAGAAGAAAATTTCAAATCAGGTAACTCCAGGGGTGGCACTTACTTTCTTGACAGCCAGCACAGAAGGAACAGCTCCTTGCCTGGGGTCACTGGTAGGCTCTGGAGTCAGTACTGAGGTGCCTCAGAATACCTGAACTGCAGAACTATGATGTCTCAGAATGCCTGAGCTGCAGTGCCGCCATGCCTCAGAGTACCTGAGCTGTAGAACTATGATGTCTCAGAATACCTGAGTGGTAGAAGTCCCCAGAAAGCAGCTGTCTTCATTAGCTGGCAACTCAGATTGGCCACCTGGTCCAATGATGGAACCTGAAAAGTCAGCATGGGGGAAAATAAAGAGAAGGATGGAAGCTGGACAGAAGTTGTCCACAGAAGGCTTTACAGAAGGCTTCCTTGTGGTGGAATCCATTTCCCCTTTGCCCACATTTGGGTAAATTCTGACAGGATGTCATGGTGGAAGCATCTTTGATTACATACTGTTACACCCCTTCCTGAGCTGCAGAATAATTGAGGGGGTCAGTCAGTCAATGGAAACTTAGTCTAAACTGTGGCTTATGCCCCCACCCCCTAGCCCGAAGCACCTCCTATCCTAGTCAACAGAGCCCCCTTGTGGTCAGAAACAGCCTTCCCTCCAGAAAGCCGCCTCCGGGAAAGACGTCCACATTATAGCACCCACCTGCAGGTGCTCTCTGATGGGTTCAAAACCAGTTGTAAAATCCAGCTCGGAAAAGCTGAGAAGCAAAGCTCTCATTCCCTGGATGGGAATGAACTTCACCCCTTACACTTGGGGCTGATGAAGTGGGTGTGGTCTCCCCAGGCACAAAGGGGTGTTGAGAGAGAACTTCTGCTCTTTGCATCAGGTGGAGGGCCTGCTCATGTCCTTCTGGAAGTCTCTGCAGCAAGACACGGTCATGCTCATGTCATTGCCTGACGTGTGCCAGCTCCTGAAATGCTACGACGTTCAGCTATACAGGGTAGGACTCTGCCTGGGATGCTGGTTTGTAGCCTTTCCAGAAATAGATCCCAGATGCTGGGGTTAGAGCCTCTGACCCCTGCCCTGCGGGGTTGTGACCTCAGGCTTTCTGAGGAGTGAGTGGTGGGGCTGGTGGGCCAGGAGCCTTTGGCACTTTCCCTAAAACTCAGCTTTTCTTTCTGACTTCAGCAAGAGCCCAAGTTACCTTATGTAGAGAAATGCCCAGCACACCTCCTGACCATGGCGGCCAGTGGCCAATGGAACCCAGATTGAGTCAAAGTCCTTCCTCTGATATTTCAACAAAAGAGGACTTGTTTAAATGAGTAATTGGAATAGTTGCTATGGATCATTACATGACTGCCAGGGTTTGTTGGCTTGTTTTTGGTTTTGTTTTGTTCTGGATTTTTAATTTTTTAAAAAATTATAGTTGATTTAGAATGTTGTGCTAGTTTCTGTTGTGTGGAAAAGTGATTCAATTACACACACACACACACACACATTTTTTTTTTTTGGAAGTTCCCAGGCTAGAGGTTGAATCGGAGTTGCAGCTGCTTGCCTGCACCACAGCCACAGCAATGCTGGATCCGAGCTGCATCTGTGACCTACATCACAGCTCATGGCAACATCAGATCCTTAACCCACTGAGTGAGGCCAGGGATCGAACCTGTGTCCTCATGGATGCCAGTCAGATTCGTTCCACTGAGCCATGATGGGAACTCCATATATATTCTTTTTTATTGTTGATTTCTTTTTAAAGGTCTGTCTCTATAGTGATTCTTGTAGTTTGAGGGTTAATTATATATTATTTCTGTGGTGAAATTGTGGTCTTCTTAAGCCAGTTGTGAACCTTTACCTTTTATTTTTTTAGGAAAAAAAAAATCTAGTGCTTCTACATTTTTAACACAAAGGTTAAAAACTGGAGGCTGAGTCCAGCCCTTAAATATTTTGTTTTGACCTCCCCCTCCTCCACTGAAATATTTGTCTTTGTTTAAAATTTTGTATCAGTCATCAGCATTTAAAAATCTTTGAGGAGTTCCTGTTGTGGCACAGTAGTTAACGAATCCGACTAGGAACCATGAGGTTGCGGGTTCAGTCCCTGCCCTTGCTCAGTGGGTTAACGATCCGGCGTTGCCGTGAGCTGTGGTGGAGGTTGCAGACGCGGCTCGGATCCCACGTTGCTGTAGCTCTGGCATAGGCTGGAGGCTACAGCTCCGATTCGACCCCTAACCTGGGAACCTCCATATGCCGCAGGAGCGGCCCAAGAAATAGCAAAAAGACAAAAAAAAAAAAAAAAAAAAAAAAATCTTTGAAAGAATTCGGATTCCAGCCACTCCAGCCTGATGTCCTGCCCCACTGGGCAGTGGCCAGGCCTGCATGGTGGCCACACCATCCATGGGGTAGGAGCCTCTTTCTCAGTCTGTGGCTCATGTGACCTTCGGCCAGCTGTAACCAGGGCTGCCCGCACTGGCCGGGAGTCACAGGTCTCGATGCTTCTGTTGTAGGGGATCGAGGACATTCTCCTTCACGACTTCTTAGAAGATGTTTCCATTCAGTACCTGAAATCTGTCCGGTTGTTCAGTAAGAAGTTTAAGCTGTGGCTCCTCACGGCTTTGGAAGGGTTTCCAGGCCTCTTACAGATCTCCAAACACAAAGGTGGGTCTCAATGGAAAAAAATAAAAATCATTATTAAGAACAAATCAACAACAACAAAAGAAACCAGAGGAGGGTCTCAGCGGGGAACATGGGCTCTGCTTGCATGGACGGAGGGGGCTGTAGGGCAGGCTGCCTCTGTGTGCAGCTCCCCCCAGCCCTAAGCCTGCCCATGCCCGTGGAATTGCCAGCCAGGGAGGCTGTGGGGAGGGTCCTGGAGAGAACCTGGCACCGGGGTCTTGCTGGGAAAGGGGACCCTCACCACCACCCCCGGCTCTGTCCCTCCTTGAGGCTGCTCCCAGGCTTCCTAGTTGAGGGTCCGGCCTGAAGCCTCGCCCCCCCTCAGTCACACACCCCTCCACACCCAGCAGTTACTCTAACAGTGATTCGATCAACTAACAACCTCCACGGCCCCCTCTCCCCAGATGGTCACTCTGTTCTGCCTGGTCTCCGGCCCATCCCTGTCCCCAGCCCCCAGGGACCCCATGACCCACTGGTGCCCCCAGCAATGAAAGACTGGTTGTCCCCTAAAAGCCCTTGTTCCTGCTGCTTCTGTGCCTGGTTGGCCTCCCTCATCCCATTTCCCAGCCAACTCCTACCTATATGTTAAGGCCTGGGCTGAATGTCCCCTTCCAGACAGAGCCGTCACTGATACCTCCTTCCCTAGAACCCCTTACTTTCTTCTCCCTGCGTCTCACGCTGTTGGAAGGATGTTTGTGCATCTGGTGACCACCCTCTGAGAATGAGCCCTGGACTGGGAGGTTACTCTTCTTCCTCCAGCTGTGCAGCAAACACCCAGCAGACACTGCAACAGTGTCTCTGTAAACGAACATGTGAATAATGAATCCATCCGAGGACACGCCTCCTCGCATGTTCTCACCTCTGACCATTTCCTGAGGAGAGGATGTGGGGTTGAGAAAGTTAGGGAAACTCCGGGCTCCTGGACAGAAATCCTAAACTCCATGGAGCACACGTGGCAGAGGCTGGATGACATCATTTGTCTGATCCAGAGGTGGGGATTTGGTCAAGATGCCCCTGCCAGGGTCTCAGAGCCACTGGGGAAAGGGTGAGTGGACAGGAAGGCAAGGATGGGGGGCCCTGGCGGTGGGGCGGGTGGCGGCTGTGCCCTTCTGGGCAGACGTGGGCCCACTGTATGCCTGTCTGTATGCACCACCTGTGTGCCCTTCTTATGCACTGCCTATATGCACTTCCTGTATGTGCCTCCTCTTCCCTGCTGTCCTCCAAACAAACTTGAAGTTGTTATGGTGACAGTAATGGCCATATGTATTGTTCTTAACAGAAGTTACTGTGTTTGTCAAAAGACTGAGAAGAAAGACCTACCTTTCCAACATGGCAAAGGTAGGTTTTAGCCAGACAGGAGGGAACAAAGCAGTTTCCTCTGAGTGAGGCATGAGGATGCAGGTGTCTTTCTGAGTGGGCAGCACACCCTGTGCCAGAAGGCCCCCCGCACTCCCCTCAGAGGGCAGGCTAGGAAGGCCTGCCAGTCCCCAGGCTCTCCCTGTGAAGGAGAAGAAGTAGGTCCAACAGGTTGTGGCAGAGCCAAGACAGACAGATGGACAGATGGATGGACGGACAGACAGAGAGCCCTCCACCCCTTGTGACCCTGGGGACTCATGTGTGTCAGGCCATCAGGTCCACCTTCTCACTCCTATGTGGTTGTGAAGCTTCACTGTTAGGGGAGGGTGGAGGGGGCTGAAGAAAGTAAAATCCAGGGAGTTCTGGTTGTGGCTCAGTGGTAATGCACCCGACTAGCATCCACGAGGGCTCGGGTTCAATCCCTGGTCTCACTCAGTGGGTTAAGGATTCTGTGTTGCTGTGAGCTGTGGTGTAGTTCGCAGACGTGGCTCAGATCTGGCGTTGCTGTGGCTGTGGTGTAGACTGGCAGCTGCAGCTCTGATTTGACCCCTAGCCTGGGAACCTGCATATGCCGCAGGTGTGACCCAAAAACAAACAAACAAACAAAAAACAGAGCGAGAAGGAAAAAAGAAAAAAAATCCAGGGGGTGGGATTTCTGAAATCCCATGGCAGCAGGTCAGGACAGAGCCTGGGACTGTCCCTCTGCCCCAAGTCAGCCCCCAGCCAGGGGGGGCATCCAGCCAGACCTGCCCTTTGACCGTCTCCACCCTCCTCACACAGAACTCTGCGAAGACCTGGGTTCCTCCGGGTTGTTTCCCCTGATGTACCCGAGGCCCATCAGCTCTGGGCACCTTCACCTTGACCGTCCTGGCCCTACAGCTCGACCTTCATCCCGATCTGCCTGGGGCTTCCGGCTCAGGCTGCAGACGCACCCCCCCCCCAAGCCATTTACCAAACAAGAAGGATAGCTTCCAAGTCCCTGCGGCCGCCCTCCACGTCCACCCACACTGGTGCTTCTCCAGAAGCATCCTTGCCCTGCACTCCCTCAGTCACCCACTGTTTCCCACTCTGGAGAATGCAGGCTGCTTGAGCAGGTGCAGAGACTAAGGAACCGGGAGAGGAGGACCCGAGGGGACTGAGACCCGCCAGACTCACCACGCATCATAGGCAGGAGCATCCTAAACGCCGCCTTTCAGAAAGGCAGCTCTAGAACGGGTGAAATTCAGACACTTTGTCAGCTACGATTCAGTCGGAGTGGGTGATTTACCACCCAACTCCCCCCTTCTTCCTCTTCGACAACAACACCCTGGTCATTTGAAGGGGGAGAGGGAGGGGCGGGGATGAGGCCAAAGTAAGAGGACGAGGTTTCCTCACGTCATGTGCTTCCAACGTCTTTAGACCATGAGGACGGTGCTGAAAAGCAGCAGGAGGGTCAGCGTCCTGAAGTCAGACCTAGATGCCATCATCCATCGGGGCACTTTGGGTATTTCTAAGAAGGCTCTGCCCAGGGACCTGAGCAGCGCTGACGACCTGGAGGAGGACGCGGAGATGAAATGTAAGCTTCTGCGCAGCTGCTTGGTTGCCACGTTCGTGTGGCTGCCTTGGCCGTCATGAATGTATGAGTTTCCTGATAAAACTGGAACGTTCCTCATTTTCTTTTTTAATTTTATGGCCTCACGCGTGGCATATGGAAGTTCCCGGGCGATGGATTGAATCCGAGCCGCAGCTGTGGCAATGCCAGATCCTTGAACCCACTGCACCAGCAATGGAGGGATGGAAACTACACCCCTGCGGTAACCCATACCACTCTGGGTTCCTTACCTGCTGCACCACAGCACGAACTCCTAGAATGTTCCTCTTTCTTTTTTAAAAAAATTATTTATTTATTTATTTTTTTAGGAACACACCTGCAGCATATGGAATTTCCCGGCCTAGGGAGTCTAATCAGAGTTGCAGTTGCCGGCCTGTGCCACAGCTCACGGCATGGCTGGATCCTTAACCCACAGAGTGAGGCCAGGGACTGAACCCACGTCCTCATGGATACAAGTCAGGTTAACCTACTAAGCACCAATGGGAACTCCTAGAACATTCCCCTTTGCCATTATAATCTATCTGCTCACACACCTCTTCCTGCAGTTGGTGAGGAATGAGCAGGGGGAAACCTTTCCCAGGACCTGCCCTGAGGTTCTGGCACGTGTTTGCCAAGTGTGACTGCCACTGGACAGCATTTCTTATCTCCTTTGGAAACCCTCCCTGAGTCCCTTTTACGTGCTCAGAGGGTCTCTAGGGTCCTAAGTTGGACTGACTCGGTGCTCTGCCTTGCCAGCCTCTGCTGTCACTACCATCAGCACCACCAAGTGTTATTTTTAACAACGTGAAGTTTAACCAGGGTGCCTCCACTCCTTTCCAAACAAGTGGCATGTGGTGTTCTTGCCCTTTGCTATGGGGACTGGGGCGGGGGGAGGCATTTCCCCCTCTGCCCATCTTGAGTTCTAATGGCTGGACTAGTAATAAAATTGATGCAGGACAGATTCACAGGAGGAAAAAAAAAAACAAATTTCAGTTCACGTGCACATATGTGTCAGAGAAATAGGGCCTAAGAAGTGGCTGAAACAGGCAGCTTTTCTGCTTTTTACACCAAGAAACAATATATGTGTTTGGAATTGACAGCACAAAGAAACTTTGGCTTGGGGTGCCCAATTAGTGAAGAAGCTAAACAGCATTTGGGCTTGGGAGTAAATGAAAGAAGCAGCAGCTGTGTTTATAGAGGCTTCTTCAGTGCCCCGTCTCTGGCCAAAGGGTGTCTCTTTACTCCCTGGTTCAGGGAGGGCTTTGCTCACACAGGACATTGATTTCCTGTTTTCAGGGAGGCAGAGAGGTGGGTCAGAGTCCCTCTGGTGTTGGCTGTTTCCTAAGTAACTTTAATTTAAATTAACCAATATGCCATTGAGGCACATTTGGGGTCACCTCTTCTGGGCCCAACACCGCCTGACAATTGTAGTTAATCTTAAGGGAAAAATCTCCATTGCACTAAGAGCTGGCCCATGGCACTTTTAGGTCACTGGGAGGGGACAATAGTGAGAGCAGGCATCCCCCCATTGGGGAGACGGGAGCTGCTTCAGGAGGGGCTGCACACCTCTTACCCCCAACTCCCCCAGCCTCAGGGCCAGTCTCTCGGCCTTAGTGTGAAGGCTGCTAAGAGGGGTCAGTGTGCATAAAGCTGCCCCCTGCCCAGTGCCTGGAGCCCCCTCAGGTGTGAGCCGTGGGCTTTGTCTTGGCCCACCCGACAGGGGGCTGGCATATGGAACCACCTCGGCATTTCACAACCACCTGGATACGTGGATTCCGAAACGTGTAAAGTACTGCAAATTGTCCCGTCCTCTTTCCTTGACCTTAAGGGAGGGCTGACGTGGTCGGGTCATACCAGTTATTAAAGGAATAAAATAGATCCTTACTTGTTGGTGGGTAGCCCCTCCCCCGCTCCTGTCCCTGATTAGCTCCCCTACCCCAAATCCCAGGGCCTCCCCTTCAACCAAACCAGCAGCCAAAAAGCCAGCACCTAACCCAGCAGGCTCAGGGCTTCCAGACCACTGGCTTCCCCGAAAATCCCAGGTAGCCACCCAAAGCTTCCTCTCACCCCCAGCCCAAGCCAGGAAGGCCTCTCCCCAAGGCGTCCAAGAGGCTGCCCAGGGCTCCTGAGCTCCTGTTGGCATCCTTGTGTGTCCTTCCAGGAGGGCTCAGAGCCGGCAGAGAGATGACACCTGGCTGGCAGGTGCCTGAGATGACCCTGCAGGATCTTTAGGTAGAGGCTGACCAAGCCTGAGCTGGGCCATAGCAACCCACTGGGTTTGCCAAACCCTGCTTGGCATGTGGTGCCACTCATGTGGGGAGGCCGGAGGCTGTCCTTCGTCTCAGTCTCAGTGTTGCCTTCGCAGGTGGGGTCCCGAGTCCCAACCTCACCCACACCCGGGCTCTGCCCCTCAGGTCTGTACTGACGGGTCTGTAGCCCCAGGCAGGTCTGCTAACTTCCCTCGGTAGCTTTGATGTCCATCGTCAGTTAAAGGACTTGAACAAACCACCCCTTTCATGAAAACAGCAGGGATGGGTGAGGTCATGTCTGTATCATGCAGTGAGCTCACTGAAGCCGGGTTCTGTGTAATTACAAGGTGTAGTTGTTATTTCAAAATATGTCTTCCCATTTCAACAAGTAGCAGAGGCGGTTGCTAGAAGGCAAGGCCAGGGAGCTCTGAACCAGACGACCTGGGGTGACGCATCCAGCTCGGGCAGGCAGGCTTTGTGTTGGAAATGACTGCGAGGCTGCAGTGGGTGTTACAAATACCTACAAAGAAATCCCGCCACACTGCTCTCACCATCTTTTGTGTTGTTTTTGTCTCCTGATAGGTTTAAGCAGTTTAATTTCTCTGCTGGGCATGTCAACAGACCTGAGTGTGTTCCTGAATTGTCTGTCTTCAAATCTCCAAGTATTTGTCTTCCAGGTACAAAGCCATAATTGATTTTTTTTTTTTTTTAAGAGAAGAAGTAGGTGTTGGTCATCCTAGCCACATTCTAGCACTGAGTGCCTGGGACCTGGTACAAAGAAAAAGGGTTTTCTCTAGAGCTCTGGGCGCAGGTGTGTCCAGGCTGGCATGAAGGTTCAGGATGGGCAGGTTGTGACTCAGAGGCTGGCACATCATTTGTGTGTGAGAGTGAGAGTGTGTGTGTGTGTGTGCACAAGTGTACGTGAGCAGGCATATGAGTGTGTGTGCACGTGAGTGCGTGTGCATGTGGATGCGTGTGTACCAGGCAGGAGTGTTTAGGGGGAAGATGGGTCTGTTTGGGGGCAGTGCTTGCCTGGGGGCTTAGCACTTAGTATCAGGCTTGAGTTCACAAAAGCCAAGATGAATTGGTTTGGGATGTGGGTGGATTTGGTCCTTCTGTTGGCCATGTCACTTGGGACTCCATTCAAGTAGGTGCTTTGGCTTGATTGTCATTGTCATCTGCACTGGCAGTCACCCTGTAAGAGCTAGAAATGCTCTTGGAGGAGACCCCAGTACCCTGGACCCAGTGGGTCCCCAGCCTGAGGCCTCATACTCTGAAGGCCGAAGCAGCTGGAAAAGGCCCTGTTGAGGGAGGGGGCCACACGAGGAGGTGACGGGCGTCGAGGATAAAATCGGCTAAGAAAGGGAGACCCTGTTCCCAAGAGAGGATGGCAGGAACAGAGCAGGCACACGGGCAAGGCGGGGACTGCTTTGGGAGAGGGGAGACATCTCTGGGGCAGAGAGGGGGTACCTGGAGGGCCTGGGCCTGGACAAGGACTCGCCTCTTCTCCTTAAGCCTCCTGTCCCCTTTCTTCCTGCCCCAGAAAACTTAGGAAGGAGCTTGAGAGCCGGTTCCAAGCCTTGGCAGGTGTCTATTTCCATCCTTTGCTCCTTGGAAAGAGTCATTCCAGGTCCCGTGTGGTTTGATTCTCCCCCTCCTCCCTGGGTCCCTGGCAGAGCTCATGATTACCCGTGGTAATGCGTGCGGTCGGAGAGCTGGGGAGACACCCTTTCATTCAATAGGATGAAGCTTTCCATCCTCTGCTCCTTGTGTGGGTCACTCATGCAGCCTCGGCTTTACCCAGGCTGAACGCACGAAGCCCTCTGGTATTGGTCCTGCCCCGAAGCAGCGCCGGCTCATCTTGTATCTCAGGCTACGTCACACAATGTTTCCATCGCCACACCTGGAAGCCTTTACAAGCGAGGCATCTTAGAAAAAGGGTGTTTTTGTAACTGCCTGCCTTTGAAGGGCTTATTTTGGTAAAGCAACTTGGCTGATAAAAAAAACAGACTATCATCAATGAAATGCTCAGACTGTTAAAATGTAAAGCCTCAGGCTTGTCCGAGGTGACTCACAGCCTCAGCTGACAGCATCTGGTGGCGCCAGTGGAGGGAAGGGCTCGGCTGTGTCATGTTTCACTTCATTCCCTAGTTTGGACCCGAGAGTAATTTCTTTTTTTTTTTTTTTTTTTTTTTTTTTAGAGCCACACCTGGGGCATATGGGGATTCCCAGACTAGGGGTCAAATCGGAGCTGCAGCTGTTGGCCTACACCACAGCCACAGCAACGCCAGATCCGAGCTGCATCTGTGACCAACATCACAGGTCACGGCAACACCACATCCTTAACCCACTGAGCGAGGCCAGGGATTGAACCCACAACCTTATGGTTCCTATTTGGATTTGTTTCCGCTGCACCACGATGGGGACTCCCCAAGAGTAATTTCTAAATGTAGCAACCTGAGGTATTGCAGGTGCAGAGGAAAGCTCGGGAATGTTCGTGGTCCACGAGTGAGGTTTGCATGGAGACGGCCCACAGCTGCTTCTCTGGATGGTTTTAGGAACCATTCTTGTGTGTGTTGGATGCCAGGAGGCTCCTCCTGAGAGCCGGGAGCCAGGTGGTCCCAAGTCATGGGGGGGAGGATGCCACTGCCAAGGGGCACCAACTCAGGTTCCCTGCCCCACGCAGTGGGACCAAACAAACTGAAATGTCAGATTTGGGAGCCAAGGAAGGTTTATTGCAGGGCCGTGCAAGGAGATGCATGCTCAGAATACCCCCAACTCCCCAGAGGGTTTTAGCAAAGCAGTTTTACAGGCCAGGTGAAGGAAGGCGGGGAGAGGAGGTGGGGTCCCAGGGTGTATGATCAGCTCGATTCTCCGATTGGCTGACTGATACAACAGGGCAGTCAACATGATCAATCCTTAGGCACCAGTAGGTCTGGGGGTTATTCGCTCATGATCCTCAGGTAGTTAATTTCTCCCATGTGGGGGTTGCAACATCTGAAAAACTCGGGAAATGTGCTTGAGCTACTATTACCTGGGTGCTTTAGAGGATACTGCGGGATGGGAGAGTTCTTTCCCCTAGAAGCTGCATAGGGTCCTGCTCCATTACAGGTGGGGTCCATACCCACCCAGAGCCCAGGTCGGTCCTTGGGGGCTCTCGCTGGGGGCTGAGGAGAGGCCAGCATGGAAAGGGCACCTGCTTCTTTCAGGCCGGGCTCTGCAGCTCTTCCTCGGAGACTTGCGGTTGAGCCGTGGGCACTCCTCAAGCAGGAGATGCAGGAGAGGCTCAGGGATTCCTGCCAACCTGTGCTGGGAAATTCAGCGACTGTGGCTTCATGATTCATCCCAAGGCTGCTGTCAGTCTAGTGGGGAGATCCTTTGTCTACACGCGGATACCCAGCTTAGTGCTACGGAGGCTGTCAAAGGACCTTGACTCCACTATGCAGGTGGACCTTCTGGGCCTTAGATAACTCAGCTGGTGCAGCGCCCAGCTGTGAGCTTTCCACAGTCAGCCCATTCCTTCCCATCACGGTGGGAGTCTGCGCCCCTTCTCCACCGCATCAGACTCCACAGCCACTGCCAAGGAGGCTTCGGCGAGTCCGCCTGCGAGGTTCCTCTGCCGCTCCCTGTCAGTGACCTCTTTTTACAGATTGTGTGGGATTAGAAAAAGAAGTGGGCCACTCTAGCACCTCCTTCCTTCTCTCCCCCAACTTCAAAGGGTCTTGCCTGGAACCATCTCCATGGGAGATGGCGGGAGACGTGACACAGGCCAGGGCCTCCTCTGTCCTTGTCTTTCCTTCTTCCTGTCCCCATTTGGCCACTTGACTGTGCCTGTGCATCACCCATGTAATCCTTGATTTTTATCATAACCCCCAGCATTTTTTTAATTTTCTTCACAAAAATGTAACAGCCAAGCAGAAGCAAAGAGGAGTTTATCAGATTGGCCGCCAGCTTCCAGCTGAGATGGAATTTCCTTCTCACGGCCGTGAGCAGAGCTATGACCCTGTGCCACAGAGACAGCTTCGGTAAGTCCAGGGACACATGGCATGTTGTATTCTACCTTTCATAGATGTTATTGCAGCAGGAGTCTTTTCCATTTTGCTATATGGAACCCACTCATCGTCTTCTCACCTTTTTATGTAAAATACGGCACAGACACAGAGAACCAGACAAAACTATATTCATCTTTTTATAATGATAGGACATGGGATCACACCTCCCTCTGTCCTGCCATCATTATTTGACAAGCAGGAAACGTCTCCTGGGTTTGGGGGGGTTTGTTTTTGTTTTTGTTTTTTCCACACATGCAGCATGTGGAAGTTCCTGGGCCAGGGACTGAACCCTCGACACAGCAGCAACCTGAGCCACAGCAGTGACAACTCTGGATCCTTAACCTATTGCACCACCAGGGAACTCCTTTCCTGGGTTTGAATTGTGTCCTTGTGGACATTCTAAGAAAAGCCCCGAGCACCCTCTTTTCTCTGTCTCCCAGCTGAGATAGAGGGGGAAAATGAGTTCTTTGAGGGCCGTCAGATTTAACCTTCAGGAAGAACAATTGATAAAATCCCCACTGTGTGCAGAAGGTGGAAGAACAATTGATAAAACCTTCTATGTGCAGAAGGTGGAAGGTAAAGCAGAATCTGTTTTGCAAACTTTCTGTGCTGGGGAAAGTCACATCTGCCAAGCTGGGACCTGGATGCAGCACAGGAGTCTTGTGGGGAGGGAAATTCACCATTGAGCCCTCCAGACTCACCCAGGGGGTCACTCGTCTCAGCAGATTTTTGTGCATCCTTGCAAAGCCCCAGGCACCTTCCTGGGCACTGGGCGCCCAGCCATGGACACACAGCTCTCCACCCCATAAGCTCACACACCAGTCAGGGTGAGGAATCCCTGCCCCAGGGCTGCCCGACACCCTGGCTGCGGGTCCACAGAGCAGGAAGAGGAGACGAACCCTATTCTAGACCATTCTGCAAACACTGAGGCTCTTTAGAGGGTGGCGGCAGTGAGCAGCCGCAGAGGTGACCCCATTCATGATAAGGCTCCCCTTAGGGGAAGCTCAGAGGGAGGGCTTTATGCTGAGGCTCTGCCCAGGCAGAGTTCAGGTGCAACCACAGAAGGTTATCCAGGCCTGAAGTTGGTGCTTTGCCCTTTGTCTTCCTACCTCCGCTAAAGGCAGAGTATTCTCACTGTTACCAAGTGAACAAGTAAGTGTGCTTGGCCACAGTGAGGCCGCACAGCACTGAAACATCAGAGTTTGGAGCAGAGGAAGGTTTATTGCAGGGCCATGTGAGGACACAGGTGGCTTGTGCCCAGAAAACCACACACTCCCTGAAGGGTTTCAGCAAAGCATGTTTAAAGGCCAGATGAGAGAGAAGCATGGCTAGGGGGTGCAGACTTCTTGGTGCCGGCATCCTTTGTTCTTGCCGCTGTCCACGTAGGTCAGATCACTGCATTCCCGTAAGCCTCCAATGAGAAAAATGTTATTCTTTGTTCTGCAACTTTTATTTTTAAATTTTTTTTTTTGGTCTTTTTTTTTTTTGTTTTGCCTTTTTTTTCCCTAGGGCCACTCCCACAGCATATGGAGGTTCCCAGGCTAGGGGTCTAATCAGAGCTGTAGCCACCAGCCTACGCCAGAGCCACAGCAATGTGGGATCTGAGCCGCATCTGCAACCTACACCACAGCTCACGGCAATGCCGGATCCTTAACCCACTGAGCAAGGCCAGGGATTGAACCCGCAACCTCATGGTTTCTAGTCGGATTCATTAAACACTGCACCATGACGGGAACTCCTGTTCTGCAACTTTTAATCTCTATGAATGGAAAAGTATCCAACTGAAGTGCACAGGGGACTATACTGAGTCTCTTGAGACAGAACATGATGTAAAATAGTATGAGAAAAAGAATGCATATGTCTGTACAACTGAGTCACGTTGCTGTACAGCAGAAATTGACACAACATTGTAAATCAAGTATACTTTACTAAAACATTTTTTTTAAAATAAACACATTTAAAAATCAAACATAAAGCAGAGCTATACCCTTCAAGGTCAGTGCCTTGAGAATGAGCTCTTTCTGTATATTGCAGGCTCGAGGCAATATTCTGAACTCCCAGCAAAAGCAGCAGAATACAAGGGTTCAAGTAAAAGGAATATCTAATACGGAGTCAGATTTGTTCGCCCCTCTTGTGACAACACTCGTTTTTCCTTTTCGTGTGGACGGTGGTTTCACAAAGTTAGACACGCCAGGAGTTGGTGGGTCAGGCTTATTCCATAGCCGGTCATGCCTCTCGCAGGGCCAGTATCACCAAGATCCATCAAAGAATATAAAGCTTTGACGTGGACAAAAAGCATCAACACATCTTTCTGAAGTTATTGCCACATTCACTGTCTTTGAGTTATTTTACAGATCTGTCAATTGTATCAAACTGGTAATGATACAAATGATTATTCTGCACAGAAACGCCAACTAGCATATCTGGTGGGTGCAGTTGACTTCTGTCCTGAGGACATTTGCGTTTGGCATCCATTTGTAAGTAAATGTCAGTGGCATGCTTTACTGTCTCTGTACATGTAGTGCTTTGAATTCTCTTCATCAGTTGCAACATTTTACTCGTGCCCTCATTGATTGCGTTTCATAAAATCTCTGACATACATTCATTTTATATCTGCATGGGCTATGGTTTTACCTTCATTAAAAAATTATCTTATGGAGTTTCCATTGTGGCTCAGTGGGTTAAGAACCCAGTTAGTATCCATGAGGATATGGGTTTGATCCCTGGCCTCGCTCAGTGGATTAAAAGTCCAGTGTTGCTGCAAGCTGGGGCATAGGTCGATGATGAGACTCATCATGCGTTGAGCTGTGGTGTAGGTTAAAGATGTCGCTTGGATTTGGTGTGGCTGTGGCTGTGGCTGTGGTGTAGGCCGGCAGCTGCAGCTCTGATTTGACCCCTAGCCTGGGAAATTCCATATGCCGCAGGTGTAGCCCTAAAAAAAGAAAAGAAATTATCTTTTAGTTGAGTTCCCACTGTGGCGCAATGGGATCAGCAGCATCTCTGCAGTGCTGGGACGCAGGTTTGATCCCTAGCCAGCACAGAGAGTTAAGGATCTGGTGTTGCCGGGAGCTGTGGTATAGGTCACAGACGTGGTGTAGGTCACAGATCCTGCATTGCTGTGGCTGTGGCTTTGGCCAGTGGCTGTAGGTCTGATTCAACCCCTAGCCAGGGAACCTCTGTATGCCTCGGGTGCGGCCCTAAAAAGAAAAAAAAAAATGGAATTAGCCAGATCTCCCCCCTACCCTTGTTTCTTAGCTGAACATCAATAATCCTTTTCTTTTCTGGAAACAAAGGCCTTGGGATTTGTTTCGAGCCATGCTCTGTCCTGTTCCCCATCCCCCAAACTCCCTCATGACAACCCTCGCCGGCCCATGTGAGAGAAGGCATCCCCTACCCACTTCCCTCCAGGAGATGCAGCCACACACGTCATAGCAGGTCCCTCGCATCCCCACGTGCCCACCTTGGGAGGCCAAGGGACACGTCTTCTAGCTCTGAGGACAGCACCCCTTCTCCAAGGGTTGCTTTCTTCTCATCTCACATGGGCTGGGCTTTGCCTTCCCTTTCATGGCTCAGGCCATCAAGCTTTCCATCCCGAAGCCACCTCTCTGGGGTCCTCTGAGTGAAGGATGTTACGCAGGTGGTGGCCCCTGCCGGAGACCCTCAGGATCAGCCCCTACAAGGGAGGCTTAGCACTCCAGAAAAGCTGTCATTTCACAGGGATCTGTTCACTTGTCCATCTGTCTGTCTGATCACTCTTTTGGGGTTGTTATTTCAACGTAGGCTCCTGGCATCTGTTTCATCTGCTGCTCTTGGAATATGTGATTCACATACTTCAGTCCTGCATAGAGGAGGATGAGGAGGACGAGGACGACGTGGGCAACCTCCAGGAAGAGCTCCCAGAGTACCAGTGGCCTGTCCAGCCAGACCAGGGGCTCACGCACCCTCCAGAATCCTCTCCAGCTCAGGAGCATGACAGCCCAAGCGAGGAGCCCCTGCGGGTGACGCTGAGACCTGGGAGCCAGAGCTGCTGTGCTGTGGTCAGGGTCCCAGGCTTCCTGGTGGACACCGCCACGGGCAACAAGGTACAGACCCCAGGGGGCCCACCTTCAGCACAGTGTTTTCAGGGACATGAGAACTACCAGGCGATTAGGAAACCCACAAAGGTCACGTGGTCCAGGCAAGGATGCGGGACTCTACATTCAGCTTTGCTTTGGCTGATTTTGCCAGGGGAGAAGATAACAGTGTGTCTAGTGACCACCAGTCAGCTCAGGTCCCTGGTCCCCCTGGGACCTACCCGGTCCCATCAGAAGTGTGGATTGCCTGTCCCTTGCCTTTCTTGAGCTGGCCTGGCCTGCTTAGACTTCTGAGCAACTGGTCACTGCTCCTGCTCAAAGGTGGGGCAGGCACTGAAAATGCTTCTGCATTCAATGAAACACTGAATAGTCTGAACAGAAAGGATTTCAAGAAGATGGAATTGGGGTACATCTTGAAAGATCTAAAAACAAGAACTGCTCTTTATCAAATCCCTCCTGGATTCCCTTGCTGTGTGTTATCTCAAAGCCATACACCCTTGCAGGATATCGGTTCTTATTTTTATGCCATGGGTGAGGAAACGGGCTCAGAGAAGCCAAGTGAGCTGTACAGAGTCACACAGCAAGTAGGCAGCAGAACTGAGGTGGGAGCCTGGTCTGCCTGACCTCAAGTCCATTCTGCTCCCACAGCACCAGGAGGGACGAGGGAGATCCAGCCCCCAAGAAGAATAGGACCCAGCTTTGCAGAGGTCTGTGATGGGACCTTGAATGCTGGGAAGAGGAACCAGACAGAGGGCTGGTGGGTGGTGGAGGGAGGCTGGTTGGGAAAAAAATCTTAACAACAATTGTCAGTAACCATCTCTAAAATTTCTATACACATTTGGAAGTTTAGCATCTTCACGTAGCATTTCTTTCACGCCCACTGGTTCCCCTTTTGAGTCGATGAGGAGTTTGTTTCGTGGGCCACTGAAGGCAGAGGCATGACCTTGACCTGGGAGAAACAAGGTCACGGCCACTGACTGCTTCACAGCCCATCTTTGCCACAATCCTCTGAATAACCAGAACCTTCCCAGGGTCCTTCCCTCTAACCAAACCCCATTCCAAGCTCCCCGGGGTGCTCTGCACTTGGACAGACTGAGCAAGACCGGAGGAGATGCCCACTGCTCTGGACGGAAATAATAGGAACAAAAGAGCCGCCTCTCTCAGGGTCACCAACCCTGTCTCTGTTCCATCTCTGTTTTCTTACTCGACACAGTAAATTCACACATCCAGCTGCCTTCGGCGCTCCTGCTGGTGCTGTGGATTCTGACATGTCTGTAAAGAGAGGGTTATGTGAAGAGCCTGGAAACCTGAAATCCTGGTCCCCAATCAGGGACCCCATGGTGGGTGCTGGGAGGCCCTAGAATAGGAGCAGTTGGGGGCAGTGAAGTCCTCACCTTGGCTACTGATTCTGGGCTGTGAGCAGACAGAAAGCCAGCTAGGTCTGAAGAAGGGCTGGGATGGCCAGGCTGTGCCCAGGAGAATGTCTCTCCCTGCCCCTGACCCTCTGGAGAACACAGCCCATCCTGGGGCCACTGGGAGCTCACTGAGTCACGCGGAGCCAGAACAAGACACGCATCTGTGCTGGACACTCAGCCCCCACCCATGCAGGTCCCCACTCACTGGCTGGGGCCAGAGACCAGCTGACATGCCCCTTGGTCACCAAGGCAACAGGACCTGAACTTTTACCTCTTGGCCACAGTTGGAAGAGGGCAGAAAGCAGATGCTGCTGGGCTCTGTGTGCTGGACACTTAGAGGCATCATTTCAGCAATGCAATGAGACAGTGCTGTCCTTGCCCCCATTTCACAGATGGCGTGACTGAGGCTCACCAGGGCTTGGTTGAGTCATGCACCCAAGGTTACTTTGCTAATAGCCAGCAGAGCAGGGGCCAAACCCACATCCTCCCTCCAGACTGTCCTTTCCTGCACCCCCTCTCTCCAGAGGCTACTACCAGGTGCTTTGATTCCAAACGTGGTGAGTTGGGATTAAATGAAAAATTCTTCAAGTCTGATGATTTGGGAAAATAAGTGGGCAGTTCTGGTACATAACTTCTGGGTTCAAATACCCCCGTCTTCTGCTTATTAGCTGAGAACCTTGAGCAAGTTGCTTAATTTATCTGTTCCTCATCTACAAGATGGAAATAAATATATCTAATTCCATAGGGCTGTCATGAGGTTTAAATACATTAATTATTGTAAAATTCTTAGAGCATAGTAGGTCCCCACAACCCTAGTTCTTGTTATTATTTCTCCAACAAAACCCCCTCATCTGAACACTTTTCCGTAACGCTCACTCCCCTAGGCACTCTGAACTTCCTTGCAATGGGGTTTGACCTACATTTAATTGGTGGAAATCAAGAAGACATTAGATATTTAATTGAACTACTTAATAAAGCAATATAAGCAGATAAATGTCAGATAATCCAAGGCAGTATGCATTAGAGATTAATTAAACCCGTCTCTGCTCATGCATGCCTGCTGAATTAGCTATAATGACTTAGACAATCTAACACCAAAAAGTGATGCTCGTCTGATTTTCATTGCATTCATTATTCAGCATTTGCACTCACCATCAACCAAAAAGCACACCCTCTGTGTCCCATCTGCACTCATCTGCCGTAAGTTAGTGCTCAGTCAGCTGCACCTCTGGGGCTGCCTTTGAACAATTCAGCACTGCCTTGCACCTAAGGTAACAACTAAAATCAGCAGTCCCCACGGCCACATCCATCTGTCGCTCTTCTCCATTCTAGCGGTGCTCCAAATAGTAAGAAGCCAAGGCATGTTTAAGAATAAAAGGAAAAATCACACTGATGTTAAATACAGGCACTCCCTCTTTAAAACCTATGACACAGTTTTTAATTTAGGTTGTATACTGAAGGATTAAAGCATGGCAAAAATATTTTAAAATGTGACTCTCCAGTCATAGGGTAAAGATGAAGATAGGATTTTTGTCTTTTGAGAGAAAGAGAGAAGAAAAATTTCTTTTCATTAGTTGGTGATGGGTGTTATGGAATTTAGAGAGAAGAGGTGAGAAATGTAGTTGTATTAACCCTGCATTTGAAGTTATCTTGTGCACATCTTTATCAAAATATGTTAGCTTATGGGGAAGTGGGGGAGGGGAGTTATTGAAGAAATCAGACCAAGAAAATACATTTCTTGCGGTTTGAAAGTAATCATGTCCAAGGGTTTGCCCATCTTCCGGGCACCCTCAGAGCTAAAGGAGAGATGGCACGTTATCCTCGTTTCTTGGATAAAAAGACCCATTTAGGCAACTAGGCGACTCTCTGAGAGCTGGCACCAAAGCCAACATCAGAATCTGTGAACCTTTAAGTCTGTTATTACCCAGTAGAGTGTTCACATAACCAACGATGGTTTTCACAGGTTATCCCCCTTACCTACTGTGATTTGATGGGTGATGAAGGGAGGGTCTGTGTGGAAACTTGAGCCCATTTTGTCACTCAGAACTGCCTTCTCGAAGCAGGATCAGTGCCCATCTAGAAGGCAGCCAAGGTGATGAGCATCAGCACACAAAGACCTTGGGACATTCCAGAGCTTATCTGGGCTCTCCATGTCTTTAACGGCACAGTTGTTTTTCCTCTCACACACGACTACAGGCCCCCTATTCTTTTCCTAAAGGGAGCACACATGCTCCCACTCCCCAGGGCCCCTCCCTCTGTCTTGCACCATCCTGGGTTTGCAATTCCTTCTACAGAGTCCTCGCCAGCCTCTGAGTGGTCCCCTGCATAATGAGGGTCCCCTGGAAGTGTAGGGGCCCAGGGTGGGGTGAGAGTGTGGTGGAAGAATTCAAAAGGTGTGTCCTGTAGCAGGGAATAGCATAATTCTTTTTTATCTTTTGCTTTCAAATCTTTCCCCCCTGCAGCTCATCCAGGTACTGCTGGAAGATAAGGCCACCGAAAGCACCATCAAACTCAGCCTGCCTTTGGGACAAGAAACCCTCATAACCCTGAAAGATGGACAAAAATTTGTGATCCACATATCAGATGTATCCCAAAGCTCTGAAAATATTTATTTTAGGGAAAGCAATGCTGATATGTAAGATAATTTACTTGACTAAGACATGAAACAAAAATATTTTTTTCGTTCTTAAAAATATGGTAAATGCTAACTAAAGCTTTCATATTCATAAGATTATAGGTACATAATAGATGTAGCATTGTTTCTTGTTTATGTGTATTTCAAAGAGTTGGTTTCGATGCATCATATAAACTGGATTTAGAGAATAATCTTTGCTTCTGTTGCTTTTCTTTGGCTCTTTCCCAGTATTTCTATGGGACTTAAGAGAAATTTGAGAAACCCTGTCGGTAGTAAAAAATATGGATCATTTTCAAAGAAAGAGAAAATGTGCAGAATACAAACTGATACAAATAGTCAAAGACCCATGGTAGTATTTTTCTCCCCCGGGGTAGGGCAGCAGTCGGAATAGAATTTGTTGGACAGTCTTCTCAGGCGGTGAGGACGCATAATAGGGAAGAACCCTTGTGTTGTATTACAAATTAATCCCCAAAGGGCGGTTGCCTGTAAACTTAAATGCTACCTAACAGCCCATCTCTGGGAAGCTGCCTCCTGGGTAATGAGCATTGAGCTAAAATACCCTTGTTTAGGTCCCAGGAAACACGCTGACCAGGCCCACCTGGGGATGGCTGCAGGAAGAAGTGAACACATCCTCTCCAGAGGCTGATGGGAACCAGGAAATGGTCGGCTTTACTCCCGCCCCTCTGAGCAGAAAAGGAGCCTGAATTCTAACTCAGGGAAGGGGGGAACATGAGTCTACCCTCTTCTTGATCACCTGGCTTGCTGGATAAAATCACTATTTCTTGTCTCAACAACTCATTCCTCCAAGTATTGGCTTGTCTTTTGGTGAGTACTGTGAGCACGGACGCCGCAACAGAAGAGAAAAACTTTATCTGCTAGCGCTGTTAGACTTACAGGTCCATTAAAGCCTCCCAGCTTTGCTTCGTTCACATGGTATCTTTCTTAAAGTGAGATAGAATTATGAATTCAACAGTGTCTGCAACAAAGGAGGACATAGAGCTGATGCTCTGTCCCCTCTCAGAAGCAAAATCCTAAAGACTCTTGAAATTAAGCATAGCTCATTGTTAAACCAGATCCATTTTTATATAACTGATAATGGTACTTGGAAGGAATTTAACAATTCATGTTTAAGATGGTTTCTAGTATCAGTGGAAGTAAGAGAATATTTTTTTGATCTTCTTTAACCTAAGACATGACATAAATTTTAAAGGAACATCAGAACTCTGTCACTAGGTTCTTTAAGAATTATTCACTTTCGTGGTTTAAAAAGTCATCCTCTTTTAGAGCCTTTATCACTTCATTGAATATGTCATCTCATTCCTTACATAAACTGGGAGTGGTTATTTGTCAAAAAACAACTCAGAGAGGGAGTTCCCATTGTGGATTAGCCGGTTAGGGACCTAATGTTGTCTCTGTGAGGATGCAGGTTCCATCCATGGCCTCGTTCAGTGTAAGGATCTGGCGTTGCTGCAAGCTGGGGTGAAGGTCATAGATGCAGCTCAGATCCAGGGTTGCCATGGCTGTGGTGTCGGTTGGCAGCCTCAGCTCTGATTTGACCTCTGGCCAGGGTATTTCCATATGCCAAGGGTGCAGCCCTAAAAAGAAAAAAAACACAATTCAGAGACATTTAGTCCTTGGCTCACAGTCCGGTGACTGCCTATCATTTATGTGCTCACATCTAAGTAGGCGGGGGGCTAAGTCAGGGAACAAAGGCAAAGTCTATGGGTCTGGGAACAGTGAATTTCATTTGCATAGTTTGGGGTAAACTGATTAGCTGAGAGCTAGCAGAGGGCACTCCATCCTTGAAAAGGCCACTCAGGTTATCCAAGAAAATGATTCCAATTGTTTATCTGTGGGGTTAGGAGTTAAGAGAGGGGTTGGGATTGGGTAGTAATGGAGAGGAGAGGAAGGGGGCTTTTTCGACCCTCATCTGTTCCAGTTCTTGGTCTGCGGGTGGCCCTACAGATGTTGACCTTGGAAAAAATGTGTTTCAAGAATTCGGATTTGCTTTGATTGCTTTTCTGCGTACGTTGCATGTGACAATGTATTTTTTAAACCATAGAAGTCAGTGCCCACATGTGGAAATTGGACTGTAGGCTTCTGGTGGGCGAGAGGTTGAGCCTTGCACAGGAGGTTTTGAAAAGTGGTGTGAGAGGGGACCTGCCCTGCGGGTTCATCTCTGTTTCTCCCTCCCCCTTCGAGCCCACCCTCCACCCCCATGAGACCAAGAATCCACCCGCGTCCACCTCCCCCACCAGGGCCTCGGGAGGGAACACAGCTCCAGCTGGGAGATGGGAAAAGCGCTCGTCTTCAATGAAGCCTGACGTTGTGCTTATTACACTGGACTGGACACTTTCATTACTGAACAGAGATTGTTCTCATGTTTGAAGGTCACGGGTGGTCTTCTGCTATTGGAAAGTGAAAAGGAACGTGCTCAGCTCCTCCCCCCAACTTGGATTTTTATCCAAGAGTCAGAAATAATCCACAGAGCAGGTGGCAAGGGCGGTTTTCTGCTGGCACCATCTATCAGTTTGCTACCACAGAGTAACAAACTCGTCCTCTCTGGCTTAAAAGTGTCACCATTCTTAGCAGATTAAGGATCCAGCATTGTCTCTGCTGTGTTTCAGGTTTGATACTCAGCCAGGGAACTTCTGCATGCCATGGGGCGTGGCCAAAAAAAAAAAAAAAAGAAAGAGAAGGAGAACAAAGCTGCCATTTATTTATTATCCCTTGCCAGCTTGCAGATCGCTTGGATGGTTCTGCTAATCTGGGCTGGACATGGCGAACCTCGGCTGGGCTGGCTCAGCCATCTGCTGTCCCTGACTGGCTGGTGGGGTCTGGCAGGTCTAGAATGACCTCTCTTGGGGTGAGAACACTCTCTGTGCTCCCACATCCCTCCAGCAGCCCAGCCCAAGCATGTTCTCCTGGCAAAGCGAGAGGCCAAGAGGGCAGAAATGGAAACACACAAGCAGGTTGGGATGCCTCTCCTTGCATCAGTGTATTCCTGTCGCCTTGGCCAAAGAAAAGGAGAGAGGGCCCTAGGGAAGGGTTTGCACACAGAGGAATCAAATAATCAGTTTTAACCTCCCTTGGTCAAGGTCAACTCTATCTATTGACAAATCATTTTTTAATTTAATTTTTATTTTATATTGGAGGATTGTTGATTTACAATGTTGTGTTATTTTCAGATGCACAGCAAGGTGATTCAGTTATACATACACATGTCCATTCTTTTTCAGATTCTCTTCCCATATAAGTTATTAACAGAATATTGAGTAGCGTTCCCTGTACTAGACTGTAGATTCTTGTTGGTTATCTGTTTTATGTAGAGTAGAATGTATCTGTTAATCCCAAACTCCTAATTCAAATCATTATTCCAAATGTTCTGTGAGGGACCCAGTCTTCCAGTGGAAATGACCTACTCAAGGTTGTCCAGGCGGCAGTGAGACCCTGATCATCAATACAGATTCCACAGTCACCTATTGTGACATTTTGACAGCGCTGCCATCATGCAACCTATCTTGACAAGAAACATGAACATTTGATTCTTGGTGCTGCATAGAGGCAGTAGCAGTTTCTGAAACATTAATTTGGAGTAGGAATGAGACCTTGTACAGGTGGAAATCTCCCCAGGGCACCTCACTGATTGTCAGTGTGGTACTTACAGCAAGAGAAGCACATCAATTTTTTCTTCATGTAATAATAATAGCTACACCCACATAAATCTTGGAACCTAAATTTCCATATGATGAGTTAGAGGCCCACTAACATTCTGTCAGCAGATTTCTCCAAAAACAGAAATTTCATCTAAAATGCAATGATGTGTCCCCAGATTAAGTGGTTGGCATGTATTCTTTTACCAGGTACTTTGTTAACCTGAGGGATCATCCAGAAACAAAGAAAGCAGACATCTCCCTGCCCTGTGGAAGTGAAAAGATTCAGAATGAGCCTCCCTAAAATTGCCACTTTGGCAGGGGGACCCTGTGAACTTCAGAGAAATTGGATGCCCTAACAACTTCTGGTGATGATCACTGAGGATTTGCTTTTAGCTTTTGTTTCTAATCATTAACTCAGAGAGACCTGTGTACCCTCCAGCCAGTTTCCCCCACTATTTATACCTTACATAATTCGATTGCACTGTCAAAAGCAGGAATTTGACATTGGTGCAGTGGGGATGTATACTTCTATAATTTTCTTTCTTTTTTTTTTTTTTTAAATGGCTCTACCTGGGGCATATGGAAGTTCCCAGGTCGGGAGTCGAATCAGATCTGCTGTTGCCAGCCTACACCTCAGCCATAGCAACTCCAGATCCCAGCCACATCTGCAACCTACAAAGCAGATCGCAGCAATGCTGGATCTTTAGCCCACTGAGCAAGGTCCGGCATTCTCAGAGAGACAGCATCAGCTTCTTAACTTGCTGAGCCACAATGGGAACTCCTGTTCCATGACTCTCTTAACACCTGTGGATTTGTGTAACCACCATCACAATCAAGATATGGAACTGTCACCACCAAGATCTCCCTCATGCTTTATAGCCACACATACTTCCCAATGCCATCACGAACCCTTAGCAACCACTCATCTGTTTTCCACCCCTATACTTTTGTCACTTTGAGAGTGTTATATAAATGAATTCATACAGGATGTGAACTTTGAGTGTTTTTTTTTTTTTCACTCAGCATGATGCCCTTAAGATCCACTCAAGATGTTGCATTTATTAGTAGTTTGTTTCTTTTTAATGCTGAGGGGCAGGCAATCCCTTGGTATGGATACATGGCTGTTTGTTTAACCATTCACATATTAAGGGACATTTGGGTTTTCTCCAGTTTGGGGCTATTACACATAAAGCTGAATGAACAGTGGCGCATAGAGGTTTTTTGGGGTAATATATGTTTTTATTTCTCTGGGATAAATGCCCAGGCGGGCAATTGCTGGGAAGTACAGTAAATGTGTGTTCAGGTTTTTGTTGTGGTGGTTTATTTGTTTTTTAATTTTTCCCCCACACACATGGCATACGGAAGTTCCTGGGCCAGGGATCAAACCTGAGCCACAGCTCTGCAATGGCTGATCCCTAATCTACTGCGCCACAGCAGAGACTCCAAGGGTTGTTTTTTTAAAATTGCCATCATTATTCTTTTTGATGCTCAAATTATTCCGTCTTCTCACAGTGGAAGGCCTTTCAAGGTGCCTCTTTTGACATGATCCATTGGTCCTTTTTTAGCTGCTGCTGCTTCATTTTTTTTTTTTTTTTGACTTGAGATGATATCCTGAGCTCATCTGTACATTTCCAGCACCAATTTTCTTTCTTCCTTCCTCTCTTTCTTTCTTTCTTTTCTCCCCCCCCTTCCATTTTAAGTTTACTTTATTGAAGTAGAGTTGATTTATAATGTATTCATTTCTGCTGTTTGGCAAAGTAATTCAGTTCTTTCCCTCCCTGTCTTTCTCTCCATTTTCTTTTCTTCTTTTCCATTATGGTCCAGCCCCAAACTTTAAATCATGCTTTGTTACCTTTGACTACGTGACTCTCACTGTTCTTGACAAAGTATTTGTTCGTGGGAAGTAAGATGTAAGCAACAGATCTGCAATCCGTTTTCTCCCGTTACAGGTCAAATCTGCTTGTACATATACCAATGACCAATTTCCTGCAACTGAACTTAGTATGCGCTAGTGGGGGGCTCCTTTTCTGTAATAGCACACACAGAATGGTTCAGGATGGTTTACAATAAAAAAATCTGAAATCCATGGAAAACGTTACTCAGTCAAGTCTCCAAGTCCTAGTTCAAAACAGCTCCTGTTTTGTAAGTGATAGGGCCTCATGCAAAATTTAGCGACCTCAGGGAGTACTTCTCACAGTTCTGGAGGCTGGGAGTCCAAGATCAAAATGCCAGGTGATGGATTCCTGATGAGGGCTCTCTTCCTGTTTGCAGACATGTGCCTTCTTGCTATGTCCTTCCATGGGCTTTCCTCAATGCAGAAATACCGTGGGGCACAGTAGGACCTCACAGGGAACTATAGCCAATCTCTTGGGATAGAAAGTGATGGAAGATAGTATGAGAAAAAGAATGTATATGTATACATATGTATGACTGAGTTACTTTGCTGTACAGCAGCAATTGACACAACATTGTAAATCAACTATAATTTAAAAATATAACAGCAGGGCTGGGGTCTAGAGGAACTCTGTCCCTTTGTCTTCTCATGAGGCAATTAATCCCATCATGATGGCCACACTCCCAAGACCCTAATTTAACCGTAATTACCTTTCAAAAGCCCATTCTCCAAAGTACCATTACATTTGGGGTTAGAACTTCACAACCACAAACGAAGAGTTTGAGGGGCACAAACGAACAGTGCGTGACCAATAGTCTTGTAGAAAGTTAAACATATACCTACTCTATGACCCAGTGATTTTATTCCTAGGTATTTCTTCAAAGGAAAGAAAATATATATTCACAAAAAGACTCGCAGAAGGATATTGAGTCATAATAAATAACACCTGAAAACAATACTAATCACCATCAATAGAATCCTGGAGAAACTAAATTTCAGTAAGTGGATTGTATTCATCTGCCTGGGCTACTATGGCTACAAAAGACCACAGACTGAGTGGCTAAAACAACAGAAACTTATTTTCTCATCCTTCTAGAGGCTGGGATAACCAAGATCAAGGTTCCAGCTGATCTGGTTTCTGGGGAGGGCTCTCAAATCTGACAACTCGAAGACCCGGGGACCATTGTGGTGAGTCCCAGCCTGAGTCTGAAGGCTCAAGAAGCTGAACAAGGGCAGACGGATGTTGAATCAGGCAGAGAGCAAATCCTCCCTCCTCTGCCTCTCTGTCCCATTCAGGACGTTAAGGTTTGGATGAAACCCATGCACCTTGGTGAAGGCGATCTTCTTTAGTCAGTCTGATTCCAGTGCTAACCTCTTCCAAAAATGCTCTCACAACCTGCAGCATATGGAAGCTCCCAAGCTAAGGGTCCAATAAGACCTGCAACTGCCAGCCCATGCCACAGTCACAGCAATGCCAGATCCTAGCCACATCTTTGACCTATACCACAGGCTTATAGCAGTGCAGGATCCTTAACCCACTGAGCAGGGCCAGGAATTGAACCTGAATCCTCATGGATACTAGTAGGCTTCTTAACCTGCTGGGCCACAAAGGGAAATCCAGATTAGCATTTTAATACATATTTAATTGCTAAGTTTTCAGGTGAAAGAAAGAGTCTTACCTCGTCAGATGAATCTGCTTTCTGGTAAAAAAGAGAAGAAGAAAATAGTTGACATTTTAGTTTTATAATTCCATATTGAGCATACAAATGCATTTAGCTTCCACAGTTACGGTTAAACAAAGTGGCAATAAAGTTTGGGGCAATTGATACACTAAACTAATTTTTTGTTTGTTGAATGGTATCTTTAATGTGAATAATATCTTTTACCATAAAAAAAAAAAGCTCTCACAGACACACCCAGAAATTACGTTTTACCCACTATCTGGGGATCCCTTCGTCCATTCAGGTTGACACATGAAATTAACCATCGCGACCAGCCAATGGCAGTTTGTGACCTGTTTGTACACTGAGAGCCTGGTATAGAAAATACAATTAATTCTTACAAATCAATACTAAAAAAGCACAGGCAACCCAATAAAAATGGACAAAGGACATTAACAGGTATTTCACAAAAAAAGGATGTCAGCTGGCCAATACATGTATGAGAAGGTGATCAATCATATTAGCTGTTAAAATAAAAATGGGGTATCATTACTCATCCACTGGATTTGGGTGGAGGTCAGAAAACCCCTCAACAATCTGTGTCGATGACGATATGGAGTAGTAGGAACTCCCATACACTGATGGTAGCAATAAACTGGTAAAATGATTTTCAAAGTTGGTGTGACATTATATAACAAAATGAAACCTACTTGTACCCCAGAACCCACAACTCCGCTGCAGGTATGTAGTCTAGAGAATGCTTGTGTGTATGCACCTGTGCCTGAGCTCAGCTTCCTCCCAGGAACTGAGCCCATTAAGAGGACTTGCATGTAGGGGTCACTCTAGCCATTCTGAGGCTGCATCATTGAGCTAGTTACCACTGTGAGCAACAGGGGCTCAAATCCTGTTGGAGATGCTCTGAGGAACTGTATAGAGTGACCTTCAGAATCGTCCACTTGTGGAGTTCCCTTCGTGGTGCAGTAGAAGCAAAACTGACTAGTATCTATGGGGATGCAGGTTCCATCCCCTGGCTTCGATCAATGGGTTAAAGATCCGGTGTTGCTGTGAGCTGTGTTGTAGATCAAAGATGCAGCTTGGATCTGGCATTGCCGTGGCTGTGGCATAGGCCAGCAGCTGTAGCTCTGATTGGACCCCCTAGCCTGGGAACTTCCATGTGTCATGGGTGCAGCAGCTCTAAAAGAGCAAAAAAAAAAAAAAAAAAGAAAGGAAAGGAAAGAATCATCCACTTGTGACTTGGAAGAGGGGAGTGTTTATCCTCTGTATTTTTGCACCCATTGGTCAAAGGTTGTCCCAATGGGGTGTCACGGTTCAGCACTCCTGGGTTTTCACATTGCTCAGGGGGAACCCTACTCCATGTCCCACAAGGCAGCTGGCACAGAGGCGGAGGCAGAAAGCAAGGGGTGTGTGGACTGATGAGGTGAGCTGGGGCTGTCTGCACTGCCATCAGCTGGTTACGCACAACAACTGGAGAAAACAGAGAAGTGGAGAGGAAGTGGGACAGGGCATCCAAGAGGCCAACACACCAGAATACAAGACTGTTCATAAAACTTGATTACTGGAACCATGCCAAATTTCCATCAATAATAAAATGTGGGAGTTCTGTTGTGGCTCAGTAGGTTAGGAACCCAACTAGGTAGGATAGGGGTTTGATCCCTGGCTTAGCTCAGTGGGTTAAGAACCTGGCCACAAGGTGAGGCATAGGTCACAGAAGGTGGCCTAGATCCATCATGGCTGTGGCTGTGGCTGTGGCTGGCAGCTGCAGCTGCGATTCTTAGCCCAGGAATTTCCCTATGCTGCAGGTGCAGCCCTAAAAAAATATTTAATTTTAAAAAAGTTAGACAATGTGTTTAAATGGTGAGGGTTCATACAATCCTCTGCCACCCCACACTGGCTACATTCTGGGTGCTGCCTCCTCTTTATTGTAGTTTATATGTAGTGAACAATGTGATACTGCTTTTAGGTGCACTGGCGGCAAGGCCCTCAACATTGCAGCAGTGCGTCTCACACAGCAAAATGTAAGACGGTCGTGGTCCTTACAGAGCAAGAGGATGGCCTTTGGTCTCAGACGGACTTGGTGCTAATCTTACCTTCTCCGTTTGCTCAGCTCCCTCCTCTGTGAAAAGAGAACCATCCCTACCTTGCACATAACACTCCACGCTACACTCTGTTCTAAGGCTCTCCAAATATTAACCCGTTTCATCCTCCCATCCCTCACCCCCATGATGTAAATACTATTTTCTTCGTTTCTGAATGAAGGAACCGGGCACAGAGAGGTTACGTGACTTGACAGGGCCACATAGCTGGGGAGTGGAGGAGGGCACTGAGCCAGGATCTGAACGTCCCCCTGTCTGGTTGCAGAACCCGCGCCAACCAGCGAGGAAGGAGCGCATCCTCGGGCCCCGCGCGCGGTGAAGACTGCGCACCGGGTCTGCAGTGCGTGCAGGAACCCCACCTCTCCACTCGCGCGACTGACAGGGCGGCCCCAGGGCCCCATCCGCTCACTTGCGGCAGGGGAAGTGGGTCCCTTTACGGGTCCGCCGCCGGGGGGCGCTGCCCGCGGTCCCCGGGGCCGGCGCTCTCTGCAACATGTCTGGGCGCCGAGGCCAGCGGCCAGGGCACTGCTTGTGCTGGCTGCTGTGCTGCGTCCTACTGTCCCCAGCCGCGGGCTACGTGATCGTGAGCTCCGTGTCCTGGGCGGTCACCAACGAGGTGGACGAGGAGCTGGACAGCGCCTCCACCGAGGAGACGCTGCCCACGATGCTGGAGGACTCTGGCAGCATCTGGCAGCGGAGCTTCCCGGCCTCGGCGCACAAGGAGGACGCACACCTGCCGCCCCCAGTGGGCGCTGCCGGCGCCAGGCCGCCCCCAGAGCCTCCGGGGATGTTTTCCTACCGGCGCGAGGGCGGCGCGAGGCTGCGCCCGGGCACCGCCCGCTTCCTGGCCCACGCCAGCGCCTGGGGCTGTCTGGCTACCGTGTCCGCGCACGAGAAGGTAAGCCACCCGGCCGCGAGCTGTGCGCAGGTGCGTGCTCCGCGGCGGCCCGGCACACCCAGGGGACAGGGAGGGGCTCGGGCCACTCCCGAGCTCGCATCCAGGTTTAGCAGACGTGCGCGCGGGGAGCAGGGGGAGGTCCTGGATGGGACGTGGGCATCGTGCACTTAAAAGAACCAGATTGTGCTTCGTGTACCTTGGCAAACAGGGACGGGGGGTGGTGGTGAGGGACGACACGCAGGCTTCCTGTCAGGTGGATGGGGACCAAAGCGGGGTCTTGAGATGGCTAAAGAGGCGTACAAATAACCAGCGCCCGACCAGAAAGTGGACAAAAAAGCCAGAGCCGCCTTTCACATCACCAGGTAGCGCGGGCAGCCCCTCCCCGCCCGCAGACGCGAACTGCCGCGTCCCTTACAGACATGGAATCCAAGCGAGGACTGAGTGAAAGACAACACCGGGGCTTAGAGAGAAATTTACATTTAAAACAGAATAGAATTGGAGAATTGTTCTGGAAAGCAGGCTTATTTCGCGAAGTGCATAAATGTTGGAGTGACAGCGCTGTTATCAGCTACAGCTTTTGATGGCTCAGTTCACAGATGTTTTAGTCACCTGTTAGACAGGCTTCCACCTGAAGCTGAAATGATGTAGATAACCTGATGAAGACGTAACATCCTTAAGTATACACTGTCCAGAAAGCTAATAGGGCTAAGATAGATGTAAGGGTTTTACTACAGGGCAGTAATTGGAACTCCTATTTACTTCATGCAAAATAATAATAATAATAATAATAATAATAACTATTTTATGGAATGTTTGGACAGGGAGCACCAGGTTCTGGGCTCAGCACTAGGTCTCATTAGCCCTGAGACTGAGACCAGGTCACTGGGGTCTCCACTTTCCTCATCTATAAAATTAAGTGATTGACTAGGTAATTTTGAAGGTCCTTTTTTTCTTTAAATATATATATATATATATATATATATATCTTTGAATAGATATATATTCTTTATATATATGTGTGTGTGTGACAACTTTATTCTGATAATGGCAGTGATCTTGAACTTCCTTTATAATATTTTTATAATAATACCTCTGGAGTTCCCGTCGTGGCTCAGTGGTTAACGAATCTGACTAGGAACCATGAGGTTGCAGGTTCGATCCCTGGCCTTGCTCAGTGGGTTAAGGATCCGGTGTTGCCATGAGTTGTGGTGTAGGTTGCAGATGCGGCTTGAATCCCGTGTTGCCATGGCTCTGGTGTAGGCCAGCAGCAACATCTCTGATTGACCCCTAGCCTGGGAACCTCCATATGCCGCAGGAGCAGCCCTAGAAAAGGCAAAAAGACAAAATAATAATAATAATAATAATAATAATAATTCCTCTGGAGTTCCCATTGAGGCTCAGTGTTAACAAACCCAACAGGTATCCATGAGGATTCGGATTCAATTCCTGGCCTCGTTCAGTGGGTTAAGGATCTGGCGTTGCTGTGGCTGTGGTGTAGGCTGGCAGCCGCAGCTCCAATTAGACCCCTAGCCTGGGAACATCCATATGCCACAGGTGTGGCCCTAAAAGGACAAAAAAAAAAAAAAAAAAATTGCTCACAGTTATATCTTATTCTCTTAAGATACAGCTTCAGAAGATACAAAACTTAAATATGAAGCTGATCTTGGTTTCAAACGTAGATCACTTCAAGCAATTAAACATCTAGTGCCAATGTATTCAAGGTATTTTGACTTCCCTTTTCCAATATTGACATCTAATGCAAATCCAATCATTTCAGAGAACATTTACCTTCTGCCTGGCATGTGTGCAAAACATGGCTCTAGCCAGTTTGTGACTGGCTGAGAAACCAGATCTGGGAGTGACTGATATTACCATTTTGGAGGATTTCTTAACATTGGGTTTTCTTTTTGTCTTTTTGCTATTTCTTGGGCCGCTCCTGCAGCATATGGAGGTTCCCAGGCTAGGGGTCCGATCGGAGCTGTAGCCGCCGGCCTACGCCAGAGCCACAGCAACTCGAGATCCAAGCCGCGTCTGCAACCTACACCACAGCTCAGGGCAATGTCAGATCGTTAACCCACTGAGCAAGGGCAGGGACCGAACCCTCAACCCCATGGTTCCTAGTCGGATTCGTTAACCACTGCGCCACAAGGGGAACTCCAACATTGGGTTTTCTTAAAAGATTAAAGCCACCCCTTATCACAACTCTACACACCGTTATTATGTGACACTTTAAAGACAAAAACAGCCCTGAACATGTAAAGATAGAATGCAAGAGGCTGGACCCAACAGGGTTTGGGAAAGACCTAAGAAATATTTGTGTATGTGTCTGAGAATTTCACACACGCTACTGGATGATCATGGGCAAAAATTGGTTTAGCCTATGTCTCCCTTGAAGCTAAAAGGGGTAAAAAACTAAATTCCCATAAGTTGCTAAATTATAGAATGAAAATGTTATTGATTACCATGAAAAAGATGACTAATAAATGAGAAAGTAGGGCAATTCTAAAGGAAAAAATAACAGGAGTTCCCATTGTGGCTCAGTGGTTAACGAATCCAACTAGGAACCATGAGGTTGCAGGTTCGATTCCTGGCCTTGCTCAGTAGGTTAAGGTTCCAGTGTTGCAGTGAGCTGTGGTGTAGGTTGCAGACTCTGCTCGGATCCTGCGTTGCCATGGCTCTGGCGTAGGCCAGCGGCTACAGCTCCGATTGGACCCCTAGCCTGGGGAACCTCCATATGCCGCAGGAGCGGTCCAAGAAAGGGCAAAAAGTCAAAATAAATAAAAATAAAATAAAGGAAACAATAACAGAAAATTCCTTGAGTCCAAGGACCAGTTAAGATGTTAGGTTACTGCTTAAAATTCTATCCTGAAAGTTGCCACAAGTTCTGGGGGGAGGTGGTGGAGGCAGTGGGGCTCCCAGGGGAAGCTTGTGGGAAAGGTTTTAGCACCCGCCTCAACCCATTTATAAATTTCATTGCCTCTCTCCAAAATAACTTTCAATTTAATAAATGGTGTGTGTTTGCTGTGTACCTGCAACTTCAAGAATAATGCCCCTGGAGTTCCTATTGTGGCTCAGTGGGTTAAGAACCCGACACAGTGTCTGTGAAAATGTGGGTTCAAGCCCTGGCCTCGCTCAGTGGGTTAAGGATCTGGTGGGGCCACAAACTGTGGTGTAGTTTGCAGATGCGGCTCAGATCTGGTGTTGCTGTGGCTGTGGTGTAGGCCTGCAGCTGCAGCTCTGATTTGACCCCTGGCCTGGGAACTTTCATATGCCCCAGGTGTGGCCTTTAAAAAATGTAAAATAAAATAATTCCCCAACCAACCATCCTGTACAGAATGCCACTGCTGAGCTCCTCTATAAAAATTCTGGAGCCATCACTGGAAGAAGTGGATAGATTGGGACCACTTAGGTTTCATTTATGACCTGTCCCAACCTCAGACACGCTGCCCCCACCTCCCTGATGGAATACTTCCTAGTCAGAGATACAGACTGAGCTCCCAGCTCAAGTCCATCCACAACCTGCCTTAAAAAGGCCTTTTTTGGTGTTTGTTAGATGCCAGGACTGCCATTTGGGAACTGTCTGCCCATCAGTGATGGCCCCTTCAACAACAGCACTGGCATTCCATTCTTCTATGTGACTCCCAAGGACCCCGTGGTGGCGGATCTGTTGAAGAACCCCATGGCCTCGCTCCTGCTGCCGGAATCCGAGGGAGAGTTCTGCAGGTAGATAAGGGCTGGGCTTGCCCCTAGATGGGTTGTCTGCATGGGAGGGAGGCTGTGGCTTTAATGGGGCCCTGGGATGCAAAGCCATATCTGCACCATCGGCCGGGGGCAGGTTCTGGGCTCACCTCTGGGTCTCAGCAGCTCCAGGCTTCAGCCAGGTCACTGAGTCCTCCACTTTGCTTTCCTCATCTACAAAATTAAGTGATTGACTAGGTAGTTTTGAAGGTCCTTTTTTGCTTTAAAAATGTGTGTGTGTGTGTGTGTGTGTGTGTGTGTGTGTGTGTGTGTGTGAGTATAAAGAACAGCTTGGTTTACTTATCTGTCATATGTATATAATATATATGACAACTTTCATCTTGATGATAACAGTGACCTTAAACCTCTTTCACAGCTTCCAAATAGTTTTTGACAGTTAAATCTTGTGCTCCTAAGACACACCTTCAGAAGACACAAAGCTTAAATGTGAAGTTTTTACACATCTGGTTTAAAACACAGATTGTGGAGTTCCCACCACAGTGCAGTGGGTTAAGAATCCAGCTGCAGTGGCTGGGGTCACTGCGGAGGCATAGGTTCAATCCCTGCCTGGCAAAGTGGGTTAAAGGATCCCACCAGGAGTGCAGCTGCAGCTTGGATTCAATCTCTGGCCTGGGACTTCCATATGCCCTGGATGCAGCCTTAAAAAAAAAGAAAAGAAAAGAAAAACAGATTGTTTCAAGTGGTTAAAAGTCTAGTGCCGGAGTTCCCGTCGTGGCGCAGTGGTTAACGAATCCGACTAGGAACCATGAGGTTGCAGGTTCAGTCCCTGCGCTTGCTCAGTGGGTTAACGATCCGGCGTTGCCGTGAGCTGTGGTGTAGGTTGCATACGCAGCTCGGATCCCGCGTTGCTATGGCTCTGGCGTAGGCCGGTGGCTACAGCTCCGATTCAACCCCTAGCCTGGGAACCTCCATATGCCGCGGGAGCGGCCCAAGAAATAGCAACAACAACAACAACAAAAGACAAAAGACAAAAAAAAAAAAAAAAAAAAAAGTCTAGTGCCAATGTATTCAAGATACATTGGAAATGTATGCTGTGGAAATGTGAAAAGCCCCGGAATCAGATAAATAGAATTCTACCACTCATCTGAGCTGTGGGATTTGGGGTAACTCATTGAAACTTTGGGAGCCTCAGTTTAGTTATCTGTAAAATGGGAATCGTAGTTTCTATCTCATAAGGTTATGATGGGGGTTGGAAGTACGTGTAGTGTCTTGTACAATGTAAGGTGGGTAAGTAGCAGCTCTTGTCTTTACATCCAAGGTGTGGATTGAGGAGGGGAGGCTAGTAAAGGAAGGGCCAGCTGTTTGTCTCCAAGGCACATACAGCTTAGAATCTGTTGTTTTTCTCCCCCCAACCCCCCGCCGATGTTAACTACTTATTTACTTATTTATCTATCCATTTATTTATCTATTTATTTATTTTTAAAATAACCAAGTATTTTTATACATAAAAGTTGTTTATTAATAAGTTATCACACTAGCACAAATTCATAGGCATACATTCAATAGCACAAGTTCAAGACATCGTCAATGAAAGGTAGTTTTGTTGCAAGACAGTTTCAAGGCATTATGTAGCTATCTGCTTTAGCAAAGAAGTAGAGACAGCTCATATTTCTATGGCAATACATGTGTGTCTCTCTTTTTAAAATTTTTATTGCAGATGGCCAACAAGCACATGAAAAAATGCTCAACATCACTGATTATTAGAGAAATGCAAATCGAAACTACCATGAGATACCACCTCACACCAGTCAGAATGGCCATCATTAATAAGTCCACAAATAACAAATGCTGGAGGGGGTGTGGAGAAAAGGGAACCCTTCTGCACTGTTGGTGGGAATGTAAGCTGGTGCAACCACTATGGAGAACAGTATGGAGATACCTTAGAAATCTATACATAGAACTACCATATGGACCCAGCCATCCCACTCTGGGCATATATCCGGACAAAACTTTCCTTAAAAAAGACACAAGCACCCCTATGTTCATTGCAGCTCTATTCACAATAGCCAAGACATGGAAACAACCCAAATGTCCATTGACAGATGACTGGATTAGGAAGAGGTCGTATGTATATATATATATACAATGGAATACTACTCAGAGATAAAAAATGAACAAAATAATGCCATTTGCAGCAACATGAATGGAATTAGAGACTCTCATTCTGAGTGAAGTAAGTCAGAAACAGAAAGACAAATACCATATGATATCACTTATATCTGGTATCTACTATATGGCACAAATGAACCTTTCCACAGAAAAGACAATCATGGACTTGGAGAATAGACTTGTGGTTGCCAAGAAGGAGGGGGAGGGAGTGGGGTGGTTGAGGAGCTTTGGGTTAATAGATACAAACTATTGCCTTTGGGATGGATTAGCAGTGAGATCCTGCTGTGTAGCACTGGGAACTATGTCTAGTCACTTATGATGGAGCATGATAATGTGCAAAAATGTGTACATGTATGTGTAACTGGGTCACCATGCTGTACAGTAGGAAAAAAATTGTATTGGGAAAATAACTACTAAAAAATAATTTTAAAAATTTTTATTAAAATATAATTGATGTACACGTTGTGTTAGTTTCAGGTGAACAGCAAAGTAATTCAGTTATAAGTACATCCATTTTCTTTTTCACATTCTTTTCCATTATAGATGATTACAAGGTATTGGGTTTCATTCCCTGTGTATTGTTTTTCAAGTTAATTTCTATCTGCTCAGATGAGGTGTGTGCAATAAAGACCCAGAATCCTTTAATACACATTCTCAAGAGCTCTCTAAAAGAAACTACAGTTAAGCAAAAATGGAACACTGACCTGACACCTTGGTCTGAATTCAAAATATAGCGCTTGAGATCCATTCCTGCCAGGGCAGTGTCTGCACCGGACCTGTGGGGGCCGCATGTGAGGTACACCCCCTTACGAGTAGGCATGACCTCAGGTGCGTCCCTCCACCCCCAGGCCTCACTCACTTCACCTGTAATGTAGGGATGCTTTCAGAACTGTAATATAGGTCCTTCCAGCTCCGAAATGCTCTTATTCTTTACGTGAAAACATATTAAGTGACAAGTGTGTCTGCTTTTTGAGGGGGGAGGTGATAATAATCAAAGCAACCATATGCCATAAACTGCAGCCTGGAGAAGCCCCGGTGGCGGTCCCCTGGGAGCTGATGGTTTGAATCCACAGGAGGCAGGCAGGCCCACTGACCCAATTCCCTTTCAGGTATGGCAAAAGCCAGGAAAAGCCATGCCTCCTCTTCCACGGAATATTCTCCCTGTTCTTAGCCAGTCAAGCTGACTGTTACTCCAAGTATATGCCCTACAGGTACCTTTCGAAATTTCTGAGGGATTCCTAATTTGGGCCTTTGAAAAGCAGCCATTGTGCAGGACATGCTGATTCTTGGAGAGGCACAGAACACAGGGCAGGGGAAAAAGCCACCACAGTACTTGGGTTGTGGAAGGAATTGTGTCCCAGAAGATCCCTGGCAGGAGCAGGAATCCAGCTGAGAAAGAGTTCCCATTGCGGCTCAGCAGTAATAAACCCGACTGGTATCCATGAGGGTGCAGGTTCGATCCCTGGCCTTGCTCAGTGGGTTAAGGATCCAGCATTGCCACAAGCTGAGATGTAGGTGGCAGATTCAGCTCGGATCTGGCGTTGCCATGGCTGTAGTATAGGCTGGCAGCTGCAGCTCTAATTTGACCTCTAGCCTGGGAGCCTCCATATACTGTGGGTGTGGCCCTAAAAAGGCAAAAAAATTTTTTGAAAAAGAAAGAAATCCATCTGAGAGAGGTCCTCCCTGGGGGTTCAGGTGCAGGACAGCTGGGCATGCATGCCGGCTTGGCCTGGGACCATGCATGCCCACCATCTTTGCGGCAGCCTGCACTTGTGGCAGACCTCCACACTCTGGGGTACCTGGATGAGACAACTCATGGCCCGAGGGGACCACCCAGGCCCCTCTCAGCCCCTCCCTCACCAGCACCAAGGACATCAGTATCTCAGACTCTTGTAACTCTGGCCTGGAAGAGGAGGGGTGAGCTGCTACCCCCAGGCATACCTATGTCTAGACCTTCATGTGACACTCTGTCCCCTCCCACTGCATCCACTTCTGAAGTATTACAATATGACATAAATACCTACAACATTAACTGTGGCCTTCGTAAGCATCACACCTCAGAGCAAAGGTTACCAGACAACGAGGCTTGTTATCCCTCCAGGATCCACTCCTTTCCAAGACCTGCCCCAGCCTAGGTGAGATTCGTCTGCCTGAAGTTCACATTCCAAGTTCAACATCATCTGGTAGGTTTTGTCTCTGGAATGTCAAGCACAGAGACTTAACAAGTCAAAGACAGGCAGACAGCAGAGTCCTGAGCTCTTTGGGGCACGAGAACATAAGGAGGTCTCAGGTGGAAATGTTCGTGGCTGAGCATTTTCCCAGCAAGCACCTTCGAGAAGTTCAAGGGGGTGCCTTGGCAAGGCTGTGGCAAGCTGTCTGCTCCTGGCCTGGGGAGATGGCCAGTGAGCCCCAGGGGCTCATTGTCAGGAACTTCGAAGCATTTCCTACTAAGCCGGGGGTTCAGAAAAATGACCATTTCTCAGGATGATGATGCTGAATCAAGGCCACCTGCTCCTTTCACCTTCAGAAAAGGGGGGAAAGCAGAACTGCCTCTGTTCTATGAAGCTGGTGGCCTTGTGAACCACAGGCTCACAATGGCGTTTTTACCGTCAGCTTTGGTATATTCTGTCTGCTCATGTCTCTGTGCTCCTCTGTGCAGCTGGGCAGACAGTGGATTTTCCCTAAGCAGGAAGACAAAGCCAGGATGAGGCCTTTCTACATAATGCATCTCAGGGCTCCCATGAGCCTGGAGGGCCACGTTTGTCTGAGAGCACTCAGGGACTGAACCACAAACCAAGGTTGGACAGAAAGGAAGCAGCATGGCTGCTGAGGCTCTGAGAGGAGGAAAGGGCTGCCTTCCCAGCAGTTTCCAGCACAGCCTGCTGGGCATCTCAACTGCAGGCCTGCCTTTGCATTTATCTGGATTAGCCCTGCAGAGTTTGCCCGGGGGTAGGCTGGTGAGCTCAGCCTCCACCTGCAGAACACAGCTTGAGAAGGAAGCCGCCAACACACAGGAGCGAGAGGAAGGTAAGTCTGATTTCGCTGCAAGGGCAGGCTGCACTGGCCCCCTGAACTTTCACGCTCCACTGGGTGTCCAAGACAATTGAATATATAATGTGTATGTGTTTTCTAAGCAGATAGGTGGACAAGATGGATAGATGGACAAATGGAGGGATAGAGAGAAAGATGGATAGATACATAGATATATAGATGGATGCATAGATGGATGGATAGAAAGATGGATGAATAGATGGATAGATACATAGATGGATGCATAGATAGACAAATAGATGGATAGATTGATAGGTAGGTAGGTTGATAGATTGATTGATTGATTTGTGTGGCTTTCACGTATTTAATTGTTGTCTATTTTGAGAACAGATACTACAGTTGCTGCCAGCTGGGCTCCTCAGTTCACTCTGTTGCCTTAAATTCATCCTAAATCCAATAGCCGAAGTAATCTTTCAAAACCCAAATAAGATCCTAGAATTCTCCTGCTTAAATTCTTTCATTAGGAAAGATAACAAAATCCTGAGTAGGGCCTAGGAGGCCCTGCCTGGAGGGCACTTGCTTCCCTCTCAAAATAAATAATAGTGCCTGGTCCTTTGTGGGTTGATTTAGTATTTGATTTATACCCTAGTTTTATTAAGTGGAGAACATTAACCTGAAAACCTGCTGTAATCAAAGCTGATGTGTATGTTTGGGTTATAGCTGAGAAATGCTTTTCACAAAAATTAAGATGTAATAATTGACATGAAATGTTGCACAATGTATTCATTTGATACATTTATGTTTTGCAGTGCAGTTGCCCCTGTAGTCTTAGCTAACAACTCTATCATGTCACCCCATTCTTACTTCTTTTTTGTGTGAGAACACTTAAGATTTGGTCTCTTAGCCACTTGGAAGTTGCTAACAGTTGTGTTGGCTATGCAAAGCTGTGCATTAGATCTTCAGAATATATTCATCTTCTAACTGCAAGTTTGGGCTCTTTGGCCAACATCTCCCCAGTTGCCCTGGTAACCACCATCCCATCTCTGTTTCTATGAGTTTGGCTTTTTGGGACCCTACATATAAGTGAGATCACACAGCATCTGTCTTTCTCTAACTTAGCATAATGCCCTCAAGGTCCATCCAAGTTGTCACAAAGGGCAGGGTTTCATTCTTTCTTGTGACTGAATAATATTCTACGCTATTTATAAGAAATGCTTTTTACTCAGTAAACCTCACATGTGTGTTGACACATATCACGCCTCCCCAAAATGATGCGAAGGTCCATTAACAGACCTGTGTATTTAAAGATAAAGTTAGATCTAGACTGATATGTGTGAAGAACATTGAGTATCCAGAAATCTCAGGAGGTTGAACGATGAAGGAAATACACAACAGATGCCGTTTTTTTAATTGACGATGGGAGAGGCCAATATCTAGAGAATAATGAAAGAAACTGTATGTCTTCACTTTTTATAGGTTTCTAGGTACCTTAAAGATTCTTTTTTTAATCTATCTGTAAAATTCAGTCTGGAGTCTTCCTCCCATCCAGTTATGGATTTTCCCCAAAACTTTTCATCACTCGGATCCTCTGGTCCCTGAATTCTCCCTAAGATTTAATTGGGCACAGCTGTCTTTTTGTTTGTTTGGTTTTGTTTCAACTTTAGTTTTTTAGGTCAGTGAGGTAGAGTTGACAATATTGTGTTTGTTTCAGGCACATAGCAAAGTGATTCAGTTATACATATCTCTTCTTTTTCAGATTCTTTTCCATTACAGGTTATCACAAGATAGTGAATACAGTTTCCTGTGCTCTGCAGTAAATCTCTGTTGGTTATTATAGTGTGTATAGTGGTGTGTGTCTGATGATTCCTTCCTCTCCATTTATCCCTCCCATCCCTTTCCCCCTTAGTAACCATAAGTTTTCTCTGTATTATTTTTTAGATTCCACACATAAGTGATAACATACAGTATTTGGCTTTCTCTGTCTGATTTACTCCACTCAGTATTGATAATTTCTGGGTCCATCCATGTTTCTGCAGATGGCAATATTTCACTCCTTTTTATGACTCATATTCCATGGTACACATGTACCACATCTTCTTGATCCATTCATTGTCGACGGGCACTTAGGTTGCTTTTATGTCTTGGCTATTATAAATAATGCTGCTATGAACATTGGGGTGTGTAAGTTTTCATCTTTTCTGGATATATGTCTAGGAGTGGAATTGCTTGATCTTATAACTCTATTTTTAGTTTCTTAAGGAACCTCCATACTGTTCTCCATTGTTGCTGCACCAGTTTATATTCTCACCAATAGTATAAAGAGTATTCTTTTTTCTTCACACCCTCCCTAGGATTTATTATTTGTAGACTTACTAATGATGGCCATTCTGACCAGTGTGCAGTGGTATCTCATTATAGTTTTGATTTGTGTTTCCCTAATAAAATGTTGAGCAGCTTTTCATGTGCCTGTTAGCCATGTCTTCTTTGGAGAAATGTAAATTCAGGTCTTTTGCCCTTTTTTTTTTTTTTACTGGGTTGTTTGGGGTTTTTTGGTTGTTTTTTTTTTGGTTTTTTTTTTTTTTTTTGGTGTTGATTTATATGAGCTGTTTGTATATTTTGGAAATTAACCTCTTGTCCGTCCCATTGTTTGCAAATACATCTCCCATTCTGTAGGTTGTCTTTTTTTATGGTTTCTTTTATTTTGCAAAAGATTTTAAGTTTCATTAGCTCCCACTTGTTTATGTTTGCTCTTCTTTCTTTTCCCTTGGGGAACTGACCTAAGAAAATGTTGCTGCAATTTTTTTCCAAGGATACTTTGCCTATGTTCTCTTCCAGGAGTTTTATGGTATCATGTCCAATACTTAAATCTTTCAGCCACATTGAGTTTATTTTTTTTCAGTTTTTTTTTTAATTTTTTATTATTCAAATTAATTTATCACATCTGTAGTTGTATAATGATCATAACAATCTGATTTCACAGGATTTCCATCCCACAGCCCAGGCACATCCTCCCACCCCCCAAACTGTCTCCTCTCGAGACCATAAGTTTTTCAATGTCTGCGAGTCAGCATCTGTTCTGCAAAGAAGTTCAGTCTGTCCTTTTTTCAGATTCCACATGTCAGTGAAAGCATTTGATGTTGGTGTCTCATTGTATGGCTGGCTTCACTTAGCATGATAGTTTCTAGGTCCATCCATGTTGCAAAAAATGCTGGTATTTCATTCTTTTTAATGGCTGAGTAATATTCCATTGTGTATGTGTACCACATCTTCTTGATCCACTCCTCTGTCGATGGATATTTAGATTGTTTCCATGTCTTGGCTATTGTAAATAGTGCTGCAATGAACATCGGAGTACATGTGTCTTTGCGAGTCGTGGTTTTCTCTGGGTAGATGCCCAGGAGTGGGATTGCTGGATTAAATGGTAGTTCTGTGTTTAGTTTTCTGAGGAATCTCCATACTGCTTTCCACAGTGGTTGCACCAATTTACAATCCCACTTGAGTTCATTTTTGTGTATGGTGTAGAGACTGTTCTAACTTCACTGATCTACATGCAGCTGTCCAGTTTTCCCAACACTTTTTGTTGAAGAGACTGTCTTTTCTCCATTGGATATTCTTGCCTCCTTTGTTGAAGATTAATTGACTGTCGGCATGTGGGTTTATTTCTGGGCTCGCTATTCTATTCCATTGATCTATGCATGTGTTTTTGTGGCGACAGTCGTCTTTGACTCCCCCCTCAGGGTATGTTGAATCGGGTGCTATTACCCTGCTCTTCATCCTGGAGGAGAAAATCTGGAAAATGAATCAAACTGGCTAATGAATAGAAAGTGACTTTCATACTGAAAAAAGGACAAGATAACCAAGAAAATTGTCTGGAGTATCTTGCCTATTGAGCACCTGGCTTTGTGCTGGAGAGGGCAGAAGAAGATACCTGAGGGCTTCTGGCTCCATGGTTCGTTGGAGGCAGGATGCTCTGAGAGTGATAAAGAGAAGAAATGAGAAGGATGGCTGGATTACTACAGGAAGATTATAAAGAACAAGTGGCCACACATTGAGAATGGGAGAGTGACTTTCAATGGCATAGACACAGGGTGAGGGGGACATATGATAATGACCTGGACAGCCTTGCCCCTCCCTCAGCACAAAGATGAGAGCTACCTGGGTGACAAGGGTTCATAGCTTGAAGGAGTTCTGGGGTGATTCTGACACTGCTTTAGGATAATGAAGACGTGGCCTGGGTCTGACATGCATTCTTGGGTTTCCAGTGAAGGCCTGCTGAGAGCTATAATCTACCTCCCAGGAGGATTTGTGTCATTTGTAAAATGAAGTCAAGATTACAGTCTGGGACAAATACCATATGATATCACTTATCCATGGAATCTAAGATATGGCACAAATGGAGTTCCCGTTGTGGCGCAGTGGAAATGAATCTGACTGGGAACCATGAGGTTGTGGGTTCAATCCCTGGCCTCGCTCAATGGGTTAAGGATCCAGGTTGCCATGCGCGTGGTATAGGTTGAAGATCCAGCTTGGATCTGGCGTTGCTGTGGCTGTGGTGTAGGCCAGCAGCTGTACCTCCAATTTGACCCCTAGCCTGGGAACCTCCATATGCTGTCGGTATGGCCCTAAAAAGACAAAAGACAAAAAAAACAAAAGAATATATATATATGGCACAAATGACCCTATCTACAAAACAGAAACAGACTCACAGACATAGAGACAAAACAGAACAGACTTGTGGTTGCTAAGGGGGAGGGGGCGGGGAGTGGGATGTATGGGGAGTTTAGGATTAGTAGATGCAGACTATGACATTTAGAATAGATAAGGAATGAGGTCCTGCTGTACAGCACAGGGAAATATATCCAGTTTTCATGGGATAGACCATGATGGAAGATAATATAAGGGAATGTATGTGTGTGTGTGTATATATATATATGTATATATATATGCTGGGTCACTTTGCTGTGCAGCAGAAATTGGCGCAACATTGTAAATCACCTATAATTTTGAAAAAAAAGGTTACAGTCTGTGGAATAAAGGAAGTGGTGTTTCCTCCCCATCAGGCATGACATCTAGCATCTAGCCAAACTAGAACCTACAAACATGTCTTGCCTAATTCCTGTTAGTTTAAAGTTTGTTTTATTCAATTATTCTGTTTACTCCTCAGGGCTACAGTGTCTTCATTTAATTAATTAGATGAATTAGGGATGTGAATTTATTTCCTAGCTCAGGTTGAGAATAAGATTCCAATTTGCAAGATTCGCCAGCAGTCAGCAACCCCGCCCCTTCCCCATTTCCTCTCCTCTCAACACAGGAGCATGTACGGGGGCTCCTGGGACTCGTGAATTTATGCTCAGACCCTGGTTGGGTGGCGATTCACTAAAAATTGACAAAGAAAGCCCACCTGAGACATTTCTCTTCTGTTGAAACAGCTGTCCTTATGGAACACACAGGCCTGAAGGCCATATGTTTAGATCTTGTATCGTCTCAGTGAACAAAGGCAGAGCAAGCCCCCGGGACCAGAAGGAACCCCCTTCTATGGCAGAGAATCATCATCCATTTTGAAGATCTGGAAATAATTGGACTTAGAGGCTTTTCCTGAACTGAAAAAAAATTTTTATTTGATAGTTTGGACAAATGCTAGGTTTCTAGATAGAGTTGATTATCAAAAAAGGAGGATCTGAAAACACTTTTTTCCTTTTCCTTAAAATGCTTTTTTTTAGGATCACATCCATGGCATATGGAGGTTCCCAGGCTAGGGGTCTAATCAGAGCTGTAGCTGCCGGCCTACACCACAGCCACAGCAATGCGGGATCCAAGCCGCATCTACAACCTACACCACAGCTCACGTCAATGCTGGATCCTTAACCCACTGAACGAGGCCAGGGGTCGAACCAGCAACCTCATGGTTCCTAGTCAGATTCATTTCTGCTGTGCCATGACAGGAACTCCATCAAATGGCTTTTTTTTTTAATTTAATTTTAGTGGAATATAGTTGACTTACAATGTTGTGTTAGTTTCAGGTGTACAGCAAAGTGAATCAGTCATCAATCATATTTATAAATATATCCATTCTTGAAGTTCCCATAGTGGCTCAGTGGAAATGAATCTGACTAGCATCCATGAGGATGCAGGTTTGATCTCTGGCCTCGCTCAGTAGGTTAAGGATCCGGTGTTGCTGTGGCTGTGGTGCAGGGCAGCAGCTATAGCTGTGATTTGACCCCTAGCCAGGGAACCTCCATATGCTTCAGGTGCGGCCCTAAAAAAAAAAAAAAAAAAAGGACAAATAAATAAATATATATACATATATCCATTCTTTTTTCCCATATAGGTTATTATACACCATTGAGTAGATTTTCCTGTGCTGTACAGTGGGTTCTTGTTAATCATCTATTTTATACAGTAGTATGTATATGTTATCCTCACCCACTCAATTCTTCTATCCCCCAGAAGTTTCACCTATGGTAACCATAAGATAGATTTGAAAATCTATTTTTGTATCTGTTTTATAAATAAGTTCTTTTGTATCATTTTTATTAGATTCCGTATATAAGTGATACCGTATGATATTTGTCTTTGTCTGACTTACTTCACTCAATATTATAAACTCTAGGTCCATCCATGTTGCTACAAATGGCATTATATCCTTTTTCATGGCCGAATAATACTCCATTGTACATAGGTACCACATCTTTATCCATTCTTCTGCAGATGTACATTTAGGTTGCTTCCATGTCTTGGCTATTGTAAATAGTGCTTCAGTGAACACTGGGATGCATGTATCTTTTCAAATTATGGTTTTCTCTGGATATATAGCAATCCAGGAGTGGGATTGCTGGACTGTATAGTAGTTCTGTATTTAGTTTTCTGGGGAGTCTCCATGTTGTCCCCCATAGTGATCGCACCAATTTACCTTCCCACTAGCAGTATAGAAGGATTCCCTTTTATCCACACCCTCTCCAGCATTTATTGTTTGTAGATTTCTTGATGATGGCCATTCTGACTGATGTGAGGTGATATCTCATTGTAGTTTTAACTTGCATTTCTCTTATAATTAGTGACATTGAGCACCTTTTCATGTGTTTATTGGCCATCTGTCTTTTTTGGAGAAATGTCTATTTATATATATCTTCTGCCCATTTTTTAAATAATGATTTTTATTTTCTCCATTATATCTGGTTTACAGTGTTCTGTCCATTTTCTACTGTACAGCAAGGTGACCCAGTTACACATACATGTATACATTCTTTTTTCTCACATTATCATGCTCCATCATAAGTGACTAGATATAGTTCCCAGTGCTATGCAGCAGGATCCCATTGCTTATCTATTCCAAAGGCAATAGTTGGCATCCATTAACCCCAAATTCCCAGTCCATCCCACTCCCTCCCCCTCCGCGTTGGCAATCACAGTCTGTTCTCCATGTCCATCATTTTCTTTACTGTGGAAAGATTCATTTGTGCCATTTGTTAGATTCCAGATATGTGATATCATTTGGTATTTGTCTTTCTCTTTCTGACTTACTTCACTCAGTATGAGAGTCTCTTGTTCCATCCCTGTTGCTGCAAATGGCATTATTGTGTTCTTTTTTATGGCTGAGTAGTATTCCATTGTGTATATATACCACATCTTCCTAATCCAATCATCTATTGATGGATATTTAGGGTGTTTCCATGTCTTGACTATTGTGAATAGTGCTTCTATGAATAGCAGCACTGTGCATTATGGAGCTTTTGTGACTGGTTTCTTTCACTTAGCCCAGTGTTTCAGAGTTCATCACATTGTAACATGTATCACTATTTCATTCCTTTTTATAGCCAAATATTATTCCTTTGTATGAATATACAATTTATTTACCCATTCATCAGTTGATGGAAATGTGTCTCCATGTTTTGGCTATTATAATGCTTCTGTGAATATTTGTGTATAAGTTTTTGTATGGACCTGTGTTTTCAATTTCCTTAGGTATATACCTAGGAGTGGACTTACTGGATCATATGGTAACTATGCATTTAACTTTGGGGGAACTGTTTCCTTCAATGGCTGTACCATTTTATGTTCCCATCAGCAATGTGTGAGGGATCCAGTTCCTCCACATCCTCCTAACATGTTACTGTCCATCTTTTTAATTAAAGCCATCCTAATGGGTGCAAAGTGATATCTCAGTGTGGCTCACACGTTTCCCTAATGACTAATGATGTCCATTTTTTCAAGTGATTACTGGCTATTTGTATATCTTCTTTGGAGAACTGTCTCTTCCAAGCTTTTGCCTATTTTTAAATTGGGTTATTTGTCTTTTTATATTAGGTTGTAAGAGTTCTTTATATATTCTGGGTGTGACCCTTATCTGACATATAATTTGAAAATATTTTCCTAATGCATTTTTATTTAGTTTCCTCTTATTTTGTCATTGGGAGAAACAGAAAAACTAAGGATTCAATATAATGTTCCAATTGTATATATTCTTGGTACCTGTCCTTTTGCCTCTTTTTTTGGTGCCAATTTCATGGGTTTAATTTTTTTAAAACACCGTTTTTTAAATTGAAGTATCTTTTGCTTCTGTAAGCTGGCCTTCCCTGTGATTAAAAACATACCATTGAAGTAATTTTCCTGAGATGATACAGAAATCTACCTAAAGTATCCAGTGTGTAGAAATGGTAAAAAACCTGACCAAGAAAAAAAGATTTTACTTAATTGACTTACAAAGGGATTTGAGAAGAAAACTGATTAATATGGTAAAGACAAGGTGGGAGATACTGATAATACAGGCAATTAAATATTAATTGAATTAATCATCCTGTGTACAAAGGAACATACTAAATATTGCATTGAGAATGGGAGTTTTTTTTTTTTCCTTCCAATGTATTTATTGGTTACTCACTAATGCCAGACATCCTTAGGTAAGACTTAAAGAAACAGGCTCCCCTGCTGATTGTCACCAGTCATTTGAATCCAGACAGTGCGATCTCACACATGACCATGTATATAACAGGCAACCCTTTGTTAAAACCATGCCCTTTCACCTGAGGGTAAAGGTAGAATTCCACACTGTAGCCATTATTTCCACCCACTCAGCATCTTCATTTCCCATCTTCATTTCCCATCTGTCCCTCCATCCACCTCTCCATCATTTCTTCCCATCCAGCTCAACCTGACCTGGCCTGAAAACGTTAGATACTAACCTCCCGAGAGATCCCCATTCTTTACCCCTCTCTTCCCATCTCAAGGCTGTGTTCAAGTTTTCTAGTCTCAGTAATTACCTAGTTGGTTCCCCAGCATCTTCTTTCCTGTCTGATTTTTCTTTCTTTTCACTCATGAGGGGAGCCTGGGTCTCAGCCCTTGGAACCACCCAGCCCCTCCCTCCAAGGAGCCCACCTGGCCCCCCAGTCTGCCAGGGCAGAAGGTGTTTCGCGAGCCCCCACCCCCATCCCCCACTGCTGATTCTGGTTCATTCACTTCCCTGATGCTCTTTTCTCCTTGAGGGCAGCTAGGCTGCAGGCACATGGGATGCGTGAAGCAGCAAAGCTTTCCCTGTAAAATGGAACAAGATTCCAGCGTATTTCCAAGTCCTTAGAGCCTGGCAGGACCTGGCTGTCCACTCCCGCCTTCCATTGTCCAGATTAGGAAACTGAGGGCCTGAGAACTGGAAGGAAGAAAACAGATAGTGCAGTATTGAATCTCCATAACATCCCTTCTCTCCCCTGCAGGGTCTCGGCAGCACCCTCCTCCTGTACAGCCCCGCCCACTCAGCTTCGGGTCTCCCTGGAGACCCTTTCTTTCCTTTCAAGTGAATGAAGCATTCCAGCTTCTTCTAGTTCACTTTTTGCTGACATCTCTAAGCGAGAGACAATAGGATTTTAGAAAGGACCACTGAACCCGCAGTGTAGGAGCGGGGACATTAGTTATTGTGTGTGTTAAATATTAGAGAGATCTAATATTCTGGATCTGCCGTGATGCAGGAGAAGGAAAAAAGCAAAGTGCACTCTGATAATTCCTTTGATCTGTGCATGACTCTGCGGGAAGTTGCTGTCCCGTTTCTTTTTTTGTTCCTATTCCTTTCCATTATGGTGTATCCCAGGATATTGACTATAGTTGCCTATGCTATACAGTAGGACCTTGTTGTCTATCCATCCTATATGTAATAGTTTGCACCTGCTAGTCCCAAACTCCCATCCACCCCTCCCCCACCCCTTTCCCTTGGCAACCACGAGTCTGTTCTCTCTGACTACGAATCTGTTCTGTTTCATAGATAAGTTTATTTGTGTCACATTTTAGATTCCTTATATGTGATATCATATGATATTTGTCCCTCTCTTTCTGACTTACATCACTAATACAATAATCTCTAGGTCCATCTGTGTTGCTGCCAGTGACATTATTCCATTCTTTTCTATGTCTGAGTAATATTCCAGAGTGTGTTTACCAGTGTGTGTGCATGTGTGTGTGTGTGTGTGTGTGCGCGTGTATGTTTGTACCATATCTTTATCCATTTCTTGTTGATGTACATTTAGGTTTCTTCCATGTCTTAGCTATTGCAAATAATGCTTCTATGAGAATAGGGGTGCATGTATATTTCAAATTATAGTTTGGGCCTGATATATACCCAGGAATGGAATTGACGGATCATATGGCAATTCTACTTTTAGTTGTTTGCAGAATCTCCATACTGTGCTCCAAGTGCCTACACCAATTTACATTCCCACCAACAGTGTCAGAGGGTTCCCTTTTCTCCAAACCTTCACCAGCACTTGTTATTTGTAGACATTTTAATTTATGACCACTCTGACTGGTGTGAGGTTGTATCTCATTTTAATTCTGATTTTCATTTCTCTGATAATTAGTGATGTTGAGCATCTTTTCATGTATCTATTGGGCATCTGTGTGACTTCTTTGAGAAAATGCCTATTCAGGTGTTTTGTCCATTTTTTGACTGGATTGTTTGACTTTTTGTTATTGTGTTATATGAGCTATTTGTATATTTTGGAAATTAAGCCCTTGTTGGTCACATCATTTTCTCCCATTTTGTAGGTTATCCTTTCTTTTTGTTGGCAGTTTCCTTTGCTGTGTAAAAGGTTGTAAATTTGATCAAGTCCCATTTGTTTATTTTTACTTTTATTTCTATTGCCTTGGGAGACTGAGCTAAGAAAGCATTGGCGTGATTTATGTCAGAGAATGTTTTGCCTATATTCCCTTCTAGGAATTTGATGGTGTCATGTCTTAGGTTTAAATCTTTCTCTTTTTTTTTTAGGGCTGCTCACACAGCATATGGAGGTTCCCAGGCTAGGGGTCGAATCAGAGCTAAAGCTGCTGGCCTACACCACAACCACAGCAACACCAGTTCCAAGCCACATCTGTGACCTACACCACAGCTCATGGCAACGCCAGATACTTAACCCACTGAACGAGGCCAGGGATCGTACCCACAACCTCATGGTTCCTAGTCGGATTCGTTTCCACTGTGCCACCACAGGAATTCCTTATGTTCAAATCTTTAAGCTACTTTGAGTTTATCTTTGTGCATGGTGTGAGGGTATGTTCTAACTTCATTGATTTGCATGGAGTTGTCCAACTTTCCCAACAGCACTTGCTGAAGAGACCGTATTTTCCCCATTGTGTATTCTTGCCTCCTTTGCCGAAGATTAATTGACCAGAGGTGTTTGGGTTTGTTTCTGGGCTGTCTGTCCTGTACCATTGATGCAGGTGTCTGTTTCTCTGTCAGTACCACACTGTTTTGATTACTGTTTGCTGCCCTATTTCTGATACACACACCCTTCAGGCTGAGACAGGAGGGCCATGGTAAATCTAAAATGCTCAGGCAGCTGGAGCTGGCAGTGCAGCCCACCTGCTCAGGACAGTGTCTTGGCTGAGCTGGCAGAAGGCAGAGGGAGCTTGGATGGAATGTGGAAGTGGTTTCAAGGGCAGATCTGGCCAAGAGGCCAACGCTGCTGGGAAGAAGCTGCCAGGGCACCCAATCCCCTCTCCAGAAGATCATCAGATGGTGGGGATGAGGAGCCAAGGGGCGCCCAGAGTGACCCTATGGCCCCACAGCCACAATCTGGCTGCTAGCTTGGGGCCTGGGGACATGATCAGGTTTAAATTCATACAGATAGGAGTTCCCGTTGTGGCACAGGGGTAACAAACCCAACTAGTATCCATGAGGGTGTGGATTCAATTCCTGGCCTTGCCCAGTGGGTTAAAGATCCAGCATTGCCATGAACTGTGATGTAGGTCACAGATGCAGTTCAGATCCAGCATTGCCATGGGTGTGGTATAGACCGGCAGCTGCAGCTCCAATTCGATCCCTAGCCTCAGAAACAACATATCGCATGGGTGAGGCCCCCATAAATAAATAAATACATAAATTAATTGATTCATACTGATAATGTGTCTATGGTCTGTTGCAAGAAGGCATCCATATCAGCATCTACTGTGTAATGAATCGTGGGTGCTAAGCACTGTCAGGCATAGAGATCAAAGGCAATAACATCCCCTCTGAGAGGAGGAAAAGGATGTAAGACACACGTGGAAATCCCTCTAAGACAAACTGAGTGTGATAAATCCTGCAGGAGACATTGGCCAGGGATGGTTGATGGAAAGAGGCTCCCCTCAAGGAGCTGACATCATCTCACTCTCCCTGCTGTCCCCGTACCACCCCATCCTCTCCCAGACACCACCCTTATGTGCCAGTGACTTCCAAACTCATATTCCCCACTGAGACCTCTCATCGGAGCTCCCAACCCCAAGTCCACCTGCTTCCTACACATCTCTACCTGGACATCTCCAGGACCCCTAAATAGCTCAGCCTTTTCTTCCTCCCCAAGACTGTTCCTCTTCCTGGGCTCAGCATCCACGTAGCTGTTCAAAGCAGACTCATGGGTACCACTGTTCGCCCCTTCTCTCTCTCATACAACCAGGCAGCTAGGTCCAACTGGTCTACCTCCAAAACCGCTCCCCTGGCTGACTTCTTCTCTCCAGCTTACTCCTCTCCATCACCTGGCCCCAGACCCCACAGTTGCTCACCTGTACTCTTTAAATACTACAGACTGGTCTCCCTGGATCCCTGCTTGCCTCTTTCCAACTCACTCTCCATCTTAAAACCAGAAGGATCTTTTCAAAAAGCACATCTCATCATTCCACTCGTCTGCTTAAAATTCTTCAATGTTTTCCTTGGCTCTTAGGATGCAACGTTAACCTCTTAACATGGCCTGTGTGGCCTTTGTGGTCCCCTCCTGGCAGGGCCAGTCTCTGTGATGTCACCCTCCCCCTTTGCCTTTGTCCTGGCCCCACTGGTCTTTTGGCTCTTTCCTTTCTGGGGACCTGGGCCCTTGCTGTTCCTTTTATCTAGACGAGTTTCCCTGCCCTGCCTTTACCCTACAAATTCCTACTCATTTCCCAGTTTTCCGGCATGATATCATAACATGGAAACCTGCCTGTGTTTTGCTTCTGTGTGATAATGTCAAGTGAATAAATCATTCATTGTATAGAAGGCTACCTGGTGTCTGGCCCTCCTGCAAGAATGTAAGTCCCATGCGGGCCAGGACTCTGTCCTTCTGACTTTCTACCAGCCCCAGAAACTTGCACAGAGCCTTGAACATAATGAAACTAAATATTTATTGGGGTGACTATGTGGAATATTCAAGTTGGTTCTTGAGGGATGGTATATGGTTATATATAAAATGGGATATGGTTATGTGGTTAAATGGTATTTGATGGTATATGGTTATATATAAAAATAGATGGTTTTCTATTGCTTCTGTGACAAATTGCCTCCAACTTTGTGGCTTAAAACAGCAACATTTATTCTCTTATAGTTCTGGAGGTCAGAGATCTGAAATAAGTTTTACAGGCTCTGATCAAAGTGTTGACAGGGCTGGTTCTTCCTGGAGGCTCGGAGAGGGGAATTTGTTTCCTCGCCTTTTTCAGCTCCCGGAGGCCACCTGCACTCCTTGGTACCTGGCCCCTTCCTTGCATCATCCAGCCTGCTGCTCCCATCATCTCACCTCCTGCTGATCTGATCTTCTGCCTCCCTCTGCAAGGACACTTGTGATCACTGGGCCCACCAGATAATCCAGGATCATCTCCCCATCTCAAGATCCTTAACTTAAGCACACCTGTAAGCTCCTTGTTGTGGTAAAAGGTATCGTCAATACATTCTGGGAACCAGGACATCTTTGAGGGGAGGCCTTATTCAACCAGCTTCAGGTGGATGCAGTCTCAGTGCATTCACAAGTGTAGATAGAAACATGATATTTTATTCTAATGTATGCTAAGGATCTTTTTGGTATTTGGGAGGAATCCAAGTGATTGTTCTTATTTATAATATACATTTTGTTTGTTTTTGTTTTCTTTTTTGGCTGCCCCATGCCATAGGGACTTCCCCAGGCCAGGGAACAGATCTGAGCTGCAGTTGCTACCTATGCCACAGCTGTGGCAACCTCAGATCCTTTAACCCACTGCACCGGGCAAGGAATTGAACCTGTGTCCTGGTGTTCAGAGACGCGGCTGATCCCGTTGCACCACAGCAGGAATTCCTACATGTTTTTTAAATATAAATATTAAAGTGACTCAGACACACATGATGTTCAATCCCTGAATATAAATTTTAATATATTCTTAGCACAGCAAAATGATAAAGAAAGGTGAAAACTGCAGAGAAAAGGGTTATACATTGAACAGTCTTGCTAAATCGTGACTTACCCTCGGGAGTGAACTGTTTTTAGCACCCCTGCTCCTCCCCCACCGGGAAGTGAACCTCGTTCCCACTTTGCATGTCTTGTCCCTTCGTGTGTGGCTGGCCAGGAGCCTTTGAATCATAGGATTTGACTCTGGATAAGAGAAAATCCTAGCCCAGGATGAGTACCTGGAATATAGCCCTCTTGTCTTTTAAGGACATGTGGCCAAAGCTGACGCAGATGTTATCCAAGAAACTCAGAGCATCGTGGATGAGAACATTGAAGTGGAAAAGGCATTAGCAACATGAAAATGGGCAAATTTGTTCAGTCTTTACAAACACAGGCTAGGAGGGTCTGTAGATGAGCACAAATAACTTTCTCTTTTTATTTGATTTGATTTTTATTAGAGTGTAGTTGATTTACAGTGCTGTGTCAATTTCTGCTGTACAGCAAATTATATATATGTATGTATATGTATACACACACACATTCTTTTTCTCATACTACCTTCCATCACAGTCTGGCCCAAGAGATTGGATATAGTTCGCTGTGCTAAGCAGTAGGACTTCGTTTCTTCTCTATTCTAACTAAGTGTAGTGTTTGTATCTATCAACCCCAAACTCCGTGTGCATCCCACTCCCTCCCCAATGCCTCCCCCTTGGCAACCACAAGTCTGTTCTCTATGTCTGTGATCTGTTTCTGTTTTGTAGATAGGATCATTTGTATCTTATTTTATTTTATTTTATTTTATTTTATTTCATTTATTTTTTTGCTTTTCAGGGCCACACTCACAGCACGTGGAGGTTCCCAGTCTAGGGGTCACACTGGAGCTGGAGCTGCCTGCCTGCACCACAGTCACAGTAGCGCCAGATCCGAGCTATGTCTGCAACCTACACCACAGCTAATGGCAATGCCAGATCCTTAACTCGCTGAACAAGGCCAGGGATTGAACCTGTGTCCTCATGGATGCTAGTCAGATTCGTTAACTACTGAGCCACAATGGGAACTCCCATTTGGGCCATATTTTAGATTCCACATATAAGTGATATCATGTGGTATTTGTCTTTTTCTTTCAAACTTATTTTGCTTAGTATGGAGAGCTCTAGTTTTCTCCATGGTACTGCAAATGGCATTATTTTTTTTCTTTTTATGGCTGAGTAGTATTCCATTACATATATGTACCACATCTGCTTAATCCATTCATCTGTAGGTGGATACTTCAGCTGTTTCCTTGTCTTGGCTATTGTGAATAGTGTTGCAATGAACATAGGGGTACATTATGTTTTTGAATTGTAGTTTTGCCTGAATATATGCCTGGGAGTGGGATTGCTGGATCATATGGTGGTTCTATATTTAGTTTTCTGAGAGACCTTCATACCGTTTTCCATGGTGGTTGTACTAATTTACATTCCCCCCAAGAGTGTAGGAGGGTTCCCTTTTCTCCATACCCTCTCCAACATTTCTTATTTGTGACTGTTATAAGCTGGTACCTCATTGTAGTTTTGACTTATATTTTTCTAATAATTAGTGATGTTGAACATTTTTTCATGTGCCTGCCGGCCATCTGTATGTCTTCATAATTATTCCAGGACAGATGGTTTAAAAAAAAAATGGTCGTGTGCTCATGGAGTTCCTGCTATGGCTCAGCGGGTTAAAAACCTGACACTGTCTCTTTGAGGATGAGAGTTCAATCCCTGGCCTATCTTGGTGGGTTAAGGATCCAGCATTGCTTCAAGCTGCAGCATAAGTTGCAGATGCAACTCAGATCAGGTGTTGCCGTGGCTGCGGCTTAGACCTGCAGCTGCAGCTCTGATTCAGCCAGGGAACTTCCACAGGCTGTGGGTGCAGCTGTAAAAAGAAAAAAAAAAAGTGGTTGTGTGCTCATAAAATAGGAGAAATGACCACCTACAAGTCGTATTGGTTGGGGAGGCAGGCATGACACAAAGGCCAGCCCTTTCCTAGATAGGTTTACCAAGGTAATAAGTCAGGACACTGCCCACTATACGTGGAGTTCCCTGGGGCCTTTGACAGGAAGCCTGAGCGATGTCCTCATTGACAAGGTAGAATAGTATGAACGAGGGGAGAATAGTGCCAGGTAGATTTATTTCTTTCACATCTAATTTCTTTACATCTCTTACACCTATTTTCATAAAGAATGTGAAACTGTGGATGAATGGACCACTGGCTGGAGCCCCAAAGGTGTTGACTAATGGGATGGGGTTTAATCTGAGTGCTAAGGAGGATGATTCCAGTTCCTTGACATTTGCATCCCCTGGAAAGTTCTGGGAACCCAGGAGCCAGTGCCAGGGTCCTGGGTTGAACAAACTGGGAATTTGAGGCAGTGAATCCTATTGGAGAGACAAAGAGAAATTGTCAAGAGCAGCCAAAGCTACAGCCAGGAAAATGGTGCCAAGAAGGGAGGAGAAAACTGGGACAGCATGAGGTATACTAGTATGCTATAAAATAACATCAACAGTCAATCAAATTTCAAATAAAATTTTAAGTCAAATAGCATAGCATCACATAGATAACATCACATAACAATGATGTAACATATCATAACATAGCACATCATCACATAACACACACACACGTCCGTGGAAGGATGGAGTAGTGATAGTGGGCATGACCAACCTCCTCTACTTTGCCTACCTTCTGGTAGAGCAGTGAGCATCCTGGATACCATCATTTGATAAGACTGTTGACAAACTACCAAGTCTAAAAGAAGCCTGACTGAACAAAAGTCCTAAGAAACTCATGAGTGATTTCTTCAGCGTCTGAAAGGCCAGCCCAGAAAACAACTCACTTTGTCCTGCTGTTGCCCTGGAGGCAGAAGCAGAACAGGTGAGTGGAAGTGAGAGGGGGCTCATGGTTTCCTCTCCCCTGCTGCCCTCTTCTTTCCTTCAGCATCATGTGGGATAGTCTATTCCAGACCTTCCCTTCTCTAGGTAAGTTCTCCACAGCTACCTCCTTGGCCATGCCCAGATTGGGTACCAAATGCACCACAGCCAAACCTCCATTCTCAACATCTCACCCCAGGCCCCTCTTGCCTGAGTAACCCCTCTGCATCATACCTGGACCACAGCAAGCCTACAAGTTCTCTACCTCCATCACTATCCACTCCCCCCCACCTGTCAGCACCTCCTGGCTCCCTCCCCTTTCCCTCTGCCCAGCTCAGACTCCATGTCTTTATAATCCTCCTGAGACCACCTGCACCTCCTCTGTACCCTCCCTCTGAAGCCTTTCTGGCTACATCCAACCCAACTAAACCCTCTTTCCTCCTCCTCTAGACCTGCACCCAGGAGGCTCTGCATTTTGGGGACAAACCCCATGGCCAGTCTGACTCTTATACTTTAAGTTCATGAACAAAATCCTCCCATGCACTCTCAATACCACCAGAAGATCGTCCATCCCCACTTAGGCTCCTTTCCCACCACTGGGTTCACGCCCTTTCCCTGGTTTTCAGACCCCATCATACTCACTGCCCTCCAGTCTCTCTTGGTTATAATGATGCCCACATTTCTTTGACAAAGTACAAAAGCCTCTGAGGGCCCTCTCTCCCCTCCCTCCACTAGCCTGTAAACATACCTGTGTCTGTACCAGTGGGTCTCAAATGGGAGATGGGGTTACCTCTCGTTACCCTGACAACCACTTTCCAAAATGATGAACAATAACTGGGACCCTTGACAATGCCTGGAGATGCTGCTGGTTGTTCCAACTTGGGGAAGGAGTTGCTACCACAGGGATGCCACTAAATATTCTACAAGGCACAGGACAGTCCCCACCAGGAAGAACTCCCCAGCCTCAAGTGTCCATAGCACTGAGACAGAACAGCACATCTCTGTGTGTTACTGAATCAGGTCTGGCTGCTCGCCACTCAGAAGTCAATACTCAGGGAGTTCCCTGGCGACCTTGTGGTTAAGGATTCAGCATTGTCATTTGGGTTTGATCCCTGGCCCAGGAACTTCCACATGCAGCAGGCATGGCCAAAAAAAATAAAAAACAAACAAAGGAGTTCCCGTCATGGCGCAGTGGTTAACGAATCCGACTAGGAACCATGAGGTTGCGGGTCTGGTCCCTGCCCTTGCTCAGTGGGTTAACGATCCAGCGTTGCTGTGAGCTGTGGTGTAGGTTGCAGACGCAGCTCGGATCCCGCGTTGCTGTGGCTCTGGCGTAGGCCGGTGGCTACAGCTCCAATTCGACCCCTAGCCTGGGAACCTCCATATGCCGCAGGAGCGGCCCAAGAAATAGCAAAAAAGACAAAAAAAAAAAAAATACTCAGCAGAAGCAAATGTTGGTGGAAAGGAAAGCTGCTTTTAATAAGAGTGCTGGCAACCTAGGAAGATGTGGATTCAGTCTCCCCCAAAAACCATCTCTGAAGATTGCTTGACCATGAAAGCTTTCTAAGGGAAAAAAAGAAAGTCATCTCCGTTAATCACTGAGAAGGGAGAGTCAGAATCATCACCACCCCCCACTGTGTGCAGGCTTGTTGACTTATTGTGATCTTTCTTTAGATACTGTCTTTTTAAAAAAAAAAATACATAATAATTTACTTGTTTTTCTTTTTTTCTTTTCTTTTTTGGCTGCCTCGCAGCTTAGAGAGTTCCTAGGTCAGGGATCAGATCCAAGCAGGTGCTGTACTGGATCCAGGTGGGGATCAAAACTGGGCATTCTGGCACTGCAGAGACACCACCAATCCTGTTGCGCCACAGCGGGAACTCCTAGATGCTGTCTTTTTTTTTTTTTTTTTTTTTGTCTTTTTGCCATTTCTTGGGCCACTCTTCTGGCATATGGAAGTTCCCAGGCTAGGGGTCCAATCAGAGCCATAGCCGCTGGCCTACACCAGAGCCACAGCAATGCGGGATCCGAGCTGCATCTGCAACCTACCCCGCAGCTCACGGCAATGCCAGATCCTTAACCCACTGAGCAAGGCCAGGGATCGAACTTGCAACCTCATGGTTCCTAGTTGGATTGATTAACCACTGAGCCATGACGGGAACTCCATGTCTTTTGTCTTTTTAGGGCTGCACCCACAGCATATGGAGGTTTCCAGGCTAGGGGTCTAATCGGAGCTACAGCTGCTGGCCTACGCCACAGGCACAGCAACACCAGATCTGAGCTGCATCTGCAGCCCTAAACCACAGCTCACAGCAACGCTGGATCCTTAACCCACTGAGCGAGGCCAGGGATCAAACCCACAAGCTCATGGTTCCTAGTCAGATTCATTTCCGCTGTGCCATGATGGGAACTCCCTAGATTCTGTCTTAATCACAGTTTGTTCACAAGATTGCAGAAGGGGAAGCTGGAGAAAAGATCTGGTCACGCATTAATTACTTATTCTTTATATCTACTTTGATCTATAGAAATAACCAACACATTTAGGCAAAATGTTGCATGATCAAAGATGAGAAAGGTGTGCTAGGGCTGGAGAGGTGTGGAGCATTGGGGCACCTGGTTTAAGGTTAGTGACAAGGGAACCTCCTGCACAGAGCTCTTTCTTGCCAAATGCTGCTCACACATGGGGTCTACTGCATTTTGGGTGGCACAGCTCATTGAGCAAGAAGGTTCCATGCATCACAGGATGTTTAGGATTCTTGGTTCCCGCCCACTAAGCACAGGGAGAGCCCCCAGCCCAGTCGCTATGACAAAGATGCGCCAAAGATTTCCAGTTTTTTTTTTTACCAGAAAGAAACCTTTCCTGGCTGGGAATCACTGTATGTGGATCAGACGGTCCAGTGAGTCACACTGCACCCTGTCACTCGGGGATTGCATGAAACAAATTTTCTTCTCTATTTTAAAGAACCAAAGTAAAGTTGAACAAATATTTTAATGTCATTTGCTCAGTACGTCTATGTACTTTGGCTTAACTTCCTAAATCTGGAGAGAACATACTGTATGCTTTTCTCTGATATTTTCTTTACCACTGAACATAAAAACATAAAAATAAGACAGACCTTTAAATAGACTAACCAGCAAGATATGAAGGATTTGGGAAAGTTGCATGGATTTTTTTTTTTTTTAGGGCCACACCCATGGCATATGGAAGTTCCTGGGCTAGGGGTCAAATTGGAGCTACACACACCGACCTACACCACAGCCACAGCAACTTGGGATCCAAGCCATGTCTGCAGCCTACATGTAGCTCACGGCAATGCCAGATCCTTAACCCACTGAGTGAGGCCAAGGATTAAACCTGTGTCCCGGCACTGCAGAGATGCCAGTGATCCCAGGAACTCCTTTAAATAATGTATTTCACTACCTTTATTCCTCTGACATATATATGCCAATCAGAACTTCCGATCAGCAATGCTATTTTTTTTTTCCCTCACTCTTTCGAAGGTAATTCAATTCCAACCAAAAGCAGAGAAACTGAATGTTTTTACTTGGCTCAAAGACTGTGAAGGCTCTAAGATTTCACCCTATTTGCAAGTGGGCTAGCCTGATTAGTTCTAACTAACGAGTCAGCCTACCATGGTTTGTGGACAGGGGCAGAGGACATGAGACTCCTGGGTCAGAGACAATAGACTTTGTTACTCCAGCAATAGCAGCAGATAGCACATCAGCATTTTATGGTGGGGGTTCCCCCGAGCCCCACTTACCATGGGGGACGTGAAGAGGGCCAGGGGACATCTATACACACAGTGGGTTGCATTACAGGAGAGGGACCTGAGCCTAAAGAACCAAAATCTGTACAATGGAGGCAAGACTGCTGCCCCAGAGGGAGCCAGTACTGCCCCCTGGAGAATGGTCCAGCAGCCTGTCCATTACTCCACAGGGAGACACTCTGTCTTCCAGAATTTGTGGCTCTCTAAACATCTTTGTGGAATGATAGTCCAGAACAAAAGAGCTTGTCCTCTGCCATGAGATGTTCAGAAACTCAAGAGACCATGGAAAACTGCTTCCCATTAGATGGTGGATATAGTCTTGTTTTAAGGATGTGTATAAATGTGTGAATATTTTTAAATACCATCCTTCTTTGCTTTGCATGGATCATTGTTAATACCACTCCACCTTAGGAGGGCGTACCACAACCGTACAATCCAATCCAAGAGCAGAGCTTCAGAAACACTTGAAGCCCTTTTATTAGGGAGGGACCTCTCAATTGCAAGAATGAGAAAAATAAGCTCAGTCGTGCTTGGAGAATTAAGGAAACTTATTAGTTCACATACTTGAAAAATCTAGAGGCAGGCTTTTCCTAGGGGCTCTGCAGCGTCAGCGCAAATGAGATTTTCCCATCTCTCCTGGCTGCCTTCTCCAGTGTCTGCCTCCACATGAGGGCTGCCCCACCTGTGATTCCCTGTGGCTACCGGCCACTTCAGGTACCCATGCTCCCTGTTAATGTCTGCTGAAAGTGAGCATCTCTCCAGGTAGACTCCAGAGAAGACGTAGGGGTTGCCATTCCAGAAATGCCCAGCCAGCAGCTCCTTGAGCTTTACAGAACCAGCTTGCTCTTGTCCCCACCTCTGAGTCTATCACTACGACCAGAGGATGGAATCAGCCACTTGGTTTGGGCAATCCCAGCTCTAAGCATCTGGAGATGGAATAAAGTTTCCTGAAGCCATGTGAGGGAGAAGTGGATGCCTAGACAGCATTCCAAGAGTGTGGCCAAGAGGAGGAGGAATGTCTCTCTCTTTTTTTTATTTAAGTATAATTAATTTACAATGTTGTATTAGTTTTAGGTATATAGCAAAGTGATTCAGTTATATGTGTATGTGTATATGTATGTATGTGTGTATGTATAGGTATTTTTTAGTTCTTTTCCATTACACTTTAATACAAGATATTGGGGAATGTTTTCTATAGTAGTTGTTCACCCCAGCAGGCTCTGGTAAATTGAGAGCTGTGGACCAGGGACCCAAGGCACACAGTATCCTCCTGCCTGGCTGCTCTCTACATGCCATGACCATTTGAGGAGCAGCAGCTGCCAGAAGCCTCGGGTGTGTTGGACTCACTTGGCTCTGGATAGGATTGTAGTACTGGTGTATTAGTTTCACACGACTGCTGTGACAATCAGCACAAATGTGTCATGTTATAGTTCTGGACTGCAGAGATCCAAACAGGTCTCACTGGGCTAAAACCAACATGTCCTTTGTGGAGGCTCTAAGGGAAAAGCCATTGTCTTGCCTTTTTCAGTGTCTAGAGGCTGCCTGCACTCCTGGGCTCAGATCATTTCCCGCATTCAAAGCCAGCTATGGCCACGCATGTCTTTCTCCCATCACATCATTCCAACACTCTCTTTTTCCTTCCTCTTCCACTTTTAAGGACCCTTGGAATCATGTTGGCCCCAGATGGATAATTCAGGACAGCTGATGAGCAACCTTAACTCCCCTTGGCTATGAAAAGTAATGTAGTCACAAGTTCCAGAGATTAGACATTTTGGAGGGGCTGTGTCCTGGCTACCATGTGAGAAGGAAGGTATACAATGTTCAGCTGGGTAACCCACTGTGTAAGGGGAAAGTTTTCTATTGACCTAGTTAAATATATAATCTTTCTAGTCTATTTAATCACCACAGGTAGAGAAACAAAATGCTCCCTACTTAAATGTAATATATTCTATCATGACTTGCTTATGAATCCTAATTTCATTGCTTTCACGATGGAGCAATTTTGTGAAAAAAATTAGTTTTTTTTTCTTTTGGCTTCCCCATGGCATGCGGAGTTCCCAGGTTGGGGATCAGATCTGAGCTGCAGTTGCATCCTACACCACAGCTGCAGCAAGGCCAGATCCTTTAACCCACTGTGCTGGGCCAGTGATTGAACCTGTGTCCTGGCATTGCAGAGAGCTGATGATCCCATTGTGCCACAGTGGGAACTCCTGAGAAAAATTAGCTTTAATAGCAAATAAATTGGGTACAGCTGATAATAGTGTCATCCAGTATATGTAAATTTAGTTCCTATTTACTATTTTTGCTTCTTTTCTACTATCCATCTCAGGTTTTTTACAAAATTCAATGAAGATTTGGTGTTTATAGTTATTATGTCGATTGCCTCTCATCATTCTTTTGTCTGAGAAAAATTCACATTCAGCAACTACATTTCTGCAGTGTCAAAAACCACAAAACCATTGTAATACTTTCAAAGGGTGCACAATGTTCTCAAATGAAGCAATTTACCTGGCTCTGTGGGCAGGTCCACCCTTTCTCTTGCTATGACTCAGCAGGGTGTATAATAAAGAAAGACTTCTAGGCAGGTGAAAACAAGTTCCTTAAGTATAAGCAAAACATATGTTTTGCTTCGCAAATGTACCTTTCTCAAGATTTTAATGTTATAATGGAGGGGAATGAGTTCTAATGAGTCATACCTCAAAGCAGCCATGTTTTGACATGTACCATCTGTGAAAAGAGGATCTGCAGAGTCTGCTTGGGCAGCTGTGTCGGGGGCGGGGGAGAGGCCCCAAGCCACCTTCAGCTCAGTGATTTGCTAGAAGGACTCATAGGAGCTCATGTATTCCAGTGAGAGCATACAGATCAAGGTCACTAAAGGCAAATGTTACATGGAGCAAAGTCCAGGAAAAACCAGGCTGAAGCTTCCAGGAGTCCCCTCCCAGGAGAGTCACACAGGGCCATGCTTAATTCTCCCAGAATGGATGTATGACAACATCATTTGAGGCAAAGTATCGTCAACCAAAGAAACTCACTTGAACCTTGGTGTCCACGGTTTTTACTGGAATCCAATCACATGGCATTACAATGTCGGCATGAGGGATCTTAGCTATGCAGACTTGGGGTCCAAGAGGTCAAGCTGATCCAAGGCCAGGGCCTCGGGCACAAAGAAATGCTCTTATGAAATAGAAAATTTCATATACTCGGAGATATCTTCCAAGAGCCAGTGGAAGGCCAGCCCTCCTGAAGACAGGCCTTTCTTTGAAATGTGCAGTGTTTGAATGACCCAGGTCTGTTGCATTACCCCTTCACTGCCCACCAGAAGATCATAGTAGGTGACCCACATCAATCAGATGGATGCTATGAGGATTAAACAGTCAGGTGCCTTAAAACATGAAAAGATATATAAATGTTAGATACATGTGATTTCAAAAATGAAGAAGTGTATTATTGTCTCAAGCAATAATCAAAGTATGGAACTAAACCAATGAATAGGGAGCTAGGTGGGCAGATTTGAGGCGATGTGCACAGCCCATCCGGAAACAGTTAAAGTTCGCTTACAGGGGGGCAGCTTGGCCCATGATGCTGGTGAACATCACATCATTAGGATGGTAAAAATACCACTTCCAGGAGCCAGATGGACTGTATTTCACATATTTCCCCAGGATCCTTAGATGCTGTGCTCTTGATACAGGAAGAAGATCTACCACCAGCATAGCCAATCTCCATTTAAGACTAAGAAAGCACATTTTCCAGATTTTGTAAGTAAACTCCCACTCACATTACAAATTACCCACTACCCTCCCAATGAAATCCCTCCTACCCCTGTAACATCCAACTTTGCAACAAATTCAGCAAGAGAGGAAGAGGCTTTTGATGCTGCTAAGTTCAGAATCACCATTTGGTCCTTACCGTCTTTGCATGAGCTCCAAAGGTGGAGGTTTGGAGCTCCGGACTGGGTGGCTGAGACAACAGAAATTTATTTTCTCACAGATCTTGAGGCTGGAAGTCCAAGACTAAGGAGTTGTCAGGGCTGTTTACTCTTGAGGCACCCTCTCACAATGTCCTTGCCTGGCCTTTCCCCTGTGTGCCCCTCTCTGGTGTCCCGTTTTCTTATGATAAGGACACCAGTCCTATTAGGATACTACTTTTATGACCTCATTAACCTTAATTAATTAACTCCAAGTACTTCTTTAAAAACCTTATCTCCAAATGCATTCCCATTAGCGGTTTGTGCTTCAATGTTTGAATTTAAGGGACAAGGAATTCAGTCCATAACAATCTTCTTGATATTTCATGGTCAAGGCCACCACCAGTTAGGCCACAAAATCCCAGAAAGCTTCAACCATTCCACCTTTTCAGACCCCTGTAACCACTTCAGCAGCAAGAGCCTCACTGTGTGAGGGCTTAGTGTGTGCCAGGCCTGTACTAATCACTTTATGATACTTTGGGCATTTAATCCTCACATGAGAATGTATGAGGGCCCCATGAACAGCACCCCTCTTTCAATCCCATGATCTAAAGCAGGAGTAGGCATATTTTTTCTGTAAAGGATAGATAGTACATACATTTGGGGGTAAAAGATAGTAAGTTTGGGGAGGGTGTTCTAGGCCATCAAGTTTCTCTTTTTTTTTATTGAGATATAATTGACATGTAACATTATATTAGTTTCAAGTGTGCAGCATAATGGTTCAATATTTGTGTATGTTTTGAAACAGTCACAATAAGTCTGATTAACATCCGTCACTATATAAAGTTTTTTCTTGTGATGAGAGTAGATGATAAAATCTACGCTCCTAGCAATTTGCAAATGTGCAATGCAGTATCATTAACTATAGTCACCAGTGCATTACACCCCCAGGACTTGTTTATCTTATAACTGGAAGTTTATACCTTTTTGCCCACCCTACCCCCACCTCTGGCAAATCATTCTGTTCTACGTATCTATGAGCTCTTTTTTTGATATTGTTGTTGCTTTGGGTTTGTTTGTTTGCTTGTTTGTTTGTTTTAGATTTCACATATAAGTAAGCTCATACAGCATTTGTCTTTCTCTGACTTATTTTGTTTAGTATAACACCCTCAAGACACACCCTGGTTGTCTCAAAGGGCAAGATTTTATTCTTTTTCATGACTGCATAATATTTTATTACATATTATATATATGTAATATTTCAATATATGTATTCCACATCTTTATCCATTCATCCATCAATTGACACTGAGTTTGCTTCCATATCTTGGCTATTTTTTTAAAAATGCTGCAATGAACATAGATATGCATATTTTTTTCAAGTCAGTGTTTTTGTTTTCTTTAGATAAATACCCAGAAGTGAAATTCCTGGATCATATGGCAGTTCTATTTTTAATTTTTTTGATGAATCTCCATACTCTTTTCCATGATGGCCGCACCCGTTTTCATTCTGAGCAGCAGTGAACAAAGTTTCCCTTTTCTCCATATCTGTGCCAACACTTGTTACTTTTTGATACGAGCCATTCTAACAGGTGTAAGTTGATATTTCATTGTGGTTTTTTAATTTAAGTTTTATTTTCTACTGGAATATGGCTCATTTACAATGTTGTGTTGGTTTCAGGTGCAAAAGAAAGTGATTCAGTTATACCAATACATATGTCTATTCTTTTTCAGGTTCCTTTCCTGTATAGGTTATTACAGAATATTGAGTAGAATTTCCTGCACAGCAGAGTAGGTCCTCGTTTATTGTGGTTTTGATTTGTATTTCTCTGATGATTAGTGATGTTAAGCTCTTTTCATATACTAGCTGACCATCTGTACATCTGCAAAATATGTCTATTCAGGTCCTCTGCCCTTTTTCTTTTTTTTTTTCGGTGGGTGGGGGAGCGGCACTGCACATGTGGCCAGGGAACAACCTGCATCCCAGCAGTGACCCAAGCCACTGAAGTGACAACACTGGATCCTTAACCTGCTGGGCTGCAAAGGAATTCCTGCCCATTTTTAATTGGATGGCCATATAGTTTCTGTTACAACTACTCAAACCTGCCATTGTAGCACAAAAGCAGCCATAAACAATCTGGTGACAAATGACTGTGGCTATGTTCCAATAAAGCTTGATTTCAGCACAGTCAAGTTTGATTCTCATATAGTTTTCATGTGTCATAAAACTTCTGATTTTTTTTTTCACCATTTACAATTATAAAAGCATGGGTTCCCATTGTGGCTCAGTGGGTTAAGAATCCAACGCAGCATCTGTGAGGATGTGGGGTCAATTCCTGGCCTTGTTCAGTGGATTAAGGATCTGAGGCTTCTGCAAGCTGTGGTGTAGGTCAAAGATGTGGCTCGGATCCAGTGTTGCCATGGCTGTGGTACAGGCCTGCAGCTTCGACCCCTAGCCTGGGAACTTCCATATGATGCAAGTGCAACTCTAAAAAATAAAATAATAAAATAAAATAAATAAAATCAAATAATAAAATCAATTCTTACCTCCTGAGTCGAATAAAAGCAGATGGCATGCTACATTTGACCATCAGGCTATAATTGGCTGGATCAAAACCAATTGAGAAATAAAAAGTAAAGCAGAGGGGTTAGCAAGATACCACCCACCACACTGATAAAGCCAACATGGAGAATGTTTGCAGGAAACTCCAGAATTAGACAGACTTCCACACCAGGTCCCAGGCAGCCCTGCACCCAGGCCTCCTGGGGTTGCAGCAGCCTGTTTTCAACATGTGGCAGAGGGGAGTGGAAAAGAATGTGTGCTTCCTGCAGGGAGATGAGACCATGCTACATCTGTCCAGGGTCATCTTCCAAATTCAGTGATTAATTTACATCAGAGCAAAGGACCTAGGTGAGAGTACCATGCTCATGGAACCTCCGTGTCAGCAGCGAAAGCCTCTTTCCTCTCCCTTTGCTGACACCTCACAATTGTGCTATGACATGGGGCCTCTTTGTGTCTGGTTTTTGCAGGGGAGGAAACAGAGATGTTGAATCACGGTGAGGGTTCAAATCTAGGCAACTGACTGGAGTCCATACCACCTCACCACACAATACATTCTTTGTGTCCTCCCCCACTTACTAGTATCCACACGTCAGAACGCTCAGCTCTGCAGACCCTACGAATGGAGAAAGATGACTTTACTCCCCCTTTCCTGATGATAACTGGCCACAAGCAAAAGGGAAGTATAAGCTGCCTCCTGCTTTCTTGTGCCCTTTGATGTTGGGGAACAGTCCATCCTAAAGCTTTCTCATCTAGCCTTATTTTTTTCTTTTTCTTTCTTTCTTTCTTTCTTTTTTTTTTTTTTTTTTTGTCTTTTTGTCTTTTCTAGGGCCACACCCATGGCATATGGAGGTTCCCAGGCTAGGGGTCTAATCAAAGCTGTAGCCGCTGGCCTACGCCAGAGCCACAGCAACGCAGGATCCAAGCCACATCTGCAACCTACACCACAGCTCATGGCAACACCAGATCCTTAACCCACTGAGTGAGACCTGGGATCAAACCCACAACCTTATGGTTCCTAGTCAGATTCGTTAACCACTGAGCCATGATAGGAACTCCCCTCATCTAGCCTTAGATGATGAAATGCAGTGCCAGAAAAAAATCTCTCAAGGCAATAAACCAAAAAATAGAGAAATATTCAGTCTAGTTCAAAAAAGAGCTTCTCTGCCTCTCAATGTACTGTAATTTTACAAATGCCTGTAGGTTAGAACAGAATCTTTATATATAACACAACTCATTACTTCTTTATGCTATTCAAGTGCTTCTGCATACATTTGAACCCTGGGAAGAGGGCAGGCAAGGAATTGATATCTTCCCTTCACAGAAGAAAAGACTGAGCTCAGTCCTTCCTGCCTCAGGTCACGTAATGGACAGCCACACTGAGACCAGATACTGTGCTCTGACCATCACTCAGTCACGCAGCACGGCTCTTGCAAATACAAAGTAAAAACATTCAACTTTCCAGCCCCTTCTGCATATGCAGCAGATAGGAGTGTAGGAAAATATTTGAGTTAAGCTACAGCTGAGAAATTCAAAATTCAATATCACCCTGTACTTCTCAATATAAAATGTTCACAATGTAATTTTTTTGTTTTTAAAAAATTTATCAAAGTATAGTCGATTTACAATGTTGTGATCATTTCTGCTGTACACCAGGGTGGTTCAGTTATACAGGTACATACATCCATTCTCTTTCAGATTCTTTTTCCACATAGATCATCACAGAATATTGGGTAGAGTTCTCTGTGCTATACAGCAGGTCCCCATTGGCACAATTTAATTTTTAAGTGGGAAAAAATGAAATTAAAAACTCCATGTTGGAGTTCCCATGTGGCTCAGTGGTAGTGAGGTATCCAAGAGGATGTGGGTTTGATCCCTGGCCCTGCTCAGTGGGTTAAGGATCCAGCATTACCATGAGCTGCAGTGTAGGTGGCAGACGTGGTTCAGATCTGGCGTTGCTGTGGCTATAGTGTTGGCCAGCAGCTAATTAGACCCTAAAAAGAAAAACAAAAAGGCAAACAATAAAACCCAGCTCCATGTACGTGCTGTAATTCCAAGTTTATTACAAATACACTTGTTTTTTATTTTCTAATATATATGTAATATATTTGATAGTCTCCAAATAGTCTATAGGGAAATTGATTATGTTTATAATCTAAAGAAAAAAGCTCATTGTTTAAAGTTTTCAAATACAACCATAGACTCATCAACCTCACCCTTGTTAATTTCCTTTATAATGATTCTGACTATTCTTGAACTTTCATTATTTCCTATGAAGTTTAGATTTGGGTTGCTTAGTTGTATTTTTAAAATATCAGAATTTTAATTGAAATTATACCATCTATATAGATTAATTCAGAGAGAATTGATATCTCCTTTAGATTGAGTTTTTCAACTCATAAATATTGGGTAACTCTCCTTTCATTTAGGCCATTTAATGTATTTCAATAGAGTTTTGAAATTTTTCCCACCAAGGTATTATACATTTTTTTGTTAAATTTATTTCTGGACACTTTATAGTTTTGTTACCATCTTAAATTATGTCTTTTTTTAAATGCACATTTCAAAAACAGCTTTTTGCTGATGAGTGGGAATGCACTTTTTTAATAATTATTATTCATCAATTTACCAATCTTGCTAAGCTTTCTTCTTTTTTAAAAAAAATTTAATTGAAGTATAGTTAATTTATGATTGTTCATTTTAGGCATACAGCAAAGTGATCAGTTATACACACATATGTATTCCTTTTCAGGTTATTTTCCCCTATAGGTTATTACAAAGTATTTAGTATACTTCCCTGTGCTATCTAAAAAGTCCTTTTTATCTATTTTATATGTAGTAGTGTGTAAATATTAATCCCAAACTCCTAATTTATCCCTCTTCCTTTCCTCTTTGGTAACCATACATTTGTTTTCTCTGTCTGTTAGTCTATTTCTATTTTGTATATAAGTTGTATCTTTTTTTTTTTAGATTCCATTTATATAAGTGATACATTTGTCTTTCTCTGTCTAGTTTACTTCATTGAGTATGATAATCTCTAGGTCTATCCATGTTGCTGCCAATGACGTTATTTCATTCTTTTTTATGTAAGTAATATTCTATGTTGTGGTATATATATGTACCCCTTCATTATCCATTCCTCTGTTGATGATATTTAGGTTGCTTCCCTGTCTTGGCTATTGTAAAGAGTGTTGCAGTGAACACTGGGGTGCATGTATCTTTTTGAATTACAATTTTCTCTGAATATATGCCCAGGAGTGAGATTGCTGGATCACATGGTATTTCTATTTTTAGTTTCTAAGGACCCTCCATACTGGCCTCCATAGTGGTTGCACCAATTTTCATTGCTACCAACAGCGTAGGATGATTCCCTTTTCTTCACACCCTCTCCAGCATTTATTGTTTGTAGACTTTTAGATGATGGCCATTCTGACTGGTGTGAGGTAATTCCTCACTGTAGTTTTGACTTGCATCTCCCTAATAATTAGTGATGTTGAGCACATTTTCATGTATTTATTGGCCGTCTGTCTGTCTTCTTAGGAGAAATGTCTATATAGATAGATCTTTTGCCCATTTTTTGATTGTTTTTTGTTTGTTTTTTTGATATACAGCTCCATGAGATGTTTGTATATTTTGGAGATTAAGCCCTTGTTGGTTGCTTCATTTATAATGATTTTCTCCCATTCTGTAGGATGTCTTTTTGTTTTTTGTTTTTTGTTTTTTTATGGTTTCCTTTGCTGTGCAAAAGCTTTTAAGTTTGACTAGGTCTCACTTGTTTGTTTTTGCTTCTATTTCTTTTGCCTTGGGAGAGTGACCTAAGAAAACATTGCTACAGTTTGTTTCCAAGAGTGTTTCGCTCATGTTATCTTCTAGGAGTTTTATTGTGTCTTGTCTTATACATAAATCTTTAAAGTATTTTGAGTTTATTTTTGTATATGTTGTGAGGGAGTGTTGTAATTTTATTGATTTAAATGTAGCTGACCAGCTTTCCTAGCACCACTTACTAAAGAGACTCTTTCACCATTGTATATTCTTCCATACTTTGTCGAAGATTAATTAACCATAGGTGTGTATGTTTATTTCTGGGCTCTGTATTTTTTTGCTTTTTTTTTTTTTTTTTTTTTTTTAGGGCCACACCTGCAGCATATGGAAGTTCCCAGGCTAGGGGTCAAATCAGAGCTGCAGCTATTGGAATATGCCACAGCCACAGCAATATGGGATCCAAGCCATGTCTGCAACCTACAATATAGCTCATGGCAATGCCATGAGGCCAGGAATATAACCCATATCCTCATGGATACTAGTTGGGTTTGTTACTATTAAGTCACAACAGGGACTCCCTTCTGGGTTCTCTATTTTGTTCCATTGATCTATATGTCTGTTTTTGTGCCAGTACCATGATATTTTGATTACTATAACTTTGTAGTATTGTCTGAAGTCTGGAAGGGTTATGCCTCCAGCTTTGTTCTTTTTCTTCAGGATTGCTTTGGCAATTCTGGGTCTTTTGTGCTTCCACATAAATTATAGTATTAATTGTTCTAGTTCTGTGAAAAATGTCACGGGTATTTTAACAGGGATCACATTAAATCTATAGATTACTTTGGGTAGTATGGCCATTTCAACAATATTAATTCTTCCCAATCCAAGAGCATGAGATATCTTTACATTTCCTTGAATCATCTTCAATATCTTTTATCAGTGTTTCATAGTTTTCAGTGCATAAGTCTTTCCCCTCCTTGATTTAATTTATTTCTAGGCATTTCTTGGACATGATTTTTAGATAGGATTTTTTTTACTTTATCTTTCTGATATTTCATTGTTTGTATAAAGAAATGCAATCAATCTCTGTATATTAACGTTGTGTCCTGTTACCTTGCTGAATTTATTTATTCTAATAGTTTTTGTGTAGCGTCTTCAGGGTTCTCTATATAGAGTATCATGTCATCTGCAAATAGGGACAGGTTTACTTCTTCTCTTCCAACATGGATACTTTTTATTTATTTTCTTTATTTGGTCTGATTGCTATGGCTAGGACTTCTAATACTATGCTGAGTAGAAGTGGTAAGAGTGAGCATCTCTGTCTTGTTCCTAGATGTAACAGGAAGGCTTTCAGCTTTTCCACATTGAGTATTCTACTGACCATGTATTTATCATAAATGGTTTTTATTATGTTGAGATATATTCCCTCTATACCTACCTTGGTGAGAAGTTTTTATCATGAATGGATGTTGAATTTTATCAAATGCTTTTTCTGTAGCTATTAAGATGATCATGTGGTTTTTGTTTTTTCTTTTGATAATGTGGTGTATCCATGGATTTGCATGTGTTGAACCACTCTTGTGACTCTGCAGTGAGCCTGGCTTGATCATGGTGTGCAATCCTTTTCATGTATCACTGGATTCAGTTTGCTAATATTTGGTTGAGGATTTTTCATCTATATTATTCAAAGATATTGGTAACTTTCTTTTTTTTGTAATGTCTTTGTATGGTTTTGGTATCAGGGTGATGTTGGGTTTATAGAATGAATTTGGGATTCTTTCCTCCTCTCCAACTTTTTGGAATAGTTTGAGGAGAAGTATAAGTTCTTCTTTGTTTGCTAAAATTTCCCAGTGAAGACATTCAATCTTGGATTTTTGTTTGTAGGAATGTTTTTTGAATACAGATTGTATTTCTCTTCTGGTGATAAGTCTGTTCAAATTATCTGTTTCTTCTTAACTCAGTTTTTGCATGCTACATGATTCTAGAAGTTTGTCCATGTCTTCTAGACTGTCCAATGTGTTGGTATATAACTATTCATAGTATTCTTTTATGATTTTTTGTGTGTGTTTCTGTGGTATCAGTTGTTATTTATCCTCTTTCATTTCTCATTTTTTTATTTGTATCCTCTCTCTTTTCTTTGTGGTGAGCCTGGCTAGAGGTTTATCAATTTTGTTTATCTTTTAAAGAAACCAGCTCTTGGTTTTATTGATCTTTTCAATTTTTTAAACTCTATTTTATTTATTTCCTCTCTGATCTTTATTGTTTCCTTCCTTCTGTTGACTTTAGTTTTTGTTCCTCTTTTTCTAATTCTTTCAGGTGATGGGTTAGTTTGTTTGGGATTTTTCTTGTTTTTTGAGGAAAACCTGTATCACTATAAACTTCCCTCTTAGAACTGCTTTTGCTTCATCTCATAGATTTTTGTAGGGTTATGTTTTTATTGTTGTTTGTCTCCATGTATTTTATGATTTTATCTTTGATATCATCATTGATTTATTAGGGCTTTTTAGTATCAGGATTTCTTTAAAACTTCACTTATTCTTCTGCATTATTTACTCTGCTATTCATTGCTTCTAGATTGGTTTTTTTCTTGGCGATTGAGTTACCTAATTTTATATTGGTTCTTTTTTATAATTTCTAGTTTCTTGTTACAGTGATCTGTATTTCTATTAGTAATCTTTCATTAAGAAATTATCCTAATTTCTTTAACCTTTTTATTACCTCATTTTTGAACTTGGGTATTGGTAGACTGGTGAAGTCTCATCAATTCTGTCAGATTTGTCTTGTTCTTTTAATTGGGAGTAGTTCCTCTGCTTTTACATTTTACTTAATGTTCTCTGTCTTTGTGAATTTAGGAGAAATAGTTATCTACACTGGTTTTGAGGGGGTGTTTTTATGTGGGAGTGTCTCTGTGTAGACCATGTGAGTCTAATATTTTTGGTGCAAGGATGCCACCCATGTCTTTCTCCCGTATCCTGGCTTTTGTCCCCTTCATAGGGAAATGTGATTGGTTTGTGGTGTCCAGAGTCTGCACTAGATGTTGAGTGGGCCCTCCTTTTTTGCTCTGTGGCTGTCACAGTGCTGTCGGGTGCAAGGTCCGCTCCTCAGTTGTTGGAATAGAAGTTCTGAGGTTTGATAAGGCTCTGTTGCCCTTAAGTTCATGCTCTCTCCTAAAGGAGGTGATCAGTGAAACAAGTGAGGTCCAGTGGTTACAGCAAACCTGTGCACTGCCCACACAGGTGTCTAATTCTGCTCAGAAGCAGCCCAAAGTCATGTGTCTTTCTCCATTGTGTCCATCCCACACCTAGTGCTAGTCTGGTGATAGGAGCTAGGGTGCTGCAGCTGCAGGAATCAGGGTGGTTGTGCTGCTGCCTGGGACCTGGGCTGCCTCTGTGGCAGAGCTCTCCCAGAATGTATCTGCCCCAGATTATCTGCAAGCTACAGTGTGGGAGGGGCTGAACTGGAGTGCTTCTCTAGGGAAAGGAATCACTGCATACTCATCCCCAGAGGTTGTCCCCTAGAGACACTCAATTCACTGATGCCACCTGTGTTCATTTCAATAAAGTCTGATGCTGCCATTCACTTAAAAGAAGATATTTTGGTCACCTACTTGGGATCAGGGCATCAGGTGGATCCCACTACATTGTGCTTGGGAACCAAGTTAAGGGCTTGGAAAAGTAGCCCTTCTGGGTTCTTCATGGGGCAGTGGGATTCATCAGGGAAAGGGACCTGAGGACTGACTGGTACCTGAGGGTGCCTCCCACCACAAAGATAGAAAGTTGACTTACTGTTTGAGAGGGTTTTTTCCCTCCTATTTTATGTTAATTTGAATTTCTAAAGTAATTTGTTAAATGCTCTTAAGTTTTTTTAGATTTTATTTCTAAACCTTTAGGAAACACCCGCAGAACATTTATTTGTGAAAGTGTCCATCATCCACATACAGCAGAAGACAGGAAAGTCTGGGCAGTGAAGGTAGGAGGGTGGAGTATGACATTTCCTTAAAGATGCATTTTACTTTAAAATGAATATGCACTTCCATTCTGTTTTGTAACATATCCCTGTTACATTTATTGGAAAATAGACACCTTTAAATTACTGACTGTTGAGGAAAGCTGACACTGTTGGAAATTGTACCATGTGGGGCAGGGGCTGTGCTAAATCCAAGTGCAGGGGTATAGAGGTCCCAGAGCTGGAAGCCCCCCTCTTCTGGGGGGTGTAGTTTTAATGGATGAAGCCAGTGAATCTCAGAGCAATGGAGGAGCTGTCACCTGCAAATGCAAAGCCTGTGGAGCCTCATGGAGCTGGGACAGGATCCACCCTGTGAACTTCATGGCTTGATGTTGAGCCGGTCAATTAAACCACTTGAGGCACAATTGCTGAATCTTAAAAAGGGGGCAATCATAGCACCTACTGTGGCTCCGGCTTGCATCCTAGTACTCCCCCTAAAGGCCCCAGGTCCCAAGGCACAGTGGCCAACTCTGACCACTCCTCCTTCCCAAGGGGACAGGGCTTGGTCTGGCCACCCTCCATGTGGGGCCACAGGCAGGACATCCTCTACCTTCACAGGTGCGCAGCTTGTGCTGCCAATTCTTCCAGGAACAGGGGAAATCTGCTCCCATTGGCCTGCTGGGCCTGTTTACATCCAGAAATGATTGACAGCTTTTAAAATTCAGCATCTGGAGTTCCTACTGTGGCGCAGTAGGTTAAGGACCTGGCAGTTGTCTCTGGTGGTTCAGGTTTGATCCCTGACCCAGCACAGTGGGTTAAGGATCCTGCATTGCTGCAGCTGTGGCATAGGTCACAAATGCAGCTTGGATTTGATCCCTGGCCAAAAAGAGAAAAAATGAAAAAAAAAAAAAAAAAAAGTCCTCTTAGCCAGGAAATACCCAACCTTAACTGTTATTAACTTATAATTAAAGCATTCCTCCAAAATCACACAAAACCCAACAAAGTCAGCATACAAATCCAGTTCTCCTGGCTACAGAGTCTAAGGGTCTGTCTTCATGAGGATTGATAAACTTTAAAATATATGAATAGGAAGTTCCCCTTGTGGCTCAGTGGTAATGAGCTTGACTAGTATCCATGATGATGCAGATTCAATCCCTGGCCCCACTCAGTGGGTTAAGGATCCGGCGTTGCCATGAGCTGTGGTGTAGGTCGCAGATGCAGCTCGGATCCTGTGTTGTGGCTGTTGCATAGGCAGGCAGCTGAAGCTCTGATTCATCCCCTAGCTTGGGAATTTCCATATGCCACAAGTGTGGCCCTAAAAAAAAACAAACAAACAAAAATTTCTGGGGTCCTGAAATAAAATTTCAGAAAGGTCCCTTTTCACTTATCCATCTACTTGGAAGCTGGTTTATGCTTTTATTTTCCCTCTGAATAGTGGTAGTGGTACATAATTATAACTTTCAAAGAATACATATTGTTATGTGTTATTTTCTTTTTTGTCTTTTTTTCAGAATTATTGGGGGTGTAACTGAAAAATAAAATTGTAAGGTATTTAACGTACGCATTGTGATGATTTGATACATATATAAAAAGAATTCCCGCCATCTAGTTAATGACCACGTCTGTCACCTCCCACATTTATCTTTTGTGTGAGAGCATTTAAGTTCTCCTTTCAGAAAATTTCAGCTCTACAATACAGTGTTGTTAACAGCAGTCACCATGTTATACATTATACTCTCAGACCTTTTTCATCTGAGAGCTGAAAGTTGGTACCCTTTGACCAAACTCTCCCTCTTTCCCCGACCTGCAGCACCTGAAAACCACTTTTCTACACTAGGTAATTGTAATAGTCAAAGAATATAGTATAGAAGTATATAAAATTAAAAGGGACTTAACTGTTTTATCAAACACGCATCCTCATGGATACTAGTTGGATTCTTAACCCACTGAGCCACAACAGAAACTCCAAAATACACATTATTTTTTATTTATTCATTTTTTTCCTTTTTAGGGCCACACTTGTAGCAGATGAAAGTTCCCAGGCTAGGGGTCAAATTGGAGCTGAAGCTGCCGGCCTATACCACAGCCACAGTAATGTGGGATCCAAGCTGCACCTATGACCTACACCATAGCTTGTGGCAATGCCAGATCCTTAATCCACTGAGTGAGGCCAGGAATTAAACCCACATCCTCATGGAGACTATGTTGGGTTCTTAATCCACTGAGCCACAACTCCCTCACCCCTTTTATCTCGAGGACCTCAAATCCCTTTCTTGAAATAAGGAAAGTTCTATCCCTGGAATATATCCTTCCAAGAACTTTTCCAAGCATCTACAAACATATGTATATGTAAACACACACACACACACACACACACACACACACACACACATATATAATATTTAGGGTTTCTTTTTACAATGGGATCATACTGCATATATTGTTCTTTAGCTAAATATTTTTAATTATATCTTTACCATGTACACCTATAACTTATCTCATTTTTTTTCTCTTTTTTTTCCTTTTTATGGCCTCACCCGTGGCATATGGAGGGTCCCAGGCTGGGGTTGGATCAGGGCTGCAGCTGCAGGCCTGCACCATAGCCACAGCAACACCAGATCTGAGCTGCATCTGCAACCTATGCTGCACCTTACATCCCTGCTGTATTCTTAGTCCACTGAGCTAGGCCTGTGATCTAACCTGCACCCTCATAGACACTATGTCCTTAACCCACTGAGCACAGTAGGAACTCCTATATCTCATGCCTGTTAAAGGATAGTATTGGTAAAATATTATCTGTGTTCCCCCACTGTTAAGCATTTTGGCTCCTTCCCGTTTTCACCATCATAATTGATGCTGTGGTAAATATTTTTCCACACACTTTTTTCCTTGCATGCCACTTTTTTTTTTTTTCTACCCCTAGGGTGAGCTTTTTCTCCCCACTAAGGTGAGCTTTTTTGAAAACATTCACCAAAAATTAAAATGTTGTTAAGCATGGTATCTAAGTGGCCACAATCAGACAGTAAAAGAAAGAATCTGTAAACCCTGAGAACTCATAGGATCTGGAAGATGAAGGAGATACCCAACCTTAACTATTATTAGATTATAATTAAATAACTATAATTGAAAGAGAGGGTGTGTCTGGGAATCGCCCAGATACAAGTGCCAGGTTTTGTCAGGTGGCTGCCTTCCTGCTTTAAACCAGAGGCCCTGGGCTCTGGGGGCCCCAGCTGCCCCCTTGCAGGCTCCATGGCCCAGGACATGTCACTTAGTCCACCTGAGTCTCATTTTCCTTATCTCTAAATGAGGTCAATACTCACACCTGCCTCCTGGGGTTGTCAAGAAGACCAAACAAAAGGAGGTGATGTACAAACACCCTTGGCCAAAAAGTTAAAAATCTTAGAGCAGCAAATGACAGAATATACACAGAAGCATCTCAGAAATACCCAAAGCACTATGTGAACATAAGTGAATAGATTGGGGGTTCCCGTCGAGGCACAGCAGAAACAAATCTGCCTAGTACCCATGAGAATAGGGGTTCGATCCCTGGCCTTGCTCAGTGGGTTAAGCCTCCCGAGTTGCTGTGAGCTGTGGTGTAGGTCACAGATGCGAGGCTCAGATCGTGCATTACCGTGGCTGTGGTGTAGGCCAGCAGCTGTAGCTCTGATTCAACCCCTAGCCTGGGAATTTCCATATGCCTCCAGGGTGGCCCTAAAAAGACAAAAAAAAAAAAAAAAAAAAAAAAAAGGACTGGATTGTCACCGTCTTGCCCCATCCTGGAACTTCTGGGAAGTTTGCAGGGCGCTGGCACCAGAAGGAGTTTTCTCTCCAGGCTTAAGATGAAGCCACAGTCTGGACGTGTGAAGATTCAGTCTCCCATTTATGCTTCTTCCAGAAATAGGCAGCTTCTCGTGACTAGGGGCAGGGGTGGGGGGCCTCTTCATTGCTTCTGCACACCTTCACTGCCAGTTGACTTATAAGGAAAGCACATGTTAGAAGAACGCTGCCACCTTGGAAACACAAGCCAGCGAGCAGTCGCAATGCTGTCACACCGCTGCTATTTCCAGCATCCGTCACGTTCAGTAAGGAACCTCCCTGTTCTGATGGTGACACCTGAAATCCTTTACTTGGCCACTGCTGGGTCCAGGCAGAGGCACTGTGTTACTCCAGGGGCACCATTCCTAGTATCTGGAGTGAGTGGCACCCCCCAGAGTTGTGCAGAGCAACACGACTCAGAGCAATGGCTCCCAACGGGGACCACACGAAGCCTTGTCGTGGCCTGTGTGCTCTTGAATAGGGTGTTTCTGGTCTTGTCTACCACCCTGAGGATGTAGCCTGACATCCAGCCCACACAGACACACCTGTCACACTGCCTGTGCAAAGTATTTTCAGGTTTCAAAATTTTATTGATGTATAGTTGATTTACAATGTTGTGTTAATTTCTACTGTATGGCAAAGTGATTCAGTTATATATATATATATATATATATATATATTCTTTTTTTTTTTTTGTCTTTTTTAGGGCCACACCCTTAGCATACGGAGGTTCCAGGCTAGGGGTCCAATCGGAGCTACAGCTGCCAGCCTACACCACAGCCACAGCAACACCAGATCCGAGCTGCGTCTTCGACCTACATTACACAGCAACCCCAGATCCTTACCCCACTGAGCAAGGCCAGGGATCAAATCCACATCCATATGGATACTAGTCAGATTCATTTCTGCTGAGCCATGACAGGAATTCTATACATTCTTTATCATATTCTTTTCCATTATGTTTTTTTGTTTGTTTGTTTGTTTTGTCTTTTTAGGGCTGCACCTGTGGCATATGGAAGTTCCCAAGCTAGGCGTCCAATCGGAGCTGTAGCTGCTGGCCTGCACCACAGCCACAGCAACATGGGATCCAAGCTGTGTCTGCTACCTACATACACCACAGCTCACGGCAATGCTGGATCCTTAACCCACTGAGCGAGTCTAGGGATCGAACCTGCGTCCTCATGGATACTAGTCAGGTTCATTAACCACTGATCCATGAAGGGAACTCCTCCATTATGGTTTATCCCAGGATATTGATTATATTTCCCTGCACTGTACAGTAAGACCTTGTTGTTCATTCATTCTGCATATGTAATAGTTTGCATATGCTAATCCCAAACTCCCAATCCATCCCTCCCGCACTAACCTCCCCCTTCCCCCGGCAACCACAAGCCTGTCCTCTGTGTCTGTAAGTCTGTTGCTGGTTCACTGATAAGTTCATTTGTGTCATGTTTTAGATTCCACATATAAGTGATTTGTCTTTGGCTTATTTTACTTAGTATGATAATCCCTAGGTCCATCCATGTTGCTACAAGTTGAATTATTTCATTCTTTGTATTTTTGGCTGTACCCATGGCATGTGGCCATTCCCAGGCCAGGGACTGAATCCAAGCTGTAGCTGTGCCCTATGCCACATTTATGGCAATGCCAGATTCTCAGTCTGTTGCCAGACTGAGATCGAACCACATCTGAGCTGCTTCATTTGGATTGTTAATCCACTGTGCCACAGTGGGAACTCCTATTTCATTACTTTTCATGGTTGAGTAATATTCCTTTGTATATATGTACATATTCTTTATTCATTCATCTGTTGATGGACATTTAGGTTGTTTCCACATCTTGGCTATTGTGAATAGTGCTGCTATGAACATAGAGATGCATGTATCTTTTCGAATTAAAATTTTGCCTAGATATATGACCCGGAGTGGAATTGCTGGATCATATGTGCCAACGTATTTTTTCTTCTTTTTGGCCACATCCATGGCATATGGATGTTCCCAGGCCACGGATCAAATCTGAGCTGTAGCTGCGACCTATGCCACAGCTGTTGCAACACCAGATCCTTAACCTACTACATCAGGCTAGGGACCAAACCAGCACCACCACAGAGACAAGCCAGATCATTAACCCACTGCACCACAGCAGTAACTCCCTGTGCCAAAGTATTTTAAAGTAATTCCAGTAAGGTAAAAACCTGAATGATGGAACCAGCAATGTGACTGCTATTTTCTATATTTAATAGAATCCTTAGTATTTCCAACTGATGTTCTATCTTCATTTTAATATATGAAAAATGTCCTTCAAATGCAGAAAAAATATCGTCGACCCAGAAGATCCTCGCTGTGCCCGGTTGACACTCACTGGCCAGATGGTCGCAGTGTCTCCAGAAGAAGTAGAATTTGCCAAGCAAGCCGTGTTTTCAAGGTTGGTCTATGCTTTAAGATCAGTTTGCCAAGAGACATGCAATAAAAAGAAGCATGCAATGAAAAGAAGCAGAGGTTGGGGCTGTGTCATTTGATGCCTCTGAGGCGATGACAGTAATGATCTGAGATGCCTGTTGAGGGCATCCTGCCATCTCACACTGCCTGTCATGGTCGCTCAAGGTGGCAGCAGAGGGAAGGCAAGTGGCCTTGCAGTGGGCTGTCCCTGCCTTCCGAGTGTGCCCCACAGTGAGAGGGTGTAGGCAATGGTCCCTGCGAACTTCCAACCTTTTATAGGGCCCACCTTGAGCCCGAGACAAAGGAGGCTTTGTGGTCCAGTCAACACAACAGATGTCCTAAATGTCCTAACAGATGTTCTAAATGTCTGCTATAAACAGAGCTCAGTCCCAGAAGTGACAGCAGTGTCCCCCTGTGTGGGCCTCTCACCCCTTATAGCCATCTGAACCACTTAGGATTCTGCTTTCCACCCTGTCTGCTTCTGAGTCAGATTCTCTGCAGATTAGACTCAATCTAAATGTGAAAAGCACATCCCAGGAAAGGAGCATGCTAATTAGCGGCTGAAGTTTAAGAACCACTGCTACTGGGGTCACAAGGAGTGGGGGCGGGGTAGGAGATCAGATCGCAAAAGGTGAGAAGGGTGGTCCTGCAGGGGTGCTGGAGTCTGTCTCCTGGGGGGAGGGTCCATGCAGGGGGGAGCCCCAGGGTGGAAGGTCAGAGGTGGGGCCAGCAGAGGCAGGTGTCCCCTTGGGGTGCAGCCATGAAAACTGGCAGATGAACACTTGTCTAAATTAATGGAAGAGTAACACCAAAGCAGGTGGTATATTGGCCCAGCCGCCTAAATCCCAGGGAGGTGGGGAATTGTACCAGTTGGGAATCATCAAATAAATAAAGCTGTACATGGGGAGAGCCTGGTTTCTCCTCTCTATGGAAGTGAGTTCCCCATGTGCAAGAAGACAGGAGATGCATCTGCAGCTGGATGGAGGTTGGACTCATCCACATGGATGCATGGTTTTCAGTACACAGAGAGAGGCAAACATGGATATGTGTGTCTGTGTGTGTGCATGATTCATTTTCCATGTCAGCTGTCACTCTTCAGTTCCAGTCTCTCCTCTTCCCTGTCATGATGGCCAGTGAGATGAGGCCAGAATCTAAAGAGACATTTGGGTTCATGGCATTCATTTCCTATTTCCCCCATTACTGCAGGTAACAATGCTGCCAAAATTCCCACCACTAAATATCCTGGGTCCCGGTACCACACTTGTCCAACCACCTTATCTTCATCTGCCTTTAAACCCTCATCCTCAGTCTCCTCAAGGTCTTTCCAGCTTCCACTCACCACCTGGACCCCAGGCCAGCACCTCATGGACTAGGTTTTGCTCTGCTTACTCTCCCCTTGTAGGGGCCAAAATTTGTTCCAGTTATAAATACAAAACTAGTTTGCTTAAAATGATAACAATCACGTTATCACCTCAGCTGCATGAGTATTTGGAGTGTTGCCGTCTCAGATCGGCAACGTACTTTCAAATGGTTTAGGAAAAAAAAAAAAAGTTTCTTATACTCGACTTTCAACTTCTCTGTAAATTTATGATGATTCTTCCCCACTTTTTTTAAAAAGATCGTCAACCGATCATTGCATTTTCATTATTGCAAAATGTTTTGCCCAGTTTGCACTCCCCCGGTCTTTGAAGTTTGTTTATAACATTTGTAGATATAAAATAGTTTAGATATTTTTATGAAGTTTAAAAAAAGTGAGCCACAGACCCCGCCCTCAAGGATAATGCATGTGTTTAGGGGCTACACCTGGGGGAGAAGGCGAGTTGAAAATGGAAGAATGTGAGTGACCTTCCTGTCCTCTCTGGCTGGTTCTCAACTTGGCCCAATAGTTGCATGCCTCTGCAGGAATGGAAATCTTCCCATGAACAGATGTGTTTCTCAGGCTTACAGTTCTTTCAGTGTTTCATACACAGATTGGGGGAGAGCTGGGCTGGAAAGCCTTAAACCTTTTCTTTCTGCTTCCTGAGTTCCCCTGAGCCTTCCCCCATGCAGGTGCTTTATGGGCCTAGTTGTTTACCCCCCATCCCAGGCACCCTATGCTCTGAACACCATCACTCTCATCCCACGCAATCAGCAAGGAGATCAGGCTTGAGAGGGCAAAGGGCCCGGGAGGCATCACAGCTCAGCAGCAGCCCCACTGGGGTTCAAACCAACCTTGCCTGCCTCCAGACTTGGGCTATTTGCCATTCTGTGGGAACCACAGTTTCCTGCCCACCTAAAGTTGTTCCAGACCCTGACCCTGGCTCCCTGGCTTCTGCTTCTGGCTGGTTTGAGCAGGTCTTAGCCCAAACAAGGTCTGTAGTCCAGAGGCCATACCCTCTGACAAGATGATGATGCTTTATTGTGACTTATTTTTTTCTTTTTTTTTAATTTTTATTAAAGTATAGTTGCTATGAATTCTTTTTTTTTTTTTTTTTTTTTTGTCTTTTTGCCTTTTCTAGGGCCACTCCCGTGGCATATGGAGGTTCCCAGGCTAGGGGTCTAATCAGAGCTGTAGCTGCCAGCCTACGCCAGAGTCACAGCAACGCCAGATCTGAGACGCGTCTGCTACCTACACCACAGCTCACGCCAATGCCGGATCCTTAACCCGCTGAGCAAGGGCAGGGATCGAACCCGCAACCTCATGGTTCCTAGTTAGATTCATTAACCACTGCGCCACAATGGGAACTCCTATGACTTCTCTTTTTAATTAAGGTATAGTTGATTTACAGTGTTGTGCTAATTTCTGCCACCTAGTCACACAATTTTTTTTTCTCATACTATCTTCCATCATGGTCTATCCCAAGAGATCAGATATAGTGCACTATGCTCTATCACAGGACCTCATTGCTTATCCATGACGTCTTTATTTCTGCAGACACCCAGTTATGAGGAAGTGGCCTCGTCAATATGAATGGTTCTTTATGAAGCTGAAGATAGAACACATCTGGCTTCAGAAATGGTATGGGGGAGTAGCGGACATTTCCCAGGAGGAATATTTCAAAGCCACTCCAAGAAAGGCCTGATGGGGTAAGAAGAAAGTCCTTGATGTTTGCATAAAATGGGAGCCTTTTAAGTGATGCTACCAGGCAGCAAGTGACTACTGTCTCCTTGCCAGAGGGCTCATAGCAGTCCTTACAGCAGAACAGCAGTGGGTCACCTGGGACCCCTATGCTTGCTGGAGATCGAAGGGGTCATTTGCCAATGCCCAGTTCACACAGGTACTTCACGTAGACTCTGTGTACATGTGTTCAATCCAGACTCACCTATTTGGGATCATTTTTGGGTGTCAAAATGTTGAGACAGTTGCTGTTCCATTCTTTAAGACCAAAATAATAATAATAATAATGCTTGTATGTATCCTGTGATTGCTTTGTATTGTGAGAGTATTTTTGTGCTTGTTGTGCCTAAAGCAGCATCTTGGTTCTAAGTTCACTGCAACCACAGAGGAACTAAACACTCATCACACAGCCATAAGCTTGTGTTCAGGGCGAGGGTACAGGACTACTTGTCTACGGGTTACTCTAGTAGCCACTGGGTCACACGTGCATTACTGAGTCCCATTTGCTAGAATGTATTGGTCACTTAGGAAGCCTCTGCCCACTGTACCATGACGAACCTTATGAGAACTCACCAGATTTGGGGCACAGCCCTACGCTGGGTAAGCAGGTCATGACAGGACATTAAAAGAAGGGTGGCTTTGGCATCCAGCTGCCAGATCCCCTCTGCTAGCACTTCTGACAGAGAGACCCCTTCTCTTAGGTAAGGGGAGTGATACTCATCCTGCAGGGTAGAGAGAGGAGAGGGGAAACAGGAGAACCTGGAAAGGAAGGAAAGGCAGCATATAATAGGAAAGGAAGGAAGGGAGTCAGTAATTGAAGGCATACTTCCTGCCCAGCTGTGGTCCAGGCTCCTGACATGATCATTTCACTTAAGCCTTAGACCAATGAGATGCATATCATTCATGGCCACTTACAGACAAGAAAAGTGAGGCTCAGAGAGGCTAAGTCAGCATCCCACGGTGTGACCCCAGCACTTCCTATACCTGGACAGAGTGGTATCTAGATAATTCCCAACTTTAAGAACAAGACAGAAGAGTTAGTGAAATACATGAGTAGTCATTGAATCAGCAAAATCAGTAAAGTGATGTTTGTAGATGACTGGCCACTGCTTTCCATCCAAAAAAAAAAAAAAAAGTCTCTGAAATTTGACTCTTACTACAGATTTAAAATTTTCTACAAATTATTTGCAAGAAATTACATTGTACCTGTGCACATGTCCGAGATCTATATTGAAATCTAGAAGAGATTTGGTTATACCCAGTTTTCTGCCTTTTCTAAATGGCTCTGAATCCTCTTAAGGGGGGGGGGGTAGGTATGTTGTATAAGCATCAAAAAACACAGCACTATACATAGGAAATATACCTTTTTAAAATAAATAATACTGTTATTAATGGTTACGCTTTTGTTTAAAAAATTAAGACATGAAAAGAGTTTGAGTTGTCAAAATATTTTTAAGTGCCCATTCTTCAAAGCATAATAAGAGGTGGACAGAATTCTTTATCAAAAGTCAGAGTTCAAAATCATTCCTAACACTAATATTCTCTAATGTTTAAGAATAAGGTGAATTTGAGGGTATTTCGTATTTTCAGAGTTTAAAATAATTGCTACCCATCCCCCATTCAGAGGTAAGAGGGGAAAACTGGCAGAAGAAACCACGTACCCCATAAGTCAACCTCACATCTTAATTCTTTGAGCATCTTTGTCTCCAAGTTCCTGTCTGAAGGATAATGCTCCTAATGCTGGCTTTGCTTTTGCAATCAGGTCTCACTCAGCTTATTAAAACTCACTTGGCTGCTTCAAGGAGCTTTGGAGTGTGGTTGCCATTTATAACCACTGATGAATGTTATCAGTTATTTCCCCAATTACAGGGAATGAAATCTTGAATAGGTGGGATGACAAGAAAAGTGTTTAAAAGACACCTGTTCAAGAGTGATGGGCCCATTCAGGCCAGTAGATTTCAGCGAATCTCTAGAAATTTAGAGATTTTTACATTGCTTAAAATTTAAAAGCTGTCCTGGAAGTTCTGATAATAGCAAGAAGTCAATAAAAAGAAATAAAAGACATATGATTGGAAAGAAAGTAATAAAAGCATGCCTATCAATAAGGCCTCAGGATATAAGATCAGTACACAAAATTTAATCTCATTTCTATATATTAACAAGGAACAAAGTGGAAACCAAAATTAAAAACACAATATCATCTTCAATGACTTCAAAGGAAAAAATACTTTGCTATAAACTTAACAAAATATGTGCAGGATCTATATGCTGAAAATTAAAAGATGCTAAAGAAAGAAACAAAGACCTAAAAAATGAAGAGACATACTGTGTTCATGGATTAGAGGACACAAATAGTAAAAATGTCGATTTTTCCCCAGATTTATCTATAGGTTTAATGAAGTTTCTATCAAAATCAGATGATGTTTTTGCAGACATATTCAAGCTTATTCTAAAAGTTCTAAGGCATAGGCCTTGGAATAGCTAAAATATTCTTATGAAAGAAGAATAAGTAAGAGATATCACTCTACCCAGTATAAAGATTTATTATATAGCTACAGTAGCCAAGACAGTGTGGTATTTGTAGAGGCAAAGACACATAGATCAATGGAACATCACAGAGAATCTAGAAATAGACCCATACAAATATGCAGAGTTGATTTTTTTTATAACTGTACAAAAGTCATTCAGTGGAAGGAGGGTAGCCTTTTCAATAAGTGTGCTGGAACAATCAGATATTCACAGGCAAATAAAAGACCTTCAACCTAAGTCTCACACCTTATATTAAAGTTAACTCAAAAGAGATCATAACCCTAAACAAACTGTGAAACCATAGAACTTTTTTAAATAGAAATTCTTTGGGATCTAGGGCTAAGCAAAGAGTTCTTAGACTTGACACTAAAAGCATAAAGTCCATAAAAAGAAAAGTTTGAGAAATTGGACTTCATCAAAATGTTAAACTTTTGTTCTGCAAAAGACCATGTGAAGAAAATGAAAAGACAGGCTACATCCTAGGAGGAAATACCTACCAACAGTATATCCAACAAAGGACTACTATCTAGAATATATGGAGAACTCTTAAAATGCAACCTTTAAAAAGAAATTCAATATGACCATGAAGAACATGGACAAACGTTGCTCTGAAGAGTGTATGCAAATGACAGATAATCAACAGATACTCAACATCATCAGTCATGGAGGAGCTGCAAATTAAAAGCCCAGTAGAAACCATGAGGCACCTACCCAAATTGTTAAAATACAGTAACAACACCAAATGTTGGCAAGGAGGCAGAGCATGGGATTAGTCTATTGCTGGTGGGAAAGTATAATCGAACAGCCATCTGGAGAACCACCTGGCAGTTCCTCATAACATGAAACAACTGCCATACCACTCGGCAAAAATACCATTGGCGTTTATCCCAGAGAGATGAAAACTTACATTCACACTAAAATTTGGACGTGAATGTTCACAGTAACTTTATTCATAATACTCAAAATCTGTAAACGATCAGCTGTCCTTTAACGGGTAGCCAAGGAAACACATTTTGATACATCCATGCTGTGGAATACTACTCAGCAATGAAAATAATTTCTGACACAAGCAGCAACTTGGAAGAATCTTCAGAGAATTATGCTGCAGTTTAAACAAAAAAAAGCCCTTCCTCAAAGGTTACATACTGTATAGTTTCTTTTATGTGACATTTTGAGATGCAACATTCTAGAAATAGAGAACAGCTTAGAGGTCACCAGGGAGAGGAGGAAGGGGAAGGAGAGAGGCGGGTGTACCTATAAAAGGGATCCTTATCGTGAAGTGTTCCCTATCTTGGCTGCATCAGTGTAAAAATCCTGCTTGAAGAGTTTTACAAGATGTTACCATTAGGGGGAAATGTGTAAAGGGCACGCAGAATCTCTGTATTTTATTTCCTACAATTGCATGTGAATCTACAATGATCAGCAATTCTCCCAGAATCTACAATTATCTCAGAGTAAAAGGTTTCATAGAACCAGAATGTTAAGGTTGGCTTAAATAAGGCATTTATGCCCTCTGGTTGGTCCCTAATGAAATAGAGAACTGAGCCATGTGCTAAAACCTAGCAGAACAGACATTTATTTTCCTGAACTATTAATACACGCATTTGTGGGAGTTCCCTTGTGGCACAGCAGGTTGGGGATCTGGCATTGTCACTGCTGTGGCTCAAGTTGTGGCTGGGGCATGGGCATGATCCCTGGCCCATGAACCTCTGCATATCATGGGTATGGCCAAAAATACACACACACACACACACACACACACACACACACACGTGGGAGAGAGAGATTTCTTTAAAAGCTTTCAAAATGCATTCAATTTAATAATGAATACAAATTAATAAGAATTCAACAAACGTACCATACAGATTTCGTGTGGGGTATTCAGAAGGGGAAGATATCTTCCAGTTTCTGGCATAAACACCATACGTAAGCTACAGGTGTATAGACGTACCCATGTCTGTACACAGCCATTCCCTACTGAGGTTTATGGCAAAGAACTGTTATCTCCAAGTCCTCTTCTAAATAGCCTGGGAAAGAATTCTTCTTTTGTTTCTAGGAATAAGCTCTCTCCTGCTACCCCCCCCCATGTTTTTCATTACCACGATTGTACTTTCCATGATGTTGACATAGAGAGTGTAATTCTGATGTCACATGTTTCCCTCTGTTGTGTATATATTGACTCATTATTAAAGAATTGTTTGGGGTTGAGATGTATTTCTATAATTTTTCCAGAAACTTGTATCTCATTTTTAATCATTTAACCATCAAATACTGTTCTGAAAATAAAACCTCTCTAGAATAATTGATCGATGCTTATTTGATGGCTCATAACAAGTCAATTGTTAGAAAATTTGAATTGTCGTGAGGTCATGGTTTGTTCTGTGTGCTGCATGTGGGGTGTAAAATCTATTTTCAAAACTAGATAGTCTATTTAACCAAAGACTATTTCATTCCAGATATGATCTCTATGCTTGATTAAATAAATTTATAATATTTATACACAGTCCTCTCATGTACTGTTAGAAGTTGGCATTATTAGATTTCTAAGAAAATAGATGCTATTACAATAAATTGGCAGTTAAATTTCCAAAAGAAAGCAAAGAAGCAGCTGAGTGACTTTCATTGACATGATCTTTTTTTCTCTTTAGGGCCATACCCACGGCCCATGGAAGTTCCTGGGCTAGGAGTCGAATCAGAGCTGCAGCTGCTGGCCTACCCCACAGCTCACGGCAACACCAGATCGTTAACCCACTGAGTGCAGCCACGGATTGAACCTGCCTCCTTATGCATACTAGTTGGGTTCTCAACCTGCTGAGCCACAACGGGAACCCCAACACGGTTTTTTTTTTAAGGGCCCGAGTACAATGCACTTCATTTGCAGCCTGGAAAATGCTGCTGTGTCCACACTTCGGTGTTTCCACTCTTGGAAGCATTTGCCATTCTTAGCATGGTTGTTATTCCTAGAGTTCAGAGCTACCAAAAAACTCCTTTTTGCTGATGAGAAAACATGCCTCGGGGTCCACCTAAGACTGTGGCAAAAGATGGCATGAGAGTGACCAACCCTAAAGTTTCGACAGACCATCCACCAACATTCCGGCTTCTCAGAGATCATCTTGTCTTAGAGACAAGACAGAGAGTGACCCACTGGCTCAGATGAAGGACTGAGGCATCTTTGGATACAGGACTCTCGGTGGTGGCATCAGGAATTCCAGGGCAGGTGTTCCCGTCGTGGGGCAGTGGAAACAAATCCGACTAGGAACCATGAGGTTTCGGGTTCGATCCCTGGCCTCTCTCAGTGGGTTGAGGATCCGGCATTGCCTTGAGCTGTGGTGTAGGTCACAGACACAGCTCAGATCCTGCGTTACTGTGGCTGTGGTGCAGGCCGGCAGCTGTAGCTCCAATTCACCCCCTAGCCTGGGAACCTCCATATGCCACAGTCCCGACCCTAAAAAAACAAAGAAAAAAAATTCCAGGGCAAACCAGGGTGGACTGGCCACCCTACCTCCACTCCTTCCCACGCCCAGGTCTGAACGGCTCATCTCCAGAGCCAGAAGCTGCACTTTGGACATTCAGGCACCCTCACACACACACACCCCACGCCCTCTCTCCTGCTCCAGAGCCCTAAGCAGCTCCTCTGCCATCATCTGTCTCACTTGACCGACACCATGCTGAGATCACAGCAGAGAACATGGCCCATCCCTCAGGAGGCTTATGTTTCCCAAATAATAACTAACCTGGTTTTGAAGCCAGGTTGTCCACTGACGTCTGGGAGATTCTGCTCCATCAAGTCAGCCACTATCCTCAGCACCCCCACTGTTTGCTGTTGGAACCACATGGCAATCCCTGCCCCTGATAAAGTCACCCACCATTTCTGCAGCTGTTTTAAAAACAAAAGAGTAGCTGATATATTGCATTGTGGCAACTAATCCAGGGAGGGAGGGAAGGAAGGATCTGAGGGAGGGGTGGCAGGAGAGGGTAATGCCAGAGAAGCTGGGCATCAGGGGACCCAGTAATGATTGCCTGCAGGGGGCGTTCTTGAGACCTCCAGCTGGAAAGCCGGATCACTGGAAACAAAGTGTGCAGACCAGTGCTCTCCAGAGCACAGCATTGGTGATGGCAAAGACCAGGCTGTGGAGGTGGGCAAGGAGGGTGGGTCACCAGAAGGCAGTGTGTGGGGTGCGTCAGATGCCATGGAGAGTGAGGAGGGGGCAGGAGGACGAGGGGAGGTGGGGGGGCAGCGGGAGGGTCTTGGGGAGTGTCCTGCCATCGTGGCCATCAGCTCTCGCTGAGGTCAACCGAAAGTCATGAGTTTTAAAGGAGCAGAGCTGTTTGGTTTGGCCTTGTTTTACTGGAGGAGTAATGGTGTGTAAAACTCTTAACACAGCCTTTCAAACAGACTGGCGAAGCACAAATCCATTGTTTCTCAGCTTTGTTAATTTGGGAAATTAGTGCCTCATCTGCATCTGTTTCCTCCTGTGTAAAATGGGGGTAATTATAATACAGAGACTAACACACCTCCAGGGCTAAAGAAATGGTAGCAATACGTCTCACTAGTTTCACGTGTATGTTGGTCATGTGCCCATGGGTCGCCTCAGCAAGGCTGTGAGCTACTTGAGGGAGTTGATTTCACACTCGGCAGGTTTGTGGCTCATGGTAGGTGTTCTTTTGATCCTCCTTGGTCTGTGACTCTCCTCTCTAGCCTGTTTGCCCCTCACTGAGGTCTTCCATACTCCTGCCCACTTCCAGATGAGCCACTGACCCTCCCAGAACTTCTGACCAAACTGCCAATCCTGGCAATTCGTCACAGCAACCGCAGCAAAGGACCTTGGCGCCACCTGGTGGCTATGCCTGGGACCTTCACCTTATTCGGACCAGAATAGAGGCGAGAAAGAACCCAGGGTCCAGCCTGGATAGGATGCCAGGCCAGGATGAAAATGCAGCCCGGAGCCACCAGTCGTGGTCAGCGACGTATCCTTGGTCCTCGCACACACACACACTGCGCTCTCTCCTTTGAAAATACAATGTTTTACCGGACATAATGGCAAGACAAACACAAAAATACTTTATATTTTAATAGTGATATTTTAATTATTTTAAAGTATTTATATTTTAGTTATTTATAATTTAATTACAGCAGTTACTGTAATTGAACTCGTCCTATGAGCTAGGTATTTTACATACTTTTTTTGAAAAAAAATCTCATTTAGTTTTTAACGTCCGCTCTGCAAGGAAGAAAAGGCTTCAGTTTTCCACGTGGGACCACAGCAGTCCAGCAGCTCTCAGACCAGCATTCCTGGGATACAGGACCAGGTAGGAAGCCCAGTGGGTGCTAAACCCAGGACCGTCTAAACTCAGCCTCCTCTCCCTCTTCTCAATGCTTGACGGGGTTGGAGGAGAGCTGGGTCAGATCTGTGTAGTTTTCCTTCTCTGTCCTCTGTCCTTGACCCCTGGTGAATGGCCATCCCTGGCGTGGCCTCGGGCTCAGACAGGACCAGCTTCCAGCTGACGCAAGGACTGTAAATCAGTGGAGAATTAACTAAGTGCCCTGTGTTAGCTCTTCACAAACTGTACCTTATTTAGCCCTGGCACCAACCCTGGGAGGTAGGAGAATTCTAATTGCCAAGTGTGATAACCTGACCAGAGTCTCCCAGCTATAAAAAATTAATGAAACTGCAATTAAACTGCAATTAAATGGAATCAGGAGACCAGAAGGGGGCGCTCTCACGCTGTGGGAAGAAAACACCCAAGAGGAAGAAGAAAGGTTCTTCTTTTGTGGCGAAACAACTCAGCCAATGGAATGACTGGGGCTACATGTTTATTATATGCATTTCGACTTCCTCTTCCCAGCTATAAAAGAGTTCTCCTTCGTTGCCAAGCAGGGACTTGCACTTGACTTGCAAGGGTTGCAGACCCCAAAAGGCAATTGTCTCCTGATCCCTAGTAAGTCCTCCCTCCATATCTTTTGCTGGAGAAAATAACGAGGAGCCGCTTTTAGGTTGGCAGTGGCACCCAGACTTCCAGAGGCATGCTCTGGACCACCACCAAACAGGCTTCTTTACGTCTTTCTCAGCATCGAATTTTTGTTTGGATTCAGTAATGTTTCCAAAAAATATATATATAACTCAAATGTGGACTCCAGCCAGGCAGTGGGAGCTTTTGCCACAGTCCCCACCCCCAGACCCACCTTCCTGACCCCCCACTGCCTCTTGGGTCTTTGATACTCACAGCCCTTCCAACACCTCCAGCTGCTAAGTTCCTTCATTTAGCTCCTCCTTTCTTGAAGTATCTGGCTGTTTGATGCCGACTAGCATGACTTTCAACATAACAGAAATGCTTGTGGCAGTGATCGCTTAATTTCTCGTGGAGGAAAAAAGCATTTGTTCTATCCTGACTATGTCTCGCATTTCCCAGGTCATCATATAATATTTTAATAAAACCATGCTCTGGACCTATTGTCCAATCAGGGCCCTCTGCTCACTGCTTACAAAATCAGATTCACAAATGTTAATAGAAAGGCAAGTTGTCTTCACTCAGAATGCAGGCAATCTGGGGAGATGGTAGGCTCAGCGTCCCCAAAAAGCCACCTCTGAGGATTCTGCTTGGCCATGACAGTGAAAGAGGAGGGAAGGGGAAAGGGCACAATTTTTAAAAGGATGACAGAACTATTGTCCCATAAAACTGGTTGGACCCCACTAGGTCCAAGATGGTGGAAGATTCTGCTCCCAGTGGATCCTGAGCCTCATTATTCACTCATTGTAACACATTAGCAGCTGAGGGACATGCCCACAGGTGCCACGACAGTTCTGAGGCCACCCATAAAAGGGTAAAAAGTGAGTGGTAGCCCAATTCCTGGAAACCCCACCCCTCCCTAGAAATAGTTAGAATAATCCTTCCACTCATAGCCCATGAAACTACCCAGCCCATAAAAACACACCACCACATATTTCCAGACCTTCACTTTGTCTCTCTCTCAATAAATCTACTTCTTACCTATCACTTTGCCTCTTGCTGGGTTCCTTCTGCCCTGAGACAAAGAACTTAAACTTCGCTAAGTCCTGGGACCAGGCGTGTGATTTGAATGAAAAGACCAGGGGTTTGAGCCCCCATGTGAGTCTTGGCTGGGCTTGAGTCCCAGCCAGTGTGGTCAAGTCCCAATCTGAGTTGTGCGGTTTCAAAAGCTTTAAAGGGAAAAGGGGAAGTGATCTCAGTTAATTGTGGAGCTAGGGATAAGTGTCATCACCAGTCCCCACCACGGGCAGACTTGTCTGCTTCTTGTCGTCTTCCTCTAGACATTCCCTTGTTCACATAGTTAGGTCAGAAGATTGTTAAAGGAGAAGCTGGGGGTGAGATCTGGACTTACTGTTAATTACTCATCTTTCATTTCTGCTTCTTTGATATACAGAAAGAACCAACAAGTTAGGCAAGGTGTTATGTGACTAAAAGACTTGAAAGATGTGCCTGGGCTGGAGATCTGTAGAGCATGGGAGCGCCTGGTTAAAAGTTTGCTAAACATGGTGACTTTGCTAAAGTGACAAGGAAAGGGCTTCCTGCTGAGGGCAGTTTCCTGCAAGGAACTGCTACACTATCTTACACGAATGCTACCTTTTTAGAGATAGTTTGGTAAGGATTGTGTTGCTGACCTAAAAGTGTCTGGAGACAATAAAACAGGGATTTTTATTTACTTGTTTGTTTTTTTTAACACAGCGATTATTTTTATTGTACTCATCTATGGTGTATGAGGTTCCACATCATAGCCAGCGATTTTTTTAAAAAACAAAGACTCAAATAATTCTCTCTCCAGATACTTTATCAAGAAAGGAAAACTCTGCCCTGCCGTGTAGGTGGCGGGCACACTAGACAGACAAAGCCAGCTGCAAAGTTAACTGGAAACAGTATCTCTCCCAGGGTCATGCTACAGCTGTAAAATGTCATTTAAAAAACCTCCCCTTTTGAGTGTCCTCTGATTTCTTAGTGAGAAACCATGTTCTAAAATCAGCAGCTGTCAGAAATTTTGGTGTTTGAAATCTAACCTGTAACATTATCCCCAAACTGGCAGGTGTTGCCTCTTGGTGGGTGTCACACCAATAGACACAACCAAGCCAAAAATGGGGAGAAGGAAGGGTTCTTGCAGCAGATAAGAACACGTGGGATCTCCCCCAAAGCGGTATCTCCCAGAACAGCAAAATTGGGGAAGTTTTAAGCTAAGGGAACGTTCATATTCATGAAAGGGCTTGAGCAGAGGAGAATTCAGCATACAACTGGGGCAAAGGTCCACAGAGTCCAAGATTTCGTTGACTGAAGTCATGAGGGTCAGAAAATGTCCCTCACAAAACTTTCATTGAAAAAGATACATGCACCCCTATGTTCATAGCACCACTATTCATCACAGCCAATACATGGAAACAACTGAAATGTCTATTGACAGGTGAATGGATTAAGAAGATGTGGTACATATATGCAATGGAATACTACTCAGCCATAAAAAAGAACAAAATAATGCCACTTGCGGCAACATGGATGCAACTAGAGATTCTCATACTAAGTGAAATACGTCAAAAAGAGAAAGACAGATACCATATGATATCACTTATATGATACATATGGCACACATGAAGCTATCTACAGAACAGAAACAGACTCACAGACATGAAGAACAGACTTGTGGTGGCCAAGGGAGATGGGGAGGGAGTGGGATGGACTGAGAGTTTGGGGTTAGGAGATGCAAACTATTACATTTAGAATGGATAGGCAATGACGCCATACTGTACAGCACAGGGGACTCTATCCAATCACTTGTGGCAGAACATAACAAGATAATGTGAGAAAAGGAATGTGTGTGTGTATATATATATCTGGGTCACTTTGCTGTGCAGCAGAAATTGACAGGACATTGTAAATCAACTATAATAAACATTTTTTTAAAAAAAGAAATATATACATTTTTTAAAGAAAAGGAAAAGTCCCTTGGGTTCCAGTTGGTCCAGTGGTTGGGCACTCCAGGGGAGGTTCAATTCTGCCAACAGCTCAAGAAGGAATTTCAGGCTAATCTTTAACATTGAAACAGAACTGGGAGTCTTTAGAACTGATTTATTTATCTTTGCTCTTGTTATTTCTCTTGCCTGATAACAGTCATTAGTTCCTTTATTCCCTTAATATTTTTATTACCGAGAACTGTTCAAGGGCAAGCATGTGGCCAAGCTTAGCTTACAAAATGGTTTAGGCTTAAAATAGCTCCTCTTGGAGTTCCCTGGTAGCCTGTTGGTTAAAGACCTGGCATTGTCACTGCCATGGCTTGGGTTCGAACCCTGGCATGGAAATATTTGTATGCCCCCTCCCCCAAAAAAACTAAATTTAATTTAAAAGTAAAATGTCTTCTCTTAGATCAAAAAGCTATGGAGTTCCATGATGGCTCAGCAGGTTACAAACCCCAGTAGTATCCATGAGGATGCGGGTTCAATCCCTGGCCTCATTCAGCGGGTTAAGGATCTGGCATTGCCATGAGCTGTGGTGTAGGTCACAGATGTGGCTTGGACCTGGCATTGCTGTGGCTGTGGTGTAGGCTGGCAGCTGCAGCTCCAATTCGACCACTAGCCTAGGACATCTTCCTGGAAGATTTTTTTTTTTTTTAGGGCCGCACCCATGGCATATGGAGGTTGCTAGGCTAGAGATTGAATCGGAGCTATAGCTTCTGGCCTATACCACAGCCACGGCAACACCAGGTCCAAGCCACATCTGCCACCTACACAACTCACGGCAACATCAGGTCCTTAACCCACTGAGCAACGCCAGGGATTGAACCTACACCCTCATGGATGCTAGTCAGATTTGCCTCCACCGAGCCACGATGGGAAGTCTTGCCTAGAAGACCTATGTCTTCCACATAGAGAAACAGCCTGGGTTTCCAACCCAGATGCGGGTTCCAAAGGGTTTTCTAGAAGAGACAGTGATAGCAATGCCTTAACTCGTTATTTCCAAGAAACAGGGCCCTGAGTCCACTTTGCAGCTTAGACCCAAAGCTGACTCCTCTTTGCCCAGAGCCTATCCAAACATTGCTTCATTTGAATTTTGCCTAAACTCCCTGCCACTAAATCACATCATAACCTTATCTCTTTCTTTCTTCGGTGAAATGCCTGGGCTCTACTGGACGACAGTCTCCCTTTCCGGGAGCCAGCACCTGACCTTGTTGGACTTGGGGTTTGTCCTCATTGCCTTGGCTGAGTGAGCTGGGATGGCCCCTGCAGACCCAAACATTTCCCTGCACCGTCAGGGCTCCCCACCCTCCTTTCCAGCCACCGGGCAGGCTGAATTGTTATTCAGAGTTGTTTCATGAGCATACAAACAGATCAAAAGGATACGGTGGATCAGAAAGGGTTATTCCTCTGAATTCAGAGACAGACAGACCAGATTATCTTTATTCCCCAGCAGATAGTGCAGCTCACTTTCCCCCATCACCAGATTTAGTGGCTCTCTCCCTAGGAGAGGGTGATAAGGAAATGCTTCATATTGTTGCCAGGCTATGTGTCAAGGCACTGTCCTCTAAGCCATGAGACATTCCATCACCAACAATTTGTCATCTATTGATTTTATCAGAACAACTCAGTAAGTGGGGCAACGTCCTGCCAGGGTGACCAACAATTTCTGTATAGTCTGCTTAGCTAATTGAGATTTTTTTTTTTTCTTTTTAGGGCTGCACCTGTGGCATATGAAAGTTCCCAGGCTAGGGTCGAAGTAGAGCTGTAGCCGCTGGCCTGCACCACAGCCACAGTGACACCAGATCCGAGCGGCATCTGCAACCTACAGCACAGCTCATGCCAATGCCAGCTCCTTAACCCACTGAGCAAGGCCAGGGATTGAACCCGTGTCCTCATAGTTGGATTAATTTTTGCTGCGCTGTAGCACAAACTCCCACTACTTGTGATATCTCGGGGTTTTAGTGATCTATTTCTGTGTAACAAAAGTCCCCAAAACATAGCAACTTAACACAATGTTTATTACCTCTCATAGTTTCTGAGGCCAGGAATTCTTAGGCATGTTGCTAGAAATTTTAGGGAATTTCAATCCTGATGAAAATAAAAGTCAATACTGTTCCTATGTGAATGGAAATACTAAGTTACTGTGAATGCAACCTTGTGAAAGCTTTACCTGCTCTTGTCCTTGTTGCTATGTATGTTTTAGTGCATCTATTTATTCATGCTCCTTAGGTGTAGAATACAAATACAATTTGTGTTGGGATCTCTAACCCATGGACATTGTTCAACTCACAAGTAGAGTAAGTCTGTAATGTCAAATTATTTTAGGGAAACATATCAATTAACTTCTCATTATCATTCTTCCCAAAGAAAAACTAAGTGGGAGAGATATATATATAGAAGTATAGATATAGATATACACACACCGTGTGTGTGTGCGTGCATGTGTGTGTGTGTGTGTGTGTGTGTGTGTGTGTGTGTGTGTAGTAATGGTGTCATTTGTTCAGGATCCTGGAATAACCTTTTGCTTTATACAGCAACCTCTGTTGCAATGGCTTGTAATATAAATTAGCCCCTTTCTTTTGATAGGTTTTCCTTATTAAAAATAGAAAAGGTAGGGGAGTTCCCATCGTGCCTCAGCTAGTATCCCTGAGGATATAAGTTTGATCCCTGGCCTTGTTCAGTGGGTTAAGGATCTGGCATTACCATGAGCTGTGGTGTAGGTTGCAGACACGGCTCAGATCTGGCATTGCTGTGGCTATGGCTGTGGTGTAGGCTGGCAACTGTAGCTCTCATTTGACCCCTAGCCTGGAATTTCCATATGCTGTGGGTGCAGCCCTAAAAAGACACACACACAAAAAAATAGAAAAGGTAGGAGTTCCCTGGTAGCCTAGCCATTTAAGGATTTGGCATTGTCACTGCTATGGCTCAGGTTCTATCCCTGGCCTGGGAACTTTTGCATGCTGCAGGTGCAGCCAAAAAAAAAAAAAAAAAAAAAAGGAAAGGTAAAGAGAAAAGACCTTTAAAGTCTTTTCTAAGAGGAATGGTATTTATTCCAACTAATATATATACATATATTTTATGTATAATAATATATATATATGTAACTTTTTTTTTTAATGGCTGCATCCATGGCGTATGGAAGTTTCTGGGCCAAAGATTGGATTTGATGCACGGCAGTAGCATGCCAGACCCTTTAACCCACTACACTGTGCTGGGGATTGAACCTGTCCTTCTACAGTGACCTGGGCCACTGCAATCAGATTCTTAACCCATTGCGCCATAGCGGGAACTCTCAACTGGCATATTTTTGCATTTGAGATAAAATTTAGCATGCATTCTAGGAATCTGTCAATATTTTTCAAACCTCATCAGGACTTTAGAAAACACAAGGCAGTGTGAAGTATGTACTGCCTGAGGCCAGGATCATGAACCTGGATGAGAAGCTGACCACAGGCTATGCTGCTTACTAATGTGTGACCTTGGATGACCTAAGCTCTCTGAACCTACATTTTCTCAATAGTAAACGGAATAATAATCCATCGGTACAGTAAGGTGGTTTTGAAGACTAAGTGAGATGTGCATGTAAAACCCTCTCAGCACTCTGCCAGGCACAGCATAACCATCCTTTAAGTCATAGCTTCAATTGCTACAGTTTATCAGCAATTGGCAAAGGCAGTATCCATGTATAAATCTAGAGCAACTTCCTATGTCCATGGGTCAGCTTGAAAAGTTAAAAATTCTGCTAACACATGGAAGTTCCCATCGTGGCTCAGCGGTAACAAGCCCAACTAGCGTCCATGAGGACACAGATTCCATTCTTGGCCTCCCTCAGTGGGTTAAAGATCTGGCATTGCCCCCATGAGATGTGGTGTAGGTTGAAGATGCGGCTTGGATCCTGCACTGCTGTGGCTATGGTGTAGGCCGGCAGCTGTAGCTCCAGTTCGACCTCTAGCCTGGGAGCTTCCATATGCCACGGTGTGGCCCTAAAGAGAAAAAAAATTTCTGTTAACACAAAATAAGTAAGTAAAAAAAAAAAGCTCAGTCTTGACCTTTTCTATATTTCTCTCTTTCATTTTTTCCATTTGTCTGATTCACCTTCACCAATCTTTTTTTTTTTTTTTTTTTTTTTGTCTTTTGTCTTTTTTTGTTGTTGTTGTTGTTGTTGCTATTTCTTGGGCCGCTCCCGCGGCATATGGAGGTTCCCAGGCTAGGGGTTGAATCGGAGCTGTAGCCACCGGCCTACACCAGAGCCACAGCAACGCGGGATCCGAGCCACGTCTGCAACCTACACCACAGCTCACGGCAACGCCGGATCGTTAACCCACTGAGCAAGGTCAGGGACCGAACCCGCAACCTCATGGCTCCTAGTCAGATTCGTTAACCACTGCGCCACGACGGGAACTCCTTCACCAATCTTTTATTTTTAGAAAAACTAAAAATATATATGAGTATATTTCTTATGTGCACCAGGGAAACTGAATTATTATTTAAGATCTAGTTCTGTTACTCAAAGTCAGAGTCTTATTTTTTTGGTGAGTTAAGCCCCCTCATATTTCTTAATGACACTGATATGTTTGGTCTCAACTCTGTTGTGACTTTTTATAATGGTGGACATTTTATTTGCTGTGCTGCTTCCCCACAAGATGTTCATTCTTTACTTTTTTAAATTTAAATATATTTGGTATTTGGGAAGATTGATGTTTTTGTTCTGGTGGTCACCTTTGAATGTATGCCTTCTTTCTTCTGCAGTGTCTGATTGGCTGTTAATCTCATCCAGTGTACTGTGTATATTTAGAGTTTCCAATTTTTCTTTTTTGTCTTTTGAGGGCCACATTCATGGCATATGGAAGTTCCCAGGCTAGGGGTATGTAATCTACACCACAGCTCACTTAAACGCCGGATCCTCAAACCACTGAGCGAGGCCAGGAATTGAACTCGTGTCCTTATAGATACTAGTCAGGTTTGTTACCACTGAATCACAATGGAAACTCCTAGAGTTTCCATTTATGTCTTTTTTATATCTTTTCTCTACCTAACAGATTCAGTCTTTTCCTTCTTGAACATATTAAACAGAGTTATATTAACTGTTTGCTTTGTCTACTAATTCTAGCTTGTCATTTCTGAGTTTGTTTCTATTAATTCATTTTTCTCCTCATTGTGGATCATATTTTCTGGCTCCATTGCATGCTTTGCAATTTTTGATTGAAGGACAGAATTCAACGTAAATTCTGTGGAAATGATTGACAGAATATTTTATCTTGTTCAATGCTAGATATTTTTGTATTTCCATACAATGAACTTTGTTCTGCGTTGAAGTTAAATTATTTAGAAACTTTCATTCTTTCAAATTTTTTTTAAGGTTGATTAGGTAGAACAACCTTTAGTCTACAGTTAATATTACTTCATTGAGGTACCACATCACACCAGGTAGAGTGGCCATCATTAACAAGTCAACAAACAACAAATGCTGGAGAGGATGTGTAGAAAAGGGAAACCTCCTTCACTGTTGGTGGGACTATAAACTGGTACAGCCACTATGGAAAACAGTATGTCAGTACCTCAGAAAACTAAATGTAGAAATACCATATGACCCAGGAATCCCACTCCTAAGCATGTATCTGGAAAAAAGTTTCATTCAAAAAGATACATGCACCCCTATGTTCATAGAAGCACTATTCACAATAGCCAAGACATGAAAACAACCTAAAGGTCCATCGACAGATGAATGGATTAAGAAGATGTGGTATGTATACACGATGGAATACTACTCAGTCATAAAAAAGGACAAAATAATGCCATTTGCAACAACATGGATGGAACTAGAGACTCTCATTCTGAGAGAAGTAAGTCAGAAAGAGAAAGACAAATACCATATGACATCACATAACTGGAATCTAATATACAGCACAAATGAACATTTCCACAGAAAAGAAAATCAGGGACTTGAAGAATAGACTTGTGGCTGCCCGAGGGGAGAGGGAGGGAGTAGGAGGGATTGGGAGCTTGGGGTTATCAGGTGCAAACTATTGCTCTGAGAATGAATTTACAATGAGATCCTGCTGTGTAGCATTAAAAACTATGTCCAGGGGTTCCCTTTGTGGCACAGTGGTTAACGAATCTGACTAGGAACCATGAGGTTGCAGGTTTGATCCCTGGCCTTGCTCAGTGGGTTAAGGATCCGGTGTTGCCATGAGCTGTGGTATAGGTTGCAGATGTGGCTTGGATCCCGCATTGCTGTGGCTCTGGTGTAGGCCTGTGGCTACAGCTCCAATTAGACCCCTAGCCTGGGAATCTCCATATGCCATGGGAGCAGCCCTAGAAATGGCAAAAAGGCAAAAAATTTTAAAAAAAGAAAAAAGAAAACTATGTCTAGATACTTACATCGCAACAGAACAATGGGAGGAAAAAGAATGTATACATGTATGTGTAACTTGGTCCCCATGCTGTACAGTGGAAAAAAATAAAAAAAGAAGATGTGGTATGTATATACAATGGAATACTACTCAGTCATAAAAAGGACAAAATAATGCCATTTGCAACAACATCGATGGAATTAGGGGTCCTCATACTAAGTGAAGTAAGTCAGAAAGAGAAAGACAAACACAATATGATACCACTTACATGAGCAGTCTAAAATATGGCACAAATGATCTATTACAAAGCAGAAGAAATCATGGACATGGAGAGCAGCGAGAGAGGGGAAAAGATGGGGATTCTGGGGTAGGTAGATGCAAACTGTTATGTTTAGAATGGATGGGTTATGGGGTCCTGCTGTACAGCACAGAGAACAGTGTCCAGTCTCTTGGGTTAGAACGTGATGGAAAATGAAAAGAAAAAAAAAAAGAATGTGTGCATATGGGTGGCTGGGTCACTTTGCCATACAGCAGAAATGGAAGGAACAGTGTAAATCAATTATACTTTAAAATATTAAAAAACATTACTTCATTACTGAAACAGTAACCTCCTGAGTACTCTGTTCAGTGTGCCATGAATTATCAGGCTTTACACTCTGGCTGCTGGGCTCAGGAACAATTCCTAGCCCTGCAGTTCCTCAAGATTATTCCCTTAATCCTTTCAAATGATTTTTGCAGTCTTGAATAGTTTCATCATATATATGCACTGATCTGTACTTAGCTGAAGACCACAGAAGACCCTTTGCACATCTCCAGAGCTGTGTGTATGTGCATACACACACATGCACAGCTCTTTTCTCCCTGGTACTTTGCTTTGCAAACTCAAGCCATCTCAGCTTTTGGGACTCCCAGTCCCATCTCCTCAATACAGGGAAACCACTGGGCTCTACCTGGGTCCCTCTTCCTTGCTCTATAACCTGGAAACTCTCTCTAAACAATCACCTGTAAATCACAGGCCCCAACTTGTGCATTTCCCCTTTCTCAGGAATCATTCTCCCTAATTATCTGATGGGCAATGTCCGAAAACCATTGTTTCACCTATTTTGTCTTTTAGTCATTTCAAGTGGGAGAATAAATCCAGTACCTGCTATCCATCAAGCTAGAAGCAGAAGTCACTATTAGTTTTTTTAATACTCTTGCTTCCCTATTTTCTTACTTTTACTATCTGGTTCATTTTAAAAAATCAGTATCCTTTAAAGCACACCTATTGTCTACACTAACCAAGGTGCCTGTTCCATTTTCCTCTTTTGCATTCCCTCCTCCCATATTTTAGTTGCCTAACTTCCATTTCGTCATAACACATGACATTTGTACACTTGTCCTCTACCTTTGTCCCCATTTTGTTTTAATTTAGATGTACATTCTATAATATATTTAGGGCCATGCCTGTGGCATATGGAAGTTCTCAGGCTAGGGGTTGAATTGGAGCTGCAGGTGCCAGCCTATACCACAGCCACAGCAACGGGATCTGAGCCATGTCTATAACCTACACCACAGCTCACTCAGCCAGATCCTTAACCTACTGAGTGAGGCCAGGGATCAAACCCACATCCTCATGGATAGTAGTCATCTTCTTAACCTGCTGAGCCACAACAGGAACGCCTATATTTCTTACTTTAAAATACTCACCATCAGTCTGTTTGCTGAAGTTTTTCTCAGGGATCATCTGATTAGACAATACTTATCCTCAAAAAGGGTTGATGGATGCAGATTTCCCTGTGTTATTTTGTGCTGAAAACTTTTCTTTTTTTTAGTCTTGCTATTTGAAGGACAGTTTGGCTAGGTATAAAGTCCTTGGATCACTATGTTCTTTCATTAGCTTTTTTTCTTTTTAATGATGCCCATTATTGTTTTCTTGGCATGTAGGTTCTGAAAATGTTGATGCCATACTAATTCTTCTGCCTTTGTAATTTATTTGATTTTTGCCTGAGGGCTTTTAGGATTTTATCTTTTCCATTGAAAAAGCAATGTCTCAGAGTTGCTATTTCTGAGTTAATTTCCCCAGTAATTGGTGAACTTCTTTAATGGATAGGTCTTTGTTGATTTCTTCCTGTCCTTCCTTTCAGTTATCAAGTTAATACTCATATACTACAACTAACTAGATACTTAGTCTCTTGAATCATGAAAGATCAACTCTTTGAATTAAAATGTCAATTTGAATGCTAGAATATGTTAGTTCTAACTAGAAACCCATATATTGTGTGGAGAAGCTTGGTATATAATAAATGTCATAAAAATGAAAAAAATTCTCATTAATTTTCTAGTGTGCTTTGAATAGTTATGGTAAAGTAGCTCCTTTATGACAATAAAATCAAATTGGAGTTATTTCAAGTTATCCAACACTGAATACTCAATTTTTTTTTTTTTTTGTCTTTTTGCCTTTTCTTGGGCTGCTCCCGCAGCATGTGGAGGTTCCCAGGCTAGGGGTCCGATTGGAGCTGTAGCTGCCGGCCTATGCCAGAGCCACAGCAACAAGGGATCCGAACCACATCTACAACTTACACCACAGCTCATGGCAACACCGGATCCTTAACCCACTGAGCAAGGCCAGGGATTGAACCCGCAACCTCATGGTTCCTAGTCGGATTTGTTAACCACTGAGCCATGATGGGAACTCCCAATTTTTGTAATTGTTGATTATAAAGTATTACAACATGAAGAGAATATAACAGGCACCCATTCCTGTAACAGCCACCTAGATTTTTTAAATGTTAACATTTTTACTTCAAATCTCTTCATTTTAAAGAAATAACTGATATTACCCAACCTTTCCTCTCCCTTCTTTCTTCCTTTTCCATGGTCACTACTATCCAGCAGATGGCAAGTGTATCAACCCACACCTATTTTCATACTTACTGAATGAAGCTTGATATGTTTTTAAAATTTACATAATTGGAATCATATTGTCAGTGTCCTTTAGCAACACTATGTTTTTATGATTTATCCCTCTTGGTACATGTGGTAGGCAGACCAGTGACCCCCAATGATTTCCACATCCTAATTTCCAAAACCTGTGACTGGGTTACCCTATATAGCCAAAGGGATTTTATGACTAAGTCAAGGATCTTGGGGTGAGATTTTCTGAAGTATTTGGAGACCCTAATGTAATCACAAAGGATTTTGTAAGGAAAGGAAGGAGGCAGTGGAATCAGAGTCTGAGCGATGCAATGTGAGAAATACTAGCTTTTTTTTTTTTTTTTTTTTTTGTCTTTTTAGGGCTGCATCCTCAGCATATGGAAGATCCCAGGCTAGGGGCCAAATACTCAGATCTACAGCTGCCGGCCTACACCACAGCCACAGCAACAACAGATCCGAGCCAAGTCTACAATCTACACCACAGCTCAGGCAATGCTGGATCTTTAACCCACTGACTGAGGCCAGGGGTTGAATAGAGTTCTCATGGATACTAGTTGGGTGCGTTACTTCTGAGCCACAGTGGGAACTCCAGAAATACCAACTTTGAAGATGGAAAGGGTCATGAGCCAAGGAATGTAGGCAGTTTCTAGAATCTGGAAAAGGCAAGAAAATGGATTTTCTCCTAAAGCCTCTACAAAGGAATGTAGCTGTAAGGACACCTTGATTTTTGAGAACTATGTCGATCTTAACCTCTAGAGTTTCAAGACAACAATATGTGTTTTTTTTTTTTCTATAACTTAACAAGGCAATCCAGTATTTGCGATTAAAAGAAGAAGTTGAACTGGTTAAGAGACTTTACTTACTTTTTATTCTTACCAATCTACAATTCATCTTTGCACTAATTATTTTTTAGAGTATAATTGATTTACAGTGTTATGTCAGTTTCTGCTGCACAGCATAGTGACTCAGTCACACACATATATACATTCTTTTTCTCATACTATCTTCCATTATGTTCTACCCCAAGAGACCAGACATAGTTCCCTGCACTGTACAATAGAACCCCATCGTTTATCCATTCTAAAGGTAACAGTTTGCATCTGCTAACCCCAAACTCCCAGTCCATCCCACTTTCTGCCCCCTACCCCCTGGCAACAACACCTCTGCTCTCCATGCCTATGATCTGTTTCTGTTCTGTAGATAGGTTCATCTGTGATGTATTTTAGATTCCACATATAAGCGATACCATGTGATGTTTGTCTTTCTCTTTCTGACTTACTTCACTCAGTATGAGAGTCTCTAGTTGCCTCCATGTTGCTGCAAATGGCATTATTTTTGTTCTTTTTATGGCTAATATTCCATTGTATATACGTACCACATCTTCTTAATCCATTCGTCTGTCCATGGACATTTAGGTTGTTTCCATGTCTTGGCTATTGTGAATAGTGCTGCTATGAACATAGGGGTACATGTATCTTTTTGAAAGAAAGTTTTGTCCGAATATATGCCCATGAGTGGGATTCCTGAATTATATGGTAGTTCGATTTTTAGTATTTTGAGGAACCTCTATACTTTTCTCATAGTGGCTGTACCAATTTATATTCCCACCAACAGTGAAGGAGGATTCCCTTTTCTACACACCCTCTCCAGCATTTGTTATTTGTAGACTTGCTAATGATGGCCATTCTGACTGGTATGAGATGGTACCTCATTTTAGTTGTGATTTGCATTTCTCTAATAATTAATAATGTAGAACATTTTTTCATGTGCCTACTAGCCATCTGTATGTCTTCTTTGGAGAAATGTCTATTTAATTCTTCTGTCCATTTTTTTTGATTAGGTTGTTTTTTTGTTGTTGAGTTGCATGAGCTGTTTGTATATTTGGGAGATTAGGCTCTTGTCTGTTGCATCATTTGCAAAGATTTTCTACCATTCTGTGGGTTGTCTTTTTTTTTTTAATGTGAGATTTTAAGCTAGCAAATTTGTGATAATTTGCTACAGCAACCATAAGAAACTAATACAGTACATATTCATGACAAATTAGCTCCCATGAAAAATTAGTGAAATGTGAAGAATAGGATACAGTTAAAAACAAAACTCAGGTAACATGAATGAATTGGATCTTGCTCAATTCAATTAAAGGAGATGACCTTCAAAGATTTTTATTTATTTATTTATTGCTATTTTTTAGGGCCACACCTGTGACATATGGAGGTTCCCAGGCTAGGGATCGAATTAGAATTGTAGCCTCTGGCCCGCACCACAACCACAGCAACTCAGGTTCCAAGCCGCATCTGCAAACTACACCATAGCTCACGGCAATGCTGGATCCTTAATCCACTGAGTGAGACCAGGAATCAAACCCGAATCCTCATGGATCCTAGTCTGGTTCATTAATTGCTGGGCCACGAAGGGAACTCCTGAAGATTTTTTTTAAATGGTAATGATAATCAATTTTTTTGAAGTATAGTTGATTTACAACATTGCACGAATTTCAAGTGTACAGCAAAGCGAGTCAGTGGAGTTTTTTTCAGATTATTTTGCATTGTAGGTTATTACAGGATATTGAATATAGTTACTTGTGCTAATTTATCACTCCCTCCCTTCTTTCCCCTTTGGTAACCACAAATCTGTTTTCTATGTCTGTGTGTCTCTTTCTGTTTTTATATAGATTCATTTGTATTATTTTTTAGATTCCACATATCATTATATCACATAATATTTGTCTTTCTCTGTCTGACTTACTTCACTTAGTACAGTAATCTCTAGGTCTGTCCACATTGTTGAAAATGGCATTATTTCATTCTTTTTTATGGCTGAGTAGTAGTCCATTGTATATAAATAACACATTTTCTTAAGCCAATTGTGTTTTGATGGGTACTTGGGTTATTTTCATGTCTTAGCTGTCAATCGATTTTTATTCTTTATGTTAGAGACCTAAACAGTAAAAAGGAGAAGAAATGAGAGAAAGTCTGCTATAGACCTTCGCTGCCACATACAATAAAAAGAAGGGATTTTGTTTGTTTGTTTATTTCTTTCTTTTTTTGTTTTTGCTTTTTAGGACTGCACCCATGGCATAGGGAAGTTCCCAGGCTAGGGGTACAATCAGAGCTACAGATGCCAGCCTAAGACACAGCCACAGCCACAGCCACATCAGATTCTAGCCATGTCTGAGACCTACACCACAGCTTACAGCAATGCCAGATCATTAACCCAACGAGCAAGGCCAGGGATTGAACCGCAATCTCATGGTTCCTAGTCACATTCATTTCTGCTGCGCCATGACAGGAACTCCAAAAAAAAAAAGTTTTCCTTAATAAAAATCTGCATTACTATAAAGGAAATATGTTTTTGATAAAACAAGCCAAAAGTGCTATACATTTTGAAACTTGATATTAATTTTCAAGGGAGGGTTGGCACATCCCCAGCATGTGGAAGTTTCTGGGCCATAGATCAAACCTGAGCCACGACTGCAGCCTGCACCACAGCTGTAGCAATGCCGGATTCTTAACCTACTGCACCGCACGAGAACTTCCAAAACTTGATATCTATATTAAAAATAAAAATATAACAAACAAGACAAATATTCTGCCAATATATGAAAGTTAAAATTTCCAAACTTTGAATGGTAGTCCTTATAATTTGATGTTAGAAAAATTTTCAACAACATATGAAGAAAAGCAGTGTAATTTTGTTAGACTTTATTTTCTTGTGGGGCCTCTAAATGGCTTCATTTTGGAAAAAAGAACAATCTGGGTTGTTCTTTATTTTGGAAAAAGAACAATCTGCTATACACAGAGGCAGGAATTGTGAAAAATAAAATTAATAAAGAGCAAGCATGTAGTTTCCATCGTGGCGCAGTGGAAACGAATCTGACTAGGAACCGTGAGGTTGCAGGTTCGATCCCTGGCTCACTCAGTGGGTTGAGGATCCGGTGTTGCTGTGAGCTGTGGTGTAGGTCACAGACGCAGCTTGGATCTGGCATTGCTGTAGCTCTGGTATAGGCTGGAGGCTACGGCTGTGATTCGACCCCTAGCCTGGTAACCTCCATATGCCGCAGGTACGGCCCTAAAAAGACAAAAAAAAAAAAAAAGAGCAAGCATCAGAACTATTTGCAGGTGTATCATAAAATTTCACTACAAATGTCTTAACAAATTTGGTTTTTTCCAAAATTCCTTTTTAATGACTTCATACAAATTGGTAACTTTCTGAGCATGCATAAGAAAGTATCCTGGGACACTCCTTTGTATTTTTCATAATTATTTTCATCCTTTTGAAATAGTTGGATTATACAGCCAGTGCAAACAAGTCCTCCACATCATGTTTTTAAGTGATTAAAAATGATGTTTCACTGAAAACAAAGCTACCCAACCACCTTACACCAGCCAGAATGACCATCATCAAAAAGTCTACAAACAATAAATGCTAGAGAGGCTGAGATGAAAAGGAAACCCTCTTACTCTGTTGGTGGGAATGTAAATTGATGCAACCGCTATGGAAAACAGTATGGAGTGCCTCAAAAAACTAGCAATAGAATTACCAGATGATCCAGCAATCCTACTCCTGGGCATCTATCCAGAGAAAACCATGATTTGAAAAGATACATGTACCCCAAAGTTAATTGTGGCAGTATTTACCATAGCCAAGACGTGGAAGCAACCTAAATGTCCATAGACAGAGGAATGTGGTACATATGTACAATGGAATATTACTCAACCATAAAAAAGAATAAAAAATGCCATTTGCTGCAACATGGATGGACCTAAAAATTATCATACTAAGTGAAGTTAGACAGTGAAAGACAAACACCATATGATATCACTTATATGTGGAATCTTAAAGGATACAGATGAACTTATCTGCAGGACACAAGCAGACTCATAGACTTTGAAAAACTTATGGTTACAAAAAGGGACAGGTGGTGGGTGGGTGGCTGGGGGTGGGGAGACAGGGGGTTTGAGATTGGCATATGCATACTGAGGTATACGGAGTGACTGCCCAACTAAGCCCTGCTGTATAGCACAGAGATAATACCAGTCACAGAGAACTCTACCCAATATTCTGTGATAATCTATGTAGGAAAAGAATCTGAAAGAGAATGGATATGCGTATATGCATAAATGAATCACTTTGTTGTTCAGTAGAAATTATTACAATCTTGTAAATCAACTATACTTTAATAAAACTTTTTTTAAAAAACTACAATGAGATATCACCTCATACCAATCAGAATGGCTATCATCAAAAACAAGCAAACAAACAAATAAACAAGCTACCCAAGACCTAAGAACCATTTGGGTCTCAGTATAAGGATAAGCTGAAGCAAGCAATGAGGAATTGTTTAAATATCTTTGAAACTAGGTGAAAGTATAGCCAAATAATTTCAATGTGAAAAAAATAGGTATTTTAAGAGAAGCATCTTTTTTAATTGAAGTAAAATCCATATATCACAGAATTAACCATTTTAAAGCATGCACTTCAATGACATTTAGTATATTCTCAATATTGGGCAACAAAAAATTTTTAATTTATTTTCACAGACCTTTAAGACATAGTTACTCACCACGTATTAATACGCAATTCCTAGAAAGACTCCATTTTTTTGTCTTTCTGATGCCAACAAAGAGGTCCAAATTCTTTCAGCTAAAAAGTCAAAAGAGATCAAAGGGGCTCCTAATGTTACCGCTGAGAAAAATACATGCTCTCTTTACACATTTTAATAAGTCAGGAATGCCCAGTGACCTACACAAAGGATAATGTTCCACAGGCTTTTCGAGAGAGAGCGATCCGAATTTCCAGGATAAATTTGATAGGTATTATTGATATTAGTGATAACGATCACATGCTGATGTTTGTTATTTCTTGTTGGTCTTGCAATTCTTCACAGTCAATTAGCAACTTCACATATGAGACCCAAATGTCTGAAAAAGCTGGCAAAATGGTTTCTTATCATTCAGTTAACTTGAGCATAAATGCTCTTGAATATTTATGGCATTTCACCTATTGAAGGAGCATAGTTTCTCCCCTTCTCCTAACTTTGGATCGCCCACCAGTGCCTCCCACTGGCAGAAGCTAACAGGGAGTCAGCGGGCAAGAGAGCCTCGGGGTGGCTCTTCATGCCCTTATACCAACAGGCAGATTGTCTAGGGTGATTGGTCCTGATTGTCAAGGGGAGAAAGGATCCTGGTACATAAAGAAAGTAGGGAGCAAGATGTTTGGAACAGCTCTTAGGAAAATGCCAGGGAAGCCTATAGCGACCAATAAAGATTGCTAAGAAACAAGACCTTTCAGGAAAGAAGGTTTGAGTTGCTCCTCTGGGCAATGAACTTCACCTGAACTGCTGAGATGACAAGAAACATGAGATGGATCAAGGAAGAAGAAGGTTATGGATATCAGTTGTGGCTTTGTGACCAGTGATATAAGGAGAGCTGAGAAATTATCTGTTCTTCTTCACTGGCTATTCATATATTCATCAGCATTAACCCCAAATTTCCCTCCTCCTTTCCTCTGTTGTTTTATATGAGTGCTGGTGGTGATAACTCTCTAACTTGGTCTTTGGGTTAGAGACCATCCAGGCAGGAATTAATATCACCTGGCTGATATTAATAGTGACTGATAGGACTTTAAATCTTCCCCTTTCAGGGTGAGCATGAGACTATCTTTATTTGTACAAAGTGTACTTGCATCTTGTAAGGTGGATGCCAAAAGGAGAAAGATTCAGAAATCATCACAAAGCTGGAAAATTAAAAAAAAAAAAAAAAGAAACTAATTCAGGAATTTCCTTAAAACCCTAGACCCTACCTGAGAGATAACAAGATCTCAAATGTGCTTCAAGAAAGTCAGAAGACCGTGTCTAGAATTAGATTTGGAGAAACTTGGTCTCTTTCCCCTCCATTCATTGATTGATCTTTTATTTAACTTGTTTATTCATCTACTCTAACATGTATTGATCGTATACTTTGTGCCAAGCCCAGAGTGGATACAACAGTGAACAAAACAAAGCCATGCCCCCATGGAGCCTCTATCATAGAGGCTGGTTGTTGTGAGGATTACACGAATTAGTACAAATAAAGTGTGTAGAAGAGGACCTGGCACATATAAAGGAGAGAGGAAATGTTTGTTATTCTTACATTCTATTCCCTACCCACAATTTCACATAGAGAAAGAAAGTTTGAGTGTAGGGAAGGAGTCTTGGAGGGCAGAAAGCTCAAGAGGGCTGTGCTTGTGATCTCTGTAATCCCCTACTTGACCAGTTCCTGCTTCACCTACGTCCCCCCCACATGACTATCAATCCTCTCCATTATAGGGCTTAATCAGTGACTGCCTACCTGCTTGCCCCCCCACCCACCCATCTCAGCCTCTGGTTTCCCTAGTAACTGATGAGCCAACCTGAGGTCAACTCTCCCTATAAATGGTAGCCTCTGAGTGGTGAGGGCTGTTGCAGTATCCTGCCTGCTGTCTGCCGAACATAGAGGGGTGTTGCTCCAGGACTTTGCTTTGGACACGTAAGATCCCCTGTCCAATAGACCACCCATGTCTCTGTCACTGTCTCCATTTGGTCTTGCGACTAGGCAATTACAGGGCTTGCCAGACCTGTGGAGTGCAGCCTAACAGTCTTCATGTTACAGACTTGGAAGTGGAGGACCAGACGTGGTGCCACAGGGTATAGATGGTGGTACCCAGATCACAACCTAAGACCAGGATGAACATTCCTAGGAGTGACCTGAGAGATCCCAGCACAACATCACTGAATCAGACAACCAGATTTAGGTGCTAGCTCCATCATTCCCTAATTATGCAACTCCAGGAAGGTTCTATTTACCTATGAAGAAGACGAGGAAGATCTAGAGAGGTTCATTGAGGTGTTGAATGTGATGGCGCTTTTAATTTTTAAATTTTTTTTCTTGAAGTATAGTTGATTTATAATGTGTTAGTTTCAAGTGTATAGCACAGTGATTCAATTATTCATATATATACTTTTTCAGATTGTCCATTACAGTTTATTACAAAATATTGAGCATAGTTCCCCATGCTATACAGAAGGTCTTTGTTGTTTATCTCGTTTATATATAGTAGATGTATCTGTTAATCCCAACCTCCTAATTTATCCCATTCCCCCCTTTCCCTTCTGGTAACTGTAAGCTAGTTTTCTATATCTGAGGGTCTGTTTCTGTTTTGTAAATAAGTTCATTTGTATCTTTTTTCATATTCCACATATAAGCAATATCTTATGATAGTTGTCTGACTTACTTCATTTAGTATAATAATTGCTAGGTCCATCCACATTGCTACAAGTAGCATTATTTCATTCTTTTTCTTTACGTAAGTAATATTCCATTGTGTTTATGTACCATACCTTCTTAATCCATTCCTCTGTTGATGGACATTTAGGTTGTTTCCATGTCTTAGCTATTGTGAATAGTGTTGCTACAAACATGGTGGTGAATGTATCTTTTTGAATTATAGTTTTGTTTGGATATATGCCCAGGTGTGGGAATGCTGGATCATATTGTAGTTCTAGATTTAGTTTTCTGAGGAACCTCCATACTGTTTTCCATAGCGGTTGCACCAATTCACATTCCTACCAACAGTATAGGAAGGTTCCATTTTCCCCCCACCCTCTCCAGCATTTATTATTTGTAAACTTTTTGAGGATGGCCATTCTGACTGGAGCGATGTGATAGCTCACTGTAGTTTCGATTTGTATTCCTCTAATAACTAGTGATGTTGAGCTTTTTTCATGCTCCTGTTGGCCATCAGTGTATGTGACGGTACTTTTAAAGAGTGGAGTGTGCCCCACTTGTGAGGGGATAAACTTTGCGTTTCCTGGCTACCCTTTTTGCTTTGATTTTTAAGGGACTCTCAAGAAAGAAGCAATGCAGTACAATCAGCAGAAACTGCCTCTGCTTAACTTAAGCTGTGGGAAGACTTGGTAAGCCTCAGAGATGACCACAGATAGGAATGTAAGCCAAAGTTCCTGGCTTCTAAAGCATGGAGGCAGAATAGCCAGAGGTTGGGTACAGGAGACAAGAGAAGCTCTCTTCTGAGTTGTGCCCTCTAATCGGATATTCTCCAACCATTTCTAGCTTTGTGCTCTTGCAATTCAGGTTCTGGGAAGAACCCCCTTTTGGACTAAGTTGAATTACATGCCAGCTTTGAGTGAGGGTGGGGGAGCACCTAAAGTAACACTCCCATCAAGACTATATCCTGGAGTGCCCGTTGTGGCTCAATGGGTTACGAACCCTACTAGTATCCATGAGGATGCGGTTCAATCCCTGGCCCCACTCAGTGGGTTAAGGATCTGGTGTTGCTGTGGCTGTGGTGTAGGCCGGCGGCTGCAGCTCTCATTTGACCCCTATCTTGGGAACTTCCATATGCCACAGGTACAACCCTGAAAAAAAAGGAAGACTGTATCCAGCCTAGAAGGATATTTCCACCAAAAATGGTGGTGCTCCTGGAAGAAGAAAAGGAAGTGGGCCCTGGGCAGGCACACCTAATAGATGCCCCCTACACTTGGTTCAATGGCCTGGTCAGGAATATGGCCCCCGTCACATCTTAATTTGCTGAGACTGTTCCTTTATCTTCTCATCAGTTAAATGAAGAAGAGGAAACCCACGTGTAATGGTTAATTTTAATGTGTCAACTTGACTGCGCTGAAAGATGCCTAGACAGCTGTTTAAGCACTATTTCTAAGGGTGTCTGTGAGAGTGTTTCCAGGAGAGATTGGCAATCAAAGTGACTAAAGAAAATGTCCTTCACCAGTACAAGTGGGCATGCAATCCACTGACAGTCTGAATAGGACAAAAAGGAAGAAAAGGGTGAATTTTCTCTCTTTTCTTGAGCTAGGACATCCATCTCTTCCTGCCCTTGAATGTTGGTACCTCTGGTTTTTAAGGCCTCTCAACTCAGACAAGAACATATGCCATCAACTCCCCCAGTTGTCAAAGCTTTTGGACTCAGATTGGACACATCAGTTCCCAGGAACAAAGACTAAAATACGTGTTTTTTACTATATTCCAATCTGCCTCTTCAGTGGCTAGAGCAGTGCTGTAACTCACCTGCCCTTAGTCCTCTTGGCTTCTGGGTTCTGATGCAAATATTTGGTGTCCATCCAGGACCTCCAAGAAGCCCATTTCATGAAGAGATGAGTGGTGCAAGGATTTTATTATGCTCATGAGACAACTGTGAGAGAGCTGGGAAAGGTTGGACGCACCATTAGACTCATTGTGAGTTTGACCCTGAGTGAAGGATACACGGGAGAGAGACTAGCTGGAGATGACCTAGGTCTCTGTCTGATGGAAGTTTCACCAAGACCAAAGGAGAGCCCCTAAGCCAATGTCAGCCATCAGAAGAAGTCCGTATCTTGTGGGAATTACCTTAGCATCCATGGCTAAATCACCCAGTCTTGGCTGTAAACAGGTGAGCAGCAGTGGCCAATGACACACCCATAGTTTGAGGTCCATGAGAGGCATTCTACGGCCACACCAGCAGGTCCATAGTTATCTGACCCTAAAGGAGGGTGCTACCCAGAAATGTGAAATTCTGAGAATTTAGGTCTATAGACTACAAACTCCATTAAATATCTAAATAATTATTAATTTTGTCTGGTACCTCTCTTGTAGGAGTACAAGGATTTTTTTTTAATTGAGAAAAGCCCATGTCCTTTGTTAAAATATTAAATTGATGATAGCTCTACATTCTGTATTTTTTCCCCTGTGCTGTACATTGGATCCTGGTAAGTGACCTAGTTTTTTTCCTAAATTGAAGTGTACTTGCTGTGAAATAATGATATGTTATAGGTGTACAATATGGTGATTCACAATTTTAAAGGTTATATTTCATTTACAGTTATTATGAAATATTTGCTATATCCCATGTGTTGTACAATATGTCATTGTAGCTTGTTTTGTACCTAATAGTTTGTTCCTCTTAATCCCCTCCCCATATATTGCCCCTTCCCCTCCCTACTGGTGACCACTAGTTTGCTCTCTATATCTGTGAGTATGCTTCTTTTTTGTTATATTCACTAGTTTGCTGTATTCTTTAGATACCACATATAAGTGATATCATATAGTATTTGTTGTCCTCTGTATGACTTACTTCACCTAGCATAATGACCTCCAAGTCCGTCCATGTTGCTGCAAATGGTAAAATTTAATTCATTTTTATGCCTGAGAGTATTCTATTGTATGTGTGTACTTTTTGATGATAGCCATTCTGACAGGTGTAAAGTGATATTTAATTGTGGTTTTGATTTGCATTTCCATGATGATTAGCAATGCTGGCCATCTTTTCATGTGCCTGTTGGCCCTCTGTATTTCCTCCTTAGAAAAAATGTCTATTCAATTCTGCCAATTTTTTAATGAAGTTTTTTTTTTTATGTGGAGTGGTATGAGCTACTTCTATATTTTGGCTACGAATCCCTTATTAGTCACATCATATATACAAATATTTTCTCACATTCAGTAGGTTTTCTTTTTGTTTTGTCAGTGATTTCCTTTGTTGTGCATAGGCTTTTTAGTTAGGTCCCATTTGTTTATTTTTGCTTTTATTTCCTTTGCTTTAGGGGACAAATAAAAAAAAATTGCTGCAGTTTATGTCAGAGTGTTCTGCCTGTTTTCCTCTAAGAGTTTTATAGTATCTAGTATAAAACTAGATATAGCTCTTTAATCTATTTTGAGTTTATTTTTGTGTGTAATGTTAGAAAATGTTCTAATTTCATTCTTTTACGTATAACTGTCCAGTTTTTTTAGCACCGCTTATTGAAGAGACTGTCTTTTTTCCATTGTTTATTCTTGCCTCCTTTGTCATAGATTAATTGACCATAAATGCGGGGATTTATTTCTTGGGTATTTGTCCTGTTCCATTGATCTATATGTCTGGTTTTGTGTCATACCATACTGTTTTGATGACTATAGTTTTGTGGTATAGTCTGAAGTTAGGCAGCCTGATTACTCTGGTTCCGTTCTTTCTCAAGACAATTTTGACTATTTGGGGTCTTTTGTGTTTCCATAATTTTATTTTACTTATTTATTTTTTGTCTTTTTGCCATTTCTAGGGCCGCTCCCATGGCATATGGAGGTTCCCAGGCTAGGGGTCTAATCGGAGCTGTAGCCACCAGCCTACACCAGAGCCACAGCAACGCAGGATCTGAGCCATGTCTGCAACATACACCACAGTTCACGGCAACGCCAGATCCTTAACCCACTGAGCAAGTCCAGGGATCGAACCCGTAACCTCATGGTTCCTAGTTGGATTCGTTAACCACTGAGCCACGACGGGAACTCCCTGTTTCCATAATTTTAAAATTATGTGTTCTAGTTCTGTGAAAAATGCATTGATATTTTGATAGGATTGCACTGAATCTATAGATTGCTTGGGTAGTATAGTCATTTTAACAATACTGATTCAGAGTTTCCATTGTGGCTCAATGGATTAAGAACTCAATGTAGTCTCCCTGAGTATGTGGGTTCAATCCCTGGCCCCTCTCTGTGGGTTGAGGATCTTGTGTTGCCACAAGCTGCAACATAGATTGCAGATCTGGTGTTACTGTGGCTACGGTGTAGGTTGGCAGCTACAGCTGCGATTCCACCCCTAGGCTGGGAATGTCCCTATGTCATAGGTGTGGCCCTAAAAAGGAAGAAAAAAAAACAATATTGATTCTTCCAATTCAAGAACATAGTATATCTTTCCATCTGTTTTTTACCTTCTATTGCTTTCATCAGTGTCTTATAGTCTTCTGAGAACAGGTCCTTTGTCTCAAGTAGGTTTATTCCTGGGTATTTTATTCTTTTTAATGCAATGGTAAATGGGATTGTTTCCTTAATTTCTCTTTCTGATTGTTTGTTTCTAGTGTATAGAAATGCAGCAAATTTCTGTAGATTAATTTTGTACCCAGCAACCTTATCAAATTCATCGATGAGCTCTCCTAGTTTTCTGGTAGCATCATTAGGGTTTACTACAATGACAGTTTTACTTCTTCCTTCCAATTTGGATTCTTTTTATTTCTTTTTCTCCTCTGATTGCCATGGCTAGGACTTCCAAAACTATGTTGAATAAAAGTGGTTAGAGTGGGCATCCCTGATCTTAGAGGATTGCTTTCAGCTTTTCACCAATGAGTATGATGTTAGCTGTGGGTTTGCCACATATGGCATTCATTATGTTGAGGTAGGTTCCTCTATGCCCACTTTCTGGAGAGTTTTTATCATAAATGGATGTTGAATTTTGTAAAAAGCTTTTCTGCATCTATTGAGATGATCATGTGATTTTTATTCAATTTGTTGATGTACTATATCATGTTGATTGATTTGTAGATATTGAAAAAATATTTGCACCCCTGGGATAAATCCCACTTGATAATGGTATGACCCTTTTAATGTATTGCTGAACTGAATTCAATTTGCTAGTATTTTGTTGAGGATTTTAGCATCTATGTTCATCAGTGATATTGGCCTTTAATTTTGTATTTCTGTGATATCTTTGTCTGATCTTGGTATCAGGGTGATGCAGGCCTCATAGAATGAATTTGGAAGTGTTCATCCCTCTGCAATTTTTTGGACTAATTTGAGAAGGATAGGTATTAACTTTCTCTAAATATGTAGTAGAATTCACCTTTGAAGCCATCTGATCTTGGACTTTTTTTGTTAGGAACTTTTAAATTACTGATTCAATTTCATTACTGGCAGTTGGTCTGTTCATATTTTCTATTTCTTATTGGTTCAGTCTTGGGATATTGTGCCTTTCTAAAAATTTGTCCATTTCTTCTAGGTTGTCCATTTTGTTGGTATATAGTTGTTCATAGAAATCTTTTATGATCCTTTGTATTTCTATAGTGTTGGTTGTAAGTTATTTTCATTTCTGATTTTATTGATTTGGGTCCTCTCTCTTTTTTAGCTAAAGGTTTATCAATTTTATCTTTTCAAAGAAACAGCTTTTAATTTCATTGAATTTTTTTCTATTTTTTTAGTCACTATTTCATTTATTCCTGCTCTCTTTATGATTTATTTCCTTCTACTAACTTTGAGTGTTGTTGGTTCTCCTTTCTCTAGTCATTCTAGGTTTAAAGTTAGGTTGTTAATTTGAGATTTTTTTCTTATTTCCTGAGGTAATCTAGTATTGTTAAAAACTTCTCTCTTAGGGAGTTCCTATCTTGGTGCAGTGGAAATGAATCTGACTAGGAACCATGAGGTTGCAGGTTTGATCCCTGGCCTTTCTCAGTGGGTTAAGGATCTGGCATTGCCATGAGCAGCAGTGGTACAGGTCACAGACGTGGCTCGGATCTTGCATTGCTGTGGCTCTGTCACAGGCCAGCAGCAACAGCTTTGATTAGACCCCTAGCCTGGGAACCCCCATATGCCACAGGTGCGGCCCTAAAAAGACAATAAATAAATAAATAAATAAAATTTATCTCTTAGAACTGCCTTTGTTGCACCCCACAAATTTTTGGATCACTGTGCTTTCATTTTCATTTGCTTCTAGGTATTATTTGATTTCTTCAGTGATCCATTAATTGTTTTATAGCATATTATTTCGCCTCTACATGTTTGTGTTTTTTGAAGATTTTTTTTCTTATAACTGATTTCTAGTCTCAACACTATGGTTGGAGAAGATGTTTGATATGGTTTCAACTTCCTTAAATTTACTGAGGCTCGTTTTGTGCCCTAGCATGAGATCTGTTCTAGAGAATGTTACATGTGCACTTGAAAAGAATAAGTATTCTGTTGTTTTTGGATGGAATACATGTGTGTATGTGTGTCTCAATTGAGTCAGTCTGGTCTAATGTGACATATAAGGCCAGTGTTTTTTTATTGATTTCTTGTCTGTGTGATCTATTGATGTAAGTGAGGTGTTAAATCCCCTCCTTTGTGTTACTATCAATTTCTCCTTTTATGTCCATTAACATTTGATGTATTTAGGTGCTCCTATGTTGGATATATATATATTAACAGTTATTATATCTTCTTGGATTGATCTTTTGATCATAACGTAGTGTCCTTCTTGATCATAATGTGGTGTCCTTTTTTGTTTTCTTGTAACCACCTTTATTTTAAAATCTATTTTGTCTGATACAAGTTTTGTTACTCTGGCTTTCTTTTGACTTCCATTTGTGTAAAATAACATTTTCCATCCCCTCACTTTCAGTCTGCATGCCTCTAGATCTGAAGCGAGTCTTTTGTAGGCAGCATATATATGGGTCCTGTTTTTATATCCATTCAGCCACTCTATATCTTCCAGTTGGAGCATTTAGTCCATTTACACTTAAGGTAATTATCAATATGTATGTTGTTATTACCATTTTATTAATTGTTTTGGATTTGGTTTTATACACCTTTCTTCTTCTTCTTCTCCTCCTTCTCCTCCTCCTCCTCCTCCTTCTTCTTCTTCTTCTCTTCTTTTTCTTCTTCTTTCTTCTTCTTCTTTTTCTTCTTCTTTCTTCTTCTTCTTTCTTCTCCTTTCTTCTCCTTCTTTCTTCTCTCTTATGATTGCTTGACTGTCTTTAGTAGTATTGGACTATCTTTAGTGTTATGTTTGGATTCCTTTTTCTTTTGTGTGTATCTATTGTATTCCCCGTCTCTTATTGTTCTTTATATTTTCTAACTCTGTTAAAAGCTATAAATTTCTGGAGTTGTCTGGTGGCTCAATGGCCTAAGGATCCAGCATTTTCCCCGCTGTGACTCACGTTGTTGCTGATCCAGCATTTTCACTGCTGTGACTCAGGTTGTTGCTGGGCATGGGTTTGATCCCTGGCCCAGGAACTTCCACATGCTGCAAGTGCAGTCAAATAAAGAAAAAACCTATAAACTCCTCACTCTATGGATCCATTCTTCTCCCAAGTTCTTTGATTATCTTTATGATCATTACTCTGAACTCTTCTTGGATAGATTACCTGCCTCCACTTCACTTAATTTTTCTACTGGGGTTTTATGTTATTCCTTTGTCGAGAACATATTGCTCTGCTGCCTCATTTTGTCTGTGTTGCTTTTTGTATTTTTCTGTGTGTGGTCAGTTAGTTACATTTTTCAACCTTGGAGAAGTGGCCTTCTGTAGGAAATGTCCTATGCATCCCAGACACACATGCCTCTCTCATTACCCAAGCCATTCACTCTAGTGGTTCCCCCTAGGTGAGCTGCATGTGTCCTTCTGATGTGGAAGGCTGACTGGGTGGTCTGGTTGGCTTGGTTTGCCCTAGCCTAGTTGGTTGCCAGGCTCTGCCTTGTGCAAATGCTGCTGGCTGCTTGTTAGCAGAGCCTGGTCATGAAGAAGCAGAACCTCAGGGCCCCAGGGCTAGTGCTGGGTCATTGCTGGGCAGGGTCAACAAATTTCAGAGCTGTTGTGCCCTCAACCCCCAACAACCAATGGGGGAAGCCAGGTCCTTAAGTAAGGGCTGGACTACTAGCAGGCAGAGCCAAGTACTGAGCCTAGCTATGTGCCCAGGGATCCCAGAGCTGGTGCCAGATAACGGGTGGGGGTGGGGCTAGGGGTAGAATGGTTCCTGACACAGTTGGATATGAGATATGAGGTGTCCTAAAAGTTGTGTTGGCCTGGTAGTGAGCAGGGTCAGGGCCCAGCTGGTCCCAGGGTAGGGCCTGAACTTATCTGGGCAAACTGGGCCTACAGACTCTGAAATTGTGGTTTTCTTGCATCTGGGGTCTATCCTCTGATGGGTAAGACTGGTCTGGAGGCTAGTGTATGCTTCCTGGAGGGTGGAGCTGAGTCTTGGCCTTCTAGTGGGCAGGGCCACACCTAGACCCATGTCTAGAGGTGGCTATGAGCCAAGGACGTTTAGGCGGTGTGTCTGCTGATGGCTGGAGCTGTGGCCCCATCCAGTTTGTGGCCTCAGGCGTCCCAGCACTGGCACCTATAGGCTGTTGGGTGGGGCCAGGTCTTGGCACTAATGAGCTAGAGGAAGGATCCCAAGATGGCAAGCACCAACAGCAATGTCCATGTGGAAGAAAGCTCCAAAATATGACTGCCACCGGTGTCTGTGTCACCAGGATGAGTCACAGACATTCCTGCTCTCTGGGAGATTCTCCAAGACCAGGTAGGTAGGTCTGGCCCAGGTGTCTATCAAATTCCTGTTTTTGCCCTAGGTCCCATTGCATGCAGGATTTTGTGTGCACCCTTTAAGAGTGAAGTATCCCCTGAGTCCGTTTGGACTCCCAAAATTAAGCCCCACTGGCCTTCAAAGCTGAATTGCTCTAAGGGCTGGTCTTCCAGGTACAGGACTCCTGAGTTAGGGAGCCCAGTGCAGGGCTCAGAATTCTCACTCTTGTTGGAGAACCTCTGTAGTATAATTATTCTCCAGTGTGTGGGTTGCCTACCCTGGGTTATGGGATTTGATTATATTGTGAGTCCACCCCTCCTCCCTGTCTGGTTGTGGTTCCTTCATTGTCTCTAGTTCTAGAAAATGTTTTCTGATAGGTTCTCGCCTTTTTCATTGACGGCTGTTTTGCAGATAGTTGTGCTTTTGTTGCGCTCATGAGAGGAAGTGAGCTCAGGGTCTTTGTATTCTGCCATCTTGACTTATCTCCTCCTAAGTTCTGTATTTCTTGACTTCAGTCTTAGCACATAAATTTTTTTTTTCTGGAAGAAGTATAATTACAGTAAATTGCCTCTGATATTGATGTAGATGCCCAGTTTTGCAGCTTTAAAATGTGTTTTATTATCCCATCCATGAATTAATGTTTCCCATGAATTGAATTCTCATAAGGCTGGTTTATATAACCTCATGCCAATTTACTAATGTTAAGAGAAGATAAAATATTTATAGTCAAACCATGATTGTGGCCATGAAACTAAACTATTAGATCTGAGGAAGACAAATTTGAGAGCAATACTGCAAGGTAAGCCTGATGACAAAGGAAAGGAGGGTGGGGACTTTTGTGGATCTCTGCCATGCCATCAGCAGGTATGGTGATCTTCTGCCAAGGAGGGGATCTGAGGCAAGTGGAGATACGGCAGGTGCTGACAGGGTACTGACTCACCCTTAATAATAACAGTGCTTCTATACTTCTGCCAGTTAATGAGAATTTTGATCTTGTTGCATTTATTTGTTCAATAAACATTTATTAAGTATGAGCATGATAATTATACTGAGTATTGGGACTACAGTGCTGAGTAATTATCTACTTGCAATAATAATGTAAGATATATAGATAACTGGATAGATTGCATCTCTGGAAGATCCTAGTGTCTACTTTCTTTACTTTGCCCTCCAGGGACCCACATGGATGATCATGCCAACTGGTTCTACTGCATCTTCTTGGACTTAAACATATCTGGGCTCCCATAGTCTTCAGAAATCCATTTACCTATGTCTAGTGGACTATGTGTCTCATTCTCCAGCAGCTCTTTCAATCCTTTCCCTTTCTCAAAACTCAACACATGCCCCATCTCAGTCTCTGGTGACCTTACTTTCTATTTTCTTGAGAAATGTGAGTTATCCACTGAGAATGCCTTCAGCTTCCTGCTCCTATGCATCAAAATGTTTCTGTATCTACAATTGCTATTTCATCTTTCTCCTCTTTCTCAAAGAAAGACATACACCTCCTTCCTTCTGAGGTTGCCTCCTCTACCTCAATCCTACCCTTTTAGCAACTTTTTTCTGATTCAGTCCATCAGCTGCTCCCTCTAACCTCCATCCTCAATCTCCCCTTATCCATGGTTCTGTCTCTCAGCCTGAGAACATTACCATCACCCCACCCCAAGGAAGAATGTACTTCCCTCAATCCTACTACTCCCTGGAATTACAATCCTGCTTCTTCTTGAATGACTTAAAGTGGAATATACTTACAGTCCCCAGTATTGCAGTCAATATTATCCTTGGGGTCTTCTCCCTTCTGAACACTTATCTGCCAGTTTTAATATCTCCTCCCTTCTGAACACTTATCTGCCATTTTTAATGTTTCTTCTTCATCCTTTTGCCCTTCCCAACCACTACTCCTTCTTCCGTAGTCTTTACCATCTCTCTTCAAATAGTTTCTTTTGCTGAATATCTCAGTCCTCATGGCTCCCTAATCACTCTTGTGCTGTCACTTCTCTTATTAGAATTACCAGACCTCACTTCTCCCTCTAGCTGCTGACTTATATTGTCAGTACATATTTCTACTTGAGTGGTTTGCCAAGTACCTCAAACTCAATCCAAGCCAATTCATCATTTTCCCACCAAACCAGTTCATCCTGCTGCCTTCTCTCCCTTGGTTTGGCACCGTCATCCTTCCCAGCACCCCTTCTTTCCCTTGTTGTTCATATTTGAACAGTTTTTAAGACCTATAAATGCTGCCTTAATGATAACTCTTTACACACCATCATTCCTCTCAGATCTCACTGCCACTACCCTGGTTCAGCCCCTCATTACTGGTCTCTTATTATTTAAAGAGCATCCTGATTAGTCTCCCTCACCCCAGTCTCTTCCCCTTTAGATGCAAGTTACTCAAAGATAGGAAGTTAATCTTTTAAATCAAAGTAGAATCATGTCACTTTCTCATCCAAAAAATGTCAGTGGGTCCCTATTGTCTGCCAAGTGAAGGATAAACTCCATGGTATGGAATCCAAGTCTTTTCTAATATGGCCTCAAGGAATGCTTTCTGACCTTACCTTGCTATAACTTCTATATCCACTTCCCATCCAAAATTAACTAACTACTTCCTTGTGTCCAAACACAACCCTCGTGTTCCACCTCCAAAACTTTGCTTTGATTATGTCCCATCTCAAATCCCTCATCTCAAATGCCTTATCTTTTCACAAACCCCATCAAAATCTTAACTATTATTCATAGCCCCATTAAACAATGGACAGAGGACCCAAATAGAGATCTTTTCAAGAAGACATACAAATGGTCAACAGGTACATGAAAAGATTAATCATCAGGGAAATGTAAGTTGAAACCACAATGAAATCACGTTGTACCTGTTAGAATGACTCTTAGGAAAAAGGCGAGAGATAGCAAGTGCTAATGAAGGTGTGAAGAAAAGAGAACCCTGTTGGTGGGGACGTAAACTGGTATAGCCTCTGTGGAAAACAGTATGGAAGGTCCTCAAAAAATTAAAAGTAAAAGCACCATACAATCTAGCAATCTCATTGCTGGTTACATATTCAAAGGAAATGAAATCATTACCTTGAGGCAACAACTGGATCCCCCTCAACACTATTCATAGTAGCTAAGATACGGATACGAACTCAATGTCTGTCAGTGGATAAATAGATAAAGAAATGTGATACCTCCACACACACTCACAGTCATAAGGAAAACTTGGAGTTCTTGTCATGGCTCAGCGGTAACAAACCCGACTAGGATCCAAGAGCACACAGGTTTGATTTCTGGCCTCACTCAGTGGGTTAAGAATGTGGCGTTGCTGTCAGCTGTGGTGTAGGTTGCAGATGTGGCTTAAATCCTGCATTGCTGTGGCTGTGGTGAAGGCCGGCAGCTACAGCTTTAATTCCACCCATGGCCCGGGAACTTCATATGCTCTGGGTGTGACCCTTAAAAAAAAAATAGAGAGACGAAAAAAGAGTTATAACTCCCCCCATTGCATAATTGTGAAATCAGAGAGTAACACTGTAGCAAAGTGCTTGGGGGTAAAAAAAAAAAAAGGAAAGAAAAAGAAAAACCTTGCCATTTGCAGCAACATAAATGAGGCTGGAGAATATTAGGCAAAGTGAAATAAGCCAGGCTCCAAAAAACAAACACTATGATTTCACTTATGTGTGAGATCTCAAAAAGTTGAACTTGGCATTCTCCTATGACTTGGTGGGTTAAAGATCTGGCATTGTCATTGCAGCAGCTTGGGCAGCTGCTGCAGTGCAGGTTCAGTCCCTGGCCCAGGAATTTCCACAAGCCATGGGTGCGGCCAAAATAATAAGTAATTTTTTAAAATAAAATTAAAAATTGAACTCACACAAGCAGAGAGTAGAAGAATGGTTGGTAGGAGCTGAGGGCTGGGGGAAACAGGGAGATGCTGATTGAAGAGTACCCACTTAGTTAGAAGACAAATAAATTCTAGGGGTCTAATGTTTAATATGGTGAAAATAGTTAATAACACTATATTGTGTGCTTGAAATAACTTTAAAAATGGTAATTATGTGAGGTGATTGATGTGTTAACTTGATTATGGTAACCATTTTGCAATGTATATCAACTCATCATATTGTACACCTTAAATGTATTAATTTTAGAGTTCCCTAGTGGCCTAGTGGTTGAGGATCTGGCATTGTCCATGCTATGCCACAGGTTTGATCCCCGGCCCAGGAACTTCCATATGTTGTGGGCAAGGCCAAAAAACAAATAAATATATTCATTTTGATTTGTCTGTTATACCTCAGTAAAGCTGGATAAATTTATTTTTCTCTCTAAAAAAATATTTGCCATCATTCAAAATTTAGTTCCTCCAGTGCTTCATACAAAGTATGATCCGTATCACTCAGCACACTGCTCAGTTGAGCTGAATTGTTTTTCTTTTCATATCAAGACTTCTTTTGATCCAGGAAACAGTAGATTGATTTACCCTCTGGCACAAACTTCTTGTTCCATGGCAGATCATTAACAACCAGTTCACTGACTGGCACCAGACCACAGAGGACACTTCAGGCAGTATTGCCCTAGGTCACAGTACCTTCTAATACGTATTATAAATGAATAAGTACTCTGGCCATTGGACAGTTTTACTCTTCTCTATTAAAAATAGTACTCATTACTAATAATCTTCTTGACTAACTAGTTTTCACTTAGGGACTAACAGGTGACACTCTCAATAATTCCCTGCCTATTTGTGTTAGTTTCCTTTAACTGTTTTCATTGCTTCTTGATACAGCATATTGCATCTTGGCCAGTTAATGTGAAGATAAGTATATCAAATATAATACATAGAGAAAGAAAACTTCTGGAGTAGCAGACTAAGGATCTCGAAAACGTACATCTCTGCAAAAGCAGTAAAAACTCTGCGAGAAAATAGTCAAAATCAACTTTTTAGACCTCTGAAAGTTAGTTAACAATCCAAGAAACATTAATTCAAGGAAAATGGTTGAATCTCGGTGAGATGAGCAAGTTTTGTGGTGCTTTAACACACCCTACGTCCATCCATCCTTCCCCACCCACAGTAGTCTTGAAGACCCACAGCCTTACAATTGTGGTAGCCATGAAAACCAGTGGTCGAGCAACTAACCCAGTCCAGCATAGTGGGCTCAGAGCTCCCAGTAATGGCCCGTTCCCAAAGAACTGCATTATTAGACTTGTCTGCAATTTCCCTGGAAACAGAGTAGAGAGTGTCTTTATTTGATCTCATTCAGAGTTTGTTCAGTGGGAATAACCTTTCCTCAGGGGCATTTATTGAATATAATAAGCAGTGTTTTAATTTGTCAGCGACCTGAAGTAGTATTAACTGTTGGGGCAAATGAGAAGCTGGCCAAAAACCTTGACAAGCTGAGGAATGAAATGTCTGTGGGGACTTTGAAAACTCCAGCATATTCTTGGGAATCTAAAGGCACCTGCCAGTGCAGGACGATGTGCATGCGTAGGAAAGACTGAGAAGGCCCCAATCTCTCACCTATGATAACCTGGAAGCTCTGCATAATCCAGAAGGGAAAACTAAAGCATAATTGTCAACTGCCTCTGGAACATTGAAAGCACGCCCCAACGTGCACACAGAGCCCTTAAGCAAAGACTAAAAGACTTAATGGTTCAGGGCATATAAGAAAATCTCAGACCCTATGTTCATAAAAACTATACTTAAAAAAAAATGTAGGAGCAATTGAGACATTCCGAGATAAACAAACAAAAAAATCAGGAGAATGCATTTGCCAGAAAACCTGCCCTACAAGAAATTTAAAGAGGATCCTTTAGACTGAAATGAAAGAGCACTGGACAGGAACTTAAATCCATACAAGGAAATAATGAATGATGGTAAAGGTAAATATAGGTAATTTCATTGTATTTTTTGGAGTTCCCTGGTGGCTCAGTGGGATAAGGATCCAACATTGTCGATGCTGTGGCATGGGTTTGATCCCTGGCCTGGGAAGTTTTGCATGCCATAGACACTGCATAATCCCTTGAAATTATGTTTTTTGTTTGTAGCTCTTTTCTTTTGATTTCAAATTCAAGTTTATAAAGCAGTAATTATTAAGCTATATTGATGTCTTATAATGTATAAAGGCATAATCTGTATGTGAATAATTGCAAAAAGGGGGAAGAGGAAACAAAGTTACATAGAAGCAGAGTTTTTATAAGCTTTTTAAATTTAGTTGGTATTAACCATAACTAGATTGTTACAAGTTAAGATGTAAATTATCATCCCTAGGGCAGCCAGTAAGAAAATAACTTTAAAAAATTGTAAAATAGATGACAAGTAAACTAAAGTGACAAACTAGAAATTATCTACTTGACAAAAAAGAAGCAGGTCCAAAGGAAACGAAAAAAAAAAGGCATAATACAGAAAATAAATAGCAGGTTGGCAGATGTAAATCCTATTTTACTAACAATTGCAATAAACAACCAGCGGAGTTCCTGTCATGGCTCAGTGGTTAACGAATCTGACTAGGAACCATGAGGTTGTGGGTTTGATCCCTGGCCTCTCTCAGTGAGTTAATGATCTGGCATTGCCGTGAGCTGTGGTGTAGGTTGTAGATGTGGCTTGGATCCCGAGTTGCTGTGGCTCTGACATAGGCCAGCAGCTACAGCTCCGATTAGACCCCTAGTCTGGGAACCTCCATATGCCGTGGGAGCGGCCCTAGAAATGGCAAAAAGGCCAAAAAAAATTTAAAAATTAAAAAAATAAACAACCAGTGAAATGGCAAAGACTGGCAGAAAGGATTTTTTAAAACAAACAAATGCAATCCAAACATATATGTCTACAAGAGATGTATTTTTGAATCAAAGACACAGATCAGTTGACATTAAAAGAGTAGAAAAAGATATCCCATGCAAACCAAAAGAAGTAATGAAAGAAAGCTAGAGTGGCTATATTAATGTCAAACATAACAGACTTTAAGACAAAAATTATTACAAGAGCAAAAGGACATTTTCTAATGACAAAAAAATCAATCAGGATGCTAGAACAATTATAAACATATACACATCTCACAACAAAGCCCTAAAATAAATGAAGCAGAATCTGACAGAGCTAATGGGAGAAACAAACAGCTCAGCCATAATAATTGCAGACTTCAATGCCCTACTTTAAATAATGAATGGAAAAACTAGACAGAGAATTAGCAAGAAAATAAAAGTTTTGAATAACACTATAAACCAACTAGACATCTATAGAAGACTCTACCTACAACAGCAGAATACATGTTCCTCTGAAGTGCACATGTAACATTCCCTAAAATAGACATATCTTCTTCCACAAAACTATTCTCAATACATTTAATTTTTTTCTTTTTTCTTTTTAGGGCTGTACTTGTAGCATATGGAAGTTCCCAGGTTGAATCAGAGCTGCAGCTGCCGGCCTACACCACAGCCCCAGCAACACTGGAACCGAGCCACATCTGTGACCTACACAACAACTTGCAGCAATGCCAAATGTTTAACTACTGAGTGAGGCCAGGGATGGAACCCACATTCTCAGAGACACTATGTCCGGTACTTTACCCACTAAGCCACAGTAGGAACTCCAGAAAAATTCTTATAAAGTATAAGTTATCTATAAAATTGTGCTGTATTTATTATTAAAGGTACAAGTGATTATCTACATAGGATTAATGACGCACAGTTGAAGAAACTTACCTCTTCTTTTAAACAGTCTCAGAAGAGCCCGTTATTATATGAGTATAAATGAATAAATGTATTACTTGTTTGCAAAAGAGCAATGGAATCCCCAAGGGTGAGGAAAGTGAAAATTTTCTCATGGTTGTGAACTATTACATTGTGTAATAATAGGCTCTGCTAACACAAGCTGTAATCACTGGATGACCCAGTGCTAGGAATGCATTTAAGAACTAACAAATTACCAACTGCACCAGCAGCCAAAGCCTACACACACCCCTGCTTATGAGGTTTTAGCAACTACTTACAAATCTGTGTATTTATGGAGTTTGTAGGATGTTGCAGCCTGCTATTTCACTAATATAAGAAAGGTTTAGAAGTTCCCACTGTGGCTCAGTGGTTAACAAATCCAACTAGGAACCATGAGGTTTCGGGTTCGATCACTGGCCTCGCTCAGTGGGTTAAGGATCTGGCGTTGCCATGAGCTATGGTGTAGTTTGCAGACACAGCTCAGATCCCTCATTGCTGTGGCTGTGGCATAAGTGGGCAGCTACAGCTCCAATTAGACCCTTAGCCTGGGAACCTCCATATGCTCTGAGTGTGGCCCTAGAAAAGACCAAAAAAAGAAAAAAGAAAAGGTTTATACAATTATTTTGGTAAGGTCATAATTTCTCATCACCTGGTAAATTATTTCATTTGTATACTGGAATTAAATTTTCAGATGGTAGGAAGGCAAAGTTTCCATTGATCCATTTAGGAATAGTGATTAGAGAATCAAATTTTGAAAGCAACAGCAATTAGGTGCATAAAAATCTTGAAAAATTGCTCAGTAGTTTAAGGATCCGGCCTTGTCACTGCTGTGGCTATGGTTATAGCTGTTGCATGGGTTCGATCCCTGGCCCAGGAACTTTTGCATGCCACCGATGGGTCCAAAATAATTGAGAACTAAGATCTTTGGTACTTGAGAAAGAAGCTTGATTGAGCAAATGTTGGGGAAGATCTTTTAAGACCCTATGCATGACCTTAACACACAGTTGTATTTGGAGTCTATCACCAAATTCCATATTCTTGCTGGACACAATAGCAATGTCTCAGGATATCTACCTGTATTCACCTGGTCCTATACTGCCCCACAAAATAGCCACTAGCCACATTTGGCTATTAAGCGCTTGGAATGTAGCTAGTCCTAATTAAGATGTAATAGAAGTGTGAAACACACACTGTATTTCAGAGACTTAGTACCTCAAAAATGTAAACAGTCTCAGTTAATACTGATTATATGTTGAAATATTTTGAGTATATTAGGCTGAGTAAAAATATAATTAAAATTACTTTCACCTGTTTCTTTTTACTTTTGCTTTTTTTTTTTTTTTTTTTTTTTTTCTGGGCTGCAGCATTCAGCAGCTTGTTGTGGGATCTCTGTTGCCAGACTAGGAATTGAACCAGGACAGTGAAAGCACTGAGTCTTAACCACTACACCATGAGGGAACGTTTTTACTTTGCAGTTTTTATGGCCACCCCCACAGCAGGGTCAGGGACTGCATCTGAGTCGCAGCTTTAACCTTCACCACAGCTTTGGCAACACTGGATCCTTTAACCCACTGGGCCAGGCTAGGGATTGAACCCATACCTCCACAGCAACCCAAGCTCCTGCATTTGGGTTCTTAACCCACTGTGCCACAGCAATAACTTCTCTTTATACTTTTTAATATGACTACTAAAAAAATTTTAATTTGCATGTGCGGAGTTCCTGTTTTGGCTTATCGGAAACAAATCTGACTAGTATCCAGGAGGATGTGGGTTCAATTTCCATATGCTGCAGGTGCAGCCCTAAAAAACAAAAAACAAACAAACAAAAAACCAACCAACCAACCAAGCTACAGTATAAAAGGGGTGCCCAGGCCTGGATCTAATTACAGTTCTTTTTGTGTGTCTGCGTGTATGTATGTGTTTTTAGGGCCGCACCAGCGGTATATGAGGTTCCCAGACTACGGGTCAAATTGGAGCTGCAGCTGCCAGCCTACACACAGCCACAACTACTCCAGATCTGAATTGCATCTGCGACCTACACCACAGCTCATGGCAACACCAGGTCCTTAATCCACTGAATGAGGCCAGGGATTGAACCTGTGTCCTCATGGATGCTAGTCAGATTTGTTTCCACTGAGCCACGACAGGAACTTCTAATTATAGTTTTAACCTATGGAAAGGATGTTTGATAATGTTCCAGATTATGGCCTAATGATCAGCTTTGCCCAATTACCCACCCCCACCCCCGATGTTTTGGTGCCATAATTATGGGCTTTTTCACTAATACTTATTTCAGATAGAGAAAGGCCCCAAGGCACCCCTTACCCATATGAAAACCTGGCCCCTTCCAGAACCACTGTGGCCTAGATTTAGACTCAGATGAGCCTAGAGAGATTTTTTTCTTCTCAGAAGCCATCCCAGATTTTCTGTTTTGAATAGAGTCCAGTAGAAGTTTCACCCTGGGGCAGTTGCTTCAGGCTGCTTCCAACCTCCTCGGTTCAGTTGGGCAGAGCCTTTGACACTCGTCCAGGGAGCCTAGCAAAGCCCTGCCCTTTGTTCCTCCAGGTGTCCTGAGCCTGGGCTCCCCCCTTCATGTGCTCCTACCCACCCCAGACCCAACCAGAAAGACTTTCCAGACCTGGCCACCCAGGTTTTACTTAAAATATTTATTTAACTACCAGTAAAGTCATTTACAAGCACATTAAGGAAAATGTCAAAAATAGAGGAAAGGATGGTGTTTTGTTTTATTTTTGTCGTTTGGGTTTTTTTTTGTTTTTTTTTTTTGTTTTTTTTTTGGTCTTTTTATTTTAGGACCGCACTCGCACTCGCAGCATATGGAGGTTCCCAGGCTAGAGGTCCAATCAGAGCTGTAGCTGCTGGCCTACACCACAGCCACAGCAACACAGGTTCCTTAACCCACTGAGTGAGGCCAGGAATCGAACCTGCATCCTCATGGATACTAGTCAGATTCGTTTCCACTGAGCCATGATGCAAACTCTGGAAAGAGTTTTTAAAATTCATAGTGTGAGAAATCTAAAGTCAGAAAATTATTTATTTGTTTTTGTTAAAGTATAGTTGATTCACAATGTTGTGCCAATTCCTGCTGCACAGCAAAGTGACTCAGCTATATATATATATACACACATATATACATTCCCTTTCTTATAGTATCTACATCATGGTCTATAACAAGAGACTGGATATAGTTCCATGTGCTGTAAGTAGGACCTCATTGCTTATCCAGAAAATTCCTAAACTCTGGTAGAGAAAGACTCAGGGGCTGCCACCATTGTCTGGCCAGGGACCTGAGCCAAATAGTCATCTCAGAATTCTGGGCAAAGACTGAACTGAAATCTTTCCCTCACAAATGGCACAGGCCATCATGAAAGCTCAGGTAAAAGGAGCACAGACAGGTGGAAACCTCCTGAAGAAAAAAAAAAAAATCTGCATGCTTTAACTCTTCGATTTCCACAGATCCTTAAAAAGATAATTGAGACTAAATGTTGATGGGTGAAATGATGAGAGAAGCTGCCGTTTCACTTTCTGAGGCCAGGTTCACAGAAGCGCACCTCAGCTCCATGGTTTTCTGAAATATAAATAAAGCCCAAGTGAAGCTGAGAGTAAAGTTTTTGAAAGGCAAAGACCCTCTTTTGTATCTGGGATGGATGGTCAACAGGGACCTGCTGTATGGCACAGGGAACTCTGCTCAATGTCCTGTGATAACTAGATGGGAATGGATGTGTGTACTTGTGTGGTTGAATCACTTTGCTGTACAGCACAAATTAACACAACATGGTCAACAAACTACACGTTAATTAAAAAAAAAAAAAAAAAAAAAAAGAGGAGGCGTTCCCATTGTGGCTCATAAGGTTAAGAATCCAGCACGGTGTCCCCGAGGATTTAGGTTTGATCCCTGGCCTCATTCAGTGGGTTAAGGATCCAGATCCTGCGTTGCCGTGCCTGTGGCGTAGACCAGCAGCTGCAGCTCCAATTCAACCCCTAGCCCAGGAACTTCCATAGGCTGCAGGTGTGACCCTAAAAATAATATATCAAATAAATTTTTAAAAGATGAGGGCAAAGCAAAGATCACGTGGCAGGTGTTACTTTGCCAGTATTTGAACCTTGCCATGAAGGAACAACAGTTATGAGCTGACTGGTTTACCCAGAGGTAGGGAAACCAGTCAGCTAATCTGAAGGGGAATTATGCCAAAGCAGTGGAACTACTGGTGGAACTAGTTTTGCTGCAGACTTCCCTGGTAACTTTGGGTGACGCTATTAAGATAACCACCCGGCGTGTAAATGCTGTTAGACATGTTATCATTCCCAGACCAAACGCACCCTTGCTTATGTCATCACAGAACTGGATGAGAGGGAATGAGATGAGTTCCAAGGGTCAAGAAAATACAGGAGAAGAAAAAGATTCTCCAGGAAGAGCCCGAGAAGCACTTGGAGCCCTTGGAGGGTAGCTGGAGAGGTGTTGGAGTCTGCCAACCTTCAGGCTGAAGAGGAGTTTTGCTTTAAATACTCTTTGTTGCTCTGGTTCTTTCAGCAGGGCTGACACAGCAGCATGTTAATTCATGGTGTGCAGCTTTGATGTGTGTGTCTATTTATTTTTTGGCCTAAGAATTTGTAAAATTTCGCAGATGTCTGTTTAAGGAATTGTTTTGCAGAGGCGTAATTCAGCAACAATTTATCCCTGGTGAGATTTGCAGTACCTGCTGAGGAACGTGTAGAATTTCTGCTGTAGAAATGTCACTCCACTCTGTTTAAGTGGGTGTTACAAGGGATCTGCTTATCAAGGATATTAAGAAAGTCCCCTTAGGAAACAGCAGTGGTCTCAGGCCAGCTACGATGGAGTGTCCTTTGTTCCTGCCTGCTCACACAACTGGGCACCGTTGTCGGCCATCACAACCATCCCTGTGTTAGTTACTCTGGTACTTCTCTCCTCAAGCTTTATGAAAACCGTCACTGACTTTTTTCTCAAATGGCAGGTCTCTGTCCTGTCTATCATGGGAACGGTTCTCCCAATTCAAATGAGACTATTATAAACAGTAAAATGAGGGGTTCCCATTGTGACGCAGTGGAAAGGAATCTAACTAGCATCCATGAGGACACAGGTTCGATCCCTGGCCTCGATCAGTGGGTTAAGGATCCGACATTGTCATGAGTTGTGGTGTGGTTCACAGTCGAGGCTTGGATCTGGTGTGGCTGTGGCTGTGGTGTAGGCTAACGGCTACAGCTCCCATTAGACCCCTAGCCTGAGAACCTCCATATGTCATAGGTGTGGCCCTAAAAAAAAAAGAAAAAAAACAGTAAAATGATTAAAAATGAAAAGAAAAAGTCCCTCTACTAAAGGCCAGAAAAAAAAATTCACTTAGAATAATACCAAGAACAAAAATAACTACTATTAAAATATGTGGGCACTCCTGTTATGGCTCAGTGCGTTAAGGATGTTGTCTGTGTGAGGATGCACGTTTGATCCCTGGCCTCACTCAGTGGGGTAAGGATCCCACGTTGCTATGAGCTTTGGCATAGGTCACAGATGCAGCTCGGATCCAGTGTTGCTGTTGCTGTGGCTATGGTATAAGCTGGCAGCTGCATCTCACATTCGACCCCTAGCCTGCGAACTTCCATGTGCTTCAGGTGCAGCCCTAAATAAATAAATAAATAAATAAATAAATAAATAAAATTGCATGATTTCTTCTCAAGTTTTTCCAACATACTTGGGTTGTGTGAAAGTGAACGGGTGTGTTTTTTTAAATTTAGCAAGTTATTCCTTCATTCGTTCGTTCATTCACCAAGCTAATCTGGTATACAAATCTAAAAGCCACAGCCCTGAGGTTCTCCTGTGATGATGTGGGTTAAGGATCTGGCATTGTCACTGCAATGTGCTGTGGCCCAGGAACTGCCGGTGTGCTACAGGTGCAGCCAAAATTTAAAAAATAAAAAAATAAAAGCCGTACCCTCTGCTATCATGAAGGTGTTTTGTCTAGGAAAAGAGGTTTTAAGCTTCTTTAGAAATTTTTTTTTCAGTCTCAACAGAATTCCAATCTATCTATAGTCCCTATATAAGTCAGATAAGTAATGTCTTAGTTGCAGGAACTAATTTCGTAATTTCGTGGATACATTTTTTTCTTTTGGTCTTTTTAGGGCTGCCATGTGGAAGTTCCCAGGCTAAGGGCCGAATGGGAGCTGCAGCGCCGCCTACACCACAACTACAGCCACATGGGATCTGAGCTGTATCTTCAACCTACACCACAGCTCATGGCAACACCAGATCCTTAACCCACTAAGGGAAGCCAGCGATCGAACCAGCATCCTCATGGATACTAGTCAGGTTCATTACTGCTGAACCACAGCAGGAACTTCAGAATTTCATAATTTCAAACTGGTAATAGCTATTTTGAAATATCAATTGTTTTATTCTCTCTGTGCCCACATCATCCCACAGCCCTCCCCAACTCAAGCAGGTGCAGGGCTTGGTTTTTCTTTGCCTGGGGAAGCCTTGCAGAGCAGACAACAGAAGCTGTTCCAAGGCCCTTCCACCCTTTGAAGGGGTCCTAGCCAGGGTTACAGAAAAAATGCCCTCGCAGGAGCTGTGTGATTGTTAAAAATGTGAATCCATGGGTCTCACCTGGTCTCTGGAATCAGAGTCTCTGAGGGTAAGGCCCAGGAAGCTCTTGTAACAAGTTCTTCAGGCGATGAACAGACACATTATAGTTAGAAAATCACTTGACTGAAGGAAAGTTTCAGGTAGGCCAGGGGCGGAGCCAGGACCCAGGTAGCTGTGGAGACCTCAGGTGAAGTGGCATTCGGTTCCTGGCCCCAGCGAAGCCTCCTCCTGCCCATCCTCCCCCATCCCCCCGCCCCCAGCCTCGATAGGCAAGGAAGGAGCATGTGAACGGAACTCATGACACCACTGGAGACTCTGACAGTGAGGGTCAATGTCTCCCCAACGGGCTGCCTTCTCAGCACCCAGCCCTGGATTCTGGACCCCACTGGAGCCTCCCACATTGTGACAGGCCCTTGTGCTCACTGAGCCACCTAGAGTCTCATTGATGGATGGCTGTGACTCAGGTTGGAAAAACTGCACCTAGGCTCTGAGAGCCAGATCACCTGCCCAGAATCCAGCCTATAGCAGCAGAATTGGGGTTTAGGGAGGATGTGGGGAAGAAGGAGGCGGGGCCGCCTCTGTGACCTTGCTCCTTAACTGGCCCCTCTGAGCACAGAGATGGCTCCCGGCTTCCCACTAACAAGACAGAATGCCTAGAATAGGGGCCACTTTCAGGGTCAGCCAAGCAACAGATGAAATAAAAAATGCGAAGTCATGCTGTAACTTGGGAGCCCAGAGAAAATGCATGGCAGGTCACTCACCCTGAGCTTTTGTTTGTCCCTTCACCCGTATGGAGGTTTATCTGCAGGATCAATATCTGGAAGTGGAAATGCTGAGTAGGTACATTTATAATTTCTTTAAAAATTTTTTTCTACCTTATGACCACTTCACTTATTTTTCCCATCCCTGACTGCCACCACCCCCACCTCTGCAACTACAATCTGTTTTCTATGAGCTTGGCTTTTTTATTTGTTTTTTAGATTTTACATATAGGAGAGGTTGTACAGGTATATGTTCTTCTGTCTGCCATATCTCACTGTGCATAATGCCCTCAAGGTCCATCCATGTTGTTGCAAATGGCAAGATTTCCTTTTTTATGGCTAAATAATATGCCATTATGTATATATACCACTACTGCTTTTTTTTTCTTTTTTTTTTCTTTTTTTTCTTTCTTTCTTTCTTTTTTTAATAGCTGCATCTGTGGCACATGGAAGTTCCCCAACAAGGAATCAAATCAGAACAGTAGCCACAGCAACTCTGGACCCGAGCTGACTCTGTAACCTACATTGCAGCTTGAGGCAACACCAGATCCTTAACTCACCAATCGAGGCCAGGGATCAAACCTGCATCCCCACGGACACTGTGTCGGTTTCTTAACCCACTAAGCCACAATGGAAACTCTCATATACCACAACTTTTTTATCCATTCATCCATCAACTGACATTTAGGTTGTCAGCATGGCCTGGCTATTGTGAGTAATGCTACAATGAACATAGAAGTACTTATATGGAGTTCCCGTCGTGGCGCAGTGGTTGACGGATCCGACTAGGAACCATGAGGTTGCGGGTTGGGTCTCTGCCCTTGCTCAGTGGGTTAACGATCCGGCGTTGCCCTGAGCTGTGGTGTAGATTGCAGACGTGGCTCGGATCCCACGTTGCTGTGGCTCTGGCATAGGCCGGTGGCTACAGCTCCGATTCAACCCCTAGCCTGGGAACCTCCATATGCCGTGGGAGTGGCCCAAGAAATAGCAGAAAGACAAAAAAAAAAAAAGTACTTATATGTTTTCAAATTAGTGTTTTTCTTTGGATAAATACCCAGAAGTGGATTGCTGAATCATATGATAGTTCTATTTTTAATTTTTTGAGGAACCTCTATACAATCTTTCCACAGTGGCTGCATCGATTTACATTCCCACCAACAGTGCACAAGGGTTCCTTTCTCTCCACATCCTTGCAACACTCATTTGTTGTCTTTTTGGTCATAGCCATTCTAACAAATGTGAGGTGATATCTCATTGTGGTTTTGATTTGCATTTCCCTGATGTTGAGCATATATATATATATATTTTTTTTTTTTTCTAATGGTATCAACAACCTTTACTGTTTGCAAAGAGAAGTAGAAGAAGAAAGGATAGGACAGCTTTGGCTTCTCGGGCCACTCCACAGACTTGGTCACAGACCTGGAAAAGATGGAGCATCATTTTATTCCAAGTGTTGGCCATCTACATGTCTTCTTTGGAAAAATATCTGTTCAGAACTTCTGAATTTTTTCTTAATCAGGTCGTTTTCTGTTGAGGTGTATGAGTTCTTTATATATTTTGGATACTACCCCTTATCAGATATATGATTTGCAAATATTTTCTCCCATCCCACAGGTTGCCTTTTCATCTTGTTGATGGTTTCTTTTGAGGTGCAGAAGCTTTTTAATTTGATGTAGTCCCACTTGTTTATTTTTACTTTTGCTATTACTTTCAGTATCAAATTTGAAAAAAATCACCAGGACCTAATGTAATGTGGGAGCTCACCACTTATGCTTTCTTCTAGGATTTTTAGTTTCAGGTCTTACATTTCAAGTTTTTAATCCATTTTTGTTTGTCTGTTTGTTTTTGGCTCCGCATGCCACATGTGGAAATTCCTGGGCCAGGGATTGAAACCTTCGCCACAGCAGTGACCCAAGCCACTTCAGTGACAATGCTGGATTCTTAATCTGCTTTGTCACAAGAGAACTCCTCCATGTAGCCATTTAAATGATCGTGGATAAGTGTATTCATGGTATAGGAAAATATTCGTGAAAATTTGCTGAGTTTTTAGAAGGTAAATAAATGAACAATATGCATTGAATTTTATCATTTAAAAAAATATAGGGATATAGAAAAAGTCTGTGGTTTACCAAAAATTTGACAGTATTGCTAAGGTAAAATTATGGTATTTTTTCTTTTTTTTTCTTTCTTTTTTCTTTTTTTAGGGCCATACCTGCAGCATATGGAAGTTACGAGGTAAGGGGTGGAAAAGGAGTTAACAGCTGCTGCCCCACATCACAGCCATAGCAATGAGGTATCCAAGGGGCATCTTCAACCTACACCACAACTCACCAAAACATCAGATCCCCAACCTACTTAGCAAGGCCAGGGGTGGAACCCACATCCTCATGGATACTAGTTGAATTTGTTTCTGCTGCACCACAACAGGAATTCCAATTACGGTATTTTTAATCTTTCGATTTATCTATATTTTCTGATTTTTTTTTCACAATGAGCATGTATTATTTATGTAGTTAATGGAACAAAAAGAGCTGGGGAACAGATTGTGGTCCCTGAAAAACATTTCCTACTAAAAGGAAGCAAGGTTTCTGAAAGAAGATGTCGAAAGGATCTTGTCAAATGAATTTAGGAGCCATTGATGGAAGAATTTGGACTTCGATAAGAATAAACTGCAGAGGTTTAAAACCCATTGAGTTTGCTACATTCATGCATTATTAACAGTAATTTAAAAAGAATTCTCAGGAGCTCACACTGGGGTGCAATGGGATCAGCAGCATTTTGGGAGAGCTGGGACACGGGTTCAATTCCCAGCCCAGCACAGTGGGTTAAGGATCCTACATTGCTACAGCTATGGCTTAGTTCGACATGGCACCTCAGATCTGATCCCTGGCTAGGGACCTCCATATGCTACAGGGCCGCCAAAAAAGGAAAAAAAAATTTTTTTTTAATTCTCTTGATGGGGGTGGACTTAGGGATTTTTTATTCCAAAAACTAATAAATAAAAGAAGTAAACATCCTCCTGGCTCTTTTATACAAACTGTACCACAGGGTAACCCCTATTTGGCCAGATAATTCTTTTTATTAGAGTATAGTTGATTTACAGTGTTGTGTCAATTTCTGTTGTACAGCATAGTGACCTGGTCATTCATACATATACACACACACACACACACACACACACACACACTCCTTTTCTTATATTATCTTCCATCATGTTCTACCCAGAGATAGATACAGTTCCCTGTGCTGTACAGTAGGAACTCATTGCTCCCTGTTTTAAATGTAATAATTTGTGTTTACTAGCCCCAAACTCTCCATCCATCCCACTTCCTCCCCCCTGCCCCCTGGCAACCACGGGTCTGCTCTCCATGTCCGTGATTTGTTTCTGTTTTGTAGTTAGGATCCTTGGTGCCATATTTTAGATTCCATGTTAAGTGATATCATGTGGTATTTTCTTTTTGAGAGAAGTATTCCAGCTAATCGGTGGAGAAGGAAATGGTAGAATGGGACTATCACCATGTCGTAAACCCTTGTGAAGAATACATTTAGGTAATGATCCTTAATGGCCACTAGCATCACAAGGAAGAAAGACACCCCCACAAGATGTGCCTTCAAGTTTGTTGGTTTTTTTTCTTTTTCTTTTTTTGGCTGTGGCATGCAGCAGCTTCATGTGGGAGCTCAGACCAGAGACTGAACCCGGGCTGCAGCAGTCCTAAAAGCACCAAGTCCTAACCACTAGACCACCAGGAAACTGGGGGGGCCTCCAGATGGAAGTATACAGCACTGCCCATGATGTACCCTTGCACCCCAATCCAACCTAGATCCACTCAGACCCCCTGACCTGGTCCCAGGAGCAACAGGGGACAGAGGAACTGCTAGACTGTCATTCAACAATCATCAGCTAATGTAAATGACCAAATGTAGGGTGTGGGGAATTACAGAGGACAAATCATCCAATTTTATCCAAAATAGAAGAGAAAAAACTTACAAATAGAGGAAACTTGAGAGACATTTCAACCAAATGTGACGTGAACTTTTGAACCATGACCTAAATAAAGTAAATGTCAGATTACATTCAGGAGACCATCGGAAAAGGGTGCCCCCACTGGATATTCAATGAGATTAAAGAACTGCGGACAATTTTTTTTAATTGTGCTTATGTTTTTACTCTTAAAGGGACATATTAAAATGATTACAAACACAATGATACAATGTCTGGGATTTTCTTCAAAATAGTGCAATGAGGATCAACTATCCTTCAACAAACCTTTAAAAAATGAAGAAAAAAAACAATCCAAGTAGTTCCTACTGTGGTGCAATGGGATCGGCAGAGTCTCTACAGCACCAGGGCACAGGTTCAATCCCCTGGCCTGGTACACTGGGTTAAAGGAGCTGGCTCATCATAGTTTGCAACTCTGGCTGGGATCTGATCCCTTGCCTGGGAACTCCGTAAGCCCTGGAGTAGCCAAAAATGAAAGAAAGAAAAAAAAAATGCAATAAGCCAGTGGAAGTGGCTGAGGGTATACTTGAAAAGCCATGAGTTGATTGTTGTTGAATCAAAGTTCCAAGTGCATAGAGCTTTCTTATACTACTTTCCATCATTTTGACTTTTGGAAACATTTGAAATTTTCCATAATAAGACAATTAAGAGAAACGATGATGTGGAGGAGTGTGAGGTACCAAGCACCGGGCCTAAGATAGAATCAAGGATGTTTCTGTACAAGGGCATATAGCCAATATTTTGTAATAACTGTAAATAGAAAGTAACCTTTCAAAATTGTATAAAAAATAAATGTAAAAATTGTTTTTGGAGTTCCCATTGGGGCTCAGCGGGAATGAACCCAACTAGTATCCATGAGGATTGGGGTTTGATCCCTGACCTTGTTCAATGGGTTAAGGATTCTGAGTTGCTGTAGCTGTGGTGTAGGCTGGCAGCTGCAGCTCGGATTCGACCCCTAAGCCAGGAACTTCCATATGCTGTGGGTAAGGCCCTCAAAAAAATTTTTTTTTTGTTTTTAAAAGGGAAAAGATAATGATACTTGCCTCACCCTACCCCACTCCCCCTGAAAACAAGAGTGTGGTCAGGTAAGTCCTGTCAGCTTTTCTTGTGGATGGCAGGGAAGGGGAACTGAAAAGACTGAGGGGCAACTTCTGTAAGTCTGAAGGCCCTAGGGTTTGAGCCAGTGACCACAGCTTTGGAGGGAGGTGGGGGTTAGGATGAGGGTGGTGACTAGCTGAGGCCTGTAGCTGATAGTGAAAAAATAAAAGCCAAGACTTGGGTGTGAGTCTAAGGGCTCAGCAGCTGCAGGCCTGTTTCTATTAGCCTGTGAGCGTCTCTGAGCAACAAACCTGTAAGTAATCGTGCGTCTTAATGGGTAGAAAAAGAGCTATTTCGCTTATTTAACGAACATGGATTACACACATGATGTCTGCTAGCTAAGGTGGACTCAGAAAAACAGCAAAGACAATCCCGGCCTTGAAGAAACTCAAGTAGTTGAAGACTAAAAACTGTATTTAGAAAGCAGTAGTGCTGGCACCTCATTATGCATAAGCATAACATACACAAGCAACGTGCAAATTAGGAGCACCCAAGTTTGCTTTTAGGAACTGGGGAAGGTTTCACAGAAGAAATAGCTTTGGAGTTAAACCTTGAAATTGAAGTTGGTGTTTGCCAGGACAAGAGCCAGGAGCAGGTTGATTTCAGAAAGTAGGAAATGATTGTGCCAGATGTAGCATGAAACTGCAAAGGCCTCTTCTGGAAACTACAAGTATTTGTTTTGCTACAGCAAATCATGGCTGTCCTTGGCCATTTCCTAGCCTGCCATGACCAGCATAACTGATCTCCCTATTCTAGGCCTGGGACAAGAAGAAGAAGGTCTCAAGCCCTGGGATCCTTTCAGCCTTTGGAAAACTAGTTTCCTAATGGGAAAGGGAGAGGAGATCCAATTTCAAGAAAAACTTATGGGTTGTGGGCTGCATTTTGGAGCAGCATCTTAAAACACTCAGTCCAAGAAAGGCTTAACAACAGAGGACTCATGAGAGCGTGTAAGGCCCAACAAAACGCCTGATGTGAGTGGTAGCAACCTACTTCCTGCGATTACAGGTCCTTGTACAAAAAAGGAAGATGAGTCAGTCAGAAATCAGTGTTCTAAACCTCTTTTCCTGCTAAGACTTCCTTTCCAGAGCAGTTTCATGTGCACTATCACCCGATTTTTATTTCCAAACAACAAATTTTCTTTTTATATTTAATGCTGTACCATTTAAGTGCTCATCTGAACAAGTAGTGCGATGCAATGACTTCAATACTAAAGATTATACATAAAATACTGAAATCGGTAACATAAAGTATCTGGAAAAGACGTGTAGCTTTGGAGTTTCTAAACTAATTTTCAAAGTTTTAGATAAGCAAGGCCTTCGCCATGTGCCTCGCACAGTAAATTCTTCATAAACATCCGTTCGGCGATTTTACACAACAGCGCTCCCACGCCTCCGGCCGGTTAGCAAAGAAGCTTCCCGTTTCTGCGGCGGTCACTTCCCCCGGCTTCGTTCAGCGTGCTACAAGTCCCGTTGCACAAACTCGGCCACTGGCCACGGGGTGACGCGGCTTGGCGCAAACTGTCGCGTCATTCGCTCACACCCGAGCCTTGGTCCGCAGGCTCCCCGGGTTCCGGGACCTCCAAGCGGCAGAAAGGTGGAGACGCTCTCAAGCACTGGAAGATCTCCGCCCGAGCGCACCTCACTGGGGTCTGCAGGGGGGGAGGAACTGGCCCAGGCCCCGCCCCCGCCCCTCCGCCGCTCCGCCAGGTGCGCGTGCGCCGCAGCCCCGCCCTCGCCGCGCCCCTCCCGTCCCTCCTCCAGGTGCGCGTGCGCCGCGGCCCCGCCTGCCGCCCGGACTCTCTTTTCCCGGGCTCGGCCGCCGGCGGCCGCTTCTCTGCTCTCCTCAGAGCCCTTGTACGCGCGCTCCCTCCGGCCCTCCGGGAGTCGCCCGGCGGCAGGGGCCATGGCGTGGCGGCGGCGGCGGCTCCAGGCCCGCGGCGCGTTGGCGCTGCTAGCGCTGGCCCTGTGCTCCCCCGGCGCCCGGGGCCGGGCACTCGAGTGGTTCTCGGCGGTGGTGAGCACCGAATACGTGGACCCGCAGACCAACCGGACCGTGCGGAGCGTCTCGGAAAGCGGCCGCTTCGGCGACAGCTCGCCTAAGGAGGGCGCGCACGGCCTGGTGGGCGTCCCGCGCGCGGAAGACCGCGACCCCGAGGGCTGCGAGCCCTACACGCGCTTCCTCGTGCCCGGCGTTCAAGGGGCCGCGCCTTGGGTCGCGCTGGTGGCGCGCGGGGGCTGCACCTTCAAGGACAAGGTCTTGGCAGCGGCTCGAAGAAACGCCTCGGCGGTGGTCCTGTACAACGAGGAGCACTACGGGAACTTCACTTCGCCCATGTCCCACGCGGGTGAGGTGCCGGGGCGCGGGGACGGAGTGGGTGTCTGCGCCGCGGTCCCGGCCGACGGCCGGGTCCTCAGACCCTACCCCGAGGGGCAGCAGCAAGGAGGGCTAGAGGCGGGACAGCGATGGGCTCCCACTGTCGGGAACCACGGGGGAAGCTCTAGGTTTACTGGGTGTGACCCCCCCCCACACACCCCGGGTGCTCTTAGGAGGGAGACCAGCCTTCGAACAAGATTAAATCTTCTCCCTGGGTCCTTCAGGTCAAGAGAAGTGTCTTCTGCAGGGCAGTGGGAAGAACGGAAGAAATTAAAACCCACTGGAGGAGGATGGTGGTTCTCACGGATAGAAAGTCTCCTGGTTCCTAATCGTGGGTCCCTTGCCAGGCGGCCTCGCCCCGAGGCAGGTGGAGCAGGAGTAGGAGCATTCCAGGGTCTGGCTTTCTTCGCTTTCCTAAAACATGTCAATATGCTAAACCTGGAGTCAGAAAACCTGGCCTTAAGTTGGGGTACTGTTTTCTCACGTGCTAAATAGAAGGTTGCAGTGCTGGCTCTACTCCCAGTCCGATTCTTTGAGGCTTGAGTTTAGAGGAAAATTTTTAAGTTGCAATCATACTTTTTGCCAGGCGACCCTTCCCACATACACGATTCTCCAGGGCAGCAGGTCACATCTTCTAGAAGTCGTGAGAGTCTAGGAGGCATATTTTGCAAGGGTATCATTCTTAGAACTGAAATCCAAGTAATAATTTGATCATCAGTGAACATGGCAGTATTTCTGTGAGGCCTTGTGAGAGCAAGAGTCATTCTGAACTTAATGTGATTAAAATCTTTCTTTAAAGTTGCTGCTGCTGCAAGTCAGAGCCTTTTTTCTGTGCTTTTATTTTGTTCTGTTTTAGCCTCTTTAATGCAGTTTCAGAATCTGCCCGGTAAAGTGAGGACAGAAAAGTGACTTTAGATTTGGCTGATTTTAGCAGAATGATAGGAACATAAGTCCATTAGGAGGTGAGGAAGTGGGGACTCAAGGTGGTTGGCTGTAAGGGTTCAGGAGGGGTTTGAGAAATGGGCATAAACTGTAGGCCAGGGCGGGGTGGGGGAGCACAGCAGCAAGGCATGTTGAAATTGGATGGAGCAATCTGGTACGGATCTCTGATGGCCAGGAGGTCACCGAAAGAGTCTGGCCTTTGAGAAGGAAGGTGGCTGTGTCCTGGATACTTGGGGGTTGACCTCAGAAAGGAGAGGGGAAATTCCTCAGTTAACAACAGAGAGGAAGTGGGTTTGGAGAGGAAATGGGAACAGATGTCCTCATGGTGGCATTGAGTGAGGCACCACCTTTGGTGCAGTTATTCCAATTGTGCTTTGGACCCAAGTCATGTTACCTCAAGACTGCAGTGAAAAGTCCTGTCGGGTTTTACACAGCATCCCAGATACAGCCAGTAGACAGGGTTCCATCAAAGAAAGCAGGCAGGCAGCCTGTGAGGGTTCTCTAATGCTGGGTCCTTGCCAGCACGTCTGAGTTTACCTCTGTTTTTTGGCGGTGCCAGTGGCATGCAGAAGTTCCCAGGCCAGGAGTTTCCTTGTGGCTCAAGGGTAGCGAACCAGACTAGTATCCATGAGGATTTGGGTTTGATCCTTGGCCTCACTCAGTGGGTTAAGAGTCTAGTGTTTCTGTGAGCTGCTGTGTAGGTCACAGGTGCAGCTCTGATTCAGTCCCTAGCCTGAGAATTTCCATGTTGCAGGTGTGGCCCTAAAAAAGAAAAAAAAAAAGTTCCCAGGCCAGGGATTGAACCAGTGCCACAGCAGTGACAGTGCTGAGTCCTTAACTGTCAGGCCACCAGGGAACTCTCTGAATCTACTTCCTAATGTGGGCTCACCCCACCCACAGCAGTTCTTTTCCAGCCCACAGTTTTCTGTTAACTGCATTTTTCGATAATAACATTTACATCTTTCCAGCTAGGGAGTTCCCATGGTGGCACAGCAGAAATGAATCCAACTAGTATCTATGAGAATGTGGGTTTGGTCCCTGGCTTCGCTCGGTGGGTCAGGTATCCGGCAGTGCCGTGAGCTGTGGTATAGTTTGCAGATATGGCTCAGATCTGGCGTGGCTGTGGCTGTGGCATAGGCTGGCAGCTGCAGCTCCTGTTGGACCTCTAGCCTGGGTACTTTCATATGCCACGAGTGTGGCCCATAAAAAAAGCAAAAAAAAAAAAACCTTTTCAGGCTAATAGCATTTGTTCTAATCATGGTTCAGCAACATGCTTCCTTGTATTTTAACATCTAATTTTTTTTTTTAAGTGCGAAAGTTCCCAGTGCAGAGTCAGGTACTTTTAACCCCATTTTACAGATGAGAAAACTAATGCCCAAAGAATTTCAGTGACTGGCCTTTGGTACCATGGTGATCTATGACCAGATCATTCTCTGTTGTGGGGGCCTGTCCTGGCCTCTACCCATGAGTACCAGCACACCCGGGCAGCTGTGACAACCAAAAATGTCTCCAGATGTGGCCAAATATCCGGGAGGCAGAAAGAGTGATAATATCAGCCAATATTTTGAACCACTGACTTAAAGAGAGACTAATCTGGTAGCAGTGTCACCAGAGGGTTAAACAGAGGGAAAGCTGGGAACAGGGGACGCACCTGTGGTCCAAGCAGAAATGTAAGGGCCTATACCACAGTGGTAACTATTAGTGGGAAAGAATGACCCTGTCATTCTCAGAACTCTGCCCTCTGGGGACCAGGGTACAGATGTGTCATGGCTTTTTTTTTTTTTTTTTTTTTTTTTTTTTTTGGCCGCCTCACACCATATGGAATTCTCAGACTAGAAATAAGAACGGAAGAGTTCCTGTCATGATTCAGTGGTTAACAAATCTGATTGGCATCCATGAGGACGCAGTTTGATCCCTGGCCTTGCTCAGTGAGTTAAGGATCCGGCATTGCCATGAACTGTGGTGTAGGTTGCAGATGCGGTTCGGATCCTGTGTGGCTGTGGCTGTGGCTATGCCCCGCAGCTGTAGCTCTGATATGACTCTTAGCCTGGGAACCTCTATATGCCTAGGGTGTGGCTCTAAAAAGCAAAAAAAAAAAAAAAGATTAGGAATGGAGTAAGCAGAATTAAGTCAGAAGAGGAACCAGCTTTGACTTGAATTTGAAGTGTCATGCCGAACCTTAACGACTGCTCAGACTTGGGTTTCTTGTGTTTTGTCAGAATGTGGCCAGAGCCAGCAGAAACCAGTGATCATCGGTTCTGTGTTGCTGTGTGACACTGGGACACTATGAAATAGGTCAAGGTGGCTGCTGGTAGACTCCAGTCATGATGGTCTCCTCCCAAGTCTCAGAATATCAACATTTTTTCTTAAACCTGTTGCTTGACGACTAGAATCCAGTATAAGACATTTGTGTTTAAATCGGTAATTTGGGGGGTTCTAAAATAAATCATGACTTAATTAGGACAGCTATAAGGATTGCTAGTCAAATGCCTAAAGCCAGTTCCTTTTTCTTTGGCAGATAGATAGATACAGAACAGCTACGCTGGGCCAAGTATGGCACCTGCTTGAGGGTAGAAATGCCTAAGACCACTGCAGACTTTGAGGAGTTCACAGCCAATAAACAGACCTTTTTAGGCATTATGGGAGCCATAAACAGACCTCCCTAGGCAATAACGGTTTGGACCATGAGAGCATTATATGCACAGGTGCTTAGAAAGCATCAAGGAAGGGCACCTGATACAGATCATGCAAACATGATAAGTTAGTTTGACCATGAATGTAAGAACTGAGATAAGTCAAATCATGGAGGCAGAAGCCGGGTGGGGGAGAGAATATGGAAGTTAAGTTATTGGAAAACAAGAAGCAACCATGGGTTTCTCTTGCTGGAACTTCAGAGTGTATTTCTTGTTTGCTGCATCAGTTTTCTAGAACAGAAATCTAATCCACTACTTTAAATATTTTAAGAGTTCCCATCTCCTTCAAGAGAGTGTTGAAGTCCACTTGAAATAGTTTCCTTGGGAGGAGACATGGTACCCTGGACTCGAATGTGACCCTCCAGAATTTTGAAGCTGTTGACCAAGATGGATTTTTTTGGTTGTTGTTTTCTTTTGAGAAGGCGATAAGGGGAACTGTTATTTGGCAAGTAGGTTTATGATCACGTGCTGTGTACAGGACCTTGCTCTGAGTGTAGGACAGAAACAGACTGCCTTCCAGGAGTGTTCCTGTTAGTGGTGGGGTCTCTGGGGACTTGGGGCCGTGGGGGGCAGCGGCGGCGGCAGGCAGGCAGGCGCTACACAGGATGCTCCTTTTTGGCCAAATGTGATTGGTAGCGATGTGAGGCCATGGGAAGAAAAACATTCAAGGGGCTCTTTGTTCCCCTGCCCCAAGACTGAGTGTGCCTTCTGTGAGGAAATTCGGCTGCTTGGTTTGGAAATCAGCTGTGACTTGCTCTCATGTGCCACCAGCCCCCTCCCCCCCCCCGCCCCCTTCCAGGACTGTCTGGGGAGGGTTACTCCGCTGCCCTGCACCAGTTATCCCCAAACAGGCCCCCCAAAAGCCAGTCACAGGATAGAAGTCTTCATTCTGAGTTTAATATAAAGTCGTTTCCAGAAGCCATCTTACTACTGTAATTAGAGTATAGCAAATGGTTTAGCCCTTAGCCCAGACTATATATATATATATATATATTTTTTTTTTTTTTTTTAATGATTTCTTGTAACTTAGCGAACTAAGAATTTCCTCGGTGAAAACTTTCTGATGCTGGAGATGTTTTCAGTTTAAGGTGTCCTTCTGATAATCGTGGAGTGTCTGCAGCCTCTCCCTTGAGGTTTCCAGTGTTCTCAGCACTGGAAATATTGAATATTGAAATATTCATTCAACAAGTATTTATGAAACACTAATGTGCTGGGTTCTTTGTGCTGCACAGGGGATAATGGGATAAATGGGATGCCTGGATGTATATTTAGTCACTAACCAAACCGGACCAGTCACCACCCCAGATAGGCTTTTGTGATGGTCTCGCAGCCTCAGAAAGCTCCCGTCTTTTGCTTGGTGACCTCTTCCTTGTCCATCTTCCTCTCACTTCCCAGCGAAAGAGTCCCCTCCCACCCCAAGGGAAATGACTGCAACCTTTCTGCAGCTTTTTTGTTATTCCACGTTCCTGCTAAATAAGTGACAGTCCAAAATAGAAAAGTTCTCGTCCCCATTTTACAGCTGAAGAAATATTCTCAGAGGACCAGTCCTTGGTTGTCAGGGAGATTTGAACCCAGCCCTTGTGGCCTGTCTGGCCACCCAGACACCACCCCCCCCCCGCCCCCGCATCAAGGGGGCAGGGCAGAGGTACCCCTAGGAGCTGGGTCTCCAGGCCCTGAAACAAGAGGGGGAGTGAACAACTCTTTTAAGGTTCCTCTGCCCTTGTCTGTAAAATGATAACTCACCTTTTTCTGCCTCCAGTGAGATGTCCAAGTGCTTCAGAGTTGACTTTCCCCATCAACACCGAGAGATCATTGTATCAGTACCATGGCATAGAAACTGTCTTGTTTTCTGTTAAAAAAGGAGGAGCCAGATACCTGGGATTCACGAGACTGATCTTTCTACTTTAGTCGGTGCTTGAGATTTTCCAGCAAAGGAAATTTAATTTATAGGAAAGGCTCGCAGACTGATGAAGTGCCCCATAACCATAAGTGTTGAAGCTTTCATCCTTGTTGCTATGTTTGTCTCGAGGCCACTAGATGTTGATTCCCTGTAGGCAGGAAATGCCTTCTCCTTAGTGAGTCTCCCCAGGGATGGCAGACAGCCATGGTGCTCGCTAAGTGACACTTTTAGGGCTAGGTCATGGGATTGGCCTCCAGACAGGAGCCACTGGAGAAGGGTGCCCTTCTGGTGTTTCAGTAACTAAATCCCGACAGACAGCCGAGGGTCATGGCAGATTTGCTACAGATTAAATTTCTCTCTTGGGTAAAATAGTATTAGGGTGTGGTGTCAGTGTAGTGCCAGTGAACAGTCTTTAAATGTATTTTTTATTTTATTATTATTATTTTTTAAATGTATTTTTATTATTTTTTTGTCTTTTTAGGGCCACACCTGCAGCACGTGGAGGTTCCCAGGCTTGGGGTTGAATGAGGTGCTGTAGCCGTCGTGTCTACACCACAGCCACAGCAACGCCAGATCTAAGCCACCTCTGTGACCTACACCACAGCTCATGGCAACCCTGGATCCTTTAACCCACTGAGTGAGGCCAGGGATTGAACCTGCATCCTCACGGATACTAGTCAGATTCGTTTGCACTGAGCCACAATGGGAACTCCCCAAATGTATTTTTTAAAATTAAATTTTGAGTAGGTAATAAGTACACTTGGTAGAGAATTTTAATTCTGTCCCACTCCCCCTGCCCCCCAGGCAGTCAGGGTCCCCAGTCTCTGCGGTGGTCTTCAGGGTAGTCTGTATTGATACGACCATGGGGACCTCTTGTCCACAGTTTTATACACTGCTTTCTTTCTCTTGTTTTCAGTACTGTCAGCATTAACAGAACCGCTGCCTTCATCTGTGTACACATACTATAATTTATATATTTTCTTACTGGTGGACTTTTAAATTGTGATCCCTAAAACTTAGGGAAAATGTTGCCAATGAACCTCTTTAACAGTTCCTCCTGTGTGCATACACAAGTCTATCTGGGATTAAGTTCTCAGATGTGGAATTGCTGGGTCAAGGAGACACGTGCATTTAAAAACCTGTTAATAGCCATTGCCCTCCATACCGGATTGTAATCATTCACTACCCCAGCAAGAGTGCAGATTTGTGCTCTTTAATCCTGCCAGTATGGTGCGTCAGACTTTTTGATGTTTGCCAGTCTTTTAGGTTTAATGTTTTCATTTGTAACATATCTTTTCATATGTTTAAAATCCATTTGTTGGAGTTCCCATTGTGTCTCAGTGGGTTAAGAACCTGACACCGTGTCCGTGAGGTTGCAGATTTGATCCCTGGCCATGCTCAGTGGGTTAAGGATCCAGCATTGCCGTGAGCTGTGGTGTAGGTCACAGGTGGAGCTTGGATCTCAAGTTGCCATGGCTGTGGCGAAGGTCTTAATTGCAGCTCTGATTCGATCCCTAGCTTGGGAACTTCCATATGCCGCAGGTGTGGCCCTAAAAAGAAAAAAAAAAATCCATTTGTTGAGGGGTGACCATAATGTGTACAGGATTTCTATTTCGAGGGTGATGAAGGTGTTAGGGATTAGATAGTGGTAGTGGTACCTTTAGGAGTATACTGAAAACCATCAAATCATACACATTTAAAGGGTGAATTTTATGTTGTGAATTACATCTCACTGAAGCTGCCGGCTTTTGGGTTTTTTTTTTTTTTAAATCCCTTTTGTATTTTATTTTCTGCAAAGTGACCTCATTTCCTTGATTTTTCTGTTGCTCTCTTTCTTAGAGGAAATGAGTTTTTTGTTTTTGTTAGGTTACATGTATTTTCCCCCTGTGGACCATATACTCTTTTGATCAGGAATCTTTGATTTTTGCTTTCTTTTAGCCAGGGCAGAAAATTTTTGTCTTTATATAGTTGGTTAGTTGGTTAAATCTTTTTCTTTAGTGTATTTTTTCAGTAACCTCTGAGGCGATTTTTCACACTTGGAAAAGTTTTTTAATAGCATTTTTTAATTCCTTTGTTTCTTCTGGCTCTTTTGTATTTTCTTTTTTTTATATATTTAAATCTTTGATTTGGTGGGAATTTATTTGGGCATAAGTTGAGAGGAAGGGATGCAGCTTTTTTTATCCTTGGGTGAAAATTGCAGTCACACTGGTTTTTAAAAAAATTATCCATTTTACCCCATTGATTTGAACTTCCACTTGTATCATTTACTGAATTTTTTCATGTATTTGCGTCTGGTTTCTGGACTTCTCTCCCATCCTGGTTATCATCATGTGCTACTTGAATTCCTTTGACATAAAGGCTTGTCCTGGTTTTACTCTTTACAAAGTTTTCCTGATCTTTTTTTTTCTTTTTACAGCCGCACCTTCGGCATATGGAGGTTCCCAGGCTAGGGGTCAAATCGGAGCTGCAGCTGCCGGCCTACGCCACAGCCACAGCAATGCTAGATCCTTAACCCACTGAGCAAGGCCAGGGATTGATCCTGCATCCTCATAGAGTCTATGTCAAGTTCTCAATCCAGTAAGCCACAGTGGGAACTTCTTCCTGATTATTCTTATTTTTCCCCCAAGTGAACTTTTTTAAGGTTTTTTAAATCCTACTAATAATTTAAGAAATAAATTTCTAGATGAGTCATCTAAAATTGCTATGTTATCCTATTTTATTTCTCTCTTACTTTTGTCTTATGTCTTCTCAGGCCCTTGGGGCAACGTGAAATAATAGTGATCATAGTAGAAATCCTCCGACTGCCTCCCAGAGTTAATGAGATGCTTTCAGCGTACCTGTTTTTTTTTTTTTTTTTTTTTTTTTTTTGTCTTTTTGCCATTTCTTGGGCCGCTCCCTCGGCATATGGAGGTTCCCAGGCTAGGGGTCGAATCGGAGCTGTAGCCACCAGCCTAGGCCAGAGCCACAACAATGCGGGATCCAAGCCGCATCTGCGACCTACACCACAGCTCACGGCAATGCCGGATCGTCAACCCACTGAGCAAGGGCAGGGACCGAACCCGCAACCTCATGGTTCCTAGTCGGATTCGTTAACCACTGCGCCACGACGGGACCTCCCTCAGCGTACCTGTTAACATTTCAACACAAGTGAAATTGGTCTGCGTGGTTCTTCTGTTGGTATTTTGTTACCATTTTTGGTTTATTATCTTGGAAATAATTTTAAAGATCTCCTTTTTATTTTTTTTTAATCTGCTGTGAATACTTTATTTTTGTCTTTTTTTAGGGCCACACCCATGGCATATGAAGGTTCCCAAGCTATGGGGTCGAATCGGGGCTACAGCTGCTGGCCTACACCACAGCCACAGCAATGAGGGATCTGAGCCGTGTCTTCGACCTACACCACAGTTCAGGGGGGCAACGCCCAATCCTTAACCCACTGAGCAAGCCAGGAATTGAACCTGTGTCCTCATGAATACTAGTCAGGTTCATTAACCACTGAGCCACAACGGAAACTTGTGCTGTGAACACTTTAAATGTCATTCATGTTACCTGCTCTGTTGAAAGATTTGGAGGTAGAATTCACCCGTGAAACAGAACCGGGAGTCAGGGGTTAGGTGGGGGCTCTTGCTTTCTAGGGGGTAGTTCTTTATGATTTATCCTACTCATGGAAGCAGTCTCCTCTCTGGAAACAGATCCTCCTTGAACAGGATCCATTTCATCACAGTTTTCAGTTGTATATGCAGGAAGCTCAACTGTCTCTGTATCTTATTTTGTCTTCCTGTTGATTTCTTTGTTCTTTCCTCCAGGAACTGGAGATACAGTGGTCATTATGGTTAGCTACCCAAAAGGAAGAGAAATTTTGGAGCTGGTGCAAAAAGACATTCCAGTCAAAATGACCATAGGGGTTGGCACCCGCCACGTCCAGGAGTTCCTCAGTGGTCAGTCAGTGGTGTTTGTGGCCATCGCCTTCATCACCATGATGATCATCTCCTTAGCCTGGCTAATCTTTTACTATATCCAGCGCTTCCTGTATACGGGCTCTCAGTTTGGAAGTCAGGTAATCATGGATAACTCTTTCTATATTTGGTTTTAATTTTTTTTTTGTCTATAGTTGCTTTTCAACGATAGTTCCTAAATATTTCCCCTGCATGTTGCTAGAAGGTATTGGGCAGTATTCTTAATTTCATTATCACTCAGTATCTAAGTGTTGGCGTTCCCTGCTGGCGCAGCAGGTTAAGTATCTGGCATTGCCATTGCAGTGCCTGGAGTCACTGCTGTGGCACGGGTTCAGTCCCAGGCCCAGGAACTTCTACGTGCCATGGGCGTGGCCCCCCAAAAAAAGAAAAAAAGAAGAGAAACTTTAGGTATTCATAGGCGGGGGTGGGGTGGGGTGGTGACATAAGTTTTAAATTAGAATGAATTAAACTTTCTGTCCTAGGGGAAATGAGTTACCTTTAAACCCAGGTCACGTTCTGTCCCTGCAGAGTCCTCTGACCTTTCCAGACGTAAAGGGATGACAAAAGGCTGTGGGGTAGAGGAACTGGGGTCTACCAGGCCTCCCCTCTTTATTCCGGAGCTGCAGTCAGAGCTGTTGAAGAACCAGAGGCGTCCCCAGGTGGCCTCTGGACCCCACACTCACCTTGTTGCCTTGAGAATTGCCCTCGGGGCTCTCTGAGCAAAGGATGGTCATTTCTGGGTCAGCGTCCCTCTCTGACCACGCAGCCCCTTCCTTTTAGGGTCATTAACAGCTGTGAATGTGTCACTCCCCATCCTCAACTGACTACTATTTAAACATAAGTTTGGTTTCTTCTTCAGACATGGAATCGAAAATAAGTAGGAGTTCCCATTGTGGTTCAGCAGGTTAAGAACCCACAATAGTTTCTGAGAAGATGTAGTTTCTCTCCCTGGCCTCGCTCAGTGGGTTAAGGATCTGGTGTTGCTGCAAGCAGTGGTGTAGGTAGCAAGTGCAGCTCAGATTTAATGTTGCTGTGGCTGTGGTGTAGGCTGGCAGCTGTAGCTCTGATTTGGTCCCTATCCTGGGAACCTCCATAAGCTGCAGGTGTGGCTGTAAAAAGAAAAGGAAAAAAGAAAAAGTATTCTTGGAGTTCCCTGATGGCCTAACAGTTAAGGATCTGGTGTTGTCACTGCTGTGACATGGGTTCCATCCCTGGCCCAGGAACTTCCACATGCCTTGGGTGCAGCCGATAAAAGGAAAAGTATTCTTTAACAAACAGCTCCGTGAGGCTGTTCTGAACATTTGGACTTTAATGGTAATTTTTTAACAGTTATTCTCATTGTAGTTATTTAACTTTGCTTTTTTATTTTTTCTGTCTTTTAGGGGCTGCACCCGTGGCATGTGGAGGTTCCCAGGCTAGGGGTTGAGTCGGAGCTATAGCCGGTGGCCTACATCACAGTCACAGTAATGTGGGATCCAAGCCATATCTGTGACCTACACCACAGCTCATGGCAACGCTGGGTCCTTAACCCACTGAGCAAGGCCAGGGATTGGACCTGCATCCTCATGGTTCCTAGTCGGATTCGTTAATCACTGAGCCATGACAAGAACTCCTGCTTTTTAAATGAAAATTTTTTCTGTAAGCTTGCTTATGTTATATGCATTTTTTAAAATAATAACTTAAAATTTTCAACAGTAATAATACTGATTTTTTTCCTACCTAAGAGCCACAGAAAAGAAACAAAGAAAGTTATTGGCCAGCTTCCTCTTCATACTGTAAAGCATGGAGAAAAGGTAATGTTTTCATGGTTTTTGTTTAGGCTAAAATACAAATGTGTTTATATGTGTAAACTCCTTGATCAACTGGAGTTCTGGCTAGTTAGTGTGATTTTTTTTTTTTCCTTTTTTTAAATTTTACTTAGTTAATATACAGCATTTATCAGTTTCAGGTGCACAGCGTAGCAAACTGGCCATATGTCCATTCTTTTTGCCCTTTGTGGTTTTTATAAACTGCTGAGTAGATTTCTTGAGCTGCCCAGTAGGGTTCCGTTCCTCATCACTTCTGTTCTGTGCAGTCATGTGTATGACTTCCCCTCCCCCATCCTTCCCCTCCCCCACAGTTTCCCCTGTGGTAACCATAAGATTGCCTTTGAAATCTGTCCATCTCTTTCTGTTGTATAAACAACCTCCTTTGCATCATTTTTTATTAGATTCTGCATACGAGTGATAGCATACATTTGTCTTTCTCTGACTGACTTCACTCAGTATGAGAATCTCTAGGTCCATCCATGTTGCTGCAAATGGCATTATTTCATTCTTTTTTATGGCTGAATAATATTCATTATTCATTGTGTGTATACACACACACACCTTCTTTATCCGTTTCTCTGTCAGTAGACGTTTAGGTTGTTTCCATGTCTCAGCTCCCCCTGCAATTTGGCCTTTTTTTTTTTTAAAGTATTTTTCACATATGTGTTTATTTTAAAGGAGAGTTATCAGAAACCCTCTTGTGTATGTGAAGAGCCTTCCAGACCTGTGCTGTCGGAGAGGGTACCACTAGCTACATACCCCTCTCTGAATTGAAGTGAATTCACTCAAAATTCAGTTCCTCAGTTACACTGGCTACGTTTCAGATGCTCAGGCAGCCACACTGGCCAATTGCTGCCAGATTGGACTGTGCAGACACGTCCACCCTGTACCTCTTGGTCGAATGCAGGCAACTGCACAGTCTCTACTGCAGACCGTAAGGCTTCAGTCCACCTCTGTTAAATCTCACACTCAGTCACTCAGTCAATTCTCTTAATTACCGGGGGGGGGGGGGGGGGAAATACTGGGATTTATGGAGAGGGGGAGAAAAGATGTTTTTACAACTCTTTTTTAAAAAAAAAGAAACATTGTCACATGTCCAACTTGAGACTTAGGAGGCCAACACTGCACCAGAGTTGAGAAGCCTTTTTGGACTAGAACAGATGATAAATCTCAGAACCTCAGGATAGATTCCTTAAAAGGAGAATGTTGCTGCTGCAGGCAGTTATTCTTTTAATGCCCTGTTTTCCGTGCTGTGAAATGGTAACTGTGTTGACTCAGCCATGGGTCAGTTCAGTTGTTTGGATTTTTGTATGTTTTATCCACTGAGTTATCCAGGCTTCGTCTCCACCACCCCCTGATCACCCCCGCCCTGCCGCCCCATCATAAGTGCCCTTAGGCCCACGTCTCCTCTTTTGACCTTCTTAAAGGACTAGAGCAGAATAACACTTGTTACTTTTGTAGTGCTTTGATTTACAAACTTTGGAATCCGACATTAGTGGTTTATGTGGACTATTTAACACTGAGATACTCTTAGAGTTGTGCTGTTGGCGGCACTCCTTCCCAGGTGTCTTGCCATTGTAACAGCAGTGAACTTTCATAGTTGCAGCCTCCTGGTTTCTTTCCCTGTGGAGGTCTAGAACTGGAAATGTAGAAGAAATAGAAGTTTCCCTACTCCTGGGAAGATGAACTTCTGATTTGCAGATCACAAGGGTCCCTGGGGGAGAATCTTCAGCAGATGCCTGGGACAGACTGTGCCTTTGGCTGGCAGCTCTCTGACAAGCATAGAGTTTTATGTTCCTCTCGAAACATGTCTTCTCTCCTGCCAGAAAATCTGTCCTTAAATATGGGAAGACATAGATTCATATGTGTAATTTCCTGGAGTCCTGGAGAACATAATAAATTGATATTACCCTCTTCCTGTACAAAACATTTTTGAAAATGTGCTTCCACAGACTGTTTTTTGAAACTTGTCGGGAATTAGGCCCACAGCTGTAGCTCTGATTAGACCTCTAGCCCAGGAACTTCCATAATGCCGCAGGTTCAGCCCTATAAAAAAGTAAAAAAAAAGAGGATCCATAAATGGCCCATGAGGATATATAATGTGGATCTTCTGGCAATTTTACATTTTAAATTTGTACAGAAAAGTAATTGTTTTTTCCTAAGTCTACGTCTTGTCCAGTTCTGGAAACTGTGTTTGTTTTCTGATTTTTTTTTCTTGCGGACTCAATCACAGTAATGTATAAGCTTGCAAACCATTGGGAAATGAGAATGATTTTATCATTCTTCCATGGCACGTGGAAACAGGTGATAATGTTTACTTTAGTTGCAATGTAGAATTTTAAGTGCTCTTATAAAGTTAATTTTAATAAATCATTGATAGCAGTATCTACGTGTTTTTACTGCTTCCTTATTAACACGTGACCCATATGGCTAAATATATTTTTAAATAATTATGTTATAGGAGTTCCCATCATGGCTTAATGGAAATGAATCTGACTAGGAACAATGAGGTTGTAGGTTCAATTCCTGGCCTCCCACTCAGTGGGTTAAGGATCTGGTGTTACAATGAGCTGTGGTGTAGGTCTCAGGCACAGCTCAGATCCCGAGTTGCTGCGGCTGTGGTGTAGGCCGTCAGCTATAGCTCCGATTTGACCCCTAGCCTGGGAACCTCCATATGCTGCAGGTACAGCCCTAAAAAGCAAAAAATAAATAAATAAATAATAGTTACGTTATAGCTGTTTAGCTGTGTTCCATATAATTAACTTGCTAAAGTTGCAGGCACTGCTTGCTAGTTCCTGAATCCCTGCCCAGAGACAGTGTCTCATTGGCCTGTTTGGATCACATGACCAGACGAGTTATGCCCACTTTGGTTGATGGGTTGAGGCCAGCTGGATAGATGGGGAGTGGGGACGCTGACACCACTAAAAAGGTCTATGACCTACACATAGTTAGAAGTTGAAATTTTCTCAAAAGACAGCTTATTCTACAGCAATTTTTGTTTGTTTGTTTTTAGCCTCTGTTAATTTCATATGTGAAAAATGTGAAAAACGTAACATTTTAATTTGCAGTTCTTTTTTTTTGGGGGGGTGGTCTTTTTGCCTTTTCTAGGGCTGCTCCCTCGGCATATGGAGGTTCCCAGGCTAGGGGTCTAATCGGAGCTGTAGCCACCGGCCTACACCACAGCCACAGCAACGCCAGATCTGAGCTGCGTCTGCTACCTACACCACAGCTCACAGCAACTCCAGATCCTTAACCACTGAGCAAGGCCAGAGATCGAACCCACAACCTCATGGTTCCTAGTCGATTCGTTAACCACTGAGCCATGATGGGAACTCCTTAATTTGCAATTCTTTTATCACTACTGAGGTGGATATTTTCAGGTACCTAGTCATTTTCATTTTCTCTTTTGCAAGCTGTGACTCTGTTCTGCAGCAAATTCTCATGAAAGTGCTTTATTTGTTTTGTTTTTAATGATTCCAGAAAACAAGTATAAAATTAGATATTCATTCTCTTTATACGTTTTATATTTGAAAAATCATTTATTATAATAAAGCAGACCGTTGCATTAAAATATGATCACTTAAAAACAATGAAGACTAGTCTAGGATTTAAACACTATTCGTGTCTGATTAGGTAGATGATGAAATGTTTTCTTTTTCAGCCAAATTCTTTTTTAAAAAAACAAATCCCTTGATAGTGGTAAAAACAAATACCAAGTAGAAGTTATCTGTTTAATTTCAGGAGGTACCAATGTAGAATAGAATTCGTCATTGTTTTACCCAGGTTGTAATGATTTTCATTTTTGTTTCTATTGTTATAGTAAGCTTTACCAAGAATATACTATATACCCGTAAGGAGATAGTAAATTCTTTCTTCTTCTTTTTACAGGGAATTGATGTCGATGCTGAAAATTGTGCAGTGTGTATTGAAAATTTTAAAGTAAAGGATGTTATCAGAATTTTGCCATGCAAGTACGTTCTTTTACTTCCTGAGCTGTTAAAAATTAACTAGACAAGCTTGAGGATTCTCACCAAAGAGTTGACATACATGTGTTTCCTGATAAGAGGATCTTGCTGTCAAGTGATAGCCTGGGATCATCTCTCTTTTGAGAAAAGAAGCTGGCACTACCCACAGGTCTTCAAGACGCCTCCTGTATTGTTTTACTTAAAAATTGCTTTGCTTGGAGACTTTAGGTGACCATTAAGACCCATTAGGACTTTTCGTCTTAGAAGCACGGCTTCATCAGGATCCTGGGAAAACATGATCCATGTAGTGATGCAGAAGGTGTGCTGTGTGGGGAGAAAGAGTCAAGTGAGACAGGCGCAGGCCCAGGGAGAGGGCCAGGAGCAACTGTCAGACACCCCTCAGGCTTGGCATCTTAGGGCCCTACCGGCAGCATATGGAAGTTCCCAGGCTAGGGGTCGAATTGGAGCTGCAGCTATTGTCCAATACCACAGCCATACAGGATCCGAGCCGCGTCTTCAACCTATACCACAGCTCATGGCAACGCGGGATCCTTAACCCAGGGATCAAACCTATAACCTCATGGTTCCTAGTCTGATTCGTTTCTGCTGCGCCACGACGGGAACTCCAGAAATGTTTTAAAAATAACATTACCTCCTTAGGTATTTTTGTCTATTGTTTTCCACCGAGATGCCTTTTTTCTTAGATTAGGCTTTGCTACTATTTGCACCCCGGGTTTGGGTTCTTTGCGGGGTTGTATAAGTAAATAAATATTCCTCACTTATTTTTATTTTGGCCACAAGAAGTTATGTCTCCTTTTGAATAATAGGATACTTTGATAACTTTTTTAAGAAATTGCTTTGTTACCCGAAAGGTGTACAAAAATTATGTTTTAGGACTGATCAGTTTTCATTACACTTCCCACCTATTAGAAGCAGCTCACAAGTTAACCTACAGTTGTGTTTTGCCTTATGTTTGCAAAATGTATTTGTATATATACCAGTATTTTATAGCAAATTAAGTTCTCAGTAGTTCTGTAGAGGAAATGAAGGAATGAGGATCAGAATAACAAAATTAATTTTCCTGCATGAAGATAGCCAACTTAAATCTACAGGCGTTTCTGTGGGTTGGTGAGTTGAGGTCAGTGTTGGTTGATGGTGTCCTATAGAAAATTAGTAAAAGAGAAAAAAGTTTGTACTCTAGGCCAGTTTAGGTTTAGGGCAAGTCTTTCCCACTTGGGATGCCTCTCAATGAGGAGCCTCGGGCCCATTTCCTTTTAGCGGAAACCCGGGTACTCCTGACAGCTGAGCTGGGGCTTGCACTGGAGCCTTGTATGCACAATCCCTGGTCTTCTTGGTGGGGTGTCCCCTTCCGATTTTCTCCTGTGTTTGAAGTAAACACATTTCCCAGTAAAGCCAACTCGTTTCTTTTTTGTTTTTCAAAATGATTCCTGTGGGTCAGTCATTTTCAGTTTGCGGATGGAAGGGTCCCAGGCCGAGCTGGACCAGGCTGGGTTGTGTCCTGACATGCCGTTATCACTACCTGCACATCCAGACTTCTCTTGGAAGAGAAGGCCTTCCAACAACCACGACAGTAATGATAATGAAGAGTTACAGGGTGTTTATCATGCCCAGCACCCTAGTAATAAGCATGTGACAGCTTGGCTCCTCGGAAGAGCCTGCAGTGTAGTTCCAGAGGCCCAGGGAGCTTGTTCAGAGTCACGTTGCACAGGTGGTCTCTGGGCCTGACCTGTATGGCTCCCACCCTGTGACCCCCTTATCTGTGGTGCAGACAGAATACATAGGCTCATCACCCAGGAGGGGAAGTGAGGCTGTTGGGACGTATCTGAAAATGAAGAAAAATCAATACATATTTTCTTTCTTTTTTTTTTTTATTCTGAAAGTAGTAGATGTTCATTCTAGAAAAATGTAGATGACACAAAAAATACATAACAAGGTTTTTTTTTTTTCCAAACCTACAATCCGAAGATGATTTGTTAATATTTTGTTGTATTTCCATTGGAGTCATTGTATAGACTTCTATAAGGCACGATCAGTTGAGTTCGTTACTCTTAGTTTCTGTTGGGGCTAATTATGCCACAGTTCCCCCTAAAGGCTCACAGAGGCACATAGAAATACATCCTGTGTGATGTGAAAATGAGCCCTGCTCTATTTGTGGAGCGAAGGGAGAATTTCCCTCCAAGTGCCAGGTGGTGTTTAAATTGGAAATTAGAACAGCTAGGGACCCAGGGTAAGTGGGTAGACTGGATGTTGATCTGACAGCATTTGACGTGTAATGAGAAGATGAGTTGGTAGGATGTGTTGTTTCCTTTATAAGATATAAGCATTTATTTTAAAACATTAACACATACTTAATTTTTTTAGGCATATTTTTCATAGAATATGCATTGACCCATGGCTTTTGGATCACCGCACGTGTCCAATGTGTAAACTTGATGTCATCAAAGCCCTGGGATATTGGGTTTGTTGCATTTTTGTTTATATTCAACCTCTGCCCCAATTCTCCCCGAGTGCATCTGTTCTGTTCCCGACCAGAGGCAGGAGTGGACCAAATCCTCCCATCGTCCTGGTGGTTCCTGAAGACTTTCCTCTTTATTAAAAGTGAATTCTTAAGACATTCTTCAAAGTCATTGAACTAAATTTGGTTATAGAATAATATTAGAGGTCTCCCCAGAGTTTGTACGTCCTTGGAGCAATGTCTTTGGTAGAATGTGGGGGGCCAGGCAGTGTCCTGGAAACAAAAAGTATTAGAAAATGTCTCAGCTGGAAGCAGCTGCCTCCTTTTTCCGGCTCCAGGTGCATCTTTGACATAGGAGGAAGCAGATGCCCACACCCCTTGGCTCCAGCCCCCAGGTACCTGGGCCTCAGAGAAATGCATCCTGCACCTAATGTGCTCCGTTCCCTTGCGGTGCTGAGCCGCCAGGGCACCTTCTCAGGAGACAGGAGGGCAGGTGACTCCTCACCTTCCCTGTAGGTCATTCATTACCTTTCCAGCTCCAGCCTCTGTGTGCGTCAGTGCTGTGACTGTCCCTGTCTTACTGACTAGACACACGGCTTACAGACAAGCAGCCCCAGGTGACAGGGCTCAGTAATGGGAAATCAGCCTTCAGATGCAAGTTGACTTTCCTCCAGGGTCTAAGCACTCAGCAATCCAAAAGAGGGGATAGACCTGAAGAGGGAGAAAACAGCTTCTTCCAGATTATTGTTGGATTTTTTTTTAATTGTTTTTAGAGCCTTCATAGAAGCTATTACTGTCTCAGGGTATTCTTGATTAAATATGAATAGTTTTGATATAAAGTGCTTTGAAAGAGGTAATTGAAATATTAAATCTATTTTTTGTTTTAGTTTTTTTGTTGTTTGGTTGGTTTTTTTTGTTTTTTTTTTTTTGGGGGGGGTCTTTGTCTTTTTAGAGCTGTACCCACGGCACTTGGAGGTTTCCAGTCTAGGAGTCCAATCAGAGCTATAGCCCCCTGCCTACACAACAGCCACAACAATGTGGGATCTGAGCCATGTTGATGACCCACACCACAGAGCAATGCTGGATCCTGAATCCACCAAGCGAGGCCAGGGCTCGAACCCGAGTCCTCATGGATACCTGTCAGGTTTATTAACCACTGAGCTGTGACGGGAACTCCCCTTTTAACTCCCCTTTTAGTTTTTTAAAAATTTATTTTATTGACATATAGTCGACTTATAGTGTTGTGTAGTTTCTGCTGTACAGCAAAGTGATTTCATCATACATGGATATATATATTCTTTTCCACTATGGTTTATTATAGCATATGGAATATAATCACTCAAATGTGTTTTTCTTATTGCTGAACATAGAGGTTTTTGGAGCATTTATGATAGAGCTGGAAAGTCCAGAGAGGTTTTGTATGATAATGATCTTGTGTGACTTGAAGCCGTAAGAGCCCCCAAGGCAACAGGCCCCCTTCAGAGTATTTTTCACCCTCTAGTTGGGCGTATCTTGAAAAGGGAGATGAGAGACCGCTCACTGCCTTAATAACCCGTGTGATTTTCTGTATTCTGAATAGTATCTTTTGAGCATGAGTTCCAGAGGCCTCACCGTCAGAATGAGGGGGCAGGAGCAGAAGGATGAGTCTTGCTCATCTACCTGCATGTCTAGATCATGTCTGCTCTACACATTTATTGCATTTATTGTGGTTTTTGATAATGTGGGGCTCTCCTCAGCATGGCAGGCCAGGCTTTCCTAGGAACCATGGCTCATCCCCTCGGCCCCTCACCTTCCTGGGACCTCATTTGAAACGGCAGAAGCCCGGGAGTGTGACAGGTGATTTCTTGGCAGTTTTCCCTCCTCTTTTCCTCCCAAGGATGCACTCTCTGAAGCTCCTTTTGGGTTGTCTTCTTCATTGGTCAGTAATTTTAAACCTGCTTTTCTTTCTTTCTTTTTTTTTTTTGTCTTTTGAGCACCGCACCCATGGCATATGGAGATTCCCAGGCTAGGGGTCTAATCGGAGCTGTTGCTGCCGGCCTATGCCAGAGCCACAGCAATGCCAGATCTGAGCGGCGTCTGCAATCTACACCACAGCTCACGGCAACGCCAGATCCTTAACCCACTGATCGAAGCCAGGGATCGAACCTGCAACCTCATGGTTCCTGGTCGAATTGTTTCCACTGCGCCGCAACGGGAACTCCCTGCTTTTCATTTCTAACCATCTGTGTAAAAGGCATTTCATGGATGTTAGCACTGCAGCTTTTTCATCCTCGATTTTCTTTTTTGGAAAATCTGTCTATGTGTATATTTCTTGTGTTAAAAATCAAGACTCTTTTATAGAAGGTTGAATTGCTGTCGGGATGTAAATTTCAGAAAGCTAGACTCCCTGTCCCCAGAAAGCTCACTTTCTTTTCAGAAGAAACCTATAGTAACTTGAAATCATACTTAAGAAATTAACTTGTCTTGCCTTTAGTTTTTATTTAATCCTTTGACAAATACACCGTTCTCTTTAGAGCCATTGGCGCCCTCTGCATCGGGCAGTATAGGAGTTAAGACCCTCTCCTGCAGTAGCCCTAGTTTTCTGTCTTAGAAAATGACTGAGCAGGGCCGGCAGGCCCTTCACAGACTTTACAGTGGCCCTTTGCTTTGCAGCTGTCACCACTTTGGTGTGTGTTTTGTCCCTGTTGTGTTTGCTCATCGGACAGGCCATTTGCCAGAGGAGGGCTGCGTAAGGTGCTGAGTCTGACCTTGGCTCTGAGGAGACCGAGTCCGATAAGACGCCCCCTTTCCGCCTGGAGGCTCCTGGGGTTTCCCTTCCTGGACTGGAAGGGGGCGGGCAGGCACCCCACACTGCCGGCCAAGGGGGCCTGGCCTGTCTGAAGAGTGCGGGGCACAGAGGAAGGGGGGCTTTAGGGGGCATCTGAGCTGCATGTGTCACAGGTTAGGGTGTCACAGGCAGGTGACACGGCTCAGGGGATGCATGTGTGGGTTTGAGACTGGCAGGTGTTGAGACATGCCTGGACAGATGGGGCGGGCTGTTCAGGAGCTTGGACAGTGCACAGTCCAGCGGGACTTGCTGCTTGGCCAGGCGTCTGTCCTGGGGCTTGGTATCTGGAATTGGGAAGAAGGTTCTAGAACAGTATCTGGGAGTGGGGAGAAGGTTCTAGAATACAGGTGAAGCCAACAGTAGGACCAGGTGGCACAGCTGTATGGTGTCCTCAGTCTCAGCCAGGTTCACAGGACTCCCCTCCCCCCACCTCTAGTCAGTCAATTACCAGCTGTTTTGTCTTATCACAGCACAGCTTTGACTTTGGCATTAATCAAAAAAGGTTTGTGAATAGCCCCCTGAATTTGAGACTTTGTAGTGATGCTTATAGAGTCCGCTGCCTCACTCTCATCTTATTTTCCCCTTTAAAGCAGCCAGTGGGGAAGTGGAGACAGAGTAGCAGCTGCTAGACATCCTTTCTAGAAGGAAGGAGCAGAATCAGGTATCTAGAGGTGACCAGGTATAGCCTGCAGCCTTCTGCTGTTCAGAAGCCTGCTTGTCTCCTGGCACTGGCACCTGGCAGCAGCTAGGGCCATCATGTGAGCTCAGGGCTCCAGCTATAGTGGCCAGCAGATGGCCAGGCTGTCCAGGAAGGCCAGAAGGTGCATTTATGACAAAACTTCACTTTCTGTCACTAGTTTAAAAGATGGCATCGCTTATATCAAGAGGGAAAATAGTTGTTAAAGGAAAAAGCATTTAGGTCTTGAAAAGCTGCTTATTGCAAAGTAAACTCATTTTTCTAGTGAAGCCAAATAAAGAAGATATTGATATGCTTTCTGCCGTAGTCGTAAATCTCTGATATGAATTATGAGCGAGAGGGGCTGGATGAGCTTGATTGCATTACTGAGAAGAGGTGTTCCCTTTGCTCTGACTCTCAAGGGGGAGCTCGAAGATGGGCAGGAGGTGCCGGCCCCGGAACCTGCCCCCGGGGGCGTTTTGGCTGCAGACCTGAGTCTTTCATTACCGGATGGTGACAGAAGTGACAACTCGGTGTCATCCTCCACCAGCGACATTGTGCCACAGTGTGACGGCAGTTTCAAAGAGGACACAGGCGAAAACACAGCCTTACTGGGTAAGTCTCCTGCAGGGTCTAGAACGAAGTGTTGTTGTCAGTGGATGAAAGAAAGTGATGAAAAGAATTCCCTGGTGGCTCAGTGGGTTAAGGATCTGGGGTTGTCACTGCTGTGGCATGAGTTCAGTCCCTGGCCCAGGAACGTCCTGGCTGCAGCCTCGAGATGCTGAAAAACATAAAGGAAAAGTGAAAGCCATAATCCCACACCTGGAAATGCCATTTTAATTTTTTGATGTATTTTCAGGTTTGTTTTGTTTTGTTTTGTTTTCTGTATTTAAGGATGGGGAGAATATCATTTACCTGTTTTTTTCTCCTAATGTGTGAAGCGCTTTCTGTAACAAATAGACAAGATTTTGTGATTAGTACTGCTGTGTGGTAGTACACTGGGGATTTACTACAGTTTCCTTTTTTTTTTTTTTTTCCTATGATATACAGTGCTTTTAATTTCAGAGGGAGCATTTCATGAAATATTATAGATAGTGCCAAGGAAAGAAAAGACTGCATTAAAGCAAAATATGCTACAGTAGTTGTAGATTTATGTACCAGCATCTCCATACATTATATTTATTCCAATGAAAAAATTAGTTGTGAATTACACAAATTTTGATTTCTCTAAGGTCTTTATTTCTTTATTACTCAATGAATTTATCACATCTGTAGTTGTATAATGATCATCACAATCAACTATAGTTTCCTTAAACCATACCCTCCCAATGGACTTGAATCATCAGTAACCCTTTGAAATCACTGTGTGTATATTTACCACCTATCTGTTTTCTGTCCTTCTGATAGGTAAAATGGAGTGAATTGCATTTTTTTGATTACTGATGCAATTACCTTTTCATAATGGTTGGTTATTTATATTTCTTCTGAGTTGCCCATTTCATCCTCCACTTGTTTTTCTACAGAGAAACTGAATTTTTCATGTTGATTCTAGGAGCTCTTTGGTCTTTGTCATATTTTATGTATTTCCCCCCAGCTTCTGTAACCTTTGACTTTTTTTTTTTTCCAGGGGGAAAAAAAAAAAAAGTACCCGAGGCATGTGGAGGTTCCCAGGCTAGGGGTCCAATCAGAACCACAGCCACTGGCCTACGCCACAGCCACACCAGATCTGAGCTCATGGCAATACCAGATCTTTAACCCACTAAGCGAAGTCCAGGGATCGAACCTGAATCCTCATGGGCACTAGTCAGATTTGCTTCCACTGAGCCATGATGGGAACTCCTACCTTTGACTTTTTGATGTATGTTGCCATATAGAAGTTTTTGATTTTTATCTAGTTCAGCTTCTCATTCTTTCATGATTCTGCCTTTGATAGCATGCTAACTTAGGAAATTCTTTCTCAGGATTATTGGCATATTTTATGAACCTTTCCGATTTTGTATTTTTACATTTCAATCTTTAATTCACAGGGAATTCCCATTGTGGCACAGTGGAAATGAATCTGACTAGTGTCCATGAGGACACAGGTTCGATCCCTGGCCTTGCTCAGTGTGTCTGGGATCTGGCGTTGCTGTGAACGGTGGTGTAGGTTGAAAACGCAGCTCTGATCCCGTGTTGCTGTGGCATAGGCTGGCAGCTGTAACTCTGATTCAACACCTAGCCTGGGAACTTGCATATGCTGCAGGTGTGGCCCTAAAAAATAGTCTTTAATCCACATAATTTAAGGGGAGATTTAATCAATTTTTTCCAAATGTTTAACCACTTGTCCGTTGTTTAATGAATAATTACCTGTGAATAAGATGTTACAGAATTTACAAGGCAAATCTCTTAGTCTTCTTTTAAAAAAATTTTTTTTGAGCTTTGTTTCATTTTTTAAGAACAATCTTCAGTTCTATGAGAATTTTTATCATAGTTGAAGTAATTTATAGATTATTTTAACTGGGAAGAATTGATGCTCCTAACTTTGCATTTTGCCAAGCAGAAGGCATATTTTTCCAAATCAGCAGTATTCAAACTGAACTGAATCAGTTTGTCGTGGTTTTTTTTTTTTTTTTTTTTTTTTTTTTGTATTTTTAGAATCTAGGCAGTATGGATAGAAATATTAGAACTTAAGTTTTAAACCAGTACCAGAGGAAGAAAGACTGCGTTGTCTAAGAAAAAGGGAGATTGAATTTCAGAGAGTGAGAAAGTGGAAAGGTGGGTTACATAGGCATTCTCCTAATCAGCTCTCCTGCTGCAACTAAACCACTTTATGAAGCAGAGAAAAGGGTAATGTTTTTAGAAATTCCATTGCTCTGAGCCATTGATTTTTTTTTTTTTTTTTTTCCAAACATTGCCTTCAGTCTTCAGAAGGGAAACTAAATTTGTTCCCTCTGGTACTTGACTACCCTTGAGATATTTCAAGACAGATAAAACTTTTTTGTTGTTGTTGTCTTCCGGCTGTGCCCACAGCATGCAGAAGTTCCTGGGCCGGGGATAAACCTGCACCATAGTAGTGACAATACCAGATCCTTAACCTACTGAGCCGCCAGGGAACTCAAACATTTTTTGGAAATATAGTTGGTTTACAATGTTGTGTTAATTTTTTCTGTACAGCAGAGTGACTCAGTTATACATATAGTCTTTTTCATATTCTTTTCCATTATTATGGTTTATCACAGGATATTGAATATAGTTCCCTGTGCTCTACAGTAGGGCCTTGTTTGCATCTGCTAATCCCAGAGTTCTAATCCTTCCTTCCCTACCCTTTTAGCAACCGCACCTCTGTTCTCTACATCTGTGAGTCTGCTTCTGTTTCATAGATAAGTTCATTTGTGTCCTATTTCAGATTCCACATATAAGTGAGATCATAGGATATTTGTCTTTCTCTGTTTGACTTCACTTAGTATGATCATTTCTAGGTCCATCCATGTTGCTGCAGATGGCATTGTTTTGTTCTTTTTTATGGCTGAGTAGTATTCCATTGTGTATATTTACCACATCTTATTAATCCATTCTTCTGTTGATGGACATTTAGGTTGTTTCCATGTCTTGGCTGTTGTAAATAGTGCTGCTGTGAACATTGGGGTGCATGTATCTTTTTGAATTAGGGTTTTCTCTGGGTATATGCCCAGGAATGGAATTATTTGATCATATGGTAACTTTATTTTGTTTTTTGAGGAAAACAAAAAATTTTCCATGGTAGCTGTACCAATTCACAGTCCTACCAACAGTGTAGGAGGGTTCCTTTTTCTCCACACCCTCTCCAATATTTATTATTTGTAGACTTTTTAATGATGGCCATTCTGGCCCATAGGAGGTGGTACCTCACTGTAGTTTTGATTTGTGTTTCTCTAACAGCAGTGGCAAGCATCTTTTGATGTGCCTATTGGCCAAGGCAGATAAAATTCTTCTCCTGAACTAAATTTCCAAGTATTTGTACATTTGTACATTTCACAGGTAATTTATATGTTGGTGTTCTTTCTACCTTATAATGTAAACAGTATAATGTGAGCTATGTTAAACTAGAAAAATCACTTCTTTTAAGCAGATGTTAATCCTTCCAGAGTATAATGTAGGTCCACTTAGAGCTGGGCTAATATCTGCTCGCCCCTTAGGGGTTCTTAACTCTCTGGGGAACATGACTCCTGAGGAGGCTCCTCTTGTCCTGCTGACCTCTGCTCTCATCTCAGGGGAGCTCACAGTGGTTGGTTGAGGAAGTGTTCTGATGCTGTTGGAAACTTCTTGTGGTACAGTTGCTGTATACTCCTCTTCCTGGTCACATCAGGCTGGATTTGAGTGCCAGTTTGAACCTCTGTGTGTCTCAGTTTCCTCGCCTCTTGGTGGGGGATGATCGCATGCTCGTCTGTGGATCATAGGGTCAGTAAATAGTGCCCAGTAGACGCAGGCTGCTCTTGTCGTGGCTGATGACATCATCGCTGCTTGTTTGACTTCTGAGCACACACTCTGGTCCCACCCGCTCAGCCTGCATCTATCCTGTAGCTCCCGGCTGACCAGAGAAACGTTGCTTAGGCTGATGCAAGAGAACCCCTCATGCTCCGGGGAGGAAGGTGTTTCTGTTATTTTCTTGACTATCTCTCTGGAAAAGGTGGCCCTTTTTGACATGTAAGTTCTATGTAAGATCCGCTGTAATTTGTTTCTGGAATTATGATCTCCACAAGAGAAAGAAACAGTGTTGATGTAATTGCAGTTCAGAGCATGCCAGCCCACTGACGTCGATTTTTGTTGCTTTGTTGTAGAAACAGGCAGGAGCGAGCCTCAGCACGGAGGACCAGTCTCCTAGCAAACGCCCCGCAGACGGTGTCACGGACAGAGCCTGGGCTGGAATTAAAGGACATTTTATTTTGTTTACTTTAGCAGAGTTTGTAAATGTGAAAATAATGTACATTCTTTTACCTTTCAGGTTCTGAAACATACAGGGGGCTAAGAGAGTTTACTCTTAAAGAGACTTTTTGATTAGTCTTCATATATTTATCTACTAAAATATATCATTTAGGATAAACAACATTGTTTCAGGCTATTGTAGAGGGGCAGCTGGGGGCAGCCTTCCAATGTATAGGACAGCTGGTCTTTCTAAGTCCTAGGCTGGCTACCTCGTTGCTTTAAAAATAAGGTGAATTCTGTTTTCTCACGGATGGTTCTAGACTAATAAGCACACTGAACTTAGACTAGTTGAAATGGAGTTTTGTAATTATATTCGGCAGTTGATCACATGAGTTTCCCTGGAGGAAAGACTTTTTAGAACATTAAACTTGGAAATATGAGAGGAATCTGTCACTTTCTCTGTATTTCCAAACCTCAGAGTACTTTCATTATTGCTTTTTATTTGGAATTATGGGAAAAGCACTGGTTGACTTTAGGATTTGCATTTCTCCCATTTATTGCCTACTTTCTCCTAACAGCCTTGATGGGGAGGGGAGTTTGTCCATGTTTTCTACAATAAAAAAGCTAAGATTCTGTATTGCACACAAGTATTGAGTTTTTCGTTGCTTGTTAAGTGGAGGAGACAGACTCTGATCCGGGGTTTATTTGGGCAAATGACAAATTTGTTGGTCCCAACTGCCGTTTAATCTTCACAGTTAAAAGGGTAGTAGATGTGGACTTTTAACTGTTATTATAACAAAATAAATGAGTAACCAGTTCTTGTGGCGCAGCGGGTGAAGAATCCAGCGTCACTGCAGTGGCTCAGGTTCAATTCAGGCCTAGAGTCTTGACATGCCATGGGCGAAGCCAAAAATAAAAAATACAAACAAAAAACGAGTAACCGGTTTTCTTGATCAATTTTAAAGTAAACTTAATGACAGTGACCTTCTTCAGGCCTCTCTCCACTTGACTCTCATTTGCTGTTCCTCCTTAGAGAACAGAGCAGGCAGGAGCAGGCTGCTGTCGCTCGTTTGGGGGCTAATCTCTAAGCTTATAATGTGATTATGTAAACACACGCCCTGCTCTGCTCTCAATTCTTAGAGGATGTGACGAAGTGCTGTTTCTTTAGAACTTGAAATTGTCCTTTGACACTTCCCAACGCCTTACTGTATATAATCTTTATTTTGTGGGTAAAAATGTTTATCGAGACCATATAATTTTAAATGATTTTTCTTATGTAAGTAAGATATAAAGTCTGTATAGTTTGTTTTTTTCCAACTACTTACTACACTTTGATTCCAGCTGCTCAGGGAAGTGCTAGTGGAATAAACAGTGTTATTGAAGTAAATTGAGGCCAGATTCCACATGAGGCACTATCAGAATAGAAGTTCTTAACTTTGAGTTCTCACATCAACACGCAACCTCAATAGGTTTCCGTAATAATCACTTATCTTTGAAATCCGGCTCTGTGGTTTAGTGCGGATAGGAAAATATGTCCTCAATCCTATACTAAGTAGATTGTTTGCTCTTTGTATTTTTAAGACACATACTTGGGGGGGGGGATATGCTTCAGTTCTTCCCAAGAGCCAGCGAAGCTGATTTTTAAAAATATTATGATGGAATAAGGTAAATTGTTTATTGATAATTATGGAATTGTGATTTATCAGTGAGTGGCTTCAACTTCAAAAGTTGAAACCCTAGGGAGATTCTACTGTGGCACAGCAGGTTAAGGACCAGGCTTGGGTCACTGCAGAGGTGCAGCTTCAATCCCTGACCTGGCACAATGGGTTCAGTAAGGATCCAGGTTGCCACGGTTGTGGCATAGGTCGCAGCTGAGGCTCGGGTTTGATCCCTGGCCCAGGGGCTTCCACATACCATGAGTACAGCCACAAAAGAAAAAAAAAAATAGTTTGAACCCTAAATTATAAATAGAAGGCAATTATAGTAGTCTTAGCTCTGGAAACACAAGTCTTTTAACAGATGAAGTCAGAGAAAAGAAGAGTCTTCAGGACTTTGAAAGGAAGTTTCCTTTGATGATAGGCTTTTCTTAGATGGAAATAAACATGCTAAAGGGTCAGATATTCCTACAACTTTTGCTGAAATACAGAGTTGATAAAATGCTGGTGATGTGGGGAATGTAAATGCAGAAAGATGAGCAAGTCAGAGCGATTTAGTTAAGGTTGTATTATTTATGGCAGTAATCACTTTCCTTTAATGACTGTCAAAACACCTGTTTGTTCACAAATAATGTAGATGTTTTTTCTCTTTAACTGTGAATGCCTCGGGAGGACAGAGCCAGGACCCAGGAGCTGAGTACCGACCCCTGCCCCGCACCTATGTTGCTGCTGGATTTCCCACCAGAGGCCATGACCTCCAGCAGGTGTACACACAGCCCCCGTGGCAGGTAAGCCCCTTGCAGGCTGTCCTTGTAGGGATGTTGACACGCAGAGCCTTTCCTGGAAGACTGCCCCTGTGGTCACTGAGGAATGATGACACTAAAAGGCCGAATTGCAGTGGGCCCCTGCAGTTGGCTCTCTGGGCGCACGATGACAAAACCTCCTGAAGCGAACCTCGGGTCTGACCTCAGTAACATCGGGGCACAATTTCCCAGGTGGGCCTCCTTGGCGAGCTCATGTTTGTTTTTTGTTTTTTTTTTAAGAAAAAATAATTGGTGAGGCTTGGGCAGCTTGGGGGCTTAAGTATGTAAGAAGTACTCCTCCTGTGGCTTTATACTGTCTGAATCAAAGACTGCTGCAAGCATGAAAACAGTAATAGCAATAGACCTACAGGACCAGGTGTGTTTATAGTTACACAAGCCCCGTGTAACCAAACGCCCCAGTGAGATGGCGGAGTTTGGCAACAGTCTCCTCTTTCAAGCTTGTTAAAGTTTATATGATGAGTGAGGGAGGGCTGAGGTGAAATCAGCATGTGTAGATTACTCACTAGACCTTGAGGTAATTACAAGTTTTAGTCATTTCTTGGGGCTCAGTGTAAACCTTCCTTGGTGATTTACAAAGCACAGGATGTCGGCCTGAACCAAAGCTCATCCTGTGTAGCAGGCACTGTGCTCCTGTGATGCAGCAACCAATCAGAAAAGCCGCCTCTGCCCTTCCCAGCTTGTTCATTTTTCAAGTTTTTAAAAACTCATAAGCATTTCATTTTCAGAAATACTAATGTGTGTCACTAGTTCAGAAAGTGAAACATCTAGAGTGAATCAGCCACACTGCTAGAGATTTGCCCTCATTCTAACAGCAAATGTAAAATAAGTTGTAACTCAGAAAAAGTATTTATGATAGTTTAAGAAACGTCGGTCTGTTCTTTTTGATCCATTGTAGGCTCGTGTGTGTTGAGGGCTCAAGAGAAAGCTGGGAACACTAGAACGTTCTTTTGGGCTAATTATTGAATACCAGGATTATAGAAGTCCTTTTCTTAAAAGGCTTTCCTGATAAACAGTAGTGATTGTTTAAGAAGACAGACCAGATATAAAATGAAATTAGCAGAATGTCTCAGTAGAGGGAAGGTATGAGAATTTTAATAAGTAAAAATTTCTCATAGATTAGTTTTCCATTTTATTTATTTTTTTTTGTCTTTTCAGCCCACACCCGTGGCATATGGAGGGTCCCAGGCTAGGGGTCTAATCGGAGCTGTAGCTGCTGGCCTACACCACAGCCATAGCAACTTATGGTTCGAGCCGCATCTGTGACCTACACCACAGCTCACAGCAACACCAGATCCTTAACCCAGAGTGGAGGGCCAGGGATTGAACCTGCAACCTCATGGTTCCTCACTGGATTCATTCACCACTGCGCCACGACAGGAACTCCGATTAATTTTCCATTTTAACCCTTAAGATATTTTAGGGTTATCACCAAAAGTTCGTTTTAAGATAGGTATATGCCCCACTGTTCATCATAGGAATGTGAATCATTGCAAAATGTGTAAAATACTGGTTTGTGCCACCTGAAATTTATTCAAGCGTGTCTGTATCCTGTAAGAATTGAGTGATACCATTAAAGTTATTTAAGTAAATAATAAAGTATTTGAAATAGTGAAATTTTAGGATCACAAATATTTTATGAAGTAACTTCTTTCTACCCTAGAATGTTGCTTAGTGCTATCTTTTTTTTTCTTCCCTTAATAGGTGATTTGAAGATACTAAAAGCTAGAAATTAGAGCTAAAAAATCCAAGAATTCAAGATGTGGCTTAAAAAAAAAATAACGGTTAAACTCTACTCGTCTGGTTACACTTGATTGCAGTTATTAAATCCCAGGATTATTTCTCTTATTTCAGGTAAATGTTCTTCTGCTTTTAAATGTCTAATGAAGAACCTTTTATGAGTATTATGATGTTTATCTTGACTCAGTGTTTCTTGATAAAATATTCACTATTCTTTGTGAGCTATTTAAAATAAAATTGAAAATCTTTCCTCTGTCAAGTAAGCACCAGTACTATAATCCGTAAATTATTAAGCCAACTTGGCAGATCTGCCCACAGAAATGCGTTTTTAGCCCCAAGTCTGCTGTGGTCGCTGGTGGAAACCACAAGGCAGTGAAGCCTCAGAGTTGCCAGGTGAGACTGGACAGGAGTAGGCTCGTCTTCTAGTTTCAGCTCATATGGTCCAGATGTCCTTTTTGTGGTCTCTTTGGTGCCACACTTCTGAAATCTTGTCCTTGTTGATGACTCACTTCATGGTTTGCCACAGCCCTCAAGCATAGTGCTGATGCCTCACAGAGCAAATACCTGTTGGGTGAGCTGGTCCAGGGCTGCTGGCCAGGAGCTCAGTGTTAGCTGTGTTCACAGCCTTGGTGTCACGGCCTGGAGCCCAAGGTCGGCAGGCTTCCAGCAGCAGCAAGGGTTGAAACGGTGTTTCAGAAAGCATTTCCCAGGGCTGACCTGCAGAGTAGCGATGCCAGCTGTTGGGTGTTGAAAGAGTCAAGCTGGTGGCTGCAGGCACCCCTGTGACACCAGCTTGGGTCCTTATTTCCTTGAAGCAAACATATAAATCCCTCACTTTGTGAGAATACCTAAGATACAAATTTTTATAAATCTAGGAGGACTATCTTATCCATATCACAAGACTGGAACTTGCACACATCGTAAAGCCCCTAGGCTTGGGATCCCTTCAGTCTTGCCATCAGTTGGGATTGGAAGGTGCTTCCTGTTCCTACAGAAAACATGCTTTCAAAGAACCTAGAAAATGAGTTTTTCATGATTTCTTCAGGTAAAAAATACATCAGATAATAGAGTTCATAGAAAACTTTAATGTAAGGCACTGTTGTCCAGAGTTAAACAAGGGGTAATGGCCCCCCCAACGTCATGGTTGGGGGGCACAGGTCCCATTCGGTGAGCAACTGTACCTGACAGCTCCCCAGTGACCACATTCCCTCCCAGAGCACTGACGCCTTAGATGCACAGCAGAAGAATGAATGAACGTCTCAAAGACAACAAAAGCCCAGAAAACTAAACCAGCTATCAGAGTCTCAAGAAAGGTTTCTAAGAGTCCTCGTGCTTATAGGAAGCTCAAGAAATGTAATTCTTCTCTTGTCTCCTAGGTCCCCACAACGAGGAAGGATAAAGTTACACCTGTGTCTGCAGTCACTGTGCCTAATGTGAAGTTCAAGGGTCAGGCACTGTCATGATGATTCAAAACCTCATGGGCAGTAAGACCTTCACAATGTCTTCATTTACTCTCTCACTCCAGCTTTAACATTGGAACCTCAGGAAAATGGGATTCTTGCTTTATCAGGAGCCTGTGACTTAAGTTTTAAGCCAGACCAGGCATCCTGCTCCATCTTTAGTGCAAGAGACCTCATCTACTTTTGAGTATTAACTCTGGGGTGACGCTCCCCTGTGGATAATCATGAGCCAGACACCTAGAGGACATTTTCCAAGTTCTTACCGAAAATTCATCTAAAAAAAAAAAGGTCATCCAGGAAAGCAAAATGTTGCCTTAAGTAGGTAAAATGGGGTTTGTAGCCATTAAGCCAAGCAATCCACTCAGGGTTTGAAGAATCAGGTCACAGTACAGTGCAGCAATGGAGGGGGGCTGGATGAGGTATCACTTTGACATCTTGGTCTCAGAAGGTGCCTCCCCAGTGTCCAAAGTCTTCAGCAAGCGGAAGAGGCCGGCAGCTTCTCGTATCCTGCTGAACTCGATGCAGAAGGCCTGCACCTCTATAAACAAGTCCTGCACGTTGATGATTTTGTTACGGATCAGGGACTGGAGAAAAACACACACGAGACGCACCAAACGATTCTGAAAGAGAAACAAGTTTTAGTCTTTTTTTTCTTGGCAGGCATTTATAAAATTTACAGAAATTTCTATTACTTACCTGCATATATTTATCCTTAATTTGTTCACAGGTAGAAATGCAATTTGATATATAAAGGTGAATAAATTCAGGAGGCAGATCAACAGCTGTAGTAAGTCTGTTTCAGAAAGTAAGTTAGGGCTGTTAATTTTATTTGCTAATAGCATTTAAAAGCACCATTAACCACGTGAACTCATTCAGTGAAAATTCTGCTATGTGATTCGGTTACCTAATTTTAAATGGGCATATGCAAGTAAACCTTGAGGCCACACCCCCTCAGTTTCACACACATACTACTAGTGGAGCACGGAGCACCGTGTCCCTGTGTGCTCTTGGCTGAGTCACAGTCGTCCTCCCAGCTCTGCTGGCCTCGGCAGTTACCCTGTTCACTTAGCTACCATTTACTAAACCCTGACTCCGCGTGAGGGAAGCAGAGTCAGTAACTGAACAGCACAGTGCAAAACCAAGTAGGGATGGGGGAGGGGGTGGGCATGGCCTGGCCTGACCTGGCCAGAAAGACCTGGCTGGAATGTAGCCAAAGGCACAAGACCTGAGAGTCTTGCAGAGGTAGCTGGTATTTTCCAAAGGATCTGTGGAGTGTTTTAAGGGGGAAAACGGTGGAGGGGGAATTCCATGCTCAGATAAAGGTGTGCTGTGCTAACTACACGGTATAAATTTCTGAAAGAAATTCTAAACTTCTGCGGCTATAGAACTTTTTCCCACAGTGCTCCTAGGATCCACTCAGGGTGGGCACTGGGATGGGGGCACAGAGCTGACCCTTGTCCTGGAAGTCATTGCTACTTTTCTTGGACCAAGAGCCTAGGGGACAGTAAGCTAGCACTCAGCCTGGTCAGCCCAGGACCTGACAGAAAGCAGACCCCACCAAGAGTGAATGTTCACAGCAGGAAGGGGCCGGAAGAGGAGGCAGAAATAGCCAACCCCACCAGCGACAGGAAATACAAGCTGAAAGAAAACAGCACGCTTTGAGCTGCCTTCTGCGGGGCACACACTGGCAGCCACTCAGCTTCCAGCCAGGCTCTTCCTGCCAGCTGAATTACTGAGAAGGGCAGATTTTTCAGTCCATCTTAAGGAGGTTAAAAGATGTTAATCCCCCAGTTACAAACGAGTGGTCAAAGGGTGTGGCCTAAATGAAGTTCAACTGCCTGATCTGCTCAGAATGGATCTCCCCACAGAGCAGAAAGACCATGTAATCTAGTCCCCAAGCAGGACACCACAAGAAAGCTGTGCAGCTTCAACTGGGGCTTCGGGCAAACCTACACCTAAGGCTGCCCTGCGTACAGAGAGCGAACCAGACGAGAGGCTCCCAATCCCAAGCTTGCCCCACGCCTGTTAAACGTGGAATTTACCCAAACATATTGGTAAGGAAAATGAGGTGTAAAGTCACCAGTCAGAGCACCTCAGGGGGGGAATGCTGTTTACCTGACAGTTGGGACAGCAGAGCAAAGAAAGGCCTAAAGACCAGCGCAAGGACTCGCAGGCAGGCATGCCCAGAACCTCCCCCGCTCCTAGACCAACACTCTGCCGTGATAACAAGAAATACAGTAGGATCTGTAACTTGTGTAGAGATAATATATGGCTATATATAAGGAAATAAATTCCAGCAATTAAGTTTCACTTATGCTTCTATTAGTGCCAAACACTTGAAATTCTATCTTCTGAGTTACTGGTGAATGCTAAATTCACATGCAGTGAACACTTAAGCCTCAGACTGAATGGGTTTTCTCAGGCTAACAATATCAGGGAAAACAAAAACAAAAAAACATAACCCTGTTGCTAGCTTTTTCCCTTGTTGCCAGTTTTTCCCCTTGTAGCTGTTTAATCAGGCTCTATATACCCCTGCATTTGACCAAGTCTAGAAACTTACCGGTTTACAACTTCCATTGAATGTAAGGACATGTCCATATTGACCAGAACTGAAAAATACTCCGTGATCTGGCTTGACTGCATTAGCTTCAGCAACATTTCTATAGCGACTAGAGGGTTGTTTTCCACTAGGTCAGGAAGTTTGGCTGGAGTGAGACCAATATGATAAACGAGTTTGGGGTCTTTTTCCAACTCTCCCAGGAGCTAAATACAATCAAATTTTCAAAAAGAGAAAAAGGTTCTTGAGTCAGATTACAAGTTCTACATGCTACAGTTGCAGCCAAAAAAATAGTTCTATTTCCTGCATACAAAAAAAAAAAATTTATACAGAAGACATTTTTATCTGCATTGAACCAACTTCATGAACATCCTCAAACCCATGATCCCCATGCTTTGATATTTAAAATTTACATTTGAATTGTCAGACTGTCTTGTTAGGGCCACACTAGCAGCATGTGGAGGTTCCCAGGCTAAGGGTCGAATCAAAGCAGGAGCCGCCAGCCTACGCCACAGCCACACCTTGACCCACTTAACAAGGCCAGGGATTGAACCTGTGTCCTCATGAAGCTGGTCAGATTCATTTCGGCTGAGCCACAAGGGGAACTCATTTATTTATTTATTTTTGTGAAGTGTCAGATACTAGCATCATGCACCTTTCCTAATAAGAGTATATAAATACACTAGTGATTACTCCTGGCATTAAACCAGAATCAATATTGTCTGATCTGGATACAATACTGTCTGATTTCTAACAATACCATCCTTAAATCTTTCATGGGTTTTTTTTCCCCTGTCATTTGTTATAATCAAAAATAGGAGTTCCCGTCGTGGCGCAGTGGTTAACGAATCCAACTAGGAACCACGAGGTTGCGGGTTCGGTCCCTGCCCTTGCTCAGTGGGTTAACGATCCGGCGTTGCCGTGAGCTGTGGTGTAGGTTGCAGACGTGGCTCTGATCCCGCGTTGCTGTGGCTCTGGTGTAGGCCGGTGGCTACAGCTCTGATTCTACCCCTAGCCTGGGAACCTCCATATGCCGCGGGAGTGGCCCAAGAAATAGCAACAACAACAAAAAGACAAAAAAGACAAAAAAAAAAAAAAAAAAACAAACCTAGGAGTTCTCTTGCAGCTCAGCAGGTTAAGGATCCCACATTGTCACTGCAGCAGCCGAGGCTGCCACTGGGGTGTGGGTTCAATCCCTGGCCCAGGAAATTCACATGCTGCAGGTGCTACTGAAAATAAACAAGTCATCTTTCCAACTGGAAGTCATGAAGAGCACAGAGCTCTTCAGGGAACATGAGAAGCCAGAGCCCTGCTCAGCTGTGGAAAGACAGATCCTCGAGGGGGGTCCGTGTGGTTCTTTACTGTGCAGGTCACACTCTCACCCAAGTGGGGCCCTCCAAGACCAGTGTTTCTGCCAAAGCAGTGCTTCCTTCAAATTTTCTCTGCCCTTGCCGTCTCCTTGTATATACCATGTGTTGTATTTCAGGATGGTCTAGTCAGTGAGCAGAGTCAACTGTGAACATGGCTAGTATGTGACTCTGACAATGGTATTTTGGGGGGTAAAGTGGACTGCAGCTCTATCCTCTGACAAGTTCTAAGGTGAAAGTGTGCAAACTGAGTAACACTCACCCACGGGAAGCAGCTGCAGTGGCCCACCTTTCCCCCAGGAAGAGTCCTGTAGTTGAATCTCGAATCCAGCACGAAGCAGCTGGGAGGTGGGCCCGGCGTCCCTTCCTGGCAGAACGTTACAGGTCTGCTCACCCTCCTGCAGCCCCATGCAGCTCAGTAACAACGTACACAACAGGACCAGAAGTGAGCCCTGTCCAGAGTCACACTGACTCCGAACACAGGTGCTTTGTTTTCAAGTCACCAGATAAAATGAGCAGTGCGGGAGGCAGAACAAAGCTTCAGAGACCAAAATGCTTCCCACTGCTGGCTCCAGTAATAACGACACTGTCAAGATGCCACTTTATGGAAAACAAGAACACTTGCTGAATGTTTACAGTACATACCTGTGTTTGCTGAGGAGAAGATAAGGGGCTCTTGAAGGCTTTGGCCATTATTCGTTTGATTTCCACACCAGTGCTGTTCTTCACACACATTGACCTGTCCCACTGAATCGTATGGTCAGGCTCCGTGGGGTTCAGCCAGGCCAGCTCGTCCTCGCAGATGTGCAGGGGAGGCGGTGGGCGAATGAACTCCGGCCGGAAGTGGCCTGGAAAGAAAACAGCATGTCTGCTTGTGCCCGTCTGTACACACCTCGCAGACACCCCTCAACCCAGTGCAGTGACTCTCTTAATAAGGACAGCACTTAGGTAACACTGACTTCAGAAGCAGAAATGAGGAGGTCAGGGTTTTATTCAGAACACAAGAAAATGAAAGTGACATAACGTTAGATTTGGTTCCAGAGACCAAATCTACCTATTTGGAAAGGAGAGGAAAGCATTACCACAACCCACCAACTCCTAGTTCAAGCATGATCACCACTCAGTAGCAAAAGGACACAACTTCCTACCTCAGTGTCTTTTGATGGAAAAAAAAGTACTCTCTGATCTCACTCATCCTATTCTCAGCAGAGACTGTATGATGTGCACTAGTTTTATTTTTGCATCTTCTGACCTTGAAGTAGCAGATTATGTGGAGATGAAATGGCAGAGGAAAAGTATGGCTGACTTTTGACATTCTCAAATGAGTCTGGGTCCCTCCAAAAATCCCTAAGTTCACAAACGTTGTTATCATTCTCATAAGGGTACAACAGGATAATAAAAGTGACTCACTATAACACCTTAACTATTTTATGAAATATTGATCCCTAAGTTTTAAACCCACTAAAATAAATGCTAGCTAGAACTTCTGAATGAAGGTCCCACCTCACTCTGGTTTCCACATAAAGCCCAAGATGGCTTACCCCTCTCAAGGACCCAGCCCCTGCCGAATGTGACATTTGTATATACTCTAGTTTACTGAAAATGTCCGTTTTCTGGCTAAGAATCACCCCTTTATTGTGGAAAAAAGGAAAACCTCTTTCGGTGGGAGTGTAAGTTGGTGCAGCCACAATGGAAAATTTTTTTTGAGTCTGGAGTCTCCTCAAAAAAGATTTTGAGTTTACATGTGATCCAGCAACCCCACTCCTGGGCATCTATCTGGAGAAAAACATAATTCAAAAGGATATATGCGTCCCCCTATGTTCATTGGAGCACTATGCACAATAGCCAAGACATGGAAGCAACCTAAATGTCCACTGACAGGAGTGGCTAAAGATGTGGTATATACACAATGGAATACTACTCAGCCATAAAAAGAATGAAATAATGCCATGTGCAGCAACATGGATGGACCTAGAGATGATCATACTGAGTGGAATAAGCAGATTAAGACAAATATCATATGATATCACATATGTGGAATCTAAAATACGACACAAATGCACTTATCTATGAAACAGAAACAGACTCAAAGAAATAAAGAACAGACTTGTGGTTGCCAGGGGGACGGAGTGGAGAGGGAGAGGATTGGGAGCTTGGGATTAACAGATGCAAACTAGTCTATACAGGATGGATAACCAACAAGGACCTACTGTAGAGTACAGGGAGCTGTATTCAACATCCTATCAAAACCGTAACGGCAGAGAATATGAGGAGTTCCTGCTGTGGCACAGTGGGTTAAGAATCTGACTGCAGAAGTTCCCGTTGTGGGGGGAGAGAGGAAGAGAGGAAGGAAGGAGTATGAAACAGAATGTACCCACATGTATAACTGAATCACACTGCTGTACAGCAGAAATTAACACAACATTGTAAATCAACTACTTCAGTTAAAAAAAAAATACCATTTAAATCTCTGGTCTGAGAACTTCCACAAGCCACAGGTGCAGCCAAAAAAAAGAGTAAATAGATTCCAAAAAAAAAAAAAAATCATCCCTTTTAAAGTACACTATTTCTTCACATACATCACCAGAACTGGCACTTGAATCTCTACAAACCATTTACAGAAAGTATGTTTTTAACCATTTCCTGAGAAGTACCACTTATGTGATAAAGGAGGAATTTCCTCTAAGGTAGGGATGCCCCGTGTTCAGCTACTCACCTACTACCTGACTGGTTTGCCTCTTACATACCCTCCTGGTGGCCCATCAAGTCCAAGCTATGCCTGGACACACTCGCCTGCACCGTGGTCCTTCCTGCACATTGAAACTTCAAATTTTAAGCCCATTTATTCCAAAGAACTACTGTACAGGACATGAAAGTCACAGTAGGAGTTTTATTTTTTATTTTTATTTTATTTTTTTGTCTTTTTGCTATTTCTTGGGCCGCTCCTGCGGCATATGGAGATTCCCAGGCTAGGGGTCCAATTGGAGCTATAGCCACCGGCCTACACCAGAGCCACAGCAACGCAGGATCCAAGTCACGTCTGCGACCTACACCACAGCTCACGGCAATGCCGGATCGTTAACCCACTGAGCAAGGGCACGGACCGAACCCGCAACCTTATGGTTCCTAGTTGGATTCGTTAACCACTGTGCCACGACGGGAACTCCTACAGTAGGAGTTTTAAACTCAAGATAACACTATAGTCTGGAGAACATGTTCTTATCCCTAAGCAGAAAGCATGCCTTCATCAGAACCTCACAGATGCCTATAAAACCAAAAAAAAAAAAAAAAAAAAGTGTAGCTATTATTTCAAGTTCAATAGGTGTTTTCTTTAAATTAAGAGCTCTAAGTAAAACTTCAATGGAGAAGATAGTGATAAGATTAATAAAGAGGTACAAAACTAAAGGTACAGGAGTTTCCTGGTGGCTCAGCAGGTTAAGGATCCAGCGTTGTCACTGCTTTAGCTCAGGTTCAATTCCTGGCCCAGAGACTTCCATCTGTGGCGGCTGTGGCCAAAAAGAAACCAAACAGGGAGTTCCCTAGATGTGGCCGTCCATAAAAACCAAACAAAAAACCAAAACCAAACCAAAACAAAATCTAAAGGTACAAAGTAAACTTAACTTCAATAAAATCAGAGAATTTTATTTTCAGGTGTCCTGATGATAGGTATGTAATAAAAACTTGGTTATTTTTATTAAAGAAGAAACTAGCTTTTACTGAGCATTCTACTATGTTCCAGACACTATACTAGTAAGTTTCTCATTAAATTGACATTTAAGCATCAACGAAAGTAACAATGTTTCAGAAAACCAGAAAGTCTTGGAGTTCCCAGCATGGTGCAGTGGAGACAAACCTGATTAGGAACCATGAGGTTGTGGGTTCAATTGATCCCTGACCTCACTCGGTGGGTTGAGGATCGGTGTTGCTGTGAGCTGTGGTGTAGGTCGCAGACTCGGCTTGGATCTGGTGTTGCTGTGGCTCTGGTGTAGGCCAGCAGCAACATCCCTGATTGACCCCTAGCCTGGAAACCTCCATATGCTGTGGATATGGCCCTAAAAGGACAAAAGACAAAAAAAAAAAAAAAAAAAAAAGAAAACCAGAAAGTCTCAGGGGATGCTGATAGAATAAAATCAAGAATATTAAATTAGGAGTTCCCATCTTGGCTCAGTGGTTAACCAACCCAAGTAGAATCCATGAGTATGTGGGTTTGATCCCTGGCCTCAATCAGTGAGTTAAAGATCCAGCATTGCTGTGAGCTGTGATGTAGGCTGGCAGCTACAGCTCCGAATGGACCCCTAGCCTGGGAACCTCCATATGCCGCGGGTGTGGCCCTGAAAAGACAAAAAGACCAAAAAAGAAAAAGCATATTAAATTAGATATACCTACTTTCAATAGGTGGCTTTGGTCCACTGACTAAAGCTTCCGTGATCTGAGAGGCAACCGAGCTGTCGAATCCAGAATTCGAAGAATCCGGGTCTGGGTCACTGAGAATGCTGGGGAAGCTGGCTTTACTTTGAGTTGGCAGCTCAGACTGGCGTTCTTAAAAAGGGAACCAAGACAGGAGATGTTTTAAAATTGAGAGCCCCACAGGGAGAATGAGAAGACAAGGTACTAACTGGAGAAAGTTACCTACCACACATAAACGAAGGGCTAGATTCAATATATATAGAGATAGTATAGTAATATATACTACATATTTTATATATTATATAGTTTATGTATTATATATATGTATTTTTTAACTCCTACAAATCAATTTTGTAAAGTAGGGGAAAAAGGGGGGGTTCCCATTGTGGCTCAGTAGGTTAAGAACCCAACTTATCCATGGGAATTCGGGCTCAATCCCTGGCCTCACTCAGTGGGTTAAGCATCCAGAGTTGATGCAAGCTGTGGTCATAGATGTGGCTAAGATCCCACAATGCTCTGGCTGTGGTGTAGGCCAGCAGCTGCAGCTCTGATTTGACCCCTAGCCTAGGAAAGAAGAAAAAAAAAAGTAGGAAAAAAGAGAGTGCCTTGGTGGCTCAGTGGGTTAAGGATCTGGTGTTGTCACTGCTGTGGCATGGGTTCAATCCCTGGCCCAGGAATTTCTACATCCCATGGGCACACACACACACCCCCAACCCCCATCGTAGGAAAAGACAGGCTAATGTCTTCAACAGGTATGTTATTTTTAAAATGCACGAATGGCGAACAGACATCTGAAAGGATACTCAATCCTATTAGGAACCAGGGGGAAAATTAGCTAGAACACAAGACACTCTTACACAGCCACCAGACTGGCAGAAATGAACACGGCTGACATTAACAGATACAGAGGAGGCTATCAGGTAACTCATGTACTGCTGACAGGAGTGAAAAATGGCACAGCAACTTTGGAAAACAATTTGCCATTACCTAGTAAACTTTTGCATATGCTTATCTTTCCATCTAGAAGAAACACTTTCAGGAGAAAGTACAAAAGAAAGCTCACAGCCACATTATGTCCATCAAGGGTAGATTGGATAAAGGACTGTATTCCACTGTATGAAAATACCACAACAGCATGCACCGCCATCACTACAGGGACATGTCAGCAACATGGATCCATCTCACCAAAAATACCTGACAAAGTACAAAAAAATAAAAATGGGGAGTTCCCGTTGGGGCTCAGCAGTAATGAACCCGACTTAGTAACCATGAGGATGCATATTCGATCCCTGGCCTCGCTCAGTGGGTTAAGGATCCAGCATTGCTGTGGCTGTGGAGTAGACCGGCAGCTGCAGCTCTGATTCGACCCCTAGCCTGGGAACTTTCATATGCGAGCGGCCCTAAAAAAAAAAAAAAAAAAAAAAAGCCTAAATAAATACAGTGTGCTTCCACATACACAGATATCAGGAACAAGCATGGTTAAACTCTAGGCATGCTCAAGAGGGAGGGCTAGACAGTAGACAGCAAACTATTAACAGAAAACTCAGGTTAATAATGGGGCTGGAGGGCAGTAATTGAGAAATGCACAGGGAACTTCTAGGTCCTAAAAATATTCCTCCTTCCCCCTCCCCTTTTTACAGCCACACATGTAGAACACAGAAGTTCCTAGGCTAGGGATGGAATCAGAGCTGCAGATGCCAACCTATGCCATAGCCACAGCAACACCAGATGCGAGCTGCATCTGCAGCCTATGCTGCAGCTTGCAGCAACACCAGATCCTTAACCCACTGAGCCACAGGGGGAACTCTAATATTGCTCTTCTCAATTTTAATGGTGGCTGCTCCAGATCTGCTTTAAGAGACCATTAATCCAATGGAAAAATGGCTAGAGACATAAAAGATGTTTAACCTTATTCACTTCATAGGAAAAATGCAATTTTTTATCTCATTTTGCTGAAATACAAAAGGTAGGAAACATACTATTGACCAAGATATAGACAACATTTTTAAATTGGCACACTGTGGTACAAGCGTAGGCGTTTTGCAGAAATTTTAACAAGATAAAATTCTGCCCCTTGTATTTATTTCTGTTTAATTTGCCTGCTTGTTTTCTGAGAATTAGGAAAATGCAACCGCATCAGCCATAAATACACTTTGGTCGTGGATCCCATGAAGACATCTGAATCTCAGGCCGGCTGCTGTAGAGATCAGCTGTGTAGCCAGCGCCAGAGAAGATGGTGCATGCACTTTTTTTTTTTTTCCTTAAGTACTTGTGAAAAGACTGGATTAAGACATCCTCAGTCTGGGCAGAGGACAGCAAAGAGCTTAGGGCCCTCAAGCTTAGCTGCTGTGCCAGGCTTCTCCGTCCTAATTCTGGTCACCTATTTCTCAGCTTGACATAACTTTAAAAGTTTTGCATTGGCTGATCGGTCATCACAGTTGAAAAGGAGATCAGATCCAATTCTTTATTGAATACAAAGCCAGAACCCTCAGAATATACACTGCTTCTAAAAGTAGGACTGAAATTGCTCATCATTTCTCCAACCAGTTTTCATCCTGTGGTTAAGGAAACAGTTGCTTTATGTCTGTAAATAGACTGCATCTGGCATTGTGGCTAATAAGCACTTTTACACAAACCATGAGACCCATGCAACCTTCAATCTTAAAAGTCTGAAAAAGATTTCTCTTGGTCACAGAAAATTGTTATATTATTAGTATCTAGGAGTTCCCACTGTGACACAGGGGTAAAGAATATGACTTCGGCAGCTTGGAGGTGCTGGGAGCAAGGGTTCGAACTCTGGCAGGGTAACTTCCATGTGTTGTGGATGTGGCCATTAAAAAAAAAAAAAAAAAACTAGTAGTTTAAAAATGAGGTTTAGAATACTCCAAGGAGGAGTTCCCATTGTAGCTCAGCAGAAATGAACCCAAATAGTATCCATGAGAATTTGGTTTCAATTCGGGCCTTGCTCAGTGGGTTAAGGATCTGGGGTTGCCATAAGCTTTGGTGTGGACTGCAGACATGGCTCAGATTTGGCACTGCTGTGGTGTAGGCTGGCAGCTGCAGCTCCGACATGACCTCTGATCTGGGAACTTCCATATTCCATGGATGCAACCCTGAAGGAAAAAAGAGAATACTCCAAGGAAAAGTTTATTGAAAGATGTCACCTTATATAAAATGCCAAATGTCACAGGTGCATGAAGTCCAAGAAGGAGGGTGTGCTGTCAAAACTAACCCTGAAGCTCATGTATTCACAAGGTCATGGGTTCATGGATCTGGCTAAAGATCAGAATTTCCCCATTGAAGCACTCTTAGGCGATGAGACCCTTGCATCTCAACTTTTGCTTAAGGCGCCACAACAAGAACTCTGGTCCCGTTACTTTCCATCACAACACAAGTGGGCTTCAAGAACACCTCTATATTTGCTTGTATATGTAACACAGAAGGTGCCAAAATGTTTAAACAAAGGAACAAAGTGGAGATCTCACACACTGATTTCAAAAAAGCTACCGTATGGCTTGTTGGATTGGTGTCTAGCTCCCTAAATAAAACCTTTTTTACATGTAAGAAAAAAAAAAAAGACCTACCCTGCCTGAAAATGTGGTACTAGAATAAAGACAAACTGACATAGAAAAGAGAGCCCAGAAATAAACCCTCCCATATATATTCAAATGATTTTCAACAAAGGAGCCAAGAAAGCACTGTTTACTATTCAGGGTCCCTTGAGGTTCCATATGAATTTTCTATTTCTGCAAAACACACCGTTGGGATTTTGATAGAAACTACACTGAATCTGCAGATTGCTTTGAGTAGAAATGATATCCAGGAAATTTTAAATAGACCAAGTTTTATTCAGCATTTTTCTTAAATAAGGAAAGCAATCGATTCAAGTGGAAACTGAAAATGATATGTCTATCCCATAACAGCAAGGATCCAGTACCAAATCTATGCTTTTCATGGAAAATACATTTTGGCACAAAGACCTTCATTTTAAGTGGAGCATCGCAAGAAAAAAGGCCTAATGCTACCACGCAAGACCACCTGAGGCAGGATCCCTCCTTACCGGCCAAGGCCAGCTGAAGCCCGCTGATGTCCACGGACTGGCCCATATTTCCGACATCCATCAAGGCAATCTGTCGAGGGGTCTTTTTGAAGAGTTCCCTTGGGGGTGCCAGCATCAGCTGGGAAAGAAAAAACTTTTCTGGTGGAGTTATAGGAGGTAAAAAGCCTGTAAACAAAAACGTATAACAATTTCTCTAATAGTTATTTTTTAAAATTATCTTAAATCTGCTCAAATTAGCATTTGCTCCTTGCCACCTCAACTCACCTCTTTATTTTTATTTATTTTTTTTGTCTTTTTGCCTTTTCTAGGGCCGCTCCCGTGGCACATGGAGGTTCCCAGGCTAGGAGTCTAATGGGAGCTGTAGCTGCCGGCCTACGCCAGAGCCACAGCAACTCAGGATCAGAGCTGCGTCTGTGTCCTCAACCCACTGAGCAAGGCCAGGGATCGAACCCGCAAACCTCATGGTTCCTAGTCGGATTCGTTAACCACTGAGCCACGACGGGAACTCCAACTCACCTCTTTAAAGACAAAATTTTAATTGAAGATTCATTTCATCAAATTTATTTATGCAAATGTAATTAAATAGGAACGGTTCCAGGACCTGCTGTGAACAGCAAAATCCAAAGGTACTTAGGTCCCTTAAGTAAAGTGGTGTAATATTTGCATAGAACCTGCACGCATCCTCCCTTATACTTTATAAATAATCACTACTCACAATACCTAATACAATGTAAATGATACATAAACAGTTGTAAGTACTATGTAAATACTACATAAGTACAATGGAAATACTATGTAAACAGTCACCAAAATTTAGGGTTTGCTTTCTGGAACTCTCTGGAATTTCTTTTGCCCCTTGAATATTTTCTACCAGGGGCTGACTGAATCCTAGGATGCAGAACCTGAGGATACAGAGGGCAGACTAAATGTCAACTGAAATTCTATGATTTGTGGCAATGTCGATGAAACTTAAGGTTTTTATAACTACTAAGAATTTTGTTTTCTAACATTTCTCAATTCCTGCAAAGGTTAAAGCTTGCCTATGCAGGCAAAAACAAATTTTAAAAAGCGACAGTGCTCAGAAATACTTCTCTGCTGCTACTAGCAACTGCATTAAAGCTGGAAAGATGAGGAAGCATCACAAGTTCCAAAGACACTACTCCACACACCTGCTTCTACACACAGCTCGGCTACAATTCCCACAGCGCCAAGCCCAGCGGCCCTCCCTTGCCACAGTCACCTGCTCACCGGGCCTCATCCGTCTGTCCTCCCTCCCTCTCAGGCAGAGGGGTGGCCAGACTATTCACCACCCACAGTCCACACCCCCACTTACCATTTGGTTATATTTCTAGGTACAAATCTGCTCACAATACTTAACCTATTTACAGAGAATTAAACTCAAACGTTGGCACCAGTGTAGGACTTTCGTAATCTGGTCCCAACCCACTTTCCTCATCTCATCTCCTGAACTTCTCTCCATCTGTGAGTTCCACGATTCAGGTGCACAAAATCTTTCAGCTTCCCTGATTCCTATTTCAAAACACCCAATACACCCAACTCCTTAAAAATACCTGAGAGGACCACGTGCTTCTCTCCCCACCATCAATATCCAGCAAAAACATCGCTCCCTCGTAAAGCCTCTCCAGCTGCACAGACACGAGCTCCTGGGCCTTGAGGCCCTGTGTGTGAGACATCTGGTACAGCCTTAACCACATGGGGCTACAGTTATGTCTGGTCTCAACCTGACAGAGTGCAAGGAAGCCATCCTACTTACTTCCAGGTACATTCTCAACCTTGGCTCTGCATCAGAATCATCTGAAAAACTTTCAAAACATATACTCATTAGGTGCTCCCCCTGAGGTGAAATATAATAAGCCTGCAGCAATAGTCCCCCTGTTGGGTATTTAAGCACCATCCCTACCTAGTAATGATAATAATGGACAACACTTACCGCAGATACCCTTACCCCTCATACTAACTCTACCAGCTAAGAATTATCTGCAATTTACGGATGAGGAAAATGAGGCACAGCAGCAAAATAACCAATCCCATGAATTCCTTCCCTGGCAGATTTGTGTTTACAACACAGTCTACGGCCTAGATCTAGGTTTGGAATCATCACAATTGAGAATGACGGTTATGGTTCCTTGGCTTGACCCCAGACTACAGAATTCAAAGCGCCCAACCCAAATCCCAAACTGTCCCCCATCCATCTTGGGTGGTGGGTTTGACGAATACACACATTAAAACCACTTTCTGGGCATTCTTAAACTCCCTGAAAGTCAGGTTTAGTACCATTCCCCACCCCACCCCACAGACACCTCAAGGAATACAAAGGTTACTCCTCTTAGGTCAAGGGCAGTGCAGGAAACCAACCAGAAGATGCTTAAGATCCAGAGGAGTGGGCAGCGGGAAAAACGACCATCTTAAAATGTGGAAGCCCTCACCTGCAAGGAAATCCTCTGGTATTTACTCAAAACCGGCTGCCTTTACCTCTTGGCTCCCTATATAGCAGCCCCTACCTAAGGAGTGATCTGCCTGTCTTACCACCGCTGAAGGACCCCTACCATCAAGCTGCTTCCCACCTCTCTACCTGCCTCACCCCCTACACTGGTCCTTGACTAAGTCTTCCAGGTACCCTCACCACCATCTCTTCTGGGCCTTTCCCCTCGCCCGGTTTAGGTCTTCTCCCAAATTCAAGTCTCATAAAGCATCTCTGGAGTTTTTTTTTTTTTTTAAAGGCAGCCTCCTATCAAACCCACCGATCTTCACGGAAGTTGACCGAGCATAACTTCCACATCATGTCCAACAGCCTTGGGTTTTCTAACCTAGGCCGTGAATTTGAGACTTTCTCTCCTCCGCCCCCATCGCATTACCCAAAGACCTAACAGCAAGAAGAAGGTGGCTGTGATGTCCTTAAACGCTGTTAAATGTGTTTCCGCTCAACTTCCTCAGGTTCTGAATGACTCCTAATTGACTCGTCTGAGACTAAAAGCCGGGGGCAGATCCAGTGTGTCATTACTTACAACTTCACACACCTCCGACGGGCTTGACGAGAACAAATTTTATCTGAGGCGCTAAACCATCAAGCCCCATATTACGCTGCGTGATTGGACCACCTGCATTGTTGGGAGGGATAATTTTCGGCGCCATGAAGCTGTTACTTCTTCATACTTGGTGGAAGGGGTGGGGGGTAGGGAATCTCAAAAGGCAACAATCAGTTTCAAGTGCGGGTGAAGGCCGAGAAGCTGCCAATCTCACCCTCGGCGACGCACACCTGGCCCCGGGCGTACCTGAGAGCGGCGGCCGGTCGGGTTCCTGGCCGCCGCGGGCGGGCGGCGCGGGGTTGAGCAGATGCGCGAAGCTGGCGGCGAAGGGGTTGGCGGCGAGCGGTTCGGTGCGGTACATCTCCCAGAGCAAATAGAGCGCCGTGAGGCGCTGCGCCGCGCTGGGCAGCAGGTCTGGCTGCTGCAGCAGCATGACCAGCACCGAGCCCAGGCGGAAGTGGTCGGCCTTGCTGAAGTAGTGGTGGAATGCGGTAGACAGGCCCTCGAAGGTGCTGCCGCCGCCCGCCTCCTCCGAGATAATGCTCAGCAGGCTCGAGAGTTCCTTCGGGGTCAGGCTCATCCTGCCCGCAGGGCCCCCCGGGCCTCCACTCCCCGGCCCGGGGACGCCCGCTCCGCCTCTGCCGCTGCCGGAGCCGGAGACCCCCGGGCCGCACCTGGACGCCGACCCCGCCCCTTCCCGGGTCCCTCTTTGCTCTGCGGCGGTGAAAAGCCGGCCAGACGCCGCGCTCGCCCCGCCGCCGGGCATCAACCTCACCCGCCCGCCCTGCTCCCCGGCCAGAGTGGCCCTGGCGCCGGCTCGCTCCGTCCCTGCGGCCGTAAAGCGCGCTGTTGCACGACAGCGTCGCAAACAAAACACACCGAGAAACCAGCCGGCCGCGGAAAGGGCAGCGCGGAGCCAGAGCGAGGCTGCTGGTGCCGGGCCAGGGAGAAGATCCCCAGACGCTGGGTGGGCGGGGCAAAGCGCCGGAAATGGGGGCGGGGCCTGAGGGAGGGGCCCGGCCGGGTCTCGCGCTGTGGGAGTCAAGCGGTGCCATAGCCCCCCCGCTGCGGCATAGTCTGCCTGTCCTCCTTCAAGAGTTCAGCCCCCAGGACCCCCCTGGGCAGTGCGGGAACGAACGGTCTCAATAAAGGACGGTGTTATTTGTTTGGGAAAATGCATGTTAGAATATGAAATCTTTTTTAATATAACACACATGGATGGTCATGCTAAAACTTTAAGTGCAGATAAGGATAACATGTTTCTCATAAGCAAAGTTAATTTTTAGACTTACACTCCTTTTTAAAGAAATGGAATCATACTGCACATGTACATGGCTATTTTAACAAGATCTCTGGAAACTTAACAATAAACATTTATATACAAAATTGTTGTGCAACTTTTTCTTTGGCTGCGCTGTGGCAAACAAAAATTCCCAAGCCAGGGACCAAACCTACTCCACGCCTGATCCTTAACCCACTGCACCGCGAGGGAACTCCTGCTTTGCAACTTCTTACCTAGTCTGCCCTAGGTCGCTCATTCTGGGCCTTAGCTGTGCACTGGAAGTTTCCAGGAATCCTTTACAAATCCTGGCCCTAATGGCCAGGTATGAACAAACAAAAAGCAAAAACAGAGGTCCTGTCCTGGCTCAGGGGAAACGAATCTGACTAGCATCCATTAGGATGCTGGTTCAATCCCTGGCCTCGATCCTTAATCCCTGGGTTAAGGATCCAGGGTTGCCGTGAGCTGTGGTGTAGGTCACAAATGTGGCTCGGATCTGATGTTGCTGTGGCCGTGGCATAGGCCAGCAGCTACAGCTCGGATTCGACTCCTAGCCTGGGAACCTACATACGCCACAGGTGCAGCCCTAGTAAAATTTTTAAAAAGCAAAAACATCTGCCCAGGTGACTAGTGTGCACTCCAGGCTGGGACCCACCAAGTGGCTGGTCCCAGACTTGCACGGTTCCTCCCTAGACCTACAAAACCCTACAAGGATTTCAACTAGCAATTCCCACCAGGCCAGTTGCAGAAATCCAGTCTATGCTGAAAAAATGATAGCAGCTCAGTGTTGTGGCGCAGCGGAAACAAATTCTACTAGGAACCATGAGGTTGCGTATTCCATCCCTGGCTTCCCTCAGGGGTTAAGGATCCAGTGTTTCTGTGAGCTGTGGTGTAGGTCACAGACGAAGTTCAGCTCCCACGTTGCTGTGGCTGTGGCTGTGGCTGTGGTGTAGGCCAGCAGCTGCAGCTCTGATTTGACCCCTTGCCTGGGAACCTCCATATGCCGTGGGTGTGGCCCTAAAAAGACAAAAAAAAAAAGTTACTTAGTTGAGCGCCACCTTAATTTGAAAGTAAAATTGAATAAAGAGAAATTGCTAGGCCATCAAAATGCATATTCCAAAGACTTCTTCAATTTACTGTTAGATCTCCCCCTGGAAAAGCCCTGCCAATTAACTAACAGCACCAGATTTAACTTGCTAATGCTTGGATTCTTGGGAAACTGATTCAAATTATCGTGAAAATACTATCATTTTTTTTATTATAGTAAATAAATTTTATTGTGTTTGAGCCATCTAAAATTGTGAGGTTAGGGAGCGCCCTTGTGATGCAGTGGGTTAGTAATGCTACTGAAGTAGCTCCCACCATGGCTCAGTGGGTTAAGGACCTGACATTGTTTCTGTGAGGATGCAGGTTCGATCCCCCAACCCACTCAGTGGGTTAAGGATCTGGCATTGCCGTAAGCTGCAGTGTAGGTTTCAGATGCAGCTCAGATCCAATCTTGCTGTGGCTGAAGTTCCAATTTGACCCCTGGCCCAAGAACCTCCATATGCTGCAGGTACAGCCATTAAAAAAAAAAAAAAAAATTAGACTGCAGCAGCTCAGGTTGCTGTGGAGGTGTGGGTTCGATACTTCGCCCAGTGAAGTGGGCTAAAGGATTCAGCGTTGCTGCAGCTGTGGCTTGGATTCAAACCCTGGACAGGGAACTTCCATATGCCACGAATGTAACCATAAAAATAAATAAATAAATAAATAAATAAAATACAATTGTTACATCTAGGAGTTTCCTTGTGGCTCAGGAGGTTAAGGAACTGGGATTGTCACCTCTGTGGCCCTTGGTTACAGCTGTGGTATGGGTTCGATCCCTGACCCAGGAACTTTCACATCCCAAGGGCTGGCCAAAAAAAAAAAAAATCTTGTGAGGTCTGTTTGTTACAGCAATTAGCCTGCATGCATAGGTTTTATTGGTTTTTTTTCCTAAGTTATTTCAAAATATTGAACATTATGAGCCCCCTGAAACCAAAACCAAATAAAAACAAAAAATACAACTAAATATTTTTCTTATCTTAGGAGCATTTTCAAAATTAGGATGATGCTAAAAAGAAAAACACAGGAGTTCCTTGGTGGCCCAGTGGGTTCAGGACCTGGCATTGTCACTATAGTACTCCAGGTGGCTGCTGTGGCTCAGGGTCTTTGTGGCAGGTTTCCTCATTTTCCTCTGGGGAATGAAGAGGACATACAGGTGCTGATCAAGAAATTCGTGGTTAAGACTACTTTTCTAGGGGAGAATGAAGCTTCAGGTAGGTTAGTGGTGTGGCCTAGCAGAAGAGACTCTATCAGATGCCTGTATTTTTCTTTCTCTCTCTTTTTTGCTTTGGCTGCCTGTGGCATGTGGAAGTTTTTATGGGCTGGGTAATTTCCTAGGCTAACAAGCTGGAGGATTATTCCAGCTATTTCTGGGGAGAGGATGGGTATTTTCAGGAATTGGGCCACTGTCAAGGCACCTGTGGGCATGTCCTCTGCATGCTAATGTATTACAATGACCGCATAATGAGGTACAAGGTCCCCTGGAAGTCCAACTTTCTGCTATCTTGGGTCTAATCAGTTCTCCCCATTATTAGGGTATCCTCAACCGTGATGCCATTCTTTTAAAGTTTGTGCCCTGCCCCCTTTCCTCCTGTTTCAAAACTGTTTTAAATTCTTTCCAAAGTGGATCACTTGTTTCCCATTCTCTTTAGGAGGATACAGACACAATTTCACCTTGCTATCATTATAACTAATGATATTGATAGCTCTCAAACAGTAACCACCAGGGCCCGGGAGGCAGAGAGAACTCTTCACCCTACACAGAGTGTTCTCCAATTGCTATACTTTTATGGGTTTTTTGGTCTTTTTAGGGCCGTGCCCGGGGCCTACGGAGGTTCCCAGGCTAGAGGTCGAATCAGAGCTGTAGCCACTGGCCTACACCACAGCTCATGGCAACACTAAATCCTTAACTCACTGAATGAGGCCAGGGATCAAACCCATATCCTCATGGATGCTAGTCAGATTCGCTTCCACAGAGCCATGACGGGAATTCCCTATATTTTTTAATTATTGTACCTTTTACAGTTTTGCTATTTTTCACCCCTGTTGTTACTCTCCCATGAGAGTAAGTCTTGCAGCTGGGGTTCATACAAGAATGATGTAGGTTAGAGGGCAAGTGGCTGCTGAAAACTTGATTTTTGTGACACTGCTTTATTTATTTATATTTTTTAGAATTTCTTCTCAGATTTTTTTTTTTTTTTTTTTTTGGCTGTGCCTGCAGCATGCTAAAGTGCCAGGGCCAGGGATTGAACCTGCGCCACCACAGTGATAACTCCAGATCCTTAACCTGCTGAGCCACCAGGAAACTCCTGTTACTGCTTTGGAAACTTTTCTGGTCATGTGCTCCTTCCTAGCTGACTTGCAGGGAGCTGAAGTTAATGGATATTTAGCTTTCAAATCTGAGCTGAAATCTTGCCAAATGTCTGCTCCCTTACTCCATTTTCATCCTTGCATAGAAATCCACATGCTTTTCTCCCACCACTCTCTTTGTCTCTTTTCTGGGCATTACAGCAAGGGATTTTCCTTTCAAAAGTGCTTGGAATGTGTATTCCTTTGCTAGGGCTGTCCTAACAAAATACCATAGGCTGGGGGCTTAAACAAAAGAAATTTGTTTCTCACCTTTCTATACATTAGAACATGTCACAGGGTCAGTTTCTTTTCTTCTGGGGGCCATGCCCACAGCAGGTGGAAGTTCCCAAGCCAGGGAATGAACCTGCTCCACAGCAGCAACCTGAACTGCTGGAGTTACAACACCGGATCCTTAACCTGCTGCACCATGGGGGAACTCCAGGTCACTTTCTTCTGAGACCTCACACCTTGGTTTGTACATGGCCATCTTCTCCCTGTATCTTTACAAGCTATTCCCCCCATCTGTGTTCTAATCTCTTCTTCTAAGGACATCATCAATCACAGTGGATTAGGTCCCACCCTAATGACCTCATTTTAACTCAGTTACAGTGGATTAGGTCCCACCCTAATGACCTCATTTTAACTCAGTTACAATATAGTCACTTTCTAACTGGGGGTTCAAACTCAGGAATTTGGGGGGTGGGGATGGGGAGACAGGGGACAGTTCAACCTGTGACAAAGTGAGCAGTAACTTTGGTAAGAGGCAAGGAGATTGTCTCTTACTTGGCTATAAGAATCCCAGGAAGCTCGAAATGAAAGGCAGACAACTGAACAGGCAGCTCCTACCAAAGTCACAGGGATGAGTCAGTCACTGCAGTGACCATGAGAGACTGGAGTGATGTGGCCACAAGCCGAGGAACACCTGGAGCCACCAGAAGCTGGAAGAGACAGGAGGGATACTCCTCTAGAGGTCTTGGGCAGGACCCTGCCAATGCCTTTGTAAGTAGGTAGGGTAGGGTGTCCCTGGAGAAAGGGAAGCAGGCATAGCTTTCTTGACATAAAAGAAGCCATTTTGGTCTAAGCATTTTATGATCTAACGTGGCCATGATGCTTGTCCTTGGACAGGTTGTCATGGTTCCTGCATGTGGGTTGGAAAACGAATTTTCCAGCTATAGCAGGGTGAAAAGAAAGAGGAGTTCATTGAGAGAGAGACTTCCTAATGATCAGGGAGAGCTGACCTCAGGCCCATGGTCATGTCTGTTTTTATAGCCCAGGGAGAGGAGGTTTTGCAATACACCTGCTGACCTCCTGACGGACTGGAGAAAGAGGGGTCCTTGAATATACTTGCTGGTTGGTGGGGGTGTATAAAGCCCCTATGGGGCAGGGTGAGGAGTGAGTCCCATACCTTTCCTAGTAGGGGCAGGAAGGAGTAGGACAGGTTGCTCAGAGTTAGGGAGGGGTGTTACAATGAGACAGGTGGGGTGATAATAAGGGTTTGGTAATTCTTGTCTTGGCCAGAGGCTTTTGAGTTCCGTCTCCTTGAAGAGGCCTTGAAGTCCCACACAGGCCTGCAGTAATTAATGATCTTAAGGGAGGTAAGGGAATGCAGGAGCAAAGGCAAAGAGACACTAGTTCAGCAGAGTCCTAGTTCCTCCTCCAGGAATATATGTAACAGTCTGACACAGGCCCAAGTAGAGGAATGATATTGACCCTCATGACTTCAGTCAACTAGCATGGACTCTGTGGAGCTTGGCCCCAATTCTATGCTGCATTCTCCTCTGCTCAAGCCCCATAATGAATGTGCACGCACCCTTAGCTCAAAACTTCCCCAATTTGGCATTCTAGGATGCACTGCTTTGGGAAAGAGCCTTGGTGTTCTCCTCAATGACTGCAAAGCATTAATAAATCCTTCCTTCTCCCCATCTTTGGCTTGATTGTGTCTTTTGGCTTGACATCCACCAGGAGGCAAACCCAAGTTTTCAGGCATCACTTTGATTTCAGACTGCTAGCCTTCAAAACTATGGTAAAATAAATTTCTGGGTTTTTTTTTTTTTTAAGCCACCCAGTTTGTGGTACAACTAACACAGTAGTCCATTGTGTGAATATTCATGAACTTCTTTACCAATTCTATTGTTGGTGGGCATTTAGGTAGTTTCCAGTTTGGGGTGTAATGAATAGAGAAGCTATGAACATTCAAGTAAATCTCTTTTTGTGGATGTTAGCACTCACTTTTCTTGACTGTATACCCAGGGGTAGAATTCCTGGGTCACAGGCTCCACATATGTTCAACTTCAATAACTTCTGCCCAACAGTTGTCCAAAGTTGATTGTACCAAATCATATTTTCATTAGCTCTCTAAGACATGGTCACCAAGCATGACATGGTGATTTACAATGAGAAATATTGCTCAGTCTTTGTCCCCATTCCGGGAACAAAGCTCCTAAAACTCTTAGAATACAACCACACTGGCATTTATGTTAATGAAATGACTTTTGGAAAGCCCAGAAGGATGGAGGCTGGTTGCCAGGGGAACCAACCAGGTGATTAAAGAGTTAGAACTTTCAGCCTCCTCATCCCCAATCTCAGGGGAGGGGCGAGGGGCTGGAGGTTGAATTAATGACCAATGACAATTATTTAATCAATGAAGCCTTCATAAAAAACCCAAAAGGACAGGTCTCTGAGAGCTTCCCAAGTTGGTGCACACATGGAGGTGCTGGAAGGCTGGCACACCTGCAGAGGGCGTAGAAGCTCCATCCCCTTCCCATGTACTGTGCTCCAAGCATCTCTTCCATCTGGCTGTTTACTTGTGTCCTTTGAAATACCCTTTGTAATAAACCAGAAGGACAAAGTAAACTGTTTTCTGGAGTTCTACAAACTATCCTGGCAAATGTGAACCCAAAGAAGGGGTCACAGAAACTTCTGATTTATAGCCAGTTGATTCAAAGTCCAAGCAAACAACCAGGACTTGCAATTGCTATGTGTACTATGGGGGGCGGGAGGCAGTCTTGTGGGACTGAGCCCTTAAGCTATGGGGTCTGATGCTAACTCCAGAAGGGTAGTGTCAGAATTGATTTAAATTGTAGGATGCCCATTGGGGGTCTGCCAGAATTGGGGAATTGCAAAGCTACACCTCTGGAACACAGAAGTCCTCAGGGAATAAGTTTTTTCTCAGGCCAACAATCAATACTTTCCTTCTCCTTTCAGCCATCCCAGCGGGTATGTGGTGCCATTACCCTGTGCTCTTAATTCTCACTTCCCTGGTGACTAAGGAAGTTCAGCACTTCTCCCTTTGTCACTGAACATTTGGTATTCTCTGTTGTAGAGTTCCCATGAAAGGCTTTGGTCCACTTTTGTATTCTACTGTCTGACTTTTTCATATTGATTTGTAGGAACTCTTGATATATTCTGTACATGAGTCCTCAGGTACAAGTAATGTGGCTATTTTTTGCCACTCTGTGATTGTTTCCTACTGTTAATGAATGGTTTCCCATGACTAAGTTTCTGACTTCCTGCTGCCAAACTTGTTGTATCAATACCCATAGAACTTTATGTTTATACTTTTTGGTTTTTTTGTTGTTGTTTTTTTGTTTGTTTGTTTGTTTGTTTTTGGTGAGGTCCAATTTATTGATTTCTTTTCTTTTTCTTTTTGTCTTTCTAGGGCTGCACCCATGGCATATGGAAGTTCCCAGGCTACAGGTCAAATTGGAACCATTGCCACTGGCCTATGCCACAGCTGCAGCAATGCCAGATCTGAGCTGCATCTGTGATCTACCACTGCAGCTTGTGGCAATGAAGCATCCTTAACCCACTGAGTGAGGCCAGGGATTGAACCTGCATCCTCATGGACACTAGTTGGGCTCTTAGCCTGGTAAGCCACAATGGGAACTCCCTATGTTTATGTTCAACATGGATAAAGCCCAGCCACTTCAGTCCTGAGGATGTCTAACTGCTGACTCCTGCAGCTACGCACCTTAACATCATGGGAGATGAGACCAAGCTGGCTGTCTCTGCTGATGGACTATGCTTTCCTGGCTTGTAAACTTCATTCACTGCAACCCACCAACAGAGCTGGCTTTCTGTGAAGAATGTTGCATTAACTTGTGCTGAACAACAAACCCTAACTCCTTAGTTCCAATTTTCCCTTTCTGGGTCCATGTGGATCTCCTAGGTTGACCAGGAAGACAACCAACCCTGTTTTGAGCCACTGCCTTCTTTTAGCAGAGCTGGTATGTTGGGTGCTGGCCAGGGGCCCTGACCCGCCAGGTTCCTTTAGACTTGACTCTGGACTAAGGTCACCTAGGGGTGACAGTCATCCCCGCTGGCTCCAGGTTCTGGCACTCAGAGCTTACAGCAGTTCTCTGGACTACAGCCTTCAGTATGTTCTGGCACAAGGGTGGGAAGTTTACAACACTGACCACAGGAAGGTAAGAGCATAGCATCCTTGGCCAAAATTGTTCCATGTTTATACTACAAGGAATGTCAGTATTTCAGAGATCTCTGTATCACATGAATGAGGTGCCTTTAGGATTCAACTTTCGCCCATGAGGTTAGCTCATTAATGTCACTAATGATACCAGTGGATTTAATTCAAACTACAGGTCAGTCCTGAAGATGGATCCCCCAGCTGCCTGTTGCCATTGACGGGCTCAACATGTCATTGGCATGTATATTCGTGCCAGTCATTTGTCCTCCCAGATATGAGCTTTTCATTATTGAGATGAAATTGGTATATAATATTCTATTAGTTTCAGGTGTACACATAATAATTCAATCTTTGTATACACTACAAGGGACCCCCGCAGTAAGGCTAATAACCATCTATCATTATACAATTAACCTCTTTCACCTATTTTGCCCACCCCACCCCCTCTGATAGCCACCAATCTATTCGCTGTATTTATGAGTTTTAACTTCACGTATAAATGAAATCATACAGTATTTGTCTTTGTCTGACTTACTTCACTTAGCATAATATCCTCAAGGTCCACCCATGTTTTCACAAATGGCAAGATTTCCTTCTTTTTTTATAGCTGAGTAGTAGTCTATCATATATATATAAACACACACACACACATATACATATATATAAACATTTAAGTTCTTTCCATATCTTGGGTATTGCAAATAATGTTGCAGTGAACATGGGGTGCATATATCTTTTCAAATTAGTGTTTTCATTTTCTTTGCATAAATACCCAGAAGTAGAATGGCTCAATATAGCTCATATAGCTCAATCATATGGTAGTTCTATTTTTAATTTTTTTGAGGAAGCTTTTTACTGTTTCCCACAGTAGCTGCACCAATTTGCATTCCTACCAAGTGTACAAAGGTTCCCTTTGCTCCATTTCCTTGCCAAGCACTTGTTATTTCCTCTTTTAGTTCTTCTTTATTTTTAATTTAATGGCTAAATTTGTAGCATACAGAAGTTCCCGGGCCAGGGATTGAATCTGAGCCACAGCTGCAGCAACGCTGGATCCTTTAACCCGCTGCACCAGGCTAGGGATTGAACCCTCGCCTCCGAAGTGCCCAGAGCTGCTGGCAGTCAGATTCTTCATCCATAGTGCCACAGCAGGAACTCCCATCACTTGCTATTTCTTGTCTCTTTGAGAGTAGCCATTCTAACAGGTGCGAGGTGCTATCTCGTGGTTTTGAGTTGCATTTCCCTGATAATTGGTGATGTTAAATATTTTCTCTGTGCCTGCTGGTCATCTCTATGTCTTCTGTGGAAAATGTCTATTTATGTCTTCTGCTCACTTTTAATCATTTTTTTGTTTTTTGCTATTGTCTGAGTTCTTTATATAGTTTGGATATCATATTCACCTTTTATCAGATATGTGATTTGCAAATATTTTCTCCCATCTCATAAGCTGCCTTTTCATTTTGTTGATGGTTTCCTTTGCTGTGCAGAAGCTTTTTAGTTGGATGCAATCCCACTTGTTTATTTCTGCTTTTGCTGCCTTTGCTTTGGGTGCCAGATCAAAAAATTCAATGCCAGAGTTCCCATCGTGGCGCAGTGGTTAGCGAATCCGACTAGGAACCATGAGGTTTGCGGGTTCGATCCCTGGCCTTGCTCAGTGGGTTAATGATCCATTGTTGCTGTGAGCTGTGGTATAAGTTGCAGATGCAGCTCAGATCCCAAGTTGCTGTGGCTCTGGCGTAGGCTGGCAGCTATAGCTCCAATTAGATCCCTAGCCTGGGAACCTCCATATGCCGCAGGAGTGGCCCAAGAAATGGCAAAAAGACAAAAAAGAAAAAAATTCAATGCCAAGACTAAGGAGCTTATTGCCTATATTTTCTTCAAGGAATTTTATGGCTTCAGGCCTTACATTCAAGTCTTTAAGCCACTTTTCTTTTTTTTTTTTTTTGCTTTTTAGGGCCACACCTGCCATATGGAAGTTCCCAGGCTAGGGGTCGAATCAGAGCTACAATTGCCAGCCACAGCAACATAGGATCAGAGCCATGTCTTCAACCTATACCACAGCTCATGGCAATGCCAGATCCTTAACCCACCGAACAAGGCCAGGGATCAAACCTGCATCCTCATGGATACTAGTTGGGTTCGATTCCACTGTACCACAACAGGAATTCCCTTTAAGCCACTTTGAGTTAATTTTTTGTGTATAGTGTAAGACAATAGTTTCTTCTTTCGCATATCTGTCCAATTTTCCCAACACCATTGACTAAAGAGAGTGTCCTTTTCATATAGTATGTTTTGGTTCCTTTATCATAAGTTAATTGACCACATACATGTGGGTTTATTTCTCGGCTCTCTATTCTGTTCCACTGATCTAGTATTTGTTTTTATGCTAATACCAAACTGATGATTTAGTATAGCTTTGTACTATAGTCTGAAATCAGGGAGCATGATACCTCCAGCTTTGTTCTTCCAGATCTGAGGTTTTTTTGGCCATGCCTGTGGCATGTGGAAGTTCTGCAGGTATCGAACCTATGCCACAGCTGTAACCAGAGCCACAGCAGTGACAATGTCAGATCCTTAATCCACAGAGCCACGAAGGCATACTGATTCTCTTTTTCTTCTTCAGGGATCAATCTCTCTTAGGCAGCCAACAAAAATCCAGAGGAGGCACATATCAAATCATGCAGGGGCCTCCTGGCCACCACGGTACCCAGCATGGATGTGATGTTTTGCTTCATGTCATGAAGGTCACTGTGGGCAGCAGGACACCAGGATAAGCTTTGATCACACAGACCAAACTAAGTACACCTTGGACACAACAGGGCTCATCGGTTTCTCCTATGAATACTGAGGCGGCTTTTGAGCAAAAGCAAGTTACACATCTATTATTCAGCCTATAATTTAGGAACACATCTCAATCTCTAAATGGCTGGTAGGTGGGGTGACATAAACATGCAAACCTTTTGGAAAAGTAATTTTGGTAATATGCATTAAGAGGCTGAAAGAAATTAATATCCTGGAGTTCCCATCATGGCTTGGCAGAAACTAATCTGACTAGCATCCATGAGGATGCAGGTTCGATCCCTGGCCTCATTCAGTGGGTTAAGGATCCAGGGTTGCTGTGAGCTGTGGTGTAGGCCGGTGGCTACAGCTCTGATTCGACCTCTAGCCTGGGAACCTCCACATGCCACAGGTGCGGCCCTAAAAAGACGAAAAAAAAATTAATATCCTTAATAAATAATTCCACTCCTGAAAGTCTATCTTAAGGAAATCAGAATCAGGAAAGCCTTTTTGGACAAGTTAGTCAGGAACCTTTATTTTCATCAAGAACACTTAAATGTCCAATAATAAGACAACAGTAAGGAAATTGACAGCACCTCTACCAGTGGAATGATCACATCAGTCATTGTAAATGCTGTTTACCAACCATTTAAAATTATAGTTGGCCCTGGAACAATGAAGATGAGGGGTGCCACCCCCTGATGCAACTGAAAATCTGCCCATCGCTACCTCTGCCTCAAAAACAAAGGAATTGATAAATGACTCACCCAGGAGCAAGAAGCTGAAACAGTCTAGATAGAATCAGGACTGCGACCCTGGTTCTTCTGATTCCACATACTGTGATCACTCATCAGACTTTTCTTCACACTTTGAAGATCTATAAAATGAAAATATAGGTACTACGGTTATTGGGGGGAAAACCCAAACATAAGTAGACCCACACAGTTCAAACCCGTGCTGTCCCACAGTCAACCAAATATGGTAAAGCCATACATGGAATACTTCTCAGCAAAAATGAACGGACTTTTTTTTTTTTTTTTTTAGGGCCGCACCCAAGGCATATGGAAGTTCCCAGGCTAGGGGTCTCATCCAAGCTACAGTTGCCAGCCTATACCACAGACACAGCCACAGCCACAGCCACGCCAGATCTGAGCTGCATCTGCGACCTACACCACAGCTCATGGCAACACCAGATCCTTAACCCGCTGAGTGAGGCCAGGGATTGACCCCGAAACCTCTTAGTTCCCAGTCGGATTTGTTTCTGCTGCGCCACGATGGGAACTCCTGAACAGACTATTGATATATGTCACATTTTGGACGGATCACAAGGAAAAAAATCCAATTTCAAAAAACCATGTACTTCTGATCCCATCTCTAGGGTATTCTTGAAAAGGCAAATTTTTGGAAATGAAAAATAGATGAGTGGTTTCCAGAGGTTAGGGATGGTGGAGGGCAGAGAGATGGGTGTGACTAAAAGGGTAGCATGAGGGAGCTCTGCGGTGATGGAAGAGTTCTGTATCTTTCTTTTTGTCTTCTTTCTTTTTAGGGCCACACCCAAAGCATATGGAAGTTCCCAGGCTAAGGGCCGAATTGGAGCTATGGCTGCTGGCCTACACCACAGCCACAGCCACAGCCACACCAGATCCAAGCCTCGTCTGTAATGTACACCACAGCTCATGGCAACGTCGGATCCTTAACTCACTGAGCGAGGCCAGGGATCGAACCCACATCCTCATGGATACCAGTCAGGTTTGTTACCTGAGCCACAACAGGAACTCCAGATTTCTGTATCTTAATTGGGATGGTGGCTACATAGATGTGCCCTGGGATAAAACTACATTACAACGATATTTGTACACTGTAACACTGTAATCTTGACTGTGTACCACAGTTACACAAGATGCTTCCACTGGGGAAACTGGGTAAAGAGTACACAGGAACTCTCCCTGCGTGTGTGTGTGTGTGTGTGTGTGCGCGCGCACAATTTCCTGTGAATCTGAAGTTATTTCAAAATAAAAATTTAAAATACAGCAACATTCCTATGACATAATGCCAAATATAAAAAGCAAAATAGGAGCTCCCATCATGGCTCATTGGTAACGAACCCGACTAGTATCCATGAGGATGTAGGTTTGATCTCTGCCCTCACTCAATGAGTTAAGGATCTGGCATTGCTATGAGCTGTGCTGTAGGTTGCAAACAAGGCTCGGATCCCAAGTTGCTGTGGCTACGGTGTAGAACAGATGCTGCAGCTGTAACTCCACCCATAGCCTGGGAACTTCCATGTGCCATTGGTGCAGCCCTAAAAAGCAAAAAGTGAAAAAAAAAAAAAAAAAAAAAAAAGTAAAATAAATGTACTCTGTAGGTACACTTAAATCTGTAAAGAGTGGTTGTCTTTAGATATTTACCTTTCCCTTTTGCATTCACATGACTTCCAAATAAACATGTATGATTTTTAGGATGGAAAAAACTGCACTGAGAGATAGAAAATATCCATTCTAAATGTATGACTGCAATCTGTTTTTTTTTTTTTTTTGTCGTTTTAGGGCTGAACCCATGGTATATGGAGGTTCCCAGGCTAGGGGTCGAATTGGAGCTGTAGCCACCAGTCTGCACCACAGCCACAGCAACACCAGATCCTTAACCCACTGAGCAAGGCCGGGGATCGAACCTCTATCCTCAGGGATCCTAGTCAGGTTCGTTAACTGCTGAGCCACGACAGGAACTCTGAATCTGTCTTTTTTACTCAGACACCCACCTGGGAGATCTTTCTGAAGTTGCCTCCATTTCCCAGCTGAAAGGGACGATGGCAGGCGTTCCTTCTCCTTTGTCTTCCTCCTGAGACTCCACCTGCTCCTTCCCAGGATGACAGCAGCTTCGATCCACGTTCTGCATGGATCACTGTGAAACACAAGGCAAAGCATCTGAAGTCTCCCTGAGGTGCCCTTGCCATTGGTCTATTTCTTATCCCTCCCACATGGTTCTTTAAGAAAAACTGGAAAAAGCAAAAAGGAAGAAGGTGGCTTCCTCATGGACACTGGTGTCTGGTTCTTAACCCACTGAGCCACGACGGGAACTCTTTTGTTTTTTTAAATTAATCTTTTTTTGTGGGAGTTCCCATAATGGCTCAGTAGAAAAGAATCCAACTAGGAACCACGAAGTTGCACTTTCGATCCCTGGCCTTGTTCAGTGGGTTAAGGATCTGGCGTTGCCATGAGCTGTGGTGTAGGTTGCAGACGTGGCTTGGATCCTGCACGACGGTGGCTGTGGTGTAGGCCAGTGGATGTAGCTCTGATTAGACCCCTAGCCTGGGAACCTCCATATGCCTTGGGTGTGGCCCTAAAAAGCAACTTAATTAATTAATTAATTAATCTTTTTTAGGTTTCTTTTTTTTTTTTTTTTTTTTTAAGGGCTGCATTCACAGCATATGGAGGTTCCAGGCTAGGGGCTGAATCAGAGCTGTAGCTGCCAGCCTATGCCACAACCACAGCAACACCAGATCCGAGTCACATCTGCAACCTACACCACAGCTCATGGCAACACTGGATCCTAAACGCACTGAGCGAGGCGAGGGATCGAACCCACATCCTCGTGGATGCTAGTCAGATTTGTTTCCAATGCGCCACGACGGGAACTTTTCTTTGCAGATTTTTAAGCATAACCGTGGCTTTCTTGTTCATCTCCTTCAAACAAGACTTTTATTTTAGCCTTTAGATTACTTTAATACATCTGACGTGAAATTAATTCCAAGCATTTCTCAATCCTTCCAATGACAACGGCTGAACCTATGAAGGTAGAGGACCTCTGTGCCCTTTTTGTTCCTACAGCAATAAGTGATCTGGCTGAAGAGACCCGGGGGTGCCTTTAGTTCATTAATGGCATTAACAGAATTGAAAACAGCTCTAAACTATAAACTGGGACCTGGGAACTCACGAGGGGAAGCAAATGAAGATGTTAGGGCTTAGTGGTTTCCAATTCCCCCTCGGAAGATAGTTTTGGACTTTTTGATGGCCCTTGTGTTCGTTTAATTGTGTTGGAACTCATTCAAAGTGACCAAATGTAATTTGGTAAGAGGTCCAGTGCGGATCTTTTGGCACAGGCAGGGGGATAAATAGTGACACGGGGTTTTCAAGAACAATCTCAGTTTGTCAGGAAAGGAGAGGAGACTTGTGTCCAGAGCACCTGGTGTCGCAGGTGAGTGCATAGGACCTGAAGCTAGCTAGCGGGGTCTCAGTCCCCACACTGGTTACCAGCTTTGTGCACTGAGATCTGTGTCTTGATTTCCTGATTTATAAGTGACAGGTCTAATAATACCAACTCCCACTGTAGCACAGTGGGTTAAGGATCTGGAGTTGCTGCAGCTGTGGCATAGGCTGCAGCTCCAGCTTGGATTTGATGCCTGGCCTGGGAACTTCCATATGCTGCTGGGGTGGCTGGGGAAAAAAAATAGGAAAAAAAAATACTGACTTCAGAGGGTCATTATAAAGAAGATGATGGAGTTCCCATTGTGGCTCAGTGGGTTAAGAACCTGATCCAGCATCTGGGAGGACACAGGTTAAGGATCTGGCATTGTCACTGCAGCGGCCTAGCTCACTGCTGTGGCGTGGGTTTGATCCCTGGCTCAGGATCTTCCACATGCAGTAGGCATGGCCAAAAAAATTAAGACTGGTAAAATGTTAAAATGCTTATTCTCTTAAAAATAACAGTGAAAATGGCTATAGTTTCCTAAATGAAAATATTTCATAAAAAGAGTAGCATTAGGTTTTTACGAGTGTCTTAACATCTGGCTTAACTGCAGAGAACTTAACACTCCTATCTGCTTCTGTACTGAATCTGTTGGAATGTGTTTCTTTGCTTGATGCTTGTGCAGACAAACCAGCCTCACTCAGATACTGAATTGAAAAGGGAGGGATATTTTGATAGCCTTTTTACATAATTGTGGCAATTCTTCCCCTCCTCCATTTTTTAGGGCCGCACACCAGGCATATGGAAGTTCCTGGGCTACGGGTCAAATTGGAGCTGCAGCTAGAGCCTCAGCGATGCTGGATACAAGCCAAATCTGTGATCTATGCCACAGCTTGTGGCAATGCCAGATCCTTAACCCACTGAGTGAGGCCAGGGATCAAATCCGCATCCTCACGGATACTATGTTGGGTTCTTAATCCGTAGAGCCACATTGGGAACTCCTGTGTAGATTTTTTTTACCAGGGATGACTTGAGAATTATTATGCATTAATTATTTGGAAAATATTGCTCACTGCCATAGTCAAATGTCAACACATGTCATTATACCCTATAAAAAAATCACATTTGTTAATATCACTGATCTCATCAGAAAAGTATTTTAAGTATTGAAATGCTGTGAACCTTACAGAAGCAGACGCAAGTTTTCTAAAACTCTAATTTTCATGAGAATGCTCAAATTTTACCATTGGCAACAAATACTAATCTTTAAATGACAGGCTCACTTTGTTCATTTTCAAGAACATGTTTGCTAAGTACCTGATCTAAACGACCACAGTTTGCTAATCATTCTCCCAAGTAAAAAAGCTGTTGCATGAAAAAAAAAAAGTGGCTAATTCAGCTCAAAATTCATATAAAAAAAAAGCTAAAGTGCTTTTCTGGGAGACAACTGTGGATGCAGCATGAGTGCTTTATATATATTTCTTATTTTGTGAGACAGAAGATTTAAAAAGGCACGTGCTCAAGGCATGAGAGTGAAGAAAATCAATGATTTTACTGGCTTGTGAAGTCCCCAGGCCAGGGATCAAACCCATGCCACAGGAGTAACCTGAGCCACAGCAGTGATAGCAGTAGATACTTAACCTGCTGGGCCATCAGGGAACTCCATCAAGGACATTCCTTTTTTTTTTTTAATTATTTTTTTTTAGGGCCACACCCACAGTATACGGAAATTCCAGGCTAGGGGTTGAATTGGAGCTACAGCTGCCAGCCTACACCACAGCCTCAGCAACAGGGGATCCGAGCCACATCTTCGATCTACACCGCAGCTCATGGCAACTCTGGATCCTTAACCCATTGAGTGAGGCCAGGGATCGAACCTGCGTCCTCATGGATCCTAGTTGGGTTCATTACCGCTTAGCCACAATGGGAACTTCCATCAAGGACGTTCTTAAGTGAAACTGAAACTAACTAACCTTCATTCCTTTTTAACATAGCTGTGAAGAGTACAACTGCTACAACTTCTTCTTTTTTTTTTGTCTCTTTTTTAGGGCTGTACCCGCAGCATATGGAGGTTCCCAGGCTAAGGGTCGAATCGGAGCTATAGCTGCCGGCCTACACCACAGCTACAGCAACTGGGGATCTGAGCCACGTCTGCAACCTACACCACAGCTCACAGTAATGGATCCTCAACCCACTGAGCGAGGCCAGGGATCAAACCCACAACCTCATGGTTCCTGTCGGATTCGTTTCCACTGTGCCACGACAGGAAATCCTGCTACAGCTTCTTAGTGCTGCTGCCCTGATACGCACTAAAGACCAGCAAGTTCACCCAACGTTGCTATTGCACCATCAGTGCAAGTGTCAACACGGTAAAAAAGGCAAATGGCTTACACTTATTATGAAAATAATTTTGACCTCACCTACCTCCTAAAAGGGTCTCAGATAACCCCTGCAAATTTCCATGGACTACACTTTGAGAACTGCCACCTTAGATCAGGGATCAGCAACCTGTTTCTGGAAAGAGCCAGAGAGTAAATATTTTAGGCACTGTGGGCCATACCATAGCTGTCATGACTACTTGGCCTTGCTGAGACAGGCTGGGACCTGGGATCTTTTGCTGCAGTGCTTGTGCCTGGACAAATGTCTTGGCCAGCAATAAAATACACAGAAACTATGATGGACTAAAAATAACTACACAGGTGGGTTGCTGGGGCAATTGTGAACAATAAGATAACAAAGGCCACAAACCAACTGCTGCTTCCGAGGTGCCCAGAGCCAAAACAGGGCACTGCTCATGATCCCTGCACATGGCACCACCAAGGGGTAGGCAGACCACCTAAGCCACCCCTCTGACCAGACCCACCGATCCACCTCCACTTTTGCCCCATTTAAGAAACCAGCTCCATCCCCCTTGGGAAACGAGCAAGGGCACTTGTTACTGGTTTTCACTTCCTCTTACTGCAGCATGAATCCTGATCAAGCCTTGCCTGAATTCCTCTTCTGGCCTATTACCAATTTCCGCTGATTAAAGAGTCCAAGGACCTGGGTTGGTAATACTGCCGCTGTAATGCCAAAGCAGCCAGAGACAACATGTAAATGAAGGGGTGTGGGCTAGGTTCCAATAAAACTTTGCCTTCCAAACCCACAGATATGGCCTGGGTAGCAATTTCCTGACCCCTGCTTTAGACAATCCAAACTGTTTCTGGCTTTTAAACCACAAGATAACTGACTAATAAGGTAACATTAGCCAATCAAATCACGACAAAACCAAAGTTACCCCACCACTCCTGCTTCACCCTACCCCTTCCCATACCCTCATAACAAGCTACAACCCCACGGTGGTGCTAGGTTCTGAGCAGGTCCTGATGTCACACTTGCCAGAGTTGCTCTGGCCAAGGTCCCAACAAGAAGCAGATGCGGAGTTCCCGTCGTGGCGCAGTGGTTAACGAATCCGACTAGGAACCATGAGGTTTCAGGTTCGGTCCCTGCCCTTGCTCAGTGGGTTAACGATCCGGCGTTGCCGTGAGCTGTGGTGTAGGTTGCAGATGAGGCTCGGATCCAGCGTTGCTGTGGCTCTGGCGTAGGCCAGTGGCTACAGCTCCAATTCGACCCCTAGCCTGGGAACCTCCATATGCCGCAGGAGCGGCCCAAAGAAATAGCAAAAAGATAAAAAAAAAAAAAAAAAAAAAAAAAAAAAAAAAAAAAAAAAGCAGATGCCATGTTCAAATCATGTAACTCTAGGGGTAGGATGCTGGGAGTCACAAAGCTTATCGGCAATAATCTGGTGGAGCTGTTATCACCTTTGAGCCCAAAGAGACAGAGGGAGGAATTGTCAGAAGCTGGAAGGAAAGGGTCATCTAAGAACTCACACCCTTCCTCTGAGCCAGCAAAAGAAACACCCCAAACACCCTAGTTTTCTACCCGCTTGATCTCCTGCTGGAGCTATGCGATGGCGAAACCCAGTGGAAGCCAGGTGCCCAGGGAGATTGTCATATGGTCCACAGGAGACTATACCCGTGTTCCTGCAGTTGAGGGCAGGTCCAGGAATGTGGAGAGTGGCTCTAAATAAGGGGACAGGTGAAAGATGAGTGGCCCAACCATGTCCTGTAATTGCCTATATCATCAACTAGACTGCCCCGATGTGAAGCAGGTACACACCCTTCTGCACTGCTAGGTCTGCAGCTCTTAGCCGGTGCCTGACCCAATGGAGTGTTCAGTAAAGGTCTATTGACAAGAATGCACGAGAGTCCTGATGTTGTGACCAGGAGGCTCTGCAGAGCCAAGAAGCCCTCTCTCCCCCACCAGATACCTGTCAACACACCAGTACCACAACTTCCAGGACCTGACCTGCTGTTGCCACTGGGAGGGTGCTAAGCAGAACAGACTTTCAGCCCTTTCTCGAAACCTAGCACCACCGGTCCAAACACAGAGCTCAGTGCCTAGATGCTGTGATCTGAGACATTTCTGAATCTAAGCACAGAACCCTTCCTCAAGCACAAGATCTTTGCAGGTCTTAAGATCTTGAGTGTCTTAATTTCTTTTCTAGGACCTGGAAGAGTACTCAGTATAGAATAAATAAATATTAAATATTTAAATATTATTTATTTAATATTAAATGTTTAAATATTATTTAATATTTAAATATTAATATTTATTTATTTATTTATTCTATGCTCAATAAATATTTGCTGGGAGTTCCTGTTGTGGCTCAGGGGGTTAAGGATCTGGCGTTGCCGTGAGCTGTGATGTAGGTCACAGATGCAGATCAGATCTGCGTTGCTGTGGCTGTGGTGTAGGCTGACAGCTACAGCTGCGATTGGACCCCTAGCCTGGGAACCTCCACATGCCTCGGGTGTGGCCCTAAAAAAGCAAAAAAAAAAAAACTTGCTGGTTGAAGGAAGGAATAAATGTCTTGTCAGTACAGTGGAAGTTCCCAGGCCAGGGATCAAACACACACCACAATAGTAACCAAAGCCACAACACCAGATCCTTAACCTGCTGAGCCACCAGGGAACTCCTGAGGAGCTTTTTACTTTTGTTGTCGTTGTTGCTTTTGTTGTTACTGTGGCAACACTGGATCCTTAACCCACTGTTCTGGGCTGGGGATGGAGCCTGTACCTATGCAGAGACATTGCCAGATCCTTAATTTGCTGTACCACAGTGGGAACTCCCTGGAGAGCTTTTTAAAAAGTCCTGATGCCCATGCCACACCCGAGATCAATCAATTCATAACCACTGGGGCCCAGTTATCAGTCTTTTTTAGAGCTCTTGGGGTTATTTCTAAACTCTGAGCACTTCTCCCAACAGTTGTGCACGTCATTTCCACTAGATGGCATCAGAAACTGTTCAGATGTCACCAACCAGGCCCTAAAGCCCTGGCCCTTAAATGAACTCATCATTTTGCTTGCTTTTATTTAAAATGAAGCAAAAACAGAAGATTGGCCAGAACTAAGAGTTATGTAGTGATTCCCAATATAAACACCAACCCCAGTCTGATGAAACAAATATAAATCTATGTTGCGTGAAATATTTTTATGAATGAATTTTAGCTATTTCTAATCACCGACTTTAAAAAAAAAACACTGTAGTCATACAAAGAATTATACATATTACTGTAATAAGCACTTCCATGCTTGTCACCAGGCTAAGAAATAAAAAATAAATACAATTGTTGGAGTTCCTGTTGTGGCTCAGCAAGTCGCCACGTTGTTTCTGTGAGGATTCTGGTTCAATTCCTGGCCTCGATCAATAGGTTAAAGGATCCCAAGTTGCTGCAAGCTGCGGTGCAGGTTGCAGATGCAGCATGGATTCGACTCCTGACCTGGGAAATTTCACATGCCACAGGTTGCGGCCGTACAAAAAAATAAATTAAATAAATAAAATTGTAATCTCCAGGGTATATTTCTTCTTCTTCCATCCCACCTCTCCTATTCTAAAAAGGCTAAACTAATAAATATGCTCATGTATCCAAGGAATCTCTCTACGCCAAAGACATACTGAAAACTGAGAGTCTATATCTGGGTTTAAAAGAATCTCTTTTCTCTTTCTACCAGCCTGACTTGATTTGAAATTTTTAATTTTTATTTATTTTCTCTTTTTGGCCAGGCCCACAGCATGTGGAAGTTCCAGGGCCAGGCATCCAACCCACGCCACAGCAGCAACCTGAGCCACAGCAGTGACAATGCCTGATCCTTAATCTGCTGAGCCACCAAGGAACTCCCATTAATTTTTTAAACAATTTCTTTAAGTCTTATCTGTCTTTAGCATTTGCCTAGCTCTCTTCTTCCTAATGGAAAATGCCAGGAGGAGCCAGAGGAAAGCAGAGCATCCCTGTACTTTCTGCAGAATCGGCTCTGCATCTCGGCTTTCCCATCATACGAGGTTCAACCCCACCTCTCCTATTCACCTTCAGTCCATCATTCTAAGGATGAAGGCCCTCCCCACGTTAACACAACTGCAGACCAGGATGGGCACTTCTGCCCTCACAGAGAAGATTTAAGTCATAGAATTCCTTTTAACAGAAAAATGTACCAAACATAATAGATATCAATCTACTGGCCTTCAAAATACAGTAAATTAAAGCAGCCTTAATGTCCATCGATGTTCCCAATAGCAGCTCTGGGGGCAGGCACCACGCCTTGGGCTGGTCCATCATTAACTGTGTGTCCAGTGGAGACCCTGCCCCTGGGTTCAAGTGGGAGGGGACCTTGGATTCACCACTTCCAAGCTGGTGAACCATGAACTTCATTTACTCAAGGTTCTCTGGGAGAGCATCACCTGGCCATGAGCTGTGATGGGTCTGGGATTTTGCCTTACAAGGTAACCTCCACCTGTTGCATGGTTCTAGTGGAGAAGGGGACTCCTGGGTCAGAGCTGGAGGATGGTTTATTATTCACAGAAACAGCATCTGTGCCAGTTTCCAGAGCCCCAGCTCCCAGGGTGGCACAGAGACAGCCAGGTAACCCCTGCACCACAGTGAGTTACACTGCAGGAGAAGGCCCCTGAGCTTGTGGCAACCCACATCTTTTAGAGCAGACAACAGGTGTATCTGACCTTTGTTACAGAGAAGGATGGCTTTAGTCATACCCTTTTCCCATGTGGTTCATTTCACTCTGAATTCTTAGAAAGATGACCCAAAACAAAGGCAGTCAGTGCCTTGCGCTATTAGACCCAGGGAGAATTGTCACACTTTAGGTGCTAAACAAAAATACTCTTTATTATTAGTTCTGAATTATGCACATTTTAAAGTAAATGCGATCCTTAGGAAAAATATATCTTATATAAAATTCAACTCCTCTGCATTTTTTTACAATGCTACTTATCTTCGAAGCAAAGTAAAAACTAAATTTCGTTTTAGACATTCTGAGAATATTTTTCCCAGGCCGGTGGGGAACTTAACGAGAGAGAAATAGTCAATGACATTTCCCCAACCAGACAGGAGACTTTCATTTCTTGCTACTTTGCTACTAGAAAAGAGGAAAATAAATCTTAGCAGATGTGCTTAATACAGAAACTATTAAACAGGCGTTCCTGTCACGGCTCAGTGGAAGCGAATTGGACAAGTATCCATGAGGACACAGGTCCCATCCCTGGCCTTGCTCAGTGGGTTAAGGATCCAGCTGTGAGCTGTGGTGTACATAGGTCATGGATGTGGCTTGGATCTGGCATTGCTGTGGCTGTGGTGTAGGCCGGCAGCTACAGTTCCGATTTGACTCCTAGCCTGGGAATCTCCATGTGCCACGGATGCGGCCCTAAAAAGACAAAGAAAGAAAGAAAGAAAGGAGGAAGGAAGGAAGGAACTATTAAAGGTGAATTTATATTTACCATCCCTTGATTAATTTTCCCTTTTCTGCCTTCTTCTGGGTGTAGCCTGAGGGAGAAGCTTTGTTGTCCTGAGCAGGTTTGAGGATAGGATGCAAAGGAGCAGAGGGTGTAGACAGAACCTGGGGGGCGGGGGTGGGGAGAGTAGCAAGGAGTGCATAGAAGGTGGGGAGCGGCGGGAGGGTGGAGGAGGCAGGGCTGGACTAGGAGAGATGCAGGACTGCCTTGGGAAGTGGAACCTCGGGTGAGAGATGCGACAGCAGATTTTCTCTGATGGTTTTCAGGGTGATATAAGTGGAACCTTTTCCTTTTCCTCTCCTTGAAACCCTGTCCAAATTTGGGGACACTTTTCAGTGGGCCTGGTTTTTTTTTTTTTTTACAAACACACAACTGTACAAACTTGGCCTCAGGATGTAGGGTGACGACCGAGCCAGTCAGATTTGGGTTGCAGTATTCATTTTTGAACCCTAAAGGATTCTACTGGTTTACCTTGTACAGTGATGGGGAAATACCAGGTCCCTGAGTAGACACGTGGGAAAAGACTGCTCAGCCTCTGACAAAGAAACATGATCATCTGCAACAATGGGGGAGGGGGGAAAGCCTGTTTGGGAAATATCTGTAGGAGAAAGAGAAGCATCTGGAAGGCTCACCTTCTGTGCTGAAGCTGTCCTAGGCAGCAGAGAGAATGCCTGCCATGGGAGACCTGTTTTCTCACAACCCTGAACACACTCAATATCCATCACCAGCTCTTTGATTTTTGCTGTTGTTGTTTGGCTGAGTTGGCAGCACGTGGAAATTCCTGGCAAGGGACAGAACCCCTGCCAGAGCAATAACCAGAGCCACAGCACTGACACCGCCAGATCCTGCACTCACTGAGCCACCAAGGAACTCCCATCCCTAGCTCTTTGAAACTCCCTCTTCAGTTAGCTTTGGGACCAGCAGATAAAACAGTTAACAGTGTTTGAGGCAGGGTCTGCTTGTGGCCAGCAGTGCCTTCACACCTACTTGTTACCTTGCTCTATTGGCACAACCACTCTGGTGGGCAGATGGATGTTTCCAGCTGAGTGGACCAAGCCTTGGAGCCTGCTCCTGACTCGGAGGTGGAGCCTGGAAGGAGAAACTGCCGCCTCTGACGCCAGGGCTGCAGCGCTGGGCAGCGGACCCGCAGAAAGGGATGGGGGAATGGCGGTGCCCCAACAGAAAAAGAAGGACCGGCACACAGCAGTGGGGCGGGGACCACGCCCTGCATCCCGCTCAGCTGTTTCCAGGTTGCCCCACAATCCTGGACCCAGTGGAGCGAGCAGGCTCTGCTTGGAGGTGGGGAGTGGGGGATGGGTCTAGGACTCGGCCCGCCTGTACAGGGTCACACAGAGACAAAGCCAGGTTTTGGCTCCCAGGTGGGTGCTCTTTGCCTCCTGCTTGGCTGCTGAGGACCAGCCCTGCCGTTGGGGGGCGCTCCCTCTGCAGATCCGCGCCAGGCCTGTGCTCCACCCGGGAACCACACCTCCCACCTGACTCCCAGCACTCCAGGTGCCAACCACACCCAGCCGCTTTCTAAATCACTCCATCTCCTATTCCTGGCTTTCTTTCTCATCCTCTCATACCCAGCGGTTTTTACTCGCCCTTGCAACACCACTTGATGTTGAAAAGGCTTTAAATACACTTTAATGAAGCATAATAGCAGCCTATGGGCTCAGGAGGGAGTTATTGATTTTTTTGGTGTAAAATATTAAAGTGTCTTTCAGGCTATTTATGTCCTTAGACCGCAGAGCTCAGGCTGTCACCTGATGCCCTAACCATACCAAGATCTGGTTTTCTTTCTGGGAAAACATCAAATATTTACCACTAGCATTACCTCCCCTCCATTTCTCCTGCCTGTCCAGCCTGTAAATGGCAACGGCCACAGGTGGGCTGCCTTCATGCACTGGCTGTGTCCCTTTCCCAGGAACCTGTTTGGCCTGTTCTGGACCAGGTGCCCATGCTAGGTAGGGTCCTGCTGACCTGGTCTTTAGGACAGCCATCTAGACCCCTCGGGCTCAATGGCTCCTGTCAAATGTTGTCTCGGCTGAAATAAAAATGTAAAATGTTTTTGGTCTGTGATGGTCTGAACGGTCCTCAGTTTTTTCCTAGAAGTACACATGAGTGATGGCGATACAGGTGCAGGGAAGAAGCAGATGCTGCTTTTCCCGGCTCCACAAAGAGGGCGGGGCTGGGAGGAGAGATGGAGCTGGTCCAGGAGTGAAGGTGGAGGGCCCTCGGGGCTTTTTCTTACCCAGTGTCCTCAACCAACACTGATGCCTATTCAGAAGCTGCAAGCCAGTCAAGCAGTGTTTCTAAAATTGTGTATGGCCAGTACCACAGATGTGTCATCAAACCTTTCCTTCTAGGGGACTTAAAAATGGTAAAGGTTTTGAAACTTCAAACAGGAAGAAGGTTCGCCCTGTTGCCCTGAAGTGTGTCTTTGGAGGTTTCTGAGCCAGTGCTCAGAGTGTTGCCATCTTTGAAGAGAAAGACGGTAATTACAGCAGTATACATTGCATGTTTATGTCTTCCAGAGGTTTCAAGGCCCCAGCCTGGGGCAGATCAAGTCAGCCAACTGCCTGGGGGCAAGAAGCTCCAAGTGGTACAAAACATCATTTGAAGTACGAGCAATAAAAGCAGAAAAGGGAATTCCCATCCCAGGGAAACGAGTCAGACTAGCATCCATGAGGACGCAGGTTTGATCCCTGGCCTCAATCGGTGGGTTAAGGATCCAGTGTTGCCGTGAGCTGTGGTGTAGGTTGCAGACACAGCTTGGATCCTGCATTGGATCCTAGGGAGCCTGGGAACCTCCATATGCCACACATAAATAAAGCAGAAAATAGATAAACTGAAATTCATCAAAATTAAGCTTCAAAGAACTCCATTAAAAAAGTGAGAAAACAACCACAACAGGAGAGAAAAGATTTGCAAATTACATATCTGATAAAGGATTAGTACCCAGAATATATAAGAACACTTACAACTCAGCAATCAAGACAAATAACCCAACTCAGACATGAGAATTTTCTCTCTCCAGAGAAGATAAACAAAAGGCCAAGTAGCACAGGAAAAGATGCTGAGGTCATTAGTCGTGGGGGAAGTGCCAGTCAAAACCACAGAGAGATGCCACTTCATACCCACTAGGATTCTAGGTTCAGGAGGGTGGGCAGGAACAGGTGTCAGCAAGGATGTAGAGAAGTCGGAACCTCATGCCTTGCTGGTGGGAATGTGAAACAGTACAGCTGCTTTGGGGAATAGTTTGGCAGTTCCTCAAAAAGCTAAGCAGAGAATTACCCTACAACTCAGAAATGCTACTCCTGGCTGTTTACCCCTCCCCCAACGAAAACATACATCTATGCAAACATTTGTATAGAAACGTTCTTCACAGTATGATTCATAATAGCCAAAAGTTGGACATAATCCAAGTATCCACCCACCAATGAATGGATAAATAAAACGTGGTATACCCATACAATGAAGTAGTATTTGGCCATAAAAAGAAATGAAGTACTGGAGTTCCCATCATGGCTCAGTGGTTAACGAATCCGACTAGGAACCATGAGGTTGTGGGTTCCATCCCTGGCCTTGCTCAGTGGGTTAAGGATCAGAGCGTTGCCATGAGCTGTGGTGTAGGTCGCAGACGTGGCTTGGATCCCGTGTTGCTGTGGCTCTGGTGTAAGCCAACAGCTACAGCTCTGACTGGACCCCTAGCCTGGGAACTTCCATATGCCACGAGAGCGGCTCAATGGCAAAGAGACAAAAAAAAAAAAAAAAGAAAGAAAAAAGAAATGAAGTATTAATATACGGTACAACACGGATGAGCCTTGAAAGGTTATGCTAGGTGAAAGAAGCCAAATACACACCAGAAGCAGCCGTATATGCTATGGTTCCATTTATATGAAATGTCCAGAAAAGGTAAATCTATAGAGACAGAAAAATAGATTAATGGTTGCCAGGGGCTGGGGAGAAGGGGCAGTAGGGTAAGTGTTTCTTTTTGAGGTGATTAAAAATGTTCTGGCATTAGGGGAGGAGAGGAACAAAATAGGAGTTGGGGCTTAACAGATACACACAACTGTACATAAACTAGATAACCAACAAGGTCCTGCTATATAGCACAGGGAACTCTAATCAATATTTTGTAAAAACCTACAAGGGAAAAGAATCTGAAAAAGAATATATACACATATGTACATATAACTGAAAATATACGCATATGTATCTATAACTGAATCATTTTGAGGTACATGTAAAACTAACACAACATTGGAAATCAATTATACTTCAATATAAAAAATGGGAAATAAATAAAACAACAAAAAAATGTTTGGAATTAAATGGTAGTCGTGGTTGCACACTGAATTATACAATTTCTTTTTTTGGCATGCATAAGTTCCCTGGGCCAGGGATTGAACCTGAGTCACAGCAATGACAACGCCGCATCCTTCGATGCTAGGCCACCAGGGACTCTGAATTATACATTTTAAAGGGGTGAATTTGGAGTTCCCGTCGTGGCTCAGCGGAAACAAATCTGACTAGTATCCATTAGGATGTGGGTTCGATCCCTGGCCTCACTCAGTGGGTTAAGGATCTGGCGGGGCTGTGAGCTGTGGTGTAGGCCTCGCTCAGTGGGTTAAGGATCTGGAGTTGCTGTGGCTGTGGCATTGAACCCCTAGCCTGGGAACCTCCTATGCCATGGGTGCAGCCCTAAAAAGATAATAAATAAATAATAAAAAAATACAGGGGTGAATTTTATGGTTGGTGCATTATATCTCGATAATGATTTAAGAAATCATTGGAATAAACGGTAAGTATGGTGCCCATCAATGCCAGCTTGTACAAAGGATTCTTCACATAACTGGCAAAACGTAGAATGTCCTCATTGAAGGAAAAAAAGAAACCAAAAAACACGCAATTGACCAGCCATCCTTCTTCAGCAGTGCCAGCGTATTTCTAGAGAGAACCTTTGCACTGCTCATCGCAATAACCGTCCTGAACAGACTCGCACAGACCCAGCCCTGAACCTCAGACCAACCAGCTGACAGTCACCCAAGATAATGCCTAATGTCCAGTGAGCGATTCCTTTTATCATCTGTAATGTTGACTCTTTAATAGTTTTGCCATGCAATTGCCAGATCCAGAAAATAGCAAAATTGGAGAACCAGAAGTACAGAGAAGTAGGCAGGGTTGGCCACATACAGGCTGGAAGGAAGAGCATGTGCAGATGATGTGAGCAGGTCTTTGTGAGTTTGAGTGACTTATGCTGCCCAGTGATTAAAACAGAGAAATGGGGATGCAGAAGACAACTCTAAAAAAATACAGATGTTGCTGTTTGGGGCATGGTGATATTGCGAGTCCTGTGCTTGTGGGAAAAAAGGAACTGGTAAGAAGTCCTCCCCCTAGAGTTCCCATTGTGATTCAGTGGTAACAAACCCAACTAGTATCCATGAGGACGAGGGATCGATCCCTGGCCCTGCTCAGTGGGTTACAGGTGAGCTGCAGCATAGGTTACAGATGTGGCTCACATCTGATGTTGCTGTGGCCTGTGGTGTAGGCTGGCAGCTGCAGCTCTGACTCGACTGACCCCTACCTTGGGAACCTTCCTATGCCGTGGGCATGGCCACCCACTACTACCACCACCAAAAAAGAAGTCCTCCCATCTCTTTGTACTTCAAAATTCCCTCACTTTTTTTTTTTTTTTTTTTTTTTTTTTGTCTTTTTGCCTTTTCTTGAGCCGCTCCCGTGGCACATGGAGGTTCCCAGGCTAGGGGTCAAGTCAGAGCTATAGCTGCCGACCTACACCATAGCCACACAACACCAGAGCCAAGCTGTGTCTGTGACTTACACTGCAGCTTGAGCCACTGCCTGATCCTTAACCCACTGAGCAAGGCCAGGGATCAAACCACAAACTCCTGGACACTATGTCAGGTTCTTAACCTGCTAAGCCATAACGGGAACTTGTCCCCCACTTTTTATGCAGACTCAACTTGCATAGAATCTCTCTCCTCTGCTGGACTTCCATAAGGCTCACTGGCACTCTCTGGATGATACAGGCCCCATGATTTATCTCCTCGTCCTCCTGCCTCTATAAAACTAGGCTCCCTTCCTTTCCATTGAGGAGTTCCCCATTAAGAATGTTCTTTCTCAGGAGTTCCCATCATGGTACAGTGGAAACAAATCTGACTAGTATCCATGAGGATGAGGGTTCAGTCCCTGGCCTCACTCAGTGGGCCAGAGATCCAGTGTTGCTGTGAGCTGTGGTGTAGGTTACAGATGCGTCTCAGATCTCCCATTGCTATGGCTGTGATGTAGGCCTGCAGCTGTAGCTCTAATTCAACCCTTAGCCTGGGAACTTCCATGTGCCATCGGTGCAGCCCCAAAAAGCAAAAATTAAAAAATAAATTAAAAAAAAAAGAATGTTCTTTCTCTTGTAAGAGCACAAATAAAATCATCTCTAATTATCCGGTGCATTTATGTTTTTCACAGGTATATAATACATCCTTTCTTCTGAACATAAAGGAAGAGATATACAGTTTTATTCATAGACAATCTCTTCTCTCTGCCCCCACTTAGAAAATGTTGAAAAAATATTTAAAGAATGCCATTTTGAAGGGATGCCAGCTGAGTTACCCACAGCCAGTGTTTGGTCTTGACTATCTCCTATAACAAGGATATGGGGCAGGCTTCCATGAAAGAAATTTCACCCCCTTGCAGTGACAAATCAAGGCAGTTTTTTCCAGCAAAACCTCTTCAAGTATATCACAGCTGTCCATTTCTAGAGCACCCATCCATCTTCCAGTGTTCGGGGCTGTTTCTTCTCCATTTCTAGAACTTTCCAAATGCCAAGCATGTAGATTTTCCTAGTTTTTGGATATTCAGGGGGAAAAAAATGCATGAGTAGAACCAATTTCAGGCCAGATTACCACAGCTTTCATCTTATTGCTACATCTTATTTCTTTTTATACCTTGGCCACCACATGTATGTTGCTTTGATTAGACTTATTATAAATCATGGGTGAGAAATAAAAGGGAAGTAGCCTGAGATGATTACAGTGAACTTTCTTGCTGGAATCTTGGTGTAAAGACTCTGGTCTATTTAGTCCTTAGTCTGTTAATGAGACCTGTTACTGAATTGTCCTTATGTGTTCACTGAACTGCTCCATTCCTGGATTCTTCCCCGTGGCCCATCTCCTGGGCAGCTTTAGGAACTGGACACACACCAGCGTTTCCTGGATTTGTTTTGATGTTCTTCCTCTAAACCACAGGGGTTTCAGGGAAACAGAATGCTGTGTACCACTGAATATCCATGGTCATGCATTCTGCTACCTGTCCAAAGGGATCTGCTTTTGTCCTGGGTATTATCTTGCCAGCCAGGGCAAAGCAATTTGGAGGGTGACTACTTCATCAAAAAGCTGTTGGGAAGTTCTCATTACAATGGGAACTCAGTGGGTTAAGGACTTGACACAATGTCCGTGAGGATGTGGGTTTGATCCCTGGCCTGGCTCAGTGAGTTGGATGCTGCATTGCTGTGACTATGGCATAGCCTGCTGTTGCAGCTCTGATTCGATCCCGAGCCTGGGAGCGTCCATATGCTGCAGGTGCGGACCTAAAAAAAAAAAAAAAAAAAGGATTGCCGCAGTCCTTGAGTCTGCAGCTTCTGTTTCATTCATTTACTTAACGTGCTTTGGAAACAGGAAAGCTGAGACCTCTACCATCTGTGCCTTCTGCAGCATGTTTGTCATTAGGAAGCAGAGGGAAAAGCAGCCCTTGCCTAATGACTCGCCCACAGGGGTCAAGAATGAGAGGTTGTGTGCTGAGGCAGAAAGATGGCCGAGCTGGAGACCTGACCTTGAATCCTGGGCTATAACTCTGTGGTTTTGAGACTTGGGATAAGCCATTTCTCTTCTTTGGGCCAGTTTTCCTTCATCTAAAAAATGAAGAGACCAGATCAAATGACCTGTGAAGCTTCTCTGGAGTCTAGCTTTTGCTTACTTTGGAGGTAAGGTTAAGGGTTGAATTGATGGTGGAGTTCCTGCAGTGGTGCAGTGGGTTAGACTCTGACTGCAGTGGCTCAGGTCACTGCAGAGGCATGGGTTTGATTCCCAGCCAGTGCAGTGGGTTAAAGGATCCAGTGTTGCCACAGATGTGGCTCGGATTCAATCCCTGGCCTGGGAACTTACATTTGTCATAGGTGTGGCCATTAAAAAAAAAAGAGTTGAATTGCTAGTGACCTTAGCAGGGTCATTTCTTTTCTTATCTTTTTTTTTTTTTTTTTTTTTTTTTTTTGTCTTTTCAGGGCCACACCTGCGGCATATGGAGGTTCCCAGGCCAAGGGTCGAATCAGAGCTACAGCTGCCGGCCTACACCACAGCCACAGCAACGCCAGATCTGAGCCATGTCTGCGACCTATACCACAGCTCATGGCAATGCTGGATCCTTAACCTGAGCGAGGCCAGGGATTGAACTTGCATCCTCATAGATACTGAGGCCACAATGGGAACTCCCCTTTTCTTTTAGGGCTGCACCCACAGCATGTGGAAGAAAATTGTTAACTGGATTCTGCTATTTTTTCATCATGTTTTGGAGCTCATACCATTTCTTTCTAGGATGCAGACCTTTTCAAGGGCCCTGGAAACGCTTGCAGGCTCTGTGCCCTCTCCGCTCACCTTAAACCCTCAGCCAACCCATTCTGATTGCTTCCTCCACCCAAGGGCCTCCAGTGAAATCAATCCCACCACATGGGATACCAGATTTGATAGAAGGGTCAGGTAAGAACCCGAGCTGCCTTGGGGACGGACTGGGAATCTCAGAGCAGATACAGGCTCTCCATTAGTGCCTTCAAAGCTGATGATTCCGCAAATGCCTTTTGTCTGCTGGGCCGTGTGTGGTGGGGGCAGCAGCGGAGTGTACTTTTCTAAGCACCAGCCCAAGAAAGGCAGTAAGACAATCCCACATATAACCTTAGAGTGACTGTGAAACTCAACATTTAAGGCTTTTCAGGAGGATTCGGGAGGAAAGGAGAGCCGGGGAAACCACTGAAATACATGAAGGTCAGGACATGGGGAAAGGAGGTCCACAAACGCATTCACAACAAACCAGAGAGGGAAGAGTAGGTCTTAGCAATATTTTTCCCCCAAAGAAGTTGTTTTTTTTTGTTTGTTTGTTTGTTTGCTTTTTTTTTTAGGGCGACACTCGAGGCACATGGAAGTTCCCAGGCTAAGGGTCAAATTGGAGCTCAGCTGCCGGCCTACACCACAGGCACAACAACGCAGGATCCGAGCCATATCTGTGACCTACACCACAGCTCATGGCAACGCTGGATCCTTAAGCCACTGAGAGAGGCCATGGATTGAACTTGCATCCTCACGGATACTAGTCTGATTCGTTTCCACTGAGCCACGATGGGAAAGAATTTAAACATGTCACTGTTTGGGTTTTGCAGTAACTTTTTTTTTCCTTTGGCCACGCCCACAACATGTGGCAGTTCCCTGGCCAGGGATCCAATCCATGCCAGAGCAGTGACCCCAGCCACTGCAGGAACACTGCTGGATCCTTAACCTGCTGAGCCACAAGAGAACTCTTGACAGTAATTTTAAGACACTGGACAGCATCATCATGTGATCCTTCTGTATCCAGCCTCTAACTGGGCTGGTGGGGTCCCATAGCTCCTGCAAGGGGACACAGGCTGCATAACCCAAAGGGCCCTGGATAAACAGAGTCACAAACAACCTGACAGAGGACATCCACTCCTTGTGATCAGCACGGGTGGCAGAGCTGAGCTGAGCTGAACCCTATATTTCCGGATTGATTCCCAGCCCCAAGTCTGCCCTTCTCACCCTTTACATAAACATAAGCTGACTCACTGGGGAAAACTATAGGTCTTTTCTACAATCTGAAAAATATTTTTGCAAATGACAGCTAACCTTCTGGAGAGTTCAGAAAGCCAGTCCTTACATTCTGCTGGATTTCTTTCCCAGAGAAGGAGAGTCGATGTTCCGCGAGTTGTGTTTGTGGAACTGCTTCTGCTTCTTTCTGGTTATTTGTTGCAAACCCACAAATGTTATCAGCATGACCACGGGATCTGGGAAAAATGGCTTATGGGCAGTTTCACATCATTAAAACTTCTTGCTATTATAGAACAGAAAAAAATATCCATGAGCTCAAAGAGGGAACGCCCCATCTCTCGATGGCAGGGAAGGGGCATTTCTAAGGAGTAGGTCAATGGGTTGCAGCAGCGTGAAATGTCTGCCTTCCTGGTTCTCTCACCTGTTTTCCTGAGCAGGGCACACCCTGTGCCCTCAATTCCAGATAAGCCAACACTGAGCATCCTCCCCCAAGTGGAGACTGGGGGGCAGGAGTTTCTCAGCTCAGCAGGGGGATGCTGGTGGAATAAGGTAGTTCTGGTCCTTCCTCTGCCCCAGTAGCCTGTCATCGTGGCTCCCTTACGGGGGCTGTGGCGAGGACACCCCAGGAGCCAGGAAGCTTCTGGACCACTGCGCTCATCTCAGACACCGAGTCCCCCTCAGGCAGCCCTTCGGCTCGCAGGACTGTTACCTCCGCAGAGGCTGGAGGCAGCTCGGGGGAGCTTACTTCCCCACCACGAGCCCGCTGGGCAGAGGGTCTGACAGGGGCAGGGAGGAACGTCCTGAAGGCTGATGGCCTCCTGCAGAGGGAGACCACTGGCCTTGGCAGACTGGAAAGCCCCCTGTGTTTCTGACCTGTGAAGTCTGGCTGCCTTTCCCATCCTCCTGTCTCTCCAAGTGGAACTGAGACCAGAGCGGGGAAGTGAGAAGGACGCTGAGGGGGAACTTGAGTGGCTCCACAGCCCTACCCTTGAACCTCTCCTTACTTGTCTATTGTTTGTGCCTCAAAGTCTGAGCCTTTAAAGTGACAGAACAGAGGGGCAGGGCCACAGCCAGAGGGATGGAGAGCTTTTCGGTTGGTAGCATCCGATAGGGCGAGACAGCGCTAGCGGGCTTAGAAAATGTCACCTATCCCCTGGTTCCCTTGTCAGACCCCTACCAAGGGTGGTTACCAGGTGAGGCCCTGGAGAGGGAAATGGCCAGCACGCAAACCTACCTCCCCAAGCTGTCAGGACAGTGACAGCCACACAGTAGAGTTATAGGATACCTGGGAAGGTGTCCATAAAACTGAGGACAAAGAAGGTGAAAGCTGTGTCCCTGACTTACAGGTGTGTGGACGTACTTCAGTCCTAGCCTGGCCAGGCTCTTGGCCTCAGTGGGAGAGGGTTCCTTTTCTGTTGGGGTTCAAGCAACCAATGATGAAACTGAAGCTGCGATGGTTGTAGCACAGGCTGAATCCAGTGGTTAAAGACTGGAGAAGTGGGAGCTAAATTCACAGATCAACTTCTCACCCCATTGGGGAGAGGGATTTAAAATTTTTTTTAACCCAAATATAATGGCTTTATTTATTTATTATTTGATTGATTGATTTTTTTGCTTTATAGGGCTACACACGTGGCATTCCCAGGCTAGGGGTCGAATCAGAGCTGCAGCCACAGCAATGCTGGATCCGAGCCGAGTTTGCAACCTACACTGAAGCTCACGGCAATGCCGGATCCTTATCCCACTGAGCCAGACCAGGAATTGAACCCACATCCTTGCACATACTAGTCAGGCTTGTTACTGCTGAGCCACAATGGGAACTTCCTATTTATTTATTGTTTAATAATGCGATGTCTTGAAAGAGTAAAGACAAAGGGAGGAGGGGTGAGGCTGAGGAGGAGGAGGCGTGGGCATTAGTCTACTGGGGGAGGAGCGGGGCTTTTCCGAGGGAAGTGGGCACCACCCCCTTTTCATCTTTTTTTGATCCTTAATGTCAGGTCACACTTCAGGCAGGCATGTCATTTAATATGCTAACATAGTCAAGTCAGCATATAACGGGGCTCAGGGTCTGCTGGAGGTCAGATGCTTCTTCTTTTGGGTTTGTGTTTGTAGCTTCCTTTCTTTTTTTTCTTTTCTTTTTTTTTTTTTTTTTTTTTTTGTCTTTTTGCTATTTCTTTGGGCCGCCCCCGCGGCATATGGAGATTCCCAGGCTAGGGGTCGAATCGGAGCTGCAGCCACCAGCCTACGCCAGAGCCACAGCAACGGGATATCCGAGCCGTGTCTGCAACCTACACCGCAGCTCACAGCAACGCCGGATCGTTAACCCACTGAGCAAGGGCAGGGACCGAACCTGCAACCTCATGGTTCCTAGTCGGATTCGTCAACCACTGCGCCACGACGGGAACTCCGTAGCTTCCTTTCTTATTTTTGGAGCCTTTAACTTAAAGATTTAGGTTCACTCCTGTGCTCATGGTAGGGTTGGTGGTTTTTGTGCAAAGACCAGGAGCAACTCTGGCAACTGTGGAGAGAGGTGGGCATTTCTAGATGAGGAAACAGCGGTGTGAGGCTGGCCGGGCCTGTAGGTGCAGGCCTCCTCCTCCTCCTCTCCCTGCGGGCCCCACACAGGGAGGAGGCCGTTGGGGACAGTCCAGGTTAGAGAGGATGAGGCCCATTTCGAGAGGCAACGGCAAAGGAAGCAGAGCGGGAAGAGGGTTAAGAGGGAGGGTAATCCACAAAACTGAGTGACCACATTCTAAAGACCTGATCAGAGGGGTCAAGACACACAGGCATAAAGCATTTCCAGCATTTACTAAATGACCCATCCCAGATCTCTAGTTCCAGAAGCTGGGGTTTGTATGTAGCAAGTTCAGTGGAGGGAAGAGTATAAATTAGCACACAGGGAGGTTCTAAAGTTCGTGAACATGGGCCACACTGATGGCGGCCTTCTCTCCTACGCCCAAGGTCAGCCTCAGCATCATTAATTATCACCAGGATAAGCCCGCATCAAGCCCAGAAAGCCCTTGACTTCTGCAAGCATGTTTCTCCATTTAGGCAATTTTTTTCCAGGATTCTTTTTCTCAAAGAAGGAGACTAGGATCTAATATCATAGATGGTACAGTTTGTGCGCCCAAAGCGAAGGGGACAGGCCTCCTTCGGCAGCAGTTAGGTGAACAGACAGCTGGCTCCCGCTTCTTTCTTCCACTTCCCTTGTCCTTTGCTCACTTTTGAGAGGCTGGTTCAAGCTTGTTCAGACATGTCTTAAGTGAGGTGTTCAGGCAAAAGCATGCACAGAAAGGAAAGGAAAATGAGAACGAAGTGATGAAAAGTTAATGGGGAGATTTTTGTAGGGAAGTTGCAATAATCACCACTATAAGGAAACCTCTTTTTTATTTTTTTCTTTCAAAAACTGTAACTATGGAGAGTTCCCTTCATGGCTCGGTGGTTAATGAACCCGACTAGAAACCATGAGGATATGGGTTCGATCCCTGGCCTTGGGTTAAGGATCTGGTGTTGCTGGGAGCTGTGGTATAGGTTGCAGACGCAGCTTGGATCCCATGTTGCTGCGGCTATGGTGTAGGCCAGCAGCTGCAGCTCTGATTTGGCCCCTAGAGTTAATAAAACTTCCACATGCCTCAGGTTCAGCCCTCCCCCCGCCCCTCCCCCCGGCAAACAAAACAAAACAAAAAACTCTGTAACTCTTACGTCCCATAAACATTCAGCAATGTAAGGCCATTTTACAATGTTTATGCAAATTCCATTTAGAAACAAACACTTAGGAATAAATTTCACAAAAGAAGTGAAAGATTTGTATACTGAAAACTACAAATGTTGCTGAAAGAAATTAAAGATGGAAATACGTGGAAAGACATCCCATGTTCATGAATTAGAAGACTTACTATTAAGGTGGTAAGAGTACTCAAAGTGATTTACTGAGTCAAGGCAATTCCTATTAAAATCCCAGCGGTTTTTTTTTTTTTTTTTTTTTTTTTTTTGCAGAAATTGACAAGCTGATCTCAACTTCCTATAGAAATGCAAGAGATCCAAAGTAGCAAAACAATCTTAAAAAAGAAAAGCAGGCTCCCATCATGGCTCAGCAGAAATGAATCTGACTATCATCCATGAGGATGCAGATTTGACCCCTGGCCTCACTCAGTGGGTTAAGGATCAGTATTGCCATAAGCTTTGGTGTAGGTTGCAGACTTGGCTCAGATCCTGCGTTGCTGTGGCTGTAGTGCAGGCTTCCAGCTGCAGCTCTGTTTCAACCCCTAGCCTGGGAACCTCCAAAAGAGACAAAATTAAAAAAAGAAAAGCAGGAGTTCCCATCATGGCTCAGCAGTTAACAAACCCAACTAGTATCCATGAGGATTCGGGTTCCATCCCTGGCCTCACTCAGAGGGTTAGGGATCCAGCATTGCTGTGAGCTGTGGTGTAGGCTGCAGATGCGGCTCGGATCCCAGGTTGCAGTGGCTGTGGCATAGGCTGGTGGCTGCAGCTCCGATTCAACCCCTAGCCTGGACAAAAAGAAAAAGAAAAAGAAAAGAAAAGTTGGAGGACTCGCACTTTCCTATTTCAAGATTTACTACATACCTGCAATGATGAAGACTGTGGTATAAGCATAAACACATAAATCCATGGAATAGGATTGAAAGTCCCCAAACAAACTCTTACTTTTTCCCCCTTTGTTTTCTTTTAGAGCTGCAGGTACAGCATATGAAAGTTCCCAGGTTAGGAGTCGAATTGGAGCTACAGCTGCCAGCCTGTGCCACAGCCACACCAGATCCAAGCCACATCTTCGACCTATACCACAGCTTGCAGCAAGGCCAGATCCTTAACCCACTGAGCAAGGCCAGGGCTTTGACCTACATCCTTGTGGATACTAGTTGGATTCTTAATCTGCTGAGCCACAACAAGAACTCCTAAATTCTTACTTTTATGGTCAATTGATTTTCAACACGTGTGTCAAGACAATTCAATGGGGAAAGAAGAGTCTCTTCAACCAATGGTTCTGGGACAAGTGGATAGCTACAGGCAAAAGAATGAAGTTGGACACTTGCCTCATGCCATATAAAAATAAATAAATAAAAATGTATCAAAAACATAAATTTAAGAGTTAAAAATGATAAAACTCTTAGACGTGAAGATAGGTATAAATAAATCTTCATGACCTTCAATCAGGCAATGGTTTCTTACATATGACACCAATAATATAAGAAACAACAAAAAAAGACACTGGACATCAGAAAAATTCATTAAAAACTCATGAAAAACTTTCTTGTGCTTCAAAAGACACCATCAAAAAAGTGAAAAGGCACTCACAATCAGAGACAACATTTGCAAATCATACCTCTGATAAGGGACTTTGTCAAGGACTGAAGCGTGTTCTCCAAAAATTTGTATTTTGAAGCGTGAGCTCCCAATGGGACTGTATTTGAGATAAGGCCTTTGAGGAGGTAATCAAGGTTAAATGTGTCCTACACCAGCAGGACAGATGTCTTCATAAGATGAAGAAGAGACACCTGGGATGTGTGTGCAGAGAAGAAAGGCCATGTGGGAACTCCGTCTTCAGGCCCAGGAGAGGGATCTCACCAGAAACCAACCCAGCTGGCACCACTACCTCAGCCTCCCAGCCTCCTGAACTATACATTCTGGGAGAAAAAAATTTTTTGGTCTTTTTTTTTTTGTCTTTTCTAGAGCCACACCCGCGGCATATGGAGGTTCCCAGGCTAGGGGTCCAATTGGAGCTATAGCTGCCAGCCTACACCACAGCCACAGCAAGGCCAGATCCGAGCTGAGTCTGCAACCTACACCATAGCACATAGCAATGCTGGATCCTTAACCCACTGAGCGAGGCCAGGGATCGAACCCGCAACCTCATGGTTCCTAATCGGAATTGTTGACCACTGAGCCACGACGGGAACACCCATTTCTACTGTTTAAGCCACCCATTCTGTGGGATCTCGTTTTGGCAGCCTGCACAGACTAAGACAGATTTCTACCTAGAATACACAAGACTAGTACAACACCAAAGTAAAACAGCCTAATTTGAAAACAAGCAATGGATCTGCATAGATAGTTTTCTAAAGAAGAAATACAAATGACTACTAAGCACTTGAAAAGATGCTCAACATCATTAGGCAAATGTAAATCATATGTCTAACGAGATACCACTTCATATTGCTTGGGACGGCTACAATCAAAAAGATAATAATGGAGTTCCCACCATGGCTCAGAGGAAACGAATCAGACTAGTATCCATGAGGATGTAGGTTCGATCCCTGGCCTTGCTCAGTGGGTTAAGGATCTGGCATTGCCATGAGCTGTGGTTTAGGTCACAGACGTGGCTCAGATCCCATGTTGTTGTGGCTGTGATGTAGGCCTGTGGCTATAGATCCGATTTGACCCCTGCCCTGGGAATATCCATATGCCACAGGTGAGGCCCTAAAAAGACAAAAAAAAAAAAAAAAACCAATAGCAAGTGCTAGTAAGATGTGGGGGAAATGGAACCCTCATGCATGGCTGGTAGAGATGAAAAATAATGCAGCTGACCTGTGGAAAATGGTCTGGCAGTTCCTCAAAAAGTGAAACAAGGGTTTTCATTTGACACAGCAATTCCACTCCTAGGCATATACCAAGAGACCTGAAAACACATATCCATGAGAAAACTTGTACATGGATGTTCATGGAAAGCATTACTCATAATAGCTAACAATCAGAAACAACCCAAATGTCCATGTATTGATGAATGGATAAGCAAAGTGTGGTCTATCCATGTGATGGGATAACACTCAGCCCTAAAAAGGAATGAAGTCCTGACACCTGCTTTGTCACAGATGAGTCTTGAGAACTCATCTTGAAACTGCTGATTGAAAAAAGCCAGACATAAAGCCAGACCTTGTATGCTTCCATTTTTATGAAATACCTGGAATAAGCAAGACTATAGCAAGCAAGTTGGTGATTGCCAGGGGCCAGGAGGAATAGGGAATGGAAATTTCTCTAACGGGAACTGGTTTTCTTTAAAAATATTGTATTTGGAGTTCCTGTCATGGTGCAACAGAAATGAATCCCACTGGGAACCATGAGGTTGTGGGTTCGATCCCTGGCCTCGCTCAGTGGGTCAAGGATCCAGTGGTGCCATGAGCTGTGGTGTAGGTTGCAGACGTGGCTCGGATCCCCCATAGCTGTGGCTGTAGTGTAGACTGGCAGCTACAGCTCCGATTAGACCCCTAGCCTGGGAACCTCCATGTGCCGTGAGTGCGGCCCTAAAAAGACAAAAAATATTGGATGAAAATTTTCTGGAACTAGATAGCACTGAGTGTTGTACAATATATGAAAAACTACTTGATCGTATACTTTAAACAAGTAAATGTTATGATATATGAATTGTACCTCAAAAGCTGCCATTAAAAAAACTAAAAACATTTACGCAGATACAGAAATTAGAGAAATTTTCTTTTTCTTTTTTCATTTTTTAGGGCTGCACCTGCAGCATATGGCAGTTTCTGGGCTAGGGGTCAAATCAGAGCTACAGCTGCCAGCCTACACCAGAGCCATAGCCACAGCAATGCCAGATCTGTGCTGCGTCCACGATCTACACCACAGCTCACGGCAACACTGGATCTTTAACCCACTGACAGAGGCCAGGGATTGAACCTGCATCCTCACAGAGATTCCATCAGCTTCTTAACCCGCTGAGCCACAATGGGAATTCCTAAAGGAATTTTCAAAATGCGAATACAGTAGACAACATATTATTTTGTCTACTATGTCAAAATACTTCAGAAAATCTCCAGGCCAGTTAGTTTTGTTTTGCTGTTGTTTGTTTTCCTTCCCTGGTCTTTCTTCCCCTTCCCTGTGTGATGGGTACTGTAGGATGATGGTTCCTTCCCACTTTTCCCTCTATCTGGAGGCACGCTCACAAGGTATGTTCTCGGCAAACAGCAGGTGCTTCTCTTTCCCCTCCCTCATGTGTTCCAAGGAGGGCAGAGGTCAGAGGGCAGTGCTGTCCTATAAGGTCTGGTGCTCACCCGCCTCTGCAGCCCTGAGCATGTGATCCATTGCTCCTTTGTATAGATGATGCCACATGTTCTCGCCTTCAAAGAACTTACATTCAGAGGCATGTGGAGCATGAATGATGACATGTATTAGATGACGGGGGACTGGAGGCAGGGTGGATGGAGGATGTCCATGTGTTAAGAATGGATGTGTTCCCCTGAAATTATTATTATTATTATTATTATTTTTTTTGGTCTCACCAGTGGCATATGGAACCTCCTAGGCCAGGGATCTGACCTGCACCATAGCAGTAACCAGAGCCACAGCAGTGACAACACTGGATCCTTAATACACAGAGCCACCAGGGAACTCCAAACCCTGAAATGCTTATGCTGAAGTCCTAACCCCTGGCACACCTCTGAATGTGACTAGGAGATAGCACTTTTTTTTTGGCTGCACCTGCGGCGTATGGACGTTCCCCAGGCTAGGGGCTAAATCAGAGTTACAGCTGCTGGCCTACACCACAGCCATAGGGGATCGTAAACCACAGCTCACAGCAACGCTGGATCTCCAACCCACTGAGCGAGACCAGGGATTGAACCCTCACACTCATCGATACTAGTCGGATTCATTTCCACTGAGCCACAACAGGAACTTGGGGGAGAGAGCATTTTAAAAAAGAGGTAGGAGTTCCCATCGTGGCTCAGTGGTTAACAAATCTGACTAGGAACCATGAGGTTGTGGGTTTGATCCCTGGCCTTGCTCAGTGGGCTAAGGATCTGGCATTGCCATGAGCTGTGGTGTAGGTTGCGGACTCAGCTCGGATCTGGCCTTGCTGTGGCCCTGGCATAGGCTGGCAGCTACAGCTTCGATTAGACCCCTAGCCTGGGAACCTCCATATGTCACAGGTGCGGCCCTAGAAAAGGCAAAAAGACAAATAAAAAATAAAAAAGGGTAATTAAGGTTAAATGGTGTCATAGGGCTGGGCCCTAACCCAATGTGACTAGTGTCCTTATAAGAAAAGGAGGAGACACCAGGGATCTGACCCCACAGAGAAAAGGCTGTGTGAGGACACAGTGGGAAGATGGCCATCTGCAAGAGTCAAGGGAAAAATCTCATCAGAAACCAACCTTCCAAGCACCTTGATCTTGGATTTCCAGCCTCCAGAACTGTGAGAAAAGAAATTTCTGTTGGTTAAGCCACCAGTCTGTGGGATCTTGTTAGGGCAGCCCTGGCAAAGTCATACATTATACGAATATATGTATTTGTTTACCTCATAAGAATAATTATGGTAATAAGAAAGCACTTACAACCTAACTCAAATGCTACAGGCGGAATACTTTTTGGCTGCTCCCTCCCTCCCTTCACATATTGAAACCTAATCCCCAAAGTGATGGTTTAGGAGGTGATCAGTCTTTGGGAAGTAATCAGGTCCTGGGCGGGGGGGAGCTCATGAACAGGACCTTACAAGAGAGACCCCACAAAACCCCCTTGCTTTTTCTGCCAGGTGAGAATACAGTGAAAAGGCTGCCATCTACCAGCCAGGACTTGAGTCCTTACCACAAACCATCTGCAGACACCTTCACCTAGATTTCCCAGCTTCCAAAGCCATGAGAAATACACTTCTGTTTATTAGCTACCCAGCCTATGGTATTTTTTGTTTGTTTGTTTGCTAAAGCTGTACCTGCGGCATATGGACTTTCTCGGGTTGGCCTGCACCACAGCCACAGCAACACTAGATCCAAGCCACATGTGTAACCTACACCACAGCTCACGGCAATACCAGATCCTTAACCCACTGAGTGAGGCCAGGGATTGGACCTGCATCTTCATGGATACTAGCTGGATTCTTAATCATCTGAGCCACAGTGGGAACTCTGCCTGGTATTTTTGTTAAGAGTAGCTGGAATGGACTAAGACATGGGAAAAAATAAGAAACACATCGTTAATGACCCATGATGGGATGGAAGAATAGCCCTTTCCTAATTCCTGCTCTCAAGCTCCCCACCCCCAACTCCTGTTCCTCAACCAGCCCTCCTAGGTCTGTTCACTCTGGGCCTTCTCCCTATCCCTACTTTCAAATCCCAGCTCCAGAGGCACCTGCTTGGGGAGAAAGCTTTTCCTACTAACCAGAGTATGAACTTGTCTTTCTCTAGACCCTAAAAGAAATCATAGCCTCTAAGCTTCATTTTGAAAAGGATTTTTTTTTTCCTTTTTTGTCTGCCCCACAGCATTTGGAGTTCCCAGGCCAGGGATCAGATCCGAGCCATAGGTGTGACCTAGGCTGCAGCTACTCAGATCCATTAACCCACTGTGCAGGGCTGGGGATTGAACTGGTGTCCTGGTGATGCCGAGACACTGCTGATCCCGTTGTGCCACAGCAGGAACTCCCAAAAGACTTTGTCTTATTCCCATTAATTTTGATATGTCGGTGAAGACTGGATCCACTTCTATGGGTAGAGAGCCTCCTAGGAAGCTCTCCCTAGAAAAAAAAAATTTTTTTTTTAGTTGACTGAATTGAACAGGTACCTAAAACCAGCAGAGCAAAGAAGATAAAGCCCAATCATTTCTATCCACTTAGTTGCTTACTTTAAAAAAGAAATGTCTTAATTTCTGCAAGTGTGGGTTTGAAGGGCTAGTTCCAAGAATAGGATTTTTAAAATGTTTATACAGATTTCACTTTAGTCTTTGCTAAAGTCTAATTTTCAAAAAGGCAACATCATGACTCTTATGCAAATTCAAAACAAAAATGTCAAAGATTTAGTCAACTCATTAATTAATGAGGCAACAATTAAGGTGTCATGATGAAGAAGATGCTACAAGCATTCACCAACCTGGGTCTGTACTGGCAATTTCCTACCCTGCTGGTTTAGAGAGAGCACTGGATAATGTCAACATACGCTATAATCTTTGGGGTTATCTGTTCCATGGGTGACAAATTAATTTGCAGGTCCACTAGAGAAAAATCTCCAAGTTAGCAGCCGTTCCTATAGACTTAAAAAACAACGAAGTGTCAAGCCTAGTGAGCAAAAAAGAAGGAACCCCTGGGAATCTCTTCCAATCATTTCCAAGCATCTAAAACAATGCCCAGAACTTTTGGATGGGGCTTGTGGGAGTACTAACTAAGAAATGGGGGTCAGTGCTACCAGGGGCACTTTCTTGTCATTATTAGGTGATGGGAGGAATCTGTGTATTTTCGTTATTTATCTTCTCATGTCCTTAGCAACAGAAAGAGACAATTTAAGGTTGGCTATGTGTCTGGATGGGATTAAAATGGTGGAATAGAAGGACTGGAGCTCAACTTCTCTCCTAAAAACAACAAAATTTACAACCAAATACTGAACAATCTTCAACCAAATGGACTAGAAACTTTGAAAAAGATATCCTACTCCAGAAGACAAAGAGGAGGCCACATCAAGAGATAGGAGGGGTGATTACATGATGTAAGCAACCCCATACTTCCTGGGTAGGAAGCTCCACAGACTGGAAACTAACTGTTTCACAGAGATTCACCTTCAGGAGTGAAAGTTCTGAGCCCCACATCAAACTCTCACGTGTGGGGATTTGGCACTGGGAGAAAGAGCCCCTGGATCATCTGCATTGAAGGCCAGTGGGGCGCATGTACAGGAGCTCCATAGGACTGTGGGAAATGGAGAGCCCATTCTTAAAATGCACACAGACTTTCACATGCACTGGGTCCCAGGGCAAAGCTAAGGCCTCCATAGGAATCTGGGTCAAACCTGATTGCAGTTCTTAAAGGACCTCCTGGGAAAACAGGGGTGAATGTGGCTTGTTGTGGGGGAAGGGCATTGTAAGCAAAGCTCTCAGGAATATTCAGCAGCATGCCTTTCTCTGGAGGTGGCCATTTTGGGAAAATCTGGCCCCATGCATCAGTGCTGAGAAACCCCAGGCAAAACAACAATCCAAGTGGGATCACAGCCCTGCACATCAGTAAACAGTTTGCCTAAAGACCCCCCCCCCCAGGCACAGAGCTGCCTCTAATCTCACCCAGAGATAAAGCCCCACCCCCCAGAGGGATAGGAATCAGTTCCACCTACCAGTGGGCAGGACTCAGTCCCTCCCATCAAGAAGCCTACAGAAAGCCCTTGCACCCACTTCAGCCACAATGGGGCAGCCACCAAAAGTAAGGGGTTACAATTCTTTTCTCTGTAAAAAGATCACCACACCAAAAACCTATAAAAATGAAAAGACAGAGAACTATAACTCAGATGAGGGAGAAAGAAAAAACTCCAGAAAAACAGCTATGTGATCAGGAGATTCTCAGCCTCCAGGAAAAAGACTTTACATTGTTGATGCTGAAGCTGATGCAAGACATTGGAAATAAACTGGAGGCAAAGATGGATAATTTACAGGAAACACTAAACAAAGAGATACAAGTCACAAAACTTAAACAAGAAGCGATGCAAAATACAATAACTGAAATAAAAAATTCATTAGAAGCAGCCAACAGAAGTATACAGGAGGCAGAAGAATGAATAAGTGAGGTGGAGGACAGATTAGTGGAAATCATGGATGTGGAAGAGAAAAGAGAAAAAAGATTGAAAACAAATGAAGAGAGTCTCAGAGAACTCTGGGACAACGTTAAATGCACCAACATCTGTATTACAGGGGTGCCAGAAGGTGAAGAGAGAGAGAAAGGGACAGAAAAAGTATTCGAAGAGATAATAGCTGAAAACTTCCTTAACATGGGAAAGGAACCACTCACTCAAATCCAGGAAGCACAATGAGTACCATATAAAATAAACCCAAGGAGAAATACCCGGAGACACATATTAATCAAACTGACCAAAATTAAAGACAAAGAGAAAACACTGAAATCAGTTAGGGAAAAGAAACAAATAACATGCAAGGGAACCCCAAAAAGGTTATTGGCAGATTTTCCAGCAGAAACTCTGTAGGCCAGAAGGGAGGGGAATGATATACTTAGCATCATGAAAGGAAAAAACCTCCAACTAAGATTACTTTACCCAGAAAGGCTCTCATTCAGATTTGAAGGAGAAATCAAAAGCTTCAGAGTTAAGCAAAAGCTAAGAGAATTCAGCAACACTAAACCAGCTTTACAACAAATACCAAAGGAACTTCTCTAGACAGAAAAGTAAAGGCAGTAACCAGAAACAAAAATTCCACAAATGACAAGGCTCACCAGTAAAGGTATATATACAGTAAAGATACAAAATCATCCATGCACAATTATGCCATCAAAATCAGAAATCGTGAGAAGAGGAGGGTAAAAATGCAGGACACTGGAGATGCACTTGCAATTAAGAGAACAACAATTTAAAACAATCTCTTATATATAGACTCATATCAAAACTTCAGAATAACTGCAAACCAAAAATCTACAATTGATACACAAACAAATAAGAAAAATCAACTCAAATACAACATTAAAGGTAGTCATCAAACTACCAGAGGAGAGAACAAGAGAAGAAGGAAAGAAAAAAGAGCAAAAAAAAAAACAAATCCAAAGCAATAAATATAATGGCAATAACAACATACATGTCAATAATTACCTTAAATGTTAATGGACTAAATGCCCCAACTGAAAGACACAGACTGGCTGAATGGATACAAAAACAAGACCCATATATATGCTGTCTTCAGGAGACCCACTTCACTTATGGGGACACATACAAATTGAAAGTGAGAGGATGGAAGAAAATATTCCATGCAAATGGGAATCAAAAGAAAGCTGGAGTAGCAATACTCATATCAGACAAAATAGACTTTACAATGAAGAATATTTTAAGGGACAAGGAAGGTCACTATATAATGAACAAAGGATCAATCCAAGAAAAAGATATAACAATTTTTAATATCTACACACCCAACATAGGTTCACCACAATATATAAGGCAACTGCCAACAACCTTAAAAAGACAAATTGACAATAACACAGTCACAGTGGGGGACTTTAACACCCCACTTACAGCAATGGACAGATCATCCAGACAGAAAATCAATAAGGAAACACAGGCCCTGAATGAAGCATTAGACTAGATGGAATTAACAGATATTTATAGGACATTCCATCCAAAAGCAATAGAATATACATTCTTCTCAAGTGCACATGGAACATTCTCTAAGATTGATCACATCCTGGGTTACAAATCCAACCTCAGTAACTTTAAGAAAATTGAGGAGTTCCCGTAGTGGCACAGTGGTTAACGAATCAGACTAGAAACCATGAGGTTGCGGGTTCGATCCCTGCCCTTGCTCAGTGGGTTAACGATCCGGCGTTGCCGTGAGCTGTGGTGTAGGTTGCAGACGTGGCTCGGATCCCGCGTTGCTGTGGCCCTGGTGTAGGCCAGTGGCTACAGCTCTGAATGGACCCCTAGCCTGGGAATCTCCATATGCCACGGGAGCAGCCCAAGAAAGAGCAAAAAAAAAAGACCAAAAAAAAAAAAAAAAAAAAGAAAAAGAAAAGAAAATTGAAATCATATCAAGCATCTTTTCCGACCACAATGCTATATGACTGGAAATCAACAAGAAAAAAAAAAACTGCAAAAAACACAAACACTTGAAGACTAAACAACATGCTACTAAACAACCAATGGATCACTGAAGAAATCAAAGATGAGATTTAAAAATACCTAGAAGCACATGACAACAATGACATGACACTCCAAAACCTATGGGATGCAGCAAATGCCATTCTTAGAGGAAAGTTTATAGCAATACAAGCCCACCTCAGGAAACAAGAAAAAGCTCAAATAAACAAGCTAACTTTACATCGAAAGCAGCTCGAGAGAGAAGAACAGACAAGAGCTAAAGTTAGCAGAAGGAAAGAAATCATAAAGATCTGAGCAAAAATCAATGAAATAGAAATGAAGAAAACCATAGAAAAGATCAATGAAATGAAAAGCTGGTTCTTTGAAAAGATCAACAAAATTGATAAACCCTTAGATTTATCAAGAAAAAAAGAGAGGAGACTCAAATCAATAAAATTAGAAATGAAAAGGGAGAAGAAACAATGGACATCACAGAAATACAAAGGATATAAGAGACTACTATGTGCAACTATACTCCAATAAAATGGAAAACCTAGAAGAAATGGACAAGTTCTTAGAAAAGAACGATCTTCCAAGACTAAACCAAGATTAAATTGAAGAGATGAACAGACCAATCACAAGTACTGAAATTGAAACTGGGATTAAAAAACTTCCAACAAACCAAAGTCCAGGACCAGATGGCTTCACAGGTGAATTCTATCAAACATTCAGAGAAGAGCTAACACCTACCCTTATGAAACTATTCCAAAAAAAACACAGAGGAAGGGACATTCTCAAACTCATTCTATGAGGCCACCATCACCCAGATACCAAAACCAGAAAAAGATACCATGAAAAAAAATTACAGGCCAATTTCACAGATGAACATAGAAGCAAAAATCCTCAACAAAATACCAGCAATCCGAACCCAACAATACATTAAAAGGATTGTACATCATAATCAAGTGGGATTTACCCCAGGGATGCAAGGGTTCTTCAATATCCACAAATCAATCAGAGTGATACATCACATTAACAAACTGAAGAATAAAAACCATATGATCCTCTCAATAGACACAGAAAAAGCCTTTGACAAAATCCAACCCCAATTTCTGATAAAAACCCCTCAGAAAGTGTGCATAGAGGGAACCTACCTCAACATAATAAAGGTCATATATGACAAATCCACAGCTAACATCATTTTCAATGGTGAAAAGCTCAAAGAATTCCCGCTGAGATCAGGAACAAGACAAGGATGTCCACTCTCACCACTACTATTCAACATAGTTTTAGATGTCCTCGCCACAGCACTCAGAGAAGAAAAAGAAATAAAAGGAATCCAAATTGGAAAGGAAGAAGTAAACTATCATGATTTGCAGCTGGCTTGAAACTATGCCTAGAGAATCCTAAAAATTCTACTGGAAAACTGTTAGAGCTCATCCATGAATGTGGCAAAGTTACAGGATACAAAATTAATACACAGAAATTGATGACATTTCTATATACTAACAATGAAAGATCAGAAAGAGAAATTAGGGAAGCAATCCCATTTACCATCACATCCAAAAGAATAAAATGCCTAGGAATAAACCTACCTAAAGAGACAAAAGACCTGTACTCTGAAAACTATAAGACACTGATGAAAGAAATCAAAGATGACACAAACAGATGGAAAGACATACCATGCTCACAGATTGGAAGAGTTAATATTATCAAAATGACTATACTACGCAAGGCAATCTACAGATTCAATGCAATCCCTATCAAATTACCAAGGACATTTTTCACAGAACTCGAACAAAATATTTTAAAATTTATTTGGAAGCACAAAAGACCCAGAATAGCCAAAGACATCCTGAAAAAGAAAAATGTAGCTGGAGGAATCAGGCTCCCAGACTTCAGACTCTACTACAAAGCAACAGTCACCAAAATCATATGGTACTGGCACAAAGACAGAAATATAGATCAGTGGAACAGGATAGAAAGCCCAGAATTAAACCCATACATCTACAGCCAACTAATCTACGACAAAGGAGGCAAGAATATACAATGGAGAAAAGACAGCCTGTTTAATAAATGGTGCTGGGAAAACTGGACAGCCACATGGAAAAGAATGAAATTAGAACACTCCCTAACACCATACACAAAAATAAACTCAAAATGGATTAAAAAAGACCTAGATATAAGACCAGATACTATAAAACTCTTAGAGGAAAACATAGGCCAAACACTCTCTGACATAAACAACAGCAACATCTTCATAGATCCACCTCTTAGAGTAATGACAGTAAAAACAAAAATAAACAAATGGGACTTAACTAAACTTAAAAGTTTCTACACAGCAAAGGAAACCCTAAACAAAACAAAAAGACAACCCACAGAATGGGAGAAAATATTTGCAAATGAGTCAACTGACAAGGCATTCATCTCCAAAATTCATAAACACCTTCTGCAGCTCCATACCAAAAAAACAAACAACCCCATCAAAAAATGGGCAGAAAATCTAAATAGACAATTCTCCAAAGAAGACATACCGGATGCCCAAAAAACACACAAAAAAGTGTTCAACATCACTCATTATTAGAGAAATGCAAATCAAAACTACTATGAGGTACCACCTTACACCAGCCAAAATGGCCGTCATGAGAGTTCCCATCGTGGCTCAGTGGTTAACGAATCCAAGTAGGAACCATGAGGTTGAGGATTCAATCCCTGGCCTTGCTCAGTGGGTTAAGGATCCGGCATTGCCTTGAGCTGTGTTGTAGGTCGCAGACGCAGCTTGGATCCTGAGTTGCTGTGGCTGTGGTGTAGGCCAGTGGCTACAGCTCCAATTCGACCCTGAGCCTGGGAACCTCCATATGCCGTGGGAGCAGCCCAAGAAATGGCAAAAAGACAAAAAACCAAAAAAAAATGGGCATCATCAAAAAGTTTACAATCAGTAAGTGTTGGAGAGGGTGTGGAGAAAAAGGAACCCTAGTACACTCTTGGTGGGATTGTAAATTGGTGCAACCACTGTGGAAAACAGGATGGAGATTCCTCAGAAAACTATAAATAGAACTAGCATTTGATCCAACAATCCCAATTCTGGGCATCTACCAGAGAAAACCATGACTCAAAAAGACACATGTATTCCAATGTTCATTGCAACACTATTTTCAATACCCAAGACATGGAAACAACCTAAATGTCCATCAACAAAGGAGTAGATAAAGAAGCTGTGGTACATACACACAATGGAATATTACTCAGCCATTAAAAGGAATGAAATACCAACATTTGCAGCAACATGGATGGACCTAGAAATTATCACGCTAAGTGAATTCAGTCAGACAATGAGACACCAACATCAAATGCTTTCACTGCTATGCAGAATCTGAAAAAAGGACACAATGCCCTTCTTTGCAGAACAGATACTGACTCACAGACTGAAAAACTGAAGGTTTCCAAAGGAGACAGTTTGGAAGGTGGGGGGATGCGCTGGGGATGAGGGATGGAAAACCTATAAAATTGGATTGTGATGATCATTGTACAATGATAAATGTAATTAATTCGTTGAGTAATAAAAAATTAAAAAATAAAGTTGGCTATGTGTCTTAGGAGTAAATTGAGGAAATTATTGGTTTTGGCCATCAGAAATTAAATCAATCATTCCCATCTCTAAATGTGATTTTCTTAAATTTATTGTAACCATTTCTCTAATTCCTGCTCACGCCGTAAAAGAAAAAAATTTATACTTGCGAGTTCCCATCGTGACTCAGTTGGTTAACCAAACCAACTAGCATCCATGAGGATGAGGGTTCAATCCCTGGCCTCGCTAAGTGGGTTAAGGATCCTCTGGCGTGGTTGTGAGCTGTGGTGTAGGTCGAAGACATGGCTTGGATCTGTGCTGCTGTGGCTGTGGGGTAGGCGGGTGGCTACAGCTACGACTGGACCCCTAGCTTGGGTACCTCCATATGCCATGGGTGGGGCACTAAAAAAAAAAATTATACTTTTCAGAGTACATAATTTCATGACAATCTCTCTATAAACTTAGAATAGCTCCTGCTCCATCACCTCCTCATCCCTCATGTAACTACTCTCCACAGACAACCTCTTTCAATCCTATTCCTTTTTTCTTTCTCTCTCTCTCTCTTTTTTTAATGGCCACATCTGCAGCATATGGAAGTTCCTGGGCCATGGATTGAATCCGAGCTGCAGTTATGATCCATGCCATAGCTGCAGCAATGCTACATCCTTAATCCACTGTGCCATAGCAGGAACTCCTACATTTCTTTTTCTAAATAATAGGCTTATGCTATAAATTCTTGATTTTTTGGTGAGGGGAGCCACGTGTACAGTGGCTTGATGTGGGATCTCAGTTTTCAGCCTGAACCTGGGATACAATGGTGAAAATGCCAAATCTTATCACTAGACCACTGTGGAACTCTCTCTCTCTCTCTTTTCTTTTTGCTTTTTAGGGCCACACTAACGCATACACCACAGCCACAGCAATGCCAGATCCTTAAGCCACTGAGTGAGTCCAGGATCAAACCTGTGTCCTTACGGACACTTGTTGGGTTTGTTTCCACTGAGCTACAACAGCAACTCCCTAATTCTTAATTTTTAAGGTAAGATATTATCAATTAACTTCCTATCATGAAAGATGAGAAGTTTTTCTACTCTCCTCTTTCCACAAAACTCTATATTGGCCCCACATTCTCTCACTATAGCCAGATTATAATATTTAGTTAAAATAAACATTCGATGATTAGGTTATTTTCATTAAATTAATACTGTTCACAGCCAAGCCATAATTATATAATTCCATCTCTCTCTTTGTAAAACTTAATCCCCCTTGTGTTAAATATTTCCTCACTTAAAAAAACTGGCTTATGAGTTCCCATTATGGCTCAGCAGTAACGAACCTGACTAGTATCCATGAGGATGCAGGTTCTACTGCTGGCCTTGCTCAGTGGGTCAAGGATCTGGCGTTGCCATGAGCTGGTTGTAGATCACAGACTACAGCTCAGATCTGGTGTTGCTGTGGCTGTGGCAGGCAGCTACAGCTCTGATTTGACTCCTAGCCTGGGAACTTTGATATGCTGTGGGTGTGGCCCTAAAAAAAAGACCAAAAAAAAAAAAAAAAAAAAGGCTTAGTTTTCTATGTATTCAATGCAAATTCTTTCTCAAATTCTCTGCCAGAGCCTTCAAGTTCCTCTCAATCAGATGATTTTCAGGTTCATAAATGCCCTGCTGCCTTTGAGAGCCTGAACCATGCAGGACTGCTGTGCTGAGACCATCTTGACCCCTCTTGGAAGAGTTCCCTTTGACTCCCCCCTGTTGAATCCTCTACTTCCTGGCTCCTATTTCTTCCCCATTTTCTTTCATTATTTCTTTCATTCTTTCTTTCTTCCTTTTTTTTTGTTTTTTGCTTTTTTTTGTTTAGGGCTGCACCTGCAACATATGGAGGTTCCCAGGCTAGGGGTTGAATTGGAGCTGTAGCTGCCAGCTTATACCACAGCCACAGCAGTGCTAGGTCTGAGCCACACCTGCGACCTACACCACAGCTCACAGCAACGCTGGATCCTTAACCTACTGAGCGAGGCCAGGGATTGAACCTGTGTCCTCATGGATCCTAGTCAGAATCATTTCTGCTGCACCACGATGGGAACTCCCTCTGCCCCCTTTTCTTGATTTTCTCCCTTCTTTCATAATCTTCAGTATTTCCTGGCAAGCAAATTTTCTGAAATACCTGAGAATGTCTTTACTGGATTAACACGTCATACTTGATTAACAGCTTGGCTGGGTATAAAATTCCTAGTCTAAATACCATTCTCTCAGATTTTTGAGACTTTATTCCACTATTAAAATTCCTAGTCTAAATATCATTTTATCATATTTTTGAAGGCTTTATTCCACTATCTTCCAGCTTCCAGTGTTGTTGAGAGGTGTAACATTGTTCTGATTTCTCATCTTTTGTTTGTGATGTTTCTACTCCTTGGAAGGTTTTAGGCTCTTTCTTTTCTCCTGGGAGCTCTAAAAGAGCAGGATGATGTACCTCTGCAAAGGTCTTTTTTTTGTTTGTTTCTTGGGCTACACCCCTTCATACCAGGTTCTCACGTCTTATCTTTCATTGAAAGGGGGACCTTTTTTTTAATATGAATGGTTGTGAAGAAGTGAAAGAGGGGGTTCATGATATATTCTAGTGAGTAACAATCAGAAATCATGTTAGGATAAGAGAAAGTACCCTACTTTGTGGGTCCAGCAGTGGCTGAATGTGCAAAGAAAACATTTTTAAGCCAAGTCCTGGGCACTCAGAAAGAACAATGTAATTTGTACCTTGGACAGATTCTAGTTTATAAATATCCTTTTAATTTATCAAAATCTTCTACTAAGAAGCTTATTATTGAAATAGAATGCAGAGTCTGTAACAACTGTAGATCAGCCATCTTTCAGAGCTAATTAGAGGGTGTTTCAAGGTTTTGTTCTTTGATTTAATACTATTAGGGTATAAATGAAAAGGCTGTCTATTTTGTGGGGGTTATTAATATAGAGTCTGTGTCTTATAAAGAAACAAACTGGTTGGAACACAGAGAAGGAATCTGGAACAGGATGTGGCTCCTTTGAACAGTTCCTAACTTCACAATTTTCCTTGGCACATGTGCAGACTCACAGACACTGCCATTTGATATGATTTTTCAGATTATACCTTTTTTTTGAAATGCAAAAAGAGTTAAGAGCATAAGATTGACTTTTCCCTCCCTAGCTCTCCTGTCTCCTTTGGCCTCATTCCTCTGCCTTGTTTCTCTGGGGAGAAGAGTCTGATTCAGGTTGAGGCTGTACACTCCCTAGGAGGGGATTTCTAAGGAGATGGACATGAGCTATATTTTGTTGGACTCTTTCCAAACGTGTTAACATTCTTTCTTTTTATTTTTTGAATTCTTTTTCTGTTACTTTTTGGCTGCAACCACAGCATGTGGAAGTCCCTGGGCCAGGGATCAAACCTGAGCCACAGCTGTAACTAGAGCCACAGCAGTGACAACAATGGATCCTTAACCTGCTGTGCCACGAGGAACTCCTTTTCTTTCTTCTTCTTCTTATATTTTTTTTGCCAAACATATTAACATTCTTTTCTTTCTTTCTTTCTTTCTTTCTTTCTTTCTTTCTTTCTTTCTTTCTTTCTTTCTTTCTTTCTTTCTCTCTTTCTTTCTTTCTTTCTTTCTCTCTTTCTTTCTCTCTTTCTCTCTTTCTTTCTTTTGGCTGCCCCATGGCACATGGAATTCCCAGGTCAGGGATCATATCCCAGCTACAGCTGTGGCAATGCTGGATCCTTTAACCCACTGTGATGGGATGGGGATTGAACCTGCATCCCAGTGCTCCAGGGACACAGCTGATCCTGGTGTACCACAGCAGGAGCTCGAAACATGTTTACATTCTTTAGATGAACTGCCCTAGACTTGAGAAGGGTCATGCATTGTCCTTACAAAGGGGGACGCCAGGATCTCCTGCTGTGCCAGTCCCTGAAGAGGGTGCTTTTAATGACAGTACTCTAAGTAAGCTACAAGTCCACAGAGTCCTGCGACTTCTGGAGGGCAGATGGTGGTTGTGGTGTCGGCAAGTAATTTACTTTGGAAAAAAAAAACTACACATAAATTTTAATCCTCATCCCAGACACAGTATCAGACATCCTAATCCTAATCACAAATACACACTCCAGGAGTGGGTAGGAAGCAGATAATCAAATGCCCACACTCCAGCTGTCTTTCTCTCCATCCACAACAGAGAATTTGTTAATTTGCCCAAAGGGGGTTATAAAAGTGATTTTATTGATGACATTTGTTTTGGAAGATGGGTTGGCTAAAATTTAGTGAGCCTTTCACCTCTCACCTCTTAGAATGGCACCTAAGGTTTGAACTGAATGGTCCTACATCCACCTTTTGACTCAGAAGGTTCTGGTTGCCTGATGCCAATCAGGATATTACTTCCAGGCTATGGTTGTGATTTTGTCTTGACATTAATATATAATGCCAGCTATGAGGAGATTTCAGGAGGTTAATGAACATGGTGTAGGCCTGTATGGGGCTTTATTTTTAATACATGTTTAGTACATGTTTGAATTTGGTCTGTGATGTATTTCCATTTAATCGAGTTACCTTTCCTAAGTGTATGGGCTAGGGGTGGGGAGAGCTATAGCCCTCACTTATTTCGACGAGTGGTGGTTACTGATATTTACCAAAAAGAACTTACTGGTTAGTATGATAACACTGACCAAAGTCTGTTGTTAATAGCATCATTTGTCCCCTTTCCTGGATTTAAAAGTGAAAAATGAGTCCAGTGGCCTCTGGCCTTGAATGGCCCCCTGTGCTGAGAGAAGTCTGTATTCATCATCTGAAAGCAGCGTCAGCAGCACAGTCAGAGAAGAGCAATGTCACAGGTGTGCTCAGGGCCGGGGTTGCATTAACCAGAGGTGATTATAACAGGGGGCATTTGAGAGTCAACACAGAGCAAGCCCTGTGGTAGGTGTGAGCCCTAGCTTACCTCATTTAGGCCTGGTAACATCTCAGTGAGACACACATATGAAGAGATTATAAAAATATATATAAAAATTATATATATAAAAAAAGACAGGAAGTTCCCTTTGTGGCTAAGCAGTTAATGAACCCAACTAGGATCCATGAGGTTGCAGGTTTGATGCCTGGCCTCACTCAGTGGGTTAAGGATCCTGCATTGCTGTGACTGTGGTGCAGGCCAGCAGCTGTAGCTCCGATTTGACCCCTAGCCTGGGAACTTTCATATGCCAAGGGTGCGGCCCTTAAAAAAAAAAAAAAAAAAAAAAAAAAAAAAAAAAAAAAAAAAGAAGAAGAAGAAATTATAAGAGGTTAAGGAACTGGCCTATGGGGGAAGGAGGGAAGCAGAATTTGGAATTCAGGTCTGCTTTCTTTGAAGCTCATGGAATGTGGGGTGATGGCTCTAATTTTCATTGCAAGTAACATTAAGGAAAAAAACCGCTGTCACTCTGGCTTCCATGAATTGGCTGAAATCGACTCCAAGTGGGCAAAAATGGAGAAGGCATTGCTGTGTGATGCAGAAAAGCTTAGGAGCAAATGTTGGTTCCGCCACCTATCAGATATGTGATGTGGGTAAGTTACTAAACTTTTCTGTGTGCCGAGTTTGCTTATCTGTAAAATCGGACTGATTTTACTTTCCTTTGCAATGTACCGCGAGAAATGAGCGATATTCCTTTGAGATATCCAGCTAGTGCCATGCTAATCACGGGGGTTCTCCTGGAGTGTCCTTTCTCTGCTGGGGGACTGTCCCCTTGGTAAGATGTCAAGGCAGATACAAAATTAATTCATCTTTGCATCCCAGGAATTTCACACATCATTAGCCTGTCGAATATAATCAATGAATGTTGTTTGACATAACTGATCTACAACTTGTTCTGTGATTTATTTATTTACTTATTTTGGCTTTTTGAGGGCCACGCCTGTGGCATATGGAGGTTCCCAGGCTAGGGGTCAAATCTGAGCTGCAGCTGCCGGCCTACACCACAGCCACAGCAACACGGGATCCAAGCCTCACCTGCGACCTACACCACAGCTCACGGCAACACCAGATCCTTAACCTGCTGAGTGAGGTCAGGGACCAAACCTGTGCCCTCATAGATACTAGTCAGATTCGTTTCTGCTAAGCCACAATGGGAACTCCTTTCTGTGACTGATTTTGATCAGGCCTTTGAGCCCAATGGGTAGAAGGCAGCATTATAGCAACCTGTGGACAAGCACAGAGGGGACTTTCACTGCAGGTTACCTTTAATAGGACCCAGAATCCAGGCCCTAAGGGACAGAGCCACCCTTCACAAGATTCCTGCTATAAGAGGAAACAAAGACATAATTTGGAGAGGTCATAAAGCTAAAAATGTGACCTCAAAGCCAAGCCAACAGGAGGACTTGAAAGAGTGTTGCCCCCAAAATCAATAATTTCACAAGCATATATTGTTCAGGATTAAAAATATCAAATGAATTAAAAATTGAAAACTATTACATTTGGTAACAAGTGGAGGCTTATCGATAACACCAAGGATGATTCTATTACGGATTAAACAGCATAGTTGTGAACTGAAAACCAAAAGAGGTACTCTTAGGATTTTTCAGAGCTCCAGGTCTAAGTCTTGACAGATTCAGTTTTGTTCCCACTTCCTCTTTCAATTTCATTTTTTGACCATTGCAGGTGTGAAAAGAAGGTCAAGGGGCCCGAGAGGAGGTCAGAATGAAGCTGATAAAGTGAGAATGGGCTGCCAGGTCAGGGACATAGGAATCAGGGCTGGGGGTGTAGAAGCAGATGCAGAGCCCAGAGGCAAACTCAAGAGAAGCAATGATGATATAGGCAGACTAGACAATGAAGCTTCTCCCCACTCCTGGAGAAGAGACTTTGCTGTTTCATATAAAACCATGGCCAATTTGGTTGGCCACCTAACAAAACCCTAACCCTAATCAAGCCTTAACCCTAACCAAACCCTAACACTAACTTAAGCCTAACTGAAACCTAACCCTAACTGAACCCTAGCACTGACCTAACCCTAACCCTAAATCTGTGCAAATGGTGGTGATGAAGTTTTGAATGAGTGGAGTGCTTTTGTCTCCAAATGTCCATCATTGCACAGAGGACACACTTCTGTGCCTCTGTTCCTATGTTTTGTCAGACAGCCAATCAGAATGGAGGAGGGGCCCACAGGGGTTTTGTTGCTCTCAAAGTGGAGACATGTCCCAGATGCCAGGCCTGCCTCTCCAGATGTGCTTTGCCAAGGGTGTTAGGTTAAGGGACTAACATCTTTTCTTGAGGTCAGGGAGTCTATTAGTGGGGTGTCTGTATCCTGTATAGGGGAGCACAGTATCTTTGAGGTTCCTTTTCTCTTCTCTCTCCACTTTCCATCTTTCTACTACAATGAAATTATTTCAGCATCCTGCCAATTGTGTCCCCCCTTCTTATTGCCAAAGTATAATTTTCAAAAAGTTAAAAGCATGACTCTCATTACAAACATAAAATGAACACAGACCAACACTTTCATTCAACTCATTAATTCATGATGAAACTAATAAGATGTTAAGACCATCTCAAAGGAGAATCTGACAGAAAAAGAGGTACAGATACAGATTAATCAGGTATGCTGGAATGTATTTGCTAATAGATACAAAATTGATCAATATTCTATAGGGGGTATCTCTATAGACCTAGGTTAATTTGCATTGCTTTGGACAAGAATGGTTTGCATTACTATTCGTTTTATACAAGTCACCTTTAAAAATGTACAATTCATGGGACCTAATCAAACTTATAAACTTTTGCACAGAAAAGGAAACCATAAATAAAATGAAAATACAACCTATGGACTAGGAGGAAATATTTGCAAATGACATTACTGACAAGGGCTTAATTTCTGAAATATACAAACAGCTCATACAACTCAATAACAACAACAACAACTCAATCCAATCAAAAAATGAGCAGAAGACCTAAATAAACATTTCTCCACAGAAGACACACATGTGGCCAATAGGCACACAAAAAGATGCTCAGTATCACTAATTATTACAGAAATGCAAACCAAAACTACACTGAGGTACCACCTCACATCAGTTATTAAAAAGTCTACAAATAACAAATCCTGGAGAGGGTGTGGAGAAAAGGAAACTCTCCTCCACTGTTGGCAGGAATGCAAATTGGTGTAGCCACTATGGAAAACAGTATGGAGGTTTCTCAAAAAACTAAAAATAGAGTTGCCATGTAATCCAGCAATCCCATTCCTGGGCACATATCCCAGAATACTCTAATTCAAAAAGATACATGACCCCAATGTTCACAGCAGCACTGTTTATGGCAACCAAGACATGGAAACAAACTAAATGGCCATTGAGAGATGAATGGATAAAGATGTGGTACACACACACACACACACACACACACACACACACACACACACACACTGGAATACTACTCAGCCATAAAAAAGAATGAAATAATGCCACTGGCAGCAACATGGATGAACCTAGAGATTATCATACTAAGTGACGCAAGTCAGAAAGAGAAAGACACATACCATTTGATATCACTTATATGCTGGATCTAAAAAAGTGACATAAATTAACTCAGGTACAAAACAGAAACAGACTCACCAATACAGACAACAGAATTGTGGTTGCCAAGGGGGAGGGGAGTGGGGAGGGAAGGACTGGGAATGTGGGGTTAGCCAATGCAAACTATTACATACAGAATGGATAAACTACAGGGTCCTACTGGGTAGCACAGAGAACCATATTCAATAGCCAGTAATAAACCATAATGGAAAGGAATATGAAAAAGAATATATATATATATATATATATATATATATATATATCTGAATCACTTTTCTCTATAGCAGACATTAACACAATATTGTAAATCAACTATACTTCAGTAAAATAAATTTTAAAAATAAAGTATATAATTCAGTGGTTTTCCATATGTGCACAATGTTGGGCAAGTGTCACCCCACTTGCCAAAAGATTCCATCCCTCCAAAGGAAACCCTGTGCCCATGAAGCAGTTACTCTTCATTTCTCCCCTCCATCCCTCCCCTCAGCCCATGGCAGCTGCCAATTTGTTTTCCATCTCTATGGATTTGCCTATTCCGGACATTTCACATAAGTGGACTCATATAACATGCAGCTCTTTGTGTCTGCTTTTTTTCATCCTGCAGAGTGGTATTCCAGGTTCATCCATGTTGCACTGTGGCATATGCCAGCACTTCATTTGTGCCTCAAGAAGCTTCTGTTTTAAGGATTTTGTTTATCCAGTCATTAATTGTTGGACATTTGGGTTGTTTCTACTTTTTAACTATCATGAATAATGCTGCTATGAACATTCTTGTTAATTTCTGTGTGAACATAGGTTTTCACTATTTTCATTCCTTCGGGCATACACCTAGGAGTAGAATTCCTGGGTCAATAGTAACTTTACGTTTAACTTTTTGAAGAATTTTCAAACTTCTTTCCAAAGTGGCTACACCATTTACATTCTCAAGAGCAATTCATGACACTTTCAATTTCACTAACGCTTGTTATTGTCTTTTTTTTTTTTTATCTCTTTCAATTATAGTCATCCTATAGTGAGTGCAACATACTATCTCATTGTAGTTTTGATGTGTATTACTCTGATGGCTAATGATAATGAGCATCTTTTCATGGGCTATTCCCCATTTGCATATTTTATTAGGAGAAATCTCTGGCTATTTTCTTTTAATCCTCCAGTTCACCAGTGTTTTAATTTTGTGTAATTTATTATTATACCCATGTATGGAGTTCTTCATTTCAAGTAGATTAATCTTCCATTCTAGGATTTCTTTCTTTCTTTCTTTCTTTCTTTTTGTCTTTTAAGGCTGCACTGGCAGCATATGGAGGTTCCCAGGCTAGGGATCAAATCAGAGCTATAGCCGCTGGCTTACACCACAGCCACAGTTACTCGGGATCTGAGCCACATCTGCGACCTGCACCACAGCTCATGACAATGCCAGATCCTTAACCCACTGAGTGAGGCCAGGAATTGAACCCACGTGCTCATGGAAGCTAGTTGGGTTCATTAGCCATGATGGGAACTCCCATTCTAGGATTTCTATGTGACTTTCTCTCTCTCTCTCTCTCTCTCTCTCTCTCTCTCTCTCTCTCTATATATATATATATATATATATATATATATATGTACACACACACACACACATTTTTCTAGTACTTTGCTGAAATTCTCTGTATTTTCATTTCAATTCTCAAACTGATTATTTACATATAGTCTACTCTGTATCAGGTAAATCCAGTGTCTGGTTATTCCATGCATTTGTCACTAATAGATTTTGTTCTTTTTCTCTTGATTTTTAGTTATGTGGTCTTGTTTCCTAGTATGCCTGGTAAAGTACTGATGCAGAATATGGAGGATGAAAGACCATAGGAAAAAACTGAGGCTCTGGATGATGTTATCATCTTTTGGGAGGATTTCCTTTTGCTCCTGGCAGGTAATTAGGGTTGGAGGAAATCTTATTTCAGTCAGGCATTGAGACACTTGCGGGCTGAGCAGGTCTAGTCTTTGTGAAGCCTTGTCTCTTCTACTCTGAGGATGTAACCCTTTGGGGATCCTATCTCCAATTTTTATCTCTTTGGGCCTGTAAACCTCTAGAAGCTATGCTTGGCTTCTTAGTCTCTGAGCTGCCACTTGGGAATACGCAAATACTTAGAAGGAAAGAACTTGATTATATGTCTGCTTTACCTTCCCAGATTCTTGTCCCTGCAAGGCAATGCTGCCACAGCAGTTCTCTCATGACTTGAAACAGATTAAAAAAAAAAAAAACTTTATCCAGATTTTATGGTTGTTTTCAGCAGGGGGTTTGGTCTTTAACTGCCATTACCAGAAGAAATTCCCCACACTTTTTCTTTTTCTGCTTTTTAGGGCCATACTCACAGTGGATGTAAGTTCCCAGGCTCAGGATCGAATTGATGCTGCAGCTGCTGGCCTACGCCACAGCCACAGCAATGTGGGATCCTAGCCTTGTTTTCGACCTACACCACAGCTCATGGCAACACCAGATCCTTAACCCGCTGAGCGGGGCCAGGGATCCAACCTGCATTCTCATGGATACTAGTCAGATTCATTTCCCCTGTGCCAAAATGGGAACTCCTCCCACACTTCCTTAATGTCTTGAAGATGCATGGTGGCATGGTTATGGGGTGGTGGTCCTGATGGCCAGAGCCATGGTATGATTGTGGGGTGGTGGTTGGGTAGGTTGCACACAATACATCCACTCAAATATTCTCATTTCCTAAGCCTTCATTCTGTTCTTAGTCTGTGATATGCCAGGGAAGTTTTGGCATCTCAGGCATTGTTAAAGCCAGGCTTTAATCAATTAAGGAGTCAAACTTCTGGGCCACTCCGAGGTGCTGAATTACATTACATCAGAAGTCCTGGGTGAGTGCATATATGTTCATAAATTTGGCTGAATCCAATCTTACACTTCATCCTTCTTGGTTTAACACTGCAGATTCCATTCCCATGCATGACCCTCGGCTTCCTCTCAATGCATATTGGTGAGACAGTCCAACTTCCTTGGTGTAGAATCTACCTCCACCCCAACCCACCCCCACCAGTAGAACTGGCAATTTTCTGCTGGACTTGATCAGAGTTTATTCTCGTTATGGGCCTGAGCCAATGAAGGGCTGTGTGGGTAGGTTTTGAGAACAGGCATCCACCTGGGAGGGAAAGGCCCCTGATGAAGTCCTGAAAGGCCTTCTTGTGAGTGAATGCTAATTTCCTTAAACAGAGGACAAGGGGCTGCTTCTGTAGGCAAGGGAGGCCTGGGATTTGGGAGCTCAACTTTTTTTAAAAAATTGAATATCTTAGTGTTGTTTGTTCAGTATCTCTAGAATCTGCAATCCTGCTTTATATTTGCATTTATTGAGTTCTATTTTGAATCCCCCCCTTCTTTCTTTCTCTATTGATCAGTCTTTCTAGAGACTACATTAATTTTTCAATATCCAAATTTGGATTTATTTGTTTTCTTTATTACACATTTGCTTTAATAACTTTTTTTGATAATTTTAATAATTTTGGTGATCTGTGTTCTAATTCTGTTGTTCTCTGTCTCCCATTTGAGTTTCTGCATTCAATTTCTTTTCTTCTTCTTCTTTTTTTTTTTTTTTTTTGCTTTTTAGGGCTGTACCTGCAGCATAATGGAGGTTCCCAGGCTAGGGATCAAATCAGAGCTATAGCTGAATGCTTACACCACAGCTGCAACAACACTAAATCCAAGCCACGTCTGCAGCCTACACCATAGCTCACAGCAATGCCAGATCCTTAACCCACTGAGCAGGGCCGGGGATTGAATCAGAAACCTCATGGTTACTAGTCAGATTCGTTTCCGCTGCGCCACAATGGGAACTCCCAACTTTCTTTTTGGAATTGAGATATAATTGACATAAACTTAAAGTGTATGACATACTGATTTGATACATGTACAGTGCAACACAACTGCCACTGTAGCCTCAGCTAACGCCTCCATGCCATCATATAATTACCACTTGGTCTGTATCCACCCAAATATTCCTATCGCAGTCTATGGTTCCTGCTCCTTCCCTGTCACTGTCCTAATCTTAGCAAGAGAACTTGCTGAGATTGAGCACTTAAACTTTGCAACAGTTTTGTAACCTGAACAATTATATTTAGGATCTGAAGATAACCTTTGGCTGTCCTGTAGTTGTACCAGATAACAGAGTCTTTGAACTTCACCCTATCTGTATCTTGAGATGGGAATTTAAAACTACATGTTCCTCCCCTCCTTTATTTTCTTTTCCATTATGGTGTATTACAGGATATTGACTATAGCTCCCTGTGCTCTACAGTAGGACCTTGTTGTTTATCCATTCTATATATAACAGTTTGCATCTGCTTATCCCAGACTCCCAACCCATACCCCTCCCTCCTGGCAACCACAAGTCTGTTCTCTATGTCTGCAAGTCTGTTTCTGTTTTGTAAATAAGTTCATTTGTGTTATATTTTAGATTCCACACATAATTTGATCTCATATGGTATTTGTCTTTCTCTGTCTGTCTTACTTCACCTCATATGATCATCTCTAGGTTCATCCATGTTGCTGAAAATGGCATGATTTCATTATTTTTTATGGATGATTAGTATTCCATTGTGTGTGTGTGTGTGTGTGTGTGTGTGTGTGTGTGTGTGTGTGTGTGTGTATTTAAGTTTGGATTTTATTTTATTTTTTGGCCATGCTCTCAGCAGGCAGAAGTTCCCAGGTCGGGAATCGAATCTGCATCACAGCAGTGACCCAAGCCCACAGCAGTGACAACCCCAGATCCTTAGCCCGCCACACTACTAAGAAACTCCTATTTGTAGGGTTTTCTTCAAGATGGTCATTCCGACTGGTATGAGGTGGTACCTCACTGTAGTTTTGATTTTCATTTCTCTATAAATTAGTCATGTTGAGCATCTTTTCATGTGCTGGTTGACCATTTGTATGTCTTTTTTGGAGAAATGTCTATTTAGGTCTTCTGCTCATTTTTCAATTGGGTGGTTTGTTTTTGTTATTGAGTTGTATGAGCTGTTTGTATGCAACCGACAAGGGATTCATTTCTAAAACTTCGTGCTTATTTTAAAGAAACCAAATTCTTCAAGGCAGTCAGAAATAGCCATTTCAATCTACATTCTTTGTAATTACCACAGCTGCCATAGCAATCCAGTGCAACAGCAGCACGAACCCCCAAGCCTCGCCCTCCATTTACCCCTCACAGCATCATCTGTGTGACTTGAGCAATACTGTGGCCACTGTATGCTACCAATTACCACAGCCCTTTTGCTCCTGATGTCTGCACAAACATGTGAGCGACCCACCCAGAATTCCAGACCGAGGAACTGTGCATGCTGGGGTCACTTCTGGGATCAGTCAAGGTCTCAGCAGGAAACAGAATCCAACCCAAAATGGTTCAAGAGACTTGCTACTGAACCGGTATGGGCAAGACTGGAGTCGTTTTGCTAGGACCACCATACCAAAGTGCCTCAAACTAGGCAGCCTGACAACAGAAATGATCGTGCAGTTTGGGAAGTTTGAGATCAAGGGGTTCATAGGGCTGTTTCCTTTGGAGGGAAGGATCTGTTGCAGGCCTCTCTCCTAGCTTCTGGTATTTCTATGGCTGGGACAGCGTCACTCCCACCTTCACATGGTGTTCTCCCTGTGTGCCCGCCTGTGTCCAACGTCACCATTTTATTATTGAAAAAAAATTATTTATTTATTTACTTTTTGGCTGCACCTGCTATGTATGGAAGTTCCTGGGCCAGAGACTGAATCCAAGCTGCAGCTGCAGCAACACCAGATCCTTTAGCCCATGGCGCTGGACCAAGGATTCAACCCTCCTCTTCGCAGTGACTAGAGCTGCAGTTGGATTCTTAACCCTCTGTGCCACCAACATTCCCATTTTATAAGGACACCAGTGAAGACCTCATCGTAACTTCCTTATATCTGCAACATCCCTTTTTCCAAATAAGGTCACATTCTGAGGTATTAGGGGTCAGGACTTTAACATATGACTGTAGGGGACTTAATTCAACCGCTAACACCAACCATGAACACCCAGAGATGAGTGACGGGGGACGCTGCTACCATCTGTGCTGGATATTCTCCAGTGGCCCTTCTAGGGCCCTTCTCCAACCTTCTCCACCTTGCTCTGTGCCCAGGAGCCTGATCTCTGGCAAAGGCATCCCCTGGGCTCTCTTGCTTGCCTCTGGCTTTTACATGACTTGGTTCACAGGAGGCCTCGGAGGCACCTCAGGGGTGGAAAGATAGAGCTGACAGGGCATAGTACCCCAAAGGATCCTTCCCAGGCCCTCCCAGCTGCTTTCATAAATCGCTTGCCCTAATTTAATACCATACAGTCTATGTTTACTATTTGGCGGATGATCAGAGCTTAATGATGTTTAAAATATGGGTGAGTGTGCATGGGGACTGTTTCACTTCCAAGAACTTGTGTACATTTAGTTATAAGAGCTGACATTTATTGAGTGCTTGCGTGTGTTCTAAGGACTTGAATATCTTATAGGCTGGAGAGCACCTATAAAGGAGCTGCCATGATGATCCCGATTTTACAGCCGACTGGACTGGGGCTCCCTGAGTAACCTATCTTGCCCGAGGTCAAGGTTGTGCAGTGAACCAGTGGCAGGAACGGGGTTTGATCTAGGACAGTCTTTCTCCAGAGGTGTGCCCTCAACCACAAGGGCATATGGGTTGATCTGCTCACCGGACCTGCCGTTCCCACTTGACCCTGTGGCAAACATATTTGTTTTCCCAGCCCCAGTCAAACCACAGCTGCCCTGTGGGGCTTTGTCAATCCCCAGTGCGAGGGAACTGCGCCTTCATTCTGTGCATCCTGCTGTCCCCAGCATGACTCCCATGACACTTTGGGCCTGGTCTCTTGCTTGTGAGTCCTTTAGGACAGGGCCCATGTTCAGTCCCCTTCTCTCGGCAATTCCAGGGCCTGCAGAGAGTGGGGGGAGGGGCAGTTTCCAGCAACCATTTCTGGAAGGAATATTTTTCAGCCACCCCTGCCCACTCTCTGTACCCCTTGGGGCACCCACATCTCCCTGAGAACAGATGACTTCCTTTCTCAGTTGTGCCTCAAGGCTGTAGCTCTGGACCACACATGCCTCTGCCCCCTGGGTGGGCTGTCCTGTTCCTCCTGGGTACAGGATCTTACCTGGCTTCTTACCTGTCAGGTCAGGGCTAGGTTTCTGAGCTGATCCCTCTGATCGTCTGCAAACAAGTTCCTTGGCTTCCATTGAAGAGCTTCTGCTCAGTTCCCGGGAGGCTGGTGGGAGCTTTACTTTGCTTCCACTTTTCAGTTTTGTCCCAATTAATAGTCATGTTTTGTCCGGGGTCCTTTTGTTGAAACCCTACCGTCAGGTGGATGGAGTTTCTTTTTTTCTCTTCCTAGGATGTTGGATTTAATTGAGGAGACTGCTCATGGAGATCCCCAGCCCGTTCAGGCCAGCAGCCAAGTCAGGTCCACCACACTTTGAAGAAATATCTCATTTTTGAAACTCTGCCTCCACAATCCCTATAGTTTTTACTATCATCTCCTCCATACTTCCCAGCTTTTCACGTCTCTGGGAACCAATGTGACTGGTTTCATTCCTGGGTAGGGGATCCTCAGGAGGGGCCCTAAAATCAGCATCTTCTGTGTGCAGGATGGGTGTCCACGTCTAGTGCTGAGTTTGGTCTGACACTCGCCTCAGGGTCCCACAACATCGCTGCCTCTTCGGCAGCTTCGTGGGATCCCTCGTGGGAGCAAAGAAAACGTATGCTCAGCACTTAAAAAAAAAAAAAAAAAAAGGCAAATAATTGTTTTTAATTTTGAATGCTATCTGTCGATTATTTATAGAAATATTTCTTGTTATTTTAAATGCTGTGTTATTCCACACACACCTCGGTTTCCTGGCACGCATTCTGTCCCCCCAAAGATAAATTCCCTAGGCTGGAAACCTGGAGCTGCGACAAGATGTCTTTTTCCCCATCACCTCCTCCTCCAGCTCTCCGGGCTGTGACCTCGCAGGGACGGAGGAGGGGAGAGGGGCCTTGGCGCCCTCAGCGAGAGAGGCGGGGAGCCTGGCCGCCGGGACTGGACTTCCTCCCTCCACTCCGGAACTGCGCGGGAGCCGCCGGGATTCGGAAACCGGGCGGCGCCACCGGAGCCGGCGGGGTGGACGCTGGGCGACTGGTGGGCGTGGCCCGGTGCCCGGTGGGCGGTTCCGTGGGCGGGGCCCGGGCGGGCCAGGGGCGGGACCGACGCGCGGGCTGCGCGGGCTGCAAGGGGCGAGCTGCGCCTACAGCGCTCCCGGGACTCCCGAGCGCAGGGCGCCGGTTGGTCGCACTCTCGCCTTGCCGACTCCTCCCGATCGGGCTCGGCCCGGCGACCGGGGCGATGTGAGCCGGGGCCCGCGGGCGCGGCCGGACCGCTGCGATGTGGCTCAAGCCCGAGGAGGTGCTGCTGAAGAACGCCCTGAAGCTCTGGGTGACTCAGAAGAGCAGCTGCTACTTCATCCTCCAGCGGCGCCGCGGGCATGGCGAGGGGGGCGGCCGGCTCACGGGTAAGGGGCGCGCGAAGCTGGCGGGCAGGCAGGCGCAGCGGCCGGGCCCGGACCTCGCTCCCTGCTGGGCCCACGGCCCCAGCTCGGGGCTGCAGCGCAGTTGGGGGTTTCGTTGGAGACGCCGGGCCGGCCCGGCCCTACCTCGGGCTTGTTTTCCTTTCTCCTGCATTTCTCCAGCAAGTCCCGGTCGGGGTGGTGGCAGAAGGGACTTGCGGGCTCGTGCATTTTCCCGGGCGAGGCAGGTGCCTCCGCTGCCTGGCCCGGTGACCGCCCGGAGGCCAGGCTTGGCTCGGGAATCCGAGGAGAGATGCCGGCTGGAGCGAGGGCCGCCCCGGGGGGAGCGGGGCCGCGGGGCCGGGCCAGGTGACAGCGGGTCCGGCCCGCCCTGGCCATCTGGACGTGCCCGAGGCTCCAGGTGGTGTCGCCGCTGGGGACACGGCCAGCCCACGGCGGGGCGCAGCTCGAGAGGCCCTGGCTCCGGGAACCCTCTCACGCCCAGAGGAGAAACCCAAGTGGTGCGAATCCCGAGCTCCTGAACTTAGCAAAACTCGGCAGGTCAGTTTCCTGTCCTCGCCCTACCCTCATCTCTTTCCTTTCTTCCTAGGAGAAAGGATAGGGGGGAAAAAAAAATTCAGGCTCGTAAAATTTATGGAAAACAGCATTTCCTCGCCACTCCCTATAAGTTTTGGTCCAAAACTCTTTGAAAATCAAGGGTTTGGACAGCTTGTGTTAGCAGGGACACCTGTTTTAACAGGCCAGTAGAGGAATACTAGCTTTTTCCAGTAGTATCTTGGGAACCTGTGTGGACTTTTCAAATTTTGGAATCTGAAATAAAACGGACCTTAGATCTTCCCACCACGTGCCTCCTTCTACCAGGAGGAGACCATGGCTAGGGAGAGAGTGGCCAAGGGGCCGAGCTGGGGTTGGTGACTGCTCTCTCCTTATTCTGTGGCCGGCCCTCCAGGAGTAAAGTCTACCGGGAAATGCAGTTAATAAATAAGTCCTGAAAGGACAGAACCAAGTGCGAGGGGAATTTCCCATCCCGCACTATAGACTTTAAGGAGGGCAGATGTCACAGAGCCTCAAGGATTCAGGCAAGAGTTGGCAGGATTTCTGGATGGAAAGGGTGGTGGGGTGACCTGTGGTGGTGGTTATCAGTGGGGACAGGTGTGCGGCAGAGAGCTATTTTAGACTCTGAGTGGGGGAGTTAGTGTAGGAGGCAGGAGGTCCTATGACCTTGGTGCCCCTGAGCCACACAGTGACATTTTAGTGCCCAGGCTCTTGGAACGTGGAGGTTGGGGGAGCCCCGTGGGGCCCGTCAGAGGTGAAGAGGTCAGAGGAAGGGTTTGCCCCTCCAGTCTTTTGAGACTTTGTATCTTAATCTTTGGTGCATTCAGTACCTGGTCTCTGAATGGTCTCCTTTAGTAGAGGATGAGGATGGGCCTTGAAGATTTGTGAAATAGAAAATGTAAGGAACCTTTGCCCAGCAAACATCCGTTGACTTAGTTCACTGTACACTGTTGGTGGAAAGCTCCTGTGTCTGCTTTGGGGAAGAGATCTGGTTACTCATTCAGCAGGAAGAGGGATCCAGACACGGAGGGCAGAGCCCCAGATCTGATGCCTGATCGAGGTTCAGTGCTTTGTGGTACAGTGTGTCTGAGATGAACTCAGAATGATTCTCCCCCTCCTGCTGCATTCCAAAATCAAGCAGGGCTGTGCTGTCGTCTGGCCTGGGCCCTTGGCCTTCCTTGGGTTTACTTTGTGTTTGAAGTGAATATGAAGTTTTCTTTTCTTTCTTGGCCGCCCTGAGGCGTACGGAGTCCCTGGGGGCCAGGGATCAGATCTGAAACTGTGGTGGGCAGGGGATTGAACCTGCATCTCAGTGCTCCAGAGAAACCACACAGATAACATTACGCCACAGTGGGAACTCCCACCTTTCTTATCCTTATTCTTTTTTTTTTTTTTTTTTTTCCCGCTTTTTACAGCTGCACTTGCAGCATATGGAAGTTCCCAGGCTAGGGGTCAAATCGGAGCTGCAGCTGCTAGCCTATACCACAGTGATGCCAGATTCAAGCTGTGTCAGTGACCTGCACCACAGCTCATGGCAACGTTGGATCCTCAACCCACTGAGCAAGGCCAAGGATCAAATCCGAATCCTCATGGATAGTAGCTGGAGCCACAATGGGAACTCCCCAGTTTTCTTATTCTTAAAGGCAATAAGACAGTCCCCAAATGGAGGAAAATGTCCCGCAAAGAGTTACCCGACACTTTGCTTTATTTCCTGGGTACTCAGAACCTCTGATGATGGTGAAAAGATGACATCCCCTTGGCAGCTGGACACTCCACCTTTGGACTTTTAGCTGGGGAACCAATGGCGTGGCTGCATGGATTAGGCAACCCCATTACCACATCCACTGATGGGCTGGTCGTACCCCGGCCGTTACAGATATTGTAAAATCAAAACTGACGTGACACACAGGCCAGCCCCATGTTGGGGACAGTTTTCAGAAGATGTAGAATTCTAAATAGGCCGATTTTTTAACAATGTATTTCAAAGATTTAAAGCTTAGACTGAGTTTATGTAATTAATGGGTGCACATTCTGACCAATGTTAGGCTTTTCTTCGGAAAGAATCAGGAGAGATGGTTTAAGAGGGTGGGAGAGAATGCGATAAAAGGAAGTGTCTTTTATGGTGAGGCTGAGTTTGATATTAAGTAAAAGAAAAGAGTCTTTAACATGAGAGGCCTCCATTGGTGTTTAAAGTAATCTTACCTGTTTAAAACTTGTCCACCTTCAGAAATATAAGGTTTTGTTTCCTTGAGGATTGCAATTCGTTCTCCTACTTACACACACACACACACAACATGCACACACACTCACACACATTCCTTATACACATCTCCAGTTTTATTTTCTCCGTAGCCGTTTCTCCTTTTGTAATATGCAAATACTTTTTTACTTTGTTCATTGTTTCCCTTCCTAAATTGTCCGTTCTCTGAGTACAGGTAATTTACCCTGTGCTGGTGCCTAGCACAGGGTCTGTGCTCTTCAAACATTCATGGGATGAATAGATGGACAAGTACCTGCATGAAGGATGGATCCCACGTTTTTCTTAAAAGTTGGGTGGGCAGGAGTTCCCGTCGTGGCATAGTGGTTAACGAATCCAGCTAGGAACTGTGAGGTTGCGGGTTTGATCCCTGGCCTCGCTCAGTGGGTTAAGGATCCGGCGTTGCCGTGAGCTGTGGTGTAGTTCGAAGACGCGTCTTGGATCTGGCATTGCTGTGGCTCTGATGTAGGCTGGCGGCTACAGCTCCGATTGGACTCCTAGTCTGGGAACCTCGATATGCCGCGGGAGCGGCCCTAGAAAAGACAAAAAGACAAAAAAAAAAAAAGTTGGGTGGGTAAGGTGGCCCAGCTTTCAGTCTGAGGCTGCTCTGGTCACGTGCAACAGGGACATGCCCCCTCTCTCCTTGGCTTGCTGTGTACCTGCAGGCTGATCACTCTGGAAAGCTGGATGGCGTGGGCAGGCATCAGAGACCTCCTCCTTCTATTTTTGTAGCCTCCTCCCATGAGGGGAAAGGAGCATGGCTCCAGCCTCTGAGGTGGCTTCTGTTAGCAGCCCAGGGACCCGCCTAGAGAAGGAGCTCCTGGGCTGGGGTTGGGGCACAGTGGAAGACAGTGACCTCCTCCTCCAGTTAGAACATGACGTGGCTGAACACAGTATTGCAAGATGTTTCCAAAGCTCCCCTGACAGAGCGACTTTGCTGCCCTGGGAGGGAGGTCAAGCTATCCAGTGTTCTCTGGGATACGTCTCTAGCCCGTGGGAATATTTCTTACAAAAGCTGAGTCAGCTCTGGGAGAACGGGGTAGAAGTTAGTCTTTGGGAGGCGACATCACTTCCCCATCCCTGGGGTTCTCCAAAGCACCTAAAACAAAGTAAATACTGACTGTCACCATCCAGGTGTGCCCCTCTGAAGGATTTTATTTATTTTTCAGTGTGTTTATTACACACCTTCCCGTATAATCAGACCGTTCTTTCCCCTAAGAGGCTGGCTGTCTAAAAGCTGTACTTTGCATCAAATATTGATGTTTTCTGCCTTTTGGAGGGGTTCCCTTCAGCCCCTGTTCTTGCCACTGCCTTTGTAGCAGCTCTGGGCAAACCGATTTCCCAACAAGGTCAAGGGAGGAAGTATGGATGGGAGGGGGGAAATAAGGGCTCTGGCGTCAAGATCAGTCTGTTGGTTATGAATCTGGGCTAATTTATTGGTTTCTTTGAGCCTTTGTTATAACTTTGCCTTAAGCCTGGCGCAGAAACTTACTTGAAGAGGATTAGAAACTGTTTTTCACCTAAATTATCCCCAGCTTACATTCCCATCAGCAATGCACTAGGCTTCGATTATTAAGAAAGCTTAGCATGAAAATAAACAGTATGCATCGAGGACTTAGTTGTCCTTGTCACCTAGTAGGTTTGAAAAAAGAAAAGCAAAGTCACATTTAAAAAATTGAAGAACAAGAGGGCTTCTTAGAAGTGTTTTAAAGAAGTTTGCATTCTTGTAAGGGTGTAAGAAACATTTATCTATTAATGCAGAGTTTAATAAGTGTAATTAGTATATTAAATAGTTAAATAACAGTTTGTACCAGCAGAATTTGGGGACGGGTGGTCAGGGGGTGGTGGTCTTTGACCACATTAAATCCTAGTAAATAAAGGGAATGGAGTTGAATGGTTGCCTGTGCCCAGGGTGGGTTGTTTCCTGTCTCTGGAACAGTGTCCCATGATGGGGGGGGGGGGTTTCACCCAGGGATCCTTGTAGGGGTCCCAAGGCTTGCTCAGAATGACCCTGTTGACTGGCTGGAATGGTGAGGTCCAGCCCTGGTGTGGCCTTCTTGGCTAGTCTGTATGACAGTGGCTGGAGTCTTGCTCAGGTGGCTGAAGCTACATTGTGCAGGCTTCTCAGATACTGACTCTGGACCCCTTACATGCTTTGGTCTTGTTTTCCAAAAGCACACGAAGGAAGAAATCACAAAGGAAGTACTTTGATTTCAGGAGCATAAATCAGAAAGTTTATATAAGTAAATTAACTGGTATATCTCTAAGGGCTGATTAGCCGTTAACAAAAGCCTGGGGTTTCCAGCAGTTGCATTTAATGAGGACTTAATAAGGGCCATGCAATTGTAATTAGATAATCAAACAAGGCACTGGGGCTGTGTCACTCCAGGAAATAATATGAGGTACAAATGGGCGGGTGGCTGGGTAGCAGTGGCTATTTCAGCTGATTGGGGTTCTTTAGGAAGAGCTGACAATGATTGAGAGGCTTGGAGTGGTTAAAGAATTCATTTACCAGCTGTGATGGGATAGGATTTTATCATCTTGACTCCACATTCTGGCAGCATTGGATCAAGGAGGGATTTCTTTAAAATGAAAGTGGTAACTCTTATCATATTTCCAGCACAGATTTTTTTTCCCACTCTCTCTTTTGTGACACTTTCATCAATTGTATTATAAAAAGCAGCAATGCAGATAATTTAACGGTTCCTTGGGTGTTGCATGAGCTACCTGGGTGCCTCCTCTAAGGCTTGTCCTCTGCCACCAGCAAAGACCAACCCACCCTCCAGCATGTCAATCACTCTTCTCTCCCAGAGCCTCCACAGGGCTGTCTCCTCTGCCCATGGTGCTCTCCCCAACCCCTCTGCCCTGCTGATTCTTCTCAGCCTGAGCCCCTCTGCCCGTGGATGGACCTCATCCCTCATGGTCTTGTCCCACCCTCCACTTTTCCTTTGTAACACTGACCGCTGTTTGTCATGATGTGGCTCCTCATGGCTTTATCTGTTTGGAGCAAACCAGACCTTGAGCCCCAGAAGGGAGGTCTTACGTCTGGGTGTCTTGCAACAACTGGAACCATTTCTGTCACTGGAACACGTTTTTAAAAAATTGAAGTATTGTTGATTTTCAATGTCATGTTTCAGGTGTAAACCACAGTGATTCAGTTATATATATAATATAAACTATATATATTTGTATATGTAATATATTGTATATTATAGATTAACATAATATATAATATAAATATAATATACATAATGTATATATTATTTTTCAGATTCTTTCCCCTTAAGATATTATAAGATATTGAGTATAATTTGCTGTGTTATACAGTAGGTCCTTGTTGATTATCTATTTTGTATATAGTAGTTTGTATCTGCAAATCCCAAACTCCTAATTTATCCATCCACCCTGCCTTTCCCCTTTGGCGAACATAAATTTGTTGTTTATGTCTGTGAGTCTCTGTTTTATAAATATGTTCATTTGTATCATTTTTTAAGATCCCACATATAAGCAGTATCCTGTGATATTTGTCTTTCTCTGTGTGGTTTACTTCACTTAGTATGATAATCCCTAAGTTCATCCGTGTTGCTGCAAATGGCATTGTCCTTCTTTTTGTCTGAGTAATATTCCTGTGTGTGTGTGTGTGTGTGTGTGTGTGTGTGTGTGTGTGTGTGTGTACCACATCCTCTTTTTATGAATTCATCTGTTGATGGACATTTAAGTTGCTTCCATGTCTTGGCTATTGCAAATAGTGCTGCAATGAACATTGAGGTGCATGAATATTTTTGAATTAGAGTTTTCTCCAGATATATGCCCAGGAGTGGGAATGCTGAATCATATGGTAACTCTGTTTTTAGCTCTTTTTCCCTCCCACTGGTCAGAATGGCCATCCCTAAAAAGTTTACAAATAATAAATGCTGGAGAGAGTGTGGGGAGAAAGGAACCCTCCTGCACTATTGGGGGAATGTAAATTGGTGCGTCCACTATGGAGAACAGTATGGAGGTTCCTTAAAAAAGTAAAAAACTAAAAATGAAGCACTCTTTTTTTTTTTTTTTTTGACGGCACCAGCGACATGGAAATTCCCCAGTCAGGGATTGAACCTGTGTCACAGCAGTGACCCCAGCTACTGCAGGGACAACACTGGATCCTTAACCCGCTGTGCCACAAGAGAACTTCAAAATGGGGCACTCTCGATATGTATTTAGTGAATACACAGATGCCCACATCGAATCCATAGATGTGAGCCTTTGAGGTTGAGAAATGTTCTTGTGTTAAAAATTATGTGTCATGTATTATTATGCATTATGTATTGTTATGTATTATTTGTATTATGGAAATTATGCAGAAAACAGGAATACATAATACCAAGAGTTGTTAGTGCTATTTCTCACACCTGCCCTGTGCGCTTGTAAGGATTAGTGGTAGTTTGTCAGTTGTGCCTGCCCGGCTGTTAGAATTGCCTTTCCATAAGCTTTATGTAAATGATACTGTACGGACCCAGAATGGTTTTCCCAGCGTATTACCAGCCAGCTAACATAGCTCCAGGGAGCTGAGTCATTAATATTCTTGAACAGTTGCTGGGTGTGTTGTAACCACCAGATTTTATTATTTTTCTGCTTCCTTTTTTTAACTTTGAAAAAGGGAAAAGAAAAAAACAAAATAAACAGCCCCCAGTAAGATACTGTGCCTTAGGAAAGGGTACAGTGTTTTGTGGTTGGTTTTATTCTGAATAAATAGCTATTAGCAGAGAATGGACATTCATATATGAACATATATTCATATGTATCTGTATACATATAAATTTTTAAAATTTAATTTTATTGGAGTAGAGTTGATTTACAGTGTATTACAGTTTCAGGTGTGAAATTAGTTTCAGCACAGTGAATCAGTCATACATATACATATATCCATTCTTTTTTCTTTTGGACATTCATTTATAATAGGATGGTTGTTTGCCCAAAGTTTCGTTTTTCCTTTTTTTTTTTTTTTTTTTTTTTGTCTTTTTAGGGCCACACCTGTGGTATGTGGAAGTTCCCAGGCTAGGGGTCAAATTGGAGCTGCAGCTGCTGGCCTACACCACAGTCACGGCCATGCCATATCCGAGTCATGCCTGCGACCTACACCACAGCTCACGGCAATGCCGGATCTGTAATCCACTGACCGAGGCCAGTGGTCAAACCTGCAACCTCATCCTAGTCAGATTCGTTTCCGCTGTGCCATGAGGGGAACTCCTGCCTAAAGTTTTAAAATGTGAACTCTTTTGTGTGCGTCAGAATATATAAGGCAAATGTAAAGTCTAATACAAAACTCACCAGCTGTTACTGAAAAATAAACTATTTCCAGGGCTTGAGGGATTCCTCGTGTTTTCCTGATTATATCCCCCTCCATCCCTTGTGGACATGACTATCCTGAATTACATGTTAATACCTCTTTGCTTTTATTTATAGTTTTGACATATTTATATGTATCCCTAATCAATACATTGTTTAGTTTTGTAATTTTTTTTAACTCTTTACAAGGGGAATCATACTTTATGTATTTCTCTGAAGCTTGTCTTTCCACCCTGCCCCCAGTCATGTTTATGTTTCTCTGACATTGAAACGTGCTGATGTCTGTAGCCACGTTCATTCATTTTCATTGATGGGTAGTGATCCATTGAATGACTATACCTGAGTTCCTGTTGTGGCTTATCGGGTTAAGAACCTGATGAGTATCCAGAGGATGGGGGTTCAATCCCTGGCCTCACTCAGTGGGTTAAGGACCTGGCGTTGCCCTGAGCTGTAGTGTGGGTCGTATATATGGCTGGGATCCCGAGTTGCTGTGGTGTACGCCAGCAGGTGCAGCTCCAATTTGACTCCTAGCCTGGGAACTTCCATATGTTGCAGGTATGGCCCTAAAAAGAAAAAAGGAAAAAAAAAAAGAAATGAATATACCATTATTGATTTATTTATTCATTCATTCTCTTGTCAATTGATATTTGAGTTTCTAGTTATTGTTGTTATTGTTTTTATTTTTGGCTGTGCCTTGGGGCATGTGAAAGATCCTGTGCCGGGGATTAAACCCACACCACAGCAGCAACACGTGATGCAGGGCCACTGCAGTGACAATGCCAGATCCTTAACCTGCTGCACCACAAGAGAACTCCTAGTTGTTGTTTTGCTGTTACAAATAGTGCTGCTATGATCATTGTCAGAGATGTTTCTTTTTGCCAATCTGGTAGGTATTAAAATAGTATTGGAGGAGTTCTCTCTGTGGTGCTACAGAATCAGCAGCATCTCTGTAGCACCAGGATGCAGGTTAGATCTCCAGCTTGGCACAGTGGGTTAAAGGATCTGGCATTGCCGCAGCTGCAGTGGAGGTCGCAACTGTGGCTCAGATCTGTTCCCTAACCTGGGAACTCTATATGTCTCAGGACAGCCAAACAAGATGACCAAAAATAGTGTCTGAGAACCCCTGAGATGTTATTTCCCTCATAGGGATAAGAATCTTTTTATGTGTTTATTAAGGATCTGTTTTGCCTTTTGAGTAAAATGTCTTTTTCTTATTTAGGAGCTGTGTGTGTTCTGTGTTTTTTCAGTTCTATGCCTTGAAAAATCTCTCCATGCCAGGGCTTTTTATTCTTGTTATAGGTCTTCTGAGGAACCAACATTCTTAATTTTCATGTAGTCAAATGTACCATTCTTTCCCCCTGGTAGTTTGTGCTTGTTTTTACATGTATAAGAAGAAATCTTCAGAAGGGAATCTCCAGGATGATGGTGAAGGGTGATCCTGAGCTGAGAATCTGGTCCTCCGTCTGGTTGGGAGCAGGGCAGAGGCTCCAGGACAACTCCTCAGAGAGGAGAAACTGATGGAGCACGGATACATCTGCACACATTGAAGGGAGGTCCACATGCCAGGGCAGAGTTTGTGGGTGAGTTCTTGATCAAGCTAAGAATTCCAGGGCGGCTGTCAACCCCAGGGAAAATTAAAAACTGCGTGGTTAGGAAAGGTTTCATCCTTTTACTACAAAGCTCAGCTCACAGTAATATTTGCATTGTCCTTACAATAATGTAAATATCGACTGGTGATCTAACCCAGGCTGTTGTCTAAGTGAGGTGTGAGTAGCAGGCGGTGGTGGTGAGTGGACAGGGATCACAGCCTCCGCTTCTGCAAGTTGCAGGATGATGTCTGCTGGGGAAAGTGGTTGCACGGGCGTGTTCCTTGGAGAAGTGGAGCTAGGCGGGAAAAGAACCAGTTGAGAGCTGGGAGCGGTTTCCCTCCCGGACTTCGGAATAAGAGCAGGGAGGGGTGAGGGGCTGTTGGGTTTTCTCAGGAGCCTGGTGGAATTGCTTGCTTCTTTCCTTGCACGCGTGCACTTGATACAATACAGAATCTAAAATGGGGGAGAGCTTGGCATTTTGTGGAGTTAATGGGGCCACGTGGGTGACTGCGATTGCCTGAGTAAAGGGGGCGCTCTTGGGTTACGAGGATCGCATGGGTGATGGGGATCACATGGGTATTGGAGATGGTATAGGTAACACTCAGGAGAGGCACTGAAATGTCCTGTTATTGCCTCATGGACCACAGTCCCTGGACCGCAGATGCCTCAGATATTCGTCCTCTCAGTAAACTATATTTAGCCTTTAGAGGGTCTGAAATGTGTGGGGTATGTCAGTTTCACCAGGCCTTAAAAACTATTTTCAGAAATGCATCTAATCTAGCCAGGTATTTGTATTTGAAATTAAAATATATCTATTCTGAATTTTTTTTTTTTTTCCTTTAGAGCAGAAATCAGTTTAGAGTTATACATGTATTTTTTTGGCAGGGGGCATACCTGAGACATGTAGAAGTTCCCCAGGCCAGGGATTAAACCCACACCACATCAGTGACAGTGTGGGATCCTTAATCCACTGGGCCAAAGAGAACTCCCTATACATGTATAATTTTTGTCCCCTCCCTAGACTCAGAGGTACACTACTATAGTTGGAACTAGTTCCTTCTGGGGTCTCAGTTTCTTAACCTACAGAACAGTGATAACAATTACAATAACAAATCCAGTTTTTGGAAGTTCCTGTTGTGGTTCAGTGGGTTAAGAACCTGACTAGTTTCCACAAGGATTTGGGTATGATCTCTGGCCCCGCCCAGTAGGTTAAGGATCTGGCATTGCCGCGAGCTGTGGTCTAGGTCACAGATGTAGCTCAGATCTACCATAGCTGTGGCTGTGGGCTGGTAGCTGCACTTCCAGTTTAGCCCCTAGCTCAGGAACTTCCATATGCTGCAGAGTAGCCCTAAAAAGAAAAAAGCAAAACAGTTTTTGCTTTGGGGAAGTGTTTATACTTGGAACGGTTATAGTTTACAGATATGTTGGCAAAATCCACTTATTATTTGTGTTTAAAGAAGAAGAAAAAGTCAGATGAACATAGATAGCATCCAGCAGTGCCAGGCCCTGTGTTGTAATGAAAGGTACGGTTGAGGGGGTGAGGGGCTCATGCAGGATTCATGCAGAATTCACAAAATGTGGCATTATCAGTGGTGATAGGTGCAGGGGTAGGGTGGGTGAGAAGAAATGACAGGGAAGCTAATATAGTTTGGGGTGTCGGGGGCTTTTCTCTGAGGACCTGTGATCTCCTCTGAGAGCTGCAGGGGGAGGAGGATGGTGTTAGCCTGCTGCAAAGCAGGAGAAAGCCTTCCAAGCCGAGGGAGCAAATTGTGCACAAGCCCTTTGGCCTCTGAGGGGCCTCTTTTTTTTTTTTTTTCTTTTTTTTGCTATTTCTTGGGCTGCTCCCGCGGCATATGGAAGTTCTCAGGCTAGTGGTTGAATCGGAGCTGCAGCCACCGGCCTACGCCAGAGCCATAGCAACGCTGGATCCGAGCCGCGTCTGCAACCTCCACCACAGCTCACGGCAACACCGGATTGTTAACCCACTGAGCAAGGGTAGGGACCGAACCCACAACCTCATGGCTCCTAGTCGGATTTGTTAACCACTGCGCCACGACGGGAACTCCTCTGAGGGGCTTCTTTGGATGAGTTAAGGTCGACTGAGCTGTCCAGGAAGGCTGGTAAGAGGAGGAGATCACAGAGTGGACTCAGGGGTGGCTGGAGGGCAGGAGGCCATCAGCAGGGTGGATTTTTCCAGAAGTCAAGAGAAGGTTGCATGTAGGAAGGAGAGAGAAGAGGGAGAAGATCTGCAGCAGCGGGTGGGACAAGCTTGTACAACATCTGCAACCACAGTGGGAGGGTGTAGGAGGGGACTGGCGATGGGTGGGGACAGCAGGTGAGGGCAGCTTCGTTGAAGTGGAGTTTGGTTGGTTTTTGTTGTTGTCGGTGTTGCAGATTTACTATTTGTCAGGAGAGTGTCTGCTGAGTGATAGAGCTTTAGGTGTTGTGGGCTTGGTGTGGGGGGGCCTTGAGATAAGCAGTGAGTAGGGTTTGAAAAGGCCAAAGAAATAAAAGTGAGGCATCTGGGAAGGGAGGGAGACCTCAGGAGCATTTCCCAAGGAGTTTTGTGGTTTTTGCTGCACCTGCAGCATATGTTCCCACGCTAGGGGTCAATCAGAGCTGGAGCTGCTGGTTTACGCCACAGCCACAGCAACGCCAGATCTGAGCATCATCTGCGACCTGCACCAACAGCTCATGGCAACACTGGCCCCTTAACCCACTGAGCAAGACTAGGGATCAAACCTGTGTCGTCATGGATGCTAGTTAGGTTTGTTATCACTGAGTCACATCGGGAACTCCTCTTTGGGTTTTGTTTTTTGTTTTTGGTTTTTTTTGGGGTTTTTTTTGGTTTTTTTTTTTTTTTTTTTTTTTTTTTTTGTGCTCATGGCACATGGAAGTGCCCCGGGCCAGGGATGGAACCCAGGCCACAGCAGTGATAATGCTGAGTCCTGAACCACTAGGCCAGGGTGGTGCTCCAGGAATTTTGTTTTGGAAATGAGGTTAAATACTCAGGACTGAAAAAAAATTACCTCAAAGAGTCCATAACTGACCACCAAAAGAATGAGCTAATTTAAATGGAACCCAACAGTGTTGGCTTAGCACTAGACAGTGATTACGTCACCTGGTCAAACAAATTCTTTGAGGAGACCTTGGCAACTCGTACATGGGCTAATGTTACCCGCTGGGTGTTTGGAGTCACGAATCATGTACCTTTCTGTCCAGTAAGTGCTGGTGGGAATTGGATCTGGTGTCACTAAGTGTTTTGATCAGGCTTTATTTCTCACCTTCATAAAGCTAAGTAGTCTGTTGTTGTAAATCATGTTAACAGGATTCAAAAAGTAGAATTTATTTCTAGAAGGAAAATACAGATTAGCTATTTCAGGGTATTACGAAGGTTCAGCAGGAAGTTTGGTTATCCTGAATGATGGAGTCCATTCAGCAGGGTTCTGAATTGTGGCCCCAGTATTTGGGATGGAGGGTTTTTTTTTTTTGGCTTTTTAGAGTTGCACCCTCGGCATATGGAGGTTCCCAGGCTAGGGGTGGAATCAGCTGTAGCTGTAGCCGCTGGCCTATACCACAGCCATAGCAACGTGGAACCTGAGCCACGTCTGCGACCTACAACCACAGCTCACGGCAACTCTGGATCCTTAACCCACTGAGCGAGGCCAGGGATTGAACCTGAGTCCTCATGGATATTAGTCAGATTTGTTAACCACTGAGCCACGATGGGAATTCCAGGACCTAGGGATGTTTTAATGAGGAAATGTGGTAGCATTCTTAAAATGGGATGGGCCTTGAGTTGAAGGTTTGAAAGGATCTTTGGGAGTTTCTCCTTCCAGAAGCAGTATTTGTGTGACAGAAACACCTTTTTTTTTTTTAAAAAAAAAAAAAAAAGGCAGAAAAGGATAGCTCACCTCAAATAGAAACGAGGTGTTTCATCTACCACAGGATCATAGAGAGCCAAAGAATTTCTGTTATGCTACTGTTTTGCTTTTATAATTTAAAATAAATGTAAAATATGGATAAGCAATGAGATCCTGCTCTCTAGCACTGGGAATTATATCTAGTCACTTGTTTTTTTTTTGTCTTTTTGCCTTTTCTAGGGCCGCTCCCGCGGCATATGGATGTTCCCCGGCTAGGGGTCAAATCAGAGCTGTTGCTGCTGGCCGACGCCAGAGCCGTAGCAATGCGGGATCTGAGCCGAGTCTGTGACCTACACCATAGCTCACAGCAAAGCCAGATCCTAACCCATTGAGCAAGGCCAGGGATTGAACCCGCATCCTTGTGGATACTAGTCGGGTTCATTAACCATTGAACTCCTAGCCCATGATCTTGTATCTGTTAAGATTCAATTACAGCAAGGATTTGTTTGGCTGGAGAGACTAGACTGGGGTAAAGGTGATGTTCCAAAACTCACGCGTGTGTGGATGTGTGTGTGTATACATATGTATGCCTGTGGGTTTTTGGGTTTTTTTTGTCTTTTGTCATTTTAGGGCCATACCCATGGAATATGGAGGTTCCCAGGCCAGGGATCCAGTTGGAGTTGGAGTTGCTGGCCTACACCACAGCCACAGCAACTCGGGACCTGAGCCGTGTCTTCGACCTACACCACAGCTCATGGCAATGCCGGATCTCTAACCCACTGATTGAGGCCGGGGATCGAACCTGAAACCTCATGGTTCCTAGTCGGATTCGCTTCTGCTGCGCCACAGTGGAACTCCGTGTTTTTGTTTTAAGTGGACACTCTCTCATCTCAACATAGTGCTCTGTCTCTCAATGTGGGGACTAGGTTCCAAAATCAACATGGGGAACAAAAAGTTCTTGTGGTAACAATTACCCTTGAAGCCAGGGTAATTGTCACCTCTCTCAGCAATCTGCTCCTGGTACGAGGAGTTCCTGCGATGTAGGGGCCTCAGTGGAGCTGGGAGGTTCCAGCCCCTCGCACCAGAGCCAGTGCTCTGTAAGTCATGGGCCGTCCAGATGAACAGAGGTTGGCCCCTCCGTCTGTTGGCCAGTGCATGTGGTTGGATTTGGTAAGTTACACCTGAGATGGGCATCCTTTGTACCTCCACCTGCTAGCTGAAGTAAAGTACCTGACCCAGCTCCACAGTACGTGAGGCTCATAGAGGTGGCACTACATTTTGGTGTATTAATCTAGGAATTGCCATTAGCTGAGGTTGATGATGGCATCGCCTAGAGCTGCAGCGCTGGGGTCCACTGCTCAGATTGCTTGCCGTGGAAAGGTCAGCATCAAGCAGATGCTGTTTTGTCTTTCAGCCTCATGCTTGTCTTCATTTATCCAAATAAAACACTGAGGTTTGAGGAGAAGAGGGGTTGGAGAGCCTCTTAAGGAACTGGAAGGTTCTCTTTGGTAGGATGTATGTCCTGCTTTAAGAGCCTCTTTCCTTGTTTGAGTTTAACTTCCTGCATGGCCTGGAAGGCTAGATTTGAGCATTCTGTGTTAATTGCCAGAAGTTAGAGTCATGTAATAGTTATTGCATTTACTTTCTTTGGATTAAAGTCTACAGAAACCAGGAGTTCCCATGGTGGCTCAATGGAAATGAATCTGACTAGGATCCATGAGGTTGTAGGTTTGATCCCTGGCCTTGCTCAGTGGGTTAAGGATCCAGCATTTCCGTGAGCTGTGGTGTAGGTCACAGACGTGGCTGGGATCCCATGTTGCTCTGGCTGTGGCGTAGGCCAGCTGCTGAAGCTCTGATTCAACCCCTAGCCTGGGAACTTCCATATGCTGTGGGTGCAGCCCTAAAAATTTTTATTACAAACTGAAAACAACCTTTTTGAGCAAAACTGTCAAAAAAAAAAAAGGAGCTGGGGACAAAAAAAAAGGGGGGGGGGAACATTCTTCAGAATGTTGTTTATCAAAAGCAAAGGCTGGCGTTCCCTTCTGCTACGGTGGGTTAAGGATCGAGTGTTGTCATTTGCAGTAGTTTGGGCTACTGCTGAGGCCCATATTTGATCCCTGGCCTGTGAATTTCCACATGCAGTGGGCACCACACACATCCACAAAAAAAGACAAAGGCTGTGGATTAAAGGAAACTGAAAGTATGTGGTAACTCAATGTGATACCCAACCCTTGAGTGGGTCCTTTGCTGGAAAGGAAAAATACTGTCTTGGGGTTCACTGTTGGGTCACGTAACACATCTGGAATACAAATTGTAGCTAAAAGTACTGCACGGGTGATACTGAGTGATTTCGGTAACCAGGCTATTGTTGTGGTGAGAAAATATCCCTATTCGGCACCATATCACATCACATTATACCAGACCTGTAATTCCCCCCATTATGCTCTCATATCCCATCCCGTTTGATCACATCACACCATACAGTCCCCTATTCTGTCACGTCTTATTCTATGATGTCACATCTCAGCACATCATACATCACGTGAAAAAGGGAGACCATGAAAGAGGGCCATGTTAGAGCAGACAGGGTGAGCTGTTAGCAGTAGGTCAGTCTGTTTCTAGGCCAAAGGTATTTGGGTGTTGTTGGTCCCGCTTCAGTTCCCGAAGCCTTTTCTTTAAGCTTGAAGCTGTTTCCAAACCAAAAGTTAAATAAACACATACTTTTAAATGTCAACCCAGAAGTACTTGTCCACTTTGATAGAGGTATTTTTAGCCTGTAATAACAAAATATAAAACACAACTTGGGGGGGGACCCTTTATTTTGGAAATTTCTGTAGGAAAAATAACTGTTGTGAGTATGAACTGAACATCCTTGCTTGTCTCATTGAAACAACTGTTTTGGTAAACTGATTTCTGAAGAGTTGGGCTTTCTTGGAGTCCCATTTGCCATATGCAGCAGGACAGGTGGTGGGTATGGTAGGGACTCCCCACCACCCTAGGCTGTAAGTGGCTTCAACATAGGATTTTTTAATCTGTGTGTGTGGGTTTCCATGTTAGGCTGGGCCTTGACTGTGGTCAGTAACTGAAGCTTTTGGAAAAGAAGTTCATTTAACAGGCGTTTACTCCGTGCCTCTGGGTGCCCAGCTCTCTTCTAGATAGTGAACGTGACAATGTCCTGCCCTCATGGAGTGTACTCTAGTAGTGACTTGCCCTAGTAATCAGTCTAGAACCACTCTACCCTAGAAATCACTCACCTTAGTAAGTAATCTACAACCACTGTACTCTAGTAGTGATGCACCCTAGTAATTAACCTAGAACCACTCTACCCAAGAAATCACTCACCTAGTAATTAATCTAGAACCACTGTACTCTAGTAGTAACACACCCTAGTAAGTAATCTTGCCCCACTCTACTCTAGAAATTACTCACCCTAGTAATTAACCTAGAACCACTCTACTCTAGAAACTACTTGCCCTAGTAATTAATCTAGAACCACTGTTCTCTAGAAATCACTCACCCTAGTAAGTAATCTAGGACCGCTATACTCTAGTAGTGACTCACCCTAGCAGTCAGTCGAGAACCACTCTCCTCTAGAAATCACCTGCTCTAGTAATTAATCTAGAACAGCTCTGTCATTACTCTAGCAATTAATCCAGAGAAACTCTACTCCAGTAGAGTTTCTACTATGGTAATTTGTCTATGTGTAACTCCATTCTGGTAAATACTTACTTTCTTTAGTAATAATTTAGGACTGGAATTCTCAAGTGTGCATGCAAATCCCCTTAAGTATGTCCACCTGGCCATCATTTTAAACTCACTTCATTAAAATATTTTGTGATGTTTCTGCCACACCCTAAGTGGTTGGTACAGGTGACTCCATGGTGCATCCAGGCGCCCCAACCCTTCTCCCCTTTGTGAGTCAGCTCTGCAGCCTTCTGTAGGTGACTGAGATGAAGTGCATTCACTTCTCTATTTAAAAATGACCTCTGCAGCTGTGGGTACAAGTCTTCCCATCTCTGCTGGGACCCCCTGCTTGTCAGGCGATGTTGGGGCTGGGATTTTGGAGACCACTGGCCCACATTCCTTCATTACAGGTCAGAATCGTTGGACCTGAGGCAGAGATGCCCTCGGCCCATTGTGACAGCAGTGCCTTGGGTCACTACTGTGGTTTGTGTTCGATCACTGGCCTGGGAACTTCTGCATGCTGAAGATGTGGCCAAAAAAAAAAAAAAAAAAAAAAAAGAAAAGAAAAGAAGGAAAGAAAGGTTAAAAAAAAGAAAAGAAAGAAAGAAGCCCAGTTCAGCTTCTCCAGACCTGTTCTCCTCCTCTTGGGCTGGGCTGGTGTCTCTTGAGGCCCTTGTTTTGCTTTCTTTAAAAAAGTTTAAGTAAGAGATTGTGTAAAAACAACAAAATTGGAGTTCCCATTGTGGTTCAGCAGTAATGAACCTGACTAGGATCCATGAGGACCCTGGTTCAATCCCTGGCCTCGCTCAGTGAGTTAAGGATCCGGCGTTGCCATGAGCTGTGGTGTAGGTCACAGATGAGGCTCGGATCCTGTGTTGCTGTGGCTGTGGTGTAGGCTGGCAGCCATAGCTCTGATTCAACTCCTAGCCTGGGAACTTCCATGCTGGGGGTGTGGCCCTAAAAAAAAAAAAAACACAACAAAATTTACCATTTCAGTGATTTTTGATTGTTCATTTAAGTGGCATTAAGTGCATTCTCATTATTGTGCAACCATCACTGCGGTGTGGCTCCAGAACTTTTCTTTTCTTCCCAGACTGAAAATCTGTCCCCATTAAACACCAGATCCTTCTCTCTGCTCCCCCAGCCCTGGTACCCCCGCCCCCGTCTCTATGAATCTGACTTTTCTAGGTCCCTCGTATAAGTGAAATCATTCAGTATTTGTCTTTTTGTGACTGGCTTATTTCACTGAGCACAGTGTCCTCGGGGGCATCCACACTGTAGCCTGTGTCAGAATTTCCTTCCCTTTTAAGGCTGATTAATATTCCATTGTGCATATAGACCACGTTTTGCTCACCTGCTCATCCATCCAAGGATACTGAGCTGTTTCTGCCTTTTGGCTATGAATTATGCTGGTATAGACATAAGTGTGCAAATATTTGTACGAGTCCCTGTTTTCAGTTCTTCAGGGTATATACCAGGAAGTGGAATTGCTAGGTCATATGGTAGTTTCTTCCTTATTTATCTATCTCTTTGCACCTGTGATGTGTGGAAGTTCCCAGGCCAGGGATTGAACCTGAGCCACAGCAGTGACAGTGCTGGATCCTTAACTACTAGGCCACCAGGGAACTCCCTCATCTCTATTCTTGTACTTATTTCCATCTCGTCTACTCTGCAGCTGGTCACTCCAATATCTGGCTGTTTTGTGAATTTGTTGCTAGTAGACTTTGTTCTTTCTCTCTTGATTTTTAGTCATGTGGTCTGTTTCCTATTAGGCCTGGTAATGTATTGATGCTGAATATGGAGGATGACAGACCACGGCTGGGGCGGGCAATTGAGGCTCTGAGTGGTGTTATCACCTATGGGAGGATTTCCTCTTGTTCCTGGCAGGTGATAGGGGTTGGAGGAGATCTTATTTCAGTCAGGCATCAGGATGCTTGTGGGCTGAGCATTTAGCTTTGTCTGTGGTATATGCACATTCCCAGGCCAGGGATTGAATCTGGGCCACAGCCTTACAATGCTTTAACCACTAGGCCACTGGGGAGCTCCGGGAATTCCATATTTAATTTTTTGAGGAGACTCCTGATTTTTGCATCTGATATGCAGCCTCTCCTCGCCTCTGTGGACTTGGCCACAGGGCTGAGACCATCCTCAGTTTCCTTGGCTCCCAGCTTCCTGAGCATTCTCAGCCTGGCTCTGGAGACCCTCACGTCTCTTCCTGTTGAGGTTGCTGGGAGAATGGCAGAGGATGAAGCTAGTTTAGAGGAGCATGGCAGTCCGCTGCAGGAGGGGGAGGAGGAGGAAGGGGAAGAGGAGGAGGAAGAATTGGATTTGACTTGAGGGCATCTTCATGTTTATTGTTTGTTTGTTTGGGATTTCATGTAGTTTTGGTTTTCATGTATTTTTATTTTATTTTATGCTGCACCCACGGCATATGCAAATTCCCAGGCTAGGAGTTGAATCAGAGTTGCAGCGGCTGGCCTACACCACATTCACAGCAACGTGGGATCCGAGCCATGTCTGCCACCTACACCACAGCTCATGGCAACACTGGATCCTTAACCCACTGAGTGAGGCCAGGAATCAAACCCACATCCTCTGGATACTAGTTGGGTTCATTACTACTGAGCCAAAATGGGAACTCCTAGTTTTATTTTTTATAACTAAGCTATGGAGTAGAATACTTAAAGTTAATTTGGTTTTGGTGGATTGTTCTAATATATCCTCAATTATATCTATATCTAATTTCCTTAACTATGGTTGGGGAAAAGAATGGGACTGAGAGAAATTCGATCTGAAGTACTAGGACTGTTTGACAGCCTCTGGGCTTGTTAATATTAGTCTGTCCTCTCCTGCTTGTTATTGTGAAATAATTAGAAGTTGTATGTGAGGGTGTGTAGTGGTCCTTAACTGTTCAAAAAATTGTTGTGTAGTCTTTTTTTGTCTTTGTAGGGCCGCACCTGATGCATATGAAAGTTCCCAGGCTAGGGGTTGAATTGCAGCTACAGCTGCTGGCCTACACCACAGCCACAGCAACAGCAACACCAGATCTGAGCTGCATCTGTGACCTACACTACAGCTCATGGCAACACCAGAACGTTAACCCACTGAGCGAGGCCAGGGATTGAACCAGGGTCCTCATGGATCCTAGTCGGGTTCATTACCACCGAGCCACAGTGGAAACTCCTAAATCGATGTGTAGTTGATTTACAGTGTTGTGTTGGTTTTAGGTGTGTGGCACAGTGATTTAGTTATGTATATATTCTTTTTCAGATTCTTTTCCCTTATAAATTATTGCAAAATTCTGAGTAGAGTTCTTCCCTGTGCTACACAGTAGGTCCTTTTGTTTGTCCGTTTTATTTATGGTAATGTGTATGTGTTAACCCCAACCTCCTAATTTAGTCCTACTCCTCCTCCCCCTTCCCCCTTTGGTAACCCTAAGTTTGTTTTCTATGCCTGTGAATCTCTTTCTGTTTTGTAAATGGGTTCATTTGTATCTTTTTTAAAAAAAATTCCTCCTATAAGTGGTATCATATAATATTTGTCTTTGACTTACTTTACTTAGCATGATAATCTCTGAGTCCATTCATGTTACTGCAAATGGCATTATTTCATTATTTTTTAGGACTAATATTCCATTGTATATATGTAGGACATCTTCTTTATCCATTCCTCTATTGATGGAGATGTAGGTTGCTTCTGTGTCTTGACTTTTGTAAATAGTGGTCCTGTGAACAAGAGGGTGCATGTATCTCTTTTTTTTTTTTTTTTTTTTTTTTTTTTTGTCTTTTTGCCTTTTGTAGGTCTGCTCCTGTGGCAAATGGAGCGGACCTTTTTTTTTTTTGAGGTTCCCAGGCTAGGGGTCTTATTGGAGCTGAGCCACCGGCCTACACCACAGCCACAGCAACGCCAGATCTGAGCCGAATCTGTGACCTACACCACAGCTCACGGCAACGCCGGATCCTTAATCCACTGAGTGAGGCCAGGGATCGAACCCAAAACCTCATGATTCCTGGTTGGATTCGTTAACCACTGAGCCATGACACGAACTCCCATGTATCTCTTTTTGAATTACGGTTTTCTCCAGATATATGCCCAGGAGTGGGGTTAGTGGATCATATAGTGGGCTCTATTTTTAGTTTTTAAAAGACGCTCTGTCCTGTTCTCCACAGTGGTCCACGACTTTTGGAGGTGAGACAGCAGCAGTGGAAGGACCCTGGAGCGGGTCTCAGGAGCTGGTTCCAGGCTCACACACACAGTTAACTCACTGTGATGTGTGAGCCTGAGTCACCCACCCATCTTCCGGCAGTTTCAGGTTCCTTACCTGTCAGGTGAGGATGCTGGACCCTCCTCTCAGTGGTTCCTTGTGGCTCAGCAATTCCACAGGATTCTGTTTAGGCCTAGTCTTCTTTTTTTTTGAGATGTAATTGACATATAACATGATATTTGTTTCAGGTGTCCACAATAATGATTGCATATCTGTATGGATTGTGAAAGATCCCCTCAGTAAGTCTAGTTGACATCTGTCACCTCACAGAGTTAATTTTTTTCCCTTGTGATGAGAACTTTTAAGATCGACTCTCTTTGCGACTTTCACATGTCTTATTAACTGCAGTCTCCCAGGCTGTGTATCGCATCCTCAGCACTTTTTATTTTATAACTGGAAGTTTTCACCTTTGGGCCCCCATCACCCATTTCACCCCCTCCCCCAACACCCTGCCTGGCCTTCTGACTGCAGAGTTTTTTTCTTTTCTACAAATTCAAGTCTGTTCTCTGTGGGTGGTGGGCAGGTCCCCTCCGGGGTGTGAGAAGTGAGCTGAGAATTTCTGGCATTTCAAGATCTGCTGCTTCAGGGCCAGGTGGGATCCAGAATTTCCTGTTACTGGCGTGGATGCCAAATTTCTGGCTCCAGCCCACAGTTCCAAATACTTGTAAAGACTAAACTCTCAGGCCCCTGTGTCCCCAGGGCTGACCATGTCCAGCAAGAAAATGGGAGCATCCTTCCCAAGTGGGAGAGAAGAGAAAGAGGAGAAGATAGATGGGGCTGTGGATGTCATTTTCAATTGCTCAAGAGTAGAGCGAAGCTGTCTTCAAGGAGTGGACAGCAAGATGCTTTCTTGCTCTGACCATTTCAAGACCTGGCAGTTGCCCATGTCTGTCTGTATTAATGACAGTTATCAGCCTTTATTTTCTCTGAAAAGGACAGCCAGCTTGTAATTTATAATGCCTTTTTTCTTCCCAGCTTCATATTTAAAAGAAAAGTATTGCTTCTTAGCACTGTAATGATACTGCAGTATTTTTGTGTCCCGTATTGCCCTTTTCCTAGTGTTTTCATGGACTGCACCTCATTGAGTGTGTACCCTAAAGGTTTTTCCAGGCCGTTGGGTTCCCCCATGTGGCAAACTGAAGTGGGGGTGGCCGTCTGACTAACAGGCTCTTGGTAGCAGAGGCCTGGCACCTTGTCTTTCCTTTTTACGAAGCCGATCAGTCAGCAGTACTCAGGAGGTATTTATGGAAAGTCCATGTGTGCCATTCCCATCATGGCTCAGTGGAAAAGAACACCATGTATCTATGAGGATGCAGGTTCAATCCCTGGCCTCACTCAGTGGGTTAAGGATCCAGTGTAGCCGTGAGCTATGGTGTCGGTTGCAGATGCAGCTCAGATCTGGCGTCACTGTGGCTGTAGTGTAGGCTCCAATTCAACCCCAATGGTAACTTCCATATTCTGCACCTGTGGCCCTAAAAATAAAAAAAATTAAAAAAAGAAAAAGTCCATATGTGCCAAGTGAGATACTTCTGATAGAGAATTCTTGCCTTCAAGGTATTATGACCTGATAGGGTTTTAGGGGGAAAAGGATGGAGTTCAAGTCTGTTACCTATAATTAATATTGTTATTTAATGAATGTAATTAAGGCCAGTAATTAAACTCTCTCATGGATGGAGGAAGAGCTCTGAATTCATCATTTGGGTTTAATCTTAAGATCTTTGAATATAATGTTCCCATACTGTTTCTCCTGCCTGATGCTGGCATTAGGGAAAGCCAGCAGTTTTTAAACAACGCGTTCAGTACCCTTAAACCTCCGGGCTCTGTATCTTAAAGTTTTTATTGTTCATCTCTGCAGGCCATTTCACACTCTGATTAGATATAAGTACAGGAAACATTGCCCAACATGACTTATTTCTAAATCTTTTTCTCCCCCCTTAAAAATTTGGAATATAGTTGATTTACAAAGTTTTAGGTGTACAGCAAAAGTGATTCACTTATTCATATGTGTGTGTGTGTATTCTTTTTCAGATTCTTTTCTATCATAGTCTATTACAAGATATTGAATATAGTTCCCTGAGCTCTACAGTAGATCATTGTTGATTATCTCGGTTTACTTCTAATCTTGAGGGTTTGTGGTTTGGGGGTTGAACTGTGGAAGTTCATGGGATGACTCAGAACTTTCTTTGGAACAGAAATCAGGATTTTTTTTAAAATAAATGAAATCGTAACAGATTAGAATCTACTATGATCACGGAAATAAAACTTTTGGAAGGAAGTTTGCTTTTCTTTTTTTTTTTTTTTCTTCTTCCCCGAATGTCCATGTGGATATATTCTCAAGTTCCTGAAATGGTGATGTTCAGGTCTGGATGCACAGGGCATGGGAAATTGGGTGTTTTCTCCAGTTTTTCCTGGATGGTTCGCTCGACTCCTCTTGGAAGGGAGCGGCCGTGAATAGCAGGTTCAGGAATGTGGACTGTGTTTTCGGAATCTGAACTCTGGCCCTGGGTGCCTGGGGGCTCCAGTGGCGCTGTCTTGCCAACTGCACTTGTTGGCGGGGAGGGATGCTGGGCAGAGGAGTGGCCGGAAGCCTTCTGGATTGTTTGGATGATGAATGCATCTGTCACGGGAGACTGCTTGTTTTTTAAACAGGCATAAAAATATCATTTGCTTAGAGGAAATTAACTCGCACACAAATGTCATGAACCTACCCCTGGGTGATCTGGTATTGTTTGTGTTTAAGAGGGTTTGCACTTTGAAGGGCTTGGTGCTGAGGCCCTCGATGGGAGGGCTCTGAGTCTCTGCTCAAGAGCCTGTTTGGTGGGGGGAACATTTGTCCAGTCCTGCTGCTGTGGGGGCGCCTACCCCTTCTCCAGGGGTTTGAAGAGGATTCTTGCCCACTGAGCTCTCCATTCCACTCCCGTTACAGAATCTCTCCTGTCACAGCTTCCTAAGAAACAGTCTGCAGGTACTCCTGGCATCTGGTAGATCAGGGCCATGTACCCTAAAGGGACCAAGGTTGGCAAAGAAAGTTAAATGGTGATCCTGCTCTCTAGCACTGGAAACTATATCTAGTCACTTGTGATGGAACATGATGGAGGATAATGTGAGAAAAAGAATGTGTGTGTGTGTGTGTGTGTGTGTGTGTGTGTGTGTGTGACTGAGTCACCTTGCTGTACAGTAGAAAATTGACAGAACACTGTAAACCACTATAATGGAAAAAATAAAAATAATTTAAAATTAAAAAAAAAAAAAAGTTACATGGAGGCTGGGCTTCAAATTCCTGTCTTGCTTTTAGTGAATTCTCTTGGGAAATAACCCTAGCTCACCTCCTCTCCATTGATTACTTAAAACCCCTCCCAAATCTATTCACTGGCCTCCACCATGGAATATCTATTAACATGAATTTGGGAGTTCCCATCTTGGTGCAGCGGAAACGAATCCGACTAGGAACCATGAGGTTGCAGGTTCAATCCCTGGCCTCACTCAGTGGTTTAAGGACCCGGCATTGCCATGAGCTGTGGTGTAGGTCGCAGACGCGGCTCGGATCTGGTGGTGCTGTGGCTGTGGCGTAGGCCGGCAGCAACAGCTCCAATAAGACCCCTAGCCTGGGAACCTCCATATGCCACGGGTGTGGCCCTAAAAAGACAAAAGACAAAAAAAAAACAACCCAACAACAAAGCATGAATATGAAGTAACATGATGATTTTTCTTAAATTTGAAGTTTGTTTTTTTTTTTTTTTCTTTAAGTGTACTTTTTTGATTTGGGACATAAAATGCAGTTACCTGGGTTAGCCCGCCAACAACCCTTACAGGACTCTCTAGAAATTACTCTTAGGAAATTTGAAAGCATTTCTCAGGGAGCCTTGAAATAGCACAAGAGCTTTTCTTAGCCCTACAGCTCTGAGATACTGTGTTTAAGGAATGTCGAAAACACTTGAATGTGAAAGCACACATTTGTGTGTCAAGAAAGGGAACGGGTTTGGAGTTTTCCACTTTTGTTGGTTATGGAGAATCCTCTGCTCGATCTCTTGCTCTTTGCAGCAGCCTCTGAAGGGGCGCTTGTCAGGGTCTGGGAGGAGATGGGGCCCCTGGCTGGGGGGAGGTTGGGTCCTCTGGCTTGTGAAGGACTTAACGCTTCAGGACTTACTCTGTGAATATCTTGCTGAGTCTAAACAACAACTGTCTGTTAAACCAAGGAATCCTCCTCTCTTTTATAAGGTGGGGCAGCAGTGACAATGTGGTACCACGTGAGAAGGGCAGCACCTTCTGTCCTGGGAGTCGAGGTTACAATCACAGCATGAGGAGTTCCCCTTGTGGCTCAGTGGGTTAAAGATTGGGTGTTGCTGCAAGTTGCAGTGTAGGTCGCAGAGGCAGCTCAGATCTGGCTAGCTGCGGCTGTGGTGGAGGCCAGCAGCTGCAGCTACGATTCAATCCCTAGCCTGGGAACTTCCATATGCCATAAGTGCAGCCATAGAAAAAAAAAAAAAAAAAAAAAAAGGACTCCCTACCGAGGTGCAATGGGATCAGTGTCTTGGAAATGCTGGGGTGTGCGTTTGATCCTGGCCAGGCGCAGTGGGTTGGATATCCACCATTGCTGCAGTTGCAGCTTATGTGGCAACTGCTGCTTGGATCTGATCCCTGGCCCTGGAACTCCATTAGCTGCAGGGCACCAAAAAAAGGAAAAAAAATTAAAAGTAAAAAAATAAAAGGATCACAACAAGGAAAAAACAAAACAAAACCACAGTGCTTTCCCAGACTGTTCCAGGACAGGTAGAGACCGAGGTTCGTAACTTACCAGGCTCAGTGCTGGTTTGGGGCATGCCAGGGAGACCCCATCTAGAGCGGCGGCTGCTCAGCATCTTTGGGACCACATGGACTGTGACCACTGCTAGGATGTAGCTGAGCACATCTGCCACAGGGACAGCTGGGTCCCAGCTCCAGAATCACACACCTGGCTCAAGTGCCCTTTGGACCAACTATCAGTTGCTGGTTCTGCTCTCTTGTATGACTCCTCAAGGCCTTGACCTCGTGTATTCTGGGGGATACAGGTGCTGCCTTGATATCTTCCTGGGCCCCTCACCTTTCACTGGCTATAGTAACTACCCAGGTCACATCACTGCATGACCTGCTCGGCCTGACAGGTTTTTCTGACAGGTGCCATCATACAAGTGTATTTATATTCCTGGCTGTGGCAGCACCTGTTCCACATGGGCCCGTGTTTGGCCCCACTGGGAAGGGCTTGTGGCAGGCTAGTGATATAGCACTCTGGTGGAAAACACAGGTGGACTCATCTCCAAAAGCTGGGGTACTATTTGATGTCATATTTCCTTTCAAGCCTGTAACTCTTGGAGTCTTGACTGGTCTGGAAGTTCATCTTGGTTCCATGAATGATATTATATAATAAGCTATCCTAAGAGATGGCTGTCTTTGGAAGGAAAACCTCACAAAACAGTCAATAGAGTAGTATTTAAAGACCACGTCCCATCATGATGTAGTTCTTTTTCTTTTTTCCTTTTAGGGCCCCACCTGTGGCACATGGAAGTTCCTGGTCTAGGGGTCAAATTGACAGCCTACACCACAGCCACAGCAATGCGGGATCTGAGCCACATGTTCAACCTACACCGCAGTTCACAGCCAGATCCTTAACCCACTGAGTGAGGCCAGGGATCAAACCTGCCTCAGTTGGGTTGGCTAGTTGGGTTCGCTACCCCTGAGCCATGATGGGAACTACCCCGTGGGCATTTTCTGAGGATACCTTCCCTCCTCTGGTGATGTGACTGCCCAGGGCTGTGCCAGGGTGGATTCTGCAGGGCTGCCCCCTCCTGCGGACTCCTGCCAAGGATTCCTCTCTTGGCCAATGGCCTGCTGGTGCCTGGGCCTGCATTGCTGTCCTGCTCTGCCTGTGGGGAACACCACTTGGGGCTCGTGGAAGCATAGGCTGCCCATCTGAGCACTGTGCCTGAGGGAGACTGGTTTGGGGACGACTTCCCTGGTTCGAGTCCTAGCTCCTTCCCCACTCATTTGCTGCATGACCTTGAACAAGTTGCATGATATCTCTGAGCCTTGGGGATAAAGTCATGCCTGCCTCTAGGGTGGTGCAGCTTAAACAGCTAATGAGAGGGAGAAGCTCATTGTGGTCCCGGCCACAGTCTCTATGTGTGATACAGGCTAGTTCATGACAGTGGTAACTGTGTCCATAGCCGGGGAGGGGACTGAACGCCTTGACTTGTGTTCAAATAGGCACAGCTGGTAACAGTGTTATAAAGGCCAGGATACGGTTCAATATTTCTGGGCTGCTGAATTTCAAAATGTCCAAGTTAAAACAAAACAAAACAAAAACCCTTCATGGAGCTCCTGCTGTGGTGTAATGGGATTGGCAGCATCTTGGGAGCCGCTGGGATTCAGGTTTGATCCCTGGCCCAGCACAGTGCGTTAGGGATCTGGCGTTGCCACAGCTTCGACTTAGGCGGTGACTGTGGCTTCTATCTGATCCACGGCCCAGGAACTCCAGAAGCTGCAGGGTTCCCAAAAATAACAAACAAAAACAAAAAAACCAAAAAACCCCACAACCCTTCAGTGGATTGCTGACATTTAACTATAATAATAGGAGTTAGTGTCTAAGCTTTAGAGCTTATCTGCCTTGAATTAGAAGTTCTCCAGGCCTGAGAGAGACAGAGAGAGAGAGAGAGAGAGAGAGAGAGAGAGAGAGAGAGAGAGAGACAGTGTGTGTGTGTGTGCGCGTGCGCGCAAATGCGTGCGCACTAACCCTCAGAAGCCTTCTTTCCAAGCCATGTGTCCCCAGCTCAGGCCCTGGCAGGTGGTTGTGAGCAAGCCCTTGTTAGGGTCATGTGTGAACCAGCTGCCCCTCAAGCCCTCAGGCCTGTTCCAGAGCTTCCTTGGTCTCTTATCCAGCCTGACCCTGAGATCATCATCTGGCACAGGCCTTCTGGGCTTTCGTGTTCAGTTATTTTACCCAGGAGACTGGCAGGTGGTTTGCTGCTAAATGTGGCTGGGTTTGTTCATTTTCTTTTTTTTTTTAATGGAGATTTGATTCACATGCAGCATGGTGTCAGTTTAAGGTATACAGTGTATGTTGCTTTGTTACATTTATGTACCATTGTGTCATTCCCACTGTGGTCATAACACCAAACACCCTGTCACTTCCCAGAATTATGATTTCTTCTTTTATGGTGAGAATAACGAAGATCTAGTCTCTTAACAGCTTTGAAGTTTATATATGGTATGGTTGACTGTAACCACTGTGCTGTTTTAGATTTCCAGAACTGATTTACCTGCTGGTTGCAAGTTTGTATGGTTCTTTTTTTAAACAATTGATTTAGTTTTTTTGGCTGTACATGCGCCATGTGGAAGTTCCCTGGCCAGGGATCAAACGCACGCCACAGCAGTGACAACACTGGATCCTTTACTTACTCAGCCGCCAGGGAACTCCTGCAAGTTTGTACCTTTAAACAGCATCTCCCGAATTCCCCTTTCTCTAGCCGCTGGTAACTACCATTCTACTCTCTGTTTTTATGAGTTTGGCTTTTTAAGATTCCACTCATAAGCAAGATCATACAGTTTTCACCTGTCTTATCAGCCTAATGCCCTCATGGTCCATCCGTGTCACAAATGACAGGATTTCCTCCTTTCTCGAAAAGTATTCCATTGTGTCTGCTTATCTCCACATCTTTTTTATTCATTCATGTGTCGATGGACATTTGGGTTATTTTCACATCCCGGCCCTCGTGGGCTGGTTTATTCTCACCTGTACTTGATGTGCTCTTGGGGAGATTTAAGGGGGAAGCTCTGTTGTAAAATGAAGGCTCCCACTTAACTGTGCAAATAATAGGATACAATCCATGATTTAGGATCCTGGAGAGCTTCCAGTGTCCCCCCAGCTCAGGCCATAGCTGGGGTCTCTCATGTCTCTGGCTGAGGACTCTGAGAGCTCCTCAGGAAACTCCAGTCCTTAGGCAGGACTGATAACCAGGGGAGTGACCCCTGGCTCCTCCCAGATGTGAAGGACAGATAGACAGATGGAGGCCAGAGGCCAGGAGGGCCTGCTCCTGAGTGTGCATGGGAGGAGGTCTGGGTTGAGCACAGAGGCTGAGAAGGATCAGGGTGACCCTCAGCATGTGTGAGTGAGAGGGTGAGTTTTCACGTCAACCTGTCCTATCTGAGGAGCAGGCTTTCTGATGCCAGAGGTCCTGCTGCTGGCTGCCCCCCACCCTGGTGTTGGCAGTGGCACGAGTCAGGGACCCATTCTGGGCCATAAAATGCACCTTAATAAGTTTAAGCAGGAAATAAATCATATAAAGTACATTCTCAGGAGTTCCTGTTGTGGCTCGGCGGTTAGTGAACCCGACTAGCATCCATGAGGACGAGGGTTCAGTCCCTGGCCTTGCTCAGTGGGTTAAGGATGCGGCATTGCCATGAGCCATGGTATAGGTCACAGACGCAGCTCACATCCCATGTTGCTGTGGCTGTTGTGTAGTCCAGCCGCTGTAGCTCTGATTCTACCCCTAGCCTGGGAACTTTCATATGCCATGGGTGCAGCTTTAAAAAAAAAAAAAAAAAAGTACATACTCAGATTACAGTGGAATTAAACTAGAAATCAGTAGCAGAAAGATAGCAGGAAGACCCCCACATATATAGAGATTAAACGCACATGTCAATGTGTGTGCTCTAGGCTAGTTGATGACAATGTTAACTGTGTCTACAGTAGGGAAGGGGACCCCTGGTCGAAGGCACAAGGGAGGCGGGCGTGCACACCAGTCCTTGGCTCACGTGCCTTATTGGGCCTGCTCCCTGGAGAGGGGTGTCTCCAGTGTGCACCTTGTTCCGCCTGTTCCTTACCGTGACCAGTGAGAGGGCTTGTTGTCCTCGCTTTACAGATCAGAGAGTGAAGGCCAGGATGCAGTGAGAGTACATGCAGAGAAGCAACCGTGTCCTTTCCAGGCCCTGCTGGAGAAGGACTCTCGGATCAGGCTGGGCGCATGGATGGAGAGGAAAGGGAATGGCAGGTGTGTCCTGCTTTCTGATAACTTTCAAGTTGAGAGTAACCAGAGGAATGAGACAGCAGGTCCTGGCACACAGAGTCAGGAGCCTCAGGGAGGAGGGAGTGAGAGAAGGTTCTAGAAGGTGGGTCTCCGTTGGGCCTGCACAGGGGATTGTGGTGGGGGTGCTGTACAGTGCAGGTGCCGGGGTGGCACCCTGACCAATCACTCTAGAAGGTTCTAGAAGGTGGGTCTCTATCGGGCCTGCACAGGGGATCGCAGTTGGGGGGTAGGGGTGCAAGCATCCATACTTTGGAGGCTCCCCAGGTGACTCTGTGCTGAAGCCAAAGATTGAGAAGGAACTCCTGTCTCAGAGGTTAAAGGGGTCATTAGTTTGGCCAGTCCCCAGAGGAAAGGGGTCAGGACCACGAATGGGGGCACTCGCGTGTCTTCTGAGCCTGGAGGAAGGGAGTGACACAGGAGGTGGGGACAGGACCCATGGTAGAGCAGACACAGGAGCTGCTCGGTCAGCGGGGAGGTGGGGGCCAGGGGTCTGATGTGAAATAGCTAGAGTGGTTTGCGCCCCCCACCCCCATCCTGGCTGCTCTGTCACTTGGGGCCGTGTGGAGTGCCAGGGGGACCTGCGGGTTTTTGCCACGTGTCAGGGTTTGGACCAATTGGAAAACAAGCATCACCAGTGGTCTCCAGGCTTTGCACATGACAGTCCCCCAGAGACTCAGGAGCACTGGGCTCAGGCCCCACCCTGGCCCAGGAGAACCTGCATCTGGCCATGTTGGGGAGCAGTGACCCTCACCCCCCACCCCCTCACCACCTGTGACTCTGACCCATGATGGTCATGATAAGAGTGACATTGGCTGTTTTAGGAATTTCAGCAAATAAGCTTGTGTTCACGTCGATCTGGAGGAAGCTGTCAAGAGCCAACTCTCCAGCCCTGGTGCAGGAGGCTGGTCCCCACCCCCCTACCCAGAGACTGGCTAAGGACCTTGCTCTTCTAAAGGCAAAAAAAAAAAGTATTTTTCCCTCTAACAACTGCCGCTTCAACACTTTAATGCATGGACGCCTCCCCCAAGTCTGTCTTTTGCTTAGATTATTCATGAGTCAGGACAATGGGTGAAAGAAATAACGTTAACAACTAGTAAATTAAGATGGTTATGAGATCTGTTTTGGGTCCAGGAAGACACTGGGTGTGATGGTTGTGTTGTGGGAGTGTGAGGAGACCGTTTCTTTGTGTGTTTGAACAGTCTCACTCGCCATGTGTGGGCACAGGGCCACTAGGAAGACGGGCAGTGAAGTAGTTTCCTAGGGCTGGTGTTACAAAGACTTACAACCTAGGTTGCTTAAAAGAACCACGTGGGTTCTAGTCTTGGAATCTAGAAGTCCAAGGTCAAGGGATTAGTGGGATCCCCTCTCGCCTCTCTCTGGCTTCTGGTGGAGGCTGGAAACCTCTGGGCTCCGGTGCAGCTGCCTTGCTACAGTCTCTGCCTTCACCCTGTGTATTGTCTCCATCTGGCTGTCTTCTTAGAAGGACCTCAGAGTAGATTTAGGGACACCTACCCTATGCCAGTGTGACCTTATTTTAACCAGTAATTACATCTGTAGTGACCCTGTGTCCAAATAAGGACCCATCCTGAAATACTGGGGAGTTAGGACATCATGTATTTTTTGAGGATATACACTTCAGCTTATAACAGGTATGTGATCTAGATGTTTCAACACCCATGCTGACCTTGTTGGACAGATAAGGAAGCTGAGACTAATGAAGGTGAGGGCGCTTATTTAAGCCACACAATTAATAAAGGACAGAGTCAGGAATTGAACCAGGACTTTGTGAGTCTAGAGCATATGACTTACTGAATTGGGATCAACTGAGGGTTCTTTGGGGCTTCCTGTAGAGTGGAGTCTATAAGTCTTCTCAGGGCACTGGGGCATTACTGAGCTCTAAGTACTAAGCACTAAGCTCTAAGTACTAACCAGTAAACTCTAAGTACTAAGCATTAAGCTCTAGGTACTAACCACTAAGCTCTAAGCTCTAAGCTCAAAGTACTAAGACACAACTCTTCTGCCCTCCTCAAGAGACGTCCTTTCTTGATAAAATAGATAACCACCCATTTACCAGAAGGAGACATGATGTTGGGGTGGTGGTTTTGAGTGGGGTTTTTTCTTATGTTTATTTTTATCTCCATTTCCATTTTTATTACTTTAACCACGTAAAATTCTCTTCAGTGGTATAAAGAGAGCTTTTCAGAATGTAGCTAACCAGTACCCTGCTGAAAGTTGCCTGTCTCTTGGGGTCCTTCTCTGTCATCAGCCTTACGTGATAGGGTCTTGCCTGGCTTCTTCTAGAGACTGACCTCTGCAGCACGAAAGTGCCAGAACGGAAGGACCAGGTGGTGAGGTGGCCAGGTGCCATCATTGCCATGGGGTGTGCCTCTGCAGAGAAAATGTCAGAGCGTTTTGCCATCAGGGCCTCTGCCCTGGCTTGTCACAGGGACCCAGAGACTTGAAGGCTGCAGCAACTTTTCCCAAACATCAGGCTTTGAACAGACAGATTTCAAGATCTGAATTCCCGGTGGGAAACTTCCTGAAATAAAGAGACGTCCGTGTGTCTGAGGAATTAAATTGCTGCCGCTAAGTCTCCCCCATTCCATCTTATGAAATTTTAATTGGATTTGATTTTTTTTCCAATTACTGACTCCAAGTTTGCTTCTCCCACAGGTTTTCTGCCCGCGGGTTGTTGGCAGATAGGTGTCTTGGTTCAGAAAGACAGATTTTCAAAGATGGGTCAGGGGACCCCTGTTCCCTGATGGTCACAGACCAGACCAGCCCTGGGCCATGGGAGTAAATCCACTTCCTTCTTTCCATGGGACGGTAGAGCTGCTCTCAGAGAGGGAGTGTGTTCTCTTAACCCTCCAGCGTGCCCTGCTCTCTCCTCCTGTTTCAGCTTTTTAGAATTTATGGTGAGTGCGTCTATCTGACCCTTTGGAAGTGAAGGCTTAGCGTTTTAATGTGCACACATTTAGTGCAGGCAGTGACTTCTGGGCTATGCACTTTCCAACACAACAGCAAAACAAAGCAGAAAACAAGAAAACTTACTTAATCCCTGCGATAAATTTAGTTATGGAGACACTTAGCATCTGCCTAGCCCAAGATAAGATTAGTGGAGGTCTGTAACAGAGCCCGGCAACTGTCGATATCATGCAAGTCACTGAAAGAGAGTGACAGATGGCTGGCTTTGAGTAATCGGATTTCAGGATCAGAATCCACAGAGAACACGACTCCGGCTACTTGTAGCATATGGAAAGACAATTTCCTGCAGGTGAGCTTAAGGAACTGTGTTCTTTGACTTTATTTCCTTCAAAGGCTCTGTTAACCAAGTGTTTATTAAAGGCACAGGAGGCGCCAGGTGCCCCAGGTGTTGGGAAGTGACAAAGGGCCCCTGGCCCGCCCCTCTCTCCCCTTAAACATGCACTTAGAGAAAAAGGGCTTCCAAGGGTTGTAACATTTGTAACCTAACATTTAGTTGTAGCAAATTAGGTATAATTTGATGCCTGAAAAACTCTGTTGAGGGAAGTGTTGAAATGAAAGTAAGAAGTAAGCAAAGGCTTTATTGTGAAGGTTTTGTCAAACAGTTGGACCAAACACTGACCGCTTTAGCTTGAGCCTTTTTTGGTTTACCCACATCCTTCACTTCCAAGCTGCATGGAGCCCGCTGTGGTCTCCCTGGCTGCAGTTTACAGATGCAGACAATACCAGCACAGTGCAGAAGTTCAGTAAAATGTGTTCCAGAAATGGCACACGAAGAGTTCCCATTGTGGCTCAGTGGGTTAAGGACGCAACCTTGTCTCTGTGAGGACATGGGTTCGATCCCTGGCCTTACTCCTTGGTGAAGGATCCGGTGTTGCAGTGTAAGTCACAGACATGGCTCGGATCTCTCAATGCTGTGGCTCTGGGGTAGGCCGGCAGCTGCAGCTCCAATTCAGTGCCCAGCCTGGGAACTTCCATATGCCTCAGGTGTGGCTGCTTTTTAAAAAAAAAAAAAAAAAGGCACACAAGCTGCTGCACTGGTAATCCTGATGAAACAGGTGGACGCATCCCCATTAAAGAGTTGTTTGCTGTTCTAGGAGTTCCCATCATGGCTCAGTGGTTAACGAATCTGACTAGGAACCATGAGGTTGCTGGTTCGATCCCTGGCCTCGCACAGTTGGGTTAAGGATCCAGCATTGCTGTGAGCTGGGGTGTAGGTCGAAGACGCAGCTCGGATCCCACATTGCAGTGGCTCTGGCATAGGCTGGTGGCTGCAGCTCCGATTAGACCCCTAGCCTGGGAACCTCCATATGCCGCGGAAGCAGCCCTAGAAAAGGCGAAAAGGCAAAAAAAAAAAAAGAGTTGTTTGCAGTTTTACAGGCTCCCTGGGGGAGTTGGGGATCCGTCCCGTGAGGAGCTGGAATCCCCTTGGATACCGTCTTTCACTCTGAACTTGAGCTGATGGCACAGTCTTGCTTCACTGACCCTTTTGACTCTGTTATTGATTTCCATTTTGCCAAGGAGGCAGTGTTGCTTTATCTTACTTATTTTCCTGTGCTCCTTGAAGGCCTCCAAGCTCCATTTCCTGCCTTTAATTATGTACAAGGCCATTAAGCAAAAGTATGGTCTGCAGGCTGAAGGTAGGCTTGTGGCTGTAACAGCACCAGGCACTAGCGGGCAACTGGCTGCACTCATGATTAGATTTGGCCGGTAAACTGGTTTTTGCACCACCTAGGAGTCCCGTTGAACAAGTTTACCAACCTTTCTGCCACAGTCTCCCAGCACGAAAGGAGAATTCTTTTGTGTTTCAAGTTCAGTCTTGTTTTTTTTTTTTTAACTTCGAGGCCTCAATATCCCCAGTGTGGGAGCTTAATAGTTTCAATCTGTGAGTAGCTAGAAAAGAGGCCCTGAGGACATATGCTAAGGACAGTCGTCACATAGTAAGATGTGAAATAAGTTTAATTTACTTCTTTGTGCTTTTATGTATTTCTCAAAATTTCTACAACAAAAATGTGTTCGTTTTATAATCAGAAAAAATCAAAAACAACACAGATTGCTTTGGGAGCACAAATTGGACTGGGTCTTATTTTTTTTTAGGGAAGAATTTTGGGAAAGACATTTAAATTTTTTTTTTTAATTTTTTGGTTTTTTTTAGGGCCATACCCACAGCATATGGAGGTTCCCAGGCTAGGGGTCTAATTGGAGCCACAGCTGCTAGCCTATACCACAGCCACAGCAAGGTGGGATCCGAGCCACGTCTGTAACCTATACCACAGCTCATGGCAATGCCAAATCCTTAACCCATTGAGAGAGGCCAGGGGTCGAACCCTCAAGCAACCTCATGGTTCCTAGTTGGATTTGTTTCAGGAACTCCAAGACATTCTTTTTAAAAAAATCTTTTCCATTATGGTTGATCACAGGATACTGAATTTATTTCCCTGTGCTATGCAGTAGGACTTTGTTGCTTAGCCATCCTGTATATGATAGTTTGCCTTTGCTAATCCTAAACTCCCAATCCATCCCTCTCTCATTGTTTCTCCTCCTTGGCAACTCCACGTCTGTTCTTTATGTCTGTGAGCCTGTTTCTCTTTTGTAAGTAAGTTCATTTGTATCATACTTTGGTTCCACATATAAGTGGTATCATATGGTATTTGTCTTTCTCTTTCTGATTTACTTAGTATGATAATCTCTAGGTCCATCCATGTTGCTGCAAATGACATTATTTCCTTCTTTTTTATGGCTGATATCCCATTCTATACATGAACCACATCATCTGTTAGTGGATATTTAGGTTGCTTCCCTGTTTTGGCTATTGTGAATAGTGTTGCGATGAACATAGTGGTGCATGTATCTTTTTGAATTATAGTTTTGTCTGGATAGATGCCTAGGAGTGGGATTGCTGGATCTTATGGTAGCTCTTTATTTAGTTTTTTGAGGAACCTCTCTACTGTTCTCCATAGTGGCTGCACCAATTTACATCCCCACCAACCATGAGGACGGTTCCCCGAAAAAGGCATTCTTTGCAACTGGTTCTCCTCGTGTGATTCGGGAGCACAGGGCTTGTTAAACTTGGGCTATCAAGAGTGATCAGTTATTCTGCCTCAGGTGGGAAGTCTGCTCAGAGTCCACAGGGACTGGATGCATTCGGCTATTAAAACATTTGACCCAAGGCAGTTAGTTTCACAATAAAATTTGAGAGATGAGAAATGTTTCACCAACGGATTTTGGTGGTTTGAAAGCAGCAGAAACTGGCAGGATGGTCCAGCCTCTGCTGTCATGTCTGATGGCAACACGGTTGGTAGAGTGCAGTTTTGTGACTTTTTTTTTTTAGGCTGCATGGATTAGGGGTTCTTCATGGGTTAGGGAGTATAAAGAGGGGAAGTTCAGGATTAAAGTGGGTGACAGTGCCTTAAAAAAAAAGAAGGAAATCCCGCCATTTGATAACCTTTGAGGACATTATGCCAAGTGAAATAAGCCCGTCACAGGATGACACGAACTGCGTGATACCACATATGGGATGAATCTAAAATAGTCAAACTCATAGAAGCAGAGAGCGGAACAGTGGTTGCCAGGGCTGGGGGAGAGGAAGGTGGAGGAGGTGTTGGTCAGAGGGCACAAAGTTTCAGTTTTGCGATGAGAATACACCCTGGAGGCCAGCTGTACTGAACAGTGCCAAGTTAGCAATATTATATACAAGAACATTGGTTTAGAGGGTAGGTTTTAGGTTAAACGTTCTTATCACATTACATATATGTATCAATAAAAGGCTGAGCAGAAACTTTTGGAGATAGTGGACTTGTTTATGGCATGGATTATGGTGATAGTTTCTGGGGTGTAGACATATCTTCAAAATCATTAAGTCGTATATGTTAATAACATATAGCTTTTTTTTTTCTTTTTAGGGCCACACCCATGGCATATGGAAGTTCCCAGGCTAGGGGTCGAATCAGAACTGCATCTGCCAGCCTACACCACAGCCACAGCAACATCAGATCTGAGCTGCGTCTGTGACCTACACCATAGTTCACAGACAGCAACACCAGATCCTTAACCCACTGAGCGTGGCCAGGGATCAGACCCACATCCTCATGGATACTAGTTGGGTTCTTTACCACTCAGCCATGATGGGAACTCCTTGTGTAGCTTTTTGTATGTTGAAAAAGAGGGGTAATGTGGAGTTCCTGCTGTGGTGCAATGAGATGGGCGGCGTCTTCAGAATTCTGGGATGCAGGTTCCATCCTTGGCCCGGCACAGCAGGTTAAGGATCTGGCGTTGCCAGAGCTATAGCTTAGGAACTCCATATGCTGCAGGGTGGCCAAAAAAAGAAAAAAAAATAGAGGGGAGACAGAGAGTTCTCTGGAAAGAGCCCAGCAGAATGGGAAGGGTGGATTAGCCCAGGCAGTGGACCATTACCTGGAGAAGAGATAGTCCTGCAGCAGTCAGTCTCATTTCCTAGAATTTCATTTCATCATCGGTGTCCAGGACAGAGTTTTGGGTGCCCCTGGACTGTGCCGGGCCTGGCACTGGAGGTGGAGCAGCTCTCCATCTCGGACCATCCCAGAGGCCATGGCTCTCTCTGTCTTAGAGCCGAGCTCTCCTGCTGTCACGGTGTTCCTTGCCCTTTCATTTCATATTGTTGAATCAGCTGCATTCTACGAGAATTTAAATCTAGTCGCCCTGCCTAATTGTCATGCTGGAGGACCAGGTAAACAGACAGCGATGTGGATGGGAATGCCATGGAATTTTCAGAAGAGTGTTTCATCATATCCACAGCAACAGGTGTCTGTAAGGCAGGCCAGTCCCTGTGTTCGAAGGGACTGTCGCCATGGCGTTTCCGTGCAGGATTCTTGCTGTCACGCATTTTGAGCATTACGTCATCCTGCTTGGAGAGTCCCAGTGGCAGGATCCGTATATTAAGTCTGAGCCAAAGCAGGAGGCTTGGTCTCCGTCCAAGGGTTAGTTATGGAGCTGCACGATGAATGTGCTGGGGTTCAGCAGTGTGCACACTTATGTTTGTTCACATGCATTAATTTGTCACTTGGGGAATGGCATTAGGAAAAGTTTTTATATTTACTCAAGGAGCCCAGCTGCAGAAATTTCTGACCATGAGAATTCTCATAGTTAAAAAAAAAGTTGTGGTAGCAAACCCATGGAATTGACCATTGGAGCTGTTGTTAAGTGTATACAGTTCAGTGTCATGAAGTACCTTCATATTGTTCTTCAGCCATCACCCCTACCCTTCTCCAGAGCTCTTTCTTTTGTTTCTTTGACTGCAAGTTACCGGCAAGGGATCAGACCTCTGCCACAGCAGTGACAACACCAGATCCTTAACTCACTGTGTCACAAGGGAACTCCCTCCAGCGCTTTTTCCGGCTTGGAAAACTGAACCTCTTTCCCCAAGAAAGAATGTTCAGAGTTTTGGAGTAAAGACGGAACAAATAAATTCTCCTTTCATTCCACATGAATGGGACAGCCGGTCTGGCAGTGTAACTTCCCCTGGCTGGTCAAAGCTGACAGCTGTACCCTCTGTCCATCATCCTTAGTTGCTCAAGAAAGCCAAGGGCCATTGTGTAGCTATCCTTGTTCCCATCGATCTTGGACACGCTGTGCAGATGAGGGCCTGGTGGCTGCCTGTCCTGTTCTCAAGAACTGCGCAGGAATCCTCCCCCACCCCCTCTGGACCATCACTGGCTCATCCTGTCACCACGTTACCCACTTCATCACAAAGATGAGCTTCCTCGCGGCTGCCCATTGAGCTGCTGCCTTTGCTGCAGAGAGCACTGTCACCTCTTGGTTTGGTGGAGATTTGGTGGAACTCTTTAAGGGAATCACACGAAAAGGTATAGCCAACTCTGCAAAACTCTTTGTAAAAAAAGTTTTGAAATTTAGTAATTTGGGTTATGAATTTTTTTTTTTTTGTCTTTTGTCCTTTCAGGGGTGTACTAGCGGCGTATGGAGGTTCCCAGGCTAGGGGTCTAATCTGAGCTGTAGCCGCTGACCTACACCACAGCCACAGCAATGCCGGCTCCCCAACCCACTGAGCGAGGCCAGGGATCAAACCTGAGTCCTCATCGATACTAGTCAAGGTCGTTACAGCTGAGGTAGGGCAGGAACTCCCACGTTCTTTATTAAGAAGCAGACTGTAACAGTTTCTTTTTCCATGTATTGATATTACTACCACAATGAATATGGAGTGCCACAATATTTAAATAGTGATGTGCTTATTATTATTTTTTATTGAAGTATAGTTGATACACAGTGTTATGTTAATTTCTGTTGTACAGCAGAGTAATTGAGTTATACACATACATTTATTTATTTATTTTTTGTCCTCACCTGTGGTGTACAGAAGTTCCTGGGCCAGAAATCAAATCTGAGCCACTGCTGTGACAATGCTGGATCCTTTAACACACTGTGCTAGGCCATGGATCGAACTTGCATCACTGCAGAGACAACGCTAGGTCCTTAACCTGCTGTGCCACAGTGGGAGCTCCCAGATATATATAGATATATATATATATCTATATATATCTTAAAAATTTTTTTTCATAGAGTTCCCATTGTGGTTCAGTGGTTAACGAATCCAACTAGGAACCATGAGGTTGCAGCTTTGATCCCTGGCTTTGCTCAGTGGGTTGAGGATCTGGCATTGCCGGGAACTGTGGTGTAGGTCACAGATGCAGCTCAGATCCCTCGTTGTGGCTGTGGCGTAGGCTGGTGGCTATGGCTCTGATTAGACCCCTAGCCTGGGAACCTCCATATGCCACAAGAGTGGCCCAAGAAACAGCAAAAAAAATAAAAGACAAAAAAAATTTTTTTTCTTTTCTATTATGGTTTATCACAGTATATTGAATGGAATTCTCTCTGCTCTACAGTAGGACCTTGTCATTTATCCATTCTACATGTAATAGTTTGCATCTGCTAGTTGCAAACTCTCAGTCCTTCTGACTCCCAAGCCCCTCCCCCTTGGCAGGCACAAGTCTGTTCTTTATGTCTGTGGGTCTGTTTTTTTAAAATGGGTTTATTATGCTATGGTGCTATAACTGGTAAAAGAGAACTTTGTCCACTGCTGCCTTTGGTAAGTTCCAGGCCCAACACAGAGGTCATGGAAGCCAGGAGGCAGTGGCCAGGCTTCTCTGTGCATCCTTGCTTGTCCCCAGGTCAGTAGTTGTCATTTCGTCTTAAATTGGTTTCCATCCCTGTGCACGAAATCCAACCAGAGTGAAAGAAATACAGCCTCCTCACTTAGGCACATTATCTGCTGGCACCTCTTCAGGCCCTAATTATAAAACCTGTCACTCGACATCTATCTCAGCTGGAGTTGTTATTCTAATTGTCTAAAAATAGGAGTGTGGTGCTCATGGCGACACCAGGAGGGTTTTCCTGGAGCGCCAGACGGGCCATATGGAGCTGCTGGAAGGGAAACCAGAAAACTCCAGGTCCGCTGCTCTGCCTTTGGGGGACTTGTTCCTGGAGGGACGGGACAGCTTCCCTCACTTGGGAGAAAGTCAGTCTGGAGGTAGAGGTGCACCTTTGTGGGTGGTGATGAGGTTCCCTGAGGATTTTGTGACAATTCATGTGAAAACGGGCACAATACTGTACAAGTGCAGTGGTTATATATTTTTAATGAGCCTGAGCTGGAGCTAAGAAGTATTGTTTAAGAGACATCCCTGTGAGTTACCTTCAGCCTTCTTATGAAAGGGCAGAGTGGAGTTCCCACTGTGGCACAATGGGATCAATAACATTTTGGAAGCACTGGGATGCAAGTTTGATCCGCAGGCTGGCACAATGGGTTGAGGATCCTACATGGCCACAGCTGTGCCTTACGTTGGAACTAAGGCTCAGATCTGATCCCTGACCCAGGAACTCCATGTGCCACAGGGTGGCCAAAAAAGAAAAAAAAAATGGGCAGAGCAATCAGGGCTGCGTACCCTGCCGTTAGGAGCTTCGCCTTAATGTTTTCCCACATATTTGCTTTATTTATGTGTATATATGTATATGTTTTTGTCTTTGACCCATTTGAAATTTGCAGACGCTTTACCCTATTTTCCAAATAACTTTGAAGGATGTCTTTGCCATGCTAACTTCTTAAACTCATCTATTCAATGACAAAAATTCAGGGGTAGTTTTTTCTCCTGCTGAGATGTCTCACTGCCCTGCCTCCCAGCTTTGCACCTTTCCTGCCATCTTGGCCTCTCATCTCCCACTCTTTTGTTCTTGTGCCTTAGTAGCCTCACCCTGAGTGCTCTGGCTTACCCTCCCCCCTTCAATGCCCCGCCCCCTCCTGCGGTTCTTGCAAGAGAGTTTGCTTTTGTGTGTGGGGGGGTATGTCACCCCACACTTATCTGGCAGGTGCACACTGACTTCTTGTCCTTTTCTTTCTTTTTTTAAATGGCTACACCTGTGGCACATGGGAGTTTCTGGGCCAGGGATCTAATCTGAGCTGTAGCTGTTACCTGTGCTGCAGCCATGGCAATACCAGATCCTTTAACCCAGTGCACAGGGCCGGGAATCGAACCCACACCTCTGCAATGACCTGAGCCACTGCAGTTGGGTTCTTAACCCACTGCACCTTTTCTTTTTAATAAACTTTATTTTTAGAACAGTTGAGATATACGGGAAAATTGTGAGGATTGCAGAGAGAGTTCTGGTGTCCCTCCCACATGGTGGCTGGCTCCTATTACTGACCTATTAGTGTGGTTATTTGCTGCAGTTAATAAACTGGTACTGATCAATTATTGTGATAGGCAGAATAAGGACTAGAACCGGTGACTCCGTTAGTTTATACAGCAGCGGGATTTAAGAGCACAGGTGGAATTAAGGTTGCTCATTGGTGGACCTTACACCAGAGAGATTATCCAGGTGGGTGCAGTGGAGCCACAGGTCTCTTAAAGCTGGAAGCCCCTGACTCGGATGGCCGCTTGGGGAAACTCATCCTGGTGTTTCTGGCTTTGAAGGTGGAGGAGGGGCCATGAGCCAGGTAAAGGATGACTTTTTTTTTTTTTTTTTTGGTTTGTTTGTTTTGTCTTTTTAGGGCTGTACCTGCGGCATATGGAGGTTCCCAGGCTAGGGGTCTAATTGGAGCTGGAGCCGCCAGCCTACGCCACAGCTATAGCAACGTGGGATCTAGCCTTGTCTGCAACCTACACCACAGCTCATGGCAACACCAGATCCTTAACCCACTGAGTGAGGCCAGGGATCAAACCTGCAACCTATGGATCCTAGTCAGGTTTGTTACTGATGAGCCATGACAGGAACTCTAAGGATGGCTTCTTGAAGCTGGACAAGGCAGGTCAATGGATTCTCCCCAGGAGCATCCAGAAAGGAAGACACCTGTTGACAGCTTGATGTCAGACTTCTTTATCTGTATTAGCCTTCTGATCTACAGAACTTTAAGATAATAAATTTGTTTTGTGTTACTGCTATGTAATGTGTAGAAAGAAAAGTGGTAGAAAATGAAAACTGTGACTATTAACCAAAGTCCATGTTTTATTTGGATATCCTTGGTTTTTCCTGCCTTGGGATACCATGTTCCAATAAGTCATCATTTAGCTCTGACAGTTTCTCAGACTTGCCTTGTTTATAATGACCTTGAGAGTTTTGAGGAGTGCCGCTCAGGTAGTTTGAAGGTTGTTTCTTAGATGGAATTTGTCTCAAGTTTTGCTCCTGATTAGAGTGGGGTTTAGAGTGTTTGGGCGGAAGAACAGGGGTAAAGTGCTGTTTTTACTGCATCATATCAAGAGCGTATACTATTAACCTGATTTATGACTGATGTGGACCTTCACCACCTCGCTGAGGTGGTGCTTGACTTTGATCACTTGGCGAAGGTAGCAGCCGTCAGGTTTCTCCAGTGAAAAGTTGCTCCCCTCCACTTTCCATACTGTGGCTTTTTTTTTTTTTTTAGTGCTTTCCTACTTTTCAGCCACTGCAAGAAATTCCAGGATCATCTTGTATATTTCCTACTCCAGTTCCAGAATCAGCCATTTTTCAAAAGAGCCCCAGTTCCTTTTATTGGATGTTGGTATTAGAAACCAAGATCTGGGAGCTCCCTCTGTGGTTCAGCAGTTAATGAACCTGACTAGGATCCATGAGGACGTGGGTTCAATCCTTGGCTTCGCTCAGTGGGTTAAGGATCTGGCGTTGCCATGAGTTGTGGTGTAGGTCACAGATGCAGCTCAGAGCTGGAGTGGCTGTGGCTGTGGCATAGGCCAGAGGCTGTAGCTCCAATTCGAACCCTAGCGTGGGGACTTCCGTATGTTACAGGTGAGGCCCTAAAAAGCCAAAAAAAAAAAAAAAAAGAAAAGAAAAAAGAAAGAAACCAAGGTCTGGGTAGTGCATGTGTTCATGGCTTCTGAGCCCTCTCAGTTGATAGAGCAAGGAAATCTATGTATATTGTCCTTGTATACACACACATCAACACATGTTTCTTTTTTTTTTAATTTATATAATGATTTTTATTTTTTTCCATTATAGCTGGTTTACAGTGTCCTGTCAATTTTCCACTGTACAGCATGGAGGCCCAGTTACACATATATGTATACATTATTTTTTCTCACATTATCATGATCCATCATAAGTGAGCAGACATAGTTACCAGTGCTACACAGCAGGATCTCATTGCTAATCCATTCCAAAGGCAATAGTCTCAGAAATGAGGTTGTCACCTTTTTTTTTTTCCATTTTTAAAAAAAATTTATTGAAGTGTAGTTGATTTACAAGGTCGTCATAATTTCTCTTGATGTCCCTCCTCTTTTTCTTCTGGAGAGGGTATCTTTTTTAAGGTTTCCAGTCCATTTGGGTGGAGATTGCTCAGCTTTTAGTTGTGAATTTTGTTGTTTTTAGGAGAGAAGTTGAGCTCCAGTCCTTCTATTCCGCCATCTTAATCCTCTCTCTCAACGCGTTTCTTTATGTAGCCATTTGTATCTACAGTCCACAGACCATGAGTTCATATCTATGTCTTTGACTCTTAATTCATTGCTGTTTAGTAATGAATAATTAATTCATTCTTGCCTGTTTGCTTTGCTTATCTGTAAAACTCCCCCTCCAGTTAGGAACCTGGCTTACTTCCATCATCCTTTTTCTTCATTGTTCATTTCTAGTATGCCAGAAATGTATCAGTTGTTAACCTTGACCACATGGAATCCAGCACTTACATATGTTTCTTCCTAAAGCCTCTACTCATGTCTGCAATTACTTAAGTCAACACTCTTGCCTTCTTCCTCCTTCACCATACATTTGTAGTACAGTTATATATATTTTTTTTTATCACATTCTGCATTTACTCTGGAATCCCTGAACCTCCTACATGATTTTTTTTTTCCAAAATTTGCAAACATTAAAGTTCCTTCTTCATGGTGGAAACATCTGTGGATTTTGATGAAGGCATAGTGTCCTGTATCCACGATTAAGATATCATGCAGAATAGTTTCAGCACCTAAAATTTATTCCCCTTTGTTTCACTAAGTTAGCCCTTTCCTTTTGGCAGTCACCGATCTTTCTGTTCTTGCTATGGTTTCCCCTTTTCATCTTTCTAGAATAAATGGAATCATACAGAATGTACTCTTTTTTTTTTTTTTTTTTTTGTCTTTTTGCCATTTCTTGGGCTGCTCCTGCGGCATATGGACGTTCCCAGGCTAGGGGTCCAATCGGAGCTGCGGCCACCCGCCTACACCAGAGCCACAGCAACGCAGGATCCGAGCCGCGTCTGCGACCTACACCACAGCTCACAGCAACGCCGGATCGCTAACCCACTGAGCAAGGGCAGGGACCGAACCCGCAACCTCATGGTTCCTAGTCGGATTCGTTAACCACTGCGCCACGATGGGAACTCCCCAGAATGTACTCTTTTCAGGAGCACTTCTTTCACTCAGCGATATGCATTTATGATGTCTCTGTGTCTCTTCATGGCTTGATAGTTTGCTTTTTTTTTTTTTTTATCACTGAATACTGCATTGAATGAATGTCCCACAGTTGATTGATTATCCATTCACCTGTTGAAAGACATCTCAGTTGCTTCCAGTTTGGGGCAATTATGAATGCAGCTTCTGTAAATATTTGTATGTAGTTTTTTGTGTGGACATGAATTTTCACATCAGTTAGATGAAAATATAGGAGTGTGATTGCTGCATGGTGTAAGACCACAATTAGCTCAGCAAAACTACCAAACTGTCTTCCAAAGTGGCTGTACTATCAGCTTTCCCATCAGCAATGAATGGGTTCCTATGGCTGGCATCTTTGTCAGCAATTAGTGCTGTCAGATTTTTTGTTTTGTTTTGTTTGTTTTTCATTTTGTTTTAGGGCGGCACCCACAGCATTGGGAGTTCCTGGGCTAGGGATGGAATCTGAGCCACAGTTGTATCCTGTGCCACAGCTGTGGCAATGCTGTATCCTTAACCCACTGAGTGAGGCTGGGAATTGAAACCTTGTCCTCAGCAATACTAGTTGGGTTTGTTATTACTGACCCTCATGGGAACTCAGTATCTGTCTTAAATTGAAATTCCCTAGTGACAGATGATGTTGAACAAGTTTTCATCTATATATCTTTATGGTGACATTTTTTCCCATATCTTTTGCTTTTTCTCAGTTGGGTTGTTTGTTTTCTTATTGTTACTCTTAGGAGTTTTTTGTGTATTTTGTGTACAAGTCCTTTATCAGATATGTGTTTCCACAGAGTTTCTCCCCAGTCAGTGGCTTGTCTTTTCATTCTCTTATATATCTTGTGCAGAGCAAGTTTTTAATTTAAATAAACTCCAACTTACCACTTTTTTCCAAGGGTCATGCTTTTGGTGTTCTCAAAATGTCATGGCCAAACCCAAGGTCATCTGAATTTTCTCTTATATTTTCCTTCTCCAAGTTTTATAGTTTTGCCTTCTACCTTTAGGTCTGTGATTTATTTTGAGGTAGTATTTAGAGGGTGTGAGGTCTGTCTTAGATTTATTTTTTGTTCCACATGGATGTCCAGTTGTTTCAGAACTCTTTGTTGAAAAGACTATCTTTCATTGAATTAAACTTTGCTCCTTTGTCAAACATCAGATATCTTCATAGGATATGCCTGTAGGATATATCTTTGTAGGATATATTGTAGGAAGATCAAATGTATTTGTAAGATATAGTTCTGAGGTCTGATTCTGTGCTGTTGACCTATGTATCCTGTTGCCAATACCACATTGTCTTGATTACTGTGGCTTTGACATTGTCTTGAAATGTATAGCATGAGTCCTTCAACTTTGTTCTTCTTTAGTGTTGTTCTTCTTTAGTGTTGTTTAGTCTTTGATTTTTCAAGTAAACTTTATCATTGATTTGTCAGTATCTACAAAATGGCTTGTTGAGATTTTTATTGCATCGCACTGAATCTGTAGATCAAGTTGGGATAAATTGACATCTTCATGGAATTAAGTCTTTCAGTCCATGGACATGGACTCTCTATTTGTTTAGATCTTATTTCATCAGAATATGGGAGTTTTCTGCACACAGATCTTGTGCATATTTTGGTGGATTACTACCTGATAAAAGTACCATTTGCCATGGTCAGTGGTATTTAAAATTTTCTAATTCCAATTGTTCATTACTGGAATTTAGGAAAGCACTTGTCATGTTAACCTTGTGTCTTGCAACCTTTCTGTATTTGCTTATTAATTCCCTAAGTGGGTTTTTTTTGGGGGGGAGGGTATTGATTCTTTGGGATTTTTCTATAAAGATAAGTGTGTCATCTGGGAACAAAGACCGTTTTCTTTCTTCCTTCCTTGTATACTTTTTATTTCCTCCTCTTGTCCTTTTGCAATAGCTAAGACTTCCAGTCTGATGTGAAGAGGTAACCTTGTCTTGTTCCTCATCTTTGCAGAAAAGTGTCCAGTTTCTCACCATTAAGTATAAAGTTCGCTGTAGGGTTTTTTGTAGATATTCTTTATCAAACTAAAGAAGTTCTTGTTTCCTAGTTTGCCTAGAGGTTGTTTGGTTTCTTTTAATTCTCATTGGATGTTGAATTTTATCAAATCATTTTCTGTACCGTTTGATAGGATCGTGTGATTTTTCTTCTTTAGCTTGTTGATGTGGTATATTGCATTGATTGATTTGCAAATATTGAACCAGCCTTGTACACCTCGAGTTAGTCCCACTTGTTTATGGTGTATGTTTCTTTCCATACATTGTTGGATTTGATTTGCTAACATTTTGTTGAGGAGTTTTACATGGTTAGATTCTGGTTTGTAGTTTTCCTTTACTGTAAAATCTTTACCTGGTTTTGGTATTAGGATAATGTTGGCCTCAGAGAATGAGGCAGAAGTGTTCCCTCTGCTTTTGCTTTCTTTGAAAGCTCTTGTGGAAGATTATTATAATTTCTCCCTTAACATTTAGTAGATGCACCAGTGAAACTCCCTGGACCTGGTATTTACCTTTTTTTGGCAGATTATTAGCTATTGATTGAATTTCTTTAATAGATACAGGCCTACTCAAATAATTGAGTTTTATTTGTGTGAGTTTTGGTAATTTGTATCTTTCAAGGAATGGGTACATTTCATGTAAGTTATGAAATTTGTGAGTATAGTGTTGTTCATGATATTCCTTTATTATCCTTTTAATAGCCAAGGGATCAGTAGTGATAACCCCTTTCATTTCTAATATTGGTAATTCGTATCTTCCCTCCTTTTTCTTCCTAAGCCCAGCTAGAGTCTTGTCACTCTTTTCAAAGAACCAGCTTTAGTTGGATTGATTTTTTTCTTTTTTGCTGTTGTTTTTCTATTTTGAATTTTATTGCTTTTTTTGCTCAATTGTTATTACTTCCTTCTGCTTTCTGTAGGATTACATTGCTCTTCTTTCTATATTTTCCTAAAGGAGAAGCTTAGATTATTGATTATGAATTTTTGCATCTTTTCTAATTTACACACTTAATGCTTTAAATTTCCCCTTAGCACCGGACAATTTTTGTTGCATCAGATGATTTTTTCTAAGTTTTGTTCATTTTTGTTTTGTTCAAATATTTAAAAATTTCTCAGTGTTCCCAATGTGGCTCAATGGTAGTGAACCCAACTAGTATCCAAGAGGATTCAGTTTCAATCCCTGGCCCCACTCAGTGAATCAAGGATCTGGCATTTCTGTGAACTGTGGTGTAGGCTGCAGATTCAGCTCAGACCTGGCGTGACTGTGGCCGTGGAGTAGACTGGCATCTGCAGCTCCAATTCAGCCCCTAGTCTGGTAACTTACATAAGGATCAGGTGTAGCCCTAAAAAGACAGCAACAACAAAAATTTCTTTTAAGACTTCTTTTTTGACCCATGGAGTTCCTGTCGTGGCTCAGTGATTAACGAATCCAGCTAGGAACCATGAGGTTGCGGGTTTGATCCCTGGCCTTGGCTCAGTGGGTTAGTATCTGGCTTTGCTGTGAGCTGTGGTGTAGGTTGCAGACGCAGTTTGGGTCTGGCATTGCTGTGGCTCTGGCGTAGGCCAGCAGCTGCAGCTCCGATTGGGCTCCTAGTCTGGGAATCTCCGTATGCCGCCGGAGCGGCCCAAGAAATGGCAAAAAGACAAAAAAAAAAAAAAAAAAAAAAAAGACTTCTTCTTTGACCCATGTGTTATTTACAAGTGTGTGTAATCTCCATAAATTTGGGAATTTTCCTGCTATTTTATGTTACTGATTTCAAGTTTAATTCTACTGTATCTGAGAATGTACTTTATATGATTCATATTCTATTTAATTGGTTAAGGTATGTTTTATGGCCCAGAGTAGGTTCTGTCTTGGTGAATGTTCCATGAGAGCTTGAGAACAATGTGTCTTCTGTTGTGGTTGGATGGAATGTTCTATACACATCATTTTAGATCCAGCTGATGGATAGTACTGTTTAGGTCACCTGTATGCTTATTTGTTTTCTACCTGCTCGATCACTTACTGAAAGGTGGGTATTAAAGTCCTCAGCTATAGTCCTATATTAATCTATTTTTCCATACTATCAGTTTCTTCTAAGGGCATTCTGATGCTCTGTTAGATGCACAAAGATTGCTATGTCTTCTTGAACAATTTACCCCTTTATCATTATGTAATGCCCCTCTTTATCCCTGATAATTTTTTCTTGTTCTGAAGTCTTCTTGGTCTGAAGTTAGTATAGCTACTCCAGCTTTCTTTTCATTAGTGTTACCAGGGTTTGTCTTTCTCCATTTTATTATTGCTCCCCCTCCCCAACTCCTTTTATTTAACCTGAGTCTGAATTAAAGTGGATTTCTTATGGACAGCATACAAATAAGCTTTTTTTAAAAAATTTTTAATCCACTCTGAAATCTCAGTCTTTTTGTTAGCATATTTAGACCATTCACATTTAAAGTAATTATTTATATACAATTGATCCTTGAACAATGCAGGAATTAGGGGCACTGACCCTCTATGCAGTCAAAAATCTGTGTATAGGAGTTCCCGCTGTAGTGCAGTGGGTTAAGGATCTGGTAGCCACTTGGGTCACTGTGAAGGCATGGGTTTGATCCCCAGCTTGGCACTGTGGGGTAAGGATCTGGTGTTGTTGCTGCTGTGGTGTAGGTCAAAGCTGTAGCTCAGATTTGATCCCTGGCCTGGGAACTTACCTATGCCATGGGTGTGGCCAAAAAAAAAAAAAAAAAACCACAAAAAACCCCCCAAAAACTGTGTGTAATTTATAGTTAGCCCTCCAAATACATGGTTCCTCCATGCCTATGGTTTCTCCCTATCCACAGTTTCAACCAACCAAGGATCATGTAGCACTGTGTATTTACTATTGAAAAATATCCATGTATGACATGGACCTGTGCAATTCAAACCTGTATTTTTTTTTGTGTGTGTGTGTGTCTTTTTAGGGCCACACCCCTGGCATATAGAGGTTCCCAGGCTTGGGGTCAAATCGGAGTTGTAGCTGCCAGCCTACACCACAGCCACAGCCTCTCAGGATTGAGCCTCGCCTGTGACCTACACCACAGCTCGTGGCAATGCCAGATCCTTAACCCAATGAGTGAGGCCAGGGATCGAACCTGCGTCCTCATGGATGCTAGTCAGGTTCATTTCCGCTGAGCCATGAGAACTTCCAAACTCGTATTGTTCAAGGAGGAACTGTAGTTGGATTAATATCTACCGTATTTGTTTTCCGTTCATTGCATTTTTTTAAAAAAAGCCCTCTCTCTCTGTTTTGTGTGGTTTCAGTGGAATATGGTTCCGTTTTCTCTTCTCTTAGAATGTCGGTTATACTTAAACATTTTTTGTAGGAGTTAGCCTAGAGTTTGCAACATACCTGTTCCGCTAATCTAAATCTCCCTTCCAGTGACACTCCCTGAAGTGAGGTATGGAACCAGTGTTTTCCCTCTTCCCTCCAGGTGCTGTGACCACACAACACATTTTCACTGTTATTACTTTCACAGTTATCTTTTAGAAATAGAAAATATCTTATTTTGCTTTTTTTTTTTTTTTTTTTTTTAAGGGCCGTACCCACAGCACATGGACGTTCCCAGGCTAGGAACTGAATTGGAGCTGCAGCTGCCAGCCTACACCACAACCACAACAATGCCAGATCCAAGCCACATCTGCCACCTACACCACAGCTCACAGCAATGCTGGATCCTTAACCCACTGAGCGAGGCCAGGGATCAAACCTCTGTCCTCAAGGATGCTAGTCGGGTTCATTAATTGCTGAGCCATGATGGGATCTCCTTGTTTTGCTTTTGTTGATCCCTTCCCCAGCACACCACTTGCTTTTTTTTATGCAGGTCTTCCTTCTGACTGGTGTCATTTTTTCTTTTCCTCTGATGAACTTCTCTTAACATTGATTACTGGCTAGGTTGCCTGGAAATATATTCTGTCAGTTTTCGTTTGTCCGAGAACGTCTTTATTTCTCCTTTAACTTTTGAAGAATAACTTCACTGGAGGTAGACTCGTAGGCTGGTGTTATTTTCTTTCAGTGTTTTAAATATTTCACTCTTCATTCTTCTTTGGATGATTTCTCATGAGACGTCTTCTGTAGTTTTTTGTTCCTCTGTAGGTAGGCTGTTTCTCCCTTTCTTATTTTCCCTCTGTCTTTGGTTTCTGCAATTTGAATATATGTGCTACATGTACACGTTTTGATGTTTAACCTGTTCTCTGTTGTTCCTGTATATGTGCTTTTGAAACAATACATCTCGGATTGGGATTTGAACCCACAGGGTGGGATTCAAATGCAGCCGAAGCCCAGACTGGTTTTGTTGTTTTTTGTTTTTTGGTTTTTTCAGGGCTGTCCCTACGGCATACAGAAGTTCCCAGGCTAAAGACTGAATTGGAACTGCAGCTGCCAGCCACAGCCACAGCCACAGCAATGCGGGGTCCAAGCTGCATCTGTGACCTACACCACAGTTCCAGTAATACTGGCTCCTTTACCCACTGAGTGAGGTCAGGGATTGAACCTGCATCCTCATGGGTACTAGTTGGGTCTGTCACCACTGAGCCACAATAGGAACTCTCCAAAGCCCAGATTGGGATTTGAATCCTTTAAAAGCACACACCTGGTCTCAGGACTTACTGAAGTTCAGATTCTTTTTGTCACAGGGCAGAAGGAATTCAGCAAGAGCAAAGTGATAGGTAAGAAGTAGATGTATTGAGGAGTTCCCGTTGTGGCACACTGGAAACGAATCCAACTAGGAACCATCAGGTTTTGAGTTCGATCCTTGGCCTCGCTCAGTGGGTTAAGGATCTGGCGTTGCCATGGGCTGTGGTGTAGGCCAGCAGCTGTAGCTCTAATTGAACTCCTAGCTTGGGAACCTCCATATGCCACAGGTGTGGCCCTGAAGAAAAAAAAAGAAGTAGATATATTGAGAATTAGACAGAGCATGACCCGTCTCAGAAGACAAGAGGCAAGAGACCCTGAAATATGGGTAGTGAGTGTTTATGGGCTGGGAAATTTCAAAGGCTAATGAGTGGGAGGATTATTGCGACTATTTCCAGGAGTGGGCAGGGGTTTCCAGGATTTGGGCCACTACCCACTTTTTGCCTTTTTATGGGTGGCCTTGAACCTGTCCTGGCACCTGTGGGCATGTCACTTGGCTGCTGCTGTGTTACAGTGAGCGCCTAAAAAGGCTCAGGGTCCACTGGGCATCCAGTCTTCCACCATCCTGGACCTAGTTGGGTCCAACCAGTTTTTGTCATCTCCTCAAGGACTGTGCTACTGTTTTAAGGATTGTGCCTTGCCTGATTCCCTCTGGTTTCAGTTCGGTGTCTGTAATTAATTCTAGAAAATCCTCAGCCATTATAATAACTTCAAGTAATTGTCTCTTTGTTCTTCTGGTATTCCAGTTATATCTATCTGTCTATCCTACAGCTTTTGAAATTGTTCCAATGTTCTGGGTTGTTCTTTTTTTTTTTTTTTTTTTTCCATATGTTGTCCTCTTCGCATTTCAGTTTGGGAGATGTCTCTAGGTTTATCTTTTGTCAACTTAAAAAAAATGTGCAACCCAAAAGTTGAGAGTTGAGTTTTATTTGGGTTAAGTTTATTTGAGATAAGTTAAATTAGGACTTCAGCCTGGGAGACGGCAGCTGAGAAACCGCTCCAAGGAGGAGAGGGAGGGGAGCTAGGATATAGGAGATTTTGCAACCAAGGGAAGGCAGTAGGAACAAAAGAGTTGCAGAAAACCAGATGTACAGAAAAACCAGTTTCTGTGGGAAGCAGTAAAGGTCTGGGCTTCCTGGAATCACTCCTTTGATACGCACCTCTGCTCATCTGCTAAGGGCCAGTCTTTGTTTCTTTCCTGAGTTCCCTCAGGGCTCACTGGCCCACTCTTGGGAGTGGCTGTTCTCACAGACGACTGTGACATCTTTTGTTTTGTCCACTTAATGGCAGCCCATAGCTATCTGAAATACGGAGGAACGGGGGAATATCCAGCTAGAAGTCCTAAAGGGGGCACATATTTTACAAAACTTTATTAATGGTCTCATGAAGGTGACTACTAGTCACAGCTAACAGTCATCACTGAAGGATTTTAGTGTTTTTCTAGATAGGAGGAAATGCTGCTCTGGGAAAACTGGAAGAACAGGTCTTTAGATAGTTAGCTATTTTTTTTTTCTTAGGAGAAGATCTTATGAGCCCAGTTCAAGATTCCTATGAGCCCAAGATTCCTATGAGCCCAATTCTTACATCTTGAATTGGGCTCAGAAGACCCCAACTCAATCTTGAACTGGGCTCATAAGATCTTCTCCTAAGAAAAAAAATATTTATCTAAAGACCTGTTCTTCCAGTTTTCCCGAAGCTAAGAGTGCCTCCCTCTTGGTCTCTACCCTCAGCTCTGTTCAGGGGGTGCTGCAGGTCCACAGCTGCAGAGGCTCATGTTTTATTCCCTGTATAGACTGACGGCCAGTGCCAAGCTCCAGTTCACATCTCCAGGCTCGTCTCAGCAGTGTCCAGTCTACTGCTGTGCCCACCAAGTGCAGCCTTGGTTTCTGCTTACGGGGTGCTGATTTCTTGCATTCGTCTTTAACTAGTTCTCAGAGGTTCCATTTCTCTGAGGCATCACCTGTCCTTGCATCTTGGCTACCTTTACATTGGAGCCCGTAATCTTCTAGGCACAGAGATTTTAAATTCCCTGTCCGATAATCCCAAGACCTGTGCTGCACATGAGGCTCCTTCTGACGCTTGCTTCACTCTTCAGACAATGTGTTTTCTCACTTTTCAGCATGCTTTGTAATTTCTTTGTTGAAAGTGGGACATGATGTGTTAGGGCGGCGGGGTGGAAGGAGGCAGAGGCTGGAGCAGTGAGATCGCAAGCAGGGTTTACTGACCAACAGAGTGGCCAGGAGCTCTGAGCAAGTAGAACTCAGACACCTCTGCCCTTGGAAGAGAATCAGGTTTTATAGGCAGGGGGTCGTGTGCTGAGTTCTATGGGTCTGGGATGGCGATTGAGATCTTGGCATAAAATTTAACTTTCTCCTTGGGGCTGTCATTGTCCTTGGGAAGTCAGCTGCTTCATGGCTCGGTCGTTTTACCTGTGCAGGTCTGATAAAGTGGAGACTGCAGGTCTGGGTCTGGGTGGGTCAACGAGTCATGTGGACCTTATTCTTTTTAGGCCTGCCTTTTAGTTTCCACCTAAGATGATGATCAGGTCATAAGAAATGAAACACACAGGTCCTTGGTGTGAATTTCATGTTCTGCCTGTGACTTGGGCTGCATTGAGTGTCGTGCTGAACCACGACAGGAACTCCTCACCCTCCATCTTTCGCAGGCAAACATGTTTCATCGATCTTAGACAAATGGATCTCTAACTCCACTCTCTGCTTTCCCTCGAGCCCGTGGTTTTCACTGAAGCTCCCCTCAGCTGCTGCTCAGATGCTCCATTACAGCAGAGAGCTTTGAGGCCTCTCAGTTATCGGTCACTCAGCCACGAACCAGTAAGGATGCCAAAATTCTGAGCAGCCTAAGGAATGGTTGCTATAAAAAGCCACAGCCCTTTCCTCCTACTTCCCCTAAAGCCATTAAGTGCGACAGATGATGGTGATGGATGTGGGGGTGGTTGGAGCCTGGGTTGGGTGAGGAGGGCATGTGCCAGGGAAGGGGACAGTGGTGGCAACAGGGGAAGTGATCAGATAAGTAAATATATCAAGAATAATGGGGAGTTCCTGTTGTGCTTCAGCAGTAACGAACCTGACTAAGTCTCCATGAGGAGGCAGGTTTGATCCCTGGTCTTGCTCAGTGGGTTAAGGATCCAGCATTCCATAAGCTGTGGTGTAGGTTGCTGATGAGGCTCGGATCCCACATTGCTGTGGCTATGGGGTAGGCCAGCAGCTGCAGCTCCAGTTTGACCCCTAGCCTGGGAACCTCTATATGCTGCACTTGCGCCCTAAAAAAAGTGAAATAAAATAATGAAAGCCAGGTTTCTCAGTGTTGGAGAAGGAGTTGCAGGTATGGAAAGAAACTAGAATGAGTATGGTGCTATTGAATCACAGTTGGAAATATTGGTGTGAACTCTCTTTTTATATATGTAGATATGTATTAAAATGTGTCAGTGAATATATGTATATACAAATATGTAAATGCATACTAAATACATGCATATACTTATAGACACACATTCCCTAGCTCTGTCCATTGAAAGAACCACCTGCGTTAGCAGTGAGCACACCTGGTTATTAAATACCATTCCTCATAAAGGAACCAGGCTCCTTGGAGGAACGGCTGATTCCAAGACTGGAGCTGGGAAAAATACAAGGTGAACTTGGATTATTTTATTGTGCCAGAAAGTACAAAAAATGATGGGCGTTCCCGTCATGGTTCAGTGGAAATGAATCTGACTAGCATCCATGAGTGCTCATGCTCCATTCCTGGCCTCGCTCAGTGGGTTAAGGATCTGGTGTTGCTGTGAGCTGCAGTGTAGGTCCCAGACGTGGCTCAGGTCCTGTGTTGCTACGGCTGTGGTGTAGGCTGGTGGTTACAGCTCTGATTAGACCACTAGCCTTAGAACCTCCATATGCCACAGGTGAGGCCCTAAAAAGGCAAAAAAAAAAAAAAAAAAAAAAAAAGGAGACATGTTCAGAGACACAGAAACCATCCTAAGGGGTTCCCACTGGCCGAATCTGACACAACGTGAGCATCCCAATGATGATGATGCTGGGTTACAACTCATTGGATAAAGTAGGAAAAGGTGAGTCCAGCCTGTACAGCTACATGAAAAAGTTGAAAATTGAACAAGGAACATAGTTTCAAAGCACTTCTTCAGAACGCTTGTTCACCACAAAGGGAGAGGGGAGAGCTGCACAGGGTGGAAGCTTGGCAGATGCTTCCTGGAGGGGACAAAGGGAATGTTACCAGGGATGCTGCCACCTGATAGGGTGGGGGTGAAAAGGATATGATGTTACTGCTGTGATTCTTTTATTTTTATTTATTTATTTATTTACTTATTTTGCTTTTTAGGGCTGCACCCATGGCACATGGAAGTTCCTGGCCTAGGGGTTAAATCCGAGTTACAGCTGCCAGCAACCTACACCGCAGCTCATGGCAATGCCAGATCCTTAACCTACTGAGCGAGGCCAGGGATTGAACCCACAACCTCGTGGTTATTAGTCAGATTCGTTTCCACTGCGCCACCACGGGAAGCCCACTGCTGTGATTCTTGATGGAGATTTTTATCCTCAGCCTAATTATAATGAAACATGAGACAAAACCAAACTGTGGGCCATTCTGCAGAAAGTGGCCCCTTCCTCAGGGGCTGTTCTGAGAATTATGTGTGAAGTCAGGTTGACAGGCTTAATTCTTTCAACCATCTTGAGCCCCAGGTAGTAAAAGATCGGAGAGGAGCACCTGCTGCCGTTTTTTTCTCTCTGCCCTTGATTCACAATGCTTTTCCTTTCAATGGAGTGGTGAACATTTATGTTGTGTGCTTCGTGGTCTGTGAAGGATGTAGATATTTTCTTATTTGCTTCTCACAGTTCCCTCCTGGAGTTTTCTTCCACCTTTGAGATAATACAGTAGTAATGGGCAACGCTTGTTTTGGGGTTTTTTTTTTTTTTTTTTTTTTGGTCTTTTTTGTCTTTTTATTGCCACGCCTGCAGCATATAGAGGTTCCTAGGCTAGAGGTAGAATTGGAGCTCTAGCCGCTGGCCTACACCATAGCCATAAAAACTTGGGATCTGAGCCACGTCTGTGACCTACACCATAGCTCATGGTAACGCCGAATCCTTAACCCACTGAGTGAGGCCAGGGATCGAACCTTCGTCCTCATAGATGCTAGTCGGTTTTGCTAATCACTGAGCCACAGTGTGAACTCCGATAATGGGCAACACTTCCGTGGTAGGTCTCATGGCTGGGTCACAGTCCCAGCCCTTGGAATGCTGCAAAATATACCCACTGAATTCTTACAGTTTCCCTGTGAGAAAGGTACACTGTGATTTTTCCATTTTACGGTAGGGGCCACTGAGGCACAGAGAAGGTAAAGAACTTGCCCAAGGTCACACAGCTAGAAAGTGGTAGAACCAGGATTCGAGTCAGGCCCTTGGCTTCTGGGTCCCCAGCCCGTATTTACGGCATCACTTGGCCTCCAGGGTCCAGCCTCTGGGGGATGCACACACTCGGTCGGCTGGGTCGGGGGGCTTGGCAGGGCCCCTTGTCCACTTACTCATTGGTGATGCAGGTCTGTGCTGCATAGCTGCAAATACCAGGCCCCGTTCTGGGCTGGGAAACAGGATGAGTCAGCTGGAGCCTAGGCCTCATGAGCTGGTCCCCAGGCCTGCTGCCTGGGGCAGGTGTGTGTGGGCTGCTGGCCTGGCTATCCCTGTGCTCACATGTGCATGTCCTCTTGTCTCTTGAAGGCCGCCTGGTGGGTGCCCTGGATGCGGTGCTGGATTCTAACGCCCGGGTGGCTCCGTTTCGAATTCTGCTCCAGGTCCCTGGCTCCCAGGTCTATTCTCCCATCGCATGTGGTGAGTTACTGAGCGGATCGGACGTGTACTGGGCCGTGGCCACGGGTGAGTTCTCTGCCAGGTGGAATATTCCACACCTTAAGGTCCGAGCATGCTGAGTATCTGCATGTGGGTGACGCTCGAAGGTAACTCCTTCTAGAACCTCATCTGCTGTTAGGACCTCTTATTTTTCTTTCTTTCTTTCTTTTTTTCAACCATCAAAAGCACACAGAAGCTCTAAGCTTGAGCAGCCGGGCTTTCAAGGTGTGTTGTTTCCGGGGACTGTGTGCCATCGAGGATGATTTGATGTTTTCTCCTTCCCTCGTGTCTGCATAACGCACGTCCCCACGTGCCTACACATGCCTAACAGTGCCGGGGAAGTGGCTGAGGCTGGATGTGACTCTCACCAGCCTTCACCCTTTCTCCATGGTTGAGCTGAATCCCTGGACAGCTGCGACCTATGGGGATTTAGCGACGGCCTTCCACCTGCTCCATCTGAGCTCCAGTGCCTCTCTTACGCTCTGTCCAAGGCCCTGCCTCGCCACGCAGGCTCCTGTGGGGCAGGGAGTCCTGGCATCCTAAGAAGCCCTTTCTATTAAACAACAAAACCCAGAGGTATTTTTTAATTCCACAAGTCATCTGTGTTCACCCTCCTGAAGTTAGAAAATGGGTGAGAAAGAAGGAAAAAGGCTGGAACCTTTGATCCAGTGCTAATCCCTCTTCTGTCTGCACGCATGCTCTGAGCAGAGAGGTTTTTAGGTGTGTTTTTTGTCCTCTTAACATTTCAGCAGCTACCTTAAACTTGCAGTGTCACCTCACATTCTTTAACATTGGATTACCTTTTTTTCCCCCCAGAAAAAATAACAGGAAAATATAAAGAAGAAAATTGTCATCCATACCCACCGTTCATTACTACCCACTGTTAATATCTTAGCATGTTTTTTTCTAGTTTGTTTTGTTTTGGTTTTTTGGACAAATCATTCTGTGTTTGCATAAAACGATGCATGCTCAATGTAATGAATTAACACTGGAAAATACCGAGAAGAAAATATGTCACTCCACATCCTAGCCATCCAAGGGAACCTCCATGACACTGGGATCACATCACTCTGATGGCTTTCTTTCTCCTCTTTCCCACCCCCCCGCCCCCCCCAGTCTTCCTCCCTTCTCCCTCCCCCCTCCCCCTCCCCTCCCCCTCTCCCCCCTCCCCCTCCCCTCCCCCTCTCCCCCCTCCTCCTCTTGATTTAGAATGTTGTGGTGTCAGTTTCTTCTGCAGAGCAAAATAATTTACATTCTTTTTCCTATTCTTTTCCATTATGGCTTATTTCAGGATACTGAATATAGGTCCTGGTGCTAGAGAGGAAGGCCTTGTTGTTTATCTATTCTTTGTGTTATCAGACAACTTTCTAATGCATTTAGACAAGTCCAGGGGTAGCTATGAAGAAAGGTAGAAGTGCCTTATAAAAATACAGCTTATCTGACAGTGCTTTTAGTTGATTTCAATGAGAGGAAAGACGCTCAGGTGAAACCAAAGGACTGTTAAAGTTCAGGTAAATGCCTCTCTAATAGAGCGTTTCCTTTCTAAAAGGTTCACTCAAGGTCAGGCACGGGCTGTTAGGAAGCATGACGAGGTCAGAATTACCGGTTCTTAAAGCACTGTTTCCATCCCGACAGTTGATTGACTGCCCTCCTGAAGGACAAGCTGCCAGTGGCCTCCAACCGCCTCTGCTTCCCCAAGCTCTCCTTTCAGAAAGTCTTAGTATCAATTTTATGTGGTTATTTCCATTCTGTTCTGTAACCATGCTTTCCACTGTTTGGTTCCATTCCCTGTTTAAATTGATTTAATGCTTCTCCTGGGCTTTTTCCCAACACAGAATCTTTTATTTTGGCTCTTCTCTTCCTTGGCCACATTCCTGTTTTCTTCCTTGAATAGTATTTCAGATCTGCAAGTGTTTGTCCCTTGCTTTTGAACCTGAATAACACGTTTGCTGAGTGTGATGCTCTCTGGCCAGACTGTGGAGCCTGGTAGCTGTCGCTTCAGCGTCTTCCAGGATTTAAGTGGGAAGAGGAGGAATCTCAGGCTGGTCTGATTCCAGCCCCCTTCCACCCCCCACACCCCCGTTGTGGGCCATGTGCTTATTGTGCCCATAGCTATTTTTTATCACTGAGGTTTAGTGACCTCAGTCACATTAGCCACTTGGTCGTAATCTGTTCCTGTGCCTGGAGCACATTCTGTTACATTGTCTTGGAACTCCACATGCTCTCCCAGGATGCAGATTGATTCCTGTAATCATTTCAGGGAATTTTCCTGTATCATTCTGTGTATGTGTTACATTTTTAAAAATGCATGTGTTCCATCGATTGAATTCCCCACTTCATGGACATTTTATGTTGGATAGCTGATGTCTGTTTTTCTGTTTTTGGTAAAAATGTGTAGTTTGTTTGTTTGTTTGTTTGTTTGTTTGTTTTACAGCCGCACTTGTGGCATATGGAAGTTCTCAGGCTAGGAGCTGAATCAGAGCTGCAGCCACAAGCCTACGCCACAGCCATGGCAATGCTGAATCTGAGCTGCATCTGTTCCCTACACCACAGCTTGTGGGCAATGCTGGATCCCACTGAGTGAGGCCAGGGCTGGAACCTACATGCTCACGGATGCCATGTCAGGTCCTTACCCACTGAGCCACAATGGGAACTCCAAAATAAAAGAATGAACTGTACAAGTGTATAGCCCTTTCACAGTATTCCTTTTCATAAATGTCATTATTGGTTATGCTCTAGGACCTCTCTGTTATAGCACTAAAAGGCAATGAGGTAGAGAATAGGTGAAAAAAAGGAATGTTTGTAAGGCACTGTTTCCTTTAGGTAAAATAAGCATAGTAGTGTTTTAGGAAGACTGTTTTTCTTGGTCGTTTTCCCAGTCCAGGGGTCAAACTTGTGTCTCAGCAGTGACAATACCAGATCTTTAACCACTAGGCCACCTAAGAAATCCTTTTTTCTTTTTCTTTTTCTTTTTCTTTTTTTTTTTTTTTTTTAGCCTTACAGCCTTTATTTTATGGCCTGTTTGTTACAGAAGCCAGCTGTGCTTTCTCCAGTACACATTCCCAGCCAAACATCTGGGCGTACCTGTGTGGACCATTTTCAGCTACCTCTGCATGCTGGTTGTAGAGCCTTTTCCTCTAAAGTCAGCCTTCTCCATTTTTCGGCTGTGTCTTCCATGCTCTACTGCCTTTAACGCATCTACTGATTTTGTTGTTATGTGGTTTTGGTCCCCAGTTCATTTTCTCAGGTCCCCAGTCTCCCGTTTCACCTCTGATTTCGCCATCTCACTTTCGAGCTCTTGTTTGTTTGAACACACCTTTCTGGTGCATCACTGTTGGAGTGTGGCGCCTTCATAGGTGTTTCTGCTTCTGTTTTCCTCCAGGACAGCGTCTCTGTTTTTTGAATATCGCTCTCTTACTCCTTATGCTTTCGCAGAGTGTTTGGCTTGGTGGCTGTGCTGTTTCTCTTTCTCCTATGCTTTCGCAGAGTGTTTGGCTTGGTGGCTGTGCTGTTTCTCTCCTCCTTGCTTGCAATTGGACATCGTTATCCCAGAACAACTGTCTGTTATTTGTGTTAATGTAGTGAGTATAGCTTTTGTTGTTTTCTTGGCCATGTCCTGGGCATGTGGAAGTTCCCTGGCTAGGGATCAAACCCATCCCACAGCAGGGACCTGAGCCGCTGCAGTGACAAGGCCGGATCCTTAACCTACTGAACCACAAGGGAAAGCCTTATATTTTTAAAAAAAAATTGAAGTGTAGTTGATTTACAGTACTGTGTTAAGTTCACAGTGACGTAGTTATACATATACTAAGTCATATATATAAATGTATATCTATTCTTTTCCAAATTCTTTTCCCATATAGGTTTTCACAAAATATTGAATAGAGTTCCCTATGCTATATAGTAGGTCCTTGTTGATTACCAATTTTTTTTTTTTTTGGCTTTTTGCATTTTCTAGAGCCACACCTGCGTATATGGAGGTTCCCAGGCTAGGGGTCTAATCGGAGCTGTAGCCGCCGGCCTATGCCATAGCCACAGCAATATGGGATCCGAGCCACATCTGCGACCTACACCACAGCTCATGGCAACACCAGATCCTTAACCCAATGATCGAGGCCACGGATGGAACCCGAAGCCTCATGGTTCCTAGTTGGATTCGTTAACTGCTGAGCCACGACGGGAACTCCGATTACCAATTTTAAAAATTTATTTCTTTATTTATGGCTGCACCGTGGCATATGAAAGTTCCCAGGCTAGGGGTCGAATTGGAGCTGCAGCTGCCGGCCTGCACCATAGCCATAGCAACACAGGATCTGAGCCGCATCTGTGACCTACCCTGCAGCTTGTGGCAATGCTGGATCCTTCAACCCACTGAGTGAGGCTGGGGGTCAAACCCATGTCCTCATGGACACCAGTGGGGTTCTTAACCCACTGAGCCACAATGGGAGCTCCCCAATTTTTATATAGCAATGTGTATCTGTCAATCCCAGTCTCCTGATTTTTGATGTATATTTTGGGGACACAGCAGGGAAGGCTGGTGTGCTGATGGCCAGGACATGGGATAGGAGAGCAGGACCAGTTTCTCCTCAGTTCCTTTCCTCTCCTCTACTCCAGGCAGCGAGGGGGTCTCACTCTGGATTTGAGGCTTTTGATGAGAATATTTGGATTTCAGTCTCTTCATTTGGTGGCCTTCTGGGCAGTGGGCAGTGGGGGGAGTTCGTGCACTAGCCGGCTGGGTCCTGAGTCCAGGTAGCCTAGCATTATCCACAGGAGCCAGTCCGGGCTGCATGGAGACGCAGCGTCACAGTTAATGGCAATGCAGCATCCAGCCCAATGGCTATAGCCCACTTTATTTCACCCTTTATTAGATACTTAATTTGCTCTGATTTTTAAGTACTTTATAAACTGAAATGAACATGCATATGCTTAAATATCTCAGGACACTCGCAGTCCCCAATGTCCATGCACCTGAAATGTTTGATGATGGCCCCTTCCAGACCCGGGCATGATGTCAGGGTTCCTGGGTGAGGGTGTGAGGGGCCATCTCCAGGGCTGTGGGGAGTCAGACAGCAGGCTGGCACAGCAGGAATGGGAGTGAGGGCTGGGGAAGTGAGGCGGGCAGGACCCTGGGAGCACGCATCCCAGGCAGGACCCCGAGAGCACGAGTCCTTTGATCACCCTTTGTTGTGCTTCACAGATGTTTTGCTTTTATCAACGGAGGGTTGGCAAGCAGCTCTGCATACACTGAGCACATCGGTCGGTGCCATTTTTCCAACAGCCTTGGTTCACTTGTGTCCCCATGTGACATGTTGGTAATTCTCTCAGTATTTCAAGCGTTCTTTAGATATTACAGTGATCCATGAGCAGTGATCTTTGGTGTGACTGTTACAGAGAGATTAACGACATGTTGATGGGAAGCCTTTTTTAACAATAAGGTATTTTTTTTAGATTAAGGCATGTATGTTGTTTATTTATTTATTTTTTTTAAGTTAACACAATAAGAAGGAATCCAGGAAACTAGCTGTACTAAGTGTTTGGTTTTTTTTTTAATAATGATTTTTATTTTTTCCATTATGGCTGGTTTATAGTGTTCTGTTCATTTTCTACTGTAGAGCAAAGTGACCCAGTCTCACACACATACACCCCCCCACACACACTCACACATACACACTCTTTTTCTCACGTTACCTCCATCATGCTCCATCACAAGTGACTATATAGAGGAGTTCCCATCGTGGCTCAGGGGTTAATGAACCCAACTAGTATCCATGAGGACTTGGATTTGGTCCCTGGCCTCACTCAGTGGCTTAATGATCCAGCATTGCCATGAGCTGTGTGTGGTGTAGGTCACAGACCCAGATTGGATCCTGCATTGCTGTGGCTCTGGCGTAGGCCAGCAGCTGTAGCTCCGATTTGACCCCTAACCTGAAACCTCCATATGCCATGGGTTCAACCTTAAGAAGAGGAAAAAAAAAAAAAAAGGAAGCTGTGATATTTTTGCTAAAACAATGTAGGATATGATTTTTAAAATTGAGAATGAAAGGAGTTATGCTTTCTGGGTTAAAAAATAAAAAATCCCTTCCTCTCCCCTACTTTGCTCATTTGAGTCTTCCAGCAGTGTTTAATTATTGGCCCTGGAGAGGGAGGAAGGGAGGTGTGGTTGCCCAGTGACTCTTGCATCAGGGCTGCCTCCCTGCTGGCCCTTCGCAGCTTCTTACAGAATGTTCGGCCAGCGTTCTTTCTGCTGTGTCGTCTCTTATCTCTGTCCTTGACCAAGGCTGGCGTTTTAGTTTCTTGTCTTCTGCATCATTGTTTGCTTTGTCTTTGGAGAGGGAGTTTTATTACAAGAGGAAATGTTCCAGGGTGGATCAGATTAGTGTCTGGGTGACCTTTGTGCCAGGGCAGCAAAGTAAGTGCCAGCCAGACCCTTTTTCAAGAACAGAACACACTGTGCACTTCAAGGAAAGCCTGGGAGGCTGCCCGGCGGGAGGAGAAGTAGGACTTGTCTCTGTGCACCCACTCAGTGTAGTGCTCACACTAGTTTTCGGTGGCTTGGGAGTTCTCAGAACAACACTAGGTGGCATTTTGCGTGTGGATTTATACTTGGAAGTGACTGAGAGGGGCCACGGCTGACGTTGCTTTTGTGTTAGCAAGTTTCCTTGTGTTAGCAAGGCTCCTACTGTTTTCATTAAAGTCATTTTGCCTCTGCTCAAATAATGAAACTCACCAAAGATGTTCTTCCATTGAGGAGGTGGCTTATGGTCACTTCAAAAGCAGGCACGTGCTGAGTCTAACTTTGCGACTTAGTGAATTTGGAGGTCAAAGTCATTTTCAGAAAATGCTTTGAACTGAGGAGACTGTTGGAGACCCCCACGGTCTGAGTTCTCTCTGCTGCACGGTCTCTTTTCTGAAATATATAGAAATATCAAATCACGGTGTTGTGTGCCAGGAACTAACATAGTGTTGTAGGTCAATTAGGCTTCCAGAACAAACTCACTCATGGAAAAAGAGATCAGATTTGTGGTTCCCCACGGGCAAGGGGCGAGGTCAGAGAGAATTGGAGGAAGGCAGTCAGAAGGTACAAATTTCAAGTTACAAGATAAATAATGACCAGGGATGTAATGCACATGATGAATAAAATTAACACTGTTTCAAAGTTGGTAAGACAAAATTCTAACAGTTCTCATGATAAGAAAAAACTTTTTCTTCTATTTAATTTGTATCTATATGAGATGATGGATGTTCGCTAAACTCACCATGATAATCATTTCATGCTGTGAGTCAAATCATGATGCTATCTATGCCCCTTAAACTAACAAAGTGCTGTGTGTCAATTACATCTCAGTAAGACTGGGGGGAAATTGTCCGTTTTTCTCTCCTGTAATAATCCTTTTGTATAAAGTCCCTTTATACCTTCAAATCCTGATTTTTTTTTAACATACTTCAGAATAAATATGACCTAAGTAAAAAAAAAAAAGTTTCTAGGCTGCGAATCAGACTTTTTCCAGTATGTTACAAGTTGCCTGACTTCTGCTCAGAGCATGATTTCTCTGACAAAAGAAACCATCGCAGGGGATCTTAGCAACATCGAGTTCCAGCCCTTCCTTTCAGTAGAAGAGGAGAAACTGAGTGTCACTGACTGAGGCAGCGGGGCTTCAGAACAAGATGTGTTTGCTAAGTGACGTGGTACCTGACTCCTTAACGACTCCGTGAGGAAGGCACAGCATCAGGGCGGAAGCGTCCTGACTCACGTGCTCAGAGCTCCTTCCCCTGCGGATTTGCAGGTCCAGGTGTGTCCTTGTCCTGAGGTCACGCTGGCTTCTGCACCAACCTGTCCGCCTCCTCGAGGGCTCCCTTCAGGGCTTGCTGTTTTTCTGACATATGATAGAACCAAGTGACCTGGGGCTGGGACTGATCGGGATTTTTAAAATAACTGGGAAATTGAGGGAGTGTAAAATTCTCTGCTCTGATTTCTTTTTGTGCTTTCTCTTCTGATGTTACAAAAATATTCGCATCAATGGAGGTCAGTTATCCAGGGTTATGCCTTATTTTTAAAACAATTGAAGTATATTTGATTTGCAGTGATTCACTTGTACAGCAAAGTGATTCAGTTATACATATATATATATTTCAAATTGTTTTCCCTTATAGCTTATTACAAGGTACTGAATATCATTCCCTATATATATATTAGGTCCTCGTTTATTTATATTATATATCGTAGCATGTATCTGCCAATCCCAAACTTCCAATTTATCCTTCCCCTAACCTTTCTCCTTTGGTAACCATAGATTTGTTTTCTATGTCTGTGAGTCTGTTTTGTAAAAAGTTCATCTGTATCTTTTTTTTTTTTTTTTTTTTTAGATTCTACATGCTAATGAGCTCATATGGTATTTGTCTTTCTCTGACTTACCTCATTTAATATGATAATCTTTAGGTCCAACCATGTTGCCTCGAGTAGCATTATTTCCTTCTTTTTATGGCTAATACTCCATTTTATGTATGTATGTCACATCATCTTTTTTTTGTTGTTGTCTTTTTAGGGCCGCACCTGCAGCATATGGAGGTTCCCAGGCTAGGGGTCGAATCAGAGTTGTAGCCACTGGCCTACACCACAGCCACAGCAACGAGGGAAACGAGTCATAGCTGTGACCTACACCACAGCTCATCCAATGCCGGATCCTTAACCCACTGAGCGAGGTCAGGGATCAATCCTGCGTCCTCAAGGATGCTAGTTGGATTCATTTCCACTGTGCCATGACGGGAACTCCCCCACATCATCTTTATCCATTCTTCTGTCAATGGACACTTAGATTGCTTCCATGTCTTGGCTATTATGAATAGTGCTCCAGTGAATATTGGGGTACATTTGTCTTTTTGAATTAGAATTTTTGTCTTTTTCAGATACTATGCCCAGGAATGGGATTGCTGGATCATATGGTAACTCTGTTTTTAGGTTTTTTTTTTTCTTTGTCTTTTTGCCATTTCTTGGGCCACTTCCGCAGCATGTGGAGGTTCCCAGGCCAGGGGTCTAATTGGAGCTGTAGCACTGGACTACGCCAGAGCCACAGCAACGCGGGATCTGAGCCTCATCTGTGGCCTACACCACAGCTCATGGCAACGCCGGATCGTTAACCCACTGAGCAAGGGCAGGGATCGAACCCGCAACCTCATGGTTACTCATCAGATTTGTTAACCACTGTGCCACAACGGGAACTCCCAAAGATATTTTAAATATGAATTTTATTTTATTCATTTATTTATTTTTGCTTTTTAGGGCCTCACCCATGGCATATTGAGGTTCCCAGGCTAGGGGTTGAATCGGAGCTGTAGCCTCTGGCCTACGCCAGAGCCACAGCAATGCAGGATCCAATCCAGGTCTGTGACCTACACCACAGCTCACAGCAATGCTGGATCCTTAACCCACTGAGTGAGGCCAGGGATTGAACCTACAACCTCATTGTTCCTAGTCAGATTCGGTTCCACTGCACCATGGTGGGAACTCTGAATTTTATTCAATTTTTTTTTTTTAATTTCTTTCTTTTCACAGCCACACCTGCGGCATATGGAGGTTCCCAAGCTAGGGATTGAATTGGAGCTTCAGCTGCCGGCTTACACCACAGCCACAGCAATACTGGATCTGAGTTACATTTGTGACCTAGGCTGCAGCCAGATCCTTAACCCACTGAGTGAGGCCAGGGATTGGACCCACATCCTCATGGATACTAGTCGGGTTTTAACCTTCTGAGCCACGACAGGAACTCTACTCCTACATATTTTAGTGAATATCTCTGAATCCAAGGCCATTCTCTGTCACCACAGTGACGTCATTTAACGGATAGTGGTAACCGGTCCCTTTTCACTTGCACTCAGTGCATGCATGGGCTTCTGGCTGCTTCAGGATCCTTCACAGATCTGGTTGTTCTCATCCATATTCAACCAGAAGCCCACTGCTCATTTGGTTGATGTGTCTCTGATGTCTCTTTTTATCAAGAAAGGCTCCACCTTCCACCCCTACCCCAGCGTTTCCCCCAAGTCATTGACCAGGTAAAGAACTTGGACCAGTCTCTTTACAGAATGTCCTGCTGCTACCCTTGTCTGTTTCCTTACTGGAGGTTATCACCTAACCTATTTTGCCGTCCTTCATGCTTCCTGAAACCTGGCTGGCAGTTGCAGAGGGTCAGTAGAATCCAGATTCATAAGGAATACTGAGCAAGTGGTTGCCCTGCATCTTATCGGGGGCATGTCCTCCAGGTGTTGTCCTCTTGATGCTTAGATTAGTTGATGACCTCTGGTGACAGCTTCCATGGCATTCTTCCCTCTCAGCCTTTTGCCTAGTGGTTTTACCCCTTGCCGTCATAGTCTGAATAAATTTTTCTCTACCCGTTGCAAAATGGTGCATTTCCAATTTGATCATTCCTTTCACAGCTGTTGGCTTGAGCTTGTGGGTAAAGAACTTGACCTCATCATTTAGGATGTTTGGAACATTGAGGAAAGGGAGCGGAAGAAAGGGCTTTCTTTGCCCTTTCGTTGCCTGTGTTTAATGTAAGGGATTGTTGTCTTCAGTGGTGACAAGTGAGTTCTTTTTGGTCTTGTTTGAGCTTTCTTTTTTCTCTAGCTTCCTGCTTCCCTTTTGAGTATCATTTTAAAGGCCATGATCCCCACTCCCAACACTTCATAATGAAAATTTCCATACAGGCAGAAAAGTGAAAAGGACTGTACAGTGAACACTATAAGCCCTGGGTTTTTATTTTTTATTTTATTTTATTTTATTTTGTCTTTTTTTAGGGCCACACCCGCGGCATATGGAGGTTCCCAGGCTAGGGTTGAATTGGAGCCATAGCTGCCAGCCTACACCACAGCCACAGCAATGCCAGATCCTAGCCGCGTTGGTGACCTATACCACAGCTCACGGCAACACTGGATCCTCAACCCACTGAGCGAGGCCAGGGATCGAACCTGCAACCTCAAGGTTCCTAGTCGGATTTGCTTCTGCTGTGCCACAATGGGAACTCCTGCCCTGGGTTTTTACATGATCAGAGTGTTTGCATTCATTGCTGTCTGTTTAGATGCTCAGATTGTACCATCTTCTGCTCACGAGAGCCCTTTCCTGTGCTTCCCATGACTTGATATTGAAGGCTCACTTTGTGCATTTCTTGCCTCTTGCCTGGGATCAGCCATTCCTCCAAGTAGCCCTGGTTCCTTCTGGTGGGAATAGTATTGAGGGACCACAGTCGGAGGTGTGGGGTTGCTCATTGTTACTGGGTTGTCTTTGCTTCAAAGGCTCTTTGAATAGGTATGAGCTAAAAAATGTGTAAAAGAAAAGAAAAAAGATATGAAAAAGAAAAAGAAATCATGCGTTCATACTCAGCTTTCTAATTCAACTGTAAAACGACATGGTTATAACTTGACTTTGATTTTATTTTATTTTTTATTTTTTATTTTTTTTGTCTTTTTGCCATTTCTTGGGCTGCTCCCGAAGCATATGGAGATTCCCAGGCTAGGGGTCGAATCGGAGCTATAGCCACCGGCCTACGCCAGAGCCACAGCAACGCAGGATCCGAGCAGCATCTGCGACCTACGCTACAGCTCACAGCAACGGCAGATCCTTAACCCACTGAGCAAGGCCAGGGATCGAACCTGCAACCTCATGGTTCCTAGTCGGATTTGTTAACCACTGTGCCACGACGGGAACTCCTTGACTTTGATTTTATATTTATCTCTTCTGATCCCCTGAAAATGTTGGTTTCTAACAATATTCACAGAATTATCTATCTTTTCATACATGCACACACATATTGTCTCTAAATAATACCAACATTAAATGATACCAATGCTACTATTAAGAATAAGGGTAGTGAAAGGAAATGGTTTTGCAGCTCTGTTTGGCTTTAGAATATATGTACCTGTGGATGTGTAGTCAAAAATACTGTTGAAAAGTTATTTTCTCTGTGTAATTTTGTCGACAATTATTTTAATAACCCAATAAATAGTTAAGTTTATTTTTTATTATTATAATGTTATTGGAGTAGAGTTGACTTACAATGTTGTGTTAGTTTCAGGTGTACTGCAAAGCAAGTTAATTATATGTATATATATATATTCATATATACACTCTTTTTCCGATTCATTGCTCATACAGATTTTATTCAAAATTGAGTAGATTTCCCTGTGCTATTTAGCAGGTCTTGGCTAGTTTTGTATTTTAGGTAAAATAGTGTGTATATATTAATCGTTAACTCCTAATTTATGCCCCCACCTTTGGTACCATAAGTTTGATTTTTAAGTCTGTGGGTCAGTTTCTATTTTGTAAATAAGTTCTTTTGGAGCATTTAAAAAATGAGATTCCACATGTAAGTGAAATCATACCCACATGTAAGAGTATTTGTCTTCCTCTGTCTGACTTACTTCACTTAGTGTGATGATCTCTAGGTCCATCTGTGTTGCTGCAAATGACATTGTTTCATTGTTTTTTTATGGCTGAGAAATATTCCATTGTGTATCTTCTTTATCCATTCCTCTGTCCATGGATAGTTTTTTTGGGGGGAATTTTTTTTTTTTTAATTTTCCCACTGTACAGCAAGGGGGTCAGGTTATCCTTAGATGTATACATTGCAATTACAGTTTTTCCCCCCACCCTTTCTTCTGTTGCAACATGAGTATCTAGACATAGTTCTCAATGCTATTCAGCAGGATCTCCTTGTAAATCTATTCTAGGTTGTGTCTGATAAGCCCAAGCTCCCGATCCCTCCCACTCCCTCCCCCTCCCAACAGGCAGCCACAAGTCTCTTCTCCAAGTCATGGATAGTTTTAATTGGTAAGGATTATACTTTTTCCCTTATTGATTTAACTCAATTTAAAAAACCCAAAGCAGTTTCATGATTAATCAAACCTATAAAACAATAAAAGCAAAATATTTGCAGATAAGCCATGCCCACCCACCCCCACCCCTGGGTGCACACACTTTGTTTTTTACAAAGGTCACATAGATTCTGTTCTATGCCTTGCCCCCCCTTTTTTTTTTTTTTAACTTTTTAGGGCTGCACCTGTGGCATACGGAAGTTCCCAGGCTAGGTGTCTAATCGGAGCTGTAGCCGCCGGCCTATGCCAGAGACACAGCAACGCGGGATCTGAACTGGGTCTGTGACCTACACCACAGCTCACGGCAATGCTGGATCCTTAACCCACTGAACAAGGCCAAGGTTAGAACCTGCAACCTCATAGCTCCTAGTCAGATTCATTTCTGCTGCGCCAGGACGGGAATTCCCCAATAGTTTATTTAACCTATCCTGTACTGATTGACATTTGTGTTGTTTTCAACCTTTACCATGACAAATAATGCCCCGTCGAACAACCTGGTGGATTCCTAGAGGTGGGATTGTTGCATCAAAGGGTAAGGGTTAATTAGACATTAAATTCCCTTCTCTTTATTGGTGTTGTGCTCTTTTAAAATTTCAATCAGCAATGGATCAAAGTGCCTGTTTTCCCAGACTTGCCATCAAATCTATTGTCAAATTTTTTTAATGATTTTTATTTTTTCCATTAGTTGATTTAAAGCATTCTGTCAGTTTCTACTGTACAGCAAAGTGAACCAGTCATACATATATGTGTGTGTATATATATATATATATATATATATATATATATACACACACATATTCTTTTTCTCACATTATCCTCCATCATGTTCCATCACTGTAGTGACTAGATATAGTTCCCTGAGCTATACAGCAAGATCTCATTGCTTATCAACTCCAAAGGCAATAGTTTGCATCTATTAACCCCCGTCTCCCAGTCCATCCCACTCCCTCCCCATCCTCCTTGGCAACCATAAGTCTGTTCTTCATGTCCATAATTTTCTTTGCTGTGGAAGGGTTCATTTGTGCTGTGTATTAGATTCCAGATATAAGTGATATCATATGCTATTTATCTTTCTCTTTCTGACTTACTTCACTTAGAATGAGAGTCTCTAGTTCCATCCACGTTGCTGCAAATGGCATTATTTTGTTCATTTTTATGGCTGAGTAGTATTCCATTGTGTATATATACCACATCTTCTTAATCTGTTCATCTGTTGATGGACGTTTAGGTTGTTTCCGTGTCTTGGCTATTGTGAATAGTGCTGCAATGAACATATGGGTGCATGTGTCTTTTTCAAGGAAAGTTTTGTCTGGATATATATCCAAGAGTGGGATTGCTGGGTCATACGGTAGTTCTACGTGTAGTTTTCTGAGGTACCTCCATACTGTTTTCCATAGTGATTGTACCAATTTACATTCCCACCAGCAGTGCAGGAGAGTTCCCATTTCTCCACACCCTCTGCAGCATTTGTTATTTGTGGATTTGTTAATGATGACCATTCTGACTGGTTGAGGTGGTACCAACCTCATAGTAGTTTTGATTTGCATTTCTCTCGTAATCAGTGAAGTTGAACATTTTTTCAAGTGCTTGTTGGCCATCTGTATATTTTCTTTGGAAAAATGTCTATTCAGGTCTTTTGCAGGGCAGGTATATTTTTAATTATTTATTTTTAATTGTTATTTTCAAGAAAAGTTTTGTCCAGATAAACATTGTATCTTTTTTCTTCTTGATCACTAGTTTTCACCCTTTTGATTCTGATATGCATTTCTGTAATTTTCATTAATGATTTTTTTCTGCTTGGGATTTGTTGAGAATCTTGAGTCTGTGTGTTTATGGTGTTCATCAAACTTGAAAAAAATTTCAGTCATTATTTCTTGAAAATTTTTTTTCTTGGAGTTCCCTTTGTGGCTTAGCGGTAACTAATATCCATGAGGATGCTGGTTTGATCCCTGGCCTCACTAGTGGGTCAGGGATCTGGTGTTGCTGTGAACAGTGGTGTAGGTCGCAGACATGGCTCAGATCGTGAGTTGCTGTGGCTGTGGTGTAGGCCAGCGGCTACAGCTCTGATTTGACCCCTAGCCTTGGAACTTGCATATGCCGAGGTTATGGCCCAAAAAAAAAATTTTTTTTTTCCTGTTCTCTGGTCCCCCCTTCCCCCTTTTCCAAAGACCCTACTGAGGAGTTCAGGCTGCTTGTTCTTGTCTCACAGCTCACTGAAGTGCTTTTTTTTTTGTTTTGTTCATCTTTTTCCCTCCGGTTTTCATATTAGATGGTTTATATCACTATATCTTTAAGTGTCTTTTTCTTTTTCCCTGTAATGTCCAATTTACTTTTAACCTCATCCAGTATATTTCTGATTTCAGACTCTATGTTTTTCATCCCTAAAAGTTTGATTTGGGTCCTTTTTTTGTAGCTTCCATTTAATTTTTTTTTTTAGTAACGATTTTTATTTTTTCCATTATAGCTAGTTTACAGTGTTCTGTCAATTTCTACTGTACAGCAAAGTGACCCAGTCACACATAGATATATACATTCTTTTTTTTCACATTATCCTTCATCCTGCTCCATCGTAAGTGACTAGACATAGTTCCCAGTGCTAGATCTCATTGCTTATCCATTCCAAAGGCAATAGTTTGCATCTATTAACCCCGGTCCCCCCCCCACCCCCCGTGTAGCTTCCATTTAGTTTCTCACCATCCTCATGCTTTGCTGTACTTTTTGAACACATGGAGTATATTTATAGCAGGTGTTTTCTGTCTTTGTCTAGGGATTGTTTTTTCTGTATCATTCCTTGTTCTGTTTCTATTGATTGATTTCTGTTTATGTAGGTCAAAAATCCCCACATCTTTGCCATTCTCCCTGCTTCTGCTTGTCACAAGTGTTTCTAATGGCACCAGTACAAGGACATTTTAATGACTCTTTCAATTATAAATTAAAAATCTATTGTACTTTTAGCATCGAGGAAGTCGAGTTTGTTTTTCACATACCGCAGGTAATTTGAGGGACTCATTCTAATTTGAAGGCCAAAAAGGGCAAGGAAATTATGTAAAAAGAAGGGTTTAGAACTTACTTTCTTAAACTGTGTAATGAGAAACATACACAGGTTTTTTTTTTTTAAAGAAGTCACTATGATGTGATGTTGACATTGAATTTTACATGTCCCTATTAAGATGCTGCTTCCAACAGTATCATTCAAATGTTAGAATCCACTTTAAGAATGTGAGGTTTTTGAAAATTCAAGCTTGGGTCCAACCCTTACCCCTGTCATTTGTAATTTGGACGAGATTCCTGGCCTCTGAATTTCTCTGTGTAGAATGAGCATTGAGTGGAATTGAAGAATGACACTGCCCTTGACTGTTACACTTTTTTTTTTTTTTTTGTCTTTTTTGCTATTTCTTGGGCTGCTCCTGTGGCATATGGAGGTTCCCAGGCTAGGGGTCTAATCGGAGCTGTGGCCGCCAGCCTACGCCAGAGCCACAGCAACGCAGGATCCGAGCCGCGTCTTCGACCTACACCACAGCTCACGGCAACACCAGATCCTTAACCCACTGAGTGAGGTCAGGGATCGAACCCGCATCCTCATGGATCCTAGTCGGATTCGTTAACCACTGCGCCACGACGGGAACTCCCGACTGTTACACTTTTAATTAGTCCATTTGTGGTTTGTGTGGCTTTTAGCCCAGGCATTTAGACAGAAGACTTTTAGTGTTTGGACGGTAGAGAAATGTTTTACTATTGCTAAGAAACAGATTTGAATAATGCACATGTAATGCCTATTTCATCAGGATCTAGGTAGCTGGAGAAGATGCTTAATTCAGTTGGATATTTATTATGCAGAAAGGAATAGTTGCTTTTTAAAACCGACGCTGGATCCAGTTATTGATGGCTGTGTTCATGCAGAAGCTGTAGGTGTAGACAATGAGATGCTTGTTTTATTTCCTGAGAATACCTCTGGGGAAAACCTAGGGGAGTAAATACTGTGTGTGGGTGTCAAAGTGACTCAGCTGTTGGAAGCTGCACCCTGTTCCCCCCTACCCCCGCCCCATTCCCCAGGCTCCCGTCTCTACTGTGTGTTACCGAAAGAGACAGAAGAACAGGACTTAAGGTTGGCTCTTGTCTGCAGTTTAGATTTCTCACCTGAAAAAAATGGAAAAAACACTAACTACCTTGTGATGTTTTTTATGAAAATAAACACGGTTAAGTGTCCACCCTACTTGACAAAATGCTTAGCTCATGCTAGGACCTCAGAAAGTGTCCTGTGTCTGCACCTCTGGCTGGTCTTTCTTAGAACATCAAGTTGGTGTGTTGTTTTGTTTTGTTTTTAATTTTTTGTTTGTTTGGTTTTGGGTTTTGTTTTGTTTCGTTTTTGCTTTTCAGGGCTGCGCACGTGGTATATGGAACTTCCCAGGCTAGGTGTTGAATCAGAGCTGTAGCCACTGGCCTACATCACAGCCACAGCAATGAGGGATCCAAGGGGCTTCTGCGACCTACACCACAGCTCATGGCAACACCAGATCCTTAACCCACTGAGTGAGGTCAGGGATCGAACCCGCATCCTCATGGATCCTAGTCGGATTTGTTAATTGCTGAGCCTCGAAGGGAACTTCAAGTTGGTTATGTATATCTCCATCAGTGCAGTTGGTTTTATGGGCACAGTTGAGGATTCTAATGTATTTGAGTTTTGTATCGGCATTTATAAATCTGATTTTTGACCTCTTGTGCGTGTGGGTAGTGTTTAAGATCCGCTGAAATTGAATTTTCTTAGAATATAAAAAACACTTTTTTTCTGTGAAACTAGGGCCCTCATGAAGCAGAGTATACTTGTGCTAATCGGATTGCTGTTACAGTCCACAGCGCTCCTATGCATTTTGGCTGTATGTAGCTAGGCTAGGGCCGCTGTAACAGCATTCCCTAGGCCAGATGGTGTAAACAACAGAAATGGGTTTTCTCATCCTTCTGGAGACCAGAAGTCCAAAATCCAGGTGCTGACAGGGTTGGTTTCTCTTGAAGCCTCTCAGCTTGGTGTGCAGACAGCCGCCTTCTTGCTGTGTCCTCACTTAGTCCCTCCCTGGTACCTCTTCCTTTTCTTAGAGGGACACCAATCCTACCTGATCAGGTCCCCCATCTTTATGCCCTCATTTAACCTTAGTTACCTCCTTAAAGGCCCTAATCTTCAAATATGGTCACGTTGGGGGTTAGGGCTTTGTATATGAATCTGGCGGGAGGTACACACAGTTCAGGTCATAACAGCAGCTCTCTGTCTTGGCTTTGGAAGGCTCACAGCAGAAGCAGAGGAGGTATCGCTGTTTTGTTGAGTCAGTTTGTAGCCTTTTTATCATCCTGCCCCTTCAGTGGCTAGCAAGTCCTCACATTCTTATTTTCTCATCTTTACTTTTTTTCATCACTTATGTGTTTGTACTGTGGCAGCTTTCACACTTCTTTTTTTTGACCATGCCCCACAGACAAATAAATTTATTTATTTATTTATTTATTTTTTATCTTTTCATCTTTTAGGGCTGCACCTGTGGCATATGGAGGTTCCCAGGCCAGGGGTCCAATCAGAACTGTGGCCGCCAGCCTACACCACAGCCACAGCAATGCTGTGTATAACTCTATAAAGACTTCACAAGTTAGTAGTCGCCCACATAAAGTGGCATGTGTTCTATTTTCACTTTCATTAAAAAAAAAAAGATGGAGTTCCCATTGTGGCTCAGTGGTTAAGCGAACCCAGTTAGTATCCATGAGGACATGGGTTTGATCCCTGGCCTCACTCAGTGGGTTAAGGATCTGGTGTTGCCGTTGCTGTGAGCTGTGATGTAGCTCGCAGACACAGCTCTGATCCCACGTTGCTGTGGCTGTGGTGTAGGCTGGTGGCCACAGTTCTAATTGGACCCCTGGCCTGGGAACCTATATATGCCACAGGTGCGGCCCTAAGAGACAAAAAGATAAAAAACAAACAAACAAACAAAACCCACACAAAAACCAATGATTTTTCTGGTGGGCTACATCGTGTAGCTGAAAAACATGGCTACTGTGTGGGTTCAGAGCTTTGATGAGTGATAGAGGTTAAGGGACTTTCCTTTTTAGTCCTTTGAGGTCACGGGTGTGCAGTCAGCTTGCACTGATGGACAGTATTTTTGAAACCCATCATAAGACTTCCCTGCAGAGGAGATTGGAGTTCAGAAAATTTCCCTGCCATTTGGCAACTTCTGTAGGGAGGAGAGGACAGGCGGATGGGAACGTTCCGTCATGGTGATTGTCTTTGCAGGGTGAGCCACTCAGCTGTGTCAGCACATGGTGAGGGGGGAGCTTGTAATGAAACCTAACTGCGGCTTGGTGATGGATTTTGCATGCGTGCATATTTTCTCTCTCAAGGTGTGAGCTTAGCTCTGTTCTAGAATGAGTTTCTCCTATTCTGAGGCTCCTCCCCAGTAGGTAGAAGGAATTTTTAAAGGATAAAAGCCTAGTGTTTGGATGACATGGTCTCATGTCTTGATTCCACATAGTAGACTTTGTGGAGGCTCGGTTGGCATGGGTTTCTTGGCATCTGCTTAGCAGGTGAAGAAGACGCACCTGGTTTAGCAGCTAACTCCTGGCCCCATGAGCTTAGGAACAGGACCCATGAAAACCTGTCTTGTGGCATCCCAGAAGGTGCACTCAGGAAAATGAGATGGCAGGGAGAGTGCACTCTGTGTGCAAGCACAAAGTAGCATTTTGTTTGTTTGGTTTGGTTTTTTAGGGCCACACCTGTGACATATGGAGGTTCCCCGGCTAGGGGTCCAACGGAGCTGACGCTGCCAGCCTACACCACAGCCACAGCAATGTAGGATCCGAGCCACATCTGTGACCTATACCACAGTTCACAGCAACGCTGGATCCTTAACCCACTGAGTGAGGCCAAGGATTGAACCTATATCCTCATGGGTACTAGTTGTATTTGTTCCTGCTGCGCCACGATGGGAACTCCCCAAAGCAGCATTTTGAGTATCCATCCCTAGGAAGTACTGGACCTAAAGGATCATGTAAATGTTATTAAAATCAAAATGTAGCTTCTTAGGGGAGGACCCCAGGGCACCTGAGGGTTATAGAGACTGAGTTCACCCCTGGTTCACCCTTCCTTCGATACACATGACCTTGGAGAAGATGTTTGCACCCCCTTTCCTCACTCAGCCTCCATTGCATGTCAGTGAGGCCAAGCCTGGAACAGAAAGGCCACAGGGCCATCCGCTCCCCCTCAGTTCTTCCTCATCCTCCAGGTCTTTTTTCTTTTTCTTTTTTCAGTCAATTAGGAAATACATGGAAACTTACAACAAAAGGCAAACGATAGACCATCAGGACAGATACTCCATCTTCCATGCGGTCCTTGCCTTTTTTTTTTTTTTTTAATATTCTGACCAGTTGGTTTTATTATGATGGGTAATAAAGGATGAGGATCGAGAAAGAGAAAACCTTAAAGTGCCAGAGAAGAGTGGAGAGCTGGCAGCCTCAAGGAGTCGGTGATAAATTGATCAATCTAAGAAAGAACTGGAAATTTTGATTTGAGCCAACTTTGAGGATTATCATCCAGGAAGAGCAGCTCAGAAAGCTCTGAAAACTATGTCCTCCATTAGAAGTTGAGACCGTTTATACAATTTTCTTTGAGACAGAGGGCTCCGCGTCAAACAACATGTTAATGAATTTATGTAATTCGGATCTAAGTGGCATCCTGGTGGGTCATGTGACTGCTAAGAAGATGAAGAGGGAATGTTCCCTTTAAGGAGCTGCCTTGTTGGTGCTAGGAGAAGGCTGCTCTTGGTGGTGGAGCAGGTGTTCCTGCCGATTGTGGGGGGTCTGGTCGATGCCTCATGCAGATACACATGCTCACTGGGGGCGGGGGGCAGAGGGCAGAGAAAAATTTTTTTGTTTATGTTTTTCCTTGCCTTGCCATAAAATAGGAATTTTATTTCACACTGGCTCCTATGGCCCCAAGACTCTCTCCTGAGACAAAATGTGTGATGGGCTCTCCTGTTTCCCAAAGACGCCATTGCTGACCTGAGACATTCAGGGGGTGTTCTGGTGACTAACACCTACCTAGCTGCCACCCGAGGACACTGAATGGCAGAGGAGATTTAAGACAGAGGCTGGTATTTTAAGAGTTCCCATTGTGGCTCGGCGGGTTAAGAACCCGACTGGTATCCATGAGGATTTGAGTTGGATCCCTGGCCTTGCTCAGTGTGTGTTAAGGATCCGGTGTTGCTGCGAGCTGTGGTGTAGGTTGCAGATGTGGCTCAGATCCTGCATTGCTCTGGCTGTGGTTTAGGGGGGCAGCTGTAGCTCTGATTAGACCCCTAGCCCGGAACTTCCATATGCTGTGGGCGCAGCCCTAAAAAGACAAAAAAAAAAAAAAAAAGTGGAGGTGATAAATTAGATAATTAGATGGGTATCAGCCGTGTCAGCACTGAAGATGAGGGGCCAGGCAGATTGTGCATCCTCCCTTCACATTGAAGATGTTTGGAAGCCTCCAGAGAGCCTGGAAACAGGTGGATGGAGGGAGACTGTTGTTTCAAAACGATCTTGCCGTTTAGGGAGCCTGAAGGGCCAGGGGCTTCCTGACAGGCAGGGGCCTCTAGGTGGGTGGGAAGTAGATAGAGATCGTGACCACTCGCCCCAAGGGGGCTGCTTCTTGGACTTAAGATCCTGAAAGAGCAAAACAAGGGAGATGGGACTGATGGCTAGATAGCAGGGCAGAGTCACTAGTTGTTATAGACTGGGTGGCACCCGCCACCTCCAATTCAAGGCTCAAAGCCCTAACGCTCCAGTGTGATGACATTAGGAGGAGGCGGAACCTCTGGGAGGTAATTAGATTGAGATGAGCTCCTGAGGGTAGGGCTGCCGATGGAATTTGCATCCTTATCAGAAGGATGCGAAGTCTGCTTCAGTGAAACCAAAGGACTTTGCTTTGGCGATGCCATTCCAGAGTGGTAATCCAAGCCACCACAGTGACAACACTGGATCCCTAACCCACTGAGCCACCAGGGAACTCCAGTACCATCATTGGAAGCTCTCATCTTTTTCTTTATAAAGTATTCTCCTAGATTCTTCTTTTTGCTCTTTCCCAGACTGCTCAGCAGAACAGCGCTCCTAGTACATACAGGTGTACTCCATAGCCACCCCCATCTGCAGGTCCAGGGGGAGTTCTCTGGCATTCTTATGCTTCAGGTATGTGTAAGATCTGCAGCACGTGTGTTCACACTGTGGGGAGAGGAAGGTCCAGGTTAGCACAGAGACCTGCCCTCTGGGTTGGCAGTGTGTGTGGCTCTGCAGTTTGTTAGGGCTCTCAGGTTGGCTCTATCATTCTGCACTTCGGCTACATGGCTTGACATTAGACCAAGTATTCATCTCCCCCTTCCCATCTGGGAAACCTGGCCCTCCTGGCCAGCCCTTTACCTATTTCTACTCTAGGCATATTCAATGCACACATGCCTCTCCTTGTCCAGGACAGCACTTGCTTAAGTCTTGGACTTGGTCAAACCTCTGTCATGTCACCAGGAGCTGGCACAGTGCCCATGCCAAGGTGCCTGTCATCCAGTGGGGAGGCCTAGGAGGCTGCTTGGGAGGAAATAATAGCAACTAAAAGGTCTTGGCTTCTTGGTAACACTGTTGTTTAATGCTTCATTCATAGGCTGATGGTTTTCTTAGTTGCCTTGGAAAGAAATTAACTTAGTAGCTACTTTTTTTTTTCTTTTTCTTTTTGGGGCTGCAGGTGTGGCATATGGAGGTTCTCAGGCTAGGGATCAAATCCGAGCTGTAGCCACCAACGTATACCACAGCCACAGCAACACCAGATCTGAGCTGCGTCTTCGACCTACATCACAGCTCATGGCAATGCCAGATCCTTAACCCACTGCGTAAGGCCAGGGATCGAACCTGCATCCTCATGGATGCTAGTCAGATTTGTTTCCACTGAGCCACGACAGGAACTCCTGAGTAGCTACTTTTTAATGCACCTGTGGCTTGGGGGTTTTTTGGCCTCACCCATGTGGAAGTTACAGGGCTAGGGTTGAACCCGCCCACAGCAGTGACTTGAACCACAGCAGTGACAATGCTGGGTCCTTAACCTGCTGAGCCACCAGGAAACTCCTCCCCTGTGGTTTTAGCATGTACAATAAAACCTCTTTTTCTATATGTTCTTAAGGGATTCTGTTGTAAAAGATATGAAGTACAGATTTGTAAACCTGGAAGTTTCCTTCAAGGTCCTCAGGCTGCCAGCAGAGGCCCGTCCCCCTGTGAAGCTGGGCTGAGGTCTTCTTTGAGGGACCCCCTTCTCACATGGGATGTTCTGCGAGGCTCTTCAGAATCCGGGAATGGCTTTTGGTTTAAGTACAAATGTTCTGCCAATTGAGGGGAGGTGGCGTTTGCGAGGCCGGCAGGACGCCCACCTCTCTGGGTCCAGGGAGGACTCGGCTGGTCTCCTGACCCATCCGTGTGGCAGAGGGGCAGGTGTTGGCAAAGCCCAGGGCTGGGTGAGGGGACCATGGCCCCAGCGCAGGTGCCTCCCTTGTCAGCTGGCAGACTGTGGCCCAGGATGTGAGGAACCGCAACGTTTCACCATCAGGAATGCAGGACTCCTATTTGGAAAATGAGTTCATCTTCTAGGAATTGTTTTGTCTTTTAATCTCTATGTCTTTGTCTGTTCTCACCCAGGAGCCACGTTAGAGGAAATCACCCAGCACTGGGACTGGCTGGAGCAGAATCTCCTCCATACCTTGTCCGTCTTTGACAATAAAGACGACATCGCCAGCTTCGTCAAAGGGAAAGTGAAGGTGGGTCCCCTGGCCGTGACACTTCTCCCCTCTGCTCTGTCTTTCTTAGCACTTCCGTGGAGCATTCTGGACACTAGAGTGTTTGTTTGTTTTGTTCTTTTGTCTTTTTAGGGCTGCACCTGTGGCATATGGAGGTTCCCAGGCTAAGGGTCAAATTGGAGCTACAGCTGCTGGCCTACATCACAGCCATAGAAATGTGGGATCCGAGTTGTGTCTGGAACTTACACCACAGCTCATGTCAACGCCAGATCCTTAACCCACTGAGCGGGGCCAGGGATTGAACCCATATCCCCATGGATGCTGGTTGGGTTTGTTTCTGCTGAGTTATAATGGGAACTCCCTAGAGTGAATTCTCAATTTTGAAAGGACACAACAAGAGCAGCAGCGCACCCCTTTGGGGCTGAGGATACTTTTGGGATCAGGTAGAAGGCAGTCTCCTGAGTCCAGGCGGAGTGGCAGAGCTGGCTGCTGTCCCATGCTGTCACCTCTGACATGTGGCATCAGTGGGTGGGCACAGCTGCAGTGGGTCCTGTCCAGCTTGTGTGTTACCACTGCAGCCTAATCCAACTTGGTTCTCCGGGTCAGGCTGTGCCGGGGCTTGTGACAGAAATACCCACTTCACAGTTCTTTTTCACATTTCCCGTCTTTTCTTGCTCTCACCTTGGCTGTAGTGGCTCTTCAGTTTATGTGTTTTTCTTCTTAATTGGGAGGAAGGAAACTCATTTCTATTTGCAGTGGCTTTCAGAAATCTTCTTTGGTGGGGGCGGGGGGGCTCCTCCACCCTCTTGGTTTCTGTGCCGGGGGCCTGGAAATTAAACTGATAAGGCAGATGAACAAGTGAGACAGTGTTTATCAGCCTGTGCAGGGCACATACAGGTGGGAGAAATTGTGATGAGTAACTCAAAGGGATGGTTAGGATTTGGAGTTCCTACAGCATCACAATGAGCAGTGCATCAGTAGAGAAGTAACGAGTTAGAGGAGAAGGTGTGTGGGCTTTTCAGGGCGGCCGACCTCAGGACAGTGGATGGAGGAGTGAGACTAATGGGAGGTGAGGTCTACTCCAGTTGGGTTGTCACATAGCTTCCTCTTGGCACCTTGCAAGTTGATCAGAGTCTAGAGCTGTCTCTGGTCATTCCAAGTCTGAGAGCTGCCTTCCTCTTTCTGGCACAGGAGGGGGAGACACCTTTACAAATGGCAGTTTGTGTCCTGTTTTTAGGTCAATAGCAGGGGAGGGCAGGGAATTTTTTTGGCATCTGCTGTTTCTCAAGGGCCTACAGCTCGAAATAATTCTTGTGCAAAGTGGCATGTTTTGGGGTGGCTTATCCTGATCTCCTAGACTTCAAATCAAACCGGCCTTTAACTCCCAGGGTGGCTTCTGTCCTGGAGCAGGGCTGGAAACTGAGGGGTCCAGCTTGTCTGAGGCTAGATGTACCTTTGGGGCCACAGTGTGTGATATGGTTCTCCCTTTGTTCCAGGCAGCTGGGAAGGACCTGGGAACAGGGGTTTTCCTACTCAGTCCTGCCCACGTGGCGATTCTCTGATGCTTTGAAGGAGTCCATCTGCTTCAAGCTGTGCTGTAACCAGACCCAGCAGTCAGGCCAGCATCAGTGGGGCAGCCCTCGTGGCTCTGTCTGCAGCCCTGTCTGCTCTCTATGGAGTCTTGTTAAAAATCCCCTTCACATCTCATGGTGCAGAGCATTTATTATATATTAGATACACTTTTAAAACACTCATCTCTCTTGGAGTTGCCGTCATGGCATAGTGGTTAATGAACCTGACTAGCAACCATGAGAATACGGGTTCAATCCCCAGCCTCACTCAGTGGGTTAAAGATCCAGCATTGCTGTGAGCTGTGGTGTAAGCCAGTGGCTACAGCTCCGATTCGACTCCTAGCCTGGGAACCTCCATATGCCACAGATGTGGCCCTAAGAAGACAATAATAATAATAATAATAATGAATAAAGTAAAATACTCACTTCTCTTAATTATAAGGTTTTTTTTAAATACTCTCATCCGTGCTATATGGAAGTCCCCAGGCCGAGGATTGAATTCAGGCTGCAGCTGTGGCAATGCCAGATCCTTTAACCCACTGTGCCAGGCTGGGGATCAAACCTATGCCTCCGCAGCGACAACTGCTGCAGTTGGATTCTTAACCCACTGCACCATAACAGGAACTCCTAAGTTTTATAATATCTTGCTAAATTAAAATTTGGAAAAGAAAGAAAAACATGAGGAAAATGTACATCATTTGAAATTTCACGAGCCTTCAGATTTACTTTTTAAGCAATTTTATTTTATTTATTATTTTTATTATTTGAGTGTCAGATTCTGGCCTAAGGGTCTTTTTTTGTCCCCCCTTCTTTTTTTTTTTTTTTTTTTTTTTGTCTTTTTGTCTTTTGTCTTTTTTGTTGTTGTTGTTGCTATTTCTTGGGCCGCTCCCGCGGTACATGGAGGTTCCCAGGCTAGGGGTTGAATCGGAGCTGTAGCCACCGGCCTACGCCAGAGCCACAGCAACGCGGGATCCGAGCCGAGTCTGCAACCTACACCACAGCTCACGGCAACGCCGGATCGTTAACCCACTGAGCAAGGGCAGGGACCGAACCCGCAACCTCATGGTTCCTAGTCGGATTCGTTAACCACTGCGCCACGACGGGAACTCCTGTCCCCCCTTCTTATTAGGGCTGCACCTGTGGCACATGGAAGTTCCCAGGCTAGGGGCTTCATCAGAGCTGCAGCTGCCAGCCTACACCACAGCCACAGCAACACCAAATCCGAGCCACATCTGTAACCTACACCACAGCTCCCTTAACCCACTGAGCAGGGCCAGGGATTGTACCTGCATCCTCATGGGTATTACTTGGCTTTGTTACTGCTGAGCCACGACGGGAACTCCTTCCATCTTCTGTATAATAGTTTGCATCTGCTAATCCCAGGCTCCCAATCCACCCACCCCCTCCACCTTGACAACCACCGGTTTGTTTGTTCTCTGTCCATGAGTCTGCTTCTGTTTCATAGATAAATTCATTGTGAAAAGACCAACTTTTAACTCCACCTTGGGTAGTTCTTCGTGGTGGATGCCTTGAGTTCACGCTGAGGCAGTCATTTGACCTCATGTCTCTGGCGGGAAGAGCAAGGGGGGCTTATCAGTTGTGGGAACTGGGGCTCAGAAGTCAGATCCACCCAAGAGCCTTGTGTCTGGTGAGTGGCTGAGAGGGACTGGCCTGGGGCCCCCGGCCTAGCCGGCCTCCCTCCCCCAGGGGCATGTATCTGGGGGGTGGATGGTCCTTTGCACGTGTCTGTCTAAGCAGCACTGGTTCTCCAGGACCTCGTGTGGCCGTCTTTGCCCCTCCTGACCCAGGATGGTCCCCTCTCTGTGTGTCAGGCTCTCATCGCTGAGGAAACAAGCAGCAGGCTGGCCGAGCAGGAGGACGAGCCTGAGAAGTTCCGGGAGGCCCTGGTGAAGTTCGAGGCCAGGTTCAACTTCCCGGAGGCTGAGAAGCTAGTCACCTATTACTCATGCTGCTGCTGGAAGGGCCGGGTGCCCCGGCAAGGCTGGCTGTACCTCAGTGTCCATCACGTGTGCTTCTACTCTTTCTTCCTGGGCAAGGAGCGTGAGTGACAGTCATGGCCTTTCATGGGGGGTAGGGGGAGGAGCAGGACCATGGGATGCTCAGCGTGGTCCTGGATGTGTCACCATGTGGAGGGTTAGACGACAAAAATTTAAATAAGTGGTTGAGATGATAACAGGTGACCCGGGATTAATTTCCAGGTGACCTGTGCACACGATTATATTGTATATATGACTAGCACTAAGGGAGTATGATTTTGTGGGAATTCATTTTTTCTGCCTAAGGAGCCTTTTTGTGTCGCTCCATTCATGTAGCTATGGAAGGGTTTTTGCTACTAGCGCTTTGAAGACAGTGTTGGAACTGCTGGCCCAGTGGTTCTAAAGGGGAAGGACAGCTTGCTCTTTGGGACCCGGGGTGGGGGTGGGGAGGCATTTAAAGAATTCCCAGCCTGAAGGTCATGACTGCTCTTGGGAGAGCGGCAGTCATTCCCAGAAGGGGGTTCCCCACTCAGGTCCCGCTGAGATCCGGGCAGGGTTCACTTCACACACCTGGGTCCACCCACAGTCTTCATTCTGGGCGGTGGAATTCCAGAGGTGAAAAAGGAAAGCCACAGGATCAGTTGTATGTTAAGATTTTAAGTCACTGCCGTTGAAACGTCTTCCAGAACAGAGTGTTTAGGGGGCCCCCACAGGGTGGTGCATATGCAGCCTCTATACTTAAGTGGTTAGGCATATCTTTTTTCCTTCCTGAGTTGATGCTTGTTTTGAGTGGGACCAGTGGTCAGGGCTCCTTTTAACTCTGCCACTGCCCGTGTCCTGCCCTTGGCCATCCCTCGAGGTCCCCGTGCCATCGGCCTGGGTTCTGATGCTCCAGGACACGCAGCCACAGCCTTCCCCACCCTGGAAGGTGCTCTCGCCTCGCCTGCACCATGCCCGCTATCTGCCGTCTGAAATGCTTCTCAGGATTAACCCCTGCCTTTCTTGCCTTCCCCATTCTTACTTCTTAGGAAAATCAAGATCCAGTTCAGATTTTCCCACCTCCACGAAGCCTCCCCTGGTTCCCTTATACTTTTCCTGCATTTGTATCTCGTTCTGAGTCCTGTCCAGCCAGTGGCTGCTTATTTGCTTACATGTCTGCTGTTTTCGTTTAAACGAGCTTCTTTTTTTTTTTTTTTTTGGTTTTTTTTTGTGTTTTTTTTTTTTCTTAGGGTTGCACCTGCGACATATGGAGGTTCCCAGGCTAGGGGTCGAATCGGAGCTGCAGCTGCCGGCCTACACCACAGCCACAGCAATGCTGGATCTGAGCCATGTCTGTGACCTACACCACAGCCCATGGCAACTCCGGCTTCCTGACCCACTGAGAGAAGCGAGGGATGGAACCAGCATTCTCGTGGATACTAGTCAGATTTGTTATCACTGAGCCCCAAAGGGAACTCCCTAAAGAGTTTGTTAAGTGCAGGTCTCTTCCAATAGAGAGAGAGGCTTCATGACTGAGAGCTGTTAGCGTAGAGGGAGTGTGCATGAGTAACAGACTAGAGAAGCAACCAGAAGTAGCTCATGAAGCTTATTCTCACGATTGATGTAGAAATGTCGCCTTTTAAGTTATTACAGCACTGAAGACTTTATTTCAGAATAAATGGAGAGAAATGATAGAAATAATCGTTAATCATCCCCTCCTTTATTTGAAAAGGAAAATGAGTATTTCCTGACACTTGCTGATCATTGTCACTATACCAAATTTTGTTAAGTTGATAAAATCTGGAAAAAAGAAAGGAGCCCTAGTATTTAATGACATTTATTATTTTAAGTTGATATGTCCATCTCTGCTTTGCACTAGCATGCCAGCCTAATGACCTGCCTTTGTTTCTTTTTGTTTCTTTTTTTTTTTTTTTTTGGTTTGTGTTTTGGTGAAACCGATGGCATGTGGAAGATCCTGGGCCAGGGATCACCTGCACCACAGCAGTGACAATGCTGCATCTGTAGCCTGCTGAGCCACCAGGGAACTCTCTGGAAACATTTCTGAGCATAGAATACTTGATTATAAAAGGTACCATATTACTTTTTTTTTTTTTTTTTTTTTCCCGCATCTGCACTTAAGGCATATGGAAGTTACAGGGCTAGGCTTTGAATCAGAGCTGCATTTGAGGTCTGTGCCACAGCCACACCAGATCTGAGCCACATCAGTAACCTGTGCCACAGCTTACGGTAGTACTGGATCGTTAACCCACTGAGCGCAGCCAGGGATGGATGGAATGCTCATCCTCATAGAAATAATGTCAGGTCCTTAACCCACTGAACCACAAAGGGAACTCCTCGTATTTCTTTATAAAGGGTTCCATAGAAATTACTTGTACTCTGTTTTCTAAGATTTAAACAATGGCCACTTGACAGTCTAAATGTTAGGTCTGTTCCTCTACCCCAGATCATGGGTCCTCTTTTGTCCTCCTTTTTTTCATAGCTTATGTCAGAAATGCTGCTTCTGAGCCCAGAATTTGTGTGGATTGAGAAACTTCTAGAACTTTTGCAAATATTTAAGTCGAAATGTTTTATTGGGGAAAGTTTTCATGTTGTTGACTTGGTATTTCAGAATGTTGTCCCTCTTATAACTTGGGAAGTTTTGCTTAAATCTTTATGATAATTATTAGTACATGAGTTGGGTTCTACCTTACTGTGCTGTGCTTCCTCTTTCCTGCTCTGGTTGAAAAGGTAGTTGCATTTCAGCTGCAGGAAAAGCTTTGTACTCTGGCTGTTGCTGCTGCACTCAAGTTTGGGTTCCGCATTAGGGTAAAATCTGTATTTACCCTTTTTTGGGGGGGGGGCTTTTTTAGGGCCATACCCTTGGCATATGGAGGTTCCCAGGCTAGGGGTCAAGTCGGAGCTGCAGCAGCCGGCCTACACCACAGCCACAGCAACGCAGGATCTGAGCTGCGTCTGTGACCTACAACCCAGCTCACAGAAATGCCTGAACCTTAACCCACTGAGCAAGGCCAGGGATCGAACTGGCATCCTCATGGATGCTAGGCTGATTCGTTTCCACTGAGCCATGACAGGAATTCCTACCCTTTCTTTTTTCTTTCTAGTTAAACTTGTAGTCCCTTGGGTTGATATCCAGAAGTTGGAACGGACATCCAACGTCTTCCTGACGGATACCATCCGCATCACCACGCAGAATAAGGAGCGGGATTTCTCCATGTTTCTGAACCTCGATGAGGTGTTCAAGATCATGGAGCAGCTGGCTGATGTGACTCTAAGAAGGCTGCTGGACAACGAGGGCTTTGACCTGGACCCGGATCTTCAGGAGCCGAGCCAGATCACCAAGAGGTAGGACTCTCCGTCCCCAGGGGTCCCTCACCTCACAAGGGACCATAGCCTCTGTGTCACCATCATGGACACGTGCTTTGTTAGCTTTGTACCACAGTTAAATTTCTCTCGTGGCATAGTCCAGATTTTCCTCTGTCCTTACTCATGACAGATAATAATTGGGAGTGATTTCTTCATGACTTTTTTTTTTTTTTTTTTTTTTTTTTTGTCTTTTAGGGCCACACCCACAGCATATGGAAGTTCCCAGGCTAGGGGTCGAATCTGAGCTGTAGCTTTCAGCCTACACCACAGCCACAGCAATTGGGGATTTGAGCTGCGTCTGTGACCTACACCACAGCTCACAGCAATGCAGAATCCTTAACCCACTGAGTGAGGCCAGGGATCAAACCTGCGTCCTCATGGATGCTAGTCAGATTCGTTTCTGCTGAGCCACGATGGGAACTCCAATTTATTCATTTCCTTATGCAGTATGCTTTGATTCCTGGATTCAATTTCTCCCTTTTTTCAGATATTATATCAAAATTAATTTGCATAAAAATACATCTTGAAACTATAATACAAGTAGCCACATGATAGAATTCTATGCTGCACAGGGCTTTATTAGTATACATTAAGAAATGTTGTTTTTTTCACATTACATTACTTTGGAGAAGTACAGCTGAATTTACTTTGGTTAATTTTGACAAATTGGAGAACTGTGCCTTACTAATAGTGTAAATCAGCATTCTTTGTTATTGGTTTTCCCCAGATTGATACTGGTCACAGGGACTTAGGAGGTAGTTGCTTGAATTATTTGTCACTTAAAAGAAGTTCGAATTGGGAGTTCCCTTCATAGCTTAGCAGTTAATGAACCCGACTAGGATCCATGAGGATGTGGGTTCGATCCCTGGGCTTGATCAGTGGGTTAAGGATCCAGCGTTGCTATGAGCTGTGGTGTAGGTTGCGACATGGCTCAGATCCCATGTTGCTGTGGCTGTGGTGTAGGCTGTAGCTCCGACTCGACCCCTAGTCTGGGAACCTCCATATGCCATGGGTGCGGCCATAAAGAAAAAAAAAGTTCAGCTTTATTATCTACAATTCAGACTGTGGTGTTTGAGCTTGACTGTGTGATTTCTGGCCCCAAAGTTCAAACTGAATAACCGCAGAGACAGTACCTTTGTAAAAGTGCACCTATGTATCCTTTGAAAAACAAGTTACCCATAAAGTGCTGTCCTGGTGGATGTTTTCGATGTAGTTACAGAATCACCATTACCATCTGAATACTACTAGTCATTAAAAATTTTTTTATTGCAGTAAAATATATATAACACAAAATTTGCCGTCTTAACCATTTTTATATTTCAACCTTTTTAAAAAAGTGAAAGATTCTTTAAATTCTATAATGCTTTAGAGTTTTCAAAAGTATCACACACATGATTTCATCTAATTCCATAATAACCCTTTTTTTAAAATACTTCACTCCTGTTTTACCCCTTCCCCTTCCCTCTCCCCATTGGTGACCACTAGCTTATTCTCTGTGTCTGTGAGTTGGCTTCTTTTTTGTCTTATTCACTAGTTGGTTGTATTTTTTAGTTTCCGCTTATAAGTGATATCATACAGTATTTGTCTTTCTTGGTCTGACTTATTTCACTTAGCAAAATGCCTTTCAAATCCATCCACGTTGCTGCAAATGGCAACATTTCATTCTTTTTTATGGCTGAATAGTATTCTATTGCGCACGTGCGCGTGTGTGTGTGTGTCACATCTTCTTTATCCATTCATCTGTTTTTTTCTATACCTTGGCAGTTGTAGTGCTGCTATGAAGATGGGGGTGCATGTAACCTTTTCAATTTAGTGTTTCCAGTTTTTGTTTTTTGTTTTTTGTTTTTCAGATATATGCTTAGGGGTGAACTTGCTGGGTCATAAGGTAGTTCTCTTTTTAGTTTTTCAGGAATCTTCATACTGTTTTCTGTAGTGGCTGCACCAATTTATATTCCCACCAATTTATATGTACAGGTGTTTCCTTTTCTCCACATCCTCGCCAACATTTGTTATCTGTGTTCTTTTTGATGATGGCCATTCTGACATATGTGAGTGATATCTCATTGTGGTTTTGATTGGCATTTTCCTGATGATGAGCAATCATCTTAACCATTTTTTTTTTTTTTCTGACCTCATCCTGGGTATACAGAGGTTTCCGGGCCAGGGATTGAACCTGTGCCACAGCAGCGACCTGAGCCGTTGCAGTGACAACACCGGATCCTTAACCTGCTGTGCCACAGGGAACTCTTTAACCATTTTTAAGCATATGGTTCAGTGGTATTAAGTACATTCATGGTGTTGTATAACCATTACCACCATCTATCTCTTGGGCTCTTAACATCTTTCAAAACTGCAACTCTGTCCCCATTAAACTCTGACTCCCCACTCCTCCCCCAGCCCCTGGCACCCACCCTTCTACTTTGCGTTTCTACAACTGACCCGTCTCAGCGCCTCATATAAGTGAAATCATAGAACATTTGTTTTTCTTTTGTGACTGGCTTATTTTGCTTAGTCTCATGACCTTAAGATTCATCCACATCGTAGCCTGTGTCAGGATTTCCCTCCCTTTGAAGACCGACTAATATTTCATTGTATGTGTATACTGCATTTTACTTACCTGTTTATCCATCAGTGGACACCAAGTTCCATCTGCTTTTGGCTGCTGTGAACCTGGGTGTGTAAATATTTCTTCAAGATTCTGCTTTCAGTTCTTTTGGACACATGCCCAGAAGTAGAACTGCTAGATCATATGATAATTCTAGCTTAATGTTTTGGGAACCACTAGGCATTACAGTTTTCTAAAATTATTCATGTATTTTAACATTTCTATTATTCCTTTAACACATGTACTGTCTTCTCTGAACATTTAGGGGAATATGTATATTTCTAATAAGTGGTCCCCGAATAGAGTGTCGGGAATTTTCATGTATTCAGAAAGGATTCAAAGACCCCTCCTCTTGTGTGCATACATTTTATCTTTATTTTATTTTATTTTAGGGCTGCATCTGTGGCATATGGAGGTTCCCAGGCTAGGGGTCTAATCGGACCTGTAGCTGCTGGCCTACACCACAGCCACAGCAATGCCATATCCGAGCTGCATCTGCAACCTATACCACAGCTCACAGCAGCACTGGATCCTTAACCCACTGAGCGAGGCCAGGGATCAAACCTGCGTCTTCATGGATGCCAGTCAGATTCTTTTCCACTGAGCCACAACAGGAACTCCCATACATTTTAAATTGTTCATGTATAGTCACAAGTAAGGCAAAAATTAAAACCCAGTGCTCTGATTTGTGGGTAAAATTCCAGTGAATTTCATTTGGTTTTGCATCACATCTGATAATCTGATAATTCCTTTAAGCCGGTAGGAGGTGGGCGCTGCTCGCCATTCTTATTAAAGGGGACACTGAGGCCAGCACTGTCCTTTGGTCTCCTGACCCCCGGTCCCCAGCCCCTCCAGGTACCTTCTGGCCCCAGGCTTCCTATAACTGTCTCCGATTCCATCTTAGGGACCAGAAGACAACCCAATCCAGTGGGAGCCCCTGTTTCCATATTTCTTCAAGTATCTCTATGTAGTTTGATACCTGAGTACTTTTGAAACAAGAGGGAAGGAGACAGGGCACCACCTTAGAAATGCGCTAGCCAGAGTTCGCATCGTGGTGCAACGGAAACGAATCCGACTAGGAACCATAAGGTTGCAGGTTCGATCCCTGGCCTTGCTTAGTGGCTTAAGGATCTGGTGTTGCTGTGAGCCATGGTGTAGGTTGCAGACACAGCTTGGACCTGGCGTTTCTGTGGCTGTGGCTGTGGCCAGCAGCTGTATCTCTGATTAGACTCCTAGCCTGGGGACCTGCATATGCTGCAGGTGCGGCCCTAAAAAAGGCAAAAAAAAAAAAAAAGAGAGAGAGAGAGATAGCCATTGAGGACACAACATGAACTCACTGAACCCAGCTAGGTCCAGGATGGTGGAAGATTTCACTTCCAGTGGATGGTGAGCCTCATTCTGAGCTAATTGTAACACATTAGCAGCTAAGCGACAGGCCCATAGGCACCATGACAGTTCGCATGCTGACCATAAAAGGGCAAAAAGTGGGCAGTGGCCCAGTTCCAGGAAATCCCCACCCCTCTCCCTAAATAGTTGGAATAATTCTCCCACTCATTAGCCTATGAAATTAGCCAGCCCATAATCACTCACGGTCACATATTTCAGGGTGTTATCTTTCTCTTTGAGACGGATCTCGGTCTGTCCATAGAGTATGTATCTTCCAGGCTGTTCTCCCCTTCTTACAAGGGCTATGCTCTGTCTCAATAAATCTCCTTCTTACCTATCACTTTGCCTCTTGCTGAATTCCTTCTATACTGAGACATAAGAACCTGAACTTCAGTAAGTCCTGAGACCAGGTGTGTGACTTTGATTAAAACACAGTGGGTTCAGAATTCCCTTGTGGCGCAGCAGGTGAAGGATCGGGCATTGTCACTGTAGCTGTTCGGGTCACTGCTGTGGCACAGGTACCATCATCCCTGACCCAGGAACTTCCAAATGCCATAGGTGTGGCCCCAAACAATACAAAACAGTGGGTTCAAGTCCCAATCTGAGTTCTGCGGTTTCACTTTTAGTCCAGCTTACAAAGATCTGTCAGAAAGGAAGAAACACGTCTCAGGTGTGTACACTGTTTCAAGGGCTCCTGTGAGTCACCACTGCAAGTGTGCACTTCTCTCACATGTTTGCATACAGATGTGTGGGTGTGGGAGTCCGAAGCTCGTGGTTTTTGGAAGCTCAGAGCTTATGTGTGCTGGTCAGGCCTGTGACCTTGGGATCTCAGAGGATCCTTCGCACATTTCCCAATGTTCCATCACAGCTCTATGTCCAGATGTGGCTTTTTTTTTTGGTCTTTTTGTCTTTTTCAGGGCCACACCTGCGGCACATGGAGGTTCCCAGGCTAGGGGTCCAATCGGAGCTGTGGCTGCCAGCCTACGCCAGAGCCCCAGCAATGCAGGATCCGAGCTGCATCTGCAACCTACACCCCAGCTCACAGCAATGCTGGATCAACCTACTGAGCAAGGCCAGGGATTGAGCCCATATCCTCATAGATGCTAGCTGGGTTTGTTAGCCATTGAGCCACGATGGGAACTCCCAGATGTGGCATTTTTAATTTGGAATAGAAATGAGGAAAGAAGAAGAAGGTGTGAGGTCTGTAGCCCTTCAGACCTGTTGGGAAAACCACCAAGAAGACTCCTTGGTGCTGGGAGTCTTCCAGAAACAGGTGAATTCCACAGGGCTGTCCCTTCCCGCCCCCTCTGCCCAGCCCTGGAAACTTGCAGCAAGGGGAGCAGAGAAAGTGCAAAAAGGACCCCAGTGATGGCCGGTGGTGGGGCCGCCTGGCCCCTGGGTGCCGTGGGGCCCCTGGACAGATGGCAGAGTCCTGGTCCATGGTGTGTTTTGCTGGTCGCTGTGCTTTGAATGACTTCCTGCAAAAGTGAAAGGCATGCCATTCTTGCCAGCATTCTTCCTGGCCGGTTCTCGCTTGCAGCTTTTCGTCATGGAGACGCAGGCCTGAGGCCATAAACAGGTAATGACTCAGTCCACTTGATATCCTGCCAGGACAGCCCAGGTTGAAAGCAGAGGAAAACAGCCTCTCTGTGCCGAGGGCACAGTCACAAGGGCTGATTGCCCCCTTTTGTGGAGGTATTTTTACTTTTCTTCCCAGATAACAGCTTTAGGAAGGTGCCCTTGTGGTCTGATTATGGACTAGTTATGACTGCCACATCGCTCCTTTCCCCGGGGACTTAGGGGTGCAGAGTGAGGCCAGACTTCTTGGAGGGAGCAGGGAGGATGGAATGGGGCACTGTCACCCTGATCCAGCAGTCTGCCGAAGACTGGCAGGGCTCCCCAGAGGATGGCCTGGACCAGTGTCCATTGCAGCTACAAAATCCGGGAAGGGGGAGCTCCCGTCATGACTCAGTGGGTTAAGAACCTGCCTGGTATCCTTGAGGAAGTGGGTTTGATCCCTGGCCTCATCAGGTTAGGGATCTGGTGTTGCCCTGAGCTGTGGCGTAGGTCACAGATGCAGCTTGGATGCTGCGTTGCTGTGGTGTAGGCCAGCGGCTGTAGCTCCAATTTGACCCCTAGCCTGGGAACCTCCATATGCTGTGAGTGTGGCCCCAAAAATGAAAAAAAAGTATCGGGGAGGGCAGGGGGGGCCAAGGCCTGGGGCGGGGGGTTGGGGGCTTCCTGGAGGGAAAATGGAGGGAAGGAACAAGGGGAAAGAAAGGCCTTGACACTTCAACCCGAAAATACCGATTCTGAAGTTGGGAGAGATGGAGTGAGAGTATATAGCCTTCGGTTTTAGTGGGGCACCATTAGAGAGGTAATGGGCTTCACTGAGTTGAAATTACATGATATCCTCATTAGAATTTATTTCCACTGGCTGGGAACGCTCACTTAATGTGGTGCATAAACAGGCTCTGTTTCCCCTCTGGTCAGTATCTGACCGTGTGCCGGGGCTGATGACCTCGAGTGACCCCCCGTGGTCTGGCTGACTCTCCACTGTCCCGGCTGGCTTTGCAGAACTTCTGGGGCCTCTCCCTGCCCAGATTCACCTCCTTTTCTGCTTTTCTCCTTGCACCTTCATAGGCTCCGGGATGTGATATTCTCGACTTTGCCTCCTGATTCCAGCTCAGAGTCCTCCTGGCCTTGTATAGCCCCGAGGAGCTAGCCCATCGACCATGGGAGGCCCACATCTCCGTCTTGGCAGGGCCCCCACTGCTTCAGGCCTGGTGGGGGTGCCACCTGTCTCTGGGGAAGGACGGAGAGCAGAGGATGGAGGCGGGAGCCTTTGCTCGGGTGGAAGAGCCTCTGAGATGCCCAGGGTTGTTGAGTGCTGGTCTGTCGGGGTCCTGGAGATGGATTTTCAAAGGAGACGGGGGACTGCCAGCTGAGCCCGCCTTCACACCACACCCCTTGTCTGCGGCCCGGGCTGGCCTCATGTCCCTAGAGGTCCTGGGCTGCTGCACATTCTGCGTAAGATGCCGCGTGGCAGCGTCATCCTTCATTTCCTTAGTACTCCTGGGGGGTCACAGGGGAAAGAGGTTTGTGTAAACACACTTCTGAGGAAGGCAGTGCTCTATGCATACGTGGGCGGACGCTGATGCCCTCTGAGTGTGAGGTCGTGACCCAGGCCTGGTTATCTGTATGTAGGAAAAGTGGAGGTATTTACTGAGCATTGGAGGGTCAGAAAGGCCAGTGGTGATCAGTGGAATTGTCTCTGATGTTGTTCCCAGAGAGCAGGTGACATGTAATATATTTAGCATCAAAACAACCTGTTGCTGGGAAACAGACGTCAATGCTGGGGGTGGGGGGTGGGGCTCCCAAGGGGCTTGTGTGTCCTCTCAAGTCTTCAAATCTTCATCTCAGTTTCCTTAGAACATGAAGCATCGTTTATGACTCATATTTAAAGGCAGAATTGGTTAATTTTTTAATATTTTTTTTTATTTTTAGGGCCACACCCGCGACATATGGAGGTTCCCAGGCTAGGAGTCTAATTGGAACTCCAGCTGCCAGCCTATGCCACAGGCACAGTAATGCCAGATCCGAGCTGAGTCTGCAGCCTACACCACAGCTCATGGCAACTCCGGATCCTTAACCCACTGAGCGAGGCTAGGGATCGAACCTGCATCCTCATGGATCCTAGTCAGGTTCGTTAACCGCTGAGCTACAAAGAGAGCTCCTAAAGGCAGGATTGGAAGAGAGCTTTCTGTAGGAGGCAGGAAGGTAATTTAGGAAAGTGCCACGTGCTGCTTTTCTTTTTGGTGACCTGAGGTCACAGGTCTGGCTGCTGAGTGTGGGAAAGACAGCCCTCCACAGTGAAGGGAGAACGGCCCAGAAAGGAGAATGGAGACTTGGTGGCTCACCCCAGCTGCACCGAAGCCACAGGGCAGGGGGTGGCGCCGAGCTGGCAGCCGAGGCAGCAGGTGCCCTGAACAGAAAATTGTTCTTCATCTGCCTCATATAACTCCACGCCTGATTCTTAATTTGAAGGGTTTGGGCATAACGTAAATAGAAGTCCTCCCACCCGCCCTGCAGCTCCACCCAAGCTGCTATGATGGTGTTACTTGCCACCTCGGCTTCACTACCGTCTCCCCTGGTGACAAGGAAGGACAGGACAACAGCTCGATTAAGCAGTGGCTGGAGCCACACCTGTGAGATGTACACAGGGAGAAAGGCTGGCCTTGCTGCCATGAAGCCAGTGTGGCTGCATCCTTGGGGGACGAGGATATAAGTTTTGCAGTGGACATGTGTTGTGTATAGTCAGCTCTTGGAGGAGGGGGGACCTTGAGGGGCTTCTGTTGTCACAGAGCGTGGACTTCTCAGGCACTCACCGTGCTTTCCCGTGTTCTCCCAGCTCCTCTCTGGCAGGCGCTCAGGGTCCTTAGGAAACAGCCGTCCACGTTGTGTCAGGTATTAAAGGGACTGCAGCTCTGGACCACAGTGACTGGATCCACTTTGATGTGTGGCATTTGTATACTTTATCTCTCTATGCCCAGAGGGCTTTCTGGACATGCCTGTATCTTCTCTTCGTGTCACATCTCTGTGTGATACCTCCTGGGAAAACATTTGTGTGATGGTGTGAAACGAGAGCTGGATTGGGAAGGAGCACCAGGATGGCAGGGCATCTGTGTGGGGAGGTGGTGTGGCCTCAGTGAGGTGAGGTCCCTTCACAGAGGCTCAGCCCAGAACGTGTCTGAAAGATCACCTGGGCTGTGGTGCAGTCTCAGGTGGAGAGGTTGACACCTTACATTTACCCAACATTTGAAAAGCTGTTCTTTTTTTGTTTTTTTTTGGTGGGGGGGGGGCTTTTTTTTTTTGTCTTTTTGTCCTTTTAGGGCCACACCCGAGGCATATGGAGGTTCCCAGGCTAGGGGTTGAATCGGAGCTGTTGCTGCTGGCCTACGTCACAGCCACAGCAACACAGGATCCGAGCCATGTCTGCAACCTCCACCACAACTCACAGCAATGCTGGATCCTTAACCCACTGAGCAAGGCCAGGGATCGAACCCACAACCTCATGGTTCCTAGTCGGATTCGTTAACCACTGAGCCACGATGGGAACTCCTGTTCTTTTCCTCAAAGAAAAGAGCATATCTGTTCTTAAAGCTAATGTGTGGTCAGGTCAAAAACTTAAGTAGATCAAAGTGGAAAGCAGAAGTTCCCTAATGGTGCAGCAGGTTAAAGATCCCGCGTCATCCCTACTGCAGCCTGGGTCACTGGCATGGAACTTCGACATGCATCATCAGGGAAATGTAAATCAGAACCACAGTGACAGAGCGGCAAGCAGAAAGCCCACTGGGCAGAGCTAACCACTATTAGCATGCTAGGGAAGGTCTTTCTACACATCACTTTCTCCTAATTTTATAGAATTTATATAAATGGGATCATATATAGAATTTCTATAAATAGGATCATATATAAATTTTATAGAATTTATATAAATGGGTAGATGCTATTTCTAACCTGTTTTTTGGTTTTTGGTTTTTTTTTTTTTTTTTTTTTTTGGTTTTTTATGGCCACACCTGTGGCATATGGAAGTTCCCGGGCTGGGCATCAAATGAGAGCTATAGCTGCCAGCCTATACCACAGCCACAGTAATGCGGGATTCAAGCCACTTCTGTGACCTATACCACAGCACATGGCAACCCTGGATCCTCAACCCATTAAGCAACGCCAGGGATCAAACCCGCATCCTCATAGATACTATGAGGCAGTCAGGTTCATTACTGCTGCGTCACAGTGGAGACTCCCTCACCTACTTTTTTTTTTTTCCTTTTTTTTGGTCAGGTCCACAGCATGGGTAAGTTCCCAGCCCAGGGCTTGAACTTGTGCCACAGCAGTGCCAGTGCCAGGTCCTTAACCCACTGAGCCACCAGAGAACTCCTCTAACCTGCTTTTTCTCTTTGCAGTATTGATTTTATATTCACAAGGATGCCCTGAAGCAGGATGTGTAGGTATTAATTCCATTTTACAGCTGTCAGTGGGAAATAGCAAGTCCTGTCCAGGCGCACAGTTAGTAAGGCAGCCATGAGTTGCTCTTTCTGACTCTAAGCAGAGTCTCATCCTAGCAGATAAATCTCAAACTCTTATTGCATGTGACAAAGACACGTTTTCATCTCTGTTCATTGGAGTTTCCCATCTGCTAAAATGGGAAACTTTTTTTTTTTTTTTAAGCTTCTGTTTCTCACTTTAATTACTGAAATCTCTAACAATAGCAAAACTGTCGCACAGGACAGTAAATGTATACAGTAATTCAATCATCAAACTTCTTGGAAAGAACACATTTAGCAGTCTGGGATAATGCAGAGTGTAGGGGGAGAAAACGTGATTCGACACCTGTACTTACTGTCATTTTACAGACATCGTGTTACTGTTAGACCAAGGCACAGAACGTTTAGTGCATAAACCTGTTTCTTTTGTAAGATCGAGCATTTTTATTGTAGTCTTTTATCTCACTTTGGACCACTGGTACCCAGTACTCTATCCCACTGTAGACTGTTTAACGTAACACAATCAAAAATGATTTCTGACCAAATTTATGGGGGACATAAAGGTTTATAACATCGAAGTGTCTGCATAACCAAACGTACAGTAATAAAGATGAAAATGCCTCCAATTTCTTCTAGAAAATAGTACTTCATAAGCTTGCTGCATCTTTAATGCCTTTACTATTGCATGACAACAAATAGTTGATAGAAAAAAAGAACTGTATACTTGAATTATGATAGCTCATCCATCACAGATTAACCTCAAAATGAAGTTTCTACAGAAACAGGAACAGAAACAGGAGTTCTGTGTGATATAAATCCATTGGTATTTGGAAGTGTTGTGATTTGGCTATCTTTTTGCTTCATTGGGTTTGAGAGTCAAGAATCAGGGTCCCCTGGGAGGGTCTCGCCCCACTCACCACCATTGTCCATTGTCAACACTCATGTGATTGATGGGGCTTTTTTCTGGGGTCCTTTACTTGGACTCTTGGATAATGCTAATGTTTATTGAGCATTTATTTATATCAGGCACAGATCTAAACTTTTTAATAGCTCTTTGGAGTTATAATTCGTTCACCAGACACTTGGATACCTAAGGATACCATTCCGAGGTTTTCAGGATGTTCAGAATTGTTCCATCATCACACGGTCAGTTTTAGAACATCTTCATCACCCTGGGAAGAAAGTGCATTCTCACGCACCACTCATCCCTCTCTCCGAGCCCTGAGCCATCACTGATCCATGTCTTGTCTCTGTAGATTTGCCTGTTCTGGAAGTTGCACAGTGGTGGAGTCAGGCAGTGCGTAGTCTTCTGTATTGGGCTTCTTTGACTTAGGATGCTTGTCACGGTTCATCTAGGCTGTAGCACCAGTCTGTACGTCACTCCTTTTTCTGGCTGAATGATGCTCCCCTGGACAGACATGTCACATGGTGTTCATCCCTTTATCAAAGGATGGACATTTGTGTTGTTTCCTGGTTTTGACCATTTCAAGTAATGCTGCTGTGAATGTGTGTGTACATGTTTTCCAGTGGATGTGTGTTTTCAGTTCTCTTGGGTAAATACTCAGGATCAGAGTCATGTGTAACTTCAGTGTTTAACCTTTTGAGGAAATGCGAGGCTGTTTTCCCAAGTGGCCATACATTTTCCATCGCCGACAGCCAGGTGTGAAGGTACCAGTTTCTCTGTGTCTTCGCCATCACTTGTTATTAGGTGACTTTTGATGCTAGATTCTTACACATTTGTTTTGTGATAATTCTCAGTGTTGCTTGAACCAGGAAGAGGGCTCACATTGGTGTGTTGAGTTCTCTGCCTCACCTCTGTGCGGGATGAAAAAATTCTGCTTTCGGTTCTTACTCCAGAGGCTGCCGATGTGCGAAAACTGGGGCCCAACCCCTTTCTGTGTCCCCTTCAGTATCAGGTTGTGCGGGGGGGTGCAAGGATTTTCCTCCATTACCTTGCAGCTGCAGTCACTGTGCCTGTCTCTCCCTCCTCCCTCCCTCCTTCCTAGGGTCCTGGAGGCCCGGGCGCAGAACGAGTTCTTCCGGGCCTTCTTCAGGCTGCCGCGGCGGGAGAAGCTGCATGCCGTCCTGGACTGTTCCCTCTGGACACCCTTCAGTCGCTGTCACACTGCCGGGCGGATGTTTGCCTCTGACAGTTACATCTGCTTTGCAAGCAAGGAAGACGGCTGCTGCAAAGTCATACTCCCACTCCGAGAGGTAGACGCTGCCCCCATCCTGTCCCTGGGCCCTTAGTTGCCATGATGCGGATGCAGGAAGGATGCTGGCTGAGGCTGGGTGGGTCTCGAGGGAGGCCTGGCCTTCAGCGGACCACGGGACAGTGCTTTTTCTCTTGTTGCGGGGACAGTGGGAAAGGTGCACACAAGTGAATGATGAGAGGCACTCCAGCCTCTGCATTATTGATAAGGCTATTATTAAAAAGTACCTGACTAGCAAGGAGAGATTTTCCAGCAGCCCTGAGAAATGACTCCTCCCCTTTCACCCACAAAAAACAGGGGGGAAAAGGTGACCTACAAAAAAGCATCACCTTTTGAAAAGAAATGTCAAAAACCCTCCTGGAACTTAAGGTAAAAATGGTTTTAAAAAAAATGCTTCCCTTCCAATTATAAAATGCCACAATTCTCTTCTTAGAAATGGAGCCCGTTTCTAGATCTGATATGGTCAGTCCTGTGGTTTCAGGGCATGTCTGCTGCGACATGATCCACTGCTCTGTCACATGTTGAGACTTCCAGATTCTTGCCGTTAGAACATACGGACTAAGCACTATTCAGAAAAACAACATTTTTCATTCATGTGATTGAGCTCCATTTTTCTGCAGTAGAAGTCTTCATTTTCCAAGTCTTCTTACTTATGAGTGGTGCAAGAAGTCCTGGAGTTGCTTATATAATTTTTTTTTTGATAGTGGTATTACATACACAACATTTACAATTTCCACCATTTTCAAGTGTTATAGTTCAATGGCATGAAGTACATTCACAATGTTGTACACCCATCACTGGAATTTTATCGCCCCCCTTGCCCCAAACTGAAATTCTGTCCTCATTAAACACTAGCTCCCTATCCCCCTCCCCCAGCCCCTGGCATCCCCTTACTCTCCTTTCAGTCTCTGTGAATCCAATTCCTTTAGGTCCCTCATGTAAGTGAAGTCCTACAGTATTTGCCCTCTTGTGGCTGGCTTCTTTCACTAAGCACAACATCCTCCAGGTGAATCGTTACTGTAGCATAGCACCTGTCAGAATAGCATTCCCTCTCAGGGCTGAATAATATTCCCTTGTAGGTATAGACCTTGTTGTGTTCATCCATCATCCATCAGGAGACACTTGGATTACTGCCCCTTGGGCTGTTGTGAATATGCTCCATACTTTCTGATGCTGTACCAGTTCCTTACTGTCGTTCCTGGGTTTTGCCTCCTGTCTTGGAATAGTTTCTGAACCTGCAGTTAAATGCCTGCCTCTCTCCTCTCTGGCTGTGCCTTTGAGCGTGTGGTTTTTCGCCAAGGTGGTGAGCATTGAGAAGATGGAGGACACGAGTCTGCTGCCCAGCCCCATCATCGTCAGTGTCAGGAGCAAGATGGCCTTTCAGTTCATCGAGCTACGGGATCGAGACAGCCTGGTGGAGAGTCTGCTGGCGCGGCTGAAGCAGGTGCACGCGGACCACCCCGTGCGCTACGACACCTCTCGGGATGAAGATGTGGTATGATCCTTGGAAACGGTGGGATTCCAGACATTGAAAACCCCCTTTTCAGCAGCTCTAGGGCAAGGGTCTCTAAAGGGAAGAGCCCGTAATGCTGATTCACTTGGGTCCAAGAACAGTCCATTAGCCATGACCGGGCATGATGTGACAGAGAGTCGGGTGTCATTTCAGATGCCCCGGGTGTGCTGAGAGGGTATGGCAAGGTCAGAGGGTTGGTGGGGGTCTCGCCCATAGGACGGAGAGGCTAATGGGTTAGAGGGGTTGACAGGCCACTCCCTCCTAGGTTGGAAGGTGTGATGGGGAAACAGCCCACAGGTGAGTGGACTCTGCTTCCCTGCTTAGAGGGGTCAGCGCCCCCTTCCCATCCCCCCCTGAGGTTGGAGGGATGGTGTTATTTGGGGGCAGATGTAAGTTGCTGGAAGAAAAGCTTCATGGCCTTTAAGGTTGGACAGCTGCAAAAATAGACCTGGATCTGCTGGGACCTGGTTCCCTACTCTTTCACACCCTCTTCCCCCCTTTTGAGACCTGTTCTCGCTGGAGTATTGACAGGAGGGCAGGAAAGGAAGTCTCTCAGTATTCAGAGCTCTTTTCTGGAGATGGTCATCCTCGATTCCAGGACCTGGGGGCACTTTCCTGGCCCCCACTTAGGGCCATGCTCTGTGCCATGAGCAGCCTCACCAGGAGAGGCACCCAGGACCAGATTCCTACCTGGGGAATCAATCACACCTGTGGGTTTAATGTTAGTCTGTTTTTCCCACAAGTTCTTAACAGAAAGCCATGGACACTCACACTTGCAAAGGCAACACCAAGACGGTATTGTACCTAAAGCACTGACTTTTCTCTCTCTCTCTCTCTTGTTTGTCCCCCTGTAGACTTCCCCTGTGTTTTATTCCGCAAACATGTGCAGCGACCACAGGTTTGGGGGTCTTGAAACGCTGCCTTCACAAAATAACGAGGAAAGGGAGAAAGAGACGAACCCGCGGCTGCACCCTGAGGCCCTGGTTGCTGCCTTCCGGCAGTCAGGCAGCCAGAGCCCTGACTCGAGATTGGTGGGTGACTGGGTTCTGTCCTCACCGTGCACACGTGGTCGTGGTCGGGGAAGGTGGTGGGGGTGCGGCTTCCCCCAGACGGGGGCGTGGCTTCCCGTGAGGGTGGAGGTGTGGCTTCCCACAGTGGTGGGCGTGGCACAGGTTACCAGGCAACCGTGGGTGCGAGGGATGGCCCTCTTTATCTCCCTTTTTTCCTCAATGGCTAAAAGCAGAAATGAACAGCAGAAAAGGGAAATTCCTGGTGGCACAGCAGCTTAAGGTTCCCGAGTTGCTGCTGCTGTGGCTTAGGTCGCACCTGTGCAGCCGGTTCAGTTTTTGGTCCAGGAACGTCCACATGCCCAAGTGCGACAAAAAATAAATAAGAATAAATAAAGAACACATAGGCAAGCATCAAAAAGAGTAAAATGTTAAAAACAAAACAAGACAAAAACAAAAGCAGGTCAGCGGTGCCCGTTTGCTGAGCACCCCGGGTGGATGGAAGATGTGGTAGGATGATTGCCGGCAGTGGCTGTCCACTCCCATTGTCCCCTCAGGTGGCACCGTCAGTGCTGGCCTTTGTGGGGGTTTTGGGTGCTGAACAAGTCTGTCTCCTTTTATCCAGTGGTGTCTGTGTGGCTCCTTGGTACAGAATTTGTTTTCTGGCCCCTGGCTGTCTTTTAGTTTTACTGAACTAAGGATTCTTTTGTTGCAGTCACTGACAGTTGCCTCTCTGTAGGGAGAGTCCTAGGGCGATGCATGAATGTGAATAGACTAGAAATCTGCTCTGAGATGGCCCCCTGACTGGAGGGATGCTGTGTTGGGACCAGGAGTACCAGGGTGGCTGTGAACATTACTGCTGCACCTTGGCCCCTTAACGGCATGTGTATCATGGATTGTTAGCTTTCTGAGTGCTTTACAGAGATGCTCAATGAATGCTTGTTGACTAAACACCTAAGAATATTGACCATATGTGTCAACATCTCCCATCACTGGAGAATACAGATCATGACAAGCATATAGAAACATCTGTTTAAAAGGCACTAAAAATCTCTGCCATCTAGGAAGTTTAAAGGTTTTAAAAATCCATAATTTTAAAGGCTTTTCTGTGGCCTAGAGAAATCTGCTGATGAGAACAATGTCATTTTGTCAGATTTTGGTTTTTCCTCCTGCTGTCAGGAAGTTCAAGGCAAATCCTGAGAGCTCCTGGCTCCCCTTTGCCCTCTGAGCTGATCTGAGTTTCTGCAGGTAGCTTGGGGCCAGCATCCTGAAGGGCTTCTCCTAACGCCCCCCCCCACTCCCCTTCCCCCAAGTGCTTCGCGCTACTTTAGCGTTCCGATGAATGTATGCGTACTGTCACCTTTGCAGAGGAAATGGCATTTTATTTGTCTAAATGCTCCCACTGGCCCTGAACTCTTGAAAGGCTGGCAACCTTGACATCCCTGGGCTGGAGGAGGTTTGGAAGTATCCGTGGAGTGAATTGCCCATCCCTGTTGGTCCCTCTATCTGCGGGGGGACGTCCCCCTGTGAAGGCTCACGGATGGGCTGCAGTGGAAGGTGCAGTGAGCTTCTTTGTCCATTAAGCCTGTTTCCACTTCCAGTCCAGAGAACAGATCAAAATCAGCCTGTGGAACGACCACTTTGTGGAGTATGGCAGAACAGTATGCATGTTTCGCACAGAGAAGATCCGGAAGCTTGTAGCCATGGGGATCCCCGAGTCTTTACGAGGCAAACTCTGGCTCCTTTTCTCAGGTGAGTGTTTCTGGTGTCTCCAGGCTGTTATTTTTTTTTTTTTTTTTTGCTTTTTAGGGTCTCACCTACAGCATATGGAAGTTCTTGGGCTAGGGGTCCAATCAGAGCTGCAGCCTCTGGGCTACGCCACAACCATAGCGTATTCACACAGAGAAGCGACAGGGGATATGAGCTGTATCTGTAGCCTACATCGCAGCTCATGGCAATGCCAAATCCTTAACCCACTGATCGAGGCCAGGGATCAAACCCTCATCCTCACGTATACTAGTCAGGTTCGTAACCTGCTGAACCACAATAGGAGCTCCCCAGGTCAGCTTTTATTTCTGGAGCAGATACCAGGTAGAGGGCCCAACCTGAGCTCCGTGTGTGTGCTCACAGACGGGACCTCTCTGCCTGTGAGATGCCTGCCGGAGGACTTCAGAACCCCCCGTGCAGTAACTGTGGGCCTTGGTCCAGCTGCCTTGCTGTCCTTGGTCAGTGTGTGGTCAGACTGCAGTGGTCATCTCTCCCTTAGACATGACTTTAGGAGGCACTTCCTCGTCCTCAGATTCTGTTGAGAACCCCCTGGGCGCGAGGTGTCTTTCTAGGACGGGAAGAAGTTGCTCACTTGAAGCAGGTGAAAGTAAATCCTCAGGGCACACGGCGGCCGGTTCTTCCTGTGTTGAGGACACACAGTGTCTCAGCGGGGTTGCAGGTCTCCTCCTTCTGGACCCAGGGACTCTCCCTGCGCTGAGGTTTAGGGACGTGTGAGGGTCTCATGAGGACACTCACTGACAGATGGGCTGAGGCTGGGGTCCCATATGTCCAATGGCTTCCTAGGCAGGCATTTCTCTGGAAGCCTTTAGTCCCACCCAGTGGGTTCCCTCGATCAGGAAGGGAAGGCCCTGGGGTCCAAGGTATGACTCTGCTGCTCCTTCTAGGGAACTGGGGGAGGGGGTGGCCAGGGCCCTGCCTTCCCTGGGGACCCACACAGCCCAGCACCCTCTTTTTCTGCCGCAGAGGCCCAGACACAGACTCTGGGTGCTCTGGCTACTGGGTGGCCTCCCTGAGTTGGTATTTCTAGGTCCTTCTCCAACTCCTGCTCACCTTGTTCCACTGGCTGAGCCTCCCGCTGCTTCATGGCTTGTCTCTGTGGCTGTCCCCCCACCCCCACCCCCACCCCGCCCCGCACTGAGCACCAGTGAAACCCTCCTTTGTCAATTTAAAAATGTCCTTGGTATTGGAGTTCCCGTGTGGCTCAGCACTTTAAGGATCCAGTGTTGTCACCACTGCGGCTCTGGTGGCTGCCGTGGTATGGATTTGCTCCCTGGCCTGTGAACTTCCTCATGCCATGGGTGCAGCTAAAAAAAAAAGTCCTTGCTCTTTTTGTATTTAATAAAAACAGCCCGTATTCACACAGAGAAGTGAGCAAAGAAAGTGACTCGACTCAGGATCCCACCACCTGAAGGTGACACCTGCTAGTGCCACATGGTGGTGTCCTCTAGGCCTCTTAAATGAATGTGAATACACACTGGGGCACACATTTTTTATTTTATTGAAGGATAGTTTATTTACAGTGTTGTGTTGACTTCTGCTGGACGGCAGAGTGACTCTGTTATACGCATATATACATTTTTTCCCATATTCTTTGCATTATGGTTAATTACAGGATATTGAATGTAGTTCCCAGTGCTGTATGGTAGGACCTTGTTGTTTATCCATCATATATACTAGTTTGCATCTACTAATCTGAAACTTCTGATCCCCCCCACTCCCCCACCCCAGCAACCACAGGTTTGTTCTCTATGTCTGTGAGTCTGTTTCTGTTCTGTAGGTAGGTTCATCTGTGCCATCTTTTAGATTCCGCATATATGCAGGGTCACACAGTATTTGTCTTTCTCTTTTTTGACTGACTTCACCTAGCACACACATACTTTTTATCTGAAAAACAACAACAGTGCTTGGTCATTTTTTATCCAGCTGCTATTTCATGCAAATGACAGAATTTTCCTGTTGAGGAAAAGGTCTGCTAAGTCAGTGATGGTTGGTAGTGTGGGGCCCCTGTGACAAGAGGATGCCCCTGTTGAGTGCTCATGGGAACCCTGGGGACCAGTCACTGCAGATGGGAGCCTTGGGGAGGGGTATATACTAAACCTCGTCAGAATGGAAATGCGTGAAGTAGCAGTTCAAGGCAGAATTGGGTCCTTCCTGCTCCCTGACTCTCCTGGAACCTCTCTTTGTGGAGATGCATTGGCCCTGGAGCCCCACATGCTCCCCCCTCCCCCACCGCAGGGGACACCAGCTGGACCACAGGTGCCCTGGCGCTGGCTGGCAGGTGAACGGACTCCCCCTGCTGTGTGGAGTCACTCATCCACCACGCTGCCTGGCAGAGGCTGGGGCAGGGGTAGGGGCACGTGGGCTGTGCTTGGCTTCCTGCAGAGCATGAACCCAGGCTCCAGGGCTTCCAGCTGGCGGCTTGTTGGCTCCTTCTTTGCCAGCATTACTTAATCATAATTGTGCCTTCTCCTGTGCTCAACACGCAAGTGCTCCATAGTTTCTTGTTGAAGAAATGCATGAAAATTGTATGTGTGTGTATGTGTAAGTATACATGCGTGTATATATGCGTACAGATGTGTTTATATATGTACACACACACATACTTCTATTACTAGGGAATACAGTTTCCAAAAAGCATAGTAATGAAGCTATTTCTGGTATGTGCTTCCCCCCCTTTAAATAAGATTATTCTTAGGAGTTCCCATTGTGGCTCAATGGGTTAAGAACCCAACTAGTATCTATGAGGATCTCTCATGATCATGAACTGAATGGGTTTGATCCCGGGCCTCACTCAGTGGGTTAAGGATCCAGCATTGGCCACAAGTTGTGGTGTAGGTCACAGATGCTGCTTGGATCTGGCATGGCTGTGGCTGTGGCTGTGGCTGTGCATAGGCCAGCAGCTGCAGCTCTGATTCAAACCCTAGGCTGGGAACTTCCACATACCCAGGTGTGGCAGTAAAAAGAGAAGGAAAAAAAAAGATTATTTTTAGAAAAGCCATGTTATTTCTGTTTCTCCTTTCTTTTTGTTTTTGGGTTGTGTATGATTCCAAATTGTTTTCTGTCCCTCGAGTAGCAAGACACCACTGAGGTCCTCTGATAGGACAGTCCCTCCCCAGATGGACTCTCTCCTGATCAACCCCCTCTCCCCAAAACGTTGCTTTTTTTTTTTGTCTTTTTGCTATTTATTGGGCGGCTCCCGCGACATATGGAGGCTCCCAGGCTAGGGGTCTAATCGGAGCTGTAGCTGCCGGCCTACGCCAGAGCCACAGCAACATGGGATCCGAGCCGCGTCTGCAACCTACACCACAACTCACAGCAACGCCGGATCGTTAACCCACTGAGCAAGGGCAGGGACCAAACCCGCACCTTCATGGTTCCTAGTCGGATTCGTTAACCACTGCGCCACGACGGGAACTCCCCAAAACGTTGCTTTTAAATCTTCAGATGCCGTCACTGACCTCGCTGCACATCCCGGTTACTATGGTAACCTGGTGGAGGAGTCCATGGGAAAGTGTTGCCTGGTGACGGAGGAGATAGAGCGGGACCTGCACCGCTCCTTACCGGAGCACCCCGCTTTCCAAAACGAAACGGGAATCGCTGCTTTGAGGAGAGTCCTGACAGCCTATGCCCACCGGAACCCCCAGATCGGGTACTGCCAGGTGAGCCACACTGCAGGTCATAGCCCCCATGCTGGGCCAACCCCCAGGCCTCAGATGTGGTGTGAGTCAGGCAGGCTGAGCTTGTCCCTCTGGAAGGAGGGACGTCACCCAGGGCTGGGGAGAGCGTTGCATAGGCTGGGCCTCTAAATGTGGGAGGCCACTCATTCTGTCTTCACGGCCTCCAGGCCTCCACTGTAGGACAGGGAAAGCTGCATGGAGCTTTCACTCTCCAGACCGTACAGAAGTCATGGGGATTTTTTTTTAATTAAAAAAAATTGTTATTATAGTTGATTCACAGTGTTGTGTCAATTTCTGCTGTACAGCAAAGTGACCCAGTTACACACATACATACATTCTTTTTCTCGTATTATCTTCCGTCATGTTCCATCACAAGTGATTGGGTATAGTTCATAGGGATTATTATTACTTTTTTTTTAGGGCCACACCTACGGCATATGGAGGTTCCCAGGCTAGGGGTCAAATTGGAGCTGCAGCTGCTGGCCTACATCACAGCCACAGCAATACCAGATCCAAGCCCCATCTGCCACCTACACCACAGCTCACAGCAACACTGGATCCTTCACCCACTGAGTGGGGCCAGAGATTGAACCTGCCTCCTAATGAGTAGTGGTCAGATTCGTTTCCCTTGAGCCACGATGGAAGCTCCATAGGGATTATTTTTGAAATGGCAGTGGTATTTGGGGAGGAAAAAGATATTTGGGGTGGATCACTCTCCTCCAAGAAGCACATGTGGAGGTAGGACGTCATCCGAGTGGCTCCTGAGTTACTCAGGAAGATTACTCGTCTGCTTAGAAAAAACAGGCACAAAATAAAACCCCAAGAGGAGATAGGGTGAGAGAAGCATCTTGAGATTTAGAAAGATAAAATCGTAAGCTTTATTGCCTATGAATAAGCAAAAATAGTGGGCGAGTGAAGGTGTGTGTGTCTGTCTGAACATAGACACAGAGGTAGTTGATTGGGATCCAAGCCTGAGGCAGCCTCCAGAGCTCAGCCCAGCGTTGCTCCCTGAGGATGGGGCAGAGCGGTGGCTGATCACTCAGCCCTGTGTGTCTGTGAGGCCCACATGGATACCGTGGTCACTGCAGCTCAGTGTCCTGTGGTTGCTATGCTGCATCTCTCCTCTATGCGGTTGTGACTCTTGTGGGTCACTTGAGCTAGCGTGGTTTTTAAAGTCTCCGTGGTGGCCACACAGTCTGGTCAGTAACTGTCCCCACCCCTGTGACCCCTCCCCGTCCCCGGAGCAGTCCATGAACATCCTGACCTCCGTTCTGCTGCTGTACGCCAAGGAGGAGGAAGCCTTCTGGCTGCTGGTTGCTGTGTGTGAGCGGATGCTGCCTGACTACTTCAACCACCGAGTCATTGGTAACTGCCCCTTCCTCCCGCTCTGTCCCGGGGGATGGTGATAGAACTGGGGCCAAAGCATCGATCACCAGTCTTGGTGATCCAGTCCCCCGTGCCACTCAGCTAGTCTCTGCACAGACACCATTGGACTCTTGACTTTGCAAAACTAACTAGTGTGATTCTTCACACAGTTTTGGCAAGGGTAGAATGTGGTAACCTGATTGCTCTCTTGCCATGAACACTTACAGATTTTGGATAAAGAACACATAAGTGATTTTACATGGATAGCTGGACTTGAAGAAGGAAAAAAATGTCTAGGCTCCAAGAGCAAATTGAAAAGTGAAAACCAAAGAGGTTTGTCACTGATGCTGAGGCCTGGAAAGGGAAGGGGTGTTGCTCTTGGTACCCAGGGAATTCATGCGGACAGAAGTCCCAGTGCTCCCAAAAGGCTGCCCATCCCATGGTGCCACCGCTGGAGCTCCTATTATGGCGGTTTTAATTTGAATTTCTCCCTGGTGATTATTAAAGATGATGAACCTGTTTTTCTGTGCTTACTGGCCATTTGTTTATCATCACTTTTGAAATGTCTGTTCACATCTTTTGCCTCTTTTTTTTTTTTTAAAAAAAAGATTAGGTTATTGACTTCCTGTTACTAAGTTGCATCAGTTCTTTCTTTTGATGACAAAACCTTTGTCAGGCTATGAGTCCCAGATATTTTCTCTTGAGATCGAAGTTTGCATTAACTTTTTATTGGCTGCACCCATGGTGTGTGGAAGTTCCCCCTGCCAGGGGTCAAACCCATGCCACAGCAGGGACAATGTCAGATCCGTGACCTGCTGAGCCACCAGGGAATTGTGGATTTTGCACCTTCATTTTCTTCATGGTGTCTTGTGAAGAACACCTGTCTTTAATCTTGATGAAGTCAAGTTTATACTTTTTTCTGTGGTTAATGCATTTGTGTCTAAGAAGATTTGCCTTTTTCCTGTATTTTCTCTAGATGTTTTTCAGCACTAGCTTTTAGAATTAAGTCCTTGACACATTTGCAGTGTATTTTTCTGTATGATGTGAAGTAGGAGGCCAGGTTCCCTCCTCCCCCCAAGATACCCACTTGATGCAGCACTATTTTTGGAAAACACTCTCCTTTCCCCATTAAATTACCTTGGTCAGAACATCCGAAATCCATGAACTTTGAGTCCTTTTCTGGACTGCACTCCCGTTGCACTGTTCTGCAGATCCCAGAGTGGCATTCATTTTAGGCTGACCTCAGAGGTCTTGCATCCCTCTCCAGCCAGGTCTCTGTGGCTTCCTTTCCAGGGGCCCAGGTAGACCAGTCCGTCTTTGAGGAGCTCATCAAGGAGCAGCTCCCTGAGCTGGCGGAGCACATGCAGGATCTCTCGGCCCTGGCGTCCATCTCCCTCTCCTGGTTCCTGACTCTGTTCCTCAGCATCATGCCCCTGGAGAGCGCGGTGAACGTGGTCGACTGCTTCTTCTATGACGGCATCAAAGCCATCTTCCAGCTGGGGCTGGCCGTGCTGGAGGCCAACGCCGAGGACCTGTGCCGCAGCAAGGACGACGGCCAGGCCCTGATGGTCCTCAGCAGGTGGGCCTGGTGCCTCTGCCTGACGAGGGGAGGGGCAGCAGCTGGACCCAGGGAGCTGAGCGGTGGGACAGGTGGCAGGGCCATCACTGTGGGAGTTTCCCACTCTGACACGTGTGCCCCCATTCCTCATACCTCCCCACGGAGTGACAGCAGGAGGTGAGGGCGTCGATGCCTTCCTCTGAGCAGATCCAATCATCTTGAGTCTAGATGGATTCGTAGTGGCCTTGAGCAGGGGCGGGCAGTGGCCACAGGGAAATGGGGCCTCAGGCAGCCAAGTGGAGGATTTGGACATTGTGCGCATAGGGGCTGGTGTGATGCAGTGAAAGCAGAGTCCCGCTGGGCTGGGGACGGGAACCTGGGTCTTTTGGAGCTGAGGGGAAGTTGGATGACAAGTGCCTTTTCAGGATATTGCGGAAGCTTAAAATTGCAGTATGCACGGAATTTTATATTTATATCACTGGAGAGTCTCAAACCCCTGGAAACCTCTCCGTGGCGTCCAGGCTGACAAGTCTGGCTTTACTTCTGTCTCCCCATTTTTCTAAAGCAAGTGTCATAGTTGCTGCCTGGCCCTCTTCCCAGTATCTAGAGACAGATGAGCTGGGATGGAAGTACCACCACGTGTCCAGGGGCCCCCATGAAGGTGGCAGGGGCCATGGGGTACCCAGGGGAGGGTGAACCTGTGCTTTTCTGGTGGCTGGTGTGCCCAGGTTTCTGGATCACATTAAGAACGAGGACAGCCCTGGACCCCCGGTTGGCAGCCACCATGCCTTTTTCTCCGACGACCAGGAGCCCTGTCCTGTGACCGACATTGCCGACCTGATTCGGGACTCCTACGAGGTACTGGGGGGCCCCATCCCTGCCCCCACCCCCAGCTCTCTGGGGAGATGGACTTCCAGGGAGGTGTTCCCAGCTCCTCCCTTGTTTCCTGTCTGGATGCAAAAAGGGATTGTGTGAGCAAGTCGTCCGTCCCTTCCCTGCAGAAGTTTGGAGACCAGTCCGTGGCTCAGATTGAGCACATGCGCCGTAAGCACAGGATCAGGGTCCTCCAGGGCCACGAGGACACCACGAAGCAGAACGTGGTGAGTCGGGGCCCCCTCAGCACCCCTGTGTGGCAGCGAGGCGCTGAGCTGGGCTGGGTGCACCTCCCATGAGAATGCAGCTTGACCCAGGGTGGGGGCGGGGAGTGACCTGGCAGAGCAGTAGCAGGGGTCCACTGTTAGAGTCAGGCAGTTGGTGAGTGTGTGAACCACTGCGAGCCTCAGTCTCCCCAGCTGTAAACTAAGGCTAATAATGCCCATCACATGGAGTCAAATGCGGGACGATACATGCCCAGCGCAGGGCCCTGCAGTGTTGATGGTTGTTATCCTGGAGGAGCTTCCTGCCCGGGCTCTGGCTTTCCCGGTGTTTACTTCCATTAAACATTTGTCCTGAGTCACTGATGTCAGGAACAGACTCCTCTCCAGGAGGGCAGAATCTGCCCAGGAGGGGAGCTGGTGCCTGGGGGGTGGGTTGGGGGTAGGGGGTGGAGAGGCATGTCCCACCCCCCCAGGAAGCACCCTTTTGGCCCTCTGGCCCTCTCAGGGGCAGGCAGAGGATTCACCGCCTGGCTGTTGGTTCTTTCCTCAAGCTCCGAGTCGTGATTCCAGAAGTCTCAGTTCTCCCTGAAGACCTAGAGGAACTCTATGATTTATTCAAGGTAGGAACATCTGGGAGGATGAGAGGGTGACCAGCCCCAGCCAAGCTTGTCCACCTGCCTGGGGGAGGTTGTGGAAGCTGAGGGTCAGCATATGCCTGTTGGGTGGCACTGGGGGCTGGAGCTGCCCCACTGGCCCTCTGGCTTTGCCTTGCTTGCTGGATGCATGGACGGTGCTGCACTCTGCTGAAAGCCCCCCGAGTGCCGGTGACGGTCCTCCACTGCCCGATGCAGAGGTCCCAGTTGATAATGGATGCCGCAGTGAGCCTTAATTCAAATGATCATCTCATATCCTTTTATATTACTCATAATCCCACCTGTAAGATGTGTATACATATTTTTTCTTTTAAAAAAATATAGTGGAGTTCATGTCATGGCTCAGTGGTTAACGAATCCGACTAGGAACCATGAGGTTGTGGGTTCGATCCCTGGCCTTGCTCAGTGGGTTGAGGATCCGGCATTGCCGTGAGCTGTGGTGTAGGTCACAGGCGCGGCTCGGATCCCGTGTTGCTGTGACTCTGGTGTAGGCCGGAAGCTACAGCTCTGATTAGACCCCTAGCCTGGGAACCTCCATATGCCGCAGGTACAGCCCTAGAAAAGACAAAAAAAAAAAAAAAGTTAATTTACAATGTTGAGTTAGTTTCAAGCACACAGCAAAATGACTTAGTTATGCATACATATGTATATTAATAAGGTTATTACAAGATGTTGAGGAGGGTGCCCTGTGCTTTACAGGGCCTCGTTGTTTACCTACTTTATATACAATAGTGTAAATACGTTAATCCAAACTCTTCATTTATTTCTCCCCCACATATTTTTATATTTGTGTGGAGCCTGCATGCTGTTGATGTTCTCTTTTCAATGCTTTTAGGAACACTTTCTTATGTTGCCATATAGTCTTACTCATTTTTCAGTCATTTTATTTGTTTATTTATTTATTTATTTATTTTAGTGATTATTTATTCATTTTGGTCTTTTTGCCATTTCTTGGGCCGCTCCCGCGGCATATGGAGGTTCCCAGGCTAGGGGTCTAATCAGAGCTGTACCTGCCAGCCTACGCCAGAGCCACAGCAACGTGAGATCTGAGCCACGTCTGCGACCTTCACCACAGCTCACGGCAACCCTGGATCGTTAACCCACTGAGCAAGGGCAGGGATCAAACCCGCAACCTCATGGTTCCTAGTCAGATTCATTAACCACTGTGCCACGACGGGAACTCCCATTTTATTTATTTTTTATTGTTTGATTTTTAGGGCCGCACATGAGGCACATGGAAGTTCCAGTCTCAGGGGCGAATCTGAGCTGCAGCTGCCGGCCTACACCACAGCCACAGCAATTGGGGATCTGAGCCACGTCTGCGACCTCTACCACAGCTCATGGCAATGCCAGATCCTAAACCCGCTGAGCAAGGCCAGGGATTGAACCCAAGTCCTCATGGATACTAGTTGGGTTCGTTACCACTGAGCCACAATGGGAACTCCTCAATCACTTTAAAACCCAGCATGTTGATAATACATGAAACAGTATTTCTAATTTTTGGATATTTAGGTAGAATCTCAGTTCTTGGTACTTAAATCACCTTAAAAGAACATTTTCAAGTGCCTTCCTGAAAATTTTCTTGCTGGAAACAGTCAATAAAAATGGGCAAGAGAGGGAGTTTCCATTGTGATGCAGCGGAAATGAATCCATCTAGTATCCATGAGGTTGCAGGTTTGATCCCTGACCTCACTCAGTGGGTTAAGGATCCGGCGTTGCCATGAGCTGTGGTGTAGGTCACAGGCGCAGCTCAAATCCCCAATTGCTGTGGCTGTGGTAAAGGTTGGCAGTTGCAGCTCAGATTCACCCCCTAGCCTGGGAACTTCCATATGCCATGGGTGTGGCCCTAAAAAGTAAATCGGGGGGGAAAAAAAAAGGGCAAGAGTGGTAGACAACACACCTACTCCTGACAGCCTGGCAGGGAAGGGGCAGAGCAGGGCCAGTACCGAGGAGTCTGGTTGCTGGAGTTCTGCTGGGGCCTCGGAGCCACCAGCACTTCTGAACGCAAATTGCCCCACGCTATTTTTTTTTTCTTAACCTCTTGAGCCACAATGGGAACTCCCTCAAATTGCCCTGTTCTAGAAATTGTCGTAAGCAGCGCATCGGTGGTTCTGAGTGGAGCCTCAGAGGTTGTCTGAACACTTTGTGCAGCTGACATGGCACTGGCCTGGGGGCCTGGCTTAGTAGATTGCTGGCACTCGCTCCCAGTACGCAGGATGCGAGCTGAGGACGTCTCAGGCCATGTCTTCTGGAATCACCACCGTTATCAAGTTTTATAGTTTCCTCTGTTGCATGAAGAGAAAATATGAAGGCAGAGCCTTGGTGTCCCAAGGCTCCACCTCTCTAACTTTCAAGGAGGAAAAACAGGGAGTAATAGAAACACAAAAGTAGGTAAACAAATGTTGTTTAGCATCAAATGTCTTTCACTTATTTAGGCCTAACTGTTCTCAGCTTGAGAGAATGAGACACCTCACACATCTGAATTGGTCTAACTTAAAAGATGGCTTTAAATTCGTAATAAAAATAGGTTTCATTAAGTACCAACGATATCATGCACCTTTCAGACAAAGAGTGTTTAAAGAAGACAGAGCGGGTTACCTGTTTCCTATTTCTGTCTTTCCTGTGAACAATGTGGGTATGAAATTATTTTCATATTTGTAGTAGGGCCTGCCAGGCCTTTCATGGGCGGAGGACTAACAACAAATAGAAACTATAAATACAAGACCATTTCCAAGATGGACTGACTGCCAAAGGAAATGCCAGTAAAACAGTGTTGCAATCTGGTGTCACCTTCCGTCGTCAACCTGAGGCTCCTCCTTCACGCCCAGAGTCATCCTCACGTCCCTCCGAACAGCTCTCAGGCTGAGCTTCTCCCCCAGGCGCCTGACTTTCTCTGAATTTCCTTGGCGTCATCATTGTCTGACCTTGTATATGTTAATACTTGTTTGGGTTCTGTGGGGTATAGTGTTCCCTCGTTGGGTTTTGCAGGCATCTGTCTTTTTTTTTTAATTTAAAAATTTTTTTCCATTAAGAATTGTTTTAAATGATTTATTTTTTTGTATTTTTAATGATTTTTATTTTTATTTTTGTATTTTTAAATTATTTTTATAAAGCTCTTGTCCTTTTTTTTTGGTCTTTTGTCTTATATGCGGCCCTAAAAAGACAAAAGAACACATACGGGTGCATGTGTCTTTTTCAAGGAAAGTTTTGTCCAGATGTATGCCCAAGAGTGGGATGGCTGGGTCATATGGCCCTCCCACAGTGCAGAAGGGTTCCCTTTTCTCCACACCCCCTCCAGCATTTGTTATTTGTGGACTTATTAATGATGGCCATTCTGACTGGTGTGAGGTGGTATCTCATGGTAGTTTTGATTTGCATTTCTCAAATAATCAGTGAAGTTGAGCATTTTTTCATGTGCTGACTTCTTTCACCTAGCACACTGCCCTCAAGGCCCATCCAGGTTATAAAACGGTGTTTGAAGTTACATAAATTCTGTTTTGTGACATTTGTCCCTTATTCTCTCATATTGAAAACAGCTTCATTACTTGTACCTCTGCAAGTAAGACAGGAAGAAAATAATACATACTTGGTGTCATAGGCCACTCCTGAATGGCCAGGACCTGTAACAGTGCCTTATATATTCCATAGACCTGCTCTTGTTAATAATCAGCTAAATTGATTTACTACTGATGGATGATCAGGCCCTAGAAGGCATTTGGTGGCTTTAATATTACTTTTCTGGCTTCTGAGTTCTGGGTAAGACTTTTATTTTCAAAATTTAATTAAAAAACCCTGAACAAAAAATACACATAGGGAGTTCCCATTGTGGCACAGTGAAAACGGATCCGACTGGTATCCATGAGGATGTGGGTTCGATCCCTGGCCCCAATCAGTGGGTTAAGGATCCGGCATTGCTGTGAGCTATGGTGTAGGTTGCAGACATGGCTCGGAGCCTGCATTGTTGTGGCTGTGGGGTAGGCCAGGGCCGTACGTTCGACCCCTAGCCTGGGAACTTCCATATGCTGTGGATACAGCCCTTAAAAAAAAAAAAAAAAATATATATATATATATATATATATGTATATATATGATTATACCTACTATCATGATTAAAAAAAAACCCTTTAAGCAAAATTGAAAGGATCTTATCCTGTCTGCACCTTCAGTCCCACCTTGCATGATAACGACTGTTAACGATATGGTGAATGTCTATCCTGACTTTTCCCCCTTGTGTTTATGTCTTGTATACACACATACAGGCCACACACTTTCACTCTCTTTTTCCCACAGTTTTTATCATGGGCATTTTTCTAGATTCAGTATCTACACATCTTTCCAAGCTCTTTTTTTTTTTGTCTTTTCTAGGGCCACACTTGCAGCCTATGGAGGTTCCTAGGCTAGGGGTCCAATTGGAGTTGTAGCCACCTGTCTACACCAGAGCCACAGCCACAGCACCTCGGAATCCGAGCTGAGTCTGCAATCTACACCACAGCTCACAGCAACACCAGATCCTTAACCTACTGATTGAGGCCCAGGGATGGAACCCACAACCTCATGGTTCTTAGTCAGATTCGTTAACCACTGAGCCACAACGGGAACTCCAAATTTCATTTTTTAATGGCTGTGGAATTTGATTGTAGGGCTGAACCATAGTTTACTAACCATGCACTCGTGGAGGCACATTGAGCATTTCCAGTATTTTCTCTGCTTTATAAAGTCAGGATCCTTGTAGCTTTCTCTGGTCATCTGTGCTGCTATTTCCAGAGGATGGGTTCCTTAGGAATGCACAAAGCAAATTTTAGTCACTACTGCTAAAGTATTTTAGATTTTTCAAATTTCATTTCCACTGATGATGTTGAAGAGTGTTCATTTCCGGGGTTCCACACTCACCCAGCATTTAATTTATGGATCTTTTCAAATTTTGCTAGTTTTGTAGAAAATTGCCTTTCACTGTAATTCAAATTTGTTGACTCACTAGTGAGGTTGAGTACCCTTTCATAAATTCGTTAGCTAATTGTACACTTCTTTGTATCAGCTCTTCATCACCTTTGCCCGTTTCTATATTGGCTTGTTTTTCTGTAGGATTCTGTGTCAACTGGTTGTGACCTCCATGTTATACCTGTTTTCTTCTGGTCAGGATTCTAAGGGCCTCTAGCTTCCTAGGATGCACAAATACACATGGAAATTCACAGTGTGTCTTGGGTTTTGAGGAATAGGAATTTATTAGACCTTTGTTTCACACTTAAGTTCTTGTGGTATTTTTCATGATTCTGCAAAGGCTATTTAATGAACATGGCTGCAAGTCATAACAGTTAAATTATAAATGGCATTTTGGTTGCCATCCAAGGATAGGCACTTGCACGTTATAGCATCTACACGTGTTTCTTGCCATCCTTGTGGGCAGAAGGCATTGAACTTGTGCAGAACCCTGTACTCATTAGGGACCCCTTTCAGTGAGTTGAGATGTCCCAAGAGGTGATGTAGTACAGGTGTAAAAGATGCGTTTTAAAGAGGCTGGCCCAGGGAGTTCCCGTCAAGGCTCAGCTGTTAACGAACCCAACTAGTATCCATGAAGACGAGGGTTCCATCCCTGGCCTCGCTCAGTGGGTTAAGGATCTGGCGTTGCTGTGAGCTGTGGTGTAGGTCGGAGACCCAGCTTGGATCCCAAGTTACTGTGGCTGAGGTGTGCCGAATCCAGTGCTGCAGGGCAATGGGAGATCATGAGGGAGGGAAGCGTGGCCTAACACACAAGACTGTTTTTTTTGTTGTTGTTGTTGTTGTTGTTGTTGTTGCTATTTCTTGGGCCACTCCCGCGGCATATGGAGGTTCCCAGGCTAGGGGTTGAATCGGAGCTGTAGCCACCAGCCTACGCCAGAGCCACAGCAACGCGGGATCCGAGCCGTGTCTGCAACCTACACCACAGCTCACGGCAACGCCAGATCGTTAACCCACTGAGCAAGGGCAGGGACCGAACCCGCAACCTCATGGTTCCTAGTCGGATTCGTTAACCACTGCGCCACGACGGGAACTCCACAAGACTGTTTTACATTTAGAAAGTGAGGGACCAGGAGGCACTCTGTTCTGCAGAACAAAGGCACCTAGGCTTTAGCCCTCCTGACTTTTATTAGGGAAGAGGTAATGAGCAAAATCAGGTGCAGGCAATGACAAAGCGATCTCTTAGTGAATAACAAAGAAACTAGTTACAGGTGCATACCTCTAGGGCATAATGCAGCTGCTCATGGTTAATGCATAACTCCCTTAGCTTGTCTTTGAAGGAGACCCTGTACCTTAGAATTCTGCGTGTTAGCTTCTTGTGCTTTTGCACATGCTCCAAGTTTGCCTTCTGCAGAGTTCAGCAGTTCAGTGGTCTCCAACAGTGGTAAAGACCAGCAGCTGTAGCTCTGATTCGACCCCTAGCCTGGGAACCTCCATATGCCACGGGTGCAGCCCTAAAAAGACAAAAGACCAACCAAAAAAAAAAAAAAAAAAAAAAGAGAGGCTGATCTGGTCCTAGGTGACAGGGCCAGTTTTGACTGCTTTAGTTTTCAGTCTCTTCCCAAGACTTCAAACTGCCTCTGTTTTTTAAATTTTTGAATTTTTAACCTATTGATATGGTTCAAAATTCACAACATATTAAAAAAAAAAAAACATGCAGTAAAAAGGCTCACTTCCTCATCTGAATCTCTGCCCCTATTTTCTGTCCCAACAGGGGACCAGTGTTAATAGTTTCTTCTGTGTCCTATAGATTTGTCAGTACTTTTTGACTTTCAAATAATAGGATCTTAAGTGAAAATAGCAGAGTAGAAATTATGTGACTTCTATAATTCAAACTATAGCAGCCAAGCTGTACATTTAAAAATTGTTAAAATGATAAATTTTGGTGTGTGCATCTTGCTACAATGAAAAAACAAAAGAAACCTTAATTAAAAGAAAAAAATGTCAAAATTAACATATTCGTGTAGGCATAGACTACAGGGTAATAGGGAAAAGTACACATCTGGTTGGAGTGGTGAGAGGGTGAGATAATGTTTTTATTTGTTGTGATGTTGCTTACTCAGTGGTAACAATTTTAGCAGGCAGAGTAATTGAGGCAGGAAGGCCTCTTAAGCCTGGGCCTCGCCCAGGTGCCGCCCTCACAGCCCTTCCCCCTCCCCCTCAGCGAGAACACATGATGAGCTGCTACTGGGAGCAGCCTGGACCTCTGGCCCTGCGCCACGACCCCAGCAGGCCCTACGCAGAGCAGTACCGCATAGACGCCCGGCAGTTTGCACGCCTGTTTCAGCTCGTCTCGCCGTGGACCTGTGGGGCCCACACAGACATCCTGGCGGAGAGGACTTTCAGGCTCCTGGACGACAACATGGACCACCTTATTGAATTCAAAGCCTTTGTGAGCTGTCTGGGTATGACTCTGGGTCTTTACTGCAGCAAGTTCATTGGGCGAGTGATGAAGCAGGCACGGCCACTCAGGGAGGTGGATTTGTGTCTAGTCTGATGTGATTTTGTGATTTTTAACAGTCCCTTTGCAGGCTCCTCTCATGACCACTTTTATAGGCTGCCCAAGGCGGGTGGGGCAGGGGCCCAGGCTCTCCACATCCAAGGTCACTGACCTCCCGGGTGTGGTGGTGGCTTGTTAGGAGACACGTTCTTAACTTTTGCAGCTACAATTAAAATCTTCCAGAAGTCATGAGGCCAGAGTTCCCAAGGTTATCCAGTCTCCAATCAGTCACCACCCTTCTTGTTTTCCTTTCAAACTCAGTGTGTCTGGGGCAGGGGTGGATGTCAGGTCAATTGAGCATTGACCTCACCCCTCTCTCCACAGTGACTTTGTGTCATGACACATAGACTTTAATCATTTGCATCTAGTCAGTCTCTCTCTTTTTAAAAATTTTGCAGATATCATGTATAACGGAGAAATGAATGAGAAAATCAAGCTGTTATACAGGCTTCATATCCCTCCAGGTAAGAAATTCCAAGTAGAAAAGTCAGGCTCTGTTCTGTCTTGACATAAATCAGCTTTGTGCACAACCCTTTCTTCTCGTTTTAAATTTATTCAACTTGAGGCAACACGTGTGTCTAGTTTGATTGGGGTGGCTAATGACAGATTTTAAGTATCTCATTTTATTTTTTAATTTTTTTTTGGTCTTTTTTTAAATCCGTACCTGCGGCATATCAAAGCTCCCAAGTTAGGGGTTGCCGCAGCAATGCAGGATCTGAGCCATGTCTGTGACCTACACCACAGCTCACAGCAACATCAGATCCTTAACCCACTGAGTGAGGCCAGGGATTGAACCCGCGTCCTCATGGTTACTAGTCGGGTTCATTGCTACTGAACCACAACTGGAACTGGAACTCTGAATTTCCTTCCTTTTTTTTTTTTTTTTTTTTTGATGGCTGAGCAGGATTCCATCGTGTGCATGTATATGTGTACACAACTTTACTGAATTCATATTCTAAGAGTCTTCTGATGGTGCTTTTAAGATTTTCTATATGTGGTATCATGTCATCTGTGAATAGTGACAGTTTTACCTCTTCGTTCCCACTATGATCCTTTTCTTTCTTAATTGTTCTGACTCACACATACAATAAATGTGGAATAAAGGTTGCAAGAGTGGGCATCCTTGTTTTCATTTTTTGCCTTTTGTCTTTTTAGGGCCACACCCGCAGCATATGGAGGTCCCCAGGCTAGGGGTCTAATTGGAGCTGTTGATACCGGCCTATGACAGAGCCACAGCAATGCCAGATCCAAGCCATGTCTTCTACCTACACCACAGCTCACGGCAACGCCAGATCCTTGACCCACTAAGCAAGGCCAGGGATCGAACCTACAACCTCATGGTTCCTAGTCAGATTCGTTTCTGCTGCACCACAATGGGAACACCATCCTTCTTGATCTTAGATCTGATCACCGTGGAGTATGACATTAGCTGTGAGTTTGTCATATGGCCCTAATTACATTAAGGTACGTCCTTCTACAACCACTTTGTTGAGAGTTTTGATCATCAGTGGATCTTGAATTTTGTCAAATGCTTTTTCTGCATCTATTGAGACAGTGATATTTATCCTTCATTAATGTGGCACATATATCAAAGTGATTTGTGGATGCTGAACTATCCTTACATCCTTATAATAAATCCTACTTGCTCATGGTATATAATCCTTTTAATGTATCACAAAGTAGATTTGCTAATAGTTTGAGGATTTTTACATCTATTTTCATCAGGGATATGGAGCTGGTATGCAGGTAATTTTGACCTTGTAAAAAGAGTTTGGAAGTATTCTCTCCTCTTCGGTTTTGTCAAGAGTTTGAGAAGGTTAGGTATGAGATCTTTGAATGTTCGGTGGAATTCACTAGTGAAGCCATCTGGTCCTGGGGTTTTGTTTGTTGGTAGGTTTTTAATTACTGCTTTGATATCTTTACTAGTAATTGGTCTGTTGAGATTTTCTGTTTCTTCACAATTCAATCTTAGATTATATATTTCTAGAATTTCTCCATTCCCTCTAAGTTGTTCAGTTTGTTGGTGTATGATTGTTCATATGAGTTTCTTATGATCATGTGTCTGTGTTATCAGTTGTAACTTCTTTCATTTCTGACTTTGAGCTCTCCTTTTCTTGGTGAGCCTAGATGAAGGTTTGTCATTTTTGTTTATTTTTTCAAAGAACTGGTTCTTAGCTTCGTTGACATTTTCTGTTGTGTTCACAATCTCTTTTTCATTTTGCTGATAATTTCCCTGTTAGAACTGTTTTTGGTGCATCCTATAGATTTTTGGAATGTTATATTTCCATTTTCATTTGGCTTTAGGTTTTTTTGTTGTTGTTGTTGTTGTTTTGTTGACCTACTTGTTGTTCAATAGCACGAGGGTTTTTTGTTTTGTTTTTTTGTTGTGCTTTGCTTTGCTTTTTGGGGCCACACCTGAGGCACATGGAGGTTCCCAGGCTAGGGGTTGAATCGGAATTACAGCTGCCGGCCTCCACCATAGCTACAGCCACACGGGATCTGAGCCATGTCTGTTACCTGCATCACAGCTCATGGCAATGTCGGATCTTTAACCCACAGGGTGAGGCCAGGGATCAAACCCGTGTCCTCACAGATCCTAATCATTAACCCCTGAGCCAGGAAGAGAACTCCACATGTTTTTTGTTTTGTTTTTTTTTTTAATCTCCATGTAATTTGTGATTTTTTTCCAGTTTTCGTGTAATTGATTTCTAGTTTCATACCGTTGTGGTCAGAAAAGATTCTTGATATGAGTTCAGTCTTCTTTTAAATTTATTGAGCCTTGCTTTATGGCCGAACATGTGATTTATGTTGGAGAATGTTCCTTATGCACTTGAGAACATGTATTCTGCTACTTTTTGATGGAATGTTTTGTGTATAAGTATAGGTTAGGGCTGATGCTTCATTATTGATTTTCAGTCTGAACCATCTACCCATTAATGTAAATGGGTTCTTAACATTCCCTACTAGACTGTATTTCTGTCAGTTTCTCCCTTTAGGGGAGAATATTTATTAATATTTGCTTTATGTATTTAGGTATGTCTCTCTTGGACACATAAATATTATAAATATTAAATCTTTCTGTTGGATTGATCCCTTTATTATTATATAATGGCCTTCTTTGTCTTTTATTACAGCTTTTTTTTTTTCTTTCTTTTTTGGCCACCTTGTGGCATGTGGAGTTGGGAGTTCCTGGGCCAGGGACCCAGATCTGAGCTGCAAATGTGACTTAAGCCACAGCTGCAGTATCATTGGATCCTTAGCACACTGTGCCAGGCCGGGGATCAAGCCTGCATCCTGGTGCTCCAGAGACACCACCAATCCCATTGGGCCAAGGCAGGAACTCCACAGCTTTTATTTTAAGCTTGTTTTTTTTGTTTTGTTTTCTTTTGTTTTTTTTGCTTTGTTTGGGCCGTACCCACGGCATATGAAGGTTCCTAGGCTAGGGGTCGAATCAGAGCTACAGCTGCTGGCCTACACCAGAGCCACAGCAACACCAGATCTGAGCCTCGTCTGTGACCTACACCACAGCTCACTGCAGCACGGGATCCTTAACCCACTGAGCGAGGCCAGGGATTGAACCTGCATCCTCATGGATACTAGTGGGATTGTTTCCAGTGCACCACACCAGGAACTCCAAGTCTTGTGGTTTTAATCCAGTCAGTCTTTGATTAGGAAATGTGGTCTATTTATATTTAAAGTAGTTGTAGATAAGTATGTACTTACTGCTATTTTGCTAATTGTTTTTTGTATTTCCTTTATGTGCTTTTTCTCTTTCTTCCGTTGCGGTTTGATGACATTCTCTAGCGTTACATTTAGATTTCATTTCTCATTATCTTTTGTGTATGTCCTATGGGTTTTTGCTGTGTGGTTATGACATACCTGTATGACATCCTGTATATATCACAGTCCTTTTTAAGTTGATATCAACTTAACTTTAAATGTATTCTAAAAACATTTTTATTCCCTGTTTTTTGTTTTTGTTTTGTTTTTTGGTTTTTGGGTTTTTTTTTGCTTTTTTTCGGGCAGCACCTGTGGCACATGGAAGTTCCAGGCTTAGGGGTCGAATTAGAGCTGCATCTTCGACCTATACCACAGCCACAGCAATGCTGGATCCTTAACCCACTAAGTAAAGCCAGGAATTGAACCCACATCCTCATGGATACTATTTGGGTTTGTTACCGCTGAGCCACAATGGGAACTCCCTACATTTTGTGTGTGATGTGATATTTTACGTTTTCTTTTGTGTATCCCTTAACCAATTATGGTTTAGTTAATTGTACTACTTTTGCCTTTTAAGCTTCATACTAGCTTTGTAGCTTTTTAATCTACTACCTTTACTATATATTGCCTTTACCAGTGAGATTTTTACTTTCGTATGTTTTCGTCTTGCTAGTTAGGGCCTTTTCTTTTTCTCTTAAACACATTCTTTACAATTTCTTGTAAGGCTGGCTCAGTGTTGATAAATGGCTTTAGCTTTTGCTTGTTTGGAAACTCTCTTGTCTTCAATTCTAAATAGTAACTTTGATGGGTAGAGTATTGGAAGTTTTTTCCTTCTGGCACTTTGGCCACTCTCTTCTGACCTGCAGTTATGGGAGTTCTATTGTACCAAAAGCTGTTTTTCTCTTGCTCCTTTTACGATTCTCTTCAACTTTTACCATTTTCATTATGATTTGTCCTTTTTTTTTTTTGGCCATGTCCATGGAATGCAGCAGATCCTGGGCCTGGGATTGACTCTGAGCCATAGCTGTGACTGTGCCAAATTCCCAGCTGCTAGGCCATCAGGGAACTAGAGTGTCTTGACATGTGTCTCTTTAGGTCCATCGTGTGTGGAACTCTCTGACCTGTGGGCAAGTCCCATGGGACTGCAGCTGTAAACCCTGCTGACCCCAGGGGATCTGGAGGTTCCCCCTAATCCCAGCAACAGTTAAAAAAATTATGGCTTCAGATGAATGTACAAGCGCCTTGGGGGTACCCGTGAGCCGTGGTGAGGCCAGGAGAGGGCATTCCTTAGAGCATCTCTGTCCCCTCTAGGTATGTGGTACATCTGAAGCCTGCCCCCCAGGTTGAAGCTACAGGACAAGTAAATGGGTCACCCCAGGTGGGCTGGGGGTGTGTTTCCTTCTGCTGTCTGTGTAGTGCCCTGGATGGGTAGCCTGCCCCGAGCTGTCTTTCCTGTTGTTACAGCTCTGAGGAGCCCAGAGGTACAAGCCCCTCTGGCCACAGGGGCCAGGTTTTCAAGGGGCATCCCCTGTATGGACTGTGCCCACCTTCTGGGTTTATTGAGCTGTAGGAGGGATGGCTGGGGGCGGGGCACACCTGCAGTGCTGCTGGTGAAGTGCTGGAGGCAGGGCATGCCCAAGGCTTCAGTGACAACCAGAGCCCTGCGGGCAAGGTGTACCTGTGAGATTGGGTTCCTGTGCATCCACCTGCACTAGTAAGGCAGCGTGAGTGATAAAGTGGTGCTTCACCCCTGAAGAAAGTACCAGCTGTGCCCGCCCCTCTGGCAGATGCACTCAGGAGTTCCCACTGTGGCTCAGCACTAGTGAACCTGACTAGTATCCATGACTAGTTTCCGACTCCTCCGCACCTCCAGCTACTGTTCTGGAAGGAATCTTTCACTGTTCTGGTGCATGAGACCATGGCTCCTTGACATTTAAGCGGTGGTAGCTAGGAACAAGGAAGGCGGTTTAGAAATCCATGGGGTCAGACCTGGCGTTTCCCTCAAGGTAGTCCTTGAATCTATGAGACAGGTAGAGGGGGTTTAGGAATCCCAGGCTAGGGGGCTCTGGACCCCAGTGCAGGCTTGGGGTTGGATGGGGCCTCTTCCGTCTTTCTAGCAAAAGAGCCCAGGAGGTGGCCACCTGTGAGGTTTTCAGGGCTTTGAGGTCTTAGTGGTTTTTTAAATGCACACCTGGACTGCAGGTGAGAACTCGCATGTGGACAGTCTCTGGGCCTCCTGAGCTCAGCCGGGACTGAACGGGCATGTGCTACATGTAGGTGATGCTACGGAAGCAGCTAGGTGCTTAAGTGCAAAGCATTTAGCATCAGCGGAGCTCCTTGCATTTTATTTACTGAGTTTGGTTTTTCATTTAATAGATCCTTATCTTTTATAGATGTTTTCTATTAACATAGAAAGTATGCATAATTACTCCATTGTCATCATTGTCGTCGTCATTATCATCTTTTCACAATCATTATCTGTATCTGGCATTTAAAAAAATTTTTCCTTTATATTGAAGTATAGTTATTTACAGTGTTGTTTAGTTTCAAAGTGACGCAGTTATACATATACACGCATCCATTCTTTTTTCAGATTCTTTTCCCATATAGGTTATTACAGAATTTTGAGTAAGTTCCCTGTGCTATACACTAGGTTCTTATTGATTATTATATCTGGTATTACTAAATAAAATATTTTTATTCAGTTATTTTCTCTCTCTCTCTTTTTTTTTTTTTTTTTTTTGGTCTTTTGTATTTTTAGGGCCATACTTGTGGCATATGGAGGTTCCCAGGCTAGGGGTCGAATTGAGGCTCTAGCTGCCAGCCTACACCACAGCCACAGCAACGCCAGATCCGAGCTGCATCTGCAACCTACACCACAGCTCATGGCAACACTGGATCCTTAACCCACTGAACAAGGCCAGGGAGCGAACCCTTGTCCTCATGGATGCTAGTCAGATTTGTTACTGCTGAGCCACGATGTGAACTCCTTTCTCTTGATTTTTAAATTAAGTCTTTATTTGGGGATAATGTTATACTTATAAAAAGTTGCAAAGAAAGTATAGATACGGTTCTCATTCTTGATATGTCTTTAATCTTCTTTTTGATTGTTGATACTCTCATTTGAGGTTGATATTTCGTTCTTCATCTAACTTCATTTTGAATTATTATTTGTTTCCAAATTATAAATTTATTTCTAAAAGACATTTTCATTTTTATTTGTTCACTAAAGGCATTTGTAAATGGCTTCAGAAAATCAGTTATTAAAAAGATTTTGGCATATGTGATGGTAATATTTATATTGTGTGACTCAGTTTAAATTGTTAAAATTGAGTGGAAATTAAGATTTGGTACATTATCTTTGCTTACATATATATAATTTTCAAGGTTGAGAAATAATGGTTTTTGTTTTTTGTGTTTTGTCTTTTTAGGGCTGCACCTGTGGCATATGGAGGTTCCCAGGCTAGGGGTCAAATTGGAGCTGCAGCTGCTGGCCTACACCACAGCCACAGCAACACCGGATCCTAGCTGGGTCTGTGATCTGCACAACAGCTCACGGCAATGCCTCATCCTTAACCCACTGAGCGAGGCAAGGGATCAAACCTGCATCCTCAGGGATACTAGTTGGGTTCGTTTTCCAATAATAAATTTTAGGGGGTTTTTGTTTGTAAATCAACTATACTTCAATTAAAAAACAGTTTTGTGTTTCAGGTGTACAGTAAAAAGATTCAGCTATATGTGTGTAGGTATATATGTATATACACAAAAATATACTTTTTCAGATTCTTTTCCATTTTAGGTTATTACAAGATATTGAATATAGTTCCCTGTGCTATACAGTAGGTCCTTGTTTTTTATATATAATAGTGTGTATTGGTTAATTCCAAACTCCTTTGGAACCGTAAGTTTCTTCTATGTCTGTGAGTCTGTTTTGTAAATAAGTTCATTTGTATCACTTTTTTTAGATTCCACATATAAGTGATATCATATGATATTTGTCTTTGACTTATTTCATTTAGTATGAGAATCTTTAGGTCCATCCATGTTGCTGCAGATGGCATTATTTCATTCTTTTTTTTTATTTTTGTCTTTTTGCTATTTCTTTGGGCCGCTTCCGCGGCGTGTGGAGGTTCCCAGACTAGGGGTCTAATCGGAGCTGTAGCCACCGGCCTAAGCCAAAGCCACAGCAACGCAGGATCTGAGCTGCGTCTGCAACCTACACCACAGCTCACGGCAACGCCAGATCGTTAACCCACTGAGCAAGGGCAGGGACTGAACCCGCAACCTCATGGTTCCTAGTCGGATTCGTTAACCACTGCGCCACGACGGGAACTCCCTATTTCATTCTTTTTTATGGCTGCACATCCATTCTTCTGTGCTTGGACACTTAGGTTGCTTCCATGTCTTACTATTGTAAATAGTGCTGCTGTGAACACTGGGGTGCTTGTATGTTTTCAAATGAGAGATTTTCACTTTTCCAGATGTATGTCCGGGAGTGGGATTGCTGGATCATATGGTTACCCTCCTTTTAGTTTTTTAAGGAACCTCCTTATTGTTCCCCATAGTATGAACCCATCCACATTCCCCTCCTTATATATATTTAATATTTGAATTTTCAGTGCAGTTTTAAAAAAGGCTTAAGAATGCAGACAGCCTAAAACCTCTATTTAAAGGCATCCGTTTGCCAGGGCCATGAAGATCCACAGTACGTTTAGGTACTTTGCATTTAAATAGAGTTACTTCTAGCTGAAATAAAGAACATTTTTGATCAAAGGTGGAACAAACAAAAAAGCATGTAACTCCCTAGTAGATTAGACCGAAGATGACAAGTCTGAATTTGTTGGCCTGATGGGAAGTAAGGAACCAAACAAAACACATTAGCATCTGGCCTCAAACACCAGCCTCATGCAGAGAGCCTGGAATTCTCTGAGGGTGAGACAGGAGGCACAGGGCTGTGAGCACACTGATGCTGCTGGGGAGGCCAGGAAGCATTAAGCCGAGGCCTCACAGTCCTGGAGGCACTCACTTTATCAGTCCCCTGGTGATTGTAACATGATTGTAACATTGTTTCTGGAAGTGGAAGAGAAATATTCCAGCTGATTTGATACTCTTTATCAGGTGATGTAGGGATGTCTGTTCCAGAAGATTGTTGAATGGGGAGTTTTCATTGCAAATTGATGAATCTGTAGAGACTGGCCTTTTGGTTCACTTAACTACTCTGATGGGATTTCCAGAAGACAGTTTCCTGGAAGAACATTAGATTCAATAGAAGCATCAAAGAAGCTATTGAGGGGAGTTTCTGTCGTGGCTCAGTGGTAATAAACCTGACTAGCATCCAGGAGGATAAAGGTTCAATCCCTGGCCTCACTCATTTGGTTAAGGGTCTAGCGTTGGTGTGAGCTGTGATGTATTTGGGCCAACAGCTGCAGCTCTGATTTGACCCCCAACGTGGAAACTTTCATATGCCACGGGTACTGCCCTAAGAAAAAAAAAGAAGAAGCTACTGAGGATGGCATATTGGAATTGCTAAATAAATACGAACAGAGCATTGGAGGGTTCACGTCATTATGAAAGCCCACGGAGAGTAGGTGACAGCACAGGCTTTGCACCCCTGGAAGCTCCAGGACTGGCCGTGCTGCTCCTCCAGAGTTGTCCCTGCTGGTCTGGATCCACAGCAAGTGATGTTTTTGGTGAATCAAGTAGCACTCGAGCTGCGCCAGCCTTTGTGTTCAGCTTGATGCAAAGAAACAGATTTCTTTCTGAGGTCACACATGTGCCAAAGTGCATTTGCCACCCAAAGAAAGAGTTTTGTCAGCAAGTTGAGTTAAAAGGAAAAATGTTATGAATAATTCCAATTTGCTTTTCTTTAAAAAAGATGGTTATTTTACTTCATTGATTGATTGCTTTTTAGGGCTGCACACCAGGGGCATATGGAGGTTCCCAGGCCAGGGGTCAAATTGGAGCTGTGGCTACCAGATGCAATGCAGGATGCAAGCCGTGTCTGAGACCTACACCACAGCTCACGGCAATGCCTCATCCTTAGCCCACTGAACGAGGCCAGGGATCAAACCTGAGTCCTCATGGATACTAGTCGGGTTTGTTTCCACTGAGCCATGATGGCAACTCCAAGGCGGTTATTTTAAAAAGAACTTAAAAGACTGTGTGGTGCAGCAAGTTAAGGATTTGGTGTTGCTGCAGCTGGGGCACAGATCACAACTCTGATGTGGGTTTGCTCCCTCAGCCCAGAACTTCCACATGCTGTAGGCATGGCCAAAAAAATAAATAAATAAAAAGGACTTAAAATGTTGCAAACCTGAATTAACTTAATTGAAAACTGAAAGAGCACATGAAAACATTAACATCTACTGACAAAGTATGGATTCACAGCAAGCATTGAGCTTGGAAAAAATGAAGTTATAAATGCTTCACTAGGGACGTTTAGTCAGTGTTGTAATTTGAATCAGGAAATGTACTAATAGACTAATACAGCCTTATCTATTTGTATAAATGAGAAGTGTTATTTTGAAATATTTGATGTGAAGAAATGTTGATTGGATTCAAAATTCAGTCATATTAGCCAAAAAAAAATGTCAGCATTGCATTTATCAGTAAGGGAGAAACTGTTTGATTTGCATAATCATCATACACTTGGGGTGAAACAAAAGCATCTGCACCATTCGAATTCTGGGTAATGAAAAGAGTTTCTGTAAGAACAGAAACATGCCATGTTTCCACCTTCTCGTCGAAATAGTTTCTCACTGATGGTGATTGTCTGTTTTGAAGAGGTTATTATAAAGTCCTAATCAGGAATTTCATGGAGCCATTTCAATATGAATCTTAGTATGAAAACTAGTATTAAAAAGTCCTGAGCATGCTAAGATTTCAGTACCATTTGATCCATTTTACTACTTGGCAAAATCTATTTTTTTCCAAAGCCCGTGATAATAAAAGAATGTATTTTCAGGAGTTCCCTTCATGGCTCGGTTGTTAACAATCCCTACTAGGATCCATGAGCGTTCGGATTTGATCCCTGGCCTCACTCAGTGGGTCAGGGATCTGGCATTGCCATGAGCTGTGGTGTAGGTCGCAGACTCGGCTTGCATCCTGCGTTGCTGTGGCTGTGGTGTAGGCCAGCAGCTATAGCTCTGATTCAACCCCTAGCCTGGGAACTCCCATATGCTGCGGGTGTGGCCCCCCCAAAAAAGGCAAAAAATTTAAAAATAATGTACTTTGGAAATTTAAGTCCATTTACTTAGAATGGCTCCACATTCTAAATCTGGTACAACTGGAAACATACTAGATCTTTGCAGGACTTTTGTCTGATTGTCGAGAGGACCTGCAAATAAGGTGGTTGGTACTGATACATAAAATATTAGGTTTCACAGAATATTCACTGCGGCTGAAAACCTTAGCAGAATTATGGAATGGGATATCATGTATTCGAAATTGATATCAACAGGACCAAAGGTACAGGGCCTGTGACAATGGCTCTTTGCCAAGAGAAAAGCTTTGGCACAGCCAGGTGATATTCACCCTATTGGTTCTTCACAAAATGATACTGAAGATAAACGAATCTCCTGCTTTTGAGCATGTGCGGTTATGTCAGAATACCCGCTGGAATCCAAGGGACTGCATGGCCACTGCACTGCTCTCAAGGCTAAGCGACTAATGGGCACAGCCCACATGGCATATACCAAGACTCATCAAGTGAAGTGGAAACCGATGGGCTAAGTGACACATTCAGCTGGGATCAAGAACTTGCCCAGGGGATGAAGACGAATGGTCTGAAAACTCCCATTGTGTACTGAGGAAACTTGCAGAGGTCACCTTCTCACAGGACATCAAAAAGGCGAGTGAGCACCCTAACGGGTAGTTCTGACGCCTGTCACATCAGAAATGATACCAGGCACGTTTGATGTGGGAATAGGCAGCTTAGGTCAGATGAAAGTCTCTTCTTTGCTCTGGGATCCCAAGTTGAAAATGGCACTTGAGGGTTTTGAAAAATATGAAAAGGAGAGAGTAACCTAAAAAAAACCCATCCTTTTGTGAAATTAAAAAATTGCATCGAATTTTTTTTAAAAAGAGAAAAGCCAGGTGCTTAAGATTCCTCATGACACCCATACTGTCAAAAAGCCACTAAGAGCAGATTTCTGGCCCAGTATGTGGAAAATCACAGCCAAAGTAATTTTCTCCTAGTAGATATCTCAGACATAAGTTGGATAATTTAGTTGATTTTCCTGTCAATGACTTGGGTACATCAGAATTTCTATATTAAGAGTTCCCAAATGGCTCAGCAGGTTAAGGATCCCACCTTGTCACTGCTGTGGCTCTAGTTATAGCTGTGGCTCGGGTTTGATCCCCAGTTCAGGAATTTTTGCATGCTGTGGATATGGCCAAAAAAATCCTAATTAATCCAAAGTAATGCAAGTCCTTGACATTTCAATTTGATTGCTGTTGCTAGCCACAATGGAGGGGTAGAAGGAGGGGGCACCGTACTGCTTTTCCAAGAAAATATGACAGAGAACAGTATTATTGGAGTTCCTGTTGTGGCTTCTTGTGTTAAGAACCCATCATAATATATGTGAGGATATGGGTTCTCTCCCTGGCCTTGCTCAGTGGGCCAAGCATCCGGCGTGAGCTGTGGTGTAGGTTGCAGACGCAGCTCGGATCCCACGTTGCTGTGGCTGTGGTGTAGGCTGGCAGCTGCAGCTTCGATTCTACCCCTCCTGGGAACCTCCATATGCCATGGGTGCAGTCCTAAAAATAAAAAAGAAAACAGCATTATTTTGATGACTGTAGTGTCAGCTGCACCCAAAGACCAAACTGTTGGAAGCAGTGTAGAGTCTTCTGCCAGAGATGAGCAGCTTTCAGTGGAACTGGGTCTTTTCCTCTAAGCATCCCATTTAGAAAAGTGATGATAGATCCATGAACGAAGAGGAGGTGCATTGACGAATGAAAGTTCTTGAAACCAAAAGGAGACTTTCACACTGGTGGGTCTGTTGGATGGAGGCACTTACCCACCAGTCACATGAGCATCTGAGATGGGGGCTTCAGATAAGCTAATGCAGATGCTTCACCAGACTTGAACTTGTGTGGTATTTGAAGGGAGACAGTGAAAGCTTTAATAGAAACATCTCTTCATCCATTTATAGTCTTGAACTATGAGTTACACACATCTTGGGCTGTAAAAAACAAGTTATATTCCTAAAAGCTCAAATAGGTTATTTTAAAAGGTTGATAGTAATTTAAAGATCTCGGTGCACTGCACCCTGCACTTGTGAAGGGAGCAGAGAATGGGATGAGCTGTTCTAGGTGAGTTCCAAGCCTCCTCCCATGCCCCCGTGACCCATCTGGATGAGGTTGGGAAGCACTGCTCTGAGGTTGGCCAGTCTTTCTGGCTTCTTTTCACTGTTGACACTTGATCTGCCTCCTTTCTAGACACTCGCCCACTCCTTGAATGAATCGTCCTTCTCTGTGCTCCCATTGTATTTGTGTCTATTGGTTCTTCTGTTAGAGCATTTTCTTTTTGCTTTTTGACCATGCCTGCAGCATATGGAAGTTCCCATCCCAGGGACTGAACCTGCACCACAGCAGTGACAACGTCAGGTCCTTAACCTGCTGCACCACCAGGGAACTCCTAGAGCATTTTCTTATAGTGACTTGTGTACACATTTCTTCCATTTGATACACTGAGCACTTTAAGGGTAGGGACATCGGTATCAGCTCGACATCCCAGGGAGTCAGTGATTTTATTACAGAAAAACAAACAAATAAAAAAAACCAACAGAAAAAAGAAACAACCCCAAACATCCCCAAACCTCAGAAACCTACCTGCCCCAAGTAGGAAGGATAGTTTATCAAGGCTTTGGTGCCATCTTGTGGATATTTGTTGCATCACAACAGGATTTTGCTTATGATTTTATTCTCAGTGAATGGGTGACTGTGACTTTTCAACTTTTTTTTTTTTTTTTTTTTTTTTGAGGGCCGCATATGCAGGTTCCCAGGCTAGGGGTTGAATCGGAGCTGTTGCTGCCAGCCTACGCCAGAGCCACAGCAATGCCAGATCTGAGCTGAGTCTGCAACCTACACCACAGCTCATGGCAATACTGGATCCTTAACCCACTGAGCAAGGCCAGGGATTGAACCCACAACCTCATAGTTCCTAGTCAGATTCGTTTCTGCTGTGCCATGATGGGAATTTTTTTTTTTTTTTTAATTTTAGGGCCACACCCACAGCATATGGAAGTTCCCAGGTTAGGGGTCAAATGCAGTTACCGGCTTACACCACAGCCAGAGAGACTTGGGATCCAAGCCTCGACCTACATACACCACACGTCATGGCAGTACTGGATCCTTACCCCACTGAGCAAGGCCAGGGATCAAATCTGTGTCATCATGGATGCTCATCTTCATATACCATACAGTTCATTCAAAGCACAGAGTCTGTATTTAGCATATTCACAGTTGTGTCCCCAGTGTCACAGTTTGACAATATTTTCATCACACCAAAAAGCCTGTGCTCTTTAGCTGCTGTTCCCAGTCCACACATGTCCCCCTGCTTTCTTTGTAGATAAGCCTGTTATGGATTTTTCCATATAAATGGAGTCATGCAATATGTGCCCTTTTGTGCCTGGCTGCTTCCATTTGGTATGTTTTCAGGGTTCAGTGACATCTGTCAGTGCTTACTCCTTTTTAAGGCTGAATTTGATACTCCGATGGGTGTGCTATGATTTGTATATGCATTCATCAACTGATAAACAGTTGGGTTTATTTTTGCTTTTTGGCTCTTAGGAACAAACACTACTATGAACATTTGTGTACAGGTTTTTGTTTTTTCATTGGGCTGTAGTTGACTATTATGTTTGTTTCTGTACAGCAAAGTGCTTCAGTTATATATTCATAATCTCCATTATGATTTATCACAGGATATTGAATATAGTTCCCTGTGCTATAAATAGGGCTTTATCAAGCTACACATAATAGCTTTCATCTGCTAATATCAGGCTTCCAATTTCTATACAGGTTTTTGAGTGGGTATTTTCATCTGTTATATACCTAGGAGTGGAATTTGAGTAAAAATGGCAAATTTGTGGAGTTCTCTAGTGGCCTAGCAGTTAAGGATCTGGTGTCATTGCTGCGGCTCAGGACATTGCTGTGTCATGGGTTCAGTCCCTGGCCTGGGAACTTCCATATGCCACAGGCACAGCCCAAGAGCACCAAAAAAAAAAAAAAAAAAAAAAAGGCAAATACATGATTTAACTTTTTGAGGACTGCCAGATTGTTTTCCAAAATGGCTAATGCTGTTTTATATTTCCACCAGCATATGAGGGCTCTGATAAAATTGTTTTTGTGTATTTCAAGAAAACTCGTGATACTAAAATGCTTTTATTTCAGTAAAGCTTTTATTCACTTTTATTGGGACAGCAGTATGTTATATTGGTATGCACATATTAGTATGTGCTAATTATAGAAAAATAACCATGAATTTAAAGCAATTACCCATTACTTCCAGTGTATTTATTTCTAGAATTTCTTACATGTATATGTATATACATACATATACACACATTTCAGTTTGATAGAATGGAATTTTATCATTCATACATTTTTCTGGGTCAGCGTCGGCAATGTCTTACGAGTTCGTCTGTCATTACTGCAGCATCTACAGACACCTGTGTGTGAGGCATTTTCTTAATTTCCTGTACCCAGTGCTTGGGACACACAGGGTTCACAGACCCTGGAAAGACCCTGAATGCAGATGGGGGTGCTGCTAGCTTAGCTGCTTTTTTTCTTACCTAAAACGTTAAATTACTGTCAGTTTTGGTGAAAACACAGTAATGTTAAAAAAATTTTTTTTTTAAGCCCTCACTGAAAATGACCGAGACAGCCAGTCACCACTGAAGAATCCTCTGTTGTCGACGTCAAGACCCCTGGTTTTTGGGAAGTCCAAAGGCAAGTACCTCTTTGCATTGTCACCTGTCGGGCATGCCACTGCAGCTGTTAGAGGTCACTGGTGGTCATGCAGCTACCATGACCTATCTGGCCACTCTGTGTGAACAGAATGTCTGATTAATCTTATTCATCCAGTGGAATTCCTCATCCCCTCACCACTCCTTTGTATCCATCTTCCTTCTTCATTTCAGGGAATTTCACTCAAGCATATATTATTGTGTTTCCTTTGTTTCAAGGTGATACCATTGATTATCAGAAACAGCTGAAGCAGATGATTAAAGATTTAGCCAAAGAAAAAGATAAAACTGAGAAAGAGTTGCCCAAAATGAGCCAGGTATGACTTTATTCTGTGCAGAGAATTAACTATTCTGCCAAGTGATATGCTCAGAGGTAAGCCTGCACCCACTTCCCTCCAAAGCTGTCATCAAAGGATCTTTGAACTCTTGGGAACTGAATATTGTAATGACTAAATGAGAAATAATCTGTGATCCACTGAAGCTATTTCAGATTTTCAAAGCTCTTCCTTCCCAACAGGAGGCTGCCACATGTTCCATCTCTAAGAGTTTTTGTAGCAAACCCATTTACCCAAATTGTGATGCAAATTATTTATTCCCTAGAACAATGCTACTTGTTCACGGTACAGAATCTATGTGTTCTCTCTCCAGGTTTTTGAAAATCACTGACCACATAAAATACTAGTGATAGGCTTCAGGTTGAAATGTCCCTTTATCAGAGGACTTAAATCTCTCTGGTGCCTCAGGTGTACTGTGAGCCTTCAGGAGTGGGGTTTAGCACACACTGTTTTTCTGGATTACAAAATACCTGAGGAGTTCCCGTGGTGGCTCAGCAGAAAGGAATCTGACTAGCATCCATGAGGTTCAATCCCTGGCCTCATTCAGTGGGTTTAAGGATCCGGTGTTGCTGTGAGCTGTGGTGTAGGCCAGCGGCTACAGCTCTGATTCAACCTCTAGCCTGGGGACCTCTATGCCATGGGTGTGGCCCTAAAAAACAAACAAAAAAATCTGATGTTCTGTTCCACTCTGCTGAGTTGCTCTCAAATAATCATTCTAAAGATATGAAGTCAGTTAAACCTCAGTGTTGTTGTCAATTTTATACCTTACAGTCAGGGCTAATTCTCATACATCATTAAATTATAAATTAGCAGCACAACTGTTTTCCTATCCCTAGGGTAACTGTGCAGCTAAGTCCCACCTGAAGCATGTCTCAATTTCAGCAGGAGTACACGTCGGAGAAAACATCAGGCATCATTGTTCCACCTCCTTTATGGCCTTTAGTTGCTGCAGTTTTCCCACCACATCAAGTCATAATTTTATTCAGTCCCAATATTTAAGCTGTTTCCAACCTTTTCCTGTAATAAACTCTAGCCTAAACATACTTGTAAACCAGTGTCTGTGCATAGCTTTTGAATGCATTCCTATAAGTTGTCTGCTGGGTTAAGGGGTTGAAAACCTCTTAGTGGATGAAAAGCACACATCTCCGTGGGAGCCAAGAGCTCCCACAGGGGCTTCAGGGTAGAAGAGCAGAGAACACTTCTCTGCAGTTCTGCTTCAAAAAGTACCATGTGGTTTTTTTCCAAAAACTAAGTGTAAAAATCCATTACCCTTCTATTTGCGTTATGCTGTTATACGTATACTTTCTTTTCTCAATTCCAGAGAGAATTTATCCAGTTCTGCAAAACCCTGTACAGCATGTTCCATGAAGACCCAGAGGAGAATGATTTGTATCAGGCCATTGCCACGGTGACCACGCTGCTGCTGCAGATCGGGGAGGTAGGGCAGCGCGGCAACGGCTCTGGAAGCTGCTCTCTGGAGAGCGGGGACGAGCCACTGGCTCCGGCTCCTTCTCCTGAGCAGGACTCGGTTTTCGTGGACACCGAGGCCGGGAAGAGTCCCCAGGAGTCCCAGGCATTTCCTGAACAGGCCGAGGGGGACTGGACTGTGTCCCTGGAACATATTTTAGCCTCACTTCTGACTGAACAGTCATTAGTAAACTTTTTTGAAAAGCCACTGGACATTAAATCCAAACTTGAAAACGCCAAGATCAATCAGTACAGCCTCAAAACTTGTGAGATGAGCCGCCAATTGCAGCCTGAACTCAAGCTGAGCAGCCCGTAGCAGGAGCACATCTGCTGAGCCCCTCCTCCAAACCAAAGCACAGAGCAGCTTAGGCTGGTCGGCCCATAATCCAGATGTGTGCAGTCTGCCAGCAGTACCTGACATGCTGGGCACCTGGCCAGCCACAAGCGGGGCCTGGGGATGGATGCAGCCCTGTATACCGCATGAAAGAAGTCAGAGCTAGAGGGGGCCGCCTACCCGTCCCCCTGATGCAGACGTACAACTTCAGGTATCAGCCCTGAGGCAGGCACTTCTGCTGGGATGCTAGTGTGACTTGTTCTCAGAGGGAATGTGAGAAGTCAGTCAGCTGTGGGAAACCAACCCAGACAAGAAGATCCCCCATTCTTCACCTGAATGGGAAGGACTGAGAGTCACGTTTGCTTTCTTTCAAGACTTAAGAGCCACTATCTGTGCAATTGTATTTGGCTTTTTTTGCACTAATTTCGTTTCAATGCTGGTAATTGAAACCATTTTAATGTATTTGGTTGTATTCACTTTGTGTCCTTCCAAAAATGTGTACAAACCATGCTTTCAATGTTGGCCTCCAAGTTTTTATAAGACGTTTTTGTACTGAATTGCTCTGTGTTTTTCCTTATTTCAGTGTCTAAAGTCTGGACTGTGCCATTGGAGGCTAAGTTGTACGTGTCCCCACCAACACCCCCACATTCACAGGAAAGAGCACACCCCACTGTAAGCGGCCCCTAACCCCATTCCCCACAACGACAGAGCCTCACAAAAGGGGACTCTCTCCACAGCATTTAATCTGTACGAGTGCTGTCAACAGCTAAACTCCTCTGGAACAGAATCCATCCAACACCTTGCTTTCAAGCTGATTTAGCAATTTTGTTAGGAACCTTTAAGGAAGTTATGTAACCACCCTCCCACCTTTAGCTCCTTGTAAACCAGGACTAAAAATACTTTATGGGATCGACACAAATAAGTGAGCTAAAAAGGAACTGTACATATTGTCATTAAATCTAAGAATCAAGTATCAATTTAGTTTGTTAAAATGATAAAAGTGGCCATTAAGTTCTACATGCCTGTTTCTGAAAAATATGTTCACCCTACAATTAATAAAACCTACATGCAAAAAGCATTAATTTAACATTAAAATTCTAATGTTCCAAATACCTCAATAATCATTCTCCATCCAGGCTACACTTCAGAACCACCTCACAACAACTGCTCAGGCCCTGTCCAAATAGTCAAAGCTCCAAGGACTGGAGAGAAAGGGCCAAGGACTTGGGAAACTCTCCAGATGACCCCAAATCAGAAGACATACAAGCCTGTTACCTTACCATTAGAAAGAGAACAAGATGCAAAGGTGCCTCTATAACCAACTTTTATTTGACAATCAGCAGTTAGTTCTCATCCACATTAACTGTCTGTAGATCTGCAAAACAAGGACAAGGGACAGCCAGTCAACTTCCACCCCACACCATGGACCTCTTCTTCCCAGGCCCTGGCAAACATCACTCTTCCACAGGGACTTGTTTCGTATCTTTCTGCACTTTGCCATACCGACCAGGACACAATGTGAAAAAAGGCTTACTGATTAGGTCTGTTATTTATATTCCTAGTACTGAAGAATGCCAGGCTATAGGTACACAGTATTTCGTGAACAAATAAATAAAAGGGTTTAGGACTTTAAAACAGCTTCATGGGATAAAGGAAAACTTACTTTTGAAAGTGGTGACAGGTACATAGGTGACCAATGTATAGAGCTTGTTTGGCGAGTCTTCATCTTCATTACGTTTTCTGGACAACCGCACACGGATTCGGTATGGGACATTCCTGAAAAAGAGAAAACTGTCACCAGCTGTACCCACATTTCCTACCCCTATTTCTGGAACATGCTTCCTCCACTCCTTCCTTTGTTCTGACTGACCAGCCACTTCAGTTCACTGGAAAATAAGCACCTTCAGGTGGACACTAAGTGCTGGCCTTTCAGGTGCCATTCTCAGTGGGCAGCCACCACTGCCTTGTGACGTCTGCAGAAATGTGGGCTCACCAACCACTTTGGTGAGGTGGGATTTAACCAACTTAAATGTGGAGCCACATCAGGAACTCTGCAAGCTGTACCTGCTCTCAATGTTCAGTTTCCCCACCTCCTGCACACCCAATCTCTCAGCAGCATCACCGCCAACTGCACTGCCTCCTTTTATTGGCCCAAAGATGGGAGGGGTCCTGAAACTTCCCTCAGCTCACGTGACACCTCCCCCTAAGGAAGCTCACGGGCTGTGCAGTACCTTTATCAGACTTGTCTCCCTACCACAACCCTAGCTGGTCCATGGCAGGGCTGCATCCACCCATCCTGTTGGATGGCTCCTGCTGCACCCAGCCCCCATGCTACCAGTGCACCCACACCCCCCCCGTGTGTAAGCTGGCCCTACTACTCTCTGGGCTGGGTAGTTCTGTGTGTGTGGCCCGCCTTGTGCACTGTACAATGTGTGGCAGGGTCTCTGGTCTGTAACCGTTAGTGACAACCTACCCCCTGCCCTGCTAACAGGTGGGGAAATTGCTTATGGCTGAAAACCACTGCTCCCATGGCTTCCCAGTATGTCTAGAGGGAAAGCCAAACTCTTTGCCGTGACCTACAAGAGCCCATGTGATCTGTTCCCACCTGACTCTCTGTACCCACTCATGGTTTTAAGTCACATCATCTGCCCCACCTTCATCAGCCTGTCCCCAGGTCACAACAAGTGTGCTGCTCTTACCTGACCCTCACACTGCTTGGCTCCTTCACCACTTACTGAGTTTAAATACCAGGTCAAAAGGCTTCCCTGCAGATGCTACCTTGCCTTTGAACCATTGTCATATTTGGAAAAAAATACTTCCTTATGCGTGTGCATTAGTGACTGAACTTATATAGAGTTCAGTCTGTATAAGTTGTGCAGAGTGAGCTGCTTAACTGAGTGGAGTGGAGGCACACACACAACTTGAGCACCTTATTCCTTTGGCCCAGACGGCTTTGTTGAGCCTGGTGTCGATGCGCACATCCGGAGTTCCCATCTCCTTCATGGCAAATTTACGGATTTCTTTGAGTGCCCGAGGGGCACGCTTCTTAAAACCCCTGAGATCCAAACATAAGTAAATGAATGAGTACAAAATTAAATGAAATATACAGTATAGCATTATCCTATTTTCATCAAACAAATCTAAACCTGGAACAAGGCAGAAACAGTTCTTTTCCCCTACAGCATGTGGAAAAAATAGAACTAGTGTAATACTTGGGGCACAGAAGATGCACAATCTACTTTCAATAATGTAGAACAAAGACTATATATGACCATTAAGAGATGCTAACATACACACTGACCAACACTTTCCTGATAAACACTCCTATGCTCTAATATCTAATACTCTCTGCCAGGGAAAATATAATCAAAGAATGTGGTTAGCATAAGCCTGAACATACAATATCCAACACTGAGGTAAATTAAGTGTCCTCAAGCTAAAATACAATTAAGATTATCTGTCACATCCTAAGACAAGCCATGTTTCCGGAAATCATTGAACACTAAAAGTTCGCTAATAGCTTGGTCTTAAAGAGCAGGGGTCTGAAATGTACCAGTTTCAAGAAATACGTCGAGGGCAACAGTTAATTCTACAGATTCCAGGGCATGTGTCAGGCACTATTAACCTGTGGTTTTGATAAGAATACATAAATCTTTTTGAATTCCATGTTGTAAGTTAAATGTGGAAAAACCAAACTTTATTACAGGCTGAATCAGTTACACATTTGCTAAGTGAAAGCTATTCCAAGTGGGGCAGAAACCAAAGTGTAAAGAGGTGATCCCCCCACTGTAAATGACAGGAGGGGCCGTGCTATCAAGTCTCCCTTCGCTCTACCCTCTCAGCCGCCCCAAACCCATCATGCCAGCTGGCTTCATTCACTTAAAGCCCATTTTTCACGTGGTTTATATGGGTGACACTCAGATGGTATCAAGTGCTACAGAGAAAAATAAAGCAGTGAAAGGAGAAAGCATTAGGGAAGGGGCTGCAGGTTTAAAAAACCCCAGCAAGATCCAGAGATGACAAGGACAGCTACCAAGCTGTCTGCAAGAAAAACACCAAGGCAGGGGAAAAAGTGAAACTAAAACCAAACTGCTACTCAGACTCAGATACTGCCTGGCCTGGTATGATTAAGAAAGTGGTCAATTCATGAGGAATCACAGCAGGAACATGGCTTTTCTGCCAATAGAGGGTTTGAGAAGAGACCAGGTGTCTGGGTGGAGGGACCAGCGCAGGCAGATTGTGGAAGGCTGAGCCCAGAGGACATGCCCACAGGCCAGTGATTGGGGGGGGGGGGAGGCCATGGGGCAGTGCGAGGGCCAGGGGTGAAGATGGACCCCAGGGGGCTGGTCTGGGGGAAGGTAAAGCTAGAGATGCCTATTAAACACCCAGGTAATACGTTTCAAAAGCAGCTGGGCATGTGAGGCCCTAAAACTAGTTGTTATTACCAAGTATAGGCAGAAAATGGAGGACCTGAGCCCTGGACTCAACATTAAGAGGATGGGCAGTGAGGAGGGACAGAGCAGACTGAGGAACAGCTAGAGAAGCAAAAGAAAAACAAAACCATGGAATCTTCGGGAAGTAAAATGAACAAAGGACTCTCAGTTGCTGCCAATCAAGTAAGAACTAAAAAAAGACCAAAAGACTGCTCTGCACACATCTTCAGTTAAAGCCTTTGCGGCAAAATGCCCCCAAATCTCATCCACCTGCAATGGCTCAAGCCCACTCTTCCAATTCCCAGTTGTCTGACCTTTAAACCACCGCCCCTTTCACCTGTGACTTACTCACCATCTGGCACTTTCTACCATTTTATAGCTGGATACTTCCCTAACTTCCCCACCAAGGAAACTAGGAAGGCAGAATCTTTGGTTCCCTTGTGAATCCGCAGAGCCCCAGACACAGTTAAGTGCTTAACATGCCCCCCAGTGAACACATTCGTGCCCCAATAACGGGGTGGGAGGAGAGAATGTGGTTACAAGCTGCAGTAATGCACAAAAAGGGCACCGTTGACCCAGAAACCCCCAGAGACCTCAGGCTTCACACATGGCCAACGCTTGGCTGGAAACGCCAGGGCTAAGAGACAGTGCCACACATTTAAATCCCTTTCGAAAATCAGTTGTCCTGAGATGAGAATGCCCAGACAAGTTGCTCCCCAGACTGGTGCCTGAGTATTTTGCAGCACCACCCTGGCTCTTAAAAACACTCCAAATAACAGCACTCGATGGATTTGGTCTGTTATTACTAGTCAGCACCGTATGCATAAAAGGGGGAACACGCACAAAGCTCAAGAACTAAAAACGAATCCGACTAGCATCCATGAGGAGGCAGGTTCGATCCCTGAGCCCGCTCAGTGGGTTAAGGATCCAGCGTTGCCAAGAGCTGTGCTGTAGGTTGCAGGCCAGGCTCGGATCCTGCGTTGCTGTGGCTGTGGTATAGGCTGGTGGCTACAGCTCTGATTGGACCCCTAGCCTGGGAACTTCCACATGCCGGGTGCGGCCCTAAAAAGACAAAATAAAAATAAACAAAGAACTATAAAAACCACACCCCAGGGAGGAAAATCAAGAACTACGACATTCACAATCATTCCCAACGTCCTTGTATATCACATATGCAGCCAGCGTCTTCTCCACAAACCACTGCCCGCTAACACTTTCTTCTCTGGCCTCTCCAGGACTTCCACATCCAGCACCACAACTGGACCAATATTACTTAGTACTTAGCTGTGTGGGTGGGAGAACTAAAATTACCCCATTGCAATGTTCGGACTCTGGGCCGGACCTGGCGTTTTTAGTTACCTGGTTGACTTTACTGGACTCTGGAGACAGTGAAAGGGTCTACTCATCCTCACACACACGTCTCACCCCTAGACCTGCCGGGCTTAATTCGATCAACACAGCAAGAAGTAGCATCACTTTACCACCGCATCTCCCCAAGTAAGCTTCCCAAAACCCTTATTTAGGCGTTAACCTCCGACCATTTCGCTTTAAACCCTACAAACAGCTTTCGATAAGATCTATGCAGTAAAGACTTGGGCTCTTGAAGAAACGGTTCATTTCTAGACCCCGCGCGGCCAGAAGACACTGGCCGAACGCAGGCATTACTCACACGCCATGGATGCGCTTGTGAATGTTGATCGTGTACTCCCTGGTTACCACCTCGTTGATGGCGGACCGGCCCTTCTTCTTCTCGCCACCCTTCTTTGCGGGAGCCATCTAGACCCAGGCGACAAGGAGGCTCAGAGTGAGTGGGACAAACCCAAGCCAAGTCCTTCCTCCCGGCCTGGCCTCGGGACGCTTCCAGGGGCAGAGAGTCCGGCCAGGTCCCTGAAGGCCCACGTCTGGGAAAAGCCCGGCGGGCCACGGCACGTCTGCGCCCTTAGACGCCCCCGCCCCCGCCCCCGGAACCCCCTGCAGCCCCGGCTCTCCTAAGCCGGCCACTCTCCCTCACAGGCTCCGGGAGCCCTTAAACGCAACGCAGACTCCCGTGCCCCTGGAACGCGGAGGCCCAGGTCGGCTCAGGAGAGAGCCCCCTGTTTCATTCGACACAATCCCAGGCGAGGATGGCGCCGGATTCCTCAAGCTGGGAGCCAGCACCCATACTCACTTTCCCCGGCCCTGGTTGGAAAGGAAGAGCGCAAGGGTTTGTGGGAGAAGGAAAGCGGCGTCGCAAGTACAATTTCCGGGTCACCTGGAAGGGTGGGCGGGGGGAGAGGCTGTGACGTCCACGGCGCGCGCCGCAAGAAATGCAAGCCTGTCTCGAGGGCGGGGCCTGAGCGGGCCGCGGCCGCGCGCTCGAACGTCGCCCTCTCTGCGTCGTTTCCTACCGCCGCGTTCCAGCTGCCTGCGCACTAACAAGGGCTTTTAGAGGATGCCGGAACCTAGGCCCCCAGGAGGAGCGGACCGAGGCGAGGCGAGAAGATGCTTTTCTGGTTTTCCCACTCTCTCAGCGATCGGCCAGGCTAGCGTTGCCTGAACCTGGTGGCCCTGGAGATGCTCCCGTCGAGCAGGGCGGGCTCGCGAACCGGCGTCCTCGCAGCCCGGTACCCGGGAGCCTCACGCGGAGGCTGCGGTGCAGCCGCGGGCCGTGGGTGAGGGTGGCTGGGCTAGGAGTGAGGAGGAGGCCGAGGAAAGGTTTGCACAATAAGTATTTTTAAATTAAAATTGACAGTTTATAATTGGCTATATGAAATGTCAGTTTTGGAAGCACCGTTAGTAGAGTAGTTGACAAATCACCTTGGAAAGGAGTAAAATACTGTATACGACTTTTACATCGAAGAAATCAGTGTGATTTCATGACCTTAAAGCAGTATTTGTTTTCAGCTCTATCACACGCAAATGGCCCCATAATAGCAATAGCACTTTTCCCCAACACCTGGAAATGAAAAGAGAGAAATCTGACTTTGGAAATGAAAAGTGAGGAATCTGACGCCAGCACATCTGGTGTGAGTTGACCGCGTAGCCACGTCCCAGATCCCCATGCCAAACCGATGGGTTGACAACTCTGGACCTTAAGTTGGTCAGAAATTGCATTCTTTTGTTGCAGGCAGCGTGGGTATGGTAAGGTCCTTAAACCTAGGGAGGTGTAAAATTTTATTTGCTGAGTTAACTGGAGCCCTCGAAATGTATGTTAAAACTGGACCATTGAGAAGGTGTGAGAATGATCATGGAATAAAATACAAGACAAAGTTAAATCTGTGATATTCACACCTTGCAGCCAGTTCTGATGTAAAGATAATCAATTTTGTTATATTTTGTGGGTCCTTTTTAGAACTCTTAAATCTGTATCAGACTTGAGATTTGAATTAAATTCTTACGAGTGTTTCTATCTGTAATCTCTTTTCATAATTGGGGAAATTTTTTTTTGTAAATTCCTAAATATCGACTCATCTGTTGTTTAGGTAGTATGTGATTAATATGGGAAATGTTGACAGTGTAATGGTTAAAAGATTGCTAATTGATACCTTTTTAAGATCAATAAATTGGACATTACATGACTTACAGTTAGTGGTGATATCTTTCCAGGTACAAAATTCCCTCTGACAAAAATGAATTTACCAGCGTGGAGGATAAAGATTTTCAGTTTGTGTCGATGTGTGGGTCATGGCACCACTGAAAAAAATGGGGACATTGGGAGAGGGCAGTTGGTTTTAAAGGATATTGAGTCATCTACTGAATTAATTCAGGAACTTTTAAGTGTATAAACATTGGAGTATACATTTTAAGGCATGCATTACTTTAGTGAATATGCTAACAGGTTACCCTGCTTCTCCCATAACTGGACATTGTCTGGTTAGGCAAAAATCCTAAGGAGATTTTCTTGTAGTGTTTCTAATGAGCTTTTATTTTTCCCAAGAAACTAAAGCTTTTCCACAGATACCATAGGCTGGATATTTCAGCTATTGAATCAACCATGTTATGCTAAGAGAAGTATACTGTTGTTTGTCTTGGTCATATGCATTGTATAAAGTTCAATGTATGAAGTGCCTTGTATGTGTCCAAAAAAAGCTACATATGGCATTTCTCTAGGGGATCTAAATTAGTTATATCTCTAGGTTATTGATGGCTGACTTTAAAACTGTCAGGCTTCACATCAAGTGAGGAGAGAAACTGAAGCAATTTTGTACCCAGCACCCACATTTTACCAGATAATTTGGCAAGAGTACAAAATGTCATGGCTTAGAACAGTATCATAGTTGACAAGTACACCATGTTGACTATATAAACAAAAATTTCAGATTAATTGAATGGATGTTAATTGCCATTAGAGACAGAAGATACTACATTTTAGCTGAGTTAGTTTAAAATATTCTAAGACTTGGTGTATTCCAGAGTTCACGTTTCAGTCACTTGTTAGCTAAGCCTTTATAGTTTTCCAAATAGAAAGGTTATGGCTTTTCAGGAACCAGGACAGGGTTGCAAAATACTCTTTTAGTTAGCAAAGTTAAATGAAAAATTTAGGGATTAAACTTCTGATGTTCTGTGGGTTTAAAGAAATATTACCCAACAGGAGTTTCTGAGTTTATCCAGACTCTGAACATGTCAGATTTAAGCAGCATTAAATTAAATTAGCGGCACGACCTACTCCACCTTCTGCTAATGGATTCCAGCTAGATAATCCTAGGACACAAATATGCTGTTGCCTTTAAAAAAAAAAAAAAAAAAAAAGTTTGTCCTACTTAGAAGTACAGATTCTGACAGCCAAGGAAAATACAAATTCTTTTATGGAAAAATCAGATGGATAAACCTCTGAACTGACAAAACAGTTCAAAGTACTTAATCCAGTTTCACTCAGACTTTTTGTTTCAAAAAGAGGGTTCATTTCTGGTTCCTTTAAAGATAAATAATCCTAATATGTGTTAGAATATTTAGACTTACCATTATTCAGGAATGTGGCACTTGTGTAAATGATAAACTCCTTTTGATGTATTGATATGGCAGCTTCTTATACCATCCATCCCCAGCTGGTCCTGGCTGTAGAACTGGGAGAGCTTTCCCTATTTCACAGCTTGTAGAAAGCACTCTGCAGATCGTTGCCATCTTGAGCCTCAATCACGGTGTGCCAGGGCACCCTCGCAATCACCGTGCTGAAGCTTCCACAAGCAGCTTCTGTGTTGGCAGAAGCTGCTGTAGTATTTCCCCCATTCACCGGACATGTGCACACATCTCCCACACAGACACACAAACCCTGGGCACATCACTGGTACCTCTGTGCTGACAGGCAGAGCCCCTAGAGCTCCAACCCAGGTGAACTTAACAATAGGCTACGCATGCTTTAGTGGATAATGGCTTGATTATCTCCACGGATTACCTGGGTCTCCAAGTGGAGATGTTTCTGGGAACGTTTTCTGTTTTTGTTAGTTTTGCTGTCATTTCTACACCAAACCCTTCTTCCTTTTTTTTTTTTGCCTTTAAAACAAAGATCAGGAAACTTCTAGGCTGTTCCAAAAACCTAAGGCTATTACGTGGCTTGTTGCTTGCTTCCATCTTTTCCGTATCTGTAGCCTTAGAAACATCATAAAATTAAAAAAAGTTTACTGATGAAAAGATGTATGCAGGCATATAGAACAAGGGACAGAAATTGCCTCCAGAGGAAATCGTACAAATTTGTTAATTTATTACAAAATGTCCATTCACAGAAATACACAAGAAAAACTTTTTATCCTTTTATATTTGGGAAAGGAACTGGTGTCTTAGATACAAAATAATTTACACATAATCCATACAATTTTATTTTATATAGAAATAGGTCATTATTACAACAGCTGTACAATTCACTACACTTCCTCTTATAATTACATAAAATCTTTTCTTTAGAAACCTCTCAACATAACAAAACATACAAAAAAAGCAAAGTGCATTTTGAAAAGGAAACTCCCATCTTCGGTCTTATCAGGAAAGATCCGTAGAAAGATGCAGCATTCTCACTCAAAGGGCCAGCTCAGTGGTGGGGGTCCGGAGGACCTGCCTGCCGCTCCACAGACCTGTCTGGCTTTTGAAACCTCCCCCTTCAGAGTCCTCAATAGAAATTCCAGAACTCAGCTGCGTGATTGTGCTTTGCTTTGAGTCCGCCTTTGTAGTTGCAATCACCCAAGTAAACAGGAAACAGTCCAGTGTTATGTTAGAGGGGAAAAAATCACCAGAATAGTGTGGGGTGCAGAGCCTGATTCCATTAGGGTTGAGGCCACAGGGTGTGGGGCTGCAGCCTGGTGAACAGCCACCAGCTTAGCTGTCTGATTGGTGGGCTGTTTTTGTTACTGGTGTCTCCAAATAAAGTCAGGAGAACTTAACTCTTTTCAAAATCGGAAAAGTGCCTAAGTTATTTCCGTGTGCAGCTGTGCAAAGTAAAACAGAAACAATCATCTAAAAATAATGAAAAAGCATCTCTTTATTCTCTCCCTTCAACAGATCTCTGACGCAGTGCTTCTCGAATGCAGTGGAAAGAGGATCTGCAGGGTGAGGACCAGTAGCGCGGCGACAGAGGCGCAGGGGGGCTGGTGCGGCGGGGGGAGATGCGGAGAGATGCGCCTTCGCTAAGGTGAGCGGAGTGATGCGCTCCCGCGGGGGCGCGGGGCCGTCCGGGTATGGCTGTAGAGTGTGGCCGAGAAGCCCAGGGGCAAGGGATACACAGCAGGCGTCCCCGCTCCCTTTCTATGTGCTGGCCACTGCGCCCGGGGATGGTCCCCATCCGGGAGCTCTGAAATGTAAGCGGGGCGCACGAAAGCCTGGGGGTGTCCTTTAAACTTCTCTCCCCAGCTCCGTGGCCACCCCCACCCCACCCCCACCCCCTTGTCCGTCCATTGGTTAAAGCTGATGTGACCAGACTGAGGTGCCGGGGCACTACCGGGGCGGCTGCTGGAGGCCTGAGGACTCAGCCAGGCTGCTGACCCTTCGGGTTGGGCGCGCGGCGGGGGGTGGCGGGTAGCCCAGGGTCCCTGGCTGTGGCGAGTAGGTGGAGAGAAAGAGCGAGTCCTGCCGCTCGCTGTGCAGAGAGGTTGGCGCCTGCACCTGGAAGGAAAGGAAAGGAAAGGGCTCCAGTGGAGGTTCAACGATTCAGGGTCTCCTCCCCTGAATGGCTGGGGCGGTGATGCAGATGGCGGATCAAAGGACTGTCCTTCCCAGCTACGGTCTCGGGGAGGTCCTGGTGGGGAAGAGCGGACGTGGAAAGAGGAAGCTGAGGCTCTGCCCGTGGTTGTGAGCTACGAAGGCCAGCACCAGGGGTTCCTCCTGGCAGGCGGGGCTAGGCTGCCTCGAATGGTTTCCTGAACACGTGTGTATGATCTCCAGGTAGCCTTTGTGTTTTTGGATGTTAGAATCTGAGACCACATGCACATAACTGTTGGGGCAGAATCCACACACGTATACAATCTACATACTTCTCACCAGTGATTCTAGAACTACTTCCAAATACTGCCATTGCCCAGCATCACTAGGAAGCATCCTAATTTGAAGCTCGGAAACTTCAACTCCAAGGTTAAGTTTGGAACCTTCTATCTCATCCCCCGCTGTTCCCATCCTTAAACTCTCCCCTTCCCAGTAACCCAGTCTGCCCAGGCACACCTGCCCCTCCACTGTGCTCAGGCTGCCTCTCTTGCCAGGCCAGGACCACCGTCCCCCCACCTGCACCTGGCCAGCCCCACTCCAAGCATCTCCCAAACACCTGGCTCTACAGCAGTCCTTCCTCCACTGGAGGCCTCCCAGCCACAGTATGCCGCTGGGCAGGGCCTCAGGCCTGGCCACCCTCTGCGAGATCCCCTTCCCCGAGCTCCAGGCCCCAGCATTCCTTAGCCCTGCCTCTCAGGTGGAACAGGTGCCTGCAAACATGTTTGCTGCTCCGATGAAGGAATGGACAGAAGCCCTTTAACTGCCCCCCTTCTCACCTCATGGGTTCCCATCCAAAGTCACTGCGGGGTCCTGTGAGGTGACAAGGAAGGCAAAGCTGAAGTTGCCCCCCCTCCACGCCTAGGGGTGGGGAGGTTTGAAAAGCATACCCTGGCTGGTTCAGCAGCCTGGGAGTCAATACGGTCTAGACCTTGTGGAGGACTCTGCAGCTCAGTCACCACACGCTCATCCATGGCTTTGAAGGTGCCTAAGCTGGGCGGGTTTTGGCCAAGGGGTGGGGAGGTCGGAGCAAAAGCCACACCCTGCACTGGAGGCTGGAGGCCAGGGAGGAGGCCCCACAGGACAGGGTCAAGGCTGGGGTGGAAAGGGGTACCGGGGCACGAGAGGGAGAAAAGACGCTTCTGTCTCATCTGAACCTCCAGCCACTGGCTCTCACCCCCGCTCCTTCAGCAAACTTAGCACTTGCTTGAAGTAAGAAGTGACAGCAATAAATATGCCCCACATTTTTCCGGGAAGCCCCAATCTCATGCCACATTATCACATGTATTAAGGAAGTTTGAGGAATCTTCAAACATGATTTAATTTTATATTTGTGTGAGACACTGCATATAAACACACTAACGAGTCCAACAAGCAGAGGAACTGGTGTCTTATTTTTGCTCTAAAAAATCTGGAGTTCCCACTGTGGCTCAGCAGTTAACAAATCCGACTAGGATCCATGAGGATATGGGTTCTATCCCTGACCTTGCTCAGTGGGTTAAGGATCCAGCATTGCCGTGAGCTGTGATGTAGGCTGGCTGCTTGCTGTAGCTCCAATTGGACCCCTAGCCTGGGAACCTCCATATGCCGCAGGTGTGGCCCTAAAAAGCAATAAATAAATAAATAAAAATAAATAAAAAATAAAAAATGGATACCGTAATAAAAATGTTTTAAACAACCCTTTTAGCACCTAACCACATGAGGCATAAGAGCTGATTCTAAATCTCTCACACTGTATATACACAGACTATCAACTGTGAGCATCAAAAACTTTAGAACCTACAAAGATTCAAATATGACTCTGTCGGGGGCTTATTTTCATCCTGAGGACATGAACCCTATTGAAAGAAGAGGAGGAAGGGCCTGCAGGCCCGGGCTGGAGGCTCGGCCCTGTCTCCCCCTCCCCAGGCATGGCCCCACCTGCAGAAAGTGCGGCTGCTGCTGGGTCTGGGCTGGCTTCAGGGGTGATGGCTGGGAGGCGGCGAAGCTGGGGTGGAGACCCATCAGCAGGACGGGGGTCGAGGCGCTGCTGCTGGTGGTGTGCACATCTGGGTTTTGAAACACAGCCTGGCTCTGTGGATACCTGTTTGGTGACACGTGGAAGAAGACAGACCTTTAAGAAAAAGCTCTTGGAGTTCCTGTCGTGGCGTAGGAACCATGAGGTTGCGGATTCGATCCCTGGCCTTGCTCAGTGGGTTAAGGATCCGGCGTTGCTGTGAGCCGTGGTGTAGGTCGCAGATGCGGCTTGGATCCCGTGTTGCTGTGGCTCTGGTGTAGGCTGGCAGCTACAGCTCCAATTAGACCCCTAGCCTGGGAACCTCCATATGCCGTGGGAGCAGACCAAGAAATGGCAAAAAGACAAAAAAATAAAATAAATTAAAAACTCTTGACGTGACCCCAGGAACACAAGAAACAAGAAGAAAAACAGACTGGACTTCATTACAGTTAAAAACTTGGATGCATCATGGGAACTATCCATGCAGTGGGAAGGCTCCTGGAAAATATCTGCAAAGCATATATCTAATACATCCGGATTATAGATACAATTCCTACAGCTCAACACCCATGACAAATATGAACCTGATTAAAAAGGAGGCAAAGGGGAGTTCCCTGGTGCTCTAGGGGTTAAGGATCAGGTATTGTCACTGCTGTGGCTCAGGTTGCTGCTATGTGGCTCAGGTTGCTGGTTTGATCCCTGGCCCAGGAACTTCTGCATGCCGCTGAGTTTGGCCAAAAGAATGGTGGGGGCGGGGGGGGGGAGGGCTTGAATAGACATTGCTGTAAAGAAAAGATACAGATGGCCAATAAGCACATGAAAAGATGCTCATCATCATTTGTCATTAAGGAAACAGAACTCAAAATTGAAACGAGACATCACTTCACACCCATTACGATGCTGTAATGAAAAAGAACTATAAAGGGTTCCAGTCTGTCCACATCCTCGTCAACAGCAAAAAAAAAAAAAAAAAAAAAAATTAAAATTACCATTACCATGTGATCTAGCAATTCCACTTCTGGGTATATGCCCCAAAGAAGTGTGAGTGGGGAACTAAAGGAGATATTTGTACATCCACAAGCAAAGCAGCATTATTGACAGTGGCCAAAAAGCAGAAGCAACCCAGATGTCGGTCAATGGATGATGGATAAACCAAAGGTGGTCCATACGTACAGTGGAATATGATCAGCCTTAGAAAGGAAGGAGATGCTGACACAGTGTACAATGTGTGTGAGCCTTGAGGGTGTTGTATGGAGGGAAATAAGCCAGTCACAAAATACAAATACTGTATGAGTCCACTTAGAGGAGATTCCCAAGAGGAGTCAAATTCACAGAGACAGAAAGTACAAGGGTGGTTGCCAGGGGCTGGGGGCAGAGGGAATGGGGGTTAGGGTTTAATGGGGATGGAGCTTCCGTTTGAGATGATGAAAAGCTCTGGTGGACAGGGGTGAGGGTGGCACACCAACATGGAGGTGCTTGATGCCACTGAAGTGTACACTTAAAGACAGTGAAAATGGTAAATTTCCTGTACATTCTACCACAATAATTTTTTTAAAGGGTACTTGGTGATAATGGTCCAATAACAAGGGGAAGGCCATTTGGAAAACCCTGGAAGAGCAAAGACAAGGAACAGATATTTTAAAGATACTACAGGAGTTCCTGTCATGGCGCAGCGGAAACAATCCATCTAGGAACCATGAGGATGAGGGTTCAATCCCTGGCCTCACTCGGTGGGTTAAGGATCCGGCATTGTTGTGAGCTGTGGTGCAGGTTGCAGATGTGGCTCAGATCCTGCTTTGCTGTGGCTGTGACTGTGGCCTGCAGCTGTAGCTCAGATTCGCCTCCTAACCTGGGAACCTCCACATGCTGCAGGTGTGGCCCTAAAAAGCAAAAAATATAAATAAATAAAAATTTAAAAAGATAAAATAATAAATAAATAAAAATAAAGATACTATAGAGAAGGCTTATTAGAATTAGGACCGTTATGTCTCTATATGAGTCATTGGTAACAGGCACTGGCGAATCCAAAACTCCCCTGAAGGGGCCTCCATGTGTGGGCGACAGACTCGGACACACCCCAGAAGATGGAGTGTTAGGTCATGTCTGGAAGAGATGGGGGAGGTATAAATTATTGGGTTGACCGAAGGGCACCTTAGAGTTCCCAGGGGAAAGAATTTCCATTTTTGCCTAGTTCAGTGCATTTTAAGCATCTCTGGAAAGCCATGTAACATGATTCTTTGTTTCCACTTATCTGGATCACTTACAACAGTTGAAACCCCAAACCAATCTTCCCCCCACCCCTCTGCCTAATTAAGAGCATCCTCAGAGAATTTAAAGGCTGTTTGCCTGCAGTGCACAGACGCCTCCCTCCCCCCCACCATCGTGGGGTTTTCATCGACGTACAACGTACATACAGACCCCACCCCTCAGAAATGCTCAGTAACTGTCGCTGTTACTATTATCACTGGCTGAAGTAGGACTTGGGAGAAAGGACTCTGAGGGGAGAGCCCGAGATGGGGGGGTGGCTGTAAGGTCCCCAAGCGGGGACTGGAGTAGGGGGAGGTGGGTGGCCTCATTAGCTGGCACCATCCCAGTGAACTTCTGACCCAAGTTAAACCAGTGTTTATATGCAAATGGTATCTGCTTCATTTCAAAGGCTAGACACTCTTTCCCAGTAGCTCTTCAAGTATTGGCTTCTCTGTCTCTGGTAAGCTTTGTCTCTGGTAGTTCAATGGCTAAGGAAAGCCACTTCTGCTCCAGGGGATTGCAAGTGAAGAGCCAGGGGAGAGGGAGAGAGAAGGTTTGTGCCTGGGAGAGCAGCAGGTCCCACGTCTGCAGCGAGTCACAGGCTGGGGCACTGCACTGGAATCACAGAGTAGGCGAGCTGGGTGTGCCTGTGGAATTTGCCAGCATTGGTGCCTTTTACATGGGCCGTTACACTTAGACCTGCAGAGATGCTGCTAGACAGTGACAAACTTGGCATGCAATTGTTTCATTTGGGTTCTGTCCTAAACCTGGGGTGGTGACAGTTTTTTTTCTCTCTCTTTTTTTTTAAATTTCTTCTTTTTAGGGGTACACATGCAGCATGTGGAAGTTCCCAGACTAGGGATTGAATCGGAGCAGCAGCTGTCAGCCTACACCACAGCAACGCCACATCTGAGCTTCATTTGCAACCTATACCGCAGCTCATGGCAACATCGGATCCTTAACCCACTGAGCGAGGCCAGGGATCAAACCACATCTTTCATGGATACTAGTCAGGTTCTTAATCCATTGGGTCACAACGGGAACTCCCAGTTTTCTTTTTTTCCATGGGCAATGGAGAAAGAAAAGCTAAGAGGAGGAGTTCTTTCCAAGGGCGTGGGCACACCTGGACCCTGCCTAGAGTGCCAGGCTCATAGACCCTGCTAGCCTGGGACCACTCAGGCGGCTCTCTGCATGTCCCACCTCCAGCCCCAACACCCCACGGCCACCTACTTGACTTGCCGTGCAGCCCTGCCAACCTCCGAGGGCTGCCTGGCATCACAGGACCCGGGCATCATGGGCTGGATGGGTTGGCTCAGTAACAACCTTGGAGCAGAGGAAGAGATAAGTGGGACACTCATCAGTACTCAAGCCACAGACTGGCCTGCCCAGCCCGCCTGGGCCCCTTCTGGCCGACCCCCATTCCCACAGGGCCTGCTGTGTTCTTGGAGGACCATTAACACAGCAGGTCTTTCCTCTGGCCATCAAGACCCTCTCCCTGCCATTTCATTAGCTGAGATTAATTGCAGAGGCTTTAGAGTCTAACCATCTGACCTCTGCCTCCACGTCCAGGAGAAAGGAGGGCCAAAAGGAATGGTGTAAAACTGCGTCTCTGTTAGCCTTCCAGCAAGGACAGGGCTACTGCTGCCTCAGGGCCTTTGCACTGCCTCTATGTGGAATGCTCTTCTCCCTGGTACTGGTAGGCCTCCTTCTCTCATCCTTCCGTACCTGAGCTGCCGGTCATGGCTGAAGTCTGGGCTGGGCTGGCACTGGCTGGCATCCTGGGAGGTGGAAGCAGGTGTGGTCAGGCTGAGAGCTGGCGGGAGCACAGCTGCCGTGCTGCTGAACTGGGGTGTCAAGCTGTTCCCCTGCATCATCTGTGAGCCTCTCACTGGCTTTGGACCCTAGAGCAACCACAGTAACAATAAAGGTAAACTTTCCACTCAACTCAGCAGCCACCTCCCCAGAACATCTTTCTTTTACCCACCTTAGCCATTCCGCTCACTTAGGACCCAATGACTGTTAATTGAGTTATTTTGTTCTTTTTTTTTTAAATAATAATTTTTTTTCCATTATAGCTGGTTTACAGTGTTCTGTCAATTTTCCACTGTACAGCAAGGTAACCCAGTCACACATACCTGTATACATCCTTTTTTCTCACATTATCATGCATGTGACCATCATCATAAGTGACCAGATGTAGTTCCCAGTGCTAGACAGCAAGATATTTTGCTCTTGTGACTATCTTTCCCATTGACTGTAAGCATCTCAGGGATTCTTTAAATTTCCTGGGCCCTGGACAGAGCCGGCTTGCAGCAGGCAAGCAACACATGTGTGCTGAGTGGAACTACTTCCTGCTTCACCAATTCCACTCCTGACATGTGGACCTGCTTGCTGTCTCTCTAACTCACCTCCTGCCTCAGGGCCTTTGCACTGCCTCTATGTGGAACACTCTTCCTCCTGGTACCCTTTGGGCCTCCTTCTCTCATCCTTTCAGTCCTTTGCTCAGATATGACCTTCTCAGGGAGGCTTTCTCTGGGCACCTACTTATGCCTCCCGCCCTTCCCCCACCTTCAGCAGAGTTCCCGCATCACCATGTGTCATTGTGTGACTGTCACTTGTTGGTCTCCCTCTCTCCCCTAACTTGGATCAGAGAGTCCTTTTTCCTTTTCTCTTTCATTCCCTGTTGTCCGTCAGTGCTAAAGACTCAGTGCCTGGCACGCGTTTGTTGACTGAAATCATAAATGAAGGAGCGAAGGAGCCTGCGTTTGCTTTTGCTTTTTGGATTTTCCACTGTTTCACTGACTCCACTCATATGACAGCACCACTATGTTTTAATGCTCAGAGATTTTGCAAACTCTCTCAACATAGATAGTGTAAATCCTTCCTCAGTTTTTTCCAAAACATTCTTAGCTAGTCTTATCCCTGGACCTTTAGAACCAGAGGCTACATTTTAAAGTAAAACTCTTAAATCTGGGTGAAGATGGAGAAACTGTCTTATACATGGACTTCTCCACATTTCATTGTAGGTCATCTGTTGACCTCTCAGAACCCACACTAGGCTAGAAGCTCCTTGGGGTCAAGGACAATCGTCATTCATCTTTTTTTCCCTGTGGGCTGGTGAATAACTGGAGCCCAGCAGCTGTTACTGAATCCACGACTGCATGCAGCTTCAGGAGAGGCTGGATCCCGCCTTCTGACCTATGATGGTCCAGAAATGAGAGCCCAGGACTTCTCGGTTCCATTGCCCTCAAGTGCCACCGACTGCTGGGTGACCCTGTCAGACTGCAAGATCTACTGGTGGCTTACAGTAGGTGGTCATGGCTACAAGGGTAGGGCTGGACAGGGAATCTGGGGGACCAGGAGGGGCACGGTGGCCCTGAGGAAAGGGACAGTGAACACAAGTGGGTAACTGTGTTCTCACACTGATAATGGAGAACACCAGGGGTCAATGGTGGGGGCCGAGGACCTGTGTGTGGGGACAGGACTGTCAGCATGAGTGTCCACCTCCAGCCCAGCTCAGGATCTGAGCTGAAAGTTTCAGCTGCATGATACCTTTAAGGCATTTTTTTTTTTTTTTTGGTCTTTTAGGGCTGCACTCGCGACATATGGAGGTTCCCAGGCTAGGAGGCCAAGTGGAGCTGCAGCTGCCAGCCACAGCCACAGCCACAGCCACGCCAGATCCAAGCCATGTCTGTGACCTACACCACAGCTCATGGCAATGCCAAATCCTTAACCCACTGAGTGAGGCCAGGGATCGAACCTGCAACATGGTTCCTAGTTGGATTCGTTTCTGCTACACCACGCTGGGAACCCCTAAGGCATTTTAATATACTGATAAAACATGGGAGGAAACAAGTAGAACTTGGGCCTTCAAAGTGACTTAAAAGACAGAAAAGAAAAACCCCACCACCAGCATCTGGCCCAGGTTGTGGTGGAAACAGGTTTCCAGTTTACATGGCCTGGTCCACTGGGGGCAAGGGCTGAGTCTGCAGATGAATGCATTTACCTGGATTGCTATCACGCTCGATTCTCTGAGCAGGTGCTGGCCTGTGGCCTGGGCAGGAGCCATTTGGCCTGGAAGCTGAGGGCTGGCCACAAGCTGGGGCTGGGGGCCTGGGCCCGACCTCTGCTGGGCGCTGTTGAAGCTCAGGGATACAGCTGGCTGCTGCAGAAACATCTGGAAGCAGAACAGGCACACCTTTCAGGTTGGGGTCACAGTGCCCTCACAGGCCTGTACCTCCTTTGAATACCCTGTCCATGGCAGGAGATCAGCTTTCTTGCTCTCTGCCCCTGCCTGGAAAGTGTCATCCACTCGATGGGAGACACCAAGTGCCCATGATGCCACCAGCCCAGGGCACGGCCGGGAGAGGGGCAGCGGGTCTGAGGGATGGCGACCCTGCCCTCAAGAAGGTTCTAGTCTAGTAACTGGGGTCTAACAGTGTGAAAGATGCCAAGACCCGGATATGAAACTTGATGTGTTCAGCCTGGGTTGGCTTAACTGTTTCTTATTAGAAAGAGAAGCATCACATAAATGACACAATAATGGTGGCAGAGGGTCAGCTGACCACTGGTGTGGGCACATCATCCTGGCAGTAGGCCCTGGGCCCGGTCTCGAATCTCTGACCAGTGACCAGGGTCTGTCCCCATCCTGCAGTTGGCATCTTTCATCCAGTGTTCCCAGCGGACAGGGAAGGTCTGCGCCCATTACTCAGTGCATCTGCCTTTCCAGGGAGGCAAATAAATGCCAAGGATAACAGAACATGAAGTCCATGTACTTTAAATGATGTTCACAAATATGCTTTACAATCACCACGATAATCTCTGTTATCTAAGCTGTCTCAGACATTCAAGAGGCTGTGATATGTTAGTCTGGTAGGTTTTTTTGTTTTTTTTTTTTTTTTGTCTTTTTAGGGCCGCACCTGCAGCATATGGAGGTTCCCAGGCTACGGGGGAGAATTGGAGCTGCAGTGACTGGCCTACGCCACAGCCACAGCAACACCAGATCTGAGCCGCATCTGTGACCTCCACCACAGCTCATGGCAATGCCAGATCCTTAACCCACTGAGCGAGGCTAGGGATCGAACCTGCGTCCTCATGGATGCTAATCACATTTGTTTCCACTGAGCCACGATGGGAACTCCGGGGTTTTTTGTTTGTTTTAAGACACTCCCACAGCATGCAGAAAAGTTCCCGGGACATGAATCCACACCACAACAGTGAACAGAGCCACAGCAGTGACAGCACCAGATCCTTAACTGCTATGCCACCAAGGAACTACATAGCCTCGTAGTTTTAATGGGAAAAGTTTAAGAGGATTTGACTAAGTTTGTAAAGAGCACTTATGCAGTTATGAGAACCTTGGTCTTCCTCATTTATTCATTTGGTGTATTCGACTTAAAAGAATTCCGTAAGGGCTCAGAAAGATTTTACTTCTTGGGTTTATAAGTCTGCCTGGTTAGGTATGAAAGATTCAGAGACATTTAAATTGCAAATTAATGGCTTTGGTAGGTAGTGCTGATTATGTACTGTTAGTTTAATTTGTACATGAGCAAAAACCAGTAAAAGCATTGCTATTTTTATCAGTCAGTAGATTTGTAATCTGTGAATGACTCTAAAGGCTTAAGAAAAACAACTTTAATAATTTTAATAATAATTTAAACCTAAGACCTGTAACTAGCTTTGTTTTTCACCTGTGGCATATGGAGGTTCCCAGGCGTGGGGTCTAATTGCAGCCATAGCTGCCGGCCTACACCACAGCCACAGCAACACCAGATCCTTAACCCACTGAGCGAGGCCAGGGACTGAACCCTCATCCTCATGGATCTTAGTCGGGTTTGTTAACTGCTGAACTACAAGTAACTAGCTCTTTAACAAAAGCTCCTTGTGGGCATTAAGAACTGGTATTATGCATACCAGATTCTTGGCAAGCAGTGTTCTGTTCCCTTTTGGGCACTTAGCTTGCAGTTCTTTCTGCAAACATCTGGCGCTTTAACTCTGATTCCCATACTCAGTATAACCTCACCCAACTTTATATACAGTACAGAACTGACATGCTGACATTTGCCAAGTGAGAGAGCAGTTTGCAAAAGGCAGAGGTGGAACCAAGTCAGGCAGATGCTTAAAGATCAGATAGTTGAAGCACTTGCTGTTGGGGGGACTGAGCCATGTCCCAGAGAACTGAGGTTGGGGGTGGCTGGGCTAGGGCCCCACCTCGTGCCCATCCCACTGAACCACCTCATCTCCCTACTTTCCTTCACACCCCACCCCCACCCAAAAAAGCCTGCCGTTTTGAATGAAGGCTCTTGGTCACTTCAGAAGTTAAAAAGAATTTTCTAGGTGTCCATCCTCTCAGCTCCAATGCCCAAATATTTAGGATTAGTGCTTTATGCAATCTCAGATACCTGGTGTGTTTATGGCCCAGGGTAATTTGTACTTCAGCAAACAAACAAACAACTCCCCCAAACTCTTAATAACATTACCTTTTTCTGGTAAGATACAATTTACCTTCTGATTAGAGTTCAGATAAATGCAACCTTTATTTATGGCAGGCAGTATAAACTAGCTTAAATTGGACATGCTTCAGTTCAAATTCTAACCCCACCATGTACTAGTGATAGGACCTTGGGCAATTTTCATAACTTTTCAAAGCCATTATTTGTTTCTTCACTGACAAAACAGTGATATTAACAACACATACCTCATAAAGTGTTAAGTGGGATTTATGCTGAGGCATAATATTAGTGCTCAATAAATGTCAGATAATAACAATAATATGTAAAATGAAAAAAAGGAGCTCCTTTTGCTCCTTTGCCACACCGGACATATAAAACTTATCTGAGAAGTGAAGAGAATAAATAAATGAATTGACAAATAGATTAAGCTTTTGCTCAAAGAATAGAAATTATTTCTCCTCGTATTATGGCAGAGACTGCTGGGTCTGCTGCTCTATGCCACTGATGCTCTTTGATGGCAGAAACCCTGCCCTGTTTTATCTCAGTATCCCCACAGCGCCTAACCAAGTGCCTGGCACATAATGGGTGTCTGCCAGATGGGTGGATGCATGGAAGGATGGAGGGATGGATGAAAGAACCAATAGTGATTTGAGGACATCACAGGTGTCCTTTTAGGTATTTCTTTGAGTCGCCAGTAGAGGGCACAAATGCTCTCAAAAATAAATTAAGAAGCAGCCTGGCACAGACTTCGGGGGCTGGGGGTGGGGGCGGGATGGTAACAGCTTTTCAGCAGAACAGCTCTTTGTAGCACCCTTCAGGACCCTTCTAGGTGCAACCATGATGCCATAAGAACCTCTCCCTCATAGTCCAATCTTTTTTTGGGAAAAAAAAAAATTATATGAAGCCAGCATCTCAATAAAAGCTCCAAGCCAACAGAGTAGGTAGGAAAGTGCACTGAAGTTGGGACAAAGGACTTTTTCAGGGTGGGGTGGGCAAGGCAGGGGAGATTTGCTGCTGTGCACATCCATGCCTCAGCTTTAGCGACAATACAGTATAGAATTTTATGGCTTAAGAATGTGTTTGTTTTTTGTTTTTTGTTTTTTTGGGGGGGCTGCACCCTGTGGGCCGTTCCCAGGCTAGGGGTCTAATAGGAGCTGCTGCAGCTCAGCCGCCAGCCTACGCCACAGCCAGAGCAACGAGGGGTCAGAGCCACATCTGTGACCTATACCACAGCTTGTAGGAATGCCAGATCCTTAACCCACCTAGCAAGGCCAGGTACTGAACCCGTGTCCTCACGGATACTAGCTGGGTTCATTAGCACTGAGCCCATGTCCTTATGGATGCTAGTTGACAGGACTCCAGGGTCAGTTATACAGAAATATGAGAGACACAGTTCCCTAATTTCAAGTGGATAAAGTCACTAAAGGAAAAAAAAAAATACTCTAATTTTCCAGAACCAATCCTACACTCACACGTGGTTTTTCACTGTTCTTACATGCCTAGCTTTACAAATACTTATTACTAGAGAACATTTTCATAAGTTTGTTTTGTTTTGTTTTGGTGGGGTTTTTGTTTGTTTTTGTTGTTTTGTTTTTTTGCTTTTCAGGGCCTCGCCAGAGGTAGATGGACGTTCCCAGGCTTGGGGTCGAAGCGGAGCTACAGCTGCCAACCTATACCACAGCCACAGCCACGCAGGATCTGAACGGCATCTGCAACCTACAGCACAGCTCATTGGCAACGTCATATCCTTAGCCCAATGAGTGAGGCCAGGGATCGAACCCACAACCTCATGGTTACTAGTTGGATTTGTTTCCATTGAGCCACACTGGGAACTCTGAGAACATTTCATAAGCACAGAATATAGATATTGTATAGTGAAACCCCATGCATCCTTACTAGACTTCAGAAATTATCAGTGTTTTGTTCTTATTTAATCTACCCCCCACTTTTTGGAGAGGGAGGGGTGGGGTAATTTTTACTTGCTTATTCTTTATGCTTGACTCAGGTATTTTTTTTTAACATATTTTGGCTAAATATTTTGGAAGGTATTTCTTTAAACCCTTAAACCTGCACAAACATGAAGAAAGACTCTTTGAGGACTTGCTCTCTGGTTTGATGATCTGTGGTTTTTCCAAGTTCGCTGGAAAATTCCACTGCAAAGATAAGGTCATGTGGGAGGGACAACTGGGGCCTGGTTCCCACGTTCATCCCTTACAAAACTCTGGTTCTAGACTTGGGGGTCCACAAATTGCACTTGTCATGAGGAAGAAAAAGTATATAGCCCTTCAGGCCAAGGAGTGAAAGAGATAGCCTCGTGTCCCTGACATTTTAGACTTCAGCTTTCATGTGGAAAAGAGAAAAGTCTGGGCTCTGAGCCGGATGTTCAGCTGCCTACCTTGATTTTAGCAGTTCCTGGCTTAATGCCCCCTTCCTGTTAGTGTAAAAATTCCATTCAAGTAAATGGATTCAGGAGTTCTAGCCTTGGACCCAGGATCCGTGATAAAATATGCCCGTTGGGAAATAAGCAACAACTAACACCTTGATGACTGCATATCTTTTCACATAAATGCGGCAGTCTTCTCCCTCCGCAATCTGGGGCAATTTGGAAGTGTCCCTGCGGCGGTGGGGGGAGCACAGGGTTGTGGGCGGAGCGCGGGGCTGTGGGCGTGGGGGGGTGGTTCAGCGGTGCGCAAGCGCACCTGTGAGCATGGCGGCAGGTGTGGGGCTTGGCTGGGCTCTTCGCCTTCAGGGAGGGCAGGGCGAGAGGGCTGGCTCTAGGCATCTCTTTGCCTCCCACACCTCCGCACCATCCTGCATTTACCTCAGCTCAGGGCTGCGAAAGTGGGGTGTTTCTGTTTGGATGGTGAGGAAGTGGGAACAGCACTGCCGGAGCTCCAGCCACTTCCCCCAGGGGTCTCTTCTGCTTCTGTCTATCTCCCCTAAGTGGATGCCAGTGCTTACCTCTCTCAGGGCAGACTCCAAGGTGGGCTATATTACGCGGGGTCAAAAGAATGCACTTTGGCGAAAAATATAGCCCTGGACTGACTTAAGCAAAATTGGTTTAAAAAAAATTATCCTTGAAAGCTAAATATATAAATATTTTATATAAGATATAAATTTTTTCCTCCAAAAAGAATCTCTGGAAAAGATTCAAAGAAGTGATATCTGAGGGTTGGGTGGGTCGCAGTTAAAAGCAGCTGGAGTTAAGCACAGTTAAGAACACACAGAATTTCCCTCTGTGGCTTGCAGCAGAAGCAAATCTGACTAAGAAACTTGAGGTTGTGGGTTTGATCCCTAGCCTCGCTCAGTGGCTTGGGGATCCGGCATTGCCATGAGCTGTGGTGGAGGTCACAGAAGTGGCTTGGATCCCATGTTGCTGTGGCTGTGGTGTAGGCCAGCAGCTGTAGCTCCGACTCAACCCCTAGTCTGGGAACCTCCATATGCCAGAGGCACAGCCAGTAAAAAGGCCGGGGGAAAAAAAAAAAAAAAGCACCCAGAATGCCCCAAATGGCATGCCACAAATGGGATGGCTTGGATCCAGGCTGGTGTCAGTGCAGGGTGACCAATTACCAAACACATGAACGAAAGTGCAGGTGATGCAGGAAATATGTGCCCAGCAGAGTGAGGCTGGGTGAAGAGGATGTCATGAATGTCACATGGCCGGGAGCTGGGGATGGAGGAGGTGGGATTTTTTCCCTCCTGCTTGGCTGGTGGATGTTTCCATACATTTGGCAGGCAGGGCTCAGAAAGGCGGCAGAAAGAGGTCTTGGAGGAAGTCCTGCCTGCCCTGAAAGGGTGGACAGAGCTCTGCGGACCACTGGCCCGGGGAGGGGGCATCACCTGGACGTTGGAGTCCTGGACCAGGCAGAGCTGCTCCTGGATCTTGTGGAGCTCTTCCTGCTGCCACCGGATGTTGGCTTGCAGGATCCTCGTCCGCTGCTCCAGCTGGTCTTTGATAGTCTGGAACATGCTGAGCTGTGCTGAAAACTTGAGGGTGGGGTCAAAAAACAACCAGATGAAAGAGCTATTTCAGCCTTGCAGACAGATGCTGCTGTTGCTGCTCTGAGCAGTGCTGAGCACTTTCATTTCCGGTCCCTTACCCATCTTTTTCAGCATCCCTAATGAATGACCCACAGTTGGCAGGGGGGCTTGCCCGCCAGTGAGCAGGGGCTTGGGATGAGGACTAGCCATCCCAAGGGTCTCTCAAGCCCACCGGAATCTGCAGGTCTAAGTTATTGTGCTGCAGACTGGGAGGGCTACAGAATTGGGACATGATTTTGTAAGCAGCGCAGAGCTTATAAGCGGATATTCCAAATTGGGTTGGACGGACAGTTGGTTTTGGAGAGGAAGGAGTGTCAAAAGCAGGGTACCAGAATTTGCAACATGATGTGATCTTGGAGGGCATTAGGCTAAGTGAAATAAGTCAGCCAGAGAAAGACAAATACTGCATGATATCACTTATATGTGGAACCTAAAAAAATACAACAAACTAGTGACTATAACAAAAAAGAAGCAGACCCACAGATGTAGAGAACAAGCTAGTGGTTACCAGTGGAGGGAGAGGGGCAAGATGAGGGTAGGAGATTAAACAGTACAAACGTGTAAACTAAATAAGCTATAAGGATATACTGTACAGCAAAGGGAATAAAGCTAGTATTTTATAATAGAAATAGAAAATAACCTTTAAAAATCATGAATCACTATGTTGTATACCTGTAACTTACACGATAGTGTACATCAACTATATCTCACACACACACAAAAAATCAAGGCATCAGAGAGCCCCCCTCCCTTTTTTTCTCTCATCATCCAATTGACATGCAAATGACAATCTGCCTGTGACAGCTTCACATGTAATTCTGGGTCCTATCAATGTTCTAAATCTGGTCCTGGCAAGTGGGGCTCTTATGGAACAATTCACAAACCACTTGATAGTGCTCCAAAACCGCCTGGGCCCACGGAAGTCTTGTCGCCCTTCCTCACGTTCCTCTGGCTCTCTTGCTGCCTCGCACCTCTTGGAAATGTGCATCAAAAAGAGCTAGGGAGGAGTTCCCCTTATGGCTCATTGGCTTAAGGACCTGCTCTCTGCAAGGATGTGGGTTCGATCTCTGGTTTCACTCAGTGGGTTACCAATCTGGCATTGCTGTGGCTGCAGCTCCACTTCAATCCCTGGCCCCGGGGAACTTCCACATGTCGCAGGTACGGCCATGTTAAAAGAAAAACGCTAAGGAGAAGTCTAATCTTTCCATTCACGCTAGGGGTACCATATGCTGGTAGAGGTGACCACACACAGGGACACTGACACCTGCCATGCACAAGAGCACAAACGTCCCCTGCCTCCCCCTCCTGACTCCTTCCTGGGATGGAGGCTGGCTTTAGGAAGACCTCCAAGGTGACCTCTGCCCCATGTCACTTGTCTGCCTCAACACAAGGTATTTTCCTTGTAGGACACGTGTGGAGAGCAGAGTAGGGGATGGTGAGATGCGAGGTGACGCTGGCACTCCCTGGGCTGCCTGCCCACTCCAAGCAATCGGGGGGCTGTCCATGACCCCCAGTTATCAGGGAAAGTGCATTTGCTGGACTGGGGCTTCTGCTCTTTTATCTTCTCCTCCTTCCCCTTCCCTTCCTACTGTCCCCCACCCTCTCCTCCTTTTTTTTTTTTTTTTTTTTTTAGGGCCACACCTGTGGCATATGGAGGCTCCCAGGCTAGGGGTCAAATGAGAGCTACAGCTGCCAGCCTACACCACAGCCACGGCCATGCCAGACCCTTAACCCACTGAGCGAGGCCAGGGATTGAACCTGCAACCTCACGGATCCTCGTTGGATTCGTTTCTGCTGCGCCACAACAGGAACTCCTCCTCCTTTACAACGACTTGACCTGCATTCCCTCAGTCTCTATCCCAACAATCTCCCTAGCCTTGTTTCTGCCCCAGCGTCTTGGCAAACACTCCCAGGCACTGTCGCTTTTCCTCTGTCCTTTGACCTCCCACCCGTGGAAACGCAAACAGAACCCAGGTGGGACACACCCAAGGATTGGAATGACAACTGCATTTCTGGAGCAATAATAACAATAATAAGAACAAGAGTCCAGAAGAACAATAGTGCCAGGTAGTGCCACGTGCGGGGACCCACGCGGGGCAGTTCCAGACCCGCAGAGGCAGGACGCTGGCTTCCTCATAACACACCACATAGTGCAGAGGTTGTGATTGCTCCAGGTCCACAGCCAGGTGCTAGTGGGGCCCGCACTGTGAACCCAGGGCCTCGGGAGGTGGGTGAGGCCAAATGGCTTTGCTGGGAACTTGCCTGCCCCCACCCCTGCCCAGTTCCACCCCAATCAGAGCAGCTTTGACATCAGACTGTATTTAAAAGTGCTGCTGCTGAAACACTGGTGTTTAAGAATACCCACGCCATATCAGGCCGCATTATAAAAGTCTTAATCAGAATCTCACTCCTCAAAGCACCCAGCTCGGATTTTGCCACAGAAGCTATTTCAGGTGGCTGCTACAAAGGCAGGGGAAGTTTAAGGTGTGCGGTCCAGGTCTGATTGGCTCCCAAGGGAAAGAGTGAGGGCCCAGTGTTCTCGAGGTGCCAGCCGTGAGCTTCCAAAGGGTTAGTTACTTCTGGTATTACTCTTATTTTCTCAAGACATTTCAGGACACCCAAGCATTAGTCTCTTGTTACATTCCTGATTGTAGCCTTTTAAAAAAATTCACTGACATGGAGTTCCCACATTTGTGCCATGGGATCAGTAGCGTCTCTGGAGCGCTGGGACGCAGGTTCAATCCCTGGTCTGACACAGTGGGCTAAGGATCTGGCGTTGCCACAGCTGCAACATAGGTTACACCTGTGGCTCCGATCTGATCCCTGGCCATGCCATGGGGCGGCCAAACAACAACAAAAAAATTACTTTTTTTTTTTTAATTGTAGTTTGACTTACAATATTGTGTTAATTTCCACTGTACAGCAAAGTGATTCAGATTTATATATATATATATATATATATATACACACTCCTTAATATTCTTTTCCATTATGATTTAATATAGGACATTGAATATACTTCTCTGTGCTATACAATAGGACCTTGTTTATGCCCTCGTGTCTAATAGCTTACATCTGCTAACCCCAATCCCCTCCCCCTTGGCAACCAGAAGTTAGTGACCTTTTTTCCTTTTTTCTTTTGTGTGCCCCATGGCATATGGAGTTCCCGGGCCAGGAATCAGATCTGAGATGTGGTTATGACCCAAGCCGCAGCTAAAGCAACGGCAGATCCTTAACCCGCTGTGTTGGGATCAAACCTGCCTACCACTGCTCCTGAAGTGCTGCTGATCCTGTTGTGTCACAGCAGGAAATCCAGTGGACTTTTTGATAAAGAGAATTTATTTATTTTCTTCTGTTTTAGGGCTACACACAAGGCATATGGAGATTCCCAGGTTAGGAGTTGAATTGGAGCTACAGCCACTGGCCTATACCACAGCCACAGCAATGTGGGATCCTAGCTGCATCTGTGACCTACATCATAGCTCACAGCAATGCCAGATCCTTAACCCACTGAGCGAGACCAGGGACCAAACCTACAACTTCATGGTTACTAGTCAGATTCATTACCACTGTGCCACAATGGGAACTCCTTAATAAAGAGATTTAGCCTAACTTAGAAACATGTTAGCCACATGCTATGAAGCAAGACCACCACTTACACAGATAACCACCTCCTAAATTGTGGATTTTGTTTTTGTTTTTCCCTTTCCTTGATAGGATGCTCTAGTGAAAACATCAGTGAGGGGAGAAAGAGAACATTTTAGAATCTCCTTGTTTGCATTAATGGGCGTGAGAACTGGCTGACTCGAAAGGCTAGTATTATGCAAGAACATCTTAAAAATATGGCTACTATTAAGTATAATATGCCTAATAGGCTAAGAAGTGTTCCTGTTCATTAAAATGAGGTTCAATACAGGAAAACTTAGAATTCCAAAAGGGCTTTAATTGCACCTCAACTTATTATAAAACAGAGTTATTCTTTCCAATTCTGGATCCAAAACTTGAAGGAATTCTCATTTCATGTGTCTTTAGATTAAAGTTGTTCATTTCATACCAACTGTGCCTTGGAAATTTGAAGAGAAAAAAAAAGTTCTTTTTTTTTTTCCTAATGAGGATGAATATAGCTCATTGTAATTAGTCAACTCTGGATGGGTAGCTTTTACGTCCTTACTTACGCCTAACTCTGGCAAGAAGCACGTGCTAGCACGCGTCTTTCTTATTCCGGAAAAACTCGTGAGGTTGCTGTTAATGGGACATATGTTCAGAAAGAGTTTTCATCAGTGGTGACAGATCTGCCCCAAGACAGACGTCCACACTTTGGCAAGAGTGTGGCCAAGGGCACGTGTTAGTGAACTGCCCCCTGGGAACTCCTGTGTCCAGAGAGGAGGTGAAACTCGATATTCCATAAAAAGATTGAAATCAGAGCTCTGGCCAGTCAGCTCAGCTCAGCTGCCCTGTTGTGACACAGACTGGATGGCCATTGTTTCACGCAGCCTCTGGCCAGCCCTCAGCTTGTCAGAAATTTTCCTAACGCCCTGCTGAAACACATACCCAGGTCCCTCTTCCCTGCTGACCCCCTGACCTCTCCATCTGGTAACTTCCTACCCATCCTTCCAGGCCCAGCTCAGGTGTCACCTCCTCCAGGAAGCCACCCTGGACTTCCCCGGGCAGAATGCTTTACTAGGTCTATAAAAACACTTGTCCTGGGAGTTCTCTGGTAGCTTAGAGGTTAAGGACTTGACATTGTCACTGCTGTGGCGTGGGGTTGATCCCTGGCCTGGGAACTTCCACATGCCACTGAAAAACTCCCGCATGCCTACCATGGCGGTTTCTCTGTTTACATGCCCACTGTGCCCTTGAACTCTGAGACTAAGAGCGAGGACTGTGCTACGAGGATCTCTGCATCCCTCACAGGCACTCACTGACTGACCCAAATAGTAACTCACTGAATGCTGTTGAAACAAGGAAGGAATTACTCAGCAAAGCCCTGAGCCTTCATTTTAAAAAAGCCCAAATGTGATATTTATAGTACTGGACACATGGCTTTTAGATCCTTGCAGAGTCTTCTTATAACAATTGGCCGGATTCCTCTAACACTTGGCCTGTTCTAAAATGTCATGGCCAATTAGGGGTCGTAAAAAAAGAGAGGAACATGGAAAAGTGACAGAGAGATGAAGACAGACTGTTAAAGGGATTGAGAGACAGATGCTGGAGTGGAGAAGCGGGAGGGAGGGTGGAGGTGAGAAGGGCGGGAGGAGCAGGGGCTCGGTGCTCCCCACCTGCACATGGGGAGGAAGAGTCCCCACTTGGGGGCCTTGGTCTGGACCCTGCATGTAGGCGCCGGCACACCCACACCCTCAAGAGACGCTACCATCCTGTCTTGGGGAAGTGTTGCCCCGGGTTTCCCTCGCCCCGAGTTCCAGACTCACCTGTGCCATGGGGGCAGGTGAGCTCTGCAAAACCGTCTGGGGCAGGAGCTGCTGTGTGAGGTCACAGGAGGATGGGGCAGGCAGGGGAGCCTGGGGAAGAGAGAGGGGCTTTGCTGACAAACACAGCCGCTTTGGGGCCATAACAGAACGGACGGGGCGCTGTCTCTCAGCCGGCTGCGTCCTCTGGCTTCCAGGAGGCCCCTCTGCCCTAGAGCAGATTGCTCACTCCTGGAAGGTACATCCTTCCCAGAAAAGGTGGGGCCACAGGCTGCGCTGCTGCCCTTGTGGGACACAGAGTCAGGGCTGCTACTCCTGGTGAAGGATGCGGGGCCTCCCGCAGCTCCATACCTTCTCCCCCATCTCCTGCCTCCTGTTTAGGCTCCATTCTTAGTGGATTTGGTCACTCTTCTCCCAAACTGATAAATTCCTTTTTTTTTTTCTCCTTCCTTTTTAGGGTTGTACCTGTGACATATGGAGGTTCCCAGACCAGGGGTTGAATCAGAGCTGTAGCTGCCGGCCTACCCCACAGCCACAGCCATGAGGGATCTGAGTTGAGTCTGTGACTTTCACCACAGCTCACGGCAACACTGGATCCTTAACCCAGTGAGCGAGGCCAAGGGTTGAACCCACATTCTCATGGATACTAGTTGGGTTCTTAACCTGCTGAGCCACAACGGGAACTCCCCAAATCGATAAATTCTTAGCAGTTTTGTCTAACAGAAAAAATGGGGACTAATAACCAGTGTTGGTTTGCGTGGCCTTTCACTGACCACTATAGCAGATGGACAGACCGCAGTACGTGTGTCTATCTGCTGACTCACACAGGCAGGGAATGTTGCAGCAATTTGGCCAGACTCTGCCTGGAATCTGATAAAGGGGGTCTTGGAAGGTCAACTGAGTCATAGACCTCGTTCCCTGGTCCCTTGGGTGGGCCAGGGCCTGGGAGAGGGGGAGACAAAGTGGAGACACAAGAAACCTCAGCCTCTTTTAAAACTTTCCTCTTCTAAAAAAACCTTTTTAAAAAAGTTTTAAAACTTTTAAAATTCTTGAGAGTCAAAAGAGTCTTCTTAAGTTTTTCCCCAACTGTCCTAGGCCCTCGGGACTATCAAAGTGGCCCCAGTGGAGAGCCACCCCCAGGATGACATCAGGAACCAGCGCAGCAGGGACGGAAGAATCGTGCCACCCAGAGCAGCAAAAATCGGTGTACAGCCAATATCAGAGGAGTGACCGTCATAGCTCATAGGCCTGGTGGAAGGTGGCTGGAGACAAAGAAAGTGGTTTTTGTCATGTTCTGTTTGAAAGTAGAACATGTCACCCAAGCTGTTCGGCGGGGAGTGCATGACTTTTGTGGTGATGGCAAGAAGGAAGGGGACACTTTCCGTCCGTCTCCAGAATGGCCTCAAGGGATCAATCTGAGGTGGTTAGTCACTACCTGGATGTGGCCCCTAAAATTTGAGGACACTTCTGCCATGAACAGCGAGGTCTGTGTCCCTCTCTGTGGGTGAGCTTGTGGCTGCCAGGACCCAGAGGTATAACGGAGGTGACCTTGCGGGACTTCTAAGGCCAGGTCATAGGAAGCCATGCAGCTGCTGCCTGGCTTTCATGGAAAACGCCCTCTCCAAGTGTCTCCTCTTGGCACCCAGAGGGTGGAGAAGGCTAAGGCCCGGAGAGGCCCATGCCAGCCCGCGGAGGACGCTGTTAGCTGGGCCCAGCCTGCAGCTAGGGATGAGGACACTGGGGGCGTGGATGCCCAGCCCTGGCTGGGGAGGCCTCTGACACCAGGCAGCAGGGATGAGTCACCGGCACCTGGCCCTTGCTGAATTCTTGCCCCTAAAGCTGAGAACATGGAAGATGGCCCTTGCTTTTTTTTTGCCACTGAGTTTGGTGTGGTTTATTCCATGGTGATGGCTAACAGAAGTTATCTTTCATCTGTGATTTTGCACGCAGCCTGGGGACTTTCTAGGAGTCTGCTCGCTCCTGGCTGTTCTGGAGAGGCTGGCATATGTCAGGGACACAATCTGATCTGTGCACAGGGACACTGTTGTTGACACCAAGCCTCTCAAACATTTTCACTGGAGGGAAATGGGATCCCAAACCAGAGGCTCTTAATCATGTGTCCCCAGGTTTGAGGTTTTGAGCTTTCTCTTTAAAACGCCTTTGGATTTTGCACTATACATCCATGTGAATTTGGAATAAAAATATTTCAAATTAGTTACCTCTTAAACTACTTAGCCTCCCATCCCTGTCTGCTGTCCATACTCTCTAGGTAACAGTTGCTTTTCTGGGAAGATGCAGCACAGTCCTGCGGCCTTGAAAAGTTCAAGGTCATACACGTACCGGCATGGGGGCTGCCTGGTTGAGCCCTGGTCCGGGGAGCTCTGGGGCTGATCGTGGCAAAGCCGTGGTGCTGGTGTCCGACCTCAGCTTGCTCGGGGTGGCTGCAAAAAGGCAACAGTTACCTTTCCAGCTTGCATACACTCAGCAGCTTTCCTATCAAAAGAGGACAATGACCACACTGTGCACGAAACAAGGGCCTGACTGGAATCTGATGAAGGGAACCCAGCAGGGATGGAGGTGGTTCTGAGAAGCACAAATGTCCTGCCAGCCTCCAACCTCACTTGGGAGCAGGCAGATGACAGCAGAGCATCCCCAGAGCATCACCACAGGGTTCAGCCACCTGCTTGATCACACCACCACCAGGTCTGCCTATCACCTGTCTGTGTCACCTTCATGTAGCCATGGAGGAACCAGAGTGTGGGGAGGTGGGAGTCAGGAAGCCAGCGGGGGTGGGAGGCAGGGAGGCAGGGAGGCAAGGAGTTGGTACCTGATGGCAACCTCTGCTTTGTGGCAGGACCACCCTGCTTCTCTTGTGGGTGGAGCCCTCGTGGGACTCTATACACCGCCCCCCATCGTTCTGGCAGAATCACACTCACAGGGGGGCTCCGACATGGCTGTGCGCGAGGATTTGTGGGAACTTCTTGAGGATGCGGATGGTGAGTGGCTGGTGTTAAGGCCCGCGGTGCCCACATCGAGTGCATTAAAGTGCTGCTGAGGTTCCAGGCTGGAGCCCTTGTCCTGAAACACACATGTGCACACGTGCATACAAGCACATACACACACATGCACAGAGTCCATATTTCAGCATCAAGATCATGGCCATGAATCATGTTACTTTAGTTATCTCCTAAATGTGCAGAAAACTTTGGAAGGTGTTGAGAGAAATACTGTAGCTGTTTAGAGATCATTCCAAACACATTCGGGTGAACTATTGATTCAAATACGGAACCTAGCATCTTTGAGGAGCTGGCAGCCTGTAAACTGTCTTGATTACACTTTCTTGACTTGTATTTTGAAATTTTTGATTTTCATAATTGTCTTGGCATTTTCTTTTTTCCTTAAAATTGTCACTTTGTGCCCAGAATCCTCACTTTCCCAGAAGTAGGGGGAGAGACAGGTTCTAGAAACAAGGTTGCAGGTGGCACTGCATTATTACTGCTCCAGTGAAACAAATGCCTTTGGACACTTCTGGTCAATGTCTCCCCACTTCTCTTCCTCTGCAACCTCAGGGCCCAGAGCAGAGAACAGGTAAAGAAACGGCCAACAGTCTGCTATCCCAGAGTGGAGACCAGGCAAAGGGCCAATGTTCTCCTATCCTAGTCCTCTGGATCCTGACTGATGCTGGTCCCCAGGATGCCTCTGCCTCAAGCTTAGAGTGATAAGAAAGCAGCTGCGGGTTTCCAACCCCAAGGAACCATCTTTCCTTCCTGCAAGGTTTAGGTGTCAGAAACCCAAGGAAATGATTACAATGGTTTTTAAGCCAAAGAAGAAACATGGTGAATATTCTCCGGAGCCAGGCTCACAGAGGGCAGCAAGATTCTCGGGCTGCTTGGACAGGCTGGTCCACGTTCCCTAGGCTCAGGTCTTAAATCCCTGTGTGTGAATCTACCAGTGAGAGGGCGCCACTGTGTGTGCCTGAGGGCTGAAATGTTTCAAGAACTATCAGTCTTTGTGCAAAACAGAACCACAGGCTGTGCCTGGCCTTGCTGCTCAGTGGCAATTTTGAGACCTTGCTGCTTCGTCACAGAGCCGCCCCCAGGTTACACCCCTCAGAATGGGGTCCCTGGCCCGTGGCTGCTGGCAAATTGCGTGCTCCTGGTCAGCAGAGGAGCGAGGACAGGAAGTGAGAACAATAAGCACTCACAAACTGCTATAGCGTTTGCCTTCACTTCACATCCAAGCAGTGGGATTTGCAATTTACAAAGCATCCATCAGGGACAGATTTGAAATTGAAAAACCAAACGGTCCATTACCACTGATAGTTTCAAGAGCATGGTCCTGGGAGCTTTTGCTTTAAAAGGGGCTTCTTAATCTGGCAGCCTGAGATCGTATTTGTGTGTTTATACATATGTGCGAGTTTATGAGACGTTCTACTGGGCTCTATTATTCCCAGAGGATCGGAAACCTCGACAGTGCATTTCTGACTGATACCCACCCAGCCTATTTTTCAGCTGTGATGTATGGTGTGTCTAACACCTGACTAGTAACAGCTTAATTCCATTCTTGGACATGATGCCTGATGCACTGCGTGACGGAGCTGGGCAATAAACACGCCCATAAACAATGACAGGGGTGCTGTATCTTCGTGCTTGCTGGTAATGAATCACCGTATAACCCATCACCACGCAGCCTGCCAGCTGGGGAGGCTCAGAAAAGATGCGACCGCTCTCTGGTCTTTAAAGGGCATTTCTCCCTCTTCCCATCTCAGTTCCTGATGGACCAGAGATGCCTTTGCTGAACCACTGTGGCCGTGGCAGTTTCTGGCCAGAGACTCTGGACTCTAGGTCATGGGCAGGCCGAAAACTGAACTCCATTTCATCAGTTTTAAGAGGCCCTTTTCCTCCCATGCTTTGACATATCTGAAATTGGGATATGTCCTTCAATAGTGATGAGAAATCCTGACTTCTCAGACTGGCAACATTTTCTCTTTCTTAGTGGAAATAAAATAATGGTAGATCTTACAAATTGATGGCTTCTTGGCTTTGATACAACCCTCTCTCTCTTTCTGGCTTTCTCTCTTTTCCTCCCACCCTGTGCACCTGCTTGAAGCATGACCTTTGAGAAACAGGGCCCTGGTCTACTGGCAAGTCTCCATTGAGTTGTTTGACACGCCAGGAGCAGCGATGAGGGCAGCCTGGCCAGAGGGGCCCAGAGAACTCAGGCTGGGCAGGGAGGGACGTCTGGTCTTTGAGGAGAGAAATACCTCCCCATACCTCTCATATCTCCCTGTCCACTCACATGCTCAGACACAGAAATGGAAAGTTTGTCTTGTCACTGATGCCATCAAGGGTCCTGTCACTGATGCCATCAAGGGTGTGCGGGAGTGGGGGGGCAAGTGCCGTGGGATGCTTGTCTAGAGGCAGAGCAAGGGGGCTCAGGCTATAGGGGAGAGCATGGCACTTGGACTACTCTTCACCTCAAAGTGATGATACATCTGTGGGAGGGCCGCAGAGTGAGCATATTACAGGCAGACCTCATTTTATCGTGTTTCACACTGTTGTACTTTGCAAACAGTGTGATTTTTTTTTTCCCCACAACTTGATGGTTTGTGGGAACATTGCATCGTCAGATATTGGCTGGCATCTTTTAGCAATAAATATTTTTATTTTGTTTTGGATTTTTTTTGGGGGGGGTGCACACCCAAGGCATGTGGAAGTTCCCAGGCCAGGGATTAAACCCCTGCCTATGCAGTGACAATGCCAGATCCTTAACCTGCTAAGCCACCAGGGAACTCCAATAAAGTATTTTTAGGAGTTTCTGCTCTGGCACCACAGGAATGGCAGCATCTTGGGAGCACTGGGATGCAAGATTGATCTGCAGCCTGGCCAATGGGTTAAGGATCTGGTGTTGCCACACTTGCAGTATAGGCTGCAACTGTGGCTCGGATCTGATCCGTGGCCTAGGAACTTCATATGCCACAGGGAAGGCCAAAAAAAAGAAAACATATATAAAGTATTTTTAAATTAAGGTGTTATTTATTTTAAAAAACAACACTACTGCACACAACAGACTACTAATAGTGTAGACATAACTTTTAGATGCACTGGGAAATTAACAAATTTGTGTGACTTACTTTATCTCGCTTGATTGCAATGATCTGGAACCAAACCCCCCATTTCCCCAAGGTCTCCCTGCACAGCCCTTCTCGTGAGGCGGGAAGGCCGCCAAACCAGGCTTTGAGTCCAGAGACTGTTTCTTGCACAGCTCTGGAAGTTCCCAACCTCAGTGGCTCAGGGACATTAGCTACCTTCTCTGTGTGCCTCTGCCTCATCAGGGGAACAAGGACAGAAACAATGCCCACCTCCCAAGAGCCTCATGAAGAGTGAAGAAGCAAATACCCCCAAAATCATGTTGAACAGGAGCTCAATAAATACGACTTGCCTTTTTTAGGGTTATTTATTTTTTTTGTCTTTTGTCCTTTCAGGGCTGCACCCAGGGCATGTGCAGGTTCCCAAGCAGGGGTCTAATCAGAGCTGTTGCTGCCAGCCTCCGCCACAGCCACAGCCACGCCAAATCTGAACCGTGTCTGCGACCTACACCACAGCTCATGGCAACACCGGGTCCTTAACCCACTGAGCGAGGCCACGGATTGAACCCGCAACCTCATGGTTAGGGTTCCTATTTTTATGATCACAGCTCATGGAAGATTCTACTGGGCCAAACTTTGCCTTTATTCTCTGCTGGGGGTCAGAATACCTTTAGTGCCGAAGGGTGGACGGCCTCCAGCGGCGGGTCTTCCAGAGCCAGCTCCTGCCTCCTCTCCACCCGGACCTCCGCATAACTGCTCAGGAAATCAAGAGACCCCCGCTGGAGGTGGGACATCCCAGTAGGACATCAGCAAAAGGGGCTTGTGCCATATGTCGAGGGTCCTTTTGTGATACCCTTCCCAGAATAGCCACCCCCAAGAAGGTCAGCCCTGTTACTTGTTTGAGCATGCGGGTTCTTTCTGTGCTTAAATTCTGCTGGAGTGACTTCTAATGTGACAGCCAGAGGTATTTTCCTTTCCAGGATATTCTTATTCCCTTTTCCTTTACTTCTACTCTACACTGACCCCCAAACCTCCAAACATAATTGTATGTATGTATGTATGTATGTATGTATGTATGTATGTATTTATCTTTTTAGAGCCACACCTGTGATGCATGGAAGTTCCCAGGCTAGGGGTCAAATCAGATCTGCAGCTGCCAGCCTACACCACAGTCACAGCAACACCAGATCCAAGTCGCATTTGAGACCTATGCTGCAGCTCGAGGCAACACCAGATCCCCAGCCCACTGAGGGAGGCCAGGGATCCAACCTTCATCCTCATGGATACTAGTTGGGTTCTTAATCCACTGAGCCACAATGGGAACTCCCATAATTGTCTTCAGAAACATATTTTCATCTATGGGATGAACCTCAGCCCTCAAATAAATAGAACTCTTTCTTAAAACCTACTCAGTTTGGACTATGCCTAAGTGACATATAACTTTTTTTTTTAAGTAATTACAGACTATGATCACAGACCACAAAACTTCAGGACGTTTTCTCTTGACTAAACCTAGAACTATCCAGACCCAGACTGCTGATTAGTCTATGGACCCACTTATTGAAGAGCATGGATAAATCCATTCAATGGAGTGATAGCCAAGGGACCCAGCCATGGTTTAGCCTCCTACATGGAGACGCAGGGTGGGCAAGGACCCGGGGAGTGGCAGCAGGTGCTCAGGTCTCTGGAAAACTCGTGACCTCACTGACTCACTAGGTCACTTCCTCCTTTCGCTGAGAGTCTCTTTGTGGGATTTGGGAGGTGGAGGATGGACAGGAAGAGCAGGGTCTAGGGCAGAGTCTACAGAACAAGGTGTCGAAAAGGACCCTCTGGCAAAGGCCCAGGTATAGGGGGGACTGGCCATGGAATCAGAGCCACTGGCTGCGGGCATGCTCAGGGGTGGGCTGGGGAACCAAGATCAGGCCCCTGAGCACAGGAGTGTTTGATGATCAGGGTCACTGGCCAAGAAATACCAGCATTTCCTATCTCTCCTCTTTCTCCACTTGCTAAAGAAGAGAAGGTTACTTGTTGACTATATATATGCTTGTGTAGATGGACAGTGTCTATCCATCCAGGCATCCATCATCCACCCATTCATCTAGCTTCCAAGTAGTGATCAATAATCCATCAATAATCTATTATCTATCAGTCACCTATATATCCACCATCTATTATCTATCAATCTATTATATATATAAATCATCTATTATCTACTTATCAATCATCCATTATCCATCTATCAATAATCTATTATCAATCATCTATCCACCATCTATCTATCATCTATTATCTGTCTATATAGCAATCACCTAACATCATCTGTCTATAAATCATTATCTACTTATCAATCACCTATTATCTGCCAATAAATAATCTATTATCTATCCATCATCTATTTATCTATCATCTATTATCTGTCTATCACCTACCTGATCTACCCATTAGCTACCTATTAGTCATCTAGATCTCAGGTACGTGTATGTATATAACACAGTATGAATGCATATGTGTCTCTCCATCAATCATTTGTTACCTACCATCTACCTGTTATGTACATATATAAAATGCAGTCCTTCTTTCTTTACTTTCTTTACATTTTCTCCTCTAGTCCAGTTTAAAACTGATTTATGTTCTTAAAAATTTGCAGTTGGGAGAAAAAATACTCCTCTCCCTTCTGAGACTGTGACCGTCCGTAGGCAGTATCTATGAAATCCCAAATGTGCTGCCTCCTTTGGGAGCCCCGCCCATCCACACTGGGCTGGGGGCTCCCGGAGGCCCCAAGAACCCCTGGAACCCTCTCTCACTGGCAGCCTGGCTCTTGTGCCAACCTCGGCTCGGTTGCCAGCAAGAGTTCTTAAAGCATTCAAAAGAAAGGGGATTATGTCTTTGAGTTATTTAGAGGCAAAAATTTTAATTTTCTTCTCTAAACAGTGACAAGGGAAGGCTGAGGAATGGATGAAGATGAGCGGAAAATATGTAAGTAGGTCACTGAAGCGGGTAACTTACTCAGTAACGTCCTGGCAGCCTGGGAGAGCTCAATGAGGCTTTCAGAGGGGCCTGACAGGGCTCCAGGAGACAGGGTGGGCCCTGGGAGATCAGGGCTGGGGGTGGGCCCTGGGAGATCAGGGCTGGGGGTGGGGCTCACTGCAGAGCAGGGCACCAGCCCTGGGTTTGCCCCCCAGACACGGAGACCAACTGAGGCCGCTGGGGCTCAGACCGAGCTCCTGGAGTCGGGGGCGGGGGGTGCCTTCCCACCCCCGTCCCGCACCTGACCACTGAGTGCGTGCACACGATGAACTCGGGCTTGGAGTTCCACTGGTGATAGGTGATGTAGTAGTGCGTCTGCAGCCAAATCCACTGCTGCCCTTTGGTCAGAAACCGGTAGCAACACGACTTCCCTTTGCCAAATTGCATCACTGTTAACAGAAGATGGAATCTGCACATAACAAATGTTGAGACAAAAATGCCCCCCCCCATTACTGTTAAAAAGACCAGCTTTCAAAAACGACAAGGCCACACACACATCGATCATTTCCCCAGTCGTGATGGGTTTGAAGTGACAGTCAAGATCACTGTAAACCCTGGAGTTCCCGTCGGGGCTCAGTGGTTAACAAATCCACAACTAGGAACCATGGGGTTGAGGGTTCGATCCCTGGCCTTGCTCAGTGGGTTGAGGATCTGGTGTTGCCGTGAGCTGTGGTGTAGATGGCAGACGCGGCTCGGATCCTGCGTTGCTGTGGCTGTGGTGTAGGCCGGTGGCTACAACTCCGATTAGATCCCTAGCCTGGGTACCTCCATATGCCGCGGGAGTGGCCGAATAAATGGCAAAAGGACCAAAAAAAAAAAAAAAAAAAAAATCACAGTAAACCGTAATGAGTTCTGAAACAAGAGGAAGGATCCACCTGCTTTCCCAAATGCTCAGAGGCTTCAGAGAGCCTGAAACCAGGGCAGATTCTCCAAGTGGAGTTTAATTAAAGAGAGGCCCTGGCTTTCCTGGTGCTCATCTTCCTGCTGCAGGTGGAGTGTTTTTGGCACTGAAGAAGCGCAGTGCCAGAGAACTGGACGGAAAATAGACCTGACAGCCGGTGGGCCAGTGGATCCCTATGGCTGTGGCTCCACCCTGGACTCTCAGCCAATAGGGTTCTAGAGCGCCACCCGCAGGTGCTTTCCATCGGGTCACACCCACGAGCAAGCAGCGTGGAGCCCCTGCGGTTAAACCTGTCGTGGTTCCCTAGGTGCGCCAGCGCACATGTGAACCATCAGTATACGCTGAAGGCTGAAGCCCACGCAGGGCAGAAAGCTGGACCATGGGTCCAAGGAAGAAGAGTTGGGTGTCACTGCCTTGGCGCCTGGAATTTAGGTGCCCCTTTAGGCACAAGGTCAAGGGAAATCCTAACTAGGAGAGGAACACCGCCGAAGGAGGTACCGACTTGGAGAGTGTGATGCATGCAGGGAGGGAAGCTGGGCAGAGGGGCTCCAACAGAGCAGAGATGTCCTGCCCCATCACAGTGACAGGTCCTCAGACCATGAAGGCAGGTCTACACCCACAGCGGCCGGGCACCACTGGAAGAGTCAGAAGCAGCCAGAGGCTTGAAGTAGCCTTGCTTCTCCCATTTCATGGGCCCCCAGAACACTAGGAGCTCCTGTTAAAAGGATGCTCTAATTGCAAAGACCCAGGGGGCAGGACACTAAGAGGCCATACATGTAGCAAACTCTTCATGACACCTGTGCTCTGCTCAAGGATCACCTTTGAGAAGAAGGGGTTAACAGTTCAAAGATGAGCCTTCAAACTTAACAGCAGATCCTCATCCAACTTAAGCCTGTTTATTTTTTGGCCATGCCCAAGGCATGCGGAAGTTTCTGGGCTGGGGATGGAACCCATGCCACAGCAGTGACAATGCCAGATACTTAACTCACCGAGCCACCAGGGAACTTCTCAAGCCTGTTCTTGCATCAACAGGAATAGCATAAGAGTTCCCACTGTGGCACAGTGGGTTAAGAATCCAAATGCAGCAGCTTGGGTTGCTGCGGAGGTGCAGGTTCAATCCCCAGCCCAGGGCAGTGGATTAAAGGATCCGGGGTTGCCACAGCTGTGGTATAGATCAAAGCTGTGGCTCATATTCAATCCTGGGAACTTCCATATGCCCTGGGTGTGACCACTGAAAAAAAAAGAACAGCAGAGGAGAAAGTGATAATGGTTCTATAATGGTTCCATAGACAAGGCATCTAGCGAGACACAGTGTTAGTGGTCAAGCCATGTATCAGGAGCCATAGGTCAATACTGCTGGAAATGTTCCTATTCAAAGGTAGCCCTCGGCACCAAGTGGAATGGTTAATTCCTGGCTCCTGCTAAGGAAGAAACCAGATGTGCTGTGGTTCTCCTTCCTGCACCACGAGCCCCACTTCCTGTCCCTTTGCCAGCAGAGAGCCTTTCTGGACCCCTGTCCCGCAGTGGGGTGAAGGCTCCTCCCCTAAGCCCCTCAATATCCCTCTCACATCCCCTTGAATGCACCAACACGTGATTCTGCACTGTTGGTATTTTTCCATCACACCTTGCTCCTGCAGGGCAGCAAGGAGATTCTGGTTGTCTCTATGTCGCTGGCCTAGCTCAGTATCTGGCCTGGAGTTTGTGGCCCACACATATCTGCTGACTCAAGAAGAGTTACATGAATTCAGCCTTTTGTCTGAAGTGAATTGCCTGACTTAGGGAGGGAAGCCAGGCTGGCGGGGGGGGAACTCCAACAGAGCAGGGATGTCCTCAGACCATGAAGGTAGGTCTACACCCAGGGTGGCCTGGCACCCCTGGAAGAGCCAGAAGCAGTGGTGACCTGAAAACCAAGTGATCAAGCAGCACTTTAGTTTTTTCCGTGAGATGAAAGAGCGCACACATCTGCTCTGTGGGGCACTGGGAGGGGGCTTGGCAGGGGGTAGGCAAAGCAGAGTCAATTCCAGGTGAGGGCAAAACATGGGGGGTGTCCAGCCAAAGGACCCCCACCAATGCCTAGATGGTCCCAGAGGAAGCAAAGCCCTTTGTCTCCAAAGAAATCAAGGAACACGCTGTCTGGGCTCCGTGGAGAGAGCCTGTGGCCCTGGGCTGGGGCCAGGGGGCAGTACTCACAGTGCTGGTGGCACCTGGCCAGGAGTTCCAGATCATCGACGTGGTAGTAGTCATAGCCCGAGGTTCCCAGAACTTCAAAAGGCAGGTATCCTATGATGGGAGGGGCTCTGCCAAGGACAGTGGGGTCATTCATCAGAGAAGAAGCACCACGGGGCTCACTGAGGTAGCCCATGAGGGTGCAGGTGGCCCATGAGGGTGCCAGACACTCTCCTCCCCCCTCCCCCGGGTCTGTTCCAGAATGCACGGTTGGTAACAGGCCAGGGGCCTCATTTCTCAAGAATAAGGGCAGGGAAATAATTTTGCAATGGTCCAAACCGGAGAGGCTGTGTTTTCCAAAGTGCTCATAGTCTGGGGCATTTTAGATACTCCGTTGCCTTGGCAAAACTTGGCCCCACAATCATAAACGTCACTACTACTGCATAATTAAAAATAGCTATAGATTGGAGTTCCTGTCATGGCACAGTGGAAACAAACCCAACTAGTATACATGAGGATGCAGGTTTGATCCCAGGCCTTGCTCAGTGGGTCAGGGATCTGGCATTGCTGTGAGCTGTGCTGTAGGTTGCAGATATGGCTCAGATCCAGTGTTGCTGTGGCCGTGGTGTAGGCTGGCAGCTGCAGTTCCTATTCGTCCCCTAGCCTGGAAACTTTCATATGCCCCGGGTGCACCCCCCAAAAAAAGAAAGGCAAAAAGATAGCTACAGATTGGGTCAACCCAACCCATAGTGTTAAGAAAAAAAAAAAAAAAAAAAAAAGAGGGGGAAGGGGAGATTTCTAGTTCTTAAACTGTGAAAAATGTTACCAAAAAAAAAAAAAAAAAAAAAAAAAAAGAAAGAAAGAAAGAAGATTGGGCTAAAGGAACAAAGGGTGTTGACAGAAATGAGTTACTCTCACATGCTCCTGGTTCATGGGAACTGGAGAGGGTCCCAAGTAGGCTGGGGGTGGGTGTACCCCAAAGATGTCCCGGGCTGTGGCACTAGCTGTTCCAGGATGCTCAGACCCAAACCCAGGGCACATCCACAGGTGGGACAAATGCAGTCAAGAAATCTCCAGCCCCTCAGCTGGGTACCACTTATCCCACCACAGGAGAGCTCTTTTCCTTTGAAGGGACCGGGCCCAGCTTTCCTCCTTCCGAGGAGACCCTGGCTCATGCACACAAGCCCTTGAAAAGGACCCAACCCAAACATGTTTTTCTTTTCACAAACCTGTGATCCAGAAATAAAAATTTCCATTCCAAGCTATGCCTTGAAGTGAATTCCTCTAAAGGCTCGTCAACGATGCACATTTCCTGTATGAGCAGGGAGAAAAAGATTGCTTGGGGGTGCCAGATGCTCTCCTCCCCCTCCCCCCGGGTCTGTTCAAGAATGCATGGTCAGTAACAGCAGTTAAAACTGTTTAGAGCAAGTCTCCAAGTTGTGTTGGACTGAAATTTCATCATCTGCAGCTAATTTTGAGATTAGTCGATGCTAAATTTATTTCACAAGCTGGAGAAAAATACCTAAGAGCCAAAATGTCATACCACTCCCTTCCCATTATTGAGATGTGCGGGAAACATGTGGAAAATGGCTTTTCATCTGAATCTGAATTACTAATTTAACTCAGCACTCAGGCCATGGATGTGAAAGCAATCACAGAGGAGAGATGCCAGAGCAGCCCTGGGTTTGACTCAGTTCTCACCTCTGCCCACCCTGAGTGGTGTCAAGGTCAGAGAAAAGGGTGGGAAGGTTTACAGAGTTCTAGAAGAGCATTGGCCAGACGAACAGCAATTGATGCTGTGCTCAAACAAAATGGCCAGCAGGAAAGTGAAGTTAGAGGAAAGAGCTTGTGCGGTTGTCACCATACCGAAAGAAGACGTTTACCATTCTCAGCATCAATGCCACGTTCTTATTCTGCCCCATGGAGACGATGAACTACTTATAACTAAACGTGACTCGATCGTAAGGGGGCTGCATGATCAATTCTCTCCAGGTACTTGCCTTTAGGAACTGTGGTGTTGCCAGGCGAACAGTAGCGATGAAGCAGACTTCCTTGCCCAGGGGTACTCGGCAAGGTCTCGAGAGGGCGCTGTCAAAGCCATTACAAGAGGGGCTGGGTGCTGGGTGGAGGGGAAGAGAGACAGGTCAGACGCAGTACAGCAGAGCCAAGCCCCACCTCACACTACCAGAGGCTTTGGGTCCATGAACTGTCTCATTCCCATGGCAACTCAGGGATGAGGGTGCTACTATTAGCCCCATTGCACAGCAACCTGAGGTTCAAGGCCAACTGAGCTGGAATAGGAACGACACACTACTCCCTCATTTTTACTCACCCTGCCTCCACTGAGGCGACAGTGCCGAGAAAAATGCCCTGCAACGTGAGCTGACAGCCCTATTCTGCAGAAGGGCCTGCATGCGCACACCAGCTGGTGTTTTAATATTTTTTTAATTTTTAATTTTTTTGGCCGCAGCTGTGGCATGTGGAAGTTCCCTGGCCAGGGATGGAACCCATGTCTATGGCAGTGTCAACGCCAGATCCTTAACTGGCTGAGCCACCAGGGAACTCCCAGCAGGTGTTTTAACGGTGAGTTCCATCATCAGACGGTGTTTCTGATACAGATGGGCTCGGGGGAAGCAGGGGTCTTGACACATGGTGACGCCCCTGCCCCTAGAGTAGCACAGCTGGGATTCAGGGGTGTCTGCCCTGAAACCGCCCCTCGGAGCCCAGTCTGCAAGCGCCTGGCCTCGGCTACTGAAGAAACAGGTTAAGATTCAGGGGGATCCCCACAGGTCCACAGTGTCCACAACAAAACTCGATGCCCAGGTGACAAAACCTGCTCATGGCGTCTTGCATATTAAGTCTGGGAGGGCGTGACTGTCCTTATTTTATACATGAGGGAACGGAGGCCCAGGAAGTTTATCTGTATTAACCAAGGTCACTCAGAGTGGAAACAAAGCGCAGGGACTCCACCCATGTCCTGGGACACCAAGACCCCGGTTTTAATAGGGCCGAGAGGGGGCTGCTAGGCTCCCGCCCACAGGATGCTGAGGCCACACCCCCGGGGCGGGGCCAAAGGAGGTACCACTTGGCATCAGCGGTGGTTGCCCTGGGAGCCGTACACCTGTCTTCAGGCGACTGTGGGAAATTGCTTTACTTTCTGGGCCAGAGAAAGAGCCTACTATTTAAGGTGGAGTTTGCTAGGTGGGAAAAAGAGCCCTGATAAATATGAGAAAAGTCAGCTGACCGTGTTTACAGAATTCTCACCACATTCCCCAGAACCTTCTACAGGATGGTCCCTATCCCAGGTCACCTCATTCAGAAACTCAGGATTAAAATCAGCCACCAGCACTTTTTAAAGCTCCCCAGATTTACTAACATGCAGCCAAGGTTGAGGATGACTTTTCTAGATCATCTATACTACATCCTTGTGTTTAAAATGTAGTTGATGATATCTCTTAATTCTGAATTTGTAGATTAAATGTAGTTATGTTTTCCAATTTAAGGACACATAAAGCATCAGAAAATGAACGGCCTTCTAAAATGACATCTGCAAGAATTTCTCCGGATTTTGGCTTTGCAGTCATTTTTTTGTCTTCAGTCTTTGCAGGTTTCTAAGTGATTCTACCCATAGTGGGTCTACCCATTAACATGAAAAAATTCATTTTACCAAACACAGCCTCTGCATGCATTCACCTAAACACTAGTGTTTCTAAAAATGAAGAGAAAGTGGGTAAAATAAAAAAGAGCGGGCCTGGAGTTCCCGACATGGCTGAGCGGAAACAAATCAGATTAGCAGCCATGAAGACACAGGTTCAATTCCTGGCCTCACTCAGTGGGTTAAGGATCTGGCACAAATGCAGCTCAGATCTGGCATTGGTGTTGCTGTGGCATAGGCCAGCAGCTCCAGCTCCGATTGAACCCCTAGCCTGGGAACCTCCATATGCCTCGGGTGCAGGCCTAAAAAGACCAAAAAAACAGTGGGCCCGAGAGAATTTATATCTGCCAGTCCTCGGCTTAGATCACTGCAGATTAATTTGCAGGGTGAACCAAGGAACGTGTCAAGGGAAAGGAAAACAATTCCACACAAGGAAGTGTCTGCAGATGTGAACATCTGCGTAATTCAAAAAAAAAAAAAAAGATGTTAAAAAATTTCCCAGATGTGAAATATCTGCTCTGCTCCAATCTGAGACGTGGGCCGCCAGATAACAACTTAATTCGATTCTTTCTCCTCTTTCTCAATAGCTAGACCTTCCAAGCAAACTTCCCAGGACCTCCCAGGAATTTAAGAGTAAGTTTCTCTAACCTGTCACTAAACCACTAGCCTTGTTCGAGTGACCCTTTCAGCTGTTCAGATCATGTGCTCTTGTTGGTGAGTGCCGACCTTGGTGACTTATTGTGAGGAGGAAGAGACAGGAAAAGGGTGGCATAGGAAACACCAGCCCCCGACACCTTCTTCCAGGGGCAGAGCCCGAATTGTGGAAATGAAGTGGATGTTGTGCAGACTGTGCTGCTGCCTGACTGCCTCCCGAGGTGGTTTGATCTGTTCCCTGATAACTTGGGCGGCTTTAAAGGTGAAGATGCATCCCGAAAGGGAAATGTCGTGATTGCTCAGTTAGATATTTTAAGGAGAGGCCCAGATCTGAGCTAACTCCTCTTTTGTTTTCTTTTTTCATTGGAAAATGTAATAGAGAGGTTTTGTTAGTTAGTGGGTTTTCAACTTCAAGAGATACCAAATCCAACTAACAGGTGCTTCAACCATTAAGATATTATTATATATATATATATATATATATATATATATATATATTTGTCTTTTTGCCTTTTCTAGAGCCACTCCCGCGGCATATGGAGGTTCCCAGGCTAGGGGTCTAATTGGAGCCACAGCCACCAGCCTACACCAGAGCCACAGCAACTCGGGATCCGAGCCACATCTGCAACCTACACCACAGCTCACAGAAACACCGGATCCTTAACTCACTGAGCAAGGCCATGGATCAAACCCGCAACCTCATGGTTCCTAGTCAGATTCGTTAACCACTGAGCTATGACGGGAATTCCAGTATTATTATTTTTTAATAAGAAGCCCAGAAGTAGCTTCAGGAATGGCTCACTGTTTTGTGTTGCAAAACTCTTTTCTTTTCTTTTCAGGGCCACACCCTCGGCATCCAGAGGTTCCCAGGCTAGGGGTCGAATCAAAGCTGCAGCGGCCAGCCTACACCACAGCCACAGCAATGCCAGATCCGAGCCATGTCTGCAACCTACACCACAGCTCATGGCAACACCGGATCCTCAACCTACTGAGTGAGGCCAGGGATTGAACCTGCATCCTCATGGATACCAGTCAGGTTCTTAACCTGCTGAGCCGCAACAGAACAGTCCAAACTCCTAAACAAATTTCCCCCATGAAACCTTAAGCAGGTGAGGGCTTGACTGAAGGTGAATGTGAATCAAGGCTAAAGGTTATGACACAGGACAAGGGGGAAACCAAGGGACACTTTACACCTTATGGCAGCTGCACCTGAAATGCCTTGTACTCTGGCTGCGAGCTTCTGGCCTGTTCTAGATTCCCCATGAACGGCTGTGCCCAGGGACTGTCTGGTAACCTGGAGCCCTTAGAGGAAGTTCTCCCACACGTCTCATCCCAAGGTAGATTGAAAGGAGTAATTAAGGATTTCATTAATGATTTCAATTTAAGCCACAGAAAAACTATATCTAATTACAACTGGCTTCCCCAGCATCTCAGAAGGATTAACCACTCGATGCAAGCACAGCACCATCGGTTTCTTCGCATCCACAAAGCTCCCTGATTACTACCGTTACCCACCACTCAGCACATCCACACGCCTGCACAACATTCGTGCCTGAGAGAAAGGCGATTACTGCTCGCTACTCGGCCCCTCACCCCAAGCCTCCTACACAAAAGGGATCTTAACTCTTGCCCAAAGCTAAAGAGCTAGCCTTCCCATCAGCAACAGGAACTGGGTAGAGGTTTATCTGTCTCCAGCTCTGGACTGGCATCTGGTCCCCAGCAGGTGTTTAGCATGTATTTACTGAATGACCCTTACGAGCTGACCTTTTACCTCCTGTCCACACCACAGCTCAAAGCCCAGTTTGGGAAGAGACCCTCTGTTCCTTGCCCGCAACCGTCCCGTAGGCCTTGAGGCCCCAGGGCAGCTGCCCTTCCATAGCCCAGCCCGGTGCTGCTGCTGCCTGGCTCGCTGATGCATGAACACTGCCAGAGTTCCGACTGTGACTCCGTGGGTTAAGGACTGGACATAGCGTCCGTGAGGATGCAGGTTTGATCCCTGGCCCTGCTCTGTGGGTTAAGGATCTGGTATGGCTGCAAGCTGTGGGGTAGGTCGCAGATGCAGCTGAGATGCAGTGCTGCTGTGGCTGTGGTGTAGACTGGCAGCTGCAGCTCTGATTCGACCCCTAGCCTGGGAACTTCCTTATGCCTTGGGTGCAGCCTTAGAAAGAAAAACAAACAAACAAAAAACAGTAAGGTCCCTAAATCTCACTTGTGATAAACGTCTAAAATTCTGGGCTGGAGTGTTAGAATGTCGAGGGAAAAGCGATTTTCTTCACCTTCATGAGAAATCCCCTTCTGCTAATCATGCACCCTTGCCAGGCTCCCTCTTTCCTCTCTCTTCACAGACTGTTTTCCCAGGTATGTGGTGAAAAGCCAGCCAGGTGCCTGGACCCTTAGCAGAACAGCAGCAAACTCATCCTGTGCCATGTCTGGGCTGGGCCACCACCCCGCTTGCTGGGCTAATACGTGGTTCTTCTTGCCTTTCTGCCAGTTCTGTTTGGCATGTGGAAGAATGACGTTGGAGAAAGGCCGAGAGCCACAGGGCGAGCTGGGGGTTTGCAATGTGCTGGACTGAAAAAAATGACTCTCAGGGGAAAATACACGTCTTAAGTTTCTTCTTTGCCCCGGCATTCGCCAATGAACATGAGCATCTGTTGGGGCCAGAGGCTGGCCATGGCACAGATAAGATTTCCGTCAGATGTCTGGGGTACATGGCGCTGGATTATCAGACGCTCAAGGCCTCATCCCCTGTCCTCCAAGTCGGTATCTCATGCACATTTTTATCACAACTATTGGACAACCTGTACAAAAGCTCCCTGCTCCCATGCTGAGACAAGCAGAAAGATGTGGCTGATAAGGTCTGACCATTTCTTAAGGCTCCATTTCAACCAAGGCCCACGCAGGACCAGGTCCTTGGTAATAATTTGTTCTTGATTGTGATTGTGATTCCTCTGCCATCTAATCCGCCAGCAATGACCATGGCTGCAGAAGGACCAGTGTCCCCATGTCCTGGTGCAGGGGACACTCTGTCTCTTCCTCTTGGGGGCCTGGGACAGACAGACTGTTCCTTCACGAAGCTGGCTTTCTGTGAGAAACTCACGCCCTCATTTCCAGTGAGGTCTGGCGGGCCTGTGGTTGGTTCCCTTCATGGAGACGCCTCGATGAGTTCAACTCAGGAGAGAAACAAAACAAAAACCCCAAACCCCCCAAGCCATCAAGGGAGGCCGCCTGCAGAAACCCCGCAGGACATACAGAATCAAGGGCTGAGAGCGGGAAAGCCTCCACGCCTGCCAGCATTTCAGATCTGGTGATGCGGGGAGAGGCGAGTAGGTAAAACGAGGGCAGGGAAACTTTTAGCCTCTGCTGTGTGGTTTCTGGAAAGCCCAGAGTGGAATGTTTGCGGATGGTGACCTATTTGGAGCCACACCAGCCACTTTTGAAATACTGCTTTCTGGATTTCCGTCAGATGCACATTTAAAATCCAAGTCAGGGGGAGGAGGTCGGCCCACGGAGAGCCGGTCTTTGTCCTGGCATCAAATTCTTTCAGGAACCGGGACCTGCTTGTTAGGACCCCTACAAGCCAGGACTGTGCATTTTGCCTTTGACTGAAAATCATACAGAGGGTTCCTGCCCAATCAGAGTGTAGGGCTGGGGCTGCAGGACCTGGGTAGGGGTTAGGAAAGGCCCCTCTATTCACTTGGAGATGTAAAAAGATGTGAGGCTGTGTGTGTGTTTCTTTTTCAGGGCCGCACTTGCGCATGTGGAAGTTCCCAGGCTAGGGATGGAATTGGAGCTACTGCTGCCAGCTTATACCAAGGCCACAGCAACACTGGATCTGAGCTGTGTCTTCGACCTATATCACAGATCATGGCAATGCCGATCCTTAACTCACTGATCGAGGCCAGGATCGAACGTGCCTCCTCATGGATGCTAGTCAGGTTCTCAACACACTGAGCCACAACAGGAACTCCTGGGAAAGTATAGTTTATTTGAAAGCAGTAAAAAAAATCTGTTACTACTGCTGTATAGCCCTGGGAACTATATCTGGTCACTTATGACAGAGCATGATAATGTGAGAAAGAAGAATGTATACGTATGTGTGACTGGGTCACCTTGCTGTGCAGTAGAAAATTGACAGAACACTGTAAACCAGCTATAATGGAAAAAATAAAAATCATGAAAAAAAAGAACCTACAAATCTACTTCATTCCTTTAAAAAACAAATCTGTTACCAGATAAACATAGTCCTGAATGAAGGAATCTTGCTTTAGCTCTGTTCTGGAAACAGCAGGCAGAGCAGAGGTGGCCCAGGGGCTGCTCTGACCAATGGTCTCCCCGCCAGCGCTCCAGGCCACATGGCCAGAGTCAGAGGTGGCCTTTTACAGGGAGAGGATAGGGAACATGATTCGCCATTCCTGCTCACACTCCTTCAGGAAGCTTCTCACAGAGCAGGACAGAAATGCAAGGGAAACATTAGAAGAAAACCACTTTCTCATCCCATTTCCTGACACTTAGGTCCTTGTGTTGATTAAAAATCAAGGTTAAAGATGGGAAGTCCTGGGGGTTGTGGTGCAGTGGAAACAAACGCAACTAGTATCCATGAGCACGCGGGATTGATCCTTGGCCTTGCTCAGCGGGTTAAGGATCCAGCGTTGCCGTGAGCTGTGGTATAGGTCACACATGTAGCTCAGATTCTGCATTGCTGTGGCTGTGCTCTGGCCGGCAGCTGCAGCTCTGATTCAACCCCTAGCCTGGGAACCTCCATGTGCCACGGGTGCGGCCCTAAAAACATTAAAAAAAAAAAAAAAAAAAAAAAGATGGGAAGTCCTGTCTGCCCTTCTGTCCCCTCCCTCCCCTTGCCTCCAACAGTGGTGGCAAATGATGGAGTCCTGAGGAGGGACAAAGATGTGCCAGCATGGGGGCAGGGAATTCCATTTCGCTTGAGTGTTCAGGCAGTGGTTGCTGTGTCTGTCCCAGGGCTAGGGGGATGGGGGGCCGGGGGTATGGAGACACAATCCACAGGTGACTCTGGAAACATCCAATTAGAGAATGGAAGCTGGTCCACAAGGGCAAAGGTGCTTTGTCCTCCCCTCCTGGGAGTTGTGACCCCCCCCCCCGCCAGGGTCACAGGGTCAGAGGATCCCCAGCAGGCAAGCAGGTGGCCTCTTCAGCTGCATGACTTAAGGGTCTCCTCTCCGCTGGTCCTGCTCTCTCCTCCCTGCCTGAAGCCTACACCTTTCACCTTGGGCCTCTTGGCTTAAGGCCCGAGGGTTCCTATGGAGGTGAGTTTGGGATGGCAGCTAGTACCTGTCAACCCTGGTTCCGTCTTTCTATCAGGTGGGTTGGTGGGGCGAGCTCCAGCCTGGAAAGAGGGTATCAGGGACCTCCCCCCCTGCCCCCACCACCAGCCCCTGTGAGTGGCCTGGTGTAAGGACGTCAGCAAGGGGGCCACCTGGGCTCCCAACATTCAAAGAGCCCAGGTGGGAGGGGGCTCAACAGGGAGTGAATGGAGGCCAGGGGCCAACCTCCTGACCGCACAGCGCTGGGCAGGAAGCCTGTCAGTGTAGACAATCTCTGGGCCCAGAAGCACACACACTCGAGTTCACCCAGCATATACTGAAAGGCATTTAATCTTTACTGTGGACTTAGGGCCAAAGGAGTGGGGGAAGCCCTTCAGGAGGCCGCTCCATCCCTGCAGTGTGCTCTGGGCTCAGCCACAGAGACCTCTGACCTGGACTCCCAGAGAAGGGCATTACTTTGGCCTGAATCCTGGCCCTGCCCCTACCCACTGTGTGCCTAACAGGCCAGGCTCAGGCTGTGTGGGCCCAGGAAGGGGTGTGGTGAGTCTGCAGATGAGTAAAGGTCCCTTCCTTTCCCATCCATTGTTTCCTCTTGACAGAGGCATCAAGTAAGAACGCACCAGGCCATTCTCCCAAACTAACCAGCCCTCCAGAAATAATAGGACTTTTCATGGGAATGAGCCAACATAGGCTTCCTGCTTAGTTCCTCAAAGTATGAGCAGGTATTCTGATTTTTTGGGGGGAGGGGGGCAGACATGCAGAAGTTCCCAGGTCAGGGATCAAACCCGTGCCACAGCAGCAACCTGAGCCATAGCAGTGACAATGCCAGATCCTTACCCACTAGGCCACCATAAAACCATATTTCGTGTGTGCTTTATATATTGCCTTTCATCCTGTGCTGCCCAGGAACTCGGGGAAGTTGCATGGGGGTGGCTTGTGTAATAATCGTGTTTCTGTATTTGGTGCTTTGGCATTTGGGGTCTTGATGACCTCAGAGGGGCTGCTCCTTATAGGTTCACCAATTCCCGGAGACAGTGAGTCACTCACTTCCACTGTCCCTTTCCATGTGCAACCACCCATCCAGAGCTCCCTGACCCCACCATCTCCCCTATCAGGTGCTCACACTCTGGGCCACCATCCACCTGCCCTCATCACCCCTGGGCCAGGACCAGACAACTAGGGACAGACACTATACCCAAGAGCCTGATGAAATTATTCAGACCAACCAACCCCAAGCCTGCTTACTCTGCCTTGTCCCCTCTTTTCCACAGAAACCACAACAGAGGCCCTTGCCCACATCTCCTTGGCCCTCTTGGCCCTTGACCTACCCTGGTGCTTCCCCGTGTGGCCCTGCATGTGGTGTGCTATGCATGTTTCTAGGGATCTGTGAGTACAAACCTCCTCCTTCATCACCGTTCTTCCACATCTGCATGTCTTACCACATCTGATTTAAAACAAATCTCAGGTACCCTTAAAGGAGGCCAGTACATGGATGCAGGACACCTAAGGTGCACAGGTACAGACATCCTGGACTGACAGAATGCCAGGCCACAGAGAGAGGCTTGTGTTTGCATTCAAACATGTAATTTCCATCTAGATTCATGGGAGGCAGAAAAGCATGAGGTAAAGAGAGTGAGTTCAGGGTTAGAATAGCTCTGAATGTGGGTCCCTTAAGTCCCACCTGTGCACCTCAGACAGCATCCCTTTTATGTATCCATTTCCTCCTCTATTAAGATGGGATGATACCATCTATCCAGAGAAAACTATAATTTGAAAAGATACAGGCAGCCCTATTTACAATAGCTAAGATACGAAAGCAACCTAAATGTCCATCAACAAGGAATGGATACAGATGTGGTATATATCACAATGGAATATTACTCAGCCATTAAAAAGAACGAAATACCAGCATTCTTAGAAACATGGATGGACCTAGAAATATCATGCTAAGTGAAGCCAGCCATACAATGAGACACCAACATCAAATGCTTTCACTGACATGTGGAATCTGAAAAAAGGACAGACGGAACTTCTTTGCAGAACAGATGCTGACTCACAGATATTGAAAAACTTATGGTCTCCGGAGGAGACAGTTTGGGGGGTGGGGGGATGTGCTTGGGCTGTGGGATGGAAATCCTGTGAAATCAGATTGTTATGATCATTAAAAAAAAAAAAAAAGAAAAAAAAGATGAGATATATATATATATCACATACACATGCGCACATATATAATAGAATCACTTTTCTGCATACATGAAACCACCACAATGTTGCAAATCAACTATACTTCAGTCTAAAAAAAAAGTTGGGATGGTGCCATTAGTGTCATATCACGAGACTGCTACCAGGATTCGATGAGGCCACCAGTGGCAGGACCTGAGCCCAGGGCCTGGTATGAGGAAACGCTCCTAAGGGGAATGATTTTTATTATCTCACTGTTCAACGCTTATCAAGAAGTAAACCTGCAGAATCGAATTTGAATGATTTTTTTTTTCTTTTTATAGCCACACCTACAGCACATGGAAGTTCCTGCAGGGGTGGGGGTGTCAAAGCTGAAGCTGCTGGCCTATGCCACAGCCACAGCAAGGCAGGATCCAAGCAGCATCTGCTCAGACCTGCATTGCAGCTTGCAGCAACACAGGATCCTTAGCTCACTGAGCAAGGCCAAGGATGGAACCCACATCCTCACAGACACTATGTCGGGTTCTTAACCCTCTGAGCCACAATGGGAACTCCTGAACAATTCCTTATCTTAAACCATACTTTAAGAGGCCAAACATGGTTGCCTGTTGGTGATTTCATAGAGGTCAATCTTAGAAATTCATGTGTCTGACAATTTTTGGCTCTTTTAATCAAAGTAAGAATTATATTTCAACTTTTCCACAATTACATGCAGGAACTTTTGTCTCAAGAAAGCTCCCCTAACTCTGGTTTGCTAAATAGGCTCTGGAAAGACACTAGGGTTTTAAAATCTTGGTTTTAAAATTTCCACTTTTGAGGCGATGTGTTTATAGCAGTTAACAGTTTCCAAAAAAAAATCACACATAATTTCCACACATTTTTTTCAGGCAAACAAACACTGTCTCAACCTGAAGTGAAAATAAAGCTTGGCTGGTTAAAAAAAAAAAAAAAAAAAAAAAAGTCCTAGGTATTCACAACGAAGCCTGCCTGTTCCCTTGAAACCCTCTAAAATGATAGGAAGTTTCAAAGAAATGATGTTAGGTAGCATTTTAATGAGAGTCATGACAATGTAAATTCACAAGATAACGCTGCTCACCAGCTAATCACAACTTGGTACCCTTCTTAATGCATGCGCGGTTGTCATAGGGACACATGGGAGTAGCATCCCATAATTCCCACCATCTTGGTGCTCTGGGTGGGGGCAGGGGGTGGCGTGGAGTGGGGACTTTCCTTGTATGTGGCCAGTTGGGATATGCTGCTGGCGTTAAGGCCACAGTACACATTTTAAGCAAATTCCAAACCCCTGCTTATATTAATTCAAGGACAGACTTGCCTGGAGGAGCACCGTAAGTAAGAGGTGTGTCATTTAAGTTTCCACAGAATGGCCTTTAGTGTTCCAATGGGGGAGTGGTTCTCCAGGGCCACGACCCTTTGCACCAGAACCCTAAGGTCTTTTCCCAACTGTGCAGTCCCAGGCCCACTCTCAGGTCTCTTGAACAAGACTCTTCTAGGGACACCTGAGTATCTGCATTGTGGCACGTGCCTCACCCAGGGAACCGCTGAGGCCAAGCTGGTCCCAGGTGGAGTTTTCCACAAGGTACCACTTTTTTTCCTCAAGGTGCCTGGAGGTCAGTTCCTTTCCTTGGCTGTGTAGTTCATTAGACACTTGTCTCATGAGGTTTAGCAAAGCCTTTCGGATGAGTCGGATTAGACTTGGGCAGGCCTTGGCTTCATCTCACTTTGCCCAGATTTAGGGGCCTCCTGGGGTAGGCTGACCTGTCACTGCTTCCAACCATTCAGGCACACTGAGCCCTGGGTTGGAGGGCTTCCCAGAAGAGCCCCCCATTGGCTGTAGAGCCCATCATTCAGGGCTAAGTCCTGAACACTAGGCTTGGAGGGTCACACTCTTTAGGAAACAGGTGGCGCCTTTTAAGCAAGGCATGTACATTTATGCAAATACCACACAGCAGGGACCTTCTAAGGCTGGAGGAAAGATCCTGGTTAGCCTCGGCATTAGCACTGCTGTTACTTTGGCTGCTTCTAATGGAAAGTCTGGGAGTAATTCGACAGGGGTGGTGGTGGGGAACAGATTCCACCCAGGATTCAGAGTCAAACAACAGCCAGCAAAGTAGCTACCCTCATGGGCCCCCTGGGTCACCTATCGGCCATCCCCTCACCTCCATGGCCCACCTTTTCCTATTTGCTTTCCTTTGCTCTTTTTCTCCTTCCCTCTTCTCTTGCTCCATCATCCCCTCTGTTTTAGCCCTTCCTTCTATAATACCACCCATCCTTTTGGTTTTATGACATGTTAGAGCTATGACATGTTAGAGCTTTTGTTTTTGTTTTTTGGCCATGCCCGTGGCGTGTGGAAGTTCCCGGGCCAGGGATCAAATTGTCATTGCAATTGTAACCTGCACTGTAGCCACAGCCACATCGGATCCTAACACACTGCACCACACAGGAACTTTCTGCATTTTTTTTTTTTTTTTTTTATCTTGTTAGGGCTGCACTAGTGGCATATGGAGGATCCCAGGCTAGGGGTTGAACCAGAGCTATAGCCTCCAGCCGACACCACAGCCACAGCAATGTGGGATCTGGAGCCAAGTCTGTGACCTATACCACAGCTCATGGCAACACCAGATCCTTAACCCACTGAGCTAGGCCAGGGATTGAACCTGCATTGGACCCTAGCTGGGTTCAATGGACCTTAGTTGGGTTCATTAACCACTAAGCCACAAAGGGAACTCCCTTTTCTACAATGGGTTTTGAGGACCACAGTGAACATAGCACAGGCTGCTGTGGCCAGGCTCCACGATGGGGCTGCACGCTGGGACTTGCGTTTCTGAATTTCCAGCATCAGGCCTGCATGGGTTAAAAGTAAACTGGAGTGGAAGTTCCTGCGTGGCACAGCAGGTTAAGGATCCAGCATTGTTGCAGCAGAGGCACAGGTTTGAGCCCTGCCCCGGGAACTTCTACTTGCTGTGGGTATGGCCAAAAAAAAAAGTAAACCAGAGTGTTTAAGTTTACAGTTGCAGCCCTGAGCTCAGACAATGAGTTATCTGGGTAATTTCAGAAAGCAGGATTTTACTGCTTGGCTTATGCTGCTGGATAATTCACCTAATGGAGACGGCTGATTCTCATAAAAGGCCCATGTACTGTGCTCTAGGGCCAGCCTGAGCAGAAGGCCTATGTACCAGAGCCATGAAAACAGGTTCCCAGTTCTCTAAAAAGGAGGATACAGGCGTTCCCATCATGGTGAAGTGGAAACAAATCCGACTAGGAACCATGAGGTTGCCGGTTTGATCCCTGGCCTCACTCAATGGGTTAAGGATCCAGCGTTGCTGTGAGCTGTGGTGTCAATCACAGACGAGGCTCAGATCCTGCGTTGCTATGGCTGTGGTGTAGGCTGGCAGCTGTAGCTCTGAGATTCAACCCCTAGCCTGGGAACTTCCATATGCCTCAGTTGCAGCCCTAAAAAAAAAAAGAGGATACAAACGAAGAAGCCACATCTCAATGAAGCCCTGTTTGGCTGTGTGTGGGCTGAGCCTGTCATTTATTAACTGTAAGTTGTTTCTCACAGCACAGAACTATTCCATTAGCCTGAAGATAAATAAATAAATGAATAATGTGTGCGTCGGTGGGACCTCGAGAGCTGGCATAAACAGGTGTGAGGTGTGCTCTTCCCCATGGGATGTAAGGTTTAGGAGCACAGAAACACTGCTGGGGAACAGAAAAATCCTAATGCAACTATGGAAAGCACTTATCTCCCAACCCCCAGTGCCATTCCGCCCCCACGTGCACGTTTGCATGATAAAAGCCACTGCTGCAATTATGTGACAATGAATGCTTACCATTGTTGTAAGAGCGAAAATTTCCTACAAATTTTATGTATTCATAAGTTGGAAATTCCTTTGGGTTCAAGCTGCCTCTGAGAAGATGGCAATAAAACTCTAAATCGTTGTCAGCTGGGCCGTTAAAGAAAAAAAAAAAGAAGAGAAAGGCAATTACACAAGGAGCATGACACCAATTCTAGACAAGGCAAGCCCCATCTTGGTGACATTCACAGGGTTTGGTCAACACAAGGCTGGGCTGTTTCTCTCATGGCACCTGACTTTTGGGGGTTTATAACCTTTGCAGCAGAGGTTTTTCTTTTTTCCCTCTGTGGTTTATAGGTATTTTGCATTCCATTCTTGGGCCCGATTAGTCTTCATTTGCTCACAGATGTCTGTGGTTGGTTCTGTCGGTACTGATTAGTTCTGGTTGTTTTCATATGGTCTATTCAGATAAAGCCTCTCCTACTGTCCAAAAGCAAACGTACCACAGGACAAATTATTCTTGGAAAATGGACCAAGGCTCGAATACGTACAAGGCACTTTTGCTACTGTCATCTATGTACACGCTTCATCCAGGGACCAAGGCCAGCTTTCTGTCCGGGTTGCCAATTTGAATAAAAACCTTACAATCCCACAAACCTCACAAATGTATATAAATACCCAGATAACAGCCTCAGAAGAGAATTTGGAGTTGTGACCTAATTATTCAGTTTTTTTTGTGGGTTACTTAGCATTGTATGAGTCGAGCTTTGTAGTGTCCTCCAAAATAAGCAGACTGCTCACTGATTTTTCTACTGTTTACAACTGAACGGCTCTCATGTGGAAAAAAGGAGGACTGCTTGTACTACATGCAAAACAGGTTTTGTGCTTTCAAATTTGCCACATAAAAGTTACATGTCTTACCTATTTCTAACCCCAGTTTTAGCTTTAAACTTAAAACACATCTTTCTAAGGATCTTGGAAATGTTCTGAGTCACGAGGAAAATTACTCTTAATTCAGTCTAACTCTCCTTTCAAAAGTAACATTTTATATATATATATATATATATATTTTTTTTTTTTTTTGACTTTTCTAGGGCCGTTCCTGCGGCATATGGAGGTTCCCAGCCTAGGGCTCGCATTGTAGCTATAGCTGCCGGCCTACCCCAGAGCCATAGCAACGCCAGATCCTTAACCCACTGAGCGAGGCCAGGGATCCAACCCACAGCCTCATGGTTCCCAGTCAGATTCGTTAACCACTGAGTCACGACGGGAACTCCAAAAGTAACATTCTTCTCTTTCTGTCTTGCAAACCCAGAGGAGTTAAACTTACATTTTAAGTATTCTGGGGAGGGGGAGTCCGTCACCAGCATATGGGAAGAAAGCATTTTATAGACTTCTGAGTGTTCTTGTTCTGGAAGGAAATTCAACAAATTCTGATCCATGACATCTGACTGAAAAAGAAAAGCAAGAACAAAGGTACACACTCCACGGAGATGGAAAACAAAAGCCAAAAACGAAAAGCTTGGACAGTTCAGAACTGGTTTCTGCAAAGAGAAGTTCAAGATCTGATTTTCTGTGAGAACTCTCTAATTCTGAACCATACTCTAAAAGGGTTTACTTGCTCCCATGTACATATGCTGTTGTCTGTGAGCCCGAGAAAGACTGAAGACTTAATTTAAGCCAGACAAACCCGCAGACAAGCCCCATGTCCTGACACTCTCACATTTTGGCCAGGGCAGCATGGCTGGCGTGGGCCCTAGCGTGAGGCCCACCTCTTATTTGAAGGCCCCTGAAGGGCTCATGGGTTCCTTCCCTGACCTCTAGGCCAGCAAACAGCTGCCTGTTTATTTCCCACGTCTCTCATTGAATTCTACTTTTTCTTCTGAGAACCTGGGCATCAGGGATACAAAATAAATATAACACAGAGTCCAGGTCTGGTGCTCTCCAGGAGAATGGGCTGTGGTACTGGAAATGCCCTCTGATCTGCACTGGCTGTTGGGAAGCCACCAACCACACGGCTTCTGAGCAGATGAAACTGGGGCGAATATGCCTGAAGATAGAATTTTCAGTTATATTTATTTATTGACTTATTTTGCTTATTAGGGCCTCTCTTGGAGCCCATGGAAGTTCCCAGGCGAGGGGTCTAATTGGCCTATAGCTGCCGGCCTACCCACAGCCACAGCAACGCCAGATCTGAACCGCGTCTGTGACCTACACCACAGCTCACGACAACGCCAGATCCTTAACCTACTGAGCAAGGCCAGGTATCGAACCCTCAACCTCATGGTTCCTAGTTAGATTTGCTTCTGCTGCACCACGATGGGAACTCCAATATTAAATAATATTTAATAATACTTAATATAACAACATTATATATTATATTTAATGTAATGTATTATTTATATATTATATAATAAGAAATAATTAACTCATCCTCTCCTCATCCCACCTGTCATCTGAACCCGCTGGGGAAGAGGCTTTGCCCAGGTGGGAAGACACCGTCTGTGCACACTCTTTTTGTTTTTTTTTTTTGTCTTTTCATTTCAGGGCCTCACCCATGGCATATGAAGGTTCCCAGGCTAGGGGTCTAATCAGAGCTGTAGCCGCGGGCTTACACCACAGCCACAGCAACACTAGATCTGAGCTGCGTCTGTGACCTATACCACAGCTCACGGCAACGCTGGATCCTTAACCACTGAGCACGGCCAGGGACTGAACACGCAACCTCATGGTTCCTAGTCGGATTCGTTTCCGCTGTGCCACGACAGGAACTCCTGTGCACACTCTTAAATGTGTATATCCACGCAGCTCACTCTTGGGTGTCCTGGCTTAATCCCCCAACTGGTACTCAGAGGCCCCTGGGGGCCCCAGATCCACACACGGCCCCAACGTCATCATTATCTCCTCCTCCCCTTGTGTCCTCTGTCTTCATGGGTGGTGTTGCCAAGTGGTCACCTACCCAGAGCAGACACCCAGCTGGCACCCTGACCTCTTCCCCTCATCTCCAGATCCCGACAGTGTCCAAGTGCTGGGAAGTTTTCCTCCCTACAGTTCTCTCAGATCCACTCCCTTCTCTTTTGCCTCAGCCCCTACTCCAGTCCAGACCATCATCTCTCTCGTCTGAGGAATGAATCAGCCAGACTGGTCATCTCATATATCAACTTTTGTCTCTGTCCAACTTGCTCCTCACCAGCAGCAGGAAGCTCCTATCAGATCAAGTCACCCCTGTTAGGGGCTACATGGGGCTCATTGTTACAATGGCTCTTTCTGCTGACCAACGAGACAGACCACCTTGCTCACTCGACATCCTGATTTTGCCGCTGGCGCCTACTTTCCCAAGACTAGGAGACACTTCCCCCCTCACCATGGGGAACCACACACCTCCAGCTTTCTCAGGATTATGAAACCAGCCTACCATGAGACACCTCTGACTTTCGCATGACTATGTGACAACCAGCGTCCAGCTGCAGGTGAAAGATAAACTAAACTCCCCCTGCTTCAGGGAATCCAATTTCTCATCCATGGGGTAGAAGAAGGCCCCTCGAGAAGAGCAGGGGGCTGGCTCATCTCAAGGGTCAGTCACCCTCTCCCTCTCCCCTCTAATACATTTTCTTCTCTTTGCCTGAACACCTGGCTCATTCTCTTTTTCTCCGCGCTCACCTGACAACCACCTTTTTTTTTTTTTTAAAGGGCCACAAGTCACATGGAGGTTCCCAGGCTAGGGGTCAAATCAGAGCTGCAACTGCCGGCCTACACTACAGCCACAGCAACACCAGATCTGAGCCACGTCTGTGACCTACACCACAGATCACGGCAACACCGGATCCTTAACCCACTGAGTGAGGCCAGGGATCGAACCCGTGTCCTTGTGGATACTAGCTGGATTCCACATTGGGAATGCCTTCAAGTTACCATGTTGCTTACAATCTTTTGCTGGTTTCTAACTGCTCCCTAATGAAATGTGAACTTCTCAATTCGCCAATAGGCTCTGAACAAACCACCCACTGCTCCTGGCCCATCTCAAGCCCTCCTAACTGTCTTTCTCCAGATTGCCAGCTTGGCTCTTCCTTCGGGCTCTTGCCCCAGGCTACACCCTCAGGCTGGAACACTCTGCATTCTCTCCTCCTCTTCACCAATTCCTGTGCCTCCTTCAGGTCCCAGCTTTGAAGTCACTTCCTCTGAGAAAGCACCCAGGACAGACCTTCACCCAGAATGGGGCCGTCGCCCCTGCTGCTCCGGCTGCTACATACCTGTCACCTGAACCCACTGGAGAAGGGGCTTGGCCCAGGTGGGAAGGCCTGGGAGGGAGCTGCTGCATCACAGCAAGGCAGGTGCAGGCCCCAGAGGTAGGGTGTGAGAGCCAGCCGGCCCTCCCAGCGCTCTTTATTCGGTGGAAAGATGAATAGGCTGCAAGGGTGACCTGGAGGGACATGGACTGATTGGAGCCCTCTGCTGATATAGGGGCAAAGGGAAATGCCAGGTGTGAGGGGTGTTTAATACCCATTAATGATAGGAATCTCATGTTTGCTGTTCTTTCACATGATGACATGTGTGCCCTGCCTGTCTCACCCCTGTACCACCCGACACAGACAGTGCAGGGCCTTCAAGAAAGAAAACGATCCTAAAGAACTTGTAGGAAGCTCTGTGATGGAAGTGAAAGAGGTGCCTAGAGAACACAGCCTGGGGTGCAGACCCTAAAATGAAGGGGTAGGAAAGCGGCCCAGGGACAGTTCCCAGGGGAAGGCCCCCTTGAGGGGGTGTGGGGACAAGATAGCATCTGCCAGGAAGTCTGGGTGCTCCAGGCAGGAGCCAGAGAGCACAGCGGGGGGGAGGGCACAGGTTGAGGAGGGGAAGTGGGGTCAGAATGTGGCAGCCCTCGGCTGAGCCTGACTGCCAGGGGACCCGCGGGGGGGCGGGGAGGTGCACGGCAGGGTGGAGGGGGACATGGGGGGGAGGGAGGGCAGGACTGTGGTTGTATTTCACAGCCTCTGGTGGCCTGAGGAGGGAGGGAGTAGAGGTGGTCCACGTCTGAATTAGCCCAGGGAGGGGGACACGCAGAGGAAGGGGCTCAGCAGCCAGCATCACGGAGCCCACACCGACTCCAGATGCTATGGGCCAGACAGTGCCTCCTGCTCCAGCAGGAAGCAAGCCAAGTGGCCGGAGTGGGCCCCCTGGGGCCTGAGGATGGGACGTGGGGCTGGGTGGACGATGAAGGACAGGAGAGGAAGGAGGGACTCTGGCAGCTCCCGCACTGCCAGCTGGGACACACCCGTTCTGATCTCTCTGGACCAAGACTCTGCAACCCCCTCACTAGCTGTGCTTCCTGTTCATCCTGGCTTTCTCTGAGTGCCTTCGGAGGCTCTTGATTTTATTTTAAGCCCAGTCCCTGTAGTTTTTTAGAACATGACTAATGCTCACAGCTGACAGCAGTCTTTCTTCTTAAAGACGTTTCAGATACTTGAAAACGATAACTAAGCCATTCCACCGTCTTTTCTCAGAAGCCCCCTTCCCCGCTGCTGGGGGTGGCAGAGAGCAGGGTGGGGGGCTTCCTGGCCTCGCTGCTCCTTGGGGAGGGGGTTGGCCGATCAGGGGGTTGGGGGACACCTCGGGCTACAGGTTCTGCACAGAGTTAAACACTGGAGGGAGGCGGTGGGGCAGGGGAGCTTTGCTGGGGAGATGTTAGGATTCTGAGTTTACACCACAGAGGGCTTGGAACACATCTGGCACAGAGCACGCGCTTGCTCTGTCTTTGCTGTTCTGTTACTGTTATGCCATCTCCCTGCGCTGGAAACCAACACAAATGATGATAATTTGAAAAGTTAAACCCCACGGCTTACAAGAGAGTAGATGAGATCTGCCACTGAAAGGTCCCTTGAAAGCACTGAGCTCTATGTACTAAAATAATGGCAATTACAGAGACAAGGGGGGATGTGCCATCCTCGTGGCTAAATCACACCACCAGGAACAACGTTTACCTGTGGGAGGCAGAACGTTCTCGATGCCAACTTCCTGCTACAACCCTGGCTGTTTTATTGAGAGTCTGGCCTTTCCTGGGTTCACTGTCAAGGCCTGTCCTAAATCCCCACAGCGCTTCTCCTACATTTCCTCCTGAGCCTCCCTCCCCTCCCCCCAAGGGCCTGGGGAGGAAGGAAGCACATTCCTCTCTCTGCCTTTGAATGAGCTGCCCTGGTACAGCTGCAACCACAAGGCTAAGGCAGCACAAGAGCAGACAGGCTGGTTGGCTATGTGGACAGACACCCAGTTCAGACGCACTGCACCCACCCGCCTCCCCAAAGTGGCCCCCAGCAGCTCTGGTGGGAACACTGCCCCAGGCACAGTTGGTTGGAAGGGGGATGGGTGAGAAGGGGCAGCGCTGGGGCCCAGGAAGCAGCATGGGTCTTGGGCTCCAGAAGGACCAGCGCGGGGGAGCCACATGTGATTACGTGCTTTGCTTTGGTTTAGACTCAGAGTCAGACTGATGGCCAGTCAGGAAGACTTTCTAAAGACAGTCCAGAGAATAGCTTCGAGCCTGGAAGGGTGAGAATTACTTCAAGTGTAAAAAGTACCAACTCTAAAGACTCTTCCTGTACATCCAAAGACCCTCAAGAGAGGGAACAGCAAGCCACCAAGTGAGAGCAGAGATCTGGGACACATACACACCTGTGCTCTAAGGCCTGGGTGAGCGTGTGGTGAAACACGCGCCTTTGTCCTCTGCAAAATCGAGAGGGCCTTCCTGGACTGGCTCAAATCCCCCTCCCTACTCCAGCTGAAAGGTCCTTTTTTTTTGGGGGGGGGGTCCTTTGTCTTTTCAGGGCCGCACCCATGGCATATGGAGGTTCCCAGGCTAGGGGTCAAATTGGAGCTGTAGCTGCCAGCCTGCGCCACAGCCGCAGCAACTTGGGATCTGAGCTACATCTGCAACCTACAGCCCAGCTCATGGCAACATCGGATCCTTAACCTACTGAGTGAGGCCAGGGATTGAACCTGCATCCTCACAGATGCTAGTCAGATTGGTTTCCACTGAGCCATGACAGGAACTCTCAAAGTTCCTTCCTTCTTGCCACCAAGAAGGTCTCCTAGCAAAACAACCCTCCTTAACGGGGTCCAGGCACAGTTACTGCTCATCCTGACAAGGGTTGACAGTCCCTGGCCTGTGTAGCATGCAGTGCCCTCATCCCCGGGGCTGTGTGTGTGACTAATACACTGCCCATCTCACCTGTCCAGTATCAGGTGTCATGTATTTGTCCATCCCTGTTACTCTAGGCAGAGTGACCAGGAGGTGCCAAAGGACTAGCATCCAGAACGTGGAAAGCATGCTTTACAAACCATTACACAAAAAAACCCAGATAATCCAGCAGGAAGATGGCAATTACCCAAACAAGCATTTCACGAAAAAAAAGAAATCCAAAAGGCTGACAAACTATGCAGAGACACCCAGTCACCTCAGCAACTGGGAGAAAAGCAAATCAAAACTCCAGGAAAGACCTGCACACACTAGGTTGACAAAAAGTGACAATCCTGACAATACTGAGTTCTGGTGACATGGAGCAGCTGGAACCCTCTCCTCCACAGGTGGAGGGTGAGTTGGTGCCATCACCATGGAAACAACACTTCACCTAGTAAAGGTGACCTCACGCACAGTCTGCTCTCTGAAGGATGCTTACAAATGTTCACCAGGAAATATGTGCTGAGTGTCCACAGACGCCCCGTCTTAGCGTTGCATGCTGGCCCTGGGGGCAGGGCTGGTAGCACAAGCCTATAGCCAAGAGGACAAAACAGCACCACCTAGTCCAGATGGTGTGAGATGGACAAATCTCGAAACGATGCTGAGCAAAAAGGAGAAGCCACAGGAGTACCTTTCCTATGATGCTTCGAGTTTGCATAAAGTTAAACAGAAGGTCACACTAAAATACAGAGTTTAGTGATGAATTAAAAGTTGGTAGAACTGCAGGGAGAAACCAGGACACAATGATCTGGAATTTATCCTCTCCAGGTGGAAGGTGGGATGTGATGAAGAAGGAGTAGACGGACCTTCTGTGATCCTAGTCATGCTCTGTGTCTTACCCTCAGCCATCGCATTGCATACGTTCATGCTCACCGCAACATTAAGTTAAACACAGAGCATGTATGTGGTTTTTTTGTTTTTTTCTTTATTTAGGGCTGCACCCTCAGCATATGGAGGTTGCCAGGCTAGGGGTCTAATCAGAGCTGTAGCTGCCGGCCTACACCACAGCCACAGCAACACCAGATCTGAGCCGCGTCTGCGACCTACACCACAGCTCATGGCAATGCCGGATCCTTAACCCACTGAGTGAGGCCAGGGATTGAACCTGCATCCTCATGGAGGCTAGTCAGATTTGTTCCTGCTGAGCCACAATGGGAACTCCCAGAGCACATGTTTTATACACACTCCCTCATGTACGATATATAAAGATCAAAAGGCACATGGAAATCAAACAAATCTAACTGCAACCTTGACCCTTTTAACCTGAGGTCAACTCTGAGTTGCAGCCACACTTCCCTGCTGACCCCCCTCCTGGACAGAGCACCCCTCCCTGATCCACCTGGACCCAGAGTCAGCTCTAACGTGATGACCTGGACCAAGTGGAGTCTCCCTCAGGTGAGGGCAGGTGGATGATGGCGGTCAGAGGCATGCTTTCTGGAAAGCGCCACATAGCCAAGGCCTCGCTGCTGTGTTTCAAGGTATCGTGAGCCAGTGCTCTGTCTCTGTGACCTCTTCTCCCTGCCATGGCCCCTGCCCCAGGAACTTGCCCCTGTGACTTTGACCTTGAAGCTTTCATGCAAGCATTACCAGCATTACATGCAAGGATTTTTTTTAATAATGATTTTTATTTTCTCCATTATAGCTGGTTTGCAGTGTTCTGTCAACTTTCCATCATACAGCAAGGTGTCCCAGTCACACATCCATGTACACATTCTTTTTTCTCACATTATCATGCTCTATCATAAGTGACCAGATATAGTTCCCAGTGCTATACAGCAGGATCTCATTGCTTATCTACTCCAAAAGCAATAGTTTGCATCTATTAACACATGCAAGGATTTTCTGGTGTGTAGATTTCTCCAACTTTCCAACTTTACAGTCACTTTGTGCCTTAGATTTTCTCGGGGGTGGAGGGGGAGCTGTGTTATCCACGCCCATGCTTCTTGCTTCCGAGGCGCTGCGCACTCATGCCGAGCTGATTGCAATCGCTGTCAATACAACAGCCTCACTTACAAACCCAGTCCCTTGTTCAGCAAGCTTTCTGGGCACGTGGGTACTGTGCTCGGGGGCTGGGGCTGGGGGCTTCTGCTTGATGAGCTTGGTGTGGCTCAGCACATTAGGTAAACACTGAATTCACTGACAAATCTGAAAAGCAGTCTGGGAAGCTTTTTCAAAAGTCAAAAAAAAAAACCAAAAAACAAAAAACAACCCAAACAGGAAACACAGACGGTGCTGACTCTGGGTGTCATTTGGTTCTGCCTCAGCTGTACTTTCCCAATTCTGTCCCAGGCCTGCCACTCATGCCCCTTAGATCTTTTCTGAAAAGTTTTCATGGCAGAAACCCCTCTAGCCCCTGGTCCTCCATCAGGGCGCTCGGCTGCCATGCTCGTCTCTTCTTTGACTGCCTGGGTTAATTCTGGGTGCCAAAATGTGCTGGCATCACCACCACAGATAAGGTCTGACTTTAGTTTAAAATAATTTTCTGCTTTGAGCTACTATTTTCTTCTTTCCTTTCCCTGTCAAATAGGAAAGGAAAGTTCTAGAATCTTTCAGCAGGAACCTGTTGTGCAAAAATCTATCGTGTTAACTTTTGCCATTTCTGAGCTTCTAGCAGTAAGAAGGGCAGAGAGAGCTGGTGTGACGTTTGACAAGGTCAGAAGCAGAAAGGAATCCTTGCTACTACTCTTCCCTCCTCACCCCATTCCTGATGGCCCCCTAATCCCAGGCCACACAACGGGACACAGTGGGATGTACCACTTGGCATGCCAGCCTATGATGACCACCCCAGGGGAGCCTCTGCTGCTGGGAGCCTTTGGCCTCCTGCCCTCTGCCTGCCAGGTCTCTGTTGGCCAGGCCTCGCTCAGAGGCTGCCTCTTTCACAAGACTAGCCATCACCTCCCAGATTCTCATTCTGGCCCTTTCTAACACCACCGCATCCTGAGAACATTCAGCTTTTGTCACATGGAGACAGAATCTGTCATATGGAGATTTCTTTTTTCTTTTTTGTCTTTTTAGGGCCGCACCTGCAGCATATGGAAGTTCCCAGGCTAGGGGTTGAATCAGAGCTGCAGCTGCCAGGCTACACCACAGCCACAGCCACAGCCACAGCCACGCCAGGTCTGAGGCACATCTGCAACCTACACCACAGCTCATGGCAATGCCGAATCCTTAACCCACTGAGTGAGGCCAGGGATGGAACCCTCATCCTCATGGATACTAGCTGGGTTCGTTAACTGCTGAGCCACGAGGGGAACTCATATGGAGATTTCTGAGTGGTGGGTAAGCACCAAGTTCTGGAGTCAAAGTGCCCGAGTTCAAATCCCAGCCCCACCACGTGCCAGCTGTGGAACCTTAGCCACTCTATGCCTCAGTTTCCTCATCTGTGAACAGGGCTAAGTCGCTATTTTCTTTTTTTTTTTTTTTTTTTTGTCTTTTGTCTTTTGTTGTTGTTGTTGCTATTTCTTGGGCCGCTCCCGAGGCATATGGAGGTTCCCAGGCTAGGGGTTGAATTGAAGCTGTAGCCACCGGCCTACGCCAGAGCCACAGCAACGCGGGATCCGAGCCGCGTCTGCAACCTACACCACAGCTCACGGCAACGCCGGATCGTTAACCCACTGAGCAAGGGCAGGGATCGAACCCGCAACCTCATGGTTCCTAGTCGGATTCGTTAACCACTGCTCCACGACGGGAACTCCTAAGTCGCTATTTTATAGGGTCATCATAAGGTTCAATAAGGACAAGGGGAGTGGACCTTCTAAGTGCTTTACACATATTAATGCATGGAAGGGACTCTTCATGGTGCCTGGTACATAGTAAGTGCTCAATAAACAGTAGCATCTTTCTATTAGACTCCAATGGATTAACAAGAACAATCTCTCAACACAGTTATAAACCCTTAAGGTTAAAGAATCTCACATGGTCCATGTGAATCACCACGTTGTCTGTGGACAGGTCCGGGGCTTGAACTGAGTAGTGAGCAAGTCTGAATTGAAGTGAACTAAACCGAAGGTGGAATTCCTAAAGGGCAATGAATCCTTGGCATCAGAAAAGCACCAGAGCAGAGCGGGGACAAGCTTGGGCTCTATGCTCAGTTGAGCCTGGTGTCAGCCCTCCTCCGCATCTCACTGGCTAGGCCACCTCAGTCTTGTCCTCTGTCTAGTAGAGGTGACAGGGCAGGTGTATGCTGACTGGTACCAGGCAAGTCTCGTATCCACCCTTCCCTGGTACCAGGGAAGTCTCGTAACAAGGGTGCCAGTGAATGAATGGTAAGTAAAAAGGGGGAGGAAGATGACGATTTGGGTACAGGCTGGACAAGGCAAACTGAAAGTGAAGAGAGGTTAAATCTGGGGCTCACCCCCACTGGGGGATCAGGGCTCACATGGTGTGCATCTGGGCTTAGGGCCATGTGTAGGCACTTAATCAATGTTCAAATGAGCCTGTCGTTAATACATTAGATTCCAGGTCATTTCTGGCCCTTTCAGAGTAAGAAAGTAATTTATAAAGGTGATTCTAATTGCTCCATAAGTTGCAATCAGAAGAATTCCTCACTTACTTTCTAAGTTCCCTTTGCCACGCATGGCAACTGGGCAATCAGATAATTCCAAGAGCAGAAAGCAGAACAGTGCAAACCCTGTGGCCCCCGAACAGTTCTGGGCTCATTCGCTGGACATTCAGGAAACGCCGCATCTTCACTTTCCATCAGGGCCTCTCCCTGCCCCATCCTGTCCACTCAACATAATCCCTAAGCAGCACCTGTCTCCTGATATCAGCCAAAATACACCTGGCTGATTGAACGGGGTGACTTGTGTATTGCTCACATCGGCCTCATCACTACTCTAGCCTGAGATCAAAATCAAGATGAAAGCCCGCTCCTGACTCCTTTGTGCTGGGTGAGAATCAGCCTCTTCCAGGGTTCTCTCACCGCACCCTGGAAATGGTGCAGGGAAATGGGCTGAACCGCAAAGGTCCGACAGATTTGGGTTGAAGAAAGGCATCTATCTGCCTTGCCAAGTAAAGGATGCTTTCCTGGGTTACAACACACAGCAACCTGCAAAGGGAAAACATGGACCACGGCCTTGACCTCCACAAGTATCCTTTGCAGAAGCAATGGGAGCTGGGAGGGGCTTCTGAGGAAAAGTAAGACTCAGGATGACGTGGACTCCTGGGCACAAGTGGGCTGGACTCATCACTGCAAGGAGGGCAAGCTGCCCACAAAGTCAGGCGGGGACCGCTCCCGCGCATGCGCAGCTAAGGAGAGGCCGCCGTGGTCCTCCAGGGTCCTCCTGGCCGTGATTTCCCGTGCATGGGAACCCAGGGCAGGCTGGTCCCTCCTCATCATATCTACTGCACATTGACCCAAGTGTGGAAGAGGGGCCATGGGGGCTAAGCAGTCCGCTGGGGCTTGTTGGGAGGAGAGAAAAGACTAATTATCCCAGTTATTCCCACAGGATGCTGGTACAGCTTCATTCCAGGTCAGGCTCTGTGGGAATAAACTGTGATGCTGCACGAAAAGGAAGGCTGGCCAAACGCCTCCAGGGGCCGTCAAAGGTGTACCCTCTACCAGCCAGGTGCTGCTCTGTGGGTCAGTGCCTCCTGAGTGGGTACCAGAAAGCCAGTGAGGTTCAGGCCAAGAGGAGGAGATGTGAGGGAGATGGGGGGAGAGGGGGAGAAAGGGGGAGAGAGAGGAGGAGAGGAGAGGGGGAGGGAGGGGGAGAGAGAGGGAGGGGAGGGAAAGAAAGAGGGATACAAGAAAGGGAAGGAGAGGGAGGGGGGAGGGAGGAGAGAAGAAGAGGGGAAGGGGAGGGGAGGAAGGGGGGGAAGGGAAGGGAGGGAGAGGGGAGGGGGAGGGGGAGGAAGAAAAGGGCAGGTGGAGGAACAGGAGGGCCCTGAACACCTGCACCTCCACCTCTGCACCCTCCTACTTAAACTACCCTGGTTCCCCAAGGCCCTCCTGGCCCAACAACGTCCTCCCAGAGTATTTCAACCCCCTGCTCCTTAGGCTCATCCCTGTCGCTGAGCCCCTACCACCAGCAAATGTCACAACCTACTGCATCTTAGCCAGGCCTCAGGGATGCCCTAACCCTGCCCCATCTCCAGCCTACAGCACACATTCCTCCACTAGTTCTGGACCCTTTGCTCCCCTGTGGGCATCTGTCAGCCTTGGTAAAGGCTCTGAGCTCTGAGCTCTTGGCCCAGGGCTCCTGGGTGGTCTTCTGGGGCACTGAAGGTTAAGGACCTGCACCACAGCCCCACTCCAGGTCTTGCTTTGTCAAGACCACAGCGCCTTGCTGGGTCCAAGACCACACAGGCCCATTCCCGCCCCCGCTCTGGACACCCCTGGGGCTCAGGCTCAGCCTGGTAGAAGGCATTCCTTGATCGACCTCACACACTGGCCTCCCCGCACCTGCAGTGCCCCGCCCCCCAACCTGAGCTGTGAATTAGTTTCCAGGGGAGAGGACAACACAAATAGGCAAAGGCCCTCCGGGCAGAAACTCACCGGTAGATGCCCAAGCAGTGGCGTGATGCTGTCAGAAACATAGAGGATGCTGCCGTCCGTTGTCACTGCGATGATGAAGCCATCTAAAGCCTGCAGAAAATGCAACAGTTGAGAGCTCCTCAGTCATGCTTTTACAGAGGAGGCTGTTCCTGAAGCCAAGGACCCGGGGTTATGACACTGAATTTGTTTTGTAACCTTTCAATTATTTCCACTACTAGCCTCACAGCAAATTCTGTCTTGCACACAAGACAGTTTCTTTCTTTCTTTCTTTCTTTCTTTTTTTTTTTTTTTTTTTTTTTTTTTTTGCTATACCCATGGCCTACAGAAGTTCCCAGACCAGGCACAGAACCCATGCCACAGCAGTGACAATGCTGGATCCTTAACCTGCTGACCCACCAGGGAACTCCACAAGACAGTTTCTTACACAGCATTTGTGGATCCCAGGTAAAGTGCTCGGAAAGCACAAGATGACTCAGTGAGAAATGTGACTTCCTGGTACCAGAGAACAAAATTTACTGTGGAAATTACCTAAGTAGTTTTTTTTTCTTTTCTGGCTGCCCTGTTAGCATACAGAGTTCCCAAGCCACAGATCAGATCAGAGCCACTGTTGTGACCGACCTACCTACATTTAACCCACTGTGCTAGGCCGGGGATCAAACCTGCATCCTGGCATTGCAGAGATGCTGCCAATCCCACTGTGCCACAGGGGGAACTCCTACCTAAATCATTTTAATGATACTTGTACATTTGGACTGAATCAGAACTATCGCAATTACCATTAAAAGATGTCGGTGAGGAGTTCCCATTGTGGCATAGCAGAAATGAATCTGACTAGGAACCATGAGGTTACAGGTTTGATCCCTGGCCTCACTCAGTGGGTTAAGGATCTGGCATTGCCGTGAGCTGTGGGGTAGGCTGCAGACGCGGCTTGGATCTGATGTTGCTGTGGCGCAGGCCTGGAGCTGTAGCTCTGATTGGACCCCTAGCCCCGACTGGACCCCTAGCCTGGGAACCTCCAAATGCTACGGGTGAGGCCCTAAAAAAAGCAAACAAAACAAAACAAACAAACAAAACATGTCAATGCTATCTTATGGTTCCTATCCCCCTATCCCCAGTATCACTTTGAGTTCATGATAAACATTTATTAAAAGATATCAGAACTCACAGAGGCTTTAGAAACAGAAAGTTTGCCTTCTGGTCAGGGTAGAACTCTGCCTGCATTCAGTGTCATAGACATACCTCCTGAAAGATGGCTTTGGAAAGAATATTCAAATGAATCCACCCCAGTGCAAAGTAAGGCCTGAGGGGAAAGGGCTCTGTAAAGCAACGGTGTCCATGAACACAGCTGGTCCTGGGGATCCATGTGGGGGACTGGTCCCAGGACCCTGTAGACACCAAAATCCTTGATGCTCACGTTCCCAGAATCCATGGATCCCACATTCTCGGATGCGGAATTTGCAGACTGAATTTCAGAATGTCTAAGAAATTCCTTTGCTTAAACGCTTTTATCAAGTGCCTGCTATATATTAGGTGCTCGTGACAGAAATGAGAAGATGCCCACTGTCGATGTTTTCTCACAGACACGTTTGGCTGTTTTCAGATTGCTTATCAGGTGCTCAGAACACGTTCATAAGACACATGAGAAAGTGGATTTCTAACATCCAGACTACCTTCACCAGAGAATGGGGTCAGACTGGCAACTGGCACACCGAGAAGACAGGAGATTAAACACAAAGCCCATCTCACCCCAAACCAGTCTGTGGCGGGGTGAAATGCTCAGGGAGCCCATCACTATAAATTCTGACTGTTTCTTCACTGTCTGTACCATTGAAATACCATCTATCCCAAGTATGGGACTACTTCCAATTTGCAGGGGGAAAAAAAACCCCAAAGTGAAATGTGTTTTTGGAAATAGGTGTTTAGATAGTTCTGGGAACATTTTGCATGCACTCAGCTAGACCCTCCCAGGTGTCACCGAGCAGCTGCACAGCCAAAGGGCATAGGTTCTCTCAGGGTGGGGAAGTGAGGCTGAGCGTGCTGCCCCAGGACCCGGAAACAGTCCAGTCAGCACGTGGAGAGGGGCACCAATAGCATGTGGCACACGGTTCTTTTCACCAGGACAGGTAGCACGAGGGTCACTTATTATTTCATAGGTATTGCAGGGTTTAGGACTGAGAGATATAATGAAAGCACATTTCTGAAGTGGACCTCCTCCTCCTGGATGATATCTGTGGCTTCCAACTTTGCCCCTGCTGGGGACAGCCAGCAAGATCTGGAGACACTTCTGGTTGTCACTTCTGGGGTGGGTGCTCCTGGTGTCTAGTTGGATAGAGGCCAAGGATGCTTTAAGACACCTCTCCTATAATGCACAGATGTCTCTACAATAAAGAATTATCAGGTCCAAGAACGCCATTAGTCCCGAGCCAGAGAAATCCTAGAGTAGATGGGTCTTGGTGAACAGAGAAGTATATCGTAGTCAGTTTTCTTTCTTTTGCCCACAAGTATTTTACCAAATTTAAAAACAAATCATATTTGCAACACTCCTGGAGGTGAATTACTTTTAAGAGGTGTGGGCGCTGTTGATGACGTCAGCTGGACTGTTTTAGAAAAAGCAGATTAGGCTATCAGGAAAAGAAGCAGCAATACAAATTATCTTCTTGCACAAATTATCTTCTTGGCCCCCCTTTGGATCTGTAAAACAAGTGGCTGTTAAAAAGCTGAAGATATTTATAAACAGAAGATAACGCTAATCAGCCCATTGGCATTTTCCATCAAACACATGAGAACTGCACTGAGTCACTGCTTTAAGAACACGTGTTATGGTTTTAAAAGTCCCATCGGCAGCACTTGAGAGTGACTCAATGGAACGTGTTAGAAAAGCAGTGTGTCCCTCTTGTTGCAACAGGGACCTCTTGTTGCAATGGCGGAGCCTCAGAGATTCTAGAGATTCCATAATGGCCTGAGTTTCATACCTGCCTCACATTGGAGGGAAACAAAACCACCCTTTCTGCCAATTCCTGGTTCTGATGGAATGTTTCTCATCTTCCCTGCGACAATCTCTGGGCCGGGAGAAAAGACATACTCCCTAAGTGCCAGTCAACCAGAGTGCTTCCTTTTTGGGGTTTACTTGTTCCAGGGCTTAAAGCCACCATCTTGGCCAACATGGTTGGTTGGTCGGCAACCAAGTTACTGTTGTTCTATGAAATTCCACAACGTTCAGAGTTCTCCTGGAGTCTGGTGTGGGGCCTTTTGGGGAGAAGAGAAGGAGGGCTTCACGTCCGGAAGGTAACAGCGGTGCAGTTCCCTGAGGCCACATGGGTTCTGTCCTGCAGTCCATCCTCATTTAAAAAAGGAACCTCTTGGTTTCAAAGACATGGCATCTGGATTCCTCATGGTCCCTGAAATGGCTCTGCACAGAGGAGGGGGACGTGCAGCTGGAATGGGATGCACACGATGGAGAAGTGCATCATGGGAAATGACAGCATCCTCTCTTGCGGACCATCCTGGGGAAGGTTAGAGGCTCCAGATCCCCATCACCTGGTCTCTGTCTATGGATGAGCAATGGGGTGGAATAGAAGCCTAAACCAGACAGAGATAAATCTAAGGTTCTGGTTGTTGGGTTTCCCAGATGCTGCAAACTGCAATTTACCCAGAAGGCCTGCTTAGTTCACAGGCTTAATTTTAAGTCCAATTCATTCATCTAGCATGATTTCCTTTCTTTTTTTCTTTTTATGGCTGCAGCCATGGCATACCGAATTTCCTAGGCTGGGGGCTGAATCAAGAGTTGCAGCTGCTGGCCTAGGCTGCAGCCTCAGCAACCCCAGACCTGAGCTGCATCTTCAACCTACACACAATTCGCGGCAACGCTGGATCCTTAACCCACCGAGCAAGGCCAGGAATCGAACCTGAATCTTCATGGATGCTATGTCGGGTTCTTAACTGCTGCGCCAGAACAGGAACTCCCAATTTCCTTGAGATTAGTTTCAAGGAGTCTACACTGGGAGCAGAAGAAAGTACATAAAGTATATCCATACAAATCTAAAATCTTCTTTCTCCAAAACCTCTAGTTACCTAAGTCTCATTTCAGCCCAAATTTTTATCCATTTCTAACTTTATGAAAGTTTTGTTTCCTCAAATACTTTTGATACCTTGAAACTCACTGGGGGAAAAAGGGTTGTATTACAGGCTCTTAAAATGAGGCTGGGTGCTATAGGGTTCTGGATTTTAATGACTTCTCCCTAAGAACTAAAAGATAAAATGATTTTTGTGAAGTAGCATAATGATACATTAATTCAACATTATATTTCACAAGTTGCTCTAAATTTAACATACTTAACATGCATTGCTTCTGGAGAAAGTTCTGTATTTTCTTTAAATATAGTTCACTTGCAGATTTAAGTATCGTTCACTTCATGCAAATGTTCATTAATGCATTTATATTTCATAATATTTGGACATCTTCATTCTGGCATTTTCTTCCTCCCGTACTTTCTGTTTTCTGCATAGTTAATCTATGTAAATTAAAGTTTACATCAGTCTTATATAGGCACAGAAGACGGGATAGAGAAAGACGTAGCTACTCTCTAAAACTCTGCCAGGAATGATAGACACAGCCAGCGTCTAACTCCCTCTGGCTCAACTCATCTGTCCTAGTTTTCTTCTGCTAATTCAAGGGCCCAGACATACTGCGTATGAGCCTTTCTCTCCACCCACTGTCATGTCCACGCACTCCCAGTCTCATCCCCAGTTTAGAAGTCAGCACCGGCGGCCGGATGTTTTCACAGCAACTTATCCTTGTCTATACCGAGAGGTTTCACCCACATAGAAACTCAACCTTGAGGAAGGCCATGCGCTCCGATCAGCCAGATTTCCTCAAATACAGCCCAGCAGATGGGAGAGGGCACTTAACTTTCCAGAGGGAGACATGTGAGCGTCCTTCCTGGTACAGAGAGAGTGTATGCTGGGTGGGGAGGCAGTCACATAGCCACATGTCATGCGGATGGAATAAGAGCTCAAGTTAAAAGCATAACTTTCTTTTTTTTTCTTCTTTCTTTTAGGACCACACTTGCAGCATATGGAAGTTCCTAGGCTCAGGTTCTAATCGGAGCTGCAGCTGCTGGCCTATGCCACAGCCATAGCCACAGCCACGCCAGATCCAAGCAGCATCTGTGACCTACACCACAGCTCACGGTAACACTGGATCCTTAACCCACTGAGCGAGGCCAGGGATCGAACCTACGTCCTCATGGATACTGGTTGAGCTCTTAACCTGCTGAGCCACAATGGGAACTCCTAAAAGCATAATTTTCAAAGAAGGATTTTGCTTTCAAAATGTGTCCTACTAAGGAAAAAATATAATCATGGCATTATATTCTACATAAATAAAGTGCAGAGATGTCATATTTCTCTCCCCTCCCCCTCACTCTCCCAACCTCCAATTCTGTCCTTGCCTGGCTCCCCCACTAGGTGTCCTCTAGTCTGGCAATGTGAGTGGGTCTGTCCTACAGTCATCGTGGCAACGGTACACACTCACATTAAGTTGGGGCTTCCTGATTCTACCAACTTGGTAGTCAAAACAAAGAGCAAGCAGGTTTCAAGAGGCTGTCTGTTCTCAGCCCTCTTTCCAGGATCAAGAACGGCTATTTACTTTGGGCACTGGGTCTTATCTGGAACAAGCAATCCATTAAGCTAATTGGAAAGTGCATCTCACCTCCAACATCAGCTGGGTGAATTCTTCATTACTGAGGAACGAAGGTTTCCAATCCTGCTGAATGTCACAAATTTCCGTTTGTGCTGAGACTTCTAAAAAAAAAAAAAAAACAGCAACGTAAATAATCTTTTAGATTCAAAGACACCTAGAAATTGGAATTAACAAATGAAGCATATGACAGTTCTGCGTGATTTTGTGTGAATGTGTAGTTTAACGAAAGAAGCTGATATGAGGACATGTTATTCTGATCACCAAGGACTGGGGACTTGGGACATGATGAACCCATGTCCTTGACATTTTCACACCCTTTTGATGAGGTTTATGGGGGGAAGCACCCCACACTCTGCATGAGATGTAGCTGTGGCTAGCAGGGGGCATGATGCCCTTGAACTTCTCCGTGACAAATCCCATCCTTGCTGGCTGCAGTTAGGTAGCTATTGCCTATCAAGGCAGCAGTAACAAGGACAGGGATGGAGAGGCATAGCCTTAGGCTTCTTTTTCACAGTCAAGGTGAAACAAAATGCTTTAGGGTGCTGGGACTGCCAAAGTTCCAGAAACATCTTAGGTGTGTGGTACATAATCAATGTGTCTGTGCAAAACTTTCATTCAAAAAGAAACACTTGGGAGTTCCCATTGCGGTGCAGTGGAAACGAATCTGACTAGGAACCATGAGGTTGCAGGTTCGATCCTTGGCCTTGCTCGGTGGGTTAAGGATCCTACGTTGCTGTGGCTGTGGTGTAGGCCAGCAGCTATAGCTCCGATTCCGACTCTAGCCTAGGAACCTCCATATGCCATGGTATGGCCCTAAAAAGCAAAACAAACAAACAGACAAAAAACCCCAAAACCCAAAAAAACCCCTAAAAGATACATGCACCCCTATGTTCACTGCAGCACTATTCACGATAGCTCAGACATGGAAACAACCTAAATATCCATTAACAGATGAATGAAAAGGGTGGGGAAAAAATGTAATTGTAATATATACATGTAAGGATAACTTGATCCCCTTGCTGTAAAGTGGGAAAATAAAAAATATATATATATAAAATAAAAAAAAAGAAAAAAAAAAAGAAGATGTGGTACATATACACAATGGAATACTACTTGGCTATAAAAAAGACCAAGATAATGCCATTTACAAAAAAGACCAAGATAATGCCAGATGCAACTAGAGATTCTCAAATTAAGTGAAGCAAGTCAGAAAGAGAAAGACAAATATCATATGATATCACATATAAGTGGAATCTAAAATATGGCACAAATGATCCTATCTACAAAGCAGAAGCAGATCAGGGACAGGGAGATCAGAGTTGTGGTTGCCCTGGGGGAGAGGGGAGGAAATGGGATGGTCGGGGAGTTTGGGGTTGGTAACTGTAAACTGTTACCTTTGGAGTGGATGAGCAATGGTGTCCTGCTGTACAGCACAGGGAACTATGTCCAGTCTCTTGGGGTCGAACGTGATGGAAGATGGGATGAAAACAGGAATGTATATGTCTGTGTGGCTGGGTCACTGTGCTGTACAGCAGGAACTAACACACTGTATGTAAATAAACTATATTCTAAGAAAAATTAAAGAAAAATTTTAAAAAGAATATAATGGATTTTTTAGCATTTCCAGTTACTGAGGTACAATGTACTATACAAATACATGTTACCGAGTTGTTTTTAAGGCCAAATTTACCCTTCTCGAAACTTTTTGGGGTTAATCTGTACTTTGCCTGTTTCACGTTAACTACCTGGTTCTGCTATTATTCATATTTGTAAATTTCATAGTCATGGGTCTCCAGAGGACTCCTTAAACACTCTAGTTCTGCCTTGTTGTTTTTTTTTCTTTAATATAGTTGACTGACACTGGTTTTTGCTATTCATGATTTAGAGTAATTTCATTTTGCTTCACCACTTGGTAATTTCATGTAAATTCTTAGGATTTTTGTCAAGTTTGGGAAAACACCAATCAAGGTTCTTTCCTATAAGAACTGTAAAATTCCAGATCATTTCACTTTTTTTGGTTCCCTGAATAATCTTTGGGGCTCTTTTTCTGGTTGTTAATTTTGATTTTTATATGATTTTTCAAGGTTACTTTCCATTTATTTAAAGCGTATCAAATACTGGCTGTATTTCCCATGTTGTACAATACATCGTTGAGCTTACATTATACCCAATATTTCTACCTCTCACACCTGCACCCCTATATTGTCTATTCTTCCTCCAATTGGTAATCATTAGTTGGTCCTCTGTGAATCAGCTTCTTTTTTGTTATATTCACTAGTTTGTTGTATTTTTTATTTTTATTTTATTTTTTTAAGCTTTTTTTTTTCCCCCGCCTTCTCTAGGGCCACTCCAGCGGCATATGTTGGTTTCCAGGCTAGGGGTCCAATGGGAGCTGTAGCCGCTGGCCTACACTGCAGCCACAGCAATGCGAGATCCAAGCCGAGTCTGCGACCTATACCACAGCTCACGGCAACGCCGGATCCTTAACCCACTGAGCAAGGCCAGGGATTGAACCTGCAACCTCATGGTTCCTAGTCAGATTCGTTAACCACTGCGCCACGACAGGAACTCTTGTTGTATTTTTTAGATTCCACATATCACACAGTATGTGCCTTTCTCTGACTTATTTCACTTAGCATAATGTCCTCCAAGTCTATTCATGTTGCTGCAAATGGCAAAATTTTGTTCTTTTTTAGAGCTGAGTAGTATTCACTGTGTGTGCGTGTGTGTGTGTGTGTGTGTGTGTGTGTGTGTGTGTTAACATACATATACCACATCTTCTTTATCCATTCATCTGCTGATGGACATTTAGGTTGCTTCATGTCTTCTGCCTTTTGGAAAGAATTTTTGCTGTATCACTAAACATCTCTGATAAGATTATTATGCGTAGTACAAATGCTATACCGAATATATATGTTTTTCCTCCATCTTTTTCTTTTGTTTTGTTTTGCTTTTTTAGGGCTGCCCCCATGGCATACGGAGTTTCCCAGGCTAGGGGTCGAATCAGAGCTACAGCTGCCAGCCTACACCACAGCCAGAGCAACACCTGATCTGAGCCGCTTCTGTGACCTACACCATAGCTCATGGCAATGCCGGATCCTTAACCCACTGAGTAAGGCCAGGGATCAAACCTGCAACCTCGTGGTTCCTAGTCAGATTCATTTCCACTGCGCCACAGTGGGAACTCCTTTTCCTCCATCTTTAATCAATGTTTTGCTCCCCTTTATGCAGTAAGAGTCTTCTTTAGGGATTATTTTCTTGGCGCTAAAAAAAAAATCCAAGTACCTATGATTCATCTCTTGTCTCAAAGTGAATCATGTGCTGTTTAATGACTTCCTAGAAAATGTGAATTGTTCAGGCAGATAATCAATAAACTTTAAAGTAGAAGAGACATTTAAAGCCCTTCTCCTTTGACCCTGGTCTGTTGGTAGTTTCTCATCATGGAGCTTGTTGAATACGTCCTGCTGTCTGAGTGAATGAATCTGAATGAAATCAGTGTTTCTGGTGAGCCTCCGCTGCATATCACGTGTGACTCTGCAAACTTTTATGACTTCAGTCCCCCAACATTCCCTGCAATGCCTGGCTCTGCAGGGAAGAGTCCTTCCTTCTCGATTTTAGGAAGCATCGCTGATACTGTCATACACAGCTGGATTTTTGTCTTTCATGATTTTGAAGGAGCACAAGAAAGCCGCTAACAGCTGTTGGTCACTGAACACAGGAAGAAACCCAGGAAAGGAAACCATGTTGGCAGGCAGTCAGCCAGCAGTGCAGACGGGGCCACCAGTGAAGGCCAGAGTGGGGACCCTCAAAGCTGGTGCCACAAGAGGCTGCACCCAGTGTAATGCATCCTGGGAAGCAGATGTGGGGTGCTCAATACAAACCTGGCCAGTTTTTGTTCTGGGGTGCCAGCTGAGGCAAGGAGAGGAGGGTGAAACATTCAGTTCCTCAGACAATTGGGTGCCTCCTTTTGACCATCTAGCTAAGAGATGGGCCAAGGCTATGCTGATGAATTAATCCCATAAGTGTCCCGCCCTTTCCCCAACACAGACGCTCCTCTGCAAAATTCTTTGGACCGTTAGATTAATTGTTTGCCCAGCAGAGTCTTTCTGGCAGCCCACATTTGATTTAGATGAGGTCCACCCAACTTTTGTTTTTTTATTTTTTATTTTTTTTGTCTTTTTTGTCTTGGGCCGCTCCCGTGGCATATGGAGGTTCCCAGGCTAGAGGTCTAATCGGAGCTGTAGCCGCCAGCCTATACCACAGCCACAGCAACGCAGGATCCAAGCCGCGTCTGCAACCTACACCATAGCTCATAGCAAAGCCAGATCCTTAACCCACTGAGCAAGGCCAGGGATCAAACCTGCAACCTCATGGTTCCAGGTTGGATTTGTTAACCACTGAGCCACAGTGGGAAATCCAGGTACACCCAACTTAATGGTAAAGGAAAATGAAAGACCCATTTCTTTTATATAAGTAGCTTGCAGATCATTTGATAGGTCTGGATACTTTCTAAGCAACAGCATAATAACACTGGAAGCTGCCATTCCATTCTCTTTGATTTTCAGCAATCTGATTACCGCCCTTGCAAGTTAAGGCTTCACTCATAGCATATTAAAAAAAAAAAAATTAGGTTAGATACAATGTCTCAAAGCAGGCTAAACTGGGAAATATAAGTCAGTGGCTTTGTTTGTTTGTTTGTTTGTTTGTTTTGCTTTTTAGGGTCGTACCTGTGGCATATGAAGGTTCCCAGGTTAGGGGTCTAATTGGAGCTGTTGCTGCCAGCCTATGCCAGAGCAACAGCAATGCCAGATCCGAGCCATGTCTGCAACCTACACCACAGCTCATGGCAAGGCTGGATCCTTAACTCACTGAGTGACATCAAGGATCAAACCTGCAACCTCATGGTTTCTAGTCGGGTTCATTTCAGTTGTACCACGACGGGAACTCCAGAAGTCAGTGTTATAATCACATCTCCGCTGGCATAGGATGAGACCAATGCCATATGCCACAGGTGACAGGGCAGGGTTAGCAAAGCAATAAAGTCAATATGGTTTCTAGAGGCAAGAGAAGCACAACCATCTGCAAGCAATTTTTAGGGCAACACTACAATTAACACCTGAACCCCCAACGTCTTCTATAGTTTAAGTTGTTGTTATGCTCTGGAACACTCACCTCCCAATAGCACCTGCTGTGCATGAACCAGCAGTACGACTTTAGGCTATATGTGGTCAAGGACGATTCTAGAAAACGGGACAAAAACTGTGTTGGACCGGGTGACAATCACCCTGTCCAATGGGCACATTTCTCCTTGTTCTGCAGCCGTCTCCACCCCCACCCCCACCCACTAAGGCAGACACAATGAAGGGGCACTCATGAGAAGTGGGATTCAATGTTGGGAGAAAACAATATCAAATCAGTGGAGACTCGACAGGGAGGGGAACACATGCAGGTCAGCCTGGCCCCATAGAAGGAACATTTAGACAGACAGGGATAAAGCTGTCCAATGTGCCTTGCTACTTACATAATTTAGGGGCTTCTCTCTTGTAACAGATACTGATGACACAATATTTCTCTATAGGAAATATGGTCACATTCTCACTTTGATTTGAATTCCTTCAAAGAGGAAAAGCATGCATTCTAGAGATCAAGGTTTATCTCCCAAGTTGAGAAAATAGGGATGCTTGACAGATTATTGAGGCAAGAGCTAGATAATTATGACTACCTGAACCTAATCACTGTGCCTTATATATCACGTGGCCTCCCTTCAGAATGAAGGCAGAAAGCACATCTACATCTGCGGTTCCTAACCCTGGATGCATGCTGGTATCACCTGGGAAGCTTTGAAAACACTGATGCTTAGAAGATGCAGTACACATACACAATGGAATATTACTCGGCCATTAAAAAGAATAAAATAATGCCATATGCAGCAACATGGATGGACCTAGAGATTGTCATACTGAGTGAAGTTAAGTCAAAGACAAATATCATATGACATCACTTATATGTGGAATCTAATAAAAATGATGAACTTATTTACAAAACAGAAACAGACTCACAGATCTTGAAATCACATCTGTAGGGGGAAAGGATAAATTAGGAGTTTGGGATTAACAGATACATACTAGTATATATAAAATAGGTAGCTAACAAGGACTTACTGTACTCAATATTCTGTAATACTCTATAAAGGAAAAGAATCTGAAAAAGAATGTGTATATATATGTGTGTGTATATATGTGTGTGTATGTATATACATACACATTCTTTTTCAGATTTATATATATGATTTACTTTGTTATATGGCTGAAACTAACACAACATTGTAAATCAACTACACTTCAATAAAATTTTAAAAATATATCGATGCTTGGGCCTGACCCAGGGGTATGGTGATAAAAGGTTCTCCACCCCTACAACAGCAGGGTTTGCCCCTTTCCATGGTATAAATTCTCAGACCATAGCTCATTTCATGCTACCAACTTGATGTCAACCGGCTTGCAAACCTCTGGAAAATTTAACAATGGTCTTTCGCAAGTTGGTATGAGCTGTTTCCAGCTTACGACCCAGGTTCCACTTAGAGATTCTGATGTGTTAGTCTGTGAGATGTGATCCAGTTCTATGTATTTTTAAAATTCTTAGGCAATTCTAAGGGGTCACCAACGGTGGAACCAACAGTCTAAGTGGGGCCACACAAATGAGTAGCTATAGTGTGGCTATGATAGCTGTAGCTATAAGAGCCCCATAAATCACCTCGTGCGGAGAAGCAGTATGGTATAAAGTAAAACACATAGGCTCTGGAGGCAGAAGGTCTGGCTTAGATTCTGCACTTTCCTGGCTGTCTGATGTGGGCAGCCCAGTATCTCTTGCCTCAGCTGCCTCATCTGTGAAATCGTACTAACTCAAAGGGCTTCTGGGAGGTTCAGATGAGTTACTCTATAGAGCCCTTACAACAGCACCTGCCTGGCTCAAGGTGAGCCCTGAATGAGTGCTGACCATGCTATCTTCTACCCCACTGCAGATGCCTGTGGGGTTCATGTCCCTTTGGATTATAAGTAAAGAAAACTTATTGTTTGCTTTTGTTTTTTGCTTTAATCCAAATTTTGGTGCAACAATTCTATGTCTCCATAAAATCTGTCACGCACTTTTCTATTTTATTTTGAATATGGAATAAGGATGAGTGAGATCTGGGAGTGATCTTGGTTGCATTTAAGTGGGTTGTGTGGAGTAAGCTTTTATCTTATGAAAAAGGCAAGATGGACACAGGCACCCCTGCTGTCAGGGGGCTGCATTTCTGCTGACTGATCCTCCCAGGTTCCAGATTTGACAATTCTATAATTCCACAGAGGACAGAGCCCAGCATAAATGTCACACTGATGAACTTGATCCCAGCTGTCCTATTTAACAGCTGTCCTGCTTCTCAGTGGCATTGACCTAGTTTGAGTAATTTGCACAAAATATCTTGGTAATCAAACCAACCTGCTATTCAACTGGGCTAAATCATTATTTAGGAAATATAACCATTGTGATTAATTTATTGGGGCAATCAAATACTGTTGCAATATTTTATTGTGCTCCTGCTTGACTGTTCTTCCCTGACTTTTAACAAAAGCAATGAACATATTCTTTACTCTTCCCTGGGCAGCTTTGGGGAAAAAAGAGGATATATAAATACTGCCACATTTGCAATATACAATTATTAAAGAAATAATAAAATAATGACAAGTAGAATGAAATTTTCTAGTGTCCTGGCTGTGCCCTCTTCCATGAAATCATCCAATCTAGGAAAATGTGCAGTGAAAGAGAAGCGTCACGGTGAGCGGAGAAGAATTGTAATTATCTCCTCAATAATCTGACATTTCTGACTTTAATATGTTTGGTATCACAGTTAAGAAAAAGAAGGAGTCTGTTCTTTTTGCTTCTGAATAGCTCCTGAAGCCCCTAACAATTGTTCAATTTGTACCAATCATAGTGGAGCAGGTGTGCAGGGTGGACAGTGCTAAGAGGTAAAAGGATTTGAAGGAGAGTGAAATGGAAAAGAGGATGAGCTCAGAAAGACATACATTCAAGGATGGATTCAAGTGGTACATTCACATAACAGAGTACTAGACAGCAATGAAAATGAACTAGCCATAACACTGGAAGAACATTATGTTCATAACAGGTGCAAATAAGGGTCCAACAGACAAAACCAATCATAATGTCTGATTTCATCTGAAGAAGGTTCCAACAAACAAAACCAATTTTATTGGAACTCAGAGTTAACCTTTGGGAAAAGCAGAGGTAAATAGGAAAGAACAAATATTGGGGAAGCTTCTATTTCTTGATCTCAGTGTTGGTTCCTGGCTGTATTTACCTGGTGAAAACTAATTCGACTGTACAGTTATGATTTGTGTATTTTTTGCATGTGTGTTATAATACTTTGTAAAGCATTGAAAAGTTTAAAGAAAGAGCAGAGTCCTGGGATAACTGGACATTCATGTATAAAAGGATGAAACTTTGTTCCCGTCATGGCGCAGCAGAAATGAATCCAAATAGGAACCATGAGGATGCGGGTTAGATCCCTGGCCTTGCTCAGTGGGTAAAGGATCCGGCATTGCCATGAGCTATGGTATAGGTCACAGACACGGCTCAGATCTGGCATTGCTGTGGCTGTGGTGTAGATCGGCAGCAACAGCTCCAATTAGACCCCTAGCCTGGAACCTCCATATGCCACATGTGCGGCCCTAAAAGGACGAAAGCCCTAAATAAATAAATAAATAAATAAAATTTTGACCCCTTACCTCACTCCATATACAAAACATTAACTCAAAATGGGTCAAATACTTAAATGTTTAACCTACAGCTTATATCTAAAAACACTTAAATTATAGCTTAAAATGATAAAACTCTCAGAAGAAAATACATATATAAATCTTCATGACCTTCATAGACAATACATTCACAGATATGATACCTAAAGCATAAGAAGCCATCACCACCAGAAGAAAGATAAAATGAATTTCATCACACATGAAATTTTTGTGTATTAAAGGACATCAAGAAGAAAGTGAAAAGACAACTCACAGAATGGGGAATATATTTACAAATTATATATTTGATAAGGGTCTAGTATCAAAAATGTATGAAGCTCTTAAAATGCAAGAGCAAAAACAAATAATGAAATTAAAAATGTGCAAAGAATTTGAATAGACATGCTCTAAAAAAGATATACAAATGGCCAATAAGCCCATGAAAATGCTCAACATCATTAGACAGTATGGAAATGCAAATCAAAACTACGTGATATCACTTGTTGCCAACAAAGAAAGTTATAATATACACACAGACACAAACACACACACACACAGACAATAATAAGTGTGTATGAGGATATGGAAAAATTGGAATCTTCACACATTACTGCTGAGAACATAAAATGGTGAAAGTACTATGGAACAGTACGGCAGTTCCTCAAACATTTAAACACAGAGTTACCACTTGACCCAGCAATTCCACTCCTATGTAAATACTCAAGAGAACTGTAAACATATATCCACTCAAAAACTTGTATGTGAATGTTCACAGCAGCACTGCTTAATAGCCAAAAAATGAAAATGCCCAAATATCTATCAACTGGTAAATAGATAAAAGAAGTGGTATATCCAATAGAATATCATTGGGTCATAAAATGAAATGGAATCTAGATACTTGCTAAAACAGGGATGCTAAGTGAGAGAAGCCAGAAACAAAAGACCACATGTTGCATGATTCCATTGGTATGAGAGACCCAGAATTGGGAAATCTACAGACAGCAAACAGATTAGTGGTTGCCAGGATTTGGAGGGAGGGTGCAAATGGGAAGTGATTGCTAATGCGTACAGAGTTTCTTCTTGGAATGATAAAAGTAGACAGTGTTGATGGTTGCACAACCCTGTAAATGAGCCACAGAACTATGAAGTAGTAAATTTTATGGTATATGAGTTAATCCCAATTAAAAAATGGATTTGCCACTAAGTAAATTAATTATGTTTGATTTTTTTCCCCCATGGCGTAGCTCAGAAGGGCAAAGCATTTAGGGGAGGTGGCAGAGACGGATGGAGAAACTGGTACAGTCTGATCCAGTGAAAAATGAATACTGGGCATCACACCTCTGCAAGGCTGAATGGAAAGGCTTGTCCTGACCTTTTTAATCAAGATGCTCCCACTGTTAATATTAGCCACCCTACTTGGGCGGGTGTTACCAATGAGTCTGCTCTGGATTCCCTCGCTGGCTGATAAAGCAATGTGACACAGGTGAGTGTCCTGTCTCAAACCTGCTGGAGATGGGATTTTATTATTTTATTTTATTTTATTTTATTTTTTGTCTTTTTGCCTTTTCCAGGGCCACTCCCACAGCATATGGAGGTTCCCAGGCTAGGCGTCCAATCGGAGCTGCAGCCACTGGCCTACGCCAGAGCCACAGCAATGCAGTTATGGAGATGGGATTTTAGAGAGGGCAGAATTTCTTGGAAAGAGGAAACTGTGTGGGCTTTGCTGGGTAGCAAGAACCAAGCAGGAAGACCAACTTGATGGAGTCATAGCAAATGAACAACCAGGAGTGGAATAAAAGGGGGGGGGTATTGGAAAGGACTGGGAATTTGGGGTTAATAGATGCAAACTATTACATTTAGAATGGATAAGCATTGAGGTCCTGCTGTACGGCATGGGGAACTGTGTCCAATCTCTTGGGATGCACCATGATGGAAGATCATATGAGAAAAGTAACACATGTCTAGGTATGAATGGGTCACTATGTTACACAGCAGAAATCGACACAACATTGTAAATCAACTATACTTTCAAAAAAAATGTAAAAAATGAGAGGGAAAAAAAAAAAAAAGAAAAGCAGAGTGAAGTGTAACTTTTACCATTGTGTTTCTGCAGAAATCCAATGACCTTTTCCAGCACGGTGGTTTTGTCCATTTTCCGCGTGTTGCCAGGGAGCATGGAGCTGAGCTCTTTGATAAGAACATTGAACTGGTCCCGACGCTTCTTCTCAGACTTGTTTCGAGAAGCTCTGTTTAAAAATAAAAATAAAATAAAAATTTTAAAAAAGGCACAGTTACTGGAACATTCCACTTCCTAAAGGCTTTATTATGGAATGGCGGTACTTTCAGTCAGAGTGTGTTCTGTTGGGATCTTCTTATCAAAACTTTTCAGGGAAAGGAGCCTTGGCCACGTTTCCAAGCTGATCGATGGGGACAGGTTAACATTATGCTAGACTCTTGGCCACAAGGAGAGATGGTATTCATAGTTCAATCCTGACACAGATGCAAAAAGCTTATAGATCAGGTCCATGGCTTGGCTTGTTCACTGACTCCAGAGAGTTCTAACCTTCGGAGAGCAAAAGACCCTCTTGTTTGCTAAGATAAACAGCCCAGAGGTTTACTCTTACTGCTTGCCCTCCACGCCAGAGCCCCCAGCCGCTAGGGCCAAGTCACGAGGGCAAAGCCAGGGGCGGGAGTGTCCAGCAGAGAGCCAGTGCCACCCAGGGTGTATGTCTGGCTACTACCCCAGGGCCTGTCAGCCTGTTGGGAAGTCCAGACACACCCCACAAAACCACCTCCAGGCCACAAATGGTCCTGAGCCAATGCGGCAGGAACCCACATGACCGTCAAGCTGCTACATGTGGCGGAGCCCTTTTAAAAAAAGGAAGGAGGAAACAAATGCATATTACTAAGGGAAAGAGCCAATGTGAAAAGGCTCCATGGTCTAGGACTCCGGCTCTATGACATTCTGGAAAAGACAAAACCATGGAGAAGGTAAAAAAGTCAGTGGCTGCCAGGGGTTGAGATGGGGAGAGATGAACACTGGAGCACAGAGTATTTCAGGGCTGTGAAACCGCTGTATGATGCTCCCATGTGGACGTGGGGCATGCACCTGCTCCACCCCAGAGAATGGACACCCCTGACAGTGAACCCTAAAGGGGAATATGGGCTTTGGGGGCTAATGATGTGTCACTGTAGGTTCATCAGTTGCAGCAAATGTGCCACTGTGTGTGTGTGTGGGGGGGTGACATGTTGATATAGGAGGCTTATATGTATAAGCACACGGCAAATGGAAAATCTCTGTACCTTCCACCCAATTTTACTGTGAACTTAAAATTGCTCTAAAAGCAGTTTATTTCAGGCTTCTTAAAACCAGAGTTGATATACAATGTTGTGTCAGTTCCTGTCGTGGCTCAGTGGTTAACGAATCCGACTAGGAACCATGAGGTTGTGGGTTTGATCCCTGGCCTTGCTCAGTGGGTTAAGGATCCAGTGTTGCCGTGAGCTGTGGTGTAGGTGGCAGACGCGGCTCGGATCTCGCCTTCCTGTGGTTGTGGCAGAGGCCCACAGCTACAGCTCCAATTAGACCCCCTAGCCTGGGAACCTCCATGTGCTGTGGAAGCGGCCCTAGAAAAGGCAAAAAAAAAAAAAAAAGTTTATTTTTTAAAACGACACACTAAACCTCATGCCCACAGACGAGATCCAAGTGGAGCTGCTCAGTTTGGGGGAGGGGATCTCCCTGAGATGTTGAGGCTCTGAGGCACCTGAGGATCCCGGGAACTTGGCTAGGTAAGTGTGGTTACAGGGGCTGCTCACCTGGACAAGGAGGCCCCTCCCCCTGAGGAAGGCTGGGAAGCAGGCGGCCCAGAGGCCATGGTCCTGAGTGACACACCACAGGGCAGGAGCTGGCTTTCAGCTCCACAGGCCCAGCCCCTCCTCCACAGCCAGCTTAGGCAAAGCTGGCCAAAGGCTGGGGATGCTGAGCCACCCCTCCCCACTTCACCCCAGATGGACTTGTTCCAGAAAGTCCTCCCAGCTGTGGGATCCATCACACTTGCTCTATCTGCTGGTCCTGACACCCTGGGGCCTGGGAACCAGGTGCCCAGGACAGCTACTCACCCACCAGGAGGCCACTGGCCAATATATGGTCAGGACAGGATGCTGATGGCTTGTGACAACTTGGCGGGTTCCCCTCAGAGGGATTCATCTCCCTTGGAGTAGGTACCCATACCCCCCAGGTGTCATAATCCATACACGTTCTGCTCCCCAGCCAGCTCTTGGAAACACAGGCACACATCCCAAACATCCTTTTCCTGGCCCCAGGATGGCCATAAGCATTCTGTTATTGCTACTTAATTACATACAACTTCTTTTTTTTTTTTTTTTTTTTGCTTTTTTGGCTGTACCCACAGCACATGGAAGTTGCCAGGCCAGGGATTACAACCTACGCCACAGCTGAGCACCAGATCCTTAACCCACTGTGCCGGGTCGGGGGTGGAAGCAGCAAGACCATGGAGACAATCCAGGTCATTGACCCTCTGTGCCACAGCGGGAACTCCAACCTGTCTTTATTTCAACCCACCCATTCACAAGCCACCATTTGCTGATTGCATCTCAGTGTGGGCTGCTTCCTCACTAACACTTGAAGCCATTCTTCAAGGATCACTCAAAGTTCATGGCTGCCATTCTTACCCCAGGGTCTTTTCCTTTTTCTAACTCTTCCCTCCCTCCTACCTCTCCCTGGATTCTGGGGAGGACCCAAAACTCTCAAGGACTTTCTGCAACAGCCTTATCTGGAGCCGAGTAACTATCCTCACATCTGCTGTCTCACCATCACAGATGGACTGCAGGTGTAGCAGTAAGATGCCAAGGTGCCTTTTGGCGAGTCCAGGGTAAAAAGCAGTGTTCAAACACAGGGAAGTGAAGAAAGTCATCTTTTTAACGTTGCAAGAGACTATCTATGCATTATAAATAATTTTTTGGCCTAGATTTGAAGAGTGACATGCAACCTCCTTAGCCCCAAAAAAGCTCCATTCCTGTCCTAGTTTGCCCATTATAAATTATTTGTGAACCGATAACACCCAGCTCATTATGACTCTGTTCTTTTCTTCAATGGATGTGATGACAGCGAACACAGCCTGGCAGAGACGATGATGAAGGCTTATATCATTAGTGACAGGAACACAAGCTTGTTTCTGTCAGCCTCCGCCCGGGACTCACTATGGTGCCGGCTGGAAATCGGTCAGTGTCAGCCGGAGCCACAGCTCAGAGGCAATAGAGAGGAAAAAAAAAAAAAAAAAGAAGCCTTGAATGAGACCTTATTTCCAATGAGGAGGTTTGCTCACCAGGCTCCAGGACCACTACGTGTAAGGCACTGGGAAAACAGGTTGAAACAAACAGACTTCAGGTTTGTTTTTTCCTTGAAGGCATTATTTATGCTCAATAAAACCCACCCATTTTATGTGTGTAGTTCGATGAATGTTGGTAATTGTGGAACCACCACCAAAACTCAGAGGTAAAACAGTTCCTTCATCCTGAAAGGTTTTCTCCTGCATCTTTGCTATTGATCTCCCCAGGGCCACAGCCCTGGGAAACCACTCATCTGCTGTCACTGTAGTTTTGCCTTTTCTAGAATTTTGTATAAATGAAATCAGACAACACAGAGTCTCTGACCTTCATTGAGCATAAAGTTTTTGTGATTCATTCATATTTTTGCATATTTTAATATTTCATTCCTTTTAACAGCTGACTAGTATTCCATTAGGTTGTTTCCAGTTTGGGGGTTTTAAGAATAATGCCGCTCTGTTTGTACAACCTGGGGAATACAGCCAATACCTTGTAGTAACTGTACATGGAAAGCAACCTTTAGGAATTTATAAAAAAAATTTTTTAAGTTAAAAAAAAAGGATGCTGCTGCTTTTATATTCATTTCCACGTTTTTGTGTAGACCCAGGTGTACATTTCTCCTGGGTAAATACGTACATATGAAATTGCTGGGTCATATGATAAGCATATGTTTTAACCGAGAAAGATAACTACCAGACAGTCATACAAAGCAGCTGTCCTGTTTTTGCATTTCTACCTGCAATGTATGACAGTTCCTGTTGCTCCATGTCCTTGCCAACACTTGGCATTGTCAGCCTTTTTTTGACTTTGGCCATGGTGGTTTCAACTCCTTGCAGTTTTAATTGGCATTTTTTCTGATGGCTAGTGATGTCAAGCATCTTTCACATGGTTAATGCTCTTCTGTATATCTTCTTTGTGTGTGTGTGTGTGTGTGTGTGTGTCTTTTTAGGGCCACAACTGTGGCATATGGAGGTTCCCAGGCTAGGGGTCCAATCAGAGCTGTAGCTGCTGATCTGCATCACAGCATATGGTGGTTCCCAGGCTAGGGGTCCAATCAGAGCTGTAGATGCTGGCCTGCATCACAGCCACAGCAACACCAGATCTGAGCCACATCTGCGACCTACACCACAGCTCATGGCAATGCCGGATCCTTAACCCACTGAGCAAGGCTGGGGTCTGAACCTGCATCATGGATACTAGTCAGATTCGTTTCCGCTAAGCCACGATGGGAACTCCTCGTATATCTTCTTTTGTGAAATGTCTGTTCAAATCTTCTGCTCATTTTTCTATTGTGTTGTCTGTCTTCTTTTTATTGAGTTTAAGAGAAAGAGAGGAAGAGAGGAGGTCGAAGGAGAAAGGAAGGGTTGTATTTTAAATATACTTTGATATAAGTCTCACCCTTTGATTTGGAATGCTGGGCTCCAAGAACCCCAGGCTATCTTTTTTGGTGTCCCTCATGGGACAGTGGTTACACTGGTAGCACTTGCTGGGCACTTACTATGTAATAGCGCTATTTTAAGTGCTTTGCATGTATTCATTCCTTTAATCTTCACAATGGCCCTTTAAGGTAGGTACTGTTATCATTCCCACCTCACAGGTGAAGCTGAGGCACTGAGAGGTTATATAATTCACTGATGTTGCAGAATTAAGAAGTGGTGGAGCCAGCTGGCTCAGGTGCCCACACTGTGAAGCACTGTACTCTCCTGCCTCCTTCTATAGATCCTCCAGAACCACCATGACTGGATCTGTGTGGAGCTACTTACATGTTCTGGGAACATGAACTGAGGGTGACAAATTCTAGCTGCTTGAACTTACAGCAGAAACTAAACACACTGCAGAAAAAATGGTGTTGCATGCTAACAGGATGACAGTCCAGGTATTCAGGAGCAATCTCAGCTCCAGCTCCTGCAAGAAGCAGCCTTTCCCACTGCTGGGGTCACCTGTGGTCGGTCGTTGGTTTCTTTTTGACAGAGCAGGGTTGCATTTCCCTGCCTCCTGCAACTTAAGGCCTTTGGACTTATCTTGGCCAAGGAAACGGAGGTTAAAAATGGCATGTATGTGTTCCAGATAGAAGGGTGAAGAGTCAAAGCCGAAATCGCCACAATCCCTTCTCTGATCTTGGCAATGTTTTTTTAACTCTTAAAATGAACATAAAGTAAACTTGGCTTTTATCTTTTAGGTGCGGTTCTACAAATTTTAGGGCACATAGATTCAAATAACCATCACCATAGCAAAGAGGCAGACCAGCCTCCTCCCAGGTCCCTCATTCTCTCCACATCTGTAACCCCTGGAAACGCCTATTCTCCTCTCCATCATTTTGTTCTCCTTTCAAGAATGTGCTATAAATATAACCATATAGCACGTAACCTTTTGAGCGGGCTTCTACCTAGTGTGCTGCCTTTGAGGTTCCTCCAAGTTGCTGCATCTACAAATACCTTCCCCTTATCGCTGAGTAGCTTTCTATTGCATGGATGTAACAGTTGGTTTATCCATTCACCTGCTGAAGGAAATTCGGGTTGTTTTCCATTTGGGGTTGTGACGAATAGAGCTGCCGTAAATATCTGTGTATCGGTTTCTGGGTGAACTTAAGTTGTCAGCTCTCTGAAGTAAGTAACCCCGGGGTAGGATGGCTGGATCATATGGAAAGTGTATGTTTAATTTTCTAAGAAATCATCAAACTGTTTTCCAAAGTGGCTGTACCATTTTACCACTTGCTAGCAACGCAGGAGTGATCCAGATGTTCCACATCCTCCAGGGGAGTTGGTATTGTCAGGTCTTTTTCTTTAAGCTCATCTAAGAGATGTTCAGTACTATCTCATTGGGCTTTCATGTGCATTTTTCCAATGGCTAATGATGCTGAACATCTTTTCATGTACTTTTTGCCATCTGTATATCCTCTTTGGTGAAGCATCCGTTTATGTCTTCTGCCATATTTAAATTGGGTTGTTTGTTTCCTTACTATTGAGTTGAGAGTTCATTATATGTTCTGATACAAGCCCTCTGTTAGATATGTGACTGTTATTATTTTGGCAGCTTGCCTTTTCATTCTCTTAATAGTGTCTTTTTATCACAGAGTAAAAGTTTTTAATTTTGATGAAGCTCAAGTTAACCATGCTTTTTTTTCCTTTTATGGATTATGCTTTGATGTCAGATCTAGGAACCCTTTGCCTACCCTCAGGCCATGAAGATTTTCTCTTGTGTTTTCTTCTAAGAGTTTTACACAACTTTACATTTAGATTTATGACCCATTTTGAGTTATTTTTTTAAAACAGTGTAAGGCTAAAGTTTATTTGTTTGCATGTGGTTGTCCAATTTTTCTAGCTCCACCTTTTGGAAAAGACATTTCTACACTCAATTACCTTTGCACGTTTGTAAAAAATCAATTGGCCCAATTTATGTGATTCATTTTCTGGGTTCTCTATTTTCTATTCTGTTCCGCGTATCTATGGAGTTTTCTTTTCACCAATACCACAGTTTTGATTACTGTAGTTTTTTTTTTTTTTTTTTCGTCTTTTGTCCTTTTTTAGGGCCGCACCCGTGGCATATGGAGGTTCCCAGGCTAGGTGTCTAATTGGAGCTGTAGCCACCAGCCTACACCCGAGCCACCACAATGCCAGATCTGAGGCACATCTGCAACCTACACCACAGCCCACGGCAATGCCGGATCCTTAACCCACTAAGCGAGGCCAGGGATCAAACCCACAACCTCATGGTTCCTAGTTGGTTTTGTTTCGCTGCACCATGACGGGACATCCACTGTAGTTTTATAGTAAGTCTTAAAATTAAAAATGTGATTCTTCCAACTTTATTCTTCTTTTTCAAAATTATTTTGACCATCCTAGTGCCTATGTCTTTTCTATTTCATTTCACAAGCAACTTGTCTTATCTAAAAAATTGCTGCTTAGATTTTGATTGTAACTGCTCTAAATCAAAGCAAAGGCCAATCTGGGGAAAACAGATACCTTTACTCTGTTGAGTCTTCCAATCCATAAACACAATGTCTGTCCATTTATTGAAGTCTTATTTGTTATGAGCATTTTGCAGTTTTCACATACATACTTCATATATGTTTTCTTAGATTTATACCTAAGTATTGCACTTGGGGGGATTGATTATACAGTTTTTTTGTCTTTTTAGGGCCACACCCACAACATATAGAGGTTCCCAGGCTAAATGTTGAATCAGAGCTATAGCTGCTGGCCTACACCACAGCCACGGCAATGCCAGGTCCCAGCCATGTCTGCGACCTACACCACAGCTTGCAGCAATGCTGGATCTTTTAACCCACTGAGTGAGGCTAGGGATTGAATCTGCATCCTCATGGATACTAGTCTGGTTCTTAACCCCGTGAGCCACAATGGGAATTCCTGTATTATATTTTTAATATCAGTTTCTAAGAGCTTTCACTGCTAACCTATAGAAAGATGATTGATTTTTATGTTTTGACACTACATCCTGTGACTCTGCTAGATTCATTTATTAGATAGAGGAGGTTTTTTAAATATTTCTGGTTATGTTCTAGGGACGTTCTATATAGACAATCACGTCATGTGTGAATAAGGGAAGTGTTATTTCTTTTTTCCAATCAATATGCCTTGGTTTTTATTGGCTCATTACTCTGGCTAGAAATCACAGTATGATGTTGAATAGGAGTCATGAGAGCAGATATCTTTACCTTGTTTACCATTTTTAGGAAGAAAACATTCAGTCTTCTGCCTTTAAGTATATTAGCATGGTTTTAATAAATACCCTTATGCCTTTTATATAAATGCATAAATAGGAAATTCCCTCCTATTTCCAGTTTTCTTAGAGTTTATATCATAAATAGAAGTTGAATTTTGTCAGATTCCTTTTCTGCATCAGTTAATAGTTAAAATCATGTGGTTTTGGTTTTTCTTCCATAGCCTTCAAATGTGGTGGGTTATACTGATTGGTTTTCAATATTGAATAGCTTCATGTTCCCTAGAAAAAATTCCACTCGGTCATGATGTATTTTATACATAGATATACAGATAGTTGGATAGACAGGTGGATGTGATTTGCTAATGTTTGGTTGGAGAATTTCAGCATTTATGTTCGTGAAGAATACTGGTCCATAGTTTTCTTGTACTGTCTTTTTCGAAGTAATGCTGATCTCACAAAATAAGTTGAGAAGTACTTCCTCCTCTTCAAATTTCTGGAGGAGACTGTGCAAAACTGATGATATTTCTTCTTTGAATGATTGACAGAATTCATAAGTGGAACCATCTGGGTCTGGAGATTTATTTTTCAAAAGATTTTAAAATGACAGGTTCAGCTAGAACAAACAATTCAAAAATTTATATGGAACCATAAAAGACCCAGAATCACCAAAGCAATCCTGAGGGGGAAAAAAAAATAAGCAGGAGGCATAACTCCTCCAGAATTCAGACAACATTATGAAGCTACAGTAATCAAGATAGTGTGGAAGTGATACAAAACAGACACACAGACCAATGGAACAGAATAGAGAACCCAGAAATAAACCCAGACATCCACAGTCAATTAATCTTCGACAAGGGAGGCAAGAATGTAAAACATGAAAAAGATAGTCTCTTTAGCAAGTAATGCTGGGAAAACTGGACAGCTGCATGTAAATCAATGAAACTAGAACACACCCTCATACCATGCACAAAAATAAACCCAAAATGCCTTATGGAGTTAAACATAACACAACATATCATAAAACTCCTTGAAGAGAACATAGGTAACCTAGGTTGATTCTCTGACATCAACCATATAAATGTTTTCTTTGGACAGTTTGAAGGCAACAGAAACAAAGACAAAAATAAACCAATGGGACCTAATCAAACCTAGAAGATTTTGCACAGTAAAGGAAGCCATAAAAACACAAAAAGACAAACTACGGCATAGGAGAAAATAGTTTCAAATGATGCAACTGACAAGGGCTTAATCTCTAAAATATTCGAACAACTTACACAACTCAACAGCAAAAAAACCCAATAACCCAACTGAAAAGTGGGCAGAAGACCTGAACAGACATCTCTCCAAAGAAGATATAGAGATAGCACACAGGTGCACATGAAAAAATGTTCAACATCACTAACTATCAGAGATATGCAAATCAAAACTACAATGAGGTACCACCTCACGCTTATCAGAATGGCCATCATTAATAAGTCTGCAAATAACAAATTCTGGAGAGGATGTGGAGAAAAGGAAACCCTCCTATGCTGTTGGTGGCATTGCAAAATGGTACAACCACTATGGAAAACAGTATGGAGGTACCTCAAAAAACTAAATATAGAATTAGCATATGACCCAGCAATCCCACTCCTGGGCATATATCTGGACAAAACTTTCATTGAAAAAAGATACATCCCTATGTTCACTGCAGCACTATTCACAATAGCCAAGATAAGGAAACAACCTAAATGTCCATCGACAGATGAATGGATTAAGAAGATGTGGTGTATATACACAATGGAATACTACTCAGCCATAAAAAGAACAAAATAATGCCATTTACAGCAACATGGATGGAACTAGACTCTCATACCAAGTGAAGTCAGAAAGAGAAAGACAAATGCCATACGACATCACTTGTATCTGAAATCTAATATATGGCACAAATGAATCTATCTACAGAAAAAAAAAGCAAACTTATGGACATGGAGAACAGACCTGTGGTTGCTAAGGGGGAGCGAGTGGGAGGGACTGGGAATTTGGAGTTAGTAGATGCAAACTATCGCATTTTAAGTGGATAAGCAAATACAATCTAGTGGAGATCCTGCTGTATAGCACAGGGAACTTTATCTAGTCACTTGTGATACAACATGATGGAGGATAATATGAGAAAAAGAAAGTGTATACATATATATGCATGACTGGGTCACTTTGCTGGACAGCAGAAATTGAGAGAATATTGTAAATCAACTATAATAAAAAAATTAAAAATAAAGCTATAAGTTCAATTTACTCATTGGCTGTAGGACACTTTAGGTTTTCTATTTCATCTTGTAAAAGTATTGCTAGCTTACAGTTTTTAAGCAATTGGTTCCTCTCAACTAAGTTGTTGAATTCATGCAGATGCAGTTGTTCATAGAAGTCTTGTATGGCCCTTTTAATGTCTGAAGGGTGTGTAGTGATATTTCCTCTTTAAAATTCCTGATATTGGTAATTCATGTCTTTTTTTTTTTTGTCATTCATGCAATAGGCTTATCAATTTTATCAATTTTTTTTAAATCATCTTTTGGGTTCATTCACTTTTATTATTTTTGTTTTCACTGCTCTTATAACTTTCATTCTTGTTTTATTTTGGTCTTTTTTTGGGGGGCCACACCCACAGCATACAGAAGTTCCTAGGCTAGAAGTCGAAATCAGAGCCACAGCTGCTGGCCTACACCACAGCCACAGCAACACCAGAGCTGAGCCTCATCTGTGACCTACACCATAACTCACAGCAATGCTGGATCTTTAACACACTTAGCTAGGCCAGGGATTGAACCTGCTACCTCATGGTTACTAGTTGGGTTCATTACTGCTGAGCCACGAAAGGAGCTCCCTCTTCTTGTTTTGAGTTTATTTTGCCCTTTTGTTTATAACATCTTATGGAGGAAACTTAAGTTGTTTATTTAAGGCCTTTTCTCTTTTCTACCATGAGCATATAATGCTATAGCTTTCACTTTTAGCACTGCTTTAGAGGCAACCCACTTACTATGATATGTTATAATTTGACTTTTGCTACATCCAAAATATTTTATAATATTTTTGAGACTTCCTTTTTGACCCTTGGATTACTCAGAAATGAATTGTGAAAAAAGTGCTATGTATTTTTTCCCCGGCTGATTTCTGATTTCTGATTTCTGTTCATTTAGACTTTCTTACATTTGTTTTGTGAAGCAGGATTTGATTTATATTAGTGAATGTTCAATATGTACTTGAAAATAATGTGGATTCTGTTACCGTTGGGTGGAGTGTTCTACAAATAGCAAGCAGATTTTGTTGGCTGATAGTCTTTTTCAGTTCTTCTATACCCTTGCTAAATTTCTATCTACTAGTTCTATTACGGAGACGGGCATATTAAATACCTGTCACAGTTCTTTAGGTTGTACTTTATGTATTATGAAGCTCTGTTATTAGGTGTATATACCTTTAGAATTGTTATGTATAGTTAATGAATTGATTCTTCGGGATTATGCAATGTCACTCTTTATTCCTGATAATTTTCTTTGGTATGAAGTACATTTTATTCAGCCAGCCTGACTTTCTTTTAATCAATTTATGTGGTATATAATTTTCCATAGTTTTATTTTTAACTTATCTATGTCATCATGTATGAAGAGAATGTCTTGTGGACAGCATAACAGTCATGTCATTTAAAAAAATCCAGAGTTCCTGTTGTGGCGCAGCGGAAATGAATCCAACTAGTAACCATGAGGTTGCAGGTTCCACCCCTGGCCTCGCTCAGAGGGGTAAGGATCCGGTGTTGCTGTGTGGTGTGGGTTGAGGATGCATCTCCAATCCTGTGTTGCTGTGGCTGTGGCGGCAGCCGGCAGCTGCAGCTCTGATTTGGCCTCTAGCCTGGGAACCTCCATATGCCCTGTATGTGGCCCTAAAAAGAAAAAAAAAAATCCATTATGAAGATCTCTGTCCTTTAATTGGCATGTTCATGCCAATACATGTAATTATTTATATGTTTGGATTTAGGTATGCCATTTTACCATCTGTTTTCTGTTTTTTCACTTTCTGTTTGTTCAACATTTTTGGGGGGGGGGTTGTTCCTGTTTCTCCCTTCCTGCCTTCTTTTGGGGTTATTCCTGTTTAACTTATCTATTTTATTTTTATTTACTGTATTTCTTTGTATTTTTTTTTAGCAATTACTCTAGGGATTATAATATAAGAACATCTTTCCAGAGCTACTTAGAATATTTTACCGTTCCAAGTGGCACGTGGAAATTTACTCCTCATGGTTCCCTTTACCCTCCTCCCTTTCTGCCGTGGTTATCTAATACACAATCAGATCTAGACACACCGAATCAGATAGGATTATGGCTTTTTTCTTTTTTTCCAAATGTCAGCCCATCTATTACATTTAGGCCGATACTGACTATTTCTGTTACCCTTCCTTTAGATCTCATATCCCAAGTTTCCATCTGGTATCATTTTTCCGTCAAAAAAAAACTTCCTTCGGCAATTCTTTCAGAGCAGGTCTCCTGATAAGAAGCTTTCTCAGTTTTCGTTCATTTGAGAAGGTCCTCATTTACCTTCATTCCTGAAGGATATTTTAATCAGATGTAGAATTCCCAGCTAAAAGTTCTTTTCTTTCAACATTTAAAACATATCCTATCACTACCAGAAGGCCCTCATGGTTTCTGATGAGAAATCTATGGTGCTATTTAAATTTGTCTGATGTGGCCAGTCTCGGACCTTGGGTGGTGGTCTCTCCCGCAGTTCAGATCTCAAAATATCTGGTCCACATTAAGGTCAGATCCATGCATCCTCAGCATAGTGGTGAGCCCAGGAACTCACAACATTTTATAGGGTCACTTTCCTGAGCTCCTCCTTCTCTGAGATCTCCGACAAGTATTTTCTGATTCCCAACGCTCCCTTTTTGCTCCTCTGTTCAGAAAACGGGTTCTTTATTTATTCTTTCCTGCCTCAAATTTCCAACAGATGCATCTTCATCCAGGGCCATGCAGTAGGAAGATGGAGAGGAAGATGAAAGCAACAGGGTTTATCCCACTCACTCAGAACTGGAGCTCCTCTGCTCAGAGAGACAGGTTCCCCTCCCGCTTTGACATTCCTATGGATTCCTGTGACCACTTGCTGTTGCTACTGCTGCTGCCACCATCAAAAGATTGCTTACATGGCAAGAAAATGGAGAAGAGAACTAAAAAGGGCAGAGTCCTCCTCCCTCAGTCAAGCAAGAGACCCTCTTTGTGCTCCTTGTGTAGTCCTAGAGGACTTCTGGTCCTCTCTCTGATGGCACACATGCCTGCTTCTGGGTTTGGGGCTGCCTTGAGTCTAGGCTAGGGAATGCTGGAGGGAAGAAGATGGTGAGCTCACTGCCAGGTCAGTGGTACCTCCCATTCTGATACCTCCTATCCTGCCCCCTACTATTGACTTTACAGGGTCCTCAAATAGCTGTTCCCTGCATTCTGCCCCAATGTATGTGTGATGGATGTACTTAGTGTGACGGAAAGGATGGAGGAGGCTGACTTTATCTTATTCCAACCCAGAATTCCCATATATCTGTTCATGCTTTCTTTCAGTGAGTATGTAAGAGACTCACAGGAATCAAAAGGTAGGAACAGATTCTGAAAGGCTAATGGCAGGGTCTGTAAATAAGGCCTTTTGCAGGAAAGCATATTATAGGGGTGAGCTAGACCAGAGTTACAACAGACTCCCTTTCTCTGTGTTTTTGATTTTGTTTTTTGGGTTTTTTTTTGGCCACACTTGTGACATGTGAAAGGTCCAGGGCCAAGAATCAAACCTGCGCCACAGCAGTGACCTGAGCCATAGCAGTGACAACACGGGATCCTTATCCTACGAAGCCACCAGAGAACTCCACAGCAGACTCTTAAGAAAACATATTTCTGGGTGGTTCTTGGGGAACAAGGAGGATGACAAATAAACTGGGCAAGTCCTCCTGCCCCTGGCATGAGCGAATCACTCTGGTGTGAGCTAACATTAAAAATGTGTCAAATAGAAACTATCATTGCAAATCACCACGGGGTTCTACCCAAACCAATAAAACCCCTCTCGCACACTTCCCCACCCGAGGGCAGACGAGGGCACTCATGCTGACTTAGCGAGGGGAGCTGGGGTGAGGGGGATGTGTGGGTGCCTGGGGTTCTGGAATTCCAGAGGAGGGCTATGCTTGCAGCTTAGGATCTAAGTGAGATCCAGCACAGCAGCCTGTGTTCCTAGCAGCTGACCATGTTTGTGGTGTCACAAGGAGACTCAAGGAAGAGCAGGCAAGGACCATGATTCCGAGGCCAAGTGTCAAGGAGCAGAAACATGCATATGTGCACATGTGTGCTTGTACACACACACGTGCATGCACGCACATACACCCCGTGGGTTTCTCCAACAGGTAGAACACTGAAGGCCCTTCTACTGGTGAATTTCATGAGAGAGATGTGTATTCATCAACCAGGCTCAATGCCTCTTTCCCCTCCTTCTTGGTGGGGAGATGGTCACAGGGGTGTACACCTACTGTGCAAGGATGGGCTTCACCCAACTACTCAGGAGGCACAGCTGTGGCTGGGATGGGGACCAGGTCCTTCCAAGAAACTGCAGGATGACCAGCAAGAGAGAGGCTTGTCTCCCATCCTCCTGGGTGAGGCTTTGAGGCAGGAATAGGGAGTCTGAGCAGGTGAACGCCAACATGCACCTCAGATCTGTGTGCTCAGCTTCTCTCTCTTCCTTAAAAGCACAAGGACATGTGACAGTGATGTAGGTACACTTTTCATCACCCCAAATCCCATGTTTCCCTAAGGGGGAGAAATTAAAGATCACTGTATCGGAACGCCTGATCCATTCCTGAGCCAGACCAGGAATGAGGATAAAATCCGTGAAAGGAGGAAAAATGAACTCTTATCATGAGTGGGCTCTTCCTCTTAGGCCACTTCATGCGCAGACCAGTTGGGCTGGCAAGGCTTGAACCCAATCCCAACATCCAGGGAAAGTGCCTACAACCCTCAGAGACATTCGTGCTAGGATCTCTTCCTCATCTTCAATCCCAAGGGTGCCATGTTTTAAACTGGCTTCCATAATGGGGACACAGAAGATGCTGGCTGCGTCCAGAGCACTTGGTTCAATGGAGTCAAAGCTGATCAAATCAAATGCTCCCCAATAACACTGGGCAGAGATGGCCAGCAATGGTGATGGAGGCACCAGTGGGTCCCCACCCTTGCTGCCAAGAGCAGCAGGGGCTTTGAATAATGGGTATAATAATGAGTCTATAAGTATGCAGTTCCATGAAGATGGGCTTTTTATCCACAGAGGGCCTCCATGGCGAGGAGCTAGAGGCATTTCATGAGGCATATTATGTTCACATTCCAATCACCACTGGATGTTGAAGAGCCGCTGGTTGCATGAGATTCAGGACAGGACAGGACAGCTTAGCTGAGGGAGCTTCTACTAGCAGACTCGACTTCTCACCCTACTTCTGCCACCTGTGCCAGGAGAGGGTGGGTGCCACCCCCAGAGGCCTTGGGTTCCTCTGATGAAATAGCAAGGACATTAATGTGGTCATTCTGAACCACAGAATTCAAAATTCTCTGAAACTCCCTTCTTCAAAAGAGGCATTCTGAAGTTTCCATTGTGATTCAGCTGGTTAAGAACCTGACAGAGTGTCATGAGGACGCAGGTTCTATCCCCGGCTCCACTCAGTGGGTTAAGGATCCCGTGTTGCCATGAACTGCGATGTAGGTTGCAGACATGGCTAGGATCTGGCATTGCTGTGGCTGTGGTGTAGACCAGAAGCTGAAGCTCCTATTCAGTCTCTAGCCTGGGAACTTCCATATGCCCAGGTATGGCCCTAAAAAGCAAAAAAAAAAAAGTAAATAAAAGATGAGTTCTAATTCCTGTCCCTTTGAGAATGGCTGGTCGGCCTTAGCGACTTGCTCCTAGTGAGTAGCAGGGACCCTACCCCACTTCCAAGACCAGGTACTAAGTGGACACACCACTGCCCAGCCCACCCCTGCCCCCTCTGGTGCTCGCCCTCAAGCCCAGTCACATGCTGCGAGGAGGTCACACCGCCACGTGTCAGCCACTGTCCCAGTGGACCACCAAGGTCCACCGCCAGCCCAGGAGTGAGCACATCGTCCATCCCCAGAGGGCTTGGGCCATCATTTCTGAGCTGCTCTAGCTGAGATCATGAGGAACATGGACCCACCTTTCCCGCCAGGCCCCACTTGCCCTGAAGACCCACCAGCAAAATAAATGCCTTCACTTCAATCCCACAAATTCTGGAGTGTTACACAGCAACCGACACCCAGGAGAGTTAAAGCCTGAAATAAGGGCTCACTGACACCCATCTTCCTTCCAAGCGGGCGCTCTGGCAGTTCTTAACGGAGCCAACTGGTTCCACATTATAGGATGGGATAGAAATTGATAAGGGTGCAAACGAGGCTTCCCACATCAGAGTATTAGAATGAGCAGAATGAGCCTATCTGAAGGTTATGTGGGTCAGATCTTAGACTTCTTTGCAGACTTCTTTTGGAGCCTCCACAAGTGTCTTTTTTTTTTTTTTTTTTTTTTTTTTTGGACATGCCCTTGGCATGTAGAAGTTCCTGGGTCAGGGATTGAACTTGTGCCGCTGCAGTGACCCAAGCTGCTGCAGTGACAAATGCCAGATCCTTAACCTGCTGTGCCACGAGGCAACTCCCCACAAAAATCTTCTGTAACTCCTGAAGGAGAGGGGGTGATGGTAGAAGCAACTCAAATGTCATGTATGGGCTCAGTGTCCACGTCCAGAGAGGCAACTATGACGTCCATTCAGATGTAACATCAATTTTCAGTATCCCCGACATGAAGATGCTCCCGTCCATGAAAGCGAACGTCCATGAACAATAAATTAGTCACTGTGTATAAAATAGATAACCTATGAGGACCTAGTATAGAGCACAGGGAACACTATTCCATATCTTGTAATAACCTATAAGGGAAAATGTGTGTATATATACATATATGTACACATAACTGAGTCACTTTGCTGTATACCTGAAACTAACACACTATAAAACAACCATACCTCACTTTAAAACTTTTAAAAAAGAAAAGTTCAAGTCTGATCAGCCACATTAACAAAGAGCTTATCAGAGTATTCCTGTTAAAATTTGATGGCAATGTAGAAAAAAGTGATAGGAGATATGTCAAAATATGAAGTGTCTGCCTCTAGGTGGTATGATGATAAATCATTTTCATTTCCTTCTTTCAACCTTTCGGTATGTTTTGAATGTCATTTTGGTATTTTTTGCTGCCTAAGAAAACGTGCCATAAATAATGGGAATAAAGTTGACATACCTACTGCCTAAAACAGTACTGGGCTAAGGGTCTTCCACAGAAACTCATGAAGGATTATTTGGAAAAAGGGAAGGACCGTAGCCAGAGAAGGTTGTTTGCGTATCACTATTTTTTTTTCCAGATATATTTTTTTAATGCAGGATGACAGAAAATGAAACAGATTTTGTTTTCTCATGTGCTAATTGCAGCCATAGCACCTTGCGTGTGCTAAGGAGTCCTGAGACTTCCCAAAAGGGAGAAATAGTCAACAGCGTGGCTCAACTGTGTTTTGGGAGACACTTCCTCGGACTCTGGCATAAAGCACGGTCCATGCATGTCCACTCAAGGTTACTGCAGTGCCCGCATGTGCCCAGACCTGGGTCACCCCTCCTCATTTCCATATCCCAGGCGGTGTCCCTACACACCAAGGCAGCTGGGTTTGGAGCCACCCCCGAGCTCAGGAGCCTTTGGCAGCTCGAGGCAGAAAATGTTGAGGCTTCAATGGGAAGCTGGCCTAATTTCCTAGTGATTCTTACTTAATGGTTATGCGGGGGTAGCGGGGACAGAGCAGGGGGCGGATTTCGCAGGAGCACAATCCTTAAGAGTGTGTCACTGACATTCTAAAAGAAGACACTGTTCTGAAAAAAGCCTGCATTTTTCAAGAGGACTCCTCAGCCTCCTTCAATTTAAAATGTATTGAAATGATTGAAAGGGATTTTAGGACGTAGCCCTTTGTCATGGATGTCCCCAGAGAGGTTCGGGGTCTCCCCTGAGCTGAGACATTCCCAAGCGGCTCGGCCTGCCAGGAACACTTTTCTATTTCAGACAAGTCTTCCTGGCCCACCAAGGCACCCCACCAGGGAGAAAGCCAAGAGCCTCATACAGAGGGAGGCAGCTTTCTGTTCTCTAGTGACTGGGCCGCAGTGAGAATTAGCATTCTGCCTGCAAGTACACGTCGACTCTCCCCTTTGTTCTGAAGGCATAGTTGCTCATCTGGAAACTACAGGGTAACAGAAATGAACTGTGCGTCCTGACACTGCTACGTTCTCGAAATGCCTGCCGCTGCTTTCCTCACCCGATACAACAGAAAGGAAGCTGCAAGATGATGTGACCCCCATTTCTTCCCCGGGTTGGGGCTTGCTTACAATGATGTACATGACACCCAGTCAAGAGCCTATGAGAGAGAAGCGCAGCAAAATTAGCACGATAGACTGATTCTGTTTTAGAGAAACTCCTTTTGTTTCTCCAGTTGGTAACATCAGCATACACTGTCCAGGGCCAGGCTTTTCTACTCTGCCCCAACCGAGCTTGCACACAGGGGCACCAGCAAGTGCACAAGGCAGGGGTCCTCCAAGTTCATGGTGCAGATCAGCCTTCCCTGTTAGACCGATAGGGTTTATTTACATTCAGAGAAATGAAACAACAAGACCAGGCTCTTGTCTTAACCTCACCACACTCCACCAAAGGGCCCTTGGCTGAGAGCTGAGTTTTTTTTTTTTTTTTTTGTGCTTTTTAGGGCTGCACCCCCAGCACATGGAGGTTCCCAGGCTAGGGGTCGAACCAGAGCTGCAGCTGCCGGCCTGCACCACAGCTCCCAACAGTGCCAGATCTGAACTGTGTCTGCGACTGACATCACAGCACATGGCCACGCCGGACCCTTAACCGACTGAGTGAGGCCAGGAACTGAACCCACATCCTCATGGAGATGAGTTGGGTTTGTTAACCCCTGAGCCACAATGGGAAGAGTTCACAAATTCTGATCAGCATCCTAGTTCTGCCCAACACAGACCCCGCAGGTGTGCTTTTCCCCCTTCACGCTTCTTTTTGAGAAGGCCCCCAACCTGCCTAAAAGCTCTTGGAGGCCAAGGCGATGCTATGTACTCTCTTCGTGTCTTTTACTTTCTCACATTAGCTAATCAATCCAGATGGGAGACCACTGGCCTATCAATAAACACCCCCCGGTGGGGGGGGTACCCAAAGACATACCCAGCCTCCCCATGCGGAAGCTTTTCCTTCTGCAATGCCTGCTTCTGCAAAACCACATGGACAGGCTTCTTTCTGGTGTATTTTAACTCCTCCCTCTGGCCTGAGCCATTTCGCTGGTGTTGAGACTAAGGATTAGGGGCAAAGAATAGGAAAATTGTTCAGCTGATGTTTCAGAACCAGCTCTAGCTCTGTCCAGAACCCTAAGAACCAGCTACTCTAATGTGATTCTTTTTTTTTAATTATTATTTATTTTATTTTTTATTTTTGGTCTTTTTGCCTTTTCTAGGGCCGCTCCGGGAGCTTATGGAGATTCCCAGGCTAGGGGTCAAATCGGAGCAGTAGCCACCGGCCTACACCAGAGCCACAGCAACGCCAGATTCGAGCCGCGTCTGCAACCTACACCACAGCTCCCGGCAACGCCAGATCCTTAACCCATTGAGCAAGGCCAGGGATTGAACCCGCAACCTCATGGTTTCTAGTCGGATTCATTAACCACTGAGCTACGGACGGGAACTCCTAACATGACACTCTTGATCCTTATGAACAAAAGGTCACAAAAAAAGAAGGAAACAATGCTATCTACAGTAACATGGATGGACCTAGGGATTATCATACTGAGTGAAATCAGTCAGAAAGACAAATACCATGTGATACCACTGATATATGGACTCTCAATAAATGATGCAAAAGAACTTATTTACACAACAGAAATAGACCCACAGACAAAGAAAATAAACATATGGTTACTAAAGAGGAAAGGTAGAGGAAGATAAATTAGGAGTTTGGGATTCACAGGTACACACTACTGTATATAAAATAGATAAACTGGAGTTCCTGTCGTGGCGCAATGGTTAACGAATCCGACTAGGAACCATGAAGTTTCGGGTTCGGTCCCTGCCCTTACTCAGTGGGTTAAGGATCTGGCTTTGCTATGAGCTGTGGTGTAGGTCGCAGAGGCGGCTCGGATCCCGCGTTGCTGTGGCTCTGGCATAGGCTGGCAGCTATAGCTCCGATTTGACCCCTAGCCTGGGAACCTCCATATGCCGTGAGAGCTGCCCAAAAATAGCAAAAAGACCAAAAAAATAAAAATTAAAAATAAAATAGATAAACCAAAAGGACCTACTGCACAGCACAGGGAACTATGTTCAGTGTCTTAAAATAACCTACAATGGAAAAGAATCTGAAAAGAATGTTCATGTGTGTGCATACACACACACACACATATTTTACAGAAACACTTCTGTACACCTGAAATTAACAAATATTGTAAAACAACTACATTTCAATATTGTAAAACAACTACATTTCAATTTTTTTTTTTTTTTTTGGCTTTTTGCTATTTCTTTGGGCCGCTCCCACGGCATATGGAGGTTCCCAGGCTAGGGGTCAAATCGGAGCTGTAGCCACTGGCCTACGCCAGAGCCACAGCAACACGGGATCCGAGCCGCGTCTGCAACCTACACCACAGCTCACGGCAACGCCGGATTGTTAACCCACTGAGCAAGGGCAGGGACCGAACCCGCAGCCTCATGGTTCCTAGTCTGATTTGTTAACCACTGCGCCACGACGGGAACTCCTACATTTCAATTTTTAAAAAAGTCAGCAGACATTTGGTCCTGTTCCAAACATCCATGAGATATTTGGTCCATTCCAAAAGGCTTTCAATTATTGGTCACATTTGGTCCTGTTCAAAACATCCATCAAACATTTTGGTCCATTAGCTGTTTGGTCTATGCCAGAAGGTCCTTGATACTTTGGTCCTGTCTAAAACTGTTTGGCCTTAACCAAATCTGTTCATGGATGTTTTGAATAGGGCCAAGTGTTCAAGGACCTTTGGCGTGGACCAAATGTGTTATGGACGTTTTGAACAGGACCAAATGTCTTGCAAGGGGCCACACAATTCCAAACTCGCCACCCATCCTTCTTCCCTCAGTGAAAACGCATGGGGTTATGGAAATGGACCTTCACTGCTCATAGGATGTAATGTAATTTTAATTATTGCTGATGAACTGACCATTTAACATTGGGTTAAAGGAGGAGGCTCACATGAAAGAGTTTCCTCTAAGTGTTCTGTTCTATCAAGAAATGGAGGAGTTCCCCTCGTGGCTCAGTGGTTAACAAATCAGACTATGAACCATGAGGTTGTGGGTTTGATCCCTGGCCTTGCTCAGTGGGTTAAGGAGCCGGCATTGCCGTGAGCTATGGTATAGGTTGCAGACACAGCTCGGATCCCGAGTTGCTGTGGCTGTTCCGTAGGCCGGTGGCTACAGGTCTGATTTGACCCCTTGCCTGGGAACTTCCACATGCCGTAGGAGCGGCCCAAGAAAAGGCAAAAAGACCAAAAAAAAAAAAAAAAAAAAAAAAAAAAAGAAAGAAAGAAATTGAGTAGGCTGTATTTTACAATATTGCCAAGTGACAGAAACTTGCTTTCTTGGAAAGTGACAATTTCTACCAGCACTTTCTGTTTCTATGCCTTGGCTAAGTGGGTGAATTAAAAGGAGCAGCTTCTATTTAGTAACTGTCATGGGGAGATGCTAGGACCCAGACTTTAGAGATGATGCCTGACCATGAATCCCTGGCTTCCGCCGCCTGCCTGTGTGATCTCTCAGCCTCAGGTTCCTCCGCTGTAAAATGGGGCTAAATATAACCTATGTCAGGGGGTGTTGTGAGGATCAGAGTTAATGAACAGAAGATGCTGCAAGCACATAGCTCGTGCCCTGAGGTGTTAGCTTTTCTTATTGGCACTGTGCTGGGGGCACACACTGGGCTCCATTTAGTTCCTACAATAACCCTGGGAAGCGGGTGCTACTATGAACACTCCCATTTTACAGAAGAGGACACTGAGGCTTAGAGGTTCAGTAGCTCCTCTGAGGACAGAAAGTCAAAGTGGCAGAATCAAAGCTATGCCTGTCTGATTTTAGGCCTGTGCACTTCTGTGCCCACAACAGACTACTTCTCGATGATACATGCACACACACACACATACACACACACCCGCAAAACTGTGCCACATCAGAATTAGCAAGACGTGCTTATGACTGGAACACAAAGTAGTAAAATGGGGCCTTATTATCTAGGGATCCAAATGTCTCTCAATCAAATTGTTTCTTTTTTGAGTACAAGGACCATGTTTTTTACATCTTCTCTAAAGAAAACAGCACATAATTCTGTCCACACAATAGGCACTCAATTAACACTCACTGGGTTTACATGGAAATTCACAGAGGAAAGTGGATCCGTGTCCTGGTTTCGAATACTTGATCAAACAAGCCAAATAAACCACAAATTCCCTAAGGCTTTGAAAACCTTGCCAAATATAGCTCATGTTTTCTGGGGACAATGAGCGTTCGGATGGGAAGCTAAACATTTCTAATCTCCTCAAAAATACCCTGAGTGCAAAGGATTGATAGCCGACCTCCAGGTGGGACTGGGGGTGAGGTCTCCTGTGCAGCTGCTCTAAAACCTGCACAACTAGAGGCTTTGGAAGTGATACCGTTTTAGGGGTGAGTTTGTTTTGTCCTTGTTTCCCCACCCCCCCACCCTCCAAGTGTTAGGAAGAATACTGCCTTATTACTACTGTTCTGGGCCTGAGCTCTGGGTGTTCGCAAACATTCTAAAACCTGTTCCCCCACCTGGCACGAGAAGGGAGGGAAGGTCAGCAGCCTCAGTGCCCTGCATCTGTCTGTATTTCTAAATAGGCAATTTGAGGGTGCGGGTGTCCTCAGCTCAAAGCAAATGGGGAGGGGAATAAATAGAAAGAAACTGCATACAACTGGACTTCTTTTTCTTTTTAGTGTTTTAGGGCCACACCTGTGGCATATGGAGGTTCCCAGGCTAGGGGTCCAATTAGAGCTGCAGCTGCCAGCCTACGCCACCACCACAGCAATGCGGGATCTGAGCTGCATCTGAAGCCTATGCTGAAGCTTGTGGCAACCCCGGATCCTGAACCCACTAAGTGAGGCCAGGGATCAAACCCACATCTTCGCGGATGCTATGTCAGTTCTTAACCCACTGAGCCACAACAGGAACTCCAAGTGGATTTATTTCTAAGAAGTTTTAGCAGAGATGTTGTGGGGATGCCTGCATCTGATGATCTGTGAGTAGGAGAGAGCTTAAACATTCATTCGTCTCTCTTTGATTTCAGGGAAGCCATGCAGTAGAGACAGGGCTGAGACTGGGGGTGGGGGCATTACAGCTGATGACGGCAAGAGCCACACCCCTGCAGACCCCAAAGTCACATCAGGACACAACTCTCAGTCTAGGTCTGCTGGCGAGACTGGGTTAATTCTTATGTGAAGAGATTCGTGTGTGGTCTGGGGAGTGAGAACAGAGTCTGTTGTTTAGCATGTCCGTATTTCACTTCCATGTCTGCCACTGATCAGTGCTTATGACGTTTGACAAGTTACTTAACCTTGTTGAGCCTTCGTTTCCTCATCTGTTAAATGGGAAGAACAGTGATACACACCTCAAAGGAATGTGGAGGAGATAATATGAGAGAATGTATAGAAAAGTCTATGGGACTTTAAGGCTTCTCCAGGGAAATGAAACTTAAAAAGCCTCTGGCCAAGATAAGAACCGCCTGACCCTTATCATCCCACTCATCTCACTGTAACTGTTACAAAGTTCCTAAGGACCTCCCACCCTAGCAACTTAGCCCACTCCTTCCTGCCCCTACTAGGAAAGGTATGTGGCCCACTCCTTATCCCACCCCTATGGAGGTAACACATGCCCCCATCCAACCAGCAAGGGAATGCAAAGACCCATCCTTCCCCAACCCCATCCATCCCCAACCAGCAAGTGTATCAGAAGACCCCATTCTTCCCCAACTAACCAGCAGGTCAGCAGGTGTATGGCAAGACCACTCCTCGTGGTCCTTTGTCTTTGGGCTATAAAAACAGACACAACCATGCACCCAGTCGGCTCTTCCTGATTATCAGGAAGTGGGCCCACTGTGTTAACAGTGTCTCTTGCCTCAATAAACTTGTCTTTTCTACACCTTGGTTTAAATCCAAAAAATTCTTTTTGCACCCGCACGCAGAGACCATGACAAAGTCCTTCTCCTGGTCCTGTGCACCCTAAAGTTAACAGGGCACACAGGACCCACTCGGTGAATCCACTGCTGCCTTTTCATTGTTGTTAATGTATCCAAGCCGGGCCCTGGGGTGCTCCTGGCACACAAGCCTTCCTTTGTCTTGCATTTCTTATTTTTAGGAAATAACCCTCAGCATCCATGACCTTCCCCAAGTTCCAAAGGGCAGTTTAGGGAAGGGAGGGGATGCAGAGACCAGGGAGGAAGAGTCAAGGGACCACAGTACAGCCCTGGGGCAGGTCCTGGTTCCTCCTCAAGGACTATACATGATATCTTTGAGCCTTTTCTGTAGAACTAAAACCCCCAGCACATGGAAGAAGTACTTGATGAAACATACTTCATTCTGGGAAGAAGGAAGACCACCAGAACCAGTCCTGGGACCACTAAACACCAGCTTTGAAAGACCATGCAAGCTTGCCTCTACCCTGATCCTTATCTATGGCCCTGTTTTTCCACTCCCCAGACTATAAAACCACCTCCTAACCCCTTCTAAGGGGAGCACAGTCTTTAAGGCATTAGCTTGCTGTGGCCCCCTTTGCCTGGCAAAGCAAAAAAGCTATCGTTTTCTCCTTCACCCAAAACTCTGTCTCCGCATTTCTATTCAGCAACCGCAGACAGAGGCCGAGGTTCAGCACCATTAATAGGAATAGCTCATAAGTTTGTTATTAGAAAGCATCCTGGGGAGTTCCCATAGTAATGCGGCAGAAAGGAATCTGACTAGGAACCATGAGGTTGTGGGTTCGATCCCTGGCTTAGATCAGTGGGTTAAGGATTGGTGTTGCCCTGAGCTGTGGTGTAGGTTGCAGACGCAGCTCAGATCTGGTGTTGCTGTGGCTGTAGTGTAGGCCTCTGCTGCAGCTCCAATTCCACCCCTAGCCTGGGAAGCTCCATATGCTGTGGGTGTGGCCCTAAAAAGACAAAAAAAAGAAAGAAAGAAAGAAAGAAAGAAAGAAAGAAAGAAAGGAAGAAAGAAAGAAAGAAAGAAAAGAAAAGAAAAGAAAGAAAGAAACGTCCTGCATCTTCACATACATGTAGCAATTAGTACTTTAAAAAAAAAAAAAAAAAAAGAGCTTCTTGTTGTATTTTGTGGCAGATTTGCAAAATAACCTGAGAGGAAGGCAAGGCCGAATTGATGACTGTGTTGCAGCTGAGAAAGTGGAGGCTCAGAGAGGTGAGGGGCTGTTGGACTTCCTCAGATAGGACAGTGGTCAGTGGGAGTACCGCTCAGGTCTCTGCCTCCAGCCTGCTCTCTGCAGAGACCTGGGAGGCAACCAGGAGGCAAGATGCCCCAGAGCAAAGAGCCAGAAGCTGGTCCTTGACAAGGGAGCAAGACTCTATTCCAAGCTGGTCTGGTCTATTCATTTACATGTTGCCTGGGGCCCACCCCAGCTTTACAGCCCCAGGAAGGCAGTGGCCTAAGGGAGCCATGGCCCCAGGTTCAGAAGGATCTCAAGAATTCTATTATAAAAGAATGCGATGCCCACAAATGTTTGTTTACATTTGTATTACAGAACATTTGCAAATCTATGCAAGAGATTTAGAGTATAATGAACACCCCAGTGTTGATCCACCAGCTCCAACAATCCTCATTCCACACCAACCCCATCTACACCTCTGACCATTTCTCTGCTCTCTGAATTTTTTTTTAAGGAAATACTTGGGAAATTAACAACCAATACAGACTTCCCCCGGGGGCTGTGCAGATTCAGGGCCAGGAGGACTGGAGTGGCTGGGGACTTGTTATTCCCATGGCTACCCCATCCCCTCCACCAGGTAATGGGGAAGGATAGACAATGGGGAAGGATAGACACCCTAGGGGCTGCTGAGCTGGGTGACCGCTGAGGACTCTGCCACTTGCCGTGGAGGAATCTGTAAGTGACAACCGGGGAGTTCTATGGAGGGACGTGTGCAGACCCTTCAGCTCAGCAGGCATGTAGGAGGTTTCAGAGGGTCGAGGGACCGCACAGGCAGGCGCAGGAGCAGAGAAGAGAGAGCTTGGGGGAGGGAGTCCAGTCCTCCAGGACTGAATGAAGGCTTTCCTGAGAGAGGATGCTCCACGCAGCCATAGGGGCCTCATCGCTGGGCGGGTCACTAAGCAGCCTAATGATCTGTGGTCACCCCCCAATCGCCTCCATTTCCCCCGGCCCTCCTCAAGGACAGGAAGCCTCTTATGCATCTTTATTTCCCCAGAGCCTAGCACGGTCACTGCCAACGCAGGCTGATCATGTGAAATTGATTACATCCAACTGATCTTTAACCTCAAAATATCCACCTTAAATGAAATAACGCCATTTGCAGCAACATGGACAGACCTAGAGATTATCATACGAAGTGAAGTCAGAAAAAGAAAGACAAATACCACATGGTATCACTTATACAGGTGGAATCTAAAATGTGGCCCAAATGAACATAACTATGAAACAGAAACAGACTCACAGACAGAGAGAACAGAGCTGTGGTCACCAAGGGTGGGGGATAGGGGAGGGGTGGATGGGGGTCTGGGATTAGCAGATACAAACGATTATATATTGAACGGACCTACTGTACAGCACAGGGAACTACATTCAATATCCTGTGATCAACCCTAATGGAAAGGAATATAAAAAAGAATGTATGTAACTGAATCACTTTGCTGTATAGCAGAAATTAACACGTTATAGATCAACTACCTCCTTTCATGAAAAAAACCCACTTTATGACTCCACCTCATATACAGCTGATAGTCAAGAATGTCCAGTGAAGGAATAAGACTAGACAAGGTTATAACAGCTCTCTGACATGCCAAAGCTAGTATTTCTTTCTTTCTTTCTTTCTTTTTTTTTTTTTTTTGGTCTTTTTAGGGCCACACCTGTGGTGTATGGAGGTTCTCACACGAGGGGTTGAATTGGAGCTGTAACCATCAGCCTACACCACAGCTACAGCAACACCGGATCTGAGCCTCATCTGCCACCTACACCACAGCTCATGACAATGCCAGATCCTTAACCCACTGAGAGAGGCCAGGGATCGAACCCGAATCCTCATGGATACTGGTCAGGTTCGTTTCCATCGCACCATGATGGCAACTCCCAGAGCTAGTGTTTCTGACCAAGCTAGGACTTCTGGTCAACCCGACAGCAGTGTAAAGCGGCTGTGAGACTTGCATCTCCTGCCGAGGCGGCTGACGTAATGTATACAGAAGTGCTTCGCTGACAAGGATGATTATTACACGCTCAGTGAGTGCTAATGATTATTCCAATTATTGTCCAGAGCCAGACAGCTCCCCAGAGGCAGAGCCAGGATTGGAACCCAGGGTGGCCTGGCTCCAATCAGGCTGCCTTGCCAAGCAGTGTCTGTCCTGGAAATGCAGTAACCAGAGGCCTCTGAAAGGAGACCTGGCTCAACAGGGTGAGCACATGGACATGGGAAAAATAGAAACCACTTGAGAAGTCCTAGACAACAAGTTATTCCAGGGTAAGGAACAAAACCGAAGCTGCTGGTCTGAGCAGGTTTAGCAGGATGCAGCTGCATCTCAGGAAGGGTCTGGTCCCCAGCTGCCTGGCTGGCTGGGCTCTCACCTGTGCGGTGAGGACAAGCATGGTTCAGATGGTGGGACCACATGCCCCTGTGGGACGGGGAGGACACAATTCCTTACCTCTTTGCTCTGTCTTTCTCATCTTCATCCATGAGATTTCCTCTGCAGTTTTTCCTGCAAAAAAGAACATTCGATTACAGTCTGATTCTCAACCATTCTTATAGGTCTTCCTGGCCGTCCTCGGTTTGGTCTGATCTAAATCACATGCCTTAATCCACAGTCCTCAAACCTCCTGGTTCCAGCAACCCTCTCACCCTCAAAAAGTACAGATGACGCTGAAGAGCTCTTCTGCAGGTGGGTGAAAACAGAGAACTCTTAAATATACAATATTCCACTAGGCATCAGAGAGATGTAGTGGAAAGATCTCAAAGAGCTTCTGAGAAAGTTCACCATATACACATGGGAGGAAATAGGCCCACGGGTGGGTTAATACTTGGAAAACTCTTTTGACCTCGCAGAACCCCCCGGGGGTCCCTAGGTCACACTTTGAGAATGGCTTTCCAGATCCCGCTCAACAAAGCATCTGTTTGTTTCAAACCTTGAACCTGCAAGCTGCCCAGGACATTCTAGAGGGAGAGCATGTGTCTGTGCATCTGCTCATTCAAATGCACAAACTCCTCTGATGCAGCCTGGAGGGATCGGGACCCCAGAGAAGCAGGATGGCTTTGCTTTCTTTAAGGCACGTGTACCCCCTAGACAGTCAAGACACACAGATGTGAAAAACTGAGTAACAATCAGATGTCTTTGCAGCCCCAGCTCCTCAGAGAACTACCTTGTGGCCTGGGCCTCTACCCTCCTGGGACACTGGCTCAAAGCTTCTTTTCAGGTCCACTGACCCGGTGTCCTTTAGCTCACGCAGGCTTGGGGGCGGGGGGGCTCCCTCACCCCTTAGAGCCATATCCCTGATTTGTTTTTCTTCACACATCTGCCTCCTCAGGCCTCCATGCAGAAAGACTTTCAGGGTGTCCCAGAGCCCCAAGTTGATCCCAGAGGCACAGTGTGATGAAGAAGATAAGCTTGGGGACCCTGGAGAAACTGAGTCACCATGGACCACACACTTCTGTTCCCAAAACGGGGGTCTGACATCAGAACCCCAAAATCACCAAACACACTTAAGTTTACTCCCAAAGTCCCCATTCCAGGTAACGGGGTTTTTTTTTTTTTTTTTTTTTTTTTACTGGTAAAGGAATCTTTTCTCCAAGATAACTCAGTTTGGTGGTTTTGGTCTGCCCAGGCATGAGTCTGAGCCAGAGAGGAGGAGGAATTTTGCAGCCACAGCCCCTGTTTATGTTTAACCCCCATTTGTTAAATAGCAGGCATAACTGAGCAAGAGTTTTGCAAGAGTCGCCACTGAGCAGTCGAGGCTTGGGTCATAGTTAAAACGGGGTTAGCACATCTGCAGACAGGCATCTGCCTAATGTTTTCCAGATGGAATCTGGTGAAAGCTCAAAGATGTGAACAACAGGGTGCATGCGTGGAACGATGGGCTACCCCAGGTCTGCGCTCCAAGCAAAGTGGCAAAGTGGTGGCTGCCTGTGGGTGGAGGAGGGCACGAGCCAGGATCCAGCCACGGAAAAGGGGGAAAGCCACGCCCTTCACCAGATGCCCCTGGCAGAGCACTTTACGGGAGGATTTGGGCTTTGGCCTGCTTTGTGGAGGATCTGGGACCCCGTTAGGATGCTTGGAGCTGCTGCGTCATACCCCAAACAGTTACAGATGACTAATAGCTATTCCTTATCAACCACATCATTTCCGATTTCGCTCTCTCTGTCCTTAAACCCTTCCTGAATTCTTGAAGCCCTGATGGTCCACACCCACGTCCTCTTCTCTCCCATCCCTCCCATTTACTGCCACTTGACCCCAGGCTAAGATGCTCTGCTCCACTTGTTGGGAGAAAAAGGCCCCTGAGCTTCGATCTCCAGGAGCACTCGCCCTGGAAGCTCTGCATCCATGTCCTAATCTGCGGTTTGTCACATCTGCTGTTGTTGTCTCCCAGGTCTGTCTCATGTTTGCTTATTTTTTTTATTAAAAAAAAAAAAACAATGAAGTACACCAAAGGTACAATTTACCACTGTTAAGTCTATAGTTCAGTGGCATTGAATACATTCATATTACTGTGCAACCACCATTCCCACCCATCTCCACAATTCTTTGCATCTTGCAAGACTGAAGTTCTGTTCTCATTAAACACTGATTCCCCATTCCCCCTGCCTGAGTCCCTGACAAGCACCCTTCTACTTTCTGTCTCTAGATTCTGATGACTCTAGAGCCCGCAATCATCCAGGGCTTATCACACTTAGCGTAATGTCCTCCAAGGTCATGATGACTTAGCCTGTATCCGAACTCCCGCCCTTTGTAAGGCTGAGTCATGCTCCAGGGTACCTATGGACCACCTTTTGTTTATCCATCATCCATAGACATCTAGACTCTGGGTCGCTTCCCCTGTCTGACTCCTGCGAGGAGCACTGCTATGAACATGGGGGTACCTCCTTCCTTGTATTTTTGAGTCACTTCAGGATATGGAGGAGCTGGAAGGAGCCCAAGGCACACAAGGAAGAGGAAAAGAGGAGGAAAGGCAGTAGGTAGTCAGGCCAGAGGAACAATAGAGAAGTTTAAGGGGTGACAGATACTTGTCTGAATCATACAGAGAGTTTCCAATGAAAAAGGACTTTGAACTGCAGTTTTATTTATGACCACAGAGAACCAGGGAATGGAAAGTGAGCTGAAATGAAGGCAGAGGGGATTCTGTTTGGAGCTGAGAAAATGACTGTTGACGTGATGAACCTTCAGAGTGAACAGAGGAGGAAAACTGGAACCTTGGCTCCAAATTAGCCATACGAGGCAGGTGGGCTGGGCAGGTACCGAGTGTATTAGTCAGGGTCCCAACAGGAAACAGGACTTAATGGCAAGGGGGCTGTGTGTATAAAGGGATAGGTGGGGGTGGGGAGACCAAGAGAGATGGTGTAGGGCTGGGGTCCGCAGAACTGTTAACAGCTCTAGGGGTCAAGGGACAAGAGAAAAAAGGACCTGGGAGGAGTGTCACATGGGGGAGGTGGAGGGATGCAGCCAGCCTGCAGAAGTCTTGTAAGGAAGGGATGGAGGGAATAAATACCTTGCCTCCCTCTCTGCCCACCCTGATCCCCACCCCCACCCCGCTTGTGAGGGGTGACCTACTTGTGTCATCAACAGGGGAGCCTCTGGGACAGAGAAGGGTGAAGGGGTACAAGGAGGGTACTCAGAACAGCCAGTGCCTTTTGTTTCTTAGGGGCTATCTCAGCTCTGGGTTTCTTGGCTTTTTCTGGAACACAAACTATTTAGAGTCTTTTTACGCCTTGTTACATCACCCCATGTGTCAAGTGTAGGCATTTGCATCTCATAACTACATGCTCAAGAAATTATCACCAGTGCTAATGATGAGAGGCTGAGGAAAAGAGAGCCTGGAACTACTAAAGCAACACCATCAATCCTGAGAGATCATAACCCACGGAGCCCACTAAATATGTGTCCACACTGGGCCAAATCAACAATGAAACGAATAAGTAAATGGAAGAGGGGTCAGGTTTCCCTTACAGAACAAGAATTGTAATTAACAAACATAGACAGAATAAGGGGACTCAAAGAGTACCGTGAGTAGATCCTCACGACAAGACCTACTGAGGGCTGTTGAAATTCAGGGGCAAACGTTTGAGGAGAATCGGGTTATTTGCATAGTTCAGAGTATCTCCCTCAAGGCAGTTATTAATTACAAAAGAAAAAGAGTAACTTTATAAGTGGAGAAGGTTGGAAGACACCACCTTCACCTAAGGTTCAAACTAACATCACCTGGGGTAAGTCGTATCCAAGTGTTCTGGTGGAAATAAGCACTCACTGTCTTGAGTATATACATCTAAGAGTGTCTCTCCTGGATCACGGAACAGTCATAGGTTTACTGTAACAGTAACCATCCAGCGCTTTCCCCAAGTGACGGTACAATTTTCCATCTGTACCAGTAGCACACGAGAGTTCCAGGGGCTCCACATTTTCACCCAACACTTCTGCTATGTCATCTTCTTAGTCATTCTAGGGGGTGTGTTGTGAGATCTCATTAGGATTTGACTTTGCATTTCCCTGATAGGTAATGATGTTGAGCATCTTTTCATGGAATTATTGGCCATCTAGACAGCTTCTTCTTTTTTTTCCTTTTTGGTCTCTTTAGGGTCACACCCGCAGCATATGGAAGTTCCCAGGCTAGGGGTCCAATCGGAGCTGCAGCTGCAGGCCTATGCCAGAGCCAGAGCAGCAGGGGATCCAAGCCACATCTGTGACCTACATCACAGCTCATGGCAATGCCGGATCCTTAACCCACTGAGCAAGGCCACGGATGGAACCCTCAACCTCATGGATCCTAGCCGGGCTTGTTACTGCTGAGCCACAATGTTAAGTATCTGTTAAAGTGTTTTGCCTACAAGTCTTTTTCTTTTCTTTTTTTTTTTTTAATGGGGCTGTCTTCATCACACTGACCTGCAGAAGTTTCTCTCTTCTGGTTATAAGTACTTTGCCGGATATACATACGGTGAACATTTTCTTCCAGCCTGTGGCTGGTCTTTTCACTTTCCTGATGGTATCTTTTGATAAACTGTTTGTGATTTTGATAAAGTGTCATTTATATATTTTTTATTTCATGGCTAGTGACATTTTGTGTCCTAAGAAGTCTGTGTCCACCTTAGTGTTGTGAAAAATTATCCTATGTTTTCTTCCTGAAGCTTTATCATTTTAGCTTTTTCATGTTTAGATGTTCACTCCGATGAAAATTAAATTTTACATGTAGTGTAAGAGAGTGGCCATTTGTATATATTTTTTTCCTCCCATTTGTATATATACTCAGTTGCTCCAGAATCACTTTTCGGGAAGACATTTCTTTTTCAATTCAATTGCACTGGCACTTCATCAAATATCTTGTGTGATCCCATATGTGTGTGCATTTATAGAATCTCTGTTCAGATCCATTTATCGACAGGGTATCCTTAAAGTTCAAATACATAGGACGAACTTGTTTCAAAATAAACGTTATATTTTAGAACAATTTTAGCTCTAGAGAACATGGGAAGGCAGTGTGGAGAGTTCCCACACACCCTGTGCCGGGTTTCTCTTAGTATAAATACCTTAAGCTCATGTGGTGCATTTGTCACAATTCGTGAACCAATACTGAGACGTTATTAAGTAAAGCCCACACTTCATTTACATTCTCTTCATTTTTACCTAATGTTCTGTCCCAGGATGAGGGACCCAGGAAGGCTCTGCGGGCTGGGGTTGGGTCTGGTGCTTTAGGGGGTCACACGAAGTCTCTCTGATGAGGTGACCTCGTTCTGTCCCAGGATCCCATCCAGGACACCATATTGCATTTAGTCATGTCTCCTGAGGCTCCTCTTAGTGTGACAGTTTCACTGACTTTGTTTTTGGTGACCTTGGCAATTTTGAGGAGCAACTGTAGAATATCCTCAATCTGGTTTGATGCATTTCCGAGACTGGGCAGATGGTTTTTTAGGAGAAAGCCCACAGACTAAAGTGCCATTCTCATCAATCACCTCAGGGCATTAACAGTCTGCATCACTGTTTTTTTTGGGTTTTTTTTTTTTTTTGAGGTCCCTACCCCCTACCTTTTAAAAATTGAAGTATAGCTGATTTACAATGCTGTGCTAGCAAAAAAAAAAAAAAAAAAAAAAAAAAAAAATTTCATAAAAAAAAAAAAAGGGAGTTCCCGTCGTGGCGCAGTGGTTAACAAATCCGACTAGGAACCATGAGGTTGCGGGTTCGGTCCCTGCCCTTGCTCAGTGGGTTAACGATCCGGCATTGCCGTGAGCTGTGGTGTAGGTTGCAGACGCGGCTCGGATCCCGCGTTGCTGTGGCTCTGGCGTAGGCCGGTGGCTACAGCTCCAATTTGACCCGTAGCCTGGGAACCTCCATATGCCGCGGGAGCGGCCCAAAGAAATAGCAAAAAAAAAAAAAAAAAAAAAAAAATTCATACAATGCTGTGCTAGTTTTCTGTGTACAAAGAAGTGATTCAGAGTTATACATGTATATATATATATATACATATATTCTTTTTCAGACTCTTTTCCATGCTAGATGATTACAAGAAATTTGAATATAGTTCTATGTGCTATATAGTAGGTCCTTATTTATCTATTTTATAATTAGTAGTGTGTATCTGTTAATCCCAGACCCCTAATTGATCCCTCCACCTCTCCTCTTCCCCTTTGGTAATGGTAACTTTGTTTTTTATGTCTGTGAGTCTGTTTTGTAAATAAGTTCATTTATATAATTTTTTTGAGATTCCACATGTGATAGCGTACAATATTTGTCTTTCTCTTTCTTCACTTAGTGGATAAATTGGATAATCTCTAGGTCCATCCATGTTGCTGCAGATAGCATGATTTCATTCTTTTTTATGGCTGAGTAGTATCCCATTGTGTGTATGTACCCCATCTTCTTTATCCACTTATCTGTTGATGGACATTTAGGTTACTTCCACATCTTGGCTATTGTAAATAGTGCTGCAGTTAACACTGGGGTGCATATATCCTTTCATCTTTTCCAAATATATACCCAGGTGTGGGATTGCTGGATCATATGGCAGTTCCATTTTTAGTTTTTTAAGGAACCTCCATACTCTTTTCCATAATGTCTGTAACAATTTACAACCCCATCAATGGAGTAGGAGGGTTCCCTTTACTCCACACCCTCCCGTATTTATTATCTGTAGACTTATGACAGACATTCTGACTGGTGTGAGGTGGTACCTCTTTGTAGTTTTGATTTGCATTTTTCTACAGTTACGTTGCGCAAATTTTCATGTGTCAGCCATCTGTATGTGTTCTTTGGAGAAATGTCTATTTAGGTCTTCTCCCATTTTTGATCAGATTTTTTTAATGATTTTTTTCATTATAGTTGGTTTACAGTATTCTGTCAAGTTCTACTATACAGCAAAGTGACCCCAGTATATATATACATATATATACATACACACACATTCTTTTTCTCACATTATCCATCATGTTCCATCATAAATGACTAGATATAGTTCCCCTGTGCTATACAGCAGGATCTCATTGCTTATCCACTCCAAATGCAATAGTTTGTATCTATAAACCCCAGACTCCCAGTCCATCCCACTCCCTCCCCCTTGGCAACCACAAGTCTGTTCTCCAAGTCCATGAGTTTCTTTTCTGTGGAAAGGTTCACTTGTGCCATATATTAGATTCCAGATATTTGATATCATATGGTATTTGTAGTTCTCTCTTTGACTTGGTATGAAAGTCTCTAGTTCCACCCATGTTGCTTCAGATGGCCTTATTTTGTTCTTTTTTATAGCTGAGTAGTATTCCATTGTGCATATGTACCACATCTTCTTAATCCACTCATCTAGATTTTTAATATTAGGCTGCATGAGCTGCTTGTATATTTTGGAAATTAATCACCTGGTCACACTGCTTGAAAATTATTGCTGTTAAACTGACTGTAATCTCCTGGCTAAAGGAGTGATAAACTTATCTTTAAACTATATGGTAGTTACATTTATGCATAATATGTGCCATAGGTTTTTCTTCAACTTTCAGCCTGTTTCCAGATGAAGAATCTCTAAACTTAAATGGGAAATCTGATTATTAGTCTCAAAAAAACACCTAAAATGCAATCTTTTCTCTGTATTTTTAGACTTTTGCTATATAATTACTGAACTTTTATCAGATTAATAATTGGACCTATTTTAAACTTCAAGTCACTTCCACTGGAAAGTCACTGAGAATTTTATTTGAAAACATATTTAAGCTGCTATTTAAGTAAATGTATTCTAGGCCTCCCAACTCCGTGGCATCTTGCATTTGTCTCTCTTTTGGCCAGAACCAGGATCCCTACCTTAACTCCTGAAGGTTTTTTTTTTTTTTTTTTGGTCTTTTTGCTACTTCTTGGGCCACTCCCACAGCATATGGAGGTTCCCAGGCTAGGGGTCGAATTGGAGCTGTAGCCACCGGCCTACGCCAGAGCCACAGCAACGCGGGACCCGAGCCGCATCTGCAACCCACACCACAGCTCACTGCAACGCCAGATCGTTAACCCACTGAGCAAGGGCAGGGACTGAACCCCCAACCTCATGGTTCCTAGTCGGATTCGTTAACCACTGCGCCACGACGGGCACTCCCAACTCCTAAAGTTTTTTAAGAGTTTTTTTTTTTTTTTTCTTTCTTTGTCTCTTCTCTTCTGGCCGCCCCGCAGCATTTGGAGTTCCAGGGATCAGATCTGAGCCACAGTTGCAGAAACGCCAGATCCTTAACCCACTATGCTGGGACAGGAACGGAACCTGTGTCCTGGTGCAGCCAAGACACCACCAATTCCACTGCGCTACAATGGGAACTCCAGGAGTTCTTGACATCACTGGAGTGTGAGCCTTCCCACTTTCTTCTTCAAGATTCTTGTCTATTTTCGGTCTTTGCGTTTCTATATAAGTCTTAGAATTTACCTTGTCAATTTCTGTAAAAACGCCTGCTGTGATTTTTATTGGGATCGTGTTGAATCCAGAGGTCAAGTTGGGAAAAAATGAGTCTTAACAATGTGGAGCCCTCGGACTCATGCCCAGGGCATCTTTCTGTGAGAAGCAGTGAGGCATTCAGATGACATCCACATGTGCTGTTCAGCAACTCAACAGACATCCCAAGTGCCCTGGCCACCACCAGCATCGCCCCTGCCCCCGAGGCACGTATTGGCGGGGGTGGGGGCAGGTCGGTGTTGGGGGGCAAGCCATAAGCATGTAAGTAAGTAAACATTTGGCCTGTCACTGGTCATCAGCGCTGTGTGGGGAAAATAAAGGAGACGCTGGGGACCAGGGAGTGGTCTGTGGGCTGGGTTCGGGTCAGGTGCTTTAGGGGTCACGGGAGGTCTCTCTGATAAGGTGACAGAAAAGAGGTATGAGCATACAGACAGCAAGAGCTAGAAATAGCCAAGAGGCCAGCATGGTGGATGGGGTTAGCCAGGGAGAAACACACCAGGGAGACTGGATGGGGGCTGGCTTTTGCTCCAAGTGAGGTGGGAAGGTGCTGGAGGGTTCGGTCCGAGGAGGGAGGGGGGCTGGCCTCAGAGATAGCCATGACTCTAACATGAGCTTATTTATGTTGGCACGTATGAAAGCCTGGCCTGCAGCAGACACTCCAGATCTGGTTCCCTACTTGGGTGGCAAGGATTAGGTACAAGCCATCGGTACTCGCCACCCAGGTCACAACGTCTAGTCCAGCTCCTTACCCAGACCAGGTTCGCAGCAAACATGAGGGATGAAGGAAGGAGGGAGGGAAGGACACAGCCAGGACCAAGCCCCTGTCTGAATTCCCAGGTGCCCGCCCAACACCGACGCCCAGAAATCCCTGTGATCACGGTTAATCTAGGGAATGGTACTTAGGAAGCCTGTCTGAAGGTACAATTACGTGCTAATGACTAAAAACCAAAACAAAAAGTGCCGCGTGTGTGGGAGCTGTTGGCTAAAGGACCAGCGTCTTCACTGGGGACCAGTGGTTCCCTCACTGACCCTTGGCTGCCCCATGTTCTGGAAAAGCAGCATCTCATCTCCTCTCCATTCAATTCTGTGGGTAAAATGGGCCATTTTCTCCTCTCCTGAAGAACTGAGAAGCATCACTTAGGAAGGAAGAGCTGCCTGGGACACCCAGTTCTGCAGACGGAGCCCACCCTCCTGCGGGGGATGTGAGGGCTTCTGACCTTAGAGTGGGTCCCATTTAAACTTCAATTCCAACCCTCTTGTTCGATGACCTTAAGCAAGTCCCTTATTCTTCAGGATCCTGTTCGCCTCATTCCCAACATGAGGCCACCAGGCAGAGAGCACATGAGGTATAAATGAGAGGTGCACAGCTGTGTGCAGGAGCGCCAGCATGTCCCCGGCAGCACAGACACTCAGGTGAGTCTGGTGCACCCCACTTCTGCCTGGAGTAACCATCCTGAACCTCACAGCCCCCTGTAAGCCTGAGTCCTGGGAGTCAGGCACTTCTCCTTGTCTGCTCTGCATTTCAGAAAACACACTCTCTACCCAAAGAGAAGGTCCCATGGGATGAACGGGGTAGCACAGACCCAAGGCTTCAGAAGCACTTGTGGCCAGAGAAGGAAGGGCTGCAGAGACTGCGGGGGGCGGGGGGGGGGGTGCAGACAGGACTTTTCCAGCCAGAGACATGGGACATCTGCTCCTGCCTACCTGAAGAGACCACGTGGTGGCTGCTGGCAAGCAGGAGTGGGAGCCCGACTCACCTGTCCCTGGTACAAAAAAGGGCATAAAAAATATATAGTCACTATGAATCACAATAGCATTAATGACAAGGAGGTAAACAGCCAGCACTGGAAACTGGTGCTTAAGCCTGTAACATGTCTTTGGAGTGAGAGCTTCCGCCTGCTGGTCAGTGTCAAAAACTGTGTGTGTGTTTCTCTGTGTGTGTGTGTGCGCGCACACGCAAGCATGGTGCAAAGACAGACACACATGTGCACAGGGGTGCTGCTCACTGCATCTAATGGTAAGTTGACAGAAACATAGGCCCTTATGCAGATATGAGGGAAGGAGCAGAAGAAACACAGGTGAAAAGGACCCTCGGTGAATATCTAGTGACTTAAATTAAACAGAAGGAAGGACACAAGCAGTGTCTGCCAAGGACACCTCCACCACCTAGGTGAGATTTCTGCCTCCAAGAGCTCTATTTCTGTAGGCACCTACGACTGATAGGGGCTCTGGCCTTGGATGAACAGGGACTAGTAAGGAGCAATGTGTTTTTTTGTGCTGCATCTGCCCTGGGTCCCACAGTGTGTCAGCAGGAGACAGGAGATGAATGTATCTTACAGGGGACAGACACCCCCCCCCGGGATAGGCAGCTCACTCTGGAGCTCCAGAGAAGGCCGCATGCAACATACATGGAAAGGTATGTCCTTCTCCTAAGGCAGGGGGTGGCCACGTTTCTCTGTAAAGGGCCACCTGCTGATGACTTTAGAGGCAGGCCATCCAGTCTCTGCTATGGCCTCTCTCAGCTCTGCCATACGAGTGGGAGAGCAGCCAGTGTGTCAGCGTGGCTGTGTCCCAATAAAACTATTTACAAAAACAGGCTGGGGGCGCACAGACAGAATCACTGCTCAGCCTACCTCTTCAGGCTCTTTTTAGTTTTGAGCTCTTTGTATGGCCTTCAGAGGCCCACCGGGTCAGTCTGGATCATCATGAATTTTCCACAAAATGACTACTCTTAGCCTGCTGTGTTGCAAGGCCCCTGTTTTCTCAAAATAAAATCATGACCTCTTCCAATGAGCTGAGGAATGGCCTGAATACAGGCCCCAGGTTGGCTGGAAAATCCTGATATTCCTCCTCCCCATACCAACCCAACCAACCTGGTGAATTTCATTCCTTAAAAAGGAAAAAGATTGGGAGATCCTGCTGTGGCACAGTGGGTTAAGAATCCAACTCAGCAGCTCCAGTTGCTGTGGAGGCATGGGTTCATATCCCTGGCTGGGGAACTTCCATATGCTGCATGTGTGGCCATTAAAAAAAGAAAGGAGTTCCTTTCATGGCTCGGTTACCGAATGTGAACCGAATGTGACTAGTATCCATGAGGACGCAGGTTTGATCCCTGGCCTCGCTCAGTGGTTTAAGGATCCGGTGTTGCGGTGAGCTGTGGTGTAGGTCGCAGACGTGGCTTGGATCCCACGTTGCTGTGACTGTAACATAAGCCGGCAGCTCTAGCTCCGATTTGACCCCTAGCCTGAGAACTTCCATATGCCCTCGGTGCAGCCCTAAAAAACCTAAAAAGCAAAAAAAAAAAAAAAAAAAAAAAAAAGAAAATTAATCTAAAAAAAAGAAAGGAGGAAAAACGATTGAAAAACTAGAGCAAGAGGAAACCCAAAGAAGCAACCACAAGCAGTCAACAGGGGCTTATTTATCGTTAATAGCAAGTGCCTTCTGCCCTCCCAGTCGCCCCTGGTGAGGGGCCCGCATGTCGTCTTGGATTAACATCTGTATCCACGTGGGAGCCTGATAATGATTTTTCCTCATTATCTTTACGAAATAAAAAGGCTTTGAAAAACGGCCGCTGACGAGCTGCCAGGCTGACGTGTCTCCCTCGGTCCTTTGGGGGAGGCTCGGAAATAACTTCCACATTTAAATTCTTCCTCCCATGGGCACACTCTTTCTGTTGCAATGATTCATCCGCCGGGGAAAATAAAGAGTTCTTCTAAAGGAAATGGACAGTGCAAACCTGAGAGCCGCCCACTCCTGCAACCCCAATTCCCCTCCAGCTGCAGAAGGCTCGACCCGATACCCAATATTCCACTCCTTGAGGAAGGCAATGTGGATGAGTCCACCCTTCACTGAGGCTTCACCAAACCTTCCCCCACTACCCACCCGCCCCCGGGGCTGGCTGGGGCTTCATGGAGCCAGACTCCCAGGAGAAACCTAGGAGACGCTCCCGCCCCAACCCAGTGAGCTCCTGTAACCTAATAAGAATTATCACTCATGCATCCTAAGGTCAATGCTGAGGCTTCAGCTGCCTATTAGGCTCCCGAGTTCCCTTTCATGCTTTCCTTTTTTCCAAGGGTCTGATGATTCATTATTCAGGGAAACAGTGACCTCAGCAATGAAAGAATGGAAGGAGAGAGTTAGCAAATGTGTTATTAAGTAAATTTGCAATGACATCCATTGGGGCAGCAAAGAATTTCCAAAATAGACACCACTGCCACATCTGGATGGAACGGGCATTCTCAGAGGACATGCGATTCTTGCAGCCTTTGGAACTTACTTCCCATCCCTCAAGGGTCCTTTCAGGGCCCTTTCTAAAGGGTTTCAATGCACAGTATAAACCAGAGTCAACTGGAGAATCCGATGGGTGACAGTGTGTGGTCAGGGTGGGGACAACAGATGCCTATAAAAATCAGCAAGAAGGGGAAAGGAGATTTATGAGTCATGCTTGGAGCTGAGTCAGGGAAAGCCTTTGTTACGAGCCACTGTTGAGCTGCCACAGACAAACCGAAATGAATCCATAAAACACAGCTGCAGCCCAGCATCTCGGTCCACCTAACGGTTGGTGCTAATGCTCCTTTGGGCCTGGCGACTTTGATCCTGGTGTGCTCAAGTTCACAGGAAGGCACACAAGAAAGATGATGTCCTGGAAACAAGAGGTCACATTTGTGTCAGACACCCAGGCTGTGGAATGTGCGGCTGAATATCAGAGCCTCAAACAACGTTTAATAAAAATGTGGGACGCTTCTGTAACTGCTAACTGTGGGTGGCAGCCAAGCGAGTTTGGGAGCAAACAAGATCTAGGTTTGCGCCTTCTCTAGACTCTTTCCTTCACTCAGTGGTGGTCCAGACAGAGCCAGAGGGAGGATGACCTTGTCTGTAAATGGGAGCTGACCCCGACTTGCCATGGTCCTCATGAAAGCCCCTCCAGATTGCTCATCTGGAGCTCACTTAACAGAGGGCAGGCTGGGCAGGAAAGGTGAGCCGCCTCCTCTCCACGGTGCAGAATCCATGGCTTTGGAAGGAGAGCAGGCCAGCATCTTCAGAGCCGCAGGTAACTGACCTACGGCCACACACCTGGTTGGTCCAAAGCAGCTTTATGTTGCATTGTCTTCCCTCGTCTCCTTTCATGGCCATCGCTTCTGTTCTTTTTGTTTATTTATTTTTATTATTTTTAATTTGTTTTGCTTTTTAGGGCCATACCTGTGGCATATGGAAGTTCCGGGCTAGGGGTTGAATTGGAGCTACAGCTGCCAGCCTGCATCACAGCCACAACAACGCCAGATCCAAGCCACATCTACGACCTACACCACAGCTCATGGCAATGCCGGATCCTTAACACACTGAACGAGGCCAGGTACTGAACCCACATCCTCATGGATGCCAGTTGGGTTCGTTACCACTGAGCCACAGCAGGAACTCCCCATCACTTTTGTTCTTTACAGGGCATGCTGGCCACCACCTCTACCCAGAGCTCAGGGGCCAGAGGCCCTAGGGGAAGGCTCTTTCTTGATGTTTCCAATGCAACCACCATGACTACTTTGCACAGGAACCCATGAAGTTAGATCGTCCTGCCCTCCTTCCCCAGGTATGATTCAGCTGAGCACAGTTTGCTTGGGGAAGTGGGGGGTCACCTGGGTGGGGAAAGGGCTTCCCCTGGCATGGATGGCTGAAAAGTCCACCCAAGCTGCCTGGACAGCCCCCCCCCCCACCTGACATAAAAGTCTGGGTCAATCTGGAGCCCAGGGTTGGGAAACTGGCCTTGGTGACCAATGCCCAGGCCCTCTGAACTTAAAAAAAAGAGGGGTGGGGGGGGCAAGGACCTTGAGCTCCTTCTGAGGTGTCTCTGCTCCAGGTCCTACTGCTCTTGATGTGCTGCCCCTCAGGGGCCCCCAGGAGAGGCTTAGTGCCACCCACCAGGAAGGGAAGGAGGTGACCAACTGTGCTCATGAGACTAAAGAGCCACTGCAGGAAGGCCCGGTGGCCACAGTCACATTTCAGGATGCTCCAGGGGCTTTGGCTGGAGGACAGTTTCTAACAAGAACAGTGTTGTCCCCTCCCCCTGGAATGCCCGGCCAAAGCATCCCCATGGTCAGAACATCACTGGCCCGAGTCTCCCTGGTGCTTCCCAGCAGCATCCCGTACCTGCCTCTTCATTCCCAGCTGCCACCATGAAATGCACAGAGGAGTCTGCAGCCGGGCCTGAGATGTGCTGGGAGCCGGCGTTCCTCCTCAAGAAACCCTTGCAGGCCCTTTGCACATCAAGTCTGGAGAAAGGCCTGCCCTCTGGACATGATGGGACGGATGGGGGCTGGGGGGATGAGTCACAGAACAGACACCAGGAGGACGGTGGACAGGAAGCCCCCAGCCCCCAAGAGAGGGGACTTGAAGCCCCTCCTCCAGAAAGACCCAGCCATGGCAGAAAGCCAGCCACCAGCCAAGCCCCAGTCCTGCTCATCAAGCAAGCGAGCATCACAGGGGCAGAAATGGCTGGTTTTTACACATTTAAAGTCAATCCGGCAGGACTGGAAACATTCACTTTGTACCTTCAGAAGACCTCTCTCCTTACTCAATTCTGCCCTGGACAGCCCTGCAGAAACTGCAAGGAGATGAGAAGGATCAGTTTTCTTTTGAAAAAGAGACTAAGCTCTCCCACAGACATCTCATGACGTGACCCCCAAGCAAAGCACATTTTGCCCACCTGCCTGATGCCCCTTCTGCCCCAGCTCCCAAGCCCAGGCAGAAGCTTCAGGGTGTCCAAAAGAATTCAAGATATGACCCCTTGTCAGGACGTTCAGTGTGAGTCCTGAGCTGAGAAAGTCCAGGCCCAGAACACCTTCTGGGAGGCATTGCACTGGGCACACGGTACTGAGTTAGTGAAATTAACTACAGATAAAGCTCGGCTTCTGGTTTTCTCATGTCAGCTTATTCAATCATCACTATTTGATCCTGTGTTTTTCCCTCTGGACGACCCTCTCAGACACTATCCTTCACCCATAAGCAGAAACAGACACATCCAGCTACCATGGCAAAGAACAAAGTGTGTGCACCCATCAGAATGGCCATCTACAAATAACAAATGCTGGAGAGGGGGCGGAGAAAAGGGGACCCTCCTGCACTGTTGGTGGGAATGTAAATTGGTGCAGCCACTATGGAAAACAGTATGGAGGTTCCTCAGAAAACAAAATATAGAACTCCCATATGATCCAGCAATCCCACTCCCAGGCATCTATCCAGACAAATCTCTAAATCAAAAATATATATGTGCCCCTATATTCATAGCAGCACTATTCACAATAGCCAAGACATGGAAGCAACGCAAATGTCCATCAACAGATGAATGGATTAAAGAAGACGTGGTTATATGTATACATATATGTATATAATGAAATACAACTCAGCCATAAAAAAGAATGAAGTAATGCCATTTGCAGCAACATGGATGGAAATAGAGACTCTCATACTAAGTGAAGTCAGTCAGAAAGAGAAAGACAAATACAATATGATATCACTTATGTGTGGAATCTAAAATATGACACAAATGAACTTTTCTACGAAACAGAAACAGACTCACAGACATGGAGAACAGACTTGTGGTTGCCCAGGAGGGGAATGGGATGGGAATTTAAAGTTGGCAGATGCAAACTATTATATATAGGATGGGTAAACAACAAGTTCCTACTGTACAGCACAGGGAACTATATTCAATATCCTGTAATACCCCATAATGGAAAAGAATATGAAAAAGAATATGTATATGCATAACTGAATCACCTTACTATACAGCAGAAATTGAAACAACATTGCAAATCAACTGTACTTCAGTAAAATAAATTAAAAAAAAAAACAATAGTGTATGTAAATGGACATCTTGGGTACGCAGGCCGAGGCTCACCAGGATGCCCCAGGATCCCTAAGCGCAGCATCCACAGCCCCTGGTGATGAGCTGCCTTTGTGACTTCACTCCTCCCAAGTCACTTCACCCTCCATCCCTGTCCCCTGACGTCTGCGCTGCCATGACATCCTCCTGTGTCCAGGCCACTACCATCCTGTTCATCCCTCCAGCCCTTCCAAGATCAGGAAGGCACTCCTAGCCCCTGCCCCACCTCCACCATCCTACCCTCACTTTTTTTTTTTGTTTTGTTTTTTGGTTTTTTTTTTTTTTGCTTTTTAGGACCACACTCTCAGCACATGGAGGTTCCCAGGCTAAGGGTCCAATCAGAGCCACAGCTGTCAGCCTACACCACAGCCACAGCAACACAGGATCCTTAACCCACTGAGCGAGGCCAGGGATCAAACCTGCAACCTCATGGTTCCTAGTCAGATTTGTTTCCACTGCTCCATGACGGGAATGCCCATCCTCGCCTCATTTTAACATCGATCTATTTCTGCCACCTGGGCCTTAGCTGTCTGTCTGCCCCCACTAGATGGTAAACCCTCGAAAGCAAGCACAGTGACCCCTCCCCTCCCCCACATCTCCTCAGATGTCCCTGGCTGAGGACAGGTTCCCAGCAGAGGAGAAGTGGGGCAGAAGCGCTTCTACTTGGGAATCTGCTTTACAAGTTTGGGGAGAGGCTGGAGGCTTCAATTCCCTGTGATAATTCACTATAAAGCAGGCTCTTCAGCCAGGAGGCTGACCTGGAAGCCCCAGAGCTTGGACGCTATCTCTGGGTCACCTCGGGGACTGGGTCCTAACCCTTTAGACTAATGGAAAACAGGGCAACCAGATTAAATCACGTCCGCTCAGAAGACTGCCATCTGTACGGCTCAGAAAGCTCCTTGCTCTGCCCAGCCCCTCTGGACAACGCTAAACAGGCTTAGCTTGCCGTGGGCACACAGCAAAAGTAGGTCAGCACAGCAACAGGCGCTTCCACCACGATGCACTAGTGATGGGAAGGCAGGGCCGCCGGGAGAGGGGTGGTGCCTGCTTGGTGGCTCTGTGCCCAGCCTGGGTGGCTCAGCAGACAGGGGACCCAGGGAATGAGGACAACTCAAGGAAAGTGGGGGGGGACCCAATTCCTAAAAAAAAAAAAAAAAAAAGGCCGCAAACAACAGCAGAACGAGACCAGGGTAGACACCCACTGCCATTTCCCTACCTTCAAAGATACTGCGGTTAGTGTCTTGAAGGCAGTAAAATGAGCTGTTAATGTTAATTTTGTTAATGACAAAAACAACAGTTTTGTCAATAAACCTTCAAGATATGTTCAGATCTAAAAACCCAAAACTTTGGTGATGTTCACCCAACCTCCTTCAACAATGACCTTCTCCTGCACGGGTGTGACGCCCCGACAATTTGCATGAACAGAGGGCCAACTGCAGTGCTGCCTCCCAGCTGGCTGGCTCCCTCCACCTTCAACTACTGGTAAGAACTGGCTGCTCACCGGGGGGTGAGGGGGGGTGCTGGGACCAGTGGGTCCAGACTGACAAGGAGGACACTGAGCTGTTCCTGCTCCCTGGGGCTCCCGGGAGGGACACGGCTCCTAGCTCAACCCCTCAAAGAGCCTCCAGGGAACCCAGAACAGGAGCAGAGCAGTCAGCCTGGTGCCCCATAGATATTTCTCAGCAGAGCAGCGGCCTTGTGGCCCAGGCCAGGCGACAGTGTCCGAGTCTGTAAACTCAGATATATGACATGCGGGACACGGTCTCCTCTTTATTTCATTTCTGTAATAAAGGTTTCAGGAGGTTTTTGTTGGACTTCAAGGCCCCTTCAAGGAGCTAGAACTCAAAGTCTCTGGCCAAGACAAGAACTGCCAGACCTTTATCGCCCCACCCGTCTCCTTGTAATGCCCCTCCCCCACCTTGAGTGCTGTGTCCTACTCCTTCCCGCCCCTACTAGGAAAGGATTGTGGCCCACTCCTCACCCCGCCTTATACACCCCCAACCATCCAGCAAGTATATCCTAAGACCCCTCTTTCCCCAACCCATCAGCAGGTCAGCAGGTGTATCCTGAGACCTCTACCCTCCCTGGGCTATAAAAACAGACATGACCATGCCCCGGGGTCGGCTCTCCCTGATCATCAGGAAGTTGTCCCACTGTGCTTATAGCATCTCTTATCTCAATAAACTCTTCTTTTCCTTCACCTGGCTATGCTGGAAAATTCTTTTTTCTGACCCAGCTGCGCAGACCACAACAGTTTTGTCAATAAACCTTTGAAATACGTTCAGGTCTAAAACCCCACTACTTTGGCGATGTTCACCCAACCTCCTTCAGCAGTGACTTCTCTGAAAAGTTTTCTCTTGGGTGTTTTCAAGAACTAACACATATACACACTGCTGTATACAAAAGATGATTAACGAGAACCTATTGTATCACATAGGAATATCGACCCCATAGTCTGTAATAAACTAGATGGGAAAAGAAGAATGGATAGATTTATAGGGATGACTGATTTCACTTCGCTGTATACCTGAAAATAATACAGCATTGTCAGTCAACTCTATTCCAATAAAATTAAATTTTATTTATTTCTTTTTGTCTTTTAGGGCTGCACCTGTGGCATATGGAGGTTCCCAGGCTAGGGGTCCAATCAGAACTGTAGCCACTGGCCTATGCTAGAATCACAGCAACATGGGATCCAAGACACCTCTGGCACCTGCACCACAGCTCATGGCAATGCTGGATCCTTAACCCACTGAGCGAGGCCAGGGATCAAACCCACATCCTCATGAATGCTAGTCGGGTTCACTAACTGCTGAGCCACAATGGGAACTCCAAAATTAAATTAAAAATAAATAAATAAAAATAGTAATTCCCGTCGTGGTTCAGCAGAAATGAATCTGACTAGTATCCAGGAGGATGCAGGTTCGATTCCCAGCCTCGATCAGTGGGTTAAGGATCTGGTGTTGCCATGAGCTGTGGTATAGGTTGCAGACACAGCTTGGATCTGGCGCTGTTGTGGCTATGGTGTAGGCCGGCAGCTACTGCTCCGATTTGACCAGAAGCCTGGGAACCTCCATATGCCGAGGGTGCGGCCCTAAAAAGACTATGTGTGTGTGTGTATAATAAAATAAAAAAAGAATGAAAAGGCAGAGGCCAGAGCATCCTGGGTCTGGAGAGCAGTCAATCCTTCCTTCCTCCTCCTGGCCTTTTGGGCCTTTGCTCACACGTGTTCAGCACATATGTTGTTCCTGGGGTGCCCCATGGCTGACCAAGAGGCTGCAGTTCGGGGAGAGCAAATGCATTCGAAATGTGACTCTGTCCTTTAACTAGCAGAGCAGCCAAAACACAAAGCAAAATAAAACAAAAAAACCCAACCAAACTCATAGATACAAAGAACCAATTGATGATTTCCAGAGGCTGGTGGTGGGGTGTGGGGGAGATGGGTGAACGTATTCAAAATGTACAAATGTCTATAAAATAACTTATGGAGATGTAAAGTGACTGGTGACTGTACTTAATTACACTGTTATATATTTGAAAGTTACTAAGAGGATAGATCTTAAAATTTCCCATTACAAGAAAAAAAAATTTTAACTATGTATGGTTATGGATGTTAACTAGACTTATTGTGGTGACCATTTCATAATATATACCAACATTGAATCATTATGTTGTACACCTGAAACTAAGGTTACACGTCTATTATATCTTAATCTAAAAGAAAGAAAGGATATCGTCAGTGATAGGGGTTTCCAAAGGACACCAAAGCAAGTCTGAAAGACTTCCACTAGCCAAATCAAGAATTCTTAGACAAATAAAGAATGATAAGTAAAAGATTTTAATCTGCTGATGATGAACCCATGAATCCAAACTGATGTAACTAAGTAAACACATAAATGAAAGAAAAAATCTCAAAAAAAAATAATAATCAGTTACTAAACCTCTCTCTGCCTGATTTCTCACCTTCACAGGGCAGCCGAGATTGAAGGACCTAGTACCTGTTGTCGACTGCCAAAAAAATGCATGACCTACGAGTTGAGCATGACTTTTTTTTTTCTGTGAACATAACTGAACTTCAGCCCAGGACACAGCCTCTCAGGTGGCTCTGAGGGATGCTCTGAAGAGGGAAGGGAGGAGCCAGGATGTATGGGAGTTTTTGCAACAAAGACCAGGCAGTCGGAATATTAATTAAATACAACCAGACATCTCAAGATCAGGAATTTAGCCTTTTTCTATATATGGGAAGATGCAAGAGCCCGGGCTCACCGAAATCACTCCTTTGTTATGCACCTGAGCTGTCTCAGGCCCGTATCCTGTGCTTTTCATCCTCAGAACTCACTGTCCAGGGTGGCAGCAGTGGCTTGATGGCTGCAACATCTTTTGTTTGCTGACCTGGCAGGTGACATTATTTCGACAATACCGATACTGTAAAGCAGTATCCTGTGAGCCTCGGGGTAAGATTGCAATGAGTGTTAGCTCAGGTGGCTGGGATTATTATAGCAATCCAGGAACCCTTCAAAAGGTTTGAGTCCACATTTAAATAACAGATGCTAACCACAGACGTCAATTAGTTCCATTTTTAAATTCCAAGGATATTTACCAGCTACCAGGGAAGCTGCAAGGCAAGCCTTTTTAAAATGTCCCTTGTAATCCCAAAGGTTCCTGTACAGGGGACATCAGCTTGCATAACAGTATTTTCCTGAAGAGCTGGTGATAAACAACATTTCTGTTAACTGAATCATACTTTAAATATGTCCGTGGCTCACAGCCCACTCACTGGAGGAGGCAGAATCCCACCCTCCTTCTCGACCCTTCTGTAAGGCAAAGCTCATCACCACCCATCAGCCTGATTATCAGAGTTTCAACCACCTGCTTTCCATGAGGCCCCAACTACCTTTTTTTTTTTTAACTTTGAAATTCTGGGTAAAATGGGAGGAAGTTTGGATTCTTTTTTTGATCTCAAACAATTAATTTAACAGGTTTAGCCAAGTTAAAAGTAAAATGCTGTTAAAATAAGTTGACTCCGTTAGTCCAGTCTATTCTTCATTTATTAATGAATACAGCATTATCTCAAAGCATGTTCAAATTAGTTACTTGATTATGTAACTTAAGCAATTTGGTATATTTAATGGTGTTATATACTTATCTTTATTTAAATAAAGCCATGCAGTCTTCAATCCTTAGACCATGCTAGACTTGGAGTCTATGAAAAGGCTATCAGATTCTTTATTATTTACTTATTTTACGGCAACACCTGCAGCATATGGAAGTCCCCGGTCCAGGGTCGAATTAGAGCAGCAGCTACGGCAACACTGGATCCTTAACTCACTGAGCAAGGCCAGGGATCAAACCCACATCCTCAGAGATAACATCAGGTCCTTTACCTGCTGAGCCACAACGAGAACTCTAATCAAAATATTTAGAACAGAATGAAATAATTGTTCCAAGGCCACACTCATGTTTTTGGATGTTACAGACATAAACAGAAGTACATTTAATTTTTACAAACTTGTTTGGGAACAAGAAAAGGAAACCAACCAACAAATAAAACAAAAGGAGATGTCTGGTATAAATGAAGACATTAAAAAGTTATCTCATTGTTTTCAGACAGAGAAGCAATACATATTCATTGTAATTCATTCCTTCTTTCAATGAAAAGGTCAAGCCTCTCAGGCCATTTTTCACTAGGCAAAGTCAAGTTTGTGATTATATACATACTACAGGTTTGTATATATATTATTGTAAAAAATAAAATGTCAGTAAGGAATGTTAAGTCCTTCCTAACTCTTTTCTCCTAGAAAACTTCTTTTTTTCCTTTTTAGGGCCATACCCGCAGCATATGGAGGTTCCCAGGCTAAAGGTCGAATTGGAGCTACAGCTGCCGACCTCCGCCACAGCCACAGCCACAGCAGATCCGAGCCTCGTCTGCAACCTACACCACAGCTCATGGCAACGGAGGATCCTTAACCTACTGATTGAGGCCAGGGATCGAACCCACAACCTCATGGTTCCTAGTTGGATTCACTTCCGCTGAGCCATGATGGGAACTCCCAGCTTTTCTCTTTTTCAATCTATACTCTCCCTGAATTACTCCTTTGCAATTCTTTCCTCTTTCATGTGGTTTACTCTCTCTTGCTCCAGAGTGGGAAGCCAAGTTCATGTCTATGTCAGAATGACACCAAGCCAGCTAGCTCCCTCGGAGGAGTGGTCTGTCTCTGGTCTTATGCCTGCAAACATTTTGAGGTCATGAGAAATTATATTCACAGCAACAGCAAAGCCATTCTTAGCTATGGTTGCAAGTGAAGTTTTAACATTGTATGGCTGTGTGTATGTCTGTGTATGTGTTTCCGTGCCTCTCAGTGTCACATGACAATACAGCAGGATGACAACACTGTAGGATTTATTCCACTGCGAGGCCAAGAATCCCAGGGGCAGCAAAAACGTGTGCACATCAGAGGTGTGATGGTGATGAGTCCTACAAAGCGTGTGCTTTCCTCTTTCTGTGGTCTCTTATCTCGGTTGCAGAAAAACAGATGCAATGAATTTTCTGTCTTCTAAAGGTACTGTCTGCTTTCTGATAAGTTCCTAAATGCCCTCATATGGCAACAGGGGAAGAAGAGCGGGACTTGGATTTAGATAAAGAGGAAGGAACTGAATGCGGGAAGAATAGCCTCAAGGTGACCTTAAAATACTGAAGGGTATCATGGTTTTACTCAAAAGCAAGTCTCTTGAAAGATGCCCCATGGACCTGGTCAAGCCAGACTCCAGAACCAGGTCAAGCTCTCTCAAGCTCTCCCTGCCCTTGGGGAACTTGGAAGGGGCTGGGTGAGCAGAGAGGAGTCCAGAGCCAGGCTCCCCCTGGAACCGATGGCCACTTCTCTTTCCTCTGCAAACTCACAAAGTGCTTCCAGGCTGTGGGCCACCCTTGGGGTGAAACTGGAAGACTGCAGTGGTGGCGGGGGGACGTGCCTCCATCAGGAGCACATGTAAGCAGAGAATGTGGACCGTGGTGTCGGCTCCATCACTGACCAGCTGGACCACCTTGGGGAATCTCCTCCGTTTTTTGGACTGTGCTTTCTTCCTCTGGTGGAATAAGAAGTAACTTTGTAAACTAGGAAATGTCCTAAGAAAGTGAGGTCTTCAAGGCACACAGATGGCCGTTGGGCACATGAAAAGATGCTCAACGTCACTAATTATTAGAGGAACGCAAATCGAAACTTCAGTGAGGTACCACCTTGCACCAGTCGGACTGGCCATCATTTTAAAGTCTACAAATAATGAATTGTAACTGACCAGGACCCTATGGGGTCTTCCAGGGACAAGCCCCTTCCCCACAGCCTTTGCTGTAGCTCCTCTCTGAAATACCTAGATAACAGAGGGTGGGGCACATTTCCCGAGTTGTTTTACAGATGTGAACCATCCCCCCTCCAATGAAAGATGTAAACTACCGGATGACCGTGAGCACAGAACCCCCAGGGCCTAAGGGGCCTAAGGACTGATAATGTTAACACCTGTACCCTGTCACCTCACCATCAGCCAATCAGACTGACCTAGCTTTTAAAATCACTTTACAAAAACCACTCGGGGCATTTAGGTTTTTCTTGTGGGGGGGGGCATGAGCCACCTGTTTCATTGCATGGCCTGCAATAAACCTTTCTATGCTCTAGACTCTGATGTTTTGGTTTGGTTCACTGTGCATCAGGCACATGAACTTGAGTTAACACAAATGCTGGAGAGGGTGTGGAGAAAAGGAAACCCTTCTAAACTCTTGGTGGGAATGTAAATTAGTGCAGGCGTTATGGAAAACAGTATGGAGGTTCCTCAAAAAACTAAAAACAGACTTGCCATTTGATCCTGTCATCCCACTCTTAGGCATATGTCCAGAGAGGAACCTAATTTGAAAAGACACATGCACCCCTATGTTCACTGCAGCACTATTCACAATAGCCAAGACATGGAAATAACCTAAATGACCACTGACAGATGAATGGATAAAGATGTGGTATATATACACAATGGAATACTACTCAGCCATAAGAAAAGAATGAAGTAATGCCATTTGCAGCAACATGGATGGACCTAGAGATTCTCATACTAAGTGAAGTAACACAGAGAAAGAAATACCATATGATATCACTCATGTGTGGAATCTAAAATATGACACAACTACGTACAAAACAGATACAGATTCACAGACAGAGAACAGACTTGCGGTTGCCAAGGGGAAGGAGAGGAGAAGAATGGATTAGGAGTTTGGGATTAACAGAAGCAAACTATTATATATTGAATGGATAAACAAGGTCCTACTATAGCACAGGGAACTATTTTCAGTATCCTGTGATTAAACTATAATGGAAAAGAATATAAAAAAGTATATATATATATTCTTCCTTATATATTTTCTTCCATATATATGAAGTTACTGAATCCATTTGCCACCTAGCAGATATTAACACAACATTGTCAATCAACTATATGTCAATAAAATTTTTTAAATCAGGTCCTCTGACTCTTTGAAGATGGTCATTTAGCCCATGTATTTATTATTCTGGGTAAGAATCGGCCTGCCCAGGTATCCATATAGGTGACAAGGAGGCATGATGACGAAAGCCTGGCTACAACAGAGCATTCATTTTTTTTTTTTTTTTTTAGGGCCGCACCCATGGCATATGGAGGGTCCCAGCCTAGGGGTCTAATTGGAGCTGTAGCTGCTGGCCTGCACCACAGCCACAGCAATGCCAGATCCGAGCCGTGTCTGTGACCTACACCACAGATCACGGCAACGCCGGATCCTTAACCCACTGAGCGAGGCCAGGGATCGAACTCGCAACCTCATGGTTCCTGGTCAGATTCGTTTCTGCTGCGCCACAACAGGAACTCCTGACAAAGCATTCTTCATCCATGACTGTGCCATGGGACACATCAGGGCCATTCATGCTAGTCTGCTCTCCTCTTAACAGAGGGCATGCAAATCCTCAATATCCTGGAGCATGTGTTACCTGAAGTTCAGGTTTATGCTGCTGCCTCCTTGCTGACTGCGGCAAGTGAGTCAGATGTAGGTCAAGGACCTGCCTTGCAGTCTCCTGTCAGGTGCTGATGCTGTCAGTGGCAATGACTAAGCATGAACCCATGCTGACCCAGGGAACTCATTTGTACCACCAGTGACTGGGTTTACCGATGGCCTGGCATAAACCCAGTCACTGATTTCAACATCTGGCCCCAGTGGATCCCAGCAAGGCCTTTGTGTTCAGCACCAAGAGTTTAAACAAATTAACCCTTCTATCTTTGCCCTTCCAAAGAAGTAAAAGGGCAATCCTTGTGGGTTGGCTGTGCTGTGGTTTCTGGATGCAAATTCCTCCTCTAGTTTTATTAGAGTCCAATTCATTGTAGACTCGTGTCCATGAGGTGCACAGCACATCTACGTTTGCAAGTATAGGACAGGAGTGATTGCAAGTAATTTGCTGCTCGTGGGGCCAGTTTCCTTTTCTTACGCATGACAGCAACATTTCTAAGGCTGTCTGCCCTCACAATCACTTTTCCTCTAAAAAGGAACACAGGTAAACAAGCCGGCTCCACTCCTTTCCCGCCAAGGAGGGAGCAGTCTTAGGAACAGTCTTCCAAACACATCCCATCTTCCACAGAGAAGGCGCTCATCTGTGTCTGTGCTTGTGTGTGCATGTGTGTGTGAGAGAGAGAGACTTCATGAAGGCAAGCCATTGGGTCTCTAAGCCACACACTCCAGAATACAATATGGCATCTCCTTCGTCTAAGATGCATCTAGCACCTTCCTGCCACCAGGAAAGTACCAGGAAATAAACCTTATGGAGTTTGCAAGGGTCCCAAAACTGTTTTTTACAAAAAAAAAAAAAAAAAAAAAAAGGAGTTCCCCACGTGGCGCAGCGGAAACGAATCCGTCTAGGAACCAGGAGTTTGCAGGTTTGATCCCTGGTCTCTCTCAGTGGGTTAAGGACATGGCGTTGCCATGAGCTGTGGTGTAGGTCACAGATGCAGCTTGGGTCTGCTGTTGCTGTGGCCATGGTGTAAGCCAGCGGCAACAGCTCCAATTAGACTCCTAGCCTGGGAACCTCCATATGCTGTGGGTGCAACCTTAAAAAAAGACAAAAAAACCCCCCAAAAACAAGGGACTAGACGGCAGTGGCTACACAGTGCTACCCATGTGCTAAAATGACAGAACAACACACACACACACACACACACACACAAGGCACAGGTGCTACCTCTGGTTTTGGCCTCCTATCCTAGTGATGCAAGATGCAACCACTGGGGGACACTGGGTGATGGGCATGCAGAACTGAGTTCTTTGCAACTTCTTATGACCCTATTGCTATTTCAAAATAACAAGTTTAGAGGAGGAAATGGCAAGAAAACAGCAAATGACAGTAAGAGCAGTGAGGACCCACACAGCTCCTGGCCCCAAGGCCAGGATGGGTCCCTAACCCGCCCCGGCCCCCTCCTCCAGCAGGTTGACCCCAGGAAGAATCCTGTAGGTCCTGGAGGCAGGGACACCTCTGCAGATGGTCAGCACAGATGCCCAGATCCCCAGTCCTGGGTCTCTGCCTGCTCCTGGCTGCCTAGTCCACTGACTGATCTTCAGACACCTGGTTTTACTGAGCATCACCACACTCTCAGGGCCTTTCAAAGAGTAACTTGGCAAAACGGCCCTGCCACCAATTCACAGGTTTAGAGCAAAGCCCTTAAACTGTAGAGTCCATAGGAGAAGCCTCGTGACCATCATTGGGGCCCACCAGGGCGTCTTCCCGAAACTCCCTCTCCTCCTCCACTGCACCGCAGGGCTGCGGTGATTCTTCAGGGTTTGATGTCTGGGCCTCAGCTGGCCCCACCGGCCTTCTTCCCTTGCATCTGGCCCCAGAGGCCTGCCCTGCAATGCTTGCCATCTTACCAGCAAGGAAACCAAAGCAGGGAGGGGTAGAGAAGGTCACGCACCGTGAAAATGTTGTGGAGCCGTTAGCTAGACCCGATAGCAACCCTACATCCTAAACCAGTCATGTTAGTACTTGCAAAAGGGCCTCGATGCAACAGAAACAAGAGGCCTTCCAGCCCTGGCCAGGGCTCCTTCCCTTGGGCAGCACTGCGCCCTCCACCCTCTCCTACCTCCAGTGGTGCCATCCCCATCCTCACCCTCACCCGGACCCTCACCTTGGTCTCCACTTCACAACCCATAGCCCCAGGCACAGAAGTGCGGTCAGGAAACAGGAAGCTGGGTAAGCTCAGGTGCCTTTGGCCTGAGAGCTTGACACGGAATCCCCAGCCCCCACCCCACCCCACCCCACCGCCTGCGTTTCCTCCATCCTTTGTCCGTCTCCTCCTCCTCAGCACATCAAATATTGACTCAGCCTGAGCTGCGGCCAGGGCATGGGGACCGGGGCCCAGACTAGGCATCACCAGACTGGCACCACTGTCAGCGCGCAGAGGGAGGGAAGGTGGCTACTCGTGATTGCTCAAATGATAAAATGAGAAAAAGCAGTTCAAAGTGTTTTACAAACAAAGATATACAGCAGTGCTTCTCAATGCAAACTGGCGCGCAAATCACCTTGGGATCTTGTGAAAATACGATTCTGATTCCATGGGTCTGGGGCAGGGCTGAGATTCTGTGTTTATTTATTTATTTTGTCTTTTCTTGTACCGCTCCCATGGCATATGGAGGTTCCCAGGCTAGGGGTCTAATCGCAGCAGTAGCCACAGGCCAATGCCACAGCCACAGCAAAGCGGGATCCGAGCCACATCCGCGACCCACACCACAGCTCACAGCAACGCCGGATCCTCAACCCACTAAGCAAGGGCAGGGATCGAACCCGCAACCTCATGGTTCCTAGTCGGATTCGTTAACCACTGTGCCACGACGGGAACTCTGATTCTGTGTTTCTAAGCAACGCCCAGTGACCGAAGTTGTAGGTGACACGGCTCATACCTTAAGGAAGAGGGTCGGGAGGCAGGAGTGGCAGGAGGGATGCTAAAGGTTACAAGTACATTCCACCTAATGCAAGTGGACATCGGGTGTCTAGGTCTGGAAGCCCACGCTGCCCCTGAACCAATGGCATTGGTGCCTCTAGGGGTGGGGCCCACGCCCCCAGGTGATTCCAGATGCCCAGAACCCCTGCTGGTGGAAAATCCCAGCTCTGGTGCAGGCATGCCGCCAGCCATCCCAAGCGCTCGGGAGACGTCTCCATGGAGAGGAGATGCGCTGCTCTCTCTGGCAGTTTCTTCTAGCTCCTGTTAGATGAACTTACTAGAAAATTTTCCCCTTGAGCCCAAATACCACTGTCTCCCCACTCCTCCTCCTGGGCCTTCTACTCATTTCTTCTGTATGTCAAGGCTACAGAGGATGATGGTTCTCAGCTTATTATTATTTTTTGCTTTTTAGCACTGCACTTGTAGTATATGGAAGTTACCAGGCTAGGGGTCAAATCGGAGCTACAGCTGCTGGCCTACATCACAGCCACCACAACACCAGATCCAAGCCACGTTTACCACCTACATCACACCCCGCTCACGAGGACCCCAGATCCTTAATCCAGTGAGCGGGGCCAGGGATTGAACCTGCATCCTCATGGATACAAGTCAGGTTCGTTTCTGCTGAGCCACAATGGGAACTTCCTCAGATTATTACTTTTAAAAGTAGATGAAATTCACTTCAAAGAAAATCTAGTCCATAACATCTTGAACATTTAAATACCATCAATGAAACAAAGCATTCCTACCTACTCACATGTGCCCGCAGAGATATCGTCTACCCACTTTCACAAAAAGATTTAGAAGGCATTTTCTTCTAAATAGTTTATGGTACCTTTAAAAAAAGTCAGTGGTGAGCACTGAAAACCCAAGTTATATTATTTGAACTCAGATACATTTCAAATGGGTAAACATCACTCCCTTACAGCTGGGTATCACTGAGAATCTACAAAATCAACACCAACATAATTAGCAAACATTTCTTGCAAAGAAAACAAGGAAGTTACCTTGATACTGTTGGCAAATCACCCAAGGTGTGGGTTCATACTGAGCCTCTTGTACCTTTCAGATGATGGTTGAAGCCAGGCGTTTGTTTCCAAGAACAAAGGAGGCAGCCAAATCTCTGTGCTTTTCTTCCTTCTCTGATGTAAACAGGGAGCTGTTTTCCTCTAGTTTGTGGCTGTGGATCCTTCTGTGTTTTCACCCAACATTGGAAAGATGAGCTTTCTGGGTTCTCAGCTGTTTCCTAAGCATGCTCATTTTCTTTCCAGTGACCCTGTCTCCTCTAGGCATAAATATCAAGGAAAACCGACTCCTGCACTCCCGTCTCCTTGCTGAGCTCCTGGGACAGCCCTCCAGATTCCCCCTTTTCCTACCCAGTCTTCCCTGATGTCTGGAGCCACGTGGCCACTGACCCCTGCATGGCCATTTGGTTCCTGGTTCCTGGAGACAGGCCTCTGCTGTGGGCACAGCTGATCCCAAAGAACCTTCCGCGGTTGCTGGGTTCACTCCAACTCATCACCCCTTTCTGCAATCAGTGCAGGACCCATAAGCGCCAGGCATGCTGGGCTTAGCGATACTACTGGTAATTTACAAATTCTCACATCCCCGGGCTGTAAGAGTTTGAATACGTTCCACTGTGTTTCAGCCACATTTGAGAAATCCATTTTCCTTGGTCTCTGGCAGCGCATGGCTCTTACCAAGCTGCGTGGTAGTAAAATGATGGCACTCCCTGAGATACGTGGGGAGGGGAGCCGAACCAAGACTCACATCATGTCCATAGCTGAAGGTTACAGCGATGACCACAGAGTGCAGAAGCATCTGAAGACATGCAGGCAGGACCCTCTGAGATGGGAAGACGGTACCCAAAGACATTCTCGAATGAGAGTCTGGGCAGAGACAGAGGCTGATGGATTTCAGGTGTGATGCAGACCAGCCCCCACGAGGCTCAGCTGGGCAGGAAAAGAACTTCTCAGAGCCACACTGGTCCAGAAAGCGCTCTTCTTTCATCCATTTTGGACACAGCAGTTCCCATAGTGATCTGCCACCTCCCTGCCTGCCTCAGTGGAGTGAAGTGAACTTAACTGTCACCTCTGCCCTGGCGGTTCTGGGTCATCAAGATGTTCGTGATGAGTGATGTCTGGGGAGGGCGTTCCTGATGAGCGACTGCAAAAAGTCAAGTGCACCTGGAACACCAAGGCCCTTCATCCTTACACCAGCTTCTCTGGTCACTGGGGCCACCTGCTTACCTTCATGGCACTTCTTCCCAAGCACTGGACAGCAGGTGACTGCCTCCCCCTCCCATGTCTGAGCTCTCTGCCTGCCTCTGGGGCTCAGCCTGGGCGGCCCTGTGACCTGTTGGGCTGTTTTCCAGACAGGTGAGATGGCCAAGGAGAAGGATATTCAGAGTTGTGCCACTTTCCTAAAAGACCTGAGCTGTGTCGCCAGCATGCTCGCCACTACCGCCCCCAGTAACCACCGGCCATCTCCCTTCCATGCCCCTCTCCACCCACCACACCAGCTTCCCATTTAGACTCTTCATTTGCTACCCCTGATGGAAAAGAACTGATTAAGGCTGTGGTTACCTAATCTGGCTGGGCAACAGAACCACCTGGACAGCCACTCAAATCCAGAATCCTGGGCCCCCAAGAGATTCTGACACTCAGCCTTGTTGGGAAGTCACATCTGGAAGGAACACGCCGACACCCAATTTCATGTTCCTGGAGGACCAGCACTGACACCCACGGACCTAGTGACCAGAGCAGTGGAGGTGCCCAGAGAAGCTGGCCTGGGACCATGGATTTCTCCACACAGCACATTCAGGTCCCACAAAATGGTACTGGCCATGTGCTTTGGTTCAACACTTTCAATGGTCCTGTCTACCCTGGAGAAATGCTGAAAAGCATATCTGTGGCTCCAGTGTTGCTACAAGGACCAGACACACTCGGATGATGCAACAGAATCAGGGAAGCCCAGTTGACTCCAAAGTAGGGCCCTGTGCCTGCAGTCAGCTGCCATTCAAGCAGGCCCGCTCTGACTCCATCAAACACAACAATTAGGGTGGTCAACGCAGAGAAAGGCAAATAATTCGATTCACCGGAGTGAAATGGAAAAACAGGCTTTATGGCATCATTGGTGCTAAAAATAACTTAAGAGGCCTCGCTTCTGGAACTCTGAGCTCCGTTGTTAACCCATCTCCGTTTCCCTTCTGTGCTAACATCATGTGGTTGGAAATTTGCTTTCTGCCGTATTTGATTCCATGTGGGTGTTTTTTCCTCATCCGTCTTCCTTTGTGTTACTTCAAGGGAAAAATAGCCCTGGGAAAGCTTTTATGCTGTCTGCTATTGTTCTGTATTTAAATCAAAAAGTACATGCTGCTTAATTCGGGGCCTTGAGACCAGGCTGACTGGCAAACTCCATAAGCTTGAAATCTTTGTTAAAAATGCCAAAGTAAACGACCTCTGGTCTACAAAACCAACAGCATGCGGGCCCCGCCCACACTTTCAAGTCTCAACACTCAAGTGTTCACTTCCAGGGCCCAGGCAGGTCTGAGTCTGCAAGGCCTCAAGAAAAGAGGCTCAGGTTCTTACCTTTCGGAGAGTCCAAGTGACAAGGCTTCAGAACCACATCTGCATGGTCCCCCAGGGTTGGATTTAGGTGTGTGTGTGTGTAAGCTTTGTTTTCAATTGCAATAAAATATACCTAACATAAAATCTACCATCTCAACCTTTTTGGAGTGTATAAGTGACATTAAGCCCAGCCACAAGGTTGTATAACCATCCATCTTTAGTAGAAAATTTTCATCATCCCAAACTGAAACTCTGTATCCATTAAACACCAACTCTCTGCATATGCGTGCACACACACACACACATCAGCCACTTGCAACCACCATTGTGTTTCTGTCTTTGGGTCTGACTACCTTAGAAACCTTGGATAAGTGGAATCATGCCTCCTGGAATTCATGGAATCAGAATATCCTCCTGTGTCTGGCTTCTTTCACTCAGCACCATGTCTTCATGGTTTATCCATGCTGCAGAGGTATCAGAATTTCCTTCCTTTTCATTGCCAAGTAATATTCCCATGAATGTATATGCCACATGTGCTTAAGCTTTTGATTCTACAAATGATGAAAATAACTATTTTCAACTTGCCAACATGTTCAGGATTTATACTTAGTTCCAATAACTGCAAACCTGATAGACAAACTGTCCAGAAGGAAGCCCACCACATGGTCACAAGGGCCCATCCACTCATATCAGGGCTGTGGCCTAGAACCTGGTATTAAATGAGCTCCCAAGTTCTAGGTAAGGAGCCAGCCTGTAGTGAAGAGCATCAGGGTTCTAGGCATTCCCTGCCTTGACCACACCACAGGGCTGTGAGAAGGCTTGTAGAAAACTGATGTCTGACTTCATTTTACTTTTATCTTTTAAAATTGTAACTGCCAGATAAGAAATTCCCAGTTTCTCTGTGAAGCAGAGACCATCCCTCCCAATGTGGGGTGCTCAGCACAGATCAGGTTCAAGTGTTATTCATCTTTGTCCCACTCCCTTGTGTGAGCTGTATTTCATTCCTCTTCCCTATTTGCTGGACAATCAAGAGCTGATTGTCTATTTACAACCACTCTCTGAAAACAGGTATCCAGAAGCCTCTCCCATGTTTCAGGTTCATTGAAATAGGAAGCCACTTTCTGGCCTTCGGCACTTCTGAAGCCCTATCATGCTGTGGGCAGTTCCCAGGAGGAGTAGCAGAGAAGGTACAACATGTGTACAAGGGACGGTGGTTGGAGTTTCTGAGCCTACTCACATCATCCACTACAGGGTCCAGCAGCCCTGCTTACTGTGTAAACCAAACACATCCCCAGTGAGTTATTATTATAATTCTAAAATATGTGTAGAGACAGCATTACAAAATGAAACGGTATTTGAAGAAAATGTCAAGCGGAGGAGAAAACACTAAGGCTTATAGGAGAGATGGCTGAACTGGCGTCTAGTGTGGGTGTGATCACGTTTGCATATTTCCATTCACACTGCAATTTGGAGCCAGGGAGAAAAGTGGGATCTATGTGTATGATACTCTTGTGAGATTTTATTTTGAGAAAATGATCCATACGGCACAATTCTTTTTTTTTTTTTTTTTTTTTTCTCTTGGCACACCCACAGCATGTAGAAGTTCCCAGGCCAGGGATCGAACCTGTGCCACAGCAGTGACAACAATGGATCCTTCACCCACTTAGCCACCAGGGAACTCCCATAATTCTAAAGATAGGTAGAGTCATTGTGTATTCTCAAAGAAATTTTAATTGGCATCCATTTATTTGTCAGTTTCTTTTGTGCACCTAAGTGGTAGGTCTTTAGTACTTGTTGGAACACGGTCTGCCAGTCACAACAGATATACAGATGAATAACTCTGTCCCTGTCTCTGCAAAGTCATCACGTGATGTAACAGAAGCACCAAGATGGTGGGGTTTAGGCATCAGGGGTGGCTTCCTGGAGGTGGTGGCTGAGTCTTGGATAAACAGAGTCACTAGACAAGAGAACACACAGCTCTCTGGGCTTTTCATGCAATGATTAGCAATAGAACAAGCCAAAAGCAGCTGCTGAAGCCCCACCACACTGAGGATGTTTCTAGAAACCATTTCTTTTGAAGAAGGAATCTATAGTTAGCTTTAGTGGGGAAAAGAAAATATGGGACCAATATTAACGAAGTCCCAGAAAATGGCATCTCTCCACCAATTATTTGACTTCTATAGTGTGCCCTGTTTGGGTGCTTTAAACCCATCATGGTTATTCCTCAAACAAAATAAAAGTTTGTTATTGTGACTTCCCTCTTATAGATGAGGAAACACAAGGTCAGAAACATTAAATGACATGGTCATGGCTAACATGGGAAGGCCTCTAGGCTCCAGGCAGTGTTCTAGGGATTTTTAATGTTTGATCTCATTTCATCATGTTTGTAACCCTCTGAACCCTTTACCAGTTGAGGAAACCGAGGCACAGAGATACCAGGTGACTTGCCCACAGTTACCAATCACTGGCAGAGCAGGCATTGCCACCAAGCAGTCTGGCTCCCCAGTCCACACCCCTGGCCATGAGACTATCAATGGCCTGTGTCCTTTCAGCTATAGATGAGCCAAAACAGACATGCTTGGGGGGGATTGTTTTCAGTATAAATTAATTCTCCACTGTTGAACATTTTGCTTTCTTTAGAAGAGTTCCTCTCATGCCATGTAGTGCTATTTAGTTTATTAAAATAGCACCTTGCATGTCTGTTGTCTTATTTCCAAGACTGTGTCCACTGCTTGAAGTGTGTATTTGCTATGACTATGTAGAGAGATGGAGCGAAAATACCTGTCTTCCCCCAAAGGTCTGAGATTGAAGACCTACTCCTGGGTGATGAAATGTTCCAATGGAGCAGGAAGACTGTCAGAGTCTAACTTCACCATGTGAGGGTTTCCCAGGGTGGGTCACTCACTGGATATGCATTTCCAGCATTCCAAAGGGCAGATGCAGACCAGGCTGAGCAAAGGAGGCGCCGTCAGGGAAGCTGGAGCTGGCGCGGATGTGAGTGCAGGTAACAACACGGAGGGAGCATCTGGATACAGGATGCTCTAGGCAGGGCTGAAAGACAGGTGGGCAGCCTGGGGGAGGGGGTGTCCTCAGAGTAGGCCCAGCAAATGCTTCCTCTAAAAGGACAGACAGTAAATATTTTCAATGCTGTAGGTGGGACCTCATGGTGTGAAACAATGGGCATGGCTGTGTATCCCAATAAAACTTTATTTACAAAGACGGGCTATGGGTGAGATGCAGCTGCAGGCTATAGGCTGTCCCTGCCTCAGAGCCTAGGGCTGAAGGGAGGAAACAGGATGCCAGGAGCCTGTGTGGCAGGAGACTAGCCTTGCCTGGGAGCAGGCTGCCAGGTGACAAAGAGCCAAGAGTCATTGATCACTGGCCTGAATGATATGGGACTTGACTCCTCCAAAGTCCAGGGTGCCTCTAAGGGTCAGGCAGCTCCATTTGGAGGCAAAAAGGGAAGCACTGGCCTTCACAGGAGTTGTCACCTGGAGGGACAGCAGCACCAGCCTTTGCCAGAACTACACCTGCTGGTATCCACATAGCCCCTCACACTATGTGCTGGTTGCAGGGGATGTTGAATGACAAAGGATGTGGGAGGATGTGGCCTTTCCATGCCATCCCTGGGTGGAGCAACTGGACAGAGGAGGTGGCATCCACAGGAGACCCTTGCCCTTCACCATACGGAACATCGATTAATTGTATATGGTTCTACTCCCAGACCCCTGGGCCAACCCTCTGTTGGAGTCAACGAAGAATGAAGGATAAGAGCACAGAAACTAGCTATTCATTGGCTGAGCTGATAGGAAAACAGGAGTCTGCCGCAGCCCAAGCACAGATGGAGGCAGGGGTCCTGGGAGTAAACAGGGCTGAAGTGAGGGTCTCCCAGGAGGTGAACCCCGTGACCTCGACCTTGGCAAGGATGCTGTGTAGGATGAGGCAGAAGGAAAGAGACAACCCTGGCCATGCTGGGAATCCAACAGGAGACCCTTGCATAAAGCTCAGTCCCAGAGGAGGGCTCTGTTCAGTGTGGATGGGCATGACACAGAGTGGAGAAGAATCACACAGAAGGAACTGGAAGAGATTTGCCTTTTTTGATCCAAGGGAGAAAAATAATTACTCCCAAACTGTCCTCATCACAAGATGGTCTTCACATGGGTCTTACGCCCAAATGTCATCTGTGTGGTTTAAAATCTGTAAGAGAGAATTTAAAGTGGTTCCAGCTCGAGAGGACTCAGGTGCAGAGCAGAACAAACACAAATCCTCTTTAGAGGAAAGTAACCTTAACCCGAGCTTCAAAAAAGTTCTGACAGGTCAAGTTCCAAGGAATATGAACCCACTCAAAATCCATGAAATGTGCAAGGAGAAAGGGGACTTGCAGAAGCAATCAAGAGCAAAGTCTGAGTCACGGTGATTCCAGGTATTAGAAGGATCATCCCTGGACTATAAAGTAAATATGTTGAATAACTTTAAAGATATAAATAAGAGGCTTGAACATAAAAGCAAGGAACAAGTAATTATTTAAAAAGAAGGACTTGAGAAATTTTGAATTTTTTTTTCTTTTTAGGGCCACACGTGCAGCATATGAAAGTTCCCAGGCTAGGGGTCGAACTGGAGCTGCAGCTATCAGCTTAGGCCACAGCCACAGCAACACTGGATCCGAGCCACATCTGAGACCTACACCACAGCTCATGGCAATGCCAGATCCTTAACCCACTGAGCGGGGCTAGGGATGGAACCCAAATCCTCATGGATGCTAGTTGGGGTCCTTACTGTGGAGCCACAATGGGAGTTCCCAATTTTGAAATTTTGACAAAGGAAAAAAGAATAAGAATATAATAATAATAATAAAAAAAAAAACAGTCTACTGGTTCAAATTGAGACACAGGTGGAACAAGAATGAGTAAAGAGAGATTTGGAGAAATTAGCCAGATTAAAGACTAGAGAAACAAAAAGATGGAAAATATAAAAGGGAGCTAACAGATACAGAGGAAAGTCAGGTCCAGCAGACAGAGACCTAAATGGCTCTAGTAAGAGAGCCTGGACAGCAGGAGGAACAGGAAATACACAAAAGAAAAATTTCCAACATTTGTGAAAAATGTGAATCTTTGGATTCAGGATGCCCAATAATCCCAAGTGGAGTAAATAAGAATGTGTCTACTTCTAAAGACAATCACTATGAAATTGCAGACTAGCAAAGACAAAGAGAGGACCTTACAGGCAGCCAGACAGGGAAAATGTTGATCACCTAAAAAAGGAACAGCAGCTGGGCTGCTGCCAGACTTTACAAGCACGGCAGTGGAAGCTGGATGACAGGGAGAGGTTAACTTCCATATGATGAGAGAACATAACTATCCCCTGAGAATTTTTTTACCTCCAAAAATGTCTTCTAAGAATTGAGATATTTCAGAGCAGGGGAAAAAAAAAAAAAAAAAAAAAAAAGGAGTTTCCTCTTACAAACTCTCACTAAATTAAATTCTAAAGGATATCCTTCAGACAGAGGGAAATTATCCTAGATGAGAGTTCTGAGAGGCAAAAAAATGATGGAAAGAGATACTGTGCTTTACAAAACAGCAATACTAATAATGACCAATGTAGATGCAAAAAAGGGAAATATAAAATGCAGGCTAACAATAGCATGTAAGCAATACATCATTCTATATATACATATTATATATATATACGTTTTTATTTTTTAGGGATGCACCTGAGGCATACGACATTTCCCAGACTAGGGGTCGAATTGGAGCTGTAGCCACCAGCCTATGCCACAGCCACAGCAATGCCAGATCCAAGCCACGTCTGCAACCTACAACACAGCTCACAGCAACGCCAGATCCTTAACTCACTGAACAAGGCCAGGGATTGAACCTGTGTCCTCATGGATGCTAGTCGGGTTTGTTAACCACTAAGCCACAACGGGAACTCCTCGAGTTTTATATTTTTAAGTGACCAAATCTAACAAACGAAAAAACAGGTCCAAAAGACACGGCAGGAGATAAGGGACAAAAATCAAAGTGTGAGGTCTCTTCATGGACACAGAGTTCCACAGCCCCTGACAGCCCCCTGAGCGAGAACAAGGGCTGGGATCTCACATCCCCTCCAAATCCAAAAGGCACACTTTGGTTTTTGCTTTCCTTTTAAAGGCTTTTGTCTTTGGGGGAAAGAAGAAAAGTATTGTTAATATTGAACGGTTAAGTATTCATGTTAAAATACTAGGGTAATCATTAAACCCAGAAGCATGGATATTATAAATTCAAATTAGAGGGAAGAATGTAATGAAATGGAAAAAAATCCCAAAGGAGGGAGAAAAAAAGGAAGCAGAAAAATTGGGACAGATATAAAGTATACTATAAAATAATTAAAAACTTAAAATGTCTCCGTAATCTTAACAAAGATATGGAGCAGTCTCTCCAGTTTAAAAAAGTGATCATCAGATGTGCTTTTTAAGAAACCAGCAAATGTTGTTTATAAGAAATGTTTCTGAAGTATAAGGACAGAGAACTAAAGAGTAAAAGGAGAAAAAACAAATACCAGATAAATACTAACAAAAGAAATAGGTTGTACCTCTATTAATACCAGACAGTGAGACTTTAAGGCAATGAGCACAACTGGAAATAATAGAGGATCACAAAATACAATGAAGATTTCAATTCACCTGGAAGAAAAGATAATCCCCAATTTGTATGCACTTAACAATACAGCATCAAAATATATAAAGCAAAAAGTACTTAACCACAAGGAGAAACTGACAACTCCTCTATCACAGTCACAAATTTCTGATGTATCTCATTTCATAAATGATCTATCAAGCAATACAACTGAGATATATGAAATTGAATAGCACAGATCTAATAGACATATATACAAAATACTGCACCCAATAAGGGGAGACTAAACACTCTTTTCAAGCACAGATATTGAGCATCTAGAAAGCTGCTTCTTTAGGTCTATTTTTCAGGCTCTCACAGAGGATTTGGAACAATCATTTCAAATTTGACCATCTATAAGGTGACCAGATATCACACTGGTTACAAAATAACTTAATCTGTAAAATGTTGCCTTTAGAATGGTGTGCCTGATGTCACCAAGCCCTGCTTTCCTCACTCACACTCAGTTCCCTGGGCATCCCCTCAAAGCAAATAAGAAACAGCATAGAAGCTACAACAACCAAAATGACCACTGAGAATCTAGAGAAAAGATTTCTTTCCTCTAGAATTTTGGACGGATGAGGACTTGTAACTGTCTAGAATGTAAGTCCAGGGAGAACAATAACTTTTTATCACTCTCTGTATTATAGTAAATACATTTTTCATACAGGTGAACAAAAATGATACCCTGCCACCAGGTGAACTCTTGCCTTTCTTTGTGGTGCTGTAATAATTCTCAACTTCCTGTTTTATAGTCTATTTGGCAAGTGAGTAGCCTAATCATCTGGCATTCAGGTTCAGACACGATTTGCAAGAAGAAAGCACACAGCATCTGGGTCAGCCAGGGTAACTCTCTCTGAGATAAAGAGGTTCCTTGATGGAAATATCTGGGCTTGCTGATGGGGGTAATCCTTGTTGGGAAAAGGCAGAGGAAAGGGGCTGAAGAGAAGGAAAATGAACTCAATTCTATTTCCCTGGAATTTTTCTTCCAGCAAGGAGAATGAGATCCCACAGTAAACAAGTGACCTGGCCTCTGCTCTTAACAAACTGTCAGGAGCATCCGAGGAGAAAAGCAGAAGATGGACAGGCATCCTTTGCATTGATCAGTTGTTCTCTTTTATCCTTTCTGGCCTTGACTCTGTCATGCTGCTTGCTCCAATTCTCAGCCCTCGGGGAAGGCACAGTGAAGTTCCAGCTGAGTGTGTGGTGAGACACCAGGCATCAACGCCAGGTGATGAGGAGAGAAGGTATTTCCTTCTAAGGGGAAGAGCTGAGTCCCTGGGGAGTCAGGCTGGGGGTTGGATCACTGGCTGGAGTCAAAGGCCATGAAGAGGCAGGAATAAGCCATTATCAGGGCCAGAGGCTAGGCAAGCATTTAGGATGTCTGCAATTCCAGCTGGGGGCATCTCAAGATTCCCTCTGCAGCCCTGCTCCAGGTCTGGCCTTCTGTTTTTGTTTTTGTTTTTTTTTGTCTTTTTGCCTTTTCTTGAGTTGCTCCTGTGGCACATGGAGGTTCCCAGGCTAGGGATCTAATTGGAGCTGTAGCCACCGACCTACGCCAGAACCACAGCAACTCGGGATCTGAGCTGCGTCTGTGACCCACACCACAGCTCACAGCAATGCCGGATCCTTAACCCACTGAGCAAAGCCAGGGATGGAACCCGCAACCTCATGGTTCCTAGCCGGATTCATTAACAACTGTGCCACGACGGGAACTCCCAGGTCTGGCCTTCTGAACTTACATAGTCTTGGTCCAAATGGGAGAATCCTTGTCCCTGAAATGCCAGCTGTCCTTCCTGGACAGAGCTCCTTTGGGTGCCAGGCGAAGGGACCTCATGCATATTGGTTGAAGAGTCAGTCAACAACCCCAAGCTCCTGGAGCTTCCCCTTCTGCTACATTCTGCTCCGAGAGAGGGTCAGAGAGCTAGGGTTCTGACTAGGGTTCTGTCTGTTCAAGAGCTCACCTTCTTTTTTTAATTCATGTTGCGGTGGTGATCTGTGTGACCAGGGTGCCCGTGTGGAGCATAGGTGTCGTACCAAGTAGAACATGTCTGTGGCCCCTGGTCAGGGAACCAGGTGAAGCAGGTGACAGGTCCAGAGGATGAGAGCGGGGAAGAAGAATCTTCACGCCGCTCTCTAAAGCAGACAGGAGGCCAGGCTGTGTCCCCAGGACCAGAGGGAAGGTTCAAAGTGTCCAAAGCATCATGGCAGCCTGGGCAGCAGCACAGTGCGTGTCCTCGTAGAGACTGCCAACACTTTCCTTCCTCTTTTTCTTTTTTTTACTGGCTGCACCTGTGGCATATGGAGGTTCCCAGGCTAGGGGTTGAAGTGGAGCTACAGCCACCGGCCACAGCAACACAGGATCCGAGCCACATCTGTGACTCACACCACGGCTCACGGCAATGCAGGATTCTTAACCCACTAAGCGAGGCCAGGGATCAATCCACATCCTCATAGAGACAACGTCGAGTCCTTAACCCACTGAGCCACAATGGGAACTCCCAAGAACAGATTTTTTTCATTGAGTTCAGGGTTGTTATGTCCAAAAATATCCTGATTCAACGAACTACTCGATATTAGCAGTTTTCAAGAAGAGACCAGTGACCCTTGGGGGTCAAAACTATTTTATAATAACATAAAGACAGTACCGGCCTTTTTCAATCTCATTTTTTCAAGAGCGCGCAGTGGCGTTTTCCAGAGGATACAAACGTGTGATACCTCCCTTCTAATAAGCGAGACAAGTAAAAAGATTTGCAAAAATTCAAGCAATGCCACACTTCTCACAAAATTATATTGTTTGGGGAAAACATGGTTATTATTTTTATGTTAGAATGCAATGCATTTATTACTGTTACTTTATCAATGAAAGAAAAATCATTTTTAATTTTTCTCAGTTTTAATTTCCGAGGCGGTAGATATCCATAGATACAAGCCACATACACAAAACCTCTGGAATGCTCAATGGCTTTTAAGAACGTAAAGGGGTCCCAAGACGAACAACTTTGAGAACTGCTGCTCTATCTTTTCACCATAAATCTAAATCCTGGTCACAAGCCCTGAAACGCTCAGCAGTCGCTTTACAGCATCAGGTAATACTATGCTACACTTTTTGGTTATGTAAAGAAACAAACAACATAAATGACTTGGCAACCATTTTTCAACGTAATTTTCTTTCTGCCTCAGAAATGGCTCCATAATCGTCCAGCCAGACACTTCATACCTATGTTCTAAAGCAGGATTCCTGTGGAATTATTTATTCCAGGAAGCTGGTGGCTGGTCACATGGGAACTCTATATTCTCAACTCATCACCATCACATGCTGTAAAGGCTTTATTTTTATCTTCTTAGGAAGCAGAGAACCTTACTATATCGTGACATTTTGAAAAATACTGAGGACATTTATGAGCAATTCAGATAGACTCCTAATATTTTATCTCAATGATAGGGCTCTAGGATTTAAGGTAACTTGATAACTACTAAAAGAAAAACCACAAAATGTTGTGTTCCTTTCAGACGAGCCTTCTTGCCTCTTTTCATATTTTATTAGGCACAATAACTACCCTCAAATCAACTAGCCAGGAAAGATAAAAGGTATCCCAAGCGTCCTCTGAATTATTTATAACTTGCAAAGAAATCTGATGCTAAAGTCAGTAATAACCTAAGTCGACCAAATTCCCACTAAGTAGGCAGCCTCTGATGTTTCAAGTGCAGGATGCATCCCATTCTGACAACATTTCCACAAAGCACTTTCCCCATCACATCCATCTGGATGTGGTAGAAATGTTTTCATTCACTCATTTCAGGTGATTTCTCAATGCTGAGTTGTGTTCAGCTCAGATTAGAGAGTCTGACAAATTAAGATGTGCCTTTAACCAGGAATCTGGGGTTAATAGATGCAAACTATTACCTTTGGAATGGATAAGCAATGAGATCCTGCTGTCTAGCACTGGGGACTACATCTAGTCACTTATGATAGAGCATGATGGAGGATAATATAATCAAAAAGAATGTATATATGGATGTGTGACTGGGTAGAAAACTGACAGAACATTGTAAACCAGCTATGATGGGAAAAACAAAAATCATTTTAAAAAAAGTGACTTTAAGGTCCAAAGCTTGCCTTCAGGGAGGGTAGAGTCTATGAGAAGAGATGTACAGCACTGACCCCAATACAAAGTGGAAGCTAGGGAGCTCTGTATGGATTAGATGCTTAATAGGAGCTGTTAGAGAACACAAATGGAAGGGACTCACATGAGGATGGTCAAAATGGCAAAGATATAAAATATTTGCACCAAAAGCCTTTCTTTACCATCAGATGAAATGGTCCAGCTATATTTCACTATACAACCCTTTAGCAGCCACAATTGCCCATTCCTGTGTTTAGACTTGAAAGAGAGACAGAAAAGCTATTTAAAGTCCTTTGCATCATTCTGACCCATTAGAAAGTCTTCCTCATCAGAAGCTGGTGATGGGCTTCACATCGCTTGAGGACGTTGAAAAAAAAAGCAAACAACTAGCTGAAGCAGGGGGATGGGCTTGTGGGTGGGGTAGCAGCTCTGATGTGAGACTCTACCTGCCAGAGTCTCTCCCTCTAAGACACGATCAGTAACCCAGGAAGCAGTTGGTAGGTAACCACATGGGGATCTCATTAAATCAACCAACCAATGCAACAACCCACCAACTCATCAACCAACCCACCCACCAACCAATCCACCCACTAACCAACCCACCCGTCAACCAACCCACCCACCTAACTAACCAACCAACCCACCAATCAACCAACTAACCCACCAACCAACTCATTAGCCAACCAATCCACCAACCAACCAACCCACTAACCAACCAATCCACCAACCCACCCACCCAACCATCAACCAACCAACCAACCCACCAACCAACCAACCCACCAACCAGCTGTGGTTCCCTCCTGCATAAGCAAGATGAGTGTGGCTGACCAGCAGAGTCGCATTACCTGTGTTCTTTGCACTAAGTGTCTACTAGCTGCAAACCAGTCCCTTCTGCTCTCTGTCTTTGTGGGGGGGTGTGATGTTTCACAGCTGGCCTTCAGAGGCCTCAGAACAACCAGACCATTATTACATTGCTCCTTGTGAGCTGTGGTCCCTGATGGAAAAGGAAGTACACCCCCTTCCTCACTGGAGAGGGTGTCACCTCGCAACGAGACTGGCTCACTCCTTCGTGACCTGGCTGCATCATTACAGGAACAACTCCACAAGCAGCTGATACCAGTGCTGCTAAAAGTCCCATAAGGAGAGTCAAGTGGGCCCCAGAGGGCTTCCTATTCTTGGAAGGTGAGGGCACAAATGGGATCCATCCGTAGGTGGTGAGGCTCTCATCCATGATAAACACTGTCTGCATCCTTTTCCACAGATGGTCCAGCCAGACTGACAACGTGTAGAAACCAGGTCCTGCACGCAGTTCAGGCATGATGAGCAGGAGCACAGACTGTGCTGACCTGCTATAGACTGTGCTGACCTGCTATGGACTGAGCAAAACCTGAAAATTCACCTCCCTTCTGCTCTCCCAAGGGTTCCTCCACCACTGAGGAAGCATCGGGATGGTGACTGTTAGCTGGGGCTGCAGCACCAGGACCCCCTCCAGCACCATGCGTTCCACAGGGACAGCTGGGCCACCACGGCACCAGGCCTGGCATGGAGCAACCTTCCACCCAGCCTCCCAGGTGACAGTCAATGCCAGTCCTTGATTTAAAATGAAATTTAGGAGTTCCCGTCATGGCTCAGTGGTTAACAAATCCAACTAGGAACCATGAGGTTGAGGGTTCAATCCCTAGCCTCGCTCGGTAGGTTAAGGATATGGTGTTGCTGTGAGCTGTGGTGAAGGTTGCAGACACGGCTCGAATCTGGCATGGCTGTGGCTGTGGTGTAGGTCAGCAGCTGTAGCTCTGATTGGACCCCAGCCTGGGAACCTCCAAATGCCGCGGGAGCAGCCCTGGAAAAGGCAAAAAGACAAAAATAAAATAAAATAAAATAAAATGAATTTAACTTAAGAGGCACTGAAAGTCTTCAACTTCACTTTTCAGACCAAGGCAGAAGTCAAAAGCAGCCCTGGGAACATCAGGAAAACCAACTGCTTCTCATTTAGAGGCAAAAATAACTCTGTAAACACGAGCAAAAAAGCCCAAACAAATAACATCCACATCTACTGGGATGACTGAACTCAGGGCATGAAAGCTGATCCCCATCTCACAGTCTGAGGCAAGTCTTGGGTGACAAAGCCGCTGTGTGTTTGTGAACTAAGCATCTTCGGGGCAGCAGTGCTGACACTGGCCTGCCTTAGTTGGCATACGTCCTGCTTCCAGTATTTTCCCTTCACTGTCGGATGGGTTTGAGAGAGCCATGATTATAGCCTCCGTATTAGCGATTCTTTATCTTTGTGTTCAGCCATCTCATGTCAATCTTAATTCTGAGATAATGTATTTTTTGACAGCAATCTCTCTCTCTCTGTTTTACTCATTTTTGGCTGCCCCATGACATATGGAGCTCCTTAGCCAGGGATCATACCTGAGCCAGTCTCAACCCAAGCCATAGCTGCAGCAGCACCAGATCCTTAACCCACGATGCCAGGCTGGGGATTGAACCCACGTCCCAGCCTGTTGCGCCACATCAGGAGCTCTTGAGAGCAGTCATTTTAAGTGCTGCATATATACACGTATATGTATACTACGTATACACACACATTGTCTATTTTTTCCTGAACACATGCACAGTTCAGCACAGAACCCTTAACATACAAAATGTGACAATTACTGTTGACGTCTTCCCCAAACCATTGGGGTCGGGGAGTCAGGAACAGAGCAGGGGAGGAAATCTGTTTACACTCGTCCTTCTTGATAAATGGATCAAAGGCCAGTTCACAAAACTAGCCCCCAGGCTTTGAACTATGTTATGAAAATGCCACGTGCTTGCCAAGAGCTGCAAAAAGAAGACAGATTGCAGGTATGAGGGACAAGCTATTCCAGCTGGGAAGCCCTGAGTCAAAGCCTGTCCATAAGACCCTCCAATGTGCGGCCAAACCTCCTCAGTCTTGGACCCGTGGCTCCAGTCTGGGCCTCTCCTCTGGGTTCCAGGCTCCTGTGTCCACCTGCCCCTCCCCTCGCTGCCTGCTGCCCAGAGCTCTCGGGGTTCACAGACCCAAACAAGAGCCTGTGATCTTCTCTGCCTGAGGCGGTTTCTCTTCACCCCTTGTCTTTCTTATTCCAGGAAAGGACCCTCCATTCTCCCCATCACTCCCCAATCCCACCATCACCTATCAGTCCTAGCTTCACCACCTCCCTAGAATCTGTCTGCATTTCTCATCTGCACTGTCACCATCTCGCCCAAGCTACCAGACTAAGGGACAGCCAAGAGTTTCCCAGTGGCCTCCCCAAACCAGCTCTTGGTGGTACCTTCATGGCACCCCTCAAAGGCAGCCACGGCGAGATTGCAAAGTGCCTGTCAGGTCAGCCCCTCTCCAGCTCAGAGCCCTTCAGGGCCCTGCTCTCCATAAGAGAAAGCAGGCTGATTGCAGGGCCAGAGCTGGCAAAGGCCAGGCTGGGCCTAGAATGTCTAACTGTGCCAGAAAGGAAGACGTACTCAAAGCTGATGGAGCCACATCAAACACCAGCTCGAAAGGGACCAAATCTTCCAAAACACTTAGGCCACAAAAAACAAGGGAGGACTTAGGAACCATTCTGATGGAAGAGAGAAGAAATGTAGGATGATGGGACCCTAGATTGGACACCATCAGGGGCGTGAATGAGTCAGTCCGCAAATTTCAAGGGGGTCTGAGGATCAGCAGGCAATACAGTATCAATATGAACTGCCTTATTCGTTCTTTCCTCTCCCTCTCTTCCTTTTTTTTTTTTTTTTTTTGCTTTTTAGGGCTGCACCTGAGGCATATGGAAGTTCCCAGTCTAGGGGTTGAATCAGAGCTTCAGATGCCAGCCCACACCACAGCCATAGCAACGTGGGATCCAAGCCTCGCCTGCGACCTACACCACAGCCATGGCAACTTGGGAGCCTTAATCCACTGAGCAAGGCCAGGGATTGAACCTGAATCCTCATGGATATTAGTCAGGTTCGTAACCCACTGAGCCATAGCAGGGACTCCCAGGAACCGCCCTATTTTGATGACTGTACAATGGACACATAGGAACATGTCCTTCAGCCTCACATGAGCAAATTCAAATGGTTTAGTAAAAAATAGTCATGTATGGGAGTTCCCATCGTGGCTTAGCAGTAACAAACCCAACTAGGATCCATGAGGTTGCGGGTTCCATCCCTAGCCTTGCTCAGTGGGTTAAGGATCCGGCATTGCCGTGAGCTGTGGTGTAGGTTGCAGATGCAGTTCAGATCTGGCATTGCTGTGGCTGTGGTATAAGCCAGCAGCTTCAATTTGACCCCAAGCCTAGGAACTTCCATATGCTGTGAGTGTGGCCCTAAAAAGCAAAAAAAAAAAAAAAAAAAAAAAAAGTCATACGCATATATACATAGAGAGCATGATAAGGCAAGCGTGATGAAACTTGAGCAGGAATTCTCAGTGAAGGGTAGGAGGAAGGGAACACGACTGTTCTTGCAACTTCTGTCTCCGTTTCAAATGGTTCAGAGTAAAAGGTTAAAACGAACCAACAAACCGACCTTCACTGTTTCCCCATTACACTTAGGACAAAACACTAAAGCAGCAACATCAAGCCTCTGGGAATCTGGCCTCTTCACAACCCTAATCATTCCGTGAATCACATCTCAGTCTCCCTCATCTCCAGGCCCTTGGAGATGCTAGGCTTCCTGCTTGAAAATGCCCCCCTCTGTGCATCACTGCCCCACTCATCTCAGTTTATTTATTTATTTTTTTGCCACATTTACCACAGACAACATTTCCCAGGCCAGGGATGGAACCCAAGCCACACCAGTGACCTGAGCTACAGCAGTGACAATGCCAGGTCCTTAACCCACAGGGCCACCAGGGAACTCTTCGGATCTCAGTTTCAATGTCACTTTCTCAGAAAGGCCGTCCCTGTCCTTAGACTGGATCAAATTCTCCATTACGACGCGATCTCCTACATAGATTTAGGTGATCCTCCACCCATCCCCCTCCTCACCCCCGACACACACACATACACACACACGCACACACACACACACACACACACACACGCATCAATAAGTTCTGGGTTCTGCTGGTTTTCCTCACCTTCGGTACCCAGGGTCCATGCACAGTTTCTGGAGAAGAGGAGATGCTCAAAAACAAACGAGTGGATTTTGTTATTTTACCCCAACACCACCTTATTTTCTTGAGACCTGGGTCTTGCCAACCTTACTTAGTTTTACCAAACAAGTTACTGCACAGGAAAACCAGCCCGCGGAGGTGACAGAGCTGCTCTATTTAAATCCAAATAAACAGTTCTGAAGGCATACACGGACACATAAAATGATGACCCTTAATGACTTAAAACAACTAATGTCGGTAATTAGGACTCTTTTCATAGTACAGAGAAGGTGATTTAAAAAAAGTTGAGTAAGGACTAATTAATTTCACATAATAGTCACCCTGGGATCTACTGTGAGAGCTGATGTTAATGATGTATTTTTCTGTAATTAACTCTCACGTGCCATCTGGGGGACTCCTACCACCTCCTTCGGAGTTGCTCCTTGATCCAGGCGCCTATGTCTTCCATCCCACCTACACCCGTCAGGCCAGCCCTCCCTGTAGACAAAGGAAGACAGAGAGAACTGGCAATAGATGTGCACACAGCAAAACTTCAGTGTGACAATGCTTTCTCTGCTCAGAGAGGAGGTTAGGTAATTCATACAGGCAAGAGTGTGTTTTGGAAAGGGTGGGTGTTTCTCTGCATTTTGACAAAGTATAAAGTGGAGGACAAAGGGAGAAAAGACGGTATAAACAGAAGTGCAAGAGATTCAAGTTCAAGTCTAACCACTGATCACCACTTGGTAACCAGGAAAAATCATATTCTTTCTTGAGATCTCACTTTCTCTAGGTCACAGGATTTTTTGTTTGGGAAGTGGTTTTGTTTTGTTTGGTTTGGTCATGTCCATGGCATGTGAAAGTTCCTGGGCTAGGGATCAAACCTGTACCCCAGCAGTGACAATGCTGGATCCTCAACCCACTGAGCCACTAGGTAACTCCCTAGGTCTTTTTTTTGTTTTGTTTTGTTTTTATAGCCTCACCTGCAGCAAATGGAGGTTCCCAGGCTGGGGTTGGATCAGAGCTGCAGCTGCCGGCCTAAGCCACAGCCACCGGCCTAAGCCACAGCCACAGCCATGCCCGATCTGAGCTACATCTGTGACCTACACCACCCCTCACGGCAACACCTGATCCTTAACCCACTGAGTGAGGCCCGGGATCTGACTCACATGGTCACAGAGACAATGTCAGGTTCTTAACCTGCTGAGCCACAACGGGAACTCCTAGCTCACAGTTTTAAAATGCAGACAGCACAATCAGCCCTGGAAGGCAGAGGCTGAGTCAGATGACCTGTGGCTCTTATGGTGACAAGTACCCCAAGTATTTAATCCACGTCCTCTGGACCATCCTGCAAATATCAGTTAACACCGAGCAAATCACAAGTTCTTAAAAACTACATCATTTCCTCTTCCATGGTCAGCTTTTTCCTGTAGATTCCTAAAGGACCAACTTTCCAACTCACGTGGAACAGATAATGGCCAAATACAGTGTTAGGACAACAGGCTGGTTCTCCAACGCAGGGAGGGAGGCAGCCTGAGATCTCAGAGAAAGACGTGTTTGAGGGAACAGAATACGCACGAGCACTTGTTTCAGGGGGAACCAGGAGAGCTGACCTGCAGGGTGGAGCCTGGAGCAGACACCTGCACACAGGGCCACACACAGGAGCACGTGCTCTTCCCCACTACCCACGGAGACATGGCCCAGCTTCCACTCCTGGAGGAAGGGGCCCTTCAATGTTAAAGCCCACACCAAAGCCTAGTGCCCCTGCCTGACCCAGCAGGCTGCAAGTCCCTGTGGCAGCCTGCTGGGTCTGGCCCTCCTTGATGAGCGGGGACCCAGGAAACCCAGCAGTCCCATCAGAGGGCAGCCATCCCACGAGTTACAGTCCACCAGGCTGCCTCTCCCATGAGCCACTTCCTCGAGAATAGGAAGCTGAGCATGACGTGTCTGTGTCTCCATCACTTGGCGCACAGTCAGGCTTAGCAAATGTCTCCAGCGAGTGACAGCACAGGATCATCTCAGGGAATGACTGTATCTTAGGCTTGTGTTCCGAGATTCTGCTCTTTCCATCCCAGGCCACCCGAATTTCAGCAGTGTGTACCCCACTTCTCACCAGCACCTGCCCTGTCCACTTTCCCAGGCGTCTTACTACCTGCTCTGAAATTTTTAAATGACTCCTAACTAAACCAAAAAGGTCAGGGTGTTGGGAGTTCCCATTGTGGCTCGGTGGTTAATGAATCTGATTAGGAACCATGAGGTTGTGGGTTAGATCCCTGGCCTTGCTCAGTGGGTTAAGGATCTGGCATTGCCGTGAGCTGTGGTGTAGGTCGCAGATGCAACTCGGATCCGGTGCTGCTGTGGCTGTGGCGTAGGCTGGCGCCTACAGCTCCGATTCAACCCCTAGCCTGGGAACCTCCATATGCCGCAGGAGTGGCCCTAGGAAAGACAAAAAAAAAAAAAAAAAAAAAGGTCAGGGTGCAGTCGTCCAACTGCCATGCAGCATGGCCCCAAACCCCTCTCCCCAACTGCTCAGAAGCTTCTTTTTGATTCAAATTATGATTCTGAACACCCCTCCTTGCACAAATACACCCGCTCTTTCTCTGCTACTTCCAATTTCCTAGTAGTCGAGCCGATGTGTGCAATGAGTTGTGCACAGAGCAGGCCAAATGGGCTTAAGTCTGCTGAACACTATTTGCATTATTTTTTCTTTAAAAACATCACTTTTTTTGGAGTTCCCTTGTGGTTTAGTGGTTAAGGATCTAGTGCTGTCACTGTTGTGGCTTGGGTTTGATCCCTGGGCCATAACTTCTGCATGCTGTGGCTGTGCCCCCCCCCCAAAAAAAGTCAGATTTCTAAACATTGATTTCAGTCTTAAAGGGGAAGAAAGAGGAAATATTTTCTTTCCTTTTTTTCATCACCCCAAGTCTTCATGCAGTTAATCTCATTAAGATCTAAATGGAATATCTTTAAGAGTTCCCACTGTGGCACACTAGGTGAAGAACCTGATTGCGGTGACTCAGTTGGCTGCAGAGGCATAGGTTTTATCTCCAGCCCAGCACAGTGCGTTAAAGGATCCAGCATTGCCACAGCTGTGGCTCAGATTCAATCCCTGGCCAGGGAGCTTTCATATGCCATGAGTGCAGCCATAAACATCTAAAAAAATAAAATAAAATAAAATAAAATAAAATAAAATAAAATAAAATAAAATAAAATAAAATAAAAGGATGTATTTAAATGCTCATCACAGGATGCCCTTTCCACCAGCAGGGGTGCCCTCGGAGTGGAGGCCCCAGTCTCCTGGGAGAGGCAGGAAGAGCCCACAGCACTGGGAGCTTTTGCTCAGAAAGTGGGCAGTGGCTTAATGAGACAGTTCTCATCACCTGAGCAAATTAACCACGTGTTTCATTCAGGAGACGAAAGACAAGTAATTAGCAAGCAACATAGATGTCACTTCAGAGAAATCCTAAGTTAGAGTCTTGCTGATTTGTACCGGGTCTTTGCATATCATAGGGAGAATTACCTGAAAGCTACTGCCTCCCCTAGAGAAAACATTCCTAAGAGCCCAGAGAGATCTGGATCCAATTATCCAATTTTTCTTTCCTTTTTTTTTTGCTTTGTCTTTGGATGTGTTTCTCTCAATATGTCGATTTCAGGAAAGCTCCTTAATTTCACTTGATTAAGCATGGATCATAGTTCTAATCCATCTAATCAAAATGTATTATTACAGGAAGACATAATAACTAAAACATGTTTGGAGAGGGAAGGGTGATTCAGAACAGGGGTTTTCAGAGAAGACCTATAGCAGGAGGTCAGCCTGGACCCCTGCCCCATCTTCACCTTCCCCATTCAAGCCATTCTGAGACCCTCCATACAAAGTACTGTACTTTTTCTGTAAGCATTTTGGGGCAAAATCAGCTTAGAGCCAATGATTCACCAGATGTGAAGGAAAGCCGAGGTGATGCAGGCATTAGCCAGACCCACAAGTTCGGGGAATGGCCTGGTTGGCTCTCTGCTCCATTCTCAGCACTGGGTGCCTGGCACACACCAGGGGTGTAACTGCCTGTGAATAAAGAAAGGGACAGACGGGTGGAAGGATGGATGGAGGGAGAAGGCAAGAATGAGACCTACAGGGGCAGAGAGCTCCCACTGTGATTCACCTCTGAAACATTTTCTCACATCTGGATTGCAGATGAAATGCACGATGACTCAACGAAAGAGGTAAAAAGAAATCCGTAAGAGTGAAAACAAAGCCACTCGAAATGCCAGTGGTTTTAACGGGGGCGCAAGCCTTCACTGATGGGATCCAAGGATGCGATTCCATACATAAGTTGTGACATCTGCCAATCACTGTCTGCCCCAAATCGGATGTGGTTCCAGCCTCTCCCACAGTCTGGGTTTTGGTGAGACAGACTAAACAATTTGGGAGACTTCTGTCTACAAATCATGAAGGGCAAACAATGATTTACCCGCTCAAATCCCTGAACATGCAAACCGGGAGCACACCCTGAAGTCTCAGGTGATAATTTCAAGGAAAATAAAAGGACACGACCCAGTGGGTAGTGAACCTAAGGATTAACAGCTATTGTGTTACATGAATGCCCCCAAGACAGAAATATGAACTCAGTCTGGAACACTGCTCTCAATATAATGTGAGCCACCCACATAATTTAAAATGTCCAGTGGCTGCATTAAAAAAGTAAAATGAATACAACAAACTAGTGAATAGAACGAAAGAAGCAGACTCACAGATAGAACAAACTGGTGGTTACCAGTGGGGAGGCAGAAGGGGGAGGCGCAATATAGGGGGAGGGGATTAAGAGGTACCAACTATTAGGTATAAGATAAGCCGCAAGGCTATATTGTACAACACCAGGAATATAGGCAATATTTCATAATAACTCTAAATAGAGGATCACCTTTAAAAACTGGGAATCACTATATTGTACACCTGTAACATATATAACATTGTACAGCAACTATGCTTCAATTTTTTAAAAAAGCAAAATGATGGAGGTAATTGTGGTAACAGACTTCCCGTTTCATCCAATGGATACAGAATATTATCATTTCAACATGTAACAAATATTACAAAGCTATCCACAGGATAATTTGCATTCTTTTTTCCTATTAAATCTTTGGCATCCAGGATGTATTTTACAGTCACAGCACATTTTACAGTCTGGACTCAACGTATTCCGGAGGCTCAACAGCCACATGTGGCCAATGGCCATGCACTGTCAGCACAGGTCCCGCAGGACAGAGGGATAGAAGTGCCTACAAAGAGCAGCACCCAAGGAGGCCGGTCTGGAGCCTTTTATGGGGCTTCCTTTCAGTTCCTGCCATATGTTTTTTGAATTTTATTTTATTAGTAAAGTATAGTTGATTTACAATATTGTGTTAGTTTCAGGGGTACAGCACAGTGATTCAGTGATATATATATATATGTGTGTGTGTGTGTATGTATGTAAATGCATATTCTTTTTCAGATTATTTTCCCTTTTCCCTTATAGGTTATGATGAAACATTGAGTATAATTCCCTGTGCTATATATTCGGACCTTGTTGGTTATCTATTTTACATACAGATACATAGTCATGTGTATCTGTTAATCCCCAACTCCTAATTTATCCCTCCCTCTAGCCCTCTTTCCCCTTAGGTAACCATAAATGTGTTTTCTATGCCTGGGAGTCTCCATTTTGAAAATAAGTTCATTTCCGTCATTGTTTTATTTATTTATTTTTGTCTTTTTGCCATTTCCAGGGCCACTCCCGCAGCATATGGAGGTTCCCAGGCTAGGGAGCTGTTGCTTCCAGCCTACGCCAGAGCCACAGCAACACAGAATCCGAACCAAGTCTGCAACCTACACCACAGTTCACGGCAAAGCTGGATCCTTAACCCACTGAGCAAGGCCAGGGATCAAACCCACAACCTCAAATCCTAGTCGGATTTGTTAATCATTGAGCCCCGACGGGAACTCCCTGTCATTGTTTTAGATTCCACATAAAAGTGATCTCATGATATTTGTCTTTCTCTGTCTGACTTACCTCACTTAGTATGATCATCTCTAGATCCATCCATGTTGCTACAAATGGCATTAGTTAGTTCTTTTTAATGGTTGAGTAATACTCCACCACATTACATACTATGTCTTCTTTATCCAGTCCTCTGTTGACCCTGCCATGTGGTTTTGATGGGGTGTAATGCATCATACCCGTCACCTGACTCCCAGGGTAAGCCCATGAGCCTGGCCTCCCTTCATAATTCAGGCCACTGCAGTGGTCCATGAGGAGGCACGTGACCAAGGATGGCCAATCAGAATCCTTGTCTGGGACTGTTCTACAGAAGCCAGAGAAAATGCTTTCTCTTTCCCCTGGGGCTGCTGGATTGACTGGGTGGGGGGGTGCTGCCCCATCACAAAACAGCCTGTCTCAGAATGGGGCCATAAAAGCAAGCTGTGAGCTCCCGGTTTGGGCCTCTCTTCTGTGGATTCCGAATCTACCCCCACAACGTCCCAGCCCCCACAACGTCCCAGCGTCTGTTCTCATCTGCTTGGGCTAATTTGGGTTGTGTTTCAGCCACTTTCAACAGAGTCATGATTCAGGCCAAACTGTGACCCAGCTCATTGCCACATTCTCCCACTGCGTGCCTAGGGCTGTCTTTGAGATAGCACGCAGGCTGAAGAGGCAGGACTTTTATCTTTTTTTTTTTTAAGGGCTGCACCTGCAGTGTATGGAAATTCCCAGGCTAGGGGTCGAATCGGAGCTACAGCTGCCAGCCTACACCAAGCCACAGCAATGCAGGATCCAAGCTGCATCTGCGACCTACACCACTGCTCATGGCAACGCCAGATCCTTAACCCACTGAGCGAAGCCAGGGAGCGAACCTGCATCCTCATGGATCCTAGTCGGGTTCGTGAACCGCTGAGCCAAGAGGGGACCTCTGGGACTTTCATCTTTTAAACTCATCAGTGCTTCAGAGCCCTTGTTCCCTCCCAGGGTCACCACCTGGTTTGGGGTCTTTGCCCTGACACCTCCGTGGGCAGACAGACACGTGTCAGAAAGCCGAGCGGCCCACTGTGCCACAGAAGCCTGTGCTCCCCTTCACTGTCCTCCATGCACCTGTCACCTTCACGCATCCTGCCTCGAAAAGCAGAATGGTACCACGAGGTTGCCTTTCCCCCACAGGATCTCCCTGGCCTCCTTGTGAAATGTATGAAAAGCCTATTCTGAATCAATGACCTTTTAGAATCAACCAAGCACAAAAGGAGACTGTTCAGGCTCGAGGTTATAAACACGCAGATGATAATCACAGGTATTCCCAGCATGACAGCAAATACGGTCCCCAGGAAGTAGCCACTCAGAGCCCCCTATGAGCAGCCCCTTGAGGGCTTGTGGGAATGAGGCCCAACCCAGCCTTGACTTCATTATAGATTGTGATGGATTAAGAGAGTCCTAATAAGTGTAAATTTAAGTTTATATATGATGCAATTTTTTTGGCCATGCCCATGGCATGCAAAAGTCCTGGGGCCAGGGACCAAACCCGTGTCATAGCAATGACCTGGGCCACAGCAGTGGCAATGCCAGATCCTTAACCCACTGAGCCACCAGGGAACTCCTACAATATGATTTTTGAAGATCTGGATGGATGACTCATCACCAAGCTAAGTACTTATCAACCATCCTTATCTGGTCTTGCTCTTTCCCAAGCAAGTTTCAGAAAAAGCTGGGGGCCTTTTCATCAGGTGCTAGATCACTATTCCCACGACAAAGGTCCACTCACGGTGGCATCACCACCATCTTGGAAAATCTGAACCGGCCCCTTGAAGTCCATGGGGAAGCAGAAGGGGCCTCTTCTCTCCACTCTGCAAGACAGAAGGAGTTTACAAGATCGGTGATTAAAATTCATGGCTCAAATTACTCTTGCTCCTCTCAGGAAGTTCGGCGTGCTAATTAATGCTTCAGGGCATGTAATGTTTTAAGTGATAAGGAAAAATAACGAATGAAATTCCTATCGAGCCATTTCTGTTTTTCCCACCACTGAACTCCCCTGCCGGGGAACCAGAGCAAACTCATCGGTGCCGAGGCTTCTGAACAGACTACAGAGGTTCATTCTTTCGGTTTTGCTCCTCCTTCCAAGGTGGACGGTGGGGCTGACATGGGCTGGGAGCGGCCTTCCCATCTCTGTATGGCCTCTGCAATGTGGGTGCATTGATGTCCTCCCTACTTTGTCCCAGCCCAGGTCCCCTGCCACCTTCCTGTAGTGAGAGGACAAGATTTCTGGGTCTGAAGATGCAAACATTGGTCCGATTGGTTCTGTTCTTACACTAGCGGCTGAAAACCCACAGGGAAGAGTCTTGCCTCCAAATAGACAGGGCATCCTTTCTTGGGGGTTCCTCAAACTCCTTGCTGAGGAACCCAAAGCAAGTTAACTATCCTGCTTAAGCCCCACTTTCTCATCTGCAAAGTGGGAGCACAACCATCCCTCCCCAGTCCAGCTGCCACAAGGACCACCTAAGATAAGGCAGGACCTCCCTGAGCTGTCACAGGCAGCAGGTCATTGCTCCTTTACCCTTCCTTCACTGGAGGTCATTTTCAAGGTCATTTCCTCCTCCTCCCATATAAATAAGAACACTCATTTAATAAACGCTGAGGGGAGTTCCCTTGGTGGCTCAGTGGAAATGAACCCGACTAGAATCCATGAGGATGCAGGTTCGATCCCTGGCCTCGCTCAGTGAGTTAAGGATCCAGGATTGCTGTGAGCTGTGGTGTAGGTTGCAGACACGGCTTGGATCCCGCGTTGCTGTGGCTGTGGAGTAAGCCGGCGGCTATAGCTCCCATTTGACCCCTCCTAGCCTGGGAACTTCCAAATGCTGTGGGTGCGGCCCTAAAAAGACAAAAACACAAACACAAACAAAAAAACCCAGAGGACCCACTGAGGGAGAGAAATAAAAAGTTAACCCTTCCAGGGGCTCCTGAACCACACTAATCACATTAACATTATTGCTTTCTTTTTTTAGAGCCACGCCTGCGGCACATGGAAGTTCCCAGGCTAGGGGTCAAATTGTAGCTGCATCTGCCAGCCTAAACGCCACCGCCATGGCAATGCCAGATCCGAGGTGCATCTGTGACCTATGCCACAGCTGCAGCAACATGGGATCCAAGCCACGTCTGGGACCTATGCTTGTGACAACACTGGATCCTTAACCCACTGAGTGAGGCCAGGGATCAAACCCACATTGCCATGGATAAGTAGTCAGGTTCTTAACCCGCTGAGCCACCATGGGAACTCGGCCCCTGTTAACATGTTACGTTTCCTTTCATAAGTGTGGGTGCATTTGATGGAGTGGAGATCATGCCATGACTATAACTGTGTCCTTTCCTCAGGTAACAGTGTAGGCATTGTCTCTTGTTACTCTGTCATCCCCAGAAATAATACTGGTAACAGGTGCATTTGGTAACAGATGTATACATGGTAACAGCACGCTTTCCAAGCATCTCAGTTTCCAGTTCTTGCCAACATAAGAGCTTGGTAGTGGGCACAGTCTTCTCGTCAGGTGGGCTTGTTCCCTTAGGTGAGGGTCCAGAAGGGTTACAGGGCTGGGGAGGGTGGGGATGCCAGAGGCTCTTCACTCCTCTTTCAGGTGGCTTTCTTCGTATTCAGTGCCATAAAGGACACCATGGAATATTCCTAGGAATTACCTTTTAGTACTTTCTTGATAAGTTGATTGATGAAAAGGATTTTTTTTTTTTTGTCTTTTTAGGGTCACACCCGTGGCATATGGAGGTTCCCAGGCTAGGGGTCTAATCAGAGCTACAGCTGCCAGCATACACCACAGCCACAGCAATGCCAGATCCTTAACCCACTGAGGGAGGCCAGGGATCGAACCTGCATCCTCATGGATACTAGCCAGATTCGTTTCTGCTGAGCCACGATGGAAACTCCCTCATGGTTACTAGTTGGATTTGTTTCCACTGTGCCACAGTGGGAACTCACTTGATAAAAAGGATCTTATCATTTTTATTTGCACTTCCTCAAATCTCAAGAGACCAACCATTTTCCCATTAGCCCTATGTCTTTCCTCTTTCATGCCTCTTTTTGTATAGCACAGTGGACCCCTTAGTGCACTGGAAATTTGTGGAAGCGTTTGGCAGACAATGCAAATCTACCTTTTTTGGCCTCGCTCACAGCTTGTGGAAGTTCCTGGGCCAGGGACGGAACCCATGGCACAGCAGCAACCCAAGCCACTGCGGTGACAACACTGGATCCTTAACCAGATGTGCCACCAGGGAACTCCAGAATCTACATTTTTTATTAGTGCTGATGCAGGTGTTTCTTGGGCCAGAACTGGAAAAACTCTGGAATAGAGAGTCAGTTTTAAAATCTGTCTCTTGGGTTTTCCTGATACTGAAGGTTTCACTCTTCTCTGCAAATATCTTCATAGGTTACCCATCTTTACATTTTGATTACTTTTTTATGAAGCACAAGGGTATAAGTCCTATCTGCCAATATATTCTTCTGGGATTTCTTTTGGTTCCTCTAGTTCTAGAAATTCTTCACTCTCAGAGTTTTGCAGATGTTCTTTTTTTCTATTTTCTCCTGCTTTTCAAAAAAGTTTCCCCATTTATTTGGAAGTTAAGGCAGCTATTTAGGGTAAAGAGAGGAAGAAAATTTCAGATTTGGTTTTCAAGAGGTCTAACCACGTTCCCTGATCCTCACAGAATAATCCTTTCCTCTCCCTCAATGTCTCTTGATGCCTCACTTGGCCTCCATCCAATTCCTAGCGACAGTGGGGCCACTGAGGGGGGCACTACCTTGCCCTGTGTATTCTCCTTCTTGCCTACCTCTCTCCAGATTTTCAAAACCTCTTTGTCCCAAACTTTAGCCCTGAGAAAACCTCTGGGACCTGAAGCCTTCTGCAACCTTGCTTTAGAGCAAAGTAAAGAATTCCAGTTTTCATTTCTTCCTTCCGATGATTAGGAAACACCTTATTATACATAATCATGCTTTTGAAAGATATTAGGTTCTATTAGATATTACAAAGTCATGTTTATCACTTTAAAAGACTCTTGCGATTTGAATTAGTATTGAGGCAGAGATTTTAAACCTGCAGAGACCCTAGGGACCATCTATCTGTAGTTCAGTCCCTTTGAGGAAACTGATGCCCAGAGACATAAAACCACCTGCTCAAATTTCTGTAGCCAATGAGAGACGGGGCTGGAGGTCACAGCTGGTCTCTGCTTACAATTGTGTTCCCCTCCTGACTTGCTTCCATCATCCTCTCCTTTCCAGGACTTGTTCGTGGTTGTAGTCAAGCAAGGAGGTGACGGTTTATTTAAAGACACTATTTATGGTCTCTTAATTACTTTTATTCACACTCTCAACCACACAAAACCAAAACACCCAGCTACCATCTAAATCAGAGAAAGGAAAGCTGATTTTCAGCTGACATACCACATTGGCTTGGAAGAAATGCTTTTAGAAATGCTTTTAGCAGAATCTATCTAGAAGAAATGCTTCTAGAAGAATCCATCTAGAGGAAATGCTTGTAGAAGAATCCATCCAGAAGAAATGCTTCTAGAATAATCCATCTAAGGAAATGCTTATAGAAGAATCCATCTAGAGGAAATGCATTTGAAAGAATCCATATAGAAGAAGGGTATCATGTAACAGCAGTTGGGGAAGGAAACTGACTCCTCTCCCCAGTAAGTATCTAAACTCTGGCTGCACCTAGATTCAAATTATTGGGAAACCCATATTCCCAACTATGGGAAAAGTTGTCAGGTGACCTGCCACTGCCGGCCCTGTGTGCTGACTGTCTGCAGAGAACAAGTGTCAAAGTGATCCGGACAAACAATAAGATTTTACCCAATCAGAACTGTTTTTACCAGTATCCAGTCTAAAGCAAAATAGAGAAAGCTTTGTTGGGCATATGGGCACATTTCTTGACTATATGAATGTTACGCCAAAATAACTTCCAGCTCCAGATCTTTGTCTGCACAGAACACAGGGAACTGTCCCCTTAGGCATCTCCAGCTCTCCAGTCTTTGATTACACAATTAACTCTCTCAAACACCCACATACTTAAGCAAAAGCCCACTTCTTCACCCCAGAATGGCAAGTGCATTCCTATCATTCAACAGGTCACTTTTGAGAAAGAGCGTAGGTTCTAGGTGTGAAAGTGACCACATCAAGGTGACCTGGCTTTGCTCTTTGCCACACTGTGCCAGGGATTTGAAGCTCTGTAAATTCTCTTTCCACTGTCTGGTGAATTCCCTTAGAGCCCAGAATGGCAACTCCATCTCTGATTCAGATCCTGCTCTCTCTCTGTTATAATAAGAACTTTTTGTGTCATTACCCTCCCAAGTAGGATGCAGGTATTTCTTCCAGAACATGATCTGTGTGATCCTGAAACATTGTACCCTAAGAAAAACCAGGGCTTATGGAAACTGGCATTGGGGCAGACCACGGAGGACCCATGGGACTTTGTAACCAGAATCTTGCAGAATCAACAATAACTCTAAGAACTCAAGCCCAGGGAGTTCCCGTTGTGGTGCAGCAGAACCAAATCTGACTAGGAACCATGAGGTTGCGGGTTTGATCCCTAGCCTCACTCAGTGGGTTAAGGATCCGGCGTTGCCATGAACTGTGGTGTAGGTCGCAGGTGCGGCTCAGATCCCGCATTGCTGTGGCTGTGGCTGTGGCTAGCAGCAACAGCTTCAATTAGACCCCCTAGCTTGGGAACCTCCACATGCCGAGGGTGTGGCCCTAAAAATAAAAAAATAAAAAAAAAAAAAGAACACAAGCCCAGCTGAGTCTCCTGAGCCCGGTGGTGGCATCGCGCCTTCCTCCCCGAGTGTGCTTCCTCCTTGGAGAGGAAAGCCCTTGAAGACATTCACTTCTGAAAGAGACTAGATCCATCAAAATTAAAAATAGGGCCCTGGGGTCCCCTCCTTCAGCAATCCTGTGTTTCCCTTCTTGTAAGCACAGGAGGACTTTTCTTCCCAGCACTTAGAGCTCCCCAAACACAGCAGGAGCTGAAGTGGTTCTTGAAGCCACTAAATCAGCCACTTCTTGCTCCAAAGGAAGGCACTTCTACATGATTCTTGGCTTTTGTCTAAAAGCCTTCATACCCTACAAAGCCTTCCTCATTCCTCATGAGGTCAAAGTAGAACACTGACACGTTGGGGAAAGTCTCACACTGGCCAAGTCAACCTGCAAGACCTACAGATGTCACACCCTGCTGGAGTCACCCATGAGCTCATTGGATTAAAGCAATTTCTTAACCTATTTATTTATTGTGCATATATATATATATATACATATATATATATATATATAAAAAACATAAGGTTGATCCGTTTAACCATTTTAAAAAGTTTTATTGAAGTATAGTTGATTTACAATGTGTTGATTTCTGCTTAACAGCAAAGAGATTTAGATATATATATACATATATTCTTTTTCATATTCTTTTCCATTATGGTTTATCTTTACAGTTTTTCCATTACGGCTGCATATAGTTCCCTGTGCTATACAGTAAAACCTTATTGTTTATCCATTCAGTATATACTAGTTTGCATCTGCTAGTCCCAAACTCCCAATCTATCCCTTCCCCACTCCCCGTCCCCCTCGGCAACCACAAGTCTGTTCTCCATGTCTGTGAGTCTGTTTCTGTTTCATAGATAAATTCAGTTGTGTTATATTTTAGATTCCACATATAAGTGATATCATATGGTATTTGTCTTTCTCTGTCTGACTTACTTCACTTAGTGTGATAATCTCTAGGTCCATCCATGCTTCTGCAAATGTCATTATTTCATTCTTTTTTATGGCTGAGTAATATTCCACTGCATATATGTACAGCATCTTCTTTAACCATTCCTCTATTGATGGACAATTAGGTTGCTTCTGTGTCTTGGTTATTATAAATAGTGTTACAATGAACATTGGGGTGCATGTATCTTTCTGAATTATGTTTTTCCCTGGATGTATGCCCAGGAGTGGGATTGCTGGATTATATGGCAACTCTCTTTTTATATTTTAACCATTTTTTCTTGCTTTTTAGGGCCACACCTGCAGCATATGGAAGTTCCAAGGCTAGGGGTCAAATCAGAGCTGCAGTTGCCAGCCACAGCCACACCCACAGTAACACTCGATCTGAGCCACATCTGCGACCTACACTACAGCTCATGGCAACACTGGATCCTTAACCTACTGAGCGAGGCCAGGAATTGAACCCACATCCTCATGGATACTAGCTGGGCTCACTACCACTGAGCCACATTGGGATCTCCTATTTTAATCATTTTAGTGCATAATTCAGTGGCATTAAGTATTTTGCCACAACAAAAAGCAAGTTTGCTAAAAACTTATTTTTTAAAAAAGGGGGAGTGACGTACACTCTTGGAAGTGCTTTATGTATATTAACTCATCTACTTCTCACATTACTCTCAATTTATAGCCCATACACTGAGCCCCGAAAGGTTCATTGCCTGAGGTCACACAGCTACAATTTGGACCTGGGCCATCAGACATCCACCTTAAGCCAGTGTTTCACCTAGAAGGTTTCACCTGTGTGTTGGCAAAACATTTAGTTTCTCTCTAGTTTCCCCCACAAAACATAAATTTGGAATGGTAAAGGAACATTCATGTGCTTAGCATATGTGTTCATGTGTTCAAGCTTTTGGAGTCTGGTTCTCCCTAAATAGCAATTATTATCATTAAAATGCCAAGACCCACTAACCAAAATATTTCAGGTGGAAGATCTATATATCTGAAGCACTTGTGTTTTGTGTGGCTGAATTTCCAAATGACTTATTTTCAGAATTCACAAAACTACTTTAAATAACTTAAGGACATGAATAATTGTTCTTCCAGGGACAAAAATAAATACTCTTTTTCAACTTAGGAAAAGGCGTATTGTTATTCTTGGTAGTCAATGGCACGAGAGTTGTTATTAGGAGGGAAGAAAATCTTGACAGATTTGACTTAATTCCTATACTCAAAGGATGTCATTTAATTTATTATTTTTTTAAGATTTTTATTTTTTCCATTAGAGTTGGAGAGGATGTCATTTAATTTACAAGTGCAAACACACACAAAGGCAAGAGAAGAGATGCTTTTTTAAAACCATCCCATCTTCAAAACTTGCAGATGTCTTTCAAAACCCTGCATAATATTTTTAGAGTTTCTTTCTAAACTTAACTATAGGCACATTTGATAGAAAACTTCATGTTATATACTCTGAAAACTTTTTTCCTTAAATTCTAGAAAATGTGAAGATTCCAGGATCGTCTTTGGCTATCCATGATGTTGCCACCTAGGAATTTTTCATAAATGCCATAAGTGCCAGAACAAAACACACAACACACAGAGGGAAAAAAAAAAAAAAGGCGGAGTTCCCGTTGTGGTGCAGCAGAAATAAATCCAACTAGGAACCACGAGGTCGTGGGTTCGATCCCTGGCCTCCCTCAGTGGGTTAAGGATCCAGTGTTGCCATGAGCTGTGATGTAGGTCGAAGACACGGCTCGGATCCTGTGTTGCTGCAGCTGTGGCGTAGGCTGGCGGCTACAGCTCCAATTAGACCCCTAGCCTGGGAACCTCCATATGCCCTGGGTGTGGCCCTAAAAAGACAAAAGGCAAAAAAAAAAAAAAAAAAAAAAAAAAAGGAATGAGAGATAAGCAAGAGACCCCAGGACAGGGGCGGGGCACCTCAGGCTGGCACAGACCCTGCCCAGCCACCTGGGGCAGCGTCCATCCTCCTCATGCCAGACTCAGTGCCCAGTGCAGGGAGGCCACCATATCCAACTTCCAGGACGAGGAGCAAGAAAGTGACTGAAGAAGGAGGCAATTACTACAGAAATTCCAGAGCCATCTGGCATATTCCATTCCTGGCCAGAGAACCCTCTGCCCTGTCAGGGCTGAGAGCAGGGGTGAAATGACGCACAAGAGAATATTATTGTCAGGGGACTCTTGGATGAGGCACATAGCTGGTCACCACCAAAGGGCACTAAAACCAGGGAAGGAGCTGTCCCTGCCTGGTGATCGGTGAGTCCCTTGAAGAAGCAGCCCCTAACATTAATCCCAAGGTGAAGGAAGGCAGCCAGGAGCTCCCGGCAGAGAATCGCTGCAGTGTTCACAGCCTCATGACCAAGTACATAGCTGTCACCAGGCTGACACTGGAGGGTCACATGTGGCCCTGCCCAGCAACCACGAGAGGGGCCTTATGCTGCTACCTTGACAGCCTGAGGGCCCCAGATCAACAGAGGTGCTGGGTCGAGGGCTTACTTGTAGCCAGCACTAGGCCAATACCAAGATACTAAATATACAAACCTACAATGGCCAGACAGTAGGTAAAAACAGAACTCTGACCCGCCACCTGCCGGAACCTGTCCAGGAAACCAACACATTACCTGCAGTCACTAGCCCAGGAGGCCAGCCTGCCATCTAAGTCACACTTGGAGGAAGTTAAGCCACCTTTAGCAGCAGTCCCCAAGGCCAAACAACCTCTGTAACAATCAGCTCGAGTGGCTTGGACTCAATTAACAACTGGCAGTGCCCCTGATTTCCAACCCCCCCACTTCCAATTTAAGAACTACCAGAGAAAGCCAAACACACACCCCTAGCCAATCACATCAGATGCAAGGTTTCCCAATGCCAACAGCCTCCAACTAGGGCACCCCTGGAGCCTGGCCTTTATTCCACCATCAATCACTCCCACTCCTCTGCCTGCCTTAGAGTCTCAGGCCAAACCAAGTGATGGTGGCCGACTCCCCTATTTTCAGCTCCGAGTCAGTAGCCTTTGCTGGTTCTCATCTGGCAGCTCTTCACTGACTTTCACTGCCCAGTGTCTCCTGGGCCTTCCTCATCCTTGCGTCTCTGTCTTCTTTTCCAACCAAAATGAATTAATACATTTCAACGAAAGGGTCAACCACTGCTCTGGAAAATGGCGCACCTGCAGAACCAACACCTGGAATCACAAGACAATTTCTGCCTATTTTTTTTTTTTTTTTTTTGCCACATCTGCAGCATGTGGAAGTTCAAGGATAAAACCTGAGCCACAGCAGTGACAATGCTGAGTCCTTAACCACCAAGCTGCCAGGGAACAACTCTTCTTATTTTCAAGTAGTTTTTGTGACTTGTCCAGACAGCATCAATGCTGAAGTTTCACTCATCTAAAATTGGGGCGACTGAAAATTGCTCTATATTCATCTCATGTAAGAGCGAAAAGGAAAGGAAATATATTAAGGATTTGTTTCGAAATGCACCCTGGGGCCTGTGCTATGCAAGTGGTTTCTCACCTCTTCCATCTGCAGGGCCAACAGGGACTGTATGGAATGTGCTTCTTCAACCCCAGCTCCTCAACCCCGCTGAACACTGAGGGAGCAAAGAAAGGGGAGGTTTCCAGTAGAGGCTGCACACACCTCTGACTTCTAATTCTCTGAAAATGGGTGTTCCAAGTACAAAGTACGTGGTTTAGGAGAATTATCAAAATACTGGCTTCTAAGCCCCTGAGTCTCCAAACATTGTGGCTGAGATGACCCTCGGGGCCCTTGGAGCACCAAGTTTCCCCATCCTGGCCCCCAGGGGGATCCACCCCTCAAGGGTACCCCAGCAACGTCTCCTTGGAATCTCGGTAAATGCAGGGCAAGCCGGGTGGTTCAACTGAACGTGGACCTAATGATACAAACAGTACACTAACTGGGTCAGTACCAAAGAAGGCTCTGTGCCTGTGGTGGGGAAGCTGACCTTCCATCTGAGTGTCACAGCTGGATTCAGCCCTAATGAGGTAGCTAGCCTCCTGAATCGTCCAGTCCTATATCCCTCTGTGGAAGGTAGGACGTGGGGGCTGGACCTGCTTAATTCTGGGGTGGCTTCTCAGGACCCCACCTTCTCATCTTCCCACCTGTCTGAACAACTCACTGTCAGGGGAGGTAAAGGAGTTTTCCTTTGTGAAGGGATCCTTCGGACTTCTTGATAAATGTTATCACTTTCCTTAAGGGAAACAAATTTTTTTTCTCAAAAAAAAAAAAAAGTAACATTTTTTACATAAGTGAATATGGAGTTTGAGAAATATTTGAATTTAAATTATTTTCCGTCTTTTTCTCAACATAAATATTTTTTAAAATAACAGAAAAATATGGCTTAGGGCCATTTCAACAATGAACAAAATTCAGTGTATAGAATTAAAGATCTCAAACATACTGAACACTTACATGAAAAATGGTTAACGTTTACCTGAACTGTCCAAACTACCTTCCCATAGTGAAGGCACTGATTACCCCTTTATCTAGATATGTATTCCCTACTCACCCCTCCAGTCCCCCAAACGAAACTGCTGTTTGGCTATAAACTGATTTGTGTGTGTGTGTGTGTGTGTGTGTGTGTGTGTAACAGAAGGGAGACTTTATAGCCAAAGATTAAAGCTGGAGCAAAGCAGAGACTTTGGACTTTGATCAGAAAAGTATTAAATTCCCAGATGAGACAGATCAAAAGTGGAAACACCGGGAGACGCCAGCATTTTTTTCACTCCTTTCAGGAACAGCATGGACAGAGGCATTGCATTAGAACTACACTTTACTGTAAAAGAATCCAGCTACAATTGGCCGCTTAGTGATGCACAGGGTCTCTTTGGTAAAAGAAGGAATGCCAGTGAGGTTGTCTGAAGTTACTCAGTCCTGCTGACACACCCCGTGTCCTGTGCTTCCTGGGTCCTCAGACCTGATCCACACACAGGGACCCGGGATTCTCTGGACCAGCAAAGAGCCCAGTGTATGGACCGGTTCATCAAAACGTGCAGGCTCTGAGATGTTGCCCACTTCCAGTTATGTGCTTTAGATACGTGGACACGGCAGAATCCCAAGGCAATGGTTGGGGAAGGTGCTCTCTGCGGATACACACACCCATACCACACAGCCACAGACCCTGCAGAGTCGGCTCCCAGACCCAGACTCCTGGGCGAGATGATGAGAGCTGATGGACATTCTCTTTTTTTCACCCCCTGCACCTGCGGCATATGGAGGCTCCCAGGCTAGGGGTTGAATCAGAGTTACAGCTGCCAGCCGACACCACAGCCACAGCAACACCAGATCCAAGCCGCATCTGTGACCTACACACAGCTCATGGCAATGCCAGATCCTTAACCCACTAATCGAGGCCAGGAATCAAACCCACATCCTCATGGCCACTGTGTCAGGTTCTTAACCCAGTAAGCCAGAAGAGGAATTTCCAAATGAGGACTTTCTACAGGGGCAGATACATCCCAGAGCTTCGGGAACTGCAGGAGAAAAGGAAGTGCTTTTTTCCATGTCTAGAAAAGGAGAGAAACCTTTGCTCCTTTAAGATGGGAGGGGAAAGGACCCTGGGTTCTTACCTTGACCTTTTGGGATATAAATAAAATATCTTCAGGAGTCACAGAGTCTCCTGGGCCTGGATTTTATGATCTTGAAATGTTTCCAAGGTCTGGGCTTTATCCTTTTGGACAGTGGACACATAAATATCTAAGAAGACAGCAACTCCAGTCTTCCTGGCACCTGAGGGCTTAACGGTATGGGTGTGTGTGTGTGTGTGGGTGTGTGTGTGGGGGGGGGTGTAGATGGAATTCTGCAGAGTCAGTCTGGCTACAGACTGTTCTAACCCTCATTCAATGGTCACAACAACTGGTCACTGGTCTGGTCTGTCCCCTACAGTAATCCCAGCCCCAGCCATGCAGGTCATAGTTATGCTTATTGCTTTTTCCAAACTTTTAATATTCTTCCAAACTTTTTGATAGCCTATATGGGAAAAGAATCTGAAAAAAAATGTGTGTGTATGTGTGTGTGTGTGTTTGTGTGTGTGTGTGTGTGTGTGAATAAAATGCATAATTTTTTTTTAAGGCTATACCCCAGGCTAGGGGTTGAATCGGGGCTACAGCTGCCAGCCTACACCACAGCCACAGCAAAGCAGGATCTGAGCCGCATTTGCAATCTACACTGCAGGTCAGGGCAACACCAGATCCTTAACCCACTGAGCGAGGCCAGGGATCGAACCCTCATCCTCATGGATACTAGTCGGGTTCGTAACCTGCTGAGCCACAATGGGAACTCCAATAAAATGTATAGCTGATTCACTTTGCTATATACCTGAAGCTAACACAGCACTCTAAGTCAACTATAGGCCAATAAATGTTTTGAAAAAACATTCGTAGGTATAATTGGCCCGAGCATACACCCTCACAGTAGAGAACCAAGTCGTGACAAGCAATGGCACAGATTGGTCCCTGCATGCTAGCACAGTCCTAGAGGCTTTGCATGTATTATCTCAGTTAATCCTCAGAACAATAGCAGGAAGTAGGCACTACCATTTCCCCTTGAAACAGAGCAAGAAACAGAGGTACTCAGTTTACTCAGCTTGCCTGGGTTTGCAGAGCTGGTCAGGAGAAGAGCTGGATTTAAACCCAGGCTGCCTACATGCCAACCCCCTGGTGTGTAAGCACTACATCCCTCATCATGCCTCTGTCTGACAGTGAAATCATTCCACTCACTTGTCCATGTTTTACATAGGACAGAATCAGATTGCCACTTGTCACGAAGCCTCTGTGACCTTCTCTGGCGGAGGTGGTCTGCAGTGTCCTCACGCCACTGCAATGGGACATGTGATTTCATGGACACTTGATGTTCTTGGAGATATCAAACCTGGGATTCCAGTTTCTGGACCCTAAAGCCTCAGGGACATCAGGCTGGAAAGGCTGAAGACAAGGATTGAGGCACGAGAGGCAAGATTGCCTAGGGTAGGAAGAGGCCACTAGAAGGTTCTTTGCTGTGTTTTCAGGAACCAGGGTCTGTGAGCCCCAGCAGATTAGCCCTGGGCTGAATAGCGCACTGAACACAACACACCATCTCAAGGACCTAAAAAAACTGAATGATGCAACTTTCGAAAGGTGGGTCCCAGTTCCAATGAACAGAGGTTTCCTGTCCTTCCGTTCTGGTCAATAAACACAGATGGAGGGGTCACTACACAGCAGCTCCTGGTGGACAAAGAGAACGTGTGGTCTCTACTCCAGGGGACCTACAGCCTAGTGGGCAGACAGCCCCAGAAGCTGGTAACTTCCCAACTGTAAAATCCAGATACCGCCATGAACAAAGACACACAAGGGGTCCTGGAAGACCCCAGGGGACAGACATTAGACCCTTAGGGAGGGACCATGGAGGCCAGAGCTGGAGTCTAAAAGGCTGAATAGGAGGAGATGAAGGCAGAAAAGGTGTTCCAGGCAGGGTGAACAGCCTGGGCAAAGGTCTGGGGGGGTCTGGAGAGGTGAACAGAATAATGCCATTAACATCTGTTTTTCATGTAAAATATCAAAATAGAGACTCCCTGGGTATAGATGAGAACAGTTTGCCGTGACATGCTTTGCATCAACTGACAATGCAGTTTTTAATCCTGGGTTCCATCAAGCAGGAAAAAAATGTTATTTAAACATTCAACAGCCATCTTAACTGCTGTTCAAAGATCGTCTTCCTGTCGGAACATGGGCCTTTTATTCCCAATTCCTCAGAAGATGTAGAGAAGTAACAGACTTGCCCATGGCTACAGAGGGCTAGTCCGGGGCTCTGGGGCCACTGCCCTTTCCATCTTAATCCACCAGGCAAATTCACCATCAAGAAAAAGAAATTAAATGAGTGCATGCAATCACAGCAAGCAAGTTCAAAATGGTTATTGTTATTCAGCCAACTGTGGGAATCATAAAAATAAGCTAAACCAATGGTGACAATCACAGGATTTGATAAGCCCTAACTGCCTTTTCTTCTCTTTTGCTTTTTAGGGCCTCACCTATGGTATATGGAGGTTCCCAGGCTAGGGGTCGAATCGGATTTGCAGCTGCCAGCCTATACCACAGCCACAGCAATGTGGGATCCAAGATACACCTGGGACCTACACCACATCTCACAGCAACACTGGATCCTTAACCCACTGAGCGGGGCCAGGGATTGAACCCATATCCCTCACGAATCCTAGTCGGATTCATTTTTGCTATGCCACAACAGGAACTCCCCGACTTTTCCTTCTCAGCTATAATCTGTCCCTGTTTGTAAAGTGATCAACACTGAAAGGCAGGTGGGCCAGAAAAGGGAGGGAGGTGACGGGAGGTAGACAGGGACTTCAGGACAGGGGGCTGAGATCTGCTTCCATGCTGGAGTCAGCCATGGCTCAGTGCCTGCCTCAGTTTCCCATCTGTGAAATGATGGTTCTGGTGGTCTGACCTTGGGGGCTTCTTCCCGCCCTATTCCTCACCCCTCGCTCTCCTCTTTAGAGACACCCCTCCAGGGACACTGCCACAAGAATCCCAGTCAAGGACAACAGGGCTCCTCCACACCACCTTTTCTACACATGCCCAGTTCTTCTCCACTTCCACTTAAAGAGGTGAAAAAGACCCATTTGAAGAAAACTCAGCTGATCTTCACTCAGTTTGGATGCAAACCCCAGATGTTTCCCAGAAGTTTCTGGATACTTACCGAAAGAGGAACTGGCCGAAGTAAACTGAAAACTGTTTGTCTTAAAAAATGGCAATCTGTGGCTCGGTCTAACAGAGAGGTTAGGCTTGTAGGATAAATACGGTATTTTATAATCTAACTTGAAGACAGAAGACAAAATAGATCTATTCTGGCCCTCAGGTTAGGTAGATAAATTCTCTATTCTGCCAGAACTCAAGTGAATTCCAGCTCTTCTCCGGTTGTAAAAAACCTCCCTGGAATGCTAGGCTTGCCCTTGAACATTAATTAATTCTGGAAGGGTAAGAACACACCTCGGAAGGACACAGGTATGTGGAAGCGCCATACTTTCCTGGAAATAGCCATGCAGGGGCTGCCACCAGGTAGGCTTCCCCTAAAGGTCTCCAAGGGATTCTTGGTTTTATTTCTGGATTGTAAAAAAATCTGCCCCAGGGAAGAGAAGCATCACACATCACAATTTACAGACCTCATCTCAGGTCCTCTCCAAAGTTTTTGTCGTATTTCAGACCAAACTTTTCCTCTTCTGAGAAGGCTGGGTTGAACCCTTCCTTCCAAACTCTATTTCCTCGACACCATGCCTGGGGCAGGGGCAAGGTGGTGTGCTGGGCTCGCCTTCATGATAGGAGCAAAGGGCAGCAGGAAAACATGAAAGAAGTAGGTGAACACTGAAACCAAGATGCCCCAAATTCTGTGTGGGGAACTGATGAACAAGGGAATTTACCTGGTATAGCCTATCCTTTGCTTAACTGGAACTCAGTACCCCTTGAATCTTAATTATCTCCTGGCCCTATTAGTTCACGGTTGGCCCCAACAGGAAGTAATCCCAACCCCGCCTTCCCCATCACCACTGTCCTAGGCACAAGCATAACTTGCCATCACAGAAACACCCGAAATCGGTTTGTTTTTAGGACACTCTGAAATGATATACATCCCAGAATAACTCAGGTAGAAGTTTTTAAGGGGGGGGGGGATTTCTAGGGTCAGGGTAGCAGTCATTCTGGGAAGGTGCTCTCCTGAATGGGTGTGGTACACATCTGAGCAAAGGGGCTGGAACAAATTTGTGCCCATGTGCAGCAATCCTAGGACAGACCAAATTCTCTTCCTGATGTTTGTTTTGGGGTTTTGCCTCTGTTTCCATAAATGGTGGGGACAGGAGGGCCAGGCGAGGACAGAACTGATCTGACAGGGCCCCTAGTGCTCCCCTCTTCCCAGGGCCACCCAGAGCTGGTGGAGAGAGGTGGGCTTGGGGTTTTCTGAACTGCTCTTCATAAATTAAGCGGATGTCTTTACAGATACCTGCACTGGAGTGCAACTAGGAGCAATGACTTAAAGAAGCCTGTTACTCAAAGAAGCCTTTAAGGCCTTGCCTGCCTCTATCTCCTTTATTTCCACTGAGCGCTGAGATGCCTGCTTGTGTGTGTGCCCGCCCCCCCGCGCGCCCCCCCCCGGGGGGGGCGGTGGGAGGTGTGGGAAGAAGGGCCGACTTCAAGTTAACCCTGGTAACTTCCAGGAGGCTCCAGCAGAAAGAAGGCAGCTGCTGGTCTTCTAGGTCCAGGCTGATGAGACTCAGGGTTTTTGCAAACCTGGTACCACGGGACCCCTCCCTTTCCGTACTGACTCCTCTGTTGCGCTCAGCCAAAGAAAGCTATACCTGATTCCAGACAAAACCAGGAGACACATAAGGCGTGTCCTGATTTAACAGGTCCTTATCCCAGCAAACGAAACCATCTTGAAAAGCAGGTTAGCTCCAAAAGATGGCAAGGAAAAGAATAATGATTTTGCCCTAAAAAAGAGTTTCCTGCCAGCCTTCTGCTTTCGTGCCCTTTCACACACAGCCTCCTCCTCCTGACAGCCGCCTTGACGACAGATCCCAAAATTGGAGTTGTTTTCTACCCCAGCAGCCGCAGGATAACCTCGAACTCAAGAAAACCTGAAAAAGCCACGTCTAAGATGCTTAATTCGTTTTATCCACATCCTAGCTTCTCGGAAGTGGCATTTCAGAAAAAGTCAATAAAAATCCAGCTGTTCTATTTTTGGTCCTTCTTGAAAAGGTTGCACTCAGGCTCCTGCTCTGAATGTCCACCTGCTAGTCTCTTACCTTCTCTGAGCCTCAGTGACTTGTGCATAAAATGGGGATAAAACAGTGCTTCCCTGCAGAGGCGGCTGCCGAATCAAGGGAGCTAATGTGACAAGGACAGTGGAACACAGTCCTGAGCCCTTGCCTAATTTATTAAGGAAACATGATAAAGAGAAGCCCAAGTCATGCAGGTGACAAACTTAAAGGATGAAAGACACCGACCTCACCCCCCCAGACTTGAGACGTGCTTGAGGATGTTGTTAAAATAAAGAGGCATTTCATCCTGCGTCACAGACGTGATGGGGTTTGGTGCTTTTATTCTGTTTATCCGGAAGGAAGTGGATATCAGCGGCTGCAAGAGTGAGTGGCTTCCAGAAGTGAAAGTGGATGATCTGTGTCCTGCCTGGGCTTGTTCCTCCCTGTTCCAGGCAGCCCCAGGCTCTCACTCCCTTATCTTACTGTTGGATTGTGGGTGACACACAGGGAGAGATAAGACAGCCTGGGGTGAAGCTGGCAGTTCCAGCTGCAGCCTTCTTCCTGACCTAATCAACTCCCAAAGCCCCACCTCCAAATTCCACCACACTGGGATTAGGATTTTGACATATGAATTTGGGGAGGGGGTGGTGGAGGGGAGAGCCAGACATCCAGTCCATCGTAGGTCCTTTACTTCCATCTCAAAACCAACTTATTAACCAGTATGCACATGTCTGTCCAATCCAAAGACTAAATCCCTGCTTCCACTGAAACTCAAGTGCTCCTTGCTCGGCAGGCAATTCTGACACAGATGGGAAGTCCAGGGTGGTCCGAGCTCAGCCCCAATGCTACAGACCAGTCCTCTTTAGAAAAAAACCAAGCATCACGAGAAACAGCACATATCCCATTTATCACGACGAAATGGCCCACACATCCCATAAAATCTTCAAATCCATGGGAATACACACACTGGGTCTCTTTTATTTACACTGAATTTTCAGATACCAGAGGTCATCGGGCCACTGGGTTCTTAGAGATGGCAAAAGCTTTCAAAAGCAAACTGTAACCCCAGTAACCACCAAGACGTTCTAAGTGTTTGGCTTCTATAGCTGAAGGATGGCACTTTTCCCCGTGACTTTAGCTTTCAAGAGAACTCTGGCCTGTGTGGTGTTTTTAATTGCTAGCATGTAGCTTGTGTGAAAAAAGCCAAGGACTTTATTCAAGAAGCAATCATTTTGAGGCTGGCATGGACCCAGCTGGGCGTGGGGGGAGTTTGAGTGACAAGCTGGTCACAGCACCAAGTAATCAGAACAGTACTACATTTCTGTGGAACACTTTCACAAACATCCTCTCCTCTTGATTTTCCCCTTCAGGATCAATACCTCCCTGTTATAGATGAATAGACTAGGTGTCAAGGCTTTCTGCTGTGGGCCACAATCTATCTTCACCAAGTCACTTAAAAATGCTGCTGAGGAGCTCCCATTGTGGCTCAGTGGGTTAAGAACCTGACCCTGACTCTGTGAGGATGCCGGTTCAATTCCTGGCCTTGCTCAGTGGGTTAAGGATCCGGCATTGCTGCAAGCTGCAGGGTAGGTCGCAGATGGGGTTTGGATCTCATCTTGCCATGGCTGTGGCGTCAGCCTGCAGCTGTAGCTTGGATTCGACCCCTAGCCCAGGAACTTCCATATGCCGCAAGTGCAGCCAAAAATAACATGAAACAAAATCAGGTCATAGGGCAATGCTGCCACACAGGAGGAAGAGGCTGGGGGCGTCTATAGGTATTTCATAAAAACAGGCTGCAACAGACACAAGCTACCAATTGAGTGGCTGGAAAACACACATACAGCCTCAAGTGAGTTCATCCTAACGACACCACCCCGTGACTCAGGGGATGAGACTCTGCTGGTCAATAAGAGATTAGACACATAGCAAGACGGAAACTGGGGCGTCGGGGGTTGTCCATAAAGCGGTGGTCAGACAGCTGACCACTCTGCAAGCACAGCACAGCTTCAGAGAAATGGGGCACACACAGGGACTGCTTTTCCATCTAAGATGCAGGCACCCCCACAATTTCTCAGGTCTTTGCCTAAGGGGCCAAGCCCCGCAAACTGATGAATGGCACCAGTCTAACACCAGGAGGTAAGAGAGAGTAGAAACAGACTATTCGCATGGCATGAGAACCCAACAGCACAGGGCCAAATAAATGGGCACATGCTGGGCTGGGCACCTGGCCACTTGATGTGGGTGTCTCTGCAAGGTATGGGGGACAGTGGCCTGGCACCATGCAGCTGAGGCAAAGGCCCTGGCCGAGGAGGAGGAGGAGGAGCACCCGCCAGGACAGATACAGCCAGAAAATTCTCTCAGGGAAGTGCTTGCACACCTGGGAGGATGATGAGGGATGAGCTGCCACCGGTGGGGGATGGGGAGGCAACCTGAGTTGCTAGAGGGCCCTGTACAGAAAGCCCAGTGCTGGCTTCCTTGGACATAGCTGAGCGGGTCATATTTTGGCAGCCAGGAACCCAATGATGTCCACCTGCTGGCCCGGCATGAGACGTGGGGTGCAGGGGGCTTGCCCAAGCCCAGGCTTTGCTCATGAGAATGACACATACATGGGCCAGGGCAGTGATTCAGGCCACTGTGTCTAAACCGAACTGTTAGTGACTGGAGGCTGCAGCCCCGCCAGGGAGCATCCTGTTACTCACTCGGAACAAGCAAAGGACTCAGGGCTTTGGCAGCTAAGGGTCAGCCTGCTGAGCGGTGAATGATGTCCAGGAAGGAGAAAGCTGGATACAAAAGCTGGTGGAGAAGGCAGGACTGAGATGTGTGATGCGGGGAGGGGTCTGGGTTCATCAAGGCCACCTCCATTTAACTCTAAAATCGAGGGGTCCTAGGGGTCCCCAGACACAATCCCCCAAAGTGGAGCCTTTCTAGATCCAATGAAAGGGAAAGGAGACAGTCAAAGGGGTTTTTTTCTGAGCCGCCTCCCCCTTTGGCAAGCCTGGTATGTGGGAGTGAGTTACAGAGTCCCCAACAGGGAGTGTGGCAGGTGACAAGTGTTTCCAGGATCCGAGCTGAGAGACAGAGGCCAAGAGTCAACCCCACTTCAGGGAAGTCCCAGAAGCGGCTCAAAAATCAGAAACTCTCATACTTCAAATGAAATCAGTTTGTCTCGAGCCATAAATCCAAGAGATTATTCTCAGCCAAGGGCTACATATGATTGGAAACGGAGGAAAATTCTCTAACTGGAGAGCTCATAAAATCTTTTCCAAAACTGCCATGCAAATTTGCCATGAATGCATTTCTTGACCATTGCTGGAAAGGGGGAGGGGAGAGACGCCACAGAAATAAAATCCTCCCTGGCCATTCAGAAAGCTTATCCAGGCCAAGAGCCACCTCTGTCTTGGGTCTTCAGAGGGACTGATCGTCCAGAGCTGCATAGCAATTGTTCTTGGCAACATTCCACCCCCACCACAAACACACACCAACATGGACACTTGAAAGTTTTCCTTGTCGTTTTATTAGAACACACAATCGCAGTTCTGTCGTGGCTCAGCGGTAACAAACCCAACCAGGATCCATGAGGACAAAGGTTCAATCCCTGGCCTCGCTCGGTGGGTTAAGGATCTGGTGTTGCCGTGAGCTGTGGTGTAAGTGTTGCTATGGCCGTGGTATAGGCTGGTAGCTGCAGTTCCGATTCGACCCCTGACCTGGAAACTTTCATGTGCTGCAGGTTTGGCCCTAAAAAGACAAAACAAGCAAACAAAACATAATCCTCAGGGCAACAGGCATCTTACGTAGTAACCAATGATGCTTACCAGGGGCCGTGTCTCTGGTAGCGGTACAAACGGAAGGATTGATGTGGCAAATCTATGACTTGCTGGATCATAGATCAGGCTGAAACAGCCTGATGGGCTCTTTTCTGTCCTCACTCCAATCCACCTCCGCACAAAAATTTCTTGGCTGCGAGGCAATGTCTAAACCCTCCCCCATTCTGCACACAGGGGCAGGCTGACCGACCATTCACCATGTACACCTATCAGGCGGCCAATGTCTAAAAAGGCCTTAACCTTGCAAAACAGAAGAGTGGCAAATCAAAGCTGTCTCGTCCTGAAACTGAAAAAATACTGGAATTTTCTGGATAGCACTAAGGACGAATCCAAATCTCACTGATATGGCCTATTAGTGAAACGACCTCACAAGGACTGTCAGACCCACCATGAGAAGGACTAGTGCTGAGGCCCAAACTGGAAGTAAAATCAGCCTGTCCCTGGGAATTTCCTTGAAACATTAGATTTTCTTCTCTAGATTAAAGAGAAAAAAAAATGTGAGTGTTATGAGTTTCACCCATCCCATTTGCTTTTTCGTCTTCTCTAGCAGCATTGGAAAATCTCCAGAATACTACAAACTCACATTTCAGCTATGCTTTCATGCAGTCCATGAAGTCTTTGTTTAATTGACTCCTGTATATATGGAGAGAACGAATGTCTGTCAGAGGCAAAATTCTGCAGATCCCAGAAACAACACAGCTTCTTAGAAATTCCTTGGCAGCTCACCACGTGATAGGATTGGGGAGGGTCTGGAAGGCTGTTCTCTTGGAAACAGATCACTGGAGGGGTGTGCCCCCAACAGCATTTCAGGATTCTTTTGAGATTACTACAAGGTTGATCATGGCTACTTAGTTTTCATGGAGGGCCTCAGTTTCAAATATTCATTCTTCTTGTGTGTCCTCACAAACTACTGAAACACTCCAAAACAAATTGTCATGGACTATTACATAGCCGTTAAAATTACGTTTCCACGGAATATTTAATGGAGTTTGGTTAAGACGTGGATACGAATCTGACCAGGAACCATGAGGTTGCGGGTTTGATCCCTGGCCTCGCTCAGTGGGTTAAGGATCTGGCATTGCCGTGAGCTGTGGCACAGGTCGCAGACTCAGCTCAGATCTGGCGTTGCTGTGGCTCTGGCGTAGGCCAGTGGCTGCAGCTCCGATTAGACCTCTAGCCTGGGAACCTCCATATGCCGTGGGTGCGGCCCTAGAAAAGGCAAAAAGACAAAAAAAAAAAAAAAAGACGTGGATACACAGCATCCTTACACATGCAAGTGGGAAGCTCTTTTAGCCCCCATGTGGCAGGATCTATCAATCTTTCAAAAAGTTGTGCCCCTTTACCCAGAAATCCTCCCCTAGAAATCCCTACCTGAGAAAAATCTGAAATGCACCTGAAGATATATAGATCAGGAAGTTAATACAAACACTGACATTCAAGGAGTGGAAACAGCACAATAAATAGTTAACCACAGGGAAAGGGTTAACTAAATAATGTGTCAGCCATACCCCTGAATATTACTATGTAACCTTTAAAAAGAATAAATTAGATCTAAGAAATGACCAATAAAAAAAAGGGGGGGAAAAATCTCATACCACACAGAAAGAGTCACTAAGTAAAATGCGTAAGAGGAGTTCTGTTTGTTTAAAAAGAAAATGTATATACATGGGTCTTACACATAAATGCTCCAAAAATGACTAGTAGATTAGGATGCTTTGGGCTACAACTAACAAAGGACAAACTTGACCTGCTTTAAGTGGTCAGGAAGGTTTCAGGATCTCCCAAACATCTCAAATCAGAGACGCCTCTTGATTCTTGACCTTCTTTCGAAGGTCAAGGGCACAGTGGAGGCCCCATTCTTCACCTCTGCATTCTTTGGCATGTCAGCTGAGACCTGGCCCAGTCTGCCCTGGTGGCTGAAGCCTGCCCCACTTAGAAGCATTGTGTCCAGGAGAAGAAAAGCTTTTCCTGCTTCTTCCCCTCTTTTTAAGGGCCAGAGAAACCGCCCAGTAACCCACCCTCGTGTTTGATTGGCCAGGACAAGGTCCACATGCTCATCCCTAGCCAACTGCTGGCAAGGAGAGCAGGCCCACCAGGGTTGCTTGGCCAATCAGGATTTACCCTGAGACTCCTGGAGGAGGGTAGACTCCTGACCAAAATCAGGTTTCTACCAAGCAGAAAAAAGGGGGTGACTCTTAGGGAGAACTAGACGGTGAAGGGGATCTTTTTCTTTTTACTAGAATTGGTTCTGGATTATTTGCAAATTTTATAAGATTATATTATTCTTTTAAATCTAACATGAAAAATTTTAATGCAAAGAAAAAGGACTGAAAGGAAATACACCTCAAGATTAGGGATAAGCTTCATCTTCCACAGTCTTTTCTATATTGGCCCCAAAGCGAGTATGTTTTTATAACAGTAAAAGAATAACTTTTACAATGTTCTCTGGTTCTCAATACTTTGATTTTCAAGGGGCACAGATATAACCTCATGAAATTGTGCAGTGCCAGTTTTGTTTAGAACAGGCTGGATTGCTCCCGCAGTTCTGCTCTGTCACCTGCCTTCCTTGAGGAGGGCTTGTGTTCACTGGAAGCCGGGATGATTTTCAGCGACCTGGGACATAATGCTCCACGGCCTTCAGCAGAGCAACAAAGTCCACCAAGTCCAGACCCTGCTGCCCACCTCCTACCCTCTGGCACCACTGCCTCTGCTCAGATGCCCCCTGTCCCCCCTCCCCCCACACATCACCCCCGCCCCAGCTTTGGCTCCAATCACTTGCCCTTCCCTCGCAGGGTCACAGGGCTGTTGCCATCTCTTGAACTTGGTTTTCAAGGTTTATTTTGGCAGCGGGGCAACGAGTAGGAGCGGTAACAGAGAAATCTCCTTTGCAAATCATAAGTGACACTCTAAAACGTACATATTAGAGAAATGTGGGCTGAAGCACTTCGAGGGCCACCCAGATTGGTCCTCCTAAAAGCAGGATAAAGGAGACCAATGCCTCAGACTAGCCGTCTTTCCCAGATGGCAGGAGAGGAAGCAATCATCTCAGAACATGAAGTATAGAACGGCCGGGGTGGGAGCCAGGGGGTGAATTCCGGCTCAGCAACGCCTTCAGGTAACTCACGCTTAAGTGCAGAGGACTGATAGATGGCCCTGCCCCTTAAAAGTGCCCAGCCAGGGATGCATCAATGCCCTTCCCTCTGAAACCGATTTGCAGGGCGTGCCTGATTGCAACAATCACCAGTTGGTCTTGATCGACAGAACCTACAGGGTCTGTACCACGAACGGCCTCAGTAAATATTTTGCTGGAAGGGCATGGATCACCGGGGCTCACCAGAAGCCAGGGCGCTGCAGGAGAAGCGTGGAGACCTGGTGCTTCCGATAATTCCATTTTGCTGCTGATTAACTTGCACAGCTGCCCGCCCTTTAGTCCCAGGCTGGGTTCTCCAAGGCCAGCCTTGGGTTTGTTGATTAACCAAATTGAATGTCTAATTGGTGATCAACATGCCAAAATACTTTTAGGAACCTCTTCTTCCTCCTCGCCTACCAGCCCCCTCTCTCCCATCAACAGTCATAAAAGCCATTCCTTTTGGTGGGCCTGACACAATGCCTTCCCTGGTCATCCTACCAACTTGGGGAGGTAAAGCATGATTTCTACCATTTTTCCAACCAGGACACTGAGACTCAGTGAGGTTAAAAAGATGCTCCAAGTCATACAGTCGCTGAGCAAGGAGGCTACCCCAAGTCTGTCTCCACGTTACTTCCTGCCATGTCACAAAGGTTTCCATTCAAAGAACACCAGAAGTCAAGGTCAGCAACGTGGGAGCCCTACCAGAAAACCCCCTTTCTTGGGTCCCTCTCTGGCCCCCTCGCTGAAGAGAGGTGTCTTAGGGCTTCATTTCGGTCTAGAACCTCCCCGCTCCATCCTGTCAGCTCCTCGAGGGCAGAAAGGACTCATGTTCTTTCTTTGTCTATCACGTGGGCCTACTATGCAGTAGATGCTAGGTAAATACAGGCTGACTTAAGAATATTCCAGAACCTCACTTGCGTAGCACAGCATGCAGAGCCTCTGGGAGCTGGTAAGACATGCCCCCGACCCAGACCTGCCCAGAGAGCACCTGCACTTCGCAAGGGCCCCAGTCAATGCCACGCACTGTAAAGTTTGAGACCAAACATTCTGCACCCTCCACCTTTTTCAAACAGTTATTTTTTTATACCAATTTAAAAGATAAACTCTCTTCTATTCCAAACCATCAAATGGAAACCACACATTGTCTTATGACCCATGGAAGCTCAAGTGATCTCTGGGGGAACTTGACCTAGAAATTACTTTCCTTAAAATGCCAAGTGGTCCCCAGTTTCAAAGAATTCAGTGAGAACACCAGTGCCTGAGACGAAGACTGCTTTTCAAAAATTTCCCTTTAAAACATAGGTTCACATGTACTAAGTGTTATTTAGTGCTCTAAGGTGCTATTAATCATCATCAGATTTAAACTAGAATTACTCAAAGTACCGCATTAGCATTCAGCTATGTCTGACCTCTGGATAACCATCATTGACGAGTCAGCTCATTTCCTACACCTACCTATGCAGCATCTATGATGAACAAGGCCTCAAAGGGAGGAGATGTCGTGGGGACTCAGTGTCACAGTCCCTGACTATGCCTATGCCACAAACTTAATGAAAATCAGGAACATGCTAATCCAACATTCCTGTAAGCAAATAATGCATCGAGTATCATTCCAATATTTAAATGCAAAACTCATTCAGATGCTTCTTTAATGCAGCCAATTAGACCACTGGCATAAGAACACCAAGAACACTGCGGTACTGGGTTATTTTCAACACCTCACAGTCTGACTCCTCTTGGGAAAAAGATGCTGCCGTCTGCATGGGGTCAGCATGGGACAGTCAGGGTCCGGATCACAATGGAAAAACCGACTTTTCATGGAAAGAACAAAATACATACTTGTTTGAAAAATTAAAGAAAAGGACTTAGCCCTTTAGATGCTTAAGGCTCAAAAGCCAGACTTATGAAAAATTACCATATAAAACTGGTGAGAGAAAAAAAACATATGAATGCATTATGGTTTGAATCTAAAAAAAAATTATTAATTTTGACTTTGTAACCCAAAAACAAGTAGCGGTGCTGAGAGCCAGCTATAAAGATTATTGAGAGTTAAGAAAGATGGTTCCAAAAAAAATAAAAGATGAATTCGACTGCCTAACCACGAGGTGGGTTATTTATAACTATCTTTATTATTTTATCATTTTCATTAATAATTTATTAATTAGCCAGAAACAGTAAAAAGGGCCTAAACTCTTACAAGAACCAAACGGACTTAAAAACAATTGTAATTGTTTTCTAGAGAAAGATGACTTCTTTCGTTGCCATCTAAACACTTTCTTCTCATACCAGGGTATTTTTTTTCATCACAGCAATCAGTGAAGCCTCACTTGGCTCGTTTCTTGGCATACCTAACTCTTTGGGGGGGATGTTTTATTAATAACATATTTCCTCCAGAATATATTCCTTTCTCTGGCCTTCGCAAGAGTCATTCTGGGGAGCAGTGAGAATAAAACCAACTCTATACCTGCCACAGTGGGACAGATCAGCAAATAAATAGAGGCATCGATTTCCAAGAAGAAAATGGCTAAAAGCAGCATATTTACAATTCTTCTAAGCCACACTCCACCTCTCTCTGTGAGATGGAAGACAATTATTGAAAGCTTTTACAGCGCACACTTTATTTTTAACTAAATCTTTAGGTAGACTGCTGAGAGATGCCAATACCTCTACCCGTCCTGTTTAGCTGCACCATCAAACAGATTTTTTGCTTTTGCAAAACACTGGCCCAAGCCTGAACAGCTCTTTTAAACATCATATTTATAGGGGAGTTATTTTAAAATGCTTTTGGAGGTTATTTTCGGCAAACATTTCCTTTAAGAACTCTTAAGGGCAGCAAGAGCTGCTACGTGCCCTTGAGTTTTGAACTGACACCTCCTAAGGTGGAGCAATTAAAACTTGCTGTGTTTTAATGCAAGCCATAATGAGTCGGTCAATTCACCGACCCGGGATTGAGTTGGATAGTGTTTGATAGACAGAGATATGGACAGAACTGAACCTTGCCAGGAACTACTTTTTGAGCTAATTATCTGGAACGTGCAAACGGGGAAAACCCTCCTATTAAGGAAAAGAAGAAATGAGTCCTAAATGATCTAGAATGATCAGCTCCCCTCTGCTAATTAATTTAATAACTACTCAATATTTAACCGGAAAGAAACAGGCCGATCAATTTGATGAATCAAAGGATCAGGTGCTAAAGACCAAACCCGCCGAGCTCTTCCCTCTTGGACCCCTCCTGAACACCTGTTGAGCTCTGGGGTTTTTAACTTTCCGAACTAAAGCCTCGCAGATACAACCCTGTTATCCTTTAGACTTTCTGGAAGTGCGTGTGTATTTTTAAGGTTTCCATCTTGCTTAATCAACAAAACTGGTTACTAATTATTTATGAATCACAGGGCCGAAAACAAACTTTCTTACCTTGAGCAGTTAAGGAGTGGCAAGCAGAGGAGCGGGTTGGTTTTTAATTTGGTCCCTACCCCCCACCCCAGTTCCGCACCCTGCACGGCTCCATGGAAAGGTCAAAGGTAAGCCTCCCTCTTCGGCTCTGGGAGAGGAGGGGGGCACACCTCCCAACAAAACAACACGCTGGCATCCAACCTGGGGAGCTCAGAATGGCAGGCCGACGCAAGGGGCCGGGCTACGCGCTCTCCAGGCGTCCAGGGGGCCGGCTCAGCACCCCTTCCGGCCCAAACCAATTCCGATCTAGGGACCGAGAGAGACCTCGGCCCTGCAGCACGCACGCCGCACTCTCCCGGGGTCCTGGCACCCCCATGCTCCGTGGGGCGCGCGATGGGCTCAGGGAGGCCAATGGACGACCTTCGAGGCTGCTATCTGGGCACGGCCTCCACCCACCCCGACGGTACTCAATGAGCACCCCAAATCCTGAGGCTCAGGGTGTCTTGTCCTCTGCCTCCTACGGCGAGACGCACACGGAACCCACCAGTCCAGCTGCCGCTGCGGTCCCGCAAGACGCGACGTCCCGGCTGCGGGGACCGGGGACTGGGGGTGGGGCCCCACCTCCTCTCGCCGCCGACCCCCGCGCGGCGCAGCCCGGGGCCGAGCGTCCCCCGGGGGGGCCCCGCGCGCCCACCGCGCCAGCGAGCAGGTGACCGAGTCCCGAGACCCAGTGCGCACGCCCTCCCACCCGGGCCCCCGCGTCCCCCGGTGCGGCCCTTACCTCGGAGCGGGCCGGGGCGGCCCCGCGGGGCCGGGCGCGGACTGGGCCGGGGAGACGCGCCTCCCGCCACCGCCGCTGGGAGCCGAGGCGGCGAGCGGGCGCGGCGAGCTCCTCCCGGGCGGCGGCGGGAGGCGCTGCTCTGGCTGCCGCCGCCGCCGCCGCCGCGGCTGCGGTTCTCGAAGCTACGCGGCCGCCACTCCCGGGCCGCCGCCGCCGCCGCCGGTCCCTTGGCTCCTGCGGGAGGCCGGCTGCTCGCGCGGCAAACTCTTCCGCACGCAGAGCCGGCGGGGACAGCCGCCGCCGCCTCTTCCTCCTCCCCCTCCCTCCTCCCGCCTCCTCTCGGTACTCCTCCTCCTCCTCCCGGTCCTCCTCCTCCTTCCCTGAGCTCCGGCTGCCGCCGCCGGCCGGGTGTCTCCTGGCCGCACGCCGGGCCCTGGCCGCGATCCACCCTTGGACACGCACCCTGCGCGCCCTACGGGCAGATGGACCCTCGGACCCCTGCTTCCCTGGGCGGCACAGACACCCGTGCCCCGAGGCCGCCGCCGCTTCTGCCCGCTGCCAGGGAACGCGCGGCCGGGTCCGGCTGGGGGCACAGGGTCGGGACTCGGCTCAGGGCGGGGGCTGGTGTGTGCCTAGAGCGCAGCTGGCCCGAGGAGAGACCAGCGGATGCCGAGCTGCCGGCTGAGGTCCGGTTAAAGTTGTCAATAGGGGTGGCAGGGAACCTTCCTCCCCGGCCAGGTGCCGACCCACGCCCAGCCCGCTGCCACCCCTCGGTCCCGTGCTTTGGGAGCGAATACGCCACTGTGGTCCCCTGCCGCCGTCCTCGCGGGGCAGGCCTGCGCACGGAGCCGGAGCCATGGCACCGGGCGCGTCTTTGCAGACGGACCGCTGCGCTTTTCCTACGAGCCCCAGCGGGGGTCGGGGAGACATGGGCGAGCGCCCTTTGCGGAGGACCTCCGCGCCTGCTGGGGAGGAATGATCGGTGTTTCTTCCAAGGCGAACGTAGCCGGTCCGGAAAAATGGGTCAAGGATGGAAAGAAGCCGGCCCATTGCCCCCCTCCTAGGCAGAGGCACGTGGGCTGGGGGGCCATGGCCAGGAGCGCGCACCCGGAGCTCCGCGCTGCTGCTCCTTCCCCTCCCCTGCTGCCCTCCTCTCCTTTTGCACCAGTGCAGGAAATGTTCCACTGACCTACATATTTTTCCAAACATACGTGACCTTTTTTTTTTTCCCTCTGTGGGAGGAGACAGGCGAGAATCCAAGAAAAGGAGAAGCCAAAGCTGCGCGCGAGGAAACAGGGAGGCTTTCAGTGAGGCTCCCGCAAACAGCGAACACAGACAGGCCCATAAATATTATCTCTGGGAGCCAGGAGCTGCTGTGCCCGAGCTCAGCGGGGCTCCAAAGCAGAGCCTGGTGGAAAAGGGAGACCGCGCCCCCCGCCGAGGCCCGGAGAGATCTCTAAGACTCGAAGACCCCACTCCGTTCCCTTCCGGCGGGGCGGCGGCGTTCCTCAAGTGGAGGCGCCTCCGGAGACATCCCCTACCTCCAGGGGAGGTCACCCTCTAGGTCACCTAGAGGTACAACCAGGAACCTTTTTAGGATGTCCCTGGGTCCTTCCCACATTCCGACCAGTAGCCCTGGAGAGGAAAGCTCCCCACTCATTCTTTTCCATCAGATTAGGTTTTCTAGACTAGAAATCTCCTAAGGCCTCTCTTCTGAACGCTGGCAGCAGACTGGAATCGCCCCCCACTAGGTTCCAGGGTCCTTGCTTTATCTACTCCCCACTCAAGTTCAAGGCAAACCCTCTCCCGGGCAGACCGACCCACAGCGCCTTATTTGGGCATGCAACCCAGCACTGTCAATTAGATCAAAAAGCTCACCCAGAGCTCCTTTTTCCCCCCTGTAAAGTAGGTCATTCTCTTTATTTCCCACTTGTATTATTTTTGTCTAATTCGCCTGCTGAAAAATAATCAGCTGCAGGAGCTTTGAGCATCCTAAGAGAAGCTATTATTCTTAGGCTTGCTTCTGACTTGGAGGGCTTTTCAAGGAGGAGGAGGAGGCACTTGGCACACACTGTAGTTTGAAGTCCCTCCCTTTCCAAAAGCAGAAAACATCATTTTCAAAAATGAAGTCATTTTATTTTGCTTTGTTTTTCTAGGCCCTCCCTTTCCTTTAGGCAAGTAGCTTTTGCCCTGCCCTTAAGCATGGCATGACTAACACCTAGAAAAGGAGAGTCCTGTGCTTTTAACCAGATTTAATGCAGAATTTAAAGCCACCTCCCTTCCTTTCTTGCTTTGAAAGGGATGCCAGCTCCCTCCTCCTCCTCCCTTTTGGGAACTAGCTGAATAATCCTTAAATGAATTTTTTGGAAACAAATGGCCTTACAGAGGTATTATGTCAAGTCTTTCCACAGTGCAACAAGTATTTTGGCTAAGGTCTGTTTTTACCTGCTGCCTAGTAGGATATCCTATTAAAGATGTGGTTTCTGCCTGTGATTGTGGAGGTGTCATCTGTGTAGTTGTACTTATTCCAGGCTCCATCCCTCGTGGATCCCACCAAGGTGGGACACCTGTCTGATCGTAAGAGAGAGTGGAGTCTGCTGCCAAGAACCAAGTCAGGTCCAGAACACAACATGCCTTTTCCCCAAATGTAGAAGAGAGTCAAAGAGGAAAGTGAATGAAGAGGAAAGTGATCAGAATGAATGCCTGTTCATTCTATGCATTTGGCAGCTCAGTTCCTTTTACTGGCATTTGTTAAAGGCTCCTCATGAATCAGGCTAGGCTTGGCCTGTGAGTGATGGAGGGAAACTTGACAGCAGTTTATGTCTGTACAAAAAGGGTTTACAATGTAGAGGCAGGGATAGATGCACCAAATAGGGCAAGTGTCAGAAGACAAAATACCACATGAGTTCAAAGGAAGGAATCAGGATGGGCTTCATGGAGGAGGTGATGTGGGTGCTAGGATTTTTTCATCAACCAGATAACATAATCTGGATCATAATCTGTGCATTTTTCAAAATGTGCAGCGTGGAGCAAAGGAATCATCTCAAAACTGCATTGCCAGTTCAGGGAAATTCACAGGGACCATGTGGTCAGTCCTTTAAAGATGTGGTTACAGAATAGGGCTTTTTGGATGCTGCCATGATTTGGCAGGGAACCTCAGCTCTTTTTCAGAGAATCCATATGTATGGAGGGGAGCATCAAAGTGTTTTATTGTCGTCAACAACGTCAGTCTTTGAAGAGAGCAGAAAAATAATTCAAAGAGTTTGCAGTCTCGTGGGATATTCTTTTCCCTCATAGCTGTGGTGGCATAACCTAATTAAAAATATTCATCCAGTTCTCAAAATATGTACACTAGAGGTGTCCATATATGGTATTACAGACAGGTGAAAATGTGTGGGTGATTACAAGAATGACAGCATGAACTAGCTCAGGGCTGGAGACTCACATTAAGTGTGTAGTGGGTAAATTCGACCCAGGCTTAGGAGAGAGCAAGAACAGTGTTCTATGCTGAATGATATCATCACAGTCTTTCTGACTAGAAGATAGAAGGCCTCCTTTTTATTTTTCATATGAATTCCCAGAGGCTCTTTTATGGATTCTTACCTCTGAGTAGAAGTTTAAAGAGAAAAACACAATACCATACATCATTAAGTAGAATAACATCACACTAGGGAAGAAAATTGTTGAATCCAGGGCCAAAGGGAAAGTTAGATCAGTGTAATGATGAAGAAGAGGCCTTAGAGCCATAACTGGAGACTATACTCAAAGGCCAGGACTTATGAGCAGCTGTAGGAGGATGATTGAAGGGTGCCCACCTTGAATGTAAGTTAGTGCAGCCACTATGGAAAACAGTATGGAGGTTCCTCAGAAAACTAAAAATAGAACCACCATAGAATCCAGCAATCCCACTCCTGAGCAAATCTGGACAAAATAATGAAACAAAGGGATACATGCACCCTAGTGTTCATAGCAGCACTGTTCTCAATAGCCAAGTCACGGAAACAATCTAAACTGAATGGATTAAGATGATGTGGTACATATCTACAATGAAATACTACTTAGCCATAACAAATACCCAGATCTTGCCATTTGCAGCAACATAGAGGCAAGTAGAGATTCTCATACCAGGTAAAGTCAGTCAGAAAGAGAAAGACAAATACCATATGATGTCACATTTAGCAGAATCTTAAAAAAATGATACAAACAAACTAACTTGCAAAAGGGACATAGAAAACAAATTTATTGTTACCAAAAATTACAAAAAGAAACAGACTCACAGGAGTTCCCATTGTGGTGGTGCAGCAGAAAGGGATCTGACTAGGAACCATGAGGTTGTGGGTATGATCCCTGGGCTTGCTCAGTGGGTTAGGGATCTGGTGTTGCCATGAGCTGTGGTGTAGGTCACAGATTCGGCTTGGATCTGTCATTGCTGTGACTCTGGCGTAGGCCGGCAGCTACAATTTTCCCCCTAGCCTGGACCCTCCATATGCTGCGGGTGTGGCCTTAAAAAGCAAAAAAAAAAAGGTAAAGAAACAGACTCACAGACAAAGAACAGATTTGCAGTTATTGAGGAGGAGGGGAAGGGAAAGGGATGGGCTGGGAGTTTGGGGTTAGTAGATACAAACTATTACATTTAGAATGGATAAGCAATGAGGTCCTACTATATAGCATAGGGAACTATATCCAGTCTCCTGGGATAGACCATAATGGAAAGGAATAGTAAAAAAAGAAAATATATGTGTGAATAACTAAGCCATTTTGCTGAACAGCAGAAATTAGCACATTGTAAATCAACTATATTTTAATAAAAAATATACGCAACTGTAAAAAAAAAAATAGAATGCCCGCTTGCATTTGAAATATCAAGGTTAGAATTTGAATGCCTTGCTTCTGCAGAAGCTTCAGAGCAATAGAAAAATACCAGCTGAGAATCTGTTCACAGCAGCAGACTCTCCTGTGGGCCTGAAGACGCTGCCGGGAGAAAATCAAGGCCTCGTGCCACTTGCCTGGGAGAGTGAGGACTCAACTTGGCCTTGGTGCCCGTTAGGTCATGTGGTTGGCAAACCAAAGCATGAAGTAAGTTTTCCTTACAAAGCTGGCATGGACGGCCCAGGGCAAAATCTGGGCTGGAGGTGACAAAGCCTCAAAGCCTCAGCTAATCCACACTAGTTAATTGCGGTGCTTCCAAGGACCATGGGAGGAAATGGTGTGTGAGCATGTGCAACCCCCCCCCTCCACATGCACACACCCCCAGAAAAAGAGGTGGTAAGATTGTTGACAAAATAGGAACTTGAGAATAATCTTCCCCCGAGGAAGTCCCTTCATGTCCATTGTCCCTAATAAAGTTTGATCTTAGGTCCCATTTATTTCTCTTCTAAGAGGATCTTTAAAAAAAAAAAAAAATCTTGTATTTTAGTGCAGTTATTTTATTTTATTATTTTTTGCTTTTGGGGGCCTCACCCACAGCATATGGAAGGTCCCAGGCTAGGGGTCAAATCAGAGTTGCAGCTGCCAGCCTGCACCACAGCCACAGCAACACAGGATCCCAGCCTCATCTTCGACCTACACCGTAGCTCACCAGATCCCCCATCCACTGAGCAAGGCCAGGGGTTGAACCCACATCCTCATGGATACTAGTCGGATTCATTTCTGCTGCGCCACAAGAGGAACTCCTTAGTGCAGTTTTAGGTGAGCTACAAAACTGATGAGAAAATACTACTGAGTTCCCACATATTCCCTGACCCCCTCTCCTAGTCTCCCCCCACACATCAACATCCCCCACCAGAGTGGTACATCATATGTTACAAGCCATGAACCTCCATTAACACATCATTATCACTCCAAGCTTATAGTTGACATTAGGATTGACTTTTGGTGGTGTACTTCAGTGGGTCTGGATAAAGGGAGAAGGAACTTCTTATGGTATCCTACAGAGTATTTTCACTGCCCTAAAAATCCTTTGTATTCCGCTATTCATCCCTCCCTCTCCACTAAACCTGGGCAATTACTGATCTTTTTTTTTCTTTTCTTTTCTTTTTTTTTTTTTAATGGCCACACCTGGGGCACACGGAAGTTCCTGGGCCATGGAATCCTTTAACACAGGACACTTTAAGCCGCTGTGCCGGGCTGGGGATTGAACCCGCGCCTCCGCAATGACCTGAGCTGCTGCTGTCGGACTCTTAACCCACTGTGCCACAGCGAGAAGTCCTCACTGATCTTTTTACTGTCTCCATAATTTTATCCTTTACAGAATATAGTATAATTGGAACCACACAGTATCTAGTCTTTCAGATTGGATTCTTTTATTTATTAAGAGGTCTTTAACTTTTCTCTATGTCTTCTCATGGTTTGAGAGCTCAGCTCTTTTCTTTTCAGCACAGAATCTATTCCACTGCCTGGCTAAGAGGAATTTTAAACTCACATGTTAGTAAGTAATATTTTCCGTGGTATCAGGTAACACTTACCTAACGCTTACATGCCAGTTATTTACATGACCTCATTTCATCCTCAGAAGGCCCTGTAAGAAGTGATTTATGATTTCCAGGTGACAGGTAAGGCTCAAGGTGCCTTCATTCTCTAGGAAGATGTGTGTCAGAGCAGGGTTTCATTTCTGCTTGAAGACAGCCACTCCCGTGCGCCCTCCCCCCCACCCAGTTTAGCTAAAGGGGTGGTTGCCGTCAGATGCCAACACAAAAATATTCATGGCATGATCCACTTCCCATGAGATCTTGCTGGATAATGAACTGGTGCCAAAGTGGGTATGAGCTGTTCCATGGATGCACATTTCTTGTCTCTGTTTTCTCTGGTTCTCCTCTCAGTGTATCAATTACTAATATCTTTTTTTTTCCTTTTTATGGCTGCACCTGCGGTATATGGAAGTTCCCAGGCTAGGGGTCAAATTGGAGTTGCAGCTCCTGGCCTAGGCCACAGCCATGGCAACACCAGAGCTGAGCCCCATCTGCGACCCAGGCTTCAGCTTGTGACAATGCCAGATCCTTAACCCACTAAGCAAGGCCAGGGATGGCACCCACATTTTCACGGAGACAATGTTGGGTCTTTAACCTGGTGAGTCGCAACAGGAGCTCTCAGTTACCAATGTCTTTACTCCATTCTTGAAGCAGCTATCTTCCAAGCGCTTAACATAAAATTCCAAGATGAAGGCTGGGGCTTGGCAAAAGAGCAACACTTGATCCAGATAAACCACAGAAGGAAATAAAGTCACTAGGTCATTCTGGGTATTATGGGCATTGGCATCTGGCCAAGGGTGCTGTTTGGACTTTGGCAACAGCCTGGGTGGGAGTGTTGTCCTGTAAACATATGTGATCTTCAGACCAGCTCTAGGTCACAGTTAGGACAGGAAGCAAATTCCTTCCATGAAAGGGACAGTTGGAGTGACACTCAAGTTTCTCTCTCTAGGTCCATGAGAGTGGGACCAGTGTGGGCCAGCCCAAGGAGATCGCTTCCCTTAGCTGTATCTCCAGTCATTCTTTCAGTAAATGCAGTAGGATGTAGCTTGTCTCCCTAGAGCTAGATATTTTTTTTTTCTTAAGCCATTTGTTATTTTGTATTTTTTTTTTAATTTTATTAGATGGAGTTCCCATCGTGGCTCAGTGGAAACGAATCTAAGGACCATGAGGCTGCAGGTTCAATCCCTGGCCTCTCTCAGTGGGTTAAGGATCTGGCGTTACTGTGAGCTGTGGTGTAGGTCGCAGATGTGGCTTGGATCTGGTGTTGTGGCTGTGGTGTAGGCTGGCAGCTGTAGCTCCGATTAGACCCCTAGCCTGGGAACCTCCAAATGCCGCAGATGCAGCCCTAAAAAGACAAAAAAAAAAAATGTATTAGAGTAGTGTTGATTTACAATTTTGTGTTAGTTTCAGGTGCATAGCAAAGTGATTCAGTTATACATAGACAGGTATGCATCCTTTTTCAGATCTTTTCCCCATGTAGGTTATTATAGAGTATTGAGTTGAGGCCCCTGGACTATACAGCAGGACCTTGTTGGTTATCTATCTTATATAAAACAGTGCGTACATGGGAGCTAGGTTGTTTTCTTGGGGGGATGCTGAGCTCGGACTCATTCTGAGGAAGTATTTATTTATTTATTTATTTATTTTGTATTTTCTAGGGCCAAACCCACGGCATATGGAGGTTCCCAGGCTAGGGGCCAAATCCGAGCTACAGCTGCCGGCCTGCACCACAGCCACAGAAACTCGGGATCCGAGCCTCATCTGTGACCTACACCACAGCTCATGGCAATGCCAAATCCTTAACCCACTGAGCGAGGCCAGGGATCGAACCCGAAACCTCCTGGTTCCTAGTCGGATTCGGTAACCACTGAGCCACGACGAGAGCTCCTCCGAGGAAGTATTTAAATGACCCCACTTTTCGCAGCCTGTAGAATGTGGTGAGCCTGTGGAATAGGGAAGGAACACTGGCTTAAAAACACGCAGAAAATCGAACGGAGGAAAACCTTTTGTGTGCAGGGTGCCAGAAGCTGGAGGAAGGAAGGTCGCAGGGACACAAGTGTGGGTGGGCTGTAAGTGCACCAGAAGGATGGGGGCTGTTTCTCAGCTCCTGCAATTAGCTGAGAGGATTTCAGAATTGTAGGATCAGCGCTAAAAGCACACGAAGGGGGGAAGAAATCACTTGGACACTGTGAGGCGCTTGCTCCTAGCCTGCCTTCAGGAAGGCACCAGAAAGCTGCTGAGGCATGCGCTTTCCAACCAGCTTGAGAAATACCCTCTCAACAAAGGGCGGAAACACAGCTGCATGGACACACAAATGGCCGTTGTCTTTCACTGTCCTTGGGTTCATGTCCCATTGAACTCCACTAGGAAGAGGTCATTTAACATGTTTATGCATGGCTCTGTTTGTAAGAGCATCTAGCCCCTAAATGGGCATTTTTAAGCTGTTAGTTTGTTTCCCAGAGTGGTTTCTATTTCTGTCTCATTTAAAAATTCTCTGATGTCTGCAAAATGCTATTTGAATCATTAAGTTTCTATGCTAACGGATGCATCCCCGTGTACTTTGCCCAGGAAGAACATTTAGTGATACAAAATCCATCACACACAGTTCACTTGAAGTGAAAAGCTAATTATAGAAAAATGTTCTCCAAGGAACTATTTCTAGCCCCTCCCAAGTAGGCAGAAGAGATGCATTTCCTGTATGGACAAGCTATCAGTATGTTTTGTTACAAGGTTTGGGTGAGAAGGAAGCTTTTCTCAGTGGCTTGAGTCTCACACTTGCATTGACAGTGAGCAGGATTCTATAACCAAGACAGCCTCATTCAATGTTTTTTTGTGCATGTGTGCTGTTGCACACCTCTCAAGATTCTTCCTTTCAAGGCAAGTGAGGGTTTGCCCTGAAGTGAAAGATGCTTTCATCATGGCAACGGGGCTTGACTGTATTTCTGCGTTCCAGAAATTTCTAATTAAAGTCACTTTTCCTTTTTTGGATATGAGGTTCAGATGGGAGCAAACTGTCAATGTCCGGGGTTGACTGAGTGCTAGGGCCTTTATTTAAAGTCTTTTCACTTAAGAATTTAAGATGTCCGTGGATGGATGGCATTTGTTTTCTTGGCCCTTAATAATTCAGACCAGTGGTTCTCCAAGTATGTTCCTCAGGCCAACAGCTTCCGCATCACCTGAGAACTTGTTAGAAATCCAAATTCTCAAGTCCCACCCAGTTCCGCTCAACCAGAAACTCTAGGGATGGGCCGCAGCAAAGTGTGTTAAGAAGACTTCCAAGGGAGGTCCCGCTGTGGCACAGTGGAAGGGAATCTGACTAGTATCCATGAAGATGTGGGTTTGGTTCGATCCCAGGGCTCACTCAGTGTGTCAGCCATCCAGTGTTGCCGTGACCTGTGGCGTAGTTCACAGATGCAGCTCGGGTCCTGCGTTGCTATGGCTGTGGCCGGCAGCTGCAGCTCTGATTTGACCCCTAGCCTGGGAACTTCCATATGTCAGGTGCTGCCCTAAAAAGAAAAAAAAAAAAAAAAGACTTCCAGGAGATTTTTAATGTGTGTAACATTTGAGACATACTGATTTAGACAGTTGGTGATGTCATAGGTAGAGCACTGCTCAGTTCTCATATGGTCTGAACTAATTTTATTGGCATTCCTGTGCTGGGCTCTGGGCTAAGAGCAAGCAGGCATTACTTTATTTAATCTTCACAACCACTCTCTGAGAACAGTTTTCCTATTATCCCCTTTGACAGATGATGGTATGGAGCCTGGAGGGGTTTAGTTACTTGACAGGGAACAGTGCCTTAGGGAGCAGAGAGAGGATGGAGACAGGGTCGCCCTACTGTCCCAGCCAGTGCTTTGACCACCCTGTGCTTTTGCTGGCTGTGGATGCACCGGTCAGGTAATTGACAAGAATTTTTTTTCTTTTTGTGGCTGTGCCCAAGGCATGCAGAAGTTCTCAGGCCACGGATGGAACCGGTGCCACAGCAGTGATCCGAGCAACAGTAGTGACAACGCTGGTGCCTTAACCCACTGAGGCACCAGGGAACTCCAGCATCCTATCTTTTACCTTGTTCTCATCGGACTTCTTCAGCATCCACTGTGGCCAAGTCTAAAGCATAGAGCTGAGGCAATGCCTGCCCACTTCAGGCTGTGTTGAGAGCCAGTTGTGTTGATTGTGGTCTTCAGAGAAAGTGAAGCTGGCAGGTAAGTCAAAAGGTATTTTTCCTGGGGATTTATTTATTTATTTATTTATTTATTTATATTTTGCTTTTTAGGGCCCCACCCATGGCACATGGAAGTTCCCAGGCTAGGGGCCAAATCAGAGCTACAGCAGCCGGCCACAGCCACAGCCACAGCAACACAGGATTTGAGCCTCTGCCACCTACACACAGCTCATGGCAACGCCAGATCCTTTAACCTACTGTGCAAGGTCAGGGATCCAACCTGCATCCTCATGGATACCAGCTGATTCGTTCCCATTGTGACACAGCAGATTCGTTTCCACTGCGCCACAACGGGAACTCCCCCCTGGGGATTTATTAACACAGCAGATGGGGCTTGTGCTGTCCAAGGTGGGTTTGGTAGGTGTTCTTTGAACTCACAGGGCACTGGAGGTCTAAGAGGAATGAATCTGAAGGGTCAACACATCAAGAAACAGACATTTGTACTCTAAATTAACATAAAAATAAAAATATCACACTAGTGCCTGGAAGGTAGGTATAAAACATAAGGGAAATAGAATTGAGAGTCTGGAAATAACAATTACTTATACCTGACAATTAGGGTCACTTAATTGCAACAAGGATGCCAAGACAAATCAATGGGGAAAGAATAGTCATTAACAGCAAATCGTGCTAGGACAAGGGGATATCGAGACACAAAAAATGAGTTGGACCCCTACCTCCCACTATGTAAAAAGTTAACTTGAAATGGATCAAATGCATAAATGTTAGAGTTAACACTATAAAACTCTTAGAAGAAAACCTAGGGGTAAATCTTCATGACCTTGGATTTGTCAAAGGAGTCTTAGATAGGACACTGAAGATACAAAAAACCAAACAGAGGGGAATAGATCAGTCAGACTTCATTACAATTTGTGATGATGCTATCAAGAAAGTAAATGGTTTGGGGTTAATAAATGCAAACTATTGCCTTTGGAATGGATAAGCAATGAGATCCTGCGGTATAGCACTGGGAATTATATCTGGCCACTTATGATGGAGCATGATAATGTGAGAAATGTATATAGAATGTATATAGGTATGTGTGACTAGGTCACCTTGCTGTACAGTAGAAAATTGACAGAACACTGCAAACCAGTTATAATGGAAAAAATAAAAATCATTAAAATTAAAAAAAAAAAAGTAAATGGGAGTTCCCATCCTGGCTCAGCAGACAACCCAGGTTCAATCCCTGGCCTCCCTCAGTTGTTTAAGGATGTGGCATTGCTGTGAGCTATGGTGTAGGTCACAGATGCAGCTCAGATCCTGTGTTGCTATGCCTGTGGTGTAGGCCAGCAGCTATAGCTCTGACTCATCCCCTAGCCTGGGAACCTCCATACGCCATAGGTACAGCCCCCCAAAAAAAAGGAAATTAAATGGGAGAAAATATTTGCAAGTCGTGTACCTAGTAAGGGACTTGTCTCTGGAATATATTTGAAAACTCTTACAACTCAATTATAAAAGACAAATAACTCAATTTTTTAAATGGGCAAAGGATTTGAATAGATTTTTCTTCAAAGATTATATGCATAGTCAATAAGCATGTAAAAAGATACTCAACATGCTGAGTCATTATGGAAATGCAAATTAAAGCCACCAGGAGATACTACTTCACACTTACTAGGTAGGCCCTTATTTCAAAAACAAAACAAAACAAAAAAATGAAAATAAGCAGGAGATGTGGAGGAATCAGAACCCTCACTGCTTTTGGGAATGTAAAAGGGGCAGTCACTTTGGAGAATAGACCTACAGTTCCTTACAAACACAGAGTTACCGTTCCCGTCAGCAATTCCACTTTTAAGGATATACCCAAAGGAAATGAAAACAAATGTACACGCAGAGCCTTGTACATGAATGTTTCTAGCAGGATTATCCATCACAGCCGGAAATGACGAAACACTGCCCACCCCCACCCAGTGTCCATCAGCTGATGAATGGACTACACAGAATGTGGTCTATGCACACATTGGAATATTATTTGGCCATAACAAGGAATGAAGAACTGATGCGTGCTACACCACGACTGAACTTTGGAAACATTATGCTTAGTGCAAGAAAGGCGGTCACAAAAGACAAATAACTGAGGATTCCATTTATAGGAAACTCCAAAGTAGGCAAATTGATAGAGATGGAAAATGGATTAGAGTTGCCCACTGCTGGGGGCATCTGGGTTCAGGATGTGGATAAAGGGTATAGGGCTGTTCGGGTGATGAAATGTTCTAAAATCAATTGTGGTGAAGCCTATATAACTCTGTGAATGTACTAAGGACCGCTGACCTGTACTCTCTGAATGGGCTAATTGTATATGAGTTCCAGGCTGAATAAGAGTTAACCAAAACAATGACAACATCCATCACCGGTATTTCAGCTGTCCAGTCCTTTCTTCTTCTTCTTCTTTTTTTTTTTTTTTTTTTTTTGTCTTTTTTTGCCTTTTCTAGGGCCGCTTCTTCGGCATATGGAGGTTCCCAGGCTAGGGGTCTAATCAGAGCTGTAGCCGCCGGCCTACGCCAGAGACACAGCAACGCAGGATCCAAGCCACGTCTGCAACCTACACCACAGCTTATGGCAACGCCCTATCCTCAACCCACTGAGCAAGGCCAGGGATCGAACCCGCAACCTCATGGTTCTTGGATTCGCTAACCACTGAGCCACGATGGGAACTCCCAGTCCAGTCCTTTCTTCTTGAAGCCTCATCCATTCGTTCAGCATCATGTCCTTCACTCCCAGCCCCCACCATCTTCCTCCTCCTCCCCGGTGCCCCCACCCTTCCTCCTTCTCATCTTCCTGCAGCCCCAGAAGTGAGCGGGTCACCAAGGTTCTCTCTTCAGCCTCTTGCCCGGCTCCTTCTTTCCTGGGAGAATCCAGTCCCGTGGTTCTTACTCCAAAATCTTCCAAATCTTCTGTTTCTGACAGGTTTATGCCCACATAGCTAATGGCCCCCCAATATTTCCATTTGGATATCTCCCACTGAACTTGTCTAAAACCTTCTGACTTCTCCTTTTTCCTTTTCTCCCCAGTCCAGCTCATCCTCCCAGCTGCTAAGTCCTATAAATGATGGGACTTTTCTTCCAGTGAACTGTGCTTGGAAGCTGAGTTCTGCCTTTAAACGCCTTCTCCCGTATCTGCTCGAGTCCCTGGGCGACTGAACGCTGGGAGATGCGTGTTGCCTGGTGTTTCCTTTGCTCCTCTCCTCCTTCCATCCCCCTGACTCTCGGTTCTGGGGTTCAGCCCTAACACGGGATGCTCACCAGCTTTCTAATCGGCCGGAAGTAACTCCAGAATCCAGCGAGTGGAAGAAAATGACTGTAGATGCAGCCTGAGGAAGGGCTCCGAAATTTTGTGCCCTGAACTCCGTGCAGATTTTGCAAGAGTCGTAGGAGAGAAGACAAAACCCAAGCGCCTGGAAAGAAACCCGTTAATCTGTGAAGCCGGTCATCTTCGGGGAACCGACACACAGCTGCCAGGGTGTGAGCTTAGAGAGCCCTGGACAGGCCGGTATTGGTGTACACTGTACAGCCAGACCAAGGGTCGACATGCTAAAAGGCCTGTGCTTGTTGCTAAACTGACACTGTCCTGAGTAACCCCAGACCCCAAGGGCCACCATCTCCCCCTAGACCTGCCTGAACCTCCTCCCCCACAGTGATGATTGGAGACCCAGTGGGCAGCTATGTTATCACAGGGCTCTGACGCCTTTGCCACCTGGACTCAACCTCAGGGCTGGTACAGTGGCCGCTACACCAAATCCGCAGTCCTGACCTCCTCAGGACCCTCCTTCATCCCAGCACAACCCAGCTCCATGGTCCATTTTCCAGTTCCCCTACACCGCCTTCCCTGCGTGTGACCCAGCCATCCCCACATCAAATGCTGCTTCTGCCTTTTCCTCCTTGCTCTGCTAAAATTCCTTCTGCCCCAAAAGGGCTTGCTCAAGAAGTGACTTTTCCTTCCTCACTGATGTTTTCATGCACGTAAAAAAAAAAAAAATTTTACAAGTAAACATATTTCATGTATCTGTGATTATATCTGTATTAATATATTTATATATTTTTATGTATCTATTATGGATATAATCAAATGCATTTTTAAAACTTTTATTGAAGTATAGTTGATTTGCCATGTGGTGTGAATTTCCCCTGCACAGCAAAGTGGCTCAGTTATAGCTATACACACATCCACTCCCACATAGGTTATCACAGGACCTTGAGTGGAGTTCCCTGTGCTATACGACAGGTCCCTGTTGACCATCCATTCCGGATACAAGAGTGTGCGTTTGCCATTCCCACACCCTGAGTCCATCCCTCCCCACTCCACCTGTCCTCTTCAGTAACCATAAGTTTCTTTTCCAAGTCTATAAGTCTATTTCTGTTTTGTAAATATATGTTCATTTGCATCATTTTTTTTACATTCCACATATAAGTGATACCATTGAATGCATGAGGGCATACAATTTTGATACCCCAGTGTCTTAAAGTCCTTGTACCAGTGAAGGCTGTTTCGGATGTAGGAAGAGAAACCCACTCTGCCTCCCAAGCCTCCACCCTCCGCTGAATCCACCACCCGGCCTCACAGCTCTGAGTCCCGTCCACCCCATAATGGGCCAGTGGCTCCCCATGGGTAACTCCAGGCTTGTACACCCCCGTTGCCTACTGGGCAGAGGAAACTTCTAGAGTCCTAACTTAGGCCGTGGGAGGATGACATCCAACAGATATAAATTCACAGCCTTTCCTGCAGCACCTCATCCTTAAATGTCTTACCTTAAATTAAACCTCATGTTCTTGGGGCTCTGAGCTGTACTATGTCTGAGAGTGAATGATTTTATTTCAACAGCTTCTTCTTCTTCTTCTGTTGGGACTGTTCTAGCTTTCCTCAACTGGTTATTAGAAAGGATATTTCATGGCATTGCCAAGCTAACGCCATATTGGAAGAAGAGGGAAAAAAAAACCCATCACTCTCTCAAGGGATTCTCAGTGGACCAGATATATATATATATCTGTAGTTGACTTATGCAGTATTAGTTTCAGGTGTACAGCAAAGTGAAGCTGTCATGCATATAAATAGATCCATTCCTTTTTCCCATCTCGGGTATTACAGACTATAGAGTAGATCTGCCTGTGCTACACAGTAAGTTCTCGTTCATCATCTATTTTACACAATAGTGTTTCTGTGTTATTCCCACCCTCCCAATTCTTCTTCCCTCCCCCCAAGGTTTCCTATGTGGTCACAGTAAGATTGGTTTGGAAATCCGTGAGTTTGTTTCCATTTTATAAGTGAGTTCTTGGAGTTCCCATCGTGGCTCAGTGGTTAACGAATCCGACTAGGAGGTTGCAGGTTCGATCCCTGGCCTTGCTCAGTAGGTTAAGGATCTGGCATTGCTGTGGCTCTGGTGTAGGCCGGCGGCTACAGCTCTGATTAGACCCCCAGCCTGGGAACCTCCATATGCCATGGGGAGTGGCCCTAGAAAAGGCAAAAAGACAAAATAAATTAAGTTCTTTTGTATCATTTTAAAAAATTAGATTCCACATATAAGTGCTATACTCCTGTCTTTGTTTCCTAGCTTTTCCCCAACAAGCCTCTCTCCCAGCTGCTCAGGGAAGAAAGAACTGGGACATTTTGCACATTTTCACTTGAATAGAACTGAAATGTGAAACAATGGAAGAACCAGGAAGAACAGACTGCCTGTTCCTCAGCAACCACTGGCTGGCAAGGCCAGGCCACATTCACCCCAAGAACCCCTAACAAGACATCCCCGCCCCTTGCTCTGCCCCCGCTCCCCCGGCAGCGGGGGAGGGGGTGTGTGCCTTCCTCCCCCAGTCTCCCACCCCAAGGAGCCTGTCTCTTCTGACTGATGCCCCATTAAGCAATTACTAAGTATCCCAGCTTGACCCTTAACCTACCAATTGCTGAAAAGATAGATCAAAGCAGCCTGCCCTGGGCTGTACCCAGAGAAAGAAAAGAAGAAAAGGCCAACTGAAGGAGAAGAAGTTTGCCTTACATCCTGAACCTGCCTGTGCCCTCCCCCTCCCCTTCCCCAGCTGCCTGCACCCCTCACTCCCTCTCAGTGGGATCTGGGAGAAGGTGATGTAACTGCGTCTTGATGTGTGGGGCCTGGGCTGGAATAAAGGTTTCTGGAATAAATAAGGTCTCCATCGGAACGCCCGAACCCACAGGAACTGGTGGGTGTGGGCGTGGGAGCCGTGCCTGGGAGCCTGGGCTCTTGAGCAGAATTTATACCCTTCATCTGCGATTAGCCCTGGGCCACTTCTGAGAACATGAATAGTTGACGCCGCCGTTAATGGGAATGCTGTTCTCACCCCCATGAGAGGAAAAATGCCCAGAAACATGTTTAATGGATTTTTTTTTTCTTTTTTTGGATGCTTAAACATATTGCCGTGATTTCCTGCTTCCAAAAAGGACACATTGATAACTTTTCCATATGGTAATTTTCTGTTATGAGTGTTCGTGGCGAGGCCATTTTTCATATTAAATTCCTAGCGGTCAGCAGAATTTGGTCCAGGTTTCAATCAGTAAGACCCATTACGTCTTCAGAGAGGAAGTCGTTATTTCTTCTCTCTTTATTCGTGTTGAACAGCCATCTCTGTCCCCAGGCCCCCAGTGGTCTCCTATGAGGCTTTTCACCAGTGGCTTCAGGTTCATCAGAGACCGAGGGTTACCGATGCAAAGGCTCCTTAAGGGGCATGTCGTTCTCGTGGTTCAAAGACTCTAGTGCTAAGTTGAGGCAGGTTAACTTTTCAAGTAACACTCTGTGCATGAGCGTTGCCAGGGTACATGGAGCCAGGCCCAGGATAGAACCTTCCCTGCCTGACAGCAGGCTGTCTCCACAACTTAAAAATTCAAAATGCCTTTGCCTAAAAATATCAAAGAGGAATCTTTCAAAAATTATTTAATATTGCTTGTTTTCCTCCTGTGGGTGGAATTTGCAGCCAAAGAAATTCTGTGCACAGGAGATCCCACTGTGGCTCAGTGGGTTAAGAACCCAACTAATATCCGTGAAGATGTGGATTAGATCCCTGACCGCACTCGGTGGGTTAAGGATCCAACGTTGCTGTGAGCTGTGGTGTAGTTCACAGATGTGGCTCCAGATCCCGAGTTTCTGTGGCTGAGGTGTAGGCCTGTAGCTCTAGCTGCAAGTCGACCCCTAGCCCGGGAACTTCCATATGCTATGGGTGCAGCCCTAAAAAGACAGGAAAAAAACAAAGGAAGAAATTATGTGCAAGTACCTAGTTGAAATGCTGCAGATGATCGTAAAAATGGCATTAGCTCTGGCAATAATTCAGCTTTGGGTGTCTGACACGAGAGCCTAAATGATGAGCAACTCTTTCCCATTAGAATCAAGAATTTTCATTTGTAACAGACAGTGGATAGATACATGTCCAGCCTGAACGACCACCAAATAGTAAGTGAAAACCAGTCTTTTCAGATGTCATTCTGGGCAACCCTTTGCTTTTGCGACTTTTTTCTTTCCCACTTGCCTTTGTGAATCAAACTGTTTTCAACTTGTGGGTTGTGGCAAACGACGCTTCGTTAGAGTCTTGGTTGTATTTATTTACATTGGGCATTAGACACTTCATAATATATTCACATGCTGATGCCAGGTTACCTTGGTTTTGTTGTTTTTGTTTTTTCCTCTTTTCTGGCCACACCTGGTGGCATATGGAAATTCCCAGGTCATGGATCAAATCCAGGCTGGAGCTCCAACCCATGCCACAGCTGCAGCAATGTGGGATCCTTAACCCACTGCTCCACAGCAGGAATTCCCCAGCTTATGTTTTTTAAAGAAAGTCATAAGCAAGAGCTTCCCTGGCACCCTGAAGGGGGTGTTTCATCTCTGGGGTCTGCAAAATGTAGTTGACTGTATTGGTCCATGCTCTTGATTGCAGATAACAGAATCCAGAATCGGCTCTGTCTAAACAGAGGGAGATTCATGTCGGGCTAAGGCTCGCCTTCAGAATCACTGGAAAGGATGAAAAAAAAAAAAATACGCTGCACAATAAACAGGAACAATATTTAAACTCATGCACAGTGTGCTGCCAAGGAAGAGGAGGCTCCCCCCCTGACCAGGAAGAGGCTGCCTCAGGGGCTGGCCCAGGACCAGCCCCTTTTGCCTCAGTTGGTGCTTGCAAGTGCCTGTGCCACCATCTGATCCGTAGGTCCCAAGTCTTACCCTGAACCCCAGCTGCCAAGAAGTCTGGGAAACGTCAACTTTCCAGTTCCTTCCATGCAGGACAGCACAATTGAACGGGGTGGGAGTGGAGTTTGATATGTCGACCCACAGAAGCCACCACATGTGGAACAGACTGGCCTGTGGGGGGAGGGGAATGAACCAAAGCTCTCCGCTCAGTTTGGCATAAACTAGCTGGTGAAGTTGGCAAACATACCTGGTCAGGGCATCCTGAAGGAGTCTAATTTGGTGCCTCCAGGATCACCTCACAAGCAGGGTGGCAGGAAGGTCATGGCTTTAGCAGCGGTGTCTTTTTTCAGGAGAGAGCTCCCCCCCAACCCCCCCAAAGGATCTGGAGGCTTCTGGAGTGTGCCCCTCTCCTCACCTCCCCACACTTCTGTGCCCAGGCCTCCTCCAGGGTGCCTCTGGTCTGGGAAGGTGGCAGCTGCTTCTACCCCAAGCTACAGCTGTATTGGTGCCACCACAAGGTCTGAAGAGCAATGTATAAAGTCAGGCTCACTTGTTTCATGGGCAGCTCGAGAAATCCCTGTTGCGATGGGAGGGTACAACTATTCCTTTCATGTTTTCTCTTTCTTTCTTCCTTCCTTTTTTTTTTTTTCTTCTTTTTTCGGGCCTTACCTGCAGCATACGGAGGTTCCCAGGCTAGGGGTCCAATTGGAGCTGTAGCTGCCAGCCTACACCACAGCCGCAGCAACTCAGGATCCAAGCCGAATCTACGACCTACACCACAGCTCACAGCAATGCTGGATTCTTAACCCACTGAGAATGGCCAGGGATCGAACCCGCATCCTCATCGATTCTAATCAGGTTCGTTACTGCTGAGTCACAAAGGGAACCCGCCTCTTATGTTTTCTTTGCTTATTTCTTCTTATTGGACTTTTATAAAAATCCCCAGGTTTTAAGAGAATTATGGATCTACTCGAAAGCAGGAAATAATAGGAATGCTATCATTATATATTTCCCCTGCATGGGCATCTGTAATGCATGGATAATCATCCTGTGGGCTAGGGTTAATTATCCTTAATTTATTGCTGGAGAAACTGAAGTTCAGAGAGGTTATGTGACTTACTTAAAGGAACACAGCAACTCTGGTCTGGTGACTTTTCAAAAAAAAGTTCTTTCTCTAAATATCTGAAATATTTGGCATAAGGGTTTGAATAAGATGGAATTCGGAAGTTTGGTATTAGGGTGAGGGGTGTGTGCATGTGAAGGGTTCATACTAATTTTATGATGTATATACATCAACTCAATTACGGTGCATGACAGGAGGTTGCATTTTTCAATTGAGATCTTACAACGTGGCAGGTTTAACCCCTCATCATTCCACGTTCTATCTTAACAAAGCCAAATGGGAGAAATCAGGCCAGGATGGTACTCATGCTTTTTATTTGCCATGCAGGTCTGACTGGCAAGATGCCCATTGGAGAGCCCACCCTCCAGGGAACGAGAAAGTGCCCATCAGCCTCTGATGAGGTCACTGTGAAGCATCTGCCCGCAAGAAGACTATTTCCCAACTTTGCATGGTTTGCCTAAGCCCTTCAATGAGTGAGGGGCCCTGGTCCATCCATCCGGCTGTGCCTGGACCCAGAGGGGCAGACTTCAGCCAGGGGCAGAGGTGCCTGGGAAGGGCTGGTCCCTGGGGAAAGGGGCAGAGTTAGCACAGAAGCCTGGGTGGGCATGGGGGAGGTGGGGAGGGGGCCGCGGGGAGGCTGTTTCTTGAACAAATTCACTCGTCCTGCAGCACTCTCTGTACCAGAAACACTGCGCCAACCCACATCACATCTAGAGCAAACTACGCCTGCCTTGCCTTTGACAAGCTTCTACTAATTAAGAGCTGGATAACAAGTGATAATAAGTAGCAAGTCCACGTTTATAACATTCCACACCAACAAGGCATTTTCACTTGCAGTACCTGGTGTCTTATGTGCAATTCCCTGAGGCAGAAGGAGCGGGCGGATGATCGTTTCCTAGGGAAACTCTCTAAGACTCAGAGAAGTTAGACTCACACTTACTCTTCCCACCCCATGTCCTGGCACTTTTTGTTTCAACAATGATTTCAAACCAGAAGTAGATTGTATTGGAGGTCCTGTCGTGGCAGAGAGGAAATGAATCTGACTAGGAACCATGAGTTTTTGGGTTTGAACCCTGGCCTCGCTCAGTGGGTTAAGGATCCGGTGTTGCCGTGAGCTGTGGTGTAGGTCACAGATTTGGCTCAGATCCCGAGTTGCTGGGGCTGTGGTGTAGGCTGGCAGCTACAGCTCCGATTTGACCCCTAGCCTGGGAAATTTCATATGCTGTAGCCCACCCCCCAAAAAAACCCAAAAAAAACCAAAGCAAAAAAAGGAAGTAGATTATATTAATAGGAGGGAGAGAAAAATAGTGAAAACAGTGTAGGTGAGGAGTTCCCACTGTGGCTCAGCAGGTTAAGGACCTGAGGTAATCTCCATGAGGATGCAGGTTTGATCCCTGGCTTCATTCAGTGGGTTAAGGACCCGGCTTGCTGCAAGTTGAGGCAAAGATCACAGATGTGGCTCAGATCTGGTGTTGCTGTGGCCATGGTATAGGCCGGCAGCTACAGATCCTATTCAGCCCCTTGCCCAGGAACCTCCATACACTGCAGGTGAGGCTGTAAAGAGAAGAAAAAAAAAAGTTTGAAGTGGACAAGTCCCGGATGCTCCAGGATGCAGGGAAAATTCCATGACCTTCAGGAGACTGGTGGGTGTGGGCAGAGCCTGCAAAGTTACATGGGATTTGGAGAGTAAGGTCAAGTATGTTGAAGTATTTAAAAGCCCTTCACTGTATTTTATTTTATTCTATTTTATTTTTGTCTTTTTAGGGCTGCACCCACGGCATGTGGAGGTTCCCAGGCTAGGGGTCAAATTGGAGCTGTAGCCTCAGGCCTCCTCCACAGCCACAGCAACACAGTGATCCGAGCCTACGCCACAGGTCACAGCAACACCAGATTCTTAACCCACTGAATGAGGCCAGGGATTGAACCTGCGTCCTCATAGATCCTAGTCAGATTAATTTCTGCTGAGCCACATGGGAGAACTCCACACTGTATTTTAGGTTTAGAGACTCTCAGAAAACAACAGCTGTAAGTATTTCCTAGAGTTGTGGTAACAAATGACCACAATTGGGGTGGCTTAAAACAGAAATTCATTCCTCCCCAGTGCTGGAGGCCAGAAATCCAAAATCAAGGTGTTGACAGGGCCACGCTCCCTCTGATGGCTCGAGATGGGGTCCTTCCTTGCCTCATCCTGACTTCTGCTGGTGGCCAGCAATTCTTTGAGTTTCTTTTTCCATGTATAGAGGTAAATCTCCACTCTGCTGTCACCTGGCATTTTTCCATGTGTCTCTGTGCCCAAATCTCTCTTTTCTGAGGACACCAGTCACTGGATTAGGCCCATCCCTAGGCCAGCGGACCTCATTTTAACTTGATGACATCTGCAAAGACCCTCTTTCCAAATAAGGCCACATTCTCAGGTATGGGGGTTAGGACGGCACCCTATCTTTTGAGGGGACACAGTTCAACCCACAGCAACAACAGAAAGCTTTTGTGAATGTTCAGTTGCAGGGAAGAGAGCAGAGGGGCGGTTTCAAATGTGCAAAATCAGATGAGAGATTTTTAGTGAATAAAAGGATGAGAGGTATTAGCCCCAGGCAAGATGAAGAAAATATATGCCACGAGTTCATTTTAAGTTCAGGGATGGGTGGAGTCATGATTAACCAAAAGACGAATCTATTATGTTTAGGACTTTCCATGGTTATCTAAAGCATGGAATCTTGACATCTAAGTAATACAATTATCAATGCAAGCAGGCAAACATAGTCTCGGGGGGGAAAAAAAAAACAATTCGCTAGTAAGGCCATCCTTATCACTCAACACTGAAGGGAAAAAAACACAAAACGGAGGAAAATCTGTCACTCACAATGGTGAAAACAGTGTTTAATCTGATTTGAAATCCTGTGTTTTGGAACTGCTTCCTTGGCTAAACAAAGCTCTTTAATTCCCTATGTTAAATATTCAGCTTCCATAAAAGATATAGAAATTTTAGAGCATAGCATCCAAATAAATAAAGTGCCTTTCTCTTTAAGTAACTTTTTATAAATTCCATTTAATTGCAAGCAAATTGCCTTCTTCATTGGAGATACGTTCCTTTTTTTAAATCGAAGTGTAGTCGGTTTACAGTGTTGTGCCAATTTCTATTGTACAGCAAAGTGACCCGGTCATATATATATATATGAATATATATAAATAAAACTATATTTAGTTTTCTGAGGAACCCCCATTACTTGCCATCCTGATCTATCCCAAGAGACTGTATAGATTCCCCTGTGCTGTACAGTAGGGTCTCATTGCTTATCCATTCTAAATGCAATAGTTTGCATCTACTAACCTCAAACTCCCATCCTACCCCCACCCCCTTGGCAACTACAAGTCAGTTCTCCACGTCTGTGAGTCTGTTTCTGTTTTGTAGGTACGTTCATTTGTGCCATATTTTAAATTCTACATATAAGTGATATCACATGGTATTTGTCTTTCTCCTTCTGACTTACTTCACTTAGTATGATAACCTCTAGTTCCATCCATGTTGCTGCAAATGGCATTATTTTGTCCTTTTTATGGCTGAGTAGTATTCCATTGTGCGTGTGTGTGTGTGTGTGTGTGTGTGTGTGTGTGTGTGTGTGTGATCTTCTTCATCCATTCAACTGTCGATGGGCATTTGGGTTGTTCCCATGACTTGGCTATTGTGAACAGTGCTGCAGTGAACATAGCAGTGCATATATCTTTTTGAATTGTAGTTTTATCTGGATAGATGCCCAGGAGTGGGATTGCTGGATCATATGGTGGTTCTATATTTAGTTTTCTGAGGAACCTCCATACTGTTTTCCATAGTGGTTGTACCAATTTACATTCTCACCAACAGTGAAGGAGGGTTCCCTTTTTGGAGACATATTTCGGATTTCAGATTTTCCTTTTTGAAAAAGGGAGCCAAAATTCCTCTTTTGTTGGCATGTGTGGAGAGCGTTCCTTTTACTGGAACCGAATAAAGACTGGGGCTGTGCTTGGAAACAATGGCGAGGTGAAACAGACTGGCTGTGAGGAACGGGAGAAGGGACAAAGGGGGCCATTCTTCAGGCTTCTAGAACATGGTGCTCAGTAGAGGTCTGGAGAATGATGAGCAGGAATGGAGAGGATGCAGGGGGCTCTTGCTAGAGATGACGATGGCAGGAGACATGGACCACAGGGGAAATGGAGGAGAAGTGAGCTTAGTTTGGGAGATACTCATCTTAAGTTTCCTGAAAGATGGCTCAAGGAGGGGGAAGAGCAAAATGGGGGCTCAGGAGTGAGGCCAGCGTGGAACTGCATGGGAATTTGGGAGGCCTTTGCATGGACGTAATAGTAGAAATGAAGGATCTGCTGAAATTGTTGACGGAGTCTATACACAGAGTGAAAAGTTGGCTGAGCACAGGACACTGGAAATTGTCTACATTTAGGGGATGGAGGGGAAAGAAGGGTCAGAAGGGAAGGATGATGAGGTGAAGGGTGTTTTCTGGGCTAGAGCCTTGTCAGTAACAAGCAACCCAGCCAAGATGTCCAAGTCTTGGAGACGAAACTCAGCCCCCCATGAAGACAGGGCCTAGGGATGTCCCCAGCTGCAGAGAGGGAGGGAGGACAGGGATGAGGAGCAGAGGAGTCTCCGTATCCTGCAGTTAAGAGTAGCAGCAGGTGCCCCAGGCCTGGCTGCCATTGGGGGGCATGAATCAGATGCTTTAGGGTAATGGTGGATGGCATCAAGCTGGAAACCGGCAAGAGAAAGGTATATGGTTAGTCTTGGAAGAAATTTTTTTTTTTTGGTCTTTTTGTCTTTTTAGGGCTGCACTAGTGGCATATGGAGGTTCCCAGGTTAGGGGTCTAATCAGAGCTGTAGCCGCTGGCCTATACCACAGCCATAGAAACACAGGATCAGAGCCATGTCTGTGACCTACCCCACAGCTCACTACAATGCCGGATCCTTAACCCACTGAGCAAGCCAGATCAAACCCATGTCCTCATGGCTGCTAGTCAGGTTCACTAACTGCTGGGCCATGATGGGAACTCAGTCTTGGAAGAAATTTAACTGCCATAACATCATAGTTTTAAGAAGCTGGGCTCTAGAGTCAGATCTGTGTTCCAAATCCAGTTCTGCTGTTTGTGACCTTAGACAATTTATCTAAGTGAGCTGATATTTAGTTTCCTCACCTGCAAAATGTCAATAAGATATGAACTGGCACTGACCAGGGGAAAATGTGTAAAGGGCCCAGCCCAGTGTCAAGGGCTCAGCAGGTGCTCAGTGAATGTTAGCTGTTAGCAACAGCAGAAGCAATCACACCTGCATGGCCATGATGGTAAGACTCAGGTTTGGAGGCTGTATCCATCAGTCTGGACTAGGATATGCTGCAGTAACAAATAAGCCCAAACCTCAGAGACTTATAATAACAAAGGTCTATTTTTCGCTCCATGAGCATGTGGATTATATGTTGGCTGTGGCTCTGCCCATGTCATCTACATTCTGAAACTCAGGCCTTTGGTGGCCACTGTGGCAGAGGGAAAAGTGTTCATGGCAAAGAGCCTGGTGGCTTTTACAGTGTCTGCCCTGAAGTAGCACATTTCCTTTTGCTCACATTTCACTGGCCATCATCGCAGGGCAGTGTCTGAATGCACCACAGCAGGGAAGTGTTATCTTCTCTCTGGTAGGGCTACCTAATGTTGGTAAACAGAAATTTAAGTGACTGTAGAGGAAGCTGGTCACCAGAACTGTGGTGTAAGCTCAGAGCCTGGCCACCTGTGTGAATTAATAATTCGGTTTTTAAGCCTGGGACTGGGAATCAGCAGGGACAGAAGGGCTGACCCTAAGCCTGGAAGAGGACAAATCCAGAATGGGACAAGAACAGGAAGAAACAGACATGGGGAGGTTCAGATCATTCTCTGTAGGAAGAAAGAAGTCCAGGATGGAGAAGCCAGTCACCTCAAAATGGAGAAGGGAGCACTGATGGAACTTACACAGTAACCTGACCCAAACTCCCACTGGCCCAACAACCCAGGCACATTCACAGATAATTTAGCGTTTGTGTCCTATACCCAGGAGGCCCGGTCCCAGGTGGAGGAGAACTAGGGTAAGAAGCAGCTCCTTGGTATTTGGGCATCTGCTTTTGCTCTTGGAATCACCATCAGGGAAGATCCATTCTGTGTTGGCCTTGTATTCCTGGCCTGTCTTGAGTAAATAGCAGTTCCTATCTTCTACCACAGAAGGAAGAGAGAAAAAAGTAGGAAATGGAATGAGGTGCAGAATACCCAAATAAAATGCCCGCACATGAAACAGGCCTGGCCTTCAAGTGCCTGTGCAAACAAGTGTGTGCATTTAAGATAAATGGCTGTATCAGGTTAGGAGGGAGAGTAGGAAAAATGATAAAAAGGAATTAATGAATTGAACAAGAGTGGTCCCTTCCCAAGGCCAGGATGGCAGTGCCCCCTGAGCCAGGGAGTGTAGTCATCTCAGCTCTGTGCACCTGAGCTCCAAAATGGGTGAATGGATGGATGGATGGATGGATGGGATGGATGATGGACGGAGGGATGGAAGGATGGATGATGGATGGATGAATGGGAGGGATGATGATGGATGGAGGGATGAATAATGATGAATGGAGGGATGGATGGATGCATGGATGGATATGTTTCACCCATGTCTTCCCAAAGTACTTCATGTTTCACCAAAAAGATTTTGTTAAAGCTTCAAAGACTTGGTGAATAAGCCTCTGTTTGTTTTTGTTACTGCCTTTGGCAATTAGTTCCACCCGCTTTGTTTAAGTAGCACCCAGGCGTGGCATAAAGAACCCTTCAATAAATAACCATACGCTCACTGGCTCTCTCTCTCTCTCTCTCTCACACACACACATACACACACACACACACACACACACACAGTCACACATTCCTGCCCATGCTCAGGAATCCATCTCCACAGGGTTCCTGGCTACCACCATCCATTTTTGCAGTAGTCTTAGCCACTATCATGACTGATGCCTGTGCAGTGATTTGAAACTCAAGGCAGAGGGGACCTTAGATGCTTGTCCAGTTCTAGTCTTGGCCTTTCCTGGAGGTCTGTTTCTGGGGAACTTTTGGTATAGGAAGTGGAATGAAGTGCCCAACTGCCCATCAGAGCATCACTGCCAGAGGTGGGGCTTCTCCAGCCTCTAAACTGGCTGGTCACATTGGTCACAGTGGCCATTTGACATTGGTTCCTATTGGACTAATGCCCGTTTCCCCCCAGGAAAAGAAGCTGCAGGAGGGTGGGTCTGTGTGTATCTTGTTCTTCATGTCTTCAGGACCCACGTGGAATAGATATATCGTACACATTTTGGAATAGATGATTGAAATTGCCCCTTGTGGAGTTCCCAATGTGGCTCAGCAGAAACGAATCTGACTTGTATCCACGAGGATGCAGGTTCCATCCCTGGCCTTGCTCAGTGGGTTAAGGATCCTGCATTGACATGAGCTGTGGCATAGGTCATACGTTGTGGCTTGGATCTGGCGTTGCTGTGGCTGTGGTGTACACCTGTGGCTGTAGCTCTGATTTGACCCCTATCCTGGGAACCTCTATGTGCCATGGGTGTGGCCCTAAAAAGACAAAAAAATTGCCTTTTGCTTTTCAGTTTCTCCCTCCATCCCCCTGCCTCATGGTTATCTGATATTACTAGTGATATTTCCTCTCATCTTATGGACCGAGAAGTCAGGGAGGGCTTGGTAGACCCAAATGGTTTGTTCTGGACTTAGCTGAAGGAGGGGGCTGGGAGGATGAGAGGAGGCAGCCCCATGGATGGAGGAGGACCGACCAGCCAGAGCCTCCAGAGGAGACGGCTTTTACAGACATCAGCCCCAGGAGTGAATATAAAGGGGGGGAACACATGAACCTTAGTTACTGGGATAGTTACACTTGCATTGATGAATTCATCACACGGAACTATAACATGGCATATGGAGGTTTCTAGGCTAGGGGTCGAATTGGAGCTGTAGCCACCAGCCTATGCCACTGCCACAGCAATGCCAGATCCAAGCCGCATCCGTGACTTACCCCACAGCTCACGGCAATGCCAGATCCTTAAGCCACGGAGGAAGGCCAGGGATTGAACCTGCATCCTCATGGATACTAGCCAGATTCGTTTCTGCTGAGCCACGATGGAAACTCCCAAAAGAATATTTTCAATGTAGTTGACAAAGTGGTAGTGAAACCATCCCTTCCCATAAATTCCTTTTTGAAAAACAATTCTTTTGGGGGTAGGAACCTTTAACCATTAATTTTCTGGATTGGATGATTTGCATTGTAACATCAAGTTTTCTTGAGCCCATCTATAAACAAGGTGCCCATTCAGGTAAATCAGGTGCAGCTACAGAGACTTCATATCTCACAGGGAGGTCATGAGTACCAAAGAGTCATATGACATTATTAGAACTCCTTTGGTTGCATGTGAGAGAACCTCCACGTGGATTAGCCTAAGGAAAAAGGAAATTATGTGTGTGTGTGTGTGTGTGTGTGTGTGTGTGTATATATATATATATATATATATATATATATATATATATGAATCACTTTACTGTACAGCAGAAACTAACACAACATTGTAAACAGACTATTCTTCAACTAAAAAAAGAAAGAAAGAAAGGACTCTGATGCTCAACTGGGGTCAGGCTGCTGGGCCAGGGCCCACCTGGAGCAGCATCACCAGAGCAACCTTGGAAAGCTTTGGATGAGGGGGAGCAGAGTGTGTGGGGGGGACTGTTGCTGGTAGAGGAGGTTTGGGGAAGACAGTTGCGTGGGGGTTCCTAACTGTTTCTGTGGAATCTTCCTGAAAGAGGAATTTCAACAGGGCCATCTTTGAGAGAAGACCTCAGGCTTCGTCCTGCCCACCCTGAGGGTCTCGAGCCATATCCTGGGCTGCAGAAAAGACCTCGGGCCCAAGCAGAGCTGCCGTTGCCAGTTTGGAGCCCACCAGGCACATCCCTCACCAGGCCCCGCGGCTGTGCCATCCTTCCAGGCAGAAGTGGAAAGCGGCAGAAAGCACTGTCAAAACAAGGCCAGGCTCTGCCTGCAGGAAAATCCGGGCTGTGGCAGAGGCTCAGCGCCTGCCAAGCAAAATACCAGGGAGGAGATGTGGCTGGCATGCAATTTAAAGAATAACTCGACTAGCGCTTGAGGTTATTTAGAAAAATACCTTTGATCACGTGCTTTCCAGAATGCTTGAAATGAATCATCCATACCCAGCCCAGAGCAGATTTAATTCCACTCCCCTCCCATGTTGCTTCTTTTAAAACTTGACCTTCTTTTCTGGTTGCTATTCAAATTCAGCAAAATACCAACTTGATTTTTGTTTTTTCTAGAGCTGAGCAGATTCAGGCAGGAAGAAGGGACCCAGCACACAGGGATAAGACTTGCACAATGGCTTTGCCTGGAATTACTGGGAAAATGGCATTCACCTGTGAGGACTGTAAATAGAATTTCTCCCAACAGCTGTGCTCAGGTTGAAAACAAAAACCAGACATCTAAGGAGACACAAACAACAGTTTTTGAAAATTTGATAAGATCGCATGCAGCCACACAGGCTTGATGTCTGTGTTTCTAAGTGGGGGTCACAAGTGTCACCTCACGCTGGGGTCTGGGGGAGATACACATGGGATGAAATTTACTTTCCTCAATCCTGGCATCCTTGCTTGGCTGAGGTGTTTGGAGAACTACTTCCGCCAGGGAGGTTTCCTTTTAAGCAAGCACCCAGGGCAGGCCTTCTCTGGTTTCCATCAGTGTTGATGTGTTCAGCGCGTCAGAAATGTCCCTCCGCTCTCAGCCCTAAGGCAGCTGCTGCTTCTCAGATTCAGGATCCCAGTGGCTGGCTCAGTGTGGGCTCTGGAGTCCCCGACTCACAGCCCTATCACAGATTTGGGACCTGCAGCAAGTGACATAAACTCTGCCTCTGAGCGTCCTCGTCGGGTAAATGGGGTGATCACTGGCATTCCAGCGCCACAGAGCTGATGTGCTGATTAAACGAGTCAGTCCAGGTGCCTGGCGCAAACGCGGAGTTCAGTGCACGGGAGCCTGTTCTGTGATAACCACGACACTCAGCTCAAATGAGGACCAAGCAGGATCCAGAAGTAAGCAGAAGTCTTCTGGTCATGAGTTACAGTAGTATTTGAGGCTGTGGAATCCATCCTGCTTAGCAGCACTGTCACTCTGGGGCCTCGTTTTATCTTGTGGAGGCCCCACAAGACAGGCAGGACAAGATCGTCAGCCCAGTCTGGGGAAAGCCACTGAGGCTCAGACCAAGTTCATGGCACATCTGAGCTGAGGGCAGCCCCCGCCTCGTAGGGGAGGGGAGGGCGGTTACTTGGGGCAGCGTGATTGACAGCGCCGGGCATCGCAAGCCGCAGCACAGGGCACCATTGGGTGTGTACAGCGCTGGTGGTAGCGTCAAGAAAACCAGGATCTCAGGGCTAGATGCTCCCTCCTGAGGACAGACGTTGCGTTCCTGCCCAGGCACCGGGTTCCCAGAGCAAGCCCCGCCCACAGCAGACGCCCAGCCCTGCACCTTCCCCAGGCACCTGTTCCCCAGGACTGCCCTGGCTGCTCAGCTGAGTCACACTGGAAAAGTTAGAAATCAACCACCCACAGTTAGTTATTTTGGTTATTTACATCTCAAGGGTCAAAATAGGCTGTGCAAGTGATTGAATAGAAGGCCTTTGTCCTGAGCTCAGGAGATGGGGCGGGGTGGGGTGGGGGGGGGGAAGCATTGCTAGGAGAAAGCCCTGGAGGAAGAACTCTGACAAATCGGGCACCGCCCCCCCACCCCCTCCCACCCCCAGCTTCAGTGTCCAGATCTGTAAAGCAGCATCAGTCACCTTTGCTTTGCAAAGCCCTCCTGTGGCTTAGAGAAGATGTGGGGGTCATGTGACTGGTTCCTGATAGAGGCTTGGCAGCAGGGGTCATTACCTTTCTTTCTCTGCCTGCTTTTGGGTTTCTGGAAGTCAAATGCTTTCCATCTCTGACTGTTAAGCAAACATTGCTCTGCTCAGTATAAAGTTGGGCCCCCTTCATTTCCTTTAGGTTCCAACTTAATCATTAGATTTGATGAAATGCTGACCCTAAAGAACCAACAGCAAGAGAGAGCAGTTGATGGAAACCTAGTCCTGGCCACAGGGAACTATATTCAATGTCTTGTAATAAGCCGTAATGGAAAAGAATCTGAAAAAAGAATACATAAATGAGGTGTGTATATATGTATATGCATATATATATCTATAAATAAGATATGTATATCTGAATGACTTTGCTATAAACGTGAAACTAAGACAACATTGTACATCAGCTATAGGTCAATAAAAAAATAAATAAGGGGAAAAAAAACTCCACAAACTACTCCCGGAGGTGAGCAGCTCAGAAGGCTGGACTGACCCTCAGAATGAGGAAAACGATCTCAGAGCAGCTGCCCAGCCTGAGAAACAGTGACGGTAAGTGAGGGTTCCACCTGCCAGAGACTCCATCTTCCCAGAGGGCTGCCCTCAGCCCATGGGATCCAGACCCTTCCCTCCTTTCCTGGACCCCTCCCAGACCCTTTCTCACCAGGGGCCACCCTCCCCATCTCTGCTTCCAAGAAGCAAGTCTACAAGGGGACGCATGCTCTTTGGAGGGTTATTTTTGGCTTTAGGACCTAAACTGATATTTAGGTATTTGAAATAGGCTATGTGGAAAAACTAGATCTTGAAGTGAGATGAACAAAATCAAATGATGGTGTCTGCTGTGTTCTGAGTGACTTTTTTTTTTTAGGGCCACACCTGTGGCATATGGAAGTTTCTGGGCTGGGGGTGGAATCGAAGCTACAGCTGCTGGTCTACACCACACCCATGGCCACACCAGATCTGAGTGGCATCTGCAACCTACACCGCAGCTCATGGTAATGCTGGATCCTTAACCCACTGAGCGAGGCCAAGGATTGAACCCACAACCTCATGGAGACTCTACGTTGGGTCCTGAACCTACTAAGCCACAATGGGAACTCCCAAAGTCATTTTTATAGTCACAGCCAAGGTAGGTTAGGGACCACATGCCCCCGAACACCTCCCAGCTGCTTCCCCCTGCCTCCTAGTTCATCCATCCATCAGCCCCCCACCCTGGGAGATCAATCCCCTCTTCCCCGAAACCCCACACTGGCCTTAGTGTCCTCAACCACAAACCCTGAAGCTCTTGAAATACAAGTAATTAATCTCACACAATCCAGTTAGAAACCATGACGCTAGACATCAAGGAGGGGGTGACCTCCTCCTCTGAGGAGGCCAGGTGGCAGCAGAGGCCAAAGGGCCTGCAGTGAGGGGGGTGGGGGAGGAGAAGCAGGCGGGCCCTAACATCTCAGTTTTATTCATGGATTTTATTCCGGTTTTGATGAAAAGCCTTTTGAGAGTTTCTAAAAAATCGTGGTAAAATATAAACAGCATAAAATGTACCCTCATCATCACTTTTAAGTATGCAATTCACGGGCAGTTAGTATACTCCTGTTACCATGCAACCATGACTGCCATCCACTCCCAGAACCCTTTTCTTCTTGCAGAAACTCTGCACCCATGGAACACGGACGCCCCATGCTCCTCCCCCAGCCCTGGCATCCTCCACTCCATTCTCTGTTCCTGAATCTGACTACTCTAAGGACCCCGTGTACATGGAATCGGATAGTATTTGCCTTTTTGTGACCAGTCTACTTCACTGAGCATAACGTCCTCAAGGTCCATCCATGTTGTAACACGTGTCAGAATGTCCTTCCCTTTCAAGGCTGAGTGACACCCCAGTGTGTGTATAGAGCACATTCTGATTACCTACCCGTCTGGTGAAGGACGCTTGCGTTGCTTCTACCTCTTGGCCGCTGTGACTAATGAATGTGGGTGTGCCAAGTTCTCAAGAGGCTGCTTTCAATCCTTTGGGGTCTACACCCAGAAGTGGCATTGCTGGTTCATGAGGTAATTCTGTGTTGAGGTTTTGAGGAGCCGCCATACTGGTCTCCACAGTGGCTGCGCCGTTTTACATTCCCACCCATAGGGCACAAGGGTTCCAACTTCTCCGCCTCCTCACCAACGTTTGCTGTTTTCTGTGTCTTGCTTTTGTTTTTGTTTGTTCTAAGAGCTGACCCAGTGGGTGTGTTTGAGCCAGGGGTGGGCATGAGCTGCTTTGTGCTTGGCAGATCCCTCTTGGCTGCTGTGTATAGAATACAGGGCACACCACTGACCACCCTGGCCTGGAGGATTTTGAGGACAAAGAGGCCTCCGTGAAGATGTCTGCAGGGACAGTGTGCTAAGTATTGTTGTCCCAGTCAATCCAAATAGGTGGTCACTTATGTTGCCAGGTGAGAGTGAAAAACTCTGGAGGCCACAAGGAGGAGGAGGCGGCAGCCACAGAGACAGGTGCAGGGGTGGCTCTGGAGGTGGGGGAGGGGCTTCATCCCCAGCAGAGGGGACCAAGGCCAAGGTTAGTTAAGGTGGTGGGAGAGGAGCTGAGAGGGCAGACACAGCGTGGGGAGGCAGACAGCCATGACCCCTCTTCTGTGAGGACAGGCAGGAGAAGGTGGGTCACTGCATTCCCACCCCCAAGCTCCCCAGGCCCGACTGTACCCCAGGCTCCCCACCCCCACCTGACTGAGCCCAGGTAGGAGCTGCACATGCAGCCCGAAGGGCTCAGCCCCCCGGGAAGCCACAGGACCCAGCATGTCTGTGGCGTGGGCAGGAGAAAGCAGAACCAAGAAAGATGGTTCTGGAGAGCTGCAGTTGCCTGAGAGGGTGACAGTGCACGAGGCGGAAGAGGTGGGTCATCTTCTCTTCCTCCATCCAGCTACACATTTGTTTTGGGCCGTTTTCTGTATAATTTTTATTTGACAATAAAATGGTTAAAAAGAAGGAAGGGAAGGAAAGGAGACTCTGTTTGAACACTTGAGGGGTTGATTGCCCCATTTTCCTGTGACTGGGAGCTGGGGACCCCTGGGGAGGGAGAAAAGAGGGGTGCTTCCCCACCTCAAGTTGTGAGACACACACAGAGGGGCAGCATGGAGCCAAGACAGCTTGAGGCAAAGGAAAAGCCTGAAGCATTTGCTCCAGCTGAGTCCGAGGATGAGGGGACCACTGGACCCACTGCTGCAGGATCAGTGGGACAGGAGAGCAGGCCAGGCAGCCGAGACTGGGGAGGCTCAGCCCCTGGAGCCATGGGGATGCTGATGGGCTGGGAGCTGGCTGGTCCAGACCGTCCTCATTTGGGGCAGCTTTGTTTATTTTTTTTTTAGAAAACGACTTTCTTGGCTCTGTAGTTGAATTTAGCACTAAGTCTTCATGTGGAGTTCTACAAAGAACAATACCTCCATCACCCTTCTGGCTGAAGGATTTAAGAATATTCGTTTATATTATTTAAACTTTCACATTTTATAAACATTCATTTTGCATTATTAAAACGTAGTTTTTTTCCTCCCCAACTAAAAGTAAATCTGGGCTTGATCTCAAAAATATACAAACAACTCGTACAGCTCAACAACAAAGAAACAAACCACCCCATCAAAAAATGGGCAGAATTCGACATTTCTCCAAAGAACACATGGCCAATCGGCACATGAAAAGATGCTCAACATCACCAATTATTAACAAAATGCAAATCAAAACTACAATGAGGTACCACCTCACACCAGTCAGAATGGCCATCATTAATAAGTACAAATAACAAATATTGGAGGGGGTGTGGAGAAAAGGGAACCCTCCTACACTGTTGGTGGGAATCTAAGCTGGTACAACCACTATGGAAAACAGCATGGAGGTCCCTCAGAAAACTAAAAATAGAAATACTGTATGATCCAGCAATCCCACTCCTGAGCATATTTTGGGACAAAACTATAATTCAAAAAGATGCATGTACCTCTATGTTCACTGCAGCACTATTCAACAATACCCAAGACATAGAAACAACCTAAATGTCCATTGACAGATGCATGAATTAAGATGTGATATATATATACACACACACACACACAATAGAATATTACTCAGCCACAAAAAAATGAAATAATGCCATTTGCAGCAAAATGGATGCAACTAGAGATTCTCATACTAAGTGAAGTAAGGCAGAAAGAGAAAGACAAATGCCATATGACATCATTTATATGTGGACTCTAAAATATGGCACAAATGAACCTGTCTATAGAACAGAAACAGACTCACAGACATGGAGAGCAGACGTGTGGTTGCCAAGGGGGAATGGGGAGAGAGCTGGATGGATGGGGAGTTTGGGGTTGGTAGATAAAAACTAATACATTTAGAATAGACAAGCAATGAGGTCTTACTCTGCAGCACAGCGAACTATATCCAATCTCTTGGGAGAGAACATGATAGCATAAGAAAGGGAATATATATACATATACATACATATGACTAGGTCACTATGCTGTGACACAGAAATTGGCACAGTAGTGTAAATCAACTATACTTTAATGAAAAAAAATTTTAAATGGAGTTCTTGCTGTGGCGCAGTGGGTTAAGAATCTGACTACAGAGGTTCAGGTCTATGCAGAGGTGTGGGTTTGATCCCCAATATGGCACAGTGGGTTAAAGCATCTGGCATTGCCACAGCTGCAACTTGGATTTAATTCCTGGCCCAGGATGCTGTAAGTGTGGCCATTAGAAAGATAAATAAATAAAAATAAATAAATTAAAAACATTTTTAAATTAAAAAAACGTAAATCTGTGTTCTGCCGCATAGGACCCAGTGCTCTGTACACTGCTGGCTTGTTGATGGATCAATTATTTTCACTTACTTATTTTTATAAATTTTTAACTTAGGGGGAGTTTCCATAGTGGTGCAGAGTAAACGAATCCAACTAGGAACCATGAGGTTGTGGGTTCCATCCCTGGCCTCGCTCAGTGGGTTAAGGATCTGGCGCTGCAGTGAGCTGTGGTGTAGGTTGCAGAAATGGCTGGAATCCCATGGTGCTGTGGCTGTGGTGCAGGCTGGCAGCTGTAGCTCTGATTGGACCCATAGCCTGGGAACCTCCATATGCCATGGGTGCGGCCCTGAAAAAGACCAAAAAAATTTTCTTTAACTTAGAACAATGATACTGGCCCTTGAGGAAATGGAAGCCTTCCAGGTGGGCTGTGCTAGGGGCGGGCAGGCAGGTACTCCTACATTGGAGGTTCTTTCTAATCCCCTGAAAGTGAGCTATTTATACCTTGAAATCCGTGTTTTTAAGGCAATGTATTCTTATGATCTTGCATAACTCCCATTATGTCAGAGAACAATTTCCACTGTCCTAGAATCATATAAACCGTGTTCTGAGAGCTCAGGACAGGTGGCCTGGGTCAGCGGGATTCTCTCTCTGTCGGCTGGCTTCCTGGGACCCCTGTCACTGGCCTTTGTTCTAGTGTGCTCCTGGCCAAGGAACGGCTGTGATGGCTGCTTACTTTATCTTTAGAGGACTGACTGCTGCTTTGCAAGCTTTGCCAGGAGGATAGAGGCTGTGGAGCACAGGGAGGGAGGCAGGAAGAGCTCAACTGGCCCAGGGGGAGGAACAGACTCCGCCCCTCCGCCCACCTGCTCCGCCCACTGGAGGAGGGAGGGGATTTCGAGGAGGCAGGTGAGACAGCAGAGATGCGAAGGGTTAAGGCAACCCGGCCAGAGGGCCTGGCGGAAGAGAACTTGGAGTGAAAAACCAGAAGCAGGGTGTGGGACGAGGATGTTGGAAGGTAAAGGAGGGTGCTGGTAAGGTGGCAGAGTCCCACATGGGTTAAGAAGTTTGAACCTTCCACAAACCATTAATTTTATTTATTTATTTTTAAATAGGGTGGGAAGGAATGGAAGTGGGGTCACCACCTTTATTTTGCCATGTGAGGACACAGGCCTGTACAACTCATTGCATCAACTATTCTAATGCTTTTGTTGATGAAAAGACCCCCTTCAGAAAAAAAAAAAAAATAGGAAGAAAGGAAATGTCAAAATAAAGGACCATACTTCTGAGGACAGCTGGCAACCCCGATCTTACACTTGCCAAAGCCTGAGAACGTTAACACCGAGGGCAGTTTGCACAGACCAGCTCTGCCCCCAACAGGGAGCCCTGGGGAGTGACCGAGCCCTGGTCCAGTCTGGGGTCTGGGCAGGCGGGGAAATGGCTTGGGCTGAGTGCTGGTGTCCAGGAGGGGACGCCAGGAGGCGTTGTCGGGACCTGTCCTCCTAAAATGCCCCTGGAGCTGGCCTCTCAGCTGCGGCCACCCCCAGCCCTCATGGCTCACCTGGACCATGACTGGCCTTCCCACTGCTCTCTCTGCTTCTCCCTCCTCCTTTCATAATCCATTCTGTGCATGGTGGCCAGAATGAGCTTTGAATTTTTCTTCCATTTTTTTTTTTTTCCTTTTCTGAGTGTGCATGCAGCATGAGGAAGTTCCTGGGCCAGGCATCGAACCTATGTCACAGCAGTAACCTGAGCCACAGCTGTGACAATGCTGGATCTTTAACCTGCTGAGCCACTAGGGAACTCCAGCACAATCTTTGAAGAAGTGACCTGATCATGTTTCTTGCCTGCCAGCATCCTTAGCAGCTGGTCGCATGAATCCCAACACTTGGACCTGGGGCCCCGCTTGAGCAGCGTCGGTCTGAGGCTCTGACTTCACCGGGCCTCCTGGCCTGGCTACAACCATGTGTAACATGGTTCAGTCCCTGCAGGGAGCCAGGCACTCACTGTCTCGTCCTCTGTCCAGCTCTTCCTCTGCCTGGAGGGCGTTTCTCCTGCTCTTTGCCCCCCAAACTCCTTTGGGTCTCAGCGGACAGAGAACATCCCCCAGAGGGCTTTGCTGGAGTCCCCACGCTGACTGGGCTCCTGCTGTTTGCTTCACATCACATGCTCTTTCTTTACAGCATCATTGCTTATGGAGAGGCCTCCAGGCCACGGCTGCATTAGGAGAGTTGCTAGAAGAACTCACAGACTCAGTTGTATTTGTTTCCACAGTCAAGATTTGTCACAGTAACGTGGGAAGGAAGCACAGCTGGGCTGTAAGGGGCAGGCCCAGGCAAAGTCTGGAGGAATCCATGCAGGCTTCCTCTTGCACTTGGCCTGTGAGGGCTTGCAGAGTACAGCGCCCCCAGCGGCAACAACCCGGCAACAGGTGTGCGATGTTTCTGCCCAGAGAAGCCTGTTAGAGACTCCGTTCAGGAGATTCTTGCTTGGGGCTGGTCAGGTAGGTGCCCCACGACTTGCACAGACACCACACCCTCCAGGAGCAAAGCAGGTGCTCAGCAGAAGCAGCATAGATTGCAAAAAGAGGAGGCCCAGGGAGCCACCTTCAGCAGTTAAACAGGGACACTCCAGGAGCCAAGTTCCCAGACACCACGGAGGACCAGCCTTGCAAGTAGGCCTTTCCACATACAACCGTCTCAGGCCTGCTTGATGAACTCTTTCTCTGCACAGTTTGTCACTAGAACTTTCTCTGTGACTCTTGCTATGGTTTCATGCGCTAGACTGTAAGTGGCAGGAAGGCGGGATCCCATCTGTGGTGTTCCCTGCTAAGCCCAGCACCTGGACACCTAGGCTCTCAGCAGAGAGAGGAGCCTCAGGGACCAAGCTGCGTGACTTTGGGCACATGCTGTCACCTCTTTTGGCCTCGGGTTTCTCACCTGTAGTAAGAAGTAATAACAACAGTCCTTCCTTACAGAATTGTGACACCGTGTTACTCTTACATGTTCAATGGATGCAACCCAAGGTATGGATCTGGACTCCGGAACCAAGTGTGGATTCTAGAAATACTTCTTTGAAAGAATTGACAAATAAACCCAATTAGCCTTGGAGGCGCAGGAAGGAGAGTTGCCGGTGTAGGTCTGCGCAATTAGGGCAAAAGGTATCCACAGGATGGAGGTGATGAGCTGGAGGGAGGACGGGTGTTGGTGAGTTCTGAGCAGCCCTCAGTGGTCCTTGTTCCTACTGCTTGACCAGCCCAGCATCCACAGACCCTGCAGCTCCCAGCCTCATATCAGGAGGAGGAGCCTGGATGTGGTGAGTAGGTCCTGGTGAGGAATCTCCATATTCAACTCCAGGTGGGCTCCAGGGTTCAGAACCCTGCCTCTGCCCAGCCTGTACCCTCTCCTCTTGGGGGCAGCCATGCTGCCCACCCCCTGCTGCTTGAGTGGGACCCTGCCTTGGCCTCACTGATGAGACTGGACCAGGTGACACAAGGGTAAGGTTAGTGCTGGGTAGATCTGACCTGTGAGACTGGATGAAAGGATGAGCTGGACCTAGAAGGTTTTTGTCACAGGGATTTGGAATTGGACCCTGAGAGACAGGGCTGGTTAGCAACAGGGCTCCCGTGACAAGGGTGCTTCAAGGTTGACTCCAGGGCAGGACAAGCCAGACCCCTTGTACTTCAAAGGTGTAAAGGAGCAGAAGTGCTAAGGTTCAGGGTGAGGGGCTGTGGATAATGTAAGACCAAGACAGAGATCCTTTAGTCCTGCCTGGGGTCTGGCTCCAGGACACATGAATCTTTTTTTTCTTTTTTTCTTCTTAGGGCCACACCAGTGGCATATGGAAGTTCCCAGGCTAGGAGTTGAATCAGAGCTGAAGATGGTGGTCTACACCACAGCCATGGCAACACCAGGTCCAAGTCACATCTGCAAACTACACTGCAGCTTGCAGAAATGCCGGATCCTTAACCCACTGAGTGAGGCTGGGGATCCAACCCGCATCCTCACAGAGACATTGTCAGGTCCTTAACCCGCTGAGCCACAGTGGAAACTCCCTAGGGCACGTGCGTCTTAGAATTTGAGGAAATTACCAAGCGTTTTAGGGTATGAGCTCAGGGCCTCCAACACTTTGATTTGAATGTAGACTCTGCCTCATGTGAACTGGGTGACCTCAGGCCAGCTCCTTAACCTCTCTGAATGTCAATCTCTCCAGCTGTGTCACAGGGAGAATAATACGGTCAACTTTATAGGGTTATTGCAAGGCCTCAGTGATACATGAGGGGCTTGGCACAGTTTTTTGGAACATGGTAAGTGCTTTAAAATGTTAAATAGCATTATGATTTTTTTTTTGTAACCCCTCTCTTTCTGGAGGTCATTCAGATGGCTCTCTATTTCTGACCATAGCAAATCAAAACATGGGGTATGATGGACAACCTTTTCCCCTTGAAGGGATTCTTACAGGTTAATCCTAATGCTTCCATTTCCGGTTCCTGCCACTTCTCCTGGAAAGAATAAGCCTAGTTATTTAACAGTATTTTTTCTGACAGTTGACTTTCTCTTTTCCAAAGCAGGCAGACGTCTATTGGTGTGTCCAAGTGCAGTTTAAATACTTCCCTTCATTGGCATATGGGCCCTTCAGTGAACCAGCAGCTTCACTGGGAGTCAGACTTTCCTAAAGGATGGTCATGGCTGCTAAGGTCTTTCATTCATCAGCTCCAACTCTCTTTCTCTCTCTCTCTCTCTCTCTCTCTTTTTTTTTTTTTTTTTGGCTCTTGAGGGCTGCACTTGCAGCATACGGAGGTTCCCAGGCCAGGGATATAATTGGAGCAACAGCTGCCGGCCTACACTACAACCACAGCAACGCTAGATCTGAGCCATGTCTACAACCTATACTACAGCTCACAACAACGCCAGATTCGTAACCCACTGAGCAAGGCCAGGTATTGAACCCACAACCTCATGGTTCCTAGTGGGATTCATTTCCACTGTGCCATGATGGGAACTCCTCCAACTCTCTCTTTTTGATTCATGGATGTGTATTAACTTTCACAGACCTACTTAACATTTGTGATAAGAGTCTACGATCTAGTTAGCATTTAAAAAAATAGAGGCTTTAAGAAATCAAGTAGTTCATTAGGACTGCATTCTTCTAGAATCACTGGACCCACAAAAATTTATACTCGTCCCCACCCCCTCCCCACTTAGAGACACCAAGCCTTCTTCATCCATTCATCTAAGTGTCTACCCACCTCTAAGTTGAGCCTTTCCATTAAAGCAGTGATGACAAGGACATTTCTTTCCATCACAGAAAAGAAACTTATTCTAATGATAGAATTTTTAAATGTACCCAAGAAATAAGACTCAAGGGATTTATAGCAGTGCACTCTCTTTCAGCTCGTTACATACTCATTACAGCTTCCACCCTCGAATCCTTTTATCTGAGGAGTGATGTTCTCTTTGAGCTATAGAATTCAATACCACCCTTTGACAGCCCAAACTATATAATCATTCAGATTACAGATGGATGCCTGAATAAAAAGAATGAGTTTTTCTAATGCCACCTTCTGATGAAGATGGAACAGCCACGTTCTCTCCCCAGCTGGTGCATCTGGCTTCTAGCAAATCTCCCTTGTTTCTCTCTCTCCACCCCTCCACCCCTTCCAAGTTATCATCTACTCTGAAGTCAAGATAAGCTTTCAAAACTCAAGTCCAATGCTCTTGTTAAGAACTGCTGCTGGCTCCTTCCAAACCAAGAGAAAATCCGGCCTCTTTGTCACACCTTAGGGGCCTCCAGACTCCTTGCCTCTGCAGCTCTCTGTTCCCTGCTCCTGGCGAAACGTCCATCCTTGTGTCCAGTCGAGACTCATTTCCCTCATGGTCTCCTCCATTCCTCAGCATGGCTCCTTTCTTGACCTGGCCACCCTCCTGCCTCCAAGATCAAGGCATCCCTCACATCCCAACTCCAACATCCACCCTCTCTTTCCCTGTCCCCTGGCGGATGTCACTCATTCCCCCTCCATAGCACCCTTCATGCTGGGGGGCGTAGACATGGGATAGACAGGTGACATGGAATTCTGTGCAGGGCTGGCCTGGAGCCAAATAATGAAGAAAGCCAAATATTGTCTTTAGCTTCTCCTCACCTCTTCTGCCCTAGCACAGAGTTTACAGTTGTTTCTTTTTATATAACTTATATACCATAACTTCACCCCTTGAACGTGTACAATGTATGGATTTTGCATATTCACAAAGGTGTGCAACCATTACCACAATGTAATCATGGAACATTTTCATTTTATCAAAGCCAAATCAAATCGAACCTTATCCCCATCAGCAGTCACCCTGTCCTAGATAGCCGCTCCTCTACTCAATGGCTCTATAGGTTTGCTTATTCTAGACATTTCATATAAATGGAATCCTTCTGTGTGTGGTCTGGCTTCTTTCACTTGGTGTAATGTTTTCAGGGGTCATATGTGTTGCAGCCTGTGTCAGTACTTTATTCTTTTTTTAAATTGCTGAATAACATTCCATTGTATGGCTATATCACATTTTATTGATCTATTCATCAGTTTTATCAGTTGATGAACATTTGGGTTGTTTTCACCCTTTGGTTTATTATTATTATTATTTTATCTTTTTAGAGCCACACCCACAACACAGGAGGTTCCCAAGCCAGGGGTCGAATTAGAACTGTAGCCACTGGCCTACAACCACAGCCATAGCAATGCAGGATCTGAGCAGCATTTGCAACCTACACTGCAGCTCATGGCAATGACGGATCCTTAATCCACTGAGCAAGGCCAGGGATTAAACCTGCATCTGCATGGATGCTAGTCAGATTCATTTCCATTGAGCCACGACGGGGCCTCCTCTTTGGTTATTATAAATAATATGACTATGAACACTCATGTATAATTTTTGTGTGAACATATTTTTACATTTCCCTTTGGTATATATGCAGAAGTGTGCTGTTTATTTTCCACATTATTTGTGAATTTCTCCATTTTCCTTCTATTATTGATTTGTAACTTAATTCCACTGTGTGTACTAGCGTTCTCCAGAGAAACAGAATCAATGAGATAAATATAGATACAGAAGAAATATAAGATACAAAAGAGTAATAGAGAAAAAAAGACCTGAGAAATAGAGAAAACAAGTAGCACATGGCAGATGTAAATTCTGCTTACTGGTAATTACATTAAATTTAAATGTCTTTTTAAAAAGGCAGATTGGCAGAATGGATTAAACAATAGGATCCAACTATATATTATCTACAAGAGACATACTTTAGATTCAAAGACAGTTGGATTGACGTAAGAGGATGGAAAACATGCAAATAGTAACCAAAGAGAACGGAGCGAGCTGGAAGAGCCATACTCATACCCGATAAATGAGACCTAAAGACAAAAAAAGTGTTATTTAAGACAAAGAAGGACACTATATAAGGATAAAAGGAATATTGTAAATAATTATGAACACATATGGACCTAACAACAGAGTCTTCTTTTGGTTAAATAGACCTTTAGATATTTTCTAGTGTTCCATTTTAATTCACTTATTATTTCATTTTATTTTTATTGTTTCTTTTTTTTTTAAGTGGTTGCCCAGGAGATTATAACTAGCACTTTAACATAAAACAATCTAGTTCATACTAACTTTGTTTCAATAATATCTGGAAGTTTTGCTCTGATGCAACTACATTCTATTCCTCTGCTGTTGGGGTATTGTTGTCACATATATTACATCTTTATGCATTATAAGCTCATCAACACAGTTTTGTAATTACTACTTTATGGAGTTGCCTTTTATATCAGATAAGAAAAGGGGTACAAAAATATTTAATACTCTGCTACATTTATCTCATAGTTAACTTTACCAGTGCTCTTAATTTCTGTGTGTGGATTCAAATGACCAGTAACTATCCTTTATTTCAGCCTGAAGAATTTTTTAATATACATATTTTTTCTTTTTAGGGCTGCATTTCTTTTAATATATATATTTTTTCTTTTTAGGGCTGCATTTCTTTTCCCAGGCTAGGAGTGAAATCAGAGCTGCAACTGCCAGCTTATGATACAGCCATAGCAACGTGGGTTCCAGGCCTCATCTGTGACCTACACCATAGCTCACAGCAACACCAGATCCTTAACCTACTGAGTAAGGCCTGGGATAGAACCCATATCCTCATGGATGCTAGTCAGGTTCATTACCACTCAGCCACAATAGGAACTCACCTTTTATTATTTCCTGTAGGTATGTCTGCTAGCAAAAAAAAAAAAAAAAAAAAAAAAAAAAAATTCTGTTTTTGTTTACCTGAAAATGTCTCCATTTCTTTTTCATTTTTTTGGCCACCCCCAAGGCATATGGAAGTTTCCTGGCCAAGGATCATATCTGAGACAGAGCTGCAACCTATGCCATAGCTGCAGCAACACTGGATTCTTAACCTACTGTGCTGGTCCAGGGATAAAACTGGCACCTCCACAGAGGCAAGTTGGATCATTAACCCACTGTGCCACAGTGGGAACTCCCTCTATTTTTGAAGAAGAGTGTTTCTGCATATGCAATTTTTGATTCACAGCTTCCCTTCCTTCCTCTCTCCCATCCCCCAACATTTTCAATGTCTAATCTCCCCACTTCAGGCTTCCATGGTTTCTAATGAGAAGTCATTCGTCTTATTGAGGAGTCCTTGTTCTCACAATTCCTTGTTTCTTTCATGCTGTTTTCAAGATTCTATTTGTAATCATCTTGTAATAGCATGACTATAATGTGTCTAGGTGTGGATTTCCTTAAGTTTGTTCTATTTATAGGTTGTTGAATGTCTTGAATGTATAGATTCACATCTTTTATCATAGTTGGGAAGTTTTAGGTCATTATGTCTTCAAATATTCTTTCCATTCCTTTTTCTCTTTCCTAGGTCTCCTATTATGCATCTGTTGGGATGCTTGATATAGTCCCATACATTTCTGAGGTTTTGCTCACTTTTCTTCATTGTTTTTTCTATTTTTCAGACTGGATAATTTCAAGTTTTCTCTATTCAATCTACTGATTCTTCCTTGTGTTGGCTCAATGTGCTCTTGAGCCCACTAGTGAATTTACGATTTCCAGTAACTGTATTTTCAACTCCAGAATTAGAAAGAATAGTTTCTACCTATTTATTGATATTCCTTATTTGGTGGAGAATCATTGTATTTCTTTTAATTTGTTAGACATGGTTTCATGTAGTTCTTTGGACATCTTTATAATGGCATTTAACATATTTATAATAGCATATAACATTTAAAGTGTTTGACTAACAAGTGCAACATCTGGGCCCATCAGGGTCAGTTTCTATTGATTATTTTTTTCCCCCTAGGCATGGCTCAGAATCTCCTATTTTGTGTTTCATAATCTTTTATTGAGAACTAGGTATTTTTGATAATATAATGCAGCAACTCTGCAAATCAGATCTCTCCAATCTCCAGATATTTTTGTTGTTGTTACTGTTTGTTTTTTAGTGACTTAAAGTAGTGGTCTGGTCACAGAAATTGCTCCTTACTTAGCTTCATGCTTAGCTACTTATTGATCAGAGATTTCCTTAAATGCTCTGAACCATTATGTCTTCCACCCCTTGCCAAGGGGTTCTATGTGTGTTGAGGTGTACCTTCAGTATTTAGATTGTTTTAAACTCTGCCTTACCCTTTACTTCCTGCTTGTGCAAAGACTCTGGGTCATCCCATGGTGAGAGACAGGGGCCCACACAGGTCTTTCCTTGGCATGTACACAGACCCAAGCATAAGTGCAGCCTTCTAGATCCCCAGGAAAGAATGTCTCACATCTCTCAGATCTTTTCAGTCCCCCCTTGTAGACATCCTGCTCCAGATCTTCCCTTAAGTTTTCAGCCAGGCTCTTGTTTTCCCCCAGTGGCTTAGAAGCCTCAGGCAGCTGTCACATGAAGTAGCTGCTGCTGATTATTTTCAAAAAATGGTTTAAGGATAGATTTTTACTACAGAACAAGGGGCAAGTCAGGCCAAATAAGGAGAAAACCCTGCGAATGAGCCATTTACAGGAAATGTTAAAACAGATCAAATAGTGGCAATGCTCTGAATGAAAATTTCTGAGGTGCTCAAACATGATCCGCTCTGTCTGGTAGCTTTAAGGCCGCTGGTTTTCACACTCACTGTGGTTGTGCTACTGCTGGTTTTCAAAGCTCTCATGGAGTTACGGAAGGAAGCATGGGAGTAGGTCAAACACACACTGAGCTGTTCTTATCAAGGTTCGGTTTTTAACTCAGTGAATGTTTCTCTAGTTATTGTAAGCCTTTGGTTAACATCCGTAGTTCTAAAATAGCTGATTTTGACCGTTTGTGACAGTGTGTTGGCTACTTTGTTGGAATGGCAAATTTACATTTCCTCAATTGCCCATTCCTGATGTCTAACTTCTTCATTACAGGGATGTTTTCCCGCTAAATAAATGGTGAGGATTTAGAAGGCAAGAATCATTTCTAACTCATGGTTTTATCTTCTCTACCTGAACCAGTATGGGCATGTAGCAGGTGCTCAATATATGCTTATTGAATTAATAGTGGAGAAAATTCCAAGTACAGGTTCATCAATAGCTACAGGGTCCCTTCACAAAGATCCAGGAGAATAGAGACGAAAGTGTGAAATGGGGAAAGGTTGTCATTGATGTGTCTCTCACTGGGGCTCCAGTAGGGATGAGATAGATGTGGTCACAGCAAAAGGCCCACACACCTGCTAGAAATTAATTACAAGAACTATAGAGTGCTGTCCTCCCAGCGAGTAATACCCTCCCAGCAGTATGTGGACTTCCTTTTTGCCCATCATACAGCTTGAAGCAACTAGAGGGACCTGAAGGATGGTCTCCTTCAGGGTTTCTGCTCTCAGATGAGAACCCAGGGTAATGGAAGCAATGTGCTTGGAGTAACATAGTTAAATGTGGGGCCTGACTTTCATATCCTTTGGTTCATGGTGCTTCTCCAATTCCCTACTATTCTTCAAGGTAGAAAAGGCATGGGAGCCCAGAATGTGGGTCTCTCTTGGTGGGGGAAGCCAAGGATCAAGTTGGACAAACACTGGGCTTGGGGTTGGAAGACAAAAGTCAAGGTCTGATTCTACCACTAATTATTGTGTGATTTGTTCAGATACTTCATTTTTTTTTTTTTTTTGAGCCTCAGTTCCTCTAGTGCAAATTTTTTTTTTTTTTTTTTTTTTAGGGCTGTACCTGCGTCATATGGAGGTTCCCAGGCTAGGGGTCTAATTGGAGCTGTAGCCACCAGCCTACACCACAGCCACAGCAATGTGGGATCCAAGCTGCATCTGTGACCTACGCCATAGCTCACGGCAACGCTGGATCCTTAACCCACTGAGCGAGGCCAGGGATCGAACCCGCAACCTCATGGCTCCTAGTCAGATTCTTTAACCACTGAGCCACGATGGGAACTCCTCTAGTGCAAAATGTTGATGGAAACACCTATCCAACTGGGTACTTTGGATGATAAGGTGAAATATTGTGTAGAAACTCCATTTTCATGTTCTGACAGCTGCAAGAATGGAAAAAAAAATTACAGAAGACAAAGACCCTTCTGCTTTTTAAAAAATTTTCTTTCTTCTTCCTTTTTTCCTTCCTTTTTTCCTACCTTTTCTTTCTTCCTTCTTCCTGTTTCCTTTCTTTTCTTTCTTCCTTTTTTCTTCCTCTTTTTTTTTCTTTTTCTTCCTTCCTCTTTCTCTGTTTTCATTTCTTCCCTCCTTCCCTCCTCTCCCTTTTTTTAATGTAAAAACCAAACACATACAAGAAGATGTCTTTGAAGGTACACATGAGGTAAGGAAAATAGTTCCTCAGAGTAAATAAGGCTTTAGTTTACTCTAACTGTGGACAAATGAGTAATTGTCTATCTTGATGGCCTAGGATAAACAAGGAGGTGAATTAGAAAATAAATCAGTGATATTTTAGCCTCCCTCCTCCTTTAATCTTTGAAGGCCCAAGCAAACTGATGAAGTGTGTTCATTCTGTACACTTAATCCCCTGCCCCCTTTACTTCTCTCTTCCATTGCCTGTTAAGTGCCCAGAACTGCAGTGAGATCTGAGTAGCCAAGAGTGACCTCAGACCCAGGTTTGGCTCTCAGATGCCTAGATCTGCAGCTGACATCAACAGAAAGAATTTCATCCCTGTGTTAAAACAAACCACCAAATATGCAAAGTCATAGATGTAGTAACATGGCCTAACACAGCCTTGCTATGGGCTGAACTATACCCTCCCCCCAATTGTGATGGTGTAATTCTAGTCCAGTACATTAGAATGTGACTGTATTTGGAGACAGGGTCTTTAGAGAGGTAATTAGGTTAAAATGAAGTCATTAGGGTGGGTACAAATCCAATAGGCCTGGGGTTCTTATAAGAAAAAGACATTAGCCATCAATAGGTGAATGGATTAAGGTGTGCTACATATACACAATGGAATACTACTCAGCCATAAAAAAGAACGAAGTAATGCCATCTGCATAATACGATGCAACTAGAAATTCTCATACTAAGTCAGTCAGAAAGAGAAAGATACATACCCTATCATTTATATGTAGAATCTAAACTACGGCACATATGAACCTAACTACAGAACAGAAGCAGACTCACAGACATAGAGAACAGACTTGTGGTTGCCAAGGGGGAAGGAGTGGGGTAGACTGAGAGTTTGGGGTTTTGGTAGCTGCAAATTATTACATTTAGAATGGATAAGCAGTGAGGTCCTGCTGTATGACACAGGGAACTCTATCCAGTCTCTTGAGGTAGAACATGATGGGGGATGACATGAGAAAAAGAATGTATATGTAAATATATATAACTGGGTCACTATGCTGTACAGCGGAAATTGGTATAACACTGTAAATTAATTCTACTTTAATTGAAAAAAAAGTAAAAAAAAAAAAAAAAAAAAAAGAAAAGGACTAATGTGTCACAGACAGGTGCAGAGGGAAGGTCATGCCAAAACTAAGCAAGATGATGCCACTGACAAGCCAGGGACAGAGACCTTCCCAGAAACCAACCCTGCCAACACCTTGGTCTGAGATTTCAGGCTCCAGACTTGTGAGGAAATACATTTCTACTGTTTATGCCACCTAGCTTGTGGCACTTTGTTATGGGAGCCTGAGCTAATCAATATGATCTTCCGCTGGGATTGACCATTCAAGATACTAGGAATGCCACTGTTGGTTAAAAAAGAGCATTTGTGTATATAATTTAACACATAGGTTGAAATGCTAATCCATGTATTACAGTGCTGGGAGCTCTGAAGATAACATTCTATTCATCTAGTCTTATTATATCCAAGCCAATCTATTTCCCCCCACACACCTCTGAAGGATGGAGCTGGGCTGTATTTCTAGTAGAACAATGAGGTCTTGGTGCAGAAATAGAAACAGGATGCTGAGCTATGAGACAGGGTTTGAAGCATGGTGCTAACACAGAAAAATGCCTATGGAAAAAGGGAAGAGTGCAAATCTTATATTTAACATAGTTTTTAGGTAAAAACTGCAACACTGTAAATTCTATGTACAGAAAAAAACACGGGAAGGAAGCACATCACGTTTATGGTATTGATTTTGGAAGCTGGAACTAGACTGTATTTTTTCTTTTTTTCTGTTACCTAGTTTTCTGAATCTCCCACATTTTCTGTAATGGGCCTAGGTATTGTTCTAGCGAAAATAAAATCAGTGTGTATTTTTGTAAGATCTTGGGATGGATGGTAATTTCCGGGGTGATGGCTGTCTCTTCCTTGCTTCCAAAATCTTTTCTCACATGAAAACCAGGTAAAAATAGGAACCCCCAAATTTTCCACTATTCAAAGCTGGGTGATTTGATTTTTTTTGTTTGTCTGCTTTTTAGGGCCGCACCCACGGCATATGGAAGTTCCCATGCCAGGGGCTGAATAGGAGCTATAGCTGCCAGCCCAAGCCACAGCCACAGCAGATCTGAGCCACGTCTGTGACCTAAAACACAGCTCATGGCAACGCCGGATCCTTAACCCACTGAGCAAGGCCAGGGATTGAACCTGCAACCTCGTGGTTCCTAGTCGGATTCGTTTCCGCTGTGCCAGGATGGGAACCCAAAGCTGGCTGATATGGACCTTGTGATAACTCTTTCACTTTCCATGAAGAGACAGCATTAACAAACTGACTTTACATCTAAAGCAGTTCCATACTAATCTACTTTAAATATCAAGTAGTTTCTAAATACTTAAAAAACACCGCAACTCCACGATTCAGTGTCAGGTCTGCATATTAAAAAATGACCTCTGTCTGACGCATTCATCCAAGGGGGTTTCAAAACACCCCTTCTTAACAATGCTTGTTTATCTTGGTTCCGTTACCATGTGCACAGAGTGCTAGCAAGCCCATAGGTGGTTTACATTATAGTTCTAACAGCTTTGCATATATTAATCAAGGAGTTCTCACAATTATCCTGTTGGGGATGCTGTTATTATTCTCATTTTTCCATAGAGGAAGCTGAAGCATAGACAGGTTAGTAACTTGTTCAGGACTACCGAATAAGTAGTGGATCTTGGTTTTCATTTTTGTTTTTTCTTTTTAGTGAAGAAGTCTTTGTATTTCAAGTGTTAATTAAAATGTTTTTTAAATTTTATACAATTTTAAATGTTACTTTCCATGTACAGTTATTACATAATATTGACTATATTCTCCTGTCCTTTATCCTGTCTTACACCCAATAGTTTGTACCTCCCACTCCCCCACTCTTATGTTCCCCCTTCCGCCTCTCTCCATCCTAACCACTAGTTTTTTCTCTATATTTGTGAGTCTCTTTCTTTTTTGTTTTCTTTATTAGTTTTTTGTAGAATTTAGATTCCATGCGTAAATGATTTTATACAGTATTTGTCTTTTTCTGTCTGACTTATTTCACTTATCATATTATATTCCAAGTCCATCCATGTTGTAGCAAATGGCAGAATTTTGTTCTTTTTTATGGCTGAGTAATATTCTAGCGTGTGTGTGGGTGTGTGCTCACACGTACACACACACACACACACACATCGTCTGTATCCATTCATCTGTGGATGGACACTCAGTTGCTTTTTCAGATATATGCCCAGAAGTAGCATTGCTGGGTCCTATGGTAGTTCTATTTTTAGTTTTTCGAGAAAGTAGAGCTGGGATTTGAAATTTGTCCATCCAGTTCCTGAGCTCCTGCTCTTAACTGCTTCCCACCAGGAAGGGGACTTGCACTAACAGCTTTGTTCTTCTCATGAACCATTGAGAGTGTGGTTGGCATTGATTCAGCCAGAACCTTGCCTTCTCCTCCTTTTCTCCTTACATGTGGACTTGACTCGCTGTCTGCCTGGTGGGGTATAGTAAGGTGGAATGAGTTTGCTGACTGCATGTCCATGAAGATGAGAAAACCACCCTTTTGGGAACAGTATCATCTCAGGCTCCATCGCCATTGCTCCCTCATTGTTATTTCTAAAATTCTGGGCGAAGTTTGTTAACAGTTTTAATCAAATCAAGGGAACTCTGTTCACAGAGTGTGATCACATGCCTTGCTCTCCTATTCATTTTCTAGCAACTTCCTCAGGTTAGAGATGCCCAATTTAACAGAGAATAAATTAGTGGCCCCGTAATAAATCTTGCAAAAGTGTAGAGAAAATGCTTTCTTGCTGCATTCAGCGAATCAAATAGGCCAGTGAGCTCATGTTCTTAGAAGAAACTCAATTCTTAGAAACTCCCCATCACACAGCTTCAAGCACAATTTCAGATTAATTAATTTAAGTGAATTGGAAGAGAGAAATGCAAGAGGACATTTTGCAAAGACGGCTTTGTCGGTGTTTTCAATTGAAACCCTGCAGATAGAAAAGCCTGCTTAAGTTCATGGGGCAGACTTCTTCCTTGTATGCATGGAAAATCCAAATGCCTGGTACAGGGGGCTGGCCAAGAGCCTGCCCGTGGGAGATGGTCGCCCCTGCTCATTCCTCCAGCAGGGGCTGCGACACTAAGACCAAGTTCCTTGTTATTTATCTTTGATGAGGTTGTTTTCCGCTTTCAGAAAAGCTTCTGTTTACATGAGGGTCAGTCACCTTTAGCCAAAAAAGCCAGCCGGGCAGCGGACCCTAGAATCTCCAGCCTGGAGCAGTTATGGCTGAGTTAGGGCAGGGCCTCAGGGGCCTCACTGAGCTTGGTGGTGAAGGGTCCTCCGATTACTTTGTGCAAGGAAGTCAGGCAGAGATTGGGTTCTGGGACAGCAAAGTAAACTTTGGTCGAGTGATTTAAAAAAAAAAAAAAACTCTAAGAACGGACAGTCTCTGGGGAAAGAGGGGACAGGGGTGGGGGAGCCAGGGGTGAGATTGGTGGCCTCCTGCCCTTTCTGTGGCTGGTTTGCTGAGGGCACTGCCTGAATTATTCCCAGAGTCTGCAGCCTGAGGGACAAGCTTAAAGACAACCCCCCCACCACCCCTGCCACCCCCACCAACACTGCCATTGCTCTGCAGCCAGGATGTGCTGGGACCCCAGCTTCAGCCCCTTTGGAAGCACTCTTTCCTAAAGGAACCCAGTGTTGGAGCTTTGGTTGCTACCGAACTGTTCTAGTCTTTCCTTTTCATTCTTCCTGACTTACCACGAAGAAGGGAGTTGCTATGAGACCATGAGGTCTCATTTTCAGACTTTATTTTCAAACATTAAAATTTAAGAGCGAGAGCACCAGCTCCTGCCTGGCAGCAGCCTGGGCCCCAGATAATGGGGTGGCTCCCTGCTCATCCATGAGCTTGGGGCTCCTTGGAGAATTCTGGTGACAAGTTTATAGACACAGGGGCAGGGGCTCCAGCCCTGCCCCACTCCTTACTCGCTGTGCCTGGGCAATTGTTCAAACTTGCCAATGTTTAGTTTCTTTAGCTACAAGTTGGGGATGAAAATCTCTGCTTTATGGAGTGGAATAAAGATATGGCATTTTTTTTTCTTTCTTGTCTCTGATTTTTTTTTTTTTTTTTTGTCTTTTTGCCATTTCTTGGGCCGCTCCTGCGGCATATGGAGTTTCCCAGGCTAGGGGTCTAATCAGACCTGTAGCCACTGGCCTACACCACAGCCACAGCAACGTGGGATCCGAGCCACGTCTGCAACCTACACCACAGCTCACAGCAATGCCAGATTCTTAACCCACTGAACAAGGCCAGGGACCGAACCCACAACCTCATGGTTCCTAGTCGGATTTGTTAACCACTGCGCCCCGACGGGAACTCCTGATTTTTTTAATTGTTATTTCCTCAACACAATTTTTTTTCTACTGTACAGCATGGTGAACCAGTTACACATACATGTACATATCCTATTTTTGCACATTATCTTGTTCCATCATAAGTGTCGAGACATAGTTCCCTGTGCTACACAGCAGGATCTCACTGCTAATCCATTCCAAAGGCAATAGTTTGCACCTATTAACCCCAAGCTCCCCAACTACCCCACTCCCTACCCCTCCCCCTTGGCAACCACAAGTCTATTCTCCAAGTCCATGTGTTTCTTTTCTGTGGAAAGGTTCATTTGTGCCATATATTAGATTCCAGATATAAGTGATATCATACGGTATTTGTCTTTCTGTTTCTGACTTACTTCACTCAGGATGAGAGTCTCTAGTTCCATCCATGTTGCTGCAAATGGCATTTTGTTCTCTTTTATGGCTGAGTAGTATTCCATTGTGTATATGTACCACATCTTCCTAATGCAATCATCTGTCAGTGGACATTTGGGTTGATTCCTTGTCTCAGGGATTGCATTGAATATGTAGATTGCTTTGCGGAGTATGGCCATTTTTACAATATTAATTTTTCCAAGCCAGGAGCATGGAATATCTTTCCATTTCTTTATATCTTCTTCTTCTTCTTCTTTTTTTTTTTTTTTTTTTTTTGCTTTTTAGGGCCACACCCATGGCATATGGAGGTTCCCAGACTAGGGGTTGAATTGGAGCTACAGCTGTCAGCCTACACCACAGCAAAGGTGGATCCAAGCCACATCTGTGGCCTACACCATAGCTCACAGCAATGCTGGCTCCTTAACCCACTGAGCAAGGCCAGGGATCAAACCCGCAACCTCATGGTTCCCAGTCAGATTCATTTCTGCTGCACCACAATGGGAACTCCTCTTTACATCTTCTTTAATTTCCTTGATTAATGTTTTATAGTCCTCGCATATAAGTCCTTTACCTCTTTGGTCAGGTGTATTCCCAGGTATTTGATTTTTTGTGGTGCAATTTTAAAAGGTACTGTATTTTTGTATTCCTTTTATAATATTTCATTGTTAGTATATGATATGGCATATGTTAAAGTGCTCTGAAACTATAATCATTCAACTATAAACAAGAGCTCATGGGAGCTGAAGATGGTTTCTACCATAGAACAAAGGATGATGTAGTCTCTGTGTGCAGAAATTTGATTATTACAGCCCATTTCTTGACTTGCCATCAGTCTCTGACAAGGAGCAGGATTTTATCCAGCCTCTGCTTAGGAAATAATATGGCACTTGTCATGTGATAGGCGCTTAAATGGTCACCTCCTTCCTCCTGTAATTGATGGAAGTCATATCCAGGAAGTGCCATTCCTACACTCATTTAGTCTATAAATATTATGAATCACTTGCTCTGGGGCCCCATGGACTTGATTTTGCAAACTGAGCAGGGCTCATGGGGCCCCTGTAAGTCTCCTGGGGAGACTCTGCTGTGTCATTAATTTGGCAGCCCTAGTACCCAACTCATGTGTCTGACAAATAGCAGATGCTTTGGAATTCGACAGATTGAAAGGACAAATTTAAGGGCTGGCAACTGCTGCTCTTTGTCTCTGCTAAGCTTTTAAAGTCTTCTGATTCCTTTCTGCTAAAAAGTCAGCAAAGTTCAAAGAGCTTTTACAGGGTACTCCCAATGCTGCCAGCAACCTTGGTATGTTCACTCGATACTTCTGCAGAATTTAATAAGCCAAATAATTTCTATTTCCTTCCAATCACTTGAGAAGTAATATATTGAGAAGGCCGTTCTTTGGAGGAAGTAGAAAAAGTAAATTATACCACAAACTGGACTGTGGTTTTGTTTACATGTTGGTACATATATTTTCTTCAGTAACAGGTAATTTAGTTTCATAGCTAATCAAACAGAAGTTAGGAAGGAAGAACTTATGTTGTCTGATTGCTCTCTAGGTCCATGGAGAGGAACGAGTAGCATGTTTATGGAATTCCACCTCCTCCAAGGTCATGGGATAGGGGACCTATTAAATAAGTATCCACCATGTTGACTTAGAGACAGATTTTAAGGGAAAAGGAGCTGAGTTCAAGTGTCACTGTTTGTTGTTTTTTTTTTTTTTTTTTTTTTTTTTTTTTTTTTTGCTAATGTCATAATGATTTTTAAATGCAAAACCAGTTCAATGTCCATGACGAATACTACTGAAAGACTCAACTCGGGGGCCCTTCATTGCTCACTGGTCCTCGTGCTATAAATTGGCTGCAAAGATTCAGTTTCACCACAGGTAAGTCATAGGTGAGTAACTGATGGAAATTGATGGCAAAACAAGAGCAGAAGCAGGTTTGACAGGTTTGGAGCTTGGATTAGCGATGCTGGAGGAGATCCTGTTGAATTGTCCAGCAGGTGGTGGAAATATGAATCTGGGGTGCATGAGTAAAGACTAAGGGGCACGAGGTGTTTGGACAGTGTTACAAGTCCAAAGCACAGGTTGGCAAGGTTCTTTGGTAAAGAATGACAGTAAATATTCTGGGCTTATGGCCCACAGGGTCACTGCAGCAGCTCTGCTGTAGTTGTGCAAAGGTGGCCATAGCTGATATGTAAATAAGATGGGTGTGGCTATGTCTCAATCAAACTTTATTTAAAAAACTGGCTTCGGAATGGATAAGCAATATGGTCCTATTGTACAGCACCAGGAACCATATCCAATCTCTTGGCATAGACCATGATGGAAGATATTATGAGAAAAGGAATATATATGAGTGGGTCCCTTTGCTATATAACAGAAATTGGCACAACACTGTAAATCAACTATAATAAAAAATCAAAAACAAAACTGGAGTTGCAGAGAGAGTTGAGGGGAGGGGAGGGCGAAATTGTCTAGTGGGCTGTAGTATGCTGATCTCTGCTCTAGACTATGGGAATGAATGAGATGATGAAATGAGCATGCAGGGTGAATGGTGAATGGTGTCCAGAAGAGACTCTGGGCAATGCCCACCTGAAGGAAGAGCCAGAGAAAGAGCTGGGAACAGAAGGAGAAGCATTTCCAGAGATAGGAGGGCAACCAGAGAGCAGAGGGCCTCGGAGACAAGAGGCTGGTGGGTTTTGTTTTGTTTTGTTTGGGCCATGCCTGCGGCATGCAGCTTCTGGGCCAGAGATCAAACCCACACCACAGCAGGGACAACGTTGGATCCCTAACTCACTAGGCTACTGGGGAACTCTGCGGCTGGTGTTTGACGGAGGAGGTGTGTGCAATGATATTAACACACTGCCAGGAAGTTCATTAGGATGGACATTGAACAGAGACTCTTGGAACTAGTTGACAAGATGATAGTTCTGATCTTTGAGAATGCAGTTTTAGGGGAGGGATGGGCATTTAAGCCCATTAAATGCAAATGGTTGTAGGGTGACAGGTGCACAGGTATGCAAGATGGTGGGGAGTGGGAGGGGGGAGCCAGGAAGAAGGTTTTTCAGTCTAAGTCGAGAGGGCTGAAGGGGAAAAGCCAACACATTAGATTTTTAAGACACAAGAGAGAAGCAATCTTAGCTGTAGAGTTCCTGGAGGGGCTGCACTCAGGATAGGAAGAGAGAAGGGAAGGAAAGCCACATTTGTTGAGTTTTACCCTGGGGCAGGAAGGAGCTAGGCTGGGCCTCATTCAGCCCTAGCCAACCCCATTATACTGGTGCAAAACAGACAGGTGCATCAGACTCTGCTGGAGGCCACCCAATGCCCACACCCCCCTGCCTCCTTACTAATAACCACCCATCTGTGCTCTGGGCAGTTACACCCAGCTAGCACACTTACCTTGTCACTCTCCTAAGCTGCCAGGAGTGCCCCTTGACTCAGATCTGACCAGTGTGTTGTCAGGGTGGGGCTCTGGGTAAGTTATTCCTTATTCAGGTTTTTTAAAAATAGGATCAGCTGGCACATGGCTTTTGCCCTTTGCCCACCATCTCAAGGCCTTGAAGATCAAACATAAAAAAAAAGGAAGAAAAAGGAAGAAAAGAAGTTCCTGTTGTGGCTCAGTGGTAATGAATCCGACTAGTATCCATGAGGATGCGGGCTTGATCCCTGGCCTCACTCAGTGGGTTAAGGATCCAGGGTTGCTCTGAGCTGTGGTGTAGGTCGCAGACATGGCTTGGTTCCTGCATTGCCATAGCTGTGGTGTAGGCTGGGAGCTGCAGCTCTGATTCAACCCTTAGCCTGAGAACTTCCATATGCCAACAGGTGCAGCCCTAAAAAGACAAAAAAAAAAAAAAAAAAAAAAAAAAAAAAGAAGAAGAAGAAGAAGTTCTATAGTTGTGTACTAGTGAAGCAGGAAGCATGAAGGAGCCTGGTTTTGGGACCTGTAACACCAGCCCTTTCCGCTCTATCCCTGAACTGCTTTTTAAATAAGAACAATAAACCTATGAATTGTTTCTGCTGTTGGCTTCTGACTACATGGTCAAGGCAAACTTGACCAGCATGACTGTTTTTCCCCCGTGGAGGGAGTGGGCTCAGAGAGTAAACTCACTCATATCCTTGAGACTTCGGGATGCGCTGCTCAGAGTGGCTCTGGACCAGCAGCCCTAGCATCACCTGGGAGCTGGTCAGACACGCAGAGCCCAGGCCCCCCTTCAGCCCTCCTGCATCAAAGTCTGTTCTAACAAGCTCCTCCGCTGGTTGGCCTAGATAATCAACAACAGACCGGCTCGAGGGAGTTCCCATTGTGGCACAGTGGAGATGAATCTGACTAGTATCCATGAGGATGCAGGTCAGATTCCTGGCTTCTCTCAGTGGGTCAGGGATCTATCTGGTGTTGCTGTGAGCTGTGGTGTAGATCACAGATGTGGCTTGGATCCTGTGTTGCTATGGCTATGGCGTGGGCCGGTTCCAATTTGACTCCTAGCCTGGGAACCTCCATATGCTGCAAGTGTGGCCCTAAAAAAAAAAAAAAAAAAGACCAAAAAGACGACAGAACGCAGATTAATCCAGGTCTGTGTGGTTCCAAAGTCTGCCTTCTTCTTTTGAAGTAAGAGAGAATGAGAAGACATGGTCGTCTACTGTGAAGTTAGATGTCTTTGGAGGTACAAGAAAAGGGAGCTGAAAGAGCCTTGGCAGAGAGCCTCAATCTTCTTGGGATGAAGGGGGTGTTAGGACATTCACTGCCAAGCAGCATGCTCACTGGCTGCGTGCACCATGTACTAAGGGAGAAGACTGGCTCTGCCTTGGAGGAGTTCAAAGGTAGTGAAGAGAGGGTGGACTCCAGTCCTCCTGGCTCAGAACCCTATTAGCCCCTGTTAAAATCATATGTTCCTCTCCTCCCCAGAGATACTAGAAGTGGAATCGAAATGTGAGCACTTAAACCCGCATTCTGGCTGATTCTAGGGCATGTTATGTTGGCTACCTGCTAAGAGACGTAGGCAACAGGAGGACGTGATGGGACTTTGTGAATCCCCAGTTTGTCTTCCAACCATGACTCATCTTTCCCAGCCTAAGGCACCTGCAAAAAGGATAAAGAAACTTCCACTCTTCTCAAGTCCTCAAGGAGAATGTTGACCAGGACAAACCAGCAGCAAATCTCTCCAGGACACCACAGGGCCATAAAGCAACACTTTGCAGCAGAGAAGTCCAACCAGCCGTGAATCCACCTCGCTGTACTGTTATTCAGACTACATTTCCCCTTTTTATTGCCAAAGGGCCATGGGAAATAGTGTCAGATATCTGAAGCCAAGATTGATGACATCTAGGACATTTCATGGCTCTTGGAGCCTCAAAGAGGCTTTTTCTTTCCATGAAAAAGAAACTTCTGTTGGATTTTCCATGACATTCTTTGACACATCTTGGTGAAGGAGAGACTCTAATATCAGAAATATAACTTCTGTGGCCTTGACCTTGGAGGTTAGGCTGGAAAGATGAAAAGCAAGTACTTAAGCTCTCAAAATATCCACCATTGGAACTAAAGAGAAACAGCAGCCCTACTCTCCTAGTCCCTCTGTCCTCTGGCATCTGGACAAGTGCAAGTCTCCCTGTGTCCATTCTCACCCCTTCTGTCACTTCTGCATTCAGCACTCACAGAGCCTGTGCGAAGCTCCCCCAAAATCTTCCATCACAAGCATGACAAAGGCCAACTGCTGAGATGGCCTTCAGGGTTCATCTGGCCCCTGTTCACTCTCTGATCTCATTCCTGGCCACCTTTCCTTCCGTCACTGTGCTGTGGCTACACTGACCTTCTGTACTTTGATCTCAGGGCCTTTACACTCACTGCTCCCCCTCCCCCTACCCCCTGCCAAGGATATCCCTCCCCCAGCTCTTTGTGTGGCTTCCTTCTCCTCCCTACTCAGGGCTCAGCTCATCTCTCACCTCCCCCAGTGGTCTTCCAAGACACCCCTGTGCCAAATGCCTGGCACATAGGAGATGCTCAAAACACAGGCTGAGTGAGTGAATGAATGAATGAGTGAATGAACTGCTGTACAAGCACTGATGTGTGTGTGTTTTGGAGACGTGTGGCCACCCTTCACATTTAATAAGATGACACACTGATGACGTGTGAGTAGGGAGACCATATAATTTATTGTTCAAACTTAGATAGTCAAAAATTAAAGGAAGATCTCTTTACGATTATACCAAATCACAGGAGTGAACCAAGACTGTCCCAAGTAGGCTGAGATATATAGCCAAGCAAATTCCACGTAATTGCGAGTATGTCTTTCTTCCCTACTTGATGATAAACTACATGAAGTCTGGGGTCAAGCACAGTGTGTAGCAATGATAGGAACGCAAGAAATGCACTGAGGAGTTCCCATTATGACTTAGTGGTTAACAAACCCAACTAGGATCCATGAGGACGTGGGTTCGATCCCTGGCCTCGCTGGGTGAGTTGGGGATCTGGCATTGCCGTAATCTCTGGTGTAGGTGGCAGATTCCGATTCAACCCCTAGCCTGGAAACCTCCATATGCCGTGGGTGCGGCCCTAAAAAAAGCCAAACAAACAAACAAACAAAAAAACTTGTATTAGAGTTCGCATTGTGGCTCAGTGGAAACGAATCTGACTGGCATCCATGAGGACACAGGTTCGATCCCTGACCTCACTCAATGGGTTAGGTATCTGGCATTGCCATGACCTGTGGTGTAGGTTGCAGATGCAGCTCAGATCCCTTGTTGCTGTGGCTGTGGCATAAGTCAGAAGGTATAGCTCCAATTGGACCCCTAGCCTGGGAACCTCCATATGCTGCAGGTGTGGGCTTAAAAAAGACAACAACAACAACAACAAAAAATACCTTGTATTGATCCCAAATCAGAAAATGATAAGGATCAACAAGGATGTAGAGACGTGGGACCATTTGTGCTTTGTTGGTGGGGATATAAGATGGTGCAGCCACTAAGGGAAATAGTAAGAAGCTCCTCAAAGAGTTAAACATAGGATTAACCACATGGTCCAGCAATGCCAATTCTGGGAATGTTCCCCAGAGACGTAAAAGCGGGGACTCAAACAGATACTGTACAGCCATATTCACAGCAGCATCATTCCAGCTACAACATGGAAGCAACCCAAACATCTTCAATGGATGAATGTATGAACAAAATGCGGCCTATACATACAATGGGATATCACGCAGCTGTTAAAAGGAAGGAAATCCTGACCCATGCTACCACTTAGATGAACTTTTCAGACAGACATTATGCTAACATGAAATAAATCGAACACAAAATGATGAATACGTATAATTCCACTTACATGAGGAATGAGTCAAAATTATAGAGACAATAAGTAGAATAGTGGTTATGGGGGGAGGGGGAATGAGGTAATGGGAAATCATTGTTTCTAGGTACAGAGCTTCAGTTTGGGATGAAGAAAAAGTTGTGGAAATGAGTAGAGGTAATAGTTGTACATCAATGTGAATACACTTACTATCATCGAATTGTATACTCAAAAAGGATAAATTTTATGTTATGTGCATTTTACTACAATAAAAATTAAGAAAAAAAAAAACCCTTTTTTTGGTTTCCTTCCCTAACTCATCTCACTTTCCACCTAAACTGTTGTGCTCAAACCCTGGTCTCAGGGTCTGCTTTCCAGGAAAGCCAACCTATAACACAGCTGGTAAACAGTAGAGCTAGGCGGTGAACCCCAACTTTCAAACCCAGTCTTTGGGCATCAAGCTCCAAGCTCTTCTGGCTGCATGAAGTGGTCCCTGTAAAATAAGCTTCATCAACCAGAAGTCAACATTTCTTTTTTATTTCTTTTTTTTTTTTTTTTTTTGGTCACGTTCTGGGCCATTGCTGCGGCATATAGAGGTTCCCAGGCTAGGGGTCAAATCAAACCTACAGCTGCCGGCCTACACCACAGCCGCAGCAACACCAGATATGAGCCACATCTGTGAGCTACACCACAACTCACGGCAACGCTGGATCCTTAACCCACTGAGAAAGGCCAGGGATTGAACCCGCAACCTCATGGTTCCTAGTCGGATTCGTTAACCACTGAGCCACGACAGGAACTCCAGAAGTCAACATTTCTAGTTCTGCCTTGGCACCCTTGTTCTATGCAGCCTCTGTGGCTAATTAAGAATAAACTTTTTGGAGTTCCAGTCGTGGCTCAGCAGAAACGAATCTGGCTATCATCCATGAGGATGCAGGTTCATTCCCTGGCCTCACTCAGTGGGTTGAGGATCTGGTGTTGCCCTGAGCTGTGGTGCAGGTCGCAGATGTGGCTGGGATCTGGCATAACTGTGGCTGTGGTGTAGGCCGGCAGCTGCAGCTCCTATTCAGCCTCTAGCCTGGGAACTTCCATATGCCTCACTTGTGGCCTTAAAAAAGAGGAAAAAAAAAAAAAAAAAAAGAACAAATCTCTCACTTGTGAAGGAGGAAATAAAGACATAACACAGGCCTTTCATTTCTAGAACCTGCTTTGTATTACCCTACAGCTCTGCTGACCCTTCTGTGCAGTTAGCCACTTTTATTGAAATATACAAGGAAGAAAAGAGCTTTTAAAAAGGCTTGAGGAAAGAATTTTATCCAAGCTGTTATGGGCTCTGAACTTTTTTCTTTTTCTTTTCTTTTCTTCTTCTTCTTTTTTTTTTTTTTTTTTTTTTTTTTTTTTTTTTTTTTTTTGTATTTTTGCCTTTTCTTGAGCCGCTCCTGTGGCATATGGAGGTTTCTAGGCTAGGGGTCTAATAGGAGCTGCAGCCACTGGCCAACACCAAAGTCACAGCAACATGGGATCCGAGCCTCGTCTGCAACCTACACCGCAGCTCATGGCAACGCCGGATCCTTAACCCACTGAGCAAGGCCAGGGATTGAACCTGCAACCTCATGGTTCCTAGTTGGATTTGTTAACCACTGCGCCACGATGGGAACTCCTGAACTTTTTTTCTTAAATTTATTTCAGAAATATTGAAAACCTGAGCATTTTAAATCTACCTCGTCTCCTTCAGAGAAAGGGAAGATCTGCTAGTTTCTCCCCACAAGTGAGGCAGTTCTCAGGTGAACATCTCTACCTGGTGCTTCCTGATGAACATGGATACAGGGGAACGCCTGCAGGAAAAGTGTCTCAGGGGCACTGACCTAGAATAGTGATTTCCGGGCAACCTTCTTTACAATCTGTAGCACACTCCATGGTATCACAGAATGCTGACTTTGAGATTTAAAGTCTATATTCTTCAGGAGTTTCCGTTGTAGCTCAGTGGTCAATGAACCTGGCTAGTATCCATGAGGATGCAGGTTGATCCTGGCCTTGCTCAATGGATTAAGGATCCGGCATTGCCATGCACCATGGTGTAGGTCACAGAGGTGATTCGGATCCCACGTTGCTGTGGCTGTGGTGTAGGCTGACAGCTGCAGCTCCAATTTGACCCCTAGCCTGGGAGCTTCCATATACCCTGGGTATGGCCCTAAAGAGGAAAAAAAAAAAAAAAGGGAAGAAGAAGAAAGAAAAGAAATCTTATCACTTATATGTGCACCCTAAAAAAATAGTACAATTGGACTTATTTACAAAAGAGAAACAGACTCACAGACATAGAAAAACTTATGGTTACTAAAGGGGAAGGAGGGAGGGTAAATTGGGAGTATGGGATTAACAGATGCAAACTACAATTTAGGAAATAGATATACAACAAGGATTTACTGTATAGTACCATATTTAATATCTTGTAATAAACTATAATGGAAAAGAATAAAAAAAGAATATGAAGATACATATAAAAATAAAACCAAGTCACTTTTCTGTACACCTAACACAGTACTGTAAATCAGCTATGCTTCAATAAAAAAGTAACTAAATCTCTGAGCTCCATCCAGAGGCTTCCTTTGCACCACTACCCTGGGCATTATTTTCACAACTCTCCTGATTCCTTCACTTTCTTTTTAACCTCTTGGCCACACACTGCCATCGTTCTGTCCTAAAAACAAGAGAGGAATCACACTCCAACTGCCCTTTAGAGCCTTCCTTGGTTGAGTCGATCACCAAGACAATGAGTCATTTACTCAGAAAGCAGCCAGTCATTTCATTCGTGCATAGAAACAAACACCACCACCACCACCACCAAAGCCCAGCTCCTTGGGTTCTGTGTGTTTATTTTTCAGTCACTTGTTTGGCAAGAGGCTGACCCAGCGACACTTCCTTCCCATAAATAGATGAATGGAGAGGTCGGACAATTAAACGTGTGTTTACAATTATATACTGAATGAGACCTTGTACAGCGATTTCCTCATCACTCGGAAAACTTACCGGTTTGCACCCATATAGAGGTTCATTAAAACACAAGCACAGAGAGAGCCAGAAACCAGAAAATTGGGACAGATTTTGAGGTTGGCCACTTAAAATACTGTCTTTGAACAGCAAGCTTTTTTTTTTTTTTTTTTTTTTTTTTTAACAGCTGCATCAGTGGCATATGGAAGTTCCCACGTTAGGGGTTGAATCAGAGCTGTAGCTGCTGGCCTATGCCACAGCCACAGCACCAGGGGATCCAAGCTGTGTCTGCGACCTACACTGCAGCTCTCGGCAATGTAGAATCCTTAATCCACTGAGCGAGGCCAGAGATCAAACTTGCATTCTCATGGATACTAGTCAGGTTCTTAAACTGCTGAGCCTCTATGGGAACTCCTGTACAGCAAGCTTTTGAAAAGCACTCTTCCAGGGTCATCATTAGTAACCCTTGTCCAGCCACACCTTATCTTAACCCTTCCTCAGCCTCTCCCCAACCCACCTCTTTCTTCTCCAGGTTGAAATAACCACTTGTGCTGAGGGTGTCTGCTCCACACAGAGTAAAGTGAAAATGAAGTTGCTCAGTGTAATGTCATCAATTTGGGCGTGACTCTAGCCCACCCTGGGTCTCAACCCTGATCAAATCAACCACTAGCAGTTTTGTCTGCTTTGACTTGGGACACTGGTCACAGTCACTGATGTGACAGATTCCAAAGGAAATATAAGGGTTGGAAGGTGGGGCTGGGGGGACAAGATGCAGTTCCATCACTCTCAAGAATACTACAGCATCATAATCTTAAAATTAGGCAGAGTTCCCGTCGTGGCGCAGTGTTAATGAATCAGACTAGGAACCATGAGGTTGAGGGTTCGATCCCTGGCCTCGCTCAGTGGGTTAAGGATCCGGCATTGCCGTGAGCTGTGGTGTAGGTTGTAGACACGGCTCGGATCCCGTGTCGCTGTGGCTCTGGCGTAGGCCGGCGGCTACAGCTCTGATTCGACCCCTAGCCTGGGAACCTCCATATGCCACGGGTGTGGCCCTAGAAAGAGACAAAAAAAAATTTTTTTAATTAGGCAACTAGTCTCATTTTCACGACCTCAATTATGCATTTCATAACCCCCTCAAGCTATAGCATTGTCACATTAGGTTTATAATTCCTTGTCTGTGTGTCCACTTCCCCATTAGGCTGTGAGCTTCTCATGATTTGTCTACCCCCAGATACAATACCTATACTATTATCTCTCCACCCTGTGCTACAAAAGCTGGGAGCAATGGGGAGTTAATCAATGGTTGTTGAAAGGTCAGGCTGGAATATTGTACTAGAACTAACAAAACTACATTTTACAGTAATAGAAGTAAAGACCATTTAATATTTTTTTTAAAAACCCTCAATTGCATTAATACCATATGATGAATTATTGGTTTGGAAACTGTTCCTGTGAAAAAAGAGTCAGAGTTTTGGCTTAGCACCAATGGCTGTTAAATAATAGAATCTAGTAGCCCCAGGATGTTGAGCATTCCCCATCACTGAAGATAATCAAGCAGAGAATATGATGAATTGAGGGGTTCTAGGTCATCCAAGGACAAGATCAGTTTCCCACTTCTACAGATGTGACCCTGAATAGCAAAAACCATCCTGAGAAAGAAAGATGGAGCTGGAGGAATCAAACTCCCTGACCTCAAACTATACTACAAAGCTACAGTCATCAAAACAGCATCATACTAGCACAAAAACAGACACAGATCAATGGAACAGGATAGAAAGTCCAGAGGTAAACCCATGTACCTATGGTCAACTAAACTATGACGAAGGGGAGAATATACAGTGGAAAAAATACAGCCTCTTCAATATGTGGTGCTGGGAAAACTGGAGAGTTGCATGTAAAAAAAATGAAATTAGAACACTCTAATACCACACCCCAAAATACACTCAAAATGGATTAGAGACCTAAATGTAAGGCTGGCTACTATAAAACTCTTAGAGGAAAACATAAGCAGAAGATTCTCTGACATTAAGAGTAGTCACTATTTCTTAACAAGAATGGTTCCATAGCCTTCTGGCTGGGCTTTTTGCTCCAGATTCCTCTTTTTTGGAACATGTAGTAGGCCCTAGTCCTTGTCTCCTCAGCATCCAATCCTCTCTCCTGCCATATTTACAGATTCCTGATTTGGTTGTGGAGTTCACTCTTTCTAGCTGTTTCTCAGGGTGCTCAGTGATTGAGTGAAGCCTGTTGTCAGGGCCCCATTCTCCTTATCAGTGATTGGTTTAGCCATGGGCACCTGACTCAACTCTGGCCATTGAGATGAAAGGGGAAGTCTTTTGCGATTGAGTCCCCCCTTCCTGAGAGGGACAGAAGGAAGGGATTGTCTCTCTTTCCTCTGGATTTGCTGTTGTTGTTGTTTTGTGTGTGTGTGTGTGTGTTTTAATTTTTAGGGCTGCACCCACAGGATATGGAAGTTCCCAGGCTAGGGGTTGAATCAGAGCTGTAGCTTCCAGCCTATGCCACAGCCACAGCAACACGGGATCTGAGCCCAGTCCGTGACCTACACCACAGTTCAGGGAAATGCCAGATCCTTAACCCAGTGAGGGAGGCCAGGGATCAAACCCACATCCTCATGGATACTAGTCAGATTTGTTTCTGCTGCGCCACGATGAGAACTCCCCTCTGGATGTTACTGATGATGACTGAGAGACTAGAGAACTGTAGCAACCCCTTTCTCCAAGGGAGTTACTCTGAGTACACTGCTCGCATCCTGAGGGTGGGAGAGCAGAAGGACAGAAAGCTGCTCCTGAAATAACCAACCAGCTTTCCAGGCAACTTTTTTTTTTTTTTTTTAGTTTTTCTTTTTATGGCTGCACTCGAGGCATATGGAAGTTCCCAGGTTAAGGACTGAACCCGTACCTCCACAATGACCAGAGCCACTGAAGTAAGATTCTTAACCCAATGCACCACAGATGGAACTCACAGGCATCTTTTAAATGATATAATAAATGTCCTTATTGATCATGCCATGTTGAGTTGGCTTTTCTGTTGCTTGCAGACCAAGCATCCCAACAGATACACAAAACAGCCTACTATGTATACTACGTCCAGGTTAATTTTCACAAAAGGCAATTTTGATCATGCCATACTTGATCAAAAATCCTCATTTCCCCCTTCATTTCAAAAACTGAAAGTAAATTCTTCAATGCAAGATCAAGCTTTGCTTTCCCAGGTAATTCATTTCCTGTCCTCAGGTCAAATTTAACTTCCTAAAGTTTTGCCCACATAACCTGCAGTTTATAACTGTAACCATGCTGGGCTCCACTTCCCTGTCATCCATCTTTGCTTGTTGAAATGCTATCTCCGAGGCATCCTGCCAGAGCCTATCTTTTCTATGACAAATTTTATGGTCAACATTTTTTCCTGAATAACCCCCTAATGCCTTTAGGTACTTCTCTCAGTACGTACCATATTTCTGCCATATGGAATTGTTGTTTGTATGCCTTTCTCATTGTTCCTATTAGTCTGTGAACCCCTGGGGCAGAGGCCATATCTTACTCATCTTGGCATGTCTGGCTCCCAAGGTTGTACTTCATCCTGGATAGATGGATGCTCAGAACCACATGGGCGAATACTATAGGAGGTGGGATGTGACAGGTCTTTCTGACTCTAAAATTCTGTCGGTTCTGTGTGGTGAGCTTTTGATCTGTTGAGTGCCTAACTTTGTCTTAATTATCAAGGATAGATAATCATGGTAACTTCTAAGTCAGAAGGTGAAACAGTGCCAATTGAGTTTGAATTCATTGGGAAGATGATTCTTCAGATCTCTGTGTACATCACCAGTAAGTGGTTTGAAATTCCTAAGCTCTAATTTCTCATCTCCAAAGTAGGGATAACAATTGCTACCTAGTAAGATCATTGCAGGGACTAAATGAAATAAACTCATTCACATCCATCCCTCTTCCTCCTGGTTTAGCTCAGACCACCTTTTATCTTTAGGAGGCCAGGGTCATCCCCAAGTTCATTGGCTTGTCCCATTTTTCTTGCTGGTGGTAGGTTTAGTCTTGGAGATGAATTTAGGCTGATGTGATATTGGTGAATGTCTGCTTGGGGATAGTTTTGGAACAGTGTCCTCATTCATATGAAGAGATGCAGGGGAAAAGTCAAATCTCTTTTGTTGGGTATTGTCATCGTGAGAACAAGTTAATCATATTATGATGGCAATGGGGGGGTGTCTGAGGATGACAAAGAGAAAGGATGGCTTTGATGTCACTGAGTCACTGAATTAGCCAACTTGGAGTTATCCTACCTTGGGACTGCTATGATGTGAGACAGTAAACCTTCTTTATTATCTATGCCATTTAGGGTTTAATTTATTTATTTTTTTATTTTTTGTCTTTTGTCTTTTGGGGGTGGGGGCTGCAGGTGCGGCATATGGAGGTTCCCAGGCTAGGGGTCTAATCAGAGCTACAGCTGCCAGCCTACACCTCAGCAGTGCCAGATCCAAGCCGTATCTGTGACCTACACCACAGCTCTCAGCAATGCTGGATCCTTAACCCACTGAGTGAGGCCAGGGATGGAACCTGCAACCTCATAGTTCCTAGTTGGATTTGATTCCACTGCGCCACAACAGGAACCCCTAGGTTTTGTCTTTTGTTTATTTTGTTTTAAAATCAATGGATAACCTTTAAATAAAAAAGGCTGCCAGACTATCTCTGGAGAAATCCTTAGGGTCAGGAGAGGAGACTTCTCCTCTTCAGTTTCTGGATTAAACAGAAAATAAAAGCAAATACAATCACATTGCTCAGCAAATCTACCCACACTGGAATCATGCTGCAAGAATCATACACCAAGTATCTGAAAGGCCCCTGGGTGTTGCTTACAAGTGAGGTCTAAGTAGGTTTTTCCATAATGAAAGTTCCCCCTCTGATCTTTAGTAAGTCTTGGAGTAGGGGCTATGGACAACTGGACATTGCAACTCACTAACTGACCCAAAGACTTGAGACATGGATGCTGTGAGTCTTGAAGCCCTCTCCCCTGGGGAAATTGATGCCCATTTCTGATTCTTTAGCTAAATAACAAAAGATAATGCCTGAAGGACCCAGAAGAGCCCAGATGCCCAGCTCAGGAATCCCTGTCTTTGTTTGAAACGTTATAGAAATTTTACTTTGGAGTTCAGGTCCTTGGTTCAAGTGCACTGGCTTGGACCACTTAACTGGTCTAGGGGAGCTTCCCTCAGCTGCCACATGAGGATGGCAATCCCGCCCTAACAGCCTTGGATTCAAGGGGGCACCATGCCAACAAGATGCCCCTTGGACTGTCTCAGGAGTGTGGCTTGCATGGCATCCTGGTGTCACGGGCTCCCTATCTCCTGCCTCTGAGCAGCCCAGGGTTCCTCGGGGCTTCTCCTACCACTGGCCAGCAATCAGCTTACATATACGTGACAAGCCTCGTTGAGTCAGGACTCATCAGAGACTTGGCTTCCAGGTCTCTTTTTTGCTTCTGGAAGCTTCCTAGGATCTTATGTGAGGCCACTGAAGGGCTTTCATTTTTCCTTCTTTGGGTGATGGAAGGACCCTTTCATTTGGAATTTCAGGGACCTGGAGGCAGAGCCACACTGCTGGAGAGAGCAGGTGGGGGGGCGGGGGAGAGGATCAACTCTCTCCATAGCTCCCTCCCTGCAGGATGCACTCACATCCCTAGGAAGCGCTGTGTCCTGGATACTCATCTTTGAAGGGCTGGGGACCATTGGGAATCCCAAGGCACAAAGCTTTTCTCTTCCACGGGGCTTTTCATAGCTGGTCTGAAGACAAGATGTTTTGATCCTACACTCCCCAAACCATAGGAGAAGCTTTAGGCCCGGTTCCCTTGGCACCAGGATCATGCCGCAACACTTAACCTGCCATGAGGGTTGAAAAGAGCTTAGGCTTGGCTTGGGAGGTCTGAAAATCTATGAATCCTGGCTCTACCCCTTACCACCTGGGTAATCCTAGATGGGTTACCCTCTCAGGGGCTTGACTCCCTCCAGGCTCATGCTGGGATCATAACCCCCTGGGACAATGATCAAATGCTCACAGAGCTAGTGCATGGCAGATGCTGGAGAAATGAATGGATGCTACTCCTTCCCTGTATATCCTACGTCTTTGACGTGTCTGCAGGTATTTGCAGAGCTAGGTGCCAAGCTCTTGGAGAACAGGAGCTGTATTTACTCATCATTCTCTTCCTCACATCCACCCCCCAGACTTGCTTCAGAGGTGTTTCCCAAGAAGAATTCTTTGAATGAATGGATGAAAAAAGTTCATGAATCTGAAATCGCCAATCTTCCAAATGTAGACAGTTGAGCAACTGCAGTGCTTTTGTTTTGTTGCTGTTATTTTTTGTATTGTTTCTTTTATTTTTTGTATTGTTAAGTTACAATGTTGTATTCATTTCTAGTGCACAGCAAAGTGATTGGGGTATACGGTCACTGCTGTTTTTAACAGATGTGCAGGTTCCCTTTGAGCTTTCTCCTTCAGGCTGTAATGTGAAGTTTTCTGTCACCTTCAAACTGTATAAACCACTCAGTGACGTGCCATGTCTACACTATGCTCTTAGCCTATTTCCGTATTTATTGTTTCTGTATCAGACAAGATAGGCAAGGTTATGCTGCTGTAACAAAGCCGGCAACGTGTAGTAATTAATTAAAACAGTAATTACATTTACTTCTCACCCATGCTACATGTCCAAGGATGGTCAACAGTGGAGGTGGGGGTGACACAGCCTCCATCAGAGCAGGTACAGGGAAGGAATGTGGTGACCTGTGCAGTGGCTCTTAGAGCTTCTTCCTAGAAGGATCATATGTCCCTTTCCCTTGCCTTTGAGGGGTCAACACCAACTGCGTGGCCATCTATTCCTTCCTTGTTCCCAAAAGAAGGGAAAACAGACCTATTTGGTGAATAGAGCCAGTGACTCCACAGTTCAGGAAAGCAGAGGCCAGAGCTACATGATGAAGAGTTGTGCCATAGAATTAAGACTCTGGCAGTCACTGGGAGAGCAGAGGAGCAGAGAGCAGGGGATCTCAGCCTGCAGCTCTGCAACCAGAGCTTCTAGGAGCTCACCTGGAAGCTGGGAGGAGTCCTGAGAAACCCCAGAAAGGTCCTGCCAGCCAGTCTCAGCTGCACCTACTGGGTCTGCCAGCTACACTGCCTACTGAGGACCAGTGCCTGGGGCAGGGTGAGCGGTGCTCAGCTGGAAGTAGCTGTCTGCCTCCCACCGAGGGCTCCCCACATGTCTGCCTGCTGCTCCTCCTGAGAATCGCTCCTTCTTCACCTCCAGCTCCTCTCCTTGGCATGCACCCTCACCAGGCCAGGACTCCCCTTGTCTGTGGAGAGATGGGGGGACCCCTGGGGTACATGAGCAACAGGGATCCCACCACAATAAGCAGCCGGGCCCAGGAAGCCACTTTGTCCCCACAGGCCAATGACTCCATCCTTCACCCAGAGACACTCCACCCTGGGGGCAGCACCAGCAGCACCTCTCAGTCAAGCATCAAAATAAGACCCCCACTGCTCAGAAAACCTGTCACTGGCAGCACAGCCCTGACAAGCAGGCCAAGCCCCCACACTAAATGCAAACAGGGGACTGCCCCCTGCAATATAAGAGTTAACCAGAACCAGAGTCTCCCAACGTAACAGACCATATGCCCTGAAGACGATCAAACAGACCCCACTGCAACATCGCCCACGAAGCAGCAGAGCCCCCACTTGAATGAGAAAAGACTGTCAACTAACGCCAAGCTTAAAATGAATCAGGTGTCGGCATCAGCTGGCAAGAATCCTGAGGCAGCCTTCCTGAAGCGCCCCAGCGATCCACAGTGAACTCCTGTAGGTTAGGGTGGGCAGCTCCACCCAGACCTTCACGGAAGACTAACAGGGGTCACAACTGGCCTGTGTGGGCAGACTGCCTTTCCTGTCCTTTAATTAAAGATTTTTTCCAGTGTGCTCTATTCTGCCTCTCTAGCAAGCAGCTGGCCCGACTCCATGTAGGAACCATGTCCTTCTGAGGAGCTGGGGCTGGCGGGGCTTTGGGAGCCTGCCTCTGGCTCCTGCCCCGCCCCCACTCCACAAGTGGACCCCACAGCTTGGGGAGACAGGGCCTCGCACCTGGGCACGCTCCCCAGCTCAAGTTTCCTATGGTCACTGGGCTACCCACCTTCCCATTTTAGTAGGAATGTGGCCAGAAACTGTTCATTGCAGAAAACAAAAAACACAAAAAAAACACCAAAAGAAAAGTCCTGTGTAAGCCCAGAGATAACCATTGTTGGTTATTGTGCATAATCCTCTCATTCTAGGAGCTACATTTCAGCATTTAAGTTAGGGTTGTGGCAACCATTCGCTTTTGTATCCTGTTTTAGAAAAATTCATCCTACGCTGGTGAGAAATTTTTCATTTCACTAACCTTTTACAATATGACTCAATGGCTGGAAAACAACCAAAGTAGCCAGCCCATCCAAAAGGCCTAACATATCCCACCTTACAGGGGGGCTACAGAAGCACAGAAATGTTAAGTACTTGCCCAGAGGTGCACAGCTGGTGGGAGGTAGGCGCGGGATGGAGCCCAGGCGGTCTGGCTTCGGGACCTGGATTCGCAGTCGCTCTGCTCTGGTGCCTCGTCACTGCCATGTTGTAATTGATTTAACTACCAACCACTGAGGATAGTTAGGCTACTTATAACCCTGTTCTGGTTAACAGCCCTGATTTGAGCAACCTGTAGATAGATACCTGTTTGGTTGAATCTCTGATAATTGCCTTAGCAAAAATTCCTAGACGTGCAACTGCCAACTGGAGTCTTTGGAAAGCTTTTGTTCTGCATGTGCCCAACTGCTTTCCACTCTCCAGGACAGAGAATATGAGCATGTCCCTGGCGCTTACCCTCTGAGCCCAGAAGGCAAAACCTGTCACTTCTACAGATTCCTAAGATTACCCAGTGTGTCCTTGCAGGAGCTGATTCTGGAAGAAGCCACACCCTCATCTTTTCAGCCCACTTAATTCATTCAACAAACACCTCGGTGCCAGGCCCTAGGGAGTCAAGGACCAAGGGACCAGGCATGTAAAGAAATGCGTGTATTAGACTAGAGTGTTGTTATCAGTTGAGGGCTCACCTGTGTCACTCCCTATACAGATGTGTTGTCCCCGTCTGTTAGGTCGATGTTTTATTCCACTTCCCAGATAAGGAAACTGATACTTTAAGAGCAGAATTGGCCCAGTCGCCCCCTGGAAAGAAGCAATATATACCCTGAGTTTCCAAAATGTGGATGAATCCCACACCCTGTGCTCTTAAGCACCATCTCTAGTGCCTCCCAAGACAGGGAGCACGGTGATGGATAATGGGGTGAAGGCCAGGGCAGGGGCAGAAATGCAGTGGGGGTCTGTCAGGGCTGGCTGGCCACGCAGATGGAGACTTTAAACAAATATGCAGGAGTCCAGAAGGATGAGGCAGTCTCTGCAACTGGAATGTGGGTGGAGGGGAGCGGGGGTAATAATACTCAGGACAGAATTGGGGTCGTGGGGGTGTGGGGTCAGGCCAGCAGGACCCACTGTCCACTGCGTTGGGCAGGGTGAGGACTGTAGTCATCACCTGAGGTCTGTGTGACTTGCACCACAGCCTATGACATTCCACTGCCTCACACCTGTGTGAGCACAGATGCTGCAGGGATGTGGGGCTGTAGGTGGCCTTTGCATCCCTGTGGGGCCCAGGGGAGGAGCTGCTTTCCCTCCCTGCAGGGGAATCTCTGATTCTGAAGTAGGTGACCGACGCAGCCTGGCTCGCCTGCGATGCTCTGCTTTGGGCACTGGAAGTCCTGCATCCTGGGAAACATCTCGGTTCTGGGCTCTTTGGGGACAGCCACTTTGGGGGCCAGGGAACAAAGCAGCCAGCTGCAGAGGCTGTGGATCCGGGTGGGTGCAGTTGTAACCAAAAGCAAAGGGGCTGCTCTCTGTGCAGTTTGACTTGGACTGAAGAGTGTGGATCAAGGCTTCATTTGAAATTCTGGCCTTAAGCTTCTCTAGGGCAGGCCTGTGTCTGTCTGTCTGTCCTGTGCCTGGGCCAGGACAGCTGTCTAACACAGGTGTGGGCCAGATGAGAAGGAGATGGCTGAGTTCTAGTGGACCTGGACCTGGAAACAGCAGCTTCACCATCTGCGTGTCAGGTGTCCATGGGTTCCAGAAGGGCCTTTCAGTTTTTAGGCTGTTGTGTGTCTCAAGGGACCATCTCTTCAGGCCTGAGTTCTCGGAAGGTGTGATGTGTCCTGCAGGAGATCAAGGGAGTAGCAAGTCCAACAGAAACAAATGTGCAGATGCAGACACTTTGGGCCAGGAGTCAGCCCCAGCCTGCACTTGCCCTAGTCTAGGTCCTTTCGTGGTAGGTGGGAACACACATAATTTCAGCTTGAGTGGAGCTCTGGCAGAGATTTGCCACAACAATTAAAAATGCGTTAGAGAGGAGTTCCCATCATGGCACAGGGGTAACGAAACTGACTAGCATCCATGAGGACGTGGGTTCGATCCCTGGCCTTGCTCAGTGAGTTAAGGATCCGGCATTGCTGTGAGCTGTGGTGTAGGTTGCATGATGCCACTTGGATCTGGCATGGCCCTGGCTGTGGCGTAGGCTGGCTGCTACAGCTCTGATTTGACCCCAGCCTGGGAATTTCCATATGCCACACATGTGGCCCTAAAAAAAAAGAGAAAGAAAGAAAGGTGTGTTATATAAACAACAAGGATTTACTGTATAGCAGGGAACTATAGTCAATATCTGTGAGGACCTATAATGGAAAAGAATCTGAAAAAAATACAAATAAAACTGAATCACTTTACCGTACACCTGAAACTAACACAATATTGTAAATCAACTATATGAGAAAGAAAGAAAGAGTTTCTTTTTAAAGAAATTTTTTTGGGTTTTTTTTTTGTCTTTTTAGGGCTGCACCTAAACCAGAGGTTCCCAGGCTAGGGGTCTAAAAAGAGCTGTAGCTGCCGGTCTACACGTCTACACCATAGCCACAGCAATGCCAGATCCAAGCCGCATCTGTGAGCTATACCACAGTTCAGGGCAACACCAGATCCTTCACCCACTGAGAGAGGCCAGGGATCGAACCCAAAGCCTCATGGTTCCTAGTGGGATACGTTTCCGCTGCACCATGACAGGAACTCCCTTTTAAAAATTTTATTGGAGTATAGTTGACTTAACAATGTGTTTAGTTTCAGGTGTACAGCAGAGTGGATCAGTTATACACACACATATATATATATATATATATATATATATATATATTCTCTTTTGTCTGGATTCTTTTAAGATGCTGACTGGGATTCAGGAATTTGATTGTGCTATGATTTGTGATGGTTTTCTTAGTGTTCCTCCTCCTTCACATTTGTGGATATTCATGGATTTCTGGGTTTACAGTTTTTATAAAATTTGAAAAAAAGTTATTTCTTTATATATAGTTTTTCTTCTTCCTCCCCTCCACCTTTTTTTTTTTTTTTTTTTGAGGATTCCGGTTGCATGTATGTTAGACTTCCTGATTTGTCCCAGAAGTCACTAATGTTTTGTTCACTTTTTAAAGGTTTTTTTTTTCCTCCCTGTTAAACATTTTGGATTGTGTATTTTGCAACACATTCATCTTCAGGTTCATCTATCTTTCCTTCTGCAGTGTCTAATCTGCTACTGATTTCAGAGAGACAGCAGTGAGTGATGGCTGAAAGCGAGATCTTAATTCTCTGCTCAGGAATTGAACCTGGGCAGCCTGGGTGAAAACCAGGAATCCTAACTACTAGCTAGAGGCTAAAAACAGAATTGCCCTGATTGAAAGCAAAAATGTTTCAAGGAGGCAAAGACTGTGTATAAAAAAGAATAAAGGTACAAAAGTTCATTGTTAAAAGCACAGTACAACATGTGGGAGAGAAGAAGTCTGTTTATCGAAGGCAGAAGCAAAGCAGTAACACACACCAAAAGGAGCACAGGTGTGGGCATCCCCCTGAATGAGGAGGGCACCTGAGAGGTGATTTAAGGCCAAAAGAGGTGGGCAGTTCTTCTGGGTCTCTTTTTTCCTTTTGCCAAGTATCTCATTTTATTTCTCACACCTGACCAGACCCAGGGCCCTCCCTGATATGCGAGTGCATCTTTTGGCCAAGATGGATTCCAGCACAAGGCCTTGTGGGAAGGTTAGCTGGATTTACTATGGCCTGGAGTCCCCTCCCTTTCTGACCCAGAGGGGTATCTCTGTGCATGTGGTGTTGGGGTCTCCCTGACCCCAAGGATGGGAAGGAGGTGACCTCTTGGTCTTTCGCCCAAGGAGGGTTTAGCCCCTCTCTGCCCCTGCCATTACCACTGCTTAAGTGTTCATAGAAAACAAATTCCAGTAACAGACCTTGTATACATTGTTATTTCTATCTTGAAATACAAACAGTTGGCTGGCTGTAAATGTCTATCCTGGAGCCCACCTATCTGCTGCCCCACTACCACTCCCGTCTGGGGTAGGAGGAGATATTGTGCAAAAGGATCGAGATGGGAGGCATCTGGGGGATGCTGGGAGCTGCAGGGGTCCAGAGGGTTCTCACCATGCTTGGCTTCAGCTCAGCCCGTGGAGCAGGGAAAGTCTGTATTCTGGTCAGACATGTGGATCCCTTGTGGGAAACTTAATGGACATATAGCTATTTCTTGACTGTGAACTCTCTCCCCAGAGGGTCAAATTCTCTTCCCTTTCACTACACAAAGGGAGTAGTCATCTTCCCATCTCTCTCAGAGCCAGCCTCCTACTCCCATCTGATGGGAAATAGCTCCGAGACTGCACAACGCCACAGTGGACCACCCAGCAATTCCCTCTATGCAACAGAGCCGCTTAACTCGACTGCTCTGAATGATGAAGAAATCTAAGCTGTGTGAGAACATAACAGGAAATGCCCTTTGCCAAACCTTCTGTGCTGGTATCCTTGGGATGTGAATGAATTGAACAATCCCTTCCTTCATGATTGACATTCTAATAATTTCTCTCAAAGTACTTTTAAGGGATGGGTCCTAAAAAAATTCATCCTGAGGATGAGGCAAATGTAGTGTTTCTTTAATTCAGTGTGCACGTCATTTCAGTATGTCTTCCGATGGCTCTGTATCTGTGATTCACCATTCGTAATTGTCCTGCAAGAAAACGTGCAAGGGATAAGGCCAAGGACCTTCCAGAAAAACTGACTTACGCTATCTTGAGAACGTTTAGCACCTATACTAAATAAATGTCTGTGGAGGAGCATATGTGGGTATAGGTGTGATTCCATGAAGGGAGTTTCTAAAGATACAGGGGTACCCAGACACTCATGACTCTGACCTTGTTGCTCACCAGGGTCGAAATAACCTGAACCAGTCGAGAAGACCAACTCGGCCAGCCTGTGTTGGCTGAGTAAGTTCTTAAAATCTGGAGCTTAGAACTAAAGCTAGAACAGTGTGCCTTGTGTTGTGTACTCAATCATTTCAAGAAAATGAATATCATTTTTTTGTGAATAGCATCATTTTTCAATTAGGCACTAGGTGAATAATATATGTTTAATAAATTCACTCTAATTGGTACTCTCATGAATCCTTCCAACACAATGGATGACTTAGGAGGAAAACAAACTGAATGTTATGATCAAGTACTTGGGCAGGTTAAACTAACAACCTTGACATCTGTAGAAATTAAGTGATCAAATGGTCGGATGCTGCCAAAGGAACCTGCCAGGCAGGGCAGAACTTGAGTGAAGTGTGGTGGAAGAGACCTGGGCTCTAGACCTGCCAGTTACGGTTAAGGGGGCTTTGCAAATCATTTAATATTCTCAGTTTGTGGCTTCTCCTTTTATAAAACAGTTATAATACTTGTCTCAAAGGGTGCTGAGAATATTAAAGAACATAACATACTCAATGATCCTTTATAGATTGTAAGACCCAGTTACTACGGAGGGGCAAGATTTCAAGGAAAACAGAGGTTCTTGGGGGTGCTGTTGGCAGAGCAGAGGTTTGGGGGTGGAGCGCCTAGAGGGTGGTTGGTCCTTGGGGAGGTGGGAGAGCATCCTTGGCTACAGGGATGATGTGACTGATGGATCTGTGCCACTGGGAAGCAGCCTGCTTCTCCCTTGGGAATGCTCCCCGTTCTCTCTCTCAAGGGCACCCTTCTCTAAGCCGCAGGGAGGAGGGTAACAAGACAGCCCTACCAAGGCACAGCATCTGGACCATTCCTGCCTGAGGGCAAGAGGGGGTCTGTGACTTGGATTAAAGATGAAAGTTGGATCTCTCAACACTGATGACCCATCTCAGTCACTCAGGACATGGCAGGAGTTTCTACCCGATGGCTGCCCGGGAACGCAGGAGCTCTAGTGTCCTTGTTTTTTCAAGATCTAGAAGGGATTCTGGTGAACACCAGGGTTGATCCACAGATAGAGAAATTCATCTCAAGCACAAACAGCAGCCTGCCTGCTGTGATCATCTCTGTGGGAAAAGAATCTGAAAGAGAATGGATGCGTGTATCTGTGTAACTGAATCACTTTGTTGTACAGCAGAAATGATCAAGACCCTGTAAATCAACTATACTTCAATAAAGCTTAAAAAATGTAAAACAAAACAAAATCAAACAAACAACAGCCTGTTATCCATTAGTTGGAAATGTTAACTCTGTCTGCTCGTGGTCCCCATAGGGGGCCAACTATGCCCTAAATGGGACTAAATAACAGAGGAGGAGGGGACTGGAAGATCTGACACCTTGTTGGTGTACCAGAAACTTCTGTTTCCTGCCCACATCCTTAGAACGCCAGGGCTCCGGCAGGTGAAGGCTTTGGCCACACTCGGCGAGGGGTGCACGGGCCGCCCCGAGCAGGGTGCCTGGCACAGCTCGCAGGTTCACCTGCACAGGTCCTTGAGTGTCCTTGCTGCCCATGCCTATCCTGCCCAGCTCTCTGCACCACCTGCACAACTGAGGGAAGAAAGTGGGTCCAAATACTCCCACGCATGTCAGAGCTATTATTACTACTAACAATGTCACTCTCCATCCACCTTAATCTCATCAGACCCACTGCTATTTTAAAATTTTGTTTAGTGTCTGTCACCTCCACTGGAAGGTAAGCAAGGACCTTTTGAGTGTCACTCTGCACGAACGTGCCTTTTGCACAAAGTTGGCACTGAAATGAAATGCAATGTATGAATAAATGACTCAATAGCTCCCGTTTACTGGGAACTTAGTATGTGCCAGTCCCTTTCTGTCTATTAGCCCATTTAATTCTCACAACAGCTCCACGAGGAAAGTGCTGTTATTTAGTCCCATTTTAGGGCAGAGGAAGCTGAAATTCTGAGAGGTTCAGACATCTGCCCAAGGTCACAGAGGCAGTAAGAAGTGGAGCTAGGGCTTGAACTCACTGATTTCCAGCTCCAAAGGCCAAGCTCTTAGCAAAAATATGGTACTAATTCCTATCACTGGGGATGGGACAGGAACCTAGCCTCAGCAGGAATTGGCTGCAAATCTGGTTTTACTCTGGCACAAAATAGTAGTGTGGCTGAAATGGAATTCTTTCTTTTCCTTTTTTTTTTTTTTTTTTTTTTTTGCCTTTTAGGACTGCACCCATGGCATATGGAGGTTCCCAGGCTAGGGGTTGAATCGGAGCTATAGCTGCTGGCCTATACCACAGCCACAACAATGCAGGAACCCAGCTGCATCTGCGTCCTACATCACAGCTCATAGCAACGCCAGATCCCCGAGCCACTGGGCAAGGCCAGGGATTGAACCCTCGTCCTCATGGATACTAGCCATGATGGGAACTGTTGAAAAGGAATTCTATCCCCATATCCTGTCTCCTAAGTCCAGGACTCTTCAAGAAATTCATCCCAACACCACACAAGCTCGTACCCTTCTTTTCTTTTCTTTTTGCTTTTTAGGGCTGCACTCGCGGCATATGAAGGTTCCCAGGCTAGGGGTCCAATCGGAGCTACACCTGTTGCCTATACCACAGTCACAGCAATGCCAGGTCCGAGCCATGTCTTCGACCTACATCTCACAGCAATGCCAGATCCTTAACCCACTGAGTGAGGCCAGAAGTTGAACCTGCATCCTCGTGCATACTAGTCAGATTTGTTTCTGCTGAGCCACAACAGGAACTCCGAGCTTGTATTCTTTGACAGACTTTTTGTTTGCTTGTTTGTTTTTTGACATTGCCTTACCAGCACACTGAAGGGCCAAAGTGAGACCAAAGTGTGTCCCCCTGGGTTGGTAAGACGCTGCGATGGCTTCCATGTTACCCTTGAAATGTTTCTGCACTGAAGATGTGCACTGATCATGGTGCGTATTAAGCTGCTCTAGCCGAGAGACCGTCAAATGCATTCGCCTACACAAGTTCAAAGTTTCTTTTTATCTCACAGTCCAGGCCACAGGGTTGGGCTCCATTCTGTGAGGTTATCTGGGCTCCCAGCTGGTCCTGCAGGGCTGCCTTCATCAACAGGTGGTTGGTTGTCCTTTGGCCTAAGGCTCCTGCTCCCCTTGGCCTGGCCGTTGTGGCTGAGAGTAGCTCACAAGCACCACCTCCAGGAGGAGACGGGGAGGGCAAGGATGGTGCACTCCAGGTCTTTTTAAGGAGGTTCTCCTGTCTCACTAGCCAAAAGGTAGGAGCAGGGCTGCATGTAGCTGCAGGGGAGAGTGACACCATGCTCTAGCTGGGAGCCACGTGACCTTCTAACACCCCCACCCCCAAGAGAGAACTCCTTATACAGAAGACAGGGAGAGTGGATATTAGAGGATAATTACAATTTCTGGCATAAGGTGTGTTTTTTTCTGATTAAAAATCTATCCCTAAAAGAAATATGACTTTTAAAAAATGTATTTAAAAATTAAGATACATCAGGAGTGCCCATCATGGTTTAGCAGAAACGAATCTGACTAGGGTCCATGAGGATGCAGGTTTGATCCCTGGCCTTGCTCAGTGGGTTAAGGACCTGGCATTGTCGTGAGCTGTGGTGTAGGTCACAGATGTGGCTCAGATCTGGTGTTGTTGTGGCTGTGGTATAGGCTGGTGGCTGCAGCTCCAATTTGACCCCTAGCCTGGGAAACTCCATATGCTGTGGGTGCAGCCCTAAAAAGCAGAAAAAAAAATTTAACATACATCAAAATTGACTTTTCCTCTATGTACAATTCCATGAATTTAAACACACCTTTGGGTCTGTATAACCTCCACCACAGTCAGGATGTAGAACAATTCCATCTCCCAAAAGCTCTCTTGGGCTGCCTTGCCCGGAGTCACACCCTCTTTCCGACTCAGCCTCCAACAGACACCTTTTGTTCTCTATCACTAAACTTGTGTCTTTTGGAGAATCTCTTATAAATAGAATCACACAGTACAGAACCTTTCCAGACTAGCTCCTAGGCATTTGAGACATCCTTTTGTTATGCGTATGTTTGCTGACATTTTCTTCCTTTTTAGTGCATGGTGTACCAGTTTGTTTCTTCATTTACCCATCGGAAGGCATTTAGATTGTTTACAGTTTTTGGAAATTTTGAATAGAACAGCCTTGGACATTTGTGTACAGATTTTTGAGTGAAATGAAGTTTTCATTTCTCCAGGGTAAATACCCAGAAATGGGATTCCTGAGTTAGATGATATGTGTACATCTATTTTCATAAAAAACTGCCCAACTGTTTTAGGGTGGCTATACCACTTCACATTTCAACTGGCAATGTACAAGAGTTCCATATTCCTGAATCCTCACAGGGACCTAATGTTTTTAGCATTTTTAATTTTAGCCATTCTAATAAGACTATATATGATATTTTCATTTGTATTTCTCTGTTGACTAAGGATGCTGGACATTTTTTCATGTGCTTATTTGCCATACCTCTGCTCCTCATGTGAAGGGTCTGTTCAAGTCTTTTGTCAGTTTTTTTCCACTGGGTCCTTTGTTGAGTAAAATGGTTTTTTACACATTTTGGATACATGTCCATTTTCAGATATATGATTTGCAAATATTTCCTCAAAGTCTATAGCTTTTGTCTTTATTCTTTAACAGTATCTTTCACAGAACAAAAGCTCTAAGTTTTGATAAAGTCCAAATTATCACTTTTTCTTTTACACATCATGCTTTTGCAGTCAGGTCTAAGAACCCTTTGCCTAATTTCAGGTCACAAAAATTTTCTCCTATATTTTCCTTGGAAGGATTTAGAGTTTTATGTTAAGATCTATGATCCATTTTCAGTTAGTTTTTGTATAAAGGCATAAGGTTTAGACGGAGGCTTACTTTTTTTTTTGTCTTTTTTTTTTTTTTTTTTTTTTTTTTTGCCATTTCTTGGGCTGCTCCCGCAGCATATGGGAGGTTCCCAGGCTAGGGGTCGAATTGGAGCTGTAGCTGCCAGCCTACTCCAGAGCCACAGCAACTCGGGATCCGAGCCGCATCTGCGACCTACACCGCAGCTCACGGCAATGACAGATCCTTAACCCACTGAGCAAGGGCAGGGATCGAACCCGCCACCTCATGGTTCCTAGTTGGATTCGTTAACCACTGCGCCACGACGGGAACTCCCAGGCTTACTTTTTTGTATGAGTGCCAACACTTTGTTGAAAATACCATTATTTCTCTATTGAATTGAGTTTGCACATTTGGCAAAAATCAATTGTGCATATTTGTGTTTCTGTCTATACTGTTGATCTATCTACTCTCTCTCTGCCAATAGCACACCATCTTAATTATTATCATTTTTAAGTAAGCCTTTCATTCGGATAGTGGAATTCTTCCAAGGCCAATATTATTTTGGCTATTCTAGTTTCTTTGCCTTTTATATGGATTTAGAGTCATTTTGTCAAATATCTATAAAAAATTCTGCGAGAATTCTGATTTAAGGATTATCTGATCCATATGTCAATTCTGGGGAAATGTACATCTTTCCGATGTTGAATTTTTCAATCCATGAACATGGTATGTCTCCCCATATGTTTAGGTCTTCTTTGATTTCTTTTGTCAGGATTTTAGAGTTTTCAACACATAGATTCTATATATATTTTGTTATAATTATACTTACATATTTCCTTTTGGTACTTTTTGTTTTCAATTGTTCACTTCTAGTATTAGAACCATGATAGATTTTTGTATTTTGACTTTGCTTCCTAGATTGTGGCTAAACTCACTGTTATAGAACAAGCTCCACCCTTTCAACATTCTTTTTTTCTTTCTTTCTTTTTTGGCCACACCTGTGACATGTGGAATTTACCAGGCCAGGGATCAAACCGGCACCATAGCAGTGACAATGCTGAATCCTTAACTTGCTGAGCCACAAGGGAACAACTCAAATTTCATATTTTGAAGCCCTAACCCCAAGTGTGATATACTTGGAGACAGGGCCTTTTAGGGGGTAAAAGATAAAGAGTAGGGCCCTAATCCAAGAAGACTAGCATGCTTATAAGAAGAAGAAGAGACCCCAGGAACATGCACACAGAGGGAAGGCTGTGAGGATACAGTGAGAAGGTGACTGTTTGCAAGCCACAGAAAGCGGCCTCAACAGAAATCAACCTTGCCAGCATCTTGACCTTAGACTTCTAGCCTCCAGAACCCTGAGAATGTAAATTTCTGTTGTTTAAGGCCCCAGTCTGTATATTTTGTTATGGCAGCCCTACAAGACTAATACACTCTCTTATGTATAGGAGTTTGTGGTAGATTAGGGTAGATCACTTGGGATCTTCTAAGTAGACCATCATGTCATCTGCAAACAGGGAACATTTTCTGACTTTCCTTCTGATACGAATGCCTTTTATTTCTCTTTCTTGCCTTATTGCAAGACCTAGAACTTCTAGTAGTGCGTTGAATAAGTGTGGTGAGACTAGGTATTCTTGCTTTGACTTGTTCCCAAAGTCAGAATGCTTTTATGGGAAAAGCACTGTGTCTTTCCTTATGAAGTATGCTGTTAAGTATGGGATTTTTGTGGATGCATTTTATCAGGTTGACATGATTTCCTTCTATTCCTTAGTTGCTGAGGGTTTTTTTTATCATACATTGGTATTGGAATTTGTCAGATGCTTTTTCTATGTCAATCTGTATGATCATATGATATTTCTTCTTAGCTTATTGATATGGTGGATAGTTTTCGATGATTTTTTTTTAAATGATGAACCAGCTTGTATACCTAGACTAAATACACTTGGTCATGGTCTATAATTCCTTTTACTTACCCCTGGATTCAATTTGCTTATCTTTTGTTGAGTATTTCTACACCTAAATTCATGAGATATATTGGTCTGTAGTTTTAATGTTTTGTACTGTCTTTGTCTGGTTTTGATGTCAGGGTGAAGTGTGTCTCATAAAATTAGTTGGGACTTTCCTTCCTCTTTTATGCTCTGAAAGAGCTCATGTATATTTAATGTGATTTCTTATATGCTTGGTAGAATTTTCCACTGAAACTACCTTGGCCTGGAGATTTATTTTGTGGGGGGATTTTAATTATACATTTGATTGATTTTACAGTTAAAGAACTATCCAGTTTATCTACTTCATCTTGATTGAGTTCAGATAGTTTATGGTCTTATTTTTAATTTTTAATTTTTTTTTTCTGCTTTTTAGGGCTGCACTTGCGGCACATGGAGGTCCCAGGCTAGAGGTCAAATTGGAGCTACAGATGCCGGCCTATGCCACAGACACAGCAACTCGGGATCTGAGTGGCATCTGAGACCTACGCCACAGCTTATGGCAACGCCAGATCCTTAACTCACTGAGCAAGGCCAGGGATTGAACCTGCAACCTCATGGTTCCTAGTCAGATTCTTTTCCATTGTGCCATGACAGGAACTCCAGTTTGTGGTTTTCAAGGAATTGGTTCATTGTATTCAAGTTATTGAACTTATGTATACAGACTTGTTCATAGAATTTCTTTATTATCCTTTCAAAGGCTACAGGGTCTGTGGTTGATTCTCTTTTAAATACATTCCACGGAGATATGTTCAGTTGATTCTTATGACTTCTTAACTTGCCAATTACATGTTCTTATGGTTTTTGGATTTTACATGTCTTTAGGGATTATGAATGGATTTGCAACAGGAATGGCCTCTTAGTCTAGATACCAAATATAGGGTGACAGTTGATTTCTCTGGTATGTGGGCTTTTTGCTGCTGCCAGGTCCCCATTCCCCAGCAGGGGAGAGCGCCTACCAGCTAGCTCCCAGAAAAGACTGATACAAGCTCAACCACTTCTTTTTGGTTCTTCCTCCCTTGTCTTAAGCCTCCCCTTCCTACTAGAGGAAAGAGATGAAAGCACAGTACTTCTCTCTTAGAAACTGTCCAGCCAGTTTTAATATTGTTTTCAAGTCCTCATTTAGTAACTTTTTTTTTTTTTTTTTTTTTTTTTTTTTTTTGCCACAGCATCTTAGTTCCCAGACCAGGGGTTGAACCCTGGCAACCACAGTGAAAGCACCGAATGCTAACCACTAGACCACCAGGGAGCTTCTCCTCATTTAGCATTTTGGGGAGAAGCTTGGAAAAAATTAATAGTTTGGTTATCTGCTGTCCTTTCTTCTGGTGTGTTGATTATCAGAACAGTCAAGCCTGTTTCCTACAGTGATAAAGGGGGCAGGGACTGCCTTCCTTTTATAGATCAAGAAGCTATATTCCTTTAAAGTGGGTATCATTTATGAAAGCCTACAGTATACCTAGCTGATACAGATTTTTGTCATTATGCCTAATACTATCAGGGTGAGGATTCTTATTTTCATTTCACAGACAAGAACAATGAGGTTAAGAGATGTTTAGTTCAAGAATTTTTCATACTTCTGGCTGGCTGACCCTGAAAAAAAGGACCTAATTAGCAATTAAGTTTGTTTCCTCATTTATAAAATGTGGATAATAATATAACTTATAGGGTTGATTGAGGATTAAATACGTCTAGCACATAGTAAACATTCAAAAATGTTGCCATCGTCCTTGCTATTATTATTATACCATATGTTATTTTATTTGAAACTTTTCTATAAGAAAGCATGTTCTAAACTTGTACTAAATATTCCTTAAGACTCATGATTATTGACTATGAAGGAAATAAGGCCATTTGCTTTAAATCAGAAAAATCTTGACTAACTTTCCTGCACAAATAATCCTGAAGTTAACTCTTATATTTTTACTGCCTTCAGATCAGGTTAATAAGAAATGAGCAGGGCATATTTAAAATGACACTTTTAGCATTCCCTGGAGAAAGCAGCTCTTGTCTACACTCTCAGTCCCGGGTTGACCCTGGCTGCTCAGAGCCTTCGGCATCCCAGACAGCCTTTCTGGGGCTAATGTACTGTGCAAATGGGATTTCTGTTCCCATTTCTCTCCTCTCTTCTTTTGCCATGTGATTATATTGCCTCTCAATAGAGTGGATGGAGCTGACTTGCTCGCCTGGGCATGGCCATATGACTTGACTCAGCCAGTGAAATGTAAGCAAGTGTGATGCCAGCAGGTGCTTTACCATTTGGTTTGAATGCTTTACTTCTGCCATCTGCCATCAGAAGAATATGCCTTGGGTGGCTGTGGCTGTTGGTTCTGCTACATGGAGACATGTGGGTCAGACTCGAACTCTACCTGTGGCTCAGAGTCAAGCCAAATTGATTCCAGCAGAGCCACAGACCCTGAGAGCACGAGCAAGGAAAGGAATGTTTGTTACAGGCCACTAAGATTTGAAATTGCTATGCAGCAAAACTCTTTACGTGGATTTGGGTGAATTTTCAACAAAAAGAATGAAAATCTCATGTGTGTGCTGACAGTAGGGAGTAGGTATTCCACACACACACCTTGTCAGGAAATCCATTTAACCACGTAAAGGATAAAACTAACTCCACAGCACTCAGGTGGAAGACACATCAGATATTTTTATACTTTGTAAATTCACTCACTCGCCTTCAGGGGCTGTGGTAGGACATTCCTCCTCAATCATGTTCTGGGGGGTTTCCCCCTCCTTGGGTTGTAAGGAGACACTTGGGTGCTTGCAGAGCCCGGAAAACTGGAGGATGGCTCTGGTTGCTACTCCTCATTATCTTGTCCAGCGGGGAGTCTTTCGATGACGCGGCCCCACTTTCTCCCTTTGTGCCAAGTTTGTCTGGGCATCGCTGCCAAGGCCCCAAGCCCTGTAACCTAGAGAAGCTCTCACACACCAGACACTTGGCCATCTGGTTAAACACAAATGGAACGCAGTGGGTCTCAGACTCTGCATTTCTGATGAGTCTCCAGGTGATGGTCATTGCCAGTCATGGACCACAGTTTGGTAAAAAGACACTAGTGTCCAGCCTCGCCTGGCCCTCCCTCTGCATCCTGGGGCTCTGGTCTCTAGCCCTTGTGGACCCCCCTTCGCGCCAACTGCTTAGCTAACCAAGCTCTCCCAAGGTCAAAGCATCCTTCTAACCTGGGTCACTCATTCATCTGAAACTTCCCCTTTTCAGATAAAGAGCCCACAGCTTTCTGAGCCTCAGGCTGAGAAATCAAAGGGTGTACCCTCTCTCCTTTGCCAAGGGCATCCCAGACTTCCAGGACTCAGAGGTTCAGCAAAGGGAAAAATGAACTCTGTAGGCCCTGAGTAGTAAGAATAGGGTTGAATTAACATCTCAAGACACCGTCCAGTTACAAATGGAACAGCCTGCTCAGGACTGCGGGCAAGAGGCAACCGGCCAGAGACAGGCCTTTGCCTCAGCCTGTAACCACATACGTCATCTTCCCACAGCTCAGAATCCTCGGTCCTTTTACTGTCGAAAGGCCCGGCAATCCTGGCTTTTCCACTTGCAGTCAATGGACTCCCAGGGAAGGCTGAACCGGTGGCCAAGGCCACCAGCATGTTGATCACACCTAAGGGCCCCAAGCAGGGATGATATGCACCCAGACCTCAGGGCAGCACCCCCAGTCTCCGAATTTATGGCCGGGAATCCATGCTGATTGGTTCTGATTGGTTAGTTTGCCAGAAACAGCAAGAGGAGAACAGACAAAGCAGCCGTCAAGGGAGGGGTGCATCACTGGCGTGCGGGTGACAGGCCTATGACATGGGAATTTTAGGTCCTCAGTGAAATGACGTATGTTAGGAGCACGTGGTCAGGGCACCGCACCTGCAGCCCCGTGAGAACCTCACAGGTGGTCATGCTTCAGGTTAGTGAAATAATGGGTGAGCAAGCCCTGCCCGCAGAGGTCCTTGGGGAGTGGGAGGCAGGCACAGAGTGGGACGGGCACCTGCAGAGAGTGGCTCTGAGAGCAGAGGTCGAGGGAAGGACACAGATAAGTGCCAACTTCCGATTTTGCATTGGGCCAGCCCTGCTTCCAGAATTCCCTCTTCAGGTCTTGTCTTTTTCCAAACAAACTTGACCTCAGGTTAGAGCTAGTCAAGTAAGGTATTCAGTAATTAAGGCTAAAAATCCCCGACTCTGGGCAGGCACATCCAGGTCATGACATCCAGCTTTGCTCTCCTGGCCCTGGTGAAACCCTGACCCCCGGGCTCTAGAAATGTATCCAGCTCACTCTGTCTTGTATGTCTAGAGACCAGAGCACTTGCTGCTGCTGAGGGTCGTCGCCTTCACTGCCAGCTCTCCCCTCCCCACCCCCTCCCCTCTCTCCACCTCCCCTGACTTCCCGGCAGCACCAGCTGACCCCTCCTCCTCCACGGTTGCCCCACTGAACCGAGCAGGGCCGTGCGTGGCTCCTGGGCACAGGCCTACCTGTGCCCCCTTTTTCTTGTTTTTAGGGAATAAATTTTGGCCTCCATGACCTTCTCTGAGTTCCAAAGGGCAGGTTCACACAGTTGCTAATCAGGGAAGGGAGGAGCAGTCAAGAGACAATATTGCAGCCTTGGGGCAGGTCTTGGTTCCCCCTGAAGGAGTACATGTAACAATATCTTTGAATTCTTCTGCAGAACTGAAACCCCCAACAAATGAGAACCAGAAAGGAAGACCCCCAGAACCAGTCCTGGGGCCACTAAACACCAGCGTTGAAGAAGAATGCAAGCTTGCATCTACCCTGGGAGCTCCCTTTGTGGCTCAGTGGTTAAGGAATCTAACTAGGATCCATGAGGATGCGGGTTCCATCCTTGGCCTCGCTCAGTGGGTTAAGGATCTGGCGTTGCCGTGAGCTGTGGTGTAGGTCGAAGATGTGTCTTGGATCCTGTGTGGCTGTGGCTGTGGCTGTGTTGTAGGCTGGCAGCTGTGGCTCCAATTCCGCCCCGAGCCTGCGAACCTCCATATGCCAAGGGTACGGCCCTAAAAAAAAAAAAAAAAAAAAAAAAAAAAAAAATGCTTGCATCTACTCTGATCCTTATCTGTGGCCCTATTTTCTACTCACACACTGTAACACTGCTTCTTAATCTCTCCCAAGGTGGTGCGTGAGGTGTGGGGGGAGTTGCTGGACACAGTCTTTAGGGTGATAGCCTGCTGTGGCCTCCTTTGTCCAGCAAAGCAATAAAGCTATTTTTTTTCTCCTTTGCCCAAAACTCTTTTTCTATTCAGCACTGGAGGACAGAGGCTGAGTTTTAGCAATACCACCCCCTCCAATCTTTGAATCAGAAGCTCATCAGCAAGAACAGAGGCCACTTTCCTATTCTATTCAGTGTTCTAACATGGCTCTGAGGCTCACACTGCCTGACAGCATCCCTGTCGGACTCCGGGCTCTTCCATCACATTCCTAGGACCAGCTCCAGGGATCAGTTAGCTGAATGCACAACCAACAAGGAGCAGCCACCCAGAACATTCCAGGGCTCCTGTCACTCTGAGGCCCCTGGGGGTCTCTTGGAGCTGGTGCATGGGCTTCCACCTATGCTGGGGTATCACCGGGAGGACCGGCGGCTGCGCACACAAGCAGGGGCCAGGGTAGGGGAACAGGAGCTGTCACCTGGTACCTGCTGCAGGCCGTTTGCTCAAACACAGATGGAAGGAATCAGCTCGCTCCCCTGGAGACCACACTGGCTCTTGGCCTCAACTGCTGGGTTTCAGAAGAGCTCGGGGGCTGCCCCTCAGTCCTGTTTCCTCTCATCAGGTCCAGCTCAGCAGTTAAGCCTGTTTCTGAACCAGACCCTTCTTGCCAGACACTCCCTGTCCAGCTGTGAGAGTTAATTTCATGTGTCAACTTGGCTAGGGTACCCAGTGTTTGGACAAACACTACATGTTGCTGTGAAGGTATTTTTAGATGAGACACACTGACATCAGGAGACTTTGACCCTCCCAAATGGCGGGGACCTCATCCAGTCAGTTGAAAGCCTTAAAGAAAAAAGATCCAGGAGCTCCTGTTGTGGCTCAGGAGGTTAAGAACCTTACTAGCAGCCATGAAGACATGGGTTCGATCCCTGGCCTCACTCAATGGGTCAAGGATCTGGCGTTGCCGTGAGCTGTGGTGTGGGTCACAGATGTGGCTCAGATCCTGCGTTGCTATGGCTATGGCGTAGGCCAGCCCCTGCAGCTCCAATTCGACCCCTAACCTGGGAGCTTCCATATGCCACAGGTATGGCAATAAAAAGAAAAAATTTCAAAGGAAAGAAAAAGAAAAAAGATTGAGGTCCCCAGGGAAAGAGGCAAGGAATTCTGCCAGCTGCTGGCCTTCAGGTATGAACAGCCACACCAGCTCTTATCTATAAACTGTGGATTGAAAATACAGGTTTTACCCTGATTGAGGTATGGAGAGAGGCCAACAGATCCAGAGATGAGTGCCACCAAAAAGAGATTTTGTTATACTGCAGATCCCAAAAGAAGGGTGCACGTCCTTCCCCCCCATGGTGAGGCCACAGGGGGAACAGGGAGGAGTAGAGGGCACGGGGCAGGCTGGGTGGGGGGCAAGAGGCTTTATTGTGGTTTCCATAAGAAGGAAGGACGGGGCAGGGCGAGCAGGCTTAGGGTTTGCTAGTTTGAGTGGTTTCAGCGCACTTGATAGGGACAGATCAGGCTAGTCACACAGGTAGGTGTAGAAGTCCCAGTCCGGGACCATAGACAGATGAGGAAACCTAGGGAATTTGGAAGACATTGTAAGTTAATAATCACTCAAGAAAGCCATCAGAACACCTGGAACGAAGCAGGCTGGCTTAAATATAAAACCACCAAAAAAAGCACGAGATAAGCCTGGGGTCATTAAGTGAAAGATAAAATGAGGACTGCATTCAAGTTCAACAAGATAATGAGCCTTAGGACCAAAGACAGGAATTTAAGAGGAAGATGACATTCCAAAGCAGGAGACCCTCGGAGTTCCCGTCATGGCACAACAGAAATGAATCTGAGTAGGAACCATGAGGTTGCAGGTTCGATCCCTGGCCTCGCTCAGTGTGTTAAGGATCCGGCGTTGCCATGAGCTGTGGTGTAGGTTACAGACGCGGCTCAGATCCTGTGTTGCTGTGGCTGTGGCATAGGCCAAAAAAAAAAAAACCCAATAAAAACAAAATAGGAGACCCTCATTATACAGAAACTTGAGATGATTCAACATATTTTAGCATCTGTTACCACCTTTCTGCTGATTTGAATAAGCACCAAGACAGTCCTAGTTGGACCTCACAGGGTCAAATACTCTCTTACCCAATACAAAGGAGGAGCTAGTGATATAAGCCTGATGTCTAGTCTAAGAAAGAAGAAGAAGGAAGTCCTTTCCCCTCCCCACACCCCTTGGATGATAAAACTGTAGCCCACCGGATCCTCAGGGCAGAGCCTCCTAGCCTGGCCACTTGCTTCTCTCACAAGCGTCCTATCTTATTAAATCTATTTATTGCCTATCACTTTGTCTCTCACTGAATTCCTTCTGCACAGAGACACAAAGAACCTGAGCCTCAGTAAGTCCAGACACCAGATGAGTGAGTCTAACAAAAAACACCCCATGGGTTCAAGTCCCAGTCTGGGTTTAGGCTGGGTTCGAGTCAGAGGTGTTTTTGGTTTCAGGCTCTGGGGCACTGGGCTGTCCCTAGTACCTAGTACCTGGCCCAGGGGTGGTTAGGACAGAGGACAGTGGCCCAGAGGGTGGGAGCCCCATGGAGGGGATGGGCTCTGGATTGGTTGGTTTGCATCTACAAGGCTGGCATGCAGGTAGGCTATTTAGTGTCTCTAAGAATTAGCCAACCTGGGAGAGGCAGTCCCTCCAGGGCCAGCGAGGCCACAGACATCAAAGCATCAGAAAATAAAGGCATGGTTAATGCAGCTGTGAATGTCAGGAAATCCATAGTGCTTTAAGCTGCTGAGTGCTCAGGTAGTCAGGGATGCAGTGACAATGGATTCCTACAAATGTCAAAGAGAACATGGACACTGAAAAGACTGCTGATGACACGTTAGTGTCTGGGCATGTTAGAACCCAGGCAGCAGGGAGAAGTGAGGCTGGAGTGGTCCAGCGGCCCTGGGAACTCACCCTCATTCTAATCTAACTTGCTGATGAGCTTCCCAACTCAATTGCTGCAGTAAATCCTGGGTGGCTCTGTCTCAGCTACTTCTCCACGTCCAGCTCCACTGCTGCCTTGCAGAAAGTGGAGGCAGTCCAGGCTTAAACCGCTGCAAAGCCAACACTAAAACCATAACTCTGCTCCAGGAAGCTGTTTCTTAGAGCAGGACTGTTTGGGAGGTGAAGTTCTACCCACAAATTTCACCCCAAGTCAGGGGCACGGAAGGAGCCATGTATGATGAAAAAAAAAAAGCACATTCCACATTATAGAAACAATAAGGATTATAAAGTAGAGTTTAATTTTTTTTTTTTTTTTTGTCTTTTTGCCTTTTCTAGGGCGGCTCCCGCAACATATGGAGGTTCCTAGGCTAGGGGTCTAATTGGAGCTGTAGCCGCCAGCCTACACCACAGCCACAGCAACGCAGGATCTGAGCTGCATCTGCAACCTACACCACAGCTCACAGCAATGAGTAGAGTTTAAAAAGCTAAAGTAGAGTTTAAAATGCTATTAGTTCTTGTAGTTCCGTGGTGGCACAGTGGTTAATAAATCCAACTAGGATCCATGAGGTTGTGGCTTCGATCCCTGGCCTTGCTCAGCCTGGGTTAAGGATCCGGCGTTGCTGTGGCTCTGGTGTAGGCCAGTGACTACAGCTCCGATTGGACCCCTAGCCTGGGAACCTCCATATGCCGCGGAGAGCGGCCCTAGAAAAGGCAAAAAAAAAGCTATTAGTTCTTGCAGGGTAAACTCCCCAAAGGTCAATAGAGGTTTTTTTGGGCAAAGGAAATGTGTGAATGCATAGTGATTTTCCGCTGAGGACCTTCAGGGTGTGAGGGTGGGGCTGGAATGGTGTGAGGTTTGGACACTCACAAGAAGGGGTCTGGGTTGTAAATGTTTAGAAGCTCTGTCCTGGAGCACGAAAGGGTACCCTGTACCCCCTTTACAGCAAGGTTTGAACAGTCTCCCTGTGAGGACACTGAGTGTGGATGGAAATAACACCTGTGTCATAAATAGCCTGTGGTTTCCATGAATCCTAGCTCTTGCCTTAATAACATCTTTCAAAGCCATTCCAAATCCCATCTGCAGAGTCCTAATTAAGAAAATTATATTTTGAGGTGGGAGATTTAATGGCACTTAAAGCAAATACCAAGCTTGGTCAAAATTAATCAAGGTCCCTGAACAATCCGGCAGATTTCTCTGAAATGGACACTCCTTTATAGAGACACAAGTGCATCTGGCAAGGAAAAACTCTGCCTCCTTTGCAGGGCAAATCCCAGTTTTCCGCCTCTTTCTGTGAGTCTCCTTTATGGCTCACACACAACAGTCTCAACACCTGTGACAGCGGTGGCGGGGGGGTTAGGCATGGCCACATTGAATAAGTTTCTGTGGCTCCCGCTGAGGGTAATTTAACTTACTTCTGACGCTGTCTGCCTGGAGGTGGCGTCAGATCCCACAGAGCTGGGCTCAGTCCCACAGGACTGCTCCCACCCACTTCAGTAGGTAGGTCCCAGGTCCCCACGATTCCCGATTTGGCTACAAATCAGACAGTCATATGACCCCCTCTTCTGGGCACATTAATTTTCTAGAGTGGCTCAGAGCACACAGGGAAACACCTGTTCATGCCCATCAGGCTATGAAAAGATGTGACAAAGGAAGCAGAAGAATAGCTAGATGGAGGGAGACAGAGGGTGAGGTTTGGGGGAAAATTGGGGTGCATCACCCTCAAAGTGTGGATGTGTTCCCCATCCTGGAAGCTCTCCAAACCCCCACTCTAGGGAGTGTCCTCACATGGGCACGAGCAGGCATTAATTTCCACCCCTCTCTCTTCCCTGGGGGGTGGGGGTGGGGCTGAAAAGTCCAAGCTTCTCATCCTGGCTTGGTCTTCCCCGTGACCAGCCCCCATCCAGGAGCCCACCCAGAGTCTCCTCAGTTGAACATGAGAGGCTCCTAGTGTCCATATCACTTAGGAAACATGAAGGGTTTCAGGAGCTCCATGCCAGGAACCACAAGTCAAAACAAACAGATAATTTCTGTTAACAGGAGTCAAAACAAACAGATACTTTCTGTTACTGCCCAGCCTCTCACCCACATGGTCCTCTATGCACAAGAGGTAACACTGCTCCTCTAGGAGCTGTGGCCATGACTGGAGAGGCCTGTGCAGGGAAAAGGGGCCTCTGGTTCTCCCACAATTTGTGGGGAAGCAACTGCCAATGCTGGCAGGCTTTCATTACTTAGCAGAGGTTTTAGCTGAAATCCATCCCCTGGGCCACTGCCACACAAATAGCAAGGAAGCCATGAGCATGGTCTCAGGGAGGGAGGAGTGACCACTGGCCAGGAGCATGGACGGAAAAGCGTGAAGGAGCCAAACTGTGCTCTGAGAGGCGGGAGTGGGGGAGGCAGACAGCCAGTGCCTATGGCTCCCGTGGGCGCTGCTACTGGCAAAAATGCGGGATGCCCAAAGGGTGAAGCCACCATGTTGGGGGAGGGGGACGTGCATGGGGTCCCGAAGGACAGCAGACACATGATATAGAACGGGAAGTCTGGGTGCCAAGCAGATGGCCTTGGAGTAGCAGGCTTCTCTGGGGCCTGTGTTGCTGTTTCAGGGGGAATGAATTCCATGGCAAGGCCCAAGGACAGGGAAGTTGTGCTTTGCACCAGCAGACTTGGGGCCCCTGGCCTTTTCCTCCCCTCTGGATGTGATGGTGCAGGGACCTCAGTTCCCTGGGCCCAGTCAGTCCAGACGCTGAATTGAAGTCCAACTGTCTACTTAGAGAAGCAAGGTATAAGAATGTGGGGGCATGGAGTTCCCACTGTGGCTCAGCAGGTTATGAACCTGACTAGCATCCATGAGGATGCAGGTTTGATCCCTGGCCTCACTCTGTGGGTTAAGGATCCAGTGCTGCCTCAAGCTGTGGTGTAGCCACAGATACTGCTCAGATCCTGCATTGCTGTGGCTGTGGTATAGGCCAGAAGCTGCAGCTCCAATTCAACCCCTAGCCTGGGAACTTCCATATGCTGCGGGTGTGGCTCTAAAAAGCAAAAAAAAAGTGGGGGTCAAGAAACAGGTGAGTGCGTGAAGGGAAAAAACACACAGGGTGGTCCACTCCCCTTGACTGGCCCAGGGTCAGGTGCAGAAACCTCCCTCCACTGCACGTCTAGGCAACTTACCCTTGAGGAGGAATTCACTCTAAAAGGGATTTATCTTCCTGAGTCTGCGTTGCTCAGGCCACATTTGCCAGTGTCCCTAGAGTCAACCTGATGTGGCCTTTTTGCCTATAGAGTGAGGAGCTGGGGTGTTCAGCTAAGCTCCCCCATCAGCCCTCCCTCAGGCTGGTGATGGCTTCTTCTATATGGTGCCTGCCACCATGCTGAGAAAAACTGACCTTGGGAACAGGTTTTCTTTCTGTCTTTCCTTTTTGTTGTTGTTGTTGTTGCTTTTTTGGGCCATACCTGTGGCATATGGAAGTTTCCAGGCTAGGGGTTGAATCAGAACTCCAGATCTGATTAACCACTAAGCCACAAAGGGCACTCCGGGATTAGGTTTTCAAAGTGTCAACCATGGTTGGAAATAGGAAAGGGAAGGAAGTTAGAAGACCGGACGCAATAGCGAGGTATGAGGTTCATCTGTGCGCCAGATGTATGTTGAGCATGAATCAGGAGCCAGATACCATTCTAGGCCTTGAGAATACCAGTGCTAAATTGGAATCTGAAACCGGATCAAGTTTACATGAAAATGGAAGTTCCCACTGTGGCTCAGCAGTAACAAACCGACCAGTATCCATGAGGTCGCAGGTACAATCCCTGGCCTCGCTCAGTGGGTTAAGGATCTATGTGTTGCTGTGAGCTGTGGTGTAGGTCGCAGACATGGCTCAGATCCCGAGGTTCTGTGGCTGTGGTGTAGGTAAGCAGCTACAGCTCTAATTTGACCCCTAGCCTGGGAACTTCCAGATGCCATGGGTACGGCCCTGAAAAGATTTTTTAAAAAATTGACATGAAAATGGGCCAACACAGATCCTTGGTAGAAGGAGATGTTTCTGCAGACTCTCCGAGGATGGGGGTGGACGTGGGGTGGGCATGGCAGTCCTAGATACTTGACTTTGTCTTAAATGTTGACTTGGACTCTGGGAGCACCTAAGTGTCTTTAGGAAGCCCCCAGAGAAAGGCATGTTTTCCGCTCTGAGGACATCTGGTGGGCCACTCTGTAGAACCTCCTCGGCCGTGTTGGTGGGTTTCTGGAGGAGGACCATGGGCTGCTTCTCTTGGCCTGCCCTCCTCAGAAAAATGTTCAGATTTCTTTTTAAGGCACTGCCTGCAGGATCAGTCTCCGGCAAGTGATGCATATGTATCTGTTTAATTTTAACTCAAGCTCTTTACCAAAAGGCAAGTTCATTTACTCAGAGCCCAGACAGAAGGTTTTCCCAGTCCTGACACCTTGCTTATTTGCTACTTAAATACTTTTGGAAGAAAAGAACAGATTTTTGCATTTTGTTCCCTTTCTTACTTCAGCGAAAAAAAAATTTTTTTTTTAAATACGCACAACTGTCCTGATTGGAAGGGATTCTTGATCCTTTGCACGGCCGTCTGCTTATTCCTGGAAAGTGTCCAGAACTCTTGGTCCCTAGTCCGGCCGAGGCGGCTCTGCAACAACATTCCAACTTTGTTCCAGAGCTGCTTGGGCTTCACGGAAGCCCAGGAATCCCTGAGCAGAGCCCCAGTAGAGGAGCAGGTGCTTAGGCCTCCCCTCCGGGGCTGTCCTCAGCTCCCCTTTGGGCCCACCCAAGCCACTCTGTCACGGCAGCAGCCTTCAGTCTCTTGGGATCTCACCCAGCCTTCTCTCTCTACACAGGCCGGCCCACACCGCTGTTGCCATGCTCCATGTGTAGGCCTGGTGACTGGGAGGTTGGGATGGTCACACTCTCACTCTGGAACCAACTAAAGCTGCTGGTGTGAATGTGTGCCCAGGACAACCAGCCTGCATACAACTGCTTGGGTTGAGGGCTTCCATGATGGTTTTTTTGTTTTGTTTTTGTCTTTTTTGTTTTTCTAGGGCTGCCCCCACAGCATATGGAGGTTCCCAGGTTAGGGGTAGAATCGGAGCTACAGCTGTCAGCTTACATTACAACCACAGCAACACTAGATCTGAGCCTCGTCTGCAACCTACACCACTCACAGCAATATCAGACCATTAACCCACTGCGTGAGGCCAGGGATCAAACCCATGAACTCATGGATACGAGTCTGGTTCTTTAACCACTGAGCCACGACAGAAACTCTGGATGGTAGTTGTTAAAGGCCAAGGAAGAGATGGGACTAGAGCAGGACCAAAGGTGGGGTTGGAGGGTAGGTATGAGAACTAAGGTCTCTTCACATACTCATTGTGACCTGATGAAGGATGGCCTTGGGGTTGATGGAGAGTGGAAAAGCCACCAAGGTGGTCTGCAGTCATGGTGGGCTCATTAAGAAAGCAGAGAAGGGCAACAAAGATGGTCTAGACCAGGTGTTTACCAACACATAGGCCTGCTATGTTCTATTTGGTCCTTGTGTGTGTACATGTGTGTGTGTGTCCCCTTAGTTCATACTGAATATTTTTAATTTTGGGGGCTGCAGGTGAAGTATATGGAAGTTCCCAGGCTAGGAGTCAAATCAGACCTACAGCTGCCGGCCTACTATCACAGCCACAGCCACAGCTACATAGGATCCAAGCCGAATCTGCAACCTATACCACAGCTCACGGCAATACCAGATCCTTAACCTACTGAGTGGGGTCAGGGGTTGAACCCGAATTGTCATGGAAACTAGTCAGGTTCGTTTCCGCTGAACCACAAAGGGAATTCTGATACTGAATGTTTTCAGATGACACGTGTGTTCCTTACTTTGCTACAGCTCCCACCCCTCCTGGTGGTCCTCACTGACCATCCCCCTCACTGAGGCACATTACCATATTACCTGTCAGAATAGGGGTGTGGGAGCCAGAGATGGGGCAGGAAAGCAAAGGAGGAAGGACGTACCTCCATTGCACCTCAAGGTGCAGCCTTAGGAAGGAGAGCCTAGAAGCTTAGCGTCCACTCCCCCATATGATCAGATTGGGAAATGAGCATGGTGAAATGAAAATCATACACAACTTCAAGGAGTTTCATTTGAGCTTAAACCTAAAGACAGATATAATCTGTAGACTCAAAAACATGTGTAAGCACTGACAAGGGCAGAAACCTCACAGGAAGAGGTGCAGGAGTGCTGAGGGGCCAGTGGCAGCAGAGCTTAGAAAATACAAGCAGAACTACACTTTCTGAAAGTGTGGTGCTCACCGTCCCCTCATCCGCATTGTCTGGTGAGGGACCTGGAGCTCCTAGGATGGGTAGCAGAAGCCCTCAAGGACCAGGTTTTACTCAGAGAAGCTGAAGAGGCAGAATCCTATAAAGAATCACACAGTACTTTTGGGAAGCAGTCCAACTCTGTGTTAACAGAGAAAGAGATCCTGTGGGATTAAGAATTCTAGAAAGCTGTTCTTGCCCCACCCCTGGTTAGAATCTTTTGCATAAAAAGCTTTATCTAGGAAAGTTAAACCCATATGCTCTATGCTAATGAAAAAGGAAACAGAATGCCTTTGATGTGAACATAAGACACAAAGAGCAGCAAATCATGTCAACAGAAGAACATGCACCAGAGAAATGCAGCCCGGAAGACATGAAATTATGATCAAACATTTCACCATGAATTAGAAGCAAAATTAAACCAAAAAACCTTAACAAAACAATTACATCTCTGAAGGAAAACCACAAAGCACAAAAGCAGGAACTCAAAAGATGACAAGGCAACAGGTGGCATAAGTAGAGCTAGAAGATCCAGGAATGAAGTAGAAAAAAAAATAATACAGCTGCCACACAAATGAAGACAAAACTGGGAGGGGAAAAAGAGAGCAAAGTCACCACAGAAAACACTGTAAGGGAAACAAAGGACAGAAATATGAAATGCAAACTAAATGAAATAGCAACATGAGTTTAAAGGATTGGAGAAAAAATGATAGTGATGGCAGGAAATCAAAGGAAAGCCAACATACACAAAATTGGAGTTCAAGAAAAGATGAAAGCAATACAATGCAACAAAGACTTTAACATGTAAGCATTTCCTAAAATAAAACAAGACCTGAACCCACTTAGTGAACATTCACAGCACTTGCTAAGGAAACCTGACTTGGGACAGTCACCACTGAGATATACATAGCCTACTCAAGTGACTGGACTTAGAGGACACTTTGGGAAGTAAAGCACATAAAAAATTAAGTCACAAAGAGCAAAAAGATCAAACTGAACTCAAACTGCACCAAAACAGCATTTCACCTTAGAAGAAAATGGAGGAGTTCCCACCACGGTCCTGTGGGTTAAGGATCTGGCATTGCTGCAGCTGTGGTGTAGGCTGCAGCTGCAGCTTGGATTCAAGCCCTGGCTAACTTCCATATGCCATGGAGCAGGCAGAAAGAAAGAAAGAAAGAAAGAAAGAAAGAAAGAAAGAAAGAAAGAAAGGAAGGAAGGAAGGAAGGAAGGAAGGAAGGAAGGAAGAAAGAAAGAAGGAAAGAAAGAAAAAGAGAAAAATAAAACATAGAGAGAGAATGGAGAAATATTTAGAAGATACTTAGGGAACATGTAGGCCAAAGTTTATACCATCCAAACTGTTCAACAATTATAAAGGCTCTGGCAAACTTTTTGACCATGCAAGACCTCAGAAAGTATTGTTAGCATGATTCCTTCTTGAGGAAAAGTCCAGAAAATGAACTTAAGTCTACTGAGAGTCAACTGCAGAAACTTTAGCCACAAGTCTCACTATAAGCATGAATTATACTGAGTTTCAATCTAAGAGTAAAGTGAATGTGGGGCTTAGAGTAACAACATCAATGCAAATGTTCTGAGCTCTAGCAATGCAGAAACAGTATACGTAACAAAAATTGGGATTAGAAAGGGGTAACATGGCAGGAAGTTCACAATCGCTGTTATCCATAAAACTAGGGAGACAAAGGAAAGAATTTAAAGCTAAAGAATCACATAGCAGACACAGACATGTTTTTGACTCCAAAGTCTTAATAGATGATGTTATTGAGTAAATTCAGGAAGTGGAGGAGAGGCAGGAGAGAGGGAAGAAAGTACATACTAATTTTATTATTGCTCAATACTATTTAAAAAGTAGGCAATCATGGGGTTATGTAACTATATAATTATAAAGATAATCAATAGAACAATATTATAACTCTTCCTTAATATCAAACCTTCTCTTGTGGCCTTTTCTCCTCCCCTCCCTGGCTTACCCCTCCCCTCCTCCTCTCCTCTTTTTCTCACCCTGACACCTCCCACTCAAGGGAAACACATAAGCCTTATATAGAAAGATTTTATTTTATTTTATTTATGATCCATTCTTTTTTTTTTCTTTTTAGAGCTGCACCTGCAGCAAATGGAGGTTCCTAGGCCAGGGGCTGAATTGGAGCTGCAGCTGCTGGCCTACACCACAGCCACAGCAACCAGAGCCAAGCCATGTCTGCGAACTACACCACAGCAATGCTGGATCCTCAACCTACTGAGTGAGGCCAGGGATCGAACCTCCATCCTCATGGAAACTAGTCAGGTTCTTAACCCATGAGCCATGACAGGACAGTCCAAACTCCTCTTTTAAATAAGTTTCCCCCATAAAACCTTAAGCAGGTAAGGGCTTGATTGAAGGCAAATGTGAATCAAGGCTAAAGGTTGTGACACAGGACAAGGGGGAAATCAAGGGACACTTTACACTTTATAGTGGCTGCACCTGAAATGCCTTGTACTCTGGCTGCGAGCTTCTGGCCTGTTCTAGATTCCCCATGAGCCGCTGTGCCCGGGGACTGCCTGGTAACCTGGAGCCCTTAGAAGAAGTTCTCCCTCATGTCTCATCCCAAGGTAGTCTGAAAGGAGTAATTAAGGATTTCATGAGTTGTTTCAATTTAAGCCATAGAAAAAAACTACACTGAACCTGCATCCTCACAGAGACTATGTGCTGAGCCCCAGCGGGAACTCCAGAAAGATTTTAAAACAATGTATTCATAGAACTTCCATATGACCCCACAATCCCACTCTTGGGCATATATCCGGGCAAAACTCTACTTAAAAGAGACACATGCACCCGCATGTTCATTGCAGCCCTATTCACAATAGCCAGGACATGGAAACAACCCAAATGTCCATCAACAGATGATTGGGTTCAGAAGAGGTGGTATATATACACAATGGAATACTATTCAGCCATAAAAAAGAATGACATAATGCCATTTGCAGCAACATGGATGGAACTAGAGACTCTCATACTGAGTGAAATGAGCCAGAAAGACAAAGACAAATACCATATGATATCACTTATAACTGGAATCTAATATCCAGCACAAATGAACATCTCCTCAGGAAAGAAAATCATGGACTTGGAGAAAAGACTTGTGGCTGCCTGATGGGAGAGGGAGGGAGTGGGAGGGATTGGGAGCTTGGGCTTATCAGACACAACTTAGAATAGATTTACAAGGAGATCCTGCTGAATAGCATTGAGAACTTTGTCTAGAAACTCATATTGCAACAGAAGAAAGGGTGGGGGGAAAATGTAATTGTAATGTATACATGTAAGGATAACCTTACCCCCTTGCTGTACAGTGGGAAAATAAAAAAAATAATAAAACAATGTATTCAGAGAACAAAATAATATGACAGATATACGATCAAACTTATCTATCACATCAACAAATATAAATGGGATTAACTCATAGAAATGAGATTAAACAATGTTCACACAGTGTCATAAAGCACAATCCAATTGTATGCCATTTAAAAGCAACATAGCTGAGACAGTGACCCATAAGGGTTTAAAATGAAGAGGATGGACAAGGTGCACCAGGCAGGCACAAATCCTGAGGAAGCAAGTGCCGTCAGCTTGCCTTCAAAGTGGGGAAAACTCAGGACAAAACCATTAAGTGGGGCGGAGGAGGGGACATGGTAGTACTAGAGGGCTCCTCATATGATGAAGATAGAAGAAGTCATGAGGATCTGTGAGTAAAACCACGGAGCAACAATATTCATGAAGCAGGAGTTAGAGAAGAGAAAAGGAGAAACAGATAACACACTTGTGGCAGGAATATTGTCAATCCTATTAATTCATGTTAGAATTTATATCTGACGGAATAGCAAAAATAAAAAAATTAAGAAAGTTAATCTGATATATATGCACATATATATTATAAAATATATATTAACATTTATATCAATCTGATGAATATATATACATATACATAAATATGTGTGCATATGTGTGTGTCTATATGTATAGCTGAAGCAGGGCTTAAAGGAAAAATTATATCCTTAACTATTTATGTCCAAAAAACAGAAAGATAAAACTAATTACTTTAAACATCTAACTCAATTTTTAAAACTCTGATTATTTTTAAACTTAGCCTTCAACCTTAATGTGTTAAGACAGATTTATGAATGTACCGCTGATGCACAATAAAAGATTTGTGGTTGCCAAGGGGGAGGAGGATGGGAGCGAGACGGATGGGGACTTTGGGTTAGTAGATGCAAACTGTTACATTTAGAGTGGATACGCCATGAGGTCCTACTGTATAGCACAGGGAACTATATCCAATCTCCTGGAATAGACCATGATGGAAAACAATATTTTTAAAAAAGAATATATATGTATAACTGAGTCACTTTGCTGTACAACAGAAGTTGGCACACACTGTATATCAACTATAATAAAAAATTTTAAAAAGATTAAAAAAAAAAAACTATCTCCTAAAAACAGAGAATTTACCTTCAAAGGTCAATGAAACACCCATGGAAACTAATCACATAACAGAACAGAGTGAAAATCTCAACAAATCCCCATCAGAAATAGTACTGAACAAAATCTTCTGATGATATGGTCAGCCTAGACACTGACTACAAAACAGAGCAACAGAAAATCAAAAGAGGTAAACAGCTCTCTCCTAAACATTAGATCAAAAAAGAAATGTATACCAAAATCACAGAAATCTCAGAAAATGACAATTAAAAAAAACTACACGGTAGAACCTGTGAATTATAACTGAAGCACTGCTCAAAGGAAAAATTATATACTTATTTATATCAAAAAACCTCACAAAGATAGGAGTTCCTGTCATGGTGCAGCAGAAACGAATCCGACTGGGAACCATGAGATTGCGGGTTCCATCCCTGGCCTCGCTCAGTGGGTTAAGGATCCAGAGGTGCTGCGGCTGTGGTGTAGGCCGGTGGCTGCAGCTCCGATGTGACCCCTAGCCTGGGAACCTCCATATGCTGCAGGTGCAGCCCTAAAAAGACAAAAAGACAAAATTAAAAAAAAAAAAACCATAAAGATAAAATGAATCACTTTAAACATCTAACTCAATTTTTAAAACTCTATTTTTAAACTCAACCTTCAGTCTTAATGTGTTAAGACAGATTTTTGAAGGTACCATTGATGTACAATAAACGGCACACATTTAAAATGCGCAATTTGGCAAGCTGTGACACAGGTAGCCACCTGAGAAACCATCACCACCATCAAGATAAGGAGCATATCCATCAACTCCCGAAAGCTTCTGATGTTCTTTTGTGAATGCCCTCCTCTTGCCTCTCCACTCGTCCCCAATCAGGGATCTAAGTCGTCCCAGGCTAGGGGTCTAATAGGAGCTACAGCTGTTGGAGCCACAGCAACGCCAGATCCAAGCCAGGTCTGTGGCCTACACCACAGCTCACAGCAATGCCAGATCCTGAACCCACTGAGCGAGGCCAGGGATTGAACCCGAAATCTCGTGGTTCCTAGTCAGATTCGTTTCCACTGTGCCATGACGGGAACTCCCAGGGATCTAATTCTTATCAAGATATATCTGTCTGCACATTCTAGCATCTTAAAGAGATTCATAGAGCATATATTCTTCTTGTTAGCTCCTTTCACTCAGCATAATTATTCTGAGAGTCACTGAAACATTTACAGAGGTGATGGTACATGCTGTCTGGGATGGGCCCCAAACATAACTGGCTGGAGCCAGGAGGTGAATGTGACTAAGACTGGGTACAAACTAGGGATGCTGGAAGCTGGATCATGAGCACCAGACAGTTTATTATCCTATACTGCCTGCTTATATCAGTGTTTCAGATTTGCCTTAAGAACAGTTTTTTTAGGGAGTTCCCGTCGTGGCGCAGTGGTTCACGAATCCGACTAGGAACCATGAGGTTGAGGGTTCAATCCCTGGCCTTTCTCAGTGGGTTAACGATTCAGCGTTGCCGTGAGCTGTGGTGTAGGTCGCAGACGTGGCTTGGATCCCGCGTTGCTGTGGCTCTGGCGTAGGCTGGCAGCTACAGCTCCGATTCGACCCCTAGCCTGGGAACCTCCATATGCCACGGGAGCAACCCAAGAAATGGAAAAAGACAAAAAAAAAAAAAAAAAAAAAAAAAAAAAAGAGAGAGAGAACAGTTTTTTTAAAAAATTTCTTCTTCTGCTCCATCTTGCTCTTCTTGTGCTTTCATGTTACCGTGAATGTCTTGAATTATTATTCGAAGTCATTTCCCTTGAATTTACTTTTGGAGATTTTGAAATTCAAACTCGGTATCAGCAGGTCTCCAGACCAGTGAACAATGTCTTTTAAAAAAACAAAAGGAAACGAAATGAAACCTCCGCTGACGTAGGTTTTTGAAGTGCTGGTTTCTGGACATCATGGATACTCTTGTCCGAGGGTGGGACTGTGTGGCACCAGATGCTCCCTGTCTGGTGGACACAGTCAGCATCTGACAGCCAGACCCCCTCTGAGGGGAGACATACTTGTGGGAGAAGGTGGATCTGCCAACTAAGTGGTGGTCTTGTTCCTCAGGGGAGCAAAGCACGAGGGACCAGTGTGGGCCAGGGGTGACATAAAGAGTTAGCATCAATCAAATTCAGTGATCAGAAAAATGTAAACAATGAACCACAATGTCTGCATTTTGTGTGTGTGTGTGTGTGTGTGTTTTAATTAAAATGCTATTTTAAAAAGTTAGGAAAATAAAAATGACCGAAAGAAACAGTCCAACTTCCTTCGGTGTCAATGAGCATTCAGCTGTTAGGGTGAGCTGGCCGGTTCCTCCTTTTACCCTGAGTGGCTCTACATTTCTTCACATTGCCTCTCGGGGAAAAGCAGACATGCGATTTGCTTATGGCATTTTTCGTGTGTCAGGGTCCATTGTCCCTGACTGGGTGGTGTCAGTGGGATAACTGGAGTGGTGGCTGGTTACATGTGTAAGCTCCGAGGGCCCTCTGCCCTCCAGGCTTGTCCACCGTGGTCCTGGGCTCAGCCATGGGATTTGCGTTGGGCAGAGGGTCACCGTCGAGGGATGAAAGCACAGGCTTGCGAAGTGCAGCTTACCCTCTTGGAAGGATTGCTCATGGGCCCAGCACCCTGCTGTGAAGACACTCAAGCTAGCCATGTGAAAGACCATCTGACTTAAACCGGAGGGCCCAGCCTTGGGCCAGCCCGGCAAAGCACCAGAGCAGAGCCGAGCTGCACAGCCCATCTGGCTGACTGGGGCCCACAGAGACCCCAGAGACCAGCAGAGGAAGGTTTCGTGGAGGCCCAGTCAACCCACTGAATCGTGACACATAACAATATGCTTATTTTCAGCCAGTAGATCTGGTGGCTTCCCGCACAGCAGGGAATCCTTGAATACCTGACTGGAAACTTCTATGGTCTCTGGAAAGTCACTGAATTTGGGCAGTGAGCTATAGCTTAATTGGTCCTGAAAACAAAACTTCTATGACTGCAATCATGATTTGCTTCCAGCACAGGGCAGATTTAGAAAATCCCTCTCACTCGTACCTTTTCTGGAACACAGCTACTGTTGCCCAAGAGAGGAGGTGCCCAGTGGTGCCCAGAGAAGGTGATGCTGGGAGGGTCTGAGGATCCCAGACACTAAGCCAGAGTAACGCTACCGACCTAGGCTTCTCAGGATAAGACACCACGACCACGGGGTCAGCCCTGGCCCACTCAGCCCACATCACTGAGCAACCGAGTGGCCCAGGGCGGTGCTGAGAGGGAAGAAAACCAGGTCCTATTTCCAGGGGTGGCTGTGGAAGCGTGGGGACCCCTGGCCCTGGCGCACAGCCTGGACAGTCACACCTAGACGCCAGGTTAGGGAGCTGAGGAGTGGACAGGGATGTAAGAATGGAGAGCCCACGGGGAACCTGGGATGGCACAGGTCACAGCCTCAGCAGGCCCTGTCACGGAAGGGAAAGCCCAAGAGAGTGACATCATTCCGTGAAGGCCCTGCCTTCATTTCCTGGCTGTGTGCTTCCCCCCAGTGAGGAAATGGTTCCAGCTCACTGCAGTGGGTCCAAACAGACCCCACCCACCTTTCCTGGGTGTGGGGGCTGTGGACAGAAGCCAGGAAGTTAAAAGAAGTCGTGCTATTTTGGGTGCTGGAATTTGCCAGAATGCCAAGGCGGCAATATGTCTGCCCGAGGGACGTTCCCACTCCCCACATGGAGCTTGTCTGGGGCTCCCAGCTGGTAATGGGGGGAGTGGCCTCCTCCCCCCATCCCCTCACTGGCCAGGCCAGGTTCAAGTGCTTTCTCCCCCACTGATGTGAGGGTGGGCAGGACGGGAAGGCTGTGCAGAAGGCTGACGTCTGCCGAGGAGGTTCCACATGGATCAGCTCTGTCTTGGTTAACTGGATGGGGAATCAAAAGAGAAAATCTGGGGAGTCTGGCCCGGGGAGGGGGGGCAGGCCAGGCCCCACACATCTAGGAAAGGAGGTCATTTTGAAGAGAATGGGAAGCTATTCTGGGGAAAGAGAAGGCAAAATGGATGTCAGCAGACAAGACAGGAGAAACCTCCAGTGCTTCGAAGGCTGCGTGTATATGTGTTCGTGTGTGTGTGTGTGCCTGCGTGTGAGTGCACGCTCGCACGTGTTGCACATTGAAGTGTTTCATGGAGCTCGGATGCAGAGCCCTATTTTTAGTGTCTATTGTGTGAGGCTGTGGCAGGGGTGTGCGGAGCTGCAGTCTTCCGACAATGATTCCATTTTAAACAGGGAAAGAAGGTAACGAGGGCAAAAATAATAACTATTTTCAGGCCTCAAAATTCAGGGTGTTTGAAACAGGGTTTTCTAAAATGCCAGCCTGGTGGAAGAAGCAATTTGCCTTCAGCTTTCCTGTTTTCCTCCCAGGTCCCGCTCAGGGCCCAGCTGTCTGATTTTCACTATTTACCTGGGGCGAAGGGAGAGGGGTGTCCATCTGAGGGGTGGGGTGGGGCCTACCCCCTGGGGTGATTGTTCCTCTGAAACATCTTGGGGGCAGCATGGAATGCAGATTCCCAGCCCCAGCTCCACAAAGGGTCTGATGCCTCTGGTCTAGGAGACGTCTAGGAATCCAAATATGGTTGTTTTTTTTTTTTTAACCAAGCATCTCCAGAGACCCCATTTTGAGAAATGTCCCCTTGAAGCTCTAGAAATCACACTGATGAGTTCATCAACAGAGAGGAATCTGAGATGTTGGGAGCAAGAAAGAACATAGGACTGGATAAGGCTGAGGGGGCAGGGCTGAGATCGCTGTGAAGTGGTGATTTTATGATACAAAATGTGTATCCTCGTCTCCTTCCTGGCACAGAGCTCCTGGGAATTTCCGAAGTGCAGAGAGTGATAAAGATGTTTGGGTTTTGGGGGGGTTTTTTTGGTCTTTTTAGGACTGCACCTGCGACATATGGAAGTTCCCAGGCTAGGGGTCGAATTGGAGCTACAGCTGCTGGCCTACACCACAGCCACAGCAACACAGGATCCGAGCCATGTCTGCAACCTATACCACAACTCATGGCAACACCAGCTCCTTAATCCACTGAGTGAGGCCAGGGATCAAACCCGAGTCCTCATGGATGCTAGTTGGGTTCCTCACAGCTGAGCCACAATGGGAACACCAAAGGTGACAGCAGCTGGAGTTCAGTCACTGATGGCCAGTGATTTAATCCATCAAGGCTGTGCCATGAAGTTTCCAGCAAAACCCAAAGGGTCAGATTGGTGAACACATGGGAGTCCTCAGGGAAAGGGCCTGGCATGGAGAGCGTGGGCTCGACCAGCCTCTTTCCCACACCTTGTCCTATTGGGAAACTCTTTCTGCTGGCTGTTCCAGCTGCAAGTGACAGTCTTTGTAACACAGCAGCAACCCGGGCAGGAAAATGCTTCTCCAAGTTCTGTGAGCAGCTCTAGCATATTCACTGAACTCTAGGATGTGGGGCTGTCAGAACCCCCAATCTATAGTCAGAAATAGGGCTGACCACCTGATTTGCAACTAGCATCTTAAGTGGCTGGGGGGGGGGGGGCTCTCCTAGGACTGAGCTCTTAACTCGTGGGATCTGACACTGTCTCCAAGTAAAGAGAGTCAGAACGGAGTAGAACTGACACCCAGCTGGTGTCAAGGAATTACTTGGTGTGGGAAACAAGCCCACACACTGGAACTGGGCGCAGAATTATAACCACGGACCCTAGATTTCACTTTAGAAGCTGAGGCCCATGTGCTGTTTGCTGAAGGGCTGTGGCCATATTCGGAGCACTGGCTCATCCAAACAGGCCTGAACTTAAATAGGATTCCTTTCTCTCCACATCATACATGGGACCACAGCAAAGAGGACTTCCCTTTTTCTTCCTTCAAACCTGGGAAGGGTCTGGCTAAACAATGATGCTGTGAGGAGTGCCCTTTGGGGAGGAGGGGGGTAGAGAGAGTCCCCAGGGGATGAAGAAAGGCCACACATACTGGTTCTGTATGGCTGGCCGGTCTCCTCCAGGGGCTGGGGGAGGGGAGCTGACAGACAACTGCTCACACATAAATGACATTTGCGTGGGATGACACCAGTGGGAGAAGGTCACTGCTGTCAAGACTCAGCATGAACCTGAATTAAGGGTTGGCAGAAATGGCTTTAGTATTAAGGTGCTATAATTGGTTCTCTGTTCACATCAAATGAAAGGTCATGGCAATGATCAGAAAGAGCCCGTGTCTTACCAAATAAAACAAAGGTGATGCCGGCATGGCCTCCTCTGCCTTCTCTGCAAGACTCCGGGGGATGATACTTATTCTAACTTCAGCCTGACATCACAGCCCCCTCTCACACGGAACTTAGATGTCTTGGATCTTCCTGGAGATGTCTGGCTCCTCATTCTTTCTTTACTAAGACAAAGGACTGCCCAGACTCCCGGCAGGTGAATCAGAAGCTCCACGGCCGGGTCCTAGATGCTGCCTTTGTTTCAAAAGCCCTACAGGTGACTGTGGTGCATAACCAGGGTTGGCGGCCATCCTTGCTCATGTTCTTCGCCCTGAGTCAGAAGGCAGTGTGCGTCAGCCAGAGACTTTGAGTGGCACGAGAGAGAAATCCAGCTAAAGTGGTTTAAGTGAAAAGGAGGGCCTGTTGGTTCCCTAAGGGGCAGGGGGAGAGTTCCAGTGGGTGGTGCTGGTGCCTGGACCCCAGGTTCCACAGAGGCCTCTCTCACCATCTCTCAGCTCTGACTGTCTCCTCCACCCACTCTCTCTAGGGAGGAGGCAGAGATGACTATGAAAGGCCATGGAAATAGCCAACTCATTTTTCTCTCTCTCTCTCCCTTTTTTTTTTTGGTCGCGCCCACAGCATGCAGAGATCCTCCGGTCCCAAGCCAGGGATTGAACCTGTACTCTAGCAGTAACCTGAGCCACAGCAGTGACATTGCTGAGTCCTTGAATGCCAGGCCACCAGGGAGCTCCTAGCCAATTCTTTTCTGAGCTCTGTGCACGCATCCATGTCAGGCATGAAGAAATAAGCACTTCACACACTACGCTTTACAATCTTATCAATCTTACAGGATGTGCCCCTTGTCACTCTCATTCCCTGGGCAGAGGGTGCTGGAGACGTGCCTACATGGGTGTGCCCACTAGAGAGGTGGGAACTGAGCTCAGGACCACTGGATGCCAAAAGCATGGTGACAGAGCAGCTCAGCCTCCTGGACCATCAATGACCACTCGGCTCCCCTCCTCCCCAGCCACACAGCTGAATCACCTCTTTCTCTGGACTTAAATCATGCCCCTCTCTCACTGTGAAGCACCCAAGGGAGTACTTATTGCAGTGCTGACACCTTCTAGCAGTTTATGACGTGGACAAACTGCCTTGGACTCTGCCCCGACGAGAGCTCTGTTTCCCTTCCAACAGGTGGGCCAGCTGTGCATCCAACATCAAATTCCCTCTCAGTCCTGAAAGTTCTGGAGGCACCTCCATGTCCACTCAGGTGAAACTCTTTTTTTGGGTGGGGAGTGCACCTGCAGCATATGGCAGGGTCGAAACAGAGCTGTAGCTGCCACAGCCACAGCAACACGGGTGGGATCCAAGCCGAGTCTGCAACCTATACCACAGCTCACAGCAACACCGGATCCTTAAACCCCTGAGGGAGGCCAGGGATCAAACTCACATCCTCATGGATACTAGTCGGGTTCATTACTGCTGAGCCACAACAGGAACTCCAGGTGAAACTTTTATGGACAGATGTTCTAGAGGGTTAATTTTGTTTTCACTACAAACTGCATTTCACAGAAAAGCAGAGACATAAGGAAATCCAGCTGCAGAACCTCAAGGGGGCTGCGGATTTTGGACAATTCCTCTCTGCCCCAATTCTCAATTCTCTCTTCAAGGTCAGAAGGTTGAAAGAAAAGCTCAAGCTTTCAGCAAGTCGCTGCCACCACACGGTAGGCTAGCCTCGCTTGGGTGAGCACCCTGGGCTGCAGCCCCGCATGCACCCCTCCCCTCCAGCATCTCCCCCCCTCCCCAGCCCCCGTCCTCTTCTCCCTCTGGGGTACCTCCTCCTCTCATCCCACGGCAGCTCTATTATTTCTAAACTACCTCATTTACTTCTGTGATTTTTGTCTTCCTGCTGTGACATCAAGACTGAACTTTAGTGGGAATATAAACATCATTTTTAAATCCTTTTGCAGGCTTGCAGGCGTTCACTTTTATATTCTACCGTGCTTGTCTCTCTAGGAATAAACACATTATGCACCAACAAGTAGGGTGAGAAAATGAATTTCCTTTGTTGCTGCAGTGCTTCTTGCTGGAGGCACCATGACTTGTAACATAGATATATTTCTATGCTCTTTCCCGCCCTGACATCAACAAGAAAACTGGAGAAAAATTCAAATCATGCCTTGTGCCGTGAAGATGCAGAATGGAAATGCCACTGGTGCTGAAGGCTTGCCTGTCATCTGCCTGTGACTGACACCCTGGATGGTAAAGTGAAATGGAAAAACTGGGTGATCCCAGGTGCTGTCCAGAAACAGAATCAGACAGAGAGGCAAGTGTGCTAGAAGGGTCTGGATGGCCAAGTTGCTGATGCACTTGGCAGAAGAGAAGAGGGCTAGCCCACCATACAGATGGCATTTCACCCCACCAGTGCATGGGTTTCATACCTGGGACAATATTTGGTAGTAGCACAACATGTAATTAGCTAGAGAACTGAAGAGTCTGAAAGCCTTTCACCATGGTCAATTTTTTTTTCTTTTCTTTTTTTCTTCTCTTTAGGGCTGCACCTGGGGCATATGCAGGTTCCTGGGCTAGGGGTTGAATCAGAGCTGTAGCTTTGGGTCTATACCACAGCCACAGCCACATGGGATCTGAGCCTCATCTGTGACCTACACTGCAGCTCATGGCAATGCCAGATCCTTAACCCACTGAGCATGGCCAGGGACCAAACCCACATCCTCATGGATACTAGTCGGGCTCTTAACCCACTAAGCCACAAGAGGAACTCCACCATAGTCAGTTTTTTTTCCATAACAGTTACAATCAGTCACAGACTTTGTTGTTGCTGGGTTTTTCAAAATTTTTTTAGGGCTGCACTCGTGGCATATGGAGTTTCCCAGGCTAAGAGTCGAATCGGAGCTACAGCTGCCAACCACAGTCACAGCCATGCCAGATCTGAGCCACATCTGTGGCTTACACTGAAGCTCACAGCAATGCCGGATCCTTAACCCACTGAACAAGGCCAGGGATTGAACCCACAACCTCACGGTTCCTGGTCGGATTCCTTTCCGCTGCACCATGATGGGAACTCCAGTCACAGACTTTGAAAACAAACTTATGGTTAACAAAGAAGACAGGAGTGGGGGGGGGGGATGGACTGGAGGTTTCAGACTGGCATATGCACACTGAAGTCTATGGAATGACTGGGACCTGTTCTACAGCACAGAGAACTCTACCCAATATTCTGTGATCATCTATGTGAGAAAGAATCTGAAAGACAATGGATGTGTGTATATGTATAACTGAATCACCTTGTACAGAAGAGATGATCACAACATTGTAAATCAAGTCTAGGTCAATAAAACTTTAAAAAATGAAAAAAAGTTAACAGTCAGAATTTCGTTCTCATTTTGGCTGATATGCACTGTGGCTCATCTATGGTTAGAAAGCAGTGTTAGTGACACTACCACTACATGTACGTACCGCCCGCACTGCACACTGGTTTGGGAACCAGCGGAGGGAAGTCATGGGGTTCCTTCTTCTCCACCCCCTCATTTCACTGCAGGGGCGGGTACAAAAGTCCCATCGGAATGGTTCCCAGGCTCTGGGGAGAAATGAGCAAAGGGCAGTTAGGAATCTGGTGTCAGGAGCCTAGTTGTTTTGATAAGGGAGATCCTGACTGTGCTTCAAGCTGCAAGAGGGAGGAAGCTCCCTGGTAGAAGCTGCAGAGAAAGGAGGTGAGCAGCTTTTACGGATGCAGGGGGAGGAGCACCAGGGGCAGACCAACTGGGGGAAGAGGAAAAAGCAGTTAGGAAACAACCAGAAGGGAGGTACCTGGAGCTGTAAGAAGGGGTCATCAAATGCTGCTGAGGATTTGGAAATGACAAAAATCCAGGAGAGAAGTGAAGCTGGGAGCTCAGAGTTGGGTGTGATTTTGCTGAGGATCAAAATCCAAATGGCCATGGTTGAAGAGAAGGACAGGAAGTAAAGATAACTCTTGCAAGATGTGTTGATGAGGGAAGGAGAGGGATTGCCAATAGTCCATTGGGAAGAAAATACTGACAGGCAGTTGTCCCTGGATGGGAGCGTCTGGACGTATGTGAGTCTGGACCACAGAAGGAGGCAAAGGTGTGGGGAAGTCTGGAGGTGCAAAAAGAGGGTGGCAACGGGAGCAGGGCCTGAGCACAGGGTGTGCAAGTGTGGAGTGTATGTGTGTGTGCGTGGCTGAGTGGGTGTGTATGGAAGGACATGGTCAGAGTAAAGTGAGACCAGAGAAAACCAAGTCATGACACCCATCCCAGGATGGTGGCTGCCATCTTCCTCCTGGATTCCACTTCCCTTTGGGCAAGTCCACATCTCTCCAGCTGCTGGGGGCGCCTGGCCATTGCCAAGCCTGCTGGTGCCCTGCACGGGAACACCAGGGTCAGGGGTGACAGTAAGGTTCCCTGATGCTCCCTGAGCCTCCAGTACCCATGTACAGAGAAGATCTGAGGCCTCAGTACAAGGGAAGGGAATGGGCCTCTCCCCGAATCCGTACCTCCCTTGACCTGTAGCAAGCAACTCTAACAGAGGAGCCCACACACCTTCCCCGGGATGCTGACAGCAGGAGGCCATTTGTCACACCTTGAGAAATTGTGGTCCATGAGATGCCGTGTTGCTGGACTGGGAGCCTGCCTCTCACCAACTCAGTGAAGGTTTCAAAGTCTTCGGCTGAGTTTCAGCTCCAGGCTCCTGTGAGCCCCCTCCTATGGCCAGGCCTGAAAGTGCAGCATCTCCCCAGCCCTTGGCCTGGGAATGGAAAATCCTGCTGGAAATGAGCATCACAGGGCTGCTTCTTCCTCCAAGGAGAGTTTTCGATGTGCTCAGAAGGCTCTGTCACCCAGACGCACATGCATCCCTGCTCTTACGATACATATCATGAGGCAGCTACACATTTCCTCCTGACTTAAACAGGAGGGTCGGCAGTGTCCAGGCCTGGAGCAGTAGCTGGAAGGAAGAGGAAAGCAAGACAATCAAGGGAGGTGTGGGGTGTAGGAGGTAACGAGGATCCATGTAGGGAGCTGATAGGTGGAGGGACTGGGGTCTGTGGGATACGGAAGAGTAGATTTGGCTTGATCCCCCCTGCAGAGAGGCCAGCTGTGCAGACCAACAGGGCTGAGCTGGGGCCAAGTAGGAGGGCTGGTTAAAGAGTGGGATTTGGGGAAGGATGAAGCCTGGAGCTGTGAAAACTCTGCAGAGAGGATGATCATGGCCAAGCCAAGAAGGCGGAATCTACAACCTTATTCAAGGAAGAGGGCTGCCAAGCCTGAGGTCAGGAGCCAAGTGGACATTAAGATGGAGCAGTGGACAAGACGCAATGTGTGATGGGGGAAGTAGGATCTGGCTCTGTGAAGTGGGCCAGCCCCTCAGAGCCTCCTCTCTAAGATGCTGATTAATAGCGTTGAGGAGGGATAATGGTGGCGAGATGAACAGCTGCAGAGGGACTGCAAGAAAGAAGGCTAAATGCTTGTGGTGAGAGAGGAAATGCCAGAAGAAAAGTGGCCCTCAGTGAGGAGAAGGTACAGGTGTGATCAGTTTTTGGGGATCTGAGTTTCAGGATCTGAACTTGAGAATTGCAGGTGCCAAGGCATGATAAGGCTGGGTGTTGGAGGACCCACTGGTGTGGATATTCATGGATTTCCTGACTTATTCTCTCTTCATTTTCTATATGTCCTTCTTGCACTTTTCAGAGATGTTTGGATAACTGTTTCTGTTTTTCAGTTTTCTCCAGTTAAATGTGATTTTGTTGGGAAGAAGCCTTGGTGAGCTCCTCATGCTGCCATCTTGGAAGTACCCAGCTCATGCCTTTTGCATTCTTTTCCTTTTCTTTTCTTTTCTTTTCTTTCCTTTCCTTTCCTTTCCTTTCCTTTCCTTTCCTTTCCCTTTCTTTCTTTCTTCTTTCTTTTTTTTTGTCTTTTTGCTTTTTCTTGAGCTGCTCCTGCAGCATATGGAGGTTAGGCTAGGGGGTCTAATCGGAGCTGCAGCCACCCGCCTATGCCAGAGCCAGAGCAACACAGGATCTATGCCGCATCTGCGACCCACACCACACCTCACGGCAACACCGGATCCTTAACCCACTGAACAAGAGCAGGGATCAAACCTGCAACCTCATGGTTCCTAGCCAGATTCGTTAACCACTGTGCCACGATGGGAACTCCTGCGTTATTTTCTTATTCAGATATTTTCCTGCCAATTGGAATATAACCTTGTTCCCATGTAAAGTGTCCTCACCAGCATCGAGGATGCTGGGATAGGTACCTCTTCTACAAGAGCCATCCTAAGTCATGTTCTGGAACTAGACTTGCTTCGTTGATGAGGCAAGAGAAGGGCCAGTGTGGCTCAGATTTTACAGACAGGTTTCTTTTAAATGCTCAGCATAGTGGGGTGTTCAGGTGCTATGACTTGAGACAGTTTGACAGGGCCCAAACTTGGCTCAATCAGTGTCCATGTCTTTGCTATAAACATGTGAGGAGGGCCAAGTTGGATCTGAACTCATGTCTTTTTAATTCCAAAGCCCTCATGTCCAAAGGCCTCCCCAAAGAGGGCTACTTCCCAACTTCTTTCTAGTTTTCTTTGGTGACTACAAAGTTCTCCCTCTGGTTTTTCATGTTGTAAGGTCTTTCAAAATCCATGGGATTAGAGGCAGAGTAGTTTTACAAGATTTCCTGACCTGCATCCTAAGAAGCTAGATTTTTGTAAAGGATCAAATTCTTCTGAAGATAGTCCTTTTCCAACTCAAAATAGAGAACATGGGGTACAATTGGAATGGCTGGCTGGTTGCTCTGGTGGGCTTGGATAAGCAAAGAGAGACGCTGATGAAATGCTAAGGCCTAAAACAAAGTGCTTGCCAGGCTGGGAAACTGGGTTTTGGCAAGACTAAAGCCAAAGAGGAGAATCCTTGTGGAATGAGACTGTTTATACCCTTGAGCCTTTAGGTACCCAGCTCTGCTCCTGAGTTTCATTGCCTCCCCAGGTGTGCTCAGTCCAGGTAGTGCCAGATTGGCAGGCAGCTTCCTGTATTCATGCCTCCAGCTGCACTAACTCACCCCCTTCCTCAATGAGGTCTCTTCCGTAGCACTTCCTTACAGAGCCGAGAATTACAGAACCGAGAATAAGAGGGATGGCAATTCATAACTTTATTGCTGACTTACACTTTAGGGAGATAAGAGGTAAAAATAAACAGCTAGGGAAGGTATTTTTAGAACTCATAGTGACTCAGAGATATTAATAACACCTGGGACTCGCCAAGTGCTGTTGCCTCAAAACGCTTGAATAAATAAGAAAACTCGGGCTGGCTATGTGCATGGAAAGAGATGGAGCAGCATTTGATAGGACTAGCCCTGGTTCACAGAGTCTGAGTAGGCTCGGCTCACCTTTCAGGAGCATGTCTTGATGCCAGGCACAATGCTGAGCTCTGAATGTTGGACTATCGTAACTTGCGAGGGAGTGGGTTTTTGGGGTGTTTTGTTTTGTTTTTTGCTTTTTAGGGCCACACCCACGGCGTATGGAGGTTCATAAGCTAGGGGTCTAATCAAAGCTACAGCTGCCAGCCTACACCACAGCCACAGCAACACCATATCTGAGCCACATCTGTGAGCTACACCACAGCTCATGGCAATGCTGAATCCTTAATCCATTGAGGGAGGCCAGGGATCTAACCCACAACCTCATGCTCCCTAGTCAGATTCGTTTCCACTGCACCATGAAGGGAACTCCTGCAAGGTGAGTGTCTTTATCCTTTCTTTATGATAAGGAAATGAAGGTAGGTATGTGAGGAAACTTGTTCAAGTCAATCCATTGGTAAGTGAGGGTTCTGATTCCAACGTGGGACTGCCAGGCCCAATCCCCCTGGGATAATTTGCCATCCAAAGTCTCCAAAAGATTGGAGCACTGGTATAGCACACACCAGTGGTGAGAACAGGAGGCTCCCCTGAACTGCCATGTTTTGATATACGGTGAGAGGTGGTATAGAGAGATTTGAAAGCAGATGTAGATATCAGGGTTTTGGTCAGGATTCTGACATTCATAGCCCAAGTGACCTTAATCAAGAAAAAAACATATGGAGTTTATAAGCCTCCACTCTCCCATCTATAAAATGGGGACTAGTAGAGGCTTTCAGTTCAGGCCATGATGCAATATTGTATATTAGATTTATTGTCCACCATAAGCAAGTATGAAAATGGAAAAAATCTGAAATGACTCTTCAGCCGCAACAGACAGTGCAGGGCTGTGGCCCTGTGAGGAGAAGAACACACAGAATAACTTCAAATTTATACCAACTTTCTGCCTAAGAACACCTTCTACATCATGGCATGGGAGTGGAACTGAAACAGAAGTCAGTGTTCTCATGGGGTGGAGGAGAAAGATTAGAGTGTGTTGCTGATGAGGCAGCTGGAATTTGAGAGGCAGAATACCAAAGAAGAGGAAGCTATGCAGAAAAAATGTCCCAGAAATCCGCATATGGACCTCTTGAATCTCTGGACAACTGCCAAGCTACACATGCACAGATGAGACTCCAAAAGACATGGCAGAGAACAACTACTGGGAGATAGGAATTGAGGTTCCATAGATGGCACAGTGCTGGAAAGGTTGGAGGTCCAAATTTCCAAAGGGGAGGAATTTCACTGAACACCTTAAGCATTGAGTTAGGACCCCATAAAGGCTATGTTCTAAATAAAGGGCTACTTTTTTTTTTTTTTTTGTCTTTTTTGCCATTTCTTGGTCTGCTCCTGCAGCATATGGAGGTTCCCAGGCTAGGGGTCGAATTGAAGCTGTAGCCATCAGCCTATGCCAGAGCCACAGCAACACGAGATCTGAGCCATGTCTGCAACCTACACCACAGCTCATGGCAATGCCGGATTCTTAAGCCACTGAGAAAGGCCAGGGATTGAACCCGCAACCTCATGGTTCCTAGTCGGATTCATTAACCACTGAGCCACGACAGGAAATCCAAGAGCTACAATTTCTTATCCTACATACTCTTAACCTGACATACCAAAGCCTAAAAGCAAGTTCCACTGTCAGTAATTAATTGCTTGCCAAAAATACACAATCCTCTTTAAAGGAAGAAAATATAATTTGGGCCCTCAACAACACTGCATTCACAATGTACAGCATATATTCAAAATCATGGACAAATAAAGAAGCAGGAGATATGACCCCATACTAGGAGAAAAACAGTCAATAGAAACAGACACAGAGATGATGGGATTAGCAGACAAGCAATTTAAAACAATTATAGCATTTTTGTTCAAGGATTTATACAAAAAATGTGGATATAATAAGCAAGTAGATGGGATATTCAGAAGAGAAAGTGACACACATTGCTAACGTGTGTAACTGTAGCCTCAGAAAGAGAGGCAAGAGACATTAGAGCAAAAAATTACTGAAAATATAATGGTGGGAATTCCTGTCATGGCTCAGTGGAAATAAATCTGACTAGCATCCATGAGGATGCAAGTTCAATCCCTGGCCTCACTCAATGGGTTAAGGGTCCGGAGTTGGCGTGATCTGTGGCATAGATTGCAGACACAGCCCAGATCCTATGTGGCTGTGGCGCAGGCCATAAATTACAGCTCCGATTCGATCCCTAGCCTGGGAACCTCCATGTGCTGCAGGTGCAGCCCTTAAAAAAAAGACAAAAATAATAATAAAAATGAAAGAAAATACAATGGTGGAAAATTTTCCAAGTTAGATTAAATCTATCAACCCAACAAGTTCAAATCCAACAAACTCAACAAGTCCTGAGTATTATAAACAAAAAGAATATTACATCTTAGGGCAAGTAAAATTTCTAAACACAAGTGACAGAAAAAATTTTAAGCAGGCAGATGTAAAAGACACAGCAATACAGAGCAGTAAGGATAAATGGAAATAGAAAGTTGTCTTTAAAATGCTGATGAAAGAAACCCATCAACTTAGAATTCTATTTCCTGTAAATATATCCTTTTTAAAAAGTGAAACTATAACATATTCAAACTAAATAGAGAGTAAAAGAATTCATCCATACACTGCATTACCAGAAATACTAAAGGAGGTTCATCTGGCTGAAGCTAAATGAAATCAGATGGGATCATAAAATCATCAGGAAGAAACAAAGAGAGAAGGAAGGGTAAAATAAGTATTTTTGTTTTTAATTTATTTAAAGTCAATTAATTCTTTAAAATAAAAATATTAAAATGCATTATGAGACCTATGCCATACTTAGAATTAAGGGGTAGTAAAAAAACAACACAAAGATGGAATGAAAATAAATGAAACATTATCCTAGGATTTTTACATTTTACATGAAGCGGTATAATATTAACTAAAGATAATAAATTAAGAGTACATATTTTAATCTCTAGAGCAACCACTATAAACTCAAAATCAATGGCATAGTTATACTGGAATACTGAAAATTATTCAATTAATTCAAAAGAAGGGAATAAAGAAGAGCAAATGACCAAAGAGCAGATGGGACAAATACAAAAAAAAATAGCAAAGTTGGTTAAACATTTTGATTAAAAAGTAGAGCTTGTTGGAGTTCCCATCATGGCACAGTGGTTAACGAATCTGACTAGGAATCATGAGGTTGCAGGTTTGATCCCTGGCCTTGCTCAGTGGGTTAAGGATCTGGTGTTGCCATGAGCTGTGGTGTAGGTCACAGACGTGGCTCTGATCCAGCGTTGCTGTGGCTCTGGCGTAGGCCAGCAGCAAAAGCTCCGATTAGACCCCTAGCCTGGGAACCTCCATATGCCATGGGAGCAGCCCTAGAAAAGGCAAAAAGACAAAAAAAAAAAAAAAAAAAAAAAAAGTAGACCTTGTCAGACTGGATAAAAATATAAGATTCAACTATATGCTGTATATAAGATGCACACTTTAAAAATAAAAATACAAAGACGTTAAAAGCAAAAAGAGACAGAGAGAATGACATATCATGCAAACACTAACTATAAGAAAGCTTGAGCAACTATATGAATATGTCAAGATAGGCTTTAAGGAATGTTACCAGAGACCTTGATGAACACTTCATATTAATGAGAGGGTCAGTTCATCAAGAAGACATGACAATGTATGTGCTCTTAGAGTACTTCAAAGTACGTTCAGAAAAAAAGAGAGAAACAGAGAAGTCCGCAATCACAGTTATATATGTTAACAGTCTATTAATGAGTAACTAATAGAAAGAACAGGCAAAAGGCTATCAACCAACTTAATTGGTATTTATAGACCAGAGTACCCAACAACACACACATTCATTTCAGGCACATGTGGGACATTTACCAAGGTAAGTGATAAAGAAATGAAATCTTAAGGAACATCTTCTCTGACTAAAATAGAATTAGAAATAACTAGTAATACATTTAGAAATTCCAACCATTCAGAAATGAAGCTATGTATTTTTAAATATTCTATGAGCCAAAGAGGAGATCACAAGGAAAATCAGAAATATTTTAAATGAATGACAATAAAAATAATATACATTAAAATCTAGGGGATGCAACCAAAGGAGTTCTCAGAGAGAAATATATGGCACTAAGTGAAAACTATGAGTAAAGAAAGAAGATTTAAGACCAATGATATAATTTTAGCCACCCTGACGGCATGCCTTAGATGTTCCTGGGCCAGGGATTGAACCCAGTGACCTGAGTTGCTGCAGTGACAACACCAACACTGGATCCTTAACCCGCTGCAACACAAGGTAAGTCCAAAAAAGAATTAAACAAATAAACAAACAAACAAACTCTGAGTAAATAAATTACAGGCCTTAAAATAGTAAAACTTTGTACCCTTTGACCCTCACCTCCCATTTCCCACTCCACCCAGCCCCCAGCAGTCACCATTCTGCTCTCTGCTTCTGTGAGTCTATTTCACATTCTGCATGTAAGTGAGATCATTCAGTATTTGTCTTTCTTCGTTTGGGTTATTTCACTTAACATGACATCCTCCAGGTCTCTCCATGTTGCCACAAAGGACTTGACTAAAAAGTCATTTCAATGGCTTTTCTCCTTTTTTAACCAAATAAATTTTTTTTTAAATTTTCCTCAATATCCTCTCCTTCTCCATTGCATTGCTTTCCACCCAGATCAAGTTTTCAAACTACAGAGATTGTAGAGGTATGTGGTTAATATGGTAGGTGGGAGAGAAAAATACTGGTAAGATATAGGAGATACGTCCAGGGGGGAAAAAATACATGATCTATGGAATGCTACCAACTCAGGGTGTCAGTCTGGTGGAAGAGGAAGGGATCTAGCCAGCGTTTTGTTTGTGGTAATAAATACACCACCTAGCTTGGGGGTGGGGGCAGGGGAACAATGATATAAGATACCACCTTAATGAGTCAGGAGGGAAAAGAGAAAATAAATAGAAAGAAAAAGATAAGAAAGAGAAGAAAGGAGTTCCCTTCATTGCTCGGTGGTTAACAAACCCGACTAGTATCCATGAAGATAAGAGTTTGATACCTGGCCTCGCTCAGTGGGTTAAGAATCTGTCATTGCCATGAGCTTTGGTGTGGATCACAGATGCAGCTCAGATCCTGTGTTGCTGTGGCTGTGATGTAGGCCAGCAGCTACAGCTCTGATTGGACCCCTAGCCTGGGAACCTCCATATGCTGCAGGTGCAGCCCTTAAAAAAAAAAAAAAAAAAAAAAAGATGAGCAAAAAAAAGAAAGAGAAGAAAAACTAATGGAAGAGAGAAAAAAAAAACACAGAGGAAATCAATGAAATTAAAAATTGATCTAAAAATATTAATAAAATTGATAACTCCATAGCCACACTAATGAGAGGGAGGGAAATTGCCAATCTTATGAATATAATGAGTCATCACTACAAACCTTATAGGCAGTAAAATAGTAATAAAGGAATATTATGGAAAATTTATACCAATGAATTTAACTTCTATGAAGTAAATTCCTTAAAGATACAAATATTAAACAGAACTAAGAAGAAATAGAAGATCTGAATTTTCCCTTATTTTCTAAAGAAATTGAACTTGTAACCAAAAACTTTCTCTTAAAAGAAAGTCCATGCCCATGTAGTTTCACTGATGATCATCTAAGAACGCAATAATATACCACCATTACACAAGTTTTTAGAAAATAAAGAAGCCCTTCCTGACCCAATTTATGTGGATACTGAAGCCTCACAAATATGCTACATAAAAGAAAAATATCAGACAAATATTACTTGTGAACATAGAAACAAAAATCCTCAAGAAAGTATCAGCAAATAGAATTTAGCAATACACAAAATGACAATACATCATGACTAAATGCGGTTTATCATAGAAATTCAATGTTAATTTAGCAGTAATTAAGAATGTAATTCACCACATTAGCAGAATAAAAGAAAAAGCATCCCTACACTCAGTAAATAACTTCAGAAAAAGCAGTTGACAATATTCAACACCCATTTATGATTTTTTAAAAAAGAAAACTTTCAGCAAACTAGGAATAGAAAGGGACTTCCTTAGCCTGCTATAAGACAACTGTGGAAAACCTTCACTTAACATCAGACTTAATGGTAAACGACTGAATACTTCTCTTAAGATTGGAAACAATGGAAAAAAAAATCTGCTCTCTGCTTTCTATTAAGCCTTGTATTGAATGAGATTGCTCAGCTAACGGGAATAAAGCCAGAAAAAAAAAAAAAAAAGGCATACAAATTGCAAAGGAGGGCTTTTGCAGACAGCATGATTACGTACATAGAAAATACAAAGCAGTCTTCAAAAAAGCCACCAGAATAAGTGAATTGAGTGAGGCTCACGGGATAAGAGGTTAATATATAAAGGTCTATTTTATAGTCTATTCTATATATTAACATAAACAATTGGAAAATGAAATTTAAGAGAAAATTTCACTAACAATAACATAGGAAATAAAATACTTCAACATAAATTTAACAAAAGATGTGCAATACCTACACACTGCAATCTTCAAATGTTACTCAGGCAGCACAGACCTAGATAAAGGAAGTGAAAGTGCTCATGGATAGGACAACTCAAAATGATGGAGACACCAATGCACCCTAATCCAGCAGATCTTTTATTCAAAAATCAATGAAACATTATTCTAGAAAATAGAAAATTATTCTGTAATTTATGTGGAAATAAAAAGGTCTTAAAACAGCCAAAACAATTTATGGAAAGAACAAGTTGGAGGATGAATATTGCCTTATTTCAAGGGATATTATAAAGCTCCAGAATCATAATGGTATTGAGGCAGGAGATAGATGGGCTCCAGCATAGGCATTTACACTTTTGTCTGCAAAAGTGCCTCTTGCTTGTACTTCCTGAAGCAGGAGATTCACGGGCTCCAGAGTAAACATTTACAACCAGCCACCCCTCTATACTTCAAAACAGAAATAACAACAGGCACAAGGCAAATAACTGGTACTTGTCTTCTGTGACCTTGTTAAACAATAGTAATGACAGGATCAAAAGAGGGGCTAAGCCCTGCTTGGGCAAAAGACCAAGAGGTCACGTACTTCCCATCCTCAGGGTCAGGGAGACCCCAACTACACATGCACAGAGAGACCCTTCTGGGTCGGAAAGGGAGGAGCCACCAAACCTTAGTGTGTCTAGACAACCTTCCCATCACACTTTGCTCTGGAATGCATCTTGGCCAAAAGATGCACATGCAGATCAGGGAAATGCCCTGGGTCTGGTCAGGTGTGAAAGATAAAGTGAGATAACTGGCCAAAGGAAAACAAAGACCCGCAAGAACTGCCCAATCTAAGTGGTTTAAATCACCTCTCTGGTTGCTCCTCATTCAGGGGGATACCTGCACCCTCACTCCTTTGGGTGCCTATTACTGCTTTGCTTCTGCCTTAGATAAACAGACTGCTTCTCTGTGCACCCTCCCACATGCTGTGTTATGTTTCTAACCATAAACTCTGTACCTGCTTTTACAGTCTTTGCCTCCTTGAAACATTCTTGCTTTCAACAGGGGCCAAGAATCAGGGGAATTCTGCTTTCAGCCTCTGGCTAGTCTAGTGGCTAGGATTCCTGGTTTTCACCCAGGCTGCCCAGGTTTCACTCCTGAGCAGAGAATTAAGATCTTGCTTCAAGCCATCACTCACTGCTGCCTCTCTAAGATCAGTATGATATCTACATACAAACTGACAAGTAGATCAGGAACACAGAATCTGGTCCTGATACAGACAGATACATATATGGTGATACATGGCGTATCAACAGATTTTTAACAAAAGAACCAAAGCAACTTAATGGGGAAAGACATTGTTTTCAATAAGTGGAGCTAAAATTGGATATTCACACAGGAAAAACATATGAACTTTGATCCCTACCTCACAACATGTACAATAATTAATTCAAAGTGGATTGCAGGACCCCCCCCAAAAATGCTAAAATGACATTTAAAATATGTTTAGTATCTAGAATAAAACATGGAAGATTACCATCATGACCATGAGAGTAAGCAAAGATATTTTTAAACCAAATTTCATCAAAATCAAAAACTTCTTTTAAAAAAGCACCACGGATTGGAGAAAATATTCCTAACACATATGTCTGACAGTGTGTGGCATGTGGTAGCATTAAAAACTTTTTTGACTCAATATTTTTTAATGAAACTTTTTTTAAAGCAAAAGATTTGGACAGATACTTTACAAAGCTATAGAAATTGTCAATAAGCACATGAAAACTGCTCGACACCATTAGACATCAGAGAAATGCAAAGTAAACCACAGTGAGATAGCACTGCTTACTCACACCCAATGGCTGTAATTTTTAAAGTCTGACAACACCAAATATTGAGAGAATATGGTGGGAGTATGGAGCAACCAGAACATTCATTCATAAGCAGCAGAAGTATAAAATGATGAAGCCACTTTGAAAGCTCTTTGGAGAGTTTCTCATAAAAATTAAACCTAAATCTCTCTTATAACCCAGCATTCTATTTCTAGGTATTGTACCAAGAGAAAAAAAAATGTCCACCAAAAAGGCCTTCACAGAATGTTGATAATGGCTTATTCATCATAGCCGGAAACTAGAATCAAGTGAAATACCCATTCAAGGGATGAACAAATTACAGAAAACTATACGAAAGAATACAGCTCAGAGATAAAAAGAACTACTAATAGTACCTAACAACAAGCATAAATTTCAAAAACATCCTGAACAAAAGAAGCCAGGCACAAAAGAGTAGCTCCTATGTAATTCCATTTATATGAAGTTCTGGAACAAGCACAACCAATCTACGGTGATAAATGTTCCTGCTTTGTGGGTGGAAGAGACGAGCACTTGACAGCAGAGATGCCCAAAGTGACTTTCTGGGACAACAGGAGTGTTCCCTAAATTGACAGGAGTGCGAGTTACACTACTGTGTGCATTTGGCCAAAGTCATCTAACTGTGCACATGAAATTTGTACATTACACGGGGAGTGAAATTAAAGTAATATAAATTAATTGAATAAATAAGAGGAAAAAGGCGTTCCTGTTGTGGCTCAGCAGAAATGAATCTGACTAGCATCCATGAGGATGCAGGTTCGATCCCTGGCCTCGCTCAGTGGGTTGAGGATCCGGTGTTGCTGTGAGCTGTGGTGTAGGTTTCACAGATGCAGCTCAGATCTCACATTGCTATGGCTGTGGTGTATGTCAGCAGCTGTAGTTCCAATTCAACCCCTAGCCTGGGAACCTCCATATGCTGCGAGTGTGGCCCTAAAAAACAAACCAAAAAAAAAAAAAGGAGGAAAAAATAGTTATTCCTTCCCCGTGTACCTCACATGAGAATGAATGTGAATATACTTTTAGAGTTATTAAGTGCAATAAAATGCATTTCCCTGTACAGGAATTCTGGTGCCCAGGAAGAGGTTAAGGCTTTCAGAGGATTCCAGAACCATTTGCAGCAATACAGCAATGAGAGTTATTGCACCTTCTTGAGACTTTAAATAACTGCTTCTTCTGGTAGAACATAAAACAGCTCAAGAGCTTATAATCATAAAAGTGATTATATGCAGGATGGCCATGATAGCACTTCTAGATGCAACCCCCCTCTCACCAGGCCACACTGGTGACTCTCACGTCCCCCACTGCCACCTCCCCCCAAGCTGTCTTGCATCCAGAGATGCATCACAAGAGCCTTCTAACCTTGGAGGAAGCACCTCATTTATTGGAACTTTGCAGAGAGAGTGAAAGGGGCTTGGATTGTGGGGTTCTTGCCCTCTTCCTGGAAGCTGATACATCCCATGTGAATTACCCTTCATGCCCCAGGGCCGACTAGGAGTCAGTGAAAAGCTGACTTGGGGAGTTCCCGTCATGGCACAGTGGTTAACAAATCCGACTAGGAACCATGAGGTTGAGGGTTCAATCCCTGGCATTTCTCAGTGGGTTAAGGATCCGGCCTTGCCATGAGCTGTGGTGTAGGTCGCAGATGTGGCTCAGATCTGGCGTTGCTGTGGCTCTGGTGTAGGCCGACGGCTATAACTCCAATTGGACCCCTAGCCTGGGAACCTCCATATGCCGTGGGAGCGGCCCTAGAAAAGGCAAAAAGACAGAAGAAAAAAAAAAAAAGCTGACTTGGGCCAGTGAAAAGCTGGTTGAACCACCTCAGGGAGACATTTAATGGCCTCCTCTTTCTGTCTCCTTCTTCCCAATTAGTACAGTTATATTGAATTTAATCTCACTTGCCTCTGTCTTCACACACCATCCTCAGGCCATGGGGAAACAGGAGGAGCAGAGACAACAAACGGCTGTGATCTGGGGTAAGGATGGGTCCATCAGATGTGGAAGTTCATGGTTTGGAGCAAGCATTCTGAAATGCTGGGCGCCCCCTGGCCTTCGGCTTCAGCAGTCTGATCCCCGCCTCCATCATCTCGGACATTCTCCCATGAGTCTTGGCCTCACCTCCCCCATGTTCGTGTCTGCCTCTGTGTCTCCTCTTGCATGGAAAGCCAGCCTTACTGTGTGGAGGGCCAGTCCTACTGCAGTGTGACCTCATTTTGACTAAATGCATCAGCAATGACATCATTGCTGATGAATCCAGTGAAGTTCTGGGAAGGGAAGGGCACTATTCAATCCAGTATCACCAATGTTCTTGTTTTTTTCACACTGAGACCAGGGCCCACCAACGACCCTGCTATAGTGCCCCATGGCAGTGGGCTCACAGAGACGCTTGGCAGGACCTGGACGTGTGTTTCAAGGCCGTCTTCTGAGACGCCTGCCCCCGCCTCCAGGGTGGGGGGGTGGTTGAGGTTTATAGTTACAAATGTTGGAAGGTGCAGGTCTTGGGAGTTATTTAGGGGAAAGGCTTCAGTCCCCACCCAGGTGGCCACCCACTGGGCCTGCTGATCTCAAAGGCCAGAGTCAAGATCCCTTCAAACTGGGATTCATTCCCCAGGAAATGCTGCAAAGCAGGCTGCTGCTGGGGCAGGAAGTAGGTTGGCCAGCTGGAGAGGATCCTTGAGGAGACAAGTCACAGAGTGATGGGGGCAGGGGCTAGGGGAAGCACTTGGCGATTTGGGAAGGAGAGATTCCAGCAAGTAAGTCCCACCTGCCAAGGAGATGACAAACTCTTTCTGACAGTTTACACAAAAGGCACAAGCCCGAATTTTCCAGAGAGACAAATAAGCAGAACGTATCTGCAGGGATGGCACTTTATGAGATACAATTTACTTGCCTTGAATTCGCAGAGTGGTCAAATGTAAGCCAAGTGTTAAGGGCTCAGAGCCGCTGATGGAGAGAGTGGCTGTAAGACCGTCTCAGGATGCAAACTCATTTGTTTCACAACTGGCAGATCATGAATGTTCTGTGTCAGACAGGAGGGATAAATTTGATACCAAGAGCCTCGGTGCATAAATCCAAATAGAATTCGCCATCGGAAATTTAGAAACTCGAGTGGAAATCCAGCTTATCTATCATCTCCTCCAACACAGAGGGCCTCGTCTCATGGTGCTCCCTGACCATGGCACCCTGCGGCTGGTCACAGGTGCTCAGACACCCCACCATGACCCGGCGGGACCCTGAGCCCTGAGCTCTGGGATACATGTCAAGGGTCACGTGTCCTGGCTTCTGTTCTGGGCATGGCAGGAGTGGGAGGTGAGGTGGTGTTGTCATTAGAGGTTCAGAGAGGGCTGAGGCTCTAGGATCCTCCTACCCGGCCAGGCCCTCCGGGGCTGGACCTGTGGGGTGATCACTGACACCTTCCCCCCCCCCCGAGCCCCCGCCTCGGCCTGAGAGGGTTAAGGGCAATGAGAGGGAAAAATGAAGGTGAAAAGCAAACCACAGTAACAACAACAAGAATAGCATTCAGCAAGCACTGACTGTGTGTCTGCCTTTTGCTGAGCACTTTACCTGAATTAACTCAGTCCCCGCCCCTAGACTTTCTGTTTCATCTGGCCTGAGGCTGGACATGAGCAAGGACACCTACCCTCCTAGTGCCTGCTGTGTGCGGCTGGCTCGGGATGATGGCTCTAACCCTAATGCAGACCCTGAGAGCGATGAAGGGAGCCGTGTGGCGGGGGGGGTGGGGTGGGGGAGCCTGAGAGGGGAAGTCCTTGTTAGGAAGTCCAGGGCATGGTCTGGGCCTCAAGCTCCTCTGACTTTGGGAGGTGCAAGGGTCTGGGATTCTGGGATGTGGGAGGGGGAGGGGAAAGCTGGGGGCTGAGCCTGGGGTGGGTGGGGGAAGGAAGAACCATGGCCCATTTTGAGCCCATGTGCCAGGTAGCAATCACTTGAACTCTTAGGGGCAAAAGAAAAAGACTAGAACCAGAAGCTATCATCCCACTCAGAGCTGCAACAAACCAGGAACCAGCAGAGGATCCCAAAGTGTCCTGATCTTTAGACACAGGGTGGGGGTCCAGGGTTAGTCTCAAGACCCTGGAAGAATAAGTCAATGTAGGGCTTGGTCCTGAGGGAGGCAGGGCAGGGGCGGAAGCCACAGGCTGCCAGAGACGCTTTTTCGGAAGCACCTCTCAGAAGATGCAGCCTGTTCCCATGGTAATTTCGGTCCAGCCTTGCGGAAGTAACTCAGCCCCACATGGTCAGTTAGACATAAAATGTGATTTTAAATCATCTTCTTGGACCACATCTTATAAAAAATCACATCCACCTCTGGTGTATGCACTGCTACTTTTTAAAGGGAAAATGTTGGAAACATACATCCTTATCCAAATAGCCTTCTCTCTTCTTCTGTTTCTCTCCCTCACTCCTTCCCTCCCTCTCCTTCCCTCCCTCCTCTCTCTGCTTTGAAGCCATCAAATTGGTTCAGCTCAAGGCTAAATACAGGGATGACTACAATGATTTCCACAAGAGCTTTAGAAATCACTGGCAAGTGAGGAAACAGAAAATAGACTATCCAGCAACCCCATCAACATTCTCGGCTTCAATCCAGCCACAGGACTGACATGAAAAGCAACACTCTGTCCTCCATTGGGCTGTCAGCAGCATCGCTGAGCAGGGAGAAGGGAGCACCCTCAGGACGGGGATCTACTGGGGCCAGGATTCTTGGTTGGATGCATCCCTGGGGAAGGACAGGGGGTTGGGATGACAGCAGACTCCACTGTAGCCCCAGAGTGAGTTTTCTAGAAATCACGGCATTTGTAACACTTGGCTCTATTCATCTCAGACAGACACCAACCCCCCCCTCTGGCACATGTCACATCCCTGAGGAGGTCTGGGACATGGGACACAGGGGGTCAGAGGAGGAAAGCGAGGGGTGGGTGAGGGCATGACAGGCCTCTTGGATGCTGCTGAAGTTAAGCTTCCCTTAACTAGCATCCCTCATTAGCCCCATGAGCACACCTGCCTGGCAGGCTGCTTCAGCAATGGACTGATGCTGGGCAAGGCGGGGGGGGACTCTCACTCTCGGCCCTGAGGTCCTACTCCACACCTCACAAGGTCCACAGCTCCGTAGGACATGTCCGCCCAGAGCTCCCAGCTCACTGTCTAGACCAGTTTGCACACTACACCTGTGGACCGAGTACACTGGTAACTCTGCTTCCCATGACTCATGAGTTCAGAATGGTTTTCTATTTTTAAATAGTTGAAAAAAAACCAAAAGAAGAATGACGTGAAAATTACATAAGACTCAAATTTCAGCGTCTGTTGTTTTCCCTGGAACACAGCCGGGTTCTTCCACTTATAGGCTGACCGTGGTGGTTCTCAGCAACATGGCAGACTCAGGCAGTCATGACAGAGACCACGTGGCCCCCAAAGCCCTGAAGTATTTTCTGTGTGACCACTTACAGAAATTTTTGCCAACTCCATGTCGAGACCCAGCGTTCCTTGCCCACAGAGCCCCAAGGCCCTTCTGTCTGCAGGGCCTCTCCTCTGCTTTCTTCTGGACAGTGGCCCAGGGCTGACTGTCTACAGGGGTGCAGGCAGAGCTGGGATGGTGCCAGCAGGGCCAGGTCCCCTCAGTGGTGGCGGGTAAGAGTGGAGCTATGAAGATAACAGTGGCAGGCCTGGACTGGGGGCCTCAATGTTCCAGGTTGAAAGCCCAAGACTAAAGATTTGATATTAAAACTTGGCCTTTGGGGAGTTCCCGTCGTGGCGCAGTGGTTAACGAATCCGACTAGGAACCATGAGGTTGCAGGTTCGGTCCCTGCCCTTGCTCAGTGGGTCAACGATCCGGCGTTGCCATGAGCTGTGGTGTAGGTCGCAGACGCGGCTCGGATCCCGCGTTGCTGTGGCTCTGGTGTAGGCTGGCGGCCACAGCTCCGATTAGACCCCTAGCCTGGGAACCTCCATATGCCGCAGGAGCGGCCCAAGAAATAGCAAAAAGATAAAAAAAAAAAAAAAAAAAAAAAAAAAAAAAAAAACTTGGCCTTTGGGGAGTTCCCGTTGTGGCTCAGCAGGTTAAGGACCGAACACTGTCTCTGTGAGGATGTGGGTTTGATCCCTGGCCTCGCTCAGGGGATTGAGGATCTGACATCTCCATAAGTTTGCATGTAGCTCTCAGATGCAGCTTGGATGTGCCACGGCTGTGGATGTGATGTAGGCCCACAGCTGCAGCTCTGATTCAATCCCTGTCTGCCTGGGAATTTACATATGCTGCAGGTGCAGCTGTGAAACGAGAAAGAAAAAAAAACTTAATGTTTGGATTTGTTAGGAGAAAAAGATCTACTATCTTTTATGTCAGAGTCGGTTTGAGATAACTTCTACACCTTTAACAGAATGGCATGTGGGCCTCTGTGCTCACACCTGCAGTTTAACATTACCCATGCAATTGTGCGGGGGTCGCTAGACCATCAACCTCTGTGTCCACTAGTGAGGTGCTTTTTTCCCAGAGTCCCAGGGATTCTCCCCAAGCCCCTTCTGGCTGGATTGTACTGGCCCCCGCTCCTGGCTCTCATGTTTACATAATTTATTTTAATACTTACAAATGAATGAAACATGAATGTGAAAATGAAGAGCCTTCTGTTGAAAAGACACAAGTTGAATATTATCTTTCTTTACAAGATTCCTGACTTAACTTTTGATTAACATTTTGGTTAACAATTGCATATGTATAGGAGATCCCTGTACTGGACACATAAAATGTCCAGTACAGATAGAGCATTGTATTGGACACTGTCCTGAAAGTTATGGAAAGCTTTACAGAAATCATTTCAGTTAATTCTCACAGAACGTGATAGACACTATTATAATCATAGCTAATGCAACTGGGAAACTCAGAGAAGTTATGTCACTTACCCAAAGTCACACAACTAGTAAGTGAACAGATTTTTGAACTTGAGTCCACCGGACTCAGGCCATCCTCTATGGGGAACAGACTAGTGAATAAACAATCACACACAGATGCTCCTACTGACTGGGTACTGCTTCTCCAGATAGGGGGCAGCCAGCATCCTGGGCGGAAACAGAGACAGCATCCTGAAGCATCAGGTTTCTTTTTTCAAATGTTTAAGTGAACTTGGAAATACAGAATGAGCAGCAAACATTGAACAACTTACAAATATAAAACAGAAGACTTCAGGAACTCTGAGTTCTGGCTGCTTAGGCCCACAACCCTACACACCCTGTGGGGTTCATGGTGAGGAGCGTTAGAAAGCCTCAGGGTTGGGAGGAGGAGGGGGGCACAGCACGGAGGTGGTCTGAGCCTTGTCTGGTATGGCTGGGCTTTTCTATTATTATTGTTATTATTATTATTACTATTATTATTTTTTAATACATGCACAGTACTTTAATTTTATGGCCCCACCCATGGCGTATGGAAGTTCCCAGGCCAGGGATTGAATCCAAGGTACAGTTGCAGCAAGGCTGGATCCTTAAGCCCACTTCTCTGGGCCAGGGGTTGAACCAGCACCTCCACAGCCATCTGAACCACTGCAGTTGAACTCCTAACCCACAGCGCCATGGCAGGAACTCTGGCGTGGCTGGGTTTTGATGAGGGGTGAAGGACCATGGAAAGCTGTGCTGAAAAGCACTATGGCCAGGCCCAGCACAGGCTCCTCGAGAACCCAGGGGGAGGGGGGTGTCTGGGCACACAGGAGGCCAAAGGGCCCGGGCTGTGCGGAGCCTGCAGGAGCTGCAGGGCAGAAGGCTACTGAGCTGCAGGCCTGCTGGAGCCGCCCCACGGTTATGCCAGACATGGAGTGTTCCCCTGCAAAGCTAAGGCCCCCCACTTTAAAATGTGAAACTAGGGGAAGAATGCCCATGAGACACGCTTGTCATGTGTGGATCTCACTCTGTGAGGGCAGGTCCTCACACCCAGGGCCTGGGACAGCCCTGCCCTGAGCCCTGTTGTGGGGTGAAATTTCCCTCACTTCCCTATGAAATCCCACATCCACCCAGGCTACGGGGAAGCGTTAGGGTGAATATAAGCCCTGGGATTGTGAGTGTTCATGCATCGGACTGGGGAGACGGTCCTTAGGAGCACACAACCCCCTAGAAGGTGAGAAGCCATTGCCATAAAGAGGTGCAGGTGGAAAAGCCAGGCCTGGGGGTTTTAGACAAACCAGAACAACAGCCAAGGACGTTGTGCCCTGGACCTGCTGAGCCCTCAGAAGCCTTTCTGGCAAGTCCTCCTCACCTAGCACTGGCCCCAGCCTCGCCCACTGGCAGAAACTCTTCAGTTCATGACATATAAGCACCCTGATGTCTGTCTGCATTTAGTAAAGGCCACAGCAATGTGTTCTGCTGAATTGATTCAGGCAAAGGGGCATCGGATGAACAGAAGTTGAGCTACTTGAGTTCCCGTTGGGGCTCAGCGGGTTAAGAACTCAACATAGTGTCCATGAGGATGTGGGTTCGATCCCTGGTCTTGCTCAGTGAGTTAAGGATCCTGCAATGCCATGAACTGCAGTGTAGGTCACAGGTGCGGCTCAGATCTGGTATTGCCATGGCTGTGGTGTAGGCCAGCAGCTGCAATTTCAATTCAACCCCTAAGGCAGGAACTTCATACACTGCGTGTGAGAAGGTTGAAAAAAAAAAGAAGTTGAGCTGCTCGTGGAGGGGAGGCCAGGGGTAATGATGTCTGCTTCCATGCAGTAGGAACACGCGCCTTGTGACTCAGTGCCAATGACAATGCTGTGAAGTTCAAGCAAAGAGCCTGGGGCTCCAAGAACTTCCTTGTCCTGCTCAGGGTCACAGAACTGATGACCACAGACTCAAGCCATGGGTAAGCTAGGTGACCCTAGACAAGTTACTGATTGCCTCTGGGGCTCCATTCCCTCATCTACAGAAGAGGATTAACACGCTTCTGCAAAGACTCCATGATAGTGTGAAGAGTAAGTGATACAAAGTGTGTCAAGTGCTCACAGCATGAACAGTGAGGCCACTGCTTGATCACGGCTAGCAGGCCTTATGCTACCACTAACGACTTTTCTTGGTACCGCTTTTGTGAGGTGGGGAGGGTGGACAGAGAACTGCTAGATATAATCCTACAATCGAGTTGTAACTTGTATCTGACCATACTGAGTAGTTACTGACAAAAAGAACAACAATAATAATTCTACCCGGAGCTGCTCTGCACCTGCCCCACATGCATTAACCGAACAACTCCTCTTCACGACCCCATCCTAGGAGAGGAAGCTGAGATTTGGAGAGTTTAAGTCATTTTCCTAAGACTCTTCAGCCTGAAACAGTGGCGGCGGGACCTCAGGCCAACTCTGTAAACCTTGGGCTCTGTGTCGGGCAGAGCTGTGCTGGAGCTGTGGCTGGTAAGGCCCTGGGTCCCCCACCAGTGACGGGGGTTGGAGTTTTTGAGTGAGGGACTTGGGATGCACCAGGGATGGAGCCCACATCACCAGACTCCATCCCTAAGTCCCCTCCCTCCTTCACCTCATTAAGAGCTTCCTCTAAAATCCCACAGTGTGCCAAGATGCTGAGCCAGGAAGTTCATAAATCAGAGAGCTGCTGAGTGGTAAATAAGCTCGTTTCAGAACTGCAAGAAAAGGAAGTGACATTTCCCCGGGGGCCTCAGAGATGCTTTGTGAGCAGAGATGTGAGGGGCCCTGGCACCGGCCCACCAAGAGACAGGTGCTTCTCCAGCGGGTCCATCGGGGCCTGTGTCCTGCTCAAGTCTGCCAATGCCCTCATTACCCATGGCTCCAGGGGCCTCTGCTTCAGCTCCATGGTGGGCTCCTTACCCAGCTACCTGCCACTTCAGACCCTGCTTTTGTCCCCTCATGGCCACATCATGCCCACTTTTGTCCCCTCCTGGTCTCCTGCTACACCAAGGGTACAGTTCACACCCTGTGCCCATGATCTGGGCACTGCCCACTCCTCCATCGTCTCCTGCCACTGTTACTAACTACGCCGGCTCCTTGTTCTCCTGGGAGACCCCAGGCCTGCTCCCCGTTAGGCTTTGCATGGGCTGTTTCCTCTGCCCAAACCCACCATCCCCAGTTCTCCAAATAACTGATTCCTTTGGTTGCTCCACTGTTGCCTCTTGGGAAAGTCCTTTCCTGACATCTCAATTTAAATCGTTCTCTCAAGGTAATCACTGTAGCACTGACATTTTAAATCTTCTCCACAAAGCCTTCAAAATCACCACCTCAAACGACTGTGCTATTTTTTTCTTTCTCCTTGGGAGGCAAAGTCTTGCCTGCCCTGTTGACTACATGCTCCTGCTTAGACCAGCGCTCTACGAACCTCTGCTGAATCAGTAACCCGATTGGTGCAGGAATGAGGCTTCTGGTGCCAGCACTGGGTGCCCAGCACTGACTCCAGCTTCTGGGTGGCCCTCATCACTCTAATCCATGCTTGAGGCACCTCCTGGGATGGCAGCTGTGGGACGATGGTGGGGGGGGAGAAAACATTGATGTTTCTTGACTTTTTACTTTCTTCAATTCTGAGGGTCAAGATATTATTATCTATTTTGAGTGCAGCCTTGGGACCAGCAGTGTCAGCATCACCTGGAAACGTGTTAGAAAAGTGAAGGGCTTCATCCCAGACCTACTGAACCAGAAACTCCGTGGGTGGTACCCAGTGATCTGAGTGTTAACAAGCCTTTCAGGTGATTCTGAGGCCCCAGCATGTTGAGAATCACAGCTTTAGCCCAGATCTCCCTGACCTTAACTTCACGTTAGACTCTCCTGATGTGCTTTAAGAACATGCAAGTGCCTGGCCTCACCTGCAGGGACTCCCCTTTAGTAGATCTGTAAGGGACCAGGCATGGTCCTTTTTGAAAGGGACCTTTGAAAGCTCCCTGAGTAGTTTGTAGGCAGTTGGGCTGAAAGCTGCTCCAGTGGATAGATGAAGCTTGTTTCCAGCCCTGGCGGCAGATGGTTCTGTGGCCACTCAGGGTCCCTCACAGTGCCAGTCATCCAAGTCTTAGAGGAAGAGCGGGCTAACTCAACTAGTATGTATGTGGGCCCTGGACCCCAGCACTGTTCTGGGTTTTGGAGGCACAGAAGACACAACCAGCTCTTTTTTTTTTTTCTTTTGACAGCCACACTTGCAGCATATGGAAGTTCCCAGGTGAGGGGTCGAATCAGAGCAACAGCTGGGGCCTATGCCACAGCCACAGTAATACCGATCCAAGCCTCACCTGCAACCTCGCTACATCACAGCTTGTGGCAACGCCGGGTCCTTAATCCACTAAGCAAAGGATCAAACCCACATCCTCATGGAGACTGTGTCAGGTTCCTAACCTGCTGAGCTACAACAGGAACTCCTACAACCAGCTTTTAGGAGCTGAGTGATTTATTTAGGTGTTAAAGCAAGAACAAAGAACTAAAAGTAAAAAGTGAAATGCTGTACTTTTTGTTGTGCCTATGGCTACCTGGGTGACCTAAAACAGGTCACATAAGCTCCTTAAGTCTGCACTAGGGCAGTCATACAGAATCCACCTCTCAGGACACATGATAGTACTGAGTGAGAAAATGTGAAAAACACAAAGCAGAATGTACATATAGGATATTATTATTTGTTACTTAGAAGCTTTAGTTTCCAGTCCTAAGCACTGACTACAGACACCATTAGACATTAACAGCGTGAGCTGAGGATCCTGCCATTTCAGTCCCTTCCTTCCGGAGACAAGGGCACGGAAGCTGGTTGGGGGGGTTCGCTTTGCCTGAGGACCCAGATGGTTGGGGGCAGGGCCACAGCTTGGGCCAGCCAGCACCTCTGGCCTCAAGTTCTGAGCTTCCCAACACGTCACTCCCAAAAGCAGACCTATGAGAAGGGGATATTTACAAACGGAAGTCCTCCGGGGCCTTGAATCCATAAGTCATCTAAGGAGGCTGCAGAGAGAAGGCTCTGGAAGAACCATGTTTTAGAATCTGTGGAGCTTGGAGTTCCATCATGGCTCAGTGGTTAACGAATCTGACTGGCATCCATGAGGACACAGGCTCAATCCCTGGCCTTGCTCAGTGGGTTAAGGATCTAGCATTGCCCTGAACTGTGGTGTAGGTTGCAGATGCAGCTTAGATCCCGTGTTGCTGTGGCTCTGGTGTAGGCTGGTGGCTACAGCTCTGATTGGACCCCTAGCCTGGGAACCTCCATATGCCGCAGGTGTGGCCCTAAAAAAGAAAGACAAAAAAAAAAAAAAAAAGAATCTGTGGAGCTTGCCAAGGAAGAAGGGCCAAGAGGGTTCTGCAGAGGGGAACTGCCAGGAGAGAGTATATCCCAACACACAGAGGCCAGAAATAGAACAGAGCTGTTGTGGGGTGGGGGCGGGGAGAGTGAGTCTCCAGGGACAGCAGGTATCCCTATGTGTCAGGCGACATGCTCAGAGGAGGCCAGGATTCAGAAACAGTGGTGCTTCTCCTGACACCAGAACCCTCTTCTCATGGCCCTTTTGAGCCTAAAGTTTCTGAAGAGAGACTTCTGTGGCTCAAAGACTCTTAGGAGATTAAACAGATATCAGCTGGTGGATTAGAGTTCTCTAGAGAAACAGAACCAGCGTGTGTGTGTATATATTTATTTCTAAGTCCAGTGACCACATGGGATTTACTCCACATATTCGAGGCTGGTTCAATATGTGATAATCCATCAATGTAATCCATCATATCAACAGGTTAAAGAAGAAAAATACAATCATTCCAAGTGACACAGAAAAACATTAGGTGAACTTCAACATTTATCCATAATGAAAACTCTCAGTATGTTAGGAACAGAGGGGAATATCTTCAACCTTATAAAAAAAATCTACAAAAAAATTAGAGCTCACACTATATTTCATGGTAAAAAACTAAATGCTTTCCTCTAGAATCACCAATACGGCATGGATGTCTTCTCTCACCACTCTTCTTTAACGTAGTGCTGGAAGTTCTACCCATTGCGATATGGCAGGAAAAAGAAATAAAAGGCCTTCATAGTAGAAAGGAAGAAATAAAAAGTACCTTTATTTGCAGAAAACATAGAAATGTCTACTTAGAAAATTCCAAGGAATCCACAAAATAAACCTTCCTAGAACTAAGAAATGGGCTCCAATAAGGTTGCAGGATATAAGATCAACACAAAAAGTCAACTGTGTTTCTATTTACTGACAACAAACAAGTGGAAACCAAAAGAAAGAATGCAACAGAACTTACAGCTGCTTCAAAGAAAATGAAATAGTAATAAATCTAACCAAACATGTACAGGATCATTATGCTGAAAATTACAAAATGCTTATAAAAGAAATCAAAGAAAACCTAAATTTACAGGGAGCCATACTTTGTTCATGGATTGGAACATTCAACATGAAGACATCAACTCCCCCTAACTTGATTTATAGGTTTAATGCAATTGAAGCCAAAATCCAAGCAAGGTTTTCCCGGTAAGGTAGCTTAAATATCATCAGGACAATCTTATTCTAAATTTCATGTGGTACAGCACAGGCCCTGGAAGAGCTAAAATCATCCTGACAAAGAAGAATAACGTGGAAGGAATCCTTCTACCCAGGATTAAAGTACAGTAATCAAGCCAGCATAGTAGTGACAGAGGCATAGACAGGTGGATCCGGGGAACCACACTGAATCCAGAAATAAAGCCACATAAATATGCCAGCTAATTACTGGCAAGATGCAAAGGCAGTTCAACAGAAGAAAGACTTTCCAACCAATTATGCTACCACCACTGGACATTTATAGGTCAAAACCATGAACAGCAACCTAAACCTCATACCCCATACAGAATTAACTCAAAACGGATCATGAGCTTTTAAAGTAACATGTAAAAGCATAAACTTTTATTAAATAGGAGAAACTCTTATGCAAAGAGGTTTTAGACTTGGCCCAAAAAGCATGATGCACAAAAGGGAAAATTGACAAATTGGATCTCACCGATATTAAAAACCTTTGCTCTGTGAGATCTCATCTTAAAAGTTTGAAAAAACAAGTTATGGACTGGGAGGAAAGATTTACAAATCACAAATTTGATTAAGAACAAGTATCTAGACTATATAACAACTCTCAAAACTCAAAAATCCCATTAGAAAGTGGACAAAAATGGCAAAAGACATGCATAGACATGCCACTGAAGAGAATACACAGATGGCAAATAAGCACATGAAAAAATATTCAGTATCATTAACCATTACAAAAATGCCAATTAAAAGTACAATGAGATATCATCACACACCTGCCAGAATGGCTAATAGAAAATATAGTAACAATATCAAATGCCGGTGAGAATGCAGAGAAATTGGATCTCTTACCCCTTGCTGGCAGGAATGTAAAGTAATTCAGCCATTCTGGAAAATTAATTTGGCAATTTCTTTTAAAACTTAAAATGGACTTAACTTACTATCCAGCATTTATACTCTTGGGCATTTATCCCAGAGAAATGAAAACTTATGTTCACAAAAGCTTGGGAGTTCCAGTTGTGCTCAGTGGGTTAAAGACCTGGCATAGTATCTGTGAGGATGAGGGTTCAATCCCTGGCCTTGTTCAGTGGGTTAAGGATCTGGCGATGCTGCAAGCTGCAGTGTGAGTTGCAGATGAAGCTTGCACCTGGTGTTGCCGTGGCTGTGGTGCAGGGCTGGCAGCTGCAGCTTGGATTTGAACCCTAGCCCAGGAATTTCCATATGCTGCAGATATAGCTGTAAAAAGAAAAAAAAAAACTTGCACATAAATGTTCATAGCAGCTTTCTTTGTTAAGGGCAAAAAACTGGGAAAAACCCAGATGTCCCTCCGTACATGAATGGTTAGGTAAACTGTGGCACATCCCTATCATGAAATACTACTCCGCCAAAAGAAGAATCTACTGATACACACAACGGGTTGGATGGATCTCAGCAGAGTTACGCTGAGTGAAAGGAGCTGATTTCAAAAGGTTATATACCATGTGATTCCATGTATATAATATTCTTGAAATGGTTAAATTATAGACATGGAACAGTGGCTACCAGGAGTTTGGCAGGAGGAGAGAACTGTGGGTGAAAAAGGAGAGCATGAGAGATGCTTGTGATGATGTGTTCTATATTCTGACTGTGGTGGTATGGTGGTCATGTGAGTCTCCATACGGCATAGTACTAAGCATACACATACACACACTTTCAACTGTGCACGTAAAAGCAGTTAAGTTTGTATAAGTTCAGTATATACCATCATTGTCAAATTTCCCACTGTGCCTCTCTTCTTAAGTTTCATATCTTGTATCTCTTTGCTCACTGTTTCCTACAAATTATCCATCTTTGCCTCCAGTTTATTTCCAGGGTCTTGCATCATCTTCAGCATCAATGGTCTAAAGTCTTTTTCCTGGAGGCTGAGACTCTCCTGATCACTTAGCTGTTTTTCTGGGGTTTTTTTCTTTCTCCCTTATCTGAGTTACAGTTCTCTGTCTTTTCATTTTTATAGGTTTTTGGTGTGATGACCTTTTTACAGATAACAGAGTTGTAGCCTCTCTTACTTCTGGTGTCTGCCCCCCTTGTGGCTGACGTTGGTATGGGGAGCTTGCTGTAGGCTTCCTGATGGGAGGGACTGATGCCTGCCCACTGGTAGGTGGAGTTGATTCCTATCCCTCTGATGGGTGGGGCTTGTCTCTGAATGGGATTAGAGGTGGCTGTGTGCCTGAGGGGTCTTTAGGGAGCCTGTTTACTGAGGTGGCTGTGATCCCACCTGGATAGTTGTTTGCCCTGGGGCTTCTCAGTGCTGATGGGTGGGGACAGATTTCCCCAAAATGGCCACCTCCAGAGAAAGGCACTCTGATGAATATTCCCAAGAGCTTTGCTTCCAATGTCCTTCCCCCACAACAAGCCACATTCACCCCTGTTTTCCCAGGATGTCCTCCAAGAACTGCAGTCAGGTTTGACCCAGATTTCTATGAAGACTTTGCTTTGCCCTGGGACCCAGTGCAAGTGAAAGAATGTGTGCACCTTTTAAGAATGGGGTCTCTGTTTCCCCCAGTCCCATGGAACTCCTATGCACGAGCCTTACTGGCCTTCAATGCCAGGTGCTCCAGGGGCTCTTTCTCCCAGTGCCAGATCCCCACGGATGGGGACTTGACATGGGCCTCAGAACTCTCACTCCTATAGGTGAGTCTCTGTGATAGTTATTTTCCAGTATGTGGGGCTTCCCCCCCACAGGGGTGTGGGGTTGCTTATATCATGTAATCACCCCTCCTACCTCATGATGTGGCCTTCTCTTTGTCTTCTGGAGTAGGATATCTTTTTGAAAGTTTGTGGTCCATCTGGTTGTAAATTTTGTTGTTTTTAGGAGAGAAGTTGAGCTTCCTTCTTCTATTCCACCATCTTAATCCCATCTCTCCAATCTTCCCACTGTGATATTGCACTGCAGTTATGTAAGATGTTACCACTGAGCAAACTGGATGAAGGGGATATGGAATCTCTCTGTATTGCTTCTTATCAATGCATGGGACTCTACGATCATCTCAAAATAATGCTTTTTTTCTTTTTTTTTTTTTTTGCTTTTTTAGAGCCGCACCTGCAGCATATGAAAGTTCCCAGGCTAGGGGTCGAATCTGAGCTCCAGTCGCTGGCCTATGCCACAGCCACAGCAACTGGGGATCCAAGCTGTGTCTGTGTCCTACACTGCAGCTCAAGGGCAACATGGGATCCTTAACCCGCTGAGTGAGGCTAGAGATCAAACCTGCATTCTCATGGATCCTGGTCAGATTTATTTCTGCTGTGCCACAATGCAAACTCCTCAAAATAACAATTTTTAAAAGTGCAATTATCCTTGGGGAAAAATATTCCCATACAAGAGTACAGATTCCTTTGCATATCCATATTCAAATTGTTCCCATTCCAAGGAGGTTGCGCAGTCTGCCTAGGCCTATTCTGCAAGGGTGAAAATGGTTAATGTGGCCAAGGAAATATTACATCTTTGGTCATATGGTTGGCTCTCTTCAATAGGTACAGATGGGGAATTGGGGTCCCTATTTTACCTATGAGGAAACTGAGCCTCAGAAATATAACTTGTCCAAGGTTATATATTTAGATTATTGAACAGAAGTCTTCGGTTATAAACTATAGAAATCAAACCCAAGCTTATTAAGGAAAGAGGTAGCATTGGCTCAGGTAACTGAAAAACCCCAGGGTTTCAGGCATAGCTTGACCCAAGAACTAAAACCATGTTGTTAGGGTTCCATTTCTCTTAATCTTAGCTCTGCCTTCTTTTGCACTGGCTTTATTCCAAGCCAATTCTTTCCCAATGATGGCAAAGTAACTTACGTTCCAGCAGCTTAGCAACCTGGTAAAAAGAAGCTCTTTTTTCAATACCTCCAGAAAAGTCCTAGATTGATTCTGATTGGTCTAGCAGAGTCACATGCCCATAAGCATGCACTATTCTGATTGGTCTGGTCTGGGTCACCAGACTGAATCATCTGAATCATCCACAAAGAGGAGGCTGAGAAAACAGAAAATGCACTGTAAAAAACCCTGTAAAAACTCCAGAGTGGATTGGAGGTCTTCCTACAAAGGAGCTGGATAATAGGCAGTAGCCCAGCTTACTCTAGATGCTGGTCCCTCTCTTGTTGACATGCCCTCCTCCCACCCTTCCTTCCCCTTTTGCAAGGGCAAAGGGTTCCCCCTCTATCAATCTGAGGATGGTACCAGGGGCTGGTCTTCTAAGCTGCTCTAAGAAACCAAGCAGCCTTCTTCCCCTGAACACGGCAGAGACCTGCCTGCTTTACAGAGTAGTGGACAGCAAGTGGGTTAATACAGGCCAACAGCTTTGCTCCTTGGCTGTGGATGGCTGTACATAACCACTAAGTGGCTCGGGCTCCCTTAATGTTATCCGGGCCTCCCAAGGCCACTTAGAAAGATGCCAAGAGCCTGCAGTATTTCATCTCCTATTTCTACTTCATCTGAGCAAAGTCCAAATCGCTGTGTAGGGATCATGGGCTGCCCAGGCAGCACCAGACCTCGCCATGGGAGGGAGAATCCACGGAGCCCCTCCAGAGCCCAGTGCCCTGGCAGAGCTAGCAAGGGCGGCTGTGTGTAAGCCCAGGGCCTACCTGGGTCTGTCCCATGTCTTGCATGTGTTTTTGTCTGTTCCCAGGAAAGCCACTCATTAGTCGTTCTCACTTTAATCACCTTCTCCAGTTGACATACTTAAAATTAATGAGGAATTGGTTCTTATCCAACTAGCCAGTTAGGGCAATGGACCTATTTCCCCACCTTTGGATGAATCTTGTAGGTAAAATAATGAAAAAATGTGTCTCCCTCTTGCACCCAGCCCCAGGCTGAATGTTCTTGGCAGCTCTGAGCAGAGCCAATGTGTAAAAAGCAGAATATTTATTGCTCAGTAATTAGCCCAAACCAGCCTAGACAGACAAGTTTGCTGGGGAAGGAGGGAGCACCTGGCATGGGACGGGAGCCCGGGGATGTGTGTGAGTATTTAAACAAATGGCTTCCCATGGTGGATTTCCATGGGCTAAAGGTGCCCCTGGGTAAACCAGGCTAAGTTATTTCCTGAAAATGGGGGCTTTTTAAAAAAGTATTTCCATTCAGTCTCATGGTTTGAAATGACAGGTATTGACTGCTTCCTGGAGTCTGTGCTGGGGGGAGACCTTGTGCCCTGAGGCAGGTAGGACAGCCCAGCTGTGTGTCCCCAACCCGCTGTCTGGGGCATCTGAGGTGCCCTGGGCATCACCCTCCCTGCACCCAGCTTGTGGGGCTGAAACATCCTCTCCATGTGTCTCTCTCCCACAAGAAGACATGGGCCCTTAAAGGCAGGGACTGCATCTTTATCATCCTTATAATATGAGCCCAGTAGCGTGCTTGGCACATAGTAGGTGCTCAGTAAAGTGTGTTGAACTGAATGGACGTAGTGGACATTCAGGTGTCATGTGATCATACAGACACTACTCAGGTCAGGAAGGGCTTCCAGTGATCCTGATAGGCTACTAAGTGGGGCTCACTGTCCTCTCACCGCCCCCTCCACTTATGCCAACACCTCCATTCTTCAAGGCCTTGCTGTTCCATTGTCAATGGGGTGGCCGTACCCTGGCTGACCTTCACCAGCAGATACTGTGATCCTTGAGTCCAGGAACCACCAGATGGAGTCTCAGGGCCAGTTGGTTAAGGCATTTCTCCTCGTCTACTTCACTCCAACCCGGCAGACAGATGTACCTGGGGGAGGTCAATGAACAACCCCTGATGGAAACAAACACAAGCTCCCAACCCCAAGGGAGAGAAAGCCACCCATCTGGGCCCAGAGCCAGGATGGAGCTCAAGGGGTGAGGAAGGAAGGAATGGCAGATCAGGGTGGAAGAGACACAAACCAAGATCCTTTTCATTCTTGAAATGCCCAGCTCCCCACTGCTCCACTCCCAGCAGAGGGAAAGACAATCACATCCTGCTTGTCGCAAAAATGCAATGAAGTGCTTGGCTGGCTAAAGCTGCAGGGTGGAGAAAGTCCTTTGAGAGAGGGTTGCCAGATTGAGCAAATAAAAACACGGGGTGCCCAGTTAAATGTGAATTTCAGATACATGAGGGAAAGTCTAAGTATATCCCCTGTAATAGCTGGGACATACTCATATTAAAAATCACCACTTATTTATTAGAAAACCACATTTAAGCAGGTGACCCCTTGGCTGGTAACCATCTCCAAGAGGTAAAGGCCACTGCTGAGTCTACAGAGAGTTCTGCTTGCAGGTAGCAGCCACACAGAGGAGGACAGCAAGGTTGTAGACCATACCCATGGGTGACCCAGAGAGGCTGTGGGGCATGGTGTTTATCAGGGGTCACCCACCTCCAAGGAATGAGATGGACAGGCACAAAGGTGACCCTGTCTGAAATATGGAAAACTTGGGAACAACGTAAGGTTTCACATTAGGGAAATGGCTTTTTGATGATGGGCTATCAGCCACTAGATAATATGTTTGGGAGCAGATTTTTTTTTTCTTTGCCACTTTAGGGCCACACCAGGCTAGGGGTCGAATCAGAGCTACAGCTGCCACCCTATGCCACAGCCACAGCAATGCCAGATCCAAACCTCATCTTCAACCTACACCACAGGTCATGGCATCACCGGATCCTTAACCCACTGAGCAAGGCCAGGGATCAAACCTGGGTCCTCATGGATTCTAGTCAGATTTGTTTCCGCTGAGCCATGACGGGAACTCCTGGGAACTCCTGGGAGCAGATTTTTTTTTTCAACTTCAAGAAAAGGGCCCACCCTTTCTCTTCCCTCTGAGGGGATCTGAGCTTCCTGGGGCTGGTTTCCCAACATCCCTGGGGACCACACTGCTGGATGAGGAGGGCTCTGCCCCTGCTGTTACCCTGCAGATAAGTGGCAGGCTCTTCAGGTTTCAATCTCGACTCTGGCTTCCTAGTTGTGCAATGTGGGGAAAGTTACTTAACACTTCTGTGCTTCTAGATCGCCCACATCTACATGGGGCCACTCTAGGCCAATCTCAGAGGATTCTTTTGAGGGTCAGGGTGTGACAAACTTAGGACAGTGCCCGGATGTGGAAGGTGCACACCGAGCATTAGCTCAGGGGGCACAAGTGGTTACTGCTACAACTTCCCCTGGGTTAGGTGAAGCACAAACAGGGAAATGTGATTCATGGAACAACACAGCCTTGAACTTCAGGGAAAGAAAAGGCTAAAATCAAGCACAGGACTACTCCATCCCCCTCTATTCATTTGGTCAGATTTTTTTCTTTCATCTTTCTACCACCATTGGACAAACTCCAACTGGGCTACTTTTCAAGCCCCATCACAGGCTGGGCCTCAAGGGGGCAAAAGAGAGACTTTATAATGCAATGATGGGAGGTTACTGGGTTTGAAGGCCCGGGTCCCCTGGTGAGTCTCAAGTGACCATGGACTGGGACTAGTTGATGGCTGGACTATGTATGGCACTTAGGTCAGGGCCACAGGCCAAGAACAGGGGAGCAAAAGTGTCCACAGGATTATACAATAAGCGTGCCAGTCTTAGGTGTCAAGAATGGAGCTGCACTCAAGCCACTGCTTTTACTAGGATAGTTCTGGAATAAAAGAAGCTAAGACACAGATTGCATGGGTAAGCTTCAGTAGGACCCCAGAAATATTTTTAGAGTCAGGCCTCATGGATACAGGAAAGGAGTGCAGGAACTAGAGAGCCTTTGGGGGCAGTCACTGTACCACAAAAGATGTCCTGAGATGCCATCTGCCTTAATGTTCACTTGACTCCCAGCAGGTCCCTCTTCTGGTGCCGCTGTGGTTGCCTACCAATCAGCTATTGGCCACAGCTAGGCCTTTGTCCAATCAGTTGGCCTCCAGGTCATGTGATCAAGGTTCCAACATGGCAGCCCACATGGAAGGGACTCACAGAAGAGGACTATAGTCAGACATCTGCCCCGAAGCTTTTCTTGCCCAGGTCAGGGAAGTGAAAATAGAGGGTATGAAAGTTTGAATATGTCAAGGACAAACTTTCTCTGCTTTATAGACTGGGCTCTGGGGGAGAGTTTGGTGTTGATAAAATGAGACACTTGAGTCCTGTCTGTCACAATGAGGCTTCATTTTTAAGAATCTCTGAAGTTCATCCCATGACCCTCAGAGATCCAAGAGATACAGTTTGGGGAAAAAAAAAATAGCACTAGACTAAATCTGTCCCCCTAAATGTTCATCTGGGCAGCTTTTCAGAAATGCTGTGATCTTATCATGGGAAAGTTCACTGTGTTCTATGATGTAACAGGCTGAGGCATTTCAATAGGTAAAAACACTGGATGTTTCTTGGAGGGGAGAGGAGAAGATATGCCAAATAGATACCAAAGACATCAAAATTCAAAAGAGATAAGGGAATGTTAATCCATTTAACATTTACATTAAAGAAATGCTGTTTACTTTAAAATATAACTAGCAAAAGGGAAAAGGTGCTCAGGAGGTAATCCACATATGTATGTAATACTTACTTAGTAAGTGCCAGGCACTGTTCCAAGTACTTTAATCTACATGAAGTCATTCATCACCAACAACTCTTATGACCAAGGTACAACTTTGATCCCTCTTTACAGATAAGGAGATTGAGGCACAAGATAGTTACTTCACTTGCCCAAGGTCACACAGCTAACAAGTGACAGAGCTAGGATTCTAATCCTGACAGTCTGGCTTTAGAGTCTAGCTCTGAATCACAATGATGTCAAAGAAAATATAAAACATAAAATTGGAAGTAGCACTTTACACTGGTCAGAATGTCCATCATTAAAAAGTCTACAAATAACAAATGCTGGAAATGGTATAGAGAAAAGGGAGCCCTCCTGCACTGTTGGGAGGAATATAATTGGTGCAGCCACTATGGAAAACAGTATAGAGTTTCCTCAAAAAACTAAAGAAAGTTTCCATATGATCCAGCAATCTCACCCCTGGGGATTTAGCTGAACAAAACTAATTCAAAAAGATACTTGCAACTCTATGTTCATAGCAGTACTATTCACAATAGCCAAGACATGGAAACAACCTGAATCTTCATTAGCAAATAATGTATAACGAGGATATGGATGTGTGTGTGTGTCTGTGTGTGTGTGTGTGTGTGTTTACGCCATGGAATACTACTCAGCTATAAAAAGAATGAAATCATGCCATTTATAGCAACATGGATGGACTTGGAGATTATCATACCAAGTGAAGTCAGTCATACAAATACAAATAAATACCTTATGATATCACCTATATGTGGAATCTAAAACATGACACAAATGCATTTATCATGAAACAGAAACAGACTCACAGAGTACAGACTTTTGTTTGCCAAGGGGGAGGGGGGTCCTGGAGAGATGGATTGGGATTGTGGGATTAGCAAATGCAAACTATTGTGTACAGAGTGATAACCAACAAGGTCTTACCGTATAGCACTGAGAACTACATTCAGTATCCTGTGATTAAACCATAATGGCAAGGAATATGAAAAAGAATGTGTGTGTGTGTATGTGTGTGTGTGTATATATATGTGTGTGTGTGTGTGTATATGTATATATATCTGAATCACTTATCTGTACAGAAGAAATGAACACTGTAAATCAACAATTCAGTAAAATAATTTTAAATAAAAAGAAAAATACATAGAATTAAATAAAAAAACACAACATATCAAAATGTATGGGATGCAGTTAGTATTGACCCAGCATGTATTCTGTCCTAATGACTTTAAGTCTGTAATCTCTATTATGCAGCTTCTCCTTATCCTCAGTGTGCACAGGAGCACATGCACACACAGAGAGGTTAGGTATTCCATGCCAGGTCACACAGCCAGGAGATGGAAGAGCCAGGACAAGACCAAGTGTCATTCTAAAACCTGCCCATCTACCCACTAGTTCTCTCTGTGCACAAGCAATCCATTTCTTCAGAATGGCACTCGCCCATCTCTCAGGACTGACTGACCCATGTTCAACTGCTGTTACTCTGGATTCAGGGATCTGAACCCAACTCCCTTTCGATCAGCTGAGGGCAATGGAAGCTATCACCCATCCCTTCAGAAGGGCACAAGCAATCCATTCCTAAGGTTCATTTGCACTTTGATGGGAGATAATCCATCAACCCAAGGAACAAACTTGGATGGTGGGATTCTGGAACTATATTAGCTTGGGGAGGGCACCGTCCAAGCCTCCCTGAAATGATGGCTCATAATTCCCTATTCCAAAGTCTGGCTCTTCTGGAGGAGACAGACCCCGCTCCCTCTTTCTCCTCATGATGCCTGAGAGAGGAAGGAGAGGCTCAGGGTCAGGAGGCAGCACTTAAAGCATTGATGCTAGCCTAATCCATTTGTGTGGGAGGCCTCATCATCCATCAGGGAAGGCTTTGTTCCCACAGGGCTCTGAATATGAAATTGCTTTGGATTTAGGGATAAAAAGCAATTTTACTTTGCTTTATAACCTGACTGTTTGGTTTGAAAACCCAATAAGGGACAGAAACCATAGCGGTAGAAGTTAAAGAATGCTGGCTTTAGGACTTGTTTGCTCTCCTTAAGCTGGGAGAGGAAATTAAAGCTTCCACGCTTTTCCTTGGAGATAGAACCCGGAAAAGTGTTTTATTACACTGTTGTTGATAAAAAAGCAAGTGGGAAATACTTGGAAATGTGAACAGATACAAAGTAATAGGCTGGGAGTTCTACAGCTGGGGAGTCAATGTGGTACATACTTCTTGAGACTGAAGAAGGTCCTCTCTGCAGACTGCAGCAGGGTGGGGAGGGGCTATGGAGACACCTGGAGTACTGTGTGCCTTGGGGGTTGGGGCGTGACTTCGTGCAGAGCAGGGACGTGATCTTGCTCACTTCACCTCAGAAAGCTGCTGGGCCAGGGGAAAGTCGCATTCTCGGCAGTGCCTCCGTTTCGTATTTGGCCGAAATGGGCAAGGTAAGCAGATCCACACCAGCATTAAGGGAGTGTTTGCCACGTGTCAGACTGCAGTTGGACCAACCCAAAATTAATCTGTGGGTCTGTCATTGATGAGCTGTGACTCAATCACTCTGAGCCCCAGTTTCTTCATTTCTACAGTGGCATTCACAGCAGCTACACCCAAAGGTGACAAGCCCACTCTCAGCTCTCTGTCGCCTCCAGACATCACAAGAGCCATTTACAGCACAGCAAGGAAGGAAGCCCACCAGCAACACCCAGAACAACTTTCTAAAACTCTCCCCGGAGGTGACCCCCTTGTGCTGCCTGGTCTCCCTCTCCACCCCCACTTCTCTGCTTACCTCCCCCTCCCCACCTTCAAGAACACTGTCTTCTTCCTGCGATCTACATTGATTTGCTCTGTAGATCAATGTCACTTGATATTCAGGCCTCTCTGGTCACCACCCCACCCCCTCTCTGTGCAGCACATCAGTGGGGTGAGGTCGGGGCTGGCAGGCTTCTGCATCATAATGACATCTTTTCTCCTAATGCACAACCATGCCATAGGCTGATGTGATGATTAAAGAAACCACAGATGTAAAACCAATAACAGTAAGCCTGAAATATGGAGAAGCTTGATAAAGTTTTGTTTGCTTCCTCCTCCTCCAGATGCAAAGATCAAATGGGTCTGAAAGCATTTTCAAAGTAGAGTGCATGATGGGAACATCTTCTGATCAGGGTGTGGTTCTTATGCAGAGATAAAAGGATGCAAAAAAATGGTCTAAGGTATGAGGGTCATGTGACCTTATAGGGGCCAACACCCATGGTGTGATGGGGCTCCCCTTTTGGAAGGGGTGGAGATGAAAGAGGCAACAGGGGTGATTTAATGCTAAAGAGGTGAAAAATAATAGGAATGGAGGTCTTGAGGGGCAGGGGTTGGGACACTGATCTGTAGACCAAAGAAATCTCTCTAGGAGAGTCAGTTAGCTGTGAACTATTCACATTTGTGGCTGGAAAACAGCATGATTGGGGCTCTTTGGTCTCTTCTAAATTCACTAAACACACACACCTATGTGATTCATGCCCTCTTTTGTCCAGTGTTTGCCCTAATGATGCAACAGACCAAATCCAGGAGGAATGAAAAAGGTAGAGCTTTCTAGACATCCTGGATTCTTTCTCCATGGAGAAAATGAAATCATGGAGCCCCAGGGGATTCAAATCAGTGCTGCTATCATAGGATGGGTTGTGTCTCCCACCCAGATTCACATGTTGAAGTGCTAACCCCCACTGCCTCAGACAATGTGACCTTATTTGGCCGTTACAGAGGTAATCAAGTTAAAAAGGGGTCATTAAGGTGAGCCTTACTCCATTACGACTGGTGTCCACATTAGGAGAGGAAATCTGGATGCAGACACACAGAAGGAAGAGCACCGTGTGAACATGAAGACGGGCATCTACTCACCAAGGAGAGAGGCCCCAGAAGAAACCAACCCTGCTGAAACCTTGATCTTGAACTTCCAGCCTCCAGAGGTGAAAGAAGATTCATTTCTGTTGTTTAAGTCCCCTCAGTCTGCAGTACCTTGTTTCAGCAGCCTAAACAAAGGAAACAGTTCCCCTTTCTTGGCAAGCAGACCAGTGGCTCCAGGAGTGTGGCCATCAGTCCTTTCTCAGTTTGTGCTTTGTTGTTCTCTGCCAGTCAATCCCTCCTGCATATCAGCACTGCAGTGACACTAATAAAAGAACAAGGGGTCACCAGGTTTATGTTCTTGGTACCCCAGACACTAGGGACCTGAAGTCACGCCAGGACATCAGGCATGGGCACAGCTATGGGGAGGGGACACAATTCTAGTCAGTGCTGTGATGACCTTCAGGGACCTAACCATAGACCACACGCACAGAGAACCTGTGGGAAGTAGGGCCCTGGCAGGTGATGTCTTGCTCCATTTGGATGAGACCTGTTGTGCTTGGTGGGCCAGGAGAGAGGTGCCAACTTCACTGAGTTTTCAGATGGCTGAAGTCTAGAAAGGGGTCATTTTTCTTGAACCAGCTGTGACAGCCAAGGGCCACACAAGTATCACCACTAGGGAGGAAGCAGGACCTCACTCTGGGTCATCAAGAGACTCCCAGAGGCTCTGACCTGAAGGGCAGGTGTGGGGACATCAGGTCTGTCAATGCTTTCAAAGCAGGTGAAATCTGACTCAGAGAACCCATCCTGCTGAGCAGATATCACCCTTAGTTTTCAGTCATTATTCAAGCCCCCCACCCCCACCCACAGAGTTGCACAGGAACCAGAAAGTTTGTGGAGAGTCAGGAAGTAGGGGTGAGCCCATGCCCCTTCAGCCCCAGGACTGTCCTTGCCATGCTCATCATCTCATGCATGGGGACCTTGAAGCAGCTCTGCTGCTTCCACGTCACCCAGGATGAGTGAAGGCTGGGAGCTGTGTGGTCTATGGTTGGGTCCCTGAAGGTCATCACAGTCTTTCTCCTTAGAGGTCCTGCCCTCCCATCAGAGTGTTGCCAGGGAACACGGCCACTTAGGAGAGCCTAGAACTCTGTTCTTTCCCAGACTCCGCAGTTAATTCACCTTCCCTCTCAATCTCTCTCTCTCTCTATTATTCTCTCTGTCATTTCTCTATCATGTCACTTTTTCTCTCTGTCCTCTCTCTCTTCTTGCACCCCCTTTCTCTAGCTGCCTCTGAAAAGCTCAGGATCTCGGAAAAACAAAAGCCTGCTGATGGCACCTCTTTCCACATTCATGGAGACTGGTGCATGCTCAGGTCTGAGGCAGTGGTGTTTTTGCAGGACACAGACTGGGTACACAGCCCTGTCGCCTTGGTGTGTGAGCCAAGTGAATCCTGTGACTGTCCCCTCCTCCCCCAAACCTTCTAGGGTTCAGGATTACAGCTCCAGAGGCAGAGGAGCAGCCCTATTCCCTCCCTGCACAGATCGCATCATGAATGGAATCAGTTTTAGAAGAACAGCTCTAGGGAGCCGTTGACATCCCTGACCCTGAAGCACTCTTCCTGCAGCACCCTGCAGTGTGGTTTGTGAATATATATGTGTGTGTGTGAGTGTGTGTCAGGCCCTCTGCAGGCTCCATCATGAGCCACCCCTGCAATACCCCAACTAGGAGCAGGGGCGTGGCACCCACTGGCTGATCCCCAGGGCTCCAGGGCCATTCTCTTTAGGCATTCCTTCCACTGGGCTTCCCCTGGCATTACTCTCTGAAGCTGTTATTATTCATTAGGTATACTGAGCACAGGAAAAAAGTAGGTCAAGGATTAGAAAGAAAAAGAAAGAAAGAAAAAAAATCATCTCCAGGAGAAGCGCTGGCATTGTGTGAAGCTATTCTGAACTTGCCCGATATTTTTTAAAAGGGGAAATATTTTGTGTAGGGACAGCTGCGGTCACAGCTGACTTAGGGATGAATGCAGGCCCCTGAGCCTTTTACACATGAAACACGTGATCTCAGAATTCCATTTGTAGAAGATAATTCTGCCCAGTGGGAAGAGCAGCCTCTAAACCCAGGTCCTATATGATCTAGGCCACCTTGAGGGTGCCCAGCTGAACAGGAATCCTGGAGTTCCCCGAACACAGACAGAAGGAAAGAGAGAAAAACAGGAGCCCGACCCCTTGGACACGGGCCGCCCAGGGCCAGAGGGAGGCGGCTGGACAGACCACACCCAGGGAGCCTTAGCAAGCATGCCCACCCCACTGCTCTGACACATGCCTGCTCTGAGTCGGAGGCTATGCAGCTAAAATGCGGGCAGGACCAACAGAAGGTGCACTCAGGTCAAGGCGACAGGCTGCAAGGGTCTGAATTCAAGGCTTCCTGGTGGGAGAGTTAATCTGGGATGTTTGGCTCTATGCCCACTGTGTGGTAGAACATTATTCTGGGGGTGGGGGTGCAAGGGTGGCTTTAGAGGAGGGGAGCAGTGAAATCAGTGGACCCAGGTACAGCAGGTGGCCCTCCATAAAGCTGGAGGGGCCTCTGCTAATCAGTGGAGGGTGTGATCAGAACAAAACCAGACATCCCCTGTGCAAGACAGAATGCCCCAGGCAGATGGCCTTGGGACCTGACCTGCAGCTGCCCAACAGATTTTGGACTTGTTAGCCTCTATAATCACTCAGATAACACAGCAGATATATATATATATATAAAACCTCCCTTTCTCTCTTGGAGAGACAGCCTGTCGGTTCTGCTTTCCTGGAGAACCCTGACTAATGCACTGGAGGAAGCTGGCCTCAAGCTAGGGTTTCGTGGGCAGAGGGGTAGGAAGGAGAGTGGCCCGGGACTGAGGCTGGGAATGCGCTCATGGCCAGGCTGCCCTGGAAGCGGGTGTGCACCCAGAGCTCCAGCTGCTGCTGCTGATGCTGTCCAGGCATAACCACACAGTGCTCTTGGGAAGGTGCCCAGCGGTCTACCTGCATTATCTCAGGCCGTCTTGTTTTCCTCTCCTTCACAAAGGGAGGAAGGAGAGAGCGAGAAGACTGGACTGGCATTTCAATGGTGCCTTGCCCTGGCTCAGCTTCCCTGGAAAGTAGCCCACGGGGTCCTGCACACTCTCAAGACCTGGGTGCTCCTATTGGGAGCACATCATCGGGCATCACTGCACTGGCTGGCTAAGAAAGTAGCCTTCCTGCTTTTCTGGAAGTTTCCATACCACACAATTCCCTATGGAAAGCACTGAACAATTCTGAGTTGTGACTCTGATCAAGAAGTAGGCAACAGATAAGACTAGCGAATGGCTAAAGGTAAAGATACCCCTAAATCTTTAGTCATTTAAAACAGCAAAAGGGGTGTGAAAAGCCTTATAATATTAGAGCCAAATGTACTAGTAGGGAGGATTTAACTCATTTTTCCCAGATGCTTATGTGAAATATTTACAATAACCCATCTTATTTGTACTGACCTGAGAACAATGCTTCCATTTCCCCAGGGTCAAAACACACCCCATCTCGCCACTTTAAGAAGGTCCCTGAGGAGGGGATTTGCACCTGGTCCACACGTGTGTGGCAATGGCCATGAAGTCTTTATACTGCATAAAATAAAAGTCTATTCTCTTCATTGATCTGGCTAAATTTAATCTAGCTAAAATTCATGTGCTCCCTGTAAAATCAACTAACTAAACCTGTAAGAACAGTGACGGCTGTTCTTTCCTGGAGTTTTCCTGGACTTTGGGAGACTGGACAGCCAACAGCTCTTAAAATTGCTACCCAGGGGCGAGCTCATTGGTGACTTTTTTTTTTCCTCTCAACAAATGTTCCTATAATAGGCAGTGACCTTTAAAGTCATTCTGGAGATGATTCCTTCCTCATAGCAGCTATTGTATTTGTTCAACAGCCTAAACTGACTGCTGAAACAGGAAGCTTGACAGTTCAGTGGGGAAGGGGAGCCAGAGGGCAGAACAGTGGATGATGAACAGGTAACTCCAGGGGCAGAGGGTGGATGGGCCACGGGGCTGTTGGAAACAGAGAGATGACGGTGAGGAGGGGTGAACTCTGGAGTCAGGGCAGGGCCTAGAAAGATGACCCTAGGTAACCATGGAAACCACAGAAGGATGCATATGTTGATTTCAGTGCAAGTGGCTGGAGACTCTTCTTGCTCCTCCTCTCCACCAGTTGCATTAACTCTTCCTCAATTCACACAGAGAGATAACTTTGACTTCATTCTCTCATTTTCTATGCTGGCCTTGACTTCACCACTCCATCAGAATGGCCCTAGCCAATGGCACCTATACAGCCTAATCCAATGGAAACTTTGCAGTGTTCATTGCATGTGATTTTTCAACAGCCCTCAGCAATGCTTGGCCACACTCTCCTTTTCAAAACACCTTCTCCTCTTGCTTCTAGGAAATTGCACCCCCAGCACTTCTACTATTCTGTGCCCCCTTCTCCACTGCCAGCCAACCCCCCACCCACTACACAATGCTTACACACTGGGGCTCATGCACTTGGTCATCTTTCTCCTCCCTGTGCTCACGCACTCTAAGAGAGCTGCCTGCCCTGCCCAGATGTGCTGAGGTATCAGAGGAATACTGGTATCAAGAACCCCTGCCCACTGGGAGAAACCCAACATCCAGGCCTGCCAAAAGCCTCCCTACCCCTCAAGCAGCAGCAGCAGATAAACCAGGCAGACCACAGGCTCTGAAAAGTCAACTAACTCAAGGCATGTAAGTTTAGTTTAAACAATCCATGGGTCGAAGATTCTAAAGGGAAATTTTTTAAATGGTAAAGAACTGAATGAAAATAAAAATATAGTGTATCAAAACACTGTATTCTGAGATGCAGCTAAAAGAGTACTGTGAGAAAATGTACAGCACTAAATGCTTACATTAGAGAAAAGGAGGATGAATTAATAATTAATAATCACTTAATAATCTAAGGATCCTACCTCAAAAAAGTAGCAAGAGAAGAGCAAAATTAACCCAAAGCAAGCAAAGGAAAGAAGTAGAAATGAATGAAATTGAAAATAGGAAAAGAACAGAGAAAATTTATTTAAAAAATCAAACTTGGTTTTTCAAAAACAATTAATAAAATTGGTAACCTCGATCAAGACTGGCAAAAATGAAATGAGAGAAGACACCAATCATCAATATCAGGCATGAAATGGGATACATCACCACAGATCCTCCAGCCTTTAAAAAGCTAATAAAGGAGTATAATGAATAACATTAGACTCATATATTTGAAACTAGAAGAAATGAACTAATTCTTTGAAAACTACAAACTACACATCAAGACAAAGTTGATAATTAGAATTACCCTACAGCCATTAAAGAAATAACATTAGCAGTTGAAAATCTCCCCCAAAAGAATCTCCAGACCCACAAGTTTTCACTAGAAAATTCTACCAAATAGTTAAAGAAGGATTAACACCAATTTTACCCAATTACCCTAATACTAAAACCAGAAAAAGGCTCCTACAAACAAAGGAAACTACAGACTAACAACTCTCATGAAGTTGGATGTTAAAATCTTCAACAAAGAGTTCCTGTCGTGGCTCAGTGGTTAACAAATCCGACTAGGAACCATGAGGTGCAGGTTCGATCCCTGGCCTTGCTCAGTGGGTTAAGGATCCGGCGTTGCCACGAGCTGTGGTGTAGGTTGCAGATGCAGCTCAGATCTGGTGTTGCTGTGGCTCTGGTGTAGGCTGGCAGCTACAGCTCCGATCTGACCCCTAGCCTGGGAACCTCCATATGCCTCGGGTGCAGCCCTAGAAAAGCCAAAAAAAAAAAAAAAAAAAAAAAAAAGGACTTCAGGTTTCTAGACAATAAAACTCTTTAAAAAATAAATAAATACATAAATTAAATTAAAAAATAAAATCCTCAACAAAATATTCACAAGCATTATCCAATAATTTATAAAAGGAATTACACATCATAAACAAGTAGGATGTCTTTCAGGTATGCAAGGGTGGTTCAACATTCAAAAGAAGCATTCAATGTTAGGCTCCACTTCAATAAGCAAATATAGAAATATCATACAATCATATCAATTGACATACAAAAAAGCATTTGACAAAATCCAACACCATTCATAATAAAAATCTCAGCAAATCAGGAATAGAGGGGAATCACCTCGACTTGACAAAGAGTTTCTACCAAAAAAATATGACTAATATTTTTCTTTTTTTAAGGGCTGCACCCATGGCATATGGAAATTCCCAGGCCAGGGGTTGACCTACCCCACAGCCACAGCAATGTGAGATCTGAGCCACATCTGTGACTTACACCACAGCTCATGGCAATGCTGGATCCTTAACCCACTGAGCAAGGCCCGGGACCAAACCCACGTCCTCATGGATACTAGTCAGATTCTTTGACCACTGAGCCACAATGGGAACTCCACTAATATCATTCTTAGTAAGGAAATGTTTTCCCTCTGAAATCAGGAAGAAGACCAAGATGCCTATCCTCACCACTCTCACTCAACATAGTACTGGAAAGGCTCTGTTCACTGAAATGAGGCAAAAACAAGAAATAAACAGGATATATTTTGGAAAGGAAGAAATAAAACTATATTTATAGATGATACATATTTATATCATCTAGATGATATGACTATGTCTGTAAAAAGTCTCCAGGAATCTATAAAAAACCTTCTAGAATATGTAAGTGGAGTTAGTAAGGTCACAAGCTGCAAAATTAGCAAACAAAAATGAACGGCATTTCTGTATACTGACAATAAATTTTTGGAAACTGAAAAAAAAAGTACAAGACTATTTATAACCACTGCAAAGAAAATAAAATACTTAGGTGTACACTTAATGAAGCATGTACGGGATCTCTGTGCTGAAAATTACAAAATGCTAATGAAAGAAATTTGAAAAGACCTAACTACACAGGGAGCCATATGTTGTTCATGGATTGCAATGCTCAACATAGAGATGTTAATTCTCCCTAAACTGATGTATAGATTTAATGCAATTGCTACCAAAATCCAAGAAATGTTTTCCCAGTAAGGTAGCTGAAATATCATCAGGACAATCTTCTAAATTTCATGTGATGCAGCACAGGCCCAGGAAGTGATAAAATCATCCTGACAAATAAGAATAAAGTGGGAGGAATGCTTCTACCCAGTGTTAAGGCCTGTATATAAGTAATCAAGACAGCATAGTAGTGACAGAAGGGTAGAGAGGTGAATTCAGGGAACAACGCTGAACCCAGAAATAGACCCACACAGATATGCCAACTAATTTTTGACAAGATGAAAAGGCAACTCAATAGAAGACTTTCCAACCAATTAAGCTACTGCCACTGGACATTCATAGGTCAAAAACATGAACAGCAACCTAAACCTCATACCTCATACAGAATTAACTCAAAATGGAGCATGGACTTTTAAAGTAATATTGCAAAAGCATAAACTTTTATTAAGTAGGAGAAATTCTACAGAAACAAGAACTATGCAAAGAGGTTTTAGACTTGATCCCAAGAGAATAATGCACAAAAGGGAACACTGACAAATTCGACCTCATCAATATTAAAAACCTTTGTTTTATGAGTGCTCATGTTAAAAGGATGAAAAAACAAGCTACAGACTGGGGAAAAGGATGTACAAACTCATCTGTGACAAAAGACTAACATCTGGAATATATTTTTTAAAAAGCACAGATCCCAACAGCAAATACAAAAAAAAAAATCCAATTAGAAAATGGGCAAAATATATACACAGACATTTCATTCAAGAGAGTCTTCAAAGGATAAGTAAGCATGAAAAGGCATCCAATAGCATCAGCCATCAGGAAATGGAAATTAAAACCAAAAGCAATACTACCATACATGTATTATGATGACTAACATAAAAAATAGCGACAATGCCAAAAGCGGGCAAGGATGAGCTAAAACTGAATCTCTCATACATTGCTGGTGGGAATGTCGAAGGGTGCAGCCACTCAGGAAAACAGTCTGGCAGCTTCTTATGAAACTACTCATGCAGCTCCCATATGACTTAGCAATCACCCTCTCATCTTTAATCCTAGAGAAATATAAACTTACGCTTACACAAAACCTGTACAGAATGTTTATAGAACCTTTATTTGTGATGGCCGAAAACTGAAATTAATTCATATACCCTTCTATAGGCAACCGGTTAAACTAGCCACAGAATGCTACACAGCAGTAGAGAGTGATGAACTATTTACAAACCAAATTTAACGTAGATGAATCTCCAGTGATTTAGGATGAGTGGGCAAGAGCCAGTCTCCAAAGATTACATACTATATGATTTCACTTATTAGAACATTTTTGAAATGACACAGCGTTACCAAGAGAGGACAAATTAGTGGCTACCAGGGGTTAAGGATGGGGATTAGGGGTGGGGGAGGCGGGTGTGATTATAAAAGGACAATGCGAGGGACACTTGTGATATTCAAACCATTCAACATTCTGACGGTGCAGTGGGTACATGAACCCACTCAGGTGATAAAACTGCACAGGTTCTAACACACGTGCACACACACACACATGAAAAACTTGGGAAATCTGACCAAGCCAGTAGATTGTATCAGTGTTGGTTGTGATATCAGTCCTAGTTGCGATATCATATCTAGTTTTGCAAAAGGTTACTATTGAGGAAACGGCAAAGTATATAAGGGATCTGTTTCCTAGATCAGGGCTCTCAACAGGACTAACATTTTCTCAAATTCAAGGCTATCTGCTTTGGCTCTTTATTTCTCACACAATACTTATTTAGCACCAGCCTCCTTCACCTAGTAGATTCTCAAGGAAGCCTGAGAATTCCCCTATAATCGATGGTATCATCCGATGAAGTAGGCACGAAAGACTGCCAGCATCTTTATCGACAGATACTTGCAAAAGTTTCAGTTATTTGGCATTGACCTTTTCCAGGGACAATCAAGTGACGACCATAGGCATATGCTCTCAGTGTATGCTCTGCATTTGTCACACAGACACATCACGTGCACAACTACAAAGATGCATTATCACTATGGTCCAACAGGAGTCTCAAGTGATGGTTCTCATAGCAACCATCAACGAGCCACTTCACACGTGCACCCATCAAATCACTGGACGTGACTCGTGTTTGCAATACAGCTTCTGCCAAGAGTGTTTTTTCTTGTGTTCGTCTTTCAGCTTATTATCAAGTGTATCATGGCCACAATTCGATAAATAATCCATGTTATTTAGTCTCAAAGGACCCTCTATGGGGCCATCTATAACCATGAGAAATAAATACAATCGATTCAATTAATCAAGTGTTGACATTTCCTATATATGAGGTGCTGGGATCGCTGGGGCAACAAAGATGTATAAAGACGGGTTCCTGCTCTCAGGTAGCTGACAACATCATACGCAGGTTCTCTGTGCCAAGGACGTAGTAAGAAACCGGCTTTGCTACGAGCTGTGAGTGAGAGCTGATATGGTGCCTTGGGACCTTGGGAGAGATGATTTCCTGCCTGGCACGTGGGGAGGCTTACTGAAAGGGCTGTGGGCTACGATGGTTAAAAGCCTGACCACAAGAGCACCCATCAAATCCCACTCCTGGCTTTACCGCTTACCAGCAGGGCATCTTGGGCCAGTTCCCCATCTTCAGAATCAGGAAAATACTATCAACCTCTCAGGGTTGGCATGGGGAATAAAAGGTAACACCCATGACCTGCCTAGCACAGGGCCTGGCCTACAGTAAGCACTTCAGTGATGTTGGCTATTACTATTTAGCTGACAGGGAAAAAAGATGAATAAGACATAAGACCTCTTCCTGAGCGGCTCTCCATCCCCTGGGGGTGGTAGATATGCATGCAGCTGGCTTACAGGGCAGTGGGACCCATGACATTACAGACCAGAAGAGACCAGTGTGGACCTTTCTCTGGAGGCCGTAGGAACCACCAGCAGACACCTCGTGGTCCTCACAGCACCTTCACAGCTGTCTGAAGCAGGTTTTATTCACACCAACACTGACTTTTCCATCAGCCATTGACCAAGGCCAAATACAACATGGGCTGAGCTCGCAGATCACCTCTGCTCCCTGTATTCATCTCTTTACTGCTGGTTCACCCTTGACCTTAGCTGCATTGCTGCAGAAGGAGGAGGGTCTGAAGTGGGCTCTCCTGTGGGCTCTCCCCCTGGCGCCCTGTAACAAGTATGGCCCCAAACAGAGACCGGCTGAGGACCCAGCATCACCACGACCCCTTCAGGCATGGATGCCGGCACACCTTTGATGTGAGAACAGCGTCAGCATGTTACTGCTGCTTATCTCGAGGAAGGTTCCCCATTTCCTGGGGGGTGGGGGTGGGGGAGTCAGAGAGGCAGAGAGTTTGCTTCTTGCAAGTCAAAGCCTCTTTGTTCTCTGCTTTGCCTCAGCTCTGTGGGGCTGTAACACAGAGCCTGCCTCCCATGGACTCACTGTCCTGTGGTCCAGACTGCATTGAGGTGCAAATGCTCTCTGTAGACTCACCTCGCACCCTGGAATTCAGCAGAGCTGGTGTGGTCAGTTCTGGTGTCCACCATTTAGCAAGCCATGCTCTGCACGGAGAACCAGCCATTGCTTAGAATTTGAGGTGAACACTTTTTGCATCATCGGTTCGAAGTCCTAGTAAATTCTGTCTAAACACAGTAATGATTTTTTTTTTTTTTTTCCCAGAAGGAATAACAACAGTGGAGAGGAGGTATGCCAGGTACTTGCTCTCCTGCCTGATGTCGGTGTTCTGGAAGCTGGCAAGGCCTTCCCAAAGCCCACTGCTCCCTGGGGACCATGAGCAGGAACTGCAGAGGCAACAGCTATAAGGAAGCTGCAGCTTAAGCTCTGCCACTTGCAGTCCAGGAAAGAGCAAAAGCAGGGGGTGAGCACAGGAAAAGGCAAATTCTCCAGCAAGAGCTCTGAGATCACCTCCCAAAGACACACGTAGGCCAGAAGATGAGGAGTCGCTGCCCTCCGCGCAGGGCCTGTGGGGGTCCTCAGAGGCTTCAGCTCCTGGGCTCAGAGCAGGAAGCTTGGGGCCCTCTTCTCTGAGCAGGGGCCATGCAGGAGGCGAGCCCGGGTCCCATCCTGACCCATTGCCAACAGGGGGTGCACGTTCTCCTGCGGCCCTGGACCCGAGACCTGATGAAGGAAGATTCCTGCTTTAGAAGGTGTTGCTCTCAGGCCCAGAGACTCTGCAGCTGCTCACAAAGCAGCCCCCACCGTGGGGAGGGGGGCGGGGCGCTGGGGCAGCAGAAGTCAAGGGCAACAGTCCAGACAGGTAAGGCCAGCCTCCCTGCCCCTAAGCAGCCTCCGGGCCCAGGGCGGTTCCAGCTTACCGCCACCTGGTGGCGTCCATGCTCAGGTCCTCCTTGCCTGGGCCACGACGCCCCGCTCCTGGGACTTGGTGCGTCTTAACCTGTCCTGGAAAATCACAAAAACTGCTTACATTGTTTCAGTCCAAACCTGACCCCGGAGCTTTAAATGTTCCTGGCTTGTTTGAAAAACAGCAATCTGTGCTCCTGGAGTTAGACCAAGTGCTCACTGCACGAAGGCAATGGCCCTGCCAGTCCATCCACGCATGGGTTAGACCTGGGAAATTACAAGGAGGCATGGCCAGAGCAGAAGGGGACCAGGATGCTGAAGGTGCCAGAATCCATGTCCCAGAGGGACCCCCTTCCTCCTGCCCCCGTGCCGCTGAGTGACGGGGAGACCCTGGGTGTGCCCTCCGTGGATTCTAGGTTCGAGAGGAAGGGGAAGGATGTGGCTCTGAAGGCAGGAGCAGGACCAACAGGTGGTGGGCACTTGGGGTTGGGGAACCAATATCTGTGCCGTCTAAGCAGGCCTTGAACCCCGTCATGGGTTTCCATGGAGGAGGGCAGTCACCCATACATACTTGTCCTGAGAAGGACGGTGTCTGTACAGGAAGGCTGTGCAGGGGCTGCAGGCACAGGACGCAGGAGAGGGAGGGGCGTCGCTCGGTCCAAAGGATCCACCCATCCACCTGGACCTTGAACCCTCAGCAGGAAGGAACCCATGTACACCTGAGCACCCACTTCGTGACTCTGGGTGGAACTGGATGTTCAGACCCGCCATCCAGGGTCCTGGGGAGGGAATTCCTGCTTGGGAAAGGAAGTTGAGCTCAATAAACTCCCAAGTGCCCTCGCAGTTCTGAAAGGCCTTGATCTGTCTGCTTGCTCACAAGTCAGCTCCAATGTGTGCACAGAGTCTCCAGCAATGCAGCAAGCTCTCCAAATGTGGATGTTCCACTGTCCTGAGCTCCAAACATACGTGCCCTCTCCTGTCTTCCGGGCCACGGATGTCTGTGGCATCACCACCTGAACCTGGGTTTTCCTGGGAGCTCCTCTGACCCCTAGGATGCGGCGTCTCCCTTCCAGCCGCCCCCATCCGGGGCTCCACCATCCGCCGCCTGGACTCAGGGAGTGCTAGGCTCACATGAGTCAAACTTCGTTCCTGGCCAGGTCTGCACAGGTGACCCACTGACCCACTTTTCTGTCCCCCTGGCATAACTCAGCATCCTGGGCACCAGGGCACCCCTCCCCCCAAGACTTGTGATGTTTAGAGTCTATGACAGGAAACATGAGGGTACCTGCCCTACAGATCAAAACACAATGCACTGGGGTGTTCATGATCGCTGGGCTGCCTCTGTTTAATTGCATCGCCGTCATTTATCATGAGAGACGTGACAAATTCATCTTTGGGTTTTTCCAGCTTACAGCTCTGTGTTCTCCTGTGCTCATTCATTGCGTTTCCTTCTCTCACTTTCATATTTAAATGAAAACAAATTGGCTCATTTACCCTGAGACTCCCTGGGCCTGACAGAAATTCAAAGTGTGTGTGTGTGTGTGTGTGTGCGTGCGCACGCGTGCGCGCATGTGTGAGCATGGGCGTGTGCTGTATTTGTTTTGTCTCAAAGATTTAGGATGTCTGGATAGAGTGGATAATTCAAAAAGAAAGAAATTTCCAGAATGTCTTCAATCATTTGCACAAAACAGAATCTGCAGTTGCTCAGGAAGAAAAGCTCATTGATAAAACCACCACCACAGACAAAAACCAAATCAACGTGGCAGTCTGCTGCAAATGTCACAGCGTCATGTATAATTTATACCTTCACAGAGAACTGCAACCAATTGTGGAATTACTTTTTTCTTGCCTGTGTTAACTGGTTTGGGAGGAGACTGCTGCCAGGGCAGCAAGGCGTCCCTGATTCAGAATGGAGTTGCAGAGAGGACTGGACACTGAGTCAGCCCAGGTCAGGGAGAAGGAAGGTGCCTGGGATGGAGGGAGACGGCCAGGCTGGAGAGCCTGGAGGGCTCCAGGAAGGGAAGTGCAGGCAGGAGGCCCTGCAAGAGGAGGACCCTTCACCAGAGCTGCTCCCGCCTTTAAATTTATCATTCTTCCTAGACTCTGACCACAGCAGCTCAGGTCGCTTCCCAGGCACAGGTCAGTGCAGTGAGTTAAAGGATCTGGAGTTGCCACAGCTGTGGCATAGGTCACAGCTGCAGCTCAGATTCAGTCCCTGTCTTGGGAACTTCCATATGTGTGGATGCAGCCATAAAAAATACAAAAATAAAATTATGTGAGTACTGCACAGATACCTCACATGGTGTCTTTACCTCCTCCTGCAAACCCAATGCCTAACCCTTTGGCTTGTATGCTTCCAGAACTCTGTGCATTAACATGTCTGCTGTGGAGTGTGTGTGTGTGCACACGCGCGCGTGCCCGAGTGTACATAGACAAAACCTCAATTTATTGCACTTTGCAGATGTTGCCTTTTTTACAAATTGAAGGTTGTGGCAACCCTGTGCCGGGCAAGTCTTTCGGAGCCATTTTTCCAACAGCACTTGCTCACTTTCTGTCTCTGTGTCACTTTTTTTTTTTTTTTTTTTTGTCTTTTTAGGGCTGAATCCACGGCATATAGAAGTTCCCAGGCTAGGGGTTGAACTGGAGCTGTAGCTGCCAGCCTACACCACAGCAACACCAAATCCAAGCCATGTCTGTGACTCGTACTGCAGCTCACGGCAACACCGGACCCTTAACCAGTGGGGCCAGGGATCAAACAAGCATCTTCATGGATACTGGTTGGATTCGTTTTCACTGCGCCACAACGGGAACTCCCTCTGTGTCACATCTTTAATTTGCACCATATTGCAAACCTTTTCATTATTACTACAGGTGTTAGGGTGATCAGGAGTTCTGATGTTACTATTGCAAAAGATTATGACTGGCTGAGGGCTCAGAGGATGGTTAGTGTTTTTGAGGCATAAAGTATTTTTCATTGTCTTTTTAGCCATAATGCTATTGTACCCTTCACAGACTAGAGTATAACATAAGCATAACTTTGATATGCCCGGGGAAACCAAAAAATGTGACTCGCTTTATTGTGACTTCTGGAACTGACCCATAGTGTCCCTACCACGAGCACACACCACATGCCAAGCTCCTGTTTTCTCCTGATCCCGTGGGAAGCCCATGGAGCAGGTGTATATGAGAGGGCGAACGACCCCAACCCAGAGCCCTGGCCACCTCTATCTCACATGCAGAAACGCAGTGCCCAGAAGTCTCGCAAAGGCAAAATGTGCTCTAATTCAGAGCAGCGATTTGATCCCCTCTGAGCAGGAAGTGGGCAAATTCCCACCTATGGGCCCCACCACCTGGCTGATGCAAGGTGGCTTTGGGGCTTTGAGTCCTGAACCTTTCTGGCCAGTCTGTTTCCTGGCTCCATCTTGAACTGTGAGTGTGTGGGTGTGATATGAAGAGTCAATTCTATCAAAGGAAATCACAAAATGTGAAAATTAATTTTTCTCCCTGGGAGAGAAGCATCTGGGGTTACAAAGTCCATTAATGGTGTAACAGGCAGGAGGGAGGTCAGATGCCTGGCTCTGGCCTTGGAAGGCAGGAAGGCACAGTGAGGACAAGGATGTGCCGATGGCATCAAGGACAGGCCAGGTTAGAGCTTCCAGGTGTAGCTGCAGGGGGACGTGGGGCTGTCCAGGCAATGGCTCACACACATAGACCCAGCTACCTGGTTGGCAGCAAGGAAACCAGTTGCTAGGGCTCACTCCAAGATGAATGGGACTCTGGGTCCCTGTCCCCCAGGGTCCCCTGACTGAGGCCCGAGAGATCCGAGGGCTGTGCTGCAGGCATGGGGAGGTGGAGGAGCAGGACAGGAAGAGAGGGACCTGGCAGGCCCTGCCTGAGACCTACAGTGTCTCTCTGGACACTGCGAACAAAACCCAGCCGAGGGTGGGGCTGCACGGGACTGCTCATGCACTGACTTTTGGGGGGGGCCCCAGGTACCCAGCCTCTGGATGCTTGTGCCAGCACCTGTGTGTGGAGACCCTGGAAGGAGTTTGTCCTTCCAGCAAGAACCAGTTTCCACAAAAGCAGGTCAGGAATTCCTGGGAAACTCACCCATTCAGACTTTGATTTTTCCATCTTGAAGTTCAAAGAGCATGAGCAAGTTCATTGGAAGAAAAAAAAAAGATTTTTAAACAATCAAATATGCTTGACATAAGGTGGAACTGAAAACCGACAGTCAGGGGAACCCCCGCTGTGGCCCTGCCCATGGCCATGGCTGGTCCCTGGCTGACTGGGGTGGGGGCAGCCCTGGACACAGAGACCAGGACACTGGATGAGCCCGGCTATTCTCTGTGCCGCCACCCTCAGCCCCGGCCCACTCACCAGGATCAGAGGCTGTTGTGTCCTTGAAACTGCCCTTCTCCACAGGTCACAGGACATTTGTTATCTCAGTGGGTATATGATGCCTTCTCCATATGGGGCAGGTTTCTCCATCCCTCTTTGCTGGAAAGAGGAAATGAGGTGGTTCCAGCGAGAAGAAAGGTGCCATTTCACTCCCGGCTTGTGGCCCATGATAGGAATGTGAGTATGAGCCATGCAAGAAACCCAGATCTGTAAGCACCAGGACCACATCTTGCTTACTGTGCATCCTCAGCAGTGCTTAGCATAGGTCCTGGTCCAGAGTCAGTTCTCAATGAGTCCTCAATGGCATCTGCCTGGGAGGTTGCGGAGCATGAGGTCAAAAGCACCGGGCCACATCCTGCCAGCTTCAGAGGGTCCCCTGCTGACCCTGTCTGGCCAGCATCCCCTTCAGTGATGCTCCATTTTTTCCCATTCTGGATTCAATTAATTTGATGGGTGGACCTGACCATCCCAGGCTCCAGTGGGCATGCGACCCACTCCGGAAAATTACAAAATCAAGTGAACAACTTACCACAATTTCAGGTTCTAAGGCAAAGACTCATACATTAGAAAATGATTTCACCCAAATAAGTGCAGAGGCCAATGTATGTAATAAACTGCCTTTGCAGCCTTGGCCTCTCTCCTTGAAAATGTTGAGTAGATGATTATGGCAGTGGATCCAGGCTACCTCGTCCTCAGACATCAGAGAACATTTACATAGCTGGATGAGCAGGGACAAATTAGATTCCACCTCATGTCGATAAAACATCAGTAACAAGGAGCACCCCTCGGTCTGATGGTTGGACTCAGCTCAGCTACAATGAGGTGCCCTTCAGAGTCTGTGCCTTTTGGAAAGTGTGTGATTTGCTCGCCTACAAGTCTCTTCATTTCAGAACAGGTCCTAAGCTTCGGGTTGGGGCAATGCCGATAGTTTGGCTTAATTTCTCCCAGCTGGACATGATCTCTGCTGGTCCCGCAGTCTGGAAGCCCTGATCAACAGCCATCTCCATCTGTCCATGAGAACTTGCTAAGGTCAGCCAGGCCAGGGTGGTGAGCTGTGCACCAAGCCCCGCGGTGTCAGACCCTTGGCTGAGTCAGGAAGAGCCGCTTCTGTTCCAGGGCAAGTGGGATCTGAACAGCTCTTCACTAGGCTGGGTGGAGGGGCCATGGGGCCATCTTCTGAAACAAGTCCTGGTGTCAACAAGAGGGAGACCTGATTGGGGCTGGCGGGTAGGTCTGCACCCGGGCTCTGCCCCTTGGGTCTCAGCAGCGTCAGGCTCCAGGTGGGACAAGAGGGAGCAGTCACCCAAAGCTGACTCCTTCCTAAGGGGCTTCAGATGGTGGGAGACAGGCTAAATAGAAGCTTCACTCCTTGGAAACGCCTCAAAAGTGAATACGGGAGCAGAATTCGGTCCCCTCCATCTTGGTGGAAAGCCAGTTCTCTGGATTTGCCAAACCTCATTTCTAAGTAAAAAGGCTGCCAGTTTGGGACTCACAGTTATTCACTGAAACCAAAGATGATGCAATTGGGGATTTGCTCAGTAAAATTTTTTCTTCTTTTACCACTCCAGTAGTGGTTTTCTTTTTCTTTTTTTGAACTAATGTTGGTCATTTCTGAACTGGAAAAGAGGATGAGGGGGCCCGAGTCAAGGAGCGTAGCTACTGACACAGCAGAGGGAAGGAGGAGTCCTTGGAATCCTGACTCCCAGGCCATCCAGACACACCAGGGACGCACCTTCTCCCACCCCCTACACCCCTGCTATGTGTGCTCAGAAGATTCCTGAGGATGGATGATGACAGGATTGTCCCCTTCCTGGAGAGAACACAGGGCACACTGTGTGGTTGGGGGTCAGGCTCCAGGGCACACGAAGCCTACGCCCTCTCTCCTTTCATCCCAAACATCCACTGCTAAAGAGATTCATAAGAAGACTTTTAACAAATTCTAATGCCCAGCTCGGGAGATCCTCCCAGAATTTACTGACTGGAACTGTAACTGCAGTCAAGGAATCAGAAGAACCAACCAACACCTATGCCTGCGCCCTTCGTTCTTGCCCCGCCCACTCAGAAATTTTATTCCCCCGAGTCTTTAAAGCAGCCCCCACACCAACTCCTTCCCATGTGGCATCAGATCCATGTGGCTTGGGCCCAGCACTGACTTGTGACTTGTCACAAATGGCTCTGGGAGCCTCGGCAGGAGGGGCTGGTGCAGTTGCATGTGGGTGACAGAGGCGCCGGTGGCGGCCCTCCCAGCAGGGGCCAGGAGCCTGGCACAGGGCGGACAAGCTTCCAGGGAGTCTCCCAGGGCTGCTTATTTCTGTGCTTCTAGATGTATCGCGTCTCCACACACGGTCCTGTGGGGCCTGCCTTTTCCTCCTCTGACTCCAATCAGAACTGTGGGGGCTCCCGCTCACCACACCCCTGCCTCTCCTTGATGGAGAGGCACTCAGACACCCCCACCCCGAGACCTCCAGCGGCCCAGGAAGCACGGGGCTGGGGCCCACGACATTCGGCGGGGTTGGTGGCGGGGGCATGGAATGTCTGAATTTAAGATCAGAAGGAAAAATGAGTGGTTGAATAATGGGTACAGAATGATGAATTCAGCCTAGATTACAGTCATCTTTACCTGAACACAGCCAGAGGACACACTGTGAGATATGTTTTTGCGGAGGGAGGCGTGCACAAAGGCAGGAGGGCCCAGGGCCTCGTAGAGCCGTGTGGGCTTTAACCCGAATCCTCTAAGGAAACCAGGGGAGGCTGGGAGCTTGGGCCGAGAAGTAAGGGCTTTCCCTCCTTTCAGCCCTTTCTCCTCTTTCCCTCCCTCCCCCCTCCTTCCTTAAATGTGCTCAGGACAAAAATGTGTGCTTCTACCAGTAGCCAGACAGCCTGCTCCGTCAGGACGTTGAGAGGAAGATGCGCTGACCCCACAGCAGCTACTGGACAGGCCTCTGGGCACCACGGGAGCCCCAGCCTCATGCTCTGCTCAACCGCAGGGCCAGGCCTGGACCCCTGCCAGGTGGACAGGCTCCACCACACCTCCAGGAAATGCCAGGCACAGGCGTGAGCTGGACCCAGCACTGTCCTCCAGGCCCTACTCGCTGGACAAACAGGCAATGACAGAGCAGTGACACAGCGAGGGTGGGCACTGCCTCCACTGGGGAGGCAGAAGTGGGACCAGTTTCCAGAGAGTAGCCCCTGTGGCCCTGTGACAAAGGTGTGAGTGTATCTTAGTGTATTTCAGACACTCACTGCATGGCCTGTAGAGAAGCCACTGCAAAGGGACAAAAGTGGACGCAGGGAAGAAGGATGTGGGTCTGGAGAAGAGTCCAGCAGAGACACTGAAGTGAGAGCTCTTCCCAGCCCTGGCAGGCCCAGTGCTCCCCCATAATGCCAGCCAGGCAGCTGGGAGGGTGTGGCAGCTGCTAGGAGAGACACACAGGTGGGGAGTAGACACTGAGAGGCATCTGGATCTTTAGGGGGCTTGGACCCCTGATGGATGGCCCGGAGGGGAGCAGTTTCCTCCAGAGAGGGCCCTGTCTGGTGAGCCCACCTCTCCCCGACCTTGCTGAAGGTCCCCCGATGCCCCAGCTCTGGAAACTGAGGGGCTCCCTGCTGCTGGAGAGCGAGCTTGCACAGAAGGCCTCCCTGGGCCCGCAGGGCGACTGGGACTCTGAGGGCCATTGGGAGAAGGAACAGGCTCCTGCCGGCTGCTGCCAGGCCCCGGCTCCTTAAGCCTCAGCCTCACACCCAGCATCTGATCTCATGCGGCCATCTGTCCCCAGGCTGAGCCCCTGATCCCAGGAAGGAGGTGGGGAGGGGTGAGTGGGCTGTGAGCTGCGGTAAAAGGGGAGGGGATGGGACGTCCAGGAAACCTGATTTCTGGCTAAGCCTCTGTGACCTTGGGCAAGTCACTGCACCTTTCTGAGCCTCTGTCCTCAACCACCAGATGGAAGGCTGTTCTGTCAATTTCCTCGGAGGCCTGCAGCATTAGCATTATTCTATGGGTCAGGAACTTATGGATCTGGGGAGCAGGGGTCATGGGTGCTTAGCGGTTCTCACACCCATGTCTGTGTCCCCTCACACAGGGGTGTGACTGGAGCTGTGTCCCTGCCCCACTTGGTGTCATGGGAGTTTCCAACTACAGTGCAAAAGTTTCCGTAACACCCTGGCGCTTTGCTGAGCAGCCAACCCCAAGCAGAAAGCAGTCTCCAGTGGTCCTGGCTGCAGCCAGCCCCCCAGCTGGTGGGGCAGCCCTGCTCCCCCCCAGCACCTCTTCCCTGCAGCTCCCCTGCAGGCCCAAAGGGGCAGGTAGTCCCCAGAGAGCCGGGGGCCTCCAGACGACTGGAGAGGGGGCAGAACTGGCTGACTCCCACACTTTCTTGCCCACCAAAAATCTCTGTCTTCCGGGGGTGCTGAGACAAGTACCCCCAGACCCCTTGTCCAGAGCTCATCAGCTAGTGTGACGTTCTAAGTAAGACCTCAAGCCTTGGTGGTGTGAGCCTCAGCCTGTGTCCTCCTCCTCTCAGGGTGCCACAGAGAGGCCGGCCATACCTCCCTTCACCCCAAGGCCCAGCATTCCCCATGGCAGACAGGAGAAAGGAAGTCCTCCCCTACCTGAGAGAGCCACGGAGATGTTGCCATGGTAGGGGGTCGACACAGGAATCGCCAGCTTTTGGGCCAGTGCACAGGCCCCCACCCCTGTGCTGGTGATGGTTCTACTGGTGCATAGGAGGTTCCAAGTCCTGCCATAAGGGCTCTGAGGGGAAATGGGGAGCTCAGAGAAGCTGGGGGCACACACAGTAAAGGGGCAGCCCCCAGACCGACAAAGTAGCTCACCAGACTCCTAAGGCCCCCAGGGCTGGGAGACGACAGAAAGCTAAGGGCTTTGCAGCGGAACTGAGAGCACAAACTGGAGGGGAGTGTTCCAAGGAAAGGGAAGGGCCCAGAGTGAAGGTGTGCAGAATGAAATGCAATGTGAGAAACATTTTGCCACTTGTTTGCATCTCAGGTAATTCATACTCCACCTGCTTCTGCTGCTAGGACTCCAGCAGATGCTTCATCTCTGTCATGGAGGTCCCTCCCTTGCAAAATGGGGTCTGCCTGCAGGGCCGGGAGATGCAGTAGCCAATGTGGTCCAGCCTGGGGGCAATTTCAGTGGTTTGGGCAGCCCCCCACCCCCCAACTTCCAGTGCAGGATGTCACGCTGGGTGAAGTTTATGGGTCATTAACGGTCGTGACACAGACCCAAGGAATCAAGACCTGCTGAGAGAGAATGCTTGAAAAATCCTCTGTGATGCTGTTCCCTGATGCCCATGTGTCGCCAGCTTCCCCCAGGCTCGCCACCGCCCTTCAGCCAGGTGAGCAGCTGAGGAGAAAACGTGGCACCAGGGGTAGGTGCGGTTCCCTAGTGGATGGCACCCCAGCACGGCCGCCTCCCACGTGACCGCTCCACGCCTGCGGCAGGCAGGCGGGCGGGTAAGCCAGTGCCGCTGTCCCGGTTCCCCTGGCAGCCCTGTCCATTGCACCACCCCTGAGACTCCCCACCCCCTTCTCTTGCTGACCCATGGACCCTGCTGCCCCCCAAACTCTGCTGTCCCAGATGACTTGGCCTCCATGGGGAAAAGGCTTTCTTATTTCTACCTCTGTTTCCTGAATTTACTTTATTTCTGTAAAACTATTCAAAAAATGGAAAAATACAAAATAGAAAAGTTAAAACTACCCTACAGCCCACCATCTAGAAAGAACTTAAAAAATTTTTTGCGAATGTTATTCCATAAGTTCCCCAAACCCATAAGCAGAATAGATTAGAATAATTATGTAAAATGGCATTTTAGTGCACAGCCTTTCTTCCTTCTTCCTTCCTTCCCTCCCTCCCTCTCATTTCAACAAAAATCTTCATGGAAAAGGATTCATTACTGGAGGTACACCTGTAAGCAGACTTTCCCAACTGGTCAGTTCTTTTTTGTTGTTGTTGTTTTGTTTTGTTTTGTTTTGTTTTGCCTTTTCTGGGGCTGCTTCCACAGCACATGGAGGTTCCCAGGCTAGGGGTCGAATTGGAGCTGTAGCCACCAGCCTACACCAGAGCCACAGCAACACGGGATACAAGCCACGTCTGCAACCTACACCACAGCTTAGGGCAACGCCACCGGATCCTTAACCCACTGAGCAAGGCCAGGGACGGAACCCACAACCTCATGGTTCCCAGTCGGATTCGTTAACCACCAAGCCACGACGGGAATACCCCAACTGGTCAGTTCTGCCCCTTGAGGCAGGACAGTGGCCCTCACACCTGCCTGGTCATAATCAAACCAGTGCTGAGTCAGGCACCAGGCTCCCCAGCCCTTTGCACACTCCATTTTCTCCTGTGTTCAGTGACCAGGACAGCTCCTCCCATTGTCCTCCCTGCTCTAGGGAAATGGGGGTGGGAGCCTGAGGCAACTTATTCAGGTATAAATGGCAGGGTTGGCTGCAAGTTCAGGTCTGTCAGAGAGCAGAGCCTGGGCACTGCAGGGTACTTCTCAAAGGAGGAAGGGCTGCACACAAGATGTCCAGGTGCTGAAGCGAACAAGGAACCAAAGCTCCGATGAAAGAAGAATTCCAGGGCAGCTGGTGACCTAGGAGTTCCACTGTCCCAAGCAAAGCAAGAGGAGATTTCCATCCAAAGAGTGTCTCCCAGGCTTTGCTGAGAGAGGGTTTGTCTGGGAGCCTGCTCCTCTTCCCACCTGGGCAGGAAGTGGGGAGAGTAACACATCTTTGGGAAGAGGATGGACAATGAGCATGGCTGGGCCCCCTTGCTGATGCTTCCAGAACTCAGCCTCACGTGGGCAATCACACCATTACCTACTGACCAAACCCCTGGGTGGTGAATCTCACATATTAGCTTCCAATGAGCCTATTTTGTACAACTGGAGATTCAAATATGATCACGGGAGTGATTTCGGTTTTGCAGTAAAGACTGAGGTTAAAGAGAAAAAAGAATAAACATGTGCCCCTGAGAGTGAGGCGCTCAGAGCCGGCTTGAGGCTTCGGGCCCTGATTCAGGAGATCAGGCAGCCTGACCCCACTGCCCTCAGCCCTGCCTCATCAACAGGGCACCAAAGGATCCGTGACAATGACATCAGCTGGGGTACAGACAGGAGAGGAAAACCACCCTGTAATTTGAGCAGGGAAAATGTAACATAGCAGGGGCTTAAATAGTAGCAAGGGCTTCACTGCTGAGAAGGGATGAGAGCACAGAAGAGCACAGAGGGCTGGAGTGGGGGGTGGGAGTGGTCAGGGAAGGGGCAGGCTTGCCTGGGGCTCAGGCCCCACGAAGAGGGTATTCACAGGGCACTTACCCTGCAGTGCCCAGGCTCTGCTCTCTGACAGAGCCTCCAAAGACAGGGCCCAGACTGGTAAGCGGGAAGCCTCCCCCGGGGTGACGCCAAGCTTTTTGGAGGGTGAGAGTCCCTGGGTGTCATATGTACCACCAGCAGCCACGCCACAGAAGCCAGAGGGGGACAGTGTCAGAACCAGGAAGCGATGCCCTTCCTTTTGCAATGTCCATCCAGAAGCTCCTAGTGACAGATCTAGCCAAAGAAAAATGCTTGCAGGGCCAGGTGCAACACCCCAAAGCAGGGCAGAGAAGCAGCAGTGCCCGGCTGTCGAGCTGGGAACAAATGCTCACCCATAAAGAGGGGGTAAGTAAGATGTGCAGAGACACTAGAAGGAAGAGTACAATGCGGTGAAAAACAGGTGAATCTGAGCCATGAGCAGCCATGTGGCCGGGTTGTAAAAGATCTATATTGAGTGGGAAAAAAAGTCAGAGAAGACTACAGATTTATAAAGCTTAAACTCAACAGTGTACCAGATGACGCAGTATGCTGTTTCACTATAATACATATATGGAGAAGCTGCTTCGAAATGAGAAAAATAATGAAAACACAGTGTCCAGGCGAGTGCCTGGGGGGCGGGGGTTGCTGAGATGAGGACAGGTTGGGGAGGGGCTCAGGGTGGTCTCAGATGCACTAGGGGGTCTTAGACTCACTGGGGTCTGCTCTTGTGTCCACAGTGAGTTCATGAGTATTCATTTGCTTCCTATACCCTGTAATTTAGGCGAATGTAACATCTGTTACCTAGGCACCTAGGTCTGTGTCAAATATTACTCAATAAAGTAAAAGGAACCAAACTGTATCAATGAGTTGTAGTGTCACCGGCTCTCACAGCAGCTCCTGTTTAAAAGGCCTGCATATCTGAACTGATGCAGCTCCGTATGAACCAGCATGTGCCAGGCCATTAGCAAAACTAACATGAACTTTGTCGAAACATAAGCCAAGTGTCCAGGCCCAAGGAAGCTATGCTTCTCCATCACTCTGTGGGGACTGGATCACCAGGATTCTGGCCCAGCCCAGCGCTGACCCCAGGCTCCAGCTTGGGCAGGCTAACCACACAGCTCCTGCCAGCCCCACCAATGGCCACTGGTGGCCAGACCCCACAAGGGGGGTGTCACTGTGGCCCGATGGATGGAATGAAAACGTGTCAACTGCATCAGGTGCCCAGGACGCAAAGGAATTAGAAGCCAACCTCTGCCAAAGCATCCTGGCAGGATTTGCAGCTCACCCTCAATGAGAACAAAGCTGGACCAGCTTGCAGGCTGTCCTTCTGGCCTGCGTCTTGTAGGAGTTAATGGGTGGTTAATGGGCGGAATTTCTTACCTGTCCTTATCCTTTAGGACTCCTTCTAGAAGCTGCTCCTGACTCCCCAGGCACAGCAGCGCCCATCTTGTGTGCCTTCTCAGGGTGTTTGCCTCTGGTCTCTGCACCCACTGTGGTTTTCTCCCACCAGGCTCCCAGCACCCAGCACATGCCCAGCATGCAGCAGACACTCGATACATGCTTCCTGGAAAAGTGAGCACAGGTGGGGACAGGAGTACAGGAAGAGTATAATGTTTAGCTATAAACCAAATATTTCCGGACTCATCATGACATCTGGTGGTGACTCATCTCCATGGTGGACCCAACAAATTCAGGGGCACCACCACGGTGCCTTTCTCTCATTTCAGCAAAGGTTTGCTAAGCGCCAACAGTGTGCTGGGGACCGCGGGAGTGCAGAGCTATGTGGATGAGTGTCAGACCTGTCCTCGAGAGGTCTGGGGCCAGAAGCAGCTCACCTGAGGGTCAGCATGGGTGCTAATATCACACCACTGCAGGGAGAGGTGGATACTCGTCCTCTGATGGCCATGGACTCAGCATGGAGAAGGCAGCCTCTGAGGGAACCAGAAACTTTCTATTACAGGAACTACCTCTTAACATCATCCTGGGTACCATTCCCTTTAAAACTAACTTGCCCTCCAAGTTTCGGGATACTGTCCCAATTTTAGTCCTGGCTTCAGCCAACATTCCTAGAGAGTCAACACCTAAAGCCACCCTGGCTTCCCCAGTCCTCCTCCTCCTCCTCCACAGGGAAAGGATGCAGAAGGCAGAAGGCAGATGGAGAACCCAGTCCTGCTTTTTAGTCTCTATTTTCTCCAGGATCTTTGGCCTCTACCTCTCCAACTGAGCTTAGAAAAAAATCCTAATTGGATAACCATCTGAGAAGCAAAAATTGAGGTAGTTTTCTTAAACTAAAATTATATCAAACAAAACAAAATGAAAACATTGAAATATCAGAAGTATATAGGTGACGTTTTTCATCTGGATCTAGGGCAGTTCTGTGTGCTGTCAGAAGTTGTAAACAATGAAACCCTTAACACCGTAACACTCTGTTATGGCAAAAATGAACTAAAACAAGACAAAAATAAACAGGTTCCAAACTTAGAGAAACTGAGAAAAAAACAAGAGTAAACACATGACAAAGCGCTAGTTTCCTTAATATATAAAGAGCAGTCACAAATCAATGAAAAGGGACTGTCTCAATAAATGTAAGTAAAGAACTGGTAATTTTTCAAAGACATATAAATGGCCAATAATATAAAAATGAAATTGTTTCCTTGATTGGTAAGACTTATAATACCTAATGCTGACAAAGGTGTTTGTGGGAGTGTAAACTGGTGTTTTTCCAGGGGGAAAACAGGTAATAGAGATGTCAAAATAGTAAATGTGGACATCTTTAATCTGGCAATCTCACTTGTAAGAATATGTATGAAAATAAATGGTCAACTGCATAAAGTTGCATAGCTTCATCAAAGCATGGTATAAATATTTTAAAGTTAAAATCATTTGTCTTTCAACAACAGAAAATACTAATTTTTAGCTATGAGCCAAAATTTTACTTGGTTCATTATGACATTATGGTGTCATTATTAAATAAATAAATTATGGTCTACTGATCCTATATCATCCTCTCCTAATGGCCTCTAGACACGGTAATCTAACTGTATCATCATAAAGACAGGGCCAGAATATATTGCTAAGCTTTAACAACAGCAACAGAAAAGTTAGAACTATCTCTAAATCCATAAAGATTGTGATTTGAAAGGAAGACGCAGTGCTTTATCTCTATGTGGCTGGATTTAGAACAGTTTACTTTCTTCATTAAAAAATTGTTTTATATGAAAAGAAGGTATGGTTTAAAATCTGAAAAAACACAATTTTCAGGAAAAAACAAACAAAGAATGAAGCCCTGCCTTTCAAATATGTCCAAGCCAGTTACTACACTTGGCTCTCGAGGTAGGAGCTACAGAGATATTTAGAAACATATAGGTATATGGACTATAGAGCTATAGAACACAGGTGTATAGAAATGCTGCCTTATGAGAAGAGAAAAGCTACATTCTCAGATGCAAGGTGAAATGCATGGTTCTTACTTTCCTTCAGACTGACACAGGGCTTTCACAAACCCCTAATAAGGCTAACGGATGCGAAGAACCATGCACAATAATATCCACTATAACGATTCAGACATGAAAGCAGCCATCAGCTGAGGCTGGGGGTTTTCCGTGTCACAGGCTCTGGTAGAGCATCTCTGCCTAGAATAGACTTCCCAAGGCTCACATTTACAGTAAATGTAATTACACTTTAATGGCATTCATCTCATTCTGTCACTTTTTCCATAGCTCCTATTTATAACCCACACAATGGGAACATTTGTCCTCTGATTCACTGATGAGTTTTTAGGCCAGGAGTCTGGCTTTTAAAATGACAGTACCCTTAATCCTAGTGCTGATTTTTTTTAAATGAAATGACAGCCTGTAATTAAAACAACGGAGCACAGGCAACCTCACTGGATAAGAATAGTGATTCGGCAGTGACTTCAGGTGGTGGGATCACTATCCATTGTGCTAGAAGCAGGACATGGGGACAAGGGCCTGACCCTGGCCATGTAGGCTTGGAAGCCACTCCAGGGTCCTGTGTTCAGTCCCTGTAAAAAGGGGCCCTGGTTCTGGGCTTCCTCTCAATCAGGCCCACCCAGCTGGGGGGGTCCCAAGTCAGCCCGGGACTTTTGCTCCTCTGGAAGAATCAGGGGGCCAGTCCTGCCCACTCAGACAGTGCCCACGGGGCTTGCAAACCAGATGGGGCTGCTGAGGGCCGCCCCCTACCCCGTCCGATCAAATACCACAGAGTTCACGTTGCTTCCCCTGAATCGGCATCAACTGGTGGAATGTGGTGGGGGTGACTCCTTGCAAGGCTGGGGCTCAGTCACAACAGGCCACTAGCCTCCTTCTGACTCTCCTCACAAGCTCTGGGGTCACTCCCTCTCAGAGCCCAGCCTCCAGGATGGGCAAAGCCAGGGCCAAGACCAAGGCACCAGTAGGCTCTGGCCCCTGGTCCTGGGAAGTGTAGCCCTCGAGTCTGCCGCCCCACGCCTGCACACTTGAAGCCCTACCCGTGGGAGTGAAGGAGCCTCAGGGTGACTCAGCCCCAGCCACCTGAGCTCCTTCTGGCATGGGACATGGGTTTTCCTCACTGAGGCCCTGATGTTATGGAGCAAAGGAAGCCATGCCCACCGGGTCCCGATGCACAGATTTTGTCAGCATAATGAAAATGATATTGCTTATGCCACTAGGTTTGTGGTGGGTTGAGGGGTCTGATGAATGAATTTACCTTATAAACACTTACCTAGGCCCTTTAGAAGAGCCTTCTTCTAAACAAGATACAGGCATTAGTTTGCATTACAGTTAAAATATTAATGTTTATAACTGCCCTGTGAGGTCCATATTATTACCATCTATATTCTAGTCTAGTCTAGTCTGGACTGGTCTGGTCTGGTCTGGTCTGGTTTAGTTTAGTCTAGTCTAGTCTAGTCTTTTTAGGGCCACACCCGTGGCTTATGGAAGTTCCCAGGCTAGGGGTTGAATCAGAGCTGCAGCTGCCAGCCTACAACCAACCCAGCCACAGCAACCCAGAATCTGAGCTGTGTCTGTGACCAACACCACAGCCACAGCCACAGCCACACAGGATCTGAGCCGCATCTGTGACCTACAATATAGCTCCTGGCAATGCTGGATCCTTAACCCAGTGAGCAAAGCCAAGGATCAAGTCCATACCATGATGGACAGTAGGTGGGTTCTTAACCTACTGAGCTACAACAGGAACCCCAATCATCTACATTTTAGAGTTGAGGAAACTGAAGCACAGAGAAGGTAAGGGACTTGCTCAAAGTCACACAGCCACCAAGCAGGAAAGGCAGCTTTCAAACTGGGATGATTGAGCTCTGGAACATACACTCTTAAACCTCCTGCCAGGCACTCTGGTCCTGCCCAAACCTTTGTAGCCTAAACTTTACGCACTGAGTCCTGACAGGCCCCAGTGCCGGGCAGCATCCTTGGTCTCCTTCTGCCTTGCTTGCGAAGTTGAGATCAGATGCTCCCGGCAAACCCACCTATTATGCACACCTCTAGAAAAATCGAATAAAAGACATTTTTTCCCTAGGAAAGGGCAAGTTCATTACACATTGTTCAGACCAACGTTGAAATGACTCCCGGTCCTGACCCGATTCTTTGGCAGGCCCCAGGCAGGGGCTAATTTACTTTGCTGCAACCTCACATGCAACCAGAGGCTATTTCTCGGGCTGCATACCCCTGAGCAGCTGTCCTCTGACTTGGATACACACTGAGCCCTCCCCCCGACCCCCCCCCCCCGCCCCGGCTCCTGTGCACTAACTCAGCAGGCCTGCTGTCTCTAAAAAGAGGACACTGCATGGAGGTGGCCTTGGAGAGCCTGCGGGAGCTCTTAGGGATTGAATTTCTTTGCTTCTGCAAACACTTATACACACCCACGAGCAAGTCCTAACAATAAAGGATAATGATTTGTGGACTTTTAGCAAAAACTTTCTTTCTTAAACTCTACTTCTGCCATTTAAAAGTTTTTACCAAGAACCATGGAAGCAAACCCTGAGTGTAGTGCCATTAGATCATGCAAAAATCCTGTGCAGAAGTCTCCTGGACCCTAATTACCAACCAAAAACCAACAAAACCTTCCCTTCAGTTCTTTCCAAACAAATAAAAGCCCTGGACAAAAATGGCAAAGGTACATGCACCCCTATGTTCATAGCAGCACTATTCACAATAGCCAAGACTTGGAAACAACCTAAATGTCCATCAACAGATGAATGGATTAAGATGTGGTCCATATATACAACGGAATACTACTCAGCCATAAAGTATGATCCAAAACATGACACAAATGAACCTATCTATAAAACAGAAACACACTCACAGACATAGTGAACAGACTTGTGGTTGCCGAGGGGGACGGAGTGGGATGGTCGGGGAGTTTGGGGTTAACAGATGCAAACCAGTATATATAGGATGGATAAAAAAAACAAGGTCCTACTATAGAGCACAGGGATCTTCCGTTTCAACTTCAACGGGAAAGAATATAAAAAAAGAACATATATATATATATATGCGTTTGTGTATGTGTAACTGAGTCATTCTGCAGTACAGCAGAACTTGGCACAACATGGTAAATTAACTATACTTTAATAAAAAAAAGTTTAAATTGGTTCTCTCTCACACACACACAACAAATGGCCAAGTTTCTTACCTACCTATTGTGCCATTTGCAAAAGACAAGAATAACCTCATTAAGTTAAAAATAGCTGCCAACACAGGGCTTCCAAACAGCACGGATTCTCCCCCCCCCCTTTCTTTCTCTCTCTCCTGCCTTTCCTTTTTTCTTTCATAAATGATCTGCTTATTGGGCTCAAGATAAGAACTATGGAAGGTCCCAAACACAGGGGGATGCCAGGAGGAACCGTGTCTGTTTGATGTGAGTCATTAACGGGTTACAGAATCCATAGAACAGCAGGTCCCATCTGACTCAAGATTCATTCTGAAGAGATCTGCCTCGACCCCATCCATTGTTCACTGATTGAAGCATAAAAACCACTCACACTGCAAGTTCCCTCTCTCCGGACCCCTCACAGCCAAAACCGTGTCTGGCTGAGCATCCGCGTTAGGATATTCGGAGGAAAGTGAGGAAAGATTAAATAAGAAGCCTCTGTGGGAGTTCTCAAGTTCAGGGAATTGGATCCTGCTTCCCAACCTGCTGGCTGATGGCCCTGTCTCCGACACATTCCAACACAGTGGACAATGTGCCTTGAAGCCAGTGGTCTTCGCCTTCCTTGCTGGGAGGGTGCACATAGGCCTCTCTGAGCTGTACTTGATTCTGACAGAATCCACAGCTGGGATCCTGGAAGAGAACGGGGAGTCCAGAGGCTACACAGCCCAGCACATGGCCCTCCCTCCACGTGGGTGCCATTTCCGTCATTGAGCAGGTGCATCCATCCATTCAGAGCACTGAGGAATAGTCTGAGATCACACAACTGTTAGGCAGCAAAGACTTTAAAGGGTGAAAAAATCAATGCAAAAAAAAAAAGCCTTTGGGAGTTCCCATTGTGGCTCAGAGGATTACAAACCCAACTAGTATCTATGAGGGTGTGGGTTCTATCCCTGGCCTTGCTCAGGGGGTGGGGAATCTGGCATTGCCATGAGCTGTGATGTAGGTTGCAGACGTAGCTCGGGTCCAGCACTGCTGTGGCTGTGGTGTAGGCTGGCAGCTGCAGCTCTGATTCAACTCCTAGCCTGAAAACTTCCATATGCTATAGGTGCAGCCCTTAAAAAGCAAAAAACAAAACAAAACAAAACAAAACAAAAAAAAAACCACAACATAAAAACCTCATCTGCTCTGTACTGAGACTTTTACTCACTAGCACACCAGGAAAGTAAAGCTAATCTAGAGAGAAATGGGTGTCTCCTCACATTTGAAGTAAGGTATAAAAGAGCAGAGGAAAAAATAGGTTACACAGAGGGATTGTGTAATGGTGGGAGCATAAAAGGAAAGAAAACGACATGAAGTTCCCCAAATAAGAACATTAAAGGTGCTAATTTAAGATTCTTCCCAAATTGTACCAACAAACTTACTGAAAAAGTTTCTGGGTCACGTGAGGCCCAGTTTAGAATCACTAGTACTAGTACCAAGCAAATCTGCCATGATGCCAAAGCCTCTAGGAGTTTAAAAATGCTGTTGCAGGAGTTCTCATTGTGGCTCAGTGGGTTAAGAGCCAAACATAGTGTCCATGAGGATGCAGGCTGGATCCCTGGCCTCACTCAGTGGGTTAAGGATCCAGTGTTGCCATGAGCTGTGGTGTAGGTCACAGCTGCAGCTCCAATTTGACCCCTGGCTTGGGAACCTTCATGAGCCACAGCTGTGGTGGTTAAAAAGGGAAAAATGCCACTTCGGATGGTGATGGTGATTACTATTATTACAACATCAACAACAATAAAACATCAGCAAACTGTCCTAAGCACTTTACAAATGTTAGCTCATTTAATCCTCACAATAACCATCTGGTCTGGATCCTTTTTACAGATGAGAAAACTGAGGTACTTTAATGGCATCATGAGAAGCTACCAGCTCTGTGCTTCCTGCTGGTGATGATGGAGATGAGGCTTCTGGAACTTCCTGGTGGCCTGGTTAAGGATCCAGCATTGTCACTACTGGAGCTCAGGTTCAATATCTGGCCCAAGAACTTGCGCATGCTGAGGGTAACGCCAAAAAAAAAAAAAAAAAAAAAGAAAGAAAGAAAGAAAAGAAAAGAAAGCTGGGGAGAGAGAGAGGAAGCTGTCTACTTCACGAAGGTTGGTCCTTGGGTACTTTGCAGGGTGTGGTCCTCAGCTGACACATTCAAGATCATCCTTTCACTTAAAAGTAGCCAAGACTCGGGAATGGATTTGCATCAAGTACTGTAACCCAGATTGAATAATAAAATAGAACGCTGATTTACTAGAGGGTTCCAAACTTCCATTCAGTCATTTTTTCACTGTGCCCCCAAGCCAAAAGAAGTATCTAACAGTTTCTTTTATTAACTAGTTAGGGCCAAACAACTTAAGCATGTATGTCCTAAAAACTTTCAACCATTTGAAAAACAATACATGTATATATATACATGAAAATCGAAAGAAAAATAAATTTATTCTGTTACTTACTAATGCGACGTGAATACCTGTTGGGCACTGAATACTGTCTCCACCTTGGAATTTGACACTGCCAGCTCACTGCCTGCTCCATGTTGATTTTTGAGCTGTACCTGTTTTTACCACAGCAACTGCCAAAAACCCAGCTTTAGAAAGACAAGGCATCATCAAGAGAGGGGCAGTGCAAGCTAAGGTGGCAGGAGCGAGCAGTTCCTGCAGTGTTGGATGCATGTGCAGAACTGCTGTGTGTTTCCCTTGATAACTCAGAATGTCCTGCTTTCTGACATTCTGCGGGAATCTGGGGTACCTCAGTACAGAGTTTGAGAACTGCATTATTTATAGTAAGAAATACAACAGCCAAATGTACGCACTTCCCCCATTTTCTTTCCAGTAGCACTGGGAAGCCTAAACAGAACCAGAAAAGCTTTGGAACTCAAAGTCAGTCAGGGGGCTAACAGGGGAATGACAGAGCTATCCTGACTTTGATTTAGTTACTGCAGTGACAGTGTATCCAGTCCAATCCAGCTTGCCACTGTGTGTGTGTGTGTGTGTTACACTATTTCATTTGGGGATCTTAAATCCAAGGCATAGAACAAACTATTGCAGTTTTTTTATTCATTTCTGTAACATTTACAAAATGGCAAAAGATTCTGTTAATAATCCAACTTTTTATTTACAACTTTTTATTAACTATCTGAGGTCACAGTACATCCAGCAATAGCTATTGGCCAGGGAGCTACAGGGATCAGGTTGTTTTGCCTGCCACCTTCTGGTAGGATCAAGGAAGTGCCAGCATCAAAACCAGCAGAACAAGGCAAGACATTTAGGATTATCTTAACTAATTTATTTTGCTTCTGTTTTCTTTTTTATGTATATGCAAGAGTGATACATGACAAAAATCTATGTTTGAATATGTCTATGCAAGTGTCTTAAACATATAAAGTAGAACAAACTTCCAGGCAAGCTCAGACTGGCATTGACCCTCCAGCATTCCACCTAAAAGGCACACACAGCATGTCTGGCCAGGTCCCTCCTCCAGGCACATACACCTACTTGGCCTTTGTGCAGCTGCAGCCCAGAAGTGCATGAGAACTAACTCCCTGGGGAGCAGCCTTCAAGCAGTGGGGGCCAGGACTGGGAGGTAAATGACCAGCCCCCCTCTGTGGATGGACAGCGTTGTGTGCCTCTTAGAGGGCTCTACAGGAAGACTTCCCACTGCCACAGCACTGACCGCAGCTTCTCACCCTCATGCTGGCCTTTCCTCTCTCCTGCCTCCAGAGCTGCTCACTCTGCACCCAAGCCCTTGCCTTGGACTCTGCCCCTGGGCAGACCCGAACTCAGACCTGTGCCCTTCAATGCTACCACTTTACCACAGACAACAAGAAACAAGCACCACCTTTCTTACTTTAGTTACAATTTTGGCTTAGATGTGATTCATGAACCATCACTTTGAGTCTTTTTAGGGCTGCACTTGTGGCATCTGGAAGTTCCCAGGCTAGGGGTTGAATTGGAGCTCCAGCTGCCAGCCACAGCCATAGCCACAGCTACAAGGGATCCGAGCCTCATCTGTGACCTACACCACAGCCCATGGCAATGCTGGATCCTAAACCCACTGGGCAAGGCCAGGGATTGAACCAGCATCCTTATGGATACCAGTCGGGTTTGTTACCACTGAGCTACAATGGGAATTTCTGCACCACATTTTTTAAAAATTGCCTTTATTTTTTAGTATAGTATTAGATTTGCAGAAAAATTACAATAGTAGAGAGAGTACCCAAATGCCCTGCACCCTATTCCTCTATTTTATTACATCTTAAATTCATAGGAAACACTTTTTACAGTTAGTGAATCAATGCTGATACATAATTATTAACTCAAGTCCATACTTTAGCCAGAAGTCTTCTGTTCTTCTGTTTCAGAATTGCATCAGGACACACTACATTAAGTAGTCACACCTCTTGGGGGGGGACAGGGTGTCAGTTTCTCAGATTTCCCTTTTTATTTTTTTAATTTTTTTTGACTCCTCCTGTCTTTTATTAAATAGCAAAGTGTTAGCCACAATCAAACTTTAAACCAATACACTTAATTAAAAAATAAATGTTACAATCATATGTTAACATTTTAAACAAATTTGTATAACTTCCTTAAAATGCATATTTTTAATAATTTGACTGTTGCTTTGTAGAAACAAAAGCAATAAAAGTTCATTAGCCCAAATATCTATTTTATTTTTTATAATGATTTTTATTTTTTCCATTATAGCTGTCTTACAGTGTTCTGACAATTTTCCACTGCACAGTGAGGCGACCCAGTCACACATACATATATATATTCTTTTTTCTCACATTATCATGCTCCATCATAAGTGACCAGACATAGTTTCTGTGCTATTCAGCAGTATCCCACTGCTTATCCATTCCAAAGTCAATAGTTTGCATCTACTAACCCCAATTTCCCAGTCCATCCCACTCCCTCCCCCTTCCCCTTGGCAACCAATTTGTTCTCCACGTCCATGATTTTCTTTTCTGTTGAAAGGTCCATTTGTACCATATATTAGATTCCAGATAGAAGTGATATCATATGGTATTTGTCTTTTTCTGACTTACTTCACTCAGGATGAGTCTCTAGTTCCATCCATGTTGCTGCAAATGGCATTATTTTGTTCTTTTTTATGGCTGAGTAGTATTCCATTGTGTATATATACCACATCTTCTCAATCTGTTCATCTGTCAATGGATGTTTAGGTTGTTTCCATGTCTGGGCTATTGTGAATAGTGCTGCAATGAACATGCATGTATATGTGTCTTTTTCAAAGAAAGTTTTGTCTGGATACATGCCCAAGAGTGGGATTGCTGGGTCATATGGTAGTCAGATTTCCCTTGTTTTTAGTAACCTTGACAGGTCTGAGGCATTCTGGTCAGTTGTTTTATAGATGGTCCCTCATTTGAGACTCGTCAGATGTTTGTGCACAGTTATGGGTTTGGGAAAGACTACAGAGTTTACTTTGTATAATTTTCATCCCATCATATCCAGGGGCCATACCAACAACATGCCTTATCACTGGTGACCTTGACCTTGGTTACCTGGCTGATAGAGCTCACCAGCTTTCTGCATTGGAAAGCTTCTCCTTGCTCCTTCCACACTGCATACCTGCAAGGAAGCCACTATGCACAAGTCATGAAAAGTGGAATATCGTATGTGCAGAATATCTACATAAATTATTCATACTTCTGTGAGGGAGATGGCCTCTTCTCCTGCACTTGTTAATCTATGCCATCACCTGCCAGTATGGATTCATGGATACTCTATACTTAGGACTGGAATCCAATATTGATTCTGTTGTTCAAAACTGTTCAGCCATTAGGAAATCCTTCAGCGACTTCCTGCACCTCTTCAACACATTCCTATTATTGTGGTTTTCTGATTTTTTGTTTGTTTGCTTTTTAGGGCCACACCTGCGGCATATGGAGGTTCCCAGGCTAGGGATTGAATCGGAGCTGTAGCCACTGGCCTACATCACAGCCACAGCAACACCAGACCCAAGCCACCTCTGTGACCTACACTGCAGCTCACGGCAACGCCTGATCCTTAACCCACTGAGCAAGGCCAGGGATCAAACCCATGTCCTTATGTATACTAGTTGGGTTCATCACTGCTGAGCCACAATAGGAACTCCTTGGTTTGGGGGTTTGTTTTGAAACCATCCTTCTCTACTTTCTGGCATTAAAAGATGATTCAGGCTGATCTTGTCTATTTCCTGCTCCAGCTTAGAACCAGCCACTTCTCTAAAGAGCTCTAGTTCCTTTCTTAGGGAATGGTAGGTGTGGTCTTTGCTACAGTGCTTTTAAGCCCTCTCAACTGAGAGAACAAGGAAATGTATTTACCAGTCTATGTATTTGCACTACTGAAATATGTAACCACCTGTGTGGTTAAACTAAACACAAGTTCATCCTCCCTCTTTAATCCATGACACCTGGATCACTCAGGCTCCCCCTACCCCACCAGCTTATCCACAACCTCACCCTCTCAGAATAAGAAACCTGGCTCCCACCATCTGCTAGCCATTATTTTAACTGTTTAGTATACTGGAGCAGCATCTGAATTGTTAAAACGTGATAAATTATCAACATGAGAAATTATCATGTATACTAATGTGAGACATTACCAACCAGAGTTACAGTGCCTTTTGTTTTCATCTTACAAATGCCACTCATTTCTAAGGTTACTTAGATTAGCACCTTTACCCAAACCCCTTCTGAGAAGTCTTTTCAGAGATGTGTGGTACAGTTAATTGTTTTGTCACATTCTGTATTCCATCCATGTATCCCAACTCCTTAGGTGATTTTTTAAAACTGGCATACACTGAGATTCACTCTTTGTGCTGTAAAGTCCTGCAGGTATTGACCAAATGCATATTGTCATACCTCTCTCTGCCACTACTGTTTCATTCAGAACTGTTTCAGTCCTAAAAACCCTGTGTGCTTTACCTGTTCAACTCTCCCACACTCCCCCTTGAACCCTCTGCTCTTTTTAGCATCTCTGTAGCTTTGCCATCTCCAGAATGTCCTATAATTAGAATAGACACATTTTTCAGGCTGGCTTATTTCACTCTGCATCCATACTTTCCATGGCTTGGTAGCTCATTTCTTTTTATCGCTGAATGACATTCCATTGCATCAAATTACAATTTGTTTATACATTGATAAGACATTGTAGTTATTTGGGTTTTGGTCTTCATGAACAAAGATGCTATAAATGTTTATGTACAAGTTTCTGGGTGGATCTAAGTTCCAAATAAGTTAGGTAAATACCTAGGATCATGACTGAAGGGCCACATGGTAAAAGCATAAGAGTGTCACCCATTTATCATGCTTTGTTTAGATGTATTTGTAGCATCATATTTTGGACTATGGTTCTGCCCTTTGTTTCTCTTTAATCTTCAATCTAGTCCTTTACTGAATTAACTAAGCATCCCTAGACACAGTTTTTAAAACTATATACTTTTGTCTTTTACTGTTTCTTGAATAAGGTATTTTTAACTACATCCTTGACAACCTCTTAAATACTTTTTAAGGGTTCATGAACATTTAAGCCCCAATTAGGTCCCCTTTGACTTGTGTGCTGTTTTGTCCTATTTTTCAGTTCTATTTCATCTTAATGCCATAAATAGGACATTATTCATATTATTTTGTCAAGTCAACATTCATTCCCCGTAAGTTTTCCCCATAAATTTTTTGGTCACTATGCTTTTTTGAATCTCAGAGCTTTCATCAGTGTCTTTCTGCACAGAGCAAATCCTCTAAATTTCCTTCAGTGAGAGCCTTTTGATGGTAATTGTACTCATTCCACATCTCAGAAATGTCTCTTATCCTCATTCCTAAAATTGAGCTTCACTGGGTATTAACAATCCTTGTTTCATGGTTTTGTTCTGTCAGTGTTTCTTCTTGGCCCATAGACACTCTGACAGCGTTCTGCTTTCACTGCTGCTCCTGAGAAAGCAGTGAGCCTTACCACATCGTAGGTCATCTGACTGTTCTCGGTGCATTTACTGATTTCTCCAGTACTCTGCAGTCTGACTCCCTATCTATGGTGTGGACTGACTTCACTTAACACACTTCAAATACGGACAGCTTTGTGAATCTGAGTGCTGATCTGTTCTGGAAAACCTCCCTTCATCTTTCCAAATATCACCCATTCCCAAGACTCTCCTTTGACATGCTTGACCTCCTCAGTCTCCCTTCCTCCATATCTCTTCATGTACTCTTCTCTTTGCATCTACTTGTTACTCTGTGCTCCCTGCAAGGTAATGATTTAGTTATACTTTCCAGGTTTTTTTCCATTTTTTTTAAATAAGGGATTTATATAGCAATTCTTGTTCTTGACACTTTTTATTTACATGTATTAAAGGTACTCGTGTTTTTGTCTTGAATAGTGCACTAAATCTCTGCAGTATGGCTGCACCATTTTCTGCCAGCTGTCATTCAGAATGCCCTATCACAGGTGTCCTGGATTTGTGGGTTTGTGATTTGTGACTCTGAGCTCACATCCCTGTGGAGTGTTCAAAGGCTAAATTAAAGCTGCAATCTTCTTGCATGGATGGCCAGTGGCTTCGGCCCTGAGCCCAGGGGCACTACCAACTTAGGACCTTCTTTAAGAACTTGACCTGAGAGTTTCAGACCACCTGTAGCACGAGAATTCACACCCATATGAGGGAAGGCTTAGGGATGCCTGTGTCCTCTTCCCTTCCAACCAGGGCCAGGTTCTTGCAAGATGGAAAGTGGTCTTTTGGGATTCCAGCTGTCTGCATGGGGGTCGCCCTGCAGGAGTTCACCAGGCTTACCTCCTGCCACCTGTCCCCAAGTCCTTTATCGGCATCATGAAGATGTGGGACATGCCCCAGCGGGTGAACAGGCTGAGGGTCACTGATATTGCTGCAGTCCCGCTTTCACTTCGTTTTCAGCCTCAGAGGATGAATTCCTTTCTAGACAGCTCAGCGGCACATTTAAGAAAATTCAAAAAAGGTTTCATCCGCCACTCTAGAGTTATCATCAGGAGGGCTGTTCAGTGTATGTGGTCCTTCCCACGGTGGAACTGGAAGCTCTGGCCTGATTCACAAAGTCACTGACAGGCAATGACAATGACAGAGAGGCAGGGAATAGACCCAGCTCTGTTCTGTTGAGCAACTTGCTAGTGGGGAGTCGAAAGCTTAAAACAGTTGTGGTTCTGACTGCTGATGGGCAGGGGGCTTTAATGGGAGATGCAAACGCTGCTTTGAAGAGCAAGATGAAGTTCCTTCTCTCCTGGTAACACAAGTCCAGAGAGGACAGCCAAAAGCTGGGTTCAGCGGCTCCACAGCATCGTCAGGAACATCACTGTCACTGGTTTGGCTCTCTAGGCACACCCTTCGACCCAGGCAGGCTGTACTCGCAGCTGCACCTTGGTCAGAAGGCAGAGGGGGTCAAACTCAAAAGGGCCCTTGCCAGTTGTCTGTCCCTCTTAAGAAGGCTGCCCAGAACTCCCAGCCAGCATCTGCCCACCTCCCTCTGGCAAGTCGGAGCCCTGAGGAGGCTGGGAGTTTAATCCTTCAGCTGGTCCCCTTGCTCTGAGCAGAGCTGGACTGTCCTGGTCCTTGGCAGGGAGCAGCAGTCTCCACCCCTGGGCCCGAACACAACTGTGTGAGGCCCCTCACCAAAGGAGATGAAATAAGGTGATGATTTACTGGAGTAAAGTCCTAAAGAATGTGGGAGAGAACGAGGTCAGAGGTACAGAGGGTCGGCTTAGGCATGGAGAGGACACCCAGCTCCATGGAGACTGAATGCACAGAAGAGGACAAGGCCCCTGCAGGTCTGGGTAGTGAGATGGGACCCAGGGAACTCCTGCTGGAGTCACCCGGTAGGGGCAGTGTGTGGAGGGTGGAAGCCCAGAACATCGACTGTGTGAACATAAACATCAAGAATGTGTGTTGCAATCCACCTGTTAAAAGGTGTTTGTTTATGAGTAACAGCTGGTTTCCACAAGCAGGACAAAAATCACCTTCAAAGGAAGATGTTTCTGAAGTAGGTGACACAGTCACAAGACATTTGGCTTATTATGTAAGCAAACTGAATTTAAAGCTGAAGTGATAAATGATGAAACACTGAGGCACTAGGGGCAGAGGACGGCACTCTCAGCAGCCTCTTGCTCCTCGTGAAGGGCCTGCTGCACATCTCTGAGGCACGTTGGTAAGGAGATGCCCTAGGAAGCGGCTCTGGCTGCAGCCCTGGCATATGGGAACATCAGTCTGGGTTTGCAGTGAGGGAGGTGCACACGCCCTAACTTTATGCACCCCCGCCCCCAACAAAATACAGGAAACAAGGAAGAATCTACTGTATGTGATTATACAGTCGGCCCTCTGGGTCTGCCGATTCTGCATCGGCAGCTCTAACCAACCATGGGCTGAGAACACTCTGCACCTAAGGGCTGGCTGCAGGGGACTCAAGCATCTGAGGACACCGCATGGGCTCCTGGGACACCCCCCACAGATCCTGCAGGGCGACTCCATAGTCTTACTGCATTTCACGTCTCCCAGTCACTTACTATCCCAACTGTCTGGCCCATTTCTCACCAGTCCCTGAAGAAAGGGTCACCCAGCACCCGCATGACCTGCAGCCCCACAACCCTTTCCTCTGCACACCAAAAGACACACTCTCCAGATCTTTCTTGCCCGTTTTCTCTGGTCACTGTGGGCTTCTGCTGTGGCATGAGAACTCAGTATCTCAGGGCCAAGTGGTGTTACCTCTGTCACAATGCAAATGCTCCAAATGAAACAGAGAGAAGTTAATGGTAAGTAATACAGAGAAGTCTCCCAGAGTCAACCAACCTGTAGAAACTTGCAGGTCAAGGTCAAAATCACAGCACTAATTTTAGGACAGAGATGCTGCTCTATCTCTCTTTTAAGATCAAGTTCAGTCCACATGACTATACAGGCTGCTGGGGTCTGGGAGCCTGTGGCCAGGCAGGGCTCATGAACCAAGTCCATAGACACCTGAGCTTTTGAGGTCAAACCAAGTACCCTGGTCTGACCTAGAGCTATGATTTCACAGTAACACAGATCAAATCGGCAAGGTGGAGAGGAAGTGACATCCTGCGTGGGCTCCGCAATAGAATGAAGCCTGCCACTATCCCCTGGATGCAGCCCCCACCATGCTCAGGCAGGCCTCTCCCTGGTGGGGGGGGGGGTGGGGGTAGGGGCTGCTCTCTGCAGCTCTAGGCAAAGCCAGCAGCAGCAGCCATGCCTTGCTCCACCGAGTTTCACCCTAACGTAAGCCGACAACAGAAAATGCGAAGGCAGCTCTCCCACAACCCAGGGGACCAGCAGACAAACAAGAAAACTGACCAAGCTTCCTTCAACCCTGCAGTTAAAATTTCATGAGAAACCTTTCGAGGTAGACTGTGACACAGAGTGTGTTTTTATCAGCAGGGCTGGCTCTCATGTGTAGAAAAACAAAGTCACGACACAGACACTTCTGACAGATAAAATGGGTCACAGCTGCTTGTTATTCTTGGAATTATGGCAAAAATAAATTACAATCATCTGAAGGAACTCCGTGCAGATTTTTAAGGTTCCAGCCAGCACTGATGACTGCGTCCTTCAACACAAGTATCAGGGAATAAAAGTTCCCCTAATTATTCTGTTAATGTCAACTAGACAAGAAGTGATAAAAGCGGAGAAGACTCTGGCTCAGAAAACATCTTGCTATGTTTTTTACTGACTGACTGAGATACAGTTTATTGACCTGCGGGCTTATACCTATTTATTTCCAAAAAAGAATTTCAGGTGGCTTTTTATAGTCATTGAAGTCAGCTAACATCTCAATATCCTGACAAAAAAAATCATTTTAACCAGGAAAAATATTTTCCCCCAAATGGCAGTAAGTTTGAATCTTTTAGCTAGTGCTTTGATGAGACACTATTTGTTTCACAAAAATTATTGACTACTTCTTCTAAATAGTATAAATACTAAAATTTCTTCCTATCAATCATTCCTTTCTTTTTTCTTTTTTCTGGCCACCCCATGGCACGTGGAGTTTCCCAGCCAGGGATCAGATCTGAGCCACAGCTGTGACCTATGCTGCACCTGAGGCAACACCGGATCCTTAACCCACTGTACCGGACCAGGGATCGAACTAGTGTCTCAGCTCTCCCAAGATGCTGCCAATCCCACTAGGCCACAGCAGAAACTCCAATCATCCCTTTTACTTGAGTTAATAATCCTTGCTACTTTTATAAAAAATTTAAAAAATATATACAAATTCAAAGCTTAGTTTGCAATTGTTCCACTGTGCAATTTATTCTATTATTTTAAAAAAAAACTTCATATTTCTCTTTTTATACTTACATGGGAACAAATACTGAAGTTTTACAGCTCACTTAAAATATAAGTGAGGAACAACATTGACACCTGCCAGACCAATAGCTGTTTTTTTTTAAAGGAAATATTACTAATTTAAAAAGAGAGTTCCAAAAAGTTTAATAGGATTCCTGGCAATGATTCTTTCTGAAACATAATTATAAAAGGCTAAAAGCCAAAATATAAATTCCTACTAGTTTTCCCTTTTAAAAAAATTCAGATGATCTGTCCTATCAAGAAAGTTCAGCGAGTTACCAGGGCCGCAGCCTTAGTCATCATCAGAATCGCTGTCCCTCCTGGCAGGCCCGGAACCACGCACCGAGGAAAGCAGCATGTCTTCTATGGGTTTCTTAGGGTTCTCCTCCAGGCTCGTCTTGATCGCTCCAGACTCGGACAGTTTCCACTCCAACTCTGCCAGACAGAAAGAGCAAATGGCTTAACACACGGTCTGCCCAGGGCCCTCTCCCTCGGGCCCATCAAGCCAGTATTCTTCTAAGCAGACAGTACCATCATCAACATCTGAAGACAATTTAATTCGTGGGCCATAATCATAAGACGCCTGGAAGAAAGGGGGAAATCAGACCCTTAAGAAGGAAAACAAAAATACCTTCAAACACGTTTTCAGAAGATAAGATCAAATGAGATGTTACCTACATCTGAACCTACATGATAACTAAACTAGAAGACGAAGACAAAACCGATCTTCTAAGGACATGCACGATTTCCGAGGAAAGAAATCAGCATGAAACATGTGAAGGAAATATTTTTCACAGCCCTGCAATCTAATCAGTAAAACTAATTTTATTTTTCACAGTCCTACAATCTAATCAGCACACCTAATTTTAGTTAACAAAAGGAAATTCCTTTTTTTTTTTTCCTTTTGTCTTTCTAGGGCCTCACCTGTGGGCATATGGAGGTTCTCAGGCTAGGGACTGAATGGGAGCTGCAGCCGACGGCCTACGCCAGAGCCGCAGCCATGTGGAATGCAAGACATGGTCAGCAACCTACACCACAGCTCAGGGCAACATCAAACCCTTAACCCACTGAGTGAGGCCACAAGAGATTGGACCTGCATCCTCATAGATACTAGTCGTGTTTGTTAGCTGAGCCATGATGGGAACTCCAAAAGGAAATTCTTGAACCTCATATCCAATACCTCAACCTGCTCAAGTCAAAGGCTCAATGAGGATGACATCCTGGAACTGATACATTTGTTTCAAGGACTAAGAATTTTTTTTTAATGTCAGAAAATAATCAGAGACTAAAGGCTTAGTTCCTATATTTTACGCTCTTATAGTCAGTGAAATGTCACATGGGTGTGAAATCTTGTGAGACAAAATCAGGTGACATGTTTTCCAATGCAGAGAAGACTGAGGGGCTGTATGAGAGAGTCCACAAGAAACAGCCCAGTTTAAATTGAAGCTCTACTAATTAGGAAACTTCTGCTAAAATGTGAAAGCCAATTTTACTGAAGCCATATTAATTCAAGGTGCTCCATAGAGATGAATAACACCGGTATTTTCAGTGCAAGGTCCTTTGGTCCAATGTTATAAAAACAACAAATTTAAAAAAAAATTCTTAAGATTTCTGATTTTTAGGAATATATTTAGATCCACATGCATACATAGGTGTAAGTGAATGTATTTAATGTTATTCATTTATATGCAATAATCATTCTTTTATAAGTTCACTCACACTCAAAGGAGACTCCTTCTAAAAATAAAGACTATAATGACTACTGTACACCTACCTCTCTCCCCTCACGGTATGTGCAAAGACCAAAACAAGAGGTAGGCACATACTTAGTTTGAAATGCCATTTGCCTCTGAGCATTGGAATAATGCATAACTGATGTAATATATATGTGGGTCTATGTATGTATGTATGTATATGTTTAAACTTAACCCAGTTTAATACATCACATAAAGTTATATAAAGCAGTAAATAAAGTTATACATTAACACGTATTTTTAAAGACTATGAACTAAAGCATAGTTGGACATATCATTGCACTAAAGAGATAAAGAATGCGACTTAGGAGGCCCGCAGGCCTCTGCTTCTCTTGTTCATGTTATGTGTACATATGTTTTAACACCTTTTTATGTAACAGGTAGAAAAAGAAAAAAAAGAAGAAGAAGACATACCTTTTAGGAGGTAAGAGGCAGAATTCCATAAATTTGATTTGTTTTGTTTTGTTTTGTTTTTGGCCGTGGCATGCACAAGTTCCTGGGCCAGGGACGGAACCCAAGCCACAACAGTGACAACACCAGATCCTTAACTGCTAGGCCACCAAGAAACTCTGGAAATAAACTTTAATTTAAAAGATACTATTCAACTCAAGATATTTCTACAAAGGTTTTTATATGTGTGTGTTTGTATAAGCATCTGTCACTAATATGTTCATGTGAATTAAACAGAAATGGGAGTTTCTGTTGTGGCTCAGCAGTAACAAACTCAACTAGAATTCATGAGAATATGGGTTTGATCCCTGGCCTTGCTCAGTGGGTTAAGGATCCAGCATTACTATGAGCTGCAGTGTAGGTCGCAGACAGGGCTCAGATCTGGCATTGCTGTGGCTGTAGCTGGCCACTTCAGCTCCAATTCGACCCCTAGCCTGGGAACTTTCACATGCTGCTTTAGGTGTGGCCCTAAAAAGGAAAAAAAAACAAAAACAAAAACAACCAAAAAAAACCCAAGAAATGAATGGAGATCCTGTGTGGCTTGGCGGATTAAAGAACCACGGTTGCCACTGAAGTGGCTAGGGTCACTGCTGTGGCACAGGTTTGACCCCCAGCCTGGGAACTTCCATATGCAATGAATGCAGCCAAGAAAACAAAACAAAACAAAAGTCAAGAAATGAATGATGTGATCTTGAGCTACGACTAAGAAACATCTTCAACAATAGGGACAAGTAAAATATGTCATAAACACATGTATTTTAAAGTCCATGGTGCCCCCTGTTAATGAAGAATTATTAGAGCCCAGATGTAACTGCCCCCCAGTGACTCAGCTGAGATGAGATGAAATGTGCTTCTTCCCTTTTGATAACCACTCACACAGTAGCAAAGATGAAGCTGATAAGTCCTAAGCTAACGTGTATCTAAGAAACAGATGCTCTCATCAGCAAAGGCATCTCCTCGCCATCTCTCGCATGCACTGCAGAGGTCCTTACCATCCATGGTCAGGTTCATGCCACCAAACACCAGCGGTCCAATAAACTGAGCCTTGATATCACCTTCCAGGTAAACAAATATTGTAGGCAGATTCCTATCAGGATAATTGGGTATGCAGGTTGTGGAAATGGCTTTGATAAATTTGACATCAGGAAACTTCCTGGCCAGCCCACTGAAGTGCTGATTTATCAGGGCACAGAGGGGAATCCTATAAAATAGAGAGGCAACTGTGATTCTGCATTTGTACGGAATAAAGCTCACCTACCCTGCTGCCCCACATAAAACCTCATCATGATCTAGCAACTGACTCTGCTGAACCAAGACGAACTAACATTCTTTTTAGAAACAGACTGGGTCACCTTTCTGTACAGTAGAAAATTGACAGAACATTATAAACCAGCTATAATGGAAAAAAATAAAAATCACTTCAAAGTAAAAAAATAAAAACCATCTAATATTTTCAGGCAAGGTTCTTAAAGTCCAACTTAATTTGGCCGAACAATAAGTCAGAAAAACAGCTCCAATGTGAAAGATAATTGTTTTTCTCTTCTATATGAGAGGACATTCAAGATTTATAATGTGTGATTCAGGAAGTGTTTCTGGCTCGAAAGAAACTCCTACACGAGCACCAGACTATACAGGATGAGAGGAGACCTGAAGGTGAGAGATGCTGCATTACTGCGATGGACAATTATCACACAGGTCACCCTTGCCATCTACCAGGTGATTCACTGCACAGAATCGTGAAATGCCAGTTTCTCTAGAGGGATAAAGGAGGAATTCAATCACAGTTTAAAAAAAAAAAAAAAAAAAAAGCATCTCTCCTGTTATACTGTAAAAAAGATATTCACCTTCGTCACACATATTAATTGGAAAGTCTTAAAACAAAAATTAGGCAATTAGGCAGTAGGGTTTGGGCAAACCAACAACATAAACACATAAAACACTAGTAAGGAAAAAAAAAAAAAAAATCCCCCTATGCAGAATAAGCCTGAGATCTTCAAGATGTACATTTAAATGAACACTTAAAGAAGTCATAAGATCAGCTCACCCTTGTTTGTAAAGGTGCAAAATGACCCACAAGCCCTCACCAGCTTTGGTAACTTCTTGAACATAATCCTTTCCTGAGATTTCCAAAACCTCTCCAAATTTGTTCTTCATTTGGGTGGCTTTCCACTCAGCCAGTCTCTGCTGCCTGCACATCGGGAGGAAGAGAGAGACATCTTACACGCTTACATATACACACACAGAGCAACCTTTGTCAAGGTCCAACTTGACTGATTTATTTGCCAGGTTTATTAATGTTTCAAAGGCACACATTTCAGTGCCACACAAAACGCCAAGCAGTCCCTCTCAGCGGCTCTAACCTGTACATTTCGATAGCACGTTCGTCTTCCTCATTAAATTCGTCTTCATTATCCTCCAGTTCTTCCAAAGTCATGTCTTCATATGTTTTCACTGAATACCATTGCGTTGGCAAAAAAAAAAAAAAAAAAAAAGAATCAGAAGATGAACAAGCATGCATTCTGGTTTCTTCCCCTTCTCTTTTCTCCTAAAGAAGTGCAGGCAACACCCAAAGACCTCCAGCCTGCCGAAACCAAAATAAAAAGTACTCAAGGTATGGAGTTCCCGTCGTGGCTCAGTGGTTAATGAATCCGACTAGGAACCATGAGGTTGCAGGTTTGATCCCTGCCCCTGCTCAGTGGGTTAAGGATCTGGCGTTGCTGTGAGCTGTGGTGTAGGTTGCAGACATGGCTCGGATCCTGCATTGCTGTGGCTCTGGAGTAGGCCGGTGGCTACAGCTCCAACAGGCCCCTAGCCTGGGAACCTCCATATGCCACAGGAGCGGCCCTAGAAAAGGCAAAAAGACAAAAAAAAAAAAAAAAAGTACTCAAGGTGTTACACTAGTAATAAGAAGTAGAGGGTGTTTTAAAAGATAGAACTGTGCTGATCTCTACAGGCCTGGTCTCTGACATCCACCCAATAACAAAGGCGTGAATGGGAAGCTTCCCTTGTTTATAAAACAAAAGAGTTCTGTCTTCCCGTGCTCACCTGCCTGACCTTCAAGCACAGACATACATGGTCAGACACGACAGTTCTCATGCTCTGGAGAAGTCAGTGCTGCCCCCGCCCCCCAGCACATCTTCCCTAGAGTTAAAGGGATCATCACCCACTCCCTGGCCTTTTCTTGTGAGTGGCAGGCAGCCTTATCTTTTCTTTTAATCAACTGCTATAAAAATCTCTATTTTGGGCGTTCCTACTGTGGTGCAGTGGATTAACCTGCTTGGTCTTTGTGGAGGCACCAGGTTCGATCCCTGCGTGGTACAGTGGGTTAAGAATCAGTACAGTGGGTTAAGAATCTAGCGTTGCTACAGTTGCAGATTCAATCCCTGACCCAGGAATGTCCTTTTGCCACAGGTGTGGCTGGGGTGGGGGGATAATAACCCTATAATCTATATTTTGTTGTTACTGCCATTAACCTTCTTGCTTCTTGACACCAAATCAGGCTTTTGTCCCCCCCACTCCCACCTATCACTACCCACACCTGCTCTCATCAAGGTCCCTTATGACTCTGTGTTCTACACCAACGGGCACACATGACTGGACCTATCAGGGCCTCATCTCCATCTTCCTCAGGCCACCCCTCCTCCCTCAACGGCTGCCCCTCCTTTGGATCCTTTGCTCACTGGACTCCTTTCCTTCTTCTTTTTTTTTTTTTTTAATATATTTTTTCTACTGCATAGCATGGTGACCCAGTTTGTAAGTCAGAAAGAAAAAGACAAATACCATATGATATCAGTTACATCTGAATCTAATATATGGCACAAAGGATCCTTTCCTTCTTAATCTAGACCCACTCCCTCAGTGACTGCAGCTCCCAGCTTTCAACACCACCAATATGCTGACAACTCCCAGAGCCAGGCCTCCGAGGTCCTGTACTTCCCATATTTGAGAAAACAAGCAGTTCACTTACCACCTCTCTCTGCCTTAAAAAAAATGTTAAAGCGATTATGCCCCAAACACAGTTCCCGATCTTCTCTCCAAACCGGCTCCTCCTGAGCCTTCCTCGCCTCATGGATGGTCACGCCGTTCTTCTGGCCACTCAAGCCCAGACCCTCAGTCACCCTTGACTCAGCCGCTCTCCACCACAGCATTGCACTCCCACCATCAAAACACACCTGCCACACTGGTCCAAGCCAACGGTACCACTTGCCAGTGGTTCCACTGCAGCAGCTTCCAGGCTGGTCCTGCCTTGCCCGCCCACCAGCCCACACTCAGGCAACAAAAGGATGGTGCTGTCCACTCGGAGGACACATCCTTCCTCTGTTCAAACCTCCAATGACACCCACCTCATTAGGCATTAAAGCCAACATCCGAACTAGAAGCTATATGGTCCTAAATGGTCTGACCCCTAGTTGTCTCTCTGAACCTCCTCCTACCGTCTTCCAGTACTGCTGGCTTCCTGGCAACTTCTCCAACAAGGTCCATAATGACTTTTCACCTGCTTCTTTCACCTCCTTCAGGTTGACTCAAATGTCACATCCAGTGAGGCCTGCCATGACCTGATGAAGAATTCTGCCCACCCCCTTCCCCCATTTCCTGCCTCATTTCCCACATTTTACATATGAATCACTTGCTGTCTGTCTCTCCTGCTGGAATGTAAGCTCCAAGAGGACCGGGAGTTTTGTCTGGCCCTGCACAGCTAAAGCCCCACCACCTAGAAAGTCACTCAGTAAGCATCCACTGGATAAATGGTTTGTACTAAATCCTTCTCTAAAGTAGCTCTAACATGTCAACGAGGGACAAAAATCCTACCCCTGTGACCAATGGTACTCAAACTTTGGTGTGAATCAGAAACTCTTTGAAGCACTGGTTTAATATGCAGATGCTGGAGTTCCCATCGTGGTGTAGCAGAAATGAATCTGACTAGGAACCATGAGGTTGCCAGTTCGATCCCTGGCCTCGCTCAGTGGGTTAAGGATCCGGCATTGCCGTGAGCTGTGGTGTAGGTCGCAGACGGGCTTGGATCCGATGTTGCTGTGGCTGCGGGGTAGGCCAGCGGCTACAGCTCCAATTCAACCCCTAGCCTGGAACCTCCATATGCCATAGGTGGAGCCCTAAAAAGACAAAAAATAAACAAAATGCAGACTCCTAGGCCATCCTGGGAGACTGAATCAGTAGGGATTGTGTGTTGCTGTTTTTACAAGCACCTCAAGGGATTCTGTTGCAGGTGTTAGAGCTACATGTAAGAAAAGCCCTCTTTTGACCCCATACATAGCAAACATCTCATGCTTCCCCAAATCAAGCTATCTATTTTAATATTCTCAATCAAGCCACAAAGATAATACAGTACAAGCTCAGGAGAACACAAACACTAAACCTTTGAGCAGATTTCCATGACATTCTCCAAATCAGATCCCAGACCAGAAAGCCAAGACTCAGACCTTTTCTTCAGGGTTATCATGTGCTCATCTGACACAAAGAACTATGGAAACGGAGGGAGCTTTTGAAGTCCCCCTAATTCGAAGGCCTAGGAAACTGAAGCCAGATATGTCCCATGTCTCAACAGAGGTTCCAGAGGCAGCGTCCAGGCCAACAGGCCGATCCCTGGTTCCCGACTTGTGCTCAGAGGCTCTTTCTCCCAATGTGGTCAGACGCTTAGCAAGCTGCTTCCTCACCAGACAAAGAAGAAAGAACACGAACAGCTCACCGATGGACTGCTGAAGGGCCTGCTGCTCCTCCTCTTCCGCCTCCTTCTCCAGCTCTGTCAAACTCTCCTTTGAGGGCAAGATGCCCTTTTTCCGTAAGATGTCATTCCACTCAGTGTCTGCGTTGGGGTCCTAGAGCAGGTGGACCAAGGACAGCGTGAGTGCCAGGTCCCCTATGGAGGGCACCATGTTGGGCAAAGGGTCAAATGGGAAAGGTGGTGGGAAGAGGAATTCAAACCAAATTATATCTGAAAAAGTGTCAAAAGACTCACAGCCCCTGTGCCAATCTTCCTGTCCTCCACTCCCCTCACTCACCTCCACCGAAGAGGCAGTCTTGGGGGTAAAAGTCAGGACCTGACATGCAGGCTGGTATCAATGCTGATGTCATGGCTCTGACCTGCTTTTGGTTCAGTATTTTCATTAATGACTCCCGGAGTGATTCAATTGACAGATATTAAGTACCTGCTCTATATAAATTATTGTACGAGGTGGCAGGGAAGCAGGGTGAATGCCAAAGTCACCTATTTTACAGTGGAGAGGAAGAGACAGGCAATGAACAATTAAATATACAAAGAGACAGCTTACAAACTGTGGCAAATGCAATGAGCCCCAGGCTGCTGAGCTAGGGTTACAGGGGCCTGCAGCCCACAGGATGGGTGGTGACAAATTCTCCCAGAAGAGGTGACATTTAACCAGGACTGGAGAGTGCAACTGAATCAGACAGAGGAGTGAGAACCTAGGAAATTCCCTTCCAGGAAGAGGGACCAGCATGTGCAAAGGGCCCAGATGCAGAAACATCGTGCATCTCAAAGTCCGGACTGGCTGTAGGAGAATCAGAGGGAAGGGAGCCTGACTGAATCTTAGCGGCCAAACCTGAGAGGAAGATCTGAGACCCCGTGGAAGAGCTCACAATGGCTAAAGCTTATTGAGTTCTAAGCCCTGGGCCTCTTTGAAGCCCTTTACCTGTATCTACCTAGTTAATCCTCACAAGCTTCAGAGAACCATGGCCTTTGGGAAGACACTGCCAGACTGGAACAAGTCGAATTTACCAGGATCAAAGGTCAGAAACGTCAATGTCAAAGTGGGTGCTCAGCTCCACAACCCAGCTGCCCAAACTCTGGTTTGCATGGGGGGGGGGGGGCAGGAGCCCGGCTTATGGACCTGGTCTGGAATGCAAAACCCAGGAGTTCTGTGCAAAGGGCACCGGCATAACCAGGCTCCAGCCCCAGCTCCTTCTCCTGGGTCTTGCTGAGATATATCAAAAGAAAAACAAACAGAATCCTTTCAAAGGGCGGTCAGGGAAGGCCTCTAAAGAAGTGAAACTTTTAAGCAGGGACCTGAAGGACAGGGAACAAAAAGCAGGCCAGAGAAGCCATGGAGCTTCCTTTCCACCATCTCTGAGTGTCAGGCTGGTAGCAGAGACACTGTTTTTGGAGATGATCACCCCCTTCAGCCCCCAGCCAAATCCATACTAACGCCACTGCCTTTCAGCCACTGAGTAAGGGGTGAGTTCATCAGAATCCATGACCACAGCGAGATCTGGGAGGCAGGAGAATGACCTTTGGAGGAGGGTCTTTCAAAAGTGACAAAATTCAGTTGTCAGACTTTCTCATAAGAGCATCCATGTCCATGGTGTCTTTTTTTTTTTTTTCATTTTCCTTGGGTTTTAGTCAAATTCCACTAGCAAATTCTTCATACCATAAAAGAACAACACCCCAACCCGGGGGATTTGGTTCTATACATTCTTGACGGAAAGTAACTGGGTAGTGGAACCCTCGGGCTGAGCTCTGGAAGCCCCCGGTCCAAAAGGAGCGCACCAGAACCTGGACACCAATGCTGCGGGGAGAGGGTGAAAGCACCCTTCACCCAGCCCTAGATGTACTCAGGAACACGGGTCCCGCCACTGTTACATTTTCGGACTCCCAGGCGGGACCCCTCCAAGGTTCAGCTTCTATCCGCGCAAGGAGTCCTAACACACCTTCCCAGGTGCTGAGATAGGTAACACGGAGGACGTAACTCCGCCAGGTGGTACCCCGGGTGTCTTTCACAGGCCCCAGGTGACCTCAAGGAAAGGCAGCCCCGCAAACGAGATTTGGGGGTGGGACAGACGGGGTGGGGACCCGCGGGACCACGCCCGCCCATCCCACACTGCGCCTGCGCGGGTCTCGTCTCGCGTGGCCTCCCCAGGCCGCGGCGCCCGGTGCTTCCCACAGGCCCAGCCCGGAGAGCCCGCCTCCAGCAGACCCAGCGGGGCCAACGAGTGGCCGTAACCCCCAAACGTCGCCCCCGACCCACCGGCTAACTCACCTGCATCGTCTCAGCTCGCTCAAGCCCTGCCGGCCTCGGCGCCCCCGCCCCTCAGCTCTCTTCCGCGCACGCGCGCAGCCGCCGGCTGGGCCTTCACCCCGCCCCGCAGGAGCCACCGGGGCGGAGCCAGGGAGGAAGAACGCTCTCCTCTGAGCCTGCGCCCGCTCCTCAAGAAACGGGCGCAGAAACTGTGCGCATGTGCGAGGCAGGACACTCCTACTGTCTGCCTCCGAGTACCGGATCCAGTTCCCCGCGCTGCCTTATTAGGGCAGGTCTTCGGCCCCCGAACGGCTGGGTCAGGTGGGGAGATACCCGGTGTGGAGGCGGTTTCTCTGGCTGCGGACCAGATCGGATGGGAGGTCTTGGCCCAGGAACACAAATAGAAATGCGTTTCAGTGATCCAGTATTACATTAACAATAATGCTGGGTTGCCTGGAATTCGTTCACTATCCTTTTAGCGACGACGTTGAGAGCGGATTATATACCAGGCACTATGCTAGGCTCTGTCCATACAGCAGTGCTCACAACAGACAAAAACGGAAAGGCGAAAGTACTTTCACCTGGTTGAGCCCACGCGATCCCTATTTGCAAAAGTGCTTAGCCCTTTCAGGACTGCACAGGAGGCGCTGAGTAGAAATCTGCGCTCTGAGTTGTAAAATACAGGTGCTGGGCCCCAGGCTTCTGTGCATGCAGCACTCTGAATTTGAGTTAAAAAAGCCATACCCCTCGTTGGACACTTAGGGCTGGGTGGCAAAGCGATTTCCCTCCCTGGACACCTGATCTAAGTGGTCGCCTTCTGTCAAGGAAGCAGACACAGATAACATCTGTAGGCTAGTATAGGACGCTAAGCTTTGGCTTCATTAGAACCGCCTGGGAATCTTTTAAAACTGCAGCTACCCTGGGGCTCCATCCCCAAATTAAATCTCTAGTGATGGGACCTGGAACTGATAGGGCCTTAAATATCTCAGGTGTTGCTAATATACACAACCATTGGTATAAAGTGAATCAAATAATTCCTTGAAGGCAAGGAGCTCTGATTTAATCATTTAAAGGATTCTCAATATTACCTAACTCCTTTCTACAAAATTATAGGTCTTCTTAAACATTTGTTTATTCATTTAATTTATCTGGCAGCAAACTGTGAATGAATTTTCCTGGTCTCACCAGAAAAGTCAGGATCAGGCTAGCTTGGAGTGGGTTTGGCCCAGTGCTCATCCACTGGACTAGAGTGGACATGCCTCATTCCAGCCTTAGCTATTTTGGGAGGCCAACACTCATCTCCACCACAGGCTCCCTCTCTCCAGAGGAGATTAACAAGTCAGATGCTCAAAGTCTACTGACTTCTCTGCATAGAAAGGTGAAAGCTGCCTCTCTCACTTTCCTCAAAGATTCCTTCCTCCTGTGCTCCAGTTCCCAGTCCCTCCCACCTCCCCAGAACTTCTGTCACTCATTCCATCACTCTTGGCTCTGGAGAGAATAATTAGGGCTTGGGAAAAAAATTAGAGCTGTAAGAATGGGAAAAGAAAAGAAATTGGGAAAAAAAGATTTCTATTTGTGGATGATATGATAGCATACACAGAAAACCTTGGGAGAATCAACTTTTTTTTTTTTTTTTTTTTAACTTGATTTTTAGGGCCGCACCCAGGGCATATGGAAGTTCCCAGGCTAGGGGTAAAATCAGAGCTACAGATGCCAGCCTACACCACAGCCACGGCAACTAAGGATCCAGGCTGCATCTGCATGCAACCTACACCACAGCTCATGGCAACACCAGATCCCCAACCACTGAGCGAGGCCAGGGGTCGAACCCACATTCTCATGGATACCAGTTGGATTAGTTTCTGCTGCACCATGATGGGAACTCCCAGAATCAACTTTTAAAATCTTACTAACAATTTGAGAATTTGGTACAGAAGCAGGACATAAAATTCAACATAAAAAAATGGCGTTAGTCTATTATTTACAGGAACAAACTAGAAAACATAATGAACCCTAATTCCAATAACAGAAAAGAAAGACTTAGGCATAAACTCAAGAAGTACACAAAAACCTACATGAGGATTATAAAAAATTCCCAGACATAACAAAAGTAGACTTGAACAAATGGGAAGAAATCCCTCATTTGAGGATAGGATGACTCAACATCACAGACATGTCAACTTTCTTCAAGTTAATGTGTAAAATTTAACACAATCTTATTTTAAAAACCTAACAAATTATTTTCTGAGGCTAGACAGTTTGATTCCAAAGATTTTATGATAAAATAGTTCTCGTGGCACAGAGGGTTAAGGGTCTGGCTTTGTTGGCTGCTGTGGCTGGGCTCACAGCTGTGGCTCAGGTTCAATCCCTGGCCCAGGAACCTCTGCATACCTGGGGTGTGGCCAAAAATAATAATAATATTTAAAAACTAAATTAAAAACAAAGTACTAGAAGAAAACATGGGATTATTTCTTTATAATCTAAAAATGGGAGGGCTTTGATAACTATTACTAAAAATCCAGAACATCAAATTTTAAAAATGACAGATTTGACAACTGCCAAAAAAATTTTTTTTTTTTTGCATAAGGATAATGAATACAGGCATGCCACCTTTGGTGTAAAATAAAAGTTTAAATAAGACTGCATATGTGTGTATATTCATATGTGCTTAATTTGGCAAAGAGACCCACAGAAAGAAGAAATCGGAAACTCATGAAATGGTTAACTATGGTTGTGGGACAGGAAGGGGAGCATGGAGGGGAGGGGGGTAGCAAGAGAAAGCTGGGAGTGAGACTCCTCTGGTAAACTTTTATTTAGGGGCAGATAAGTTTTGTGGAGCCGTAAATACATTTGATCCTGGAGGCTCTCCTTAAGGCACTTATATGTGGAATCTTAAAAAAAAAAAAAAAAAAATAACACTCACAGAAAAAGAGATCAGATTTGTGGTTATCAGAGGCGGAGGGTCGGGGGAGAAGGGAACGGATGAATGTGTTCAAGAGATATAAACTTGTGGTTATAAGATAAATAAGTCTCAGGGATGTAATATACAACATGACTACAGCTAACATTGCTGTGTGATATGTGGGAAAGTCTTTAAGAAAGTAAAATCCTAAGCATTCCCATCAAAAAGAGAATCTCCTCCTTTTTTTTCTTCTCTCTTTATTGTATCCATATGAGGTGATGGAGGTTTGCTGAACCTATTGTGATCACCTCACGATGTATATAAATTGAACCATCATGCCGCACACCTTAAACTTACAGTGATGTAGGTCAATTATTTTTCAATAAAACTGAAAAAAATATATAAGAAAAAAGAAAAAAAAAGTGTAAAGTGGTTCTGAGACCCCCATGTGAGGGATTTTGAGAACAGTTGTTCTAGAGATTAAATGAGATGTCATCTCCTAGAATAATGTCTATACAGAATAGGCATTCAATAATTTTTTTTAAATAATATTAACTGTGGAGTTCTCATTGTGGCTCAATAATTTTTTTTTAATAATATTAACTGTGGAGTTCTCATTGTGGCTCAGCAGGTTAAGAACCCGACGTTGTCTCTCTGAAGATGCAGGTTCAATCCCTGGCCTTGCTCAATGGGTTAAGTATCTGGCATTGCCACAGGTTGTGGCATGGATTGCAGATGAGGCTCAGATCCAGTGCTCATGGCTGTGGCATAGGCTGGCAGCTGCAGCTCCAATTTGACCCCTAGTTGGGGAACTTCCACATGCCCTATGTGCAGTCATAAAAAGAAAAAAAAATGACATCAGCTGTGATATGGCAAGAATAGTAATTTTACTATGCTGTACTTCCTGTCCTTACAATTTGCTAAGTGATACAATGTAAGCACACAGGGACTAAATAAACTAAAATATAATTTCTGTTTTGATAGAGTTCAGAGTGTATAAATACTATGACATATTGACCAAATTTTTAAAAACACAAAGTTTAAAAAAAGGATACAAAATTAAGAACATAAAAGTAGGTATGAAAGTGAACATTTATGGAGTTCCCATAGTGGCTCACTGGTTAACGAACCCGACTAGGAACCACAAGGTTGCGAGTTTGATTCCTGGCCTCACTCAATGGGTTAAGGTTCTGGCATTGCCGTGAGCTGCGGTGTAGTTCGCAGACTCAGATCTGGCATTGCTGTGGCTCTGGCATAGGCTGGTGGTTACAGCTCCGATTAGACCCCTAGCCTTGGAACTTCCATATGCTGCAGGTGTGGCCCTAGAAAAGACAAAAAAAAAAAAAAAAAAAAAAAAAAAAGAAAAGAAAGTGAACATTTATTTAGAATGGAAAAAGAAATAGTTACAAATTACCAATTTTCAAAAGCTGGCAAATTACACAAGCATCACAAAATATAGCATGAAAACATAATATTTGTATAAATTATCTGGCACATCTATTTGATAATCACAGACTCACTCTGGCCTGTATCCATCAAGCTCTGTTTCTTCTAGAGCTACCTGAAGACCTCATTCCAAGAACAAAGGTCCATACATTAGATTCATATCACATTTTGTTCTCTGGCCCTTTAACTTCAGGTCACATCACTAGGTGAGAAGTCAATGGCAGTACCCCTGCTGTCATTTCCATCCTGGATGGCCAGCAATACTATGCTCAGAAATAACTGCGGATACATAAATGCTTTTCTTTTTTTTTTCTTTTTTAGGTCCACAACTGCAGCATATGGAAACCCCCAGGCTAGAGATTCAATCAGAGCTATAGCTGCTGGCCTGCACCCACAGCCACAGCAATATGGGATCTAAGCCGTGTCTGTGAACCACACCACAGCTCACAGCAACACCAGATCCCTGACCCACCAAGTGAGGCCAGGGATGGAACCCACATCCTCATGGTACTAGTTGGACTTGTTTCTGCTGCACCATAATAGGAATTCCCTCTTTTTTATTCATTTAAATGTCAGTAAGGAGAGTTGGAGTCTTCTCCCTGGAGGCCTGTTTAACAGATATAAAAGCTGACTGTCTCCTTGGTCTCACATGGCCTGGTACCCATGACCTCCAGCCCTGCCCCCTCAGCTGCCTCCAGGGTGGCCTCCATGATGCTTCCTTCCATAGATAGCCTCAGACACAATGTGCATCAGCCAGCTCTCTACAATGTGTCTTGTAATGGGGCTTGTTTCAAAGTTCCTGGTTGTAGAATTAGCTGTCCGTCTGTGCCCCCTACTTGGGAAATGTCCTGGACTCCTTCATGGTAGAGCTGGTGCTCATGGAGGGGAAAGAGGGAGCTGCTCTGTCTCCACATCTGGATGATGTTTTGAGTCACTTCTCTCCCAGTGCCCTGCAGCAATTCACACCCATCAGATGAGGCTGGGACTCCTCCTGCTGGCAAGTCTGACTTTCTTTGTTATTCTCTCCATCCAGGCATTGGGCTGAGATACTCTGCACCTTCCAGCTTCTTCACTTATGCAGACTTCATCCTGCAAGGACACGTCACAAGGTCCCCTTATGGACCTTTAGCTGTTTCCTCCCAGAATGTCACTCATGCCACCCCCTGGGCAGAGACCAGCACTCTTGCTGACAAGCTGGAAGCATCTTCTGAGGGGGAAGTTTGCGGCACCACCAGGGCCAAGCTGACTTGGCTTCCTCCTGGCCCTTGGCGTCTGACCCTCCATGGCTGCATTTATCTGTCCTGGGGCCACAGATTCCATTGCTGCCACATGCACATGCAGTGTCTGCTGCAGGACCTGGGGCCAACCCTTCAGATTTCGTGACTGCAGAGCAGATGGGCTAGAGGGAATCCACTGGGCCTCCCATGAAACATAGTGTGTGGGGGAGGCCTGTTGGATTTCGTTCCCTCCAATATTAACAGAAGTGGGGGCTGGGTATCTCAGAGACCATGGGAGGCTGAATCCTGGTGGAGTCTGATTCCACTTTCCCTAGAATTTTGGCTCCGGCTTCTTCCCATCCTCAGCAGCAGACACAGGCATGTCCATGATGTCCCCAGCTAGGGTGGCCTTGGAGCTGCTGTGACCCTCCACTGGTGGCCTCAGATATACAGGTACCATTAAGGAGGCCTCTGGTAAGTCTGAAGGGAGCTTCATATGTTGGCCTGCATCTCTTAATGATGGACAGAGATCCCTCCAGACTTCGAGGGAGGTAGCCTGGTTTGCAAGTCTCTCTTTGAGGCCTGGCCATGTACAGTGTGATCATCACAGCCCGTGGCTGGTAGGGAAGCAGCAGGACTTCAGGCAGTGGTTTTGTGGGCTGGTGGCTGCAATGCTCAGATTCGGCCAGAGCTGTGCCCATCAATTACTCTTCTCTTCCTGAGCAAGATCAGGTCTCTCTCAAATATACATAAACATACCACACACAGTTGTTGATTTGCCCTCTTGAACAAGCCCCTGATGGCAGCCATGGGGTATGTAATAAAATATGATTCAAGGCTCATGGCTGTCTTTTTTCCAAGACAGCTGTGCTTTTGGGTATTTGAGCCTCTTGGGTGGCCTTAAACCCCAGCCCTGGGGTGGGGAGAGACATTACCTGGCTGTCTCCCCTGGGGCCTGTGCCTGCCACCAGGTCACATTTATCCTCTGCAGCCCTGTGTGATCTGTCACAATCACACGCCCCTTTGACCTTACTCCCCAACAGCCTCCCTTTAGGCAGAGTCTCCATACAACCATTTTGCTGTGCAAAGCTTTAGGGTGGCATTCAGCAGCTTTTGCCTTTGTCTCCTCAAGCTTAGCAATGACTCTCCCTCCATGAATTCTTGATGTTTTAGCTCACATTGGCTCACTGCCAAGATGGCAGACTTGGGTTCGGCTCTTCCACCAGTAGCTGCCAATCTTCCCACTTCCTTCCAGGGTAGGTGTTTATGATTCCTCAATAAATGATGAATGGACTTAAGACAGAGAGACCAATTCTGAAATTAAATGCAATGTAGGGATTTCTTAACAGGCAAGTAAAAGCAAAATGCCTTCTTGGAGCCCAAGCACCCATTGATAGAAATGCAATTCATATCTAGACGTACTTCACAGAGGCTTCTCCTATGATATATGAGCATGTAGGATATTACCATTCTTGGCACAGGCATTTTCTAAGCAAAGTGCTTGGTATTAATGACTCCTGCACAAATTGGTGGAAAACCTGCAGCTGGCCTTAAAATGTAGTGACTGTGAATCTTTGCCTTTTAGGACCCTGAATATATAGCAGCGATGTTATTGGTCCATTGTGCCCTCTGGTCCCAGAAGCAGCAGATGAGCAGATTCACATAATAAGCTAATCTCACAATTTTCTTTTTCCCTAAAACAAAGGCCCACATATGAAGACTCATCTGAGTGGTAAAAAGAGCAATTTTAATGAGCTATCATTAACTTTGGGACTCCACAGCTGCTGCCAGATAATCTGAAATTTCAGATTCTCAACATTATTTCTCTTTGATTTTCAGGGAGACATCATCCCAAGATTGGCTTGTGTACGATTCCTCAGTTAGTAAAAAACTGCACTCAATACCCTTCTTTTCTCTGCATTGCCTCCCATTCCCTGCTTACATGTCTTAAAAAAAAAGGAAAATGAGAAAAATGTACTGATGTATTATCGCAGGAGATGACTGCATGGCTGCCAGCGTCTATCAGTTTGGAGACTAACCGGAAATTAAGATGATTAAAAGGTGATAGATACAGGTACAAAAAGATGCTGAGATGATGGCTATAGTGAAAATATTCAGAAGGTTTTGGAGCCTTGAGAACGACTGAACCCAGTGAGTATACGCTGTGAAAGACACTTTGGGGGAGAATTCTGATATCTGTGATTATGGGGAGAGCTGTTTTACCAGAAGGCTATGGCTATTGGATTTCAGAAACAATTTCCTAGGAAACGAAGTAAAATGAAAAATCAGAACAGCTTTTGATAGAACTTAATATTTTAGCTTCTTGGGTTTCATAAGGCATGTTCATCAACCTAGATATAAATAAAACTTCCTTGGAGAGTGCTGAAATGCAGATTGCAGGTCCTCCCCCTAGAGGTTCTGTTTCTGCAGATGTGGGATAGAGACCAATAATCTGCCTTTGGGATCACTCAAGCAATCCCCAAACTGGCGATCCTTAGACCACGTTTTGTGAAATCCTACTTCCATGTGTCTCTAGAATCCTACATGGTCTTGTGGAATGGCAGTCATGATGCCTGTGGGAAGCATTTACCACATCCTTATAAATGTAAAATAGAAAAAAGCAGGTGTAAAATGGAAATACAGTATTTCTTTTTTTTTTTGTCTTTTTGCCATTTCTAGGGCTGCTTCTTCGGCATATGGAGCTTCCCCTGCTAGGGGTTCAATCGGAGCTGTGGGATCCGAGCTGCGTCTGCGACCTACACCACAGCTCATGGCAATGCTGGAGACTTAACCCACTGAGCGAGGCCAGGGATCGAACCCACAACCTCATGGCTCCCAGTCGGATTCGTTAACCACTGAGCCACAACAGGAACTCCGAAATACAGTATTTCTAATGCAGCTCCATAAAATGAGTCTCCATAAAAATGAGATATGCCACATTCCACAGGCAGATTCCTGGTGGGCGGCCTTCTCCTACCCCACTCCCAACCTCCAGGGCTCTGCTGTGGACTGCAGGGGGGTGGTACCTGCAGACATGTTGCTCACATCCCCTTCCCAGCTGGCGGCCTCACCTGAGCATCAATTCAGGGAAACGCAGTGGGAGGAGTGGGGGAGGAGAGGGGAGGCACTCCTTCTGGACACTATGGATGCTCCCCCATCAGCTGCTTTGGAGGGACCCCTGCACCCTCCCTCACATCCAGAGGTGTCTCTCCAGGGCTTTAGCGCCCAGAGCAGGTGGCCCCACCTTGGCACTTCCAATACTCCGGGGCCTCCCCAGCAGCAAGTGAGCTTCTTTCTTGTAAGCCATCTTCCCCCACTCCTTCTGTTCCCCTAGCGCTGGGCATGGCAGGTGCCTTCTGCACTTACTCATCTCCGAGATATCTCACTTTTCCCCTGTGGCTCTTTTAGTTCTTCCAACACTTTGGAACTGGTTTTCTATATTCAATCCCATCTGTCTGAGATATCTAGTATAGTTTGCTTTTTTTCCCCAACTGGATCCTAACAGTGAAATTATGGCCATTTCTTTTCCTATTTTTTTTTTTTTTTTTACAGTTTCTATGCCTGTCTTACTTTTTCTAAAATAACAGCTTTATTGAGATATAATTAACATACTATAAAGCATATATAATTTTAAAGTATACAATTCAGTTGTTTTTAGCATGTTTATAATGTTGTGCAACCATGACCACTATCTAATTACAAAACACTTTCATCACCCAGAAAACCCCATACCTGTTAGCACTCACTGCCCATTCATCCTTTTCCTCAGAGCCTGGCAACCATTAATCTACTGACTTTCTCTGTGGATTTGCCTATTCTGGACATTTAATATAAGTGGAATCATACATATGTGGCTTTTTATATCTAGCTTTTGTGACTTAGCTTAAAATGTTTCAGTGATCATCCATGCTGTAGCCTGGATCCTTACTTCATTCCTTTTTATGACTGAATAAAATTCCATCATATAATGTATTATCTATTGTTTATTCATTCATAAGTTGACAGACATTCATGTTGGTTAGTTATTATGATAGAAATCAGGGAACAACCCTGAAACCATCTTGCATTCTTTTGGGGCACTGTAGGTTCCTTAGAACCAAAAAAAAAAAAGGTCTTTTTGTGATTGGAAAATCTGAAAAACAAAAAATTTAATACGTTTACTCTAAAGGAAACTGATAAAATTCCCTTGAATTTACCATTTCATTGAAACACTTGCCTTATGAGTTAGTGTCTTTTAAATGGTATTACCTATTCTAAATAGATTTATTCAACTAAACTATTCTTGGACATTTGGGCATTTTTTATTTAGGTATTGCTCTCTATCCTTGTGTGCATGTCTTTATCACCTGCTTACCAGTAGCTCCCAGAGCTTGGGGTCATGCTTCTCACTGAGTTTGGTGGAACATTTGCTGCTATGAACATTTGTGTAAAAGTTTTTGTCACACAATGTATTTTCAGTTCTCTTCAGTGGAACTGTCTAAGTGCAATTCCTGGATCATGTTAAACTCTATGTTTAACTTTTCTAGGATGTTTAACTTTTCCAGGAACTTACGGTTTTCTAAACCTGTTGCACCATTTTCTATTCCCACCAACAATGTACAAAGGTTCCAGTTTTTCCATATAGTCACCAACACTTGTCTTTTTGATTACAGCCATTCTAGTGGGTATAAACTGATATTTCATTGTAGTTTTGATTTGCATTTTCTCAGTGCTAAGGAGGCTGAGTATCTTTCCATGTGCTTTTTAGTGTGCCTTTTTTTGAACAATGTCAACTGAAATTCTTTGCTCATTTTTAATTGTAAGGATTCCATAGGTATTCTAGATACCAGCCCCTTACCGGATATATGATTTGCAAAAATTATCTCCCATTCTGTGAATTGTCTTTTCCCTTTCTCCCTCCCTTCCTTCCTTTTTCCTTTTCTTCCTTCCTTCCTCTCTTTCTTTCATTTTTAGAGCCACACCTGTGGCACATGGAGGTTCCCAGGCTAGGGGCTGAATCAGAGCTGCAGCTGCAAGCCTACACCACAGCCACAGCAACGTGGGATCCAAGCTGCATCCACAACCTATGCCATAGCTTGCAGCAAGACTGGGTCCTTAACCCACTGAAAGAGGCCAGGGATCAAACCCACACCCTCGTGGACCTGCTGAGCCATAATGGGAACTCCTCTTTTCACTTTCTTGACAGTGTCCTTTAAGGCACAAACTTTAAAAATTTTAATGATGTTCAGTTTATCTAATTTTTCTTTTGTTGCTGGTGCTTTAGGTGTCATAGGTGAGTAACCCTTGTCCGTTCCAAGGTCACAAAGATTTAATCTATGTTTTCTTCTAAGGGTTTTTAACTTTAGCTCTTACATTTAGGCCTGTGATCCATTTTGAATTAATTTTTATACATAGTATGAGATAGGGGTCCAACTTCATTCTTTTGCATGGGGATATCTCGTGGTCCCAACACCATTTGTTGGAATGACTGTTCTTTCTCCACTAAATTGTTTTGGCATCCTTGTCAAAAATTGTATGACCATAATTGTGAGGGTTTATTTCTGTACTCCCAATTCTAAATGTGTATTCCTATGCCAGCACTATAGTGACCTGATAGATAATCTGAATAGGCCTATCTGCATTAAGTAAATTAAATCAATAAACTATAACCTTCCAAAACTTTTCAAAAGAAAGCCCCAGGCCTAGATTGGTTCACTGGTGAATTCTACAAAACATTTAAGGAAGAAATTATACCAATGCTCTAGAATCTCTTCTGGAAAATAAAAGCAGAGAAAATACTCCCTAACTCATTCTATGAGGCCATCATCTTAATACCCAAATCAGACAAAGACATTAAAAGAAAGGAAAACTATATTTTGATTTCTCTCTGAATATATACATAAGAATCCTCAACAAAATAGTATCAAATTGAATCCAGTAATGTATAAAAATAATTGTGCATGATGACCAAGTGGAACTTATTCTGGGCATGCAAGTCTGGTCCATTAATTGTTCAGAAAATCATGTAATGTAATCCATCCAATTAACAAGTAAAGAAAAAAGTATATAATGATATCAATAGATGCAGAAAAAGCATTTGACAAAATCTAACACCGTTTCATGATAAAAACTCTCAGCAAACCACGATTAGAGAGGAATTGCCCCCACTTGATAAAGAACATCCACAAAAAGTCACCAGCTAACACCATACCTAATGGTGAAAAGCTAGATACTTTCCCACTACGAGCAGGAACAAGGCAAGGATGCCCACCCTCACCACTTCTACTCAGCATCCTACCAAAAGTCCTAGCTAATGCAATAAGACAGGAAAGCCAGTAGACTTTTCCATAGAAAATGAAAAGTTGATTCTAAAATTCACATAGAAATGCATATTTTATGCATTTCATGGAATAGCCAAAATGAACTTGAAAAAGAACAGTTAGGATACTGATACTACCTGACTTTGACACTTAATATTAAGCTACAGTAAATAATGCTGTGTGATACTGGCATCAAGATGGATAGATCAGTCAATGGAGCAGAACAGACTCAAAAAATAGACCCACACATATACCACTTTTCAACAAGGGCGCAAATGCAATTCAGTAGAGAAAGGATAATTAGATGTCTATATGCAAAAAAGAGTAAGAATGTAGATCTATATCTCACGCCAGAAACCAAAATTAACTCAAAATGAATCACTGGCTTAAATATATAACCTAAAATTTTTAAAACTTCTAGAAGAAAACCTATGGCAAAATCTTTGTGATTTTGTGTGAAGCAATGGTGTCTTAGTCAACACACAAAAAACAGGATCTATAAAGGAAAAAAATGATATGCTAGAAATCATCAAAATTAAGAATTTCTGTTCCTTAGAAGGTACTATGAAATGAATGAAAAGATAAACCAAAGACTGGGGGAAAATACTTGCAAAATCATGTATCTGTCAAAGACTTGTATCTGGAATATATAAAAAACTTTCAAAACTCATTAAGAAAACAAACAACCCAGCTAAAGAATGGGCCTAAAGTCTTCACCAAAAAAGATACATAGATGGCAAATAAGCACACATAAGACACTCCACATTGTTACTACTTGAGGCAATGCCAATTAAGCCACAGGAACTGGGATATATCTGTAGAGGGGCTAAAATTTAAAAGGCCAACCACTCCAAGTGTTGCCAAGGATTAATAGAAACTGGATCCCTCCTACACTTTTGGTGGGAATGTAAAATGGTGAAACCACCTGGAAAAAACACTTTAGCAGTTTCTAGAAAGTTAAACATCTATCTATCTACCATATGAACCGGCTATTCCAGATCTGGGTATTTACCTAAAAGAGAAAAAAAAAAATTCAAAGATATGTCCATACAATAATATGTATTCAAATACTTACAGCAGTTTTATTATAAACGGCCCCAAACTAGAAACAAGCCAAATGCCCATCAGAAAGGAAGCAAATTGTCATATATCCATACAATAGAATTCTCCTTCTACTCAAAGGAATGAACTGTTCTTAAACACAACCACATCAATGAACCTCAGGATAATTATGTTCTGAAAGAAGCCACACCAAAAAGAATGATTCTGTTGTATAAAATCCTTGAAAATGTGACATAATCTATAATGACAGACAGCCTATCTGTGGTGCCTGAGATGGGAAGTTTGTAGGAAGGCACTAAACTGTAGGATTGTGAGGAAGCTTTAGGGTGAGGGCTGCGTCTGTGATTGTGGTGATGGTTTCACTGGTACATCCCATTGTCAAAATGTATCCAACTGTACCTTTACATGTGTAGGTTATTTCATGTCAATCTGGGTTTTTTGTTTTTTGGAGGTTTTTTTTGTCTTTTTCTAGGGCCGCTCCCGTGGCATATGGAGGTTCCCAGGCTAGGGGTCTAATCAGAGCTGTCGCTGTCGGCCTAAACCAGAGCCACAGCAAGGCAGGATCCAAGCGGCGTCTGCAACCTACACCACAGCTCATGGCAATGACGGATTCTTAACCCACTGAACAAGGTCAGGGATCGAACCCACAACCTCATGGTTCCTAGTCAGATTCGATAACCACTGAGCCATGACAGGAACTCCATGTCAATCTGTTTTTAACATTGTATCTCAATAAATCTGTTTCAAAAGGTTCTAAGGGGAGTTCCCTTCTGGCTCAGGGGTCAAGGAACCCAACTAACATCCACGAGGACGTGGGTTCGATCCCTGGCCTCACTCAGTGGGTTAAAGGATCTGGCATTGCTGTGGCTGTGGTGTAGGCCAGCAGCTACAGCTCCAGTTTGACCTAGTCTGGGAACTTCCATATGCTGTGGGTATGCTCCTAAAAAGCAAAAAATTTAAAAATAAATAAATAAAAGTTCTCAGGTCACAATCAGCTGGTCTATGCTACCTTTCTGAAGAATTGCTATGCCTAGAGGAGGAGCTGGGGCTGCAGTTTGCAGAGTTGTCCTCATAGCAACTGCCAAGTCCAGCCTCGTCCACCACCCGAGTTTTTCTGGAATCGTTCGGGCACAGCTCAGCATTTCTACCATCTAGACCCTAATACACACCTGGATTCCCAGGCAGCCTCCTGTGGGATTGCCATCATTTCACCCTCCTGCCATCCATTCTGCATTCTGAACTCTTCTTTCTTTCTTTTTTTTTTTTTTTTTTTTGTCTTTTTAGGGCCACACCCACGGCATATGGAAGTTCCCAGGCTAGGGGTCAAATTGGAGCTACAGCTGCCGGCCTACACCAGAGCTACAGCAACACCAGATCTGCACAGCCTCTGTGACCTGCACCACAGCTCACAGCAACGCCAGATCCTTAACCCACTGAGCGAGGCCAAGGATCGAACCTGCATCCTCATGGATCTTAGTCGGATTCTTTAACCGCTGAGCCACAATGGGAATGCCCATTCTCCTATTTAAACCTGTCAACAATGTCTCACTGCTTCTGAATGGAACACATACCCTTTCGCAGACCCTACAAGGTTCTGTGGCCAGAAACCCTCGCATTCCATCTGCCCATCTGGGATTTGGGGTTCCTCGCTCGCTGAGCCCTCTCTTTTGCTTCAAATCACACACCTGAGCTCCCTGAGTACTGTCACCTCAGCTCAGGTATGACAATAACCTCTTTCCTGATTTTCCTTTTCACACTGTGGTTCTCGATCCTGCCAGACCCCGCACCCCTTAGGTAACCAATATTATGGATATTCTCTTTATGCTTCTGAAAAGTAGTTTATAGCGAACGTAATTACAAAAACAATTTTTTAAAAATCAGCGTAGTGCTTTAATTATCAAGTGGAATAATACATTTTCAGTATGTGACTCCTTCAGCATGACTGCACTAGCACACAGAATCAAGCAGTCAATGGTACCAATTTCTAATGACAAACATTCATTTTCTTTATTTCTCAAATTTAAAAATAAGAGCTAAATAAATATATTTGTTTATACACAAGTAGGATCACTGTGATTACACAGATACAAATGTCAACCAATAGATATGTTGCCATGGTAACTGAAATATTACGGGTAGAGGGACGCTTTTCTAAAGTGGTGAACACATTGGTAAAATTCCAACCAAAACAAAGCATAATCATCACTCCATTTTTAAAGAGAATTGATTTTCTAGAAAATCTGTTGTATTCCTAGAAAAATTCACTTAAAACTGGACAAAAATGTATGCTTAAATTTAAGCAGGTTTTACAGCGACACAAGTCCTATGTTCCTCAATTGCCCCCATGGAGGCCAACAGTCCTCCTCTCCCCATCTAGTCACTGAAGTGACCACAAAATTCTGATTTCTGAGTTGTCCCCTAGGGGCTGTCTCTGCCTTCCTTGGAAACCACCACCTTGTCAAGCTGGTATTTTCAAAATCAACTTCACTCATCATCCTAAGGTCAACCCAAGGACATTTCTTAAACTCTGAGAGAGTCTTAAGTGAGATGTGGCATTTTCCTTATGTCCTGGGGATACTGTTCCCCCAAATGGACAGCCTCCCCCTTTCAGGAGCCCCTCTCCACCAGCCACAGGGAACCAGCTTTGCACCATGTCAACGCCATCAAACTACATCAAGTAAACCATGACCATGGCTTGGACATAAGAATCAACGCACGGGAGAGGTCAGCTCATCCCTTTTACCAGTTTCCTCAACGGGAAGATGGGGATGACAACTCCTAAGGTTGTTGCAAATAGTCAATGATCTAATAAAGGCAAACTCAGAATAGTTCCAACATGTGGTGGGGGCTCTGTGTGGACTAGCTTAATGATGCCATGCTGCAGGACTTATATTATTACAAAATAAGGTGCGGGGGTTTTTTTTGGTTTTGTTTTTTCTGTACCCTCAGCATGCTGAAGGGATTGAACCTGTGCCACAACAGTGACCTGAGCCACAGCAGTGACTAAGCTGGATCTTCAACTCACTGAGCCACCAGGGAATTCTAAGGTAGTTCTTTTTCTCTCCTTTCTCCTTTTACGGCCGCACCTGGGGCACATGGAAATTCCTTTGCCAGGGGTCTAATCACGACTGCCAGCTACAGCTGCAGCCACAGCCACACCAGATCCAAGCCGCATCTGCAACCTATGCCACAGCTTGCAGCATTGCTGGATCCTAAACCCACTGAGTGACATCAGGGATCAAACCTGCATCCTCATGGAGATATTGAGTTCTTAACCCACTGAGCCACCAGGGAACTTCAAGGTGAGTTCTTAAACTCAAAGTGGAAAATCCGGTGGAATAGTCTCAGCTTCACCTTGTCTGACAGGCTTGGAGCTTCACCTGCTCCAGAGAAGAGGCCTGCTCAACCACACCTCACCCCTAACTTAAGCCAGATCTAAGTTGGCCCAAGAACTCTACTCCCTGAACCCCTACTGTCCAATATCTCCACTCCAACCATTTCTGGCCCATTGACCTGCTTCCTCTTCACTGTTTCTCAGACTTGAAAGACTGCGATCAGGGAGTTCCCATCATGGCTCAGTGGTTAACGAATCTGACTAGAAACCATGAGGTTGCAGGTTCGTTCCCTTGCCTTGCTCAGCGGGTTAAGGATCCGGCATTGCCGTGAGCTGTGGTGTAGTTCACAGGCTCGGCTTGGATCCCGTGTTGCTGTGGCTGTGGTGTAGGCCAGCAACTACAGCTCTAATTCGACCCCTAGCCTGGGAACCTCCATATGCCGCGGGAGTGGCCCTAGAAAAGGCAAAAAGACAAAAAAAAAAAAAAAAAAAAGAGGACTGAGATCAGGATTCATGTTTCTGAGACTTCGTTCTGGTTCCACTATGCACACCTGCTCTTTCATCAGACCTGCACCCACCCTCTAGCACTGCCTACATCCGGTCCCTTGCCCAAGTCAGGCCTGAATGGGAGCAGCTAAACATGGCAGTAGAAACACACAACCAGTTTCACATATCCTGTTGCAAATGTGTGAATGGACACTTCCAGTGGGCTCCCAACACTTCACCGCCCTCCTCTAGTCACACTCCCACTGTCCTAGAGAACAGTTTTACACCTTCTCTCCTCTCAAAATCCCAACACCTTCTCCCTCTCCTTGGCCTGAGGTGATTTTCTACCAAGAAAAGCAATCAGGAGAGAACCTCCCAGGCTCCCCCTGCCAGCCCACTGTCCACATGCACGTGAGCCCGCCATCTCTGCTGGATCTCTAACCACTGAGCCCCGATGGGAACTCCTCCCAGTTATAAGATAAACAAGCCCTAGAGGTGTATGCATAACGTGATTAATGTAATTAACACTGCTGCATGTTATCTATGAAAATTGTTTAGAGAGTGAATCCTAAGAGTTCTCATCGCAAAGGAAAACATTTTTTCTTTTATTTAGCATCTACGAGATGAGGGATGTTCACTAAAGTCATCATGATAATTATTTCATGATGTATGTAAGTCAAATCATTATGCTCTACACAAACTTATACAGGCTGTATGTCAATTATACCTCAATTGAACTGGAGGAAAAACTTCGGAGGGGTGAACAATTAATGTGTTTATCTGGTAAAAGAATCCCTTCAAAGCAGGGGAGTCACAAAGAGGAAAGATAATATTGGGAACACTGTTGTAGAGTGACGGATGGAGCTCCCTGGTGGCACAGTGAGTTAAGGACCTGGCATTTTCACTGCTGTGGCTTAGGCTGCTGCTGTGGTGTGGGTTCAGTCCCTGGCCTGGGAAATTCCTCATAACTGGGAAATACTGGTTTGAAGTTGAGCATCCCATTGGCCAAGCACCTGAACTGGTGATGTCCCACGGCCGTGAAAGCGATAGTCTTCATGACTGAAATCTTCTGACTTCCAAGCTGATTTCGAGAAAACAGGTATTTCTCTTTCTGGAAGAAGGTTCCATGAGTAAGGCACAGTGTCTCTCCTCTTGAATTCAATGGAGTGATTAAGTCAGGTTCATTCAATGTGAATGTGAGCACTGGTCAGAACTGATGATCTCACTGAGGCTGCAATGCCCCTCGTGTGTTCTCATTTGATTCTTACTCTATCTCTGTGAGGTAGTAGATAGTTATCATACTCTGAGCAAGAGAAAATAATCAGAATTTAAGGAAAGTGTGCCGATGTACACAGTTGGGAAATGAGAAATGGGGAAGAGAAGGCATGTGGACATCTGGGGTTCACTCATGCTGCTTGTGAAGGATGAAGACTTTGGTGAGTAAAGACCCTGTCTCGAGTGGAATCCCCAATCAGAAACCGTCTCAGTGGTCCCCAACCATTTTGAGTATGAGAACATCTCCCTAAAATGAAATTCAGCCAATTCTCTAGCACAGTGAAGGTGCAACAGAAGACAGGTGAAACAATCAGGAGTTACTAGGAGCTCCCTGGTGGCTCAGCAAGTTGAGGATCTGGCATTGTCACTGCTGTGGCTCCAGTTACTGCTGTGGCTCAGGTTTGATCCCTGGCTCAGGAACTTCCATGTGCAGTGGGCGTGACCAAAAAAAAAAAAAAAAAAAAAGAATCAGGAGTACCTATGAGCTCAATACCATTCCTGAAGGAATCTGATTTTTAATATGTTTGTATATATTCACACAACCTTCAATGAGTGTCCTTAATGTATTATTTGAAACCAGAGGTTTCTTATTACTGAGTCAAACCATCCTCACTTCCTCCAGCCCACCTTCACCTTCACGTTCTTGATAGGGCTGTTTTGGAAGGAAGGGGAGGTGGTAGGGACTAGATGGCCATGACAACATGACAGTGAGGCAAGGGGCTCAGGCCCAACACCACCCATCTCTGAGTGCAACCATCTTTTACTCATCAAGGAAAATTGTCCTTCCTCCATCTCTTTTCTTCTAAAGCCGGGTTTTTTAGGTGTGTGTAAGTCACCTGCAGATCTTGTTACAAGGCAGATTTTGATCTGGCCTGTCTGGGGGAGTGCCTAAAACCCTGCATTTCTAACCAGTTCCCAGGTGAGCCCAGGGAAGCACAAAATTGAAGGTTCAGCCTCAGGGAAGGTGTTTTCAGGGTCATGTGAGAGACCCATTCTTCCAGAGGTGGTCCAGAGGGGCTGCAGGGTGGCCTGGCCCTAAGAGCTTCCCTTTAGATCTTTCTTTGGAGGTTGTGTTTGCCGCAGGACTTATTTACTTCGGGTAAATTCCACTGTTTGCAGCAGCCCCTAAATCCTGTGAGGAAATGTTTCCAGCTGCAAGTTTTCAGAGAATGGTGCCCAGGCAGCAGCCTCATGCCATCTAGGCACTTGTTAAAAATGCACATTCTCAGGCTCCAGCCCAGGCCCGTGGAAACAGAAGTGTATTTTAGCAAGCCCACCACGGCATTCTGCTGCACATCAGAGTGAGAACCAGTGCTCTAGAGGCATCATGTGCCCTAATTTGCACTCCCTTCAAACCTACAAAGAAGATCTCAGGAACTTTCTCCCAAGTGGAAATTAATCAAGCAGCCCTCCCTCCAGAAGCACCAACCTGTGATAACAACAGCTAATGCTTATGGAGTTCAAGGCACCATAAGTGCTTTTTGTGTGCTAATTTAATCCTTATAACAATCCACAAAGGTTCTACCAGCCCACTCTACAGAAGAGAAAACTGAGGCACAGAGCTATTCAGTAACCTGCTGAGGGTCACACAGCCATTATGTAGCATGGCTGGGATTTAAACCCCACCAGTCTGGCTCCACAGCGCAGGCTGTGCATCATCTCCAGCTTACCTTGCCTCTGTTTTTTTTTTTTTTTTAATTCATAGAATTGAATCATAAATTCTCCACATGTACACATCCTTGATGTAATAAAATTGATTTCATTGTGCTTTCAAATTTGCCCACATCCTTACTGAATATTTTGACTTTGTACTTTATAACCTGCCAGTTTAAGGACACTTAACACAGTTTCAGCGTCTGAGAGAATTTCAGAGAGGCAGATCTAAGGGAGAACAATGACAGAAATCCATGGAATAAATTTCTGACCAAGCTATGCCCTATGTCAATCCATGGCGGGGAGGTGGTTGGGGGAGGACACTTCTTGGCCTGCAAAAATCTCTACACGTAAGGCTATCTTTTCCTAAGCTCAGCCTGGCTATATGTTGATACTTAGAAAAAAAAAACCCAAAACTAGCATTTGAGTGATTACTCTACAGCAGACATTTTCACTTCATTTCTTATTTGCTCTTCATAGCAACCCAGCAGAAGAGAAATCCTTAGCTCCAATTTTCCAAATGAAAAACTGAGACTCCCAGAGTTTAAGCAACATAATCCAATTATACGGTTAGTGATGAGTGAAGCCAAGAGCCCCGATGCACAGCCTTTTTGATCTTTGAAAAATGACTGAGTTTTTTTTTTTTTTTTTGCCTTTTCTGGGGCCACTTCCATATGTGGCATATGGAGATTCCCAGGCTAGGGGTCTAATCAGAGCCGTAGCCACCAGCCTACACCAGAGACACAGCAACGCAGGATCAAAGCCACGTCTACAACCTACACCACAGCTCACAGCAACGCTGGATCCTCAACCCACTGAGCAAGGCCAGGGATCGAACCCGCAACCTCATGGTTCCTAGTTGGATTCATTAACCACTGTGCTGCCATGACAGGAACTCCTGTTTTGGGGTTTGTTTGTTTGTTTGTTTTTGTCTTTTGAGGTCCACACCCATGGCATATGGAGGTTTCCAGGCTAGAAGTCAAATCTAAGTTATAGCTGCTGCCCTACGCCACAGCCTCAGCAACTCAGGATCCAAGCTGCATCTGCAACTACACCACAGTGCCAGATCCTTAACCCACTGAGTGAGGCCAGGAATTGAACCTGTGTCCTCATAGATGCTAGTTGGGTTTGTTAACCACTGAGCCATGATGGAAACTCCCTGAATTCTGATTAAAATCCTGTTGCACTGCCCTTCTTGCTCGGAAGGATGCGACACCCTTTAGTGGTGTCACCATCAATGCTTATGGTCTGGGAAGGATTCCTCCCCACTGTCTTACCTCATCCCACTTACGATCAATGTCCCGGCACCCTGGCATTGTCCACGTGAGATGCCTACTGAATGTAGCCTCTATGCTGGAGAGGGTGCTACCTGATGCCCACCTTAGCCTCTAGGGACATCCTGGAGGGGTATTAACAAAAGCAATGATCCCAGGGGTTAGAAATGAGAATCTCTGCCTGGAGCAACCCTACTGGGTTTCTGTGCATGAAGGCTGTCTGTCTGTCACTCAGTCAATTCAAGCAGGAGTCTCTGGGTGATGAAACTGTGTTCTGGTTGAAATGTTCTCCTTTGGGAATCAAGTCTCCAGCTTCTTTAGTTCTGGTAACAGACATGCTCTCAGTTGGTCCAAACATTAGTTGGAAAATTAAAAATAATGAAAAGATTTTGAGGCAATGCCTGGCAATATTAACAGTTTTCTTTGGGTGGTAGGGAAACAGAAAACTCTCTAGTTTATGTTTCTGTACTTTGCAAGTTTCAGGTAATGAACACGTACCAGTCTTATGGTGAGAAATGGCATTTGGCAAGTTAAAGATGCCAGGGAGAGAGATGTTGCTGATGGTGCATCAGGGACCATCAAGTCCAAGTGTCTTCACTCAGTGAACACAGCACCTGGAGGTTGCTTCCTTGATATATTCCCACAACGCTCACCCAGATTTCTTCTAGAAGCATCAAGACGACATACTTGAGGACCGTCTTTCATTAATAGGTATTTTTTCAGCTAAGTCAATCCCCAAGCCTGTGAATCATGGCTGGATTTTTGCCAAAAACTAAAATTAAAGTGGGCAAATACTGCCACTCTGGGCTAAAGCACCTTCCACTGAACTTCCTTTAAAGGATGAAGTGATGGAGTTCCTGTTATAATGTAGTGGAAATGAATCCAACTAGGAACCATGAGGACGTGGGTTCAATCCCTGGCCTCACTCAGTGGGTTAAGGATCCAGCATTGCTGTGAACTGTGGTGTAGGTGGCAGATGTGGCTCAGATCCCAAGTTGCTGTGGCTGTGGTGTAGGCTGGCAGCTATAACTTCGATTAGACCCCCAGCCTGGGAACCTCCATATGCCCTGGGTGTGGCCCTAAAAAGACAAAAAAAAAAAAAAAAAAAAAAAAAAGATGGAGTGTTTCATACAGCCAAGAAAAACAACAAAATGATGCCATGGGCGGCATAGTTGGACCTAGAGCTTATCATACTAAGTGAATAAGTCAGACAAAGACAAATATCATATGATATCACATATATGTGGAATCTAATAAAATGATACAAAAGAACTTATTTACAAAACAGAAACACAGTCACAGATTCTTAAATCAAATTTATGGTTCCCAAGGGGGAAATGTATGGGGAGGGGTGGGGAAGAAGGATAAATTAGGAGGTTGGGATTAACATACATACACTACTATATGTAAAATAGTTAACAAGGACCTACTGTATAGCATGGGGAAATCTCAATATTCTGTAATAACATATATGAGAAAAGAATCTGAAAAAGAATGGATATACGCATATGTAGAACTAATTCACTCTGCTGTACACCTGAAACTGACATAATATGGTAAGTCAACAATACTCCAGTAATTTTTTTTAAGAAAAGAAAAGAAAATGGTAGTGTATTTCATATGCACTTATCTTGGCCTCTGCCCACAGGTACACCCATCCCATCTGCCAACCTCCCAGCACCCTGTCCCCCGAGGCTGACTGCGTGGGCCTATCATACTTTATGCTTCGCAGCCCTTCAGCTCCACTGAGTGTGAAAACACTCCTGACAGAAGAGACCAGTCAGGGTCTGCTCCATGTTTGCCAACAATGCTACAAGTCTGTCACTCAGCCTGGAGTAAGGAGACCAGAGACTTTGAAGTCTGCTGAGACTCCAATGGAGGGGAAGTGGTATCTGTGAAACGCTGTCAAGTAGCATCTGAGGCAAGGGAGGCTCTCGGTGGCCCCAAAGTACCTCTCCAGTTTGCTCCGTTGGTGAGGGCAGAGGAGAGGTGGGAATTCATAAGGGTCCATTTGCTGGGAAGGGACAACCAGCATTTTCTATTGGTTCCCTGGCAGAAGAAGGAAGAGAACCATCTGAGCAGGAGATCTGGTTTCCACCAATTACCGGTGCTACTTCCTAATGGTGGTGACCTAACTGCTCAGCTCAGAGAGAAGCAGTTGAAGCCCATGATTGAGGACACAAAGGGGAAGGTTGAGGGGAAAGGCACACATCTTCACCTGTGTCTTGTGGGGACCTGTTCAGGTCTGACCAGATGCCACTGCATCATCTTGTACCTGCAGGGTCAGGTGATGGTGTCTCTCTGAGCCTGTCTCCTGAGGCTGGTAGCTCCCTCATGATGGGATTGTTTATTATTTGGTCCCCAGTTCACTCAAATAATTTTTATATAAAATAAATAAGCTACAATGGTATATTGTACAACACAGGGAATATAGCCAATATTTTATAAATATTATATAATATTTTATAATAAACATAAGCAGAATATAATATTTAAAAATTGTAAATCAGGGAGTTCCCGTCGTGGCGCAGTGGTTAACGAATCCAACTGGGAACCATGAGGTTGCGGGTTCGGTCCCTGCCCTTGCTCAGTGGGTTAACGATCCGGCGTTGCCGTGAACTGTGGTGTAGGTTGCAGACGCGGCTCGGATCCCGCGTTGCTGTGGCTCTGGCGTAGGCCAGTGGCTACAGCTCTGATTCAACCCCTAGCCTGGGAACCTCCATATGCCGCGGGAGCAGCCCAAGAAATAGCAACAACAACAACAACAATAATGCCGAGGGAGCAAGGGAGCGGCCCAAGAAATAGCAACAACAACAATAACAACAACAACAAAAGACAAAAAAAAAAAAATTGTAAATCACTATGAAGCTTGCATAATATTGTGCATCAACTATACCTCAATTAAAAAAAAAAGAGAAACAACTACGAGTTCCCACTGTAGCACAGTGGAGTAACGATCTGGCATCGTTTTTGTGGTGGCACAGATTCGATCCCTGGTCCAGGGTACTAGGTTAAGATGTAGGTCACAGCTGTAGCTCAGATTCAGGCCCTGGCTGGTGAACTTCCACATGCTGTGGGTGAAGGCAAAAAAAAAAAAAAAAAAAAAAAAAGAAAAGAAATGACTAGAATTGATGTTAAGGATAAAATTTAGTTTTTTGAAAGAAGGCACAGTGATAGTTATGACTAAGCAATGTAAAGAAATTATGAAGGGTCAAAAAGGATCATCTACATACCAAGTTTCAGGAGTACTGTAATCAGTATCATCTACCACTGGAAATTTTTACAGAAGAATTTGAAATTATAAAATTTTCAATTCAAATATATTTCACATTCATTTTAAGTTGACTTTGCCAATATATACAAGATGTATTCTTATGCATACCACATCAGTGTTAGAATTACACAACACTGCTGTCTAGCACTGGGAACTATATCTAGTCACTTACGATGGCACATGATGGAGGATAATATGAGAAAAAGAATGTATATACAGATGCGTAACTGGGTCACTTTGCTATACAGAACACTATAGACCAGCTATAATGGAAAAAATAAAAATAATTTAAAAAAAAGAAACTGTGAGATCATAAATACTGTTCTAAGACACTAAGAAAAAAAAGAATTATACAACAAGGGCTATTTATTCACTCTATGTCTTCTTTTTTAATTTGTCTGATTTTTACTGGCATTACAGTGGCTGATATACTAGTCAATCAGGATGAACTTACCTGGCTCAAATGCTTTTGCAAGACTCTTGCCTGACCTCTTTCCTTCAGTCACTTTCCCCTAAGTCATGTCCCTTTGTGTCCAGAAGGAGCCAGGAGCTAAGAGGAAGAGAGCTCCCATGAGACATCCCCATGGCCGCATCCATGACTGCCTGGAGGGGACAGGATGCTCAGCATGGAAGTGGAGGTACCTGGCTGCCAAACCGCCCCACCCCTCAGCCCTTGTGCTAGAGCTGACTAGCTACAGGGCTCTACAAGCCAAGAAGAGCAGGACGATGGTGCCCAAGATCAACTCCCAAGAGTTGGCTGTGTGCAGCGACGAGGAGCCGGCTGGGATGTGGTCTTGCAGTCCATTACCAGGACCGCATCCAACCCACCTCCTCCTTCCAGAGCTCACCCGACAACAAAACTTTATGGTGAAATCAGAAGTCTGCATCTAGGAGTTCTGATGGGGGGGCAGTGACCACACTCTTGGCTGTGTTCAGTACCAGTCAGCCCCGATCTCAGTGCAGGGTGTGTGTGGCAACGCAAATGAGCATGGCTGCATTTCAGAATGTATTTTTGTTACAAGGAGGTTTAGATTTAACCTAAGTGGTTACTTATTAGGCATAGCCTGTGAGATAATGAACAGGAATTTTTCTCTCTCCTATTTTGTCTTCCTTTCAAAGCAGAAAGATCACTGTGTGCACACAAAACCAAGAATATTAGGACATCCTGTCCTAATCCAGTCATGATCATCTGTGCTGTTTATTCAAGCTGGGGTAATTCTGGTGGTTCACGATGTATCCCTCTGGAAGAGGCTGCTGGGAAGGAGCTGTCCATCAAAGGCCAGCTGGACTTGGCCTCCAAACCCTCGGGAACTGACCATCTCCTGTTTGCTGTCAATGCCTCAGTCACTGTCCTCTCTGCCCTCTGATATGGGAGGAGTGGCCATTTTTCAATTTTGTATGGAACGTGGTTTTTAAAGATTTTTCCAATATGCAATAAATATAACATGATTTATAACAACAGCAACCCTGTGAAATAGTAGACATTTTGCTTTTATGGGGCTACTGCCCGCTGTCTCACAGTTGGGGCCAAAAGATGGGTGGTTGCGAGGAAAAAACATCAAGGTCTTCTGGAACCAAGTCCAGCGCTCTTACCATGTGATTCTGTCACTGGAGCTCTCTGTAAAACCTGTTATTGGCTTAAATTTATATAAGAAAAGAGGCAAGGAAGGCTTGTCTGCGTTTTGGGTTTTTTGTTCGTTTGTTTGTTTGAACCTAGAATCCATTTTATAATAATGAACACAGGCTGCTGCTTTGTTGTGTCAAATGATTTTTGAAGCCTCACAAGTCCCTGTAAGTCCATGACTGAGCCCTGGGAAATGAATGACAAATTATCAAGAGGAGTCATGGTAGGATAGAGTAAAAGAAGACAGAAATTATTCAGAAATTCTTACTGTTAGGTCAGCCTCAAAATATGGTTCGGATTTTCCCATATTTGACTCATCCCCAGCACTGATCCCTTATTAAGTGACTTCTCTAGACTCCCAAGGGTCAGAGTCCTCATGGGATGAACAAGCAATGCTGGGTCCTGGCTGCCCTGGGGGAGGTGACAGCCAGTTCTGATGGAGGAGGGGTGAGCCTTCTGTGGTCTCAGGATTGGTACTTAAAGCCCAGACAAAGGCCAGAGGTAAATGAAGTCCTCTTGTTCTAAAGAGCTGATGCGCTGGGCTCAGACACCTCCCTTGGATGTCCTAAGATGTGGGTTACCTGCCTTTGCATTTTATTAGCTAGTTAAACATCTGCTGACACAGCACACAGGCAGCTTTGCCCCTCTGCCACCCTGAGCAGGGAAGTGGAACAACCTGCATAGCCATCATTTGGTTGCCAAGGAAACACAGGTTTTCTGGGGTTCTAGAAATAGCTGGGCTTGAATCTCCATGCCTGACCTACTCAAAGAGGTCTGGGTGTCTGGGAAGGGGTCTCTGGCATGTAAGAGGCACTGAGGCCCACAGGGAGCTCTGCAGAAAGGCTGCTCAGCACAGATCTCTGAGGAGCTCAGCTGGGTACCCTTTCCTGAAGAGCCCCAGACCAGGAAATAAATACTGGCAGGAAAAGCAGCAGAGGACACCTTCTGCTGGTCATAAGGCAGAAAGATGCTTCCCCTCCCTCCTCCATTGTCCTTCCCAGACCCAGCACTGGAGGAGCCAGATGCTCTTAAAGCAGAAGGGGTGATATCCCGGAAGTGGGCCACCTTCCCCCTTCCCCAATGCACATCCTCACCCCTGCACTAGGAAAGGAAGGTGTTAGGGGCTGTACTGTGTCTGACCCCTGAATTCATATGTGGAAGTCCTAATCCTCAATACTTCAGAACGTGACTGAATTTGAGTCGCATGTGATTTCTTGGCCTTGTCCAATCTTTACAGATTGTGCTAAAAAATGTCAAATAATGAGAAGAGTAAAGTTTAGAAATCCACTAACTTGAGAGAACTTCTAAATGTTTGAGAGCCAGGAGGTGGCATAAAATCACCTCTTGTGCTTGTAGATGTAACAATTTCAGACTTGTACTTTTTTTTTTGGCTGTGCCTGTGACATATGGAAGTTCCAGGGCCAGGGATCGAACCCATGCCACAGCAGCAACCTGAGCCACAGCAGTGACAAGGTCAGATCCTTAACTGCTAGGCCACCAGGGAACTCCCAGACTTTCCTTTGATATTTCTGTTTTGCTTCTATGGGTTACAGCACTTGGTGTTTGCTTTTTAACCTAATTTATGGTCTTTCTTTAGGTAATTTTATGCTTTTTTTTCTTTCATTGTTAACGACTTAACCTATTCACCCTCTACTGCTTTTTGTTCACTTGTTTTTGTTTTTTTTTTTTTTTCTTTTGTAAAGTTTTTTTTTTAATGGCCAAACCCACAGCATATGGAAGTTCCTGGGCCACGGACTGAATCCAAGCCACAGCTGCGGCCTGTGCTAAGGCTGTGGCAATGCTGGATCCTTAACCCATGGCACTGGGCCAGGGAATCAAACCTTCACCTCAGCACTGACCTGAACAGTGACCGGTTCTTAACACACTGCACCACGGCAGGAACCTCATTCTCTGTGGTTTTGTATTTTCTCTTTAATATTCTTGTTTCACTAATACTCATTCTGGAGTATATATATATATATTTTTTTTTGCTTTCGTTAGGTCATATCTAAGAAATATCCTAGTTTATTATGTTCTTAAACCTACTTAATTAAGCACACACTGTTGTTCATCTTTTTCCTTACACTTGTGTATAGTTAAACAAGCAGGAGCCCTCTTCTAATGGAAACTTAGCTCAACACCCTGGGCCTCCTTTCTCCTCCCCATCCCTCTCACCTTTCACCTCAATACACTGAAATGCTAACTTTAACATAAGATTTTAAGTGGTGGGACTTTTCTTTAACATTGATTAATATTACTTAGGATGTAATTTTTTAATGAAATGTAGAGATTGATAAAGTAATATTTATCTCTTAGGTCATCTACTTACCTTAATGAGTCCAACTGAATGTTTCCTATATAAGATATTTGAACAATCTTCATAGCTTCAGGAGTTGGGTATTTCATTTTTTCTTTTATAAAGGAAAAAGAGAGCTTGTTAGATTCTTAATTCTGGTACCAAATATATCGCCTTTAATCCTCTTTATATATTCCCTCTGAAGGTGGCTCTTCTCACATTCTGAAATTCCATCGAGAATATTTTCTTTTCTTCTTTAAGTGAGGGTTGTGTATGAGTGCTTAAAAAAAAAAAAAACTTTTCACTTCAGAACAGTTATAGATGAACAGTAGAGTTTCGGTGATAATACAGAAAACACCCATGAGAATGTAAATGGGTACAGCCTCTACGGAAAAGAGCAGGGAGTTTCCTTAAACAACTAAAAACATGTTGCCATATGATCCAGCAGTCCCACTCCTGGGCATATATCCAAAAAAGATTCAAATTCTAAATAGAAAATATACATGTACTGCAATGTGCATTGCAACATGATTTGTAACGGCCAGAACATGGAAGCAACCTAAATGTCCATTGAGAGAGGAGTGGGTGAAGTAGATGTGGTACATATATACAATGGAATACTACGTGGCCATAAAAAGAGTGAAATAATGCCACTGGCAGCAACATGGATGGGCCTGGAGATTATCAAACTAGGTAAAGTCAGTCAGAAAGACAAATATCATATGATATCACTTATATGTGGAATCTTAAAAAATGAGGCAAATGAACATATTTACAACACAGAAATAGACTCACAGACATAGAAAACAAACTTATGGTTACTAAAGGGGAAAGGCAGGGGAGGCATAAATTAGGAATTTGGGATTAACAAACTGCTATAAATAAATAAATAAACAACAAGGTCCTACTATATAACACAGGAAACTATATTCAATATTTTGTAATAACCTAAAATGGAAAAGAATTTGAAGAAGAATACACACACACACATATATATACATACAACTGAAAAAAATATGGAAAACACCTATACATTCCACAGCCAGTTTCCCTTTTATTATCCCCTATTATGTGTTATCCTACACTAGTTTGGTAAATTTGTTAAAGTTTATGAACAGTATTGATACATTATTATTAACTAAAGTCCTCATAGCCACATAAATCCAAATAAACTACCCCTGCATTGTATAATCCCTTCTATCAGTGTCAGTAAGGTTAGTTTTGAGACTCGCCAATTTAGACCATGTGATAGCTAACTAATTTCAAGATATATTTCAAAATAATTCTCTTTATTAAAACCACTAACTTGTAGACTTCCCTGGCAGCTTAGCAGGTTAAGGATCCAGTGTTGCCACTGCAGTGGCTCCAGCTGCAGCTGGCCTGGAAATTTTTACATGCTTCAGGAGCGGCCAAAAAACAAAAACAAAAAACAAAAACCCACTAACTTTTGGTTAAATTGATATTCTGTTTTTATATGCTTATGGTTAAGCAAACACTCATGGCCAAGCCACAATGTATATTATAATTACACTGCCTTCCTTGAATAACATAGTTTTTGGCAGATGTAATTATTACTGTAACTATTAGTGATTTAATCACACTCTTGTCAGACTAAAATTCCACTCAACATGATTAGAAACATTGTGGGGGGGTTTGTTTCTAATGTTTCCTTCTCTTGAAAACACCCATCATGGTGTGTTTTTGCTTCATCTTTTTGCTCTATGTTAGAGTTGCTTCTCCAGCATTTCTGCACAGTTCTCATGCTGGGGCTACTCCTTACCCTGTTATTCCCTTGTCCTTCCCTCTGTGTTGGTTTGTGCCCCTTTTCTTGGCTCCTCTGTCTTTCTCTTTCTTGGTTTACTCTCTTGTGCTGGAGAGGCAATGGCTCTCTGAGAATGGGCACATGAGTAAACATGCAGTTTCAATATCTGAAAAATGCCTTTAATCTACCCTCTCTCTTCCCTCTTTTCCCTGTTTCATTTTGGATAGTTTTCCCTCACTGTCTTCAGTTCTATTAGTTAATCTTTTATTCTACAGTGCTATTCTATCATTAATCTCATCAGTCTGTTTTTCATCTTAGATATTGTACTTTCCACCTCTAGAAGTTTTATTTCAGCCTTTTTATATCTTCCAGTTCTCTCCAAGTCAGTGCTCAGTCTTTTCTCTTTCCTTATGGTTTATCCCCCCACCCTGCACCCTTTTAAGGGCCATACCACCTTTGGCACATGAAAGTTCCCAGGCTAGGGGTCAAATCAGAGTTGCAGCTGCCAGCCTAGGCCACAGCCATGGCAATGCACAATCCAAGTTGCATCTGTGACCTACATCACAGCTTGCAACAACACTAGATCCTTAACCCACTGAGGGAGATCAGGGATCAAACCTGCATCCTCATGGAGACTATGTCTGGTTCTTAACCCGCTGACCACAGTGGGAACTCTGGTTTATCCCCATTTGTTATTTCTTTACAAGCATAGTTTTGGGAGGGAGAAGCACAAAACACATAAGTTCAAATTGCCATGTTTACTGAAAATCCAGAGCCTTTTGATTTTGAATTATGAGACAATTGATGGACAAGTGAACAAAGAGAGGAGACCACTGCTGCTCCAGGTGGAGAAGGGACAGCGTGAGCAGAGGGGCTCTCTTTTGTCATGGCATTACCTGATGCTCCCTCGCACAGCCAAGAATGACAGGCTCAAAGCTAGCCTCCTGTCCCCAATCCTTTCTTCTTTCTTCTTTGCCACCGCTATTTTCTACAGATGTAAAACTCCTAAGTCATAGGAGCTCAGATAAAGTCATCACCCTGTGGTCTAGTCCGAGAGAAGTGTCCACATCCAAGAAACACAGTCAACACACGCAGGAGGAAAACCAGATTGACTCTGCTTTCCTGTGTTTCTCAAATACTAGACAAGGAACTTGTAGACCACAGGAAGACATGAAAACTCTATTTTCTATCCCATCAGTGGCTACACTTTTTCTAGCTACCCCCACAACTCTCTTTTCAAAACAGCATGAAAAACACCCCACACCACTTCACTTTGAGAATTTTTGTCTTTCTCAGCTCCACTTCCTTCCAATTCTGATCTCAAAATCACAAAGAAAAAGCTTATGAAGGCAGGGCCTTCTTATGCCTGATTGGTACCATCTTGGTGGTAAGAGCTAAGTGGAAGATTGAAGAATCAGAACATGACTATGGTTCCCCCAGATGCATAAATATTCACAGTGGAGTAAAAGTTCACTTCCTCTAGCTCTGGTCTTTGGGGACCTCCTTTTAACGCTTCATAGTGAGCTTCCTCCCTGGACATTCATGTTCTCATGTTTTTATCCCACCCCAAATAAAATCCCTTTTACTAGGTTATATGTGAGTGATAATGTTAATTATCTTCAGGGGTGTTTGCATTCTTAGGGGCAAAGCTTTAGTCTGAGGTACATTTTCCTCTGGAAAGCCTAGGCTTGAGGTTGAGAAATTCATCTCCAGAGAAGTTAGACCATAGAGATATACATCCAGCCAAGAGACATATGGAGAACTCTGCCAGAAGTGCCCCACAGAATTTAAACTCGAATTGGAAAATTACGTGAAGAGAGCAAATGTTGAGCCCCTTCTGCTTCTTATAGAAATTAAGCTCCTTATTTCAAAAGAGAATGACAGAACTTGAAAAGGGCTGTTAAATATTGTCCTTGGAGAGACAGTTTTGCAAGTTACTAAGTGACCAATCAAATTCATTTATTTTCATTTTCATCTCACCCCACAGGCTTAGTAAGATCATTCTAATCTCTAAAAACAGATGAGGGATGAGGATTCATGTTTCTCTTACTATACAGAGAACCTGGGTGAAAACCTCTTGGGAACCAATATAAAGCAATGGTTCATGGTTGAAAACATCCATGTAAAATAAAATAAAAGGGTAAAATAAAAGTTCAGAGCTCATGTCTTACATCCTAAAGACACAGTAGAGAGTGGAGCATTGCTATGTCTATGTAATAAATCAACCTGAAAGTAATACCATGCATTAGATAGTTAGGGATTCAATCTGAATTTAATAATAAGCTCCTCATTATCTGGAAATGAGTATATACATATTCAAAGTATTATTCTATACATTTTATAATATCTCTGATTTTTTTCGTTATTGTACTAAAACAGGTGATCTTATCCTTCCTCTGCCTCTGAAGAAACTGAGGCACAGAGAGGTCAAAGGACACCCCTGAGGCCATGCCATGGCTGAGCAGGTCTACATTCCAACCCTTGTTTCTAGGGCTAAACCATGGCTAATCCCACTTCTGGGTGCACATCTAAAGGAGAGGATCACTACATCAGAGAGCTGGCTGCACCCCCAGGTTCACTGCAGAATTATTTACAACAGCCCAGCCAGGGAAACAACCCAAGTATCCATCAACGGATGAATGATTAAGGAAACCACCCTAGTGGGAGCTGTTTTTTCATATCACCTTTACAATGTCAAGCTATCAACAATCAAATTTATATATTATGATACATAATCAATGAAATTCACAAGAGAATCACTATCCGTTATATAACACAAATCCATTATGTAACATATATAATTACATTATTCAGCCACAAAAAGAAGGAAATCCTGCTGTTTACTACAACATGGATGGACTTTGAAGGAGTCATGCTAAGGGAAATAAGCCAGACAGAGAAATTCAAATGCCACATGATTTCACTTATACATGGAATCTAAACACATTGAACTCATAGGAACAGAGAGTAGAATGGTAGTTGCCAGGGGCTGGGGTATGGGGGAAATGGAGAGATTTAGGCAAAAGGTACAAAATTCGATTATAAGCTGAAGGACTTTTGAGGCTCTAATATACAGTGTTGTGACCATACTTAACAATCGTGAATTGCATGCTTGAAAGTACTTATCTGAGTAGAACTTTAATGTTCTCATTTAACAACAACAAAGTGGTACTTATGTGAGGTGACCGATGTGTTAAGTAACCTTACGGTTGCAAACATTTCACAGTAGGTAATTGTATCAAATCATGACTTTGTACATCTTAAACTTACACAATTTTACATGCCAATTAAATTGCAATAAACTTGAGGGGGGGAGGTATACATGGGCTCTTGCAACTCAATCATCCTACATTCCTTTCCATTGGTATCTAAAAGCGCTAGGGACCCAGAATACATTAATTTCATTCCTGAAAATTAGACAGGACTTCTCATCACTGCAAACACCATTTTTCTTTACTTAAAATTTTTTTTTTTTTTTGGCCATGCCCATGGCATGTGGAAGCTCCCAGGCCAGGGACTGGATCCATGCCATAGCAGCGACCTGCACCGATCACAACACTGGGTCTTTACCCCAGTGAGCCACAGAGGAGCTCCCAAACACCATTTTTAATTGTAGACCACAGGATGTCAGGCTGTACGTGTTCTGTTTCTGTTTTGGCAGCACGAACACTCAGATCTACATTGTGCCCAATAATGTCCCAGGATTGTGATTCTATTGACTTCACACAAGAAGAATATGACTTTTTGTTTGTTTTTTTAGGGCCGCACCTGCAGCTTATGGAATTACCCAGGCTAGGGATCGAATCAGAGCTGCAGCTGTCAGCCTACGCCACAGCCACAGCAATGCTGGATCTGACCCACGTCTGCAACCTACACCACAGCTCAAGGCAACACCAGATCTTTAACTCACTGAGTGAGGCCAGGGATCAAACCCGCATCCTCATGGATCCTAGTCAGGTTCGTTACTGCTGAGCCACAACAGGAACTCCAAGAAGAATATGATTTTTAAGAAGCAATTTGACATTTTGGTGAAGGAGCTGTTCCTTCTTAATGATGCTGGTGAAAATGTGCAGCCACTGCTTAGCATCTCACACCTAAAGACAGTGTGTTAACACTGTTCTGGCAGGTCATTTCACAGCATTGCATTTGCTGAAGTTGTAGAAGCATTTTTTTTAGACTGTTGTAACTCACTTTATTAGTGGTGCTATCTTTGTTCAACTCAGGCACACAGCCCTGAAAAATGGCACTGCTGTTCATAATTGCTGACACAGAAAGTCCTCTCCAGCATCAAATTCACAAGTGGTCTCAACTCAGCTCTAAGCTGCGTTAATCTATGCGTGAAGGAGGGAGAAGAAAAATCCATCACAAAAACTGAGAAATCTACAAGATCAGTGAAGACCCAGATTATTTCTGGGTAGTAAAGCTAAGAGCCAGGAAAGACATAGGGACAACAGGAGGCAGTGCAAGGCTGGGGGCCCATCTCTCCACTCCCAGCCTTTCCTTTAAAATGTGCATGGGGGGATGGGGGGGCTGGCAAAAGATCAAACAAGTCTTTCTGATGCCGTCTAGAGCCTCTTCTATGTTCCACCTGTGCATGGTGCTTATCTTGACCGCTCTATCAGGAACACCTTCCTCCACTCCCACCCATACGGCTCACCTCCTCCTCCTCAACTGCTCTGGCCAGCACTCTTCCAACCTGTCCACTCTTCGAGGGCCTCCACCCCAGCCAGGCTGTGCTTCTCCAGCTTAGCACACGTCTCCTCTCTGCACCGGTGATGTGCCTCCCACACAGAAGTGGAAACTGATTTCGGGCCATGTCTGGGCCTTCTGTTTGTTCTTCAAGCACAAAATGTAAAGCTTAGCATAGAACAGGAGCTCAGCTATTACACGGAATAAATAATCAAATAAATAACCACATCTATAACAAAGCCAAGCATCAAGGGTCATATAAAAATGTTGATCAAGTAGTTCCCCTTGTGGCTCAGTGGTGATGAAACTGACTAGGATCCATGAGGATGCAGGTTCGACCCCTGGCCTCAGTCAGTAGGCTAAGGATCTGGTGTTGCTGTAGGCCAGCAGCTGCAGGTCTGATTTGACTCCTAGTCTGGGAACTTCCATATGCCGTGGGCGTGGCCTTTAAAAAAAAAGTCAATCAAGAAGGAATCAATGTGGTTTTTATTTCTGGATGGGAAACTGGCTGACCCACAGGACACATGGGTGGAAACATTCCAGGGGTGTGAAGATGAGTCTTCCCAGGGACTGAGACCCAGGAGGCAAGTAGGGTCCAGCGCTCCCAGTGTTCCTCTAGGAAAAACTGAGATGGGGTAAGGGAACATGAAATTATCCAAGGAGGTTCAACAGCAGCAAGAATAACTTAATGGATCTAGAAGAAACTAAAGTTTGACCTTGGTCACAGAGCCTTTTCCAGTTTCCTTCCCAGGGCTCCCCTGGCACTTTGTTCATCCTTGTGTCACAGCCCATCAGAGGCAGACTGAATTGCTGTCCATCTCCTGCTGCTCTGGGGCACCCTGTGTGCCCTGGCCCCAGCTCTGGTAGGCATGGGGCACCAGGAGCAAATGAATAAAAAGCACCAGAAGCTGGAGACTCATTGCCCAAAGATCTTGATCCCAAGTGCTCAACTTTTCCTGGAGGGTAAGTAACTGGCACCAAAGTCTTTTACATAGAAATATTTTAAAAATCAGAGGTAGGAGTTCCTGTCGTGGCTCAGCAGAAACAAATCCGACTAGGAACACTGAAGTTGTGGGTTTGATCCCTGGCTTTGCTCAGTGGGTTAAGGACCTGGTGTTGTCATGAGCTGTAGTGTTGGTGGCAGACGTGGCTCAGATCCTGCATTGCTGTGGCTGTGGTCTAGGCCGGTGGCTATAGGTCCGATTTGACTCCTAGTCTGGGAACCTCCATATGCCATGAGTGTGGCCCCGAAAAGCAAACAAAAACAAAAACAAACAGAGGTAAATGTCAAAAACAAAAACAAACAGAGCTTTGTCAAAACCTTTAGGAACAGAAATGCCTAATGGGGTTCTGGGCAACCCCCTTAGAGCAACTTCAAGGACATGAAGTGAGTCCAGAGAAGGGTTAACGACCTAACAATATGCAGATGTGGTCAAGCCATTTTTCCAAAACCTATTCCAGAACACACTGGCCCTTTGAGATGCTCTGTAAAAAAATCTCACATCAAATACATTTGGAGCCCCTGTGGAGCACACTGCTTATTATAAGTAACAATTTTAAAAATAATATTAATTTTTTGTTAAAGTCCATTTTGTCTGATATTAGTAAAGCCATTCCATCCTTTTTACTTTCAACTGATTTGTATCTTTGAATCTAAAGTGTGCCTCCATCTGAAAAAAGGACACAATGAACTTCTCTGCAGAACAGATACTGACTCACAGACTTTGAAAAACTTATGGTTTCCAAAGGAGGCAGGTTGGGGGGTGGGGGGATAGGCTGGGGGTTTGGGATGGAAATGCTATAAAACTGGGTTGTGACGATCATTGTATAACTATAAATGTAATAAAACTCATTGAGTAATTAAAAAATAATTATGGGGAGCAGAATTACAAAGAAGTATCAGTAAAATAATAGTCAAAATATTAAATTTAAAAAGGAATCAAAATGGCTTACAAAGAATGATTATAATTTGGAAAATAAATGAGGTTAACCTATGAATAGAAAAATAATAAAAACCTGATTAGAAATAAAACAAAATGATTATTTAAAAAAATAAGTGTGCCTCTTGTGGACAGCACATAATCAGATCAAGTGCTTTGATCCTGTCTGATAGTCTGCATTCTTGAAGTCTTTAATCCATTTTCAATTACTATTATATCAATACGTTTGGATTTACCTTTGCCATTTTGCTTTTTGTTTCTAAGTGTCTTACATCTTTTTAGTTTTTCTCTTCTTCCTTTGCTGAATTCTTTTGACTTAAGTGAATACTTTCTAAGGTATCATTTAAATTCTTTTGATGAATTTTGTATTATTTTCTTAGCGGTTTCTCTAAGACTTAACAATATACATATTAACTTATCAAAATCTACTTCAAACCTGCTAACTTTATTTCAGCGACACAAAGGACGTTTACACCTCTCTATCTCCCTGTTTTTGTGTTACTATTGTTATATATATTTCATCTATATATATAAAAATCTCAAAATACATTATTATAATCATTACTTATATATACCTTTGTTTTAATGATAAAGTCACAATTTATATAATTTTGTCTTTTAATGTAGAGTATATAACATGTATTTTATATACTTTTATGTCTATAAAATTACTTAGTATAATTTTACATCTTTATGTAATTTTAATTACTTTATATAACCTGGTATCTTTTAAAGACATAAAACTAAAAGAAGAGAGAAGAATGAGATTATGCAGAGAGAGTTTGTTATATTAATCTTATGTACCATTTTTGATTCTTCTCATTCCTTTCTATTGATTCAAGTTAGCATGTGGTGTCACTTCCTTATAACAATACAGCTTTGTCCCTATTCACCTCCTTTGTGTTATTACTGTTAAGTATGTATTATGCTCCTATGGTTTGTAGGCTCATCAATCTTATTGTTTGATGGTACTGCCTTTAAAATCAGTTAAGAGACAAAAAAATGAAAACATATTCTGTTTTATAGTTACCTACATAATTACCTTCACCAGCACTCTTTCGTGTATGTGGAGATTCAAATTTCTGTCGTGTCATTTGCTTTCAGTCTGAAGAACATACTTCAGTATCTCCTATAAGGTCACTCCGATCATGTCTCTGGTGAGAACTCTGCTGAAGATCTTACTGGTTCCTTTGTATGTGATGATTCATCTTTGTCTTGCTGCTTTCCAGATTTTCTTCTTTGTCTTCATATTTCACCATTCTATGATTGCTTCAGTAAGGAATCTCCTTGTTTTTAATCTTACGTGGAGTTCACTGAGCTTTTTAGTTGTGTAGAATTACACATATTTTTTACAGCTTGGAAGTTTTGGGCAATTATTTCTTGGAACATTTTTTTGTGAACATTACTCTCATCTGCTGGGACTCCCACTTCATGTATGTCAATATGTTTAGCGATGTCTCGCATTTCTCTGAGGCAATGTTAATTTTTTTTGGCTGTGCCCTTGGCATGTGGAAGTTCCCGAGCCAGGGATCAAACCTGATGCACAGCAGTGACCTGAGCCACAGCACTGACAACACCAGATACTTAAGCTAGGCCATCAGGGCACTCCATATGTTAGTTTTTCTTGTTTTTTGTTTTGTGGTGTTCATCAGATTGCATAATCTGTATCAATTTTTCTTAAAGCTCATTGATTCTTTCCTCTGCTAGCTGGTATCTATTGTTGAGCCCCTTTAGTACATTTTCCATTTCAGTTATTGTAATATTCAAAATACTCCAGGATTTCCATTTGGTTCTTTTAAAAATAATTTATATCTTTTTATTGACATTCTCTATTTAATGAGATATAGTCATCATATCTTTCCTTAATCTTTATAAATATATTTTCCTTTATGTATCTTAGAAGATATTCATAATAGCTGTTTTGAAGACTTTGTCTACCAAATTTAGCATTTGGGCCCCTTCAAAGGCAATATATATTGCCTATTTGTTTTTTTTCTTTTCGCTGTGTTAATGTGTCATACTTCCCGTTTCTTTGCATTTCTTGTAATTTTTGTTGAAAAGGTAATTTAGGAAATACATCATAGAAACTCTGGGTGTTGATCTTCTACTGGAGTTTTGTTTAGTGACTTGGATAGTTCATTAAAATTCCTTCTCTGCAGTGTGTAGCTTCTAATGTTACTTCTCAGATGGTGCAGCCTTGAGAATTCATGTAGTGTTTCTAACCAGAGGGGATAATTGCGTTTTCACATGGCCTCTTATTTTCTCCTTCCCTGATCTTTTCATTAAGATTTCAATGGCTTTTTTTTCTGTCAAGTGTCAAACTCAGATGTTATCCTCCATTAATTTCCAGCTGAATGTTCTATTGCTTTTGACAACACTCTGGAGCATAAATTGTTCTACAATCTGAACCAACTGATGTCAGGCCCCTTGACAAAGGCAGGGTGTTGCCAGTGTTTGAGTCTTTCTCTGACCTCCTCCTGGGCTAGACCTCTGCGCTGTGGAGGCTCTGAAGCTGGAGGAGAGATGTGAAACTCACTCTTGACTGACTGCCCTCCTTGGATCCTCCTTATGCAGCAACAGCTCTGCGAGTGTTGGTGGAGGTGGGGTGAGGCAGAGGTGATGGAAAGTGATCTCATGCCAGGGGCTACCCTTCCAATTACATCCTTAGTGTGAATCATCTGCAGCACAGCGCTGATAAAGATGAGATCTGAAACCCCCTGACTGTCAAATCTACACAGAGTTTCTTTTCAGCCCTAGGAAGCTGGGAAAGATGGGAGCTGCCATTCATTTGCTGAGCCCACCAGAGTATCTTTTGCAATGTAGATATAATATTGTAGAGGGAGGTTTTACTCAATAGCTGCCTCTCTAGGATCCTCTCTTATGTGGTGGGTGTTGAGAGTGAGCTGATAGATACCAGCCAGCTGCCACCACTCACTCAGTACAGATCTTCTACAGCATAGAAATATACAAAACACGGGATCGGCCCAAACCCCCTGGAACACATGTTCCAACCCAGACTGCTGGGGGAGATGTGACCCTTGTTTGTTGAGCTCACTAGAACATTCCTTCCAAAAAGTAGAGCTGTGAGGAGATAGATGCCATTCCTAGCTGGAATACCATGGATTTCCACCGTAACACTACATTTCCACAGATTTTGTTGAGTTAATACTTTTCAATTTGTCGTAAACCCTTTGATCACTCTCCAGAGACTTTATTTATTTATTTATTTTCCCACTGTACAGCAAGGGGGTCAGGTTATCCTTACACGTATACACTACAATTATATTTTTCCCCCATCCTTTCTTCTGTTGCAACATGAGTATCTAGACAAAGTTCTCAATGCTATTCAGCAGGATCTCCTTGTAAATCTATTCTAAGTTGTATCTGATAAGCCCAAGCTCCTGATCCCTCCCACTCCCTCCCCCTCCCATCAGGTAGCCACAAGTCTCTTCTCCAAGTCCATGATTTTCTCTTCTGAGGAGATGTTCATTTGTGCTGGATATTAGATTCCAGTTATGAGTGATATCATATGGTATTTGTCTTTGTCTTTCTGGCTCATTTCACTCAGGATGAGATTCTCTAGTTCCATCCATGTTGCTGCAAATGGCATTATGTCATTCTTTTTTATGGCTGAGTAGTATTCCATTGTGTATATATACCACCTCTTCCGAATCCAATCATCTGTCGATGGACATTTGGGTTGTTTCCATGTCTTGGCTATTGTGAATAGTGCTGCAATGAACATGCGGGTGCACGTGCACTCTCCAGAGACTTTAAATGATTGTCTTAGCTTATTTTGACCAGCTAATGGATGTATCTCTTGGGGAGTAGATTCCCTGAACAAGTCACACTTCCATTCTGGAGGTCTACCTGGGGTAATTTGTTACCCAGCTGTAGGTAACAAATACAATGGCCAAGGAGGAAGGTAGAATTTAAGAAAATCAATCATTACATATAGTATGGATAAACAAGGTCCCACTGTATAGCACAGGGAATTCTATTCGATAGCCTATGACAGACCATAATGGAAAAGAATATTTTAAAAAAGAATGTGTGTGTGTGTGTAACTGAATCACTTTGCTATACATCAGACATTAACACATTGTGAACAACTACTCAATTAAAAAAAAAAGAAAAAGAAAATCAATAGGACAAACGAAGAGTGGGGAAGCATTCCAAGCAAATGGAATAGAGTGTGTAAAAGTATGGAAAGTGGAAGCAGAGAGGAAGATTTGAGTTAGAGATGTGGTTCTCAAAGTGTGGCCCTTGCATAAGCATCATCAGTATCTCTTGGGAACTTGACAATTTGAATGCTTGGGTGCTCCTCTGGACCTAGAGAAATCAGAAACTCCAGGGATGGGCCAGAGTAATCTGGATTTTGGCAAGCCCTGCAGGTGTTTCTGAAGCACATTAAAGTTTGAGAACCACTTGCATAGATGACCTGTTTTTCAGTGGCTACAATAGCTGGGCTCTTACTGTGCCCAGATTCTAAGAGGTTTTTCAATGTGTTTTTCAATAAACAAGATGAGGAGCTAAGAAGTACCTTCTCTTAGTGAATATTTTAGGGTCTTATTAGAAATAAGAGTTCCCCAACACATGACCAGCCCAGGAAGCTGGTCACGCTACAGCAAGCAAATGTTCCCCTTTCGCTGAGAATAAGTCACCTCTAATTGTGGTCTGAATTTCATTTGGTTCCAACTGTTAAATAACCATCCTGCAAGTTACCGTATATATAGCTACATTAGGTTTTGCAGGACCTTGGATCCTGGGGGTGGTTCATGCACACAGTGGCAGAAGGAAATGTAAACATTTGCCTTTAGCAGGATTTAAAAGGCGATATTTAAACTTTGGCTAAATCCAGTGAACTAAAGGACTTAAAACCTATCTAGGACTGAAAGAGTGAAAATCAGCTTGAACTGAAAAAGAATAAAAACAACTGTGCTGCTATGGTCTGGGAGGCAAGACTCAGATAAAATCAGCTGCAGTGTTCCCTGGTGGTTCAGCAAGTTAACAATCTGGTGTTGACACTGCTGCACAGGTTCAAACCTTGGCACAGGAATTTCCGCATCTTGCAGGTATGGCAAAAAAAAAAAAAAAAAAAAAAAAAAAAGCCAGCTGTAAAATACCATCAGAACTCCCACTTTGAATGACTATTGCTTTCTTACCAGTGATGCCCAAACCTGCTTTACAGTCATCTTTTATTAAGAATAACTAATGCTGACCCATCCTTGCTCATGATGGTACTCAACTCCTAGTTAACTCCCACTTCCTCTAATTCGACTTCAGAAATTATAACCAGTACTGAAGTGATCTCCAGGTTCCTTGGACCCTCCTTGTGTCCTTCAGCAGAGCTCAAAACTTACAAATCTCTTTATGAACAGCGTTTCATCGCTCCTTCAGGAGGCCTCCATCACTGCATCAAGCTGATGAATCTGATTTTGTTGGACCACAGGCCTGATCCTGGTGGTCTCTTTTTGATCAAACTTTAATAGAAGGAAAATGGTCCCTCGGCTTTGTATTTGGGGGAAGGGGTGGTGGTGAGGTTTGTTTGTTGGTTTGGTCATGTTTAACCTGATTACCAATTTTAGAGCCCAGGTCACAGAAAGGACCCCAGAGGACTGGCTGTCATGATACATCAATGACTAACTTCCCATTTTAATCCAGCCCTACCTCTATCTCTGTATCATTAGGTATTTTCTTCTAACAGTTCCACACAAAGATCTAACAGTATTGGTTGTGAATCAAGGACAGAAATCTCTCATTTCATCAAATTAAAATCTCTAAAGATATTAATTCTCTACCTAAGGAACTTGCAGCAATAATTACAGCTGACTGGACTTAAGAACTATGTGACTGAGTTATTCGGCTAGCATATTAATGCAAGACTTCAGATGTGGACCAGGCATTTGTCTTTTACATGATCACTTATTCATCCAGTCACTCATTTTTTGAGGGCCTACTGTAAGCTAAAGGCTGTCCCAGGTTTTGGAACTTAAGATGAACTAGCCCCAGCCCCTGCCTTCAGGAAGCTTGTGCTGGGGAGGGGACAGAACCAGTATTGACCAGGAGGTCAAGAACTCCAGGCTCAGAGTGTCAGCCAGATGATTACAGGGGCTTGACGCCCATCTGGAGGACAGGACATGAGGTGGAGAGGGGGGCCATGAACAAACTGCCACATTCCTCAAGGGAAAAGGGGTCCCGCCAGGATGTCTTCAGTTGACAGGACTGATGGGGGGAGGATGGCTTAGCCAGAGGAAATGAGCCCCCAAGAAGTGTGAAGATGCGATGGGGAGTTTGGGATTAGTAGATGCAAACCATTTTTTGTTGTTGTGTTGTTATTTCTAGGGCCACACCCACAGCATATGGAGGTTCCCAGGCTAGGAGTCTAATCCAAGCTGTAGCCGCCAGCCTATGCCACAGCCACAGCAACACTGGAGCTGAGCCACATCTGTGGCCAACACCACACTTCACAGCAATGCTGGATCCTTAACCCACTCAATGAGGCCAGGGATCAAACACACAAGCTCATGGTTTGTAGTCGGATTCATTAACCATTGAGCCATGACGGGAACTCCAAAACTATTACATTTTGAGTGGATAAGCAATGAGGTCCTTCTGTGTGACAAAGGGATATATATCCAATCTCTTGAGATAGACCATGATGGAAAATAACTGAAGGGAATGTATCTGAATGTATGACTGGGTCACTTTGCTGTATAGCAGAAAGTGAGAGAACATTGTCAATCAACTATACTTTAATCATATTTTTTTAATTTTTAAAAAAGTATGGATATTTGGGGGGAGGATGGAGGACAATGGGTGGGGTATTAAGGTGGTAAAGAGGACCCCCCCCAAGGTACCCAGAATGCCTGGTGTGCTGGGCACTAGGCAACTTGTTCTCCCAACCCCTTCCTGGGACCTCAGGGAAGAGAAGGGAAGTGGAGGTACTGCATTCAGAGCAGAGATTGTGATAAAGAAGGGGTTTTGTCCAGAGAGCCCCCAGGGACTGGTGCACTGGAGGAAAGGAGGCAGTGGAGGAAGCTGGAAGGACAGGATTCCAGGGTAGTAGTTGCTTCTTCCCTCTTCAGTGGGGCTGCAGCAGCTGGCAGCATGTGTAGGGACCATGTATGTGGAGCACCTGGGCCCATGGGTTTGGGCTGTTTTGAGAGATCCCAAGGTGGCAAGTTGCTGGGCTGGGTGGTAGGTCTGGGCTGCTAGAAGTGATTGGCATGGGGGGCAGCCCACAGCCTCAGTAGACCAGGCACCATGTGTAAAGGTTGCTTATGGCAGAAGCCACAGCTGTCTCTGAATCTGCCAGAGTGTTCTGGCCACCCTGGGGGGGATCTCAACTGCCTTAGACCTCAGCCTCTATTAGCATTTCCACAAGCCACAGGGTCTCCCAGAAATTCAGTGTACAGTTATCAATTGAGCAGGTAATATGTGCTGAGCACATGTTAAGAATGTTCGTCTACTGTTGACCTAGTCAGTTGGGACCCCATGCCCTCCTGGTGTTTTAATGTCTGGGAGAGAAGACAGACATTAAATCGGGAATCGTGAGTTATGAGGGGCACAGGATAAAGCAGAGGTTACTGAGGAGAATGTCGAGGGGAATGCACCTGTGGGGTCAAGAGAGTCCCTGATGAGAATCTCTCACTAAACTGGAATAGAGAAGCACAGCCCCACAGCAACCCCTGAACACCCCATCATGGGAGAAGATGGAATAGCCAGCCCAGCCTTAGGGAAGTCAGTTGCACACGGGATCCACAGGAATTTCAAAGCAGTTATTTCCTTTGGGTTCCAGTCACTCCTCATCTTTTCAGGGAGTATTCACAGAAATGTTCAGGAATGGAGTCTCTTTACCCTATACCTTGTCTTCTCAGCCATATGTGCCTTCACTCCAGCTTTTGGGGGCAGCTCCACAGCCAACCCTTCCTGCACTCCCTGGGCCATGGACCCCTCCCCTTCAGACCCCTTCTTTCCTCTTCTGGGGAGTCTGGCGCTCAGGATCCAACTTTTCCTTAATGGCCAATTTCAATAGATGGCCATTCGGTTCCTCAAGTTCCCCTTGGGTGAGGTGGGGAAAGGGCCATGCTGGATCCTGTTAGCTGAGCACCCACCAGCAGACTTTTGGACAATCAACATCCTTCTCCTCGCAGAAAATTGCAGCATTGGTACTTTGTCAAAAAGATCCCTTCCCCTTCTGAACATTGAGGTCTGTTATTCAGCTGGTTGCCCACCAAGACTCCTTTACTTCCGCACCTAAAGCAGCAGGGTTTTAGAAGGACATGGCCTCAGGCATGGACTCCCTTCCCTGAGTGGGGTCCTGTTGCTGATTTCTCTGCAAGGGAGAGGAGCAATGTTCACCATTTTCAGGCCCAGGCCCTAAAGCATTGTGGAGCACAGACTCGTGGAAACCCCACTTGGGGGATGGGGTCATTGGTTTTTGGGATCCTGTGCCCTTGAACAGCCCAAAGAACAGAGCTGTCCCACTGATATGGGTCATCCACATTGAAACTGGAAGCTAGAGAGAAAAACTTATTTGTTCTTCAAATCACAGAAGCATTAGGTCTCTTACTGTAATACAAGTCTCATCACCAAAAGTCTTTGTCTTCTAGGTGAGTGGGAAGGGAGCCCATCCTCTGATTTATAAAGATACCTTTTACAAGGTTCATCTCTAAATGCCAACCAAGCATAAAATCATTCTTTTGGGGCTTTCCTTCCCACAAACACTCCTGTATTCTTTACCTGTTTCAGGCCACAGGGAGTTTTCCCCGGGAAAGAGCTCACAGGGAGCTCTTCTCCTCTGAGTCTGCAGACACGTGCTCCAGCAGCTACCGAGCATCCTTGCAGCTGTCATGCAGTGAAAGCCTCTTCTCCTGGGCTCTGCCCTATTGCAGCAATTCTCTAAGTTCCACTACATCATATTCTGGAAGACCAAGACTGAGAGTGTAAGTAAAATAGGTCCTACTGCCTCTCCTTCAGGGTGGCTATTGACTGTGACTTAATTTCTGGAGGCAAACTGATGCTTTTGATATTAAACTGAAATGCCAAGAGTCAGCAAAGAGATCATAAAATTGAGCCAAAACCAAACTTTCCAGAAGTGGAATTTTTCCAGTTCTCAGGATGGGGTTTGTTTGGGCCAGGAAAATTTGTTTCTTTCGGGTATTGAGATACAAGAAATAAATACTTTTATAAAGACTAAGAAAGCCAGAGAATCTAAACAGGTTGAATTGAAAAGGAATCTGTAGGGAGTTCCCTTTGTGGCTTAGCGGTTAACAAACCCGACCAAGATTCATGAGGATGCGGGTTCGATCCCTGGCCTCACTCAGTGGGTTAAGGATTTGGCACTGCTGTGAGCTGTGGTGTAAGTCACAGACATGGCTCGGATCCAACTTGCTGTGGCTGTGGTATAGGCAGGCCTGAACCTGTAGCTCTGACTTGACCCCTAGCCTGGGAACTTCCATAGGCCATGGGAGCAGCCCTAAAAAAGAAAAAGAAAGAAAGAAAAGAAAAGAAAAGGGATCTCTAACTCCAAGCAGAGGTGGGGGAGGGTCCTGCTTAGCCTCCCCCGTTCATGCAGATCCCTCCTTGGCCCCAAATCAGTTGCAGCCCTGGCATTACCAGGCCATGGTGAGCCATTGTTTCCCCGAGCTGCTGCACCAGGTAACCATCCCAACATACAGTCAAGGGCCGAGGTGATCAGGAACCCAGCTCTGTCACTTCATGTGCAACTCAACTTGTACCCTCATCCCATCTCACTTTTGACCCTGGCCAAGGGCCAGTTCCATGTCCCTGCAAGACAGCCGACTATGGTGATGAGCTATAGGTACTGAATCCATTTAAACCTGGGTGTGAATTCTGACCCGTCCACTTGGGGAAAGACTTTGAGCCAGGATTTAATTTCTTTGATGGTGTGTTTCCTCATGTTCCAAGAGTGATATTTCTACTGTAGCAAAGGCTCACCAAATCTGCTTCTCCATCTTCCAGGCCACAGAGCCAGGTTGTATCTTCTAGCCCCCTTTCCCATCAGTGTATGGTCATATGACCGAGTTCTAACAAAAGGAATGGCCTGGCCCATAAAAATCCTCCCTCCTGATGGCCTCTTTTCTCTCCCCATCCACTCACTTAACAGAGAGGGCATGGAGGCCCTTGAGCCCATCCGTGGCAGATCCTATAATGCAGAGGGAATGTGAACTCTGAACAACTAAGAACACCTGCAGTAGACTAAGTGAAACCTGGAAATAAAATTCTACAGGGTTAATCCACCAAGATTCTGAGATATATCTGTTGCAATAACCAGCATCACTCTAATATCTACTTTGCAGGATTGTGATCAATAGTATAAAGCATTCACTATGGAGTCTGAAGGAGTACATACTCAGGAAATATGATTATTTTAGGTAGAGGACATGAGGTGGATGTCTGTCCCAGGAAGTCCCAACAGGGTCCTGCTTGGTTAAAAAAGGATCCTCCACTGAACCCTTTAGCAGGAGCCTGGCCCTGGGGATACCATGACTTTGGACTTTTGTGAAAGAATAAATCTCTGTTGTTTTAAGTCACTGAGTCTGTCATAGAACACTAGTCTAGGAGTTCCTGTCGTGGCTCAGCCATTAGCAAACCCAACTGGCATCTATGAGGATATGGGTTTGATCCCTGGCCTTGCTCAGTGAGTTGAGGATCTGGTGTTGCTGGGCACTGTGGTGTAGGTCCCATACATGGCTCAGATCCCACATTGCTATGGCTCTGGTACTCCAGCAGCTGCAGCTCTGATTGGACCCCTAGCCAGGAAAACTCCATATGCCACAGGTGCGGCCCTAAAAAGAAAAAAAGACCAAAAAAATAAAATAAAATAAAAAGAACACTAGTCTAGGACTGGAACATTAGAGGCAAGAAAGCAGCTGTTGCCAAAAGTAGGGTCCAGCTGCTCACCCTGGCCCACCTTTCCTACCTGGGCCCATCTCTCTTTGCTGTCTGAGCTCCCCCCACCCCAGCTGCCTTTCCTTCAGCACAGGCTTATCCCCAAGTATGATTCTGTGTGCTTGAACTTGCTTGTGCTCTGGGCTAAGCATGGCCAGCTCTTTCGCAGATGGCAGTTCATAAGACACCTAAGAGACGATTCCTGACTACCTCTAGTGTGTCCCCAACCGAAACTGCCAAGAAAGGCTTGGAACTGAAACAGAACTTGAGAGAAGCGCTCTGGAAATGTGTGGACACATACAAATAACTCTTCATCTTCTCCATGGCCAACATGAGGAACAGCAAGCTAAAGGACATCTGCAACACCTGGAAGCACAATCGGATGTTCTTTGGCAAAAACAAAGTGATGATGGTGCCCTTAGGCCGAAGCCCATCCGATGAGTGCAAAGCCTGCATCAGGTCAGCAAGAAGTTGAGGGCTGAAGTTGGCCTCCTTTTTTGCCCATCACACTAAGGAGCAAATCAATGAGTGGTTCATGAAATACAACAAATGGACTATGCTCTAACTGGGAACAAAGCCACTTTCACTAAGAGCCTGGACCTGGGGCCCCTGGAGCGATTCCCTCATTCCGTGGAGCCAGAGCTGAGACACTTGGGCTGGCCTGCCCACTGCCCTCAATAAAGGTGGTGTGACCTCGTTGTCCGACCACGAGGTACGCAAGAAGGGCAACAGGCTTTGGCGTATGAAATGGTCAAATTCAGGGTGACGTCAAATACATGTGGGATGTGCAGAAGGTTCCAACAGACAGGACATTACTTGCCAGAGAGGATGTCTGAGTAGGAAGAAGAATAAAAGGAAGACAATTAAGCTGATGGGCACTTCGGATGGTGGGGATCCCGGGCCTGTTCCAGGTCTCACCTTGACTGGACCACCTGGGACAGCTGGTTGCCCTCCTCATCCAAGCCATTTATTTTGCTGTGGATGAAGATTCGGGAGGGTGACAGGGACAGACTGTTTCTCTACAAATAAAACTTTGTTGACAGGGTGCTTCCCTACAGGCAGAGAAAGAAAGAAAGAGAGAAAGAGAGAAGGAAAGAAAGAAAGAAGAAAAAGAAATAGAAGTTCCCATTTTGGCACAGTGGAAACGAATCCTACTAGGAACATGAGGCTGTGGGTTCAATCCCTGGCCTCGCTCAGTGGGTTGAGGATCCGGCATTGCCATGAGCTGTGGTGTAGGTCACAGATGGATCTCGCATTGTTGTGGCCATGGTATAGACTGGCAGCTGTAGTTCTGATTGGACCCCTAGACTGGGACCCTCCACATGCCACGGGTATAGCCCTAAAAGAAGCAAAAAGAAAAAAAAAAAAAAAAAAGGAAAAGAAATAAACTCAAGTTCCAAGCTTTGCATTAACATTTTATATGATGAGGAGTTCCCGTCGTGGCGCAGTAGAACCGAATTCGACTAGGAACCATGAAGTTGTGGGTTTGATCCTTGGCCTTGTTCAGTGGGTCAAGGATCCAGCATTGCCACAAGCTGTGGTGTAGGTTGCAGATGCGACTCATATCGCACATTGCTGTGGCTGTGGTGTAGCCGTAACTCCAATTAGACCCCTAGCCTGGGAACCTCCACATGCCGCAGGTGTGGCTCTAAAAAGCAATAAAAACAAACAAAAAAAACCACTTTATATTATGAAAACATTACCTCTCTGATTCCTTTGTTAAAGCACCTGGACAAACAGTTGACATTTAGTAGACATATTACAATGAGGATAATAATCAACATGCATCTTTGTACTCTTTTCTGAACGTATTTTTTCTGAATGGTCAAAGCAGATGTACAATTTTTTTTTTTTTTTTTTGTCTTTTTGCCATTTCTTGGGCCACTCCTGCAGCATATGGAGGTTCCCAGGCTAGGGGTCGAATCGGAGTTGTAGCCACCGGCCTACACCAGAGCCACAGCAACGCGGGATCTGAGACGCATCTGCAACCTACAGCACAGCTCATGGCAACACCACCTCCTTAACCCACTGAGCAAGGCCAGGGACCGAACCCACAACCTCCTGTTTCCTAGTCAGATTCGTTAACCACTAAGCCATGAGGGGAACTCCCTAAGTGTATGTTTAATAGGCCATTAAGAGATTGTTTTGGTTAGCCTAAAGTTTTAATTCAGTAATGTATAAGCCAGAATGACTTCCTCAGCATGTGAAAATCTTCCATCATTTCCCCCTTTTAATGGTAAATCTTTCCATAGGAAGCATTGATAGTCAATATATTTTTCCAACATTGCCCAAGTGGCCCAGTTGCCTGTTCTGGGCTAGGCCTCAGTGCTAAGCCTACTTTTTGTGCCTGGTTCTCCACACTGGGGGAAAACTAATCAGATATCATGAACATGTTCAGAGGTATGTTAACAGGGAAACACTTTATAGGCCACACATTTTATCACTTATACCCACTTGTCAGACAAGCGCTGTACGTGTGCTTGTAGCAGTAAACTTAAAGTCAGCAGTGATGCACATTCATAAGTAGTTGTACTCCATGACAACTTCATTAGATGATTTTTCCATCCTGAACACTGGGGTCAAAAGTACAGTTAGAAGTAAAACAATAGTCTTCCACTAGAACCCTTCCACTAGAATCCTTTAAATTTTGTATAGTATTTTTCTCTGAGATGCCTTAGGGGTCCTCTGGAAAACTCATAGTGAACTAGAATAAAGAAACTTATAATCTGTTACCAAAAGTAGCTCATATTCCAGGAAAATTTTTTTCTCTCAATAGGAAGAAAACCAAATTCTAGTCTTATACCAGCTTTCTGCTAATAACAAAATTAATTTCCCTAATTAAATTCAATCTAATTTTTGTTTGTTTTAGGGCTGCACTGCAGCATATGGAGGTTCCCAAGCTAGGGGTCAAATTGGAGCTATAGCTGCTAGCCACAACCACAGCCATGCCAGATCTGAGCCAAGTCTAGGACCTACGTCATGGCTCATGGCAACACCAGATCCTTAACCCACTGAGCAAGGCCGGGGATCAAACCACAACCTCGAGGTCCCAAGTCAGACTCATTTCTGCTGCACCACAAGGGGAACTCCAAATTCAATTGAATCTTAATTTTAACAAAGAACAAACTTTTTTTTCTCAAAGCACCTTTTTTTTTGGAGTTACCTGATGGTTCAGCAGGTTAAGGATGTGGCGTTGTCATTGCTCTGGCGCAGGTTCCGTCTCTGGCCTGGGAACTTCCAAAGGCCATGGGTGTGGTCAAAAAAAGTACATTTTTTTTTAAACGAACTTTCTGTATCCATATTAATTTGTCCCATTTTTCCCCATTCAGAAATAACCAACTGTAGGACAAAATTATTATCATTTTTCTTTCCTCAATAAAAATATCTCTACTCTTCATACTTTCTCTCACCAACAACATATATCCTACTTGGTTTATATACCGAAATGCTTTCCTTATTATCTTTACACATTAAAATTTTTAATCCTTTAAAATGTTAACAAAGCCAAGAAACAAGTAATTGAACTGCTCTTCCAGCTTTTTTTGATTGGTCAACTTAACAATTTTGTGACCTCTACAAACATATTTTTTTCATAGCACAATTTCTTATTAATGTGATACAAGATGATATTTAATAAACCCACATATCTTTAGTTTTCCTCATAAAAAGCCAAAGTAGGTAAACTTAGATTTGCTCAGTAATGCATTCTAGTATCTTATCTTAAAAATTATTTAGGTATTCAATTAATTTTCATCAGTTAATTTAAGTTTAAAGTTGAAAAAAATCTGAAAAACCTATTTTAGGCAGAAATTCTTAAAATATAATTATTCACAAAATGTTCACTCAAAAGCTTTTATCCCAGTTATGACAATATCACACATAATCATATGTGCATCCATAGATCTCATAGTTTATCTTAAAATGACTCATGAATCAAATATTTCAATACAGAATGTCTCAGTCTATTCATATCAGTTGGAATAAGTTAAATTTAGAAACTTCACTTTAAAATACCTTCCCTCCTTTTTTTTTCTGGTTTGAAATTCTAATTAATCTCAAGCTGAACTCTCAGGCAACGTGGGCTATATTTTTACTTTAAGAACATAAGAGTTAACTTTAAGCTTTCTCTTAAGTATATTTTGTTCTTTTGGGGTCAGAATTCTGAGAAAAAAGTATTTTATCAAGCCAGGTTTCCTTAACTGTATACGTGAAAAGAACGAGTTTTGGAGTTTCATCTTAACCAACTTTCTCCAGAGTATAAAGAATACTGTTAAAAAAAAGAAGAAGAAGAAGAAAAGAATACTGTTAGAGTTCTTGTGGTGGTGCATCAGAAACAAGTCCCACTAGGAACCATGAGGTTGTGGGTTCAATCCCTGGCCTTGCTCAGTGGGTTAAGTCTCCAGAGTTGCTGTGGCTGTGATGTAGGCTGGCAGCTGTAGCTTCGACTGGACCCCTGGCCTAGGAACCTACATATGGCGCAGGTGGGGCCCTAAAAAAAAAAAAAAAAAAGAAGAAAGAAAGAAAGAATACTGTTGCCATACACTGCTTAAAAATGATCTTTCTTTATTTTTAGTCATCGTTTGATGGCTAACACTTTTTTTTTTTTTTTCCCACTGTACAGCAAGGGGGTCAGGTTATCCTTACATGTATACATTGCAATTTCAGTTTTTCCCCCACCCTTTCTTCTGTTGCAACATGAGTATCTAGACATAGTTCTCAATGCTATTCAGCAGGATCTCCTTGTAAATCTATTCTAGGTTGTGTCTGATAAGCCCAAGCTCCCGATCCCTCCCACTCCCTCCCCCTCCCATCAGGCAACCACAAGTCTCTTCTCCAAGTCCATGATTTTCTTTTCTGAGGAGATGTTCATTTGTACTGGATATTAGATTCCAGTTATAAGTGATATCATATGGTATTTGCCTTTGTCTTTCTGGCTCATTTCACTCAGGATGAGATTCTCTAGCTCCATCCATGTTGCTGCAAATGGCATTATGTCATCCTTTTTTATGGCTGAGTAGTATTCCATTGTGTATATATACCACCTCTTCCGAATCCAATCATCTGTCGATGGACATTTGGGTTGTTTCCATGTCCTGGCTATTGTGAATAGTGCTGCAATGAACATGTGGGTGCATGTGTCTCTTTTAAGTAGAGCTTTGTCCGGATAGATGCCCAAGAGTGGGATTGCAGGGTCATATGGAAGTTCTATGTATAGATTTCTAAGGTATCTCCAAACTGTTCTCCATAGTGGCTGTACCAGTTTACATTCCCACCAGCAGTGCAGGAGGGTTCCCTTTTCTCCACAGCCCCTCCAGCACTTGTTATTTGTGGATTTATGAATGATGGCCATTCTGACTGGTGTGAGGTGGTATCTCAGGGTAGTTTTGATTTGCATTTCTCTTATAATCAGCGATGTTGAGCATTTTTTCATGTGTTTGTGATGGCTAACACTTTTCTAATGAATCGGACCTGAATTTCCCATCTTACAAAAGAGAACAAAAATACCAATCACACAAATGGAACATGCACTCACACACTAGAAGGCAGAACTGTCCCAACTCCTCCCAGAGGGTGACCAACACCTCTCCAACACACACAGGGTCCTTGGCAGCAGACACACATCAGAACCTAGGGGCAAAGTGCCCAGACAGAACCTGTGCTCAAAAGAGAACGCTGCCCAGGTGCACACCTGTGGACTTACTCAGTCTCCAAGCTCGTCAGCTTGTCCACATACATCTTTCTGTTCCACCGAGGGAAACCGCAAGTTGGCAGCCAGTGTTGAGCAGGGGAGAAACAGGGAGTCTCCCCAAAACAAATGGTTTAGGCAGCTATGAGGAAGGAGCCCTCCAAATCCACCCTCAGGACCAGCCAGCCCAGAGCAGAGCAGAGGGGCTCTTCACTGCCAGCCCAGCACTGTCATGACGGCAGCTCTACGTGGAAAACCCTGGGAGCCAGATATCGCGAGAGCGCAGCCCCTGTTGGCGCCAAAAACTGCTGCGGAAAGTGAGTCCAGCTGCTCTCCGCTCTAAAGCCAATAAAGAAGCAAGCTTGGTGGAGAGGAAAGTTTACCTTATTTCAGAGGCAGGCAACCCCAGGGCAGGTGGGGGCCGACTTTTGTCCATAGGCTGACTTGCCCCCACTGACAATCAGTGGGCTTTTATGGGCAGAGGGAGGGGGGCTACTTGCAGAACAGCAGGGTCAACTCTGGTAGTCATCCTGCAAGTGGGCATTGGTGGTCTGACCAGCTCATCCTCATTGTTCTAAGTATAGCTAGTCTTCGATTCCAGGGTGGGTTTGTTCCCCTTTCCTGGAGGCCAGTTCTTGGAATAGTGGCAGTTTATGTCATGGCTACAGTCTGGCCACCGTGTAGTTAACTTCTTCCACCTGGTGGGGGTTCCAGTATCTACAGGACAGCTCACAGGACTTGGGTCAGAATAGGATCTACAGCCCTTAAGAAGGAACTAAAAGTCTGACTTTGCTTAACTGCTAAACTATCATTATTTGGTCTCATTTGGCTATTTTATTTTGCTTCTGCATTTTCTCACTTCTCAGATTCAACTTCTTCTTGGGGGAAAGTTTTTTCTGCAGACAAAAGGCAGGTGGAGGACATTAGGGAGGAGGACCTCAGGTCCTGCTCCGTTTCACAGAGAGGCATCTAACTGGAAGATCTGGTTCTGTTTTGGCAATGCTGCCCCATAGCTCTGTGGCCTTGGGCAAGTAACTTGGTCTTTCTGGGCTGTTTTCCTCAGCAGCCGTGAGAAGGTGGGGCTGAATCACCAAGGAGGCCCATATGCACTTCAAGGTTCTAGGAGTCCTTTCCCAGTTCTGTCCTGACTACAAGGACCCTGACCTTGTGGAGGCCCTCGGCAGCCCTGTGCAATGGGCTGAGGCCTGACCTCTCCCCGTAAAATGACCGTCAGCACTAAGGAGGAGGCCTTCTCCATCTAGTGACTGACGCTGAGCCTAGGACTCGAACTGATTCAAAAGGGCATCTGGGTAGAGTTACCGCAGAGGCTCCTCTCCATTGAAACTGGGCCAGACTTACTTGCACAAGTGGTGAGTCACTGGACACAGTGTGGGGAGCAGGAGGGATGGGACTTCTGAGATTGGGAGTCTGTCCCCATCTCTCCATCATCAGGGACTGGCTCACAGGAAGAGTTTTCAGCTCAAATAACTCCGTAGAAGTGGCATTAGTGGTGTTTTCCCCCCACCCCCAACCCCCGCCACCCCCGGCACACACCCCACTGCCCCTTAACTGTCATCCACCAGGCAGGTCTGTGGCAGCTGTTATGCTCTGTCATCCACCAGGAAGGTCTGTTGAGATGGAAACTGTCATCCTTGGTTTAGCAAAAAGGATTCTGGGGCAAAGTTAGGGGTGGAAACACTCTCTGTCATCCCATAATCTTGAGATTGTTTCTGAAGACTTATCTTGGTTGCACTTCATATGAATGCCATACTCAGCATCCATGTCACAGAGGCCTGAGGCTGAGTCAGCGCTGCCTGGGCTCTCAGGACCCAGGATGCACCTGGAGGTCAGAGCTGTCCTGCTCCCCATGGCCTGACCCTCCCACCCTCCAACTGTACCTGTGTGCAGCCCAGTGTCAGGTGGAAGTGGGCTTGCTCATCTCATCTTGTGTGGCAGGGTCTATAGAGAGGTCTTAAAATATTAGACTTGAGAAAATAGGCTTGGGACTTATCACAAAAGCTTAATAAAAGTGAAAATAGAAACCTAATCCTAAAAGTGGGATATCTAAATGATATTTTCAAAGGACGACTCTTACATTTGATGAGATGCTTGAGAAGCTTCAAAGAAAGAAGGTTGAGTGCAGTTTAGGTTCATTGCATGTATCACCGCGGTCCCTCCTTGCACCCCACACCCCTCAAACACCATTTACAGAGGGGGCACCTGAGGAGGTAAAGGCCTGAGCCTCATTGTTCTGGAGGAGTCTGGAGATAGACATTAATGCTATAACTTCAAGACTCTGGTCAACAATATAGAAGCTGCTCTCACTAGAGCAGGTCCTTTTGGTACAATTTGTGGAACAAAGCTCATCTTTGAGGTGTCATTGGAACCAGCACTCACTGAGTGCTCCCTGGATGCCACCACGCTAAGTCTCTTATGAGGACCATCTCCGGCATCACACTGTCAAGACCAGCTCAGCAGGTGAGGGCTGAAGAACGGGTGCTGTGAAACTTAAGGAAAAAAGTTAACATAAAACAAGACACAGAGACATTTATCTTAATTAAAGGTGGGAACCTGGGGACTCAATGTCTCAGGGACCAAGAGTGCCACTTTGAGAAACCACACAGCTTTTATTGTGCTCTTGAGGATTATGTCAAGTGAGGAGGGGGTTGTAGGTGCAGGATATAGGGTTTTTTTTAAATTATTTTAAAAGTCACATAGCTGGTAGCTGATTAAGCTTTTATTCTGACCTTTAGGCATTTAATAATCATTAGCATTGAGGAAGCTTGGCGTCAGCTATCTATGTATAGCATCCTAGAGAATCACCATTGTGCTTCTGCTGATGGTGTGCCTAGCTGCAGCAACCTGGCATGCCTAAGGTTGTACCTTGGTTTTCCTTGCTAACGCATATCCTGCTAATGACCCCTCATAAACTCCTTGGGGCCATGAGGCTCATCATTCTCTTATTCTTTAGAGAACATATCATGCTGTGCAAATGGCTGTCTATCTGCACAGGTCCAATGTGCCTAGACCAACTCATTATGTCCTCATTCAGCTGACCACATGAATAACTTATGCCTTTAAGTCTTTGTTCTTAAGCTTAAGTAATTTACCAGCACTGTGACTGTTTTCCAAGCAGGAATATGGGATAAAGTAAAGCAAGACAAGATGGAGTTTTTGGCATAGAAAATAGAAGCAGAGAGGCTAAGAAAATATTGCAGAAACATGTCTCTTGACGTCACACCAACCATGGGGAGGTGCTATTATGACCAACCCCATTTTACCATGGAAGTGACCAGCCCAGGGTTTAAAAAGCAGAACCAGGACCTGCAGCCAACCAGTCTCTCCCAAGCCTGTGCTCTCAACTCTCAGTAGTTAACAAGACAGTCGGCCCCTGCTAAAACAATACCCAAACCAGTTCGTTTAAAAATTATATACCCTATTACTTAAAAAATATACCTGACCCCCTTCCCCAATACATTCCAATAAGAAATGAAAAGGTTGTATCACTGCTGCTTTGTTTTTTTGTTTTTTTGTTTTTTTTGTCTAGTGAATAGAGAGCAAGAGAATTCTTTTTAAATTTTGTTCACAGAAGTTTCACATTTGTTCAAAATAATTGTTCGATCCCCTCATCTGATCCAGACTTCCTCTGCTACTGAATTCTGAAAAGAAAAAGAAAAAAAAAAATACAGGTCAGATCAAATAAATATCAAGATGGAGACAAGACCCAAGGTATGTCATTACATAATGTATTTTTTTAAAACCCTCTATTTGACATGTCATAAATGCCCTGTGCTCATAAGATTTGTTGTTGTTCCGTCTGATCAAGCTATTAGGTCAGTGTGAGCTGTGGCCTCAGGGAACATTCCTCCTCTGTTTGGCCTGGGAGGCCCTGTCCCCAGCATGAGGACAGTTCTCTCATGTACCCTGGCCTGCCAGGCTCTGGTCACCACCATTTGGTCCCCAACAGGCTCCAGGACAGAGGCTGTTTTGCCACTGAAGGGCAGCAGCCTCATGTCCCTGTGACCACATTATTGTGACAGACAGAGGAGGCCCAGAGCTACCTGTGAGCAGGGACCCCACTTCCACAGGCTGGAGGCTGAGGTGTCTCCCCAGATCTTACCTCCAGGTCTCAGAGCACCTTGGAATGGAGGGAAGAGCCTTCCCTAGCTGGACTCAGAACCCCTCCTCCCCAAGCATGCCAGCATGGATCTTCCTCACCAGAAGGGCCAGGTGAGAAGTCATGGGCATCAGCTAGGCATAATGCTTTTGTCCCCTTGCAGCTGCTGCTAGAGACAAGGCACCTATACTATAAAGAGTCAGCGAAGTTGCATTGTCTGAGCCAATGTCAGGCTGCAGTGGGGTCTCTGGAGAGCTGAGGGCAGGAAAGGGAGGGGACAGAGGTCCTCAAGTGTCCCACAGGGTCCCTCTTTCTTGGAACAATCACCCCTCTGGCTGCCTCTCATTCCCCCACCTCAGACACACATCATTTGCTTGGAGAAGAAAGGCAATGAGGCTGACCTTGAACCACCCTACCAGGTGTTAATGTCAAGATTTCTTCCATTCCTTGGCTGAAAAGAAAAATAGATCAGCTGACAGATACTGAGACAAAACTGCCCAGAACCTGTCTCTTACTTCCAGATCCTTTCTCTAGAGGGCCCTACGGCTCTGTTCTCCTAACAGGCATGTAGCAGCCTGCCTTGATGAGCTCCAGCCCCTGCTTGTCTGTGGGTCCTCTGGGACAGTGCTCCAGAACCTCTGCTGTTCCTCGGCCCTGACACTGCCCCCCACCACACCACCCCACACCTTAGCTTCTGTTTATGTGGCAGGACAGTCCCCAAACCATTAGTCACAGGACTTCCTACTCTACAGACATCATGGAGACCCACAGTTTCTCCGTGTACTTTCCAGAAAAACACTAAGAGGTTATGCAGATTTAAAAGGTGTACATGGGGTGTCATTGGGGGTGGGAACCATTTCCAGGGTCAGGTAAGTTTGGGAAATGCCTGATTGAGCCAAGGGAAACAACTTGTTTTCTGTGATATGTTGCTGTGCAGTATAAACATCAGAGAGTGTCAGGGGCAGTGCTTTCCAACCGTATTTGACTTTGCAGAGCATCCTTCAGCCCCAAGGACCCATAGAATGCAGTTTGAGGGGCACATACCTAGTCTGATTAGCACATTTTTCTGATGCAAACACTGAAGATCTAGGGGGGTGAAATATAGCTAAGGACTGGCAGATCAAGAATTAAAAGATAATCTGTGACTCTGTGACCTTTGCAAGAGGCTCTGAGTCCCCTTGGGAAAAATGACGCCTACACTCCTGTCCCTGGTGTGGTTTCCACCGTCTCTTGGACCTTTATGCCAGGAGCACAGACTCTGACTCTGGTTGGCCACTGTGTCTGTCCATCAGCAGAACTCCCGTCTCCCGCCCCTAAGCACCTCCCAGAGCCCTAGTGTGCTCAGCTCAGCCGGTGTCTGGCTGGACCATTTCCTATCCAAGCATAGAGTTCGTAGGTGGAGAATTTCCATGTCACTCCCTAAGTAAAGTGTGAAAAGGCCCCCACAAACATTCACCCGTTTGCCATGGGGCCCTGGCTGTGTTCATTCTGCAGTAACTCCATAACTGGGGCAGCCAGAGGGAATCAGGGGCAAAATCGGGGGAGAAGAAACATGCTTTACCCTGAAAAGGAAAAATGGTCTTCCCAAGGTGGCAGCGTGATCCTGCAACATAAACACAAGAACCATAACCCAACCATGTCCTGCTGAAGGTCTTTCAAAGACATCTATGGCAGTGGCTTTCAAAGTGGGGTCCCGGGACTCAAAACATCAAGGACACCTGGGAATGTGTCTGTCAGATTTGCATTTCATTCAACAAATGTGTGGCATTTGTTAGAAATGCAACATCTCAGGCTCCCCGCTGGATCTCTAGAGTTGAGGCCCAGCCACCTGAAGTTTAACAAGGTCCGCAGTTGTTCATGGTCAGTGTGGAGAAGCGCTGGTATATGGAGCTCGTGCTACCTGCAGCATCTCCTTCCAAGCTTGCACAAGTGGCATTTGGTCCCTGAACCAGAAAGCAAGTCCCCAGGAGCAGATGGCCCCGGGTGACTCATCTTTAAAAATGGAGATGAACTAGTAACATCCATGGGCATTACCCCATGATTCCTTTCTGTCCCAGGAGGAGCTCAAGGAAATCTGAAATTAGATGCTCAACCTCTGAGATTTTCAGGGCATATAGGGAGACCAGTGCTTTCCAGAAGTGATCTTTAGGGGCTGCAAGATGGCTTGGCACCAAGTATGTCCCTGTCCTTCCTCCGTAGATCTTTCTTTGGGGGCTAGGCTCCCTGCAGAGCTTACCCACCTTCCTGCTAAAATCCCCTGCAGCTGCCCCCAAATCCTGTGAGGGAATGAGGCCAACTTAATTTAAGAAACTTACCCGGAGGCTTGTTATTGTGCTATGATCCTGCCCTTCCCTGATTGCATTCTAAGGTAGGCAGAAGTCAGATACAAAAAAACAAACAAAAAAAACAACAACAAAAAAACACAAAAAAAACCCCAAAAATGGTTCAAGGAAACACCTAACCACGGAGCCAAGCACAGTTTCCTGTTGAGGAAGGTAAGTGTGTTTTCTTGAGTGGGTTACCCCTTGGGTCCAGGACAGTGTTCAATTTCTTTGCTCTTCCTGATAGCCTTGACTTGAAACTGGCTGCCATCTTAGACCAATGTTCAAGGAAAAGCTTCTTCAGCTTTTCCAGCTCATTTTTGTCTGTGGATCTGAACAATGGGGGCAGACTCAGTCTGGAAGCCTGTTGTTGGCAGTGGAGCAACAGACTGTAACCTGTGCCTAGGATGACTGTCTGGCTGCTCAGGAAATGATTGGTTTTCTGGGGTGTTGGCATTTCCAGACCTAAACCCAGGAACATCCTGGGGAAACTGGGAAAAACTGGTCACCCATTTCTGGTCACTCACCATTTCCAAGAATTTTTGCTTTCCTTGTTTTGCTATCATGTAACAAATCCTTGATGAGCATTTTTTTTTTTTTTTTGGTTTTTTTGTTGTTGTTGTTGTTGTTGTTTTGTTTGTTTGTTTGTCTTTTTGCTATTTCTTGGGCCGCCCCTGCGGCATATGGAGGTTCCCAGGCTAGGGGTCGAATCGGAGCCATAGCCACCGGCCTACACCAGAGCCACAGCAACGCGGGATCTGAGCCGCGTCTGCAACCTACACCACAGCTCACAGCAACGCCGGATCGTTAACCCACTGAGCAAGGGCAGGAACTGAACCTGCAACCTCATGGTTCCTAGTCGGATTCGTTAACCACTGCGCCACGATGGGAACTCCCTTGATGAGCACTTTTTTTTTTTTTTTTTTTTTTGTCTTTTGTCTTTTTTTTGTTGTTGTTGTTGTTGTTGTTGCTATTTCTTGGGCCGCTCCCGCTGCATATGGAGGTTCCCAGGCTAGGGGTTGAATCAGAGCTGTAGCCACCGGCCTACGCCAGAGCCACAGCAACGCGTGATCCAAGCCGCGTCTGCGACCTACACCACAGCTCACGGCAACGCCGGATCGTTAACCCACTGAGCAAGGGCAGGGACAGAACCCGCAACCTCATGGTTCCTAGTCGGATTCGTCAACCACTGCGCCACGACGGGAACTCCCCTTGATGAGCATTTTGAAGAAATTCAGCTAGTATTGAAACCAGTAATTTCTAGAGTTAAAAAAACAAACAAACAAGCAACTGTTGTGGCTCAGTGGGTTAAGAACCCTACTGGTATCCATAAGGATGTAGGTTCAATTCCCTGGCCTTGCTCAGTAGGTTAAGGATCCCGTGATGCTTTGAGCTGTGGTGTAGGTGGCAGATGTGGCTCGGATACCATGTTGCTGTGGCATAGGCTGGTGGTAGCAGCTCAGATTAGACACCTAGCCTGGGAAATTCCATATGCTGCAAGTGCAGCTCAAAAAAAAAAAAAAAAAAAAAAAAAGCAAAAAAAAAAATCTTTTAATTAACAAAGCTCCAAAGCTCCAAGATAAGCATCAAAGAGTAGGTGGAGGCGTTCCCATCATGGCTCAGTGGTTAACGAATCCGACTAGGAACCATGAGGTTGTGGGTTCGATCCCTGGCCTCGCTCAGTGGGTTAAGGATACGTGAGCTGTGGTGTACGTTGCAGATGCAGCTCAGATCCTGCGTTGCTCTGGCTCTGGTATAGGCTGGCAGCTACAGCTCCGATTTGACCCCTAGCCTGGGAACCTCCATATGCCATGGGAGTGGTCTAAGAAATGGCAAAAAGACAAAAAACAAAGGGCAGGTGGGAATTGGCACAACACTGTAAATCAACAACTATACTATTTTTTAAAAAAGAACAAATGGGACAATGGGAAGGAGAGTATAGCAATGTCCATGTCATGAGCAGGAAGGGAAAGTGAAGAATGACACAGAAACTAAAAGGGAAAAGGATGAAGAGGACCTCAGGGAGCTGGGCCACTGGCCCTCCTTCATCCCTGCAATCACCCAATCACCGTGTGGGGTCATGGTGGAGCGACTGAGGCTGAGGAAGGTTAAGAAATTTGTACAGGGAGAAAAGGCAAGCGAGCCCCAAGGCACTGACCTTGGTTGAGTGAACTTTGGGTGTCATACAAACATGACAGAAGGAAAAAGCACATACCCGCTGCCGAAATCTTTTCATTCTGCGGTTGGCAAGCTTCGCAGCCAGGCGCATTAGAGGGTGCACAGGAGGAAACTGTAGCAAAGAGGTGGGAAGGGTCAGACCCAGGACGGGGCCCAGGGCTATGCGCATTCCTGTCTGTGGTCTCCCTTACAAATGGGTTTAATTTTCAGAGGAAATCCATTTCTGAGCCTAAGCTCGAAATTTTATGATTTCAATAAAGCATCGCTTGCCTTGCCAGCAGGTTTCAGCCCAATACATCACTTCAAAATGTTCTCTTAGGGTAGAGCAGACTTGTTTCTGTGTGAAACCCAAGCATTCCGTGCTTCTGTCCTTCTAGTGTGGAGGGATTTGTCCCAATGGAGCATCACCGTGAAGATCCTCCCTGGCTCTGCAGGTGTGCTGTCCTTAGCTACCAGACACAGTGGGAGGATGGTACCCATAACCCTGGACCTGCATTTTATTTTCCCCTATGTCTGAGGGTGTGTGTGGGCCCAGCATACCCTCAGACACACTCGGCATGTCTCATCTACTCCTGTGAATCCTTCCTGAGTATTTTGGCTCAGAGTAAAAATTAATCCACATCACAGACACAGAGTTTATCTTTCCCCTTTCATTTTTGACCTTTCTCCACTTGCAGTGTCCATGGCCTTTCTTAACAATATCTTCATCCTTACCTGATGCCAGTTGCTGAAACTATACTGTTCATGAGTCTTAGGGAAAAATGTTTTGCTTGGGGGGTGTGTGTGTGTGTCTGTGTGTGTTTTTAAGGATCTCCCTGAAGACTTGAAAAGTCTTGCTTATATAAACAAATGACTTTCTAATAGTTGAATTTCAATCACTGTGACTAGGTTAAAATTCTGCTAAAAATTATATTCCACGACCTTTCCAATAGTCTCTAAATCGTATTCTGTAGAAATTCATCTGTTCCTGAGGATCACTCAAATTTGTAATAAGAAAGGTGATTTTTTTATTCCCATAGCACCTGCACACTGTGACAGTGACAAAAGATGCCCAACCTTGGATCACTATTTGGAATGCAGTACTTCACACTTCACAAAGCATTTTTCAAAATTTAAAAAACATGTAAATAGAGCTCAGATTTACCAGCTCTTCTTATAATCTAAGTGCATAACAAAAAGTTATTTCTTACTGATTTTTCCTTTTCTATAATTTATTCTCTAGCTTTTCAGATCACTCAGCCTCCCCCACTCTTTCCCCACAAAGGGAGAGAAAGAATTGCCGCAGCCCCAAGGAAAAGAAACTTAAGAAGTTATTACCCAGAGTATCTGGAAGCCTCCCCACCCCCACCATGTCTCTGCTTGTCTGTACATATTAATTATGAAGGGACAAAGGCATAAAGAAGAGAGTAACTTCTACAGAAAGATGATTATGAAAAATACTGACCCCAGTTTTAACTGGAGGTGTTGGCTCCTGAGTTCTGGAGTAGTGAAATAAAAACTAAATAAAAGGGAAAAAAAGGTTGTTTTTTTAAATACTAAATGTCACTTGCTGTAAAATGTAGAATTGGCGTGCTCTCATTACTGGGCTGGCTGGTACTCACTCTTTTGTAGATATCTTGATTATCCTGGAAAGAGAATTGTGAGGATAAGTTACATGGAATTTTATGGAGGCAGGCAACTGATAAGGTTCCAGTAGACTTTACTGATTTACCTGAATATGATGAAATCAATTGGCAGTCTAAAAAGAAATCCATGGAGTTCCTGTTATAGCTCAAGGAGTTACAAACCCAACTAGTATCCATGAGGATGTGGGTTCACTCCGTGGCCTCCTTCAGTGGGTTAAGGATCAGGCATTACCATGAGCTGTGGTGAAGGTCCTAGACTTGGATCCCCTGTTGCTGTGGCTGTGGTGGAGGCCGGCAGCTGCAGCTCCGATTCAACCCATAGCCTGGGAACTTCCATATGCCACAGGTGCAGCCCTAAAAAGCAAATAAATAAATAAAAGAAATCCATTGTACAAAATAAATAAGATGATAGTTGATGCAAGATTTTGCAAAAAAGAAAGTTGCCAGCAGCATCATCATTTTAAAACTTAATCTTCTTTTGCCTTTTCAATCTTTGGGGGAAGACATACCCTAGGAAGCCCTGAAGCAATACACTAATCAGTTCGCAATAGCCAACTAACTTAGAGGTGGGATAAAATAACAATTGCAACTTTTAATTTGTTGCTGGGTGAACCCTAGAATTCAGTTTTTAGGGCTGGTTCATATTGACCAAAGTTTTCCCTTAAAGCTCATCAATATTATACCATTACCTTACATTCTTTTTTGTTTGTTTGTTTGTTTGTCTTTTTGCTGTTTCTTTGGGCCGCTCCCGCGGCATATGGAGGTTCCCAGGCTAGGGGTCTATTCGGAGCTGTAGCCACCGGCCTACTCCAGAGCCACAGCAACACGGGATCCGAGCCGCGTCTGCAACCTACACCACAGCTCACAGCAACGCCGGATCGTTAACCCACTGAGCAAGGGCAGGGACCGAACCCGCAACCTCATGGTTCCTAGTCGGATCCGTTAACCACTGCGCCACGACGGGAACTCCACCTTACATTCCTTATGCCATTACATTTAAGCCAAAAAGCCAAAAAAAAAAAAAAAAAAGGAGTTTGGCGTTCTCAGATGGCTTAGCAGGTTAACAAAGCATGGCTACGGAAAAAAAAAAAAAAAAAAGGAATTTGAAGATGCTTTTCCAGGTGCTGAACACCACTCTCAAGATTTCAGGTGCACCGTTCTTGTTGTGTTTTATGTTTTTCTTTTAAGAGAAAAAGAATTTTTTTTAATTTTACATATCTATCCTGTATACTATTTATTTTCCCAACTAAAATGTAAGTTCCACGAGAGTACGTGGTTTTGTCTGTTTTGATCACTACTGTATCCCCAGCACCTGGCTCATGGAAAGCTCTCACTAAGTATCTTTTTTGAACAGATGAATAGTAGCGTGGTGTTCACAAGAACCTATTCTCCCCTCTTCTCATCTAAACTTCTGATCCCATGTGGTGACCAGAAACAGAAAACACAAAGAATTTCCGCAGGTGAATGCATTTGCAGAATGAAACTGCTTTCTGAATTGCCTCAAGATCAAAGTCCCTTGGAGACACAGAGCTGGAGACCAGAACTGGAGATGGATTAAAGCCCAGGTAACTCATTCCAACCCTGGACAGGAGAGAGAACCAGAGCCCCAGGGGAGGGAAGGACAAGCGAAAGATCACGTGTCAAGGCAGTAACAAGACCAGGAAGAGCCACAGTCTCTCTATTAATAATTTCAAAACATTGGTAGCTTTGTTCACTGAGCAGTCCCTTGCTTTATGGCAGATGGAAATGATGAGCAGGGTCAGATTTGGTAAAATAGAGAAAATGGGAGGAAATCCATTCCAAGGGGGGCTTTGCACTGGGGAAGCACATGACCCCATTTAATTCTGTGGGTAACACTGTGACAGCCACACTTCCACTTCCTCTGCTCATGCAAGGGACACCCTCACAGTCTGTACGAGAGGGACAGGGCAGCCCTTTCTGTATGAGGCCAAGAGGCAAAGCCAAGGAGATGGAGAACTCTGAGGTCTCTCTTTGAATTTTTGTCCTCAGGTGCCAAGATGGTAAAGATTGGATCTAAAGATGAGAGATGACAATTGTTTTCAAACATATGGATGATGGCAAACTGAAAATAAAAAGAAATATAGATGATATATTTATGAAGTTTAAGGGAGAAGGTGATGTTTGAGTCTTGAATAATGCAAATTAGTTGCATCAAGAGGCAATGTTAACAGCTAGCACCAAGTGCTGTCCTTTGTGATGTTTTGGACACTGTTGAAAACACCACACAAATACTGAAACAATGCTCACAATAACATTATGAGGCAAGTATGACTACTGTCCTCATATTACAGATGGGGAATCTAAGACCCAGAGAAGAACATTGCCGAGTTGAGTAGGTCTGGGTTTTGAACCCAGGTACTTCGGTTTTAGAGTCTGGGCTATTGACTACAGCCTGCAAAGGAGGCAAAGGCATTTATGACTAAGGAAAAGTGTATGTGAAGACATATACATGTAGGGGATAGTGAGTTCACTGTGGCTGCAGCACGATCTGATATGGGTTGGGGGACATGAGGGAGGAAGAGCAGATGGGGCTCAAGGTGAAAACATACAGTCTCTGTCAAGAATCATGGACTCTACCCTCATATCAGCCTCCTGCATGTTCCACTGAATCAACATTTACTTTTGCATCCATTGAAATATTTGGGTTGTGGTTACTGTAGTTACTCTTAGGTCCTTTACATGAGATCTACTGTTTGGGAGAACTGCTATAGCATAACATATATCAATTTATAATATACACTGTATCATAATATATACAATTAATGTAATTGTATGTGTGTATGTGATTATGTATGTGTGATTATGATAATTGTAAGAATGCAGATTAACTACCAATATTTTATGGTCATTTGTTTTTAAGAGATTCACTTATTTCCTAAAACTATTCATACATACACACCTACACACACATACAGAATTCTCCTATAGGTAGCAAAAGAGCATGCTTATTTATAGATATCAATTATGGCAACATGTCCACTGCTATAAATGAGAAAATTATCATATGTATATTAATTTTTACCTTGGGTTGTCTAGAAAGAGTTGCCCAATATGCCAGCCGCTAAAAAAATGAAGAAAATGAATTAAAGATAAGTACAAATTCCTTAATTAATAAAATTTTATTACATCACATAAATTTCTAAAATTGTCCCATTTATGAACCTTGCATTATTTTCTCACACAATGGCCAAGAATTTCAACACAACTCCCAGGATGCCTTAAATGAGGCCATGAAAATGACAACAGAGAGTTTCTGCTGCAGCCAAGAATCTGATGTGGTTTTTTTTGGTCTTTTTACCATTTCTTGACCGCTCCTGCGGCATATGGAGATTCCCAGGCTAGGGGATGAGTCAGAGCTGTAGCCGCTGGCCTATGCCAGAGCCACAGCAACTCAGGATCCAAACTGCATCTGCAATCTACACCACAGCTCACGGCAACGCTGGATCCTTAACCCACTGAGCAGGGCCAGGGATCAAACCCGCAACTTCATGGTTCCTAGTTGGATTCGTTAACCACTGAGCCATGACAGGAACTCCCCAAATTGGATCTTAAAATAGTTTTAAGTGAACATTATCCACATGAAATTTTCAAGACCAAGACTAAATAAAACCTTCACATTACTGAACAATGATTTACCTCAAGCCTCACAATATCCAAGCCATCTGCAGGATCAGTCCAATGTTGAGAAAAACCTATTGTGAGAAATCATAAAAATTTCCATTAGGAGAAAAGAAGTTGTAGCATTAACTTTTAAATCTTTACTGTGAAAAACATACAGAGATTCTATTAATGTGATGTTGTTGAAAGGATTGACAAAACATACTTCTACCTGCCACCAGCAAATCTGAGATTTGTAGCAAAATTAATTTAAAATTGCATGGTCTTAAAAATGAATAGAACTACCATATGAGCCAACAATTCCACTTCAGGGTATGTATCCAAAGGAAATGACAGCACGTTCTTGAAGAGATGCATGCACACCTGTGTTCATAACATAATTATTTACAATAGTCAAGACATGGAAACAACCTAAGCGTCCATTGACAGATGAATGGATAAAGAAAATGTTGTGTATGTATACAATGGAATATTATTCAGCCAAAAAAGAAGGAAATCTTACCATTTGAGACAACATGGATGGACTTTGAAAACATTATGCTAAGTGAAATAAGGCAGGCAAAGGCAAATACTATATGATCTTACTTATTTATACGTGGAATCTAAAATACCCAAACTCATAGATACAGAGAACAGATTGTTATTTACCAGAAGCTGGGGTAGGGAGTAGGGTAAATGAATGAAGGTGACCGAAAGGGGCAAACTTCCCATTATAAGATAAATAAGTTCTGATGATCTAATAAACAGCATGGTGACTATAGTTAACAATAATGTACTACATATTTGAGAGTTGCTAAGAGGATAGATCTTAAAAGTTCTCATCATAAGGAAAAAATGTGTAACTGTTAACTAATCCTGTTGTGGTGATCATTTCACAATATATACATGTGTCAAATAGTTATATTGTACTCCTTAAACTAATACAATGTTATACGTGAGTTAAATCTCAATAAAACTAGGGAAAAGGGCAATTCCCAGTGATTCTGATACACAGTCAGATGATAACCACTGGGGGAAAAAAATGCATGTTTTTTTTTTTTATTTGCCAGGAGTTAGCAGCACGAGTTAGGAAAGAAGACGAAAAATATCTGGACAACAACTTACTTTGTATTTTGATGGAATGTTATAAGGAAGGAGATGGTGTATCTGGAAATGGTGTCAACAAGTATATGCAACAGTGTCCCTGTTGGAACTTTTAAGATATAAGGGCCTCTGTCACTCTGCTTCATCAGACTCTTCAGGAGTAGGGTTGTAGAGAAAGTTGCTGCCAGCATTCAGCTAAACCCAGTGCTGGTCAACTTTTGTCTGACCTAAATGAAGTCTTCATCTCATGTGTATGTAATACATCTCTTGGAGGAATAACTGATCGTGCAAATGAAAGAATCAGTGGGTAGGTCAAAACTAAAAAGACAAAATTAAGTGGGATAAATATAAGACCCTAAATTCAGATTTATAAATTCCAAGACATGGAATATTTGGCTCAAGAGTAGTAATTTAAAAAAATACTGAATGCTATTTTGCTCCCTGCAGTCTCCCTATGAGCCAAGAGAAAGCTAAAGCAATCATATGCTCCATTCAAATAATAGTGTCCCAGCCTTGAAAAGTAGTAGTCCTATTTGAAATGATAGGATATGTGGTGAGTTAAAAGAACTGAGCCTAGTTTTCTTTTTTAAAGAGAAAAATCAGGAAGTGTGTGTTAATTGCCTTCAATGATTTTGAGACCTGTCATAAGAAAAATTACTTATTCTGTATATCCCCCAAAAAGCAGAACTAGGGCTAATAGTTAGAAGTTACGTGTGATCAACCAAAAAATAAATAAATAAAATAAAAAATAAGGGAGTTCCCTCCGTGGCGCAGTGGTTAACAAATCTGACTAGGAACCATGAAGTTGCGGGTTCGGTCCCTGCCCTTGCTCAGTGGGTTAAGGATCTGGCGTTGCCGTGAGCTGTGGTGTAGGTTGAAGACGCGGCTCGGATCCTGCGTTGCTGTGGCTCTGGTGTAGGCCAGTGGCTACAGCTCCAATTTGACCCCTAGCCTGGGAACCTCCATATGCCATGGGAGCAGCCCAAAGAAATAGCAAAAAGACCAAAAATAAATAAATAAATAAATAAATAAATAAATAAAATAAAATAAAATAAAAAAAGAAGTTACATGTGATCAGATTTCACCTTGGGTAAAGAAGTTTTTGATGATTGGAGCTATACAAAAATGCAAAGTAATTCACATCAATCCTATAGGATTCATTAAGAGGTTCTGTGTTAATGATACAATAATAAAGATCATAAGTACTCTATCCTCAGGGAACAGAAAATTAAATAGGAAAAAGAGGGAAGTGGTAATATCTATGCAGACAGATAAATAAAAGGTAGTAATAAATTTCCAAAAGTTTAATATAAACAGGATTCTATTGGAAACCAGGGGAGGCAGCTACCAGCTGACTTAGTCTGGTAGTGGGTTAGATGTCCTGGAAAGCAGTCAGATAGAGAAACCATAGAGGTGATCCTTGCTTTCCTGAGAGGTTAAACTAGATGACTTCCATAGCTCCTTGCAATGCTTAGGATTTGTGATGACACTACGAAATGGCAAAACATGCTTGTTTGAAATATATTTTCTGTTTGAATAATTTTTCACTCCCTTAAACCAAAATTCGAATGGAAAAAATCTAAAACTTGGAAATAGTCTGTGTTTCCAACTAGAGCGTCTACCACACCCTGTATCACATGGTGAGTTATAAAGAGGTGGATAATGGATTTCACCTACAGACCCCCAAACCCAACCCTAGTGCTTCTCTACAAACACACCACTTCCCAGAACTGGGCGAAGTGACACCTGTGTCTGGTCAGCACCTCGGACAGTGCCAGAGCCTATCAGCCAGGCTCCCTGGGGCCCTGCCTCTGGGGCCCCACAGGAAAGGCCTAGGAGATGCCCTTTTCTTTGCTTGCTTCTACCCTGCCCCTCTCCAACTTCCCCTCAACCCTCAGTCTTTGGGATGGTAAGCTCAGTTTTACTCTCTTGACGGCTTTCATCTCTTCAATATTCCAAGAGCAAAAATGGCTAAGACAATGGAGTCATCCCCCATTATATTCCTCACAATTTCCATGGCACATTCTGGGGCCAACACTGAGACAGGAGCTGTTTGAAGGCATTCCTCAGAGGAAAGTAGCCCTCTTTGGTAAAAGGCTGCACATCTTCCTCTGCCCCTCCTCCCTGGAGGTTAGAGAAAGTGGAAGCCGTGTGGAGAGGATGGAAGTGAGGGTATGTGAAGAGATGGAGTTAGACTCCCTCCAGAACTGCCCTCAACGCCAAAGGTCTGTCCTAGTCTTCATTAGAAGTCAAGCCAGCTAGGGTCTGAAGGAGGGGTCCCCTTACCTGAAGAGGGAATCTGTAGCAGGCAGAGGCAATAGATAGCCAAGATGAATGGGAACTGGGCAAGAAGATGCTTCATCTTCAAAGTCCGGTTTCTCTTTGCTGGCCACAGATGTGTTCTGCTAGGACAGGACTTGAGCATTTCCTGAAGTTCCACAGTCAGAGGCAATACTCGGCCCAGCATCTGACCTGCCCAGTGGAGAAGGTGCCTTTATTTGCAATGCTCTGGAGCCCATTGGCTGAGCACCAATCAGCTTTGCACAGGAGGACTCAGCTTTCTCATAGATGTCACGCGGGGCCCTTATTTGTAGAATAATATCCTCCTGGTGTAGGCATTGTAAAGTCATCTTTTTCAACCCAGCAATAAAAATAAAAAGTGAAGAGTCATAATTGTTATTCTATGGTGGTTTGAGAAACATTTCTGACTCAGAAAAAGGCTTTTTCTCTTTTTTTAATCAAGGCACTAGACATAAATCTATAAAGTCTTGGATGAAGTCTTGTTTTATAAGATGCCATTTATTTTCCACTATTAATAAAGGATGTTTTTGGTGCATCTGAGAACAAAATTTGGAGTCCTGTATATAACATTACAAGAAAGTCAGAAGTTCAATTAGGGTTTGTTTTTGGTTTTTTTTTTTTTAAGTTATGGTTGGAAATTAGATTTAAGGTTTTTCCAGATTCATTTCTATGAACAACTTAAATATTTAAAATTAAATCAGCATTCAAGAAAATATGACAGTGTTTAATAAGAAGAAGAAGGAGAAGAAAAAATTACTCTACTGATCTCCTATTTAGGATTTCACAGAGGTTATTTCATGTAATCTCACAGAAAACCCATAAGGAATGCATTACTTTCCTAATTTTATGAATGAAGAAATTGAGGCTGGGAGAGCATAAGGAATTTTCCAGGGACATCAGGCCATCAAGGATGCAGAGCAGGGATTTGGGCCCAAGGGTCATGTCAGTGAGAGTATGGGATTTTAGTTGAAATGTTAACTTTTTCTAAAGAGAGCCTCCTTGAGATTGAATATGAAGTAGAAATATAAATGGAAAAGACTGAAGTCTGATATCTTGCAAAAAGGGTAACATGTATGACATATAGGAAATAATAGCTTTAGAGTTTTATTCATCATGCGTCTATGATTTTTTAGGATTATAATCCTTTTAAGTATTAGGATAATTGGGGTGGAAGTTGCTCAGGATGAACTGTTTATTTATGACTTAAAATGCAGTATTTTGGAGCATTCCCATTGTGGCTCAGCGGTTTATGAACCTGACTAGTATCCATGAGGACACAGGTTTGATCCCAGTCCTCGCTTAGTGGGTTAAGAAGCTGGAGTTACCATGAGCTGTTGTGTAGGTTGTATTGCTGTGGCTGTGGAGCAGGCTGGCAGCTGCAGATCTGATTCTACCACTAGCCCTGGGAACTTCCATATGCTGCAGGGTGTGGCCCTAAAAAGCAAAAATAAAAGGTGGTATTTTGGAGTTCCTGTTGTGGCTCAGAGGAAAAGATTCTGACTAGCATCCATGAAGACACAGTTTCAATCCCTGGCTTCACTCAGTGGGTTAAGGATCTGGCATTGCCTGTGCGCTGTGGTGTAGGTCACAGACATGGCTTGGATCTGGTGTCACTGTGACTTTGGCGTAGGCCTGCAGCTACAGCCCGGATTCCACCCCTAGCCTGGGAACCTCTGTATGCTGTGGGCGCAGTCCTAAAAAAAAAAAAGGATCCAATATCGTGTCCATGAAGATGACTCAGGTTCAGTCTCTAGCCTCCCTCAGTAGGTGAGTGATCCGGCATTGACACAAACCGTGGCGTAAGTCACAGATGTGGCTTGGATGGGCATTGCTCCAGCTATGGTGTAGGCCAGCAGCTACAGCCACAATTCAACCCCTAGCCCTGGGGAACATCCATATGCTGCAAGTGTGGCCATAAAAAGAAAAAGAAAAAAAAAGTGATATTTTGCCAATTTTTTTTTGTTTGTTTTTTTAAAAAAAATTGTTTGTTTTTTTAGGGCTACATCCATGGCATATGGGACTTCCCAGGCTAGGGGTTGAATTGGAGCTGCAGTTGCCATCCTACACCACAGCCACAGCAACACAGGATCCAAGCCATGTCTGTAACCTACACCACAGCTCATGGCAATTCCAGATCCTTGACCCACTGAGTGAAGCAAGGGATCAAACCTGTGTCCTCATGGATACTAGTCGGACTGTTTCCACTGCACCGCAATGGCAACTTTCTTGCCAAAAAGTTTCTAATTCATAACAGAGTGGGAATTATAAATTATAGCCATAATTTTGCCTACAGTCTTGAGCCAGCAAGAAATAGAGATTTCTGTTTAATCCACTGTGTACCACTTTGTTTCAAAGAGGACAACTAAGATCTTTAAACACCAGGGAGAGACGATGTCTTTTGTACTAAATCACACCCACTGCCTAACAGCAAGTCTACTGACTAAAAGAAAAAAAAAGATTGCTTTTTAAGCATAAGCCTTTTGTCTATATGATATCAAATACAACTACTTATAGCTTTTCTAGACACAAAACACATATAATAGCAAAGATTTGTGGCAGACCTACAAAGTGTCATTCAGGAAGAATTTTTTGAATATCTGGTCTGTGTCTAGCATTGAACTAGGTGCTCTATACACAAACATAAAAATTTTTCAGATAAACCTATAGCATAATTGATTTGTATCAAGTTTATTTTGTTTCCTTGGCATACGTGGCCCTCATTGTTTCTCAGTGTTTCGGGATAAAAAACTTAAAATGTCATTTTCAGTAATAATTCAAAAATGGGAAACAGAAAAACATAAGAAAGAATCTGCATTTATACGACTCAATAACATTGCTATGGAATGAATTTTCCATCACAACCAAATATGTTGAAGCCCTGACCCCTAATGTGACTGTATTTGGAATTTGGGGGGGGGTTGTTTGTTTGTTTTGCTTGTTGTTTTGTTGTTTGTTTGTTTTAGGGCTGCACCTACAGCATATGAAAGTTCCCAGGCCTGGAGTCAAATTGGAGCTGCAGTTGCCAGCCTACAGCTCAGGGCAACACCAAATCCTTAACTCACTGAATGGGGCCAGGGATCAAACTTGCATCCTCATAGATACTAGTCAGGGTCGTTAACCACTGTGCCGTGATGGGAACTCTGGACTGGTGTACTTCTAAGCAGAGGATGAGGCAGGAGCACGCTCTCCCTTCATGTGTGAAGAGGAGGACACAGTGTCTGCACGCTGTGGGGTGGGGGGGGGGGAGTGGTCTCACCAGAAACCATCTTACTGGAACCTTGATCTCAGACTTCTCAACGCCAAACTGAAAGAAAAAAAAAATTCCTTGTTGTTTAAGTCATCCAGTCTGCAGTCTTTTGTTATGGGAGCCCAAGCAGACTAACACAAACAGAGAGACTGTTAGCCAATTCATTATCAAAAAAAAAAAAAAAAAAAAAAAAAGAAAGAAAAGAAAAGAAAATAATGAACTGAAAAGTAAAAGGTGGAAATGCCTGTTGTTTAAAATGATATGATTATCCACCCAAAGGAATCAACTGGCAAATCATCAGCATGAGTAAGAGGTTACTAAAAGAGCCAGATTTAAAGAAACTTTTCAGGAATAATTTTCTTAGACACAGCAAAAACAAAATTTTAAATGTTTATTAGAAAAATGTAAATAGCTTAGAAGGCTGTGAAACCCTGAGGACTGACCCAAACAATAAATGTGGTTAATGAACCCAACTAGCATCCGTGAGGTTGCGGGTTCAATCCTTGGCCTCACTCAGTGGGTTAAGGATCTGATATTGCCGTGAGCTGTGGAGTATGTCAAAGATGTGGCTCAGATCCCGTGTTGCTGTGGCTGTGGCATAGGCTGGTGGCTACAGCTCCGATTTGACTCCTAGCCTGGGAACCTCCATGTGCCACTGGTACAGCCCTAAAAAGACAAAAAAACAAAAAAGGACAGAACTTTACTGAGGTACATAAAAGAATATATGAATAAATGAAGAGGTACATCATGATCTTTGGCAACATTCAATGCTGTTACAAGTTCAACTGATGGTAAATTAATCTATCAAATCAGCATAGTCCTTATTAAATTTCCAAAATGTCTTTTCAAAGAATTTTAAGGCTGATACTGAAATTAATTTGGAAGTGAAAGTATTCAAGAATATTCAAGAAGGAGTTCCCATTGTGGCTCAAAAAGATAAAAACCTGACATTGTCTCTGTGAGGATTTGGGTTAGATCCCTGGCCTTGCTCAGTAGGTTAAGGATCCTGCATTGCCTCAAGCTGCAGCATAGGTTGCAGACATGGCTTGATCTGAGGTTGCCCTGACTGTGGCATAGGCCTGCAACTGCAGCTTCAATTCCACCCCTGAGAAATTCTGTATGCCGCAGGTATAGCTGTCAAAAGAAAGAAAAAAAGAATATTCAAGAAATTTATTTTTAAAAGCACACTTTGTCAATGTCAAAATAAAAGCAATAGTAATTATGTTATAGTGATTTTGCTATTAATCTTCCCACAAATAGATCAATGGAAAGGAATAGTCTTGAAGTGGATCAGTTTAATATAAGATGTGATTTCAAATCAGGGCAAAAATAATGAACTACTCAATAAATGGTGTTTCGGGCAACTGGCTATCCATCTGGGGAGGAAATTCCGCATTTCACCCTATAAATTAAAATAAATTCCAGAGGTGTGATGAATTAATCCTAACATACACCCTTATATAAAATGCTATATTAGGGAAAAAATAAAGTAAATAATTGATTGGAAATTTCTCTTAAGCAAAACTCAAAATAGGGAAGCCACTAAGGAAAAGATTGATTAATTTGATTATGTCTTAAAAATAGCTACATAAAAAAGATACCTTAACCAATATTAGCAGGGAAAACACCAAGTCAGGTACGTATCTCAACAATAGAGATACTTATATAAAGAGAGGAAGGAAAGAAGACAGGCACAACTCATCCATCTCAGAGGAAGTATTACATGAAGGGTAGAATATCCACAGTATGGAAATGTATGCACCTATTAAAAAGAATAAGAAAGATTTATATGTGTTGACAAGTCAAACTCTTTATAACGTAAAGAGAAAGAAAACAAGTTCTGAAACTATATACCCTGTGATCTAATGTCAGCCTCTCTCTGTTCATAGTAAACAACTCAGATCTTAGTTGCTTGAAACAGAACCATTTATTTAGCACAAAATGTTTGCAGGTCAATGATTTGGGCTGGATTCATCGGGGCAGTTTTTATGGTTTGGGCTGGACTCAGCTCATTGGATGTTCATTTGAGTATTTGCATTCATCTGATATATAATAGACTGGCATGTTTGTAGTCTCTCATTCTCCAGGTGATGAGCCCAGGCTTATTCTCATGATGGTTTCAGAGTTCTGAAACAGAGAACAAGTCATAACCCTAGCCAGATTCAAGGGGTGGGAAAATTAATTCCATCTGTCCATGAGAGGAACTGAAACGTATGGCCAGCTTTGTAAATTACCAACCTCCACTTACATATGTGTTTATTCAAAATAGCACATGTCATTCCCAAAGTACGTATGTAGATAAATGCAAAGTAAAGAGTTGGATTCTATGCACTCTCCCAAATAGCAGTGATTCCAGAAAGAAGGGATTGTGAGGGGGCCATCAAATCCTGTTGCATTATCTGAATGTCTAAATTTTGGCATTAACTGTTTATGAATTACTTGTATAAGTAAAATTAAATTTTAAAAATGTAATAAACTCCAGGAGTTCACCCTGTGGCCCAGTGGGTTAAGAATCTGACTGTAGTGTCTCTGTTCGCTGCAGAGGCACAGGTTTGATCCCCATCCAGTGCAGTGAGTTAAGGATCTGACATTGCTGCAGCCATGGCATAGGTAAGTCACAGCTATGATTCTAATCCAGTCCCTCACCCAGCAACTTCCATATGCCACAAGTGCAGCATAAATAAAATAAAATAAAATAAAATAAAGTAAAATAAAATAAAATAAAATTGCAGAGTTCGTATTGTGGCTCACTGGGTTATGAGCCCAACTAGCATCCATGAGGATGTGGGTTCAATCCCTGGCCTCGCTCAGTGGGTTAAGGATCTGGTGTTGCCACAAGATGTGGCATAGGTCGCAGATGTCACTCAGATCTGGCATTGCTGTGGCTGCAGGTAGGCCGGCAGCTGCAGTTCTGATTTGATTCCTAGCCTAGGAACTTATATATGCCTCAGGTGCAGCTCTAAAAAGAAAAAAAAAAAAAGATGCAAGTATGGGAATTACTGTTTGAGGGCATCTGTCCATAGAGAAGGGATTCATAGAAATTAGGCACAGGTTTATTTCCTAGGCTGGCTGTCAAATCCCCCACACACTATGGACACTGGGTGTGGCCTCTAGGGGGCAAGGTCTTCCATGCAGAGCTGAGTGGCAGCCTTGGCTGAGACTGGGATGCAGCCTGGGAGGGAAGGCTCTGGGTGGCTGTGTTGGTCCATGTGCCTGTGGAGGACGCAAATGGAGGGATCCAGGACTGGGAGTGCCTCAAGTTTTAGAAAGAGACTGAAGTCCTGTGTATAAGTTTAATCATTGGGAGCAACAAGGCTTCAGCGCTGGCAGCTGAAGTCACCAGAGATGTTGTCATCACTTTGGGAGAATGAATGAATGGAGTGAAGGGCCATGAGAGCAGTGGTGAGACCCCAGGGAATACAAGTGCCTCTGGGCATGGGAGCACCAGAAGCCAGAAGGGATCCAGAGGCAGCTGTCTGGGAGAGAATGGAGGGTGGAGTTTGCAAGCAGGAGATCATTGGTGAGCAGTGTCAGTGAGGGGTGTGGTGAGCCCGTGTAGATGTGGAGAGGCAGAGGGGCATGTGCAGACCAGCCTTCCAAGAAGGACAGAAGGTGAGGGGCCCTGGCACAAGGAAAGCTCTAGAATAAATTTAGGGTGAGGGAGACAAGGCATGTAAGTTGACAGAGCAGAGGAATTGGTAGAAATAGGGAGATGAAAGGAAATTGAGGAGGCAAAGTCACAGAGTCCAAGGGGACAGAGTCACAGCCAAGAGGTGGGGTGAGCCTTCTGCCTCTGAAACAGCAGGGAAGGAGGTAAAGCCATACACAGGCCTGGAGATGGTGGAGAGGAAGTCAGGCCAGGTCACACAGTGTGAGCCTCTACTGTCCTTGTGAAGAAGAGGCTAAGGTGCCCAGTTGGAGGTGGGTGAGAAGAGCAGGAAGTTAGGGCAACTTAGACCAAAAACCTCACATGCTCCGTATTCCATTTAACATCTCTTTCTGGTTTTTCTGCTCTATATTTTAAATTTTTAAATCTTTTAATAAAATAGGCCTGCTTTCTTCTTCCCAGTGTCAAGTATTCAAGTCTTGAAATAATAGATCCTTCTAATCACCAGTAAAAGAAGCCTTAGCTAGTTAGGGAGAAAACATATCCCTCTCTAACAGAAACAAACTAAACAAGACAAAAACACAGGAGTTCCCATCATGGCTCAGTGGAAATGAATCTGACCAGCATCCATGTGGACCCAGGTTCGATCCCTGGCCTCACTCAGTGGGTTAAGGATCCTGCATTGCCATGAGCTGTGGTATGGTTTGCAGACATGGCTCAGATCCTGCGTTGCTGTGGCTGTGGTGCAGACCAGTGGCTACACCTCTGATTGGACCACTAGCCTGGGAACCTCCACATGCCGCACTTGTGGCCCTAAAAAGACAGAAACAAACAAAAGACAGAAACACAGAGAAATATCCTTCTGCATCATGTACCTATGTTTGTCCATATTGTTTCTAACACAAGCATCGCAAAACGTCAGAACTTCAGAGGTTGTTGCTACAGCTGGCAGAAATTACTGTAGCTTCTCTGAGAGTGGTGATCCTTATTGGTTGTGCTTAAAAAATATGTTGCTGTTTCACATTTGGAGATCTGTTTTCTGAAAGGCAGATGTATTTGTGAGTCTTCTTCCTAAAAGTCAGAAGAAGGCTCTGGGCACTTTTCTCCTCTCCCATTTGTGGGAAAGTAAAATAATGATCACAAACCCAACTCTGTGATTCTTGTGTTATCTTTTTTTTTTTTATTATTATTTTCCCACTGTACAGCAAGGGGGTCAGGTCATCCTTAGATGTATACATTGCAGTTACAGTTTTTTTTCCCCCACCCTTTCTTCTGTTGCGACATGAGTATCTAGACATAGGTCTCAATGCTATTCAGCAGGATCTCCTTATAAATCTATTCTAGGTTGTGTCTGATAAGCTCAACAAAGAGTTTGAAAGAATAACTCATGCAAGTTTAGGGTAAACAGTGCCTGAGAGGCCAGGTGGGCAAAGATAAAAAAAGGTCAAGTTCAGAGTGAAGGTTAACACCATCACTGTGGACAGTCCTCATGGTTGTGGGCTGTTCACAGTTCTGCACAGGACAAGGGGCAGAAGGGGAAGGTTCTGGAAGATTAAGGAGCTAAGGGGGCTCTGGAAGCGAAGAAACTCTGACCTTTGATGAGAATCAGGCCACCTCTGAGAGCCATTTCCTGGGGACCAATGGAGAAGAACCAGCCCCATGGGAGCTTCCCCACCCCCACTATCTTTGGGAGCCATTAGCAAGGCTGCCTGGTGTACAGACTACACTGCGACCTGAGTTTGCAGAGACAAGCTCCCTGTCCACCTCATTTGGATGTCCCTTTTGCATCACTTTCCCAATAGTGGAGATAAAACATCCTCCTTAGGAATAGAGATGTGCCCATTAGCTCTGTGGGGACCACTATGGTTTGTAACTTCTGGGGGCGCATGGGTCTCCCTGGGTACCTGAGGGAAGTTGTGCATTCTCATCTCTGAAAAATGCCCGGGCAAACCTGAATGTCCAATTGTCCTACAACTTCAGATTTCCAGGCACACTGTTCGTTCCAAAGTCCCTTCTTATTTTGCATCTTTATCAAGGTATAAATTACATCTAAAAAAAGGAATCCATATTAATGTGCCCTGGAAGGAATTTTGATAAATATATACACCCAAATAGCCACCATCAAAATAAAAATCTGGGAGTTCCTATTGTGGCTCAGTCATAAGAAACCCAACTAGTATCCATGAGGATTCAAGTTCCATCCCTGGCCTCACTCAATGGGTTGGAGATCCAGAGTTGCTGTGAGCTGTGGTGTAGGTTGCAGATGGGGCTTGGATCCTGAGTTACTGTGCCTGTGGCCGTGGTGTAGGCAGGCAGCTGCAGCTCTGATTCAACCCCTAGCCTGGGAATTTCCACAGGCCACACTATCCGGCCCTAAAAAAAAGCAAATAATAATAATAATAATAATAATCTGGAATATTCTCATCATCCCCAGAAGTTTCCTCATATGACTTTGCAGTTGCTCCCCACACCAAGCCCCAGCCCTAGGCAACCACTGTTGTGTCAGTCACTGCAGGTTAGCTTTGCCTAATCTGGAATTTCATATACAAATTTGTGCTGGCTTCTCCTGTTTAGCATCGTCTGCGTTGCAGGTATAAGGGGTTCATTCCTTTTTATTGCTAAACAGTATTCCTTTCTGTGGATTTAGCGCAATATGTTCATCTACTTACCTTTGTGTGTATGAGTTTATGTGTGTCTATATTATTTATTTTTTTAATTGAAGTAGAGTTGTTTTGCAGTGTTACAGATGTACAGCAAAGTGATTCAGTTATACATACATATGTGTTTATATGCATCATTTTTCAGATTCTTTTCCACTCTAGGTTATTACCAGATATCGAATAGAGTGACCTGCGCTATACAGTAGGACCTTGTTGGTTTTCTATTTTATGTTTAGTAGCGTGTATCTCTTAATCCTAAATTTTCAATTTATCCTGCCCCCTTCCCCTTCAGGTAATCCTTAGTTTGTTTTTTAATATCTTCCCTCACCACAACCACCTACCTACCCTCAGGAGAGAGTTCTTCTGAATGCAATCCATGGATCATGTGTTTTAGAAACACCTGGGGTGTGCATGAAAAATACAGGTTCATGGGTCCCCTTTCAGACCCTCAGAATCAGGACTGCTGGGCGTGGCACTCAGGACTCTGCCCTGGAAACACACTTCTCAGAGGACTCTGCTGTGACCTGAGTTTTACTCTGCCTATGGATTCAGGGACTACAGGTTAAGAACTTCAGTCTAAGCACAAGTAGGTAATGTCTGTTGTTTATTGACAGCTCATTCTCAGCCCATTTTGGGTTCAGGACCCACAAAAGTATTTTTATATTGGTTCTGGAAAAAGACGGACAAAGATCTTACGCCAAAAATAAACAGGGAATAGACTCCCCTCCCGAAACTGTGTGGATTGTCTAGAGTGACCTGTGCCCCACCCCTCCCCACACCGCAGCTGCTGGTGTCCGCATTATCTATGCACAGCTCTCTGCAGTAGTAAAAATCTTATGTGTGCCCTCTCCTGAGCTGCCCTGGTGGACGGGAAGCTTTGAGAAGGCTCTGGTGACTAGAATTTGTCATTTAGGGAAGCAGAATGCAAACAACCTGGAGCCATAGCTGCCTGCCCTGCTCTGCAGGAGTCTTGGCCTTTCCATTTTATGACCCGCTATGAATAATTCTCACAACTCTCCATCTCCTTATTAGTCAGATGGCACAAGCTCATTTCTTTTCATCCCCCCCTCCACTGCTATATTTTAATACCTTGTAGAGCAGTGCTCCTCCTCAGGATTCTGCATTTTTATTACCCATCATGACACCATGGGAGCGCTGAGGCATACATACACTGGTCCAAGGGAAATAAAATGAGGCTGTAATGGCACATTTCCTTTTCCTCTTCTCATTTGAGTAATTTTCTTTTTGGAGAGTTTGCTGACCAATTCATAGATGGACTCCATTTTCTATTGTGAGACAGCCACAGAATTATTGCAATTATAACTATCCAGCTGTACTGACACTACCATATTTACCCAAAGACACAAATCTAGTTCCTAAGTCTTTGTCAGACCATTAGGCATCTATATAAAAAGACTCTGGGTTGTGTTATGCATCTTTAAAAACCGGAATGGGTAGGGCAAAGGATTTTGTTTTTCACTTCAGCTCTGAAGCTTTCAGCCTTCAGACAAACCAAAATCAAAAGGACCAACATTTGGCCTTGTCTGCTTTACATAGATGCTATTCACTATCACATTCATGGAGACCTTGGCCTTTAGGAAGCCTTTGTATAGGAGATGTTATCTGTACTGGGGTAGGGGTGGGGAAAGACTGGTCAACAAGAGGAGCTGGGACAACTGGTCATTTCATGGCACCTTAATCTCAGGAGACTGAATTAGAGATGGAATGGAAGTTATACCTTGTACCCATGTTTTTATGAGGTCATGAGGTCATCTTTAAGGGTAGATGTGACCCCACCGACACTCTCAACCTCTGCGATGATATAAGAGGCAGGTTGTCTGGATTCTGCAGCATCTGGCACTTCCTCTCCGCCACCCCCACCACCCCCCAATCCCTGGGCTGCTGAGACCACTCAATATTCAGATGCATTGCTGTGACCACAAAGGGAATTTTGGAAAAGCATGTCCTCGCATTTGTGCCCTTAACTTCTTGTGATCTTTTGCCCTGGTGTTGGACAAGTAAAGACAGAGAAAGGAACCTAAGCTAAGTCAGGTCATCACCCTTTGCAGCCCTTGTACCCATCACCATCACTCATGGCCTGGCCTAGCTCTGCTTTCCACCTGCAAAAAAAATTAGATTTATACTTCCTAACATCACATAAAAACAAACCCCAGAGGGATTAAAAATCTAAATATAAAGATGAAATTAGATACATTTTAAAATTTAGGAATTTTAGAATGGGAAGAAAGTATGCAATACTCTTTTATTATTTGTGGGCAAGATTATTTATTCATAAAGCAGCAGAAATCACCAGAGAAGTGATTGTGTTGTGTGTGAGGAATTGAATGGTAAGTATGGCCTTGTTCTTGCCCCTTGAGCTCACAGTTAATGGGGAAAGTAGGCTGTATGAACAGATGATTATCCTAAAATGAGAGAGCTTCTACAGTATTAGGTGAGAGGAAGATGTTTTCAGTGCAAAGACCATTCAGAGACAATTATTTGTTCACTCACCCCTCCCGCTCCACCTCCCCCAATGATGACCCATTTGTCCCTTTGTTTTCCACTGGTAAATTCATGGTGAGATGTTTGGAGGTAACAAAATCTACATTTTAGGGAAAGCAGGGACTTCCTTTCCATTTCATCACCAACTGCCCCCTAAAATATCACCTGTCGATGGGTTTGTATGTGAAATGAAAAAGAAAAACCCATTTATTTCAGAAACTGCTTTGGAAATTTCAGGTGGAAATGATTTAAATATTACACAGTTTTCATCAAAAGAAACAGGCAATCAACAATATTGTTCAAAGCAAGACTACACTGTCACTAATTCTTTATCACTACATTCGGAGGGCGATAAGTTGCTTTCATTTTACAAAGGGTAGACTTTAATGAGAAGGAGCATTTGGTTTGGTTCCCCAAAATAAGTATGTACATACACACGTATATACATTGACTATAGGCTTCCAGTCTGAGTTAAATGACTTGCCTAAAAGCTGTTTTTTCCTGATGGTGTTACAAGTTATAATTATATCTATGCAAATTGTTCCAATGAACCTGGAGACTTTTGTTGACCAAAAAGGGAAAAGAAATCCATGTAGACTGTACGCAAAGATTTCAACTTCTTACTTTTTAATTCTTCATGCAGTTTTAAATCTTTTTTATGGCCTTTGTTCCCAAAGGTAATCAACAGTTATGCAGACAAGCACATCACACTCCATGGGAGCTGTCCTTTCAGGAACTTGGTTTTGAACTGTGTAGAGGCTCCCACCTGTGTCTTCTGAAGGTCATGGTAAGATATTTAAATCACAAACATAGCTGTGTGATCACTGAATTCTCCTAAGAAGCATCTTTCCTCTCACTTTTCCTTATAGATGTTTTCTTTTAAGTGTCTCAAAGAAGCCTGAGGCAATGTAGGTCCTTTGGGTACTTTGAATGCTTTTTGTAAAGTTTTAATGATACTTCACAATAATGGCATCCAATGAATTAGATGTTCGATCACACACAAGAAATTTTAACTTAAACTTGTATATTCATTTAATGGCTTTTAATGGACTTCCAAAACTTCTAGGGACCTATACAGATATATAGAACATGACTCTCTGAATAAGAAAATACATCGCTCTGTGTTTGTCAAAAATATAAGAAAATCTATTAGTGGGGAAAGACAAATAGAAGAATGTCAAAAAGCTATGTAGAAAGAGATCATATCTAGTGCTTTGTTCAGTCATCTGTTCTGCATTGTAAGAGAGACATTGAGTATTTCTAGAATAAAGTGACCTTCATAGTAGACACTATAGAAACAAAGTCAAGTAATTATTAATTTAAAGAACTGCATGTGTTTAAAATATAGAAGAATACATAAAATAAAATTAGGGTCAGTTCTGAAAATAACATAGTTTTTGGAGGCAAATTTCATCACATTTGTTCTTATTTTGTAACACTATTAGGTTATTCCAAAAAGGAGATCGTGTCTTCCTTATTGTATGAATTTAAGTAAAACCATTTTTTCCCCCTCCAGGAGTCATAGATATTGTATTGAATATAAGCTTTAGATGGAATGTCAGTCAAGACAATACCTTTCAAATTTCCTTTTAGTGTCTATGCTGTTTTTTTTCCCTGTCTTTTTGTCTTTTTAGGGCCACACCCATGGCATATGGAAGTACCCAGGCTAGGGTACTTATTGAAATACAATTACATATATGAAGTGCAAAGATTTTAGGTCCACATTTCAATCAGTTTTTTTTAAACTTTTCTTTTGTTAAAATTTTATTTATTCATTTATTTGCTTTTTAGGGCTGCACCTTTGGCATATGGAAGTTCCCAGGCTAGGGGTGTAATCTGCTACAACTGCCAGCTACACCACAGCCACAGCGACACTGGATCCAAGCTGTGTCTGTGATCTATACCACAGCTCACAGCAACATCAGATCCTTAACCCACTGATCAAGGCCAAGGATCAAACCCATATCCTCATGGATACCAGTTGGGTTCATTAACCACTGAACCACAATGGGAACTCCTCAATGTTTCTTTTTTAAAGGACATTAAAATAGGTTGCCATTCAGAGAATGCTGTGAATACCGAGTTTTGGAAGATGGAAGTAGGTAACTTTGGATGTGTGCATCTGGAGAGAGTTCACTGGAATTCAACCCACTGAGCTGCTGCTTCTCTGCATTCAAGGGTCAAGTTCTAGGAGAGAGGACTGAAGCTGGCCAGCTCATGTCTGCCCCTCTTCTCCCAACCCCCACTGCCCCTGCAGCATGTGGGAGTTCCCAGGCCAGGGATTGAACCCACACCACAGCAGGCACCAGAGTCACAGCAGTGACAATGCCAGTTACTTCATCTGCTGAGCCACCAGAGAACTCTAGGCATTGGCCAGCTCAGATTAGATAGTCTCCCTTTTCAGATAACCACAGGCTAAGAAGGTAGCACTAAAAATTGTGAGCCATGCTGCCTCCCCTTGTAGGATCTATGGCAAGTAACTCTGGATCTACTTCTCCCAGATAAAAGAAAAGGAATCAACTAGATCTGTTTCATGAGCTTCCTCAATTTCCTTCACCCATTTCTTGAAAACTCATTCCTCCCTTCCCTGCTTTTCTGTAGTAAATAGAAGTAGAAGACATGAAAAGATGAACTACTTCCAGCAGGCAAGCTCCTTACACATTGCCCAGGCTTGCCATCACCTTTCCCCTCGCTGTAATCCTGGGGACAAAATAGTCCTGCTCCTTCTCTTATTGACATGTTTCTGTAGATAAGCCCTGGAAGGTTTTGTTTTTTTTTTTTTTTTTTTTTTAACAAGGCTCAGATACCTTGTAGTCAAAATCCTCCTTGACAGCTCTATCTGGTTAAGTCAAAATAGGTATTTAGTAGCATTAAGATGAGATGGATCTTAGCTATATCTTGCTTTTATAAGCTAATGCTGTTGTCTTTTGAACTGTCATCATCCCTGCCTTAAAAAGTGGTGAGTCTGTAGAAGACTTTTGAATGCTTTTTGGTCGATAATTTATTTATAGATGCTCCTATGTGAACTAGTTTTGAGGTAAATTGATTAAATCTTGTTTTAAACATACACTATGTGACATCAGGAGGTCCTCTGAGCATTCTTTATGTTCATGGACTGATTATAATAGCTCAGTAAATGAAATTGGACTTTCATTGCATTTAAACACTTCTGGCTATATTCTGCACTTAAAAAAGCTAATTATATAACTGTGATGGTTAATTTTAGGTGTCAACTTCCCTGGACCATGGGGTTCCCTGATTAAACATTACCCTGGGTAAGTCTGTGAGGGTGTTTCCAGATGACATTAGTGTTTGCGTCAGTGCTCAGCAAAGCAGACAGCCCGCCCCAGTGGGGGAGGGCATCATCTAACCCATTGAGGACTTGAACAGAGCAAAAGACAGAGGAAGGTGGAATTCTATCTCTGCCTGCCTGCTGAGTTGGGACACCAATCTTCTTATGCCCTCAGATTGACACATCATCCGTTCTCCTGGTTCTTAGGCTTTTGGACTCAGAATGGAATTATGTCACTAGCTTTGCTGGGTCTCCAGCTTGCAGACTGTGGATTGTGGGACTTCTCAGCCTCCATAGTCATGTGAACTAATTTCTCATAATAAATTTATATAAATGTATTATATTTTATATAGATGCATGAATGTAATCATATGCAGGTATGTATACACACATACACACACGCATCTGGTTACATACATGCATCTGAGTGGTTCTATTTCCCTGGAGATCCCTGACTAGTAAGATATATAATAACTGTGCATGACATTGGCTTCTCAGACTACCTAGATGGTGAAACAAATGGGGAATATTGATTAAAGAACAAAGAAGCTCTCATTTACATTAAAATGTGTGACTCTTGATTGTTCCTATTCTGAGCCACCACACAAGCACTGTGGGGTTGCACTCACTTTGGCAGTGATCAAGAGCTTTTCTGGACTCTTAATCTCCTGACAACTTCTCCCCACCTGTAGCCCTGCCACCAGCTGAAAAAATGTCCTCTTGTTTTTGTTTTAAGGGGAGAGAAATCTTTTCAACTGTGAATATTTCCCTCTAGGTACCTGGGCTTTTCAGTTTCTCTTTCAGATTCTTACCTGTCTGGCTTGTATAGGGTCCAGCAGAAGTAGAACCAATTCCAGAGCCCATGAACAGCATCATTTTGACCTATGCACCTTTCACAAGGCCTCAGGCATAGTCAGGTTTTCAGGAAGGACATGGATTTAGGAAGAAACCAACTGCCAGAAGTTGACCATGTTCACTGCCTTCAGGCAAAGAGCTCTCAGATTCTGGATGTCAGCTTTCATCTAAAGTATTTCATTAGTGAACATTCTATGTGAAAGGCAGTAGATGCCGAAGTTTCTCCGAGCAGGCTCCCTGAAGTACAGTTTTCTTTTTCGGATAGAAACACTGTGTGTATATTAGTAGAAAATGCCCCTGTGGACACTCAGTGCATTTTATTTGATAGTGTTATTTTAAAGCCTTTACTGGGTATTTTCTTTAAATTAATCTCTTAGCCACTTGCTTTTATCAATGGCTTTTAAAAAATTAATTTGGTTTGGGACCAATATTTATGATTTCTTAGGTATCACAGAAAAGTAAAAGCATAGTTTTTAGACTCAATTAGAGCCTCAGTTGGGGTTTTAGAGTCATACAGAACATTTTATTTTCAACAGCTTAAAAACTGGTTATAAACTGTGGATTTGGACGATTCAACTTCTGTAAACTCTAATTTCCTCATCTATAAAATGGGCATAATTTTTGTGGGGATTAAAAGAGGAAATCTATTTAAATAGATGTTCAGTGTTTGGCACACAGTAAGTTTTCAATGCTGTTGTTCATCTTTTTACTGTTGTATCGTCATTATTATTTTTATTATTATTATTATTAATCTGTTCCCTTCATTGTTCATGTTTTTATCCTATTGAAAAATGGGCAGCTGTTCTTTCTTTAAATATCTTTTTAAATTGAAATGTAGTTAATTTAGAATTCTGTGTTAGTTTCAAGTGTATGGCAAAAGGATTCAGTTGTACAACATATAATATTTTTAAGATTCTTTCCCATTCTCATCAAGCTGTTGGTCTGTATTACCTCCATGTAGTTTTACTCATATATATGAAATGTTGTAACATAAACACATGCATTATATAATCAAAAAAATAATGGAAATGATGGATTGTGCCTTGTTTTTTTAAATCTATTCGTCTTGAAGCAAATTAAAAATAATTTGTAGAGGAAAAAGTCAAAGCAAATATGAGATTGTGTTTGAAGCACTCCAATGAATATATACATATCTAAGGATTATTTGGTGATGATGAGATGTCCTCAAACTTATGTTTCATAAAACATAGCAATATACAGCTCCATGGGGTGCCTTTTCCTGTTTTTCCTTTACGTTGCTGTAAGGTCCTAGACTTCTATATCTGATTTTTCTCATAGCTTGATCCCAGAGAAGATGAATTTGGAGTTTCCTTTATTTTGGTAACAATAATTTCCTTTTAAAACCCCATTCCAATTTTTAAACCTCCTTCCTTAATCTGTTTTTACTTTCTCAAGTAAAGTATATTCAATTAAAGGAGGCATAAAACAAAACATAAGCATTAGAAATAAAATCATCATTATTTGCTTCTTGAAAATGCAAGATAATATCCTGGAAAACAACAAATAAACATTAAGAGAATTCAGTGAAGGAGTTCCCGACATGGCTCAGTGGTTAATGAACCCAACTAGCATCCATGAGGATGCGAGTTCAATCCATGGCCTCGCTCAATGGGTTAAGGATCCAGCATTGCCATGAGCTGTGGTGTAGGTTGTACATGTGGCTTAGATCCCGTACTGCTGTGGCTGTGGTGTAGGCCAGTGGCTACAGCTCCAATTGGACCCCTAGACTGGGAACCTCCATATGTCAAGGGTGTGGCCCTAAAAAGACAAATAAAAAAAAGTCTCTCTCTCTCTCTCTTAGAGCAATCTAAAAAAAAAAATCAGTATTTTATATATATATATATATATATATGTATGAAACAAAAAATTAATGGGAAATATCCAAGATATCTATGAAAAAATATTCAAAAGGCCATCAAAGGATAAAATAAAAGATTAAAAAAATCCCTGACCTTGGATATCAGGACTTGATACTATAAAGATATTAATTCTTCCTAAATTAACACCTAAGTAAAATAAAATTATTCCTTTTTTTTTTTTTTTTTGTCTTTTTCTAGTTATATGGAGGTTCCCAGGTAAGGGGTCTAATCAGAGCTGTAGCTGCCAGCCCATGCCACAGCCACAGCAACGCCAGATCCAAGCCATGTCTGTGACCTACACCACAGCTCACGGCAATGCCGGATCCTTAACCCACTGAGTGAGGCCAGGGATCGAACCCACAACCTCATGGTTCCTAGTCAGATTTGTTAGCCACTGAGCCACTACAGGAACTCCAGATTGTTCCACTTTTTAATTAGAGTATAGTTGATTATAATGTTTTACCAGTTTCTGATGTATAGCAAAGTGACTCAGTCATACATATGTATATACACTCTTTTTTAGTATTATTTTCCATCATGGGCTATCCCAGGAAATTGGATATAGTTCCCTGTGCTAAACAGTAGGATCATTTTGTTTATCCATTCTAAATGTTAACAGTTTGCATCTACTAACCCCAAACTCCCCATCCATTCCACTTCCCTTGTCTCCCCCTGGGCAACCACAATTCTGTTCTCTATGTCTGTGAATCCGTTTCTGTTTTGTAGATAGATCATTTGTGCCATGTTTTAGATTACACATACAAGTGATATCATACAGTATTTGTTTTTCTCTTCCAGATTTACTTTACTCACTGTGGTCACCTCTCGTTGCACCCATGTTGCTGTGAATAACATCATTTTTTTCTTTCTTATGGCTGAGTGGTATTCTTTGTATATATGTACCACATCTTCTTAACATTCATCTGTCGGTGGACATTTAGGTTGTTTCCAAGTCTTGGCTATTGTAAACCAAGTGCTGCTATAAACATAAGGGTGCATGTATCTTTTTGAATTATAGTTTTATTCAGATATATGCCTAGGAGTGGAATTGCTGGATCATATGATAATTCTATTTCTAGTTTTCTGAGGAACCTCCATACTGTTTTTCATAGTGGCTTCATCAATTTATATTCCCACTCACAGTGTAGGAGAATTTTATCCTTTTATCCATATCCTTTCTAGAATTTGTTATTTTTAGACTATTTAATGATGGCCAGTCTGACCAGTGTGAAGTGGTATCTCAGTACAGTTTTGATTTTCATTTCTCTAATAATTAGTGATGTTGAGCACCTTTTCATGCACCTATATTGACCATCTGTATGTCTTCTTTGAAGAAATGTCTATTTAGATCTTCTCTCCATCTTTTGATTGGGGGTTTTTTTTGTTGTTGTTGTTGAGTTATATGAGTTGTTTGTATATTTTGGAGATTAAGCCCTTGTCAGCTGCATCATTCACAACTATTTTTTCCCACTCCATAGGCTGTCATTTGTTTATTTATTTGATGGTTTCCTATGCTGTGCAAAAGCTTGTAAGTTTGATTAGGTCCCATGTGTTTATTATTCCATTTTTACCTTTAATTATGATGTACAGAATTAGTCAAGGCAAGGTGACAATCTTAAGGTCCCAAGAAAAAGAACAGGCTTGTTTATGTTCATGATAAGAGCAATGACTCCCCCAAGTTCAGTATCTGCTCCTTTCCTGTAATGCTGTCCACAGAGTGCCCAGGCATCCACCCTGGACCCTTTGCTTGGCTCCAAGAGGCTCATGGGGAACCTACTCACACCAACATAAAGCTCTGGCCACTGTTTTGTTTTGTTTTTTTTTCCAGGAGAAGAGAAAGTTCTTTGCTTCTGAACAGCAGTCTCATGTCTTCTAGCAGCACCTATAAATAGTAGTTAGGGTAATTTGCTAACTGGTAAATAGGACAAGATCTTGGATCCTTCAGACACTCCTGTTGGGATGGAGGCCAGGTGATAAGCTCAATTCTGATGAACATGGGCCTCTCTCTGAAATAATGAGTGACTGGGTCTTCAAGAGTGAAGGAGAGACTAGAAGGTGGTGGGAATTTAATTTTAGTTGGAGAAGAGTCTTTTGTGGAGTTTCAAGCAGAGTGGGTTAAGGGGGAAGGGGTAAAAAGATAGGGTAGTTTGCTACAGCAGAATAGATGGCACATGATCCACTCATTCAGTTTTTTATCATACAGTAGATAATACAGGCCTCTCACAGGTTATACATTATTGTAAGTTTGTAATGCTAACTAGGGTATAAACCAAGTTTAATAAGTATCATAGGAGACACCAAGGAGTATTTCCAATACTCAGTGTGGTGCTAATTTAAGAATGAATGACCATCTTCTTTGACTTGTTCAGTCATTCCTGATACTTGTCCTATGTCTCACTATCTTGCTGGGTGGTGGACAAATCACTGGTTAAGGCACAACTGGGCTTTGTCCCCAGGTTGATGCCCAGTAAGTCATGTGATCACAAGCAAGTTCCTCCTATTCTTTGATTATGAAAGGAAAGGGCGGAAATGGGACCAGGTATTGTCTGTAGGCTGATCCGTGAGAAATTACCCATATCCAACCAACCTGACTGGCACAATGACAATTCAAAATGGTTTAGCTTAATAAAGGATCCCCAATTCCCTAACACATCTTAAAGTTCATTATCAGTACATATATTTACCTTTTTTAATATCACATATTCAAATTTTTTCCTCATGCTAATATTGCATGAGAATACGAAGTTATAATAACAGTTGTGCTGCAATATCTTAAAGGAGAGATATCCAAAAGAAGATTGCAGGGTGGGTAAAAGCCTCTTTAGTGGATCCTCTAAACTCATTAACACACAAATATAATGCTTGTGGAGGAATCTTTTGGTTGCTACGGAAGAGATAAATTGTGAAAAAACTCCAGGGTCAGGGCACTTGCCCAGAGGTCGCTGTGAGGTTGAAAGGAGAAAAATGGGCTGTGAAAACACCAGAACTAAGCCTTAGTGCTGGGTCTATAAAACAGAGATGTTTAAAAGAAGCTGATTTGATCTCCACTGTGCAAATAAAATTTTTATTTGGATTTGCACTTCTGTCTTCTATTTTCTGTTCTTTAATATCCTTATTAATAGTTTGAACTGCACAGCTTATCTTCCTTTCAGCACTTCAAACTCAATATCATTTTTTTTTAAATAGTGAGAGAAATAAATTGCTTGAGCAATGGGAAGAGAACCTCGGGAGCCTTCATGCTGCTCTCCAGCAGTAGCTATATTACTAAAGTTCCTACAGAAGGAAAATTCAGATACAGGAAAGGCTTACATTTATTGTAGGGAAGTGTCCCCCTCCAAACTCAAAGCAAAATTACTATGGCAATTTTTTTACTCCTTACATCCCATAATAATAATTAAATGTGGTCAGTGAATTACATTGCCAATAGCTGTTCAATCCTTGAATTAAATAAATATACTTACCCATTACCGAAGGAAGCTCACAGTGATATCCAGGTTCTCTTGGAAAAACCTGCCAATTTAAAATGCCAGGGTGCCTCTGAAATGAAAAAAAAATTGATTTCTTACAGTTAAATCTTTGATGCACACACATTAAATTTCTCTCTGGCTATGTTAGCATGTGTTCTTTTTGTTGTTGCTTGACCCAGGTCTTCAGGGATTATTCTCTGTCTGAGTTAAATTCTCCATTTAAACTATGACTCAAAATATTTTAATAAAGTGTTTTCCCCAAAGGAATTCCATTGGTGGGATATAGATCAGCAGGACATGCTCCAGGTAATGTCAATATTTAGGAAAGATTACTTATTGCTTCTCTTTCTAAATACCTCTGCGATATCTGCTTGGCAATTGCCTGGGATTTCCAATTGTCAGAAGTCCTGCTGGATCCCATTTTAGAACAAGGTGCTCTCTGCCAGAGCTCCGTGGAAAGTCAGTGCTGGGCTGTCCCTCTCCTCAATGTCCAGGCTTCTTGGATGGAGGACCAGGAAATGTGACTGTAAATCTGAGCTGCAAGTGGACAAGGTTAGTGAGGATCACCAGGGCATTAACTCTTAACCTGTGGTGTACTTTAGCAGCAGTTCTGTGAGAATATGGCCCTAACTCTGCTGTCTAACTCAAGAGTAACTTGAATGCTAAAATGTCAAATCTGGACAAGATGTTTTCTTAGTAGCTAGCAAATGGGGAAGAGCTAGAAGGCAGAGCAAATAGGCAGGTGAAAATGCAGACTCTGGGGTCAGACTGAGTGAATCCCAACACAGGATCCACCAGTCCTTGCTGTGATATTTGGAAAATCTGTGCCTGTGTCTAGAGTGGTGGAATTCCCTACCACCACCGGGAGTTGCATGTGCTGGAAACTGTTTCTCCCTGTATCGCAGATTAGTCTGTGCCTTATGGGCAGCCATCACATTAACGAAAATTTCCTTCATTTTAAGAATCTTTTTTTTTTTGGTCTTTTTAGGGCTGCACCTGCAGTATATAGCAGTTCCCAGCCTAGGGGTCAAATTGGAGATGCAGCTGCTGTCCTAAGCCACGCCACAACAGTGCAGAATCTGAATTGTGTCTGTGACCTAGACTGAAGCTCATGGCAACACCAAATCCTTAACCCACTGAGCGAGGCCAGAGATTGAACCCATGTCCTCATGGCTACTGGTCGGGTTCATAACCCACTGAGCCACAATGGGAAGTTCCTCAAAATCATTTTGAAAGTCAGTTTTATAAAATAAACTCATTTAAAAATGTGCTGATGGGTGCATTTTAGTGTTTTGCAATAGTTCTACCTTTTAAAAATATTTTAAAAAATTAAAACAAAAATGTGAATGGATTGGAGTCACCGCTGGAAGAAAAGGCTCTTTACTCTGCCAGCCTATCCTGTGTGATGGATAAAAGGGCCAGTTGAATCGCTGATTATAAGAGAAATGCAAATCAAAACTACCATGAGATACCACCTCACACCAGTCAGAATGGCCATCATTAATAAATCCACAAATAACAAGTGCTGGAGGGGCTGTGGAGAAAAGGGAACCCTCCTGCACTGCTGGTGGGAATGTAAACTGGTACAGCCACTATGGAGAACAGTTTGGAGATACCTTAGAAATCTATACATAGAACTCCCATATGACCCCGCAATCCCACTCTTGGGCATCTATCCGGACAAAGCTCTACTTAAAAGAGACACATGCACCCGCATGTTCATTGCAGCCCTATTCACAATAGCCAGGACATGGAAACAATCCAAATGTCCATCGACAGAGGATTGGATTCGGAAGAGGTGGTATATATACACAATGGAATACTACTCAGCCATAAAAAAGGATGACATCATGCCATTTGCAGCAACATGGATGGAACTAGAGAATCTCATACTGAGTGAAATGAGCCAGAAAGACAAAGGCAAATACCATATGATATCACTTATAACTGGAATCTAATATCCAGCACAAATGAACATCTCCTCAGAAAAGAAAATCATGGACTTGGAGAAGAGACTTGTGGTTGCCTGATGGGAGGGGGAGGGAGTGGGAGGGATCGGGAGCTTGGGCTTATCAGACACAACCTAGAATAGATTTATAAGGAGATCCTGCTGAATAGCATTGAGAACTATGTCTAGATACTCATGTCGCAACAGAAGAAAGGGTGGGGGAAAAAACTGTAACTGCAATGTATACATCTAAGGAGGACCTGACCCCCTTGCTGTACAGTGGGAAAATAATAAAAAAAAAAAAAAAAAAAGAAAATATAATGAGGTTTTACCCTGGCAAAAAAAAAAAAAAAAAAAAAAAAAAAAAAAAAAAAAAAAAAAGGGCCAGTTGACTTTGTATAACTGGAGATGCTTCCTTTCAAACCCAGCTCTGCTTTCTCTGCTGGGGGTGGGGGTGTACTCTCTCCAGATGCTGCTGGAGAAGGAACACTGCATGCCACTGCATGGAAACTCCACAGAAATAAAGGGTACTGAGACTGTTTCTAGGCCAATACTTGTTCAGAAAGTGATAGAAATAGTGTAAATATAAAAACATGCAGGTTTGGGGTGTTTGGGTTTTGTTGTTTTTGTTGTTGTTTTTGCGTTTTAGGGCTACCTCTGCAGCATAGGGAAGTTCCGAGGTGAGGGATCGAATTGGAGCTACAGCTGCTGGCCTACACTATAGCCACAGCAACAACAGATCTGAGCAGTGTTTGCAGCCTACACCACAGCTCACAGCAAAGCTGGATCCTTAACCCACTGAGTGAGACCAGGGATCAAACCCACATCCTCATGGACACTAGTCGGGTTCTTAACCTGCTGAGCCCATGACGGAAACGCCCCATACTGGTTTTTTGCATGTATAGCTGAATCGCATTTTTGCACAGAAGAAATTATCACAACATTGTAAATCAATGATACTTTAATAAAACTTTAAAACTGAAAAAAAATAGAAAAAATATTAGAAAAAAAAGATTGAGGGCAAGGGTCCCAGTGAGGGTCCCTTGGTCTGACTCCCTCAAGAACAGCTCCGGCACCAATAAAGAGGCATTTCCTTGAAAACAAACAAACAAAAAACCCCAAAACATGCTGGTTTCTAGAGCATCTTCATTCTGCACAAGAAGCATGTGGCCTGGATATATTAGGAACCAGCGCTGGCCCAGAGCTCCCTTAAATGACTTCATCAAATGTCTCCCTGTTGATCCACCCAGGCCTTGTCTTATCCTGTGTCCCTCTGTCATTGTCTCTATAAATTCCCAAGCCTTTCCTTCCTCTAGTATCTGCTCCCTCCCATTTCTGGAGACCTACATTTACCATTTTCTAGCAGTTTTCCTGAGGGCCATCTAGATGTGATCCTAATAAACTGGACTGAATGATGCCACCTCATGGGTTCCACTAAATGACTCATTCCTGTGGGTCACATCCTCCCAGCCCAGCTGCCCTAACAAGTACCTGCACAGAGGCCACTTTCAAATGCTGGGAAGAACCCTTGGTACCCTCAGGGATCAGCCCAGAGCAGCCTCTCAGGGACCCAAGCCCAGGGATCTTCCCAGGAGAGACTCCTGAGGAGGGGAAGGCAGGGTTGTCCCCATGGGAGGGACAATTCACCTCTCTGACCTCAGGCTGGAGAAGGACAAAGACCCAGGACCCAGAGAGGTTCCCAGGAGCAGTGACTGTTCCCTGAGGGCAGAGCACTGCCCTCCTCCTTGAGGGCCTCCATGAGCTGTGTTCTTGCAAAGAGGGAGATCCTGCTCACTGTCCTGCCCTCAGGGAACAGTCACTGCTCCTGGGAACTCTACCCTACCCTGATTTCATTGTAGCTGATGAGAAAGAAGAACAAACAGAAACTAAAACAAATCATATTATGCTCCAGGAGATAAGAAACTTGCAACTATAGGTAGCATCTTCCAAGGATTGTTCTAACTCCAAATGAAATGATCTCAATTTTAACTCATTTTTGATTATTAAGGATCTTCTTTCCAGACTAAGTCTGTAAAAATAGACTTCCATTCTGTGTTCAGAAGCAAATTTCTTTGCCTTGGATCCTGGTCTTGTGGGGGGCTCGTCTTCACCATGAGTAGATGGGCATATGTCTTCAGCCCCCCACCCCAAGCCTTCTTGAACAACCCCTCGCCTGGGGCCTGGGATGTCCGTCACTTTTATTTTAAGGGCCACACCCATGGCACATGGAAGTTCCCAGACCAGGGGTCAAATCAAGCTACAGCTACCAGCCTACACCACAGCCACAGCAACATGGGATCCAAGCCACACCTTTGACCTACACCACAGCTCACAGCAATGCTGGATCATTAAGTCACTGAACAAGGCCAGGGATCAAACCTGTGTCCTCATGGATGCTATTCATGTTCGTTACCTCTGAGCCACAATGAGAACTCTGTGATCTCCCTTACTTTGACTCTCTGGACCTCTCACAGTGTGGCCCTCACCTGACTCCCCAGACTCCTCTCTTCTCACCATCGTTTCCTAAACTTCAGCCAACTTCCATCCAGCATCCTGCTTGTCCTGGGAGTCTGCTGCCTCCTCTACCCGAAGGGGTCCTGGATATGGAGGTAGGCTTGGCTGGAAATGCTCCTTCTTTCCAAGAAACCCTTTAAACTCCTTATTGTTTAGGTTTCAAATCTATAGCCTTGCCCACTGAGCATAGCATGACTTCTCAGCAAACCTGCCGTCTGCTGCAATTTCCTGCAGAACTGCATCAGGTCCTGGAGTTTCATGATCTTGGTTCTCTGCTCCTGTGTCAGCCTGAGCACCCAGCAGAGCACAGCTCCTCCTAGTCAGTCTCTGTGCCCAATTCAAGCTGGTCTTCTGTGGAATTGTTGCTTTTTAGGGCCACACCAGCAGCATATGGAAGTTCAGGCTAGGGATCGAATCAGAGCCTCAGCCACCGGCCTACACCAGAGCCACAGCAATGTGGGATCTGAGTCAATTTGCTACCTACACCACAGCTCACAGCAATCCTTAACCCACTGAGCAAGGCCAGGGATCGAACCCGTATCCTCATGGATACTAGTAGGATTTGTTTCTGCTGCCCCACAACAGTAATGCCTAAAAGGCTCTTTAAAAGTGTATGGAAGAAAAAACACATGCATTTTTCTTAAAATTTGTTGTTGTTCAAGGTACTCATTCTAATGCAGTTCACATGATAGCGTTTTAGCAGTAATCAGCCATAGCTGACAGAAAATAACACACCTGTGAACAGAATACCATGTTAGGGTGAATATGGGAGATAAAATTAAGGATGGGCACTGAGGGAACTGCAAGCTATGGTGAGAAAATAACCAGGAAACATATTCTGAAGGGACTTTTGGGGATCAAGAGAAATCTAGAAAGAGACACTAAGGAAACATTGTGGTTTCCTAAATCGGTTGTATTTGGAACTAAAATAAATCAATTTTCTGTCAGTATCATCTCATTCTTATCCTTATTTTCCTTCTTCAGAGGGATAAAAATAAGATTACATTTTGATCATACCCAATATAATTGTGAAATACTGTACATAGACTTTTAGTTAGTGGAGAGCTAAAGAGAGAAAAATAATGTGTTCTGTTCTTCATGTTAATGGTTATAGAATGTTTTTAAAATTTGTCTATGGACACTTGGGAAATTTGTCCACAAACCATCCAGTGGTTTTCACCTTTCAAACTCCTAGGTACACTCATCAGAGTGCAAACAATAGTAGTGCAAGATATTTTTCCCTTCCTTATTTTTCTTTTTCCTTTCTTTCCTTTTTTTTTTTTTTTAATAAATTGAAGTATAGTTGATTTACAACATGGTGTTAGTTTCAGGTGTACAACAAAGTGATTCAATTATGTGTGTATCTGTCTACTTATTCTTTTCCATTATAGCTTATTACACAATAGTTTCTTGTGCTACACAGTAAATCCTTGTTGTTTATCTATTTTATACGTAGTAGTGTGTGTCTGTTAATCTCATACTTCCAATTTACCCCTGCCCCATCTCCCTTTCCCCTTTTGTAATCATAAGTTTGTTTTCTATGTCTGTGGGTCTGTTTCTGATTTGTAAATAAATTCATTTGTATCATTTTTTTAGATTACACACATAAGTGATATCATATGATATTTGTCTTTCCCTTTCTGACTTACATCACTTAGTATAATAATCTCTAGGTCCATCCATGTTGCTGCAAATGGCATTGTTTTCATTCTTTTTTATGGCTGAGTAAAATTCCATTGTGTATATATTTTTATCTTCTTTATTCATTCCTCTGGTGATGGACCTTTAGGTTGTTTCCATATCTTGTCTATTATAAACAGTGCTACTATGAACATTGGGGTGAATGTTTTTTTCTTTCTTTCTGCCTTGCCTCATTCTAAACAGATTTGAGGATTAAATCATTTATGGTCCTACAGTGTGTTGTGTTTACAGAATATTTGGGTGTATTCTCTTAGATAAAGGACTTGGAAAAATCCTCAGTATCTCCACTATCAATGAAATAGAAGCTCAAAAAGATTAAATGAATTAAAGCTGGAGTTGGAAGGGATAGGACAGGAATTCTGAACTTAACCTTTCAATTTTGGAGTTCCTTTTGTGGCTCAGTGGTTAATGAGCCTGAATAGGATCCATGAAGATGTGGGTTTGATCCCTGGCCTCACTCAATGTGTTAAGGATCTGGCATTGCCTTGAGCTGTGGTGTAGGTCACAGATGCAGGTCGGATCCCGCTGTTGCTGTGGCTGTGGCATAGGCCAGTGGCTACAGCTCCAATTGGACCCCTAGCCTGGGAACTTCCATATGCCGTGGGAGTAGCTCAAGAAAAGGCAAAAAGACAAACAAACAAACAAACAAACAAAAACTCACCATCTCTGAGGATCACATCACTCCTGAGAATTAGCCCTGGGTTTACAGAAAGAGCCCAGGGTGCTTCCTTGGGAAGGAACACAGGGCATAGAGCTATATGGGAATAAAAGGGTCTGGGAATTTTCATCAACCTTCACCTTTCCTTTGTGCATGGAGTGGTACATCTCCTGGGGAGCAGCTCAGTGGCTACCAGGGCTCCCCTAATGGGTCCAAGTTAGAAGCCAGTTGTCACAGAAAAAAGGTTCACCAGCATCCTGTAAACAGGTGCACCAAGGCTGGGATGGGGCATGGGGGGATTCTGTGTGAGGCCAAACACTGCAACCAAGCAACTGAGGGTGGTAAGTATCATTCTGTATTTAATTGTATATTTGCAGTACAGTGTTGAGCTGAAAATGTCATCCTAGCTTTCAGACTTTCTAGATCAATTCAGGCTGTGACTAAGAGACATCTATCTTAAACACAGTTAAGCCTTTTAAAATAAATTCAAAACTCGGAGTTTCCATTGTGGCACAGTGGTTAACGAATCCAACTAGGAACCATGAGGTTGTGGGCTCGATTCCTGGCCTTTCTCAGTGGGTTAAGGATCCGGCGTTGCTGTGAACTGTGGTGTAGGTCACAGACATGGCTCAGATCCTGCATTGCTGTGGCTCTAGCGTAGGCCAGCAGCTACAGCTCCGATTAGACCCCTAGCCTGGAAACCTCCATATGCTGCCGGAAGTGGCCCTAGAAAAAGACCAAAAATAAATAAATAAATTCAAAACTCAAAATCTGCAAATGAAAAAACTTGTCAGGTGGCAAGGGAATAATAAAGGAATTATCTTTCAGTACTTCAGCTCTACCTTGAGTATTTTTTTTTCTTTTATTTTCCCACTGTACAGCAAGGGGGTCAGGTTATCCTTAGATGTATACATTGCAATTACAGTTTTTTCCCCCACCCTTTCTTCTGTTGCAACATGAGTATCTAGACATAGTTCTCAATGCTATTCAGCAGGATCTCCTTGTAAATCTATTCTAGGTTGTGTCTGATAAGCGCAAGCTCCCGATCCCTCCCACTCCCTCCCCCTCCCATCAGGTAGCCACAAGTCTCTTCTCCAAGTCCATGATTTTCTTTTCTGAGGAGATGTTCATTTGTGCTGGATATTAGATTCCAGTTATAAGTGATATCATATGGTATTTGTCTTTGTCTTTCTGGCTCATTTCACTCAGGATGAGATTCTCTAGTTCCATCCATGTTGCTGCAAATGGCATTATGTCATCCTTTTTTATGGCTGAGTAGTATTCCATTGTGTATATATACCACCTCTTCCGAATCCAATCATCTGTTGATGGACATTTGGGTTGTTTCCATGTCCTGGCTATTGTGAATAGTGCTGCAATGAACATGCGGGTGCATGTGTCTCTTTTAAGTAGAGCTTTGTCCGGATAGATGCCCAAGAGTGGGATTGCAGGGTCATATGGAAGTTCTATGTATAGATTTCTATACCTTGAGTATTTAATGTTAAAAAGTAGGGAAAGCTATTTCAGTGTTTCATTTAGAGTTACAGCTTGCACAGCTCTACAGTTTTTAAGAAAAATAGTCTCATGTAGAAACCCTGAGAAGAGAGATCACACACCCTCTTGAATCAATCTAACTCCTAACAGGCTCAATGTGAGAAATGTGAAATGGCTGAAACCTCAGGAGTGTAATTATAGATCTTACAGATCTATAGAATGATAAGATCTTATAAATCAAAATGCTCTTCTCATCACACAGCTTGCTCAAGATTTGTCTCTGAAATGTACTGGAAGCAGACACTTTTACAATAAAATTGATAGCGTGAGCCATAATACTCTTAGAAAAGCTCACTGTATAAGCCATTTACTTTGGCACAGTCTTTACACATATTTTTTGTTCTACAAGGCCAATTTTAGACAAAATAGTGAAAAGGGCAAAATTAGTCTTTTGAAAGTGCTCTCTTTCCTTGCCCCCTTTCCCCACAATTTTTAAAAACTCAATTTATACCTGTTATTCTCAATGAGGAGCAAATGAGGCTAAAATGTAGGCTCGATGAGAACAGGAACCAGGTCTCACCTTCTTCATCAGAGCTTAATACATACTTGAGAAAAATCTCCATGGAAGGAGTTCTGCATTTTTCATAATAAGTGCCATTGAACCTGAAAAATGTTTAAACCTGTAAATCATAAGTGCCTAGATGTGGTGCTTGCTTATTCAACAGTGGGGAGGCTGGAGGTCCTGATGGCCTGTTTCCTCCTCCAGGAAGTGTCTGTGTGCCATGATTCCTTCCACCCCTCTCCCCACACACACCACCTAGAATGTCAGCGAGAGGTTCAGTTCATGTGATAAGCAGCACATATCTGAGAAATTAATATGGAAAATATCAATTACAGTGGATGAGCCTTAAGTATCAGTTACACTTTAATGCATCTTAATTTAATCAGATAATTTCTGGGCACCCACTACTGGTCACTTTAGTGCTAGGTGTGGTGTTTCTGTGGTCAACATGGCAAACAGCACTGGGGAGACGTAGTCAGCAAAGAGGAGGCAAATTTACCATTATGATCATTTCTGAGAGTGAACAGTACAACAACCACAATGACAGGAGTAATGATGCAGCATGACTTGGGATGGAGAGAAAGTGTCAGGCAGGGGATCAAGGACACTTCACAGAAGAGGTGCTCTTTGGTTTAAAATCTGAATAGTTAATGTGCCAGCAGGGTATACCTGGGGAGGAACTTCATAAGCTAGAATGAAGAGGAAGTCTAAAATGCCAAGAGGTAAGAATAAGCACAGAGTTCTCACTGGGGCTCAGCAGGTTAAGAAGCCAACATAGTGTCCATGAGGATGTGGGTTTGATTCCTGGCCTTGCTCAGTGGGTTAAGGATCTTGTGTTGCATGAGCTGAAGCATAGGTTGCAGACCCAGCTTGGGACCTGCTGTTGTGGCTGTGGTATAGGCCTGCAGGTGCAGCTCCTATTCAACCCCTAGCCTAGGAATTTCCATATGCCAGAGGTTTGGCCATTAAGAAAAAAATGAAATAAATATGCACAATGTCATCAAGGAGAAGAAGAACGGTCATCCTAGGAGGAGATGAGTAAATAAGGGAGGTCATGGGAGCAGACTTTTCAAGGGAGTGGTCAGACCAGGTAACATCTTGTAGTCATGGGGATGGAGGATGAAGCCTGAGGACCGATGAGGTGGGTGGGTACAGATGCAGATGGAGCAACCCTGTTAAGGAGAATTGGCCAAAGACCCATAATGCTTCATGAGACACCTCTTTGCTATTCATGCATCTCAGAAAACCAGAACATGTTTTCTGTTCTGGAGACTGTTCAAGGAGACTGAGGCTGTGGATTAGACCTAGACAGTCCATGTATATGCATACTTCATATATATATACAAATATGTATTTTTTCATGAGTACTTTATCCTATATGGTGGTTCAAAACATTGTAGATCACAAGGTTTGAGGCTCACTGTTAATTGATATTAGTGAGAATGATACCAATTGCAAGGAAAAATATTCTGGAAGGAATAGAAATTGTGGAGTTCACTTGAGAATTTCATAAGCATTCTACTGAATTCACAGTTTAAAAGAAAGTGTACTTAAGCAAAGATCAGTGAAAATCCATGCTGTAGTGAAAATGCGGAGATGTGGAATAAAAAAGCAAGACGTTAGTCGTGGAATTCAGCAAGCACGGAGTCAGTGAAAAACAGTGTTACCTTTGAATTTAAATAAATTAATTAGAATCTCATATATTAGTTAATGATTTCTTTATTGTAAATGAATAAGATATTCTTTTAAAACTGACTTCCCTAAGTCAAACAGGAAAAACCAAGTTTTGAAAAAATTAATAGCACAGCTGGGCTTTTCCCTGTGGGAAAATTGGTTCTTTTCTTTTTTGCTATTTTTCAAGGGAGCAGGTTGCACAGCCATGGCATATAGGAGTTCCCCAGGCTAGGGGTCAAATCAGAGCTATAGCTTCCAGCCTTGCCCCAGACACAGAACTTGGGATCTGAGCCACATCTGTGACCTACACCACAGCTCAGAGCAACACCAGATCCCTAACCCACTGAGGAAGGCCAGGGAATGAACCCACATCCTCATGGATCCTAGTTGGGGTTGTTAACTGCTGAGCCACCAAGGGAACTCCTGGAAAATTGGTTTTTTTCTATCCCCAAATTTTGTTGCTACTATCTTCCTTAAAAACAAAACCAAAAGGAAAAAAAATATTCTTCACTCAGAAAAGCATCCAGTTCTGCAGCCACTGGTCACAGCTGGATTAAATTAAAAGTTCAGTTCTTCAGTCACAAGGAACCCATGTCAGGTGCCCCCTGACCAGACACGGCTGGAGGCTGCCTTGTTGGACATTAAGGATAGAGTATTTTTCTATCACCACAGAAAGTTCTGTACTTCCCAGGCATACATTTTTTTAAAAAAATCAGATCCTCTCTTGTCTCATGTTGACTATTAATCATTAGGAACTTCAAAAATGAAGAAAGGAAGATCTAGTTCTTTGTGGGAATTATCCGGAAAATTCTTTCCTAGACAAACTTGTTTTTCTGCTTATATAGGTCATTCATACTGATGCTTTATATTGTCTGGTACTTATATGACTTCCAAACCTTTTATTTTTAAACAGTAATACTTCTTGGGCTTCAACCCCTGTCACAGAGTGATATAATTATCTCTCTAAAGACAGACCCAAATGAAATCATTTGTCTTTTGAAGTGTCAGGCCTGAGAATGGGTTTCAGGGTAAGCCCAGTAAAAGATTATGAGCTAATACCTTAAGTTTTGGGCGAATGATTCAACACAATGGATTTTTAAAAAGTTGACTAGCAGAAAGAAAACTGTGGTGTGAGAATGCACCTGTTATCTCTGATTAGATAAAAGGAGCCCTGCTCCAGGAAATACACACAGACAAGTGGGGATGCAGGCAGGCCTGCTGCTGCCTTTCTCTGGGATATGGCTCAGAGTCACTGTCAGCTTTGATCCCACTGCTTTACATAAGTATTAGGGGAAAAGTTCTCTCCTAATAAGGGTTGAAAACATACTTTTTTTTCCCTGCTATTTTAGGGCCGCACCCACTGTATGTGGAGGTTCCAAGGCTAGAGGTCAGATCAGAACCAGAGCTGCCGGCCTACACCACAGCCAGAGCAACATGGGATTCAAGCTGCATCTGCAGCCTACACCACAGCTCATGGCAATGCTGGATCCTTAACCCACTGAGCAAGGCCAGGGAACAAACCTGCATCCTCATGGATCCTAGTCAGTTTCATTAACCGCTGAGCTATGAAGGGAACTCTGAGAACATACTTATAATAAATGCCCCAGTTTTGCTTTTTAGACCTGGATGTCATCAACCCTGATGAGGAGAAAAGGAAGCCACATGCAGAAGGAGGGAAAGGGGAGCGACAGGTAGAACGTGGATGCTTACTCACCAGACTCCGCCCAGAGTAATACACATTTATCATGTGTAATCCTCTTAAATGCTTTGAGGTACTGGCCCCATTATCCTAGCTGGTAGATGTGGAAACAGAGAGAGAGAAAGAGACTTAGCCATGTCCTCTCACAATTCGCCTGGCTGATGAAAGGCATGGAGAAGGTGGAATTGCATGCAGAAGGTATCAGCTCGTGCTGTGTTTGCTGGTCTGAAATCCAAGCCTTGCTGTGAACCTAATGTCCCGCACATTCTGGATTTCCTGGCGCCATCACATTTCTCACCCCTCCGGGCCTCCCTCTCTCCCTACACTCTTTCTCAGATGGAAGACAGAACTATGCCCATGGCTGGCTGTGCTCAGAACTCATTCAGTGTGGCTGGGTGAGAAGGGCTGTTGTCCTACGAAGATGAACCATGTGGTTGGTGGGGCTTGGTGGGACCTGACACTTACACTGTATCCATAGTCAGATAGGGGGCCCAACATCTGCTAAGCTTTGCCCGCACACATTCTAGTGAGGGCGGTGTGGGGGAGAGCGTGAGGAGAATTTCTATTTTCTAATCCCAAAAATCTCACTTTTATGCACCAAAAAGGGGAGAGGTAAAAGGAGAAAGACTGAAGCAGTTCAGGGAAGAGATTAAGAAATTTCCTTGAGAGTGGAAGCTCTTCCTGGAATAATCAGTGCCAGAAAAAAAAAGGCCACTGAATTAGGATATATTAGCAACTGTGCTGAAATTTAAAAAAAAAAAAAAAGGAAAGGGAGAAGCAGGTGATTTAGCTTTCTCTAGTTGTGAGGTGGGATTTAGACAGAAGGTATAAGAAAAGGCTTTCTAGAGGAACCCAGAATTCTTGGAAAATGCACCCAGGGCCCCAGGAGAAGTCCACCCTGCAATCTGGTGGTTTCTGGTGTTCAGGGCCCAAGTGCCTCCTCAGCATCTCCTCCCCTCACCCTGGGAAAGGACACAGCTGCTGCAAGAAAAGGGGGTGCCCAGTGCTACCCAGGCCAATTGCTCTCCCCATGACCTGTGCTGAATCCCTGTGTTAAATTGCATAGAAGTGGGTAAACGCAGACCAGAAAGAATGAGCCAGTCAGGGCCTGGGCACAATGGGCAAAATAAGTCAAGGCTGCACACAGCTGTCCACTGCACCCCTTCCCCCAGACTTCTGATCTCAGGGTCACCTCGGGAAAGGTGGGGAGGGGAGCCAGGAGTGTTCAGACACCTCAGAAGAACCCAAGCTGCTATTGTGACAATGCCAGATCCTTAACCTGTGGCACCGCCAGGGAAGTCCTAAAGTATACCATATATATATATATTTCTTTTTTTTTCTTTTTGTCTTTTTTACTTTTTGCTGTTTCTAGGGCCGCTCCTGCGGCATATGGAGGTTCCCAGGCTAGGGGTCTAATCAGAGCTGTAGCCACAGGCCTACGCCAGAGCCACAGCAACAGCGGGATCCGACCTGCATCTGTGACCTACTCCACAGCTCACAGCAATGCTGGATCCTTAATCCACTGAGCAAGGCCAGGGATCAAACGCACAACCTCATGGTTCCTAGTTGGATTCGTTAACCACTGAGCCATGATGGGAACTCTTACCACATATATTTTTAAAATTTATTTTTATTATTTTTTGCTTATTTTTCTAGGGCCCCACTCCTGGCACATGGAAGTTCCCAGGCTAGGGGTCAGATTGGAGCTGTAGCTGCCAGCTTACACCACAGCCACAGCAACATGGGATCTGAGCCAAGTCTGTGACCTACACCACAGCTCACGGCAATGCTGGATCCTTAACCCACTGAGCAAAGCCAGGGATCAAACCCATGTCCTCATGGATCCTAGTCTGGTTCGTTAACTGTTGAGCCACGAAGGGAAATTGCCACATATTTTTAAAGAAAAATATCACTTTAGGCCATTTCAATAATAAGTCCTGAATATCATGTTAGTGGAATCCTCCTTGCCCAAACTGATTCCATTTAATTTGTTCATTGAGGAACAAATGCACATTTGTTTAGGTAGAGGTACACTGACATTCAAGTATCTGAGTATATTTAAAGCAACATGGAACAAAGATTTCATTTTCTACACAGCCCTCAGAAGTTGTCTATTAAGCAGTGTTAATTTTTAATGTTTAATGAAAAATTGTTGTATCCAGCTAAATTAGGTATAGTTTGCAATTCATATACAGATTTAAAAAAAAATTCTCCACTGAGAAACACATTTATTTGCATATACTTCATTTTTTTTAACAGAGGGTAAGTTTCTCCTATGAGAACATTCTCTTGATTTGTATTAAAAATATTAATAGAAAGATGAGGGGTGTGTAAAGTGATAATTCACCCATTAACCCTTCCTCTTGACTTCTTGACACAAACCCAGTCCATGTCCACTTGTCATTCCCACACCAACTCCATAACCCTGAGCCTTCCTCAGTGATGGGAGTGCTTTGGAAAGGCTTACAGATGCCTGCTTGCTGGGAAGCCCACTCACAGGGCCAGAGGCAGCCCCACTCAGGGACCTAGTGGAGGTTTTTGGTCCACTCACACTGAATGGGGAAACCAGTCATTCAGCTGCCAAGTTGTACTTTACCTGCTTGTACAATATTGCTTTGATTTTATTTCCTGCCAATTCACTCACAAAATATGATTTCACCCCACAGTATTGTTACTATTAGATTATACCATAAATTGTGTTTTGTACATAAGAAATCCATGGTGCCTGCTTTGTTCAGATAGCTCAGAGTAAGGAAAGATTAAAAGTTAAAAAATAGAAATATATAAGTACCAAGGCCATAATGGATTTTCATAGATACTTGCCAATGTAGGGATAGACCTAGGTATTAAGTTGTTGTTATTATTATTAGTAATAATATTATTATTATTTTGTCTTTTTAGGGCTGCACCCACAGCATATGGAAGTTCCCAGGCTAGGAGCAAACCAGAGCTGAAATGCTGGCCTACACCACAGCCACAGCAATGCCAGATCCGACCCATGTCTGTGACCTACACCACAGCTCACAACAACACCAGATCCTTAACCCACTGAGTGAGGCCAGGGATCAGACCCAAGTCCTCATGGATACCAGTCAGATTCATTACCACTGAGCCACAATGGGAACTCCGTGTTGTTGTTGTTATTATTATTATTGGAACAAAATTTCAGCTAATGGAAAATAGCTGTGGGTCCTTTAGATGACAGAGAGATTCAAAAAAAGTGGTTATTTTATTTTATTTTATTTTTTGTCTTTTTGCTATTTCTTGGGCCACTCCCGCGGCATATGGAGGTTCCCAGGCTAGGGGTCAAATCGGAGCTGTAGCCACCGGCCTACGCCAGAGCCACAGCAACGCGGGATCCGAGCCACATCTGCAACCTACACCACAGCTCATGGCAACGTTGGATCCTTAACCCACTGAGCAAGGGCAGGGACCGAACCCGCAACCTCATGGTTCCTAGTCGGATTCGTTAACCACTGCGCCACGACAGGAACTCCCAAAAGTGGTTATTTTATACTTGGATTGGTTTAACTTCTGAAATCCCCTCTTACATTATTTTCCTACTCCTGAAAGGAAAATTTTCTTTTTCTTTGTCATTTATGCCATACTACTTACATGATTTTTAAGGCACCATTAAATGGATCACTTCAGGAAAGGAGAGGGGGGAAATCACAGTTTCAGTTACTTCTATCAAAACTCCTATGAGTTGCATCTTCCAAAAGCAGAAAGCACAGCAAGGTCGAGCAAGTTACTGGGAGTCCTGCCCAAAGGTGGGGTAGAGGGGGGCCTCGGGTGCAGGCCCTGCTTTCAATGCACCTGCTGCCCCTCTGCAGGCCTCCTAAGAGCAAGGCCAACTGTGCTGATACAGGTAGGTTCTACTATTGAAAGACAAGTGGTTTATATCAATTAACTGATATATACCATATAGAGAATTTAATTATATATACATATATATCCTTATATATACAACACATATATACATATATACATGTATATATATGCATTGTATACATATATAGCATATATATGCATATGTATATATGTATATCTAAAATGCATAAGAGGTTTTCAGTGGTTTAAATTATGCTATAAATTATTTTTAAAGTGCACAACAATTTTAGAAATATGTTTAAAGGGGTTCTCATCACAGCTCAGCAGAAAGGAATTTGACGGGTGTCTGTAAGGATGTGGGTTCTATCCCTGGCCTTGCTCAGTGGGTTAAGGATCTGGTATTGTTGTGAGCTGTGGTGTAGTTTGCAGACACAGCTAAGATCCCGCATTGCTGTGGCTGTGGTGTAGGCCAGTGGCTATAGCTCCATTTGGACCCCTAGCTTGGGAACTTCCATATGCTGTGAGTGTGGCCCTAAAATTAAAAAAAAAAAAAAAAAAAAGATGTTTGACATTTAAACTATAATAAGAACCACAAATCTCAACAAACACTAATTCATCTGGAAAATGTGCCCCTCATCCAGAAGCTGCAGCAGATGCTTTATCTGGGAATAGAGGTTTCCTCTGGGACACAGTCCTGGAGAGGACAGCAGAAAATCTGCTGTGTTTCAGACTTTAGGTTTCAGGTATTAGATAACCAAGGTTTACAAGGGCCCCCAGGCTCCCAAGAACACCATATGGAGCACCCCTGATGGAGAAGTTGCCAGCCATGCCTGGATCATGCTGAGTAGGCCATGTTCCCCTCTTCCCACCCCTCATCCCTTTCTTTGCATCAACCTCCAATGTCCTTGACAACATCTTGTGCTATATTCAAGGTTTTTTTTTTTTTTTTTTTTTAAATATTTGTGGAGTTCCATCATGGCTCAGTGGTTAAAGCACCTGACTAGTACCCATAAGGACACAGGTTCAATCCCTGGCCTTGCTCAGTGGGTTAAGGTCTGGCATTGCCATGAGCTGTGGTGTAGGTCATAGATGTGGCTCGGATCCTACCTTGCTGCACCTGTAGTGTAGGCTTGCAGCTGTAGCTCCAATTCGACCCCTAGCCTGGGAACCTCCACATGCCGCGAGTGCATCCCTAAAAAAGACAAAAAAAAAAAATTGACAGTATATGGACATGATAATCATTAATCATAAATTCTCTGTAAGTTCTTCCAAATACTCTACCAAACCTTCGTCAGGTAACCCAAAAAATGTACAAAAATGTTATCATGTAACGACATCTTTTAAAAATATGTGGAACCGAGCATAATCTTAAAGATTTCAATGGTGTCAGCAGAAGTGTGACAGTTGCTTTTGTCCAAGAAGGGGATGAGAGACTGGAACCTCCCACTGGAACCTCATCCACCCTCCCCCCCCATCTGCCTCTTAGGGACTTAGGCTTGTGTCCATGGTTCCTCCACCCAGAAGCCTGACATGCACACTTGACCACTTGACCAGCTCTGGTCCTTCAGGTATTTGAACAGTCATGATCTTGGGTGCCTGCTACTTCCCTTCTTGTTAATTACAACAATGTTCATAATCTCTAATGCTGTCTGAAAGAGACAGGCTTGGATCCTTTGTTGCCGTTGCTGCAATGCTTGCACCAGCACAAACATCTCCTGGAGCAAAAGATACAAAGAAACTATAAGGGTCTAAAAATAGTTGTGTAATGCAGTTGAGGCAAGGAGATGCAAACAACCTAAAACCCCAGCTGCCACTTCTGAACAGCTGAGAGCAAAAGCGGCTGTTGGGAGAAAAAGCAGGGTACGGCACCCAATACCACGGAAGGAGTGGTGGACCATCCAAGCCACCCCTCTGACCCCACCCCTGGATCTGTTCTACCCTCCCCCCATATAAGGAACCAGCTTACCTCCCCCACAGCCAGAGATCCAACAAGCAAAGGAGCCTAGTGTTTGTATTTGCTCCCCTCTGCTGCCACAGGGGCCCCAGGAAAGCCTTGCCTGAATTTTCCTTCTGGCCTCTTAGCCATTTCTATCTTTGGAGGAAGGCCAAGAACTCAGGTCATGGCACAATCACGCAATCTCTGATCCCAGTCCTTCTCAAATGCAGAAGAATCTCTTGTGTGGTGAGCATGGGGCCACACCCTCTTGACAAGGAGACTGCTTCTCTGAGTGTGGACCAAGCTGAGCCAGGGTCACTGTCACCTATGGACCCAAGACCTTTAGCTGTGGTTCACTCAGGGCTTGAGGACAGTGAGCTCTTGGGGTCTGGGAAGGCCAGGGAATGTGCGGGGCCCTTGGCTCCTCCTCAAGGGAGCCCTAGATGGGCAAAAGCAGCACCTCAGACCTCCTGTCAGCCCCCATCTTGCCAGCTTCTTCCTAAGCATTGACCTTCACTGCCACCAAGGGGTCTCACCTCAGACCTCCTGGCCCCTCTCCTCCCTCTCCCCTGTAATCTCTCCTTTCCCACCCCAGCCTCCCAGAGGGACCATTTGAGACTCCATTTCTTCCTCCCTCTCCCACAACGTTCCCATTTTATCATCTACGTCTCAATATGTATCTGTTTATTAACAACTGTGTGGGAACATGTCAAGGAGAGTTGAGTCTCCTTAGTCCTTGCATGTTCTACAGAGTCTCTTTTGACAGTGAATTAAGGAATATTGAACCACTGCTCCTCAGAGATATATGGACACATAGCTCACATAATCTATCCTCTTACAAAGAGTTCATCTTGGTAGATTTTATCTTCTTTATTTTACAACACAGAATGCTGGGTTCAGATGTGTTAAGTGACTTGCCTGGGGCCACTCCACTAGCAGGTGCCAGAGTTGACACTTCCTTTCAACTGACCCCAGAGCCAGAACTCTCATGTCCCAGCTCCTTCTGTTTCTATCCTTAGTCATCTCTGCCTGAGAGCCAAGACTGCACAATGGTTATCTCATTCATCTTCAGTTAGGAACACACTCATAGATGGATTCAATTGTTTTTCAATTGTTTTTTTTTTGTTTTTGTTTTGTTTTGTTTTGTTTTGTTTTGTTTTTTGGTCTTTTTAGGGCCACACCGGCAGCATCTGGAAGTTCCCAGGCTAGGGGTCGAATTGGAGCTGTAGCTGCTGGTCTGTACCACAACCAGAGCAGCACCAGATCCAAGCAGTGTCTTCGACCTACACCACAGCTCACCAGAACACCAGATCCTTAACCCACTGAGTGGGGCCAGGGACTGAACCTGTCTCCTCATGGATGCTAGTCAGGTTTGATTCCACTGAGCCACTATGGGAATTCCTCCATCACTTTTCCATCCCTTTTCAGGTTGGAATGCACAGGCTGGTGTAACTCCGCCCTACATCCAGGCTGGGTCAGCTCACTGCTGCTTACCTGGCCTGTGCTTCTCCAGGCAGCTTCCAGTGCTAAACTACCCACCAGCTCTCCACCAAGTAAACCCTACCTGGCCTTTTCATTTAAATACAAGTGGGGACCCAGTAAGCTAATTTATGCCCCTTTGTTCATGGCCCCTGCTTCCCCTTTTGTGTATATCATCTCTCTCCTTCTCCCCTGCTTCCTGAAAGTCCTTGAAAGGCTTTGTACCCACGACCTATGGAGGTTTCCAGATTCCCAGGGGTTGAATCTGAGGTGTAGCCTCTGGCCTACACCACAGCTCACAGCAATGCCGGCTCCTGAACACACTGAGTGAGGCCAGGGATTGAACCTGTGTCCTCATGGATGCTAGTCAGATTTGTTTCTGCTGAGCCACGACAGGAACTCAATTTTTTTTTCTTCCCAAGCTATGGGCTTTAATTCCCCCGGATTCCCTCATCCCCCTACTGATTGGTACTCCAGCTGTACTTAAGCCTGGTTTGTGTGCACAGTAGGAGAGAGTGAGATGGGTAGGTCTGGTCACGGCCTTTTTCATAAAAATGTGTGTTCTGTATTTTTTTTTGGAAGTTCAATTATATGAACTGAAGTCTCATCTGTAGAACATTTATGGAAAACAGCTTTTAAATCAACTTATTTTTTTCCCTCTTATTTATTTATTTTTGTGACGTTGCAGAAAAAAAGGAAGACCGGGCCGACCAGCTCAGAGTGTGGAGAGCTGGAAGTGCACTCACTGGCTGCAGCTCCAGCCTTAGAGCCTGTGCCTCCAAGTGGCCAGGGCTGCATTAGGAAGGAGGTGGGGGGGGGGGGTTGTGAGGAGGTGGGTGGGAGGCGAGAGGCAGGAGGGGAACTGGGGCGGGAGGGAGTGTCAGGTTTTGCCAGCAGCCCTCCTGGCAGCCATTCAGAGCTCCTGCCCCTGCTGGCGCGGCAGCAGAGGCGGCGGCGGCGGCAGAGCCGGTGGAGGCCGTTGGAGGCGGCCGTGGTGGCAGCCCCGGCAGTGACGGCGCCTGAGGGGGAATGTAGAGGCGGCAGCAGAGGCTGCTGCGTGAGCCAGAGCTGGAGCCCAGCGAAAACCAGCTGCAGGACCTCGTTCCCCTAAGCCAGGCCCCGCCTCCCAGCTCTGCCCAGCCTGGGCCCAGCCTGCTGAGTTCGCGAGCCTCACGCTGTGCCCTCCGCCAGCCGCACAGGGCTTCCAGGTGGTGATGAGGTGCTTTTTGCTGTTTTTTAATTTGGGCCGCGGGAGGGGTAGGAGGGGGAGGTGCTGCAGGCCCCCCCCCCTCCGCCTCCGCCGGCCTTGGCGGCATGACTCCACCCTGACCAGGGGCACGCGAGCGGCTACATTGGAGCAGAGGGCACAGCAGAGGCTGTTCCCACAGAGGAGCACAGTTCTCCACCCCACCTGGAGGCAGCAGCTAGGACGATTCTGAGAGCCGGTAGGTGTCCGGCCACAGCCCTCCCCCGACCCCGCTGGAGGCCGGCTCCCTCCCCTTCCCTGCCTGCCTACCTCCCTTTCCTCCCCCCGGCCGGTGGGTGGCCAGGGCCGGAGTTCACTGCAAGTCGTCAGAACGTTTGTCGGCTGGAGCTCCCCCAAAGTTCAGGTGTGGAGAACCAGAGACAGGAAAGGAGGGGTCCGGGTTTGGGTGGGGCAGGGGGCACTGGTGGCCTGAGCCTGGGAGCTGTGGCCGCTGGGAGCCTGAGCTCTGGGGATCACTTTGTGGCCTCTGCTGTACTTCAGCCTCCCCAAGCTGCAGTCAGCTCGGTGGCAGATCACTGAGTTGAGACCAAAAAACGGGGTTTTAGGGTTGGGGAGGGGGGCTTGGGCGCCATGGCGTAGGGCTGGGGCTCTGCCTGTGGGCTGCTGTCCTCTCCCCAGGTCCTGGAGACTCTTAATTTTTTTTAATGAGGAGGAGCTGCTGGCTTGTAAAATCATATTCCTCTCTCTCAAAGAATTGTATTTGTAACATGGTTTGAAGCAAGCAAGGGGGTATAGTTATTGCAAAATTTAAAAATTGGTTATAACATGCATATTTGGATAGTAACACACCATTTAGGAAGATTGAACTCATGTACTGCAGCTATTCAATTACCATGAAGCAGTAGTAGAACCCCAGTTCCTCACTTAATTACAGGATTTAATTCTGAATTCCATGACTTTGAGAAGAAGCTTCCATTTCTATAGCATGTAAGGTTCAACTCTACAAGTTTTCCCAGTGATATTTCTTGAGATTTACTCTACCTTTTAGGATCCTTTTTATTTCAAAGAAAGAAGGAATAGTTACCTGGAGGAAATATAAAGATACTGCAAAATGACACTCATTAGCCAGTGGCTTACAGTGTGATTGTCATAGGCCTTCCTTCACATTTAAATACTGAACATTCTTTGCTTCTTCCTTTGATGATGAACATATACCAGATTTGCATTTTGAAGGAGGCATGTTATATTACTCTGGTAATAAAAGAAATTTACCTTAATAGGAAATACTTCTTTGGAATGCTCTTATGGTGCAGTGGTTTAAGGAGCTGGCACTGTCACTGCAGTGCCATAGGTCACTGCTGTGGCAGTGGTTTTATCCCTGGCCCAGGAATTTACACATGTTGCTGGTGTGGCCAAAACAAAAACAAAAATAAAAGCAAAAGAGAACCAACCCTCCAACCCCCAAAACCTCTTTTCCCCTTTTATTCATATCAAATCTAGTTTCATGTATTTTCATGACAAATGATGTTTGATATATATCACAGAGTAGCAATGCAAAACCGAGACTCCTTTGAGATCCTAATTAACAATATGGAGAGATTCATTCTCTTCTCTTCTGCTTTGGAAGTGTATGGAACACTCTGGGCACGTTGGTTCTTTGCAGCTTTTTTACTTTTAGGGCCACACCTGCAGAATGTGGAGGTTCCCAGATTAGAGGTTGAATCAGGGAGAGAGCCTCCAGCCCCCCCAGCCACAGCCAATGGGATCAAACCCGTGTCCTCATGGATAGTAGTCAGACTCATTTCCACTGAGCCCCAACAGGAACTCCCTTTGGCAGCTTTCTAGGAGCATCTAAGAAGCCCACAGCACAAGGGTGATCTCTTGGGCTTTCCTCTTCCAGACAGATGGAAGAGGCCCCCTGGCGTCGTTTCCTGTGTACTGCAGCGTTACAGCCATGCCAACATTCCCATTCATCTATCTCCTTTTTATACACAACATCCCAAGAATCCAGGTGGAAGAGTTACCTCTTCGCCCCTTTGTTTAGATGTGGATGGTGGTAGTTGTGTAATTCTCAAGTGGAAATGTTAGACATTGTCCAATGGTACTAATCCACAATTAAATCATGATTACTGTGTACGTGCTATCTTTGTAGAGCACCTAAAGAAAATCTTCTTCTTAGTAATCATCTGAAACTAACATTTTCCCTGTATCTTTTGATCAGAATCTATAACCATGGAATTCTTAGACTAATTCTCTTCTAGCCCAAACTAAAGTAACCATCCTTCTTTAATAGAACTGTTCCTGTGTTTCATGGGTGGTTTGGAACAACCGTTTTCTTCAGTAGGGGCAGTCGTCAGACAGCATATTAATATTTAATATTTCTTTTCCTTTGCCAAATCCTGAGGACAAGCTGAGAAGAAAATCTCCCCAGCAGGCATTAGGGAGGTGGGAGTCATCTTCTCATCTGTTTTTGGGGGGCCCAGACATAAATACAGTCTTCCAAGGAAATACATTTCCATGGGTAGATGTATGGTAGCAGTTTGTGAATAGCTTAAAAGCATCAGGAAAAGTATTTCCTTACACTCTACTCCTTAACGCAATGTACTGTCTGAGCATTTCTGAAGTAGTCAGGACCTTCTATGAGAAGTGACCCAGTGACAGTGATAGAGCAAAACCCAGGATCTCAGGGTATTGCCACTGTCAATTAGTCTCCCCCCCTGGGAGTTTGGCCAGCATTTCATCATTAACACTGAGAAAACCTTTACAGTGTGAGGACACAGAATTTTGTTTATTTATTTATTTATTTTTGTCTTTTTGCTATTTCTTGGGCTGCTCCCGCGGCATATGGAGTTTCCCAGGCTAGGGGTCTAATCGGAGCTGCAGCTGCCAGCCTATGCCAGAGCCACAGCAACTCGGGATCCGAGCCGCGTCTGCAACCTACACCACAGCTCACGGCAACGCCGGATCGTTAACCCACTGAGCAAGGGCAGGGATTGAACCCGCAACCTCATAGTTCCTAGTCGGATTCGTTAACCACTGCGCCACGACGGGAACTCCTGTTTATTTATTTTTAATGTTTTCTTTGAGTATAGTTAACTGACAGTGTTGTGTCAATTTCTGTTGTACAGCATGGCGACCTAGTCGTTTATCTATCATCTATCTCTCATCTCTCATCTATCCTTATATATATTCTTTTTCTGCTATTATCTTCCATCATATTCTATCCCAAGAGGTTGGGTATAGTTCCCTGTGCGATCCAGTAGGACCTCGTTGTTGATCCCCTCCAAACGCAGTTGTTTGCATCTACTCACCCCAAACTCCCCCCCATCCATCCCACTTCCTTCCCCCTCCCCCTTGGCAACCCAAGTCTGTTCTCCATGTCTAGACATAAACGGTCTTTTAGGTTGAATATTGGGAAATTGAAGATGAAAACAATAGATAATTTATCGAATCTTTCTGTTGAAGAAAATAGAAGATGAGAAAATTGCCTTTAGGAGTTCCCATCATGCTTCAGTGGTTAATGAACCCGCCTAGTATCCACGAGGACCCAGGTTTGCTCCCTGGCCTCACCCAGTGGGTTAAAGATCCAGCATTGCTGTGAGCCGTGGTGTAGGTCATAGACTCATCTGGGATCCCACGTAGCTGTGGCTGTGGCTGTACCTGTGGCCAGCAGCTACAGATCCGATTAGACCCCTAGTCTGGGAATCTCCATATGCCTCAGGTGAGGCCCTGAAAAGAAGAAAGAAAGAAAGAAAATTGCCTTTTAAAAAAAGCTATTTGCCGATCTTAGGATTCTAGGGCTGATGACAAAACTCCAGGTTGCTCACTTTCCTTTGTTTTTCTTCCTGTTACTGTGGTTGAAGACAGTGGCCTTTGCAGGGACCATGACGAGTGCTGCCTCTGGCTCTGAGCCTCTTTCCCTCCAACATCTGGGACAGGGTGTGTGAGATATCTGAATGGGGCCCTCATCCTCCCCCCACCCAGTAAAACAGGAGCACAAACACCATGATATCCTTGACTTTGCCTGATAGAGAAACATAGGAGGAGCTTATCTCTCTGAGACCTTTGGCAGAGGTTGGCAAGGCTTTGGTAAGATGCTGAAAATAGTCTTCTTAAAAAAGAAGACTTCCTAGGAAAATGCCCAGGTGGCACACCTGGCTGCACATTGGTTATGTATATTAAGTCCCTTGATTTAACTCTGTTGCCCCTGATATTTTTCGTGTCAAATATGGGAGAGGCGTTGGATATCTTGCTGAACTTAGTTGATGGCTTTCCAACTAGCTTAACATAAGATGGTCCAATAATCTTTGGGAATCTTCATCCATTCATGTGATAAAGTTAGGTCCTCTAAATGTGGGTGAGTTCATGATTGTAGGACTCTGTTTACTCATGTATGTTCAAGAGGGTTCATCTAGATAAAGCATAGCCTCTAATCCATGTGCATGTTTCATTCAAGAGAGTAAATAGTGGAAGACAATCTGAGATGGGGCTCCAACTCTCAGAGGCAGTTTTGTTTTGTGCTTCCACACCTAGCTGTCTGTGTTTTCATCAGCCTGTCTTTATTCATCATCGAGCATGCACCTCCTTGATACACTCGCTATCTAGACATAAAACGTGACAAGATAAATTAAATCATCGATGTGCATTTTCTCCTCCATTTCATCATGAATTGTATTTCCTTTTCTCATTGGAATCAATTTTTGGCATTTCTTAAAGGAGAGTCTTTTGACAAAAATGTGAATTATTTATAGGCTGCTGAGAGAGAGAGGATTTTACCCTCACTTTGCTGAAGATAAAATTCCAAATCTTGAATGACAGCTCCCATAGTAGCACCCATTGTCTTGACGTCGTCTTTCTTTTCATTTTCCTCTTGGGCACATGGGAATGAGCATGGCAAGTGTGCGTCTGATATTTGTTTTGTTTTCTCTTACCTTATGTGAAAAATCAAAGTTTTCTTGCCCATTAAAACACATTTTTTTTTTCTTTCAAGTTAGAGATGGTTTGTAAGACTCTTTGGAGGACTCAAGAAACAATTGTTTTAAAGTATAAGTAAATGTTGCAAAATTACAAAGCAGCTATCATTTCACCAAATGAAACAAAATGAGGCACTTTTAGAATAGTCAAGAGTAAATTCTCTATATTCATCCTGCTAAACCCAGTCAAATCATACCATTAAATTGGCTTAAGTTACAAAGTTGGACATTTATTTGACCGAACTTTAGAGGGCAGACAAGGGTCAACTAATAATTACCCTCTTAATGAGCTAAGAAAACAGGTTCCAGCGAGTCCGAATAACCAAATTCTGAGGTGGTCTGAGTCAGTCGCATTACACAAATCTTTTCCAAACTGTAGCCATTGTTGTGATGAATCTCTCTACAACATAAGTCGTGGTTTAAGCTGTGTGAACAGCAAACATCATTTTTTTCCATCATGTAGGCCTCTTGAAGTACTTTAGTATTTAGTTCTTCACCAATAAAATAATAACGTACAAGGGTCATATTAATGATCTCTAGAGTCTTACTCCAGGGTCTTGCCAATATTCTCCCAAAGTGTGAGGATCCCCTGTTGTGCACTCTCAGGGAACTGCAGCATGGTTCTGTCCTTGTTTGACTCTTCAGTGAGTGATGTGCTAAGAGGCAGTGCTTTGAATAAAAAGAAAAGGCCCTCCCTCAGACTCGATGTTGTAGTCTGTTCTTCAGAAAGGCCGTTTTCTAGATAGGGTCACTCAGCCCATCCCTTCCCTTCCCTCTGCTGGAGGGAGAGACCTGGTGTTACTTTCTAACTGTGGCTGATGGTAAGCGTACCACAGTGACTGCCCCCCACCCCAGTCAGTAGGAAATATATGGGTACATAAGTTTTCTCCCACTGCTATAACCCATGAACGACGGAATTGATTAACTTCAAAGGTTAATGTACTCTTCTAGAAAGTCTCTTTATACTTGAATCATTTGATAGAAGAGACTTATTGTGAGAATGCAGAGTAGATAATGTGCAAGAAAGGACACATCCATTGCTAACAATGTCCCATGAAAATTGCAGAGCACACAATGCCTTAAAAGAACATGATTAAAGAGGGAAAAAAATCTTTGGAATTCACATGACTCCTGGAAAACTCACAGACTCCTTTAGTATTGCCATCTCTCTTCTCTTTTGGTTACTATTTGCATGAAAGAGCTTTTCCCATCTTTTCGCTTTTAACCTATTTGTGTTTAGATCTAAAGTGAGTTTCTGGTAGACAGTCCGTAGTTGGATCATATACTTTTAAAAAAATCCTTCTGCCAATTCTGACTTTTGATTAGAAAGTTTAATCCACTTAATGTAAGGTGATTACTCTTAGGAGGGATTTACTTCTGTCATTTCGCTATTGGTTTTTTATATGCCTTATAGTTTTTTGTCCCTCTTTTTCTGCATTACTGTTTTCTTTTGTGTTTAGTTGCTTTTTTTTTTTTTTTTTTTTTTTTTTTTTTGTCTTTTGAAGGCTGCACCCATGGCATATGGAGGTTCCCAGGCTAGAGGTCTAATCGGAGCTGTAGCTACTGACCTATGCCATAGGTACAGCAACATGAGATCCGATCTGCGTCTGTGACCTACACCACGGCAATGCCAGATCCTTAACCCACTGAGCGAGGCCAGGGATCAAACCCGCAACCTCATGGTTCCTGGTCAGATTTGTTTCTGCTGCACCATGATGAGACTCCTAATTGGATTTTTTTTTTGTGAGGAAATACTTTTTTTCTCATTTCCTTTTCTATATATTCTTTAGATATTTTGTTTGTGATTTTTGCAGAAATTACATTTACCATTTTAAAGATATAACATACTAAGATGAATTTATTCCAGTTTAACTTCAGGAACAAACAAAAGTTTTGCTCCTTTAATGACTCTGTCTCCACCCCTTTTAGTTGTTGAAGTTACCAAATTGTATCTTTATAGATAATATGCTAAACATATAAAATGGTATGATGTTTACTGCATTAGTGTCTTCAATTAGGAAGAAAAGAGAATGTGGGGTTACCAACCAAAGTTACAATCATACTGTCTTCTGGACTAATACTTTGTTTAAAGCATCCTAGTCTCAAATCCTGTCGAAAACAAAAAAGTGAAGTTCCACATCATCATTACACACCATCGTTACAAGGATGCTAGCTTTTATAATTGTTCATTTATTTTCCTTTCCTAAGATCTTTATTTCCTCCTATGGCTTTAGGTTGCTGGCTAGTATTCTTTCATGTCAAACTGCATGACTCCCTTAGCATTTCTTGCAGTTTAGTATTGAGTTCCCTGAGCTTTTGTTTACTTCAGAATGTCTTAATCTCTCCCTCATTTTTGAAGAACATTTTTGCCTGAAAGAAGGATTCTCAGTTGACGGTTTTCACTTTTTCTTTTCTCTTCTTTTTTTATGTTTTGATTTTATTAGCTCACTGCTTTCTGGCCTCTGAAGTTTCTGATGCGAAGTCTGCTGATCATCTTATTAAGGATTTCTTGGATGTGCTCAGTCCCTTCTCTCTTGATGCTTTCAAAATACTCTTTCTGTCTTGGCCTTTTGACAGGTTGAGCGTGATGTGTTCCAGTGGGGATCTCTTTGAGTTTATTCTACATGGAATTACTTGTTTCTTGGATGGTTACGATGACGTCTTTCATCAAATTTTGCAAGTTTTCAGCTATTCTGTCTTCAACTGGTCTTTGTCCCTTTATTTCTTCTTCTAGGACTCCCACCAGGAGAAATACATTGGTCAGCTTTATGGTATCTTGCAGGTCCTGTAGGCTTTCTTTGTTTTTCTGTAATCTCTCTTGTTTCTCTGTCTCTTCCTCAGACCAGATAATTTCCATTCTCTTATCTTTGAATTCACTGATGCTTTCATCTGCCTGCTCAAAATCACCTTTGAATCCTTCCAGTAAATTTTAAATTTTAATGATTGTACTTTTCAGTTCCTGATTTCTTTTTTAGGTTTTCGATCTTATTTACATGTACATTTTATGCATACGTTATTTTCTTGATTTTCTCTGTATCTTCTTTTAGTTCTTTGAACATCTTTAAGATAACTGTTTTCAAGTATTTGTCTAGAAGATCCGTCATTACCTCTTTCCCAGGGACAGTGTCAGGGGTTTATTATTTTCCATTGCATGAGTCATATATATATGGTTTGGTTTGGTTTGGTTTGGTTTGCATGCGTGGTGTTTTTTTTTTTTTTTTTTTGGTTGAAAAGTGGACATTTAAATCAAATACTGTGGTAACTCTAGGAATCAGATCCTCCCCCTTCCTCAAAGTTGTGTGTGTGTGTCTCTGTGCTGGGGACCAGCTTGAGGATAAATATAAGGTCTCTTCAAGTCTTTTCTGAGTCCGTACCTTATCTTGGGGTTGTGTAGTGACTTTTGTATTTTCCTCATATATGTAATTGTTTTTTACTATCCTAGTCTTCAATGTCTGTCTCCCCAAAGGGGGAAAGAGTAAAACAAAGAGGAGGAAACGGCACCGTCCTTCTGAATCTCATGGATGTCTCTTCAGCCAGAAAGAGAGGGGCTTTCAACCATGAGGTGAGGGGCAACAACCACGGTCACTGCCTGTCTCTTTTCACTCTGTGATCAGAAGCAGCAATCAGCGATCAGAGGAGAGAGTTCCAATATTTGGAGAACAGGGTCCTTTTTGCCCATCATGGCTCCTGCAAGCTGTGTTCAAACTGCTCAGGAAGCATGTAAACTGCTGTCTGCCCTGAGCAGGGGAATAGGAGATTGGTACTTGCTACTGTGCTAGGAGCTGAAATTGACCCAAATTAACTACAATGTATTGTGGGAGTCTTCCCCTGGATGTTGCAAGCCTTCAATAGACTCCAGAGTTCCTAGTTAGTTGCATTAGAGAGATTCTGCCAGTGTACATGTTTCCTAGGTGGGGAGACCAATTCCTGGTGCTTCCTCCTCTGCTATCTTTCTAGATTCCTCCTACATAATATACTTTTAAACTTTATTTCAAAGACATTAATAACAAGTTCTCCCAGTATATTTCCTTATAGACCCTGTGTTCCATCTAAATATATTATGATACTATTTTATTTTATTTTATTTTATTTTTTGGTCTTTTTGCCATTTCTTGGGATGCTCCTGCAGCATATGGAGGTTCCCAGGCTAGGGGTCGAATTGGAGCTGTAGCCGCTGGCCTACACCAGAGCCATAGCAACACAGGATCCGAGCCTGCACCACAGCTCACAGCAACAGGATCCGAGCCTACACCACAGCTCAAGGCCAGGGATCGAACCTGCAACCTCATGGTTCCTAGTCGGATTCATTCACCCCTGAGCCACGAGAGGAACTACCATTATGATACAATTTTCAAACAACACTATAACTGCAAATACATGGTAATGCAAATCTCAGTTTAAAAATAGCACTGTTTATTATAACCAGAACCTTTTAAGAATTTTAATGTTACCTTTACACTTCAAAGAAATTTGATGATTAGAAAAAAATCAAATATGCTTCTGTTTTGCATGTTTGTGCTGACCTCTGCAGCCCACTGAAGTCTCTCCTCTTTCCCCATTTCTGCTCACAAGATGCTGTGTGGACCTTGGTGTGGCATAGGGTCCCTCAAGTGATGTCAGAGACTCCCCCCTCCCCCAGGGTCCTCACACAGCATCCTTCACATACAGTGGCTGACCTGCAGCAAGGTGCATGGACTGCACTGAGTGCTGTGAGCAGCAGCTGGCTCTGCTCTCGCAGAGGCACAGTTTCTGGACATGCAAGTGAAAGGTCACAGTCATGGACTTTAGGCTCCAAGGGAGCCTCTCCAGTGTCTGTGCTTTCTTGTGTCATACAACCTGGCAGTCAAGGTCGAGTGGTACATTTCCAGGAAGAAAAGGCCAAGGCCATTTTCCCAGCACTTAGTTCAAAACCCTGAGTGCCCTCTCAGTCTTTTTCAGGACTTGATTGGACAACAAAGCAATAAAGACCTCCTTTCTGCTAGTTTGTACATGTTCAGTGTTCATCCCCCATTGAGGACAAAGAGCATGTCGTTCTTTTAATCAAAAGGGATTTGGCTAATAACATGATGCCTTCAGTTTCTGAAAAGGACTTTGTGTGCCCTTCTTTCCATACACTGTTCACAATTAGTAGAGAACAAGTAATTAGCCTGGATTGGGTCTAACACAACTTTTCCTAGAGATGAGACTAGGGGCCAGAAGTGCCTCCTGTTTCTTTTTCAAAATCAAATGCCTATAACATTTTGGTTTCTTCCCTTTCGATGGTCTCAACATGTTGCTGTGTTTTCCCCCAGCTCCATCTTGGCTTAGGGCTTCAATATTTACTGAAATTCTTACAATCTTTCCAGTTGGTCTCCCAGAGGAACAATTATCCACAATATGAATTTACATAGATAAAGATGATCACTATGAAACACGGCTTGCGTAAAACCCTGTTTCAGGAGCTCTCACGCTTGTCTCTTGGGTCAAGTTCAGACCCCTCTGTGTGAGTTCTAGGATCTCCCACAGTCTGTGCCCCCTGTACATCCCAGAGCCATATTGTGACTGATTCAGGAGCCTGAGCTCAAAAGAAGACCAGAAAGCTAGTTAAGAGTGGCTAAGGCAGTCCTTCAATCAGTCGTGAAATGATAGGAAAAGGAAACTCATATTCTGAAAAAGAAAGGAATACAAAGAGTAAAAATGTGAGTAAATACAATACAAATATCCTTCTGGCCTTGAGTTTCTAACTTGTATTTGCAGATTGAAGCAAAAATTACTACCTTATCTGAGAAGGTTTTCAGCATATATAGTTGTACTATTTAAAGCAAATTATCAAGTGGGAAGGGTAAGCTACCTCCACTTCGTGTGTTCCGGTGCCAACACCACAGGACTACAATAAGCTATGTAAGATGCCATCCCCAGAGGAACAGCCGAAGCATCTATACAAATGATACATTTAAAACCAATAGAGAACATACAGGTGCATGTATGTTTTTCAAGGAATGTTTTGTCAGGATATATGCCCCAGAGTGGGATTGCTAGCTGTGCAATAGAAAATTGACAGACCACTGTGGAGTTCCCGGGGAAGCTCATGTTAATGAACCTGACTAGCATCCATGAGGATGTGGGTTCAATCCCTGGCCTCACTCTGGGTTAAGGATCTGGTGTTGCTGTGAGCTGTGGGGTAGGTTGCAGACGCAGCTCAGATCCCACCTTGCTGTGGCTGTGGTGTAGGCCGGCAGCTGCAGCTCCGATTTGACCCCTGGCCTGGGAACCTCCATAAGCCACGAGTGCGACCCTAAAAGACAAAAAAGAAAGAAAATTGACAGAACACTGCAAACCAACTATATCAAAATGATATAGATAAAAACAATATAGACAAGCAAAAATGGAATTTAAAAAAATGTTCCTTCAAGAAAGGTGGGTTCTCCTTTCTTGAAGACAGGATCAGCCAGACCAAGAACTCTGGCATTAATTGGCTCAAAGGGCCATGTCTGTATACCCCAAGAGGTTGGAGTTCCTGTTGTGGCACAGCGGAAATGAATCCGACTAGAAACCATGAGGTTTTGGATTCGATCCCTGGCCTCAGTGGGTAAAGTGTTGCTGTGAGCTGTGGTGTAGCTGCAGGTACTTCTCAGATCTGGCGTGGCTGTGGCTGTGGTGTAGGCTGGCAGCTATAGCTCCGGTTAGACCCCTAGCCTCAAAAAAGCAAATAAATAAATAAATAAATATCCCAAGAGGTCCATCACACCCAAACAAGCTTGAAGCTATTGGGCTCCATCAAAGTTGTACATGCACCCCTTAGTGTAGAAGAAAAAACTCTCCTTATACAATAAAGTTCTAACTCACATGAATATTTTGATAGTATTGCTGTTTTCTAAATCAATAAAACCAGATATAATTAAGGTCTATGTTACCTTAAATTTATGACCAAAGCTTGCTTTTTTTTAAAACAAAAATTGACACATATATTTGCTTTTCGGTAGATTTGACATTCGCCCTTTGTTAATATGGTCCCTTGAATAAATTCTTTTTTTGTGATGTAGCTTGACAGCTCTCAACCAGCTGTAAATTGGAGGGAATGCAAGGCAAGATGTTTTGAAGCCAGTAGGATTAGGGATGTTGAAGAATGTCATAACCGGGTGGCTTGAAAACGTCATACAATTCAGTAATCCAACATTGTCCAAGTGGGGTTCTCTGGAAATAGATGCTGAGAAAGGGTCTGGTGTGCCACATAGTTTTAAGCCTCAATACCTAATGAAAGAGAAAGGAAAATACATGGATTGTCCTAGAAATAAAAGGTAAAACATTTAGAAATTGTTGGGGTAAGCCACTGTTTATAGATGAAAAGAGCCACACTAATTACAATTATTTCAGTGTTTACAGAAAATGGCCCAAGACACAATTGAACATCCTTTCATAGTTCCTGGAATAACAGCGTAAATGTAGCCGATGTGTATAGAAACACATCTGATTTTTGTGTATACTTTGCACCTTCTTTTGTTCATTTTTGAAAGTGTTACTGAATGATAGTTGATTTCCTGTTGTGATCATTTCTGCTGTACAACCGAGTAATTCAGTTATGTATGTACACACATCCAATCTTTTTCACATTCTTTTTCCATATGGTTTATCACAGAATATTGGATAGATTTCCCTGTGCTATACAGCAGGTCCCCGCTGGCCTGGCATTTCATATACCACAGTGTGCATGTGCCAGTTTGGAGTTCCTGCTGTGGTGCAATGTGTTGTTAAGAATCCATCTGCAGTGTTTCTGGTTGCTGCGGAGGCATGGGTTTGATCCCTAGCGAGCACAGTAGATTGAAGGATTTGGTGTTCAATCCCTGGTCCAGAAACTTCCATATGCAGTGGATGTGGCCCTAACAACAAAGAGACAAACTTTGTGTTCTGCAACGTTATTGGATTTATTAGTTCTAATAGCTTTCTTGTGTATTTTTTGGGATACTCTTATCTAGGGGATGATATCATCTGCAAAAGAGATAGTTTCGGCTCTTTCTATTTTGGCTGCAGACCAGTAGTTCTGGTTAGAACTTCCAGTAGAATGTTAAATAACAGAGGAATTGGGCATTCTTGCCTTTGTTCTTTATTCTGGGGGGACAGATTTCAGTCTCCCATCATTGATGGTAATTTAGCTGTGAAGTTTTTGTAAATATGTTTATGATGTTGAGGAATTTTCCCTATATTCCCAGATTGCTGGGGTTTTTGTTGTTGTTGTTGTTGTTGTTGTTGTTGCTATTTCTTGGGCCGCTCCCGCGGCATACGGAGGTTCCCAGGCTAGGGGTTGAATCGGAGCTGTAGCCACCGGCCTACGCCAGAGCCACAGCAATGCGGGATCCGAGCCACATCTGCAACCTACACCACAGCTCACGGCAACGCCGGATCGTTAACCCACTGAGCAAGGGCAGGGACCGAACCCGCAACCTCATGGTTCCTAGTCGGATTCGTTAACCACTGCGCCACGACGGGAACTCCGGATTTTTTTTTTTTTAAATCAAGAAAGGGTGTTGGATTTTGTCAAGTGTCTTTTCTACATCAACTGAGATGATGATCATGTGTTTTTTTCCCCTCGTTCTATTAAGTGACGTATTACATTGACCGATATTCTTATGTTGAACCACTCTTGCATTACTATTTGGTCATAGTAAAGAGCTATTTAAAAATGCTCTTGGATACAATTTACTGATATTTTGTTGAGGATTTTTGCATCTATCTTCATGAAGGCTATGTGTCTGATTTTATTTTTTCGTGGTATCTTTTTCTCATTTTAATGTAAATTAATGTTGGACTCATAAAATTAGTGAGGAAGTATTCTTTCCTCTTCAGTGTTTTGGAAGAGTTTGCGAAGGATTGATTTTGTTTGTTTTTGTTACAGCTGCACATTTGGAAATTCTCAGGCTGGGGTCCGATTGGAGCTGCAGCTGACAGCCTACACCACAACCACAGCAACGCTGGATTGAAGCCACATCTGTGACATATGCCACAGCTTGTGGCAGTGCTAGATCCTTAACTGAGTGAGGCCAGGGATCAAACCTACATCCTCATGGACACTATGTTGGGTTCTCAGCCTGCTGAGCCACACTGGGAACTCTGAGAAGAATGGATATTAATTTTTCTTGAAATATTTAGTAGAATTCTCCAGTAAAGCCACCTGTTCCTGAACTTTCTTTGTTGGAAGGTTTTGGACTAGTGATTCAATCTTTGTACTTGTTATACTTCTGTTGAGGTTTTCTAGTTCTCTGAGTTGGTTTAGAGCATTTGTGTTTCAAGAAGTTTGTCTATTTTTCTAATGGTCATCTACTTTTTTAGGTTATCATTGTTCATAGTATCCTTTGATAATTCCTTTTCACCCCTGTAAGGTTTATAGTAATACTTCCACCGTTATTCTGACTTTAGTTAGTTGTGTCTTCTCTTTTTTTATTTGGTCAGTGTAGTTTATCAATTTTGTTTATGTTTTGAAAGAACCATTATTACAAAATAATGGCTATAGTCCCTGAGTTGTACAGTATATCCCTGTTGTTTCTCTATTTTATACACATCATAGTTCCTATCTCTTAATCCCTTCCCGCTCTCTTGCCCTTCTTCTCTTTCCTCCCCACGCCAGTAACTACTGGTTTATTTTCTGCATCTGTGAATCTGTTTCTGTTTTGTTATATACATTTTTTTTAGATTCCACATATAAGTGACAACATAGAGGATCTTTCTTTCTCTGACTTGTCTTATTAAGCATAATACTCTCTAGGTCCACCCACATGGTTGAAAATGAGTGGAGCCACAGCTGCAGCAATGCCAGATTCTTAACCACTAGGCCACCAAGGAGATCCTCTTCATAAGGTTTTAAAAATCTATTTTGTTTAATATTAGTATGGCCACTCCAGCCGTATTTGATTCACCATTTATGTGAACTATTTTTTCTATCCTTTTACGTTCAAATTTGTCCTTAGAAGTATTGTGAGTCTCTGATAGACAGTACATAGTTGGATCATGAACTCTTATTTATTCTGCCAGTCTGTGTATTTTTTATTAAAGAGTTTAATCCACTTCCACTTAAAGTAATTACTGATAAGGGGAGATTTACTTCTGTCATTTTTCAGAAAAGCAGTATGTTTTCTGTATGCCTATAGTTATTTTGTGCTTCTTTTTTCTGCATTACTACCTTATTTTTAGTTGAGATTTGGTAGTGAATTGTTTTGCTTCTCTTCTCAATTCTTTATATATATATATATAGTCCATAGATATTTTCTTGGTGGTTACCATGGGAGTTTCATTTAATATCCCAAAGCTCTAAAAATTGAATTTGAATTGATAACAATTTAACTTCAGTAGCATACAAAACTCTACTATACAGCTCCATCCTTACTTTCTGTTATTTATACCATAGATGACATCATTGTATATTATGTGCCCAATAATAACAGATGAATAATTTCTAATGCATTTGTTTTTTTATTGTTGTTCTTTGTTTTTTGTCATTTTCTAGGGCCGCACCCATGGCATATGGAGGTCCCCAGGCTAGGAGTTGAATCTGAGATGTAGCTGCTGGCCCTACACCACAGCCACAGCAACTCCAGATCTGAGCTGCGTCTGTGACCTACACCACAGCTCACGGCAATGCTGGATCTTTAAACCACTGAGCAAGGCCAAGAATCGAACCCGCAACCTCATGGTTCCTAGTCAGATTCGTTAACTACTTAGCCACGACAGGAACTCCTTTAATGCATTTGTATTTTGAATCTCTAGAATATAGAAAATTGGGCTACAAGCAAAATTACAGTAATAGTAGCTTTCACAATTGCCTATGCATTTACTTTTACCCTAAATTTCTTTATGTGGCTTCAGGTTACTATCTTCCTTTTATTTCAGCCTGAAGGACTCCCTTTACCATTTCCTGAAGGGAAGGTCTAGTCTTAATAAATACCCTCAGCTTTTTAAAAGCTTGGAATGTCATTTCTCCTTCATTGTTGAAGGATCATTTTATTGGATATGAAGTTGTCCATTGAGGAGTTCCCATCGTGGCTCAGTGGTTAATGAATCCAACTAGGAACCATGAAGTTGTGGGTTCGATCCCTGGCCTTGCTCAGTGGGTTAAGGATCTGGCATTGCCATGAGCTGTGGTGTAGGTTGCAGATGCAACTTGGATCCCAAGTTGCTGTGGCTCTGGCATAGGCCAGCGGCTACAGCTCTGATTAGACCCCTAGCCTGGGAACCTCCATATGTCGTGGGAGTGGCCCTAGAAAAGGCGAAAAGACAAAACAAAAGCTATCCGTTGACATTTCCCCCCCTTTAAGCATTTTGGTTGTATCAACCCACTGACTTCTGGGCTTCAGGGTTTCTGATGAGAAATTGACAGGTCATCTCTTTGGGAATCCCTTGTATGGGATGAGTCAGCCACTTCTCTCTTGCTCCTTTTAAGATTCTCTCCATCTTTGCTTTTCAATATTTTGATGATAATGCATCTCAGTGTGAGTATTTTTGAGTTTCTTCTACTTGGCGTTTTAGAGCTTCTTGGATTTATAGATTCATTTATAGCCATTTCAGTTCTTTAAATTTGGGGAGTTTTCAGGAATTACTCATTTTGCTCCTTTCTCTCTCTTCTGCTGACATTCCCACGATGCCTATGTTGGTCCACTTGATGATATTTCACAAGTCTCTTAGGTGCTGTTCATTTCTCTTCATTTTTTTTCCTCTTCCTTAGACTTGATCATTTCATTTGTTCTTTCTTTATGTTCACTGATTGTTCTGCTTGCACAAAACTTCTTTTGACCCCTTTTGAGATACTTTTCATTTCAGTTATTGGACGTTTCAGCTTCAAAATTTCTTCTTTAAAATTTTTTTATGTTTTATTTATTTCTTTATTACTCAAATGAATTTATCACATCTGTAGTTATATGATGATCATAACAATCCAATTTCATAGGACTTCCATCCCACAGCCCAAGCACATCCTCCCACCCCCCAAACTGTCTCCTCCAAGACCATAAGTTTTTCAATGTCTGTGAGTCAGCATCTGTTCTGCAAAGAAGTTCTGTCTGTCCTATTTTCAGATTCCACATGTCAGTGAAAGCATTTGATGTTGATTTCTCATTGTATGGCTAACTTCACTTAGCATGATAGTTTCTAGGTCCATCCATGTTGCTAAGAATGCCGGTATTTCATTCCTTTTAATGGCTGAGTAATATTCCATTGTGTATATGTACCACCTCTTCTGGATCCACTCCTCTGTCGATGGACATTGAGGTTGTTTCCATGTCTTGGCTATTGCAAATAGTGCTGCAATGAACATTGGAGTACATGTGTCTTTGCGAGGCGTGGTTTTCTCTGGATAGAAGCCCAGGAGTGGGATTGCTGGATCAAATGGTAGTTCTATGTTTATTTTTCTGAGGCATCTCCATCCTGTTTTCCACAGTGGTTGCACCAATTTACAATTCCCACCAACAGTGTACCAGGGTTCCTTTTTCTCCATCTCTTTCCAGCACTTACTGTTTGTAGACATTTTGATGATGACCATTCTGGCTGGTGTAAGGTGGTATGTCATAGTGGTTTTGATTTGCATTTCTGTAATAATGAGTGATGCTGAACAGCTTTTCATGTGTTTTTTGGCCATCCATATGTCTTCTTTGGAGAACTGTCTGTTTAGATCTTCTGCCCATTTTTGGGTGGGGTTGTTTGTTTTTTTGTTATGAAGCTGCAGAAGGTGTTTATAAATTGTGGAGATGAATCCCTTGTCAGTGGATTCACTTGCAAAGATTTTCTCCCATTCTTTGGGTTGTCTTTTTGTATTGTTTAGGGTTTCCTTTGCTGTGCAGAAACTTTGAAGTTTAATTAGGTCCCATTTGTTTATTTTTATTTTTATTGTCATTACTCTAAGAGGTGGATCTGAGAAGATATTGCTGTCATTTATGTCAGAGAGTGTTTGGCCTGTGTTTTCCTCTAAGAGTTTTATAATGTCTGATCTTAGATCTACATCTTGAATCCATTTGGAGATTTTTTAAAAAAATTTTATAGTCTTTTTGCCATTTCTTGGGCCTTTCCTGCAGCATATGGAGGTTCCCAGGCTAGGGGTCCAATCAGAGCTGTAGCCGCTGGCCTACACCAGAGCCACAGCAACTCAGGATCCAAGCTGCATCTGCAACCTACACTACGCTCACAGCAACGCCTGATTCTTGACCCACTGAGCAAGAGCAGGGATCGAACCCGCAACCTCGTGGTTCCTAGTTGGAGTTGTTAACCACTGCGCCACGACGAGAACTCCTAGAGTTTATTTTTGTATATGGTGTTAGGGAGTGTTCTAATTTCATTCTTTTCCATGTGGCTGTCCAGTTTTCCCAGCACCACTTATTGAACACGCTGTCCTTTCTCCATTGTATATCCTTGCCTCTGTCATAGATGAGTTGGCTGTAGCTTCGTGGGTTAAATTCTGGGCTTTCTATCCTGTTGCACTGATCTATATTTCTGTCTTGATCTTGATTTCTGTCTTGATATGGTTTTGACGATTGTTGCTTTATAGTATAGTGTGAAGTGTGGGAGCCTGATTCTTCCAGCTCCATTTTTCTTTTTCAGGATGTTTTTGTTTGGAAGCACAGAAGACCCAGAATAGCCAATCTTTAAAATATTTTGATTGAGTTCTGTGAAAAAAATGTCCGTGGTAATTTGATAGGGATTGCATTGAACCTGTAGATTGCCTTAGGTAGTATAGTCATTTTGATAATATTAACTCTTCCAATCCACGAGCATGGTATGCCTTTCCATCTATTTGTGTCGTCTTTGATTTCTTTCATCAGTGTCTTAGAGTTTTCAGAGTGCAGGTCTTTTGTCTCCTTAGGTAGGTTTACTCCTAGGTATTTTATTCTTTTGGATGCGATGGTAAACGGGATTGCTTCCCTAGTTTCTCTTTCTGATCTTTCATTGACAGTATATAGCAATACCATTGATTTCCGCATATTAATTTTGTATCCTGTAACTTTGCCAAATTCATGGATGAGCTCTAGCAGTTTTCCGGTAGAGTCTATGGTTCTTTAGGTATAGTATCATGTCATCTGCAAATAGGGATAGTTTTACTTCTTCCTTTCAGATTTGGATTCCTTTGATTTCTTTTACTTCTCTGATTGCCGTGGCTAGGACTTCCAAAACTATGTTGAAGAGTAGTGGCAAGAGCGGACATCTTTGTCTTGTTCCTCATCTCAGTGGGAATTCCTTGAGCTTTTCACCATTGAGAATGATGTTGGCTGTGGGTTTGTCATATATGGCCTTTATTACGTGGAGGTAGGTTCCCACTATGCCCACTTTCTGAAGGGTTTTTATCAGAAATGGGTGTTGGATTTTGTCAAAGGCTTTTTCCTTGGAGTTCCCATCATGGCTCAGTAGTTAACAAATCCGACTAGGAACCATGAGGTTTCGGGTTCGGTCCCTGCCCTTGCTCAGTGGGTTAACGATCCGGCGTTGCCGTGAGCTGTGGTGTAGGTTGCAGATGTGGCTCGGATCCCTCGTTGCTGTGGCTCTGGTGTAGGCCGGTGGCTACAGCTCCGATTCAACCCCTAGCCTGGGAACCTCCATATGCCGCGGGAGCGGCCCAAGAAATAGCAAAAAAAAAAAAAAAGAAAAAAGAAAAAAGGCTTTTTCCACGTCCATTGAGAGGATTATATGGTTTTTGCTCTTTAGTTTGTTAATGTTGTCTATCCCACTGATGGATTTGTGGATATTGAATAATCCTTGCATCCCTGGGATAAATCCAACTTGATCCTGATGTACAGTCCTATTAATGTATTGTTGGATTCAGTTTGCTAGGATTTTGTTGAGGATTTTTGCATCGATGTTCATCAGTGAAATTGGCCTATAGTTTTCTTTTTTTGTGGTATCTATGTCTGGTTTTGGTATCAGGGTGATGGTGGCCTCGTAGAATGAGTTTGGGAGTATCCCTTCACTCTGCAATTTTTTGTAATACTTTCAGAAGGATAGGTGTTAGCTCTTCTCTAAATGTTTGATAGAACTCGCCTGTGAAGCCATCTGGTCCTGGCCTTTTGTTTGTTGGAAGTTTTTTTTTTTTTTTTTTTTTTTTGTCTTTTTGCTATTTCTTGGGCCACTCCCACGGCATATGGAGGTTCTCAGGCTAGGGGTTGAATCGGAGCTGCAGCCACCGGCTTACACCAGAGCCACAGCAACGCTGGATCCGATCCGTGTCTGCAACCTACACCACAGCTCACAGCAACACCGGATCGTTAACCCACTGAGCAAGGCCAGGGACCGAACCCGCAACCTCATGGTTCCTAGTCGGATTTGTTAACCACTGCACCAAGATGGGAACTCCTGTTGGAAGTTTTTTAATCCCAGTTTCCATTTCAGTTCTTGTGATGCGTCCATTCATCTTTTCTATTTCATCTTGGTTGAGTCTTGGAAGATTGTACTTTTCTAAGAATTTGTCCATTTCTTCTAGGTTTTCCATTTTATTGGCGTATAGTTGCATGTAGGAATCTCTTATGATCCTTTGTATTTCTGTGATGTCCATTGTTACTTCTCCTTTTTCATTTCTAATTGTATTGATTTGAGTCCTCTCTCTTTTTTTCTTGATAAGAATGGCTTAGGGTTTATCAATTTTGTTGATCTTTTCAAAGAACCAGCTTTTCATTTCATTGATCTTTTCTATGGTTTTCTTTGTTTCTAGTTCATTGATTTCTGCTCTGATCTTTATGATTTCTTTCCTTCAACCCACTTTAGGTCTTGTCTGTTCTCTCTCGAGCTGCTTTCCATGTAAAGTTAGCTTGTTGAGTTGAGCTTTTTCTTGTTTCCTGAGGTGAACTTGTATTGCTATAAACTTTCCTCTTAGAACAGCTTTTGCTGCATCCCATAGGTTTTGGAGTGTCGTATCTTTGTTGTCATTACCTTGTAGGTATTTTTAAATTTCCTCTTTGGTTTCTTCAGTGATCCATTGGTTGTTTAGTAGCATGTTGTTGAGTCTCCACGTGTTTGTGTTTTTGCAGATGTTTTCTTGTTGATTTCCAGGCGTATGGTGTTGTGGTCAGAGAAGATGCTTGATATGATTTCAGTTTTCTTAAAGTTACCGAGGTTGGATTTGTAGCCCAGGATGTGATCCATCTTAGAGAATGTTCCATGTGCACTTGAGAAGAATGTGCATTCTGTTGCTTTTGGATGGAATGTCCTATAAATATCTATGAAGTCCATGTGGTTCAATGCATCCTTCAGGGCCTGTGTTTCCTTATTGATTTTCTGTCTGGTTGATCTGTCCATTGCTGTAAGTGGGGTGTTAAAGTCCCCCACTGTGATTGTGTTATTGTTGATTTGTCCTTTTAAGGTTGTTAGCAGTTGCCTTATATATTGTGGTGAACCTATGTTATCTGTTAAGGTTTTGATTTCTCCTTCAAATCTGAATGAGAGCCTTGCTGGGTAGAGTAATCTTGGTTGGAGGTTTTTTCCTTTCATCACGTGAAGTATATCATGCCACTCCCTTCTGGCCTGCCAAGTTTTGGGTGAAAAATCTGTTGATAACCTTACTTGGGTTCCCTTGTATGTTATTTGTTTCTTTTCCCTAGCTGCTTTCAAGATTTTCTCTTTGTCTTTAATTTTGGTCAGTTTGATGAATACGTGTCTCAGGGTGTTCCCCCTTTGGGTTTATTTTATATGGTATTCATTGTGCTTCCTGGATTTGAGTGGGTGGTTCCTTTCCCATGTGAGGGAAGTTTTGGGCTATTATCTCTTGGACTATTTTTTTTCTGTCCCCTTCTCTTCTCTCTTCTCCTTCTGGCACCCCTATAATACAGATGTTGGTGTGTTTAACATTGTCCCAGAGTTCTCTGAGACTCTCTTCATTTGTTTTCAATTTTTTTTCACTTTTCTGCTCTGCATTTGTAATTTCTTCAAGTCTGTCCGCCACCTTGCTTATTTGTTCTTCTGCCTCCTGTATTCTGCTGTTAGCTGCTTCTAGTGAATTTTTTATTTCAGTGATTGTATTTTGCGTCTCTTCTTGTTTAAGTTTTATATCTTGTATCTCTTTGCTCAGTGTTTCCTGTAAGTTATCCATCTTTGCCTCCAGTTTATTTCCAATGTCTTGCATCTTTTTCAGCATCAACAGTCTAATGTCTTTTTCCTGGAGGCTGAGACTCTCCTCATCACTTAGCTGATTTTCTGGGGTTTTTCCTTTCTCCCTCGTCTGAACTATAGTTCTGTCTTTTCATTTTTATAGGTTTTTGGTGTGGTGACCTTTTTACATATAATGGAGTTGTAGCCTCTCTTACTTCTGGTGGCTGCCCCCTTGTGGCGAAGTCTGTATGGGGGCTTGCTGTAGGCTTCCTGATGGGAGGGGCTGATGCCTGCCCACTGGTAGGTGGAGCTGATTCTAATCCCTCTGGCAGGTGGGGCTTAGTCTCTCAATGGGATTAGAGGCAGCTGTGTGCCTGAGGGGTCGTTAGGTAGCCCTTTACTTTGGGGTGGGGCTGTGACCCCACTTGGGTTGTTGTTTGCCCTGGGGCTTCTCAGCACTGACTGATGGGTGGGGCCAGGATTTCCCAAAATGGCCACCTCCAGAGAAAGGCACAGTGCTGAATATTCCTGAGAGCTTTGCCTTCAATATCCTTCCCTCACAATAAGCCATATTCACCCTTGTTGTTCCAGGATGTCCTCCAAGAACTGCAGTCAGGTTTGACCGAGATTCCTATGGAGACTTTGCTTTTCCCTGGGACCCAGTGCACGTGAAAGTCAGTGTGCACCTTTTAACAATGGGTTCTCCATTTCCCCCAGTCCTGTGGAGCTCCTGCGCACAAGCCCCACTGGCCTTCAATGCCAGATGCTCCAGGGGCTCTTTCTCCCAGTGTCAGATCCCCACATGTGAGAGTTTGATGTGGGGCTCAGAACTCTCAGTCCTGTAGGTGAGTCTCTGTGAACCAGTTAGTTTCCAGTCTGTGGGGCTTCCCACCTGGGAGGTATGCTGTTGTATATATCACGAAATCACCCCTCCTACCTCTTGATGTGTCCTTCTCTTTGTCTTCTGGAGTAGGATATCTTTTTGAAGGTTTCTGGTCCATTTGAGTGAAGAGTGTGCAGCCTTTAGTTGTGAATTTTGTTGTTTTGGGGAGAGACGTTGAGCTCCAGTCCTTCTATTGCACCATCTTAATCCCCACTTCAAAATTTCTTTTCAGTTCTTTTTGAAAATAATTTAACCTCTATTGATACTATTTTCTACATGTTATTTTTCTATTTTTGTCCATGTTTTCCTTTAGCTCTTTGAGCCTCTTTAAAACAATTGTTTTTAAGTCTTTGTCTAATAATTTTAACATCTGGGATTCCTCAGGTACATGTTCTGTTGATTTATTTTTGCTGCTTCTTCTTTTTAAGGGCTTCAGGTGCAGCATATTGAAATTACCGGGTTAAGAGTCAAATTGGGGCATAACGACCAGCCTATGCCACAGCCACAGCAGTATCAGGTACAAGCCACGTCTGTAACCCACACCACAGCTCATTAGCATCACCAGATTCTTAAGCTAATTAGTGAGGCCAGAGATGAAATCCACATCCTCATGGATACTAGTTGGATTTGTTTCCACTGAGCCACAATGGGAACTCCTCCTTTGCTTCTTTGAATCAGGTATACATTGCTATTTTTTTTTGTATGCCTTGATCCCTTTTATTTTTTGTTTACTTATTTATTTATCTTTTTTTGCCATTTCTAGGGCCGCTCCTGGGGCATATGGAGGTTCCCAGGCTTGGGGTCAAATCAGAGCTGTAGGTGCCTCTATTACATGGGATCTGAGCCGTGTCTGCAGCCTACACCACAGCTCACGGCAATGCTGATCCTTAATCCCCTGAGCAAGGCCAGGGATTGAACCCGCAACCTCATGGTTCCTAGTCGGATTTGTTAAAAATTCAAAAATATACAATTAACTTAACCCAAGTGTACTATACCACTGTTCCCATATTAGCCCTCTGGTCATTCTGATGTTACACGCTAAAGAGACCCTTATATATGCCACGTAGCTCTAGATCTTGCTAAACTGCACTTGCCTTTCAGATGGTAATAAAAAATAGTCAACAGTCACAACATAGTGGTACTTTAATTTGTAATCTCTAGTTGGTTTTTGAGATCGTAAGTGTTCACCTGACTTTTTGAAGTCATGATGATTCACATGATTTTCTGCCTACCTATTCTACCATTTATTGAGTGACGAGTCCTTATTTCCTACAATGTGAATTTGTGTATTTCTCCTTTCAGATTGATCAGCTTCTGCCTCACCTATTTTGATGAGGATTCTCATAATGATAAAGATAACAATTCTCCAAAAAGACACAGCAATTTTAAATGTGTATGTGCCTAACAAGAAGGATTTCAAAATGCAGATCCTGCTACCCATGTCCCCCAACAACTACTTGGCATTCATCCACAGACACGGGTGACTAGGAGATGAGAGATTACAGCACCAGGTACCAAGGGTCCTTGGAGGAGTCTTGCCCATCCATGTGGAGGGAATTGGTCCTGCCTGTGGACAGTGTAGTAGCCCATGAACCTGCTCCAGCTCTGCTTATCTGGGGTTTAGAAGTCCCTAAAGAACACTGATTCTGACAATACCCATGGGTAAGAGAGACTTTGAGGAAGGCTAGGTTTCCAGGGAAGTGCTGGCACAGCACTGGAGCAAAATATATGTGTGTGTGTATATGTTTATATAAAAGTATACATGTATGTATATGCATGCAGAAACATGTAACATGTAAAATACATGTAAAAATCTATATATACACACACACACACAAGTTTGACACACTGACGAGGGGAAGAGGAGTAATATGATTTAACACATGTCATCTGTCCTCCAGGTGGCACAGCTTCGTTTCAGGCCATATCTTCTCAGCCTGTGATTTCTTCCAAGGGGTAAAGTGAGGGTGTGTGAGTGAGTGCCTGGTTTCCCCAGCTGTGTAGGACACTCTCAAGAAGACCCATTTCTCTTGCCCCATCAAGTGGCCGCTAGAACTCTTGGGGGACATTGCAGGGATGAGGCTCCCATGTGCCCCAGTCTAGTCAGACAAACCCAAACTAGAGGCACTGTAAGAAATATCTGCTTGGTATTTTTCACAAGGGTCAAGGCCATGAAAAACAAGGCTAGTCTGAAGATCCATCACAGATTTGGGAAAAGGAAAGGGTCTTGATGACTAAATGCACTATAGCTCCCTGTACTGGCTTCTGGGCTAGAAAAGACAGATGAGTGGAAAAGTGGTAAAATTAAGAACTGCCTGGTGTAGTGTATGATAATATAACAATGTTAATTGTTTAGTTTTGTTCAATGTAGTATAGTTATATAAGAGGTTAACCTTAAGGAAAGTTGTGTAACAGACATACGGAAGCTGTCTCTGCTGTCTCTGGATTTTTTATGTACATCTAAATTTTGAAATAATTTATTTTATTTAAAAATAAAACTAACATTTAAAAACTAAAATGAAGTAGGAAGGAGGATTAAGAGTGCAAAGTGAGGAGGTGAGGACCAGGGGTTTTTTGTTTGTTTGTTTTTAAGGTAATCAGGGAAGTTCTTCCCTTCATGGTGCCTTTTTAGCAGAGCAGGAGTCAGGCCAGGGCCATACAACTATCTTAAGAAGAGCCTGAAGACAGAGTAAACAGCAGATAAAAAGGAACTGAGACTAGACCATGGCATGTTCAAAGGAGATGATAGCAGCACACTGGATAAGGCAGAGAAGGGTAAGGGTGAGGTAAAAGGGCAGTGCTGTGTCTGTGTATTTTTTCCAGCTTTACTGAGGTGTGGTTGACAAAAGCCGTACATGTTTATTAGGTTGTACACCATAGTGTTTTGATATACATACGCAATGTGAAATGATTCCACAGTCATTTCATGAAATGAAATCAGGAAACCGTCCCATCATCAAGCCAATGAACATATCCATCAATTCACAAAGTTACCTTGTGTGTGTGTGTGTGTGTGTGTGTGTGTGTGTGTGTGTGTGTGTGTGTGTGTGTGTCAGGGTAAGAATATTTCAGATCTATTCTTCTGGCAAATTAAGTATATGGTAATTATTATGCATTGTAATCACCATGTGGTACATGAACTTTCTGGACCTTATTCATCTTATAACTGAAAGTCTATACTCCCCATATTTGTAATTTAAATGATTAGACAATAAGTATGCAGGCATATCTTCCTACCCTCTCCCTTATATACATTTCAAATAATGTTTTGAAACATGTTCAGTTTTTTTGATAATTCTAAAAGTAATTTTCAAACAGGCAAAATGCACATGGGGTTCTTTTGCACTGCTTCATTTTTACATCTTTTTTTTTTTTTTTTTTTTTTGTCTTTTTATGGCCACACAGATCGGAGCAGAGTCTGAGACCTACACCACAGCTCACAGCAACACGGGATCCTTAACCCACTGAGCTAGGCCAGGGATTGAACTTGCATCCTCATACATACAAGTCAGATTCATTTCCACTGAGCCAGGACAGGAACTCCCTAAATATATTTGTGAATAAACCAGTGGTTCTCCAGACTTTTCCGTGTACTAAGTGCTAAAGCAAACAAAAGGTAATTGCTCCTTATTTTTAGAACAGTAGCTTTACAATATATGTTATATGTAGCTGTTGCAAATGACATATTTAAATGATATTATATGTCTTCTTTGGTACTAGATTTTGTTTTATGAATTTGTGTCAAAACAGACATAATACTATGAAAGAAATGTGCTTTTTAATCCTTCATCTGTGAATACCTCTATGTTGCAGTGAAGAATTTAAAAAGCTGCAAGGCTATTCCTATTTGAAACGTAAACTAAGTGACTTTGATTCAATAATTAGGAAGTTTCTTGGCACTGTTGCTCTTCAATTTTTAATGCTATTTGATTCTTGCAGATTCTTCTCAAAATATGTTGGTGGCTTGAGAGATGTCATGACCAAGTGGTGATCTATGCAGAAGGTAGGTTAGAAAGCTTTAATTCCTGTATCCATGAATGAACCAAGTTTTTTTCAAGTTTTTTTGAAGTAGAGTTGACTTAGAAGTTGGTGATGACTTATGCTCTATAGCAGAGTGATTCAGTTATAAATTCAGATTCTTTTCCCACAGAGATGATCCCAGAATATTGGGTAGAGTTCCCTGTGCTATACAACAGGTCCCTGTTGGCCAATCATTCCATACACCTCAGTGTAATTTGCAAACTTTTCTAAAACACTTTTCATCAGGGAATAGTATCCTGGGAATGTGGTCCCACTTCACTCCTCACTCTTGCCTGCAAGACCTTTCATTGCAGTTGGAGAAGCACCTCAAGATATGTGGAGGCTGTTAGAGGGGAGAAGTGCAAGGGGTTCCAGACAACCATAGCACAGGGGACCAGCCCTTTGTGGGGAAGTAGGGAGTAAGAAGTGTTTTGGAAAAAGGCTAAAGCACCCCATATTCTCCTTGGGGTGCCAGAGTCAGCTGATTAAGATGAGATCATTCCCATGTCCATGTTCTCCAGCCAAAAACCAGCAGGAACACACCTGAGAACAAGTGGAATCTAGAACAAGTTGGGTTTCTTCCTCATTGCCGTGAGTGTCTCAGGAGGAGGATGTTAGAAGAAAGCCACTGCAGGATTTGGGCTTAGGTTGGTGATTTGAGGGAGAGCCTGAAAGTGGTGGGTCATTTAGATCAGATGCCGAAAGCCAGGGCAATTCTGTGATTCATCTCTCAATGAATCTTACCGACAGGAGGGAAGATGATGGGTAGGAAAGAGCCGTTCCTGGAAACAAAGTAGCTGTCATTCATTTTAACCGAAAGAATGGAGTGTTTGGTATTTGGGGGGTGGCACAGTGACCTTTTATTTTTTTTCTCTGTACTTAGAAAACAATTATGAATCGCCGTCATTTTGTCTCACTTTATCCTGCTCTCCAAGTACTCTTCCTTAGTGTTGGTATTCTGTGATACTTCTTGGTATTTAGGTGCAGGCTCACTTGTGGGTATCAGCAAGGCTGTTGTTTTTGTTTTTGAATTTGTTTTTGTTTTCCCCTCACAAGGACCATGAAGCCTGAGGGAGGCTTTTAGCTTGAATTGGAAGACATCCTTCTAGAATGTTAGCAATCAGTGAAAAAGTACAGGTCTTCTAGGCACACCCACTCCATGTATGAAGAAGAAACATGAGCAGAAGAAGCACTTTCAGCACATTGCTGGCTTGCATGTATTTTCTAAGATTTGCTTAAACGCCTCTACTCTTAAGTTTTACATTTGTTGTATTTTGATGTACCATTCATAAATGTTAAAAACACCAGTCAGATTTCAGTTCATCCATCCTCCTGTAAGGATTGTCTCAGCCTGGAGCTGTGGATTCCCTTAGCTTAGAATTTAAACCCTTATCACTACCCCTCCCAGCTCGATTGATTAGGAAACTGGTGCAGTGATATCCGAGTGGGATGATAGAAAACCAAGAAGTCATCCTTTACAAAAGTGTCCATAAAGTCTGCTCCTAATTTGAATACAAAGTGTCTTAATAAACCAGAATTTAATGACTGCTGAAGTTCCCTTGGTGGTACATTGGAAACGAATTCGACTAAAAACCATGAGGTTGCGGGTTCAATCCCTGGCCTTAGTCAGTGGGTTTAAGGATCTGGCGTTGTCGTGAGCTGTGGTGTAGGTCAGAGACTTGGCTCAGATCTGATGTGGTTGTGGCTGTGGTATAGGCTGGCAGCTGTAGGTCTGATTGGACCCCTAAGCTGGAAACCTCCATATGCCACAAGTGTGGCCCTAGAAAGCAAAAAAAAAAAAAAAAAAAAATTAACCACTGCTAAATTATCCATGTGTTGAGAGAGGCCAAAAATGTTATCCTAATAAAACAAACATAGACATGATTGCCCACGAGGCCAGTGGGATGAAGTTAAAAATACAGTACTTGTCCAGAGATTATCAGTCAATGTTTTTTGAGGTTTATACATTTTAGATTTTTTATTTTAACCATTTCATTGTGTGTTGATACATCAGTAATGTCATGTCCAATCTGATATCATGAAATGTTTCCTTTGGAGTTCCTGTTGTGGCTCAGTGGGAATGAATCTGAAGAGCCTCCATGAGGATGCAGGTTCAATCCTGGGCCTTGCTCAGTGGGTTAAGGATCTGGCATTGCCGTGAGCTGTGGTTGAGTTGATAGATGTGGCTCAGATCTGTCATTCCTGTGGCTGTGGTGCAGTTGGTGGCTTCAGCTTCCATTCGACCCCTAGCCTGGGAACCTCCATATGCTGTGGGTACAGCCCTAAAAAGAGAACCAAAAAAAGTTTCCTTCGATGGTCACCTATCTGAGACCAAGTTGCAAGATTTTCACACTTTTGCTGACTCTTTCCCTGCCATCCAGCTTCACTTTACAAGCATGTCTGACCACTCCAGTGCACTAGAGATCAGTGACTGTGTGGAGTAATGACAAGCCTACTGACAATGACTGGGTACGTTAGACAGTGTACAGTGGCTCGACCAGTATAGATGCTGAATTCAGTCCATTTTCTCCATCTAGCAATGTGTCCCAGTGATTGATTTTGGCCTCAAAACGGAAACCCTTCTCTTTCTTAATTTGCTCTTCACACATCATCTTCCAATGGCAAGTGCTGACAAGGACAGATACCGCCTTCCCCGCAATGTGGTTCTTGGCTAAAGTCCCCTCCTCTTAGCTTATGAACCCTGCCTTGGGAGAAACTGTTTGCAATGTGCCTAGGCCTCTGCTGGATCCCAGCAGTTGCTTGGCCAAAGAGCTGGGACCCTTCCCCTATATGCCAGTTGGCGAGCATAATCAGTGGTTGTGCACCCTAGGTGTCTTGATCAGATGCTTCATTTTGCCCAGGATTTTTACTCTCCTGCTTCCTAGGCAAGTCACTATATCCATAAACTTGACTGAACGAGTCCATTTTTCTTTTTTCCTCCCTGATCCAAAACACCTTCCAGTAGATTTTTCATATATATTAAGAAATCAGTAAGTAAACGGCTGCCTGCAGAATTTTGCCTGTAAAGCAACAGGATCCTTCCAAAAATGTAATGTAAATGCAAACTGTTGCATTCTTAAGGAAAAGCCATTCTTCTGGGTGCTGTAGGTGCCTGCGGTGCACCAGTCCCTGCTAGATGCTGCCTGAGGTCCCCATTGCGTTTGCATGTGTACACCCCCACACACACCCTGCAGCTCTGATGGCCCTGGAGGGTCTGTAGGTTCCTAAATGGTATTCTAACTGGATCCAAGTGCTATTCCCCCCCGCCCCCCCAACGCCCTGCCCTGGTGTTTGCAGATGAATCAGGGGGAAAAGGTTCACTCACCTCCATGTTATCTGCCTTCTGCCTACAAGCTGAAACTCAGGGCTGAGGAGGCGCCTCTGAATTTCAGAGTTTGATGAAACAGATTTTCTAGAGTTGCTTCATGGTCCTTCTTCTCCCTCGACAGGACACATGTGTGCTTTGCCTGACAGAGCCCAGCCCCCAGGTCTGTTTTGGATTCTGGTTTGATTCCTTAGAAAAGACCAGGAATCTGGTTCATATCATTGTTCTCCAATCTTTCAATCCTCTTACTCAGTATAAGTTCTCTGACGTGAAATAAACACATGTTGTATGGTCTTATAATTTAGATGCATGACAAAGCTTATGTAAGTATAGGAATTTTCAAAGAATGAGATGAAAAAGACTCCAAATGGAAGTTCTCATGTTGTCTTCCTGTATCTGGGTGTACTGTCTTCCACTCCAACCGGTGGGCCTGAGAGGTCTCACGCTGAGAGAACCTCGGTGCCTCTCAGGTGAAGGCGTGGGGGGAGCGGGGGGTGGGGACAAAGCAGGGATGCTATCTACAGGGATGGTTGAAGGTGTTTTTGCCTTCAACCCTCAAAATCTGCCTGGATGGTCTTGGACGTGTAGGTGAATTCCAGATTCAGGGAAAGGTGTGTTTTTCATGATGGAGTTCTAGTCAGAACAAAATGGCTCACGCTATATTGCACTGTTTTTCATAAAAGTTAGTAAATTGGATTTCCTTCTCTTGTTCTTCTTTTCCTTTGGAACATGGCGTGAATGAACACAACAAACTGCTATCTGAGAAGGGTCCTTTGCTCTGGAATGTTTTATCCAAGTGGCAAAATGATGTTTTGGGGGGAGGGGGCAGAGAAACATGTGCCACAACCTGGTGGCGGTGGAAATGATTTGCTCTAGGGAGATCATCTGGATGACCTAGGAAAAGGATTCTTTCACGCAGGTTGTATATGTTGTGGTGGCCGCAGCATGTGGTCTGAGTCCATTGTGGAAAGCAAGCACATGTGTAGTTTGGTGAACCGTTTTGTGCCTCAGGGTCGCCATTTGTTAATTAGGTGACCAAACTATAGAGGAGGCCCCAGTCCTGTGTTTGGTAATGGCTCTTCTTCCTCCTCCTCGTGTTTCCCCTGCACTCCTGCTTCTTCTTCATCTCCTTGTCTACTTCACTCGAAGTCGCTGGTAACTCCCTAGACAGTGAAGGAGGGCTCTGGGGTGTGGGGGTGATGAGGGCAGTGTCCTCTTTGCCTAAATGGAGAGAAGGAGCAGCACTCATCACTTTGGGCAAGTTGTGGTTCCTACTTAAATTATGGACAAATATTTTAGATGGTGTCCTGGCCAGGGCGTCAGACCCTAGACCTGCCTGTCCACCCTTCTTGATCTGCTCTCTGCAGTTTCTTTTATCAAACAGCCTTGGGGGAGCCCTTCCAGTTTTGGGGTGTTGGTTTTTTTTTCTTTTTTTTTTTTTTTTGCTTTTTAGAGCCGCCCCTGTGGCATGTGGAGGTTGACAGGCTAGGAGTCAAACTGGAGCTGTAGGTGCTGGCCTACACTACAGCCACAGCAATGCCGGATCCTTAACCCACTGAGTGAGGCCATGGATCAAACCTGAAACCTCATGGTTCCTAGTTAAGATTCATTTCCAGTGCACCACAGTGGGAACTCCTACAAAAATTTTTATTGAAGTAGAGCTGATTTACAGTGTTTTGTCCCCTTCCATTTTGAATGGCCCTAAACCTTATGTACTTATTTGTGGGGCAAGGATATCTCATCTGCCTTCCCAAAGTCTCCACCTTTTTCCCTACGGGGAAATTTCAAGGACATGTAATTGCTTTTCTAAAAAACATGTGTTAGTAATTATTTGCCCTTGAGATCCATTCCAAAAGGAGAATTGTCATAGAACCTAACTAAGAAATCACGTATCCTTTGCATCCCTTATATAAAAATATTCTGGTCCCCAAATTTAAAAAATAAAAAAGAATTTTAATCATCCAATGCACAGGACTAGCTAAAGCACATGCACACATACACACATGCTTACACCAAAAGGCTGTATCATCCACATTTCTTGTAGTCAGGATGAGAAGAGGCAATTGTGTTTTCCTATGAAAGATGCTAGTATTTCCTCTATCCTCAACTGTTGTTGAGTTTTACCTTATTTTATAGTACCTCTTACTCAAATTTAGTTTTATCTCAAAGACGTGGTTTAGAAATACCAGTTTAGGAGTTCATTGTGGCTCAGTGGGTTAAGGACCCACTATAGTCTCTGTGAGGATGCGAGTTCAGTCCCTGGACTCACCCAGTGGGTGAAGGGACTGGCATTGCAGTCAGCTGCAGCGTAGATTACAGGTGTGGCTTGGGTCCAGCATTGCTGTGGCTATGCCGTAAGTTTCAGCTGCAGCTGCAATTTGACCCCTAGCCTGGAAACTTCCATAGGCCATGAAAGAAGAAGAAGAAAAAGAAAGTTTTCCAGCTTAAAGTTCCAAAAAGAGAGTGTCATGTTTTTGACTGTGAGATATTGTAGGTGTACAATAACTATGCTATTCTAGTTAGTGAATATTGTCAATTGGACATTATTGGACATGGTGGCCACTTTCCATAGGTCTGTGATTCAGTAACATCAGAAAATATCACAAAGGAAGTACATTTCAAAAAGAATAAAAGCTATGATTTTGTAAACTATTTTACCACCTGAATATGTTTTTTCCTTAATGGAATACCCTCCACAGAGCCCTCCCATCAGCTTTGAGAGAAAGGGCCATGATCCTGTCACCCCAAAGAGTGACCTGAGAGACGTCACCAGACATCCACTTGACACATGTTCACTATCGAGATTTTCCTGTGTCGAGAGCAACAGACTTCTTATGACCAATGAGAAGTATGGAGTCTCAACTGAGCGCACGGTTTGGAAAGTATGAGGCAGACAGTGAGACTTCTATTAGTCTTGTAATAGAAATGCTGATTAAGTGTATACTTTTTTTAACAGATGCTGAAATGCCAATTCTCAAGAAATTTGAGGTAATATATATTGAGTGCCATATTTTCTAAGAGTTCAAAATTCTTTGAAGCAATATATCCTTTTTGTAGCCCTATGACAAATAGAAAATAAATATAATAAATATAAATTTCCTGAGACTTGGAAAAATGTGCTTTTTTTTTTTTTTTTTGTCTTTTTGCTATTTCTTGGGCCGCTCCTGTCGCATGTGGAGATTCCCAGGCTAGGGGTCCAATTGGAGCTGCAGCCACCGGCCTACACCAGAGCCACAGCAACGCGGGATCTGAGCTGCATCTGCAACCTACACCACAGCTCACGGCAACACCGGATCGTTAACCCACTGAGCAAGGGCAGGGACCGAACCCGCAACCGCATGGTTCCTAGTCGGATTCGTTAACCACTGCGCCACGACGGGAACTCCGGAAAAATGTGCATTCTTTAGAATGATAGAAAATGTGAATCTTGCATGGTTCAGAAGTTTAAACATATCACAGCTAAACATTAGGGTTTTTTCATTTTCTAGAGACATGCATACCACCATCCGAACGTTCTACCATATTTTAAAAGGAGCCAAATGAGCACTCTCATTTAATACTAAGCAGTAAATACAAATACACTAGAGGATGTAATCAAAGTATTACCAAAAAGTGTCTCATTTTTGAGAAGCTTCATGTGTTTGATAATATGACTGCTTTCGTTGCAAAATAAATCCAACCTCACAAACCTAACACAGGCTCTTCTGTGCAGAATCACTTGGCTGCCTGCAAGCTAGCAAAGAGGCGTCAGATGCTTCTCTGCTGCTTCATTTCATCCTGGATCCCACTTGCCATAGGCCTCCCTACCTCATGTATCCAAAGGAAAGAAGTCACTTTGAGTATAGGAACTTGTCCCCCCCAAAATGAAGCACGAGACCCCTGAGGCCATTGGACTGAATGGTAACTGGAACTGGACAAATACTTTCCCTCATTCGTTGCCAAACTGAGTTTGGCTCCTTTTCCAAATTTGTCATTTTCTCCACTGAGTCAGAGCTCAAGCTAGTGAAAACGTGGGAAGGAAAGGATTTTGCAGGTTTTCATGGGGAATCTAATTCTTTTTTTCTTTTTTTTTTTTTTTTATCAGTAGTTAACAAATACACAAGAATTTTCTTGGTGTGGGGGCCACTGGTGTCAGCCTCCTTCACTCAGTTTGCCGTGTGGCTTGGGATCTGCTCAGGGCCTGTCTGGGTGGCTGGCTCAGGCTTGGGTTTGAGGTCCCTCTGTGCTCTTGGTGGAGCACTGGGTGGCTAGCTCAGGCTTGGGTTTGAGGTCCGTCTGTGCTCTTGGTGGAGCACTGGGTGCCTCTCTGTGGCCCTCATGGATCTGTGTGCGGGTGTCAGAGACTTGTGGTCCACGAGAGCGGTCTGTGTATAAGGTTCCTGTGGGAGTTGTCTCTGTGAAGTGTGTGTATCATCTCTGACAGGTCTCTGGGGGGGTTTCTCCGGGGTCTCTGGGTGAGGTCTGTGTTTATCATCTCAGAGAACCTGTCAGAGGTCTCTGGGTGCATTCTGCATATCTTCTCTGGGAGATCTCTGGCAGGGGGGTCAGTCAGGGGTCTCTGTGGAGGTCTCTGCATATGATGTGTGAGAGGCGTCTGTGCGGGTCTCAGGGGTGTGTGTGTGGTACTCTTGGTGGCGGGCTTCCCATTGCTGGCCTTCTGACCTTATGGCAGGAGAAGGGCAGAGGGCCTTGCCCCCTTCTTGTTTGTTGCTGTTCTCTTAGTGTCGCCATCTGTCCTTCTCCCGACAGGGGCCAGCTCCCCACGCCCCCAGCCCCACCTCTCCCTGCCCCTGAGAGGACACAGCAGCAGCCAGTCTCAGGTCCCGCTCTGGGCCGCCCTCTCCTGAGCTCCCGAGGGTGCGCTCTGCCCTGGGTCCCGGCCCCTGGTCCTGGCTGTGCTATCACTGCTGTGCCCACCCTGGAGGATGGGGCCCGAGGCAGGACCTGGCTCCAGGAAGAAACTTGTGCCTGCTCCCCCTCCCCACTGGGTCCTGGGCCCACATGTTGGGTCCTGACAGGCATGGGGCAGGGCTCTTCCTGCTATCACCTGGATGGGGTCCCCTCCTGGAGAAGGCCCCTCCACCGTGGGCAAGACCATGACCCAAATCACCGATGACTCTAGAGAACTGCTCTGGTCCCCCAGCTTCCCATGTGCACAGTGGGGGAGGGGACCCCATGCGCCCTCATGCCGTGCAGGTCACTTCTTCCCTAGTGTGTGACGAGTCCTGTCTGCTGGGCCTTCCCCCTTGGGGCTCTGGAATGAGCAAGGCTGTTGCCAGGTGACACTTGCTAGAACCCCAGGACAGTCCCTGGCCTCTTAAGTGCCTGGGAGCCTCCTAGGGCCATGTATGTAGGTAAAGGTCACGGACTGCGAGTCTGTCCTGAGCTGCCCCTGCTGTGAAAGCTGATGAGATCATGGTGGGGAATTGACCTGCCCCATTGAGGCTCTGCTGCCTCCATGAGCCTCCCCGCCCCTCCATGAAGGAGCTACAGGCATCCTTCCTCTGGGCTCTGGGAGCTGGAGGAGCAGGGAGGCTCTGGGGTAGGGCCATCAAGAGCCAACTTCTCCTCTCTGGGCCAGAGATGTGGTGGGACACCAGAGGCTCCTTGGTCACTGCACCTTGCCTGCGTCCCAGCCTGGGCACCTCTTCCACTTGCCTCCTTCCCGGCACCCCAGCCTGTGGCACAGTGTCCTCCACCAGGTGGTAAGGTGACAGCACGCATGGTCACGGCCCTGCTTGTCCCCCAGGGGATGTGGGCACTGTGAGCAGGAGGAGTGGACAGGCCCTCAGCGGCCTCAGTGTCCCCCACCCTCCCCCCCACCCCCTCCCAGCTGGGAGTGCCTGGTCGTCGTTGTCCTCGCTGCTGCTGCAGAGCCTGAGAAAGGCAGAGGGAAGGTGACCTCCAGGGCCATCTCCCCACCAGCTCCCTCAGCCAGAGGAGAGGCTTCCCGGGTGGAGGTCATCTCTCCCCACCAAGGCCTGGGGGGCAAGGCTACCCGCACCCCAGCGCTGCCCCCAACTGCTCTCCTTATTCTGACATGGGAACAGGTCTCTGATACTTGTTGGAGCCTGAGGGGCATTTCAGCCTCTGCCACCCACCCCCATGCCCTCCAGCCACACAAGTTCAGGGTAGACAGAAAGCGGGAGAGGATGGCTGAGCCAGATGGTGGCGTGGGGGGAAGTCTTCCAGGTTTCGTTTCCCTGCCATGTCCTGAATGCTGTCGCTTGCTTCTGGAATGGTGGTATGAGGGGAGCTTGAGGTGCAGTGAGGGAACTGGGGTTGAGTAGTCCACCCTGGGGCCAGCCTCCCTCTATGGCCCTGTCCCTTCTGGAAGCCAAAGGAGACACCTGGGAAAAGTGGACCCTGACCCCATCCCTTCCCCCTGCAGGCACAGACAGAAACCGCCACCTCTTGTGGGAAAAAAAAAAACATGTATTTGGGGAAGCAATGAACATTACGGTAGGAATAAGCCATTGGCACATAGAGGATGTGCTAGCATGAGGGAGAAAGAGGTTTCCTTCGCATGGACTGAATTCTCCTCCCAGGCAAAGCTTGAGGAGCACACCCTGGTTGACCAGCAGATGCACCTTTTTGAGGCGAGCATGTCAGGTGATGGTGCAGGTGGCCTGAGGTACCGGCCACCATGGGTCCCTGCTGGCAGGGTCTGCCTGGGGTCCCCAGGTCCTTGGGCGGGGAGGTCCCCTTGCCAGCCTTGTCTTTGGTGCCCCTACTGTTGAGAGAGCTGGGGTCCTTGAGGGTGGTTTGGCAACCGTGAGCTCGATTTCTCAACAGTCTTTTCTGTTTGAAGAAAATACAAACCTTCTGGTAGTGGGACTGCTCCCCTGCTGGAGGGTGGAGCTGTTGTGGGTGCTGGTTTAACTCTGAGGGCTGGAGTTCTCGCCAAAGCCCCAGTCGGTCTCCCAGGATCTGTCCCACAACGGTTCCAATCATTTCAGCTTCGAGAGCCCTGGATCTCCCTTGGACTGGTTCCTGGCATGGAGCAGTGATTGATTGAGGCTTGCCTTTTGGAAGGACTGTTTCTGTTCCTTTGCCTTTTTGATGGGGACTTACATACTGCAGAAAGTGCCTCATCCTTCTTCTGAAGGAGCTTTCAGGTAAAATGTGTTCCTTCCTTGGTGAGAACTGGAAGTCTTTGCCCCCAAGGGACTCTCGTCTTTCCTTGACCTTGGGAGGATGGCTCACAGCATTGGCTTGGGAAGCCCTTAGTCCTGAAAACTTTTCTTCATACTCTTCTGGTTTGAGCCTCGTAAATCCCCTCCGCTCATCAGTTGGGGCAAATCTCTCTCTCCAGCTCTTTCTCTGTTTATGTGCTTTTGGCTTGGGCCTCTTGAAGCCCTGCCACTCCTTAGCTGGGGGAAATGTCTCTGTCTGTCTGTTTGTTTCATCGACATCTTCAGGTAGGAGCCACTCACAGACCTCCTCCTCATCATCTGAGACCATCTGGCCCTTACATGGGTCCCTCACTTTTGGGTTTTGGGGTTGCTGTTGCCCCTGGCTGCTCTTTGAGTTTTTGTGCTCTTCGGGTTGGAGCCTCGTAAATCCCCTCCGCTCATCAGTTGGGGCAAACCTCTCTCTCCAGCTCTTTCTCTGTTTATGTGCTTTTGGCTTGGGCCTCTTGAAACCCTGCCACTCCTTAGCTGGTGGAAACATCTCTCTCTGTCCGTTTGTTTCATCATCGTCTTCTGGCAGGAGCCATTCACAGACCTCCTCCTCATCATCTGAGACCATTTGGCCCTTGCATGGGTCCCTCACTTTTGGGTTTTGGGGTTGCTGTTGCCTCTGGGTGCTGTTTGAGTTTTTGTGCTCTTCGGGTTGGAGCCTCCTAAATCCCCTCCACTCATCAGTTGGGGCAAGCATCACACCCTGGCTCTTTCTTTCTTCAAGTGCTTCTGGTTTGAGCTTCCTGAAGCCCCTCCACGCATTAGCTGGGGGACACATCTCACTCTGACCATTTGTTTCCTCATCATCTTCTGGTTGGAGCCCCTCACAGATCTCCCCCTCATCAGTTGAGACCATCTGGCCCTTGCGTAGGTCCCTCATGTTTGTTTTTGGGGGTTGCTGTTGCCCCTGGCTGCTCTTTATTTCTTTATCCTCTCCTGGTTGGAGCTTCCTAAATTCCCTCCACTCATCAGTTGGGGCAAGCATCCCACCCTGGCTATTGTACGGATCCCTAAGTTTTGGTTTTATGGATTTCTGCTGCCCTTGGCTGCTGTGTTCACTCCCTTTGAGGGTGTATGGTACCTGGGAAGCTGGCCTGTCCTCACTAGCATATTCTCTCTGGACATTGGACAGGGAGCTCTGAGAAGCGAAGGTGTCTGCGGCAAGGAGCACATCAGGGACAGCATCCTAGAGGAGCATGCCAGTGGCATCGTCCTGAAGGAGGCCATCTGTGTGCATATTGTTGAGGATGTCACCAGTGGCATGGCCTCAAGGCTGGTTCTTTGCCTCGATCAGATCTCTCCATTCAAAATTCCTAGCTACCTGTGTTGGAAGGCATGGCTCCTTTGGGTCTTGGGCCATTGGCTTTGTCAGTGGTGATAGGCTTGTGCTAGTGGCTGGAAACCCGGCTCTCCTTAGCTCTGCCTCTGAGGTTTGCGAGTTGGCCAGCACACTGGGTCCCAAGATAACTTCCCCAGCAGGGTCCTTCCCGGTCTCCATGGCCTCCATGGCCTGTTTGGCCATTGAAGATGGGGACGTTAAGTCCATCTCCAGTCCCGAGGCACTATAGCAGGGGTCTTTGGAGGTCTGAGCCAGACACGTTTCCCGGGGTTTCCTCCTGGTCATTGGTGCACTCGGACTGGGCCCCGAGAAAGTCCCCACTGGCAGGGTTCTGCCCCTGTGTTTGCGTGGGGGCTTGGGAGGAGGTGTCCTTCTCTCCTGCCCAGTCAGAGGGGCCTCTGAGGGCTCGTGGCTGACTCCAGGTAGAGGCCTGCCCAGGGCGCCGTGGACTTCCCTAGCTGCAGGTGAGGGGGCAGGCAGGGGACTCAGCAGGGTGGGAACGGACACTGTTGTTCGCACGTTCTCTCCTGGATGGGGCTAAGGTTTTCCCAAGACCTTGGAAACATTGGCTTTGGAGTGTTCCCCGGGTTGCTGGGTGGCTGAGGGAGAAAAGGTAGACCTTGGAAGGGGTGAGGGCTGAGCCCCACTTGGCTTGAGATGTATGGGTTCAAAGGCCTGGGTAGGAAAGCCCCACCTGTGCCTTACCCGCAGGCTCATAATATGTACTTCCAGCATCTGTTGAATGCCGGGACTAAGGAAGGAAAGCTGCCTGGAGGTGTTTACACGGGGCTTCCAATACTTCCAGGATGCTGGCTTTTGGATTTCTTTGTGACTGTGGGACTTAGGAAGAGAGTGGTTAGCAGCAAGCCAGGATCGCCATACAGTCACAGGGATCCAACCCATATGAATCTGCTCCACCTTTTTACTCAGATGGGCTTTCAAGGTTCTTTCTAGATGTCTTCTATCTGGGACCCTGGGGAAAGACTTTGCAGAGTCCCTTTGCAAGGACCTTTCTGCCCCCATGTCAGAGTTCCTTTCCAGAAACGTGTCTGGGAGGCTGGCCCTGGAGAGCTCTTTTGAGACCCTACTGAGACCTGGCTCTAGAGCCTTGAGGAACTCCTTGCCTAGCTGGATGGTCATTTGGCATCTCCTCTGGGATCTGGCAGGGCTCCTAGACGTTGTCTTGTATGGGCCCAGGCCACTACTGGCTGTGAGAGGAGAGGCCTGCCTGGGTCGTTGTCAGCCCTGTGCCAGATGCATGTCTACCAAGGGACCCTGAGATGGATTCAGTTCCAGAGACAGTGGGATCCCGAGAGGCAGGCCCCTGTCTTTTTGATTTTCGGTGAGCCTCTTTTGAAGCTGTTGCTTCTGTAGCCAGGGGCATGCCAGAGGTTGTGTTTCAGCTGGGGCGAAATAAGAGTGCCTTCTTCTGGAATGTTGGGCAATGTAGCCCAAGGGTCCCCAGCTGGGGTGGAGCAGAAGGTGGTCTGAACAGGAGAGGCAGTGGGAGGAAGGGCTGGGCCTGGGTCCGAGGCGGGGAGAGGGCCTGGGACTGAGGCAAGTTTTGAGTGGAAGGCTGAGGTTGGGCCTCAGGGAAGGGCAAGAAGGAGTCCTGGGAAAAACCTCCAGATATTCTCTGTGGCGTGGGCTCTGGAAAGCCACTCGAGATGCCATAGAATAAAACGGGGGGAGCCTGTAGTTGAGAAGAGCTCCGAGGGACAAAAGCAGTAGCCACCAATGCCTCGCTGTGCAGAGAGGGGAGACCCCAGAAGAGCTGGCTGTATGTGCACTCGAAGTGGTCCCTCAAGACCTCGGGGTATAAGAACTGCTGAGGACCAGGCAGCAGCTCTGCTTTGTCTTTGATGTTCCCGAGAGATGGAGGGGTTGTAGCCTCCTGCTGCCCACTCAGTGATGTGCACATCATCCCTAAAGAGCTCAGGGGGTAGTCTGAGCTCCTTTGTGTTGAAAATGACCCCTCTTTTTCTCGCTCTTTTTGAAACTTTAGGTCCAGCCTCTTGGGGATGAGGATGTCCAGCAGCCTCTGGCTAGGCAGGCTGACAAGCGAGGGGCCACTCGTCTCTGCCCAGCTGTCTGTGGGGCTTTCCCAGTTGGAGGCCTCCTCTGGTGAGGAGGGCTCTTGCTGGGCCTCCGGCTTGGATGAGGTGGGGAAGAACAAGGCCTTGGTGGTCTCCCACCAGCAGGAGAGGAATGCCATGGGACGGCTGGCGAGGCCAAGACTCCAGATGGCTGGGATGGCAGATGCCCAAAAGGAGTTACCTGGAGGTGAGGACGTTTTTGTGGCAGGACCCTGCGGGACGGTCTTGATGTTGCATTGGTCTTGCGGGTCTGCTGCCAGGATGGAGGCCAGAGGGGTCAGAGGAGCCGGGGAAGCTGATGGGGACATGGTGGGAACAGCCTCTTGTGCAGGCTCCCTGCACGGCTGCTGGGCTCCAGCGGGCACTGCTTGGCACACCTCGCCAAGGGGGTCCGGACGTGAATGGCGGTGAAAGCAGCCCCTGTCAGGGCCTCTGCAGGTGGCTGCAGGAGACAAGAGGCACAAGCTCTAGGCAGGAGCCAACGGGGCCAGGCAGGGGTAGGCACCTGCGGCCACGGCCCCCCACAGCCCCACGCAGACTTGACAGTGCACCTGCTGTCCCTCCCCTTGGGGCTTGAGCTGAACCCAGCTGCCATGGCTCCCGCTCCGAGGTCAGCCCCAGGCTGCCTGCAGCCCTGGCATCCCAGCCTGGGCCCTGGAAGGAAGGAGACCCCAGGAGAGAAAGGAAAGATTCTTTACCTTTGCAGATGGGCCATCAGGCCCCGAACCCGTCCCAGATGTTGTAGGCAGTCTCTGCAGGCTGGAAATCAGGACACTGGGTCATGGTGGTGAAGGCAGGGGCATGAGGGTTTTACAGGAAGCTGGTCCCTTTAGGGGACACTTTTGGGAGCCTGGCGCCCAAGCCCCAGCGTCCAAGGCCACACGAGTCCTGACAGTGATGGAGAAGCTCCCAGACAGGTTTCTCATTTGCGAAGTTTCTCTATTACCCCTGGCTGGCCTCACAAGCCCCCTGGGGGTGCGGGGGTGGGGGGGCAGGGGGACCTCACAGAGGAATCCCGGCCCTGTGAAACCACTTGTTCTCAGTCCAACCTGGAGGGTCCACCCCCCAATCCAGGCACTCGTGGTCCAAGAGAGCCCACACACCCCTGCCGGGTCCCTCCCTTTCCCGGGCTCCTCCCAGCTTCATTCCGCAAAAGGATCTGGTTCCTGCTTTCCTTTCCTGAGGGTTCTGTTCCCTGCCGCTGGCATCCTTAGAGACCAAGGAGCTGGTCCCTCAGGGCCGGGAGAGATGGAAGCAGACTCTCGGGGCGCACAGGGCTGAACGTGGAAGCTTACCTTTCAAAGCGCTCTGTCTCATGCTCCTCTTCCTCCTCCTCCCCATCGGCTCCGTTTGTTGCTGAGAAGCAGAAAAAAAAAAAGAAAAAAAAAAGAGGGGCTTGTTCCCACTTCTCACTCTGCCTTCTCTAAAGCCTCAGACACTCCACGACCAGGCATAATAGGACTTTCTCCGTGGGACTCATGGAGCTCTGTGGGTTTTCTTTTCTAAAAAAGTCACTCATTTTTCCAGCGGATACAAGTGTTCTGTGTTCCTTCATTGAAGAACACAAGGAAGGCTTTTCTTTGAGATCTACTCTGGATTTCTTGCGTCACTGTTCCTCTGCTCAGGAAACACACCTTGTCAGGTCTCTGCTCCCCGAGGCGGGGCCCCACCCGCTCAGAGGCTCCCAGGGCCTCAGCACTGCCCTCAGATGAGCCCTTGTTCAAGAGCCTTGTTCGTGGCTGGTGAACCAGTGCTCGGGGGCTTGACCTGTGGCTGAGGTGGAACTCTTTGTATCCAGTCCTTGGCCGCTGGTCACTGCATTTGGGACTAGCCCTGGAGGCCTCTCCCCTCCTGGGACACCTGGTCTGAGATCTTTGGCTAGAAATCCCAGCGCCCCCTCTATCCCCTGTCAGGCCTGGCTTGTCACTAGAGGGATGGGGTGTGTTGTTGCGTGAGATGAGATGTCCTCTTCGTTCCCATCTCAGGAGTCTCTCTAGTGGCTTCAGAAAAGGGAAAGTCATACTAGAAAAGAGAGACTCGTGTGCTCTTGGGTCTGGGCCCCGGGTTCCTTACCTTCCTGATGCTCCCATGTGTCCTAGGTGGTAGTGAGGACGGATCACTCATGAGGTAGGGGCATAATAGGAAGAAGAGCCCCAGTCCACACACCAAGGCGAGGATGGTTTCACCTACCCAGGAAGCGGGCCTGGGGCAGCACCAAGGAGCACCCATATGGTCCCAGAAGAGTGGAGATTCTTCATCTCCTCGCAAGGCTGTTGCAGGAAACAGCAGCACTGTTACCCTCAGGTAACTGAACCCTGCGAATGACCTGGCAGTTGGAGCCACAGGCTCCTATCAGAGAACGGCAGCTACCTCACAAGGGTTCTGGAGGGTGGGGGAGGGGACAAGAGAGGAGGCGCCTGGGCCAGCGCCCCTCCCCCGACACCTAGCCCCTCAGCTCTCTCCTTCCAGCCTCTTGGGTCTTGGAGACCTTAGTCAATGTTTGGATCATGACACCTGAAAGCCAGGTATTTCATGGTTCCGCAGGTCTCTTGGAGATCTCTGCTTGAACCCACCTGTTTCCTAGCCTTTGGAAGTCTGATCCTCTCCCAGGCGTGTGGCTGGTTCCCAGGGACACATATGTAAAGTGTTAGCATCTCCTCTGTCCACAATCTCATCCTTTTCTCACCTCATCTGTTTACATAGAAGTTGTAGTTCCTCAGCAGATGTCAGTGATACCACACAGGGTTACCAGCTCCTGTTGTACATTAGATCCCGAAACCTTCCTTTCCTAACGGGGTCTGTGTCAGGGAGCAACCGTTAGGGAGTGCCCTTATGGGCCTGCTCAGCCACTGGTGGGCATTGCGGTGGGCCCTTCCCCCAAGCAAGTGAGAGGGAGTGACCGTGGCCCCTCCCCCTCCCCCTTCCCTCTGGAGAAGCGGAGCCTGAATTGGGACTGAGGCCAGATGGGTTTTTGAGACACGAGTCTGCCATCTTGTCGGTCTGCCAGCTTCCCACTTCAAGTTGCTGTTCCTGGTCCCAACACCTCGTCTCCGAATTCATGGGCCTGTCGAGCGGCAGACAGAGCAGACTTGGGTTGGGTACCATCTGTACCCTGTTCCTGGCCTCTTAGGTCCCTCAACCCCTGCCCCTGGCAGCCACCTCACTGTTTCTAGGAGTCTGACTTTTTTCCTTGTAGATGTCACCTGGAAGTGCTAATGGGCCGTTTTTGTCTTTGTCTGGCTTATCTCCCTTGGCAGGATGTCCTTTAGAGTCCTCCACATGGTTGCAAATCTTAAGTCTGTTTTTTTCATGTGGTAAGCTTTTGACGTTCCTCAACCCAGAGATAGAATCTTATTGTATCCTGACTTCATGTTGAGTATTTCATTTGTGATTGTTTCCATCCACCTTTGCCATCTTCACTCAGAATAACTGACACAAAAATTCAAACAAATGATGTATTCCTTAAAAGTTACACTACTACAAAGATAAGGAATTAAACACCTAAATGATATGGTTTGTGTTAGTAGCCTTTATACTTCTGAAGTTTGAAAAGCTTCACCAAGGCTTCTGGGACAAGCTGGTCCCATACAAACACACACACCTACACATTATGACACACCAGTGCAGTCATTTCAAGTCCCAGAGGTAAACGTGTGCTCGTGTTCTTTAAATTGTGTGTGTGTGTGGTCTTGCCCGCATTTCTTCTTACTCTGACCAGAATGGACAGTCTCCATTCTCCAAAGTCTAGAAACCTGTGTGGCACAGCCAGAAGCTAGGGATCGTTGAAGGGAACTCGAATTCTAATCTTAGTGTGGACACTGGGGCTGGAGGCCCAGGGCCTGGGTTTGAGTCCTCTTAAGTAGCCTTTTCTGCCATCGCTGGTGTGTTCTCCACATCGTCTCTTCTTCAGAGGACGCATTGCCTTCCCGCCTCTACCCCTCCACACTCCTGGAGCCTCCCGCCTTGCCAGTACTTTCTGGAAAGGGTACTTTGATTCTTACAGGAAATTCCCTTGTGATAGCATTGGACATGGCTTTTGGCAGGTGGAATTGGGTATTCCCTTAGGGATTGTATTTTTAATCCCCACCTGGTGACTTTCTCTTCCTAGGTGAACTCTTCCTTTGGCTGTACTAATGAATTTAGCCTCTCATCTGAAGACTTTTCTGCCGCTCCAACATTATCTTATCATTTGTTCCTCAATCAATATCTATTGAAATATTATTATAAGACTGTTAAACTTGTGTATGCTAAAATATACTACTAGCTAAGTTTAAAGTGAGCCACAATCAACGAGAACATTTTCATAACAGAATGGATGTAGAATTCATCTATAAATATAAATATATATGCTATGAATGAACAATTGTTAACAATTAAACAGTGCTTACTAAGTGCCAGGCTCAGTCCTAAACATATACAAAGGTACTTTTTCCTCATAATCACACTACACGTGTAAAGTAATCCTATTATTCATTTTTCATTCTACAGATGAGGAAACTCAGAAAGAATTTAATTAGCTTGCTCAACATTACACAGCTGGTAATGGCCTGACTCAGCATAGGGCATGGACAAGCAATTCAGAAAAGAAGAAACAGAGTGACCAGTAGACTGGTATTAGAGAAGCACGTATTAAAAGAATGACATGCTTGGAGTTCCCACTGTGATGCCGTGGGTTAAGAATCTGACGGCAGCAGCTAAGGTCCCTATGGAGGCATGGTTTCAGCTCGGCAGTGGGCTAAAGGGTCTGATGTCCAATCCCTGGCCCTGGAACTTCCATATGCCTTGGATGCCGCCATAAAACAAAAAACAGTTACATACTATGTACACCTATCAAGTTGTCAGCAATCTAAAAGTCTGGCAATACTAATGTGGCAAAAGATGTGATGGGTAAGTAATACAACCTCTATGCAAGCATTTGGGGACTATCTAGTGAAGATGAGAATGCACACATGCTATGCCTCAGCCACATAGCATGGCAGTGTCCACTCATGAGAAACTCTCATGTGCACAAGGAGACGTGTGCAAGGATGTCCAGTTTCAGTGACTTTCAAAAATGCACGATGCAAAAGTCCATCACCGAAGGAACAGAGGTTCTACAATGGAGTATCCTTATAAATGTGCCCTTACGGTCAGAGCTTAAAGGCACAATGATGAGTGAAAAAAGCAAATTATGCCTTTTTCTTCTAGAGAGATGGAGCAGAGGTACTTTTTCCTATTCTTCCCACTAAAAACACTGTGTGTTACCCAGAAAATGTACAAAGATTCTGAAAGGTGGAGAGAAGAAGGCAGACTGGTTGGGGACCTCAGGACCCAAAGAATGACCTGGTGGTAAATTCCCTTTGCCTCAAAGATCCCAGACTGGATACTGCAAAAGCCAGCAACTCTGAAACAGCAATGAATGCAAACCAAAACAGCCCTAGCAAAAGTCAGCCCTCTCCATCTGAGAACCAAGAAAGGGTCAGCCTAGCAAGACAGAACATTTTTAGAGAATAAACACTGTGCTTCAGCAAAATACCATAGATCATGCTATTGCCCCATCCCAACCCCAGCCAACAAAGGCTGAGTGGGAGCCTAGATGTTCACTCTTGCCAGCCTATAGGAAGATGTGTGACTGTACTGCCGTGGTGACGTTAGCAGAGACTGAGTGAGGGGCCAGGACTTCCCTCTCCATGGAGGGGTAACCAACCCCTCGCATGGTGTCCTGGAGACCATGTGAGAAGCCCTGGACTTGCACCCCCCCACCCCCCAGCAGAAATGACAGAGCTCTCATTGCTCACTGGTGTCACTGGAGTCCACATGGGGAACAGTAAGAAAGCACTGCTAACTCACTCAGCCAGCAAAGTGCCAGGGAAGGTTGGCGGGAAGCCAGAACTCCCACGGCCACCAGCAGCGATGAGGACCCACTCCTACTTCAGTGTCAGTGGAGTCCATCTGTGATCTGAGACTGGTGTTCACACCCGATTGGACACTTCTCTTACCGGAGCAATGTCAGAGAAAGCCAGCTAAAACATAAAGTTTAAAAAGATTTGGAGATGGGAAACACAATACACAAAATGTCCAGGTTTCAAATGAAAATCACTCAGCACACCGAGAACCAGGATGATCTCAAATGAATAATAAGTTAATCGATGGATACCAATACCAAGATGACCAAGGGGTTGGAATAATCATACAAAGGTGTTGGAGCAGCCATCATAAAAATACTTCAACAAGCAGTTACAGACACGCTTAAAACAAATGAAAAATAGTATCACCAGAGATTTCTCACTCATCACATGTAGAAGAAAGGTCATATGAGGACACAGCAAGAAGGTAGCCATCTACAAGGGAGGGAGAGAGTCCCGCTAGAGCTCAACCCTGCTGGCACCTTGCTCTTGGACTTCAAGCTCCCAGAACTGTGAGAAATAAAGAAGCCCCTGCCCCAGTCTGTGACATTCCATTATGACAACCTAAGCAGACTGATACAGAGCTCAATAGAATGCATGTTCTAAGTTGTCTTTCTCTCTTTTGGGGATGAATATATTTCATATGAACTGTTTGGACTCTCTAAAAAACAAACAAACAAAAAAGTCTCAGCAAAGCCAAATTGGAATTTTAGAACTGAAAGATGTGATAAGCAAAATTTACAACTCAGTGGATGGGCTTAACAGCAGAATGAAGGGGAGAAAGGAATGAAGCAGTGTGCTGAAAGACAGAACAATAGAAATGATACAATCAGAACAACAGAAAGAAAATTAGAAAAAAATAATGAGCAGAGCCTCAGGGACCTGTAAGATAATAACAAAAGATCTAACATGTACACAGAATTCTCAAATCAATAATTAAAAAATCCAATCAGAAAACAAGAAGATACAGAGATGCCAGCTAAACACGTGAAATGTGTTTAACTTTATTAGCCAGGAAGGAGGAAAGGAATCATTTATTGAGTCCTGGTGTGGCACATATTGTATTAGGCATTTGTGCCATTTCCTTAGACAAGGATCCCGGGAGTTTATGGTCAGCCGCATAAGCAGAGAAAGTCTCGGACAAATAGTATTCAGGATAGAAAGTGGTAAGTGTCTCAGTAGGAAGAAAATGATGTCATCTGGGGTTCACAACTTCTAGCCAACATCCCTCAGGAAAGATATGGCTGACATTTCATGTAAAGAATGAGTAGATTTGTGGCAAGAGGAAACATGGCGAGAAGATATTTCAGAGGGAGGAAGAAGCAGGACCAAGCCTTGGAGTTGGGAGCGCATGAGAGTTCACTGGGGTTGGCACAGCCTGGGTGAAAAGGAGAAGATAAAGGGAATGCTGGTAAGTGAGGCTGGAAAGATTAGTGAAGCCAGAGCCCAGAGGACTCTAGGTAGGTATTAGTTAGAAATGTGCTCTTTCTGCCAAAGTTGGCATGATCTGTTTTGGTTATGTATGAAAAGCACTTCTACTGGTCGCTTTATTCCACAGGAACAAACTAAATGGACCTTCTCCTAGGCTGCCATGGAGAAGAGTCAAGTGCTCATTCTGTCATTCTGATGGCTGATGAAACATAGAGACTGGAGTTAATGGAAGAAAGCTAAGGACCCAAGGAGTAGCTGTCCATCTTCCCTCCCTGAAGAAATATGTGTGCCAGAAGATAATCTACCTACTATAGATTCATTTGATTTCCAAGCTCCTCTTTGAAAAAGTCAATACTCTCACAGGTTTGGGATTGGAAGAATGGTGGTGAAATGATTTTTGGAGTTATGCTTTATCTTTGTCAACCAAATGTTTCAAGAGTAGCTTATTCCATTTGCAAGCTTTTCTTTTTTTTTTTTTTTTTATGGCTGCACCCATGGCATATGAAAGTTCCCAGGCTGGGGGTCGAATTGGAGCTGCAGTTGCAGGCCTCTGCCACAGCTACAGCAACGCCAGATCTGAGCCACATCCACGACCTACACAGCAGCTTGTGGCAATACCAGATCCTTAACCCACTGAGTGAGGCAAGGGATCCAACCCGCATCCTCACGGATACCGGTTGGGTTCTTAACCCACTGAGCCATAACAGGAACTCCCTTTTGCAAGCTTCTAGATAATCCATCAGAGTAACAGGTAAGGAAAATATCAGAGCCATCTCTCTAAAGGGATTTGCTCATGTCCATGGAAGTTTCCATCACAGAACTTCAACATAAATTTATATAATAAGTATGTGACCCTGAGCACAGAGGAAAAATAGATTCTTTTCTGAAAGCTTGAATTAAAAAATTGAAGATCAGCAGAGCCACCTTCCCATCAAGCCTAGCAAATAATTTCAACACTGAGCATCAGCATATCTATCCGACTGCCCAACCCCATTCTATGGAACAGATTAGTTCTGGATATAGAACATTGCTTCTCTAACTTTAATGGGCATGCAGATTAATGCTGATCTCTTTGAACTACAGATTCTGATCCAGTAGGTCTAAGTGGGACCCAAGATTCTCATTTCTAAAAGCTCTCAAGTTCCCGTCGTGGCTCAGTGGTTAACGAATCCGACTAGGAACCATGAGGTTGCGGGTTCAATCCCTGGCCTTGCTCAGTGGGTGAAGGATCCGGTGTTGCCGTGAGCTGTGCTGCAGGTCGAAGACGCGGCTCGGATCCCGCGTGGCTGTGGCTCTGGTCTGATTCGACCCCTAGCCTGGGAATGTAGGTGTGGCCCTAAAAAGCAATAAAATAAAATAATAAAATCTCTAAAAGCTCTCAGATGCTGACAGTGCTGGTGCCCGGACCACATGTGAATCCTGAAAATACAGACTGGGCTATGGCACCATGTAGAACTGTCCAAATTCCAACTAAAAAACTTGCCAGTTTTGTGGCCTTGGGAAAATTGTTTAACCTCTCTGAGGCTCAGTTTTCTCATCGGTAAAATGGAAATATAAATACATATCTTGCAGAATTAGTGGGAAGATAAGAAGTAATTATTAAAAACCATTTGGCCAAGGTCCTGACACAGAGTAGGCACTCAACACATGATAACAGGTAGTACTTAGGGTCCATGGGCATCCTTATCAAAGAGAATCTGCCTGCTATGTATTTGCAGCAAGAGAGAGTTGTGAGTTACTGTTTTAGCACATAATTAAGAGAGAGATTTTCATTGCTTCCCATTGGGGAAAAAAAGTCTCCAGGTATTCATTTGCTCTGTGGGAATATTTGCATTCCCTCGTGGGCTGTTCTTGGTTTATATTCATGTGCTTCTATCTGTTGGATCTTAATATTTGATGTATTTTAACAGTTGGTTTAACAGTGAGCGGCATATCCACAGGAAGGCCTATTTCAGAGAATAATCAATGAGCATAAAACAACTTAAAATGATGATATGAGGTTAACTGTGACATTCATTCAATAATTTTACAAGGCTGGTCTTTTTCATCTTTAACCCATCCATACAAAGCAGGAACTGGAGAGGTTTTGGTTTTACAGCCACACCTGCGGCATGTGGATGTGCCCGGGCCAGGGGTCTAATTGGAGCTGCAGGTTCCAGCCTATACTACAGCCACTGCAATACCGGATCAGAGCTGTATCTGCAACCTATGCCACAGCATGCAGCAAAGCTGGATCCTTAACCCACCAAGTGAGGCCAGGGATGGAAACAGCATCTTCACAGCTTCCATGTTGGGTTCTTAACCCACTGAACCACACGGGAACTCCAGACTGCAGAGGTTTGGGGAGCTATCAAGCACTGCCACTTGTGTGTGATCCTCCAGTGGGTTAGTAGAAAATAGGGTCCATGATGGCTTGTATACATAGACTTAGTGTACCCTGTACAGTTGGTTAGAAGTCTCCCTCCTGTGTGGCCACAGGAGATAGGCTCCTGTGGGGCTTGGAAGCACCAGTCATGTTGACACTTGCAAGTATTCCATGTTTTACTCTATTTGGTTGTCTCTCTCTGCTTGGTTGGTGGAGAGTAGGTGGGGTGCAGATGAGGGGAGTTGCTGCACAGCTGGTGGCCCAGCCTCATTAGAGGCCCAGCCAGATCCACAGCTTCCCTCTCCCAAGAGTTCAGCACCTCTTTGGTTTCCTCATTTTCATAATATTTGAACTATATTTCCAACAATTCAAAACATGGTTCTTAAAAATGCCCCCAGCTTAGGAGTTCCCACCATGGCTCAGTGGTTAACAAATCCCACTAGGAACCATGAAGTTGCAGTTTTGATCCTGGTGTCGCTCAGTGGGTTAAGAATCCGACATTGCTGTGAGCTATGGTATAGGTCACAGATGTGGCTCAGATCTGGCGTTGCTGTGGCTATGGCATAGGCTGGCGGCTGCAGCTCCGATTAGACCCCTAGCCTGGGAAAACTCCATATGCCACAGGTACGGCCCTAGAAAAGACAAAAAAAAAAAAAAAAAATGCCCCCAACTTAAAAGAAGAAATAAATCCTCTTGGTGAATCTTTCTAAATGTGAAACCTTATCATATTTTAGCTAAGGTAGAAGTTATTATTAATGAGATCAAACAGCCCCCACCCCCACTCCCCCAAATGTAATAAACTCATTAGAGGTTTTCCAGGGGCCAACACATGGAATCCAGGCTGTTTCTCTCAGCCTTCTCCCAGTAAATAAAACTTTGAAAGATGTATCCACCTATAAATTGGAAAGGGAAATCAGCCTGCGTGGGTTTGTGTAATTGCTGCCTCCAAAACACATCTACTGAGAAGAGCATCTAATAGACTGGACATTTCACAGTTCTAGAAGCACAGAGAGAGGCCTGCTGGGAGCTACTACAGCTCTCCTGAAACCTTAACCTCGACAAAATCTCATTTCAACCCTGGCAAGCATCTTGTCATATACCCACAAAGGGAGCCAACTATAATTTTTTTAGTGGGCTTAGGAAAAAAAGCTGGGTAGACATTCTGTGTGTGCAGTTGTCACCTTTACAGTCTAGGTGGTTGAGAAATACTCTAAAACCACTTTTTTTTTTTTTTTTTTAGGGCTCCACCCATGGCATATGGAGGTTCCCAGGCTAGGAGTCTAATTGGAGCTGCAGCTGCCAGCCTACACCACAGCCACAGCAACACAGGATCTGAGCCACATCTGTGACCTACACCACAGCTCATGACAATGCCGGATCCTTAACCCACTGAGCGAGGCCAGGGATCGAACCTGAAACCTCATGGTTCCTAGTCAAATTTGTTAACCACTGAGCCACAATGGGAACTCCTAAACCCACTTCTTTTAAAGAAACTCCAATGAAGCCTGTGAGGGGCTAGTGTCCATGGTATATACTCAGATGCAAGTTCAGGAACAGCAGGACCAGTATTGTGGGCATTGTCTCCTGTCCTGGTTTACAGGGGGTATTCGGGGCCCTCTCCGTGGCATAGCTAGGAGTTGGGGAAGAAGCAAGAAGGAAAATAGGAGCTCCTGTCATGGCTCAGCAGTTAATGAACCTGACTAGCATCCATGAGGACACAGGTTCGATCCCTGGCCTCACTTGCTTGGTTAAGGATCTGGCATTGCTGTGGCTGTGACGTAGGCTGGCAGTTACAGCTCTGATTCAATCCCTAGCCTGGAAACCTCCATATGCAGCCCTAAAAAGACAAAAAAAAAAAAAAAAAAGAAAGAAAATAATGTCAGTTGTTAGCACCAGACACTAAAGAACTTCAAGTCTGCAGTGCTTACCCATAATGAAGAACTGGACAGAAATTTATAAAATCTTAATACCACAGGATGCTTAGAGGAATGGGCAAATTCCTGCTCATGTAGGATGATCATGCTCCATGACCTGTATTCTCTGTAAGAGGGATCTAGGTTTCTCTCAATGTATCTATTTGATTATCCCACTGGTTTTGTTCAAACAGATGGAAATCGTTTTTGGTCAGTGCTTAATTTTTGTCACTCTTCCAGCCTTGACTTTAAAAATGTACATCTGGCAATTGTGGAGGGTAAAAAAATCTGGTATATTATTCTTTTACCTTTAAGAATGTGGGTTTCTCTAAATGTCCATCTACAGAGGAATAGGTAAAGAAGATGTGGTACATATATACAATGGAATATTACTCAGCCATAACAAAAATGAAATAATGGTGCTTGCAGTAACATGGATTGACCTAGAAATGATCATACTAAGTGAAGTTAGTGAAAGACAAACAACGTATGGTATCACTTATATGTGCAATCTTAAAAAAACGGATACAGATGAATGTATTTGCAGAACAGAAACAGACTCACAGACTTTGAAAAACTTAACGGTTACCAAAGGGGACAGGTGGGGGAGGGAGGGATGGATTGGGGGTTTGGGATGGAAATGTTCTAAAACTAAGTTATGATGATGGTTGTACAATTATAAATATAATATAATTCATTGAATTATTTTTAAAAAGAATGTGGATTTCTTTTAGAATAGGAGTTGTCAAATATTTTGGTCTGAGGATCCATTTACAGTCTTAAAAATGAACCCACAGAACTTTTGTTAACCTGAATTGTATCTCTCTATACAGACAATATTCATAATTAAAACTGAAAAATTTAAGACATTTATTGATTCATTTGAAAATGACAATATTCTCCTTCTATGTTACCATAAATAACATATTTTAAGGAAAACTGGTTATATTTTCCAAAACAAAAATTTGGCTTATTGACATTGGTGCAAATCTCTTTAATGTCTCTCTTAATGGAAGACAGCTGGATTCGTGTACTTTTTCTGCATTCAGTCTGTGGCAGTGTTATTTTGGTCAAAGAATACAAAGAAAACCCTGCAAATCAGTTTAAGAAAGTAGGATATATTTCAATAGTCTTTTCAGATGCTTTGGAGTGTTTTTCTCTAATACTACACCCAAACTCAGCAAGTGGTAGTTAAGTTTAGTACAACATAGTCATGCAATGACTTTTCATAGCCTGTGACATTAAAATTCAACAGCCTGGTGTGTTTTTCCACAACCAACTCTCTGATTCTCTGGACACCAACTGAATGTCTCAACCATCTTGTTCTGACATCACTTGGAGCTACCGTCAGACTCCACAGGTTTACCAAGTCTACTCTCACTGCAGATGCCAGACACAGTGGGTCCCCAGGTTGCCCACTCTTCTGAGTGTCTTGGCTATAAATCAGGGGTTCCCGAGTCCACTCTATCCTCAGTTTTGATTGTGCTAGAACAACTCACAGAATTCGGGAAAGTAATTTGCTTGCTATTACTGATGTATTACAGAGAGTACAAGTGGGGGACAGCCAAATGCAAGAGATGCCCAGGGCAAGGTATAGGGCTCCCATATCCTTTCTGCACAGCCACCTTCCCAGGGTCTCCATGTGCTACCAACTCAGAAGCTCCCCAAACCCTGTGGTTGAGGTATTTTTATTCACAGAGGCATGATTGATCATTAACTCAGTCTCCAGCCCTCGATCTCCCCAGAGGTTGGGGGAAGTAAGGCTGAAAGTTCCGGGTGTCTAATCAAGGTATGGTCTTTGCAGTGACCTGTCCCCATATGAAGCCATCTAAGGGTCCCCCAGAGTCACCTCATCCACCAAAAGATGCCCCTATCAACCAGGAAATCCCAAGGGGTTTAGCGACTTGGGATGAGAACCAGGAACAAAGGCCACATATTAGAACAAAAGATGATCCTATCAGCCCTATTATTTGGGAAATTTCAAAGGTTTTAGGCTGTGTCAAGAACTGAGAAAAGGCCATATACACATTTTTATTGTCCCATAATCGGTCTATCAGTATACAATACAAAAAAAAAATCATAGTATCTGTTAGTATCACCACTGATATCATCAGAAAAATCTTTTTAACTATTGGGATTCTGTCAAACTTACAGTGGCAGAAACAGGTTTACAAGAGTTTCCATTGTGCACAGTGGAAAGCGAATCTGACTAGTAACCGTGAGGTTTTGAGTTCCATCCTTGGCCTTGCTCAGTAGGTTAACAATCCAGCATTGCCATGAGCTGTGGTGTAGGCTTCAAACACAGCTCGGATCCCATGTTGTGGCTATGGTATAGCTATAGCTCCTATTGGACCCCTGGCCTGGGAACCTTCATATGCTGTGAGTACGGCCCTAGAAAGCAAAAAGAAAAAGAAACAGGTTTCCAACCAAAAGATTGAATTTTCACTTGAAAGATTTTTATCATTGGCAATAAATACTGTGAGTTGTTTTCCTTGAAGTGACAGGCTCCTTTCATTCATTTTGGAGGAAACGTCTCTCAAATCATCGAGTCTGTATCATCACAGTTTTTCTGTCAGTTTTTCCTTCAAATAGAAATGGTATTCCAAGAATAAAAGCAGCTTGGTGTTCTGCATCGCAAACTACAGCCCCTGAGCTTTGGCTCCAGGTGACCGCCACACTTAAGAGTGCTTTTGTGCACTTTCCTTCCCATTCCGAACAGTCAGGCTGCTTCAGTCTTCAGTAATGCTTTTTGTTGTATGTTTTAATTGCATGTGCACACTGGTGGTGCATACAATGGCTACCAACTCAACTTTGTGCACTGCCTGGACTCATGCTACGTGTCATCAGTTTTACCCACCGTGACTGTGCACCATCCGAGCAAATGTCTGACTAGTGAAGACAACTAGACATGGAAACAACCAAAATACCCATCATCAGAGGAATGAATAAAGAAGATGGGGGTACATGTATACAGAGGAATACTATTCAGCCATTAAAAAAGAGGCGATAATGCCATGTGCAGCAACATGGATGGACCTAGAGATTATCATACCAAGTAAGTTAGACAGAATAGCAAATACCATATGATACCACTTACATGTGGAATCTAAAAAAAAAAAAAAAAAAGAACTTATTTACAAAACAGAAATAGACTCAGGCATAGAAAACAAACTTACGTTACCAAAGAGGATGGGGGTGGGGTGGGAGAGATAAATTAGGAGTTTGGAATTAGCAGATACACATTATTATAAAAATAGATACACAGCAAGGACCTATTGGATAGCACAGGGAACAATGCCCAGTATCTTGTGATAACTTATAATGGAAAAGAACATGAAAAAGTATATGTATATATACATGTCTATATATACCTGTACATGTACAAATATATATATACATAACTGAATCACTTTTCTGGCACATGAAACTAACACAATATTGAAAATTAACTATAACTTAAAAAGTAGTTTAGGGGTTCCTGTCATGGCCCAGTGGAAAAGAATCTGACTAGCATCCATAAGGACACAGGTTCAATCCCTGGTCTTGCTCAGTGGGTTAAGGATCCAGCATTGCTGTGAGCTGTGGTGTAGGTCACAGATGCAGCTCAGATCCTCTGTTGCTATGGCTGTGGTGTAGGTCAGCAGCTACTGCTTGGATTTGACCCCTAGCCCGGGAACCTCCATATGCCACTGATGCAGACCAAAAAAGACAAAAAAATTTTTTTAAAACAACGTTTTCATATAATTGCCAAAGTGGTTTTGACATTGCAGACCCGCTAAACCTAACCCTGAAAGGAACTTGGATAATTTCAGGGGTCCACAGACCACATTTTGAGAACTATTTTAGAAACTACCCTCCTGTTATTAAGACAATACTAATACTTTCCTTAAATTCATATATAGAAACAAAAAGAAGAACTACAACAATTTGGAAACCCCAACAAAAATATTCAGCTACCTAAGTCACCAATGTGTAAGCCCCTTGAAAGAACTCTTTTAATATTTGAACAGGATCTTAGGAATGCAATAAATAATAATGATGAAAGTAGTTTATTTTAATGTTTACTGTTAGGGGAAAACTGTGCTATGTACTTTAAATGCATTATCTCTTATTTTTTTACACCAAACTCTGGGGTAAACACTGTATAATATCCCCGTTTTACAGATGAGAAAACTGGAGCACAGAGAGACAAAAGAGCTTGACAGGGTCACAAACTATATGTGGTAGAATAAGGATTTGACTTCACAAGGTCCAATTCCCAGAGCTTGGACCCTTAAACCCTGAATATCATTCAATGTTCCAAATTTACTTATTGTGCTTTGCCCACGTACGTGTGTCCATTCAGATCCTCAGAGAGAAAGCAAATCTCCGATGTTAACCACAGTCCCCAAGAAGGGGCTTAATAAATGTCTGAATGTGTGACCAAAAGATGGAGTAAACCTCCCTGAAACTGGTCACCACCTTTAAGTCATGGTGGTTAGTAATCATGTTAAAAGTGAAATTCTGGGGAGTTTCCGTAGTGGCTCAGGGGCTAATGAAACCAGTTAGCATCCATGAGGACACATGTTCGATCCCTGGCCCTGCTCAGTGGGTTAAGGATCCTGCATTGCTGTTGCAGTGAGCTGTGGTGTAGGTTGCAGACACAGCTCAGATCTTGCATTGCTGTGGCTGTGGTGTAGGCCAGCAGCTACAGCTCGGATTCGACCTCCACATGCCGCCCCTTTAGGAAAAAAAAAAAAAAAAAAAAAGAAAAAGCTTTATGGGACAGGCAGAAAATGAAAACATGGGAAAAAAAGTGAAATAATGAAATGCTTAGCCCCATATTAAGACGGGAACCAACAGGGTAGACCAAAAAAAAAAAAAAAAAAAAGGTTGTTTCCTTGAAAGCTTGACAAAATTTTATGTGTGCATCTACATTTTGCACACATATCTATATGACCCCGTTTGCTAAATAAATACATGGTTAGGTAGTTAACAAACGTGTAGGTTAGATCAAAACAAAATGGGTTTATGTTTTCTAGGGCAATAAAACCCCCATCAAGGTTGGGATTGCACTCTCCTTTCCCACGTGTGCAGGTTAAGCAGTTACAACTCTCTTGGGGGTAATCTCACCAGGCCTTTAGCCATTGTTTACTAATCCTCTAAACCTGGACCTCGGAGTTGCATCCAGCCAAGGAGGGCTCTGTAAAGACATTGTTGCAGGCTCCCTTCTTACCATACGGCTGGGTAGGAAATTATGGAAGGTACCCAAAACTCAGATAATTTTGCCTTTTTCCAAGTTTGGATTTTTTTTTCCCCTCATTTTTCCAAGTTTGGGCTTTTTTTTCCCTCAAATACCCAACCTGCTTTCTGGATGGAGACCTGGTGGGATTAGGTCCGCACGTGTCTCTAATTTCCTGGGATATAATTTGGTTTTTTTGGACGCGGATGGGGGAGAAGAAGGAAGGGAGGCCGACTATGCGGCGGGGGTTATGGTCCTGCGGTCTCTTAGTCCTGCCTGCTCGCGCCTCCCCGCGGTCCTGGCAGCGCCCGCATGCAGAACGCGGGTTCGGGGCGCAGGGTACGTAGGCGGGGGCGCGCAGAGCCGCCAGGGGACGCGCACAGCCCTCAGGCGGCGGCGCGCACGGGCCGGCGGCGGGGGCCGCGTCGGGGCGGTGACGGCCTCGCCCGGGGAGAGAGCCTCGCGCGCCCGCCTTCTTCCTTCCGGCGCCGCGGCAGCCGCCGCCGCCGCCGCCACCGCCACCACCACATCTCTGGTGGGGCGGGCGGTGGCGCGGAGGCCGCCGGTGGCGGCGCCGAGGCCTCCGGACGGGCCTCCCGCGCTCCCTGGGCACCAGGCCACGGCGCGCCTCGCTCCCAGGCCCTCGAGGTCCGAGTCGAGCTTCGTCCCCGAGGCCGCGGAAGGGCCCAAGGACCCCGCCAAGCTCCGGCTCCACGGAGGGTGAGCTCCCGCACGGCCAGGGAATGGGCTTCCCAGACCCGGGGACCCCGACCCGCCCCCCACCCCGGTGGCCGGAAACGGGAACCGGCTTCTCTTTTCCAGCAGCATCCCAGTGTGTTTCCGCGTCCTCAAGTGCCTAGTTCGTGGGATTAAAGGGGAGAACCTTTATCACGTTAATTATGCAATGAGGCGGCGTCCTAGCTGGGGATGCAGTGATCAGCGGCATCATTGATGCCAGTGATCCATAGTTTTCTTCTTTCAGCCTTGGCTGAGAATTTGCATTGGTAATTGGGGGCGGTAAGACGAAGAAAAGATTGCACTGGGGTGCAAGGAGCATGCAGAGAGGGAGACAGAGACCAGGGAAGAAAGGCCACGTGCAGCCCTTCCTAAATGCACAATTAAGCACGTCTTTGGCGAGTGGGCGGGCTGGGAGGGGATGGTTGGAAATGTCAGGTAGGTTCCAGGGTGCCTTCCTCCCTACTTCTGACAAAAGAGAGGCCTGTTAGAAGTTGGAGGTTGAGGCGTAAATTTCTGAGGCGGGGAAGATGAACCAAGTCTTCCAAAAGCTGCGTGGTTATTTTCCAAGTCTGTAAAGGCAGGAAAGGGCTGGGCACTACGTGGAAACTAGCGCAGCCAGGTTCTGGGAAGACTGTCATAAAGGGTTTTTTTGTCTGAAAGACCCAAAGTCTGGGGCTTGGGGCCATCAGGAGTTGGCGATTGGTCAGTTTTCACTGCCCAAGTGAGGCATGTCTCAGACATTCTTAAAACCTGGCAGCTCCCTTTAGCTCCCGGCTTATTCATTCTTTTCATTGACTGGGTGAAGAAGAAGAGACACAAAGAGAGAAATGGCCCTTCTTCCCCCCCCCCCCCATTATTATTAGGGCATAGGCCATCCATGTTGGGTCAAAATGGGAATTTGAAGATGGAAAGAAAGTTCTTTCTTTGTGCTTGACCTTCAAGAATAGAATCTGCAGGAGGAAAATTCTCTGCTTCCCTGGAGTTCTTGCAAAAGTGAACAAAGAAAGGGAAGAATTAGTTCACATCCTGGGCAATTTGCAGTTACGTTCAAATGGGTTTCCATATGCTTGAGAGTATACAATACAAAGGTGAGCCAGAGCCAGGAAGAGAAATGGGGGAGCAAGGTGAATGTAGGACCTCAGAGATGACAGAAACCAAGAGAGTGTTTTCACCTTGCAGGTCTGGAAGAATCTGCACGGGAGTATGTAAAGCTTAATCTTTTTATCATCTGAATATCATATTGCTTTTCATGTTAATACTGCATTCCTAAGAATAAAAGCAAGCCTGGCTCAACTGTGCTCCCTGTGTTATTTAAATGAGTTGGATGTTTCTTTCGCCAGCTCACTCTCTTAAATCTGTCATCTCTGTGATCCCATGAGTTTGGCTTGTTTTCACTTGTTCATTCACGATATGACATTTGGCTAGAATTTGCCAGGGTGTTAAAAGCTTGAAGAAATTTAAAACCCAGCGAACATCTCTCTCATTGAAACATTCAGTCATCTTATATGGGCATCCTTTACCCAGTCTCAAACATATCAAACAGGTATAATAGGATTTGATTATTTTTCCTCCAAAAATTTCATTTTTCGAAGGAACGAAGCAGCTAGCTCTTTGGGTACTTTTAGAATATTTATTCATTTACCAAGCCATCCAGAGGTACCCGCCCCCCCATAAGGTATGTGTTGAACAGAATACACTTGAATAATCAAAGTAGTTAACTGGTTCCCAAGTATAAAGCAAGTTGTGTTCAGTAGGTTGATCTTCTAACCTTTTATGGTGCTTTTTTTTTTTTTTTTTTTTAATTGTCTTATGTAGTGATAGGAAGGCCTGAGAGCCTCAGGCAGAAGGCAAATACTGCAAGGAAATGTGGACCAGGCCTCAGAATGTATGGGAAGGAGGCTGTGGATACCTCTCTAGTTATGTGCGCTCTGTGTCCCATAGAGCTCTCCTTTCTTGTTCACATGGAGATTTTAGGAAGCTTAAAAACCTAAATAGGAGTAGGTACACACATATTCTTAGAAATGTTTCTTTAACCGTGATAATAATAGGAGCACCTCTCAGGCAGGGGATTGGCAAGTTGAGGACCTGCCTGGAGCAGGGCCTGACCAGTAGCACCCCCTACAGAGGTGTTTGCTGCTCCTTGTTATCACTCATGAGGATCTGTTTTCACCTCTGGTTCCTTCTTCAACTGGCCAGAGTGAGGAGTGTGTTTTCATTTTAGTAATGAAGGCTACCCAGTCATTTTGAGATGGTAAATTGTAATGACGATGGCCAAGTAGACGAAGGAGGTTTCTGAACTCAGATGGAGAGAAACTCGTATTATGCATTTCAAACTCACAGGGATTGTCATGAGACCTTTTATATATTATTGTAAATTCATATGCAGTATTTCATTTTATTAAGTAGTGATTTAATACTTTTGTTCATTGAGCAACACATCTTAGTTCGAAATCCAAGAGTATGAAAGGGCTGGTTGTAGAGTGTCCCCGTGGCTTTAGCCTGTTGTGGTCTGGTGTCCCTTCTCCAAGGGTTACCAGGTCTATGTGCCTGACCAGATTGTTTTCATGGCGTTTCCTTTAGTGTCTGGATGTGGGTTTTTTTTTTTTTTTTCTTCTTTTAATTGAAGTACAGTTGATTTGCAGTGTTGTGTTAGTTTCAGGTGTACGAAGTGATTCAGATATATATAGTAATATATACTATGATATAGTAATATATATGCTATATTCCATTATAGTATGTAATAAACTATAATGAAAAAGAATCGGGAAAAGAATTCTGATATATATTTATCTATATCGGGATATAAATATATTCTTTTCCTGATTTTTTTCCATTATAGTTTATTAGAAGACTGAATCTAGTTCCCTGTGCTATACAGCAGGTCCTTGTTGTTTATTTTATATATCGTAGTGTGTATCTGTTAATCCCAAACTCCTAATTCATCCCTCCCCCGTTCCTCCTTGGTAACCATAAATTTGTTTTCCGGGCCTGTGAGTCTATTTCTGTCTTGTAAATAAGTTCACTTGTATCCTGTTTTAGATGCCACATATAAATGATACTACATCTTTGTCTCCCTCTGTCCGGCTTACTTCACTTAGTACCATAAGCTCTAGGTCCATCCATGTTGCTGCATGGATGTGTTTTGAATGACGGTTTTAAAAACTGAACACTGGACACATGGTCCTTTCCCCCGGGGGTGCTTGTGTGAGAGGGGTGAGGGGTGAGGGTCCCGGAGTTTCTGTCTTGGTAGAGGGCTATCAACAGGGCTCTTCAATGGGCCTCTGCCTTGCCCTCCTGCATACCACACATGAGACACACTGGCCTCCTTGCTGCTTTGGGGTTTCTGGGACCTGGACCAGCTCTTTGCCAGGTGGCTGTGTGATGGGTTTCTCGCTGTGATGAGCCTCTTCTCAGTGGTCCCCCCTTCATCCCTTAGCCTTCTTGGTTATCAAATGTGTCAGCGCCTGGCATGATCCTGCACATGAATGGCTCTTATTGTTATGGCCTGGCTGCCTCTGTTTGCACCAAGCACCCAGAGAGCAGGGGGTGTGGTTGCTGTATCCCCAGAGGGGAAACAGCTCCTGGCTCAGAGTAAGCCCTTGGTAAACATTGCTAAATGAATGAATGGCATTTGGGGAGAAGCTGGTTTTTGTTTTTCTCTGTCTAGTTGTTCTGTTCATCCTTCTGCCTCCTTGGAGTTCAGGGAGCTGAGTGGAAGTTAACTCCTCAGCTACCATTCCTTTCCCAGGGCCCCTGTCTCATTTTATCTCCTTGTAGATTCCGTGTTAATTCCCTTTCCTAAAGTTCATCTCCCCTCCACCACCCCTTCATAGAATTCACTGGAAAGGCCATCCTTTTCTTTCTTTCTTTTTTGTAGAACATGTATTTTTGGTTTTGCATGCATTTCTAATTTACATAAATGGTCCTGTGTCATATAGGCCATTCCATGTTTGCTGTATTCCCTTTGCACCACGTTTTTGAGATTTATCTGTGTTGCTGTGTGCATAGCAGACCACGTCTAGACCAACTGCTTTTAAATTTTTTTTTAAATACCGTTTTAAACAGAGTTAAATGGGCTTTTTTTTTTTTTTTTTAACCACAGGATGAGTGAATCGTGGAGTCAGAGTAGTATTGGGCAGGGGGAGCCAAACTTCACAAATTCAGAAAGATGGTGCTGGGGAGTTCCTGTCGTGGTGCAGTGGAAAAGAATCCGACTAGTATCCATGAGGATGCGGGTTCGATCCCTGGCCTCGCTCAGTGAGTAAGGATCTGGTGTTGCCGTGAGCTGTGGTATAGGTCGCAGACATGGCTCAGATCTGGCGTAGCAGTGGCCGTGGTGTAGTCTGGTAGTTACAGCTCTGATTCGACCCCTAGCCTGGGAACTTCCATATGTCATGGGTGCGACCCTAAAAAGCAAAACAAAACAAAACAAAACCCCAAAAAACAACTATGCTTTTGGATGAGCAGCACTCAGACATGGGGAAAAAGCCACTGACAGCTGAACCAAAAGGATGCTTTCAAAAGCATCTTGTCGAAAGTGCAAAGGAGGGAGCATTCATACCCAAGGATGGTGATAGGGCCCAGTCATGTTAGGCATCACAAACATGTGAAATGTATGCCATCTTCTCGAGCAGGAGGGAAATAGGCTAGGATTTCTCATCTGTCCGGTGATCTTCCTGCTTCCCCTGTATGTCCCTCAGTTCTTTCACCACCAGTTCTGCCCTGTGGGTTTTCGAAGAGCCCGGCTTCTGGCTTGGTTTCAGAGCCTGACGCCTTGACTTAGTGACTGGAAGTAGGGAAGCTCTGCAGAAGGCAGAGCTGCCCCTGCCGGCAGGGTGGGGGGGGGACGACACACACACACTCAGGTCCCTCCTGTTAGTGCAAGAGGCACTCAGAGAGTCATCTTGACTCCTTGAACAGAGGAGACTTAATTACAGAAAATGTCCAGCTTTTTAAAGGCCATTGTCACCTGGCTGCAGGGAGAGCAGTGGCCCTTCCAGAGCCTGGGAGAGAGAACCAGGTGTCAGGCCCAGACTCTGAGCCTTGAGGCTGTCGCCCTTGGACCAAGGCAGACCCCGTGGGGAATATGTGTATTCAAGGAAACGCCGATTCAGAGGGTGGGCAGGCCCAGAGGAGCCAGCCGGGGCCTCCCCCAAATTCAGAGTGGCTTTCTTTTTATTTAAAAAAAATGGGGCAAAAGTCATGAGTTTTCCAAGATCAGTCCAAATCCTAATGCTCCAGGGGCTGGTTACCTACAGGTGGGAGGGTTGGCAAAGAGTAGATGGGAACAGTGAATGGTCTTTATTCTCGTTGGACCGCTTTAGGCCTTTATTCAGAGCACAGGCAATTCAGAGCCTGACAGTTTTCCTTCTTAGACTGGAAGAAGGTGGCCGAAGGAGGATGGCTCTCAGGTTAAGAGGCCCAGAATCTGCATTTCAACAGGATCTCCTGGGGGTGGTGTGGGCAGGAAGAGCTGAGGAGGGCTGGGGGCCTGACCAGCTGCTCTCAGGCCCAGCTGCTCATTGGAATCCTGAGCAGAGCTTTTCACACACACCCACATTCATCCTCATAGGTTGGCCTTGTCTTGGCTCAGGGGTTCTTGGGACCCAGGGCGTTGCTATAGTTTTTAAAAACTGCCCAGGTGGTTCCAGTACACAGGACTGGGAGCCACTGCCCTAAACATGAGGTCCAACAGCGTTAGCAGGTGCATGCGGTCACAGAGCAGAAACACCATGGCTAATGGACATATGGCTGTTTAGGATTCATAAAAGCCTAGCCTGTCAGACACAGTGGCTCCTGCTGGTTCATTCGCTGGTCTTCAGATACCTAGAGGGTGATAGGATGTGGCGCCTCTGCCTGTGCCTGACCTGATCCAAATGCTGCCTGCTGCTGGTAGCAGTGACCCCACCTGACCCCTCTTTTCACGTAAAACTCTTCAGTGGCATCCTTAGCTCACCGGCTCCCCACAGTCCAGCCTTGTGTGACCACATCTGCCTGAGTTCCTTGCTGGCCAAGCTCAGGAAGCTCCAGCCACTTGGCCCTGAGTCAGTGACTCAGGGCCTGGGCCTCTGTTCCTGCTGTTCTGCTGCTGGGGCACCTAGAACCCTGCCCCTTGCTGAATAGGTCACTGTGCCACCCTGCCCGCCCTCTGCCAGTTTGTGGCCCCACGTCCTCTGCCTCATCCCACGTCTTGGGTGGAGTCTTTGGTGCATGTGGGTTTCTCCATTAGCCTGCCGTCTCCACCGGGAAAAGTGGTGTGTGTGTGTGTGAGAGAGAGAGTGAGATTGGAGATTGCTCTTGTTTCCTTACACCTGCTTTGTGGGATGTGTTAGGACCCCTTTTCATGATGAGCTTGGTAAAGAGTTGTTTTTAGGTGGGTTATTGTGTCCTTCAGAGATTATACAGGTATGCGTCTCCCCGTGCGTGTGTGTGTGTGTGTGTGTGTGTGTGTGTGTGTGTGTGTGTGTTGTAAGTGCAGAGATACTGGTCCTGAGAGGTGAGGTGTTGGAGGGGTCCAGGCTTTCGTCTCACTGGCTCTGGTTAGCATGCCCCTTGGAGAACAAGTCGAGTCCTGGTCTGTCTTAAATTTTTAACCAGCTTTTTTACCTTACTGGCTTCTTCACTTGCCTCTGAAAATTTGTGAATTTTCTCATTACAGACCATGAGGGGAAAAAAAGGTAAGTGCTCAAAAACGATGCCTCTCTCCACATAGCTTTCCCACTGCATGTGCTCCCCGGAAGCAGGAGAAGCGATGTGGTATTTCCCGAAGCCCTGGGTGAGCTCCTGCCCCAGCCTGCCCTGCCTTCATCAGGGCTGGGAACCTGCCCTCCTCACCCCTGCTGCTTCTGTCAAGGGAGTCTGCTCCATGCTCCATGTAGTGAAGGAGTCATCATGGGGTGGGGGGATGGCAAGGGAGGCTGGGTAGGGGGGAGTGGGCCGGGCAGGGGCTCTGCCTCATTTGTGACTCTATTTCCTTTAAAAATCTCAAGTACAAACAGCAAAACTATGAGAGCCAAGCATCTGTTAGCAGGTGTTTGCTGTGTTATTCTAGGTTTTCAGTATGAAATCATTTTTGAAAACTAAATAAAAACTAGGGAAGACAGATGCATTTACTAAATACTTGGATGCTTGTCACCTGTCTGTTTGGCTCCTTCTTTCTGGGCCACAGAAGCCTTTACCCTCCTTTCCCCACTTGACACAGTGCTAAGGACATTGCTGTTGGTGGTAGTCAGAAAAAAAATCAAACATCAGAAATAAAAACACCCATATCCCCATAGGTAGGTGGCATTTTCTATATGTTTTTGATTTCTCTTATCAAATGGTTATTTGTTTATTGCAAAAATGTTTTTAAAATGTAAAATAGTACAAAGTAAAAAATGACTGCACTTATCCTTTCAGAGTTTTATTCTGTGCATCACACCTGTGTCCATGTTTGCATATGGCTATAATTACCTACATTCACACGCACATATATATAATTCTTCTAACAAACAGGATCACAATTCACTTCTGCAACTTGCCGTTTTTTGGTTGAGTGACGTACCTTGACACTCTAGAGCTATGCAATTGGCTTGCAGCCTTTCTACATAACGTTTTATTTTAAATTAAAAAAATTATTTTTGGACTCCAGCATCATTTATTAACTTTCCAGTCAGTATGTTGTAGTTGTCTATCTGTTCAAATGCATGTGAGTGTGTGACTTATAAAATACAACTTTATTTTCAAGTAATTTTATTTTTAGTTCCTAGTAGCTTTCAGTTGTATTCTGGTCTCGGTTAATAGGTATTAAATATATAACCACCTCTGATGTGGAGTCTGCAGAGATATTCTGAGGTTGAAAGGAGACCTCATACCCCTGGGGAGGAGGGGTGACCAGTGTCTTCTAAAGCATCTTCCTTCTCCTAAGTCAGCCTGGTATGTTCCTTGGTTGACATTGTCATCCAGCAAATGACAAAGGTTGCCTTGTTGCGCCCTGGGCACTAAGCTGTCCTGGGGCACCAGCATGACCCAATGCTACTAGGGGAAGCAGAATGGTCCAGCTGTGATGGGTGCAGGGAAGGAGATGAAAGTAGGGGCCTTGATGGAGGGTAGCCAGGTGCCAGCAGGGTGGTGGTGGGTGTGGTGCTGAGCTCCCCTGTGCTGTGGGGGGAGGAGAACAGATCTGCCTGGCTGCCCTTTGCAGAGGCCCCAAGGCTGGGAGGGGACTCCCCCTAGCCCCCAGCATAGGCCAGCCTTGGTGACCGCCACAGGCCGTGTGGCCTATGAGGAGACTGCAGCAGGGCACAGGGTCATTGGCAGGGCTGTCTGGTCGGTATGCTGTGTACTAGTGAGGATCTCTGGATCACTGGTATACGCTCCTTCCCATGAGGTTTTGGCTGGGGTGAGTGTTTGTAAATGTGAAGCTTTCCAAATCTGCAGTCCCATCACAACCCCCACATGTCACAGGCACCATCCCTGCCCGTCCAGGTGAGCTGAGGAGAAGACAGGGGGAGGTGGGGGCCTTGCATGCCTCCCCTCTCCCGGCCCCCTCTTCCCACACTGGGAAGGGGAGAAGCTCTGTAGAAGCTTTAGTTCATGAGGAGTTTAGCAGAAATCACTTTAGAAGTAAATTGCCATCTGGAAGGCGACCTTGGGTGGTAGGTTTTAAGTTGGAGCATGGACACTCTAGCAACCTCTTTCTCCTAGTAGGTGTGCAGGTGGCTGTTTTGTCCCTGCCGATGAGAATGCTGGGGCCCAGAGAGCTGAGCTGTTCAGTAACTAGCCCCCAGCCACCAATACAGAGAAGAGAAATCCTGCCCCACCCCCACCCCACCCCATCCCCAGTGAAAGAAACCAGACAACCAGGTGAGGAAAACCTGGAGGGCGGTCAGGGCTTCAAGATAGTGCAGACCTCACTTTCCAACTAGCCCAGAGGTGGGAGTCCTGCCCTAAGCCCCTGGCTTCCAGGGGGCATGTTCTCGGGAGCCTCATTTTCCTGGAGGCTGTTTATTCATCATCTTTTTACTTATACCTGGAGGTAAGCTAGCTCATGGGCAGACTCAGATCTCTTCAGAACACTAGTTCCCACTGCAGAGATTAGTCCTTAAACCATAACCCCAAGAGCCAAGTGCTGGGGTGGCTGGGGTTGTGCTCGGGGCCAGAAGCGGGGAGGGTGGCATGTGTGAGCACAGTGGGAAGCTGGGGTGGGGGGTCTCCCCCGCATGTGGAGCAGACCAGCTCCCTGCTGTCCAGGGATGATGAACCACAGCCCCATCAGCCAGTGGAAACTGATCCAGCTGAGGATGGTCTCTCCCTGTGGCTTGGCTGGGCTTCCAGAAGTCCTGTGTTAAAGGTGACGTGAAATGCCTTTCTGTCTCTCTTGCCAAGAAGTGAGTGTGACATCCCGGTTCTTCTGTGTCCGGTGCAGCAGAGTGTGGCCTGCTCAGTACCCACGTGCCCTGCACCCCTCCCAGGCAGCGGTAGCATGAGAAACACCACCCCCAAGGCTCAACACAGGCCCTGGCAGGCAGGTGAACAAGAGGGACACTCTAGGTTCCTTCCACCGTTTTAGAGATTCTCTCCATCTCTAGGTGTGGCTGCAGTTTGTCACCCGGTCAGGATTTCGATCACAACCTGGAATCACCAGGGAATGGCGACACCCCTCTGAGAATTGCCCACAGCAAAGGTCTGGCCCCAAGCAGGTCCCCTCCGGCCCTGGCAGGTGCTGGTACCAGGGACACAGTAGCCTGTGCCAGAAAGGAGCCAAAGGCACATCTGCAAAAGTACAGTCTCATCACCTGTTCCAAAACCAACTAGACAGGGCTCCTCTTCATTAAGGTGTTTTACATTTGATTTGATTATCTAATTGAGAAGTTAGTAATTCAAAATATGTTAAGTTAAATACTGAGTCAAAATACCCATGGTACTGGTAGAAAATATTTTTAAAATATTTGTGTTGATGCTATTGACTGAAATTGCCCATTCGTTCATATTGCTTTTGGCTTAAATGCCTTATTTGTAAGCAGCGGGGCCATTTTGCTTGTGTTTTCCAGGGAGAAGTGCTGAATGGCTGGCATTTGACAACATGCACCACCAGTGGCTTCTGTTGGCCGCATGCTTCTGGGTGATTTTCATGTTCATGGTGGCCAGCAAGTTCATCACGCTGACCTTTAAAGACCCTGATGGTAGGTACGCCTCCTGGTGGAATGGATTTTGGCGCATTCAGGGCTTGCTGTGACACTGCCCTGGGTTCATGCTCCAGTGAGCTCTGGCACGGAATCAGGATGGATGCCAGAAAGGACGCTGAGGTCGTGGCGTCCAAGGCCTTGATGTTGCAGAGGTTGGAGGGGAGGTGGACAGGGTGGAGGGTGCCACCATCACCTCACCTAGGGGCCGGCAGGACATGCTCTCCTTGGGGCTTCTCTGGTATCCTCCACCCAGGCTCTGGGTTTGGGGACCAGCCCTGCTTGGGGTCTCCTGAGACGCTGCTGGCGATGCTGCCTGCTAGTGGCCAAGTGTCTGCAGGTCACCTTCGGTGTCCAGAAGGAAGGTGGCATAAATATTTGTGTATTGGGGGTGTCCTTGGGGGATTTTTTAACTCCCTTTGCCTTGATGTAGGCATTCAGATAAGGGCACATAAAGAGCCCCAACCTAGCCTCAGGAGAGCCATGTCTGCTGTGCTTGCCGCAGCCTTAGTGTTTTTTCTGTGACTTGGGTGTCTTACCTGCTCTGACAGCTCCAAGCCTGACCCTAGCACAGTGAAACCTTGTGAGTGACCTGTGAGGTGCTGAGCACATGTCAGGAGCCAAGGGGACGGTCATCTTGATTCCTGAGGCCACTCCTTCAGTGTCAGAGTGAGGCAAGGTGCAGGGGAGATGTTGAAAAGGCCCGTGAGTGGCCCTAAATTGGCCTGGCGCTGCTGGGCTGGCAGGGAGGCCACTCACAGCATCTTTATTCCACCTAAGGCTTTGATCTGCACCTGCAGGCGGCGGCCCTCAGGGAAGGAAGTAGAAAAGTATCACAGGCCGTTTTCCCAGTTTCCTCCCGGCTGCACAGCCTGTACCATGTGTGGCCAGTGGGCTCCAGGTTCTGCTCACCCTGGAGAGCTCCCCAGGGATGTCCCCAGCTGTACTGAGGCTGCACAATGTACCCCCCCCCAACTTCCATCCTTCCTGTAGAGGAACAGGGTGAAAAGGAGATCTGCAGGCAAAAGAGAGATGCTGAAATTAACCCCAAGGGGGTTCTCGGCTCTGACAGTTCTGCTCAGTAGCGATTTTCAGTGCTCGGGGCCCGACTGGCTCTCATCTCAAGTCCAGGAGCTGTGGGGAGAACCTGAGGGGCTTTCACACCTGGGGAAGGTGGAATCACACCCTGCAGATGTCTGTGGCTGGGAGCATCCAGAGCATCGCGGATGATCACGGTCACTCTAGGGACCAAGCCTCTGTCAGGACAGCACAGGCCGAGTCTTGGAAAGTGGTTGGAATTTGAGGATCTCAGCCTGATGGTTTGGCCATTTCTCCAGTTGCTCCAGCACAGTTTATGTCACCACTGTGTGTTGGGGGGACCCCTAAGAGTCAGAGCAGTAGTTCTCATTCCCAAGGCACTTGAAATCCCGTGTGGACTTTGTAAACCTCCCGCTGCCGGGGCCAGCAGAGTCAGGGGACGGAATCTGAGAGTGGGGCCCAGGTGTGGACCACTGACAGGAACATGGCTGGGGACCGCATGAGAAACTGAGTTGCTGCGAACGTGAAATGGTGTCACGGAGGGTCCACACGTTTCGCTTGTGATTTCCTTAAGTGTCACTTCTTGGGAAAAGAGACACTTAAAAGGTGGATCATGAGGTTAAGTTGTCTGTGGTTTATTTTATTGAAAAATTAGGTGCATATATAATAAATTTTACATTCCACCAAAAATAGTTAAATAAGACATGTGCCTCTTAGTTTTAATATAATCTGGCAGAATAGCCTCTAAAGAGCACCTTGCTTCTCAGTGGTGTCTGATAAACGAGGTGTCCTGCTGTGATGTGGCAAGTTTTCCACTGAGTGTTTTTAGCCAAGTGTCCAAGCTCAAGAGGGTTTTGGGAAGAGGAGCTGCAAGTGGACAGAGCTGAAGGCAACCTTGCAGAAGAGGATGAGGCCTTAGGGTTTTAAACCTGGAGAGGAGGCCCGAGGCCATCCTGGGTGCTGCTTGCAGGCGTCTCGGGCCCCATGAGGTGCGTGGTGGTCCTGGCACCCTTGGGTCCCACGTGGTCGCTGTGCAGTGAATGTGAGCTCGGTGGTGGAGATGCTTCTGGGGGGGAGCATCAGAGCCGGTGCAGGCAGGGCCTGCCCCCCTTCACACCTCCGAGACTCCCAGGAGCCCAACCAGCCCCGCATCATGCAGCAAACTAGAGTGAGACTCTTTGCTCTGGAGCCCAAACATAGCCAGCCTTTCTTAAGCACACAGTTCTTACCTAATTGTCCCCATGTCCCTGGCTGCAATCACAAAGGTGGTGTCTGCTGGCTGAGTCGAGAGTTCAGGAAGTGGGCCCATGGGCACGACATCTAGCTGGTCTGGGCCACTGAGTCGGGGTGGCCCCCCCAGAAGTTGAGCACTCAGCCCCTCGTTGCCTTCAGCTCCGTCCACTTGCAGCTCCGCTTCCCAAAACCCTCTTGAGCTTGGACACTTGGCTGAAAACACTCAGCAGAAAACTTGCCACATCACAGCAGAAGGACATCTCGTTTATCAGATGCCACCGAGAAGCGAGGTGCTTTTTAAAGGCAGGGCTCAAGCACCATGGTTAGTGGGGATGGTCACTCGGCTGTAGGGGCCCTTCTGTCTGCGGAGCCAGCTGTACCCAGGGGATCCCGGGGTCCTGCAGGAAACTAAGAGGGGTTTTAAATATGTGGCTGTGAGGAGTTCCTGTCGTGGCTCAGCAGTTAATGAATGTGACTGGGATCCCTGAGGACACTGGTTCGATCCCTGACCTTGCTCAGTGGGTTAAGGATCCTGCATTGCTGTGAGTAGGTCACAGATGCAACTCGGATCCCATGTTGCTGTGGCTGTGGTGTAGGCCGGTGGCTGCAGCTCTAGTTCAACTCCTAGCCTCTGATTGGACTCCAATGGTGTGGGTGCAGCCCTAAAAAGCAAAAAAAAAAAAAAAAAAAAAAAAAAGCCATGAGAGATTTCCCCTTGGGTTGAAATTTATGTTCGGTGTTTTTGCTTTTGAACCAAAAGCCCACTGAGCTCTGTCATCATCACAAGGAAGTAAGTGACCATGCAGCAGTGTCCTGGGTGGTGTAAAGTGACAGCAAATCTGTGGTTTTGGTGATCAGGGAGCCGGTTGCACTCAAGTGTCCTCAGGGCTGCTCCTCTTGGCTCTGTCCCCTGGGAAGTGGGCTCTGTTTCAGAATCCTAGTCAGTGGACATGTGGTTTCTGAGGGAGAGGGGGTCTCTGGCTCAGCAGTGAAGCCTGTGTGTTGGTGGCCGTGAGTCATCCTTCTTTAACAGATTCCAGTGTCACTTTGAACTCAACTTTGTCATAGGGAAAGAAATCCCCTTTAGTGACGGGAAGTCGATGGCATGGTATGTTGAGACTTGAACCCAGAAATGACATCTTTGTGAATCGGGTGTGTGTATGTGGACACTGATTTTTCCTCTCGCTCCTCCTCTTCTAGTCTTTTGCCTCCACGCAGCTACCAGCCACTTAAGGGCAGAACCTATGACAAGATGGCTTTGTCTGCCTCTGCCCAGCGAGTAGTGCAGTGGTGACACTGGGCAGCTGACACAGTGTGGTCAGGGAGATGAGGGGGTGAGGTCACTGCTGGAGAAACAAGGCAGTACCTCGCTTGGCAAATGTAAGGACATTTTGTAAAACAGATATGATGATATGTAGAACGAAAGTGAGGCGGTGTGTTACGAAGATACCTGGTCATACCTGTCGGATCACAATCCTTGGGCCTGAAGCTGGCATCTTGCCCAGAGGGTCAGGGTAGGGAAAGGATTTGTTCTCAGATCAGTGGGGACAGTGGTTGTCAGCAAAGCAAAGGAAAAAGCAAAAACCAGACATAAGTTGTGCAGTCAGTTTTACTTGAATCTAGTTGAATCGGGTTCAAAGTAAAAAACAAATAAATAAATAAAAATTGGCGGATGACTGGCTGGTGTGTGTGGCCGGAAGGTGAGATGTCCATGGCTACGAAAGCCCATTTTCGATGCTTCTGAGTGATTGAAACAGGCTGCTTTTGAGAAATTCCCTATCAGCCATTTGTTTAGAATTCAGGCTATTGTTGTCCATCTGAAATGTGGGAAAGGAAGCTTAGGTTTTTAGGAACCCTTTCATCCTGTGGCAGAACTGAGTGTTGCTGGGCTGGTGGAAGATACTGGGACCGGAGGTGAACAGAAGGAGTGGAAGGTGATGTTTTCCTGAGCGTGTTGGTGCTCAGAGGAGGAGGATGGGAGGACGCTGGCATTTCAGCCCTGAGTGTGTTCTGGGGCCTTGGGGCCTCGGGCACTGCTGCTGCCACTTTCACTTCCCACTGTCCTCACCACAGGTATAGAACGGCCCCTGTGCGCAGGCTTGGATAGGGGTGCATTTTAACTCAAACCTGGGAAATGGGAAGAGATTTCAGAGGGACTCGTAGAGGTGTGTGGCCAAGATTTCTGTTGGAGTTGAGAACTAGGAGGTATGAGAGTTGGGAGGTGTTATTATTATTGGCAGGGCCCTGGGAAGATGTGTTTCTCCCCCCAGCACAGGGAGGATGTCAGGCTGATGCTTGCTCATGGTGGGGCTGTTGGGGGAGAGGATGGGGGAGCAGGGATGTTTAACAGCCAGATGGCGGGGTCTGCAGAGTGTTGGTAGTCATGGCCCAAGAGAAGTAGGTTTTGATTTTCTTTAACAAAGTAAAGTGTGCCTTTGTGTATGCTTTGTTAGGCTGATGTCTCTGCTTTTATTTCAAAACTGCTTTTTTTCTCTCTAATTATGTGCTTAGGCTTTGCAAACTTTTGAAAGTAAATGTTTCTTTAATTGTAGAGATCTGAAAGTTACCTTCAAATTCTACCCAAATGTTTTCCCCCAAGCCAGCTTGTTGTAAATGACTACTCTGGTCTAGCTTTTTGTAAGATTCCCTCTAGTCTAATTTCATTTCCTATAAATTTTGAAAAGAATGTATAAGCACTAACTTGACTGCTGACTTGGGTTTTTTCTAATTCAACTTTTAATATTGAAACCACTGTAGAGTTTCATGCAGTGGTAAGAAGTAACGCCAAGTCTACATACACTTTACTCTTTTGTCTCAGTGTAACATGTTGCAGAACCACAGTGCTGAGTCACAAGCAGGGTTTTGACAAGGATGCAGTCAAAATGCAGAACATCTCCATGACCAGGAGGTGCCCTTTTATAGCCACACCCACCTACCTGTCCCCGCCCCTCTTGTGCCCCTCCCCCTTGGCATCTGGTCTCTCCATAATTTAGTCTTTTCAAGAATGTTGTATCCAGGAGTTCCCGTCATGGCACAGTGGTTAACGAATCTGACTAGGAACCATGAGGTTGTGGGTTTGATCCCTGGCCTTGTTCAGTGGGTTAAGGATCCGGTGTTGCCGTGAGCTGTGGTGTAGGTCGCAGACGTGGCTCAGATCCCTCGTTGCTGTGGCTGTGGTGTAGGCCGGTGGCTACAGCTCTGATTCGACCCCTAGCCTGGGAACCTCCATATGCTATGGGAACAGCTCTAGAAAACGCAAAAAAAAAAAAAAAAAAAAAAAAAAAAAGTTGTATCCAGTATAATATCTTTGGGGGTTGCTTTTTTTTTTTTTTTTTTTTTTTTTTGTCTTTTTGCCATTTCTTGGGCCACTCCCACAGCATACGGAGGTTCCCAGGCTAGGGGGCGAATAGACGCTGTAGCTGCCAGCCTTACGCCAGAGCCACAGCAACACAAGATCAGAGCCATGTCTGAGACCTACACCACAGCTCACGGCAACACCGGATCATTAACCCACTGAGCAAGGGCAGGGACTGAACCCGCAACTTCATGGTTTCTAGTCGGATTCGTTAACCACTGTGCCATGATGGGAACGCTTTTTTTTTTTTTTTGCATGTTAGTACTGCACCTGCAGCATATGGAAGTTCCCAGGGCTAGGAGTCAAATCAGAGCTGCAGCGGCCAGACTATACCACAGCAATGCTGGATCCGAGCTGCGTCTGTGACCTACACCACAGCTCACAACAACCCTGGATCCCTGACCCACTGAGTGAGGCCAGGGATCAAACTTGCATCCTCGTGGATACTAGTCGGGTTCTTAACCTGCTGAGCCACAACAGGAACTCCCAGAGGATTGACTTTTATTCACCGTAATTCTTGGGAGATTCATCTGATTTACTTGTGTATCAGTACTTTGTTTCTTTTTAGTGCTGAGTCGTCTTCCATGGTATGGATGGACAGCTCTTTGATTAACCTTTCATCTGTTGAAGGACAGCTAGTTTGTTTCCGTTTGGGGCTGTTGTAAATAAAGCTGCTGTGAACATCCATGTTCAGCTCTTTGTGACACAGATTTTCATTTCTCTGGCGTAAAAGCTCAAGAGTGCAATTATGTTGGCTCGAATGGTAGTTGCATACTTAGGTTTTTTTTTTTTAATTACTCAATGAATTTATTACATTTATAGTTGTACAATGATCATCACAATCCAATTTTATAGGTTTTCCATCCCACAACCTAAGCACATCCCCCCACCCCCTGAACTGTCTCCTTTGGAGACCGTAAGTTTGTCAGAGTCTGTGAGTCAGTATCTGTTCTGCAAAGAAGTTCATTCTGTCCTTTTTTCAGATTCTACATGTGAGTGAAAGCATTTGTTGTTGGTGTCTCATTGTATGACTGACTTCACTTAGCATGATAGTTTCTGGATCCATCCATGTTGCTAAAAATGCCAGTATTTCATTCCTTCTAATGGCTGAGTAATATTCCATTGTGTATATGTACCACATCTTCTGGATCCACTCCTCTGTTGATGGACATTGAGGTTGTTTCCATGTCTTGGCTATTGCAAATAGTGCTCAATGAACATTGGAGTACATGTGTCTTTGCGGGTCATGATTTTCTCTGGATAGATGCCCAGGAGTGGGATAGCTGGATCAAATGGTAGTTCTATTTTTAATTTTCTGAGGCATCTCCATCCTGTTTTCCACAGTGGTTGCACCCATTTACAATCCCACCAACAGTGTACTAGGGTTCCTTTTTCTCCACATCCTCTCCAGCACTTACTGTTTGTAGACTTTTGGATGATGACCATTCTGGCTGGTGTAATATGGTACCTCATAGTGGTTTTGATTTGCATTTCTGTAATAATGAGTGATGCTGAACATCTTTTCATGTGTTTTTTGGCCATCTGTATGTCTTCTTTGGAGAACTGTCTGTTTAGATCTTCTGCCCATTTTTTGATGGGGTTGTTTGTTTTTTTGGTATGGAGCTGCAGAAGGTGTTTATAAATTGTGGAGATTACTCCCTTGGTCAGTTGATTCACTTGCAAAGATTTTCTCTCATTCTATGGGTTGTCTTTTCGTGTTGTTTAGGGTTTCCTTTACTGTGTGGAAACTTAAGTTTAATTAGGTCCCATTTGTTTATTTTTGTTTTTACTGTCGTTACTCTAAGAGGTGGATCTGAGAAGATGCTGCTGTCATTAATGTCAGAGAGTATTTGGCCTATGTTTTCCTCTAAGAGTTTTATAGTGTCTGGTCTTATATCTAGGTCTTTAATCCATTTTTAGTTTGTTTTTGTGTATGATATTAGGGAGTGTTCTAATTTCATTTTTTTATATGTGGCTGTCCAGTTTTCCCAGCACCACTTATTGAACAAGCTGTCTATTCTCCATTGTGTATTCTTGCCTCCTTTGTCATAGATGAGTTGGCTGTAGGTGCGTGGGTTGAATTCTGGACTTTCTATCCTGTTCCACTGATCTGTATTTCTGTCTTTGTGCCAGTACCATATGGTTTTGATGACTGTTGCTTTGTAGTATAGTCTGAAGCCAGGGAGCCTGATTCCTCCAGCTCCATGTTTCTTTTTCAGGATGTTTTTGGCTATTCTGGGTCTTTTGTGCTTCCAAACTTTAAAATATTTTGTTTGAGTTCTGTGAAAAATGTCCATAGTAATTTGATAGGGATTGCATTGAACCTGTAGATTGCCTTAGGTAGTATAGTCATTTTGATAATATTAACTCCTCCAATCCACGAGCATGGTATGTCTTTCCATATATTTGTGTCATCTTTCATTTCTTTCATCAGTGTCTTATACTTTTCAGAGTACAGGTCTTTTGTCTCTTTAGGTAGGTTTACTCCTAGGTATTTTATTCTTTTGGATGTGATGGTAAATGGGATTGCTTTCCTAATTTCTCTTTCTGGTCTTTCATTGTTAGTATAGAGAAATACCGTCGATTTCTGTGTATGAATTTTGTATCCTGGGGCTGACAAATTCATGGATGAGCTCTAACAGTTTTCTGATAGAGTCGTTAGGATTCTCTAGGTATAGAATCATGTCATCTGTGAATAGTGATAGTTTCACTTCTTCCTTTCCAATTTGGATTCCTTTTATTTCTTTTACTTCTCTGATTGCCATGGCTAGGACTTCCAAAACGATGTTGAAGAGTAGCGGCAGGAGTGGACATCCTTGTCTCGTTCCTGATCTCAACAGGAATTCTTTCAGCTTTTCACCATTGAGAATGATGTTTGCTGTGTGTTTGTTTGTCGTATATGGCCTTTATCATGTTGAGGTAAGTTCCCTCAGTGCCCACTTTCTGAAGGGTTTTTATCAGAAATGGGTGTTGGATTTTGTCAAAGGCTTTTTCCGCATCTATAGAGAGGATCATATTCTTTTTCAATTTGTTAATGTGGTCTATCCCACTGATGGATTTGTGGATATTGAATAATCCTTGCATCCCTGGGATAAATCCCACTTGATCCTGATGTACAGTCCTGTTAATGTATTGTTGGATGCAGTTTGCTAGGATTTTGTTGAGGATTTTTGCATCAATGTTCATCAGTGAAATTGGCCTGTAGTTTTCTTTTTCTGTGGTATCTTTGTCTGGTTTTGGTATCAGGGTGATGGTGGCCACATAGAATGAGTTTGGGAGTATCCCTTCCTCTGCAATTTTTTGAAATAGTTTCTGAAGGATAGGTGTCAGCTCTTCTCTAAATGTTTGGTAGAACTCGCCTCTGAAGCCATCTGGTCCTGGCCTTTTGTTTGTTGGAAGTTTTTTAATCCCAGTTTCCATTTCAGTTCTTGTGATGCGTCCATTCGTCTTTTCTATTTCATCTTGGTTGAGTCTTGGAAGATTGTACTTTTCTAAGAATTTGTCCATTTCTTCTAGGTTTTCCATTTTATTGGCATATAGTTGCATGTAGTAGTCTCTTATGATCCTTTGTATTTCTGTGATGTCCGTTGTTACTTCTCCTTTTTCATTTCTAATTGTATTGATTTGAGTCCTCTCTCTTTTTTCCTTGATAAGTCTGGCTTAGGGTTTATCAATTTTGTTGATCTTTTCAAAGAACCAGCTTTTTGTTTCATTGATCTTTTCTATGGTTTTCTTTGTTTCTAGTTCATTGATTTCTGCTCTGATCTTTATGATTTCTTTCCTTTGACTCACTTTAGATCTTGTCTGTTCTTCTCTCTCGAGCTGCTTTCATGTAAAGTTAGCTTGTTGAGTTGAGCTTTTTCTTGTTTCCTGAGGTGAGCTTGTATTGCTATAAACTTTCCTCTTAGAACAGCTTTTGCTGCATCCCGTAGGTTTTGGAGTGTCGTATCTTTGTTGTCATTAGCTTGTAGGTATTTTTTAATTTACTCTTTGATTTCTTCGGTGATCCATTGGTTGTTTAGTAGCATGTTGTTGAGTCTCCACGTGTTTGTGTTTTTTGCAGTTTTTTCTTGTTGTTGATTTCCAGGCATATGGCATTGTGGTCAGAGAAGATGCTTGATATGATTTCAGTTTTTTTAAAGTTACCGAGGTTGGATTTGTAGCCCAGGATGTGATCCATCTTAGAGAATGTTCCATGTGCACTTGAGAAGAATGTGCATTCTGTTGCTTTTGGATGGAATGTCCTATAAATATCTATGAAGTCCATGTGGTTCAATGCATCCTTCAGGGCCTGTGTTTCCTTATTGATTTTCTGTCTGGTTGATCTGTCCATTGCTGTAAGTGGGGTGTTAAAGTCCCCCACTGTGATTGTGTTATTGTTGATTTGTCCTTTTAGGGTTGTTAGCAGTTGCCTTGTATATTGTAATGAACCTATGTTGGGTGCATAGATATTTAAAATTGTATCTTTTTCTTGGATTGATGCTTTGATCATTATGTAATGACCTTCTTTGTCCCTTCAAATGGTCTTCATTTCAAAGTCTATTTTGTCTGATATGAGTATTGCTACTCCAGCTTTCTTTTGATCCCTGTTTGCAGGAAATATTTTCTTCCATCCTCTGACTTTCAGTTTGTCTGTGTCGCTAGAAGTGAAGTGGGTCTCTTGAAGACAGCATATATATGGGTCTTGTTTTTGTATCCATTTAGCCAGTCTGTGCCTTTTGGTTGGGGCATTTAGTCCATGAACATTTAAGGTAATTATTGATATGTATATTCTTCTTGCCATTTGATTAATTGCTTTGGATTTGTTGTTGTTGCTCTTTTTTCTTTCCTTCTTCTCTTGTTCTCTTCTGGTTTGATGACTATTTGAGTTGTATTTGAGTTGATTTTTCTTATTTATTTGTGTATCAATTGTAGATTTTTGGTTTGCAGTTATTCTGAAGTTTTGGTATGAGTCTATATATATATATAGATATATATATGAGATTGTTTTAGGTTGTTGGTCTCTTAATTGCAAGTGCATCACCAGTGTCCTGCATTTGTACCCACCTCTTCTCATGATTTCTGATTTTGGTGGCATAATTGTGCATGGATGATTTCATATATTTACTGTATATATACATTTCCTGGTGAGCCTTGTCATTTGTGGCATTTTTGTTTCCTGTTGTGGCCTTTTCTGCCTAGAGAAGTTCATTTAGTGTTTGTTGTAAAGCTGGTTTAGTGGTGCTGCATTCTCTCAGCTGTTACTTATCTGTGAAGATTTTGATTTCTCCTTCGAATCTGAATGAAAGCCTTGCTGGGTAAAGTAATCTTGGCTGGAGTTTTTTTTCTTTTCATCATGTGAATTATATCATGCCACTCCTTCTGGCCTGCCGAGTTTCAGGTGAAAAATCTGCTGATAACCTTACTGGGATTCCCTTGTATGTTATTTGTTTCTTTTCCCTAGCTGCTTTCGAGATGTTCTCTTTGTCTTTAATTTTGGTCAGTTTGATGAATATGTGTCTTGGGGTGTTCCTCCTTGGGTTTATTTTATATGGTACTCGTTGTGCTTCCTGGATTTGACTGAGTGGTACCTTTCCCATGTTAGGGAAGTTTTCGGGTATTATCTCTTGGAATTTTTCTGTCCCCTTCTCTTTCTTCTCCTTCTGGCACCCCTATAATATGGATGTTGGTGTGTTTGATGTTGCCCCAGAGTTCTCTGAGACTCTCTTCATTTGTTTTCAATCTTTTTCCTTTTCTATTCTGCATCCGTAGTTTCTGCTAGTCTGTTCTCTGCCTGGCTTATTTGTTCTTCTGCCTCCTGTATTCTGCTGTTAGCTGCTTCTAGTGAATTTTTTTTTCAGTTATTGTATTTTGCATCTTTTCTTGTTTAAGTTTTATGTCTTGTATCTCTTTGCTCAGTATTTCCTGTAAGTTATCCATCTTGCCTCCAGTTTATTTCCAGTGTCTCGCATCATCTTCAGCATCAACAGTCTAAAGTCTTTTTCCTGGAGGCTGAGAATCTCCTGATCACTTAGCTGATTTTATGGGTTTTTTTCTTTCTCCCTCATCTGAGTTATAGTTCTCTGTCTTTTCATTTTTATAGGTTTTTGGTATAGTGACCTTTTTACAGGTAATCGAGTTGTAGCCTCTCTTACTTCTGGTGTCTGCCCCCCTTGTGGCTGACGTTGGTATGGAGGGGCTTGCTGTAGGCTTCCTGATGGGAGGGGCTGATGCTTGCCCACTGGTAGGTGGAGCTGATTCCTATCCCTCTGGTGGGTGGGGCTTTGTCTCTGGATGGGATTAGAGGAAGCTGTGTGCCTGAGGGGTCTTTAGGCAGCCTTTTTACTGAGGTGGCTGTGATCCCACCTGGATTGTTGTTTGCCCTGGGGCTTCTCAGGCTGACTGAAGGGTGGGGCCACATTTTCCCCAGATGGCCACCTCCAGAGAAAGGCACTCTGGTGAATATTCCCAAGAGCTTTGCTTCCAATGTCCTTCTCTCACAACAAGCCACATTCACCCTTGTTTCCCCAGGGGGTCCTCCAAGAACTGCAGTCAGGTTTGACCCAGATTCCTGTGAAGACTCTGCTTTGCCCTGGGACCCATGCTTTGCCCTGGGACACAGTGCACGTGAAAGTCTGTGTGCGCCTTTTAAGAATGGGGTCTCTGTTCCCCCAGTCCCGTAGAGCTCCTATGCACGAGCCCCACTGGCCTTCAATGCCAGATGCTCCAGGGGCTCTTTCTCCCAGTGCCAGATCCCCACACGTGGGAGTTTGATATGGGGCTCAGAACTCTCACTCCTGTAGGTGAGTTTCTGAATCATCACTTTCCAGTCTTTGGGGCTTCCCACCCATGAGGTATGGGGTTGCTTATGTCACGTAATCCCTCCTCCTGCCCCTTTATGTGGCCTCCTCTTTGTCTTCTGGAGTAGGATATCTTTTTGAAGGTTTCTGGTCCATTTGGCTGAAGATTGCTCAGCATTTAGTTGTAGATTTTGTTGTTTTTAGGAGAGAAGTTGAGTTCCAGTCCTTCTATTCCGCCATCTTAATCCCATCTCCTGCATGCTTAGTTTTTAAAGAAACTGCTGCTTCTAGAGTTTTCTAGAGCTGCTGAACCATCTTACATTCACCAGTCATATAGGATGTATCCTCACTAGCATTTGAGTTTTCACTGGTTTTTGTTTTAGCCTGTCTCTCTGTGGTGTCAGTTTGTGTTTGCCTGAGGCCTGGTGAGGTTGAACATCCTCTCGTGTCTTTATTTACCACCTATAGATCTTTTTGGTGAAACATCTATTCCTGTTTTGCCCATTTTCTAATAGGATTGTTTGTATTTTTTACTGTTGAAAATTGAGAGTTCTTTACATATTCTAGATACCAGTCTTTGGTCAGATGTGTGGTTTGGATGTATTTTCTCTCCAAGTCTATAGCTTGTCTTTTCATCCTCTTTGGGTTTTTGGCAGAGCAAAAGTTTTAAATTTTGATGAAATTCAGTTTATCAGTTTTCCCAAAGATTTACTCCTATGCTTTCCCTATATGTTTTTAAAGAACAGCTATTTATTTATTTATGTTATTTATTTATTTAGGGCCACACCTGTGGCATATGGAAGTTTCCAGGCTAGGGATCGAATCAGAGCTGCAGCTGACGGCCTACACCACGGCCACAGCAACGCCAGATCTGAGCCTCGCCTGCGGCCTATGCCACAGCTTGCAGTAGCGCTGGATCCTTAACCCACTGAACGAGACCAGGGATCAAACCCACATCCTCATGGATACTAGCTGGGTTCTTAACCTACTGAATTACAAAGGAACTCCTCTGCCTGTGCTTTTTAAAAAGTTTTATAGTTTTATGCTTTACACTTAAATGCTGCTGCATTTTGAGTCTAATCTCAGTTGAGAAGGCTCTCCCTCACAGCATTGCTTTTGCACCTTGTCTGCTATCCCTTGAGGATGTTTGTGCAGGTCTCTTTCTGGGACCTCCATGCTGTGGTGCTGATCCGGGTCTGCTCCTCCACAGAAAGACATTTTAACCTCTCTGTCTCCTAGTATACAGCGCCAAGCAGGAGCTTCTGTTCCTGACCGCCGTTCCCGAGGATGCAGCGAGGTCGCCTGGAGAGACGCACTTTGCTGAGGAGCTGAAGGTGGGCATGGCTGGGCTTCAGCACTGTCCCCTCTGCCCATTGGTCCCTGGGTGTCTCCCTCTCACCTACTCACTCACCCCCCGCCCCCACCTGGCCCTGGCGGGTCCCCAGTTGTGGGGAACAGCCGCTCTCCCCCCACCCCTGCCCTCAGCAGCTGGTTTCTGCTTTCTCTCTTTCTCAGCTTTATAGTCGCTGCTTCTGCACGTATCTGCTCATTTTTTTAGCATCTGTGCCTCACAGAGCCTTGTGCATCGTGGGTGATCTGGAGTGTTGACCGTGTCGAGCTCCCGACCATCCCAGAAAGAGCCTTGAGGGGAAGGGATCTGGGATATTGGGCAAATGGAGAGAAAACCAGAGACTGGGAGAAGACCTCTGACCCCGAATCCTGGGAATCATGGAATTTCAGAGTATGGATGAGAGAGCTGAGTTTAGGAAAAAAGCTGATCATCAAAAGTCACGTGGGAGTGAGCAGCAGGGCCTGGGGCCAACTCACCCGGAGCTCACCTCCCTGGACTCTCTGACTCTAGGTCTTTCTCCTCTGGCTCCCCTTGCACAGGAATTCCTGATTATTCCCCAGCCAAGATGAAAGGCCCACTCTTTTTTTTTTTTTTTTTTTGCCTTTTAGGGCTGCACCTGTGGCATATGGCAGTTCCTAGGCTAGAGGTCAAATCTAAGCCATAGCTGCTGGCCACAACCATAGCCACACCAGATCGTCTGTGACCTACGCCACAGCTCACAGCAACGCAGGATCCTTAACCCACTGAGAAGCCAGGAGTTAAACCCACATCCTCATGGATACTAGTCGGGTTCGTTACCGCTGAGACACAAGAGGAACTCTGAAAGGCCTACTCTTGGGCCCCACTCCATACTGACACCTGTGCTAGGTCTGGAAGGTTTAGGTTGCAGTCTTGCCAGAAGAGATGAAATGGGTGAGTCCAGCTCCAAAAATGTTTATCAGCCCCGAATTAAACCCAGAGGCGGGGGGACAGTCCTACCAGTGATCAGTGTAAGGACACGGACAGAACCCAGTAAAGTTGGGACAGCCACACCTGGTCGGAGTGAAGTGCTGCCTGAGTTTGCTTCTTGCAGGGTGTGGCTGGGGTGGATGGAGCACCTCTGCAGAAGCCTTTGAAGCAGGCCTGGAGGGCGCTTCGGGTTGTGGCCTTCCAGGGCAAGGCGCCAGTGGGAATGGGTTGCAGAGACAAGAAACAAGCCCCACAGGAAGTAGGAGGCTGGCTTTAATAGGAAGAGTTAAGGAAATAAATATTTACTGACTTGTATAAATAATGTGCCCCAGTGACAGCTTTGCAAGAGGCCTGTAGGGCTTTGAACTGGGGTACCACCCTGATGCTGCGGTGCTAGAGGCAGGAGCGAGTGGCCCACACCGTCACCTCTAGAAGACAGTGTGCTTGTCCTGAGAGGCCGTTGGCCTGCAGGACCAATGGTGGTTGAAAATACTGCATCTAACATGCCTTACAGTTTACAGAGTGCTTTGCGGGATTTTAATCTTACTGGTCCTCACAAGCAGTACTCTCAGGTGTAAATACTTCCATTCTCATTTCTCATTTCACGGTTGGAAAGTGCAGAGCTCAGGGGTGCTGGGCCTGGATGTAGAACTCCGGGTTCTTGTCTTCGACTCTTCCTGTCCTCTCCCACTGGTTCTGCTAAAACTCAGCTGAAGCTGAAAGAAGTGGGAACTGTAGTCAGACTTGGTTTTCTGAGACCGAGAGTCGTTAGATATTAAAGTCCATATATGTTTGCCCCAAAGAAAGGTGATGTATAATGATGATGAGGTTATGTGTAGCTTACCTTTAAAAGTTTATTTTGTGAATAATGCAGCTGAACATTTTTGAATAGAATATAGTGGAAAATAATATATCATTAATATCAGTTTTGGGTGTTTGCAAAGGGGAAAAGTAAAAAATGATGACGGCAAACACAACTGAACGAGAAATTTTTCTTCTTTGTATATAATCCTTAAGCTTGAAGAAAAGCAAACTTGAAGGAGATTTTTCTGTGGTTTCTGAAGAGAACCTGTACTGTTGCTGCCACGGGCGGCACTGCTCTTAAGTGTTGTCTAGGATCAGGGTTAGAGCTGAGGTTTAAAAAGTCAGAACAGAGTGAGGAAAAGAGAAGGATTCTGGATAAGTGAGCCAGAGTTGGGATCCAGGAGGGAGGTTAAGTTAGACCTGTCTATGAAGCAAGAAGGCGAGTGTTTCCCACAGAGGTGGGGGCAGGGTGGCAGGCTTGAGCTCCAGTTTCTGGGGAGGAGCAGGGTTCAGTCATTCTTGGGGAGGAAAGTGCAGAGGGATCCTTATGCAGGTGTCTGTCCCACTGCCAGAATGGCTTCATGTTGGGAAGTCCCTCCACCAGGGAACCCAGGCAATGCAGTCAGACATCCGACAGCCAGCCAACCCTGGGGGAGGCTGTGCCCTGAGGCCGAACAGGGGTATTCTGAAGTCTTCCTGTTTTGTAACTGGCCCGGGGCCCCTCAGGGTGGACAGGGTTGCCTGGCAAGGCCAGTGTGTTTTAACCAATACAGTAAAGGTAGTTTGGTCCATTCAGTCAAGTAAATTTAGAGAGATCATCTGCTTTGAAGTCTTGAGGAGATGTCCTGTGTAAATTTAAGAGAATAACTAGGCGTGGTAGCAGAAACATCTCAAGATACTGAGAAAAGGGGCCATGGCTAGAGGCGGCCAAAGGAGTAGGGTTGGAGGAGACAGCCTCCCTCTTCAGAACTGCCTTTGCAGATGCTTCTGGGAGAAGCAGGAGGCACCTGTGGGCACTCAGCTTCTGCCTGAGCTGGTGGGTCTCCCTCCATCCCCCCCCCCCCCAGTGCACCTGCGTACACATGCACGCGTGCGCACATGCACACGTGCGGCACCTCTCAGCTTCCGCTGCCAAGGCTTTCCCTGGGCCCCCACAGCACCTGCAGCTGCAGCCAAGCAGAGTTTAGGCCCAGTACATGCTGTTGGGTTAGAGTCCACTGCCTAATGGGGCTGTCTGAATGTAGAAAAGGGCCGTGGTCATAGAATCACTGGGTTCAACAGCTAGTAGTCCCAAAAAGTGTCATAACTTGGCACTTGAGCTTTTTCATCTTTGGGGGTTTTTAAGTCAACCTTCTCTCAAGAAGGAAAGTCAGATAAACCTGTTCTGCATCTCTTTTCCTTGTCAAATGACTCAGATCACGGACTCAGCTCCGTGATCTACAGAGCAGTGGAAGGGCCCCAAGGCCCCTTCAGGAAGTGGCTGGAAATAGTGGGTGTCACTGCGGAAAAGTGTGGGGGGGGAAGAAGAGAAGGGGCCCCTGGATGACGAGAAAGGACAGGTCAGTCCTAGGGGAGGTGCAGAGGGGCTCTGGGGGAGGGCTGCAGCCTTTCTCAGTGGAGCGCCTGCTGAAGGAAGACAGAAAATGAGGTCCTGTCTGTGCAGAGCTACCTCCGGATACGGAAAATACCCAAATGTGGTAGATGTGATCTGCGGAGGACTTGGAAGAGATTTCTAGAACTTCTTAGAAGTCTTTATAGGTGCCCCCCTCCGCCAGTATTTTCAAATCAGGTTTTTTATAAGAAGGAGTAGCTACTCATTGTGTTTGCTAAAGAAATAACCAACATTGAAAAGACATCAGCTATGCTCTACCATAACTAACTCTCTTCGGCCCCTGTTAGAACCTCTGTGTATTTTCGTTTTAAAAATCAGAATCATTCACTGAGGTGTAACATTAACACAGTAGGTGGCTCCATTCCTGAAGACGGGCACACATGATCTGTGAGGCCAGGGGCTTTGCTGGGCAGTCTTGTCAGGAAGGAAGTTCAGCCACCCTGAGCACATGCTAGGCACGTCGGCACTGGTTATCCTCTAAAGTGAGAAGATCCATGTCAACCATGGGGTGGAGGCCGTCATGCCAGAAACTCCTGCCCACCCAGAAAGTGGGCCTCCAGCCCCGAGAGCGGGTGAGCTGGCCACACAGCCTCCCCTGGGCTGTGGGATCCAGCTGGGAACTTGGACTCTGGCTGTGTTTCCGTAGTTGGGGTCCAGGCTGCAGAAGCAGGAGGGAGAAGCTAAACTTCGGTACCAGGGACATGACTGCCAGGCAGGACCCTCCACATACCTGAAGCTGCATTTCAGAGAAACAACCACGCTCAGCACTGAGGAAATGCAGCAGTGGTTCCTGCCTTGTAAAAACCCATACCAAGTGACCTAAGGTTTTTCTTAAATTAATAAGCCAGATATACCAATGTACCAGATTATCTTCAAAACAGCCACCGTCTGTGAGAATAGCAGGTCCTTAGGAGCCTGCCATCCACACACACAGACTCAAATTACCTGGAGGGAGATGCAGGTGGGAGCCGGGAGGCAGCAGCTGGCCCTCCCTAAAATCCCCAAGTGAAGTCTCCTGCCATTTCCAAGAAATCATGGGCCGCAGTGCGGTCTGTGCAGGGACAGACAGACAGCCCACTGTCCCCTCTGTTTGTCCAAACCAAGGATGAGATAGCTGGTCAGCCATCTCTGGTGCACCATGGTCCAGCCTGAACCCAGGCGCCAGCGGTGACTCGTGCCCTCAGCCCCGCTGTTTCTGTGGGGGAGGCTCCCAGGCTCCCACCTCCCCAAGTTAAGGCCCAACCTGGCAGAGGTGGGCACAGGGGTCCGTCCTTTTTCTGCTGACAAAGCCCCAGTGCCCATCCTGCCTCTGTTCCCTGCAGCCGACCGGGAAGATGCCGTTGGGCGACCAGCTGGTTCAGCCCCTGGTCTACATGCAGCGCCTGGAGCTCATCAGAAATGTCTGCAGGGAGGAAGCTCTTAGGAGTCTCTCCCACACTGCCATCTCCAAGTTTGTCCTCGACCGAATATTCGTCTGTGACAAGCACAGGATTCTCTTCTGCCAGACTCCCAAAGTGGGCAACACCCAGTGGAAGAAGGTGCTCATCGTGTTGAACGGTGCGTGCAGCGCCCAACCGTGGCTGCCCCCGCTGGACCGCAGGGTCTGCGGGAAGGGTGGCCGTGACCTGGGCAGGGGCAGGGGCATGGAGGAGGGCAGCAGAGAGGAGCCAAGGAAGGGCAGGTCAATCCCCAACAGCTTGCCAGGGGTCTTCCTTTCATGTCATACAAGTAGGTGGGCTGTATCCAGATGCTGCTGTTTTCAAACCTACTTTAGGACCTCCTCACTTGTCCATCTCTGCCTACGGGCTAGGTCGGTCCCTTTTCTTCTCTTCCAAGTTGTTCACTCCTTCCTGGGAGGTCAAGGCCCCACGTTGAGCCGCTACCCTTCCAGGCTGAGAAGGACCCTCAGCCAGTGCCAGGGAGGGGAGCCCTGCTGGGGAGTCTGGGGACCTCTCCGCTTGCAATCTCTTGGGTCGAGGAATCTGTCCCCACCCCACACTGAGCATCCGTAGTCAGAGGATTTCATCAACCTGCTTCTGGAAATGTGCTGTTCACTCAGGAATAAATTGAGATCATTGAAAAGTCCCCTCACACACTACAGTTTTGATTCCTCACCACTTTTTTCAGGCACCATGTTTGTTTGTTTAAACTCCAGTTACTCTGAACTGACCCAAGGTAATTGTGGGCTGTGTCTGTTAAATTCAGCTTCAACAGGAACGCATTCCTGTGGACAGCAGTGTGACTCCTGGCTCGGGAACAAGGCCAGGTGATAGTCAGAGTTGGATGTCCAGTGGCCTCTTCACTGGTTGGTTGGGGGAAAAAAAAGAGAGATAGTCACTTTATCTTCTTGTGATGATGAATATGCTTCTTGAGTAATCTGACAGTATGTTATGTTGGGTTTTTCTTAGATTTATGTTGCTGCAGCATATGGAGGTTGCCAGGCTAAGGGTTGAATTGAAACTGCAGCTGCTGGCCTATGTCACAGCAACACTGGATCCAAGCCACATCTGAGACCTACACCACAGCTCATGGCAACACCAGATCCTTGACCTAGTGAGTGAGGCCAGGGATCGAAATCATGTCCTCATGGAAACTAGTTGGGTTTGTAACCCACTGAGCCACAACAGGAGCTCTGGATTTTGACATCAGACAGTGAGGTTACAAATCAAATTTAAAACAACAAAATGAAAGTCTTGCAAATTTGCCGCCATAGTATGAAGTATCAGACTTTAAAGAAGAGCCTGTTGACGAGGGCGAGGTAAAACCGTGCAGGTCTGCCGGGCCATGTGGTAGGAAAAGGATGGTCCTGGACAAGGGCAGTACATGGAGACAGGTACCAGAGCAGGTGCAGATCCTCAGAGCTGGCTCTTCTTTGACCCCTCCAGAGCAGACGCGTGTCCTGCTCATTTACAGCCACGAGTGGTACTTCACACAGAGCTCCGGATCGGGCCTTAAATATTCCAGGGAGACTGTGGCCACTGGTTAAATGGCCCAATAGAAATCCTTCCCTGCCAGACACTGAGTTTAACAGTGTGGTTGATACAAAGCTGGATGGATGGGATGTAGAGGGTTGCAGAGACTTGGCCAGCGCCCCAGCATAAGGATGCTTTATCTCCGTTTGTCTAAGTTGAGAAAAGCGTGAGACACCCGCCAAACACCCCAACCCTAAGATGAGCCCTGGGGTTCTAGCAGCAGCTCTGGTCGGTCCTGCCTGCCTTCTCAGACACTTGCCCTTCTCTTGGCCCTGCCTCAGGTACATCACTTAGCTCCCAGAGCACTGGCCTGATTTCTCCAGCACTTCATGTCTTTGCCACCTGCAGGTCTGGGATGCTGCAAGGTCACCTGTGAATATTGCAGGTCCGGGCAGCGTACAGGGGCTTTGGGCATAAATCAGAAGCATGTTGCAGGTCTGGCGTGCTCCCCAGTTTCAGAGTAGAAGGAAGCGTGCTGGATTTCGGCGTTCTGCCTGCGGGCAGTCAGCCAGCTTTCCTGGCAGGCAGAACCCTGCTTGGGTGCTGTCCTCATCCCTCTCTCCCCCTCCCTCTTCCCTCCCTCTTCCTCCCTCTCCCCCTCCCTCTCCCTCCCTCTCCTCTGCCTCTTCCTCTCTCTCCCTCCCTCTTCTTCCCTCTCCTCTGCCTCTTCCTCCCTTCCCCTCCCCCTCCCTCCCTTTCCCTCCTTCTCCCCTGCCTTCTGGGTCACCACTGGCTTTTCCTCACGCTCCTCCTGCCAGCAGAAGTGGTAGAAATTCAAAGACTAAACGTGGGTATTGGGGGTGGCTTGTGGGGTACACAGGTCTGAGTTCAGAGATGGGGCTTCTTTCTGTACAGGCAGCACCCCCAAGGCAGCCAACATGCCTTCTTCCTGCTTGCTTTCCAGGAGCCTTTCCTTCCATCGAAGAGATCCCGGAAAATGTAGTCCATGACCATGAGAAGAACGGCCTCCCGCGTCTCTCTTCCTTCAGCAATGAGGAAATTCAGATGCGGTAGGAGCAGGCTGGGTGCTGATAAAACCCCAGGCTCAGTGCTCTGTTGCCTTGTGTCTCCCAGGTCACTGCCACCCCAGCTGCTGGTTGTGTGGATTAGAGAAGCAGCTGGGCACATCCGCAGCTCAGCGTTGAGCTCATCTAAATTCACAAGTCTTCATGAGACCATGAGACTTTCCGAGTGTCTTCACCACCCTAACCTTCATGTAGCCTGTTAAAATGAAGGTTACATAGTTGTCTTAACGGGAACGAATGGATTTCTTACTGAACATGACCTTTGTTTCTTCTTCTTTTTTTTTTGGCTGCACCTATGGCATGCAGATGTTCCCAAGCCGGGGATCAAACTTGGGGCCCAGCAGTAGCAATGCTGGATCCTTAACCCAACTAGTATCCATGAGGACTCAGGTTGGATCCCTGGCCTCTCTCAGTGGGTTAAGGATCCAGCATCGCTGTGAGCTGGGCTGTAGGTCACAGACGCAGCTTGAATCTTGGAGTGGCTGTGGCTGTGGTGTAGGCCGGGGGCTGAAGCTCCAATTCGATTGGACCCCTAACCTGGGAATTTGCACATGCCCTAGGTGCGGCCCTAAAACAAAAGACAGAAAGGGGTTTGGGCTGCAGGGAAACCCCAGCTCCTTTTTCACTTTCTCCAGAGGCACCTGCCCTAAGGAGTGGTGGTGTGGGCTGGCCCTAGCACAGGCCTCTCGGACCATAGCAGGGATGGAGACTGGCATCGGGAGAATCTCTCAGCAGGTGGAACAGTTCTCCCGGTAGCTGTGAAGCAGCCTCACAGAGGAGGTTTAAAGGAACGAGTGTGTAATATGCGATCAGTGTCACGGAATCGGATGGTCTCTCATCGCCCTTTTCCTTTTCAGCCACTTGATTGTCGTGCTTCTGGCGCTAGTCATTCACTCTTCCCACCTTGTAGAGCTTCAGAATGGAGGTGTCAAAGGCCAGAGCAGAAACCCTTCCTCCCGGAGGCAGGCTGTCCAGTCGCCACCCCTGAACTGACCTTGGCCTTGCGTGAGAGTAGGTGTGCTGAGACAGGCAGCACAAGGAGGCCTCCGGCCTGGATGAGCACACGGAATTAGAGCTGTGCGGCCTTGTCATTGGTCATTGTCCTTAGAGCTCTTCACACTGGTAGCACTGCACCACCATGGCAGTCCCCCCAGGCCCCTTCCTGCCATCCAGAGCCTGAACCCTCCCTCCGCATTTTCTCTTACCACCACCCCCCACCCGCCCCCAGTTTTCCTTTCCCTGCAGTTTTGAACTCAGGGTTTTTTGGTTGGTTTGTCTGTTTTGACTGAGCCCACGGCATGCAGAAGTTCCTGGGACAGGGATCAAACCCAAGCCACAGCAGAGACAACACCAGATCGTTAACCCACTGAGCCACCAGGGAACTAACTCCGGATTGAGTTTTTAAAGATGCACCCTTAGAGTAACTTTCTCTGGCCTCAGCCATTTCTAACTTGATCAGTGTTCCTGCCCTTATGGGTTTTTTGCCCAGGAACAAAGACTTTTACACACTCCTGAAGTTTGGAACTACTCCATTAAACAACACGTGGTTAAATAGACGCCTTCACGGGGCCCCCAAGCTGTGGAGTACTGTGGTCTTGGCCAGTTAGGGTTTCAGAACCTCCATTTCCTCCCCTGTGAAATGGATTATTAACCAGATCTGCTTCCCAGGGTGGCTTCGTGAGTTAAATAAGAGCCACACACACGATGCACTGGGCCTGGCGGCTGCTGCCATCCAGCTATCACTCTTCATGCTTCCCTGCTCACCCCACAGCCAGCACTACCAGCAGTTAACCAGTCAGGTTAACCTCTTGTCTGTCTTCATTTCTCCCCTTAGCTTGAAAACATACTTCAAGTTTTTTATCGTAAGAGATCCCTTTGAAAGACTGATTTCTGCGTTTAAGGATAAGTTTGTTCACAACCCCCGCTTTGAGCCTTGGTACAGGCACGAGATTGCGCCCGGCATCATCAGAAAGTACAGAAGGAACCGGACAGAGACCCGGGGCATCCAATTTGAGGACTTTGTGCGCTACCTGGGTGATCCGAACCACAGGTGGCTGGACCTTCAGTTTGGGGACCACATCATCCACTGGGTGACATATGTGGAGCTGTGTGCACCCTGCGAGATTAGGTACAGTGTCATCGGCCACCACGAGACCCTGGAGGAGGACGCCCCATACATCCTGAAAGAGGCCGGCATAGACCACCTGGTGTCTTACCCAACCATCCCTCCAGGCATCACCGTGTATAACAAAACCAAGGTAGAGCACTACTTTCTGGGCATCAGCAAACGCGACATCCGGCGCCTGTACGCACGTTTTGAAGGGGACTTTAAGCTCTTCGGGTATCAGAAGCCAGATTTTTTGCTAAACTAATGTGTAGGACTGTGTTCAAGTCAGACCAGAGGCTAACCCAGTAGAGGTCTGGGCGCAGAAATGACACCTCCTCCATCACACTCCTCTGAGGACTCCGCAGCTCCCTGGACCTGTGTGGGCCTCGGCCGGTGAAGCTGGACTCTGATCCACCATAACGTGGGCTCAGGCATAAGATGCACTGAGGGCTCCGTCCCCCCACCCCTACTAGTGCCATTAGGCCTTTGCTCTCCTCAGAAGATCAGAGGACTAAACATCTACAGTCTAACAGCTGGGAGGGAACATCACCTCCCTCAGGTGTCAGACACCTGCAGCTGCCCCGAGGGGGCAGGGTGAGGGGGGCGGTCTGCTGTCGCCTCCACATTTCAGGAATGGTACCCAGTGCTTTCAGGAGAGATGGAGAAGCCAGTCATCTGCCAAGATCACTGGGGCCGAGACAGGACCACATCTGGGTCACAAAAAGACACCTCTGGCTCTCATCTCGGCAAACTTCTTTCCATGACTGGTTCCTGAGAGATTCAGGGATGACCAAGGGTACTTTTAGGCAGTCCATCTTTTCAGAACACATGCCGGTGTGTTGCTGGTCCAGATTTCTGAGCCTGTACCGCCCCCCCACCACCCCGGGTGATCAGGAGACACAATTTTTAAAAGTGAGGGGAGTGTATGTTCTTGCCACCTGAGAAGGGGACCGTCTCTGGGGCCATAAAGGGAATGTGGCTGGGAAGGGGCAGAGCCGCTTGGGGCCCGGAACTCAGGCTGCCGTGACCTGGGCTCCATCTGTCCTGAAGACTCTCCACCTCTTGTGTCTGATGGTCCCACACAGAGGGCATGGGGGTTCTGCCCCAGCTGCTCGGGGCAACATGCCAACGTTGCCCAGTCTGTGCAGTTGACACGTGTGGATTTCCTCTCATCTCAGCAGAATGCACACCTCTGGGCCCATTTCTGGTGTGAGTTGGATAATCGAGTCCACCAGCAATAAAATCCTGGGCGAGGCATCTTCTCAGCACCAAGGAGCAAGCCACGGCTACTTCTTTAGATGCCATCCGACAGCGAGGCCCCTCGAGGTGAGGGCCAGTGTCCCCATGAGCTGTCTCAAGTGCCCAGCCCACACTGTGCCCTGGAGCCCAGCTTCCGCTCCAGGCGGCCTCCACCTCCCTCTCAGTGTGGCCTCCTGAGTCCGTCAATGTGAAAGTAAAATGGAATAAAAAATATGTGCCAACCTGACATGGGCTGCAGTTCCAGGGGAGGCCTCGCTGTGGTGACAGGCACGCAGGCCTGTGCGGATGGCTGCTGGTGACACAGCAGGGGAATGGGGCTCCCCTGTGCCCATCTGCGACGTGCTCAAAGGGGGTAGTCAGCGTGGTGGCCTGTCTTGCTTAGCTGACAGGCTGAGGGTGTAGCCCCAGTCGTTTTTCTCTCAAGTTTTAGCAAGTCCCTCAAAGTCATCTCACCGCCGCCGCCCCCGCCCCCATGCGCAGATGGGTTCCTCTTTCCTATTTGAAATGTTAACAGTGTGAATAATGTTTGTGAATTGAAGGCCTTAAAGTTAGGAACAAAAGGTTGGACATCTGGGTGCCCCCCATCCCAGGCCTCTGGAACTTAGATTTTGGCCATTTTTCTCTGGCATTTAGGTCATTTTCCTAACGTTTTTCCAGACACATAGAGACAGCCCCCGTAATGTCTAGACATTGCACAGTGAGCCGGAAACCCAAGCTCCCCACCCCCACCCCAGCCCCTGGGCTCCTGTTCCTACCAGCCCGCCCCCCCTGCATCCTCCCCCTGAGGTCCACCACCTTCCTTTCATCTTCCTCCCTTCCAGCACCTAAGAGCAGGTGCCATTCTCCTGTCACCTGCGCGGTTTTCCCCCACATCACTGCCTAGAAGGCAGCTCTACACAGGCAGCCTGGAGCGAACCTGGCTGCATCCTGCCTGGCAATGCCCAGCCTTTGCTAGGGTCTCCCTCACCCTGGGCTGCTCAGCCTGTGCCTGCACAGCTCCTGCATCCACGCTGGGCCTTCTTCGCTCACCAGGGGGGTGGGGGCATGGCTAGGGTGCTGGTGGGGGGGGGATGCCTCCAGGAGTGGGAGCATAGCTAGGGCGCCTCAAGGGGCAAGTGGGGGGGGAGTGTCCCCACCACCCTCGCTGCCCGCCCCACCCCACCCAGTGGAGACATTTGGGGTGTGGGGGGGAGATGGGCAGCCAGAGAGGGCAGACTCTTCAGGAAATGTCTAGGTGAGAACTCCCAAGTAGCCTTAAGCCTGGATTTGGAAGAAACAGAAGTAACTCCATCTTCAAGAAGGGGTCTTAAGGCCAGGAGGGAAATTCCAAAATTTGGAAACTTCCTATTAAACTAGGTTGACTTAATAGGCATGTGTCTTAGATTGTTATTCTCTTACTGGATTTCTCTCCTTCTCCCACATTTAATTTTATTGGCCTTATGTTGGAAACCGTTGCGGGAAAATGCCCAGAGCCAAGGTGAGATTTGGTTTTCATAGTGGCTGACTCTGCACTGAGATGGCAGGTCACCAAGGGCAAGGGGCCCAGGTGACTCTGTCACAGGGGTCCTGGGAGGAAGAGCCCCTGACCAGGGAGGGGTCCCAGAGGTTCCTGGGGGTGTTGGTTCCACATCAGCCCACACTCTCCCCCTCTCCACACCCACCCCTGCTCTAAACCCCAGCATAGCCTGTTCAACTGGAATCTCCAGAAGGAGGAAACAGAAAAGACTGGGATTAGATGGAGAAAATGATCAAGATTCAGCAAAACTTGCCAAGTGCCCAGTCTGCACAAGACAGCAGCTTTGCCACCTACTTGAGATTTAAATTGTTCCAGGTACATTTTCCAAGCCCTTTGGACATGCCAAGCCTTGCACAAGGTTTGTGGGATTCCCAAGCTGAGCAGAACCACAGGCTCACGGGAGGAAGGGCTGGGAGGGGCTAGACGGGCCTGGGAGTGGCACACAGTGGCAGTTACACAGGAAGGATTAGGGAATTCCGTCTTTGTTTCCTCGCTCCCTGTCAATTTAATAGCAGTTACCTTGAAGCTGTCTACAGCAAGGCTTAATGGCAACATCCATAGTCTGTTTACCTGGTAAGTCTTAATGGACCTTTCTTTGCTTGAAGCCTTTTTGTCTTATTTCCTATTGTCTGGAATCTGTAAGCTCACTTTCTGTGGCATTCCAAGGGACCAAACTCCTGGACGGTGTTTTCCTTTGTGCTTTGCCAATTTCAGCTAGCCAGCCCTCTCTTGCCCTCCCTCCCTCCCTCTTTGCCTCCTCTCCCCCCTTCTCTCCCTCCCCCTCCCCCTCCCCCTCTCCCCCTCCCTCTCTCTACTCGATAGAGAGGAACAATCAATACACCTTAGCGTTTTCCCTCTTTCCCTCCATTTTCCCCAGCAGCCTCTCTCTTCACTTTGTCACCCACATTATCACAGGTGAGTGCCACCCAGTCCTGCACAGCAGCACAACACGAGTCTCAATCTTTCAAGCCTACTGTATCTATTTTTCAGCCACCCACCCAGCTCTACTGAACTATTGCCACATATTTTAGGTTTCTGTAATGGCAGTCCCACGATCAAGATAACAGTTTATTTCTTATTAGATAAGTTAACATTAGCTGTCCTAACAGAAATCAAGGTTTCAGTGACTTAGAAAAATAGAGTGATGATTTCTTGCACACATAACAATCCAGTGGTCTGTTCCTCATAGGCAGGGATTTTCCAGCTCCTGGCTCCATTATGCCCAAGAGATGCATGACCTTCTGCTTCCAGGGGAAGAGTTAAAAGGAGAGGCGTGCTAGGGGTGTTATTATGAACCAGTTTTAGAGTTGGGATGTGTGCCTTCTTCCTTTTGGCACAGAGCAATTCTCACAGAGCTGGGAAATGTAGTTCCTGACTTAATAGACATTTCCTGGTAACAGCTCCACAGATTTGTGGTGGATGTTGACAAATGGATAATAGTACTTTACTGTTTATAAAACACTTTAATGTAAATAATGACATGGAGTAGGCCTAAAAGGTGTACCAGCTCCATATCATAAAGGGAGAAGTGGCTTCAGAGGAGTTAACTTGCTCAAGATTCTACGGCAAGATTTCTGGTATCAGGCCCCATGTGTAGCTTGGAAGTTGTTCATGTTCTTATTACAACAAGAAAAAAGCTGAAAAAACTGAAAATCAGTGCCTTTCCTTATGTTTCTTAGAGAGTGGAGAAATGAGTGACTTCAGAGATTCCCAGCTGAGATCAGCTTTCCTGCAGCATAAGCTGCTGGAGCTGGGAGCCTGTAGGATCACTTAAACAGTAGTTTTGACAAGTTGCCAGAGGTTGAGTGAGCTCCCAGAAGTTCTTATGATGAAGAGTCAAGAAAAAACTCTTCCTGACCCTGCAGGTAGAGGAGAAAGATAACTGCTTTGAAATATGCCTACAGCCTCCTCCATAACAAAGGGCTACTCTCTAGGGGGAAAGACTATCTAACTTTACCTCAACCTATCCCACCTGGGAGACTGGGCATTTATCCAATTCCAGCCCCCTCAAGCCTCCTGCCTCACCTCAGGGGTGAAAAAATAGCTAAGAAACACCCCTGAAGGTGACAGCTGGGAGACACAGGCCACTAAAAGATGGAGATTTAAAAATAAAATTGTGGAATGTTGCCCCTCCCCCACACCTTGCTGCCACGTCCACAGAAATCAAATCTGATGACAGTGAGTTACAGCTGAAAACACTGCAAGGCGTAGACTCTCTTTAAGGAGACGTTCCCAGAGAAGCCCAAGGATGACAGCAGCAAGGCCGAAACTGGAGCCTCTGGCACCTGTGGCTGCAGCAAACCTTAAACACAGCCGAGCCCCAAGCCAGGTTAATGTACATTGTAACATTAAAGGCCTCTTACCTCAGTTTCTATTACCTGAAGCCTTGTGTCTGGATTTGAACTTCCCCCCAGATTGCAAGGCATGCGAAAAGACAAAAAAAAAAAAAAGAAGAAGAGCATCAGAACCAGACTCAGACAGGACACAAGTGTTGGAATTATCAGGCAGAGAATTTAAAATAACAGGTTAATGTGTGGAGGGTTCTAATGGAAAAAGGAGACATCATGAAAGAATAGGTGGGCAATGGAAGCAGAGAGATGGAAACTCTAAGACAAATCAACAGGGAATGCTAGAAACAGTGTAACGGTGTAATGCCTCTGATGGCTTATCAGGAGATTGGGCACTTCATATATAGTGTTATTTGAAGGTGGACTCAGATTAGCTATCTATATAAATTATAAACTTGAGTGCCACTGCTCAATAATATAAAATGTAAAATGTCATTGATATTCTAAGAGAGAAAATTGAATCATAAGAATGTTTAAAACCAGAGAAAGAAAAATGAAACAGGAGTTCCCGTTGTGGTGCAGTAGTTAACAAACCCAACTAGGAACCATGAGGTTGTGGGTTTAATCCCTGGCCGCGCTCAGTGTGTTAAGGATCCCGCGTTGCCGTGAGCTGTGGTGTGTAGGTCGCAGCGGCTCAGATCTGGCATTGCTATGGCTCTGGTGTAGGCCGGTGGCTACAGCTCTGATTGGACCCCTAGCCTGGGAACTTCCATGTGCCACGGGTGCAGCCTTAGAAAATATTTTTTTAAAAAAGTATGAAGATCATACAACTGATGAGTATCAGAGCCAGGAAAATTTGCACCCTTTAACTTCCATCCCCCTGACCTCTTCCCCCAGCACAGGCCATCCACGAATTACAGAGCCACACACAGTTTCTAGGAAAAGCAGAGCCTTCCCACACCTTTGGGCCCTCATTCCCCTGCAAGTCCCGGAGCACTTGCAAGCACGGGGACTGCCCACAGAGTATCAGATTCAGGAAACCTGACTCCTGCTCACCTGCAAGGAAGCCTCAGGTCAGTTACCTATCACAGGAAAGAATGTTCCCAACAGAGCTTGCTCCCCTTTTTCATGCCTTCTTCAACCCCTACTACTCACTTCACTCCTCCCACCCAAGACTCGGTGACCCCCAAAGAGCAGGGCCTGTCTCCATTTATCACCATAGCGCCTGAGCCTGAACACTCAGTGCGCTGCCTTAGCTTGTGCAATTATTTCTAGTGAGCATGGCATTCGTTTTTTTCACAGGGACCCCAGCTGAGGCCTCTACCCATCTACTGTGCCGGGCACCTCCTTGGCAGCATCACCTGCCTCTACCCCCGCTGCCAGTGCTCAGTGGGGAGTCAGGAACTAAGCTGCAGCTACCCCACCCCACCCTGGGGACTGCTGAGCATCCTGTAATGGATGATGGGGATACTAAGAACACAGAGTGATGGTCCACACACAAGGAAGCTGGCAATTTCTAAATGCACACTCTTCCTCTTGGCCATTTGTTGCCTTTTTTTGGAGGAAAGGGCCATATGTAAGAAGAACAAATTAGCCTTTCTTTCATCTCTCACAGTGACTCGAGCGTGAGATAGACTTGAGGGCCTTTCTGCATGATAGCAAAGCCAATCTCGGAACATCTGGTCGGTCCACTTGTGTCAGGTGACACTGCTCTGGAAATAGGACTCCGAGAAGCTCACCGTGAGCCAGGTGTATTGGCTGTGCTCCACCTTAAGATCTGGAGGCTCAGATGACCTCCTGCAGGGCTGGAGGCTTAAGGCAGAGAACAGATACAGCTCTGAGTTGAAGCGCAGGAACTGGGCACAAGCAGAGCAGGAGAAAAGAGGTAAGGCCTCCTGTTCCCATCCTTGTTGCTGGTAATGAGCTCTGGCTGCCTCGGAGAGGTTAAAACAGTGCTTTGTGGCTGGTGAGAACACACTCGAAAAACCACTGCTCAAGGCCCTCCCAGAAAACCCTGGAAATCCCCATGCTAAGGAAGAGTATTCCTTTTGCCTTCCTCCTGCATCCCCGACACAGGGATGTCCTCTTTGGTTCTGTATCCATACAGGCGCTCTATTCTCTAAGTTCATAATCATGACTGATGTCCCTGTAACGTAAGTACACTCCTCTCTCAATAACAGGCCAGAACGGTTGACATGGATACAAAGACACATAAGCCCACCATTCCCCCTCTTTCTTGCTGTTCCAGCCAAACCTCACGCAGTTCTATGTCTGAGCCACTGATGTGTTGCTCAGACACTGACCCAGGCTCAGGACCCTGCATTTTTCCAAACCTGGGTTACAGATGGGAATCTGGAGCAGCATTATCTGTCTTTCCTGGTCCCTGGCCTTCTTCCACTTGGACCTTGCTCCTTTCCCGGGAGCTTTGCAGAGTCTGCCTGCTGCTCCCTCCCACTGAGGCAGAATCCTGTTTGATCTACCCTGAACAATGGTCTTCTTTTGCTGCCCAAGTTTGGCATGATTGATTTAAACTAGTTTGTCAAAAACGAATCCCAAAGTCAATAAGCCAACTCAATTACTGTGACGTTCAATTGTCAAAATAAACTTTTTTTAGGATACAATTTTTATAAAGCTAGAAGTGACATTTTAATTTAATTTTATTTTATTTTATTTACTAGAGCATAGTCGATTTACATTGTTGTGTCAATTTCTGTTGTACAGCATAGTGACCCAGTCATACATACATGCATACATACACATTCTTTTTCTCATACCATCTTCCATCATGTTCTACCCCAAGAGACTGGACATAGTTCCCTGTGCTATACAGTAGGATGCCTTTGCTTATCCACTCCAAACATAATAGTTTGCATTTACCAACCCCAAACTCCCCATCCATCCCACTCCCTCCCCCCTCCCCCTTAGCAACCACAAGTCTACTCTCCCTGTCCCTGGTTTGTTTCTGTTTTGTAGATATGATCATTTGTGCCATATTTTAGATTCCACACATAAGTGATATCATATGGTATTTGTCTTTCTCTTTCTGACTTAACTCACTCAGTATGAGAATCTCTAGTTGCATCCATGTTGCTGCAAATGGCATTGTTTTGTCCTTTTTATGGCTGAGTAGTATTCCATTGTATAAATGTACCACACCTTTTTAAGCCATTCGTCTGTTGATGGACGTTTAGGTTGTTTTCATGTCTTGGCTATTGTAAATAGTGCTGTAATGAACACAGGGGTGCATGTATCTTTTTCAATGAAAATTTTGTCTGGATATATGCCCAGGAGTGGGATTTCTGGATCATAAGGTGTTTCTATATTTGGTTTTCTAAGGAACCTCCATGCTGTTTTCCATAGTGGTTGTACCAGTTTACAGTCCCACCAACAGTGAAGGAGGGTTCTCTTTTCTCCACACCCTCTCCAGCATTTGTTATTTGTTGACTCATTAATCATGGCCATTCTGACCAGTGTGAGTTGGTACCTCATTGTAGTTTTGATTTGCATTTCTCTAATAATTAGTGATGTTGGGCTTTTTTTCCTGTGCCTGTTGGCCATATGTATGTCTTCTTTGGAGAAATGTCTCTTTAGGTTTTCTGCCGAATTTTCTATTGGGTTGTTTATTTTTTTGTTGTGGAGTTGTGTGACCTGTTTGTATATTTGGGAGATTAGACCCATTTTTTTCACCATTGAAAATCAAGTTAGCTGTGGGTTTTTTCATATATGGCTTTTATTATGTTGAGTTAGGCTCCCTCTATGCCCACTTTCTGGAGAGTTTTTATCAGAAGTGGGTGTTGAGTTTTGTCAGAAGCTTTTTCTGCATCTATTGAGATGATCATATAGTTTTTATTTTTCAGCTTGTTGATGTGGAGATATTGAAGAATCGCTGCATCCCTGGGATAAATCCTACTTGATTGTGCTATATGATCCTGTTAATATATATTTGGATTCAGTTTATTAATATTTTGTTGAGGATTTCTGCTGAGACCAGCTCAGCAGGTAAGGGCTGAAGAACGGGTGCTGTGAAACTTAAGGAAAAAGTTAACACAAAACAAGACACAGAGACATTTATCTTAAGTAAAGGTGGGAACCAGGGACTCAAGGTCTCAGGGACCAAGAGCCCAGCCTCAAGAAACCACACTGCTTTTATTGTGCTCTTTAGGATTACGTCAAATGAGGAGGGGGCTATGGGTGGAGGATATAGGGTTTGTATATTATTTTATAAGTTCTTTTATTATTTTAAATGTCACTTAGCTGGTAGGTGGTTAAGCTTTTTTTTTTTTTTTTTTTTTTTAATCTTTTTGCCTTTGCTAGGGCCACACCCATGGTATATGGAGATTCCCAGGCTAGGGGTCCAGTCGGAGCTGTAGCCACTGGCCTACGCCAGAACCACAGCAACGCAGGATCCGAGCCGAGTCTGCAACCTACACCACAGCACATGGCAATGCCGGATCCTTAACTCACTGAGCAAGGCCAGGGATCGAACCTGCAACCTCATGGTTCCTAGTCGGATTCATTAAACACTGAGCCACGAGGGGAACTCCTTAAACTTTAGGCACATAACAATCATTAGCATTTGAGTTAGCTATCTATGCATAGCATTCCAGAGAATCCTCACTGTGCTTCTGCATTCCTATTTGCAGCAACCCAGCTTGCCTAGGTTTGCACCTTGGTTCTCTTTGCTAATGCATATTCTGCTAAGGATGGCTCATAAACCGCTTGGCCATAAGGTTCCTCTTTCTCTTATTCCTTAGAGGACATATCATGCTTGTGCAAACGGTGTGCCAATCTGCACAGGTCCGGTGTGTCTAGACCAACACATTATGTCCTCATTCAGCTGACCCTATGAATAGCTTATGCCTTTAGGTCTTTGTTCTTAAGCTTAAGTCATTTACCAGCACTGTGACTGTTTTTCAAGCAGGAAGATGGGATAAAGTAAATTAGGAAGATGGGATAAAGTAAAGCAGTACAAGATGGAGTTTTCAGCAGAGGCTAAGAAAATATTGTAGAAACATGTCTCACGACATATTTTTTGCATCTATGTTCATCAATGATATTGGCCTGTAATTTTCTTTTCTTGTGGTAACGTCTGGTTTTGGTAGCAGAGTGATGGTGGCCTCATAGAATGAGTTTAGGAGTGCTCCTTCCTCTGCAATTTTTTGGTAAGAGTTTCAGAAGAATAGGTGGTAACTCTTCTCAATGTTTGATGGAATTCACCTGTGTAGCCATCAGGTCTTGGACTTTTGTTTTTTAGAAGTTTTTAAATCACATTTTCAATTTCAGTACCTGTGATTGGTCTATTCCTTTTTTTTTTTTTTTTTCTTTTTGCCATTTCTAGGGCCGCTCCCGCGGCATATAGAGGTTCCCAGGCTAGGGGTCTAATTGGAGCCATAGCCACCAGCCTACACCACAGCTCATGGCAATGCCGGATCCTTAACCCACTGAGCGAGGCCAGGGATTGAACCTATAACCTCTTGGTTCCTAGTCGAATTTGTTAACCACTGCACCATGACGGGGACTCCTGATTGGTCTATTCCTATTTTCAATTTCTTCCCAATTCAGTCTTGGTAGATTGTACTTTTGTAAGAATCTTTCCATTTCTTCTATGTTGTCCATTTCATTGGCATATAGTTGCTTATAGTAGTCTCTTGGGATCTTTATATTTCTGTGGTGTCAGTTGTAACTTCTCCTTTTTCATTTCTAGTTTTATGGATTTGAATCCTTTTCTTTTTTTCCTTGATGAGTCTGGCTAAAGGTTTATCAATTTTCTTGATCTTTTCAAAGAACCAAATTTTGGTATCATTGATCTTCTCCTGTTTTCTTTATCTCTGTTTCATTTATTTCTGCTCTGATCTTTATGATTCCTTTCCTTCTGCTAATGCTAATTTGGGGCTTTGTCTGTTTTCCTTCTCTAATTGTTTTAAGTGTAAGGTTAGGTTGTTTATTTGAGATTTTTCTTGTTTCCTGAGATGATTTTATGGCTATAAACTTCCCTCTTAGAACTTCTTTTGTTGTGTCCCATAGGTTGGTTTGTTTGTTTTTTGTCTTATCTATTTGTCTTTTTGTCTTTTCTAGGGCTGCTCCTGCAGCATATGGAGTTTCCCAAGCTAGGGGGTCTAATAGGAGCTGTAGCCACCACCCTACACCACAGCCACAACAACGCCAGATCCGAGCCATGTCTGTGACCTACACCACAGCCCCAGCAATGCCGGATCCTTTACCCACTGAGCAAGGCCAAGGATCAAACCCACAACCTCATGGTTCCTAGTCAGATTCGTTAACCACTGAGTCACGTTGGGTACTCCGTGTCCCATAGGTTTTGGATTGTCGTGTCTTTGTTGTCATTTGTATCTAAGTATGTTTTGATTTCCTCATTGATTCTTCAATAATCCATTGGTTATTTAGCAGCATATTGTTTAGCTTCTGGGAGTTTTTTTTTGGGGGGGGGTGTTTTTTTTGTTTTTGTTTTTGATGTTTTTCTCTTGTAGTTGATTTCTAGGCTCATAGAATTGCGGTCAGAGAAATTGCTTAAAATAATTTAAACTTTTTTGAATTTACCAAAGCTTGATTTATAGCCCATGTGGGTTCTATCCTGGAGAATGTTCCATGTGCACTTGAGTAGAATGTATATTCTGCTGCTTTGGGATGGAATATTCTCTAAATTTCAGTTGGGTCTCTCTGGTCTGCTGTGTCATTTAAGGCCTGTGTTTCCTTCTGGATTTTCTATCTGGATGATCTGTTCACTGATGTAAGTGGGGGTGTTAAATTCCCTGTATTATTGTGTTTCTGTCAATTTCTCCATTTATGGCTGTTAGCAGTTGTCTTATATATTGTGGTGTTCCTATGTTGGGTGCGTATACATTTACAATTGTTATATCTTCTTCTTGGATTGATTCTCTGATCATTATGTAATGTCCTTCTTTATGTCTTGTGACTTTCTTTATTTTAAAGTCTATTTTGTCTAATACGAGTATTGCTACTCCGGCTCTCCTTTGAGATATATTTTTAAAATGTGAGAGTTTTTTGTTTTAGCTTAATTGAGGTGAAATTTATGAGCCATTTGATTTACCTATTTCAGATCTACAGTTCAATGATTTTTAGCAAATGTATATAGTTGTGCAGTTATTTAGAACACACTCCTTGCTCCAAAAATTTCCTACATGACCATTTGAGGTCAATATGTTTACCCACTTTCAGTGAACTCAGGCAACCACTGAGCTTCTTTTTGTTTCGGTAGTTCTGCATTTACCAGAAATTCCATGTAAATAGAGTTGTACAATACATAACTCTTGAGTATGACTCTTCTCCCTTAACTTAGTCTTAGGTTCATCCAAATTGTCATGGGTACCAATGTTTAGTTCCTTTTTACTGCCAAGTGGCCTTCCATCCTATGGAAACACATTTTATCTATTCACTGTTTCATGGTTATTGGGAATTTTTTACAAAGTGTTTAGCTCTTATAAATAATGCTGTATATAAATGTTTGCATACAAATCATTGTGTAGATATGTTTTCATTCTTTTTGGGTAGATACTTAATAGAATTTCTGGGTTGTATATATTAAGGAAAAGGAAAAAAAAACAACAACAATGTAATGATCTCAGGGAAGTTTCTAAAAGGCAAGAAAGTTGGCACCAACCTCCACATTACACAGAGAATAAGAGTTGGCCATAAACGAATTACACTGTGAAAATAATTGGAAACCAGAAAGATATCAATTAAAATAGCAGCAATGTATTCTCTAAGTATTCAGTTGGCTAGATATTAGATAATTGTGACCCAAATGCTATAGACTTGTGAGCCAAAGACTGGTCTGGTCACCCTGCCCAGCCTAGGAGGACTGGGAAACCCCAAGACATCTGAGTTTTTTCTGGAAAAAAAGGAAAGCATTAACCACTGTTTCCATCTCACCTAGCATAACTGCATGAAAGTTCATGATTAACTTTATTTTTTATTTTATTTTTATATTTTGTCTTTTTAGAGCTGTACCCACAGCATATGGAAGTCCTCAGGCCAGGGTTGAATAGGAGCCATAGCTGCCGGCCTATGCCACAGCCACAGCAACACCAGATTTGACCTGCATCTGTGACCTATGCTGCAGATCACGGCAATTCTGGATCCTTAAACCACTGAACAAGGCCATGAATCAAACCCCCATCCTCATGGATCCTAGTCGTGTTTGTTACCATTGAGCCACAACACAAACTTCATGATTAACTTTAATCAACTTCCTGATATTCTGTAATTTTGGCATTCCTACTGATGTTACTTCTCACTTATCTTAAAAATGCCAAATATGGGAGTTCCCATCGTGCCACAGTGGAAGCGAATCTGACTAGGATCTATGAGGACACATGTTCGATCCCTGGCCTTGCTCAGTGGGTTGGGAATCCGGCATTGTGGTGAGCTGTGGTATAAGTCGCAGATGTGGCTAGAATCTGTCATTGCTGTGGCCTGTGGCTGTGGCCAGCAACTACAGCTCCAATTCTGCCCCTAGTCTGGGAACCTCCAGGTGCCGGGGGTGCGGCCTTAAAAAAAAAAAAAAGTCAAATACGAAAACAAAAAATTTCAGATAAATCAAAAGTAGTTCCTGAGGAGGAAAGTGTGACGGACCTCTGACCTGCACTTCCAAGCATAAGAAGTGGAACAGGATGGCAGAAGTGAGAGTACCCAGTTTACCGTTGGGGACATCAAAAGGACACAAGTGAAGGGGATCCTGGAACCACCACCTAACTCACCAACTATCCTGTGGTGGTATCCATTCCTCTGCCAGCTTTGTTTCACCATCTTCCTCCAGGGGGCGCTGTCTCCTATTCCAGCACTTGCTAAAACTGAGTTCCCTTTGTGTACACAGGAAAGCTCACTTAGGTGGTTGGTTTTTTTTTTTGGTTTTTTTTTTTTTTTTTGGATAGGATTTATTACAAAGATCTTTCTAATATCAGAAACATCAACATATAGTTTGTATATACCATATACAGAGTAAATAGTATATATAGTATATACAGAGTAGCTTGTGTGTATATATGTATATTTATATCTATGTATCTATCTGTAAATTTTTTTTCCTAAGAACGACTGTAAGCTCTGGAAAAAAATATAAATTAAAATAACAACTATAAAATTGTTTCATGGCACTGGAGAGTGATCAAAACTATGCTTCAGCTGGAGGCTATATGACCTGGATTGTTTTCTCAGGACACTACAATGAGGAAAGTACAAAACATTACTGTTCCGAAATTAGGTTCAGGACACACATGTCAAATGTTTTCTGCCAAAGGTCAGGTAGAGGATGGGAAGTGAAACTAAGTCTACAGAGAGATTGCTGAAAATCTCTGAGCAAAGGGAATGGAGATTTTGTCTATTACATCATAAACTCTAAAAACAATTGGAAAGCTTCCCTTCCAGAAGATAATTTTTAGGAAAAGACTGGAGCCTTTTGCTTTGGTCTTTGTATGATGTCGCCACTATTTTACTCTTGCTGGAACTTGCCTCAGTGGTGGTCAGAGCAAATCCAGCTAATTGCACCTTGTTCTGAAGGGAATGGGGACCTACTGCGGGCCCAGAGCAGCTGTTGTATTTGCAAAGGGCCATCTTCACCACCCTCCCCACCTCCACACACAGTGAAGGAAGCAGCAAAGGGTTTGGCCTTCCTTGGCCTGAGCACACTCCTCAGGAGGTTTGGTGGGAAATCTTCCACATGCCTGTCCAGAATTGCATGCTCATCAGCATTGATAAAACCCAGGCAGGTAGCATTCATGAGCACGTTTTCTATTCCCTGAATGTTCAAACTTGCAGGTAAATTAATTATCCCACAGAGAGTTCTTCCTGCTTAATGTTCAGCAAACATAGTAGAGTCAAGATCTGCATAAAAAGCTTTGGGTGTGTACAGATATAAATATATCTGTGTAGGTGCATATGTGTCTGTCTGTACACACATACTATTAAAAAACAAAAATTTCACCAAGTAGGGGTTCCTGTTGTGGCTCAGCGGAAATGAATCCAACTAGTATTCATGAGGATGCAGGTTTGATCCCTGGCCTTGCTGAGTAGGTCGGGGATCCTGTGTTGCTGTGAGCTGTGGTGTAGGCTGGCAGCTACAGCTCCAGTTCAGTCCCTAGCCTGGGAATTTCCATATGCTGTGGGTGCAGCCCTAAAAAGCAAAAAAAAAAAAAAAGTAAAATGTAAAGTCAATTTGGCTTAATGAAGTGATTCATGAACTGGGCAGCATCCTAGCTGGCAAATATGGAGGAGCTCTGAGGAGTTGTACAAAATGGAAGACTTTTATAAGCAAAAGGAGGAAAAGAGCAGATTGTTTCAGGCTTAGGTAACCCACCTATAGAGGACAGAAGGTAAGTTGATGCTGACCAGAACTTTCCATACTAACCAGTTAAGACCACATTCCTAGGGGAGTTTGTAATTGCAATTAGGTTAGATATTAAGTCTTGGTTTGCTGATCTGGGCTTAGTGCAAGTGACTCCATTTTGGCTTTTTTCTTTGTAACAATACACATGTCCCATTTATCCATATCCGTGTGTCATTTATGTCGGTTTCAGGAAGCCTTGAGCTTCCATTCTTGGCAAATAGATATAAAATGTATGCTTTATTTCTATGTGACTCACTGGGATTCTCTTTCATTAAAAGCTTTGTGCTCTACACATTTTTTTTTTTTTTTTTTTTTTGCTTCCCCTATTATCATGCATACACTTCACTGACAACCTTCAACCCATGCTGCTTGAGAGAACTGTCCTGTGCAGGGAAGCCACAGTATCCAGTTGATTCTGTCTTCCCCTGTTAATGGAGGATGTCATTAAAAATGTAAGTGGGGGAGTTCCCATCATGGCTCAGAGGGTTAAAAACCCAACTAATTATCCATGAGGATGTGGGTTCAATCCTTGGCCTCACTCAGTGGATTAAGGATCTGGTGTTGCCACAAACTGCAGTGTAGGTTGCAGGTGCAGTTTGGATCTGGCATTGCCAGATCTGGCTGTGGTGCAGGCAGGCAGCTGCAGCTCTGATTAAACCCCTAGCCTGGGAACCTCCATATGCTGCAGGTGAGGCCCTAAAAAGGAAAAAAAAAAATGTAAGTGGGAACCTGCATGTGAGTGCAGTCACCTGGGGAAGCCTTGGTGGGTACAATCCATGAGCAAAGCACAGGAAGGTATTTCATGAGGGGACCCAAGAAATGAGGACGAGGCTCTGAAGGAGCTGTGAATGCAGACAACGCAGAAGGAGTAGGACTGTTTTCTGTCTTGAATTTCTTTTAGCGTACTTGCTTGTCTTTTCGCAAGATGGGTCTAGGCTGTAGAAACCAATAGCGAGATGATATAGGAAGCTGAGTTATATATTTGGGGACTACTTTGTGAAGAAGATTTACTGGGATATAGTGGAAAAAATTTGTTGGGAGACATTTCCATCGTAATGCTGTATATGCTCAGGTTCAGGGAGTTCCAAGGGTTTGAAAAAAGGCCGCAGAGCTTTTGTCGGATCAATAGCCTCCTTACCTCTCAGCCATTAACTCCATTAACACTGATGACGACTTGTTTCCGCTTTGGTCAGCAAGTTCCAAGCTTGTAGAATGACTGATGGTCATTTTCTACAGAAATTCACAGCATCGCCTGCTCATTAGGCATCTGTGTCACTGGCGACTGGAATGTTTTCCGTAGATGATTTTTATACTCCATGAGTCCTGCAGAAGCTGTGCCTGATTTTTAAAAACTGTCTGCCAAGAGCCAGGATATAGGCACAGGAATCAGCGATGTTTCCTAGTGACTGGCTTTTATCCTCACCCTATAGGAATTCCTCATCCATCATTTAGCTTTAATGCTTAGAGATCCTACTCATTTGAGCATTACCGTGTTTTCTCAACAGAATTGGAGTGTAAATATAATTGTGAAATAAGGAACAAGCATACTCAGTGCCCATCGAGGGCTGGCATCAGAATCTCTTGGGTGTTATGGGGGTTTCCAAATTCAAAACATCTCATTTTGCTTCTTCCCCTGTCTTGGCATATGATTAGTTACTTCATCCTTGTGTGCTCATTAGTTTTTGTTTTTGTTTTTTTGTTTTTTTTTCCCAGGAGGAATAATAATACAAGCTACTAAGCTGGGATGTTATGCTACAAAATCTACCAATATGTTCTCAAATCTTAGTGTCCGGGAGGTGATACTGGCTAAAAATGTACTTAAGATCAAGAAGACCTTAGATGCTTTAGTAAATGATAAAGCTGTAGAATTTAATAATGGGTGTAGAATATTTGGGGTTTTATTTTTCACTTTGAGGTTGCTAAATAAATACCATCAGACTTTCCAAAATACCATTACTCAGGGTCCCTGGCAGAAACAGGAGGATGCATTGAGTGAATCATCCTCATCATTCTCATCATCATGACGATCAATACATATGGGTTATACAGTTCTGTTTCTCTGTGTCACTCAACTTTGTTGGAAACTGGTCATTGTAATACAATATACTATAACAACTCTGAGTACTGATCGACTTCCTCTCCCAGGGCTTGTTATTGTTATTTGCTTATTTATTTGTTTGAAAACAGACAAACAGACTGGATTATTTCTGTGAAGTCTGTTTTTATCCTCCACCCCCCCCCAGGTGTGAAACCTCTGATGCTGTTATTTAGACAGCACAGCCTCGAGTACTCCCACTGCTTTGACCAGCTCCCTTGACTATCTGTTTCCTTGACTACACTCAGCTAATAAATTCTATTAATAGCTGGCTGATTGCTCTATTATTTCCAACCATGTCTGGGACATAAATTATTGCACAGACTAATCCAGCCAACTCGGTCTGCTTTGACAGGACCGTTTTCTAGTCCACTGTTTGGGATTTGTTCTGACCCCAAGAAAGTTCTTGCAGCTTTCTTTTTCCCTATTTCTGTCTGGCACATAGCTGACCTGCAATTTAACCTGTATCTCCAATGAATCTATCGCTCTCTACCCTGCTGCCTTTCACCACAACTTTCACTGTTCTTAAGAAAGCCCTTAGACGTGAACTTCTCCACCCTATATTGCAAATAAAGTCAGTCCCTTTCTGGAAGGAATACTCCTATTTCCATCAGAAATTAAATTATATATATATAGCCTTTGTTTCTGTGTCTCAATATGTATATATGGAGAGAGAGAGAAAAAAAATATAGTCTACACATGGAGAGAGAGAGTAATACCCAGAGCAACTACTACAAAAACTACACATATATGTGTTTTTATATGTGTAAGATTCTAAAAAATATATGTAGATATACATAAAAACTATATATATATAAGCAGTAGATATCTATCTATATGGATAGATGCATCTATTATCTATCTACCTTTCTATTTTTCACCCTCAGATTCCAACATTTTATCACTTCAAGTGAAATTTGGAAACCTCACTTCCATTTAGATCTTTTTACCTTTCTGACTTTTATTTATTTATTTATTTATTTTTGTCTTTTGTCTTTTGAGGGCTGCACCTGCATCATGGAGGTTTCCAGGCAAGGAGTGTAATAGGAGCCACAGCTGCTGGCCTACACCACAGCCACAGCAACTCGGGATCTGAGTCGTGTCTGCCACCTACACAGCAGCTCACAGAAATGCCGGATCCTTAACCCACTGAGCAAGGCCAGGGATTGAACCCGCAACCTCATGGTTCCCAGTCAGATTCGTTTCTGTTGTGCCACGACAGGAACTCCTCTTTCTGACTTTTAAATATGGTTGTCTTGAATTTCAGAGAGTTATAATTTTTGTTTTTATCATCAAATATGATTTTAAAAATTAAAACAGGAGTTCCCATTGTGGTGCAGCAGAAACAAATCTGACTAGTATCTATGAGGATGCGGGTTTGATCCCTGGCCTCACTCAGTGGGTTAAGGATCCCACATTGCCCTTGAGCTGCAGCGTAGGTCACAGACGCGGCTCAGATCCCAGGTTGCTGTGGCTGTGGTGTATGCCAGCAGCTGTAGCTCCAACTAGACCCCTAGCCTGGGAACCTCCATGCTGTGGGTACAGCCCTGAAAAAACAAAAAAATAAATAAATAAAAATTAAAACATATGATTCCAGAAATTCATGAAGAAAAGCAGAGTCTATTCTATATGCCTATATTTCTTCTCTTTCAGTTGTTCCATCTTCTTTCCTGATGCTCCAAGATTCCTTCTTTTTATTTAAAAAAATTTTTTTATTGTAGTTGACTTACAATATTGTGTTAGTGTCAGGTGTACAGCAAGGTGATTGGGTTATAGAATAGATTACTACAAGATAATAAATGTAATTCCCTTCTCTATAAAGTAAGTCACTGTTGCTTATTTTATGTATAGTAGTTTAGCTCTATTAATCTCATACTCCTAATTTGTTTCAAGTTTCCTTCGTTTTCCTTTACCTGAGAATATCTTTATTTCCCCTTTATTCCTCAAAGATTATCTCAGTGGATATTGAATTTGCAGTTGACTTTTTTTAAGCGCTTAAAAAAAATGACCTCCATGGTGTTAGATGAGCTCCACTGCCATTTTAATTGATGTTCCTCTACAGGTGATGTTTCATTTATCCCTGGCTGCTTTCAAGATTTTTTAATTTGATTTTAGTTTTCGTTCCCCTCTGGTAACTGCAAGTTTAATAATGATGTGTGTGGTCAGCAGGATAATGACTCCCAGCTCTAAACTCCAGATCCTGGGAGTATGTGACCTTCCATGGCAAAGGGATTGTGTAGATGTGATTAGGTTACGGTTTCTGAAATGGGAAGTTAGCCCAGTTTACATGGATAAGTACAACCATGTTTCCCCAGCTGTGCTCAGAGGGAGATGTGCCAGCTGAAGAAGGGGGAGGTGGCACTACTGGCTTGGAGAATGGAAGAAGGGCCCGTGAACCAAGAAACACTAGCAACCTCTAGAATCCGGAAAAGGCAGAGAAGCACACGCTCCCCCAAAATCTCCAGAAAGAAAGGCAGCCCTGCTGACACCTTGATCTGAGCTTGTGTTGAGACTTCTATTGGACTTCTGACTTATAGAACTCTTAAGATAATAAATCTGTATTGCTTTACGTTTGCAGTGATCTGTTATGACAGCTCTAGCAAATGAACGCAATGTGTCTTATCTTCTCCAGCTTTGCCTTCCTTGAGGCTCATTCTGTTTCTTAAAACTATAGGTTTGTATCTTTTACCAAACTTGTAAGTTTTGAGCCATTGTTTCTTTGAATATTCCTTCAGTCCCCTTCTCTTTCTTTCTTGTCTCTTTCTGGGACTCCAATGACACAAATGTTAGATCTTTTGTATTACAATTCTGTCCATTCTTTTTAAGATGACACTGTCCATTCTTTATTCTTTTATTTATTTATTTATTTTTTAAAGCCTCCTCTCTCTGTTGCTCAGATTGGGAGAATTTTATTGATCTCTCCTCAAATTCCCCACTTTTATCCTCTATCATTTGCATTATTGAACCCCCAAGGAACTTTTGAAATTTTTTGTTGCATTTTTCAATTCTATAATATCCATTTGGTTCTTTTCAATAATTTCTATATCATGACTGAGATTTTCTATTTTTTCATTTCTTTTCAAGAGGGTTTGTAATTGATGTTGAAGGCCTTGTGTTGAGGCTGCATTAAAATTCTTGTCAGATAAAATTCCACATGACAAATCACATCAGTGATGGTGTCAGTAGATTGTGATTCGAGTTGGGGTTTTCTTTGTTCTTTTTTATAACAGGTGATTTTTTTTTTAATTGTATCCTCAGCATTTTGTTTGTTATTTTAGGAGCTCCTGGATCCCATTAAATCTTTTATTTTAATGGGAAGTCACACTGTCTCTACAGCATACTGAATCTGGCCTGCATTTATGGGCTGTGGCTCCAATAACAATGTAATTTTCGGAAGCTCTGGTGCCATTTTCTTGACCTTTATCTGCTGCTGCTGCTGCTGCAGGGGCAGGAGGGGCTCTCCAGGCCCTCTGTGCTGCTGTGTCTGTGCTGTCTGTGGCCTTTCTGGGGGGCGGTGGTAGGGGGCGTCTCAAGCTTGGGAAGAAAGTCGCGCATTTCCCTTGGCTGTTTATTGTTGGCTGGGCTCCCAATCCATCCCTTTATTGGTGATGCTGTGCCCACCTGATGCCTTATCAGACTGACTCCCATTGGATGTGGGGGAAGAACTAGCCCACCTGCGCTACCTTCTGTTGCTGGATCAGGGGTCAAAAAACACCAGGTCCAGGTCCCCTCCTTCTGGGGTGTGAAACACCTGCCACAGTGCTGTTCCTCCTGTCCTGGGTTCCCGGACTAGCCCGTCTTCATCTTAGCACATCTGAGAGATCCCCTTTGGTTGCCTCTCTTGTAAACTTCAGGATTTATAGCTGTGCTTAGTGGGTAGGACCAGGGGAAGGTAACTCCATACCATCTTGTCTGGACTTCAGGGAAATAGCATTTTTTTCAATTACACCTTTCCCCCCCTTCTTTACAATGCAATGGTGCTAACTTTCAATTTTTTAAATATTTTATTTTATTTTATTTGTGGGTTTTTTGTCTGTTTTTAGGGCCACAGCCGCAGCATATGGAGGTTCCCAGGCTAGGAGTGGAATTGGAGCTGAAGCTGCCAGCCTACACCAGAGCCACAGCGACATGGGATCAGATCCGCGTCTTCCACCTATACCACAGCTCCTAGGAACACCGGATCCTTAACCCACTGAACAAGGCCAGGGAACAAACCCAAGTCTTCGTGGATACTAGTCAGGGTCATTAACCACTGAGCCACGACGGGAGCTCTTTTCTTCTTCTTCTTCTTCTTCTTCTTCTTCTTCTTCTTCTTCTTCTTCTTCTTCTTCTTCTTCTTCTTCTTCTTCTTCTTCTTCTTCTTCTTCTTCTTCTTCTTCTTCTTCTTCTTCTTCTTCTTCTTCTTCTTCTTCTTCTTCTTCTTCTTCTTCTTCTTCTTCTTCTTCTTCTTCTTCTTCTTCTTCTTCTTCTTCTTCTTCTTCTTCTTCTTCTTCTTCTTCTTCTTCTTCTTCTTCTTCTTCTTCTTCTTCTTCTTCTTCTTCTTCTTCTTCTTCTTCTTCTTCTTCTTCTTCTTCTTCTTCTTCTTCTTCTTCTTCTTCTTCTTCTTCTTCTTCTTCTTCTTCTTCTTCTTCTTCTTCTTCTTCTTCTTCTTCCTCTTCTTCCTCTTCTTCCTCTTCTTCCTCTTCTTCCTCTTCTTCCTCCTCTTCCTCCTCTTCCTCCTCTTCTTCCTCTTCTTCCTCTTCCTCCTATTCCTCTTCCTCTTCTTCTTGCTGCACCTGCAGCATATAAAGTTTGCAGGCTAGGGATCGAATCTGAGCTACAGTTTCAGGCCTACACCACAGCCACAGCAATGCAGGATCAGAGGTTCATCTATACCACAGCTCACGGCAATGCCAGATCCTTAACCCACTGAGCAAGGCCAGGGATCGAACCTGCATCATCACGGATACTAGTCAGATTCATTTCCGCTGAGCCACGATGGGAACTCCAACCAGTAGCTTCTGTTAGAAGGTCCTGTCCTATTTCCCACTCAACCTGAACAGAGCTGCAGAATCCTCGTGAAAACATTATGCCTGGCAGTCCCTTCTAGAAGCTTCTAATCCCAGCCCCAGTCTATTCCTGGTCTTGGCCACAAAGGTGATTACACTCACCTTTCATCTAAGGACACCATACTTGCTGCCTGGAGTTCTGTTTGTGGTTCCCTGTGATCCCTGCATCCTTTTCTCCTGTTGCCTCCAAGAGAAGAAAATTCCCAAGTTGTGTTTTAGTTTCTTTCTCTTTCTCTTCCTCCTCCTTTTAGTATGTAAGAGCTTTCCCTTTGTTCTCCAATACTTGTTCCTTTTATTTCCTGAGCATTTCTCCCCAAACCATTTTTTTTAACAGTAAGGTGAACAATTTAGACAAGGCCTAATGTAAAACTATAAATGAGTACAAAATTGTCCACCAACATCTATTTTTCCCCAAGGCATTTCATGAACTCTTTTAACAGGCTCCTCAGCATGATTTCTATGGATCTGAGTGCTTTTGCTACCCACTTGTTTAGCCATAGTATTTCTTAAATTGCACAGCTTTATGCATCAGCACATCTTGTAATGAGTATCTTGTGGGAGGAGCCTTTTCATGTTTTATTGATGCTTCATTTATCTGCGGCCTGTGCCTTCCTTGCTCTTACTGACATTGTATATGTGCTGCGGCCCTGGACAGTCATTTAGCTCAGCCTGTAGGTTTAGAAAACCTGCTATTGGGAGTTTCCGCTGTAGTATAATGGGTTAAGAATCTGACTATGGTGGCTCTGTAGCTGTGGAGGAACAGGTTCAATCTCTGGCCCAGTGTAGTAGGTTAAAGGATCTGGTGATGTCACAGCTGTGGCTCAGTTTCAATCCCTGGCTCTGGAACTTCCATATGATGTGAGCGCAGCTGTAACAAGAAAAAATGTGCCTAGAGTTTGCTTGGGTTAGGCAGGCTGCCCCAGGCCTCATAAAAGGGACTTGCCCGCTGGGGGCCTCGAGGCTGATCCAGGGCCTTCTTCTCCTTGCAAGTGGGAGTTATATTCCCCTTCATCCCTCCCATTTGGTCATTACTCATTTGGTCACCTTTTCCCTCCAGAGGATGTGTCATCCCTGAATGCCTGCAGTTGCCTCTGGTGACTCCCCATTGCTCTCCGAGGTCTAGAACAGTGCTTTTTCTCGACCTCACAGTGCCCGCAGCTCTGGTTAAAAATGGACCTTTTTTTTTTTTTTTTGTCTTTTTGCCATTTCTTGGGCCGCTCCCGCAGCATATGGAGGTTCCCAGGCTAGTGGTCCAATCGGAGCTGTAGCTGCCAGCCTACGCCAGAGACACAGCAACGCAGGATCTGAGCCTCGTCTGCAACCTACACCACAGCTCACGGCAACGCCAGATCCTTAACCCACTGAGCAAGGGCAGGGACCGAACCCGCAACCTCATGGTTCCTAGTCGGATTTGTTAACCACTGCGCCATGACGGGAACTCCAAAAATGGACTTTCTGATTCTTAGTTCTGAGATGGGGCCTGAGATCTTTGGTTTCTAATCAGTCCAGGTGATGCCACAGCTGCCAGCTGGCAGAGCGCCCTGGAGCAGTGAGGTCTGGGAGCCGGATCCTGCCCAGCCCTATAGCACAGCCTGCTCCCTGTCATCCACATGGCTGAGTGGAAGCCAGCTCATGGGTAACTAAGCGTCATGGTGAAAGTGATACCCAAGTCGGTCCTTGATTATCTAGGGACATAGTAACTGTGATGAGGGTGGCAGGAACCTGGATCAGAGGGGTGGGTTTCCCCAGCAGGTGCCCTTAATAATTAGGCTGATTATTAGGCAGCAGTTAATTATTTTTAAAATTTTTTATTACTCAATTTATTACATTTATAGTTGTACAATGATCATTACAATCCAATTTTATAGGATTTCCATCCACAACCCCAGCGCATTCCCCCACCCCTCGAACTGTCTCCTTTGGAAACTAAGTTTTTCAAAGTCTGTGAGTCAGTATCTGTTCTGCAAAGAAGTTCAGTCTGTCCTTTTTTCAGATTCCACATGTCAGTGAAAGCATTTGATGTTGGTATGTCATTGTTTGACTGACTTCACTTAGCATGATAATTTCTAGGTCCATCCATGTTGCTAAAAATGCCAGTATTTCATTCCTTTTAATGGCTGAGTAATATTGTGTATATGTACCACATCTTCTGGATCCACTCCTCTGTTGATGGACATTTAGGTTGTTTCCATGTCTTGGTATTGAAAATAGTAGGCAGCGGTTAATTAGAATGCATTTTTGGCTGCCACAGTCCAGAAGCAGACAGCCAGTGGACTGGGTGGGCAGCCCAGTGAGTGGCATTCGTCCATAGCAGAGGGATGTTGGGGAGGGACCTGAATCCTCTGGAGGGAGTTGGCACTGGCCAGGAAGGACAGAGATTACCAGGGCCTTCTGAGCCAAGCAATAGTTAAGCCACAATGTGTGGTCCCCAGACAATGAAGAGGTGAGAGAACTCAATAGAGTGATCTTGAAGGCGGGCTCCTGAGGGACCCATCATGACAAAACAGGGGATCCTGTAATCTGGTCCTGGGGTGCTCACCCACTGCTCTGCCCAGACTGCGCATGGAGGGGTCTAGTATACTCACCCCCACAATGTTCATGATGTGTGAGCCGACTGGCCTCTCCTAATTGGGAACATCCTCTCTGATTGCTTTAATTTACTCTCAAACACAATGGCATCCTGGCCACTCTAAATTCGTTAATCCTTCTATCTGGCCCTTTATACTTTACAGAGCACCTCTGTGTACATGAGCTTGTTTGATTCCAAGAGCAAGACTGGGTGGATCACTGGTCATTTGCCTCATTTAAGAATGAGAGAATTCAGGAGTTCCCTTCGTGGCACAGTGGTTAACGAATCCGACTAGGAACCATGAGGTTGCGGGTTCGGTCCCTGCCCTTGCTCAGTGGGTTAAGGATCTGGTGTTGCCGTGAACTGTGGTGTAGGTTGCAGACGCGGCTCAGATCCTGTGTTGCTGTGGCTCTGGCGTAGGCCGGTGGCTGCAGCTCCGATTCAGCCCCTAGCCTGGGAACCTCCATATGCCGCAGGAGCAGCCCAAGAAATAGCAAAAAAAGACCAAAAAAAAAAAAAAAAAAAAAAAAAAAGAATGAGAGAATTCAAGTCCAAGTCACACAGTAACAGTTACAATCAGGACTAGAATCCGGAGTTCCCCTCGTGGCTCAGTGGCTTACAAACCCCACTAGTATCCATGAGGATGTGGGTAATCCCTGGCCTTGCTCAGTGAGTTAAGGATCTGATGATGCCATGAGCTGGGGTGTGGGTCTTAGATGCGGCTTGGAGCCGGTGTTACTGTGGCTGTGGTGCGGACCTGCAGCTGCAGCTCTAATTCGACCCCTAGCCTGGGAACCTCCATATGCCTCAGGTGCAGCCCTTTAAAAAAAGAGACTGGAATCCATGTCTCTATTCCCCGACCAGTCATCTTCCCAGCAGTTTGCATGGGTTGTCCACAGCTCCTGATGTCCACTGGAGTGCACTGGGATAGTTTTACATTGATCTTGCTGAGCAAAGTTTCCTGCGGGAAACAAAATCCCAATTTCTTTTCTTTTGGGAATGCCTGGGGGAAGAATAGCTCTTTGCTTCAGCCATTTTCTTCCATGTGTTTACTGCACTTATTACCCAGATTACGTTTAAACTGATCCTAAAATAGTGGAAGAATTGTTTTTATCTCAGTAATACATATTCCATACATAGGATAGTTTATTCCTTATTCTTCTATGCATTCCTAAATGCTATACATTTCTCCCCATGGTATTCTGTCCACTCCATCATTCTGTCTGGAGGTACATGCTGGACCATTGAGCAGAATGGGGATCCCAGAGGCAGACAGAATTTTCTGAGTTTAGAAGACAAAGGTGGGAGCACAAGCAACTAGAAATTGTGGGACAGAGTGCCAGAGGGAGAGTAATACAGAATTCAAAAAAGAAAGAGCTACAGAGTCTTGTATGGGTGTCCACTCGACTTTCCCCTGAATAGTAAGTTGTGCGTTTATAACATGAGACCCTAAGACGTAGGATAAAGAGAGATCAGAGAGTGATGAGCTGCATCGTTCCCAGGGCTCACACCGTCCTTGAAACCATGCAAGCTCTGCATTAGCCAGAGTAAAGAGGCCTCCTCAACATTCAGAGCATTAATCAGAAACTTCAAAAAAGCCACGCCTTAGACACGGGTCTACCTTGGTCCCAAAGCAAGTAACCTTCTTTCAGGTCCCAGCTGGATCTGAAAGCTGGACGTGGAGCTGAGAGGTACCCTCAGATGCTGCAGTGGGCAGATGGGATCCTGCAGCCCCTGTCTGCTTCTTGACCAATCCCAGAGCTCTCATCCCCACCCAGGGCTGCACATGCTCACAGCAGTGCACGTACGGACGCTTGCTCTGATGCCTCGTCTCCTAATAAAAGGGCAAGAGCAAGAGCCCATCCCTCCCCGCCAACAGTAGTAATTCCCCAACTCCCCCCCTTACTTCTCCTATTTTATGGTAAAAATGTAAATAAGGAAATGAGGCAAGAGAGTTTTGACCCAGGAAAGGCCAGTGCTGAGATTTGAATCCAGGTAAGAGGGTTCCGTTGTTCTCTGCTCCTAACCACCCATCTTCGTCCTGCTGCCTTCTCTTCCCATCTCCAAAACTCACTCTGGCATTCGATGCATAGTTGTTTGTTGAGCCCATGTGCTGGACCATCAGCCTGATTTAGCATCTAGTCTCTTGGGTCCAGTGCCCCAGGCGTCTGGCACCCTCTTGACCTCTGTCAAGGGAGGGAGAGCCACATTGCTTGGCTCCTCCCCAGCTTCCTCCATGCCTGAGCACCACAGAGCTGTTGTTCCAGATGGTTTGTTTATGATGTGCAACATATCAGATAATTGAAAACTGATGTTTCTGTCTGGATCACTAGACATAATGCACCTGGAGTAACAAATCAATGTCCTGTACTGCCTTCCAAGGCTTCAAAGTCAAATGCGTAGCTCACCCCAGTGTGTGTGTGGGTGGAGTTGGGCGGGGTTTCAGGGGTAGGTTGATAAAGAAAATTCCCAGTGTGGTCACTCTTCTGGGTCAGGCATCTGTGTCACTCACCCACTGGGTCCAGTATTCTGCCAAGTGGAATCAGCCTTCCAGCTTGAGGGTCATGCAGGCTTTGTGGGTTTAGAAGAGGTAAGATATCCATCCTGCAAAGGTTTATGGGGCACAGCCTGCAGGCCCTGAATTCGGAGCTGTTGGGAGATACACCACTACCTCACAACCTCACACAAACTCAGTTTGGGGGTGAGACAGACCCACACGATTGCTCAGTTATGTCTGTACCTGTGCTGATGGCTCAGGGTTCATTTTGTGCAGACTTTTAAACTAGCTAAGCAGTTTCTGGGTATGTTCTTGTTCAAAAAGTCACCCCTACAGTAGGCAGGGCAGCCTTGCTCGTATAAGGTGTTCAGCCAGCATAGACCAATTCTAGGATTAAACCGCAGAACTTGCCCTGTTCTGGTTGAGCTTTGTAAATGTGAAAATGAGGGGGGTTGGGGAATGAATAGTGGCTCCAGAGCATGTGCATCTGTAAAGGAAGTAAAGGGGGTGGGCTGCAGAAGCAAAGTGAACCAAATCAGTTTCCACACCTGCCCTCCAAGGCTTCAAAGTCAAATGCACCGGTGTGTGTGTGTGTGTGTGTGTGTGTGTGTGTGTGTGTGTGTGTGTGTGTGTGTGTGTGTGTGTGTGGAGTGGGGTGTCAGGGGTTAGGGTGTCAAAGGTTTCTAGATGCTGGAGCAGCACACACGTTGTTCACTGGGGTTAACTAGTTTAATTTTAAATATGAATAAGCCCATTAATAAGCTTGAGTCGCTGCTGCGGGGAGTGACTCTTGGAGGGTGGATGTAAACACTTTAAAATGCAGAGACTTGGAGAAGAGGCTCTTTTGGAGAGGATGGAGCCAGCAGTTCAGCAGTAAACTGTGTTGACAGATGAGGAAATCATAGACTTGTTGATTAAAGATTTAGCAAATAATTCCCCCAATGGTCCTCGCTCTGTTCCTTCCTCTCTCAACAGAGGCCAAGTATGGGGACTTAGCCAATTTTGTTCCTCTCCTACCAATCCCTACAATCACAATGATTAGAGATTCCGTGAATTCATGAGCAAATATCCCAAGTTGAGCATCATTCATTTCAATCTGGCTAATCTGCATAAACAGAACAGAAATTTTGATGGAGGAGAAAAACCGGGATTTCTATTAAGTCAGTGTTTCTCAAACTATCTTTAATTTCCAGTCCACTGTAGAACAATATTTTTGTAAAATACAATAAAATAAATTACTAGGGACATGAAAGGAAACACTGAAGATACACACGAGGCTATATTTTTATTCAGATTCTACTGATTCTATTTATCAATAAGTTGAACATAAAATTACATTTCAATAAATATAATCACAAGTATAGAACTGGGAAAAGAAAAAATAACCTGTATACATTCATTGAAAGTATGCATGGTATAGGCATAATTAATCTATACACTTGAAACTTTTGCTGTTTCCATAATTCTAACTAAATAAAACTCATGATTGAAATAATGATTCCCCTTATGAAATGCCTATATTCATGGTTTGAATAAATGCCATGTATATTCATATATAAACTTTTTAGGGTGACAAATGAGTTTACTTCTTGCTTATTAGTTAATCTAGATTGCCAATAATGTTATTTGAAAAAGATTTTCCCTTCTGTTCTGTACTTTGTTTTAGTAACGAAAAGAGTAGAGAAACCATCTCACAGAAGAATGTTGATAAAAATTTTAATTTAAAAAATTTACATTTTAAAGGACTTTCTGTGAATCCAGAATGAAGCAAGTGGTACCTACTTATTTCCAAAATTAATCTTCACTCCTTCATTTGTAACCAGTTCCACCAATTTGTTCAGTAAAGTTAGAGTTGAATTTAAATTACCTTTTAATGGGGAGTTCCCATTGTGTGTGGCTCAGCAGTAACAAACCTGACCAGCATCTGCGAGCACTCAGGTTTGACCCCTGGCCTTGCTCAATGGGTTAAGGATCTGGTGTTGCCGTGAGCTGTTGTGTAGGTCGTAGACTCTGCTCGGATCCCAAGCTGCTGTGATGTAGGCCAGTGGCTACAGCTCCAATTCGACCCCTCGCCTGAGAACTTCCTTGTGCTGTGGGTGCGGCCCTAAAAGGACAAAAAAAAAAAAGTTAAATTACCTTTGATGAAAGTAATTGTTTCCAGCCTATGAATTTCTTATGAGAGTTTCTTTTGATGAAAAATTACATCCAAAGCACAATACCCACAGTGTAAAATGTGTGATAACTGTTCACAGATGTGCAACATCAAGACCCTCTCTTAAATTATTGGTCATTGTGGCTAAGCTGTGGCACACAAATCAGCAATCTGTACAGGCTGTCTTTCTTCACGCTTCCTTCCCTTTGCTCTCAGTCTTGTCTGAAATTGGTAAGACTAGGTTCCTGTTTTACATTTAGGTCTTTAATCCATTTTGAGTTTACTTTTGTATGTTGCTGTTAGAGAATGTTCTTTTAAAAAATGATACAAATGCACCCATTTATAAAACAGAAATAGACTCACAGACATAGAAAACAAAATTACGTTTACCAGAGGGGAAAGGTGAGGAGGGGGGATAAATTAGGAGTTTGTGATTAACAGATACAAGCTACTATATATAAAATAAACCACAAGGACTTACTGTATAGCACAGGGAACTATACTCAATATTTTGTAATAACCTACAGGGGAAAGTAATTTTATATATATATATACATATATACACACACATATAAATATATATATAAATATATATGAATCACTGTGCTGTAAGCCTGAAAGTACGATGACATTGTAAATCAACTATACTTCAATTTAAAAAATAGACTGGAGTTCCTATCGTGGTGCAGCAGATACGAATCTGACTAGGAACCATGAGGTTGTGGGTTTGATCCCTGTCCTCTCTCAGTGGGTTATGGATCTGGCGTTGCTGTGAGCTGTGCTGTAGGTCACAGATTCGGCTCAGATCTGGCATTGCTGTGGCTGTGATGTAGGCCAGCGTTTACAGCTCTGATAAGACCCCTAGCCTGGGAACCTCCATGTGCCACGGGTGCAGCCCTGAAAGGACAAAGGACAAAAGACAAAAAAAAAAAAAAAAAGAAAAAAAGAAAAAACACTGCATTCCTTCCTTGAGTGGAAATATTAGGTCATTAAAAACACAAAGCTAGCAGACAAAGAAGCACATCTGATTTTCTAGTTTACATATCTAAAAATTGGGATCCAAGTTTTGGTTTTGTTTTTGTTTTTGTTTTTGTTTTTTTGTCTTTTTGCCATTTCTTGGGCCGTTCCCGTAGCATATGGAGGTTCCCAGGCTAGGGGTCACATCGGAGTTGTAGTTGCCGGCGTATGCCAGAGCCACAGTAACTCGGGATCCCCGGCAACACCGGATCCTTAACCTACTGAGCAAGGCCAGGGATCAAACCCGCAACTTCATGGTTCCTAGTCAGATTCGTTTCTGCTGCGCCATGATGGGAATTCCAAGTCCTATCTTAATGAATCTATTTCTTGCCTATCACTTTGTCTCTCGCCAAATTTCTTTCTTTCTTTTTTTTTTTTTTTTTTTTGTCTTTTTGCCATTTCTGGAGCCGCTCCTGCGGCGTATGGAGGTTTCCAGCCTAGGGGTTTATTGGAGCTGTGGCCGCAGGCCTACACCAGAGCCACAGCAATGCAGGATCCGAGCCATGTCTGCAACCTACACCACAGCTCACTGCAACACTGGATCTTTAACCCACTGAGCAAGGCCAGGGATCAAACCTGCAACCTCATGGTTCCTAGTCGGATTCATTAACCACTGTGCCACGATGGGAACTCCTCGCCAAATTCCTTATGAGTGACGGCATGAAGAACTTGAACCTCAGTGAGTCCAGACACAGGGTGAGTGATTCTAATTTAAAACCATGGGTTCAAGTCCCAATCTGTGTTCTGGCTAGGTTCAGGCCGTTAGTGCTGTCAGTTTCATTACCGCAATATTTTCTCTAAAGGCATTGAGCACCTGCAGGTTTTAGCATCTGACGGGGTCCTGGAATTGATTCCCCACGGGACACAGAGGGATGGATGACTATTGCCAAAATTCTAAGTGTTCATTCTGCAGTTCAAACATTCTCAGTAGAACTTTTCCCCTTGACATACCTCAGTTGTCAATAATAGTTCTTTGTGATTTACATGTTCATATAATAAAGAGAATAATCTTGATTGTAACACATGCCGCTTTACCCATTTTACAACTTCTGTTAGGACACTAATGACAGTTTAGTTTAGCTGACTTTTTTTTTTTTCATAGCATGAATTTCTCGATGAAAAAGAAGAGCACTATTTTACACCCCGGTACATGTTCCTTTGTCCAGGTGACAATTCTAGGGTGTTTTCCTATCATGACACCTTTCCATTTCACACTTTGAAATACTCTTTCCTATGAAATCCTTCCTTGTGTTACACTCTTCAGAGCTAGCTGTCTTCATGGGCAACAATGCCGTAATGAGAGGTTCTCCTTCATGCAACCATCATATTCAAATTATATGGAAAAGAATTGCCTTGTTGGTGATATCTGTGTGTTCATCAAGTTGCAGTAAGCAGTGCTTTGCGAATCTTCTTTATTCTGTGAGTTGGTTTTCCATAACATTCACCAGTTCCTGAAAACTTTGAGCTGTATATCACTGGAAAGTGGTTCTTGAGCTACTTTCTTTGCATCAGGTTGACCTATTTTAAACAAACATCTTCAATGCCATTTTCCACCAATACATTTAGATGTGTTAGTATTTCAAAGTGTTACTTTATAAGATGCACGTGAGTCACTCATGTATATAATGTAACATATTGCACATTTCTTCTGTCAGCTTTTTAATTCTATACTCCTTCTTTCAAACAATTATTTTAGTTTGACTCTTAACTTCTTTATGGTTTGCTTGTCAATGCCAGTTGGGTTTGGAAGACTTTCTTGCTCTGTTACCCAGCACATCTCCACAAATAACAGACTGGCCCTAGCTTTTCACCATCAGTCATGGCTACAAACCCAACTTGACACAAAGAAACTCACACGTCCAAGGAAAACCAATAATTTTGATCTTCACCTCTTTATAGCACTTAGACCACCATCATCAGGCTTACTTCTGCAGCTACATTCAGAAAATATGCATCTTTTCCGGGGGGGAAAAAAAGAAATGCCAGTGTTGCTTTTTTCCCCCCATCTGTACATCCTTTAAAATAGGGTTCCCCATTGAGGTGCAGCGGAACCGAATCCGACTAGTATCCATGTGGATGCAGGTTCGATCCCTGGCCTTGTTCAGTGGGTCAGCAATCTGACATTGCCGTGAGCTGTGGTGTAGGTCACAGATGCCACTCGGATCTGGCGTTGCTGTGGCTGTAGTGTAGGCCAGCAGCTGCAGCTCCAGTTTGACCCCTAGCCTGCAGCTGTGGTCCTAAAAAGCAAAAATAAAATAAATAAAATAAAATGTACAGATTTTACCTCCCTCTTTGGTCAATCATAAATTTTTAAAAACTGACTTAAAAATGAAAATGATTGTGACACTAGCAAATTATAAGATAATACCCCTTTTCTGAGTTTTATACACTTTTAGGATACGTTTGGCAAATAGCACATGTTGTGCTGTGATTTGCACTCAGCGGGAGCCACAGGCAGCTCCAGTTGAACTTGACTGTTCCCAGAGAGATTTGTGGCTCAGAAAACCCTGACCTGCCAAATTGCTCTAAAAGTTCCTAAAGGATTACCCTCAGTCTGTGTATTTATCTCCTTGTAGACTGGTAGCAAACTGTTCAAGGACCAGCATTTTCTGCTCTGGCACTTTAGGTAGCAGCACTGCGAGTCACCCTGCTCTGCTGTTGTGCACGGGAAAGCCAGGGCCAGGGAAGGCCAATGGAGAGCGGCTTGTGGTCCTTGGAGTCCAGAAAATACAGGATGTATGTAACCAACCAGAAAAGCAGGGAGTTCTAGAATCCCAGGGGTGATGGCTCGTTAGATTTTCAGAGTAGCCTCTCTGTCTCCGTGTGGACCTAGTGAGCATGCTCCTTGGTGAGGGCTGGGCAGGACCAGGCAGGGCCGTCCAGATGCAGTGTCTGCCAAACATCCGTGTCCATCCATCCAACAGGCTTTGATGGCTACATACTTTTAAGTTTTATTAATTCTCTTAGGAATATGTTTTTTTAGCCCATTGCCAGAGAGGGGGTGTGGACTATTTTTTTTTAAAGTTGATGTTGAAGTATAAAAAATTAATAAGGAGCTTTATAGTTTGTTTGAGGAGGTCCTTCATCAGACCAGTAAACTGTATTTTTCTCACCAAAATGCTAATAGAGAAAATAAAGATGTCTAGAATTTCAAAAATCAAGGTTAAAAAGGACAAAATGCAGTGGCAATTATTTCTAATTTGCTTTTCACTTACTGGGATAATGGGGTGGGGCGGAAACTAGCCACATCTGTGACATTGTTTTTCAGATTAAGGTTCTAATAAAAAAGTCTGAAATTCTATTTGCTTAATAACAAAACATAATTTATAAGTAAAAATCTGTTGATTTTTTTAAGGCACAAAATTATAAAATTACAAATATTTGGACATAAATGCAGTTTTTGAGTATTTGTATGCCCAAACACATACATAATTGACTAACAATCCATGCTCTAGTACATGTGTATTTAAAATTTCTTAAATCATTTTCTTTTGAAATTAGTATAAATAAGCTGTCTTTACTATTAGTAAAAAGTATATTTCATTACATATTATTTTATAGATGGTACTAAAATCAATTGTACAGTATAATTTAAAACATGTCAATAAAATTTGTTTAACCTAATATCATTTTTCCTTATCTGTTTTGCAAAAATTATGACATCATTTTAAGAGGTCCTAAAGGTAGTTATACAATTACATATTTCCATGAAAATTGTTCCCGAGTAGAGTGAGATGGGGAATTGTCACAGAAGACTTTACAGTGAGAATATTGGGGGCATCAGGATGGTCCCTGTCCTTCTACAGGAAGGAATGGGGTGGTAGGGGATAGAGTGAGGAATTCACGATGTGTGTGTCCTTTTCTTCCATTTTAGCCAACTATTGGTCCTTCCAAACACATAACTTTCTCCTTGCCTCAAACGTTTTTTAAGATATAAACACAATGACATCTTTTACAATGCGTAGAAAAAAGCTGAAAATTATATTTTCCCAAAGATATCATTACAAAGACATATATAATTTCCAGTTGAAATATTGCATTTCTTGAATGTTTGTTAAAGAGACCACGTGGCTGAGATGATGTTTGGAATGGTTATTAGGACTTTTCTCTTTATGACCTGTATCTTTAATTCCAGTGCTTTAGGACATTACTATGTAGGATTGAGAAAACAATACTGTTTGCTAGATCATTTGGAGTTCATGACAAAGGTAAATGATCTTGCTCATGTTGTAAGTATTCCATAATTACCAGTTCTTTTAGAAATAAATCTCTCATTGTGATGACATTCAGAATTCCAGGAATGTTCATTTTTTTTTTACTTTATAATTATCCTATCCTTATACATAGTGAATTCCCATGAGTGATGTTTGTTGCTTCCTTTGAAATGGCCAGACCACGCTCAGTATCAGAGAATTAAGCAATATTGATTTTTTAAAAAAAATTTAGGGAACTAGGTTGAAGTCAGACATCTTTTTTTTTTTTTTTTTTTTTTTTTTTTGTCTTTTTGCTATTTCTTGGGCCGCTCCCGTGGCATATGGAGGTTCCCAGGCTAGGGGTCGAATCGGAGCTATAGCCACCGGCCTGTGCCAGAGCCACAGCAACGTGGGATCCGAGCCGCGTCTGCGACCTACACCACAGCTCACGGCAACGCCAGATCCTTAACCCACTGAGCAAGGGCAGGGACCGAACCCGCAACCTCATGGTTCCTAGTCGGATTCGTTAACCACTGCGTCACGATGGAAACTCCCTGTTTTTAACATTTATTTGATTTTAATGCAAAAAGCATAAAGTTGAACATCCTATATACTTTAAACATATATATTACATTTTTAATATAGAACATATAATCCTACAGTCTGGATAGTTCTGAGAAAATTTTAAATCAATATATATGTATGTGTATTTTCTAGAAACAGAATGCATAAATATAAAATGAAAAGTTGGGGTTCCCATCATGGCTCAGCATCCATGAGGAGGCGAGTTTGATCCCTGGCCTCACTCAGTGGGTTAAGGATCCCGTGTTGCAGTGAGCTGTGGTGTAGGTCGCAGATGCGGCTCAGATCCAGTGTTGCGGTGGCTGTGGTATAGGCCGGTGGCTACAGCTCCAATTGGACCCCTAGCCTGGGACCCTCCATGTGCCATGGGTGCAGCCCTAAAAAGACAATAAAATAAAATAAAAAATGAAAAGTTCTGTCCATTGAAAAGAACTGGAAACAATGATACCTCCCCGCCCCCCCCAAAGACACAAGTCCAGAGCACCCCTAAGTCCAGGTAGTTTTCTGAACACCATTTCTCACCGAAGGAACCAGGGCTCCCTGGGGGAAACATCTGGTTCCAAATTTGGGACAGAAAGTGTACAAAATGAGTTATAACCTCCTGGCATTCCAGAATACAAGGAAGCTCTCAAAGACTACCAGGAACTCAGGACCCAATAAAAGAGGCTTCTGTGGGACAATTGGAACATCAATAGGAGTTAGAATGGCAATAGATTAACATATATTAAACATGTTTAAATGCATATATTTATAATGGCTAATAATAAAACACCACACAATTGTGCCATATGCTTGGAAAATGACTCATTATTTTACACTCATAAATAAAACAAATTCCTGTTCAGATTTATCTTATTACCTTGAGGTAAAAAGATAATTAGAGGGGGGTTAATAATTAGAACTGATAGGAAAATATTATGATTGTCAACTTCTAATGAATTAAACTGGATCTGGGCCATGATCATCAATGGCTGCTGACAGAAAGTAGATAAACAGACATTTGTGTCTCCTGATGGAAATATACTATATCACTCATGAAGGAGTCTTGCAAGGGAAAAAAAAGAAGAAAAGATGAGTTGGATTAAATTTCTACATCTACCTTTAGTAGGTAGAATTTTAGCATTAGTAGCATTAGTATTTAGTATTTACTAGGTTGTAGTAATTCAATATTAGCAGGAAATATAGGAGATGGAGAAACAAGTTAAAGGCACAAGAATACAGTCAGCAAGATTAGGATTATGGCAAACTATAGAAAGTATAATCCAGTTTCTTTCTCCAAAAAATTTATATATTGAAAGGAACTTAAAAGATACATAAATCAATAGGAATGTATGAACATAATTTGAATTCTTACCCAAGCAAACAAACTTGAAAAATAAGACAATTAGAATTCTTCTTCTTTTTTTTTTTTTTTTTTTTTTTGTCTTTTAGGGCCACACCTGTGGCATATGGACGTTCCCAAGCTAGGGGTCAAATTGGAGCTGTAGCCAGTGGCCTACACCACAGCTACAGCAATGCCAGATCCAAACCGCATCTGTGACCTTCACCACAGCTCACAGCATCTCCAGATCCTTAACCCATTGATCAAGGCCAGGGATCAAACCTGCGTCCTCATGGATGCTAGTCAGATTAGTTTCTGCTGAGCCATGAGAGGGATTCCAACAATTAGAATTCTGAACGGACTGGATATTTGATGATATTGAGTGAATTCTGGTTAATGACTTCTTAAAAAGTCTCTTGAAATCATGGTAGTTCATTTTGAAGAGAATTCCTTATCTTTTAGAGATACATGCTGAGTTATTTACAGATGAAATGAGATGGTATCAGAGTTGAAAAATGCAGGGGAGGGACAAAGTGGGAAGCAAGATATGTCACAAGCTGTTAGAGCTGGGAGATGGATTCATGGAGTTTCATTATTATTATCCTCTCTACTTTTGTATATGCTTGACATCTCCTATAATAAAGGACTTTTTAAAAACAAAGAAGTTACCCTTAAAAAATAAAATTTCACTCTCCTTCATCCTCTTGTCTACCTAATTACTTCCAACAATTTTTCTTTATGTATTTTGAGGTTCTTTTATATCAGTTGCATATATTTGCTTAGAACTTAATATCTTTGTGGTGAGTTGAACATTATCATCATTAGGTATGACTATCTGTGCTTTTTGCCTTAAAATCTATTTTGTCTGCTATTAATGTAGTTATCTTAGCTTTCTTTTTATTAATAATTCCCATAATATCTTTTTCCATCTTTTTATTTTTAACTTATATTTGCCCTTATAATTTAGGTGTGGCTTTATAAAATGACATTTGGTTGGATTGGATGTTTTCCAAGTCTGGCATATTCTATCACTAGCTGATGAGTGTAGTCTTTTTACATTTATTATAATCATTGATATAATTGGATTTATTTTTGTCCCCTTAATTGTATAGTTTCATATTATTGCCTTTTTACTTATTTTTTCTTAACATTTTCTTAACTTTTTTTTTTTTTTTTTTTTTTGTCTTTTTGCCTTTTCTAGGGCCGCTCCCGCGGCATATGGAGGTTCCCAGGCTAGGGGTCGAATCGGAGCTGTAGCCACCGGCCTACGCCAGAGCCACAGCAACGCGGGATCCGAGCCGCGTCTGCAACCTACACCACAGCTCACGGCAACGCCGGATCGTTAACCCGCTGAGCAAGGGCAGGGACCGAACCCGCAACCTCATGGTTTCTAGTCGGATTCGTTAACCACTGCGCCACGACGGGAACTCCCATTTTCTTAACTTTTGAACTGATATCTATGACTTCTTCTTGACAAGATAACGAGTTTCTTCTGTTTTCTTCCTGCTTTGGGGGTTCATTCTGTTGCTTTTTTCCCCCAATTTTGAATTGAGTGTTTAGCACATTAATTTCAGTTCTTATTGTCCTCTAATATAAGCATTTAAGGCTATAATTTCCTGCAAAGTATGGTTTTAGATGTAGGCTACATAGTTAAAATATTTAATTTTTAAAGTCTTTCTCTTTAAATCTATAGATTTACAAAACAGCGCTATTGAGGTATATTTGAAACATAATAAAGTGCATATATATATATATAAAGTGTATAATTTGATAAGTTTTTTCATGTCAGTAACCCCCTAAGGCCATCACCACAGTCAAGATGATGAACATAAGCATCAATCCTGGAAGTTTCTCATTTACCGTTGTCATCTCTCCTCCCATCCCCATGTGACCATTGATTTGCTTTCTGTGACTGCAGAAATTCATTTGAATTTGCATTTTCAAGATTTTTGTTTAAGTAGAATCATTTGTGTATGTCTGGATTCTTTCACTCTGCATCGTTATTTTGGATTTTATCCATATTGATCCATGTATCAATTGCTCATTCCTTTTTTTTTTTTTTTTTTCTTTACTGGTCACACTTGCAGCATATAGAAGTTCCCTGGCCAGGGACTGAATCTGAGCTGTGACCTTTGCTGCAACTGTAGCAACGCCAGATCCTTTAACTCACTATGCCGAGGGGCCAGGGATTGAACCCACACCTCTGCAGGGATTCAAGCCACTGCAGACAGATTCTTAATTCACTGTGCTACCGTGGGGACGCTGCTCATTCCTTTTTATTGCTGAGCAGTATTCCATTGTGCAGACCACAGTATGTTTATCCATTCATCTGTTGATAGATATTTGGAATATTTTTAGTTTTTGACAATCACAAAGAAAATTGATGTGCGTATCATGTACAAGTTTTTGAATGGACATAATGCTTTCACTTTTCATCAATAAATCCCTAGTAGGAAAATGGGTAGGTAATGTAATAAGTATATATTTAATGTTTTAAGAAACTGCCAAACTATTTTTCAACGTGTATGCACTGTTTTAGTTTCCCACCAGCAGTGTGTGAGAGTTCTGGTTGCTCCATGTACTTGCCAACACTTGCTATAGTCAGTCTTTTAAATTTGAGACACTCTAGTAGGTCTGCTGGATAGCTTGATTTGGTTTGATTCGCATTTCCCTAATGACTAAGGATGTTGAGCATCTTTTCATGTACCACTTGCCTTTTGATATATCTTCTGTAGTTAAATGACTGTTCAGATCTTTTGCCCACTTTCTACATACAGTTATGTGTTTTCTTATTATTGAGTTCTGAGCATTCTCTATACTTATTCAAACAAGTCTTTCATCAGGTATATGATTTACAAATATTTTCTTCAAGTGTGCAGCGTACCTAACATTGTCATTTGAAGAGCATCCAATTATCAGGTCTTTAATGTCCTAGTGCCCCAAATCACTAGGAACACTGCAGTTTGTATTTTGCTTTCTCATTCTTTTCAGTAACGCTCACCATGGGGAACCACGGGGAGTCTCAGTAAGAGGGTGTTAGAAAGAGCCTTATATTGGATTTGGGCTTTGATTAAGTCCTTTTAGAAAAGATTTAAGGAAGTGGGAATTCACTCCAGATTGGGTGCTGTCAGAAAGCAGGTGCAATTCTATGACTGAATATCCCAGTAAATCTTATTTATAAGTAGGACAAATCAGAAGCTATACTTGGGAAGAAGTAGTGTGTATTCTTTCCTTTCACTGAGAGAGAGTTAGGTCAGCTGAGAGAGGAAGACAGTTGATATTTTGTGGGTTGCACAGTGATCTTGTTTTTGTTTCACTTTATTGTGGGCCCAGGATGACTTTGTCTGATGTTGGTATTCTATGAGATTACTTATGTCCAACAGGAGAACAACATTTACTAGTTGTGAGCAGCCAGCTAGGTTTGTAATAATACTTAGGTCTCCCCATGGGTATCACATAAGTTCCTGGAGGTAAGATGCTCTTTTTTTCTCTCTTATTTTTTTCTCTTATGGTCATGATTTGCTGTTACATTTGAGACCCATGAAATAAAGATTCTCTCCTATGCATCCCCCTCACGCCAAGGAGTTCTGTGATTTTACATAGAGGTCAATGATCCTTAAGTTAATTTTCAATATGAGACTAGGTATAGATCTAAGATTTTCTTTCTCTTCCTTCTCTTCCCCTCCCTCCCCTTCTTCTTCATTTTCTTTTGTGTATAGACATGCAATTATTCCAGCATTGTTTGCCGAAAATATCATCCTTTCTCTGAATAGCTTTTGTAGAAAATCAACTGCCCATATATATGTGTGGATGGGTCTGATTTTGGAATCTTTATGCTATTCCATTGATCTGCTTGTTTATTTTGACACAAAAACCACACTATCTTGAATGCTGTAACTTTATAATGAATCTTTTTTTTTTTTTTTTTTTTTTTTTTTGTCTTTTTGTTGTTGTTGTTGCTATTTCTTGGGCCCCTCCCTCGGCATATGGAGGTTCCCAGGCTAGGGGTTGAATTGGAGCTGTAGCCACCGGCCTACGCCAGAGCCACAGCAACGCGGGATCCGAGCCGCGTCTGCAACCTACACCACAGCTCACAGCAACGCCGGATCATTAACCCACTGAGCAAGGGCAGGGACCGAACCCGCAACCTCATGGTTCCTAGTCGGATTCGTTAACCACTACGCCACGACGGGAACTCCTATAATGAATCTTAAAAGCTTTACTTTGTTCTTTTTTTTCAAAGTTGTTTTGGATATTTTAGATCCTGTGCATTTTCATATGAATTTTAGAATCAGGTTGTCAATTTCTACAAAAAGATGTGCTGGAATTTTGATTGACATGGCATTGAATCCATAGATCAATTAGGGGAGAACTGACATCTTAACAACCTTGAGTCTTTTGATCCTTGAATGCAGTCCATCAATTTGTATAGCTCTCCTTTGATTTCTCTCAGTGGCATTTTACAGTTTTTGTGTATATGTTTTACACATTTTGATGATACTATAAATGGTATAGTTTCTAAAATTTCAGTTTCCACTTTTGCTAGTATATAGAAATCAGTCCATGGGCTATTTAGAGATGTTATTTCATTTCTAAATGATTAGTGATTTTCTAAATGCTTTTCTATCATTGATTCCTATTTGCAATTCACTCGTGGTCAAAGAATATACTCTGTATGACTCTACTCCTTGAATCCTTTTAAATTTATTGAGAGATGTTTTATGGCACAAATATGTAATACTGATAACTGTTCCGCATGCAGTTGAAAATAATGTCTATTCTGGTGGAATGTTCTATATATCAAACAGCTCAAGCTGGTTGGTAGTACTATTCAAGTCTTCTATATCCTTACTGGTTTTCCATACATGTGTTCCATTGATTCTTGGGAGAAGGGTATTCAAATATCTAACTATAATTATGAATTTACCTACTCCCCCTTACTGTTCTATCAGTTTTTTTTCCCACATACATGTTGAAGCTCTGTTATTAAGTACATACATGTTCAGGACTGTTAATGCCCTCTTGACCAACCAACTCCCTTATCAATATGAAATGGCCATCCTTTCTCCTAGAAATATTCTTGGCTATGAAATCTACTTGGTCAGATATCCATGTATCACTGTAGCCTTATTTTGATAAGAGTTCAGATGGAATAACTTTTTCTGTCCTACTTTTAACTTACTTGTAACTTACCTTAAGTTGTACACAGCTTCTCTTTTTTGTAGACAGCATATATTTCGGTCTTCCCTTTTTTTTTTTTTTTTTTTTTTTGTCTTTTTGCCTTTTCTAGGGCCCCACCCGCGGCATATGGAGGTTCCCAGGCTAGGGGTCTAATCGAAGCTGTAGCTGCTGGCGACAGCAACAGCCACAGCAATGCGGGATCCAAGCCGCGTCTGCAGCCTAAACCACAGCTCACGGCAATGTCGGATCCTTAACCCACTGAGCAAGGCCAGGGTTCGAACCGCAACCTCGTGGTTCCTAGTCAGATTCGCTAGCCACTGAGCCACGATGGGAACTCCTCGGTCTTCCTTTTATATATAATATGACAGTTTTGACTTTTAATTATAGTGGTTAGACCATTACTACTTAATTAATTAATATGGTTGAGTTTAAATCTACCATTTTGCTATTTGTTTACTATTTGTCACATCTGTTTTTATTTCCCTTCTTGCTCTTTTTCTTCATTCTTTTGGATGAATAGACTTTATTTTTTTAAAATAATTTCATTTATCTCTTTTGTTGGATTTTAGCTATAAATATTTGTGTTACCTAGGTGATTCTTTTAGGGTTTGGAATATGTATCTTTAGCTTCTATTATATTATACCATTGAATTATACCATTTCACATGTAGTATTAAAACCCAACAGGCATATCCTCCTGTTTCTCCTCTATTAGCCTTTGTGCTATTTGTCATATATTTTTTCATGTTATAAGTCTCACAATACACTGATATTTGTTTTAAACACTTCTTGCTCTCAGCAGGCAAACCTCCGACTAGCTTTTTTCTGTTCTCTTGCTAGAAATGTGTCTAAAGTAAGAACAAATAAGATATGAGATCACAAGATTTCATAATTGTTAGTATAGAGTTTGTTACAGCCATTTAAACTACTCAGAAGCCCCCCCCCCCAAACTTCCTAGATGTTGGTTGTGAATTTTTTGGATAAGCAACCTTCAAATACAAGTGAATTGTCTTACTATGTAGAAAGAGTAGATGAAAACCCAGAGAGTGATGACAAAGAGAGCTTACAACCATTTAGTAATGAGGAAGAGATGAAAACCTAGTTTGATTACATGTGTTATCAGACAAAATAGAAAGCTGAGGAGAGACATTCATGGAAAGGGTGGGTGGTGTTAGGTAGGAGAAGGGCCTGGGTGGGGCGGAAGGGAATTTGCTCTGCATTTTTCTTTATTAAGGGACTAGAAGTTAAGTCAAAGTCCTCTCCTTTTCCCTTTTACAAACTCATCTCAAACTTTCTCACCTCCCTTAAGGAGGCATTTCCCGTTTTCTGGAGCCAGATTTAGTGGAAGTATTTTATATTTTACTTAGCCATTTTTAGATGTATTCACAAATTTAGAATGAAGACATTTTTGCTTACAATAAGGAACAGCACGGATTCTGGAATAATGTAATGGATTTTATTGTATTCAAATACATAGAATAAAACATGGTGAAACAATAGGGAGAGAAGAACAGGTCATGTATAGGGAGGAATTCTGAAAACTGAGCACACCGTGTGTAGGGAGGAATTCTGAAAACAGAAGGCGCACTGGGTCCTTGCTTAAACACCAGAGTGGCTTTTAACTTGCTCCTTCGAGCAAATTTTCTCTGCAATACTGCACATTAGGAGTCGGTTTAAGAAATTCTATTTCTACTTCCCAATCAAGGACACAATACAATTATCCATTTCTTAAGTCACCTTTTTTTCCCAGCACCTAGTTTGGTATTTCCTGGCATTCTTAGTTAAAATTAGAGTTCTAAATTAAAGCTCTAAAATGCGTCCAAAATTTAAACTTTCCTTGAGTAGCTTGCTGATGACGAAGTCCAATGAGTGCACACTTCAGGCTTCCCAGTCCTAGGTCAAAACTAGGGATCCAGCGATGTTCTGGTAACTTTCCCTCAGTTCTCTCTGTTCTGTCTCTCTGCGTGTCTTTCTCCAGATTCACTAACAAATAACTGACATACATCATTATCTAGAGTTAAGGCATACCGCATGATGGTTTCATTTAGATATATTGTTGATATGTTTACAACAGGTTTAGCTAACATCCATGTTTTCCTATAGATGCATTAAGGAGAAAGGAAAGGAAAGAACGACAGAAGCAGATTTTCTCCTGGTGATGAGAACTCTTACGATTTGGTCTCTTAACAGCCTTCCTGTATGTGGTACAGCAGTGTTAGCTCTAGTCATCATGTTGCACCTTACATTCCTTGTACGCATATATCGTTTCTCTCATTAACCACAGCCACAGGTGGTCTTGGCCAGGCCTGGGAACCAGGCTGGTCCGCGATGTGCGATGCGCGGTGTGGGGAGCTGCGCGTCGGGCCGGCAGAGGGCAACTGTTCTGGGCGCGGCGGGGGGCCAGGCAGAGAACCTGCCAGCCCAAGACGCGTGGAGACGAGCGCGCACGCACACGCGCGGGGCTGTCCGGAGCGAGGAGCGGAGGGTTTGAGGGAGACGCCGAGCGGGGAGGGGTCGCCGCGTTCCCTTAAGCCGCCCGACTACCTAAGCGAGTGGAGCGAAGCGAGCGCGGGGCTTGGGCTCCGCTGCGCCCGCCCACGCCGGGCGAGGGACGCGGCCCCACCCTGCGCCCGCCCCCCGCAGTGGTCTAGCGGCCCGGAGCGCACCGCCCCCAGACGCGCGTGGCCCTCGGCGGAGGCGGCGGTTCCCAGGTGCAGAGTGTTCTGCGTCCTCCGCTCTTCCCTCCTGGCCTAGTCGCCGCAGACCCGCGGTCATGAGCCCCGAGCCGGTCCCGCCGCCTCCTCCCCCACCGCAGTGTCGCGGCTGCGACGGCGGGGAGCCGCTGGCCCAGCGGGTGGAGAAGGGCGACGAGGCCTTCCGCGCGGGCGAGTACGAGACCGCGGCAGAGCTCTTCCGATCCGCTCTGGCCGGCCTCGCGCAGCCTGATCGCGGCCTGTGCCTGCGGCTGGGAGACGCGCTGGCCCGCGCCGGCCGCCTCCCCGAGGCCCTGGGCGCGTTCCGCGGCGCCGGGCGGCTCGGGGTGCTGCGGCCCGACGAGCTGGGGGAGCTGGCGGGCGGCCTGGCGCGCGCCCTGGGCCCGCGCGAGAGGCAGCAGCCGGCCAGGAAGCCCGGCGACGCCTCGGAGGAGGCACCAAGCTGGAGGCCGTCGGCCTCGGCTCCCGCTTCGCCCCGGGACCTGCTGGGCTGCCCGCGCTGCCAGCGGCTGCTGTACAAGCCGGTGACGCTGCCGTGCGGGCTTACCGTGTGCAGGCGCTGCGCGGAGCCTGGGCCGGGAAGGCTGTCCGCGCGTCGGGTCAACGTGGTGCTGAGCAGCCTTCTGGAGAAGTGCTTCCCCGCAGAGTGCCGGGCCCGCAGGCTGGCGGGCCAGGCGCGGAGCCTGCAGCGCCAGCAGCAGCCGGAAGCCGCGCTACTGAGGTGCCATCAGGCCCTGGACCTGGGTAAGTGGGCGCGGGAGCTGGGCCGCCTGCCTGCCCGGGCATCTATGGAGCGGTAGGACCGCGGTGGGAGAGCTTGGTTCAGGCATTGGGGCTCTGGCTTTTTGGAGGTGGTGAGAGTGAGAGCAGGGGCCAGGTACACCCTTGGTCTGTCTTTTCCAGGACCCCCGGGGCTTTCCTGAGCCGCCCAGTAAGACTAAGATTGGCTTTCGCCTCATCTCAGCTGTAGAGTAGTGGGGCGATGGCCAGGTATTCTCTCACGTCCAGCAGGTAAGGCAGATAGCTAACACCCTCGGGCAGGGACCCAGAGAGCCTTGTGACGGAGCAGGATTTGTTTTGGGAATTTAGCTGGTGAATCCAGGAAGGATGCGCCTCTTCTTTGCTCTCTGGTAATGACCTCCTTTCTCTCTCAAAGGCCATGAGATGGTATTACGTGTAATTACTTTTTCAGATGGTTATATTCTAACTGGTACGTGCGGATTATTTTTAAAGTGGTTTTTTTTAAACTAAAGTCTGTGACCAGCACCAGGTGCTCTCTTTATCTTGCCACCTCCACCCAACCACCACCTGTTAGGAATATGTAATTTAAAGAAAGTCCAAACTTAAGCCCTGGTCATGGCGTTTGATTCTGAATTAGCATGCTGTGTTGACAGTTTGGGGTGGAGAAGCATGTGTGAAAAGAAGGTGATTTCTGAATTTGCTGGTTTTGACACAGGATGTGTATGTATTATTTAAGAAATACATTTCAGGAGTTCCCGTAGTGGCTCAGTAGTTAACGAACCTGACTAGGAACCATGAGGTTGCAGGTTTGATCCCTGGCCTTGCTCAGTGGGTTAAGGATCCGGCGTTGCCGTGAGCTGTGGTGTAGGTCGCAGATGTGGCTTGGATCCTGGGTTGCTGTGGCTGTGGTGTAGGCCAGTGGCTACAGCTCTGATTAGACCCCTAGCCTGGGAACCTCCATATGCTGCGGGAGCGGCCCAAGAAAATGGCAAAAAGACCAAATAAATAAATAAATAATAAAATAAAAAAAGAAAAGAAATGCATTTCATAAGGCTCTAGAAGCCAGATACAGTGATTCCTCTGATGGAGCTGAGCAAAGGGAATTGAAAACCTCAGGATTCAGGGTTTTAGATGCTATTAAGAACATGAGAAGAGGTCTGGATATCTGTATTAACATGAGTTTAGAAGTTGATTCCAACCCTTGTAGATGACTTTGAAGAGTGCAAGACTTCAGTGGAGGAAGTAACTGTACATGTTGGCAGCAAGAGAACCAGAATTAAAAGTGAAGTCTAAAGATGTGACTGAATTGCCACAATCTCAGGATAAAACTCACTGATGAGTTGCTGCTTATGGATGGGCAAAGGAAGTGGTTTCTTGAGATAGAATCTACTCCTGGCGAAGATGCTATGAAGATTGTTAAAACAGGGGAGCTCCCGTTGTGGCACAGTGGAAACAAATCCGACTAGTATCCATGAAGATGGGGGTTCGATCCCTGGCCTTGTTCAGTGGGTTGGGGATCCGGCATTGCTATGAGCTGTGGTGTAGGTTGCAGATGTGGCTTGTACCCCACATTGCTGTGGCTGTGGCATAGGCCAGCGGCTGCAGCTCCGATTGGACCCCTAGCCAGGGAAATTCCATATGCTGAGGGTGCACCCCTCAAAAAGCAAAAAAAAAAAAAAAAAAAAATGTTGAAATGGCAACAAAGGGCTTAGAATATTATATAAACTTAGTTGATAAAGCAGCAGCAGGGTTTGAGACTTCAATTTTGAAAGATTGTCTACTGTGAATACAGTGCTATCAAACAGCATGGCATCTACAGAGAAATTGTGAAAGGAAGAGCCAATCACTGTGGCAAACTTCGTTGTTTGCTTATTTTAGGAAATTGCCACAGGTTTCCCCTGCCCTTCAACAACCACCACTCTGAGCAGCTGGCAGCTGTCAACATTGAGACGGGCAGGACCGTCTACTAGCAGAAAAGATTGATTTGCTTAAGGCCCAGATGATGATTAGCATTTTTTAGAAAAACAGTATTTTTAAACTAAGGTATACACACTGTTTTTTAGACATGATGCTATTGTATACCTAGTAGACTACAACGTAGTGTAAACATAACTTTATATGCTCTGGAAACCAAAACATTTGTGTGACTTGCTTTATTGCTGTGGTCTAGAACTGAGCCCACAGTATCTCTGATGTATGCCAGGAGGAAAAACTATGGGAAGCCATCGCAACAGTGTCTAGAGAGAAATCTTTTTTTCTTTTTAGGGCCACGCCTGCATCATATGGAAGTTCCCAGGTTAGAGGTTGAGTCGGAGCTGCAGCTGCCAGCCTATGTGCCACAGCAACGCCAGATCTGGGCTGCCTCTTCAACCTACACCACAGCTCATGGCAATGCCAGATCCTTAACACACTGTGCGAGGCCAGGAATCAAACCCGCATCCTCATGGATACTAGTCAGGTTCATTACCACTGAGCCCACTGGGAACTCCAGAAAACGCCCCTGTGTCACGTTCTTAACATTCTGAGCCACAATGGGAACTCCCATGGGAAATTTCTTGATTTAAATTCTGTACTACAAAAGGAAAGTTGAAAATTAGTGACCTCCAGGCTTCTCTTTTAAGATATTAGAGAAAGAAAATCATATTGAATCCAAAGAAAGTAGAAAGGAGGAAATAAAGGTGAGATGGAACATCAGTTGTAAGAAAAGAAAAATACAGTCTGATGTTTCTTATGAGCATTGATATAAAATCATCAACAGGAAGTTCCCATTGTGGTTCAGTGATAATGAGCCTGAATAGCAACCATGAGGATGTGGGTTGAATCCCTGGCCTTGGTCAGTTGGTGAAAGATCCGACTTTGGCATGAGCTGTGCTGTAGGTTATAGACACGGCTCCGATCCTATGGCTGTGGTGTAGGCTGGCAGCTATAGCCCTGATTTGACCCCTAGCCTGGGAACCTCCATATGCTGTGGGTGCGGCCCTAAAAAGCAATAAATAAATAAATAAATAAAATCCTCAACGAAATATTAGCAAATTGAATCCAGTGATAGGCTTAAAGAACAACACATTATGAACAAGTAGAATGGAGTTTCCCTCATGGCTCAGCAGCTATCAAACCCAACTAGGATCCATGAGGTTGTGGGTTCAGTCCCTGGCTTCACTTGGTGGGTTAAGGATCTGGCATTGTTGTGAGCTGTGGTGTAGGTGGCAGATGTGGCTTGGATCCCAAGTTGCTGTGGCTGTGGTGTAGGCTAGTGGCTATAGTTCTGATTAGACTCCTAGCCTGGGAACCTCCATATGCTTCGGGTGTGGCCCTGAAAGACAAAAAAAAAAAAAAAAAAAAGCCCATGAACTAGTAGAATGTTATTTTGCTTAATCATTGTAAGTCAACCAGTGTAATTCATCACATGTACATAATAAATGAGAAAGATCATCAGATCCATATTAAAATTTCTCAGGAAACTAGGAATGAAAGGCAACTTTCTTAGTATGTTAAAGACTATCTATAGAAACTATTCTAATTAAATATTGAATGTTTCCCCATTCAGTAGGTGACAAAAGTATTCAGTGTCATCACTGTCACCCACCATTGTACCTAGTGCAATGAGGAGAAAATAAAAGGGCATCAAGTGTAGAAAAATAAAAGTTATTATCTATAGATTACATGTTGGAATACATAGAAATTCCAGGATAAAATTTGGACTATTATAAATTATAAGTGAATTATCAAGATTGTTGAATATTAGGTTAATACAGAAAGAGCAATGATAATTATGTATACCTAGAAAAAACAAATAGAAAACAGATTTTTATTTATTTGGCTGCTCCCACAGCATATGGAAGCTCCCAGGCCAGGGACTGAACCTGAGCCACAGCTGTGGCAATGCCACCTCCTTAACCCGCTGTGCCACAGTGGAAACACTGAAGGTAAAATTTTAAAATAACCCATTTATGGAACAGAAGATTTCTTGGAATAAATCCTGAAATATCTAAAGGATGTTCAAGACGTCTGCACTGAAAATACAAAACGTTTCTGGGAGAAATTAAAGTAGACTTAAATGAGTGCAAAGATGTTATTTTTTCATGGATTGCAAATTTCAGTATCAATAAGATGTCTGTTTTTTGCAGATGGAGCTCTAGATTCAGTGCCTTTTCAATCAAAATCTCAGCCCATGGTTTTGGTGGAAATTAATGACTGGCGAAGCCGGCATTGAAGAAGAATAACAGAGCTGGAGAGTTTTACGGTGTAAAGGCTAACTTAGTATAATGTTGCAGTGGTTATAGGACAGAGTTGTACTGGCCCAAGGACAGACATGCAGAAACTGACTCTTGATTTACTACGGATACGCCAGTGGAATTCAGTGGGGAAAAAAGTATTTTATTTTATTTTTATTTTTAATTTTTATTTTTTTTGTCTTTTGTCTTTTTAGGGCCATACCCGAAGCATATGGAGATTCCCAGGCTAGGGGTCTAATCGGAGCTACAGCTGCCGGCCTAGGCCAGAGCCACAGCAACACCACATCTGAGCTGCATCTGCGACCTACACCACAGCTCACGGCAGTGTCGGATCCTTAACCCTTGGAGTGAGGCCAAGGATCGAACCTGTAACCTCATGGTTCCTAGTAGGATTCATTTCCACTGCACCACAATGGGAACTCCAGGAAAAAAGTATTTTAAATAATCTAAGCCATTCACTTTTTCATATGGAAAAGAGTGAATCTGGATACTTACTTCATCTCATAGATTGGAATTAGAATTAGATATCTAAAAGGGGAGTTCCCATCGTGGCGCAGTGGTTAACAAATCCGACTAGGAACCATGAGGTTGCGGGTTTGGTCCCTGCCCTTGCTCAGTGGGTTAATGATCCGGCGTTGCCGTGAGCTGTGGTGTAGGTTGCAGACGCGGCTCGGATCCCGCGTTGCTGTGGCTCTGGCGTAGGCCGGTGGCTACAGCTCTGATTCAACCCCTAGCCTGGGAACCTCCATATGCCGCGGGAGCGGCCCATGAAATAGCAACAACAACAACAAAAGACAAAAAGACACACACACAAAAAAAAGATATCTAAAAGGATCATAGGAAAACATGAACTTGGGACAGGCAGTTATTTCTTAAATAAGATACAAAAAGGATAACCATAAAAGAAAAATAAATATAATTTAATCAAAATGAAGAACTTCTATTTCTTAGAGACCCCCAAAAGAGTGAAAAGGTGATGTCTATTTGTAATACATATCTTACTGCGAATGCAAATCCAGAATATCTAAAGAATGCTTGTGGTTCACATGAGGTTGCAGGTTTGATCCCTGGCCTTGCTCAGTGGGTTAAGGATCTGGCAATGCCGTGACCTGTGGTGTAGGTCGCAGGTGCGGCTCAGATTCCACATTGCTGTGGCTGTGGTATAGGCCGGCAGCCGTAACTCTGCTTTGACCCCTAGCCTGGGAATCTCCATATACTGCGAGAATGGCCCTAAAAAGCAAAAAAAAAAAAATACCTATGGTTCAAAACCAAAAAAGGTGTTCTGTGTAAATAATAGGCAAAAACTTGAGCAGATGCGTTATGCAATTACATCTCAAACTGGGCACTCAATGTATGAAAGGGTGCCTAGCTTACTTAGTGATCAAATGCAAATTCAAACTAAGATAAGCTATTACTACACACCTACCAGAATAGTTAAAATGAAAAAGACTGACCGTACCTAGTTTGGGCAAGCAATTGAAGGGATTGGAACTCTTCAATTGCTGGTGGAAGTGGCGGTTAGTACTAGTTAAGTATTGGGGGAGTGGGCAGCAAAGTTAAGCATGTATACAACCTCTTGACACAGTGTTTCTACTTCTGAGTGTATACCAAACAAGAGCCATGAATGCCATGTCCACCCACGGACACATATAAGGATGTGTCTGCTTTATTTATAGGTGCCAGAAACGTTTGAGAAAGAGTCCCGGGGTAGAATAAGTCAATCAAATCAGTGTAACAGTACACAGAAGTTAATCTTTGAAAGGGTCACCAAGACCTACAACAGTATGGATGAGTCTCAAGAAATGATACTGAGGAAAAGATACAAGTGTCTGTTCCATTTATATAACTATGTGCATAAAGAGTTTTAAAAAGCAGGCTAAAGTAATGTGTAGTCAAAGAGGTCAGAATGGCAGTGACCCTTCAGAGAGGTGTCCTAACTGGGTCAGAGCCCAAGGGAACCATCTTAAATCCTGGAAATGATCACAGCGGTGCTTCTGTGGGTGTGTACGTAGGTGAAAGTTCAGGAGGTAAATGTAAGAGTTATGGACTTGACCTTGTAAATCTTGTGTCGATTAGAACAGATAACCCATGAGCAGATTGCCATTTATTTATAACTCCTATTCACTGGAAACTTTACCCAGTTGTCATTGCTTTGTGTCATTTCATTCAGCCCTTAGAAAGTAACACTTAGGCAAAGCTCCCCTTCTCCTCACTGCCCACTCATTTTTCAGACCATCCAGCAGTGACCTCAGCTCTCAGCACCACAGTGACCTTGGGTTGCAATTGGAGGAGAACAGCTCTTTGATCAACCCTAAGCGCAAATTCTGCTCTCTTCTCTTTCGCAAAAAGCCTGTTCTCAGGCTGTCTTCTTTTAACTCTTTTGCCTGTACAGGGGTTCATTGGAAAACCCTGTAGACTTTGTGTTAATTTTTTTGGAAGAAACTTTTTATTCCAAATACCTTCTCCACACAAAGAATGTTAAGTTGCTTTTCTGCTTCCATTTAATTTTGAGCAATTGCTCAGTAAACTTTTAGTTTTATTAAGCTTAAGGCTTAATGCTTAGAAAATGTGATGAGATTTAAGATGTTAAGATTAAATTATGAAGTGCCGGCTTCATAAGTGCATTGCGAAATGCTCCAAGCCAGCAAAGAAAACAGTTTTGATTCATTCAGTGTCTGGATGGGAAGTGAATTTTATTGCTTTTGGACTTCAGTAAAAGCCTTTAGAGTGTGAGGAGTAGAGTTTTAAATGCATTTAGAGTTTAAATGCATAGAAATGTGTTTTTCACTTAGGAAACTCAACATCAATTGAACTAACACAAAGTGTAAGCAGAGAAATAGTGAAGAAACAGAAAAATTAGTGACCCAGGAAATATTGAGCTTGTTAGCAAGTCAGAAGCTCATTTATTATAAAACTAGTAAAACAGACACATATGGCAAGTGTGGTGAAGAAAAACACAAAGCAAAGTAGTATCAGGAAGGAAGAAAAACAAAATTGCAGATATAAAAAATGGAGCAGATTTTAAAACCAGTACACAAAGGACAATTTTAAGGAAATGATAAATTTTCCAAAATGATGAAGAAGAAGTAAAAGCCTGACATGGACCAGTAACCATAAAAGAAATTGAACTCAGAGATTTTTTTCTGAAAAAAAGGCACTATAGCCAAGCAAGTTCTATCAGACTTTCAAGGAAGATTAATTCTCACCTTATTTTAGATCATAAAAAAATTGGGAAGAATTCCATCTCATTTTATAAGATGAGTGTAATCTTGATACCACAATCAAGTCAGGCTTGTACAGGGAAAAAATTAGAGGCTGATCTTACATATGTACAAAGATGCCAAAACTTTAAATTTAGTACTTTGAATCCAGCAATGCAATGAGTTAAGGCTAAGAAGGAAGGATTATCCAGGGAATGTCAAGATAATTCAACCTTAGACCAGTCTTTCAGTGTGATTTACTCTAGCAGGGAGGAGATGTACTCCATGTAATCTCTCAGATGCAGAAAGAACATTCCATAATTTTCAACGCCCACTTGTTACAGTGCGCTCTAGAAGACTCTAGGAGTAGGAGGCAATTTACCTAATTTGATACTCTCTTTCAGAAAATGATAGTCAACTCACTTCATTGTTAAAACATTAGATTTTTTTTTTTTAAATTTGAGAATCCAAAAATGTCCACTGTCACCATTGTTGTTGCAGTTTGAGAGTTAAAAGACAACACAGTACAGATATCAGCCTGCAAGAGTCCAGACTAATTGTTCCCATATGATGTGATTGTTCAGATGATTCAGAGAGAATCAGCTTTAGCAAAGTGGGAACAAGATGGGAGATTTCCATTCTCACCCGGAATTGGAGTGTTTCCCAAGCTGAAACTATAGGTCCAGCTGCATTTTATTTTTTTTTAGATTTCCAAAAATCTCCAGAGAAGATTTCTGCATTTCACAATGCATGTGAGGCACTTTCACCTTATATTCAATTGGAAATGATAAATCTGCAGTTCTGTTTAGTGTAGATTGACATACTACAAAGGCACCTATCATGAGCAGAATCTAATAGAATCTTACAAATACCTTCCAGGCAGTGGAATGCTCATTTTAAAACCATAAGCATGCGGATTGACATCAGTATTGCATAGTACGCATGTGCATTTTCAAAGATGAATGTGTAAAATCTCATCACTGATCAGCAGGTGAACCTTTTCGATTGATTTTGATGACAGGGAACATTTAACTCTGAACCCAAATTGAGGAAAATGCTATCTTCTCCAAAATAATTCCATTCTTCTAATTAGACCGTATTACCAAAAAAAAACACTAATTTACAATGCTCTGAATTTCATCAAAAAACGGTTGTGAAAATTTATTTTCTTTGTTATGTAAATGCCTGCATTATATCCTCCAGTTTACCTCTTGCTCTGCAAAGCCTAAAATAGCTTTACAGAAAAAAAGTTGTTGCTCTCTGCTCTAGCCAGTCAGGGACTTAAAAAAATTCATTTTTTTTTTTTTTTGGTTTGGCTCTCCATTCCTGCTCTTCCTTTCCCCTTCTCCCACTTCATTCCTTGTCACCCCTTCTCTCTATTACACATTTGTAGCACATTTATTACACATTTATAAGTATGGCCTGCTCCCCCTGTCTTGCTACAATTTTTTTTTTCTGCGTGAGTTCTTTTATGCACATTTGCTCAGCTTCCTATGTAAACTAAGAAGAGATGTAGTAACATTTGTAAAGTACCAAGTGATTACTCTGAGAAAAAGTCAAGATCAAGGATATGGAATAAGCTAAAATGAGTATAAAGTAGAGAGATGAGAGAGAGATGAGAAACCTCTTGGGTACCCAGGTTTTTTTCTTTTTTTCTTTTTTCTTTTTCTTTTTTTGCTTTTTAGGGACTCGCCTGTGACGTATGGAAGTTCCCAGGCTAGGGGTCTAATCAGAGTTGTAGCTGCTGGCCTACACCACACCCACAGCAATATGGGATCTGAGCCGCGTTTGTAAGCTACACCACAGCTTCACAGCAATACTGGATCCTTAGCCCACTCACTGAGGCCAGGGATCAAACCTGAGTCGTCTTGGGATGCTAGTTGGGTTCGTTACCACTAAGCCAGGATGGGAACGCCCCCAGAGTATTTCTTGATCAACTCAAGTGAACACACAGGCCTGTTTCAGAGATCCTACCATGAATATGGACAGAGTGAACCATGTCCAGCAGCATTAAAAAATAAATAAATAAATAAAGGCTATTACGATTCTGCTCTCATGAGTTCTGGCTTTGTCCCGTTTCCATGGCACTCTGCCTCATCAGTGACTTCATACAGTATCAGCCATGCATGGTGGGTGTCTCTCAGCTTCTGTGTAGCTGGACTTACGTCCTTAGTAGCATATGAGTAATTCTCAAGATCTCCTAGGTTTGAGGATTGTAAGGAAAAGGAAGATGTTTTCCTTCTTTTCCCACTTAACATATTACGGGTATAATTAGAGTCTTAAATCTGGGTCCACACAGTTGTGTGGAACAATAAATTATGTTTTACTTTTCTGTTTTTAAGCATGCGTTTTGCCGTATCCTTTCAAGAAAATTATTCTAAGTTGGTTAACATACCTAGTGAGAACATTAAGATGATTCAGCATCTACTCAATGGAAATTATATTGTGGCGTGTGTGTGTGTGTGTGTACACTTTCTTTGTGTGTGCGTGCATTTTGAAATCTTTCTAATTTCCTGAGAGAAGCTATATAAAATATATTTACCAAACTACTCAACTCCTACATATGATCAGAGGAGGCATTGTTTATTTTTATCTTTGTTTTTTTCATTTACTATCTTTAATGACTTAAGGATAATTTTTAAAAATGCAGTCATTTTTATTTATTTCCATGCCTCATGTCTTTCAGCTCCTGATGATAGTTCGTTATTGCTGCTGCGAGCAGAGTTGTATTTAACCATGAAGAGCTATGAACAGGCTCTACAGGATGCCAGTACAGTTTGTCAGAATGAACCCCTTTTACCTAAGGTATTGGTGTTGTTGAATTTAGAAATAAGAAATGTGTATTTATGGGATTTTCTGAAGAATAAATTAGGATATTTGTGATTAGGTACCCATGGAGAATGTACATTTCCCTCAAATTATGGTCTAAATGTGGCAATACCTTTCATAATAAACAAATTCAGTTTAAAAGACCAAATTTCCAACGGTATCTAGATAAGAAACACTAATTTAGGCTGTTCTTAGTAGATGATTGACTGAATGATATTCTTTGTGCTCTGAACAAATATGTAAACAAAGTAATGGAATTTCATAAATTTGTGAATGAAGAAAGAGAAAATGTTGGAAATGTCAGTTTAAGTGGGAAGATCACTTAATATTGTGATGAGCCATTGAACCTTAGTGTGCGTGGTGCATGGAGAGGTGTGAGTAAAGGGTGAGTGTTCCTTCCTGTTTTTCTTTTTTTTTTTTTTTGCCTTTCAGGGCATATGGAGGTTCCCAGGCTAGGGGTCTAATTGGAGCTGTAGCCGCCGGCCTACCTCACAGCCACAGCAACTCAGGATACAAGCCACGTCTTCGACCTACACCACAGCTCATGGCAACACCGGATCCTTTACCCACTGAGGGAGGCCAGGGATCGAACACACAACCTCATGGTTCCTAGTTGGATTCATTTCCACTGTGCTGCAACAGGAACTCCCTTGTATGTATTTCGAATAAGCTTAGTCTCTGGATCTTGGCTGGAAAGAAGTAATACTTGGTTTGCTGACCTGTTAGTGATTATTTCAGTTGTCCTTGAAGATAGATAAGTCAGAGAATAAAAGTTGTAGCTTTTTTTCATCAATCTTTTAATTTTAAACCACTGAAGAGGTTTTAAAGAACTCATGAGATTAACACCTGTAGCATTCTCTCTTAGCTCATAATTTAAAAATATTTTTTCTTCTACTGCATTACTTTTTTTAATCATCTTTGTTTAGAAACACTGAGGAGACATTAATGCAGGTTAATAGACAAGATGGATATATTCTACCTTCCTGCCTTCCTTCCTTCCATCCATCCATCCAACAACTCATCCTTTAAAACAAAATGTTTTCAAATTAGATTGAGTGTTAAGTTGGGCTTGGGGATGAACCAGAGAATGGGTTCATTCTAATGGGTTCATTCTAATAGACCACCAGAAATTAATTTATTAGACCACCAGATATTAATTTATTAGACCACCAGAAATTACTTTTGTCGCTTACATGCTTCACTAAAAATCATTTCCTACCCATATTTCTGGTGCTTTTTCTCCAATTCCTTGATCTGTTATTCTTTTCAGCTAATTTCTCTCCATAATCCTTGAACCTTAATAGTTATGAATTACAAGTCCAGTTTCTGACTGACAGTAGACCTGCCTTGCCCTCTGAAGCTAGATTCTTAGATTCTTCTCCATGGTGCTGATCTTTGACCTCAAAATCTGGCACTGTGTTTGTGACAAAAGATAGACATGATTATTACAGAGTTACATGGCTAGTGGTACAATGTCAAGGGTCAACCCGACATGCAAAGAAAAAGAAATTTTACTCAGGATAAAAGTTGGTCAATAAAAATGGTCTCTGAGTGAGGTTGCAGTCCTGCAAAGCAGAAAAAGTCTTTGAAGCAGCTATTATAAATAAGTATAGAATTGAATGAAATTATGTCCAAAGAGTTGAAGGAGAATATCCTATCTTTGAATTAACAGACAATCCCAACAGGGAAATTGAAACTATTAAAAAATGGAAATACTAGAACTGAAAAATACAAATGCTGGAATAAAAAGTTGTTAAAGAATCACCAAACTGAGGATAGAGTGAAAGAAATTACACAAGCCAAAGACAGAAACATGAAATTAAAGAAAAATGAAAAGAATCTTAGAAACCTATGGTACAATATACGTGTAATTGAAATCCCAGGAGAAGATAGCAAATGACAGAAAAAAACTTGAAGAAATAATGGCTGAAATTTTCCAAAAATAATGGTAAATACCAATTTCAGGTCTAAGAAGCTTAAGGAACCTAAAGCAAAATAAATACAAAGAATGTACTGTCACAGTTTTTATAATTTAACTTGAAGTGATTAAATATTAACTAAGTAGAATTGGATTTTTTTTTTTTTTTTTTGGCCTCAGCATGTGGAGGTTCCCAGGATAGGGTTCAAATCAGAGCTATAGTTGCCAGCTTACACCACAGCCACAGCAACTCAGAATCCGAGCTGTGTCTGCAACCTACACCGCAGCCCACGGCAACGCTGGATCCTTAGCCCACTGAGTGAGGCCAGGGATCCAGCCCACATCCTTATGGATGCTAGTTGGGTTCATTTCCGCTTCATCACAATGGGAACTTCAGAATTGGATAACTTTGAGGCATATTGTAATCCCCTAAAACCTCCACTAAAAACAGTACAAAGAGATATACAAGAAAGCCAGTAGGGGAATTAAAATGGAATAATAAAAAATATTGATTAGCACAAAAGAAGGCAAGAAAGGAGTGGGGGAAAAAGCAAATGAGACAGACAAATAGTATAATAGGAGTAAATAATACCACCACATTGATAGTTATGTATAAATATTCCAATCAGAAGGCAGAGACTGTCAGACCAGACCAGAGCAAGATTTTTTTTTTGCATTTTAATAATTTTTTAATAATTTTTATTTTTTCCATTATAGTTGGTTTACAGTGCTCTAGCAATTGTCCACTGTACAGCAAAGTGACCCAGTCTTTCTCTTTCTCTCTCTCTCTCTCTCTCTCTCTCACACACACACACACACACACACACACACATACACACATATAAATACACTGTTTTTCTCACATTATCCTCCATCATGTTCCATCACAAGTGACTAGATATAGTTCCCTGTGCTACACAGCAGGAACTCATTCCTTATCCACTCCAAAGGCAATAGTTTGCACCTCTTAACGCCAGACTTCCAGTCCATCCCACTCCCTCCCCTTCCCCTTGATAACCACAAGTCTGTTCTTCAAGTTCATGTGTTTCTTTTCTGAAAGACACAGATTTAAAAATCTATAAAAATAGGAGGTCCCTGTTGTGGCTCAGCAGGTTAAGAACCCGACTAGTATCCATGAGGATGTGGGTTCGATTCTTGACCTCACTCACTGGGTTAAAGATCTGGCTTTGCTGCAAGCTGCGGCATAGGTTGTGGATGTGGCTCAGAACTGGCGTGGCTGTGGATGTGGCATAGGCTGGCAGCTGCAGCTCCGATTTGACTCCTAGCCTTGGAACTTCCATATGCTTCAGGTGTGGCCCTAAAAGGTAAATAAATAAATAAATATCTGTAAAAATTTACCCTCAGAGGGATTTTCCCCCATGGGAAAGGAGACCAGGAGGAACCCAGCAATCCTGGTCACCACTGTGGACTTTTGTAGCCTTTGGACCCTGACAACCTTCACCAGTCCTGTACCCAGTGATGGAGCTGCTCAGCATTCTGGCCCACAGTCTCATTCCCAGTGCTGGAGCTCTCGCTAGGGTGAGGCCCACCCTCCAGAGCCCGAGGTGCTGCTGCGCTCTGCTGACCAGGATTAGGGTGCCATAGGGCCCCACCACCTATGGAGACCAGAGCTGCCTCTGTGCTCCGCCCTCCCCCTTGGGCTCTGGAGGGACTTAGGGACCATGCATCTACTCCTCTGTCATCACAGGGCCATGACGCTGCTGCTCTGTGCCCTGCCCCCTGGATCCTCTGTTGGGGCTTTGACCCTCTGTCACCAGACCATGCAGCTACTGCTTTGTACCCTGTCCCCTTCCTCATGTGTCCTCACTTGGGACACTTGTGTTCCTCATCATCCTTGGGCTGTGCTACTGCTGTGTCTTACCCCCACCGCCACTTAAATCACTGCAGGGAAACCTACCCTGGTTCCATGGGTGATGTGTATACACTTGTACCTCAGATACTGACTCCATCACAGCAAGTGAGCCTATGTCCTGGGCCATGTGGCCTGGTAGTTGTGCCGGCCACTAAGCCCATGATTCCAGCTCTGCTGATGCTCTGAATGCAAGTGCCCTAGGCCTGGTACCCCAGAGGCATCCTCCCACAGATAGAAAAGAAGAATAGGAGGAGCCCTAGCTGCTGCTGCCATTTCGGACACCCACAGGTGCTGATAGCCTTGGCGGCTGAGGCTGTGCACTGTCTTTGCCAGTGTTGAACTCAGCTGGCAGATCTGCACAGGGATAGTGCCCTGCACCCCCACCCAGCTAGGTGGAAAATGGGTTTAGATGGCCCTTTGAAGCCAGGTCATCCAGATGGAAAATCAATAAGGAAATCATGTCCTGTTGAGGCAAATGGATCTAACAGACACATACACAACATACCATCAAACAGCAGCAAAATATATGTTCTGCTCAGGTGCACACAGAACATTCTCCAGGGTCACATGCTAGACCACAAAACAAGTCTTAATAAATTTAAGAAGACTGGAATTTTGTCAAGCATCTTTTCTAAACATACTGTTATGAAACTAGAATTAACTGGAGGAAAGCTTGAAAAGTTACAACTATATAGGAATTAAACATCCGGGCTTTTGAACAACCAGTGAGTCAAAGAAGAAATAGAAAGGAAAATCAAACATATCCTGAGACAAAATGAAAATAGAAACACAGCATACCAAAACTGATGGAATGTGGCAAAAGCAGTTCTAACGGGGAAGATCTAAAATAAACTTAAATCTCAAGAAGGTGAAGAACAAAGTAAGCCCAGAGGTAGCAAAGGGAGGGAAACAATAAAAATTAGAGCAGGATTAAATAGAGCCAAGAAAGACAACATAAAAGATTGATAAGACTGGAGTTCCCATTGTGGTGCAGTGGAAATGACTCAGAATAGTATCCTTGAAGATGCAGGTTCAATCCCTGATCCTGCTCAGTGGGTTAAGGATCCAGCATTGCTGTGAGCTATGGTGTAGGTCTCAGACATAGCTCAGATCTCATGTGGCTATGGCCATGGCGTAGGCCAGCAGCTGTAGCTCTGATTTGACCCCTAGCCTGGGAACCTCCATATGCCTCGGGTGTAGTCCTAAAAAGCAAAAATAAAAAGTTCAACAAAACTAAGATATGGTTTCTTGAAAAGGTACAATTGAAAACCCTTAGCTGGACTTGGAAAAAAAAATGACTCGAAGATTGTAAGTAAAAGAAGAGACGTTTGATACCACAAAAATACAAAGGTTCAAAGCAACTACTTTGAACATTTATAAACCAACAAATTAGATAATTTAAAAGAAATGAATAAGTTCCTAGAAACATACAACTTACCAAGTCTGAATCGTGAAGTAATAGAAAATCTGGACAAGACCAACAAAAACCAAGGGGATTGATTGAACCAGTGGTAAAAAATCTCCCAGCAAAGTGAGTCCCAGAACCAGGTGGCTTCACTAATGAATTCTACCATTTAAATTAATGCCAATCCTTACCAAACTCTTCCAAAGCTCTAGGAGGATGGAATACTTCCAAAGTCATGGATCGCATTGCCCTGATACTGAAGCTGGATAAGACATTGCAAGAAAAGAAAATTATAGCCCAGTATCTCTGGTGAATGTAGATGCACATAGGAAAAAAAATTCAACAGCACGCACTAAACAGACTAAAAGAAATGGCCAGAATAACTGACCCCCTTGGAAACACAATACGTGAACTAGTCAAACAAGCCACAGTATTTATAATGATTGGAGAAAATGTTGCATCCATAAAGAATATACTGATTGGATACTCATTGGAAGATACTGATTCATCTTGCATGGTGTTCCTCTTTTTGTGGGCCTTTGTGTATTACACTTTGTGCTGTGGTTATTTCTATCCCTTCTGTCAACCTGCAAGGGATTCTGTGCTCCTTGAAAGACAGGAACAGGGTGGGGACCTGTGGTTCTGGAATCAGTTAAAGCCAGTTCTTCCTTAGTGTGTCCCTTGGAACTGCTTTGGGTTCAGATTCCAGGTATGGACTCCTGTGTTTTGCTAGTAGGTTGCCCAGGCAGTAGAGCTGGAGCTGTGCCTGGTGGGTTTGTGTTTATTCTACTTCATATGAAAATGAAATAGGTCTCATGATTTTTAGGGCTATTGGAATGTAAGTATTATAATCACACGGTTTCTATTTTAAATGTCTCTTTGTCTTTGGATGAATCCAGGGACATCATGTGAAGGCGCTGGCTCTTTCTGGACTGGGGAGAAGTAAAGAAGTGTTGCGGGCATTTCTCTACTGCCTGGCTCTAAATCCTGAATCTCACTCAGTGAAGAAAGAGGCACAGAAGGTCTGGTTTGCTTTCAGTGACTTTCTTTTCTTTCAGTCTTGTTTTCAGCCTTTGGGTCCATGCGGGGGTGCTCCTGTTATGTCACATAAACAAGAAATGGGGTTCTGAATATTCTTGACAGTGTGATTTAAAACAGAGTGGTGATGAGGAATTCACGTGTTTGGTAGCTTGCATCCACGGTGAGCATGGAGTGTTGCATGAGACAGGGTTCATGTACCTCAATTCTGCTGAAACAGTGACACATGTTTGTGAGGCTGGGAGGCAAAGTGATTTATCCTTGCACTTGTAAGTCAGGTATTGTCGTTTATGTAGGAGCCCAAAAAGGCATTGCGATGTATGCAGTATACATCACTGGAGCTACCGAGGTTGATTTGAAAGTTTTAGCAAAGCCTCACCAACATGATGCAGAAAGGCCTGCTCTTCTTTGTAGATCTTTAACCCAATCTTATGAGAGGTCCTGAGTGACACTTGATACAGGAACCTATCCTATAAAAAAGCCCATGTGATCATAGCTTTAGATTCTGATGACCGTTCTTGTTTTAGGTCAGTGTTTCCCTATATTAACATAATTTATTGCCAACTTGTACATTTACCCTGTAATTTCCACTCTACTGTCTAGTTCTAGTCTCTAGAGCAAGAGGAAATGAATTGTTCTTCCTGCTTCATTTTAAACCACCTTAGATATTTGAGAACAGCGGTTATTTATTTATTTATTTTTTTGCTTTAAGCTGTTCTTTGGACCAAACATCCTTTCCCCATAGAACAGAGTGATAAGCTTTTCTCCTCTGGATGCCTGCTAGTATGGCCTGAATTTTAGCTCCCACATCCAAAGGTTACAGGTGGTGAACTTTTACCTTCCTTCGTGTTCACAGGCAGTTTGTTTTTAGCCTGATATAGTCACCCTGTTGGCTTCTATTAGCACCGTATTTAGCCAAAGTAGCCCAGATCTTTTTTTTTTTTTTTTTTTTTTTTTAAATGAGGCGTTTCTAGCAGTATTTTATCCTTATGCAGTTTGCTGGTCTTTGTTAATCCCATTGAATTGTCAGTCATTGGTTTTGACTGCTGTTTCAACTTGTGAAAATAATATTCCATCTTGTGTCAGCTGTTTTAACTATTCCTGCCTGCCTCATCCCACCCACATTTCATGAGAATCTTAAAACATGCCTCACCTCCACAGATTCTTTTTTTTTATTATTTTATTTTATTTTATTTTCCCACTGTACAGCAAGGGGATCAAGTTATCCTTACATGTATACATTACATTTTTTTTCCCCCACCCTTTGTTCTGTTGCAACATGAGTATCTAGACATAGTTCTCAATGCTACTCAGCAGGATCTCCTTGTAAATCTATTCTAAGTTGTGTCTGATAAGCCCAAGCTCCCAATCTTTCCCACTCCCTCCCCCTCCCATCAGGCAGCCACAAGTCTGTTTTCCAAGTCCATGATTTTCTTTTCTGTGGAGATGTTCATTTGTGCTGGATATTGCATTCCAGTTATAAGTGATATCATATGGTATTTGTCTTTGTCTTTCTGGCTCATTTCACTCAGTATGAGATTCTCTAGTTCCACCCATGTTGCTGCAAATGGCATTATGTCATTCATTTTTATGACTGAGTAGTATTCCATTGTGTATATATACCACATCTTCCGAATCCAGTCATCTGTCGATGGACATTTGGGTTGTTTCCATGTCCTGGCTATTGTGAATAGTGCTGCAATGAACATGCGGGTGCATGCGTCTCTTTTAAGTAGAGTTTTGTCCGGATAGATGCCCAAGAGTGGGATTGTGGGGTTCTATGTATAGATTTCTAAGGTATCTCCAAACTGTTCTCCATACTGGCTGTACCAGTTTACATTCCACCTCCACAGATTCTTACCACAGCATCACGAGAAATTCAGCCCGGGCTCAGAAAGATAAAGCAGATTAATGAAGGTCCCAGAATTTAGGTCTTGTGGATTCTTGCCTGTCTGGTGCTTTTTCAGACAGGATGTTCTCCCCTCTGGATGATAGATAGCTTCTCCCACAGACGGCGCCCCAGCAGTCCCAGCTCCTGATGCCCATGAAATATGGTACCCTCCATGGAAGCCTCCTGCAGCTCTGCTGACCCCCCAGGGCCAGTGCCGAGGATGCTTACATCCCTGCTGGTGACCAGATGCTGGTCCTCACTGCTGCAGAGGTGGTGGGTCCTGGTGCCCTCCACTGCCACGCAAAGAACAGGGGGCAGGTTCTTTGTTTAGCTTTCAGTCAGTCCTTCCTCCCTCCCTTTCCTTTTTAGTGCTGCATCTGCGACACATGGAAGTTCCCCAGTCTAGGGGTCGAATCGAAGCTGCAGCTGCCAGCCTGCACCACAGCCATGGCAACACTGGATCTGAGCTGCATCTGCAACCTACGCTGCAGCTTGTGGCAACACTGGATCCTTAACCCAATGAGTGAGGCCAAGGGTCTAAGCCACATCTTCATGGATACTAGTCGGGTTCTTAATCTCTGAGCCACAATGGGAACTCCTCAGTCAGTCCTTTTTGTCTCTCTTAAGCCCTTGGATTCAGCTGAATCTGTGAGGTTTGGCGGGGCCCTTGAGTGATTGGTAATTGCTTCCCACCACCACCCAAATCTTGTCCATGGTTCTTGAAGTCAGAGTTATGTTCCTTCACCTTCTCTTCCTTTGAACTTCTTCCTAGTTGGCTCTTCAGGTTCTCCTGTAAAATTAAGCAGCCCTCTAGAACTCTCTTAATCTCATGGAGATCACAGCTTAGGTTCAATCTAGGACCTGCTGCAATCCCACATCTCTCTCCTATCTTTCAGAGTTTAGGGGTGCTTTTCTATAGCATGTGTGTAAGAGCCAGACTGAAAGAAACTATAATACTCATATTTTGTAACATAAAACTAAGATGGACAGGGACTGGGAGCTAAAATACTTAAGATATTGACTATGGTTTCAGAAACATTTGAATTTTAAAACATTGTCCAAACACTGTATAAACCAACTATAATGGAAAAAATAAAAATCATTAAAAAAAACGAAATGTATTCACGGAAGCAGTAGAAACTACAGTGTTGACAGGTCCCGTTGGTTGAGTAGGTGTTTTTATTTTAGTTCAATAATTAAATTAAGGTTGAATTTCTTGCCGTGAGCAATGTTTATCTCACTACAATAATGGGTATAATCAGTTATGTGAGTGGTCTTATACTTCTTTTACAGAAAGGATATTGCTTTGTAAAGTCCTACTAAAACTATATTTTCTTTAAAAAAAAAAATCAGCAGTTGGAATATAGTGATTATTCTTGTCAATATCTTAGGCCTTTTCGGCCCCCAAGTTTCCTCCGAATCTTTAAGGTATATATTTTCCAAAAGTGTTTTAACATAGATGTTTTTATTCTTGGTAATTTTATAGGTCATATGTGAGGTGTTTTTCCCAGCTTCTGAAAATGGGCCTCAGAATTTACCATCTGCCACCCAGAGCAGAATGTTGAACACCGTGTTAAAGGCTCAATGTCATGGCCACTTAGACAGCCAGCCTCCCCCGGAGGAAGGGGGCAGTGCAGGGAGTTCTAAGGTAGGAAGTGCATGTGTCTGTCCATGTTATCTTGATGAAGCCTTGTGTCATTCCTTAATTTTGAACAGTTGCAGGTTATTCTCACAGTGGCATGATGTTAGCTAGAAGTACTTCTCAAGGCCAGTTCTGGCTTCTCAGCCTGAGGGTTGAAACTTTTAACAGAAGATTTTTTTTTTTTTTTTTTTGATCTTTTTGCCTTTTCTAGGGCCACTCCTGCAGCAAATGGAGGTTCCCAAGCTAGGAGTCTAATCGGAGCTGTAGCTGCCGGCCTACCCCACAGCCACGGCAATGCACGATCCGAGTCGTGTCTGCGACCTACACCACAGCTCACGGCAACGCCGGATCCTTGACCCACTGAGCAAGGCCAGGGATTGAACCTGCATCCTCATGGTTCCTCGTGGGATTCGTTAACCACTGAGCCACGACGGGAACTCCCTGGAAGTAATGAAAATTATTGAAGATTGAAAGAAACCTTTTTTTTGTCTTTTTAGGATCACACCTGCAGCATATGGAAGTTCCCAGGTTAGGGGTCGAAGTGGAGCTACGGCTGCCAGCCTACGCCACGGCCACTCGGGATCTAAGACCACAGCTCACGGCAATGCCAGATCCTTAACCCAATGATAGAGGCCAGGGTTTGAACTTGCATCCTCATGGATGCTCGTTGGGTTCATTACCACTGAGCCACGATGGGAACTCCCTGAAGGAAACTTTTAGAACATCTCTAAACAACCCAAAACACTGGGAGACTTGAAGTCAATTTGTCTTGGAGAAGAGAAAGCAGAGGGATGATTTGCATCTATGGAGGTTGATGTTCAGTTGATCTGTTTCAGGCAGAAATTATCCTGTGTTTTACCATGAAAAGTGTAAAGTTCATCTCAGAAGTTAGTGGATGAAACCAATTCTGAAGGAAGAGTATAAACCCTCTTATTTTCCAAAGATTCCTAAGGAAGGCTGCTTCTTGAATTTTTTTCTGTCATGCTATGATTTCTTTAGTATTCTGAATTCTTTTTCCTACTCAACCAGAATCCTCCTGAGAAATCTGATGTTTTCAGAAGTACCCATTCTTCAGTTTTATATTTTATACTGGGCCTGCACTGCGAAGAAGATAAGGAAGTGTTAGAAAGTATCCTTCCAGTGGCACCCAGCACTGGCTTAAAGAGACAGTTTCCAAATAACTTGGAGGATGCTCATGACCTGAACGTGTCTGGAAAAATCCCTAAAAGAGGTCAGTGAGCTATTTTGTCGTGAAGTGTATGACCCTTGAGTGATAGAATGCTGGCTGATATTCATTACACTTTTTGGAGGGCCATGCCCATGGTGTGCAAAAGTTCCTGGGCCAGGGGTTGAATCTGAGCCCCAGTAGTGACAATGCCCAATCCTTAGCTGCTAGGCCACTGGGGAACTCCCTATTCAGTATGCTTTTTAACAACTCTACACAGGTAGTTTAAGATCAGTAATGCAGTAAGTATATCACCTCTAAGATTATAAAACTGTTTAAATGGCTAATCCTGCAAGGAACATCATAGTTAGAAGCATCAGAGAAAATTGAGGTATAACTGTGATGTTTATGCATGCTTACTGTGAAGATAAATTATGACTATATACAGTCAGCCCTCAGTATCCACAGGTTCCGTATCCCCGAATTCAACCAAACACAGATCAAAAATATTTGGGAGAAAAAAAAAATCCAGAAAGTGCGGAGAAGCGAAACTTGATTTGGCCCTGTGTAGCAATATAGCATTTATATTGGATTTGCAACTATTTACATAGCATTTACAGGTATTAGGTATTTACATTAAGGCAGAAAGCAAGATGCCTTTAAATTCTTAACCTTATGTGTTGTGCCTCTACCATTTTCTCCTTTTCTCTCTCTTTTTGTTTGCAGGAAACATAATTTCTTACATTTAAAAACACATTTTCAAGTCCAAGCAACCCTCATGTATTGCATTTCACTTTATTGAGCTTTGCAGATACTGTGTTCTTTTTTTTTTTTTTTTTTTTTTTTTTTTAACAAATTGAGAGTTTGTGGCATACCTGTGTTGTCCAAGGGTGGTTAGCAATTTTAAGCAAGAGAATGATCTTTATTTAATACATATACCATTTTTAAGATGTAATACTGTTGCACACTTAAGGGATTACAGTATAGCATAAACATAAGTTTTATATGCACTGACAAACCAGAAAAATATGTATGACTCCATTTATTTTAATATTCACTTGATTGCAGTGGTCTGGAACCCGCCCTCAGTATCCCTGAACATAAATATAAGTTTTATATGCACTGAGAAACCAGAAAGATGTGTATGACTCTATTTATTTTAATATTCACTTGATTGCAGTTGTCTGGAACCCACCCTCAGTATCCCTGGGAGGGGGTGCTTAGGTTTTATGCAAACACTCTACCATTTTATAGAAGGGATTCCAGAATCAGGGATCTTGGTATCTGTGGGGGTCCTGGAACCAGGGATGTGGAGGGACCGCTGTCCTGCCGAGGGTGATGTCACCTTGGTGTAACACCTTATCCAGAGGAAATATAGGTACTGCATGCTCGTGCTGTTACCCAGATGTGCACGTGCTGATGAGAGCATTTAACTTTTTTTCAGAGGCAGATTCCTCACCGCAGAGGGACGCGAGCTGTAACCCAGGAGAAGGTGCAGAGCTCCCGATAGATGTGGCTGACTTTGAGTGTGCCCTCTGCATGAGGTAAGAGGACACAATCTCCGCAACTCTGACAAATGCAGCCTTCCTGAATTTTGTGTCTTAAACGTAATAGGCTTTTCACTGTCAGAGAAATTATATCTACCTCAATAACAATTGATTTATTTTCTAAAATTTTGATAAGGAAGATATCAATGGAAAATGCATATATAGGTGATTTCTAGACTTCTTACGATAGTCAGTCGGTTACTTGAAAGTCTCTTGTGGACCTTTCTTGCTGAAAACCCAGATGTTTCCTCCAGGTTGCTCTTTGAGCCTGTCACCACGCCATGTGGACACACCTTCTGCCTAAAATGCCTTGAGCGCTGTCTGGACCATGCCCCACATTGTCCTTTGTGCAAAGAAAAACTTTCGGAGGTAAGTACTTCTTGGGAAATGACAGTTCAGCCCGACTCCTCTCCCCTCTGTAGATGCTCATTTTGTGGATTGGCTTTGCTTCTCCCCATTTGTTAAAGATGTCAGGTTTCTCCAATCAGTGTGAGGTCTTTTCCCATCTCTCTGATTTCTCAGAAAACACATGGGGGAAGTGTAGATACAGAAAGAGATAAATTTCAAGGAGATTTTTCGGGCACAAGTTATAGTTGAGCTAGCCTGAAAAGAACTAATATTTTTGGAGCTTTTACTGTGTTAATTGTAAAGAGTGGCGGTGCCGTTGCTCAGTTCTCACCATATGTTCCTAAGGGTTGAGATAACAGTATGGAGCACTTGGTGGGTGCCAGGGACTCCTTCTACCACATCTCAAGGTGAAGTCATATTATGATGCTTGGTTCTGCTTAGAATTGAAGACTTGATCATTTCTTATTAATAAAAATGTATTGAAGTATAGTTGATTTACAGTGTGTTAACTTCTGCTGTACAGCAAGATTCAGTTATATATATATACATATATACACACATACGTTTTTATGTATACATACATATTTTGCATGTATGTAATGTATGTACATACATTACATATGAGCACACACACACATACATTTTTCATATTCTTTTCCATTCTGGTTTATCCTAGGATATTGAATACAGTTCCCTGTGCCCTCCAGTAGGACTTTGTTGCTTATCCATTGTACATGTAGTACAGCCTCTGCTAATCCCAAACTCCCAATCCTTCCCTTCCCCACTTCTCCACCCTCCCCTTTGACAACCCCAAGTCTCCTCTCTTTGTGAGTCTGGTTTTGTTTCCTAGATATCTTGATTTGTGTTGTATTTTCGATTCCACATATAAGTGCTATTACATGGTATATGTCATTCTCAGTCTGACTGACTCTGCTTCGTATGACAATCTCTAGGTCCATCCTTGCTGTTCCTAGTGACATTAGTTCATTCTTTTTTGTGGCTGAGTAGTATTCCATTGTATATATGTCCCACATCCTCTTTTAGCCATTCATCTGTCGGTAGACATTTAGGCTGTTTCTTGGCCATTGTAAATAGTGCCACTGTGAACATAAGGCTCAATCATTTCTGACCACTGGGAAGTCGCTTTGATGCCACACGAGTTGCAAAGGTTCTTTGTCTGAAATCAAGACCTGTAAAACTTAGGTTCCACAAGGAAGCTATGTAACTGTGTCTAACATAATTAAAAGACTGTTAAATCCATTTGTTGGGCATGGTAAATACAATAGACAGCATTTAGAAACTGTAGGCTTTCTGATCAAACAGTGGATATGTATGAACTGTAAAGGGCTGTGATCCCTTTGGCACCACTGACTTTCCACAAAGCAGGTTACTTAGCTTTAGTGGGAATGGGATCTTCCCCCATTTCCATAAAACACTACTAAGAATATTTGCCTTAGTTGCCTCCTAGACATTAAGCTCCCTTAATACATCATAAGTAGGATCAATATTTTTAAAACAAATATATGTATTCATTATGAAAATCTGTATGGTAAGAGGAGATAGAATGCTTATGTGACTTTTTCCATATTGGTAACTTTTTAATTTACTGATTAACCTTGTTAAAATAACTTGTTATAATTAAAGTCTCTCTAAGACACTGTAGGTACACAGGCTACTTGCAGACATGCTGAGTCTAATTATCCTGCATTCATTCTCAAGAGGAATGTCAACCATGGACAGGGCTGTCACTTGTCATCGTGTGCCGTCATGGTGGCTGTTCCTGAGTCTGATAGCATCCACCTTGGCGATCCCTGTGTGATTCTACCCTAGGGTGTTTTGCTGTCTCTTCTTGCTAACAGGGAGGTGGCATCTGGCCTGCCGCTTGCTGTACCCAACCTAGTCTGGGCCAGTGGGCCTGGAGAGGGTGCACGTGTCCTCAAGAGTAAACCGCACTTCTTTGTGACTACTATTTATAGCACAGACCCACACTCCCTTCCAAGTTAAGTGTTGTCTGGGGCGGGGGGGAGGGGAGGGGGGCTATGCAGCGAAGATGTGGATTCCATCCCTGGCCTTGCTTAGTGGGTTAAGGATCTGGTGTTGCCATCAGCTATGGTGTAGGTTGTCAGCGCGGCTTGGATCCAGCCTTACTGTGGTTGTGGCTGTGGCTGGCAACTACAGCTCCTATTCGACCCTTAGCCTGGGAACGTCCATGTGCTTGCAGGTACAGCCCTAAAAAGACAAAAAAGAAAAAAGAAAAAAAAAAAAGACTATAAGCTCTTTAGGGACAGAGATAACATGTTTTGTTTTTACTTGGTCTTTAGGGACCAGATATGCTAGGGGTTTGAAAAAAATCCATGTTGAATGAATGAATGATTCCATGCAAGGTATATATACATAGATTGCCAATGTTCCAGAAATGAGAATATAATGAAGCAAAGTTCAGACTCCTACTCTGGTCTTTCTTGAATGCAGAAATCACTTCATGAGCTTGGACTTCCTCACAGGTGTTACTGTAAACATGAGCTATCCATTATCTATGTAACAAAAAGACAAGTCGGGCTAATTTCATTGTATTGCTCTACGATAAAACGAAAGCATGAGCTAACAGTTTGTACTTAGTCATTAATAACAGCACTTAGTCATTAATAACAGCAGTTATAAGGTAGTATTGTGAATGAAGCAACACTTGTTTCTGCTGGTTCGTCTCTTACTGAGGTTCTCAAGTGCAGTGGTTTCCAGAGGTTGAATTCCAAGTTCTCAGTCAGGCATAGTGATCTTTGGAGCTTGTTTACATGAGCTAAAGGGAAAGATGGCAGTGTGTCTAGGACTCACCCGTGTGTTATTACATAGAGCAAGCCCACGCCCAGAAATGCAGCAGGTTGCCAAAACTGCAGGACATTGAAACCTACCAGGTCTGGGGTCCCAGCTATGCCATGGTGGCTCTGTATTGGTCCCTTAATTTCAAAGACCCCAGACTTCTTTATGAGTGCAGGGTAGACACTACCTATAGGATAGAGCAGTAAGCCTACCTTAACTTATAGGTATGTTAGGATGTCTGTGAAAAAGAGCTGTTACTTGCAAATTTGTATGCTTGAGATAAAGTCAATGCAGAGAGTTTTATCACACACACTCAGTAAGAGTTCTTCCGCCATCTGTGACCCTTCAGCCTGCCGATCCTAGCATTATTGAAATTCAGTTTCCACCTCCTTTCCCTTCACATCCAACTTTTTTTAAAATTTAATTTTTATATTATATTGGGCTCATTTATTTATACACATCCAACTTTAATTCCTTGGTCCCTCACACCTTTTCTCAATCCAAATAAAGTCAACTCTTGGCTTTTGGTGTGTGTTTGTGTAAGAAGCACAACAGAACCAGAGAGCACCCACAAAACTGGGAAATTGGTTTTAGTTTAAATCCACAATCTTAAATCTGAGATGCAGATTATTATTCATCATTCCTGCTTGGCTTCTCTGGTCACTGAAGCCTACATGGTGATTATTTCATAAATAGGAAAATAATCTCTTCCAGCTCACCCCTGTCCCCTCCCTGACATTGTGACACTTGCCAGCAAGATTGGAGTTGCTCCTCCAGGTAGACCCCTCCTCCTGTGCCCCCCTCCCCTCAGGGCTGAGTTCCCTGCTCTCACCCCCTCCCTTTTCTCCCCCAAGTCCCCACCTCCACCTCCTTGTTGACCCTTGACCCAGAAGAGAACACTTCGTCCTTGAGAATGAATTACCACATGGTATTGATACTGGAATCTGGGTTCTTTTTCATCGCAGCTGAAGAATGAACTTTGTGAACATACAGGAGCAAGCAAGCAAAGTCTTTTTATTTTTATTTATTCTTTTAATTTTTTTTTGTCTTTTGTCCTTTTAGGGCTGCACCTGCGGCATATGGAGGTTCCCAGGCTAGGGGTCTAATCGGAGCTGTAGCCACTGGCCTAAGCCACAGTCACAGGAATTCCAGATCCAAGCCACGTCTGCGACCTATACCACAGCTCACAGCAATGCCTGATCCTTAACCCCCTGAACAAGGCCAGGGATAGAACCTACAACCTCATGGTTCCTAGTTGGATTCGTTTGCTGTGCCACAATGGCAAAGTCTTTATTAAAGGAAAGCAAACAGCTCCCAGGGCTGCTGGGAGCGGGGAGAAGAGCCCCCTTCTTTACTATCCAGTAGGGGTTTTTATCCCTTAAAGATGGGGGGGGGGGTCCAGAAAGATGTGGTTTTCTCCCATTAGCCTTGCTCAATTACCTATATCAGTCCTTCTCCAATAGGGTTTTAGGGGTGGAAATGGAAGTTTTTGGTTTCTTTGTCCTTTTCTTTGCTTAGCCTAAGTCACCATTCCTCTCATTCCTTTTTTATCTATTGAGAGGTGGGCTAGAGATTCGCATTTCCTGTAGTAAACAAAGCCTGTGCAGAATGTGCATATCCTACAATAAAACAAGGCCTGTGGGAATGTTCCTCCCTGGAGCCCTTAAGCCACAAATGTTAATCAATATCTATATCAAAGAATGTATAGGGGAGCCGTGCTCCTAACACTGACAACCTGAGTTATTATCTGCCTCAGTATTACTTACCATTGTCTTTTGTCACAGTTGTTGGCCAGCAGGAATTTTAATATAACGACTCTGGCCGAAGAATTAATACTGCGCTATCTGTCGGATGAACTGTCTGACAGGAAGAGAATTTACGACGAGGAAATGACGGAGCTGTCAAAGTAAGTCGTTGTGCTTCAGGTGCTTGGTATTGAGTTCAGGTTAGAGAAGAAAGTCCTTGTTAGCCTCACAGCTGCAGGTGTTTCCCCCTTTGGCAGAGAAATGAGCCTCAAAAAAGAAAAAAAGGAATGATCCCAAAGAGTTTATGGAAATTTAACTGAAAAAGGGTTTAGGAAATATTTCACAAATGTGTTTTGACGAAATTATGAGGTTGCTTTTTGTATCTCAATAAACAGTATTGAATTTTTCAGAATTGAAAAGGCACAGCATGTAGAAATGGAAGGGAAAACTGGATTATGACTCAAACTTGATAGTTGTTTTTCCTCTTTTAAAGTGATTAAAGTTTTGGGTTGTAATAACCTGAACATATTGAAATTCTTTTTTAGGGTCACACCCACAGCATATAGAGGTTCCCAGGCTAGAGGTTGAATTGGAGCTGTAGCCACTGGCCTGCATCACAGCCACAGCAACACAGGATCTGAGCCGTGTCTGTGACCTACACCATAGCTCACAGCAATGCCAGATCCTTAACCCACTGAGCGAGGCCAGGGACAGAACCTGCGTCCTCATGGATACTAGTCAGATTCGTTTCTGCTGAGCCACAATGGGAACTCAGGACATATCGAGATTCTTATCATTCATCTCTTTTTATCTAGAACTCATTACCTTTGACTACTTTATGGCTTGTGCTTTCATCAGAATTTGTTTTTATTCCGATATAATTGATATTCAACATTATATTAGCTTCAAGTGTCCAACATCAGTTGATATTTGTGTATATTGTGAAATGATTAGCACAATAAATCTAGTTAACATTTCTCACCAGGTATAGTTACTTTTTTTTTTTTTTCTCTTTTTAGGGCCACACCCGTGGCAAATGGAAGTTCCCAGGCTAGGGGTCGAATGGGAGCTGCACCTGCTGACTTACACCACAGCCACAGCAACGTGGGATCCAAGCCACATCTTTGACCTTACTACAGCTCATTGCAACACGGGATCTGGATCCTTAACCCACTGAGTGAGGCCAGGGATTGAACACGTATCCTCATGGATGCTAATGGGGTTCCTAAACTGCTGAGCCACAATGGGAACTGCCAATTTTTTTTTTTCTTATGGTGAGAACTTTTAAGATCTACTCTCAGCAACTTTCAGACATGTAACAAAGTCTTGTCAACTAGAGTCACTGTGCTGCCCATTACATCCCCAGGACTGACTTATTCTATAACTGTAAGTTTGTACCTTTGGATCCCGTCACCCATTTCACCCCCTGTCCCCTGCCTCTAGCAGCCCAGTCTGTATCTCTGAGCTTGGTTTTGTTTATTGATAGATTCCACACATAAATGAGGACATAAGGCATTTGTCTTTCTCTGTTGGAGTTATTTCACCTAGCACAGTGCTCTCAAGAACATCAGAATGCTTTTGTAGTGGTCATCAGCATATTCTCTCTCATCAGATTCTCTCTCTCCCTGGCTTGGCATGAAACCAGGGTCACCTGATGGATGTTCTCCTGCTGTGTGGCCCTGGCTTTCTTTTCCTGCTTAGGACCGAAGCAGGCCAGAGGGTTTTGTTCTGTAAATAAGCAAATTGAGGTTGGCTAGCCTTAGCTGTTTTACAGCGACCAGCTCTCCCTTCTGTTGCTAATGGCTCCCGCGTCTAAGTTACCCTTTCTCTCACCCTGCAGTCTGACCAGAGATGTGCCCATCTTTGTGTGCGCCATGGCCTTCCCCACCGTCCCCTGTCCCCTCCACGTTTTCGAGCCCCGCTATCGGCTTATGATCAGAAGATGCATGGAAACTGGCACCAAACGGTTCGGCATGTGTTTATCTGCTGAGCACGCGGGGTAAGAATCACCAGCCTCCAAAGGAAGGGTCCTGATTAAATGCATCATTTGTTATTTCTCTTGATGAACAATTGAGGAGGATGTTGCAAATCTCTAGTGGCTCCTCTTAAGACAAAGTATAAATCCAGGGCCGTCCAGGATGTGATCCCAGCCTTCTTCCTAGCCTCATCTTCTACTCCGTCCTTTCAGACATTGTACCTGCTGGTCCACTGCCATATCATTTGCCTTCATCCAAGTATTTCTCCCAATACGGGTTGTGTTTTCACGCCGCCATTCTTCCCTCTGCCTTCCCTTCAGCCTCCCACATTATACAAGCAAATCTGGTCCAGCTTTTCAGATCTAAAAAATTGTTTCATCTTCCATGAAACCTTTGTCTACATAGCCAGAAAAATTTCAGTCTTAGGAAAACCCATGGCACTTGGTTTTTCTCTCTGTTTTGCATCTGCTATCTGGGGAAGACGGTCCAGATCAGCAGAGAGCTCCCCTCCAAGGCCTGCTTTGGGAACTCCAGGTCCTTTCCACCTCCTGGCCTCCTGATCCCCTAGGGCTTTGTTGTTACTGAGTGGTCCTGATGAGGTCACTGCATCCAGGTTCTAGCTAATGCTTGTAGGGGATTCCAGAGCAAAGGGGCCCAGGTCTCTGCTGCTCACAGTTGCTGCAAAGGAGGCTGGGAAGTGTTCATCCAGACACCCAGGAGGGAGGGGAGAATGGATGTTTGGGCCACCTTCTAGGCTAGTTTCCACCATCTACACCTAGGAACAGATCGTAAAGATATGTGTAGGGCCTTTATGGAGAAAAGTCTACCACTGTATGGAAAGATGTTCAGCAATGGACAGAAATACTACGTTCATGGGTACATAGATTCAGTGTCCCCTAGAGATGTTCGTTTGCTCCAGTTTGGTCTATAAGTCAAAGGTCACTCTGATCTGCACCCCAAGAGGGGCTTTTTTATGGGATTGCTCAAGCTGATTTTAGAACCCCTGTGTTAAGGCAGCAGATCAAGACCATGATGGTTTTGAGGACACCTGCTGAGCCAGATGGGAGAATATTCCTTCAATGAACTTAAAAGTCCAAGTCAGTAGATCTTTGAAACAGACCATAGAGATAAGCAGTCTACTCATATATGGACTCCCAAGTTTATATATAATTTTGTGAAAAAAGGCAAAACCACTTAATAAAAGGTGCTCAGACAGTTGGTGGGTGGTCTAAACAGGAAAGGAAATTTCTTCTTTGCCTTATGCTGTACACACGTGTATGCGCCCATTGTGAGATGTGAAAACAAAGTGCTAAAAGATTTGAGAGAAAATATTGGGGACTGTCTTTATAATTAGAAATAGGGATTTTTTTGCTTTCTTTTTGTCTTTTTAGGGCTGCACCCCCGGCATATGGAAGTTCCCAGGGTAGGGTTCGAATTGGAGCTGCAGCTGCTGACCTACACCACAGCCACAGCAATGTGGGATCCGAGCCTCATCTGTGACCTGCACCACAGCTCACAGCAACATTGGATCCTTAACCCACTGAGGGAGACCAGGGATCGAACCTGTGTGCTTATGGATCCTAGTTGGGTTCATTAACTACTGAGCCACAAAGGGAACTCCAAAAGAATTTTTTCTTAACACAAGATGCCGAGAGCACTAGCCTAGAGGAGGAGGTGAATAAATATGAATATATTAAAATTTGAGTCATCATAGCAGGAGCAGAGTGACAACAGAAGTTCTGCAAGTTCCACTTCCACCGAGGATATGGATCACCCAGACTAGATTTACTCCAGATAAAGTACGGAGCATATGCTTCTTGAACCCATTGAAGTGCTCAGGGTAACAGAGGCAAGACGGGTCCTGCAGGGAGAGCAGGCAGGAGCCCTGGCTCACCTGTGGCCAAGCCCGGGGGAGGCATGGGGGAGAGGGAGGATGCTGATGATTCTTGGGGCAGATTCTAATGGCCTCATGTGGCGAAACACGAGAGCTTTGAGCCCCGGCAGCTGCAGGCTCTGCGGCCGAGACAGACTTGGGAGGAGCCGACACTGGAAGGCTGAGCCCCGAGCACAGGGCAGCGAGGCCTCCCCTGACAGGGCTCTTCAGGGCCTGCATGCATGTCCCTGCTGAGGAGATGGACCCTCACGTGAGCAGGAAGAGAGTGTTTGGCCATCCCAGTAGCGGCGTTAGGACTGCGCAGGTGGCTCACCGGGGCATCGGACTTCAGAGCTGTATGCTTGTGCGAAGTTGTTCCCTTTAGAATCAGAGCGCCTTGGGTTCTGACCTCAGCCCTCGGTCCTCCTGTGGCCTTAGATCAGTTGTTGAGTTCTTCCAAGCCTCCGTGTTCATGCTTGTACTTGGATGAGTACGTGCGATAAACTCTTCTGCGTAATGCTAGACACTGTAGGCACGGCCAGTACCTTCAGGACACGGGCGTCAGAACCATGATGGGGTGGGATCAGGTGGGAGAGCTTTGCAGTGATGACACAAGTAGCCCAGGCCAGTATCTGGGGCTGTCCCTGCGTGTGGGGACAGGTGAGGGAGGCAGGACCTGTCAGGGAGGGCGAAGGGGGGGAGCAGGGGTGTTGGGTCAGCGACTGGTGAGCAGGGGCACAGTGTCACGGGTGACTCCGCTGGGGTGGTGTCAGCGGATCGGTGGGGTTTGGAGGCTGGATGGGGAGCCGGGAGATGAAGGCAGTGGTTGGAGCCGACTTTCCAAGGCAGCACGCTCTCTGGATGCCGGTGACGCCCTCTGGGCCTAGGGGTGAGGGCTGTGAGGGGCCGAGGGCTGTGTTGGGTCCGGATCCCCGCCCTGTTGGCCTAAACGACTGGGGCAAGGGTGCCATGTCCCTGAAGGCCCTTCCTCTGCCCCCCATGCCCACCTGTGTGTAACGAGAGGAGTCATCTGCTGGTGTCCTTCAGAGAAGAAGAGATCCTTGCTGCTCTGATGTGGGGACGCTGCTCTTTTTGTTTGGCTTTTGATTCCTTCGAGACCTAGGCTTTCACCTAGGGAGAAGTAAGGACCTCCTGCCTTCTGTTCTGGTCCATTCTATTCTATCCCATCCCATCGTATTCTGTTCTTTTTTTTTTTTTTTTTTTTTTTGTCGTTTTAGGGCCACACCCACAGCACATGGAAGTTCCCAGGCTAGAACCAGAGCTACAGCTGCTGGTCAAATTGGAGCCACAGCAACGCCAGATCTGAGCCACGTCTGTGACCTACACCACAGGTCACAGCAAGGCCGGATCCTTAACTCACTGAGCAAGGCCAGGATCCAACTCACGTCCTCATGGTTACAGCTGAGCCACGACGGGAACTCCATCTTCCTGCATTTTAAAAAGTCACAGTCGTTTCTTCCGGCTGTCCCGTCCCGCCAGGCTCTCGGAGTATGGCTGCATGCTGGAGATTAAGGGTGTCAGGACCCTTCCTGACGGAAGTTCTGTCGTGGATGCCATTGGGATCAGCAGGTTCCGCGTTTTAAGCCACCGCCACAGAGACGGCTACAACACGGCAGACATCGAGTATCTTGAAGATGAAAAGGTGAGGCTGGTTTTACTGGTGGGGGTAGAGGTCCTTCACCTCGTTTCCCTCTGTGTTGTGGGGAGGCCAGGCTAGGTCGTTACTGGCAGTCTTACTGTTTTCCTCCTTAGTTCAGTATGTAAGTGCCTTTTTTTTTTTTTTGGTCTTTTTAGGGCCACACCTGTGGCGTATTGTATGGAAGTTCCCAGGCTAGGGGTTGAATCAAAACTATAGCTGCCAGCTGACATCATAGCCACAGCAATGCCAGATCCGAGCTGCGTCTGCGACCTACACTACAGCTCCCTGGCAATGCTGGGATCCTTGACCAGCTGAGCAAGGCCAGGGATCGAACCTGCGTGCTCATGGATACTAGTCAGGTTTGTTTCTGCTGAGCCACAACGGGAACTCTGTATTTACTTACTAACTCAGGATTTTTACCTGAGTTGGAGCTGGTGGAGAAACCCTCCCCTTCTGCAAACTGTGACTGCCACACATTGCAAAATGGGTTTGTGAGTTGTCGTTTTGATGTTCTGTCCCAGGGGTTGGAAGGCCTTGTCTGTGAGGGATGCACAGTAAGTATGGTGACTTTCCAGCTCACGTGGCCTCTGTCGCAGCTTCTCAGCTCTGCTGTAGCACAGATGTAGCCACAGATAAGACATAGATGAGGGAACATGATTGGTTTGCAGTCAAGTGCTGTTGGCAAACACAGCATATGGGATTTGACTTGCAAGTGGCCGTCCATCCCTGTTCTAGATGCTGGTTTTGGTTCAGGATGTAATAATGTAAAACCCTGGTGCTTAAAAATACCTCCTAAAGCTACATATCAATGGCTTGGCTCTCTTACCCCTTTAGAAGTCTTTACATGTCTAATAGAGACATCAGAAGATGTATTTTGACAGATCGGCAACATTTTTGAAAGGATTCTCAAATCTTTTCCTAATTGTCTTTAGTCATTAATTGCCCCAAACAAGAAACAGCTCTGTTGCCTATCTGCAGATGAATAGATAAACAAATTGTAGTGACTCATACAAGGCAACGGCCTGGCAGTAAAAAAAGAGTGAATTTCTGACACACAGAACAACATGAATGCATTTTCTAGACATGGTCTCCTAAACTGAAGAAGCCAGACACACAAAAAATACACTGTGCGACTTTGCTTATGCCCTTCTGAGAATAGGCGTAACAAGTCTTTGGCGATGGGGTCAGAGAGCGGCTTCAGGGTAGGGAGCTGTGATGGATGGGAAGGGGGTGGAGAGTCCTTCTAGGAGATGGAAGTGTCCTCAGTTCTGTTCAGGATGGTGGATGTGCTAGAGTGTATGGTTGACGACACTTAGAGCCCACAGTTGAGAACTGTGCTTTCTCAGTGTGTAAGTCATGCTGCAAAAAGCATTAAAAATGACTATAAGGAGGAAGCCCTTGGAATGACTGGATCTCTCTTTTGAATTCTTTGATCCACATTTGGAAATGTGGATGGGGCATCTTCAGCTCTCTCATATACCGCTGGAGGGCACTTTGGGGACAGAGATACATTTTTGTGACACCTGTGAGCAGTCACATCCACACCATGGGGTCAGCTCTGTCCTTTTTCCAGACAGAAAAGGACATCTGTTTCTGGTCATCTGTTCACCCTGATTTTCACAAAGACTGTCATTTTATAACCAGGAAGGACCTTTGTAGTTTAGTCCCATTTTACAGATGAGAAAATTCTGTCCTAAGGAGGCCACAGAACTGGCTCACATTCCCACACAAGAAGCAATGCTGAAGCCAGAACAAACCTGGGCCCCTTGTCCCCCGCCCAGTGCTTTTCCCATCAGGTGTCCTCAGCAGAACTGAGCCATACTGGCCCGTGAGATGGGTACCAGGTTGAGGCGGGGGCGGTGTGTGTGTGTGTGTGTGTGTGTGTGGTCTGTCTAAGGGCTTAGGGCCTCCCGGGGGCATCAGGCTCAGGCCATGCGCTGTCACTGTAGCATGTCTTTTGGAATATAGTTTGGTGATGTGGAATACAGTTTTAAAAGGTTACAACTCTTTGACTTGATAATTCTGCTTCAGGGACTCTATCCTAAAGAACTGAGAGCCCCTTCTCTCTTTCTCTCTCTCACACACACATGGAAAACCACCTTTGCATAAATACGTATGTTACTTGTGTTATTTTAAAATCTATCTCACTTGAAGGATTGAGTGAATTATGATGTATCTCAGAGGGTTGTGTGTCGCCATGGAAAATTATTCATAATAACATCAGACCTATGTTATGTCAAGAGAAACATCTGGGCGTTACAGATGGACAGGCAGGGAGGGTAGCTTCAGATCCATGGCATAATGAATGTGCAGATTTCTGGGTTGGGCATCTATCGAGTTTATAGAACACTAATGAGTTCCCTGTGGCCTTGTGGTTAAGGGTTTCACATTGTCACTGCTGTGGCACGGCTTCGATCCCTGGCCCAGGAACTTCTGCATGCTGTAGGTGCAGGCAACAACAACAACAAACACCACCTTATAAATTATCCAAGTGCCGGGAATCCACCCAGTGGATGTGGCTGTGGCCGCTGTGGGGGTGTATGTGTGTGTGTGTGGCGGTGGATTGCTGAGAAGGTCGTCTTTTTCCTCATTTAGGTGGAAGGTCCAGGGCACGAAGAACTCTCCACGCTCCACGATTCTGTGTATCACCAGTCCGTGTCCTGGTTTACTTCGCTGCAGGATCACATGAAAGAACAAATTTTAAGCCATTTTGGGTTAATGCCAGACAGGGAGCCTGAGCCTCAGGTATGCCGTCCCCCTCCCCTTCATGGAGCTGAGACCCAGGGTGCTGATGGAGAACTTGGGCATACCTGCTGTGCTTTTGACTCCATCATGATCGCCTCTGAGCCAGTTCATGGATCAGTAGCCCCAGGAAGCACCTAATGGGTAGTGTGTGCCTTTGGAAGCAGAGCAGTAATTGCCTTCTGATGAACACGGTGTGAAGGTAATTCTTTTCTATCAGAAATCAGTTTATTCTGATGGGCTGTCAGTCTTTGTTCTTCTCTCACCCACATGGGAAGATCTGGCAGTCATTTCACTGTACTGGCAGGAACCCTCCGCATTTTGTGCATAATGCTGCCTTGTACCTAATGAGCAGGTGTTGCATAAATGAAGAGGAAGTTCCCTAAAGCTTGTTCAGTCAGAAGCTCTCCTAGTGGAGTTCCCATCATACTTCAGTGGTTAACGAATCCGACTAGAAACCATGAGGTTACAGGTTCAATCCCTGGCCTTGCTCAGTGGGTTAAGGATCCGCCGTTGCTGTGAGCTGTGGTGTAGGTTGCAGATGTGGCTCGGATCCCGTGTTGCTGTGGCTCTGGTGTAGGCTGTCGGCTACAGCTCCAATTGGGCCCCTAGCCTGGGAACCTCCATATGCCATGGGAGCAGCCCAAGAAGTGGCAGAAAGACCAAAAAAAAAAAAAAAAAAGGGCTCTCCTAGCCATCGGTCCTGTCAGCATCATTGGCTTTCTCCGGTGCTCCCAGGAGCGCTTTCAGTGATGCTGGTTCTTTAAGTGGTGAACGGACTTCAGGTCTGTGAAGCATTTCTGAGTGCTGAGGCCACCTCTGCCCTGCCTTTAGGTGACAGAGCCAGGCAGGGTGGTTTGGGCTGGTGACTGAAAGCGTATGGTTCTTCCTATATACACACTCCCACCTGTCCTGGGAGGGGCAGGACCAGGTCTCAGGATGTTTAGGGTAAGATGTGTAGCTTTTCCATCCATTTTTACATTCTTTTCTCTCTTGAGAGCTTCTATCTTCTCCCCATGCTTGCGTTCTTTCTTTTCCAAACTCAGGACAGTGCTTTCAGCTGAAAACTGCCCCTGAGCCCTTCCCCACCCTCCGCTCCATCATAACCTCTTCCTCCTGTTGTGTAGCCCGGATTCAGAAAGCACAGTGATTAGAGTAACTTGGTTATGGTGTGAGTCATTGTTTTTTTCTAGGAATTTTTGCTTATTAACTCAGTTTATCTGGGAGTTCCCATTGTGGCTCAGAGAGTTATTAACCCCACTAGTATCCATGAAGGCGTGGGTTCATTCCTTGGCTTCGCTCAGTGAGTTGGGGATCCAGCATTGCTGTGAGCTGTGGTGCAAGTCACAGACAAGGTTCAGTTCCCATGTTGCTGTGGCTGTGGTGTAGGCTGGCCAATGCATCTTGGATTTGACCCCTAGCAGAAACCTCCATATGCTGTAGGTGCAGCTTAAAAAAAAAAAAAAAAAAAGCACCCCCCCCCCCATTTATCTCTAATTGTAATGCATCACACAAACACAGCAGCTTCAAACAATAGACATCTGTTGTCATACAGTTCCAGAGGCCATAGGTCCAACCCAGGTCTCCTGAGGCTGTGCTCAAGGCCACAGCAACACTGGATCCCCTTCTGGATGTTCTGAAGCAGAATTGTTCCCTGACCTTTGCTGGCTGCTGGCGTACCCTGGGCCTTCCTTCCTCCATCCTCTCCTCCAGGCCAGCAGCATTACATCTCTCTGACCATCCTCCATGGTCACATGTCCCTCTGACTGTAGCCCAGGAAAGCTGTCTGCTTGAAGGACCTGCTTGTTTGACGAGATTGGCCTCCCCATCAAGCCTGTTACTCAGTTCTTCCCTGCTCTGTAAGATGAGGAAGGAACGGGGATGGTGAGTCTCATGGAAGGTCATTTCTTCCAAGACCTATACCTTCCTCCCTTGGAGAGGAAGCTCTGGTGCCTTGTGCGCAGTGACGTAGGATGCCCGTACGCTCTGATCGCTCCCCAAGCAGAGGTGACACCAGAGCCCCCTCGTTCCCTGGTTCCCAGTTTGGATTCTACTTGCCTGTGGAGTGGGAACGGAAAAGAGGCCACAATACTGGATGCCAGGGCCTGGATGTCTTGGTTCCAGCCCCAGGAATCTTGAGAACAACGACGTGTGTATATAATTAATAATAACTCTTTATATATGTATTCAACAACTCATATATATGCATATTTGATACATATGTCCATTTGTCAAGTAGATGTTATTAATGTTTTTTTTTTAATTTCTCCAGGCCACACCAGTGGCATTTGGAGGTTCCCAGGCTAGGGGTCAAATTAGAACTGTAGCTACTGGCCTGTACCACAGCCACAGCAACACGAGATCTGAGCTGCATCTGTGCCCTGCACCATAGCTCACAGCAATGTGGGATCCTCAGCCCACTGAGTGGGGCCAGGGATCGAACCTGCATCCTCATGGATACTGGTTGGGTTCTTAACCCGCTGAGCCACAGCGGGAACTCCACATCGACTTTATTATTAGATTTATCTTCTCATAGGACCCAAAATGTACACATATTACTGGCTTTATAAATATTTTGGCTTGTATAGTCTGCTTAAAGCTTAAAAAACAAAACAAACAAACAAAAAAACCCAATGCCACACAACATTGGAAAGTAGAGGTAAAATCATGGTCCCCTCCTCTTGCGGGTCATGTGCTCTGAAGTAGAGCCTCGAGAGAACAAGAGTGACTGAATTCACAAAGAATTTCCCTGAGGAAGCTGCTTATCTTTGCAGACTCTTCCTCTGTGAACTCCCCACCTGCCTGTGTGTAACCCAGAGGTATACTCTGTGTTTTCAGGGCAGGATGAATGGTGAAGCAGACCTGGGATAGAAAGTGGCGTTTAACCCCTGCTCACATGTCTGTGGGTGAAACCAAAGACAGCGCTGGGGGAGCAGGCTTGTCTCTTGGGTGCTAATTTTGTGTTTTCTTTGCACTTCTCTCGCAGAGTAATCCCAGCGGTCCTGCGTGGTCCTGGTGGATCCTGGCGGTGTTGCCGTTGGAACGGAAGGCCCAGCTGGCCATCCTCGGCATGACCTCACTGAAGGAGCGTCTGCTCGCCATTCGGCGAATTTTAGTCATCATCACACGTAAGATGAACAGTCGGCAAGAGCTGGTTAACAGCAGGGAGAGAAATAATTGACTTTCTCTGTCAAGGCTGCTGGAAGCCCTTGGGGTTTTAGGAGGGGTGCCAGATATGGACGAGTTGCCTCCATCCATTGTGCTTTGTAAAATGCTTGTTGATAGAGTTGCAAAACGGAACACTTAGCAAACGTTGACTCCTGCTCAGAAGTGCAAAGTCTGCACAGGACTGTATAGGTTTACTCTGAAATTTGAATGGAGCCCATAGTTGGAAAACAACCTAAAAAAAAAAAAAATCTCTCTGAAACAGATGCTTCTGGTGTGCAGAGTACTGGGAACAGGGGTCGGGATGGGGATCCAGATGGTGGACAGTGGTTTAGGTTTTGCAAGAAAAAAGAGACACCTTTCCTAGAGAGGGGTCTTGCTTCTCCCCTCCCGACGGAAACAGCATGCTTCTCCCGATGGGAACAGCATGCTTCTGTGGGTAGATAGTAAGAGGAAAAGCACATTTTTATCTGGAAGCCTATTTCTCTGAGTACACACTAACTGAAAACGTGCTTTTGGGCTTTAAGTGAAGTCACTGTGGAGTTGTCTGTGAAGTTGAGGCATCCAGCTATTGTCCCTTGCAAGGGCCGAAGTCAGTCCTTACCCTAGAAGTAGTAGAGAACCGGATAGAACTGTGTTTTGTGTCCTGTAGTAGTTCAAACATTGTAAATTGCATGTCGTAATTAAATGAATATCAAAATACAAGAAGATATCTCTTGGATATAGAACAGTCAGAAAACCATGTAGTTGATTTGAGGATATGTATTTACACACACTCATACTAAAGGAAGAATAAAGGGAGCTACAGCTGTATGTGCATTGGGATGTTAAGAGCACAACCAAAGTGGTACAAAGACCCTCTTGCAAATATAACCCTGTCTCACTGACTCCGTGGATGTGAAGGAAGCACTTAGAAGACGGTCATCTTTCTATTCAGATTTATCTTGGAAGTCAGACCAATCAGTAAGGTTCAGTTCACCATTCATCTGCTAATACAGGAAGCCTTTAAAAAGCTCCTATGAAATGGGTATTTATTTATTCTAGGAAAACGTACCAGGAAGGGGACAGGGGGACAGGTATGGAATGTAAATATTTAGCAAGTTTTTCTCCAATCCTGACCTAAAAATCTCTTTTTTTGGCTTGAAGTTTTATAATGATGAGACCAGGTGTTATCTATTAAAAAAAAAATCATGTGACTTCCAACCTCTAGTATGTTTTGGTGATATTAATTGGAATAGCCATTTGGACCTGAGGTACTGAATCTTTCTATGGTCCAAGAGCTGGGGCATTTCGTTGGCTTCTTGGCCTGTGATGTGGATATTCTTAACTCAGAAACGAGGAGAACAAGACTAGAGAGGAAACCAGCTTTGAGTTTTGCTTTATTCATTCCAGGGATGTGATGTTTGAGTTTTTAAAAATATATCTAAAGATACTGAATGTTGGTGGTTTATCAACCCATCAAGCAGTTTATTATTAGAAAGACTTCATAAATCATATTTGTTTCTAATTGTAGGAGTTTTCAGTGGCTGAAATTCAGCTTCATCATAGCAGTGAGTAAATACTATTCTTGTGTAACTTAGTCATGAAGAGAAAATTAGAAAGTATTTTCCAATCAGATGTTCCCAGTGCCTCACATATTATCATTCTCAAATCTCATCTTGAACATGGTTTAGAGATAATTGGGCTAAGTGATTTCTAAAATGTGTTGTTAATTCATGCATTGACAATACTATTCACAATGTTTAGGCCCTGTATCCTAACTTGGTCATCTAAAAGAAAGCCAGACTGCATCTAGTACACCAGAGACCTTTGTCAGAAATGGTTTGTGACCATGCAGGAGCATTGACTATGCTCTTTCTCTTTTGGAAACCCTTTTTCTGCCTTAAAACCGTATCATTGCTGTTTCCATGTGGAGGTGTCCAGATAACCACAATGCGATCACAGTTTCTCGAGCTTTTCTGAAGTTGAGCCTCTGTGTTCAGAGACTCTGGGCTTCCCCATAGCAGTTGTGTGCTATTGCTCTCTCACATCGCTCTTGAAATGACCTCAGTTCTTTAACCAGAATCATTCACTTATCTCTTCCTGACTGTCTGGCACTTTCTGAGTTCGCTTCTCATTCTGAGCCTGCTCAGCAGTTGTGACGCAGACTACAGCAACCAAAGTTTTTATTTTTAGTTATTTATTTTGCTTCTTAGGGTGGCACCCACAGCATATGGAAGTTCCCAGGTTAGGGGTAGAATTGGAGCTACAGCTGCCAGCCTACACCACAGCCCCAGCCACGTGGGATCCGAGCTGCCTCTGTGACCTGTACCACAGCCCAGGGCAACGCTGGATCCTTAACCTACTGAGCGAGGCCAGGGATCAAATCTGCATCCTCATGCATATCAGTTGGATTCATTTCGACTGCAGTACAGCGGGAACTCCCAGAGGTTTTTGTTGTTTCTGTTTTCAGACCCCAAAGGGAGTTGACTGCTATTGTTTCATGCGATGTCCAGCATCATACCTCTGTATTGTGCAAAACAAACAGGAAGAGATTGGTACTTCCTGAGCACTTAGGTCCCATTATTTGTCATGAACTTGAATGAAGGCAGCAATATCCCAAGTCATATTAGGCAGGAAGCTTCCTTTTACACATGTGAAAAATGAAAAAAGAAAAAAAATCTCCAATTGGGTTTGCGACAGATCCAGCTAAAGTAGAACAGTCCCCCTTCCCCTCCCCACCTTTTTTCTATAATAGAGATGTCATTTCTAAGGATTTCTCAGAAGAATAATGTAATGTCTCATTGAAAGTCACAGCATTCCAGTTTAATTTTACAGAAGCTGTTCTGACCCTAATGTTTTAGTTAGAGCAGAATGAAAATAGAACCTACTTAGAGTAATAACAGTGTAGGGGAGTGATTTTTCTTCTTTAGATTTAGCACTTACAGTACAGAACAGAACACTCTGTTAGGTATTTTTCCATTCACTCTCCTAAGTGGCTTGACTCGTAATTCCATCCCTGTCTGTATCTTTGAAATGCAGCTGATATCCTGACAGGCAGTATTCTGAAAGCCCTCGGGATTTGGGGGGCAGGGGTATTCTTCCTTTTTTATGTGTTCGTGGCTTCTGAATTAAGAATTTTTTGAAAATTCCAAATGAAAACATTAAAAATTTTTCAGGTTTATCCATGCGAGCACAAGATTGAACTAATTCATAAGCCAAATTTTGGAATGTTATCCTGTTTTTATACTCACAAAGACATCCTTTCTTACCACAGGACTTTTGAATCATCAAGAAACAAAGTTAGTAGATGGTAGAATTGCTGTGAACAATGATACTATCATTTTGTCGTAAAAGTTTTGGAACATTGGCAGTTGATGCAGTCAGCTGACCTAGCCGTATGACATAAAGTCAGGATTCATAAGCTACCTTTAAAAAGTGTTCATCTGTTTCTTTTCCTTTGTTTTTTAATGTTGTCTTCCACCACTTAAATTACTGTTTAAAATTTAGATGCTGTCTTTCAAATAATAATAAAAATATTGGAGCTCTCCCTGTGACGCAGTGGGATCAGCAGCTTCTTGGTAGTGGTGGGATGTGGGTTCAATCCCTGGCCTCACTCAGTGGATTAAGGATCCTGAGTTGCTGTGAGCTGAGGTGTAGGTCAAAGACGTGGCTTGGATCTCGCATTTCTGTAGCTGTGGTATAGGCTGGCGGCTGTAGCTCCTATTGGACCCCTAGACTGGGAACTTCCATACGCCGCAGGTGTGGCCCTAAAAAAGAAAAGAAAAGAAACCTATCAAGGCCATATTCAAGTAACAAGGAGGGGTGGGAGGGAGAGCTCTCTGGCATTTCCCATCCAAGCGCTCTCTTAGAATAGTTAACACAGCAAATGCTCACTCAAAACTGAGAGAGTTAAACAAGCTCTTTGGGAAGATAGGGTAGGAATAAACATGAAGCAATAGTTAATAAACTCTTTGCAAAAATAGCAAAACTTCAAAGATGTTGTTGTTGTTAATCTCCAAAGAACTGTTTGGGACCAAGTGATAATAGAGCCTAGGTGCAAATGTAAAGACCATGAATTTGAGAAAGAATCCAGAATCAGTTAATAGTCCAGGTAAAAGAGACAGACTGTGAATCCTGAACTTTCTAATGGGGCTTGTCTGGACATCTTGGGAAAGCTGTTTCATCTGATGTTATCTACTTCATTTCTGGAAAATTTTCACCTTCAAGTCATCACGTGGTATGCAGGTCCAGTTAGGGTTTGGTGCTTTCGTGAGATGTGTCACATGAATCCAAGAGTCTGTTCTCTGGAGTTTTGTGGCACACATAGCCGTTGGTACCTAATATGGGCCTTTCTGGCCACGTTGAAGAGAGTCTTTATGGAGGTGTCTTTTTCAGTAGACGAAATCTGCAGGTTGCAAGGTGTTCAGCTTAAGGTCTTTGACTGCCTGGGACATACCCCAAAAAGATTGCTTTGTTACAACATGGTCGTTTATTATAGAAGAAATGAAGCCTTTACAGAATGACATGTATCTCCTTGTATCAGGTGTGGATCAGAAGAGGCAGAGGCCAGGGCCCTGTGTCTGATTACGAGTTGCAAAGGGGATGGCTCTGAGACTGCGAAGGACCAAAGGCGATGCTTTCAGCCAAGGTTATTTGGAAGATCTCTGCACATTTTGCCAATTGAGTCTTAATAGTGCTGTCAGCGCTTTGAGCTGACCTTGCAGATTGAGCCTGGGTGAGCCCAGTGAAAGTGTTACAAAGCTGGCAGGATGGCACAGATTTGTTGAAGCACCTGAGTTGGGAAATGGGTTCTTCCTTACTGAGAAGCTTGAGAGGAGGTTCCCCAGGAAGAGAGAGTCTTTTTCTAACAAAATTTTAGCCATAGAAGCAGTGTTCTGTCTCCAGGGGAAACCTTCAGTCCAGTGCGAAAACATACAGACCATGATGAAAACATAGATTTATATCCACGAGGCGGGGGCAGCTGTATGAAATCCATCTGACAAACCTTGACTGGTCCATCAGGCAATTCAGAGTGTCTAGGAGCCACGTGAACAAGTTCGCCTGGGTTGTATTTGGATGGGTGGGACGAGTAAGGTAGCTACTTCTCGAGGCCTTATTATCTCCCCACCAGGATTGGTTCAGGAGTGCCTTGTCAGGGGGCCACTGGTTTAAGGCACAGGCAGTGGTAAGGAGTGCTTATCAGCTGTCACTACAAGTGTTCGTGGTTTTGCCTGTGGCTACAGTGTGAGAGTGGATAATTCAGCCTGTTGGGCCAATGTAGCCGAAGGTTAAGGTGCTGCTTTGATGACCTCAAGAGGAGTTGCGGTAGCAAACGCAGCCCAATACGTACCATGTTCATCTTTTAAATGGGAACTATTAGTAAACCACGAAAAACCTACATCCGTTAGAGGGGTCTCCTGCAAATTAATACAGAGACTCAAATGGTGGTCTTGCAGTGTGAAACAGTCATGAGGGGTTTCATCAGCGAAGAGGGGAGAAGATAAACAGGATTAAGGTTGAGGACATGAAAGAATTATGGGAGGAGCAGTTAGCAAAAGGATTTCGTAGGTGTGCTGAGAACTTAGGACGGCTGCACTGCACAGGGGCCAGAGAGGGTTCGGGAGGAGCGGTGATTATTTCTTTGGTGGCCTTCACCAGAAGAGCAGTGCCAGGCATGGCTCTGAGGCAAGGGGAGTATTCCAGTGCCATGGGTATAGCTATTGGCGGTAATACCCTCTGGGTTGGTGACAGTCCCCTTGTTTTGGGGTGAAGACTCCAAGGCTGTTCCCTTCCTTCTCACATACAAAGGGGAAAGAAAGGGGGAGCTGACGATGAGGCTGTCCAGGGGTACATGGTCTCATTGAGCGTTTCTTTCAGGTTTCAAAGCTATGTCATCTCCTCAAATAATGGGGTCACATTTGCTGTTTTTATTTAATTTTCTAATTTTTTTCTGTACCTGTGGCATGCAGAAGTTCCTAGGCCAGGGATCAAACCCTCACCACAGCAGCGACCCTCGCCGCCGCAGTGACAGCGCCGGCTCCTTTACCTGCTGAGCCACAGAACTCCTGCTGTTTTTAAATAAAGCGTGTAGGGGCTGGGCCACAAGAGATAAATTTGAAATCCAGTTTTGACAGTAGCCAGCTAGCCCAGGAATGCCACGTGATTAGTGCAGAGTTTTAGACTTTGGGAGGTCAGGATGCCACGAAGCCAGCCTGGATCCTAATGTAGCCCTTGTTGTGAGATCAAGTGGCCAAGATGTGAACTTGAGTTTGGGCAAAGCACACTTTTTTTCTGGAGGCTTTGTCCCTGAAGCTGAAAGTTTTAATAGGTAGATGCTGTCTTCATGTGACTAGGCTTGAGAAACAGCACATAGAAATAAATCACTATATAGCTGACCCTTGAACAGCATGGGTACGAAATACCTGGGTCCACTCATTTATGGACTTTTAAAAAATAAATATGGGAGTTCCCCTCGTGGCTCAGTGGTTAACGAATCCGACTAGGAACCATGAGGTTGTGGGTTCGATCCCTGGCTTTGCTCAGTGGGTTAAGGATCTGGTGTCGCCATGAGCTATAGGTAGGTCGCAGACGCGGCTTGGAGCTGGCGTTGCTGTGGCTATGGGATAGGATGGCGGCTACAGCTCTGATCAGACCCCAATGCTGGGAACCTCCATATGCCATGGGTGTCGCCCAAGAAAAGACAGAAAAAGACAAAATAAAATTAACAAATAAAATAAAAAGTAAATGTGTACTATAGTCACCCTTGGGTGAATCCATGGATGTGAATGCAAAGTTCTGACTATGAAATTATACTAGGATTTTTCAACTGCATGTGGAGTTGGGGCCCCCAGCCGCCGTGTTAGTCAAGGGTCAGCTGTATGTTGTAACAGCATAGAGCCTGCAGAAAATTTTTATTTCATCCCAATCAAGTTTTAAGACTTGTGGAAAGTCAGAGGACCTTTCCACGAAACCCTGCAGCATCACTGTCCAAGTGTATTATTTATAGTCCTTCCCAGGTAAAGGCAAAAAGATACGGACTCATCTTTTCAACTGCAATGCAAAAGAAGGCACTGCATAATTCAGTTAAAGTGAAAAAAAATGCCTTCTGGGGGGAATGTCAGTTGTGCGTAAGGGTTGGGGACAAGACAGTGTCAAGGGATGACAATGTTGTGTGTTGCTTGCACGTCCTGGAGAAACCTCTATTGTTGGCCCTTGGATTTATCTTTTGGGTAAAATAGGAGTGTCACAGGGATTAACACAAAGCATCAGGAGGCCCTGATAGAGGAGTGGGATAGAAGTGGAATCTTCTATCACAGACTTTGTGCTTTGAAGGGCTTCTTTTTTTTTTTAGTCTTTTTTTTTTTTTTTTTTTTTTTTTTGGTCTTTTTGGTATTTCTTGGGCCGCTCCTGCGGTATATGGAGGTTCCCAGGCTAGGGGTCCAATCGGAGCTGCAGCCACTGAGCTACGCCAGAGCCACAGCAACACTGGATCCAAGCCGCGTCTGCAGTCTACATCACAGCTCATGGCAACGGCGGATCCTTAACCCACTGAGCAAGGGCAGGGACCGAACCCGCAACCTCATGGTTCCTAGTCAGATTCATTAACCACTGCGCCACGACGGGAACTCCTGAAGGGCTTCTTTACGTAGAGGGTATTGATTAATTCTAGGGAAAAGTTTTTAGGGATCACTTTGATGAAAATACACTGTGGATTTTGTCAGTGTCAGTGGGAGATTTTGCAGTAAGGTGATGGCTGATTCTGTAGCAACACATGATCAGTGTCTTCAGAGTCAGCTCCAGTCCAGCAGAGACAGAGCAAATAAAGATGTCAAAGCATCACTGAATGTTACCTGGTTGGGTATTTTGATTGCAGCAGTCTAGGTCTAGAATTACATTCCCCTTTGGGGAGTAAGACATTTTGGCATCTTACTAATAAAGGATGCCTAGACCTAATAAACGGATAGGGTCAGAGGGGCTAAGGACACGAAGATGGGTATCTCTCAGAGTCTGACTAAAAAGAAATAGGTTCAGAAACATGACCCTGCTGGGGTTTGTTGGGGACCCCGCTCTTGGGCCTGTTTCTGTACTCAGAGGCAGGGGAGTGCTGCTTTAGAGCAGTGGGGCTGAGCTCCAAGGGAGGGTGCCTCTGATGTCAGTAGGGACAGACATTCGCCCCCAACCTGGAGAGTGATTTCTCTGACCCAGCAAAGAGGGAGAGTGGGGAAGAGCGCCTGTAGTTCCCCCTCGGGAGCTCCATCACTGGGAGTTAGGGGGGCACTGGAAAGGCTGGCGGAAGGGCTGAAAGTGCCCGGAGTGTTTAAGCTTGTGATAATTTTTTGTTCTGCTATCCTGGCTTTTTGCAGTAATAAAAGAAACTAGGAGATTTTGGTTTCACTTAGGGGCCTTCATTTGCCAGAGTAGAAAATTGAGACTTTTCATGATCTTGCTTTTAGGTGACTCATCTGGGGGTGGGGTGGGGGAGCGAGTGAGCCAATTTGCTAAATTAACTGGATGTGGAATGGACATAGTTTCCCTTTCCACCCTTGTCCTTTTACCTAAAAGAGAAAGATCCTGGTTCAGCCATTAATAAAGATAGAATTAAAGGCTACCTGAGCAGATTCAGCATCTAAAGATCAGGATTTTCTTTGAGACAGTCGTCAGTTGATTGTAATAGTTATGAACAAGTTCATCACAGTTGTGTGTGCAAGACTGATTTTTGTTCCTATCAGTAAGCTTAGGAAAAGCTAATGGAATTGCTAGATGGAGTTCTCTGGTGAGTGTTCTAGCATGTTGCCAAAAAAATAGGAGTTTGTTTTTCTTTCTTTTTTTAATTAAAACAATTCTCTTTTTTTGTCTTTTTAGGGCTGAATCTGAGGCACATGGAAGTTCCAAGGCTAGGGGTCAAATCGGATCTGATGCTGCCAGCTTACACCACAGCTACAGCCACGCGGGATCTGAGTGATCTACGCCACAGCTCACAGCAACGCCGGATCCTCAACCCACTGAGCGAGGCCAGGGATCGAACCCACATTCTCGTGGATACTAGTTGTGTTCTTTAACCACTGAGCCACAATGGAAACTCCCAGGTTTGTTTTTCTAAATCCATTTTAGGATGTTCCCATCAGATAAGTTTCATCCAGTCTTTGGCTTGACCCTCACCAACAAGCATGTGATGCAACCAACTGGTATAAAGCTGAAAGACCACGTTAGTGAGTTTGATAGCTGTGTTAAATTCTTTGGCAAACCTGTGTGGGTCCTTGGTAATGTTAGGAAACTCTTTAACTATGGCTCACAATTTGGCTTTAGTCCACAGAACACAAGCTTTTGTTTGGTTTCTTAGAGGTCCTACCTTTCAAGGGGCAGGTTCTGACAGGTTCAGGGGAGGAAGGAGCAGGGAGAGGTTTCGGGAAAAAAGGAAGTTTAGTGTAAGAATCAGAATGGGGATGCAGAGGGTACAGAGGAGGTGGGAGGCAGTGCAGAAGGGAAGGAAGAAGACGGCCCTAGAGGTGGGCACCAGATGACTGTCCTGGGTCGGGAGACATGAGACGCGGGAGGGGAAAGAGGCCTCAGAAGCCGTTTCATCTTCCTTCAGTTGTTGTTTGCTTCAGTTAATTTAAAAAGTGTACTTTGCAGGGAGACAGTTTTAGATTCCTGATAAAGGTTTGGAAGCCTCAAAATAAGCATCCCATTCAGTTTTGACAATTTTATTTTTTCTGTATTTTTAGGGCCACGCCCATGGCATATGGAGGTTCCCAGGCTAGGGGTCTAATCTGAGCTGTAGCCGCTGGTCTATACCACAGCCACAGCAAGGCCAGATCCAAGCAGCGTCTGTGACCTACACCACAGCTCACGGCAACACCGGATCCTTAGCCCACTGAGCAAGGCCAGGAATCGAACTTGCATCATCATGGTTGTTAGTCAGATTCATTTCCACTGGGCCACGATGGGAACACCCAGTTTTGACAATTTTAGACTCCTGGCTGTTCAGTTCAGTTTAGGAAAGTAAGTTTGAGGCATTCAGAAGTTCCCCATAATGCCCATTGGTGTTCTAAATTATTTGTGGTAAAGTCAGTCCTTTAGTTGGAAATGCACACAAGAAGGGATCATGGTTTTTTAACATAAAACCAGCCAGGATCCCTGAAGTGGTGCAGGCATGGTGCCTACAAGACATTTAGATGACCACGATTCCATTTCTTAGGGGTTTTTCTCTAGCGCAAAGGGGAAAAACCATTCTGAACAGCACAAGTCCAGTAGGAAGAGCTCAATTCCAAAAGGGGTCAGACCAAAAGCTTGCACAGTTCCAGTAGAAACAGATTGGTTTCAAAGTCAGGCCAAGTGTCAGGCAAGTACTCACAGAAAAGACAAAGCCTTTAACGGGAAGGGCAGAGCCTTCAAAAAGGCAGATCCCCAATAAAGCCTGGAGCTGTTTCCAAATGCGAAAAGGGGAGACCTTGAATCCAAGAGAAGACTTACCCTCAAACTCCAGGACTGACAAGAAAGCAGTGATGCAGTGGGCATGCTGGATGCTGGCACCTGTTTGCTCACCAGTCTTAGAGTTATTGGAGTTATTCCAGTCTTACTTCTCTGACAGCAACTAATGTTTGTCTGAAACAATGAAAACGCACTCATTTTACCAGCAAGATGGGTTTATTTAGGAACAGCAAAGAATTGCAATTTGGGACATGTGATCTATGGAAAACCACAGGCAAGTCTGGAGAACAAAGGAGAGGAACATCCTTTTTTAGAGGAGAAGGGGGAGTTGGGAGGGGCTGTTATAAACAAAGAGTCCATTGGAGGAAACAGAGTTCAAAGTATAGTGGCTTTTTATTGGCTGAGCTGTGACAGCCTCTCATTGGCGGGCTGTGGCTGGGCATGGAGAATTTCTTCCTTCTTCCTATTGGGTAGTAAAGTAATAACATTTTTCCTGTTGGAAATGCAAGGTATAACTTCCTGCTGGGTCTTCAGTTGGCATCAAGTGGTAGGGCATGAGGGCTTTGTCTTTTGGCCTCCTGATTCCATTTTATTTTATTCTTATTATTTAATTTAATTTTAATTTTATTGTCTTTTTACGGCTGCACCCACAGCATGTGGAGGTTCCCAGGCTAGGGGTCAAATCCAAGCTGTAGCCGCCGGCCTACACAATAGCCATAGCAACTCGGGATCCAAACCACATCTGTGGCCTACATCACAGCTCATGGCAGTGCCGGATCCTTAACCCACTGAGTGAGGCCAGGGATTGAACTTGAATCCTCATGCATACTAGTCAGATTCATTTCCACTGAGCCACAATGGGAACTCCCTGACTCCATTTTAAATGAGGTTTCCAAGTGTTCATTTTCACAACCTTTTGGTCAGCTTCTTCGCTTCCTCATCCTTTCGAGTCAGAGATTTCCAGCATCTGTTCAGGACCAGATATCAGAAGGAGCCTTTCTTAGCTATGAGATGTGTACCCAAGGCTCAGTGCCTTCTAGTTTTGAAGCAGGGGTAAGGTGCTTCCAGCAGTGCTCGAGGGAAGTCTTCCTCTGATGATGTTTCCAGAATACCCACTCATCAGGCTCTAGACTGTGTCCAGCAGGATGCTTGGCCTTGGAATTGGGGAAAGCTGCTTTGATCTGCTGATGATAGGCTTGGGCATTAGACATTAAAGATGTACAGAAACTGGTTATAGTAGCCTGAGCCTGCAGGGGTTATCTGAAGGCTGTGTGCCAGTAGATACTGGTCTGCTGGTGACTGTCTTGTGTGGAGTGAATTTATGTTTCCCAAAGGGGATCCTGCAAACAGCAAGACCAGAGACAATACCCTAAGCCAGAGGAGTTCCCATAGTTTTGGTAAGTTTAGAAATTTTTAAGTTTGAAGATCCCATTAGTTCTCTCAACCTTGGCTGGTGATTGACAGAAGCAGTGATGATTCCAGAAGTTTGCAAAACTCTCACTAAGACTTGATTTGCCCAGTGAAGTAGGTGCCTCAATCATGGGCGGTTGTGGAAGGTCCATCCCAAGTGGGAAACGTTCTCTGATAACTTATTTGCCACCATGAGGGCATCAGCCTTGGAGCAGAGAAAGGCTTCAGCCCATCAGGAAAGCATACACACAATAACAAGAGCATCTTGGTGACCCTGGTGACCAGTGCCAAGTGGCAGTTGGTTGAAGTCCAGTTGCAGGTGTTCAGAGGGTCTAGGAGGAGGAGCTCACCTGAGGCCCCCGGGAACAAGAATAGTTTCTCCAGGACTGTGGACTGGGTAGGTCAGACCCTGTTGGTAGACTAGTTTTGCAGTTTTGCAGAACTCTCCCTGCCATTTGATGTACAAGTTGACTCATCTTAAATGCACTCCGGGGAGTGAAGAGTTGCAAAAACTGAAAAATAGGGTTTGCCAGGGACCTGGCAAGAACCAGGAGGCTGTCTTGGATTTTCCGCAGCACTGACTATTCATTAAATTTACAGCCATTGTTTATCCATCTCAACTTCTCTGATTCGGGGTCAGACCCAATGTTGCCATGTTGCAAGGACATCAGATGACAAAAGTCTGGCAGTGAGGGGTCATTTTTGGCAGATGCAGAGTGGACGTCTTCCACACATGGCACGGCCTTTAGAGACTCTGACGCTGCTGCCTCCACGTGAAGGTCAGCGGGGCTATTGCCCTGGTACCCAGCTTCATGCCTTTTAGTGTGGCTCTCGCTTTGGACGACACCAGTCTGGGAAGCAAGAGAGCAACAGAATGGAGATCATTGACTTGTCCATTTTTGACTGGAGCCTCCGGGGACATTAGAAGTCTCCTTTGGTTCCATAACATCCCCAACTCATGGATGACCCTGAAGGCATCTCATCTCTCAGTAGAAGTACTCAGAGCTTATCCTTCTGGTCACTGTTGTGTGGGGGAAGGTGTGGAGCTTGGCCTGTTGGGCTGATCTAGTGTGTGGGAAGGTTCCCTTTCCTAGGAGTTATTCTGGGACATGACAGCAAGAACCGGCTCAAATATCTCTGCTTTTAACCGGATGACCCATCAACTAAACAAGATTAGATCAGGGTTGGTTAAGGGGTGTCTCACAAATCAGGTGTCATGAAATGAGGTGTTATTACCCTCCAGTCATAGGGCTCGACTTGTCAGGGAGAGGCTGTAAGGTAGCAGCGTGAGGAATGTTGCAGAGTTGAAAATGCAGGTGAGGTGGTGAGAGCAGAAGGCTCTTATAGGGAGATGCCTCCTTACGGAGAAATGCTGAGACATTGCAGAGTTAAAAAGACTTTGGATAGGGCGTGAATTTGGACACAAGCATCATTTGCATGGTTCAGCTCTGCTGAGGCTTCCCCAGCCTTAAGACTGTGTGGTGGACATGCCGTGGGTCAGGTGGTCTGCTGCAGTAGGCTGCGTTTTATTACCAAGTTCTTCCTTTGCACAAGTAAAATGAAAAGTTTTCAACAGTTGGGTAGCCCTAGGGCAGGTGAAACCTGCCTGGGTTCTTCTTCCCAAGGAAGGGGTTCAGGGACTGAAACTTGCTAAATTTCATGGAGTGGGGAACCCAATAGGGAAGAATTGGGAACCCAGGGTCTGCGAGAACCAGCCAAGCCTGGGATCCACCAAGCTGTTTTCTTAGTCATGGTCCAGGAAATCCTATATAACCTCATTCTTTTTGGAGATAGTGGAATCCTTCAGCGTTTAGACAGCGACCTAGGTAGTGAACAGTGTCTAGAGGTGATTGTCATTTTCCCCTAGAGACTTTGTGTCCCTTTGCAGCGCACCATTGGAGCAAATACATGGAGGCTTTTGTGGACGCCTCTTGGGTAGCTGAGCTCAGCAGCAGGTTGGGTCTTCGGCATATTGTGAAAGAGTCGCTTTCCCAGGAACTGGAGGGTGCTCATGTCTTGACGGAGCCTTTGGGGCCTCAGCGAGCCCACGGGGCAGGCATGCATGTATCACTGGTTGTTCCAAGTCAGGGCAGTGGGAGATTGGCTGGTGGGGTCTAAGGGATGCTGAGAAAGGCGGGACAGGGGTCCATGGCGTGAAGCATTTCAAGTCAGGTGGAATCTGCGACAGAGGGTGTTGGGCTCAGAACACCTGGAAGAGGGTTAACTGTGGCTGACTCTTGACCATCGTGACCAGCATGGGTCCACTTAGGTATGGATTTCATTTTCAATAAATAGTACTATGGTGCTATGCACTCAGAGCTTGGTGGCATCTGGGGAGGTGGAACCACAGATGTGGGGGTCAGACTGTAAATTACATGCACATTTCAGCTGCACGGTGGTTGGCACCATGCTAATGCCCATGTTGTTCAAGGGTCACCTGTATCCTACTAGTAGCTCTTGGGCCCCGGACTGATCGCCACTGCCATCATTAAGTTTCCAGACCAGCGGGACGAGCAAGCTGCAGGGCTGGTGCAGGGAGGGATGGGCTCCTGGGCCCCAGTCCCCTGCTTTCATTGTGGGGCTTGGGTGGCCTCAGACTTTGATGGATGGTGAGGTGACCTGGGGAGAGTTGGAGCATCTCCTGGAAGCTTTAGAGGGGCCACACTTTTAATTCTTTCAATGCTAGTCATTACAAGTAACCTGCACCTGCTTGGCTGTGTCAACTAAACTCGGGGCGTTTTGTTCAACTTCTTTGTCCTCTGTGACCAGGACAGACTACAAGGACCATGAAAGATCCGTTTGAGGTTGGTCTGGAAATCCTAAAACGAGGTCTCTTTGGGAAGCCAAACCTATTGGCCTTTTTAATTTGCAAAGGAGATCTTTGCCTAGAAGGTTGGAGGCTGGGTCACGTAGCGCAAAGGAATGTTTTTCAGTGAAATGCCCAAGACTCATGTCTACCAGTTGAGATCAAAATTCTCTCTGAACTTTACTAGATAGCCCCACTATGAAAATCCCCTTTTACTCTGAGGGTTCTCTTGGCCTGTGAAGGTGGCCAAGTAGAAAATGCAGCTCTGGTATCAACAAAAATTTGCCTTATTTTCCCATTAATTTTATTTTATTTTATTTTTTGTCTTTCTGTCTTTTCTAGTGCCGCACCCACAGCATATGGAGATTCCCAGGCTAGGGGTCTAATCAGAGCTGTAGCCACCAGCCTACGCCAGAGCCACAGCAATGTGGGATCCGAGCCGCGTCTGTGACCTACACCACAGCTCATGGCAACACTGGATCCTTAACCCACTGAGCGAGGCCAGGGATCAAACCCGCAACCTCATGGTTCCTAGTTGGATTTGTTAACCACTGAGCCATGACGGGAACTCCTTCCCATTAATTTTAATGTTAGTTCCCCCTTGACAGTTGAAGGGAATAACTGATAATAGTTTGAGAGCAATCTCTTTTCCGGTGTCTCCCAGTCGATTACAGCTGCGATACCAATCTTTGGACAAGAATTTTTTAAAGTTGGACTCCTAAGGCCTTGTTTCTCCAGGATAGGGAAGGAGACAAGGTGAAGAAAAACAGAAAGGAGAGACTCTATACAGGCCTGATCCCGTTGTCTTGGGAGTGCTGTCTGCTTCAGCTGTTCTTTGCATCCATCCTTAGAAATCTTGAACATGAGGCCACCAGTTTGTGTGCAGGTGCAGTCAGGGTTGGGGGCTTTCTTTTTTTTGTTTGTTTTTTGATATCATATGAGTTCTTTTATTTCTATTTTCATTTTTTATTTTAAATGATTTTTATTTTTTCCATTACAGTTGATTTATAGTGTTTTTTCAGTTTTCTACTGTACAACAGAATGACCCAGTCACACATATGTATTTATAGATACATTCTTTTTCTCACATTATCCTCCATCATGGTCCATCATAAGGGAGTAGATATACTTCCCAGTGCTATACAGCGGGATCTCATTGCTTATCCGTTCCAAAGGCAATAGTTTGCATCTATTAACCCCAGATTCCCAGTCCATCCCACTCCCTCCCCCTCCCTCTAGGCAACCACAAGTCTGTTCTCCAAGTGCAAGCGTTTCTTTTCTGTGGAAAGGCTCATTTGTACCGTATATTAGATTCCAGCGGTAAGTGAAATCATATGGAGGGACTTTCTTTAGATGAGACTCTTGGACCCAGGAGTCAACTCCTTGGAGTTTGGAGGCACAAGTATTGGTCAGTACACTTGAGAAGGGCTTTTCCAGTGTGGCTGAAGGCTTTTGGGAGATACTTTTTCCAGTTAATCAAGTCCCCAGCTTGCAGAGTGTAGTGTGTGAGACCTTTGTCTCCCTTGGAGCCCTGTGAAATGAGAAACTGCTCCAGGCAGTGAGGGAGGAGTTAGGATATTTAGGAGTTTTTGAAACAAAGGGCAGGGAGCAGGAACAGAAGAGTCCTGGGGCTCTAGGAAATCCCTCCTTTGATATGCACCTCTGCTGTCAGGGCCAGGATCCTGAGTTTTCCCAGCCTGCAGGACTCACCAGCTCTCACCCTTGGAGGTGACTACTGCATTTACAAATGATGGTGACATTCTTTATCCTTAACTACAGACCTGGCTGCAATACCACCCAAGGAGGAAAAGGGAATATCAGGATGTAATAAGGTGAGGGGAGCAGTGTGCAGCATCCACACATTTTAAAAAGTTTGTTGCTGATCACCTGAAGGTGACTACCGGTCACAAGGAGCAGACATCACCATGAAGGATTTTAGCGTTTTTTCTAGATATGAGGAGATGCAAGAATTGGGCACATGAAATCTTCTAAAAATATCTGACTATCTGAAGACCTGTTCTTCCAGCTTTCCCAGAGCACAGAGTGCCTCCCTCCTGATGTTTGCCCTGAGCTGGTCAGCAGCTGCAGTGGCTCATAATCTAATCAGGTGGCAAACCATTTGGTGTTGAGTGTATACACCCTTCAGGATTCAGATTGGATTGTTGGAAGGGTTGCTGTCCCCTCAGTTCAGGAGACAACTAGAACACTCCTGGTAGCCTGCAGTCTTGGAGACACAAACTTGACCAGAAAATGAAGAATTAGAGGCCCAATCAGAAGAATCACTATGTCCATGACGAAAGAGATACCAGTGGATTTAGCCAATTGAACTAAGACTGGGGATGAAGTCCTGTGTAGAATTCCAGACATCCCAGGCAAGAGGGTTATTCATGTCATGGGACCAGCTTTCCTGTCAGTATATTTTCTGTATATCTTGTCCCACTCATCTGGAGGTATTTGTCCATGTGTACCAGGAGGTGTTAGCAGCTGCGCAGATACTGCCTTGTCCTGCCATGAGATGATCAAAGCCATTCTGTTATCCATCCCTGCATTGGCTAAGGAACCCACCACCACAACTTTTAACTGGTCTAATCTAGAAGCTGTGGTTCTGGCCTATTCCTCCGTTGGGGTGGTTAGATTTGGAAGAGTGGCCTTGTAAGCACCCCTTCCCACATAGCTGCTAATAACCCTAGCGTGAGGCCTATTCCTACAGTTACCAGTCCCAAGGCTCTTTCCCCTTCTGTCTGCTTCCCTGGGTGAAAAATACTTATCACAGGGTTGTCGTGTCCCAGGGTACATTGACTGCATGAACACATGGCACCTTGGGACCCTCTGACCTGGTTGGAATAAACTGGTCCTGGGTTTCCTTTAGGCAGTTGATTCTCTGGGCCCCACAGAGAAACACAGATCCTTCTGGGGTCCATATTGTCCTCTGTATATTTTTCCAGAGAGAAGAAAGGACTGGGGCCAAGGGTGAGTTCATGGTGCACGCGTTACAAGAGGAGGATAACGGGTCCAGCTTGTAGGGCCTGGTCAGCCTGCAGGCTTTTTTTTTTTTTTCTTCGGAGGACCGCCACACCAGCTTTTATTTTTGGTGTGCTTGAACCATTCTTTGATGGGCTTTCAGTAGTCAGCAAATTCTAAGGTCCTCCAAGAAAAGTGGGGGTACCCTTGGAAGGCTGGACCATCTTTTGGGTTGGGTCAGTTCCTTTGCTGATTCATTTTAGGTTCCTCCTATGGAATGGTTACAACTTGTGAGGTTGTTTTTCTCAGCGAGGAGCAGTTTCCCCAGGCCTCCCGGACTGTGGATGAATGGTGGGGCCAAGCTCTGTAGAGAGGCTTCAAAGGGCACAGCACATTCTAAGGGAACTGTGGTGTGTGCTGAGGTGACATCAGACTAATGCAGGGCAGTGTTAGTTCAGGGGTGGATACTAGGGTAGCTACTAGAGGAAATTCAAAGGTTATATAGTGTTTAGGCCACACTTTACATATTAATGGGGGAAACTAGGAGAAGTTTTGGGCTGGCGGGGCTAAGGATGTCCCTATGAGGCCATTACACATCATTGGCATATGGCCTGACACCCCAGTAAATTCCCTAGTTACTTGGGAACATCCCAGAGGACCGGAGGTAATAGTGCCTCTTTAATTTGGAATCAGAAGACCCTCGTGAGGTTAGTAATTCCTGGAGGGAGTTTCATTATTGGATGCAGTGGGTCTGACATACAGGGCACACAGTCGATGAACACACCAAGTGTTTTTGATGAAGGTAAAAGCAATTACTACATGTGACAAGTAAGGAGACAGGGAGATGGCTCTCAAAACACTGGCTTCCCAAATGACTGGACTAGGGGAGTTTTAAGTCTGGAGAGCATGCATATTTATGAAAGGATAGGCATGATATTATAATGAGGCAGAGGTTACATAAAGATTACTCTTGGTTGCCGAAAATTGTGACTAGATAGGTACTTAGTTGTTTATTGGTTGTTTATTTGCACTGTAGTCTCTTGTTGACTGGAATACATTGTAACCTTTTGGGAACATGTGCTTGGAACTTTCTGCAGCTTGTCCTTTTTTGGTCTGTGACTTCTGGTCATGGCCACTGGTCATTGTGTCGTTGTTTAGTAGCTAATGTAGTAAAATCAGCATACAGTGAGGTTCAGGATCTGTTAGAGGTCAGATTCATTGCCATTTTGGTTTCAGCTGGTTCTATCCAGTTTATGTTTTTATTTTCTTATAACTTCCTTTGTTTATGTCCGGACCCTATGACTTTAAAGATATATGTAGTTCCTACTGAAGTGAAGGGGTGGTGGGTTTTGAGCAACTCTGGTAACATTAGGAAGGTCAATTTCAAAGAAGAGAAAACAGGTTTTAAACCCATGTACTGAGACATTCATCCAGAAGTCTTGTTCCCAAGTCTGACTTTCTGCAAGGGTGAAACTGCTATGTGCCAAAGGTTGTAGGTGCCACGCTGGGGCAGAGGTCCCCAAGATGAATATTCTGGGAAAGTTGTCTAGGCAGTTGCTGAAGCAGGTCATCTGGGCCCCCATTCCCATTGCAGGGCCAGTAAGCCATGAGCAGTTGTCCAGACAGGGCTTAGGATCCCATCTGGGGCACCAAAATTTGTAACCAAACAAGTTGGCTCTTTGCCCTTATGTTACCAGAGTTGCTCAAAACCCACCAACCCCTCACTTTAATAGGAACTGCATATATCTTTAAGGTCACAGGGTCCAGACACAAAGAAAGACCAGATAGCAAGACAACTGTCTTTTGCAGAGAGAACAGGCTCTACTACAGGGCAGCCAAGCAGGGAGACAGGAAGCAGTGCTCACATCTGTCTCCCTGGTCGGGTTTTGAGTAGAACATTCACTGTGGAACTAGGGAATGAGAAGAGGGAGGGAGGTTGGAAATGATTGATGGAAAGTAAGTATAAGTTTCAAGAGTTCTCTGCACAGGTGATGTGGTCCTTCATGCCTCTGCATGGGTCTCATGTGCATTTTGGGGGGAGGCCCATATGTTACATGTGGATTTTTGACCTGTGACATCTGAAGTTCACTGTGGGTCTTTCTAGTTGCTCAGTATGCCTGCTCTCTTGACCAGTGCTTCCTTGAAGGGGTCATTAGCAAGTTTCCATTTCTGCAGTTTTCTAGTACTCCTCCAGACAAGCTTGGGAGGCTTGGTGATTCATTGTTTCCATCTTCTGAGCCTTGTCAGTTACAGGGTATGGTTTCAGTGCCATCCCTGAAAAGGTGGTACTGGCACCTCAGTCCTGAATGTTGTTGTCAGGTGTGTAGATAAGAATTTGTTCATCACCTTGAGCCCTGGAGTTGTGCATAAGAAATGGTTTTCCATATCTGGTTATGTTACACTCCTCTGGAATTTCACTTCCATGCCATGAAGTTGGATCTGGAGGTTGGTGTCTGTTTTGAATTCTGTTTGCTTGTCTCTGATGAGTTTCGTTTTGGTGGCATTCACAGGACCTCTCCATCCTGAATATCACGGAGAGTTGCCTCAAAGGACCTATAGTAGCATTGCCCTTGGCTCTTCTTCCTGTTGTTTTTAATCTCTTCATGGTTTTCCTTCCTCCCCCTTCAACACTAATGTTCTTCTGGTGTTTTCCTGTCCCATCTTGAGTGATTGCAATGTTTTCTGAATCCTGGCAAGTTGTACACTAGACCTTGTAGTTTCTTCTCTCCTCTTAATGCCAGTACCTTTTACTCCTATTGCTGTTAAAGGAGTGGAGATGGGGAGTTCCCGTCATGGCTCAGTGGTTAACGAATCCGACTAGGAACCATGAGGTTGCAGGTTCGATCCCTGGCCTTGTTCAGTGGGTTAAGGATCCAGCGTTGCTGTGAGCTGTGGTGTAGGTCGCAGACGCGGCTCAGATCCCGCATTGCTGTGGCTCTGGCGTAGGCCAGTGGCTACAGCTCCGATTGGACCCTTAGCCTGGGAACTTCCATATGCTGCGGGAGCAGTCAAAGAAAATGGCAAAAAGACAAAAAAAAAAAAAAAAAAAAAAGAGTGGAGACGGTAACAAAAGTTTTGATAATGCAGTATTGGCTTTTCTTTTTGCGAGTATACCAGTCCTGCCATATTCTGCTGAGAATTTTTGAATAAAGATGTTGTATTGCTTAGCAACAAAGAAGGGTTGTTTTCTTCCCCCTTTTGTAGCTGTCTCTCCAGTAGTAACTGGTTTACTGGCAGGGAAAACCTTACTAAAGCTTTAGGGACTTGACACCTGAGGTCATCCAGTCAATAGGTACCAAGGGTGTGGTAGCTATGTCAGTTGACCCACGTGTGAGAGAGTCACACTCACTGACACCTCTTCAAATAGTGGCAGATGTTTCTTACGGGTCTGCCATGATCGTACCTCTAAATAATACTGGTTTAAAGGGAACATCATCCATGAACCCTGGGAATAGGAGGGTTGTAGGGGGTTAATTTGATGCTTGGTACCCTCTGCCCCCCAAGGCTATGACACCCGATCCCTGTGTGGTAGGAGAGCCACACCTGTTCTCACTCCTCCTAAAAGGAGATGTTCTATACAGGGTTCACGCCACTGCATTCACTGCCTCTTCTATGTGGTATCTTGACTGAGCTCCTTCCAGACTCCACCATTATTAAAGGACCCAACCATGTCCAACCAAGCAACTTACTAATCCACCATGTGTCACAAGACCCCAGCCTCCACTTGTCATCCTGTGTGCATTTCTCTATCTGCAGCTTCTCCCCCAGCCCTGCTCTCCTGCAGGTTTCAAGCCCTGATCTATCTACCTGATCCCAGGTGCCGTTACCAGCAACGCTAGTGGGGCAGGAAGGGTTATTATTGGCAATACGGTTACAACACAGCTTTTGGGCCAACAAAACATGATAGTATTTTTAATGTATTAATCCTGTAAATGAAAAATATAAATAAATGTTCTGGGCTAATTGAAGCCAGAGACATTGCCTAAGCATGGACATTTTTTGACAAGACCAAATATCAAGGGACATTTGATGTGGACCAAAGGTCTCAGTGACTGTTTAGGACAGGACCAAATATCTGCTAATCATATTATTTGTCATATATACTTTTAGTATATAACTTTTGGATTTCCAGTTGGATCAAACTGTGGATCTTTGTTTTAGTGTAGTTATGTATGTGTATGGATGGATGACTTTAAAATTGTTATTTTACCAGCACTAATGCGTTTATTCAGTAGCTGATTTTTTTTTTTAATATGAGATACAACGTACACCTTTCCCTGTTGAGGCCTCCGCTCGTAATTGATGCTTCTTTCTTGTGGATGATTCACCTGTTGGGGTCTGTAATTGACAGTGCTTCCTATCGTTGATGCTGGAGTGGTCCTGCATGAACAGCCCTTTTGGCCTCCCCATTCCACTTTAGTGAGGTTTCCCTTTTAAAATTTTCGTTATCTATATTTTGTTATTAAATTTTAAATTTCATGCAAACATCATAAATTAAGTATATATTTTATGATGTTTGCATTAAATTTATACACATATACACACATGGATGGATAGGTCTCTATGTACTTACCTTTTATTTTTTTCCCTTGTACCTAGGGGGATAATTCTTCTTTTTCCTCTTTTTTTTTTTTTTTTTGTCTTTTTGCCATTTCTAGAGCCGCTCCTGTGGCATATGGAGGTTCCCAGGCTAGGGGTCTAATCAGAGCTGTGGCCACTGGCCTACACCAGAGCCACAGAAACGTGGGATCCGAGCCGTGTCTGCAACCTACACCACAGCTCACAGCAACGCCAGATCCGTAACCCACTGAGCAAGGGCAGGGATTGAACCTGCAACCTCATTGTTCCTAGGCGGATTCGTTAACCACTGAGCCATGACGGGAACTCCAATACTTCTTTTTCTTAAAAAAATTTTTTTTTTTCCTGTTTCAAGCCTCTAGTACCCTGAAGCTGAGGTTTTTCATTTCTGTCTCTGGCTGATTGGAGGGAGAAGGCTGTCGGGGTAGGGAATCAGATGGGCCAATCCAATTACATATGCCATCAGGTGCCAGTAGGGGGATCACCACGAACATCAGCCTGGACCGAAGTACCTGTGCGGAAATGAGGACCATAGCGGGGCAGACCTTTGAGGTCCTCCCCGTCAGCCGGGGCTCCTTGGTGAATCTAGTTGGTGGGTCAGGAGTAGTCAGGGGCAGGCCCCTCTGTCCAGCACACCTGCTGCAGCAGTTATGTTAAAATGTACCCATGGGACTTTGTGGAGGTGACTGAGTGACATGGAGAGGCCAGTGCCCTGCCACCGAGGGCCACAGGGAGAAGAATCAGAGCCCATCAGGAGGCAGAGGCTGGAGGGAAGAGGGAGCACAGGGCAAAGAAACAGCCAGGGATGGACTGGTCTGGGTAATGTTTGGAGCACCTGGCTTAGGGGTGGTGTCTCATGGGCTGGTCCTGGCCCTGGGTGATTGGGGTAGAAGGAGTACTGCCTCCTGGAGGGTCAGAGCCAGACAGAGGAGGTGGCTCAGAGGGTGGGCACTGGATTGGGTGGTTTTCCTGTGAAAGTCATGCTTCTTGGTGAGCCCCTTGCTCTAAGATTTGGCTACTCTGGGAGGGGCAGTGTCTCCCCGAAGGAAGACCCCCAAGATGTCAAAATGTCACCAAATATGAAAAAAAAAATGCATGATTAAACAAGCTTGTTTTAGTATTCTGGCTGCAGCCTCTGTAAGAGCTTTGTGCTCTGGACATGAGCAGGTATTTCTATGCAGGGGTGGGCCTGGGCCTGCAGGCACTGACCTCTGTGGGTGCAGACCCACTGCTGTAGTCAGGCAGCAGCAGGACAGCTGTGCAGAGCAGGGGGCTCCCAGCATGTGACAGTCCCCAGGTAGAAAGATCAGGCCTAGATAACCAATAAAATACCCTGAGGTAGTTTGCCTTGGTCATGAGGTTGAAAAAAGGCGTTTGCAACATGGATAATTTCTCACCTTTTACTTTAAGGGATCATTTTAAAACCTCGCATAGTGGACCTTCTTTATTTCATATACTCTTTTAACTTGACTGGTTTGGTCAAGTTTGTACTGGCTAATTGCTCATACTGCCTACCCTACCATCCACCCCACCCCACACATGCAATTTTTCACAAAACTCTGGGAAAAAAAATTGAAGAGAGAGGTTGGGAAGTTCTGTTTGTATATTGCTCTTTGATGCTAGTCAGGGATGGTGTGATGATAGCATCTTAATTTTATAGTTGTGATTTTACCAGTTAAGAATTTGATGTGTATATTCTTCTACTTAATTGAGTGGATTTGAACACATAAATCAATGGAGATGAACTTAAAAATCATGCTTTTTCCTATTAGAGCTAGGCAGTGTATTATCACATTCATAGAATGTCGATTATTCCTCGGGTTCGTATTTCCCAAGTTCAAGTCAGGTGTAAAGATGTAATAACGCTGTTTGGCGTTTCTTGTGGCATAAGTGAGGCCACACTTCAGTGTTGCAGTATTTACTTTGTGTATTCCTCTACTGTTCACTTACTTTCATTGGAATTGTGTATCGAACATGTATTTGGAGTAATGTGTTGTAAAAGTTCTTTAATAAATAATTGCACCCAAGTAAGAGGATAGAATGATTGGAAATTAGATCAAATCAATACGGAGGCTGTTGTATTAACTTTCTGTGGCTGCTCTCCAATCAATTACCATAAGCTTGGTGGCTTAGAACACTAGAAGTGGATTATTTCAGAGTCCCAGAGATTAGAAAAAGGTGTCAGCAGGGCTTTCTCCAAAGCCCTTTTGGAAGAATTCTTTTTTGCCCCTTCCAGCTCCTGGTGGTTGTTGGCAAGCCTGGGCTTGTGGCAACATAACTTCATCTCTGTCACCATGTGGCCGCCACACCTGTGTGTATCTGTGTGTCCAGAACCCCCTCTTCTCCTCTAAGGTCACCAACGGTTGGCTTTAGGGCCAACCCCAATCCAGCATGACCTCATCTTGGCTTGACTGCACCTGCAAAGACCTAGTGTCCAGAGGTCCCATCCACAGGCTCTAGTTGGACATGAGTTTTGGAGGAACACCATCCAACCCAGTACAGATGTGGAATGATTCCGGCTCCAATTCTAGCTCCTGGTCAAGTGGGCTTGGTACCTATGTGTAGGCTGCAGATAAATGGCAGCTGTGTTCACCCTCAACCAGCGGAGGTCTTGAAAGGTTTTTCAAGGGGAAGACCTTGCAATGGGCAGAATCTGGGGCAGAGCAACTGGTGGTCCACTTTGTGAGGAAAGAAGAGTAGCCCAAGATGAGAATATGTATGGACTCCTGGGCAGTGACAGGTGGCTTGTCTGGATTCAGGAGCCTGGAAAGAAGAAGACTGGGAGACCTGGGGCAGGAGCCGTGGATGGACTTAGGGGAACAGCAGACAGTGTGGTGAGACTCATGTCACCTGTGTTACCTGGAGAGCACTCAGCGTCAAAGGGGTGCTGAGCAGCCAAGGAGTAGAACAACCAGCCAGCATCCGTTGTTGGCTGTCCTGGTGCTGAGCAGCCAAGGAGACAGAACGACCAGCCAGTCTCCTTGTGGACTGTCCCAGTGCAGGCACGGCAGTGGCAAGATGGGACTGTGAATGGAGCCAGCAGCATGGATGTCCACCTGTCAAAGGCGATCTGCCCCAGATTCCAATCTGCCATTAAGAGTGACAGCCTGCATAGTCATTCAAGAAGACTTGATGGCCAGTTGAACTTGCTGGACCCCTTTAGGCCTAGAAGGACAGTGGCTCCTTCTGACAGAAGTAGACACTCTTGAGCATTGATGTAACTTCCCTGCCCCAAGGCCTCCATCAGAACCATGATTACTTGCTGACGGAGTGTTTGATTCACAGCCTAGGATGTCACAGACCATGCAATCTCCCAGCATCCTTCTCCCAGCAAAAGGTGCAGGAGAGGCCTGTGACCAGGGGAGCTGCCTGTCCCATAGGGGGTCGGGGGGGGGGCTGTTCAAGGGAGAGTGCCAGCCCAGGGGCACTGCCTCACAGAAGTGGGGGGGGGGGGCAGCCCCCAGGGTGCCGGATGCACTTTGGGTCCAGTACCTCTTTACGTGGTGATTGTGTCCCCAGCAGAAAGAAGACCTGGCTCCAGGAGCCCAGGGCTGGTTTCCAGGACTCCCAGGGACCCGTTTGGAGCCTCTGCGCCTCCACCCTCTTAACCTGAACCCTGCAGGCTGAGATGTCTTGGTTCCCAGAAGTAGATTTCTGCCTGTGAACGTAGGATGAGACTCCTTGAAATAGAAGCTGCCCTTTTCATCTGGGCATGTGTCAAGGTCACCAGCAGGCTGGAAGAGTCACTGTCCTGAGGGGGCGTTTGACCTGGAGGCGGGGAGAGGTGATGTGTGTGCCTGTGGGCCCTCCCTTGCTCCATGTCGATGGTAAATGAACACAACTCCAGCCTGGGACGTGTAGACCAAAGTTGAGTACTTCTCAGGTTCTGAGTCATCACAGTGGTTAAGCCCCTGAGACCAGCAGAGGAGCTGGCGGGCGGGCAAGGGGGGCTGGAGTGGATGACGCGGAAGGGAGATGACGGTACCAGAGGTGGCCTTGGGACCAGCAACTGACCTACAACCTTGGCTTGTTTGTTCGTTTTTGGTTTTTGGGGCTGCACATGGGACATAGGGAAGTTCCTGGGCTATAGGTCGAACTGGAGCTGCAGCTGCTGGCCACAGCCACAGCCACACAGGATCTGCCACCTCCACCACAGTCATGGCAACACTGGATCCTTAACCCTCTGAGTGAGGCCAGGGATTGAACCCACACCCTCATCGATATCAGTCAGGTTTTTAATCCACTGAGTCACAACGGGAACTTCCCTACCAATCTGTTAAGAGAGGCCTGTGGGAATCTTGAAGGAGCTGCTTCCAGAACATCTGTGAAGAGGTGTGTCCGAGAGGCGCTTACAGGGGCAGAGGCAGACACTATGCTCTCAGCCCTCAGCCTTCAGCTCTGCTCCTTCCACGTTGTCTAACTGCAGCTGCTCAGACCCCCACGGCTGGCCAGGAGAGGGACAAAAGCCGGCCCTCTGCCTGACTCCCTAACTCAGATGGTTCTGGGGCCAGAGCTCCCTCCCCAGGGGATCAGCCAAGCTCTTGTGGGGCCACCTCCTTTCTTTCCTTTCCAAGCACATTGCCTTTTTTTTTCTTTTTTTCTTTTTTGGCTTTTTAGGGATACACCCGCAACATATGGAGGTTCTCAGGCTAGGGGTCCAATCAGAGTTGTAGCTGCTGGCCTACACCACAGCTACAGCAATGCAGTATCTGAGCCACATCTGCAACCTACACCACATCTCACAGCAATGCCAGGTCCTTAACCCACTGAGCAAGGCCAGGGATCGAACCTGCAACCTCATGGTTCCTGGTGGGATTCGTTTCTGCTGCACCACGATGGGAACTCCAGTGCTGGATCTTTAACACACTTGCACCAGGCTAGGGATTGAACCTGCACCTCCTCAGCCATCCAAGCTGCTGCATTCTGAGTCTTAACCCACTGCGCCTCAGCAGGAACTCCCAAGCGCATTTCTTGATAAACATTCCACACACTAAAGAAATTCTAAGAATCTGTTTCCCAAAACCCAGCCTGCAGCATTATTCACATCAGTGGAATATGTGGGCCGCAGAATGTGTTAGTAACAAAGCCTCTGTCTGGCGGCAGAATGTCCAGCAACCAAGTCAGAGGTGTTGGGCTCTTAGCAGCTGGACTCAGGCTGAGGGTACCAGGCAAAGGGGTGGACTTCCCTTGGCCAGCAGTAATCCCACCAAACCTGGAGACCTGGCTGCACCACGCAGGAAGGCCTTACCAAGGTGCCCATACTCCTCATTACCGGAGCCTAAGGGCTCAGGGCCTGGCTAGGTGGCTGTGGGCAGACTGGTGAGTGCTGAGGCCCCCTGTGGAGGGTGGAATGGTGACAACCTCCAAATACCCTTGTCCTCACCCCCATGACCTGTCTTATGTTAACGTACAGGCAAAAGGGACATGGCAGGTTTGATTAAATAGGGATCTTGAGGCGTTCCTGTTGTGGTTCAGTGGAAATGAATCTGGCTAGTATCCATGAGGATGTGGGATTGATCCTGGCCTTGCTCAGTGGGTTAAGGATCCCCCATTGCCGTGATCTGTGGTGTAGTTCACAGATGTGGCTCAGATCCTGCATTACTGTGACTGTGGCGTAGGCCGGCAGCTGTAGCTCCCATTCCACCCCTAGCCTGGGAACCTCCATATGCCACAAAAAAAAAAATCTTCAGACAGAGATTACCCTGGATTAGGTGGGTGGGTCCTATGAGACCCTTGACCTTGATGGAAGGAATTTTTCACACTTTGAGGCATATGGGGAGGTCATTCTGGCTTATGTATGTTTTAACTTGAACTTCATGCTAACTCAAATAGCCTGTTTTGTGGCCCGTCAGACATGCATGGTACATCCACTTTCATCATTAAAGAAAAGAATGATTAAACAACCAAAATGGAGTCGCTGTGGTTTAAGCATCCAAAACAGAGCTGGGTGGCCATTGTGGATGTGGCTTTAGACAAATTCCTGTGTCACTGAGAACTTGAATTTTCTGAACTCTATCAGACTCAAGGACACTGCCAGATGCTCTCAAAAGTGTCTGCTTTTGGCTGCAACCTTACGGTCTCAAGGCCTCCCATCATAACTTCAGTCATTTGGACCCCAAGCCATCTTTGCTTAACAAGCGTCCTTCCTTCTTGCCAGCTCCAGTTATAACTCTTGACAAACAGTTTTTGTACTTTTGTGGTTTTCGTTACTTTGTAGTCCAGCAGAACACAATGCACGCACTTCTTGAATCTGTGTCCTGGGCTGTAGTTCTCAGTTGGACTCAAATAAAACTCTCTTCTCTTCGTATTGTAGTTTGCTGTATTGATCATTTCCATCAACAGCCTCAGAACTGAAAGATCATTAGCTGGGGGTAATTTGTGACAGAGCAGCAGGCAACTCATGCACTCCAGAAGGACTGTTTTCCAGGTACTGGGCCACCCCCTTGCCAATCCTCTTCAGGAGGAAGGATGTGACAGCTGTGTCATGAGAAAGAGGACACCTCCCCCCCGCAACACACCTTGGGTCTTCAAAGGTTGCCTCGGAGATACACACTGCCAGGGGTCCCTGTTGAGCACGACACCTCAGAAGCTGACTTTGGAAAACACAGCAGGTGACTGGCCATTGTTTCAGAAAGAAGAGAAAAAGAAGCTGAGAGGCATGGTAGGAAAGAGTAGGAGGGAACGCATTTCTTCCTCCTGCAGCAGTAGCGTCAGACCAGACGCTATAGGTCAGCTGCTCAGTGCATGGGCTGTGGCTCCCTCCCTTGGATGCCCACAACAGGGGCAGTGGCACAGAAAGCAGGCGCAGTTTCCAGATCCCTCCTCTGTGTCTTCACCTCTCTAACACTGTTGCAGAAACAGCAATTGGCATAAACACAGCCCTGGAAATAAGTAGCAGGACACTTCAGAAGCTCTGCTCACAACTGAGGGCCACCCAATGGCTCTTGGGGTCATGATTGGTTTGTCTTACAGAAGAGCATAACCTACATGGCTGCAGCCAGGGCCTTGGGGCCAGAGGAAGAGAGGGACGAGGTGGGGACCCCTAGTGTGCACCAGAGCTAGCTCTGCAGTGTTTTGCTCTTGCTCACCTCTGGACAGAGTTGGTGCACCCTCACCTCTGGCTGCTGTTCACAGGAAAGGAGGCTCTGAAAGGCCCAGAGGCCCCAGGCCCCTGCCAGGATCGAAACCAACATGTGAAGAAAGTGACATCAAAGAAAAATAGAGCACCCAAATAAGTTGTAATAGTACTGGACTATTTATAACTCCAACATGCCATTTCTGTGCATGTTAGTGAGAGGATGCTCGTGGGAGGAGGGAGGAAGGATGGGAGAGAATTGGACTCTAGCAAGGACCTTCTCTAAGTCAGTGGTCCTCAAAGTGTGGTCCTGGCCCAGCAGCTTCAGCACTGTCATCTGGGAACAGCACTTTCTCAGCTTGATTGACATCTCCCAGCAGGAAGAGGGAAGATTTTCTCCTCACCCAGCAACAGCCTGGCCAATGAGAAACCACTACAACTCAGCCAATGAGGAGCCACCACAACCCCTAGCTCTTGCTCCCCTCTGAGTGAACTTTCCTTCCCCACAGCTCCTCCCAGCTTTCTTGTGTATAAAATACTCCTCTCCTGTGTTCTCCAGACTTGCTCATAGTTCGCTGTAGCTTCCATGTCCAGAATTCTAATTCCTCTGCTATTCTCAGATCAACTCAATTTTGTTACAGACCAACTACATTTTTTTCCCCCTCAAGGATTTTTTAAAATTTCACATTCTTGTTATGGAAGAATTCAGACCTATACAAAAAAAGGAAGGATGGCATAATTATCCCCGCTCACCACAAATCAGCAGTACCCTTTTATTTTAAAGGTTGAAATTGTTATAAAACAAATGCCTAGAAAATGAATGCATAGAAGAATGAGTTACACGTGTTAAATATGAATGCTTTAAGGGTTTTTATGTGCTAAGTGCTTTATTAATTCGTTTATACCAACTTGATGGAAACTTCATGGTGTGATCGAGTGTCATCATGTTACAGGTAAGAAACAGCCCTGGAGAGCTTAAGGCTCTTGCCCCAGGTCACAGCAAGTGTGGAATTGAAGCCCTGGTTAATCACGAGATCCCTTTTACCTATTGTCACTGATCAAGGTCATTAACAAAAGACTTGTATGTTGTTTAAGGGGCATGTAGCCTAAACAGCATATTTGCCCAAGTCATTTTATAGGAATACACACAGTCAGCTGTGTTCGAGCTGAACTAGTTCAGTCCGGATAGGACTGGACAGGACCACTAACCCTCCAACTGGCCACACGTGAGTGTCCTTCAGGGACCTTTTGATGTCTCAGGGCCCAAATTCCACCCTCAGATGGTGTGAAGTGCCTCAGTTTTCCGACCGTACAGAGGCTGGTAGCTTAGTTAGGCCAAGAAGCTAACTAAGGGTAGAAGGACGATGATTGCACTTTTTCCCAGTCATCTCTCCCCACGACAACCCCCCCACCCCGGCCTCAGATGCCCTCCTGCTTTAATTCTTTATCCCATAACTACCCCGAGCCTCTGCCTTTGGCCTGTTCTCCCATCTCCTTGTTTGGCTGCCTTATGAATAAACTCATTGCTGCAAACCTCAGGGCCTCAGTGGGTTTTGCTGCACGTTGGACAGGATGAAACTGGTTGGGTAACAGAATTGGGATCTGAAGGCAGACAAGTCTGACTCCAAACCCATAGGTGGAGATGAGGGAGCCCAGGAGTGATGCTGCTCCCTCAGCAACCTGCATCCCCTCCCGTAGTATTTCAGTAGTCAGCTCTTTTTCTCATTTCCCTGCTCTGTGCTCTTCAAAAGCAGAGTCTTTGAACCTGGTCTTAATTCATCTCCTCAATATGTGCATTGAGCTCAGCTTTAGGCTCGCATATAGCTATTTGGTGAATCAGCAAGTAAAGGAAGAAAGTGAAGAGAGGGAGAGAATGAGGGGGAAGGCAGGGTTTTAGCGAAGTTCCTTCTGAAAAACAAGGGACGTTTGTGCCACCTGCTGGACATTCGCGATACTGCAGAGGGACTGGTGCGCAGATCTGTGAACAGCGGGCAGGGAGAGCCCCATCAGGGCTCAGCAAGTCAGCTGAGATCCCAGGACATGTCTTCGGGAAAATGAAGCACAATCACCCTTGCACAGGCATCAGTTGTGGAGCAGAGCGCTTCTTTAGACCCACTCTGCATTTCTCCCCTTCATCAGAAATCCTAGGCAGAGTTGGACTTTATGTGAGAGGCATACAGGAAAATTCTGATACATATCTTGATGTGTCATTATTTCTGGTTGATTTCCGAGGGGCAGCCTGTCACACAATCTCTTTACATTCCTCTCTCCTTGGGCCATTTTGCCAGCTAGTTAATACTTAAAAATATCTTAAAAATACTGGAGCACTCCAGTCAAAGGAACCCTGGAGTGAGTTCTTTTATGAAGCCAAGAGGTTTTTTACAAAGCAAAAAGATTTTTGTTTTAATATTTAAACGATTTTTAAAAAAGTTCCCAGACCCAATGGTACAAATAGTAAAAGACGACACTTTCATGGGATATGAAACCAAAACAGCCCAAAGTCACGTGGAAAATTTCACCTGTGGTTGTAAAGTCAGCAGCAGGGCAGAAAAGGATGACAGTCACCTTGAAGTGGACCTGGGAAGCTTGCTTATGTGGACAGCCTGTTCTATTTAATGCTCTCCCCTCCTCACAGTAGTGGCAGCAGCAGCACCCTCCTAAAAAAAAAAAAAAGTGTTTTGGTGTCGTTTCTCTCTACTTACAATTAAGAATCATTAGTTAACTGTGCCAAAGGAGCAGCTTTGAAAGGTAGCCCTGGGGGCTAAATACCACCTCTATCCTGCAGTTCTTCCCCTTCAACTGGTGCTAGAAGGTTAAGACCATGGAATTTGGAGTCAGATCTGGGTTCAGATTTTGTCTCCATCACTCACTAGTTGGAGGGCAGGTAACAACCTCATCAAGCTTCTTTGTCCTCACCTGTGAAATGGAAATAAGAAACACTGTCTAGTAGGGTTTTATGAGACTGGAGGAGACAGTGCATGTAAACAGTAGGCAGTGAAGAAATAGAAGTTATTATCACCACTACTTACAGACGAGGCTTCTGTCTTTTCTGCCTGGAACTCAGAATTGATGGGTGGAGCTCTAGCAACCCCATTGCGATGATGATGTAAGCTTGTGCATCAAAGTCATGCTTCAGGACTGATGAAGCAGAAAGCAGGGGAGTTGGGGTCTTGGATGACATCGTGGAGCCACCATAGCAGCCCTGGCCCACCTACTTCTGAGGAGCTTTAGGTTATATGAGAGGAAACACCCCCTCCACCTTGGTTAAGCCACTGTGACTTGATAAATGTTAGTAGCAGCTATGTGCAAGTCCTTGTTGGGCAGCTTTAAGGACAGACTTCGTAAAATTTCTGGGCCTCCGTTTCATTTATAAAACAAAGGAAGGTCTTAGATAACCGCTGTGTACCTTCTCTTATGTAACACGGCCCCATTTCCACCTCCTGGGTCTGGAGATTACACCGAAGCAGAGTTTTCTTGGGTTCAAGGCGAACATTGATCTTTTTGCTAAATTACAACAGCCTGGTTTGGGGACAGGGGGGAGGGTGAGGAGGAATAAGGCGGAGGGGGCCAGCAGAAGGCAGAAGAAAACCTCGAGGAGAGCTCCACATGCGCTCAAGACCTTGCGGTCCTGATCCTCTTATTGCAGTGCCCCAAACATTGCCTGAAGGGGATGCCCTCAACCCACTTGCTGACCTCAAGAGCTGCCATGGTCAGATTGCTAGGAGGATTTATCCCATACAAGCTCAGCCTGCCTTTTCCTAGTCAGACCTACTTCTGTTGCCGCGCCTCCTCAACGGGATGAAAGCAAAACGTCTAACAAAAGATATCAATCTGGTGATGTTTTAAATGATGAACTAGAGCAGCAAGTGGCTGTACTGAGAAATGGCCACAAGGGGTCACTGCGCGCTCAGTAATGAAGAGATGCCCGCGGACGCGGGAGCGGGTCGGGAGGGAGAGGCTGTTTCCAGCGGGTTTGAATTTGATAAAGGAGCTGCCTGGTGGAAGGCATCGAAGATGGTCCTTCCCTTCAGCTGGGAGGGAAAATCTTAGTGTCGTCTTTGAGCTGGAAAACAAGCTTTCAGAATATTACTGTTATTGTTTTCATTGTTACAGGATTTTGGAATTCTCGTGTAATTTTTCTTGACTCACAGCTGATAAAAGTTATAGATCCTCGCTCTAAAAAGATCAAATACCCACTGCAGTAAATCGAGGCCAAAGCCGGTGGCTTCAAGGTGCCTGATGATTAGTGTCTAGCTCCCCCTGCTGGGTGGAGGGTGAGAGAACGTCTGGCCACCAGACAGGGGTTTGAATTCCACGCTGGTGGGGGGACCTGCCTCACTTATTGGAGCCTTGACTTTCGGATTTATAGAATGGGAAGTCTAACTCCCACCTTGGTCTGGAGTTATTGTGGATGAAGCACTAGGAGAGCCATCAGTAGGTGGGGAGCACAGGAAGGAGAGGCCCTGGGAGCTCAGTGGGCTGGGCTGGAGCTGGATGTGTTAGCCTTTGAACAGAAGAGGCAGGTGGAGCAGGGGAGCTTAGGGGAGGGGAGCGCTCTCTGGTTGGTGCAGATGCACGTGGTGTAGACGGTGGTTCTCAAACTTTAACAAGCTCGGAAACACCTGGAGGGCTGTTCAAACAGATCTCTGAGACAGTTGACACTGAAGACCACGCAGTGGTAACCAGCTCCTTCCCCTGCCTGACAGCAGGAGCCCTGGACTCGCTCCTCTCCAGTGGTTGGTCTGAAGTCAGGGGTGAACTTCAGAATTTCCGGTCAGTTAGGAGTCCTGCCTTAGGAAGTGTCTGGCACGCCATTATCCTGTTCCTTTATTTTGGCCTCCAAGAGATTTCATTTGACCATCAGGTTCCCTGGCTTTAAAACATTTGAAGATTATTGCTCTAAAGGAGTGTTTCTCAAAGTATGTCTTTGGGACCAGTGACATCAGCATAGCCTGGAAATTTGTGACACAGCTTAAGCCTTGGGCCCCACCCCTGACTCTCTTCCTAGGAGTTTAGGTGGCAGCCTGCAAATGAGGGCGTAACAAGCCCTGCCGGTGATGCTGATGTGATTTAAAGCCTAAGAGTGCTGGTCTAAAGGAAGCGTGATCCCGGTGCCCACTCTGCTATTCTTTTTTTTTTTTTTTGTCTTTTTCTAGGGCTGCACCCACAGCATATGGAGGTTCCCAGGCTAGGGGTCTAATCAGAGCTGTAGCTGCCGGCCTATGCCAGAGCCACAGCAACGTGGGATCAGAGCTGCGTCTATGACCTACACCACAGCTCATGGCTATGCCAGATCCCTAATCCACTGAGCGAGGCCAGGCATCGAACCCACAATCTCATGGTTCCCAGGCGGATTCATTAACCACAGAGCCACTATGGGAACTCCATCCGCCATTCTTCTGTTGGCAGATGTGCGCCAAGCGTTCTTTCCTCTCTGGCGTCCCTTACCCTTCCCGCCTTCCGTTCTAGGTCCCAGGTGTCTGATGATGCTCACCCAGCACCCCTCTGAGCCCCTCTCAGTAGATCATGAAGGGCTGACCAGGTGCACGGATTTCTACTGGTCCCATAAAGGGAGTAAGGAAGTTCCCACCCAAATTTCCACTTGCAAAAATGCGTGCTTTCTTATGAACCCGAAAGAAGAGAAAACGGGAACCCCAGGGCCAGCTGAGATGTATTGTGGCCTTTAGAACCTCTCAGATGGCGAAACAATAACGGTCGCGGTTGGTTAATCCAGTATAATACTGCTTCGCACAATAGGCCAATAAATGGGAGAGGTGGGTTGTTGGGGGCAAGGAACAGCGACTTTATTTGGAAAGCTGACAGCCCGGGGAAGATCCCTTTGAGAGCTGAGCTGAAAGCTGTGCGGCCTTATGTGGGCACCATCCTGGCCAGCCATGTCTTCGACCTGGTGCCCTTACCGGGGACATTCCTCTAGCTGGTCCAAGGCAGAAGAACTTCCACGGGGACAGAATATCTCAGCTCCGCTCTGGAAACAAAGCTCAGGTTTGGTGAGCTGCCCGCCCACGTGGAGTGGAGGCCGCCTCTGGGTCTGTTTCACCCCCACCAACGCACCGAGGGTGTCCGCGGGGGCACTCACACTACAGCCGTCCTGTCTGCCTGGTTTCCCAGCCCCTGGCCACAGGGGTGGAGGGATATATGCTGAGAAGGAAGCGCCAGCCCCTCTCCCAAGTAGGGAACTGCCCGGGCCCCTGTGGGCACAACTAGTGGGGCTCCGGGAGTAGAGGAGGTGCGAGAGCTCGGGCGGCTCGGATTCCACTCGGTGCTGAGTTCTAAGGGTCAGACGAGGAAGAAACGAGAGGAGGCGAGCCTCCTTCCTGCCTGAACCCCCGCTTCAGTATCTTGTGTGCAGTAGGGGCCGCATAAATGCACATTAGACCCCCGCGGCTCCTCCCTCCCCACTCCGCTCCGGGCCTGGGTCACGCCTTCCGTTTCCCTGCTGTGTGGTCTCTAATGGCTTGGCTTGCTTTCACCTGAGAAGGTGCCTATTTTTAGTTTCCGTGCACACGTGCAGCAGCTCCGTGGAACCACCTCCAGCGCCAGCGAGGAAGAGCTCAGAGTAGAGCGGGGAGATGAAGTGGGCTCAGCGCCCTGGAGTAAAACACAGGTTTGGAAGGATCTGGCCCCCCAGGGAGATGTGGGAACAGAGGAAGCTTCAGGCCTAGGAGAGGACTTGGCACCCAGCCTGCTTGATCTCTGACCCACGGGTGTGTATTTCAGCCAGGAAAAGCAGGTTTTGCACACATTTTTGTGATCTGATGAGATTCTACCTTCAAAAGGCCCTGAATCTAAAAGCTGAGATGCAATAAAAGACAAGCCACAAAGCCACAGGAAGTGATTTTGAGCTTAATCAGAAAGCCCCCCTCCTCCGAGGAGCCTCCCCTGATTTACCCCTCAGTTTTTCCTTGCCCCTCGGTCCCCAGTCCTAGCCACACTAAAGCTAACAATGGTGGCACTTCAGGTGCCAGCGTCAGCCCCAGGCACTTGGCAGGCACTGCCCCACAGCCAGTGTGCTCTGTAGAAGGCCCTGCCCCGCCCAGGGTTGTGCAAGGAGATTTAAATCCGTCCAGCTGCCTCCTCCTTTTCCCATCCATCCCCTGGCGCGTGCCTGTAAGGAGCTGCAAGGGTTAATTTTACGTGTCAAGTGAACTAGACGGTGATGCTCAAGATACTTGGTCACACATTATTCAGGGTGAGTCTGTGAGAGCGTTTTGGGAAGAGATGAACATTCGCTTGGTGGACTGTGAGTAAAGGGGCCTCAGCCAATCAGCTGCAGGCCCAACGGAGCAAAAGACCCGCCCTCCCGGTTCCAAGAGAACTCCTCCCCCCTGAAGGCGTCACAAGGAAAGTCAGCTGCTCCTGGTCCTGTGCAGCTTCCGGTCGTTGGATTTGACCTGGGAAGACAGGTCCGCAGATTTTGGACTTGTCAGCCTCCATAATCATGTGAGCCGATTCCTTTTACTGAATCTCTTGACACACAAACACTTGTCAGTTCTGTTTCTCTGGGAAAGCCTAATATAATTTTGTTTACTTTTGTAAACACTGTGCTTTTTGCAACCGGAGAATTCAGTGAAGTACCACATCCATCGGGGCAGCAAAAGCTTTTTTCTTTTTTCTTTTTCTTTTTAATTTTATGGCTGCACCTGCGGCATAGGGAAGTTCCCGGCCAGGGATTGAATCTGAGCCACAGCTGCGGGCAGCACTGAATCTTTTAATCCACTGCCCCAGGCCCGGAATGGAACCCATGCCTCTGCAGCCACCTGAGCCACTGCAGTCAGATTCTTAACCCCTTGCCCATAGCGGGAACTGCTGAAAGCATTTTTCTTTTTTTTAGGGCCACACCTGAGGCACACGGAAGATCCCAGACTGGGGGTCCGATCGGAGCTGTAGCTACCAGCTTGCGCCACAGCCACAGCCACGCCAGATCTGAGCCGTGTTTCGACTTATGCTGCAGTTTGCAGCAATACTGGATCCTTAACCCACTGAGTGAGGCTGGGGATGGAATCCACATCCTCTCAGATACTATGTTGGGTTCTTAACAGGATGAGCCACAAGGGGAACTCCTGGTTTTGTTTTTGTAATGGGATCCATGGATGTGCCAGGTAGCTCAAAATACTAATAACATGTTGCCATTTTCCCCAAGGGAGGAACTTCTCCTTATTTCTAAAGCAGGAAATGGATGCTGTTTTCCTAAGCAGGAGTGGTAAATGTTGAGAGAAGAGGAGCTTTGCCAGCTGAACCCCAGTGCCTTGTAATCAACCAGCAGGATTTTGCTCCCAACAAAGGTGACAGGAGCAGGAGGTGAGGGGCCTCTGGAGCTGGACTTCCTCACCAATGGCTGGGCTGCAGGTGGTGCTTCTTGCTTTTCTATTTTTTTGGTTGCACTGTTCAATTTTCAAGCACGCGCTGCTTCCGAATGGTCCCGGAACTAGCCTTAAGATCAGCCCTGGAATGGGGGCTCAAACAAATCCTTGGCATCTGAGCCTCTAGGGGGACAAGCAGCACTTTCCTGAGATGGGCCCCGGCCAGTCCAGCCACAGGACAACAGTGACATGTGGCCTCAGGTCTTCCTGGCTGGAAGTGGAGGTCTGACCTTGTGGGACACCCACCGCCCTGCCCTCAAGACTCACATTCTGGGGGACAAGGGCTCTTCCGGCAACCCTGCTCAGCCTCCCACCAAGCAGGGCTCCCATCTGAAGCCTCATCCTGGCCCCAGGAAGGACACAAAGGGGGTCAGACATGAAGCCACGCTGCCCCAGCCATGCCCACGTTTCTCTACCCTCCTGCCTAGCTGAAAGATGGGGAAGGGGACACGAGAAGGCGTCTGGGGGTCGTTTTCCTGGCCATGTTGTGCCCCACCCAAACCCTGGCCTGGGAATCCCCTTCCAAGAGGGGAAGGAGGGGAATTTGGGTCCTGGGTGTCCCAGCCAGCATCCTCACCTGAGGTCCAGGTAGCCCATCCCCACCCAGGTGGCCTCTGCATGCAGGTGAAGGAGAAAAGGTCCCTTCTCAGTGTTCCCTCCGCCATCATGGTGCCTGCCCCTGATGTGTGGGCAGAGCCCTGGAGCAGCTACAAACTGCCTGGAACCCGGCACCTGGATGAGGGTGTTATGATCTTCAGAAAAGAGGCAGTGAGGTCCAGACAATCACACGATCGATCAGGTAATCATGAAGGATGAATGCTCCCGTGCCTGATTCCTCCACTCCGCACACATCTGTGCCATAGTCCTTCCTATCTTTGTGTGCCCAGCGGTTCCCGCCTTTACAGCTGCTCACAGTGTTCCATTGTATGAAGATACAGATATATCTGCTGTGTGCACTTAAGATCCGCTCACTTTGTGTATCTTGCTGTGTTTGTGCCCTCCCTCCATTTGAAAAGTCGTAAAAGGCATTCAATGAATGTGACCACTCTACACAAAATCTGGCAGCTGCACACAGCCGAAATGAGTTCTTGCTCATCTGAAATTTTGCTGATATAAAAGATGTGTGGCACACAATTTACAAATAATTATAAAATACCCAACACTCTTTATTGTAAAATCCCCATAGGCAATTGATTCACCCAGACTTTTCAAAATGTTTTTCTTGAACTCTCGTGCCCCTAGCCATTCTGCAGTCACGTTTCCACTATGATTGGATAAATGGAGTGGTTTCAATGCTTCACATGATTCTTGGTATTTTCTGTGTCTGTTTTCATCTTGCTTGCATTTGAAAAACTTAACCAGGAGTTCCCATTGTGGCTCAGCGGGTTAAGAACCTGACACAGCATCCATGAGGATGCAGGTCTGACCCCTGGCCTTGCTCAGTGGGTTAAGGATTGGGTGTTGCTGTGGCTGTGGGCATAGGGACTACAATCTGAAAAATAATTCTGCAATTGTTAGTGAAATTCACGAGACCACTGGAGGATGAACAGAATTTTGTTAGTGATTTTGTTATTTAAGTTTAGAAATGACATAAATTTTAGGGAGTTCCCGTCGTGGCGCAGTGGTTAACGAATCCGACTAGGAACCATGAGGTTGTGGGTTCGGTCCCTGCCCTTGCTCAGTGGGTTAACGATCTGGTGTTGCTGTGAGCTGTGGTGTAGGTTGCAGACGCGGCTCGGATCCCGAGTTGCTGTGGCTCTGGCGTAGGCCGGTGGCTACAGCTCCGATTCAACCCCTAGCCTGGGAACCTCCATATGCCGCGGGAGCGGCCCAAGAAATAGCAACAACAAAAGACAAAAAGACAAAAAAAAAAAAAAAATGACATAAATTTTAAACTAAATACCTTGTTTTTCAGTTTATACTTATAACTTTGGTGTGACCTGCTGTCTCTTGCAAATTCTATTATAGGTCATTACAATCCCATCACCACCGATAATGTCACAAACTCAGACTATAAATAAATGCCTGATATTCTCCGATGTGGCAGAGAAGTCACTCACATCATCGTAAATGAGCAAAGCTTTACCATAAATGTCAATTGATATTTTTGTTTATGTTTATAAGACAGTAAACCAACAAAGATGTATGTTGGAATTTCATGCATTTGTCAATGATGTAAGCCACTTTTTGCTGAAATAGATAATAGTTTATAAATACTGGAGGGATGTTTTCTCCATTTTTTAGCTATTTGCAATGTAACAGCTCCAGGCACAGCACTCTTAAATTTAATCTGCTTTATTAACACGTTTGCCAAAACTTTCTCAAGTCCAGATAATCATCCGAATAATAAACCCAGCCCTGGTGTGCAGTATTCGCCAATTCCCCTTGTGTAAATACTCCCAGCATGGTCAGTTTCAAGCTATTGACATGTTGTCATAAAGAAGTGACACCTGGAGTTCCTGTCATGGCTCAATGGTTAACGAATCCGACTAGGAACCATGAGGTTGTGGGTTCAGTCCCTAGCCTTGCTCAGTGGGTTAAGGATCCAGCGTTGCCGTGAGCTGTGGTGTAGGTCGAAGACGCGGCTGTGGCCCTGGTGTAGGCCGGCAGCTACAGCTCCGATTGGACCCCTAGCCTGGGCACCTCCATATGCTATAGGAGCGGCCCTAGAAATGGCAAAAAGACAAAAAAAAAAAAAAAAAAAAAAAAAGTGACACCTAAGCTCATTTTTGAAGGGCCAGTCTGGGTTAACTGGATGGATGAAGATGGGGCTGTTCTAGGCAGAGAGAAAAACATGAGAAATGCATGGGGCTCAAGTGGAGCATGAAGGACCCCGTCCAGACCATGGAAGGCCTTGTCTGCCCATGGGAATTGAGAGGAATGAGAGCTAATATTCATTGAATGAACACACTGGGCCACCTTCTGAGCTAGACAGCATCTCATTTAACCCTCACCAGAATCTATGAGAGAGGAATTAAAAAATTTTTTTGAAATACTCTTGATTTATAATGTTGTGTTTAGTTTCAGGTGTAAAGTGATTATATATACATATACACACACATATGTATATTCTTTTTTTAGGGATACATTAGGGGATTGGGTTTAAAATATGCACACTACTGTATATAAAATAGTTAACCAACATGGACCTACTGGATAGCCCAGGGAACTCTACTCAATATCTTGTAATAACCTATAATGGAGATAAGTGTTTTTATTTTTTATTATTTTTATTTAATTAATGGAGATGTGTTTTTATTTTTTATTTAATTTAATTAATTTATTTATTTTTGCTTTTTAGGGCTGCACCTGCGGCATATGGAAGTTCCCAGGCTAGGGGTCTAATTGGAGCTACAGCTGCCAGCCAACACCACAGCCACAGCAACACCAGATCTGGGCTAGGTCTTTTTTTTTTTTTTTTTTTTTTTTTGTCTTTTTGCTATTTCTTTGGGCCGCTCCCGCGGCATATGGAGGTTCCCAGGCTAGGGGTGGAATCGGAGCTGTAGCCGCCTGCCTACGCCAGAGCCACAGCAACGCAGGATCCGAGCCATGTCTGCAACCTACACCACAGCTCACGGCAACGCTGGATCCTTAACCCACTGAGCAAGGCTAGGGACTGAACCCACAACCTCATCATCCCTAGTCAGATTCGTTTCTGCTGCACCATGACGGGAACTCCTGAGGTAAGTATTTTTATTACCCGCTTTTACACTTAAGGAAACTGTTGCAGCTTAGAGCATTGGCTGACCCTAAAGTCACACAGCTAGTAAATGGTAGGACTGGGATTTGAACTAGGTTAGTCTGAACTAGAACTCCACCTACAACCTCTTTAAAATTTTTTTATTGAAGTATGGTTGATCTACAAAGCTGTGATAATTTCTGCTGTACAACAGAGTGATTCAGGTATACTTATACACATAACCATTCTTTTTCAGATTCTTTTCCCATATAGATTATCACGGAATATTGGGTAGGGTTCTCTGGGCTATACAGCAGGTCCCCATTGACCAATCATTCCATATACCACAGTGGGCATATGCCAATCCCAAACCCCCAGTCCATCTCTCCCACCCCACCCCCCACCTGTCCCCTTTGGTAACCATAAGTTTGTTTTCTATGTCTGTGAGTCTGTTTCTTCTTTGTAAGTAAATTCATTTGTATCATTTTTAGATTTCACATATAAGTTATGTATCATATAATATTTTCTCCGACTTACTTCACTTAGTATATCCATGTCCATCTATGTTGCTGCAAATGGCATTATTTCATTCTTTTTTATGGCTGAGTTGTATTCCATTTTGTATATGTACCACATCTTCATCTATTCGTCTATTGATGGATGTTTTACCCACAGCTTCTAAAGGGCTCTCCTTTTCCACAGAAATCCAGGCAGAAAGTGAGGGGGCCTGAGCCAAGGTGGGCTGTGTGTGGGGAGAGAGGAGGGAGGCAGTAAAGTGGAGACAGCTTCAAATAAGATCCAGTAACCAGCTGGGTGTGGGGGTAAGAGAGAAAGGGGAGAAAAATATGCCAGTGGAATTTTTGACATGAACAGTTAGGTGACTGCTGTTGCTATTGGCCAAGGTAAAGAACATACTGGAAGAAGGGCTGATGAAGGAGAGGACGAAGGGGGTTGAGGTACATTGCACGGAAGGCAGGAGAATGCCTAGGAGGCATCAGAAACACTGCCCTGGACCTTTCGGGGGAGCCTGCCCTTTTGGTTCAGGTGCAGCCATCGCAAACCTATGGGTGGGGAGGGGCGTGGTCTCACCTATGCGCATGTGCAATCTCTCAGGGGCGTGTCAGCATTTAGCCTCTTGACCCAAACCCTGAGAGCCAACAGGGAAGGTGGGGGGTCTTCACGTGTGGAGGCGTTACCGCTTGGCTGAGCACTCCTGGAAGGCTGGCTTTGGTCACTGCAGATTCTAGTCAACGGTAAGTAGTCAGTCCTGCTGAAAACTGCTGCAAGACCTTCTTTTCAGAGATAAGCCTTCCACCGGGAGGCCCCTCCTGAATGGAGAGTCCACCCTGCAGACCCCAGCCTGGGGCTGCCCTGCCCAGGCTAGACCCCGAAGCTAGGTCCCCGAAGCTCTCGGAGGACCCCGTCCCACTCTCTCTGGCTGAAGGAAGATGGGGGCCAGGGCTCTTAGGCCCTGATGATCGGGGAAAAAGAGGGGCTACCCATCTCTGAGGGCTCTTTGCTGGCCACGAGGCTCAGAGAGAGCAGCAGGTGTTTTCATTCACAGGAGAGTGAGAACCCCACCCCTACCCCGTGGTGCCTGCAAGATGCAGATTCCTGGGCGCCTCTAAAATTCACTGGGTCTGGGGCGGGGCCCAGCAATCTGCATTGTAATGACTTCCTGCCTCAGGAAATTATAAGGAATTTTGACTAAGCATCTGGACGCCCCATGGCGCCCGCAGAAGGACATAAAAGCATCCCTCACCTACCCCCAAGTGAGTCTGCGCCGGGCAGCCCCGGAGGACCACGCTGAGAGCAAAGCCAGGAAGTGGGAAGGAGGGGGAGGAGGGGAAGCTGAGAGCCAGGGGCCTGCCGCATCCTCAGCCCCTGGTGGGGGGGGGGTGTCAAAGACGGGGGAGCCAGCTGGGTCAGGGAGCGCAGGTGGGACAGGGCAGCAGAGGACCCTGGGCTGTGGCCACTGGAAAGTCACTTGGGCAGAGCAGCCTTCATGGGGTGGTGGACAGAAGCCTGACCTGAGGATGGGGAGGGGGCCAGCGGCGGGGGTTTCCACAGGCAGCCGCGGAAGGAGAGGCTGATTCCATCACCACGCGGCCATCTGAGATGAGCCCAGGGCCTGGCTTCACCCGCTGCTGCCATTGCGGTGGGGGTGGGGGTGGGTTTCTCCTTTCTGCACGTCTAGGGAACCCCGTTTCCCCTCATCACCTCTGGGATCTGCCTTCCCCAAGCCTGGCTGCGGAGCGGGATGTGGGGCTCCGGGGCACTGTCTCCCATCCGCGGACCCCCAAAGCAGAATGCAGGACTCTTCTGCTTCCCAAACTGCTTTGAGCAGCCCTGTGACAAGAGTCGGGATTACAAAAAACACAAATGTGGGCAGTTGGCAAAGATTCCTGATGTTTGCAAGTTCTCGCAGTTCCTAACATCTGGGGATGGCAAAGAGAAAGGTGAGGAGACCTGACAGGAAGGGGCCAGACTTCTGAAATGCAATAATGCACAATAAGGAGAAATACTGAGAATATATTCCATACCATTGGGCCCACTGGCCACTGTATTAAATTCTAACACGTTTCCATATTTGATTCATATTTATTTTTAAGCAATGGGAAATAATAAGTGATAGAGCAGACCTTTAAGTGCCAGTGTATTCTCCCTCCAAAGCCTGTGCACGAACAGGTGCACACACAGACTCTGTCACACACACACACATACACCAGGCAGTGAGAACTGGGATCTTGACTCCTCTCACCCAGCAGACTCTCCACTGTGTAGACACTTAACACCTTTGAATGTGGGGCTCCTCAGAGGAGCTAAACGGCTGAGAAGGAATCTCAGCCACTCACTTTATCCTTAAACTTGGGGACAGCCTTGCACTGTTCTCCATTTCTCAGTGAAACAAAAGAAAGCCATCTTCAGAGTTCCCATTGTGGCTCAGTGGTTAATGAACCCCACTCGTATCCATGAGGACTCGGATCCCTATCCTTGCTCAGTGGGTTAAGGATCTGGTGTTGCTGTGAGCTGTGGTGTAGGCTGGCAGCTGTACCTCTGATTCGCTCCCTAGCCTTGGACCCTCCATATGCTGTGGGTGCAGCCCTTAAAAAAAGAAAGAAAAAGAGAAAGTCATGTTCACCCAGCATGCATTCTCAAACTGTCCTTTCCACGCTGAGCTGCTGTGCTTGCTTTACAGACAGCCACATTGTGTGACTGTGCCTCATTTTCCAGATCTGTCCTCCTCTGATGCCCATTTTGGTTCTTTCCTAAATGAAAGCTCCATCTCCCGAGGTTTTACCAGCCCTGGGCACTGCAGGACGTTTCTAAGTTCAGGGGATCAGAGGTGATGGAAACACATCCATCAAAATTGACTGAAATGTGGTGCCTTGTGGTTGTAGGGTGCATCCTCTGCTCCTGGTGAGGCTGAGGATCATTTCTTAGGTCATTGCTCATTCTCCTCTCTCTGCCCTTGAACTGCCTGACGTGCCCTTGGTATAGGTTGTTCATCACGTGAGATGATGTCCATGGACTGTGTTTATGTTCCCAGAGGAAGGCACAGCTGGGATGGAGCCATTGAAGACACTGGCTGAGGCTGAAGCACGAGACCTAGGGAGCAAGATGCAGGGGAGATTAGACCTGGAGTGGAGAGGGGACGGGTCCTCTGAGAGGAAGGGAAGCTTGTCGCTGGATATAGGGCCCACTGGTAACCTAGGATGCAGTGGATGGTCTCATCTCAAGATCCTTAAATTAATGCATCTGCAAAGATCCTTTTTCCAAAAAAGATGACACTCACATGTTCTGGGTTACATCATGATGTGGACATATCTTTTGGGTGGGGGCACTGTTTAGCCGTCTATACTAATTGCTAAGCAACCCTTCTAGAAAGCAGATGAAACCAAAAGCATCAAAGAGGTGTGACTCAGGGACCCTGCAGAGTAAGGGCCACAGGGATCATCCAGTCCCATTGCACAGAGGACAACACTGAGGCCCCTGAGGGGAGGTAGCAGAGCCCAAGACTGCCTCGTGAGCCTTCCTCTCCTCATACCTGGGAACAAGGTCCACTTGCCCTTCCTGCAAACAGCAAACCTTGTGTGGACATCTTTTCTGCCATCCCGAAGTCACGGCCACAGGCAGACTTGATGGCACGTAGTCAGGGCAGAACATTGGGAGCAAAAACCTCTTGATTTTGGCGGAAGCTCTTAATGCTTCCTGGCTGGTGTAAATGACTGTCCTCCTAAATAGATGCCTGGAATCCATCTGATTTTTCTTGAAGAGCTCAACTGATTGCCAACGTCATCTGTTGTAAACCGCTACGACCAACCTGCCATCTATTTCAGGACAAAGGTTTATTTGTCATTGTGAGGTTTTTGTGGAGGGAGATGGGGTGGTTGTGTGACCAGCTGCAGGAAGGGCCTGTGTTTGAAATCATCCTCCATCCTTTAATGACCAGGCTGTGTGCCCTGAGCCAGTTAGCTAACCTCTCTGAACCTTCTCTTCTTCTCCTATGAAATGGGTCAGTGACCCCCAGCTCTCAGAGGTGGTTCAATGATTGGTGAAAAGCCCCTGGCGTGGAGTCACCATTCAACAGATAACTTTGAGTTTGACCTTTTACAGGAAAGGCCCTTCCAGTAGAGAAAGGAGAGGAAGTGGTGCTTAAAGGAACCGCTAACACGTGTGTTCGAGTGGGTCCCAGTGCCTCATGTGTATCCACTCACTCTATCCTCTTAATGACTCTGAGGTGCAGGCACTGTGATCACGCTGTTTCACAGGTGGGCAAACTGAGGCTTAGTGCAGGGAAAGCGACTTGCCCAGGGTAGCAGAAGTCTCTGCGGGAGAGCTGGGTTTGTGCCCAAGCAGGTATCTTCCAAAGCCTGACGCGGCCTCTGCAGCGTTTCAGAAAGAACGTGCCAAGGTGGGTGGAAGAAGCGCAGGCGGGATTTGCAGGTTCAGAGGACAGCTCTGGCTGGAGACACCCAGGAGTGCTTCAGGACACCGGTGGCCCTAAAGGGGCTGGGCTGGATTTGAACAGACGTGTCTGCCCCAGAGCCCATCTCCCCGCCTCACCCTCAGCTGGGCGGTGGGGGGGTTGAGTGATTGGGATGGAGGTGGCACAGACAGGCCGGACTGCAGGGGCCAAGGAGACACTGCTGGCCCTCAAGGCTTCCTCACCAGGTAGGGTGAGCTTTGTTCTGGTCCAGTGACCCTTCAGGGAGTTATTAACCGTGAATCCAGGGCAGGAGGTGTCATCTAGGGGCTGTCCCAGCAAACTGGGTCATGCAGTCACGCTGTCACTGAGTGGCCAGCTGCCTGGGCCTCCAGAGAACATCCAACCAGCCCAAGTGGGGGGCAGGGGGTTGGGGGGCCAGGCTCAGGCTCAGGTGTGCTGACCAAACAGGGCGTGGCCAGCGAGAGAATCTCATATAGCCCTGTGTTGGGGGCAGCCCCGGGCAGTGAAGGCACCTCACCTTCCTGGACACACCTGGCCCACACACCTGCAGCCCCCACTGGGTTCTGGGAATGGAGAAGCATCTTCAACTTCCCACCCAGAAGGGACTTTCTCGCTCATGAAAGGAAGACACCCCGGGGTTGTTATTTGAGTAAGTCCAGCAAGAAAACCCAGCGTCTACTAGAGTCATTAGGCAAAAATAGTCTTGTGAGTGGTTTTTCTTCTTTTTACCAAAGCAGCCTTTAAGAGGAATGGTGGTGCCTCCTGTGTAACCATGGGCCCCAAACTCTTACTTCCCCCTCTCCCGGGGCCGGCGGGGGGGAGGTAGGGGGCTGGGGAAGGGCCCTGCCTCCAGGAGGGTATTACAAGTCACCTTGTCCCAAAGCAGGGCCCTAAGGATATGGGGTGAGGGCAGTGAGCTGTGTTGTTCCTCAGGGAGGGTGGGTGCATCTGGGCTGCACAGGCAGCTTGGGAAGGGAGCGAGGACAAATCTCCCCTCTTCCCACCTGGACTTGGCCCAGGATGCTGTGGACCTGTCAGGAATGCTGTGTACCTGGCCAGGGATGCTGTGGACCTGGCTGCAGCACTGGTGAAGGGCTGCAGGGGAACAGGTTCCCAGAGCTTCAGGGTTTGTGATGTGGAGGAGGAGCGAGGCTGGGGGCCCCGTGGTGACCACCCAGGCCTTCCCGTGTGTCCTCACCCCCAACCCCACTCCAGGTCATGGAGCCCTTCTGGGGACCATGCTGCCATGTGACAAATGCACAAGTGCCAGGCTTTTCTCTGGAGCTGAGTCTATCCATTTCCCAGCCACATCCCACGGCTTTGCTTTGTCTCCAAGGAAATAATGAACCAGTGTTAGTGTGATATCAGAAAATTGCTAATTATGGCAAGGAGCTAACGCAGCAAGCTGGGAACTCACGGAGCTATAGTTAGTGATGACAGAAAAGGAAAATATTTGACTGTTTGGTGCTATACTCAGGTTCCCTGGGGGAGGCGAGAGACGAGGGTTGGCACCAAGCCAGGCTGGAGCCCCCAGTCCCCAGACTGTGCTTCCTCCTGAGAGTGGGGGGCCAGGCTCGTGTCACTGGGTCTGATGTCCCAGAGGGACCCAGTGTTGCCTATTCTCATCCCAAACTCAGACAATGTCTCACACTCATGGTTACACACACACACATGCTCACATACCATCCTCACACTCATGCATAATCTCAAGTTTACATACCACATTCACACACACACTGTCACACATATACACCTGGTCTCACACACTCTCACAGTCTACACACACTCACACATAGCTCTTCTGTTCACACACCGCATACTTTAAATCAAATTAGAGCTCTCCTCCTGGTCCCAGAAAGAAGGTAGTGACATTAGTGTCTTCTGCTCAGAACCAGCCTATTACCTTCCTTATTCTCTGGACCTTGAGAGGAGGACCAACCTCCAGGGGGTGGCAGAGAGAACATTAGCAGTGCCTGATGTACATTTTGCTAAGAAGCCTCAACTTCAGTAAATGTTGGTATAAGCTGTACTTGCAAATTACTGCAAGGAGAAGTACTTTCATGTGAATGAACATCTCATCTGTTAACAATGTGTGATGTGTGGGTGGGTACTGCATGGTGTGGAGCCTCAGGAACACATGAGGAACCACCAGCCCTGCTGCAGTCAACATTCAAGGTGCTTCTTGTGAGCAGTCAGGCTTGGGAGCCACTGTGAGTCTAGGTCCCAGTATCACAAAACCTGTTGTCCAACCAAGCATCCAAATCTTGGGTTATAACACCAACTTCTAGTGAAAGCACTCAGGGCTTGTTGAAGAAATGATTGATTCTGGGTATGGGGCAGGAAGGATACAAGTTGATCCTGGAGCATTTGGGGTGCTCGAGAATAAGGAAATGCTCAAAGAACACAGTGATGGGGGCATGACAGAGGGACATAGGAGCCAACTGCACTAGCTTCCAGGTGGGCAAAGCTAGAACAATTTGAGCAACAAAAAATTGGACCATAAGCAATGTTCGAAAGAAATATCCATGAATCTATACTGATATAAATAAATGGTAAATAAATGAGGGAGAACAGACAAATATCTCATACAGAAGAATTACAGGTAATTTATATAGATGCACCTCCCTTAAAGAAGTGGAGCATAACTCCTCCATCCTCAAGTGTGGGCTAGGCATAATGACTTCAGAGAGAGTATAGTGTGAAAAGAGGGGGAGAGAGCAACCTCAGCCAGGTGATCGAGGTCTACATCAACAGTGATAAGTCATGTACCCTTGATTTGTAATCACTTCTGGGGTTTTCCTCCCCAAAACCCATTATCTCAGTTTAACCATGTGGAAAACATCATGCAAACCCAAATTGAAGGACCGTCTACAGAATACCTGAATGGTAGTCCTCAAAACCACCAAGGTCATCAAAAACATGGAAAATCTTGCAGTTGAAAGAAACCTAAGGAGACATGATGACCAAATATAACATGGTGTCATAAGTGGGATCTTTGGATAGCAATGGGCATGAGCTCAAAACGAAGGACATCTGAATAAAGAATGAACTCTGGTTGGAGTTCCTGTCATAATGCAGTGGTTAATGAATCTGACTAGGAACCATGAGGTTGTGGGTTCAATCCCTGGCTTTTCTCAGTGGGTTAAGGAGCCAGGGTTGCCGTGAGCTGTGGTGTGGTTCACAGACATGGCTTGGATCCTGCGTTGCTGCGGCCCTCGTGTAGGCCAGTGGCTACAGCTCCGATTAGACTCCTAGCCTGGGAACCTTCATATACTGCAGGTGCAGCCCTAAAAAGACCAAAAAAAAAAAAAAAAAAAAAAAAGGAACTTCATTTTCACATCCATACTAGTGAAACCAAAGTGCATGGAGTGAAAGCTGGGCATTGGAACATTTTAAAGCTCCTGCATGATTGTGATGTGCGGGCAAAGTGAGAAGTTTTAGGCCAGTTTGTGCTACAGAAACAGGTCACTCTGGGACAGATTTTTCTGTCCTTCCAGCTTCATAACTATTACAGGTGTACAAGGGAAGCTGTTAATTATAAATGATTCAGAGATCTGGGCTGCCACTGTCTCCAATGGGAACAGGCCAGAAGGACAGAGAACTCCCAAGGTCTTGCACCAGAAATTACAGGCTGCAACAGAAGGGGCAGATGCCATTTGCACTGACCACTCTTTGGTCAGACTAGTCACATGACTCCATCCAACCCCAGAGGAAGGAAATGCAACGTCGTGGGCCGTGTCCTTAGAAGGTGGAGAGCAAAAAATATTTGGCAAACAACTCTCATGGCTACCACACATGTGCAGTCAGAGCTTAGCAAGAGGAATTTCAACAGAAAAGTTTTTCCTCCCTGTGTGTGGTGTTGACTGAGGCCCTGGTTCAGCCTCATGCCCAAGCCCTTCTTGAACACTCAGTCATGGAAAATGGCTGTCTGTCTTGGGTCCTGTGCCCTGTTTCTGTCTTGATCTCCTATCTAGGGCTCTAATCTCCCTAAGAGTAGGGACCCCTAGAGACTGGGGTCCCACTGAGCCACCCCCTGCTCCACCAGCTGGTGGTTGAGGTCTTTCTATCTGCTGACTGAATTCCCAGAGGCTCCTTAAGACTCAGTTTCTGAAGAGGATCCTCTCTGTGTTCCTGCCTCATGCTCTGCCCAGCTGTCAGGACACCTGTGACGGCCACGGAGGCTCCTGACCTTGCAGCTGGGCTGGGTGACCTCTTGGCTGTGTCTATATGTCGACTGCTACATTCTGCCTAAGAAACTAAGTTCCTTATCACCATAGATCCACCCCTAAGATCAGCCGCATGGCGAAGTTCTCGATGCTCTCAGCATTCTGGGGTGAACCTATATGACGGGAGCTTCCTAAAACATGAAGGACTTTTAAAAAACGTGGTTTTATTAATTAAAAATTTTTTATTATAGTTGCTTTACACTTTTCTGTCAATTTTTGCTGTACAGCAAAGTGTTAAAATATTTTTAATTGAAGTATGGTTGATGTACAGTAATATAAATTACAGGTATACAGTATAGTGATTCACAATTTTGTTTTTTTGGAATTGTTTTTTCTTTCTTTTTTTTAATTTATTTTTTTATTGTCATTTCCCCCAACACACTTTTTCCCCCACTGTACAGCATGGGGACCCAGTTACACATACATGTATACATAATTTTTTCTCCCATTGTCGTGCTGCATTGTAAGTATGTAGATGTAGTTCTCAGTGTTATACAGCAGGATCTCATTGTTTGTCCATTCCAAAAGCAATAGTTTGCATCTGTTAACTCCAAGCTCCCAATCCCTCCCACTCCCTCCCCCTCCCCCAGGACAACCACAAGTCTAATTTTCAAGTCCATGATTTTCTTTTCTGTGGAAAGGTTCATTTGTGGTATATATTTGATACCAGATACAAGTGATATCATATGGTATTTGTCATTCTCTTTCTGACTTACTTCACTCAGTATGAGAGTCTCTAGTTCCATCCATGTTGCTACAAATAGCATTATTTTGTTCTTGTTTATGGCTGAGTAGTATTCCATTGTGTATACATACTACATCTTCCTAATCCAATCGTCTGTTAATGGACATTTGGGTTGTTTCCATGTCTTGACTATTGTGAATAGAGCTGCAATGAACATGCAGGTGCATGTGTCTTTTTTTTTTTTTTTTTGTCTTTTTGCTATTTCTTGGGCCGCTCCTGCGGCATATGGAGGTTCCCAGGCTAGGGGTCTAATCGGAGCTGTGGCCGCCAGCCTACGCCAGAGCCACAGCAATGCAGGATCCGAGCCACGTCTGCAACCTACACCACAGCTCACGGCAACGCCGGATCGTTAACCCACTGAGCAAGGGCAGGGACCGAACCCGCAACCTCATGGTTCCTAGTCGGATTCGTTAACCACTGCGCCACGACGGGAACTCCTGCATGTGTCTTTTTTAAGGAAAGTTTTGTCTGGCTATATGCCCAAGAGTGGTATTCACAGTTTTAAAGGTTATACTCCATTTGTAGTTATTATAAAATATTGACTATATCCCCATGTTGTATAATATACCTTACAGCTTATTTATACCTAGTAGTTTGTACCTCTTACTCCTCTACTCCTGTCTTGCCCCTCTCCACTTCTCTTTCCCCTTGGTAACCACCAGTTTGTTCTCTGTATCTATGAGTCTGCTGCTTTTTTGTTGCATTCACTAATTTGTTGTATTTTTTAGATTCCACATATAAGTGATAGAATACTGTATTTACCTTTCTCTATATGATTTATTTCACTTAGCCTAATGCCAATGGCAAAATTTTATTCCTTTTTTATGGCTAAATGGTATTCCATTGTGTACATATACCACATCTTCTTTATCCATTCATCTGTTGATAGACACTGAGGTTGCTTCCATATCTTGACAGTTATAAATAGTGCTGCTATGAACATTGGGATGCATCTTTTCAAATTAGTTATTCTTTTTTTTCAGATATGTACCTAGGAATGGAATTGCCAGGTCACGTGATAGTTCTACTTTTAGTTTTTGGAGAAACCTCCATATTATTTCCCATAGGGACTGCATCAATTTACATTCCCAACAAGAGTGTACGAGCATTCCCTCTTCTCCAACACTTGTTATTTGTGTTCTTTTTGATGATGGCCATTCTGACAGTACAAAGGCCTTTCCTCTAAAGAGTTCAAGGAGGGGCATAGTCAGGTTGATGAGGAATAAGGCTGTGGGGAGGGTGAGGGAGCCATGTGGACATACACCCTACATTAGTTTCCACACCCCCCCATGAGTCCGTCTGTGTTCTGTCTCTTGATTGGCTGAAAACCCAATGTCAGTTCAGTTCTGTGCAAGTGCCTGGGAACAGAAGTGAATAAAAGATGTGGCCTATGCCTTTGAGGAATTTACAGTCTATGGGGAAGAGAGATATTGAATAAGTGTGAAAATATGAACAACCTTGGGGGGTGTGTGATGGTGTGTGTGTTTTGGAGCACCACAGGAGCAGGTACAAAACATAGGAATTTACCTAGTCTGGGGGTCAGAAAAGACCCCCTTAAGACAGTGTCATTTAAAATGAAACTTAAAGCATCTAACAGTGCTTGGTCAGACCAATAGGGTATGTGGCTTAAGCTGGCCACAAATTCTTTGTTCTTCCTCCCACTGAAGTACAGATTCTAGTTCTCCCCTTGAATCTGGGCAGGCCTAACCTGACCTAGAGAATGTGGCAGAAGTGATTTTCTGCATCTTCTCAGGCTAGGTCCTAAGAAGCCTTGAATGTTTGCCCAGACCTTCAGAAACATGTTCAGGGAAGATAGATATGAAGTAAGAAGTCCAACCTCCCTGAGACCACCATGCTGTGAGGAAGCCCAAGCTAGCTTCATGGAACAGCCTTATGGAGAGATTGCCAGTTGGCTGCTGGCTGTTGCAGCCATCCTAGAAGATTCCAGACATGTGAGTAAAGATGGCTTTTGATGATTCCAGCCCCAGCCACTATCTAACTGTAACAGCATGAGAAACAGTGAGAACCACCTGTATGAGCCAGGTCAGCCCAGAGAACCACAAAAAATAACTAGACACTGGGAGTGGCAGAGGGTTCCAGGCAGAGGAAGAGCATGTGCAGAGTTCAAGACAGTTTCCTTAGACTTCGTTTAGAGAATAAGGCTTCTGGATCAGCTTAGAACCAGCTTAAAACCAGTCACAGTGCTTGGCCTTCAGGCACTGGACAGATATAGAGGGTCATTTAATTTATTCCTGGACAGACTAGGGAGGGGGCTTCATATACCCCTTGAGATTATGGCTGAGTTGGCTTGGGTTTGGGTGCCTTAAATTCCTCCTGGGATTTAAAAGGAGTCTAAGAACTCTTTTTAAGAACTGGGGTAGAGATTTAGATTTTTTTTTTTTGGTCTTGTTAGGGTTGCATCTGAGGAATATGGAGGTTTCCAGGCTAGGGGTTGAATTGAAGCTACTGCTGTCAGCCTATGCCACAGCCACAGTGATGCAGGATCTGAGCAGAGTCTGAGACCTGCATCACAGCTCACTACAACGCTGGCTCCTTAACCCACTGAGTGAGGCCAAGGATCGAACCTGCATCCCCATGGATACTAGTCAGATTCGTTTCTGCTGAGTTGTGACAGGAACTCTGAGTTTTAGATTTTTTAAAAAATGGTGTTTGCTAAGCCAGCCATAATTATGCTGGGAACAAGTAAGAGACACTCCTAGCTGAGTACAAAAAGACTCAAGGAAAACAATAGCTCTTGGGTCAAGAAGTGTGGATTTTCCATATAGTCTATGTTGACTTGGTTCATAAAAATAAGCTTCTCCCCCTCGAGGTCTAAGAGTCCACAGGGTTGGAATGCATTTGAGAAGACTAAATGTGAAGGAAAAAAACCCCAAACCAAAAATTCAGAGGAAGCTCACAGAGCTCTGGGATCGCCGGCCTCTCCCTGGGTCCCGATTTTGGTAAAGGGCCCTGGCTGTGCCTGAGCCTTTCCCTGGCATGAGGTTGAGGCCACCAGGTCCCCCAGAGCAAATGAATGCAGGAGGGCAAAGTGGATGGATCCTGCCCAGAGGCTCCCTTTGGCGTGAGCCCCGCCGAACACTCTGCCACCTCTGCCTCCAGGTGGCGCTCTGTAGCCACGTCCTGCTTCCCCTTTAAAAGGCGCCTGATGACGCGCGCACCCCAAGCTTTGAGTCAGCCTCTCCCAGAGCCCCTAGAGGCAATTAGGGAATTGCACGTGGAGCTTTCTAGAATTGGAAAAGACAGAAGAACAAGGAAACTGGATCTGAGGTCTTCTTCACGGGCCATTAAAGAAGTTCTCACTTTGGGTGGTGCAAAGAATTGAAAATTAGCATAGAATCTGCTCATGTTACCTGGAGATCATTTTACCGAGACATGCTTAAGTTAACTGTGTAACAAACTGCCTTTTGTCCTCATTCTGGAGCAAGGACCTGTTCTTCCTTTAACTGTCTTTGTGGAATCCCAGGTTCATAGAAGCCCCTTCATTTGTCACAAGCATATTTCTGGTTCAGGTGCCCAGGGGAACAAGATGAGCCAAGTCAGGCTTAGGTAAGCTCCCCAGCTAACCCACGTGTGTAGCTGAGAGCATTGAGAAACTGCCTGTCTCCTGGCTTCTCCTCAAAGTACATCCTGAGGCAATGTCTGATGTGACTGATTTATTCAAGGATGTGGTTCCAGGGAGCAGGATGGAAGGATCAGACAGGTGTGTTATCGAGCCAGGCACTACAAACAGAAAATGGCTCCTTGCTCCTTCGGGACTCTGAAGAATCTTCTGGAATAAGACTCAGAACCGCCCACCTGGATACTGAACACCCTTGAGGGCGTTAGGTCTGCCCTGCCAGGTGAGGTGTGTGTGCAACAGTTCCCACTGGCGTCCTGCACCTCGGCGTCAGAGAGGAGACCCCAGGCAGGTGTGGCGATGCAAAAAGCTGGCAGTTCATACCTGTGTGAGGCTGACAGCAACCAGGACCTGGTGCTCAGGGCAGCAGCTGGAACAGGAGGTGAGGCTAAGGGGAGCTGGAGTGACATACCAAAGGTGCACCTCTCAGGCATGGATCCCATGCCGGGCGGTGTAACTGGTTGGTGTTCAGACCACTCTGCTTCATAGTGAGCACGTGGCATGTAAATGGGGCTAGATTCCTTTGGAGACCGGTCCACAAGCAACTCAAGCTGCTGTCTGATGAGCCGCTCGGGAAAAAATAACCATGCCATCAAGGCTCTCCGAGCGAAGACAACAGAAAAACCACTGCACTGAGAAAAATCGTGTTTGTGAAGTTCATCTCGAATGCTGGTGCTTGAGGAAAGCAGGTTTCCTTGGAGAAATAGAATGAGTAGTTAGAGGCTCTGGAGATTGAAAGGCATTTCTGAGTACTTTCCAGAGCTTTCCACAAGGAGTGCACTAGAGTGTCACTGCATTTACCTCCAGGGCAAAGGCAGGTGTACCTGGATCCCCAGCACCATGTTGACATCATTCATCCCTAATTCTGGTTCCCATCTGGCTCTCAAATGGAAGGGAAAGAGGGGTAGGATCTGGGTAGAGAGTTTCCTGGAGAAACTCTAATGAGTTTCAAGAGAATAAGGAGGAGGAAGACGTTAGAGAGGGCAGGAGTGGGCATGTGAGAGAAAATCTATTGGAGTTAACGAATCCTCTAGATGTAAATGTTTACTGGATTCTTAAAGATGGAAGGACCACGTGGGAGGATGGTGGGGGGAGTACATGCCTTGCACAGACTTTCATCTGGAGATGCCAGCTCCAGGCACAGGCGCTGTGGACCCGGGAGGGCTGGGTGGCTTCTTGGTGGGTGTGGCTAGCGTGGAGCGGGGATTCGGACATAGGTAGTCACTGTCCATGCCACGTGGAATGGCATGTGGCAACACGTGATTCCTAGGATGAAAGTGCTGGACCTGTAGATCCCCAAGTTCACTGAAATTGAAGTTTTTAAAACATGGTTTGCTAACATCTCATTTCAATGGAGAAAAAGCTTTGAGTGTTTCATGGAATCTAGATTCTAGCCAGGCAATGGTTTTGCAGGTGAAGAGACCATTTAAAACGTTATCTAAGATGCTCAGAGGGGGCCGTTGCAGACTTGGATGCCTGTTTCATCCTTTCTGGCACACCACCTGTTCCCACAAGCAGATTTATGAAAATGTAGTGTTTACTGTACAATATTCATGTTTTATTATATGCGGTTACATTGTAAGAGAGTGATCGTGGTCACAGCCTCGCCATGGGGCCAGGGCTGAGTTCCAGCGACATGGGGATGGGACCAGATGTCGTTGGCCTGGCTGTCATTAACCTTGTTCCTTGGGTTTATAACCTTGGGGTCACTGTGCCTTGGGGAAGGCGCTGCCTCTTCTGCTGCTGCAGGGAAAGAACAGCTGGGTCTCCTGTCCCTGCTGGGTAGACAGCAGACCGAGTGAGAGTATTAATAACACGTTTGGAGACAGAGGCCTCAATGTTATCTGTGCTAGAAAAGAGTCTGGCACGTTATCCAGTCTGCGCCCTCAGCTTATCTAAGGAACCACACAGCGCGGATTCATCCTTTGCCCCCGCTCCCCAGCCAGCCTTCCCTCCTTGGAAACCTGAGACCCTTGGCTTCAAACCTGGCCCTCTGGGCCCGGCATCAGATGGGCCCGGCTCCCCTCTCATCTCCCTGAGTCCTGGAGCCGGGGGTCCCAGCAGCTGGAGTAACTCTACCCGGGCGTCTTTTCTTTGCCTGGACGAGATTTATATGGCAGGGTGTAGTCTTACACAGACATTCCCCAGAGAGGCCCTGAGCTCCGCGTCACCATAGCCCCCACTCAGCTCCTGGCAAGTTCATGTGAAGATGGGTTTTTAGATAAAACTGCATCGATCCTTAAGCCCACTGGGATTTGCACATGGTGGAGAGCCCACTTTCTGTGACTTGGTGGGTTGTGCCAGCCCTTATGAGGGAGGGGAGCAGGGAGAGGCAGGCTCTACCGATTCACAGGCCTGGGCTGGGAGTCGAAACAAACCAAACTGGAGTCAGGGCTATCTCCCTCCCTGGCTGTGTGACCTGGAGCTGGTGGCTTAACCTCTCTGTGCAGAGCTTCCTGACCTGGAAAAAGAGGGTAGGAACAGCCTCACATGGTAGTTGTGAACTCACGTTCATGAAGCATAGTCCCAGGCACAGAGGGAAAGGTCAAAACCAGTTAGCCATTATTACCAGGTCATTTCCTTAACCCATTTAAGCCCCGGAGCCAACAGCTTTGCTGTTGTCCTTTGATACGGGCCATTAATGACAAGAGGACAGGTGTCACGTACAGAGAGGCCATGGCCCAGGAAGTGAGTGGGGGAACCAGGAATTTGACTCCAGACTCTGATCCATCACCCCCAATGCTACATCCCAGCGGTCCAGGTACTGGCCTGCTAAGGATGCTGGTGATGGAAGGCGAACTCTGGCATAAAATAATACATTCCACTGGGCACAAAACCTGATGCCTGGATCTGGGGGGGGCTGGAGACATTTCTAGGCAGAGTCACAAATGCCATGTGAGCTGGCATATCCCCCTTGAACACATGCTCCATCCACAGCCAGTGCCCTTTTATTTATCTGGCAATGTCAGTTCCAGGCAGCCTGGGCCTAACTGCTGATATGAATAGTAATCAGCTTCTCCCACCTCCCTGTCTTTGCAAGAAGCCAGGATGCTAATAACCTCCCTGGGGAGGGGCCACAGCCTTGCCCAGTGTCTGCACCAAGGCCCAGCCTCCAGCAACCGCATCCATAGAAGTGGCAGCCATGGATGAAAAGGATTTTTCAACTTGGCTGGTAGTTTTATTTTAAAACAAACAAACAACAGGAGTTCCCGCTGTGGGGCAAAGGAAACAAATCTGACTAGTAACCATGAGGTTGTGGGTTCTATGTCTGATCTCGCTCAGTGGGTTAAGCATCTGGCACTGCCATGAATTGTGGTGTAGGTCACAGGTGTGGTTCGGATCCTGTGTTGTTGTAGCTGTGGTGTAGGCTCACAGCTGTAGCTCCACTTGGACCCCTAACCTGGAAACCTCCATAGGATGCAGGTGTGGCCCTAAAAAACAACACAAATAAATAAATGCTTGTTTCTGTTGGCCAGAATGGAGTGACATTTGTACTTTTGAACAATTGCTCAAAATTGTTTTCTATGGAACCAGCATTTTATTTTGATTTTTAAAGTCTAAAGTCCATTGATTTTGTAATTCCATACCCCAAGAAATTGTGACCACAGCCCCTCTCAAGTCTTCTTACACGGGGGTTTGTGTTGGAGGCACCCCACGTGTCCAGTCACCCAGAGAAAGGCCGGGGGCTGTTCTAAGGATGGTTTGATTTTAAGGTCCTTGAAATTGGATCCAGCCTTCTTTTGTTTGGTATGTGTTTGCTGTGTGCTCACTTGGACGGATTGAGGCCCTGCCCTTGGGGGCTTCCATTCAAGGCAAGATGCTGGCAGTTTCCATCTGAGGATGGTTGGGGTGCTTCCTTGCTGCCCAGGCCCTGTTGTACAGCCCTCCTTGTTGCCACACTATGCCTGTCCCCCAGCCCTGGAGAGGACACAGATAATTACTGTAGGGCCTGCTGGAGAGGTTTCCATTCCCACAACTAAATTTATTCCATTGGAGTTTGTTCTTTGCTTCAGTCTAATTGGTGCAGTCATTATGTCAGAGCGAATGTTATTACTTTAGTCAAAAGCAGTAAACTAGAAAAGACATTCTGTGCCACAGCTCTCCTCTCTTTCCCAGGGCTAGGATCCTTAGGAAAGAGCCAACGAGACCTGATTATGTCCTGTCGCCACCAACTCAGACCTTCTGGGGCCCTTGGAGAATGAATGGAAAACTGGCCTGTGTGGTTTGCCCCTAAATAATCTTTTTTTTTTTTTTTTTTTTTTTTGTCTCTTTTTGTCTTTTTTTTTAGGGCCGACCCATGCATATGGAGGTTCCCAGGCTAGGGGTAGAATTGGATCTGTAGCTTCTGGCCTATATCACAGCCACAGCAGTGCTGGATCCAAGCCGAGTTTGTGACCTCCACCACAGCTCACGGCAATGCCAGATCCTTAACCCACTGAGCAAGGCCAGGGATCGAACCCGCATCCTCGTGGATACTAGTCGGGTTTGTTAACCACTGAGCCACAATGGGAACTCTCTGCCCCAAATAATCCTAAACAAGGTAGTGAATGTGCACAAACATAGACTACGTCTGCATAGATAGAAAAAAACAAAAGGCTCTGCACTACTTTCCTTCTAGGATGTGTTATTCTATCCTGCAGGAGTCCTCACCATCCAGGGTGCTGGTCTCAAGTCATGGAGGGCAGTGTGAGTTTGTTGAATGAATAAATGAAATATGCAGTGTCCATGTGTATGACGCTGTGCCATGCTCGTGCTGCCTGAGGCAAATCAAACACCAGCTCCACTTTTGCTGAGCTTGTGTCCTGCCTGTCTGTGGGTGTTGGGTGACAGGTACCAGTGATGAGAAAAGAAAGACAAACCCAAATGGAATTTATGTTTATGCTTTTCACCCAGCAAACTGCGTATCAGATGACAGAAAAATCAGAAAATCTGTGGGTAAAATTACAGTGCAAAGTTTTATAAAGTCATCAAGGTAAATCCTCTTTTGCAAAATTGCCACAAAATTATGAATGTTTTCATGGCCCTAATTCAGAAAACATTCTTAAACAAAGAACATCTTGGTTTGATTCCATTTGTTGTGGAGCCCATATTGTACGGATTTTTTCCTCCGTGGGGTATAAACATGTGAGGATGCTAAGTGAAAAATTAGATCATTTTTCAGATGCCTAGATTTCTAATCGACAATTATCTAGAAGACTAAAACATGGTTTAATATAATCAACATGCTTTTAATCTAATTATCGTCTAATATTTAGGACTGCTTACAGTATCAACTCCTTGGTTTTTTGTGTGTATTTACAACCTGTCAGTCAAGACACAAATATCTCCATCAGGTGATACAACACGGCCCTCACTCTGCAGATGGTTCTTGGGAGGTTTCCTGAGAAGTGAGGAAAAGCCCATGGTCCTATTTTAGGCTGAAAGCACATAACTCTGGCTTTTCTGTATTTTAATGTGTAGCCTTACACTGAGAACTGCTGTAAACAGCCTGGGTTTCTCTTTGCAGAACATTGGAAATGAGCTATTGTATTTATTTGTCAGGGCTGCCAGAACAAAGTACCACAAGCTGAACGGCTTAGACAACAGCACTGTATTGCCTCCCAGTCTGGAGGTTGTGGGTCCGAGATCAAAGTGTTAGCAGGGTTGTCTTTCTAAGGGCAGTGAGAGGAGACCTGCTCCAGGCCTCTCTCCTTGGCTTGAAAATGGCCATCTTCATGTTCACATGGCCTTTTCCTTGTATCTACATCTGTGTCCAAAAGTCCCCTTTTCTTTAAGATGCCAGTCATCTTGGATTAAGGGCCCACAATCCTCCACTCTGGCATCTTAACTGATGACATCAGCAATGATCATATTTCCAAAGAAGGTCATATTCTGAGGTACTGGCAATTAGGACTTTATAAATTTGAGGGGGACACACTTCAACCCTTAACAGCTTGCCCTCCTCCTTCTCCCTGTCCTCTCCGTGCCTCTTCCCGAGCCTGTCCCCATGGGTGACTGAAACACCCTTAGAGACTTGTCCTGAATCTTGGAGATGAAGTGATATTCAGCTATCTCACCCTGATGGCAGTCAAGCCCAGGAGCAGTGGCCACATACCAATTTCTGTTAACTCTTTAGCACCAGGGCCCTTCACCTCTGTGCCACCAATATTCACCACCAAATTCTGATCAGTGTGTGAATCGTTGCAAATTAGCGCCTTCAGCCTGTCACTTTACCATCTCTCGGAGGGGATGCTGGCTTGGTGTGACCATGAGATGTGGTGAGAACTGCTGTATTTTGCAATGAGTAAGAGTTAAAAGGTGGGGCTTGGGTCAGGTTGGCATGGTCTACCAGCATCAGTCAGAGCTTGGGGCAGAGACCACCCTGTTCACATAATGATGCAGGACTGAGACCTAAAGGACCAGCAGATGCTCTTTTTTAGGCAGTGTGACATGATAGGAGAGATTATTTTGCAATTATTGCTGAGGTATCTTATTGACTTTTTAATATCGTGGAAGTGTAACTTTCTAATGTATTCAAAAGGGCATCACAGGCAGACAGACAAGACAGCCTGCTTTGGGCAGGTCCAGCTTTCTGACTGGATGGCTCACGAGTGTGCCTGACACCACAGGCACAGGAAGAGGCAGGAGACATCCCGAAAGAGAGCCAAAGGCCAGAATCAAAGGCAGCCACATCAGAGGGAGAGGAGCCAGGCAGAGCTGGGCTGGAATCCTGACCCCATCTCTTCCCAGCTGGGTGGCTTTGGACAAGCTGCCTGACCTTTCTGACCGACACTGACCCCTCATGTTTAAGGCACATCACAGTGCCTGCCTTGGGGAGCTGCTGCAAAGATTAGGCCAGCACGGGGTGCCCATAAAGTACTTTGTAATGGCTCCTGTGTCATTGGTGACTTCATCTCTCTCCCTGGGCCTGACTCCAGCTGGTAATATAGACATAAGCCCAGCAGGACCGTCCCAAGTTCACTCGTTGGCTTGTCTTTGCCACCAAAGCTGTTCATAGGGTGAGAATGGGCCTGGAACTGTGTCCACACCCCCACCCCTCTTTGCTCCCCAGGCTCGTGGAGGTGCCGATTTCTGCACACACAGCCAGGGCCCCACAGCTTCCTGAGTGGCGAGGGGCTACAGGCAGGAAGGGGAAATGAGGGGCCCGAGGCTCTGCACACCTGGCCTGGATCAATGGCCACGTTGTGGAGCGGGCCCTCGGGGCAGCTGGAAGGCGGGCTCTGCGGCTGGGAGTCCGTCATCGCCTCTTCAGGGCCTGGTTTGTTTCCCAGACTTTTGTGAGTGTGATTTGCACCTCCAGTAACTCATCCTCCACTGCCCTTCCACCTGACAGTTCCCGTCATCACTCATATTCTCTTCTTCCTGATACATTTCTCCCAGTCTCTGTCTCTCTGTTTCTGATGTTCTTCCGTCAAGTAAAGGTGGGAAAGCAGAGGCCTGGGATGGAAGAGAGAAAGAACTGGAGGGAGAAAGGCCACCCAGGTTATTCTGGAAAAGTCTGTGTTGAATGCAGTGGTGGTCAGCCAGCTTTCACGGCCCTGGTCCCAGCAGACGTGATGGCACCTGAGGTGGCCAGCAGAAATCACCTGCCCACACTCTGCTTACCCGCACGCAAAGCCCATCTCAACCAGACCTTAAAAAGGACACCTTGGAGTGCCCGTTGTGGCCCAGTGGGTTAAGAACCCAACATAGAGGCCATGAGGATGCAGGTTCGAAATCTGGCCATGCTCAGGGGGTTAAGGATCCAGCATTGCCGCAAGCTGCAGTGTAGGTTGCGGATGTAGTTTCAGTCTGGTGTGGCTATGGCTGTGGTGTAGGCCGGCAGCTGCAGCTCCTCTTTGACCCCTAGCCTGGGAACTTCCATGTGCCAGGGGTGAGGCCCTAAAAAGAAAAAAATAAAAAAGACACCTTGCCCAGTTACAAATGACAGATAAAACTGAGACTTCAAGAGACTTCAAAATTCCTTGTTCAAAGGCCCACAACCAATTGCAACTATTGATGTGATGTGGGATCTAAAAACCTGCCACGTGGCCTTATGTCCCCTGTTTTTCCACCCAGGAGACCTGTATCCTGACACCTCCATTGGTATCACCTCATATATGTCCACCTGTTTACAAAGATCATGAAAAACTCCTGCAAATATTCGCTGGATGCAAGTGTGTTTCAGAACTACACTAAGATGGGTCCTACCTTTTTTTCTGACTAAATGATGCAAAGTTTCTTAAAATTCCAAACTTTCCAGAAATGTATATCATTTTACTTCTAGAAAAATGCTGCCAAAAATTGGTGCCTAATTCTCCATCTTCTTTTTTACATTGACAATAACTCTATTTTTGTTGCTATTGATTATTTTGCATGTGGACTCAAACCATCGAAGCTGCTCTGAGTTTGCATTTTTCACTTTCCATGGCTTTACAAAGAGGTCTAAGTCATTCTTATGCATGTATATTATTCCATTGTGTAAAGGTCCCAATATTTATTTAATCTTTTTAGAGTTCATTTGAGTTACGTGTATGTTTTTAATACTTTTTTAAGGTTTTTTTTTTTTAACAAAGTCACAAGGAACATTCTTGAGTCTTTGAGCACTTATAGAAGGGTTTTGGAGGCTTAAATCTCAAAAGTAGAAATGCCTGATCAAAAGGTATGACCTTGAAACATTTCAGTTGACGTTGCTAAGTTGCAAGCCAAAAGGTGGACGGGTTAACACTCTCACCAGCGATGGACCCAGGCATCCATTTATTTCTTATACCCTCACCAATATTGATCCTCAGTGGCCCATTTTTGGCTTCTCCAATCTGATCCGTGAAACAATATGTTATGTCAGCAGAATGTGCATGTTTGGAGAATCTCCTAAGGAAAGTTCTAGCATTGGCTTCCCAGGCTTGGGCTGGTTCCTCCTCCTGGACAGTCTGCTTCTTGACTCTTTTCTTAATCCTTTGTACTTACGTGAACAGGAAATGCCTATGAATTCCTAGCAGAAGCCTCAGCAGAATCTAACCAGAAGGACAAACCAGGTTCAAATTCATGCCCTAAGTTCAGAGCAGAGATTGTGACTTTTAGACCAGAAGTGCCAGCACCCACTGCCATTAGCCTAGCGAAGGGTCAGCACACCATCTTTGGATCTCATCACCAAGGCACTTTCTAGCTACCTTCATACTCTAAAATGATGATAAAGGGGAGGAGAGCCTTCAAGGAGTGATTCTGTTTTGTAGGTAGATGGTGCTTTCCCCCAGCCAATCAGGCAGCCTTCTCGATAAGCACTCAGAGGGTGATGTCCCACTTGAAGTCAGCTTTTAAGGGACAAAGATGTGGTCATGCAGGCTCCAACCTGCTAACTGCTGCCACTCCCATCCTTTCCAGTCCCTCTCTGCCATTTCCAAGGATTTCTCAACTCAGCTCAAGACGTATGCTGGCCAATTATTTCCTTTGTCAGCTGTGGGTCTTACCTGGCCAATAAGATTGTAAAATCCTTGAGGGCAGAGACCAGATCTTATCCTCATTCGGTGCCCAGTCAGCCCCGACAAACCTCCCCCAAGTGCAGTGGCGAGGGCAGATGAATTCTGGTGTCATCCTGGATTCCAAGGGCTGTCCAGATTCCCTGGTGGTTTGACCTGTCCTCCCACCCCCCACCCCACTCCAGCTCCAATTTAATGTCACTAATGAGGCCTGGAAATGAGCCAATTCCAGAACCGGCCAGAAACTGGCCTTGTCCAGGTGGCCGTCAGACCACCCCCAAAGCCAGCCTGGACCTCTGCTCCTGAGTGGAACTTCTCATAAAACACGTGCTGTGTTTCTCCTCTCAGACACATACTCCTGAAATTAACTTGTCACCACTCTCGCCAAGGTCCCTGCCGGATGGGAGGCAGGAGATGTCTACTCATGTACCTATATCCGATTTTTTTTTAAAAGAAAAATGTTTACATTTGTATCACTACATATATTTCTTTAATTTCTGAAGATTAGTTTTTGAGTGCCACGTTGCTTTCCTAATACTTGGCCTAAACGTCACTAAGCCTGCTTTAGCTAAGCTTCACACTTCTCAAGTGTGAATAACATAACTCATTCAATGCCACTTATAAAAAGAGGAAACCTGCAAAGCTCATTAGAGGTTCTCAGGCATTCATTCAGGAATTAATTGCCAGATTTTATGCCCCATTAGAGCCTTTCCAGCTCTCTTTAGGAGCCATTCCTAAAATCAGGACTTTATTAACATGTTTGAACATAATTTGCTCAATGACACCTTCTATGAAAGGAAAAATTCCTTTCCTTAAATTTTCATACCTGCAGAAGAATATTGTGGATTATAATATGAATGAATACTTGTAGAGAGCTGTGATCGGTGAGGGGAGATTGTGTTGCAAGGCACCCAAAAATGATAGAGAGGTAAGAAGATGGAAAGGCACTCACCCCCGGGGTAATTCAACCTGGGGAAGAAAACCCTGATGAGTGACTTTGGAAAAGAAGGTTACATTCTGTCTGTTATAAACCTCTCAAACTTGTAAAAGTTGATGAGCATTTCCACACCATCCTATGTATATTTTAAATTTCCCTTTTGGACCAATGGATGTTTTAGAAGTAGGTTGTTTAATTTCCAAATGTTTAGATATTCTTGCCTTTTTAAAAAAAAATTTATGGGGGTCTAAATTGATGCCATTATGTTCAGAGACCATATTCTCTATGATTTCAGTGCCTTTACAATTTTTAAGACTTGTTTGATGGTCCTGGTTACAATATGGCACGTCTTGATGAATGTCATGAGCACTTGAAAAAAAGTGCATTCTGCTCTCGTGGGATGGAGTATCTGGTATGTGTCAACTAGATCCTATTGGTTGATGGCATTGTTTAGATATTCTCTGTTTTTGCTGTTTTTTTTTTTTTTTCCTTTTCCCCCTAGAAATTCTCTCAGTTGCCAAGAAGAGGGGTGTTCAAGTTTTCAGTTATAACTGTGGATTTGTCTATTTTCCTTTCTAACTCTATTAGTTTTGCTTTATAGATTTTTAAGCTCTGTTATTTGTTGTGTATATATTTAGGATCATTACTTTTTCTGGCGAGATTGATTTTTTTTATTATTACATAATGTTCCTCTTTGCCCCTGGTGATTTTCCTTGCTCTAAAAATTACCTTATCAGATATTAATATAGCTACTTTATGTATTATTACTGTTTGTGTGTTATATCTCCATACTTCTGCTTTCAATTCTCTCACTGAACTTAGTGAGTTTCTTATAAATAACACATAGTTGAAACTTTTTTATCCACTGAAGCAGTCTCTGATTTTTTAAAATTGGAACATATTTGATTTACAATATTATACTGCAGGTGTACAACACAGTGATTCAATATTTTTATAGATTATACGCAATTTAAAGTTATAAAATATTGGCTATTTACCCTGTACTGTACAAAATGTCTTTGTAGCTAATTTATTTTAACATAGTAATTTTTACCTCTTAATCCCCCTCTTCCCTCTTTCCACTGGTAACCACTAGTTTGTTCTCTGTTGAGTCGATTTTGTTATATTCATTCATTTTACTTTTTATATTCCACATATAAGAGATAACATACAGTACTTGTCATTCTCTGACTTACTTCTGGTATTACTTAGCATAATACCCTCTATGTCCCCCCACAATGTTTCATTCTTTTTATGGCTGAGTAATGTTCTATTGGGTATATACATGCCACATCTTTCTTATCCATTCATCTGTTGATGGACTCTTAGGTTGTTTCTATATCTTGGCTGTTGTAAATAGTGCTGCTATGGACATGTATCTATTTGAATTCATGTTTTCATTTTCTTTGGACTTAATACCCAAAGGTGGAATTGCTGGATCATATGATAGTTCTATTTTTAGTTTTTTGAGGACCCTCCATGCTGTTTTCCTAGCAGCTACATCAATGTCCATCCACACCAACAGAGTACTAGGGTTCCCTTTTCTCCATATACTCACTGACATTTCTTATTTGTAGACTTTTGATGCCAGCCATTCTGACAGGCGTGAGGTGATATCTCATTGTGGTTTTGCTTCACATTTCTCTGTTGAATAGTAATATCGAGCATCTTTTCATGTGCCTCTTGGCCATCTGTATATCTTGTTTGGAAAAATAACTATTCAGCTCTTCTGCTTATTTTTTTAATTGGATTGTGAGTTTTTAAAATATTGAGTTATATGAGCTGTATATATACATTATGGATATTCACTGCTATTGATATCATTTGCAAATATTTTCTCCCATTCAGTGTATTTTTGTTTTGCTAATGGTTTCCTTTGTGGCACAAAAGCTTTTAAGTTTAATGTATTTGGACTATTTACATTTAAACATGGATATGTTAGAGGTAGTTTGGCCATTTTATTATTTCTTGTTTCTTTCCTCTGTTTCTCATTTGTCTGTTTCTTTTACCTTGTCTTCCTGTAGATGACTTGCACAAATTTTAGAATTCCATTTTATTTGCTTATAGTGTTTTCAAATGTATCTCTTTGAATAGCCTCTTTAATGATTGCTCTGGGTATTATGGTAAACAATATGGCTTACCACAGTTTACAATTATCAGCATTTTGCCACTTCAAGTGGAGTGAAGAAACTACTTTCACTGAGGTCCCTTTATTTCCCCCACATTGACTTAAATATCAGATACTGTTATTTTTGTTTCCATAGTTGAATAAGATTTATGAAACTCATAAGGAAAAGGAAAGTCTATTGTTCGTACCCATAAATGTTCTCTTTCCATTGTTGTTTCTTCCTTCCTGATGCTCCAGAATTCTTTCCTTATTATTACCTTTCTGTTTGAAGAAATTGCTCTAGCCATTTGTTGAGGGTAAGTCTGCTAACTGCAGATTTTGTGTGTGTGTTTATCATCTGACAGTATGTTTATTTCCCCTAAATTCCTGAAGAATCGTTTTGCCAGATTATAGAATTTGTAGGTTAGCAGGTTTTTTTCCTTCAACTCGAAAAATATGCCACTTCTTTCTGGTATCCATAGTTTCAAGTGATGCAGAAACTACTGTCATATAAATTGATGTCCTCCTATAGGTAATGTGTCATTTCCCTCTGGCTGATTTCAAGATTTTTTTTTTTTTTTTGGTTTTTTTAGGGCCACACCTGTGGCATATGGAAGTTCCCAGGCTAGGGGTCGAATCAAAGCTGCAGCTGCCGGCCTACACCACAGCTACAGCAACGCCAGATCCAAGCCACATCTGCAACCTGTACACAGCTCATGGCAAGGCCAGATCCTTAACCCATTGAGCAAGGCCACGGATTGAACCTATGTCCTCATGGGTATTAGTCGGGTTTGTTACCAGCAAGCCATGTCAGGAACTCCTGTTCTTCTTCTTTATTATTCAGAAGTTTAATTATGATGTGTCTTAGCATACAATTTTTTTAGATTTATCATGTTCAGGATTCACTCAACTTCTTGAATTTATAGGTCCTTTGCCACATTTGGGAGGTTTTCAGGTATTATTTCTTTGAATCCTCTTTTAGCCACAGCCTCTTTCTCTCTCCTCTGGGACTTTGATGTGACAAATGTTGGATCTTTTGTTCTTGTGACACAGGTCCTTGAAGCTCTGTTTTAGTGTTTTCTTTTGATTTATTTTCTTTGTCTTATTCAGATTGGGTAAAATCTATTAATATTTCCTCAAGTTTACAAATTCTGTACTCTCACATCTCCACAGTATCATTGAGCTCATCCAATACTTAAAAAATTTTTTTCAATTACTTTTATAAAAATTTTTTAATGGCCACACCCATGGCAAATGGTTCCTGGGCAGGCCAGAGATTGAATCTGAGCCACAGCTGTGAACTACACCACAGCTGCACTGGGCCAGGAATCAAACCCACACCTCTGCAGCAACCCAAGCCACTGTCGTCAGATTCTTTACTGACTGCACCACAGCAGAAGCTTTAGTTACTGTTTTTAAGTTCTACAATTCCCCACTGTCTCTTTTTTTATAACTTGTGTTTCTTTGCTGAAATTAAAAAAAAATTTCATTTGTGTCAATCGAAGTTGTAATTGATTGTTGAAGCATTTCCACTATGTTTGTTTGAAAATCCTTATTAAATAATCCCGACATCTGATTCCTCTCAACATTGGCATCAGTGGATTGCCTTTTTTCACTCGAGTTTCTGGTTCTTGGTATGACTGGTGATTTTTTTTTTTTTTATGGTATCCTGGACATTTTAGCTCTAATGTTAGCAGACTGTCTTTTTAGGTCCAGCACCTGGGCTACTTTTGTGAGCTATGGTTATAAAAACCATTACATTTCATGGCCTTCATGGTGCTATGTGATCTGCTTGGTTCATCTGGTGCTGCTGAGGCTACTACTGGTTGTTCCTGGTGCTGCCACAGGAGTGGAATGAATTTCTCTAGGCTGGTGCCTCCAGATGAGGGAAGGGGCAGGACATGGAAAGAAAGAGGGGTTCCTGGGCAGGATGCCTAGCACACCCCCCCACCTTTGGGGGCAGAAAGCACCTCTGGGACAGGTATGTCTTGTGAGCGCATCCCTCTTGCCAATGCCCTGAGCCTTGGTGTCTCTTTGTCAGGAGACAAAGAGGCATCCTGGGCTCAGAATTTCCTATGGCAAGATCCTCTTTGACACTAACTGTACAGAAACAGTACAGAAACACCTGTACCTTCCTGGTGTTTCTCAGTGAAAGGGTTGAGTCTCAAGCCAGGAGGAAAGGAGAACCCTTCCCCATGGCATTTTTTTTTTTTGTCAGCAGGGTTCCTGATCCATCCCTTTTGGTGTTTGGAGATGGGACTCCTGGTTTATCCAATGGAGGAGTGAGCCTCCCTGGTCCATTTTCTATTGCAGAGCTGGGGGTTGGAAAATAAGGGGCCTGTGTCACTTTCTAGGGGGTAAGAGGGTTGGAAAAAACAACACAGCCATGCTTGCTGCCTTGTTTTTCCTCCAGTTTTCAGTCTCTCATCAGCTCATTTTCCTCTCTCTACCTTGCAGAGCTCTTCTGGGTTGCTTCTTACATTAAAACAAAAATATTTGGGAACTAGGGCCAAACAAAGTGTCCTTAGACTTGACAGCAAAAACACAATTCAATTACTCATTTGGACCTCATCAAAATTAAAAAATTTTCTCTCCTGTGAAGAGGGTGAAAAGAAGCTACAGACTGGGAGAAAAGCTTTTCCTTCCTTCCTTCCTTCCTTCCTTCCTCCCTCCCTCCCTCCCTCCCTCCCTCCCTCCCTCCCTCCCTCCCTCCCTCCCTCTCTCTCTCTCTCTCTCTCTCTCTCTCTCTCTCTCTCTCTTTCTTTCTTTCTTTCTTTCTTTCTTCTTTCTCTTTTTAGGGCTGCACGCACAGCACATAGATGTTCCCAGGCTAGGGCTTGAATAGGAACTGTGGCTGCCAGCCTACACCACAGCCACAGCAATGCAGGATCCTAGCTGTGTCTGTGACCTACACCACAGCTCATGGCAATGCAATATCCCTAACCCACTGAGCGAGGCCAGGGATAAAACCTGTGTCCTCATGGATACTAGTCATGTTCGTTAACCACTGAGCTATGATGGGAACTCCAAGATTTCTAAACCACATGGCCAACAAAGCAATAGTATCTTAAAACTCAGTTGTATCAAGGATGTGAGGAAACAAGCCACAGAGTGGGAGAAAATTTTGCAAAAGTCACATCAGACAAAGAACTGTTATTCAAAATATACAAATAATTCTTAAAACTCAATAAGAAAACAAAACATCCGCAATATAAAATGGGCAAAGACCTGAACAGACACTGGTCCGAAGAACATATAAAGATGGCACAAAGGCGTATTAAGAGATGTTCCACATTCTTTGTCATTCTGGACTTGCAGACCAAAACAGCAATGAAGTACCACCACACACCTATTGGAATGGCCAAAATCCAAATTCTTGTCACCATCAGATCCTAGCGAGAAGGTGGAATGACAAGATACACTCATGGTTGGTGGGTGGGCAAATGGTACAGCCACCTAGGAAGACAGTTTGAAAAAAAAGTAAACATACTCTAATTCTACATTCCAGCAATTCTGCTCCTTGGGATTTACCCAAATGCATTGGAAACTTATGTCCACCCAAAAACCTGCACAGGGATGTTCATAGTGGCTTGTCTCATAATCACCCAAACTTGGCAGCCACCAAGATATACTTCAGTAGGAAAAGGGATAAACTCTGATGCAGCCAGACCATGGACTGTTATTCAGTGCTAAAAAGAAATGAGCTACCAAATCATGAAAAGACACCAAGAGTCCATAAATGCATCTTACTTAGTGAAAGAAGCTAGTCTGAAAAGGCTGCCTGTATGATTCCAATTATATGACATTCTGGAAAAGGTAAACAGTAGAGACACTAAAAAGATCAGTGGTTGTCAAGGGTTAAGGAAGAGGGAAGGATGAGTAGGCAGAGCACAGAGGGTTTTTAGAGCAGGGGAATTATTTTGTACGATACTACCATGGCAGGTGCATGCCATTACACATGTGACCAAACTCACACTGTACAGCATCAGGAGTGAACCTAATGTAACTACGGATTTTGAGTGATGATGTGACAATGTAGGTTCATGTGTTGTAATAAATACACCACTCTTGGTGGGGGTTGTTTATAGTGGGGGAGGCTGTGTGTGTGTGGGGGGGGATAAAACTTCCTGCCCAATTTTGCTGTGAACCTAAAACTGCTCTGAAAAATAAACTATCTCTCTCTTTTTAAACCTCAACAGTAAAACAGCAACAAGTCTGCATAGTTGTGGCTGTGGCATAGGCCAGCAGCTGCAGCTCCCATTCAATCCCTAGCTGGGGAACTTCCATATGCCCCAGGTATGGCCCTAAAAAAGAGAAAAAAAGGAGAGAGAGAAAGAGAAAAAAAATTCAATCAGAAAACATGTAAAAGACATGAGCAGACATTTAACCGAAAGGTATACAGATGACAAATAAACACACAAAAAGATGCTGAACATCATTGACTTTCAGGAAAATGCAAATTAAAATTATTACAAACCTGTCAGAATAGCTAAGATAAAATAGTGACCATACCTAGTGCTGGTATGGATGTGGAGATACTGGATCAGTCACATATTGCTGGTGAAAATGTAAAATGGTCTAGCCATTTTGGAACATAGTTTGGCTGTTTCCCCTAAAATTGAGCATGCAATTACCGTATGACCAAACAATTGTGATCTTGGGCATTTATGCCAGAGAAATGAAAATGTAAGTTCATAGAGGAAACTTTATATGGATGCTTGTAGCCATGGAATACTCCCCAGCAATAAATATGAACCATGTAGTGACAAATGCAGCTACTTCTGAATCCCTTGGGTGGGTCTAGAGGGAATTAAGCTGAGTGGGGAAAAAAAAAAACCTGCCTCAAAGGCTTACCCACTATAATAACTCCATTTATATAATTTTGTTGAAATGAAAAAATATAGAAATGGAAAACAGGTTAGTCAGGGGAAGGAAATAGACGTCTATAAAATGTCAACCCGGGGATCCTTGTGGTGCAGGAAACTTTCTGTATCTTGACAGCAACAGTGAAAGTGCAAACCTACCCACATGATAAAACCACATAGAACTCGACCCGCCCACTCACACAAGTGCAAATAAAACTGGAGCGAACTGGTAAAACCCACATGCAAGCAGTGGACAGTGTCATTCTCAGTCCAGACCCTGGCTGTGGGGTCCTGCTACAGTGTTGCAGAACGTTGCCATCAGGGGAGGGTGTGTCTCTGTGTTCTTCTGAAGCTACACCTAGTTCAAAAGTTTCAAATTGGTTTGTTTTTTTTTTAAGTGAGCCTTTCAGTTCTTTGAAGCTGGGCTCTGTGTGCACAGGAGCCCATGGGCACAGCAGAGGATGAAGCCCTGGCTTTCATGTTGGTGATGCAAGGATTCCATGCAGCTAACCAGCACCTCTGTTGTCCCCCTGACTCCTCCTGGCTTCTGAGTGGTGGGTCCTGAGAACACTAGGTGGAGCACCTCTTGGTCGTTTCTCTTCCTCCAAGTATCTCAGATTCTAACACCCCACACACCCAGCTATGGTGCTAGGTGAGGCTTTTCCTATATGTGATACTTTCCTCTCGTTTGTTTTGATGAGAAAAAGAGATGTATTATGGTTAAAAAAATCAAATAGTTTATATATTAATATTCATCAATCAATATGAAGTACTATTACTTATTTAACATGCTAACAAATGCAAAGTATTACATCTGGAATGGATAAGCAATGAGGTCCTACTGTTCAGGGAACTATGTAGCACAGGGAACTATTGTCCAATCTCTTGGCTTGGAACATGACGGAAGATGGTATGAGAAAAAGAATGTATATATGTGATGGGTCACTATGCTGTACAGCAGAAATTGATACAATGTTGTAAATCAACTGTAATAAAATAAAAATTTAAGGCAAAAAAATAAAATGCTAATAATTCTTTACAGTTAAAAATTAAGCATAAAACCACTAACATGATAAACTTTAATGATTACATGTTGTACTAATGGAGGTTAGCAGGAGAGAAGGCAGAATGAAATCTTGATTGTTTATTTGGAACTAAAACGAGCTCCGCCAAAACATGATCTGATGAGAAGCTTAATTAACCCTTTGGAAATACAAGTAGAAAATATCTGGAGTTCCCGTCATGGCGCAGTGGTTAGCGAATCCGACTGGGAACCATGAGGTTGCGGGTTCGGTCCCTGCCCTCGCTCAGTGGGTTAAGGATCCGGCGTTGCCGTGAGCTGTGGTGTAGGTTGCAGACATGGCTCGGATCCCGCATTGCTGTGGCTCTGGCGTAGGCCGGTGGCTGTAGCTCCGATTTGACCCCTGGCCTGAGTACTCCATATGCCGCGGGAGCGGCCCAAGAAATGGCAAAAACACCAAAAAAAAAAAAAACCAAAAACAAGTAGAAAATATCAAGTCAGGAGTTCCGGTTGTGGCTCAGTGGTAATGAACCTGACTAGTATCCCTGAGAATGCAAATTTGATCCCTGGCCTTGCTCAGTGGGTTAAGGATCCAGCATTGCTCCTAGCTATGGTGTAGGTCGTAGATGTGGCTCAGATCCAGCGTTGCTTTGGCTGTGAGGTAGGCTGGCAACTGTAGCTCCAATTCAGCCCCTAGCCTGGGAACTTCCATATGCCATGGGTGTGGCCCCGAAAAGACAAAAAAAAAAAAAAAAAAGAAAGAAAGAAAAGAAAAAGAAAACATGAAGTCAGTAATTCTGTGCAGATGTCAAAGTTCTCCAGGTTCCTAAAGAAGCTCTGTGGACGTCTTGCACTTTTTGTGTAGATTACCTGGTGTCTTCCCCAGGGCTGATATTTGAAAAATTAGTATCCTATTACATTATAAACATTTCTCCAAGTGAATAAAGCCTTGATGAACATGACTTTAGTGGCTTTATAAGGTTCGATGGGATAGAGAATCATCATTTTCTTAACCATGAGATATATAGATTATTTATATTACATAAAATGATACACACACATATATAACTCCATGGTATGTATTATGATCTTATGTGATACTCTCAGCCGAATTACCGGATGAAAAAGAAAGAACATCTTGATGTAATATAATGCATTTTGGTCCAAAAAGTTGTGTTTTTTTTCCCAGAGGTGTTGTATAAATTTACACCTCCTAGAAGAGTGTTCCCCACTGGAAAGCCTTTCCAGAATCTGGTGATGTACATTTAAAGAGAAACATGTGCTAATTTAATAACAGGAAAATAGAATCCTGTCATTCTTTTAAATTGCTTTTCCTTGGTTGCTAGGTGGGTAATGCTTTTCCCCTGTGTGTCTGTTAACAATTTGAAGTCTTTTTGGAAAATTATTCATGTCCTTTGAGAAATACCTGTGAGTGATTCCACCAGTTTTATCGACTATGTAAAATTCCTTTGAGAAGTGAAACTTTAATTTACTTAATCATTTTTCTGCTATTGGATACATGTAATTTCTGAGTTCTGTTATAAATTATTTTATCCACATAGAAGATGTTAAAATGTGTTTATGTGTCAGTTACTGTTTATATAGCAGTGAACCAATCAGACAAAGGGATTTGCTTTCCCTTGTAGGTCATGGAGACAGACTCTAAACAGATAACCATATGGTTGAAATGCTAAGAAGGGTGAATGGGGTACAGGGGTTGGGTTGGTGGTGTCTGTGCTATTTGACAGAGAAGATCTAACCAATAAAAGACCAGGAAGAAGTACAGAGCAAACCAGGCAGATATCTGGCAAAAGGTATTCTGGACAGAGGGTAGAGCCAGTGCAAAGGCCATGAGGCATGCATTAGAGAAAGAACAAGGAGCCAGCATGGCTGGTGTGCAGCTAGTTAGGAGGATATGTGCGGATATGAGGTCTCATAGGGATTGCCAGCAAATTGACCTTACTGTAATGAGATGGAAAGTGACTGTAAGATTTGGGGCATATAAGTGGAATAATACAGATGATATGATTTATACATCATTTGAAGGCCCATTCTAGTTGCTGCATAACTAGAATAGATTATAGAGTCACACAAGGGGAAACAGGGAGAGACCAGCTGGGCCATTGAGCTGTCCTGGTAAAGTTCTCATGTGGGTGGTAAAAAAAAAAAAAAAAAAAAAAAAAAGTTGGATTTTAGACATAATCTGAAATTTGAATGGTGGGTTGACTGTGCTATGTGAGATAGAAGCCAAGGATGTCTCAAAGATTGTTTGGCTTCAAGTACCGTTCATTCGGAGCAGAAAACCCATGTCTGCTCCAGGGTTCTGTTTGGATGTAGCAAGTATGAGAGGGTGCTTGATCCTTAGGCAGATGTCAAGTAGGCAGTTGGCTATGAACCTGCCACTCTTGGGAGAGGCCTGGGCTGGAGATAATGAATTTCCTTGTCCTCAGTGATTAGGAGTAATGATCCCTCATAGGGAGTGGGTGTAGAGAGAGGGAAGCAGAGACCTGAAACCAAGCTCTGGGCACTCCAGGTTGACTTGATAAAGGGGAACCAGCCAAAGAATCTGAGGCAGCGCATCAGGGTAGGAGGAGAGAGGGGAGAAGACCAGGTAAAGAAAGACTTTCCAGAAAGACTTTCCAGAAAGACACAATGAGCAAGATGAAGGCTGGGAGCAGAGAGCTGGGTTTGTCAGCAGGGACTCAACTGGTGCCCTCAGTGGATTGGAGAGTGGAGGCCAGGTTGGAGATTGGGAGAGGAAGTGGACCCAGAGACTGTAGACAACCATTTGGAGGAGTCTTGCCATAGAGGAGAGCAGAGGAGTGGGGCTTGGCTTACAGGGGATGAGCTTCAAGAACATGTTCTTTTTTTTAATCTAAGAGATGTTTCACCTGATTTGTGTGCTCATTTGGGGGGGAGGGATTATGATTTGTTAAAAAGAGTGCTGGTATGAAGCCCTTGAACAGGCAAGAATGGATGGGATCCAACACCCATGTGGAGGTGAGGGCTAAGGTAGGGACACAGTGGTATGGACTTCATGTTTGTGGCCCATCAAAATTCCTATGTTGAGACACAGACATGGAGAACAGACTTGCAATTGCCAAGGCAGCGGGGAGGGAGTGGGATGGATGGGGAGATTGGGGTTCATAGATGCAAACTATTACCTTTAGAATGGATGGGCAATGAGGTCCTACTCCACAGCATGGGGAACTATATCCAATCTCCTGGGATAGACCATCATGGAAGATAATATAAAACAAGGAATGTGTATATATGTATATGACTGGGTCCCTTTGCTGTATAGCAGAAATTGGCACAACATTATAAATCAACTCTAGGAGTTCCCATTGTGGCGCAGCAGAAACAAATCTGACTAGTAACCAAGAGGATGTGGGTTCAATTCCTGACCTCACTCAGTGGGTTAAGGATCCAGCATTGCCGTGAGCTGTGGTGTAGGTCACAGATGTGGCTTGGATCCTGTGTTGCTGTGGTCATGGTGTAGGCTGACAGATGTAGCTCCTATTCGCCCCCTAGCCTGGGAACTTCCATATGCTGCAGGTGCGGCCCTAAAAAAGCAAAATAAATAAAGAAAAAATAAATAAACAACCCCCCCAACAAACAAACAATACATACATATATACTTAAATAAAAAATAAATTTTAAAAACTCCGAGGTTGAAACCCTGACCTCCAATGAAATGGTGTTAGGAAGAGGGGCCCTAGGGAGGTGGTAGGGTTTAGATGAGATCATGAGGGCAGACTCTCCATGATGGGATTAGTGTCCTTCTCTAGAGAAAGACTAGAGCTCACTCCTTCTGCCTGTGAAGACATTCATCTGTAAGCCAGGAAGAGGGCTCTCCCCAGAACCTGGGGGAACCTTGATCTTGGCCTTCTCAGCCTCTAGAACTATGAAAAGTAAATGTTTGCTGTTTAGGATACCTAGTCTATGAATTTCCATAACAGCCACAACTAGGACACATTGGCCGTTCATTCATGGCAACAGAAGTGAAGGCAAAGATTACTGAGGTCCAGATTCAGGGGAGTTTGCGGGTTTGTTGGTGGAAGTTTATAGAACTTCTTTGCTGATTGCTTTTACCTTTTCAGTGGAATAAGAAGCAAGTTCATTGTCTGAGAGTATGGTTGGGGGAGAGAGAAGGTGGGAGTAGCTGTCAAGGAGAGTGGAAGGGGTGTTCCCATCATGGCGCAGTGGAAATGAATCTGACTAGCATCCATGAGGACAGAGGTTCGATCCCTGGCCTTGCTCAGTGGGTTAAGGATCCGGCGTTGCCGTGAACTGTGGTGTAGGTTGCAGACATGGCTCGGATCCCGTGTTGCTGTGGCTGTGGTGTAGGCCAGCAGCTGTAGCTCCAATTCAACCCCTAGTCTGGGAACCTCCATATGCCATGCGTGCAGCCCTACAAAGAAAAAAAAAAAAAAGAGTGGGAGGGTGAACGGACCAGAGGAGTATGAGATTGCAGGGAGCATTAAGGTACCCCTTGAAGTACATGGTCAGGGTTTTAAGTCAGACCAGTCTGCTGGTTGTGGGGTTTTCTTCAACCTCATTCACCAGCTCAGTTGTAAGTATACAGAATGTTGGATTTCATAATAATTGGGGTTTTGACAGGCAAGTAGGGTACAGGGAGAGCGGGCCAGAGAGTCTAGGGTGCAAGCAAAGGAATGATAGATCCCACGGGAATCTAAGCCTGAGAAAGAAGGAGGCAAAAATATAAAAGATCTATTGTGGTCTTCTTAAACACAGTTTCTTCCATATTCTCATCTTCCAGTGAGAGTCATGGCAGTGTCTTTTTCCACTTAAACTTAGAGCTAGGTGGGGAGTTCCCATCATGACTCAGTGGTTAACGAATCTGACTAGGAACCATGAGGTTGCGGGATCAATTCCTGGCCTTGCTCAGTGGGTTATGGATCCAGTGTTACTGTGAGCAGTGGCGTAGGTCTGTCACAGCTTGGATCTGGCATTGCTGTGGCTCTGGCATAGGCTGGCAGCTACAGCTCTGATTAGACCCCTAGCCTGGGAACCTCCATATGCTGCGGATGTGGCCCTAGAAAAGACAAAAAGACCAAAAAAAAAAAAAAAAAAAAAAGACAAAACTTAGAGCTAGGAAATTTTAAGAGGTAAATTGGAAAATTAGTTACTTTAGCAGTTAACTTATAGATAACTTATTAACTTGATTCAGAAAAGCCTGAAATTTGCTAAAACTTCTCCCAGGAATAATGCTTTTTAAAAGGAAAGGTAATCATTCTCCAGGCACTGAATTTTGCTTATGTCTCTATTTGGGAAAAGAAGGAGAAAATGTTTCCCTGGAAGCTGCCTAGTCAGCATGGTGGCCCTGGCTTCATCCCAAAGAAACTCTTACAGGTTACCCAGGTCTTTAGGTAAAGCTGGTAGCTGCTTGGATGATGGGAAGTCAGGCAGTATAAAAGGTGTCCTTACTCAACCCTAGTCCCTTTGTTGAACAAATAGATAACTGCTGCCCTCTTGTACCTTACAGTCTAACACAGAGGAAGATAGCAACAGAATTGATACATAAAATGCAAAGAAATTGAGAGGACAGAGGTGCTAGGGGTAGGGATGGAGATTAAATTTTAGAGAGCGGTCAAGAACAGCCTCACTCTGAATGTGATGTTTGGGTAGTACCTGGAGACAGGAAAGGGGTGCACCTGTGACTCTAGAGGGAGACTGTTCCAGGCAGAGGGAACAGCAGATGTGTAGATGTGTTTAAGGAGATCACTCAAACAGAAGCAAGTGGAGAGGCAGGGAGTGTAGAGATGAGAGCAGAAAGACAAGTGGGAGCAACATCTGAGAGGGCCCAGTAGGTCGCAGTAAAGACTGGCTTCTATTCTAAACTTAGCAGAAAAATGACATGACCCATGGTGGTTGTTTTTTTTTTTTTTTTTTTTTCTTTGCTTTATTTTTATTTATTTAGTACCTTTAACCCCCTCTTTTTAGGGCCATTCCCATGGCATATGGAGGGTCCCAGGCTAGGGGTTGAATTGGAGCTGTAGCCAGCCTATACCACAGCCACAGCAACACGGGATCCAAGCCGCATCTGTGACCTACCCCACAGCTCACAGCAACGCTGGATCCTTAACCCGTTGAGTGAGGCCAAGGATCAAGCCTGCATCCTTGTGAATACCAGTTGGGTCTGTTACCACTGAGTCATGACAGGAACTCCATTTATTACTTTTCAAATTGAAGTGTAGTTGATTTACAATAGCATATTAGTTTCAGGCGATTCACTTACATGTACATACATGTCTGTGTATATATTCACATATATTTTTTTCAAATTATTGTCCCTTATATGTTATCATAAAGCATTGAATATAGTTCCCTATGCTATATAGTAGGTCCTTGTTGCTTATCTATTTTATATACAGTATTGTTTATCTGATAATCCCAACCTCCTAATTTATCCTTCCTACCTCCTGTTTCCATTTTGGTAACCATCAGTTTGTTTGCCATTGTTTTCTGTTTTGTAAATAAGTTCATTTGTATCTTTTTTTTTTTTTTTTTAGATTTCACATATAACGATATCGTGGTGTGATATTTGTCTTTGGCTTACTTCACTTAGTATGATCATCTCTAGGTCCATCCGTGTGGCTGCAACTGGCATTATTTTGTTCTTTTTATGGCTGAATAGTATTCCATTGTATACATGTACCAGATCTTCTTTATCCATTCCTCTGTCAATGGACACTTAGGTTGTTTCCATGTCTTGACTCGTGACTATGCTTTAACAAGAGCACTCTGGCCCCAGGGTGAGGATAAACCAGTGGGCAGAGTGGAAGCAGCAGAGCAGTGGGAGGTCCTGGAGTCACCTGGATGAGAGGTGATGGTGGCCAGGCCCAGGGAGGAGGCCCAGTGCCACTTGCTCCTCTGGTGTGGTTCTCATTCCACCTTTGCAGACCTCATGGAGGATGAGATCTCTATAGCTTAGAGATAAGGGGAGTCTAATTAATGGGAGCAGTTTGACAAGCTCTCCTCTCAGGAATAAATTTGAAAAACACATGAAGAATGGGTTCCATGCAGAAAGGAAGCCAATAACTGTAGTCCAAGAATGACGCTGAGAATTTGGTTGGATTTCTTGAGTCTTGCAAGTTCTCCATCTCTATTAGTTTTGCACCCTAATTCCATTTCCAGGTAACGAGGATCAATAACAATGAAAAGGACTCTCAAGGATAGCAAAAAATGGAAGAAGTTTAGGAACCTAACCTCTTTGCAGCCAGACTGAAGTGGCAAAGAAATCACCAGAAATGGGGTCCATAGTGGCAACTCTAAGGGCTCTGGCCCTGTGGGATATGGGGAGGAGGGCTGTTGATAATAACTCTTCAGAGGCCAACTCTGCAAGAGGCACAGAAAATAAGAGTGTTGTGGGAGTTGATCACCTCGAAGAAGCCATGTAACGTCAGCCAGCCCTCTCCAGCTATAGAGAAGAGTTCTAGGCATCTCCACTAGCACCTGCTGCATTTTGTGGTCGTCTGCAAAACGGTGGCAATTGAGTTCCATCATGCTCTTGTTCATGCACAAACTCATATTTTGGACCAATGGTTCAGGAAATTAAACTGGCTCAAGAAAAGTTTCTAAATCCTGCAGCCACAATCTGCTTGCTTGGAAGAAGGAAAAGGACTCAGCCACAAGTGTCAATTCAGTAGCATCTCTGAGATTGTCCCTTTATGGTGACTTGATTCTTTCAAGAGATCCCCAATTGAGAGAGAGGGAAAAAGAAAATCTGAATAGACCTGTAACAAGGGAGATATTGAATTAGTAGTAATAACAGTAACTCATAGAGAAAAGCCCAGACACAAATGGCTTCACTGATGAATTCTACTGAATATTTGAAGAAAAATTAATACCAATCCTTTACAAACTCCTCCAAAAAGCAGAGAAAAAGGAAACATTTTCCAACTCATTCTATGAGGCCTATAGAACCCTAATCCCAAAGCCAGGCAATGATAACTAATCCCCAAACCAAAGATATCACAAGAAAAGAAAGCTACAGACTGATATGTCTTGTGAATACAGGTATAAAAACTCTCAACAAAATACCAGCAAATCATATCCAGGAACACATGAAAAGGATTACACACCATGACCAAGTGGGATTTATCTTGAGAATGTAAGGTTGACCCCAAATTTGATCAATGAAATACATCATATTAACAGAATAAAGGACAAAAACCATGTGATTGTGTCAACACAGGTGAGGAGTACATTTAACAAAATTCAACATATCTTTATTATAAAAATATTCAACACACTAGAATTAGAAGGAAATTTTCTCAACTTGATAAAGAGCATCCATGAGAAATCCTCAGCTGACACCATACTTAAAAGACTGAATGTTGCCACCCTAAGATCTGAAAAAGGGGACAGTGTCACTCTCAGCACATCTAGTCAACGTGGTGGTGATTCTAGCCAGGGCAATTAGGCTAGAAAAAGAAGTGAAAAGGCATCAGATTGGAAAAGAAGTCAGACACGTTATTTGCAGATGATATGATGACATTTGTAGAAAACCCTAAGGAATCCACTCAAGGACCCATGAGAGCCAATGGATAAGGTCAGCAAGATTGCAGATAAAAGATCAGAATATAAAAAGTAGGTGTGGAGTTCCCATTGTGGCTCCACAGGTTTAGGACCCAACACAGTCTCTGTGATGATACTGGTTCAATCCCCGGCTTCGCTCAGTGAGTTAAGTAAGTATCCGGCGTTGCCACAAGCTGCGGTGTAGGTCACAGATGCGGCTCAGATCTTGCGTTGCTGTGGCTGTGGTGCAGGCCGGCAGCTGCAGCTCCAATTTGACCCCTGGCCTGGGAACTTCCACATGCTATGGGTGCATCCCTAAAAAAGAAAGAAAGAAAAAAAAAAAAGCAGTTCTTATCTATACACCTGCAGTGAACAATCAGAAAATAAAATTCAGAATTCCCTTGACAATAGCATCAACAACTTCTCCATCTTCTGGGTGTTTGAATGTTGACGTGAGGTGAGGAAATGGGGTCAGACCACAGCTGCAGGACGCCCAGGGAAGGTGTTTACTCCCAAGAGGTGTGTGTGGGGGGGAGATGAGGTCAGAGGTCAGTGAAAGTTAACCCTGGGTTCTTGTGGAAAACTACCCACTTCAGATCAGTCCTGCCAGTCTCAGGGGTGTTCTTAAATATCCACAAGCAGGCAGCTTGTGGATTACCCAAAACAAGTATTTCCAACAACAAACAGGGTTCCATACTGGCAGAATTGGGGGACACTGATATGCCTCCCAGTCCCCAAATTAGACCCTCAGTTCTTCAATAAGAAGTTGGCAGCGCAGATTAAAGTCTTGGTTCCTGGAACCAATAAAGACATCTCTGCAAGAGACATTTGTACTTTAGTGGGAATGAATTATCATCCATTTCGTGCCATATGTGGAGATAAAAACAGAGGTCAGTTACCTCCAAGGACCAGGAGATACACTGGGAAGAAAATCATGATTAAAAAAAAGAACTTTTCTTGATTCTCATTGTTCACTTTCTCCCTTCTACTAGTGAATCAAAAACAAACTTTACCCTGTGCTTGGGTAAAGTTTTATAGGTGATAAAGCACATGATGATTTTATTTGGTCTTTATAGTAAATAACTGATGAAGCAAGCAGGAATGTGATTGATTCCTATTTGCAAGAGAAGAAAGCAGAACCTAAAGATAAGGACCATCCAAGGCCACCTGTCATTAAATGGTTGAGCCGGGACTTCAGCTTAGGTCTCTGAATTCCAAATTATGTGCTCTTTCAACTACGCTAATGTTGATAGGATCTACTGTCTCCTTTTCCTCAGACAGAGAGTTTAAATCACAGCTAATGCCTTTTGAAGCAACACAATAATACCTTTGAAAATAATTTTAGGGAGTTCCCTGGTGGTCTAGTGGTTAGCACTCAGCACTTTCACTACTGCAGCCCAGGTTCAATCCCTGGTCTGGGAACTAAGATCCCACATCATGCTGCTGCACACCATGGCCAAATAATAATAACAATAATAATAATAATAGTAACACTTTTAAAGGAATTTCTTAGATCAACTAAAAATGAAAGATGTACTCTTTTTATAAATTCATTGTTAGAATACTTTAGCTCTTTTTTTTTTTTTTCCCCAAAAGGCCCCATTCTATAGAGGATGCATAAAATTGCTAGGTCATCAGCCTATGTTGGAGAATTTGCTGTTTTCACTTAGGCCCTTGATGCAGCAGCTGTGTTCTGACAAATAAAGGCATATTTCAGAACTGGCCCTTGCTGAGTGTGGAGAGGGAGCCTCTGACTGAATTACCATAAATCCTGGGAGAAATGCTAATGACATTAGCATCAGGGCAGCTCGGAGTCAACAGGAACCTGCCTGACCCAGGAATACCTGTGTTGGTGGCCTGGAAGTGGGTCAGGGATTTTTTTAAGATAAACATTCTTATATTTCCATATTAAACACTATGTAGGTCATTGCCTACCTAAGGGCTTGGTTGCTATTGAAGCTGCCAGAATCAGAGTCGCATGTGTTTCTGTTACACAGGGGGTTGGTGGCTGACAGGTGGCTGCATTTGGTGCAAAGGGAGGGGGCAGGGGGCCTGATGGCAGAGAGGAATGTGGGAAGGACATGCCTACCCCAGGTCCTTCCACTCCCGCCCCCCACCAAGGAGCAGCAGCCTTGGAGATGCTCAGGGAAGCACAGGCTCCCCCCTCTTCCAGCACCACCCCCCAAGATGCCATTTCAAACAGCCATCTCCCAGGCCTTCAGGAGAAAACATGAATCACACCCTCATGTCAGGAGGCCTTGGTCACCTCCATCCTTTTCCTCTGGGTGGTAGGGGGCATCTCAGGACCAGCAGCAGGACCCCACGGAACCCAGAGAGGTATGCATTGAGTTTGGGGTCGCTGCCCAGCACCATGTTTGCAGCAGTGCCATGCGGAATCTGCACCTCTGCCCATCAGAGCCCCAAGGCAAAATCTGGGGTCTTCCACTCCAGGTAGGACTCTGGTGATGGAGACTCCAGACAGGGCTGAAGAATGTCACCTGGACACCTGCTAATTAGTTTTTCTGTGATCTTGGAGTGTCCTGCATGCCTCTCTTAAAACATTCAAGTTAGAGAAAATCTTTCTGGGAAAGAAAGGAACATGTGTGTTTTACATTTTTTATTGAAGGAACTGGATATTTTTGTGAAACATACACCTTAAAGCAATCAGAAATCCACGGAGTGGAAAAGAACATTTCTATAAATTCATCTTCAACACACAAGGTCCCTGGGCTTACTGGTTACTACATCAGTAAAAGGAAGAAGGTTTAGGCTGGTGGATCTAATGCCTGGGGGATTTCCTGGAGACCCTTTTCTGCTTAGGAAAGCAGGAGAGCAAGGAGCTCACAGGGAGAATGGCCAAGACCTTGGCTGAGGCTGTGCATATGCTCACCATGAAGGCTCTGCACCCAGGTGGGGTGTCTGTGGTCCAGGAGGGAGTTTGACTAATGCTTGGGTCCCTGTGCCTGGTTAGTTCCCCTTCACTGCTTGGACCTGGGACACAGCTTTCAAAGTGTTTACTTCTAACCCTGGTCAACAGCAGGTCGGGGGACCTGAGTTCCTGGAGTTGGCTCACTTGCTACCTACCTGCGGACACTGGGCAACTTATTTAATTTGAGCATCTCAAAATCTTTTTGTCAGTAAAATGGGGATAATGATTTTGTAGATTCTGCTGCATGGGTGTGGGGTGAGGGCTAAATACGTGGGAACTTTGAAAGCAGAGGGCCCGGTGTAGAGAAATATTTGCAATGAGCCCAACTATGACCTTGGACAGAGGGGCCCACAGCACTGTGTTTGGCATATCATGACCTTGGCCCTGTCTGAAGGTCACCACCTTCAAATATCTGCATGACCATCAAATGGGAGAACTATGAAAGGCCATCTGTATGCCTTCAGAGAAAGAATCTGAACACAGGCTGAAGACTTCCTCAGCAGAATGTCAGTTCAGCACATGGAGGAGGAACTCATATTTAGCTGTGAAAATCCTGGAGGAGGATGAGACCTGGGTAGCCAAGGAACCATAGTGGACGTCAGGGGGCCAACCAGACCCCCATCAGGACTCTCTCCCCTGGTGCTGCTGAAGATGTCCCCAGGCTGTCAGCCCTCTTTCAGAAGTACCAAGGCCCAGGGCTGTTCACCCACATGGCTTGGGACACCTCTGAAGGGCCACCCTGCTTCAGGGCCCCCCGTGGAGTTGGCTGAGACCTGCCTGAGTCTGCATTGCAGCCTAGCTTCTCACCTGGCCCAATCCTGCTTCCTTCCTGTCTCTTCCCTTCCACAGGTGTTGAGCTTGGGAGCCCAGATTGGAGCCCAGGGACCCCTGATGGTGGGGATGGGATGGGAGGGGTCAGAAAAAAAGAGGAGATCAGATTGAATGACCTTGGAGGTATCCTGGGTCTTTGATGTTAAGCCTGCATCTCACAGCCGAAGGAGTCAGGGATGCTGTGGGATGCTCACTAGCAGGGCAGCTTCCCAAGTCCTCCCTTGGCCCCAGCCTGGACCCACTGGACCAGACCCGCTGGACGGCATTCATAACAAGGATTGTCCTTCCAACCAGGAAAACCACTGCCTGAACAGGTGGGCGTGGCTCTAGCATCAGATACAATAATGCAGGCAGTTCTGAGTCGTCTGAGGCCAGTGTGGGATCTGGTGGATGCTTTTCTGTGCATAAAGAAATAGGACTGGAGTTTCCATTGTGACTCAGTGGGTTAAGAACCCAACATAATGTCTGTGAGGATGCAGGTTCGATCCCTGGCCTCTCTCAGTGGGTTAAGTATCTGGCATCGCCGTAGGTCACAGATACTGTGGCTGTGGCATAAGCCTGCAGCTACAGCTCTGATTCTACTGCTAGCCTGGGAACTTCAATATGCCACATGTGCAGCCATAAAAAAGAAGAAAAAAAGTGCATAAAGAAATAGGACAAAGGAGTTCCCATTGTGGTTCCATGGTAACAAACCCAGCTATCATCCATGAGGATGTGGTTCAATCCCTGGCCTCGCTCAGTGGGTTAAGGATGCGGCATTGCCATGAGCTGTGGTGTAGGTCACAGATGCAGCTCAGATTAGACCCCTAGACCCATATGCTGTGGGTGCAGCCCTAAAAAGCAAAAAAAGAGAAAAGGAAAAAAGGAATCAGATAGGGACCAGCCTGGACATAATAAGTCTTTCACACATGCCCCCACTGCCTGCCTCCTCTCAGCACTGCTCCCTAACACCGTCACAGTGAAATGACCTCCTGGTCAGAAGGGCTCCACTGTTCATATTTCCTGCCAGGCCTTTTACTCCCAATAGATTTTTTTCAAAGAGGTCATTTACGTACATTTTACCAAAAAGCCTGGGGGTCAGAGATTCTTTGCAACTTTCAAATGCAGTTATCAAATGATGTTAATTTCCCTCCAAAAAAGGCAAAACCTCTGATCAACTCTTAAGTATTTATAGGTCACCTTGTTATTCAATTATTTCTGCAGGAACTCAGGAAAGCACCCAAGTTTTATAGCCGAGTTAGTCATTCAGTTCTAAGCCTGGCCACACAAAATGAGCATGAATCATATCAGGAATTTGCGCAGTGAAATTCAAATCGCAGTTTTACTGTTCTCTTAACCACTGCTCAAGCTGGCCTCCAGCCTTGTGTTCAAACACTTTCTCTCTGATCAGCCCTTGTGTCAGTGAGACCATAGCCGAGGCAGCATGCTCAGAAAAGCACATGCTTCGGCTCACACAGACCAGCGTGGGCACTGGGCCGCTCTGTGACCTCAGGCAAGTTGCTGCACCTCTCTGAGCCTCACCTCCCTCCCCTGTAAAATGGTGCTCATCACCTCCTTCTCTGGCAGATGTCTTATGGCCATTTTTCTATCTTCCTGCAGGACTCGTTGTCCCTGGGTACACAGTAGGCAGCTGGTTATGTCCTCCTGCTCATAACTAGTGGCATGTTTCACTTTGTCTTTTTCGGCCACACCCATGGCATGTGGAAGTTCCTGGGCCAGGGATCAAACTTTCATCACAGCAGCGACATGAGTGACAGTAGCAACAATGCTGGATCCTTAACCTGCCGAGCCACAAGGGAACTCCACTGGCATGTTTAAATGCCCTGGAAGGGGAAAAGGGGAAGGATGGAGAAGGTGTAAAGATACTCGCCACCCACCAGGGGGAGGCAGAAACAAAATGACAAATGAGCACCAGGAAGCAGTGCTAAGCACCAAGTGAATGGCCAAGATAAGTATTCCAGGATCAACGCTGTAGAAGCACAAGCTCTGGGAGGCACTGGATGGTTTTCTGAGATGACGGTTCCCAACCTCGGCTGCACAGCAGCATTGTCTGAGAACCTTAACCAAGTGTCCGCACCAGTGTCCCACTCCCAGAGCCTCTGCCTTCATTGGCTTGGGGACATCTATATTTCCCCAGATCTCTCCCTTGAGTCCAGCATGTGCCAGGGAGCAAGGTCTGAAAAGGCAGGACATTTGAACAGTACTTTTTTGTTCTAGACACTCACTGACATGGTTTCAAGAGGCCCAGGCAGGGGAGGAGAAGGGGAGGAATCAGAGCAAAGGCCCGAGTGACAGTGATGTTTCCTTTCCAAAGCATCCTGGGGCTTCACTTAGGCTCCAGGCTCCCAATGCTGTCACCTCTCCCCGTAACACCTACTCCTCAGGGAGAAAGGATTGTTTCTTCAAACATGTAATTGGCCCATTGTAATAGGAGGCATGGAGCCCAGTCCTTGGAGCTTATGCAGTTTTATTATGGAGTCCAAGCTTGTACTGCTCGCCACATAACTGCTCACCACACAACTCTGGCTGATATATCCATAGACCAGAAATAGCAATTAATGGGGCAAGGAATAGCCACTATTTGGAAAGCAGGCAGACGGAGAAGTTGATGGACTCGTGTCCCAAAGAACCATATTGGCTGAGTTAGAAATCAGGCTGCTTTTAGACTAAAAGGGGAGGGAGTGAAGTCAAGCATTTCCTGGTACTGTTCAGTCTCCCCAGGGGATGTGTTAATTTCTTCTGCCCACAGCCTGCAGAGGTGGGCCTGGTTAGGAGGTTTCCTATGAGTTAAACCGAGCTATTTCAGGGTAATGCTCATTATCTGAGAGACGAGGCTCCTAGAGATGGGCCATTTCAGCTTAGAGGCAACATCCCTTTTGTGATTAACTTGTAATACAATTGAAAGGTTCTTCCCTATTACAATTTGAGGGTGACCCTTCCTAAACCAATGATGAAAAACTACAACTATGAAAAATCGTAGGCTTCGTAAAGTTTAGGCTAGACATGCCCCTGGGAGAGGTAACCGGTTTGGTCTGTCATCTGGTTAAGTAGCTGTCCCCAAGGTCCCACAGCTTGTAACCTGTTGAACTGGCATCTGAGTCCAGTTCTAATTCCATAACCTCTTAACTACCAGTGGAAACCTCGGTGTCTGCCCTATGTTGAGCCATTAAAACATTGAGAGTTGGTCCCATGGTGGAAATTATTGCTCATTCACAGTGTTTCAGATGAAGCTCCCTGAGCAGAGTCCTGAGAAGTAGTGTCTTTTTCCATTCCAGGTCCTGTCCCAGGAGTATGTCCCCGGACAGACACCAAGAATCTTTCCCCACAGGGCACAGCCCCTCTCCCCTCTGAAGCCCTCCTTTAGAGAGCAGCTCAGGCAAATTTCCAAATTGTGAGAGGGAAGCCATGGTGTGCCTCCCTGCCACCTGCAGCCAAACTGCAACATTTATGGGCTGGCCCTGCCAGAAGATTTTCGGGGATTTAAAAAGCTGAGAACTGGAACTAAGTCCTTTTAGGGAGGCAAGAAGCCAAAGAAGATGCCTCTGCTAGGGAGAGGCCCCGCCTGAGAGCTCCCCCCCCCGGGGGGGGGCTGGGGATCAGAGAGAGGGAGGCCAGTACAGGGAGAGGAGACAAGGGCCAGGGCGACGCCCCTTCCTGGCAGGCTGCCCAGACTCCCATCTCTGCCTTTAGGCCTAAGACATCCTTTCCATCCCTACAGAGGGGAAACTCCTCTGTAGGGTGGGGGCAGCCCTGCCCTCCCCCTGCCATGCCCTTGTGTGACCTTAGATGAGGCTGTGAATCTCTTTTGCCCCAGGTTTTGCCACTGAAAAGTGGAAGCTAATTACAGCTTCCTTGCAAGGTGCTTGTGATGATAACGTATGCAAGAGATGGGGCCTGGAGGCACTTAGCTACACTCGCAAGTAGCTTTTTAGAAAATTGTATGTACTTATTACTTTTTAATAAGTAAGGAGTGAGATTCCTTTCTCTTGCACTGACGTGGACACTGAGGACCAGGGCAGAGTTGGGGACCTTGCCCCTCCCTGAATCACCCCAGTCCCTAAAGCACAGTGCCCTGCAGGTGGCCTCGTTGGCCAAGAAAGGTTTACAGACTGGCTTGGAGCCAGTATTGCACATGCTCAGAACTTGTAGAGTCCGGAATGGGGTATGACTCTGCTAACCTCGAGCTGCCATCGGGCCATGTGGAACTGGTGGCTTGCAGGGAATGCTACGACTGTGATGCAGGGAGAGCTCACCATTGTGGGCTGGGGCAGAGGGCATGGCTCTCAGGCCAAGGCAGACTTGGCAATGAAATATATTCTCTGTTGAAAGGATTCTTTGAGGTAACTCATTACAAATGGCTCTGACGAGCAGTGTGTGGTGTGTGAGGCTTGGAGCCCAGAAGGGCTGGAGTCTAGGCCTGGCTCTGCTGCTGGCCGAGCGTATGACCTGGAGATGGCACCCCTCTCACTGGGGTCCAAGAGGCCTCATGAACCAACCAACCAACCAACCAAAGGGAGGGGCAGCCTGGGTGATATCCATGGCTCACCCACTGTATTTCACCCATTGTAAAAGACCACGAAAATGCATCTCTTAAACTAACTTCAGCTATGTTAGCAAACAATAAACATAGTCAATGAGTGAATAAATCAATTGACCAGGTCTTCATAGAGGACCTGTGAAGAGTCTAGCCTGGTTCTAAACACCTCAGGCAAGACCCAGGGCTCTTACAGTGGAGCTCTCAGCCTCTGACCCTACTGCCCGTCCGGGTTTCATTGTTCCAACTGCTGCAGTGGCCTCTCCAAGTTCAAATGCCCTTATGTTCATCTGAAAGCCTATCATGCACACTAATCTTGGTTTCTAAATGTGATTCTCCAATACAAGGAACTAGGGCTCCCAGGAAAAAGGACCAATTCCAGGGTTAAGGCTGGAAAGTACAAGATGAGCCTGGCTCACTTTGTGGTGCCAGAAAGTAAGGAAGCACTGCAAGAATGATGGGGACATGTTAAAAGGACTCAGGAGATGGGAGCCAGCTTGAAAGCATTCTCACTGACCAAACCTGAGACAACTTGAACATAAATAAATGAGACGTAATCGAAGTCAAACCATTCAAGTAACAGAATCCATGAATCCATACCAACACACAAAGCCATGTGCAAACATACTTAGATGCCTCCATACCCACAGGAAGAGGGGCTGCTCTTTTTTACAGCAGAACGCCAGCTAGTAAAAGCCAAAAAATGTTGGGGTTGACAAAGGCACTGATTTGCAACCACCTTGGTAATAGCTGAATCAGGCAAAGAAGCATCAGTTTTGCTAAAACTATTGGGTGAAAAACTGATGAAGAACAGGTTATGACTTAAGCATTACAAGGGGGAAACTGGTACCTTCACTACAGATGAAAAACTCCTAGTGGACGGTACCTTCACTAAATGTTCAGAGTTCACATGACCCATGATGGGACAAACAGACCTTGGGTGCTGAGTTAAATTTCCTGAGTTAGGCAATTGTATGTGACGGCAGGAAGACACAAAGGTGTGTCTCATCAACCTCCCACTTGATGTTCTTGCCTGGATGGTCCTTGAGTTTGGGCAGGACCACTGACCTTTTTCTTTCTTTGTTTAACTGAGGTGTAGTTGATTGTTCATCTTATATTAGTTCCACTCACCCTGGGACCCAGCTTTGCCCATCAGTGAGCCAGTGCTAGCCCCTGGATCCCTGGTGCTCCTCGGCCCCACGCACCAGCAGCCAGCAGCATCCACATCTGGCAACCAGCAGAACCTCCTGGGGGCCAGCCACACCTACCAGACCACACATAGTAGTCGAGCCCCCAGAAGAAAGGATCATTAAGGTGATCAAAGAACTTGGGAGAAGAGCGAGAAGTTAGAGGTTTTCAACCAAGAACTAGAAGAGCTGACTACTGTGTGTGGTCTGGTAGGTGTGGCTGGCCCCCAGGAGGTTCTGCTGCTGGCTGCTGGTGGGTGGGGCCAGGGAACTCCAGGGATCCAGGGGCTAGCACTGGCTCACTGATGGGCAAAGCTGGGTCCCAGGGTGAGTGGAACTAATATAAGATGAACAATCAACTACACCTCAGTTAAACAAAGAAAGAAAAAGGTCAGTGGTCCTGCCCAAACTCAAGGACCATCCAGGCAAGAACACCAATTTGTCTCAGGTTTGGTCAGTGGGAATGCTTTCAAGCTGGCTCCCATCTCCTGAGTCCTTTTAACATGTCCCACCTTGTAATGCTTAAGTAATAACCTGTTCTCTTCTGGCCCAACAGAAGGACCCACAGAGCCCACATGGGAGGCACCTCGGGAACATCTAGCTTGGGTGGCCAGAGGGACACAGCAGACATCTCCTACAAAAGGCCACTTCTCCAAGGCTGGGAAATGTAGCCAACTTACTGGGTACATAGAAACAAAAACAGCAAATTAGGCAAGATGAGGAGACAGAGGAGTGTGTTCCAAACGAAGGAAGTAACAAGATAAAACCCCAAAAGAAGAACTAAGTGGAGACAGGCTGTCTTCCTGCAAAAAAAGTTCAAGGTAATGATCGTGAAGGTGATCAAAGAACTTGGGAGAAGAATGGATACACGATTGAGGCAGAAGGGGCCGGAGCCCAGATGGATGTTTCCTGACCAGTGACTAGAATGTCACAGGCACACGTCTGCCTCTCCTGAGGAAGTGGTATGGTCACATCACTTCAGGAAAGATGGCAGCTGGGGAAGGGAGGACTCCAGAGAGCCAGACAGGCCAGGATTTGTGGTAAACGAGCTCCCCTAAGACTACCTGTGTCTTGGTGAGTCCCTCTGTGAATGGGCCTCTTTCCTAGAAAGGAAATAAGTATAAGCTCCCATCAGAGAACTTGGGAGAAGAATTGATCATTGAGGTGATCAAAGAACTTGGGAGAAGAGCAAGAAGTTACAGGTTTTCAACCAAGAACTAGAAAATGTAAGTACCAATAGCTTTTTTTCTAACCAACAGACTGTGGTAAAGTGGCTGGTGGGGCTTGATGCACCATGACAGGATTGCAGCACATAAGACTGTCCCGTCTTGCTGGAGTCTCTCACTCGCTTGTTGGTTTTGAAGAATGAAGCTGCTATGGTTTTGGAAAAAAAGGGGTTTTGATGTCATCTTTTCCTATCTTTTTCTGCAATTGAGGTATGTCACTCTCAGCCTCATCTATTTTCTGACATTTTGAACTTGGGTTTGCCTTGATGGTCCCATTTGTGTTCATTTGGTTTGTGGGTTGAAAAGTTCTTCTGAGGCATCATGGTGGCACTGGCACGTTTCACTATTTTCAGTGTCCCCAGTTCATTCTTTTTAAATGCATGATTTCTGTAAAGAGTCAGTTGGATTTTGCAGGAATTGGGCTACTTAGTGCGATGATCTGTAATTGCAGGGTTGCTCCAGGCCACCTAAAGGCTCAGGTCTCCCAGGGGAAGCCAGCCTTGCCCTGGATGGTCCCCAAACCCAATCAGACTATATTTGATAATCTGTTCATGGAATTGCTGCTCTCGAAGACGTCTCAGAACCGTTCTCGCGTGAAAGCCATGTGGGTAAGACGATGCTGATACCAGCAGAGGTGCTTTGAAATAGCCGAGACATGGTTTAAAGAGGACCCTGGTTATTGCTGGAATTGGGGCAGAAGGGGAAGGAGCCCAGATGGATATTTCCTGACCAGTGACTAGAATGTCACAGGCACACGTCTGCCTCTCCTGAGGAAGTGGTATGGTCACATCACTTCAGGAAAGATGGCAGCTGGGGAAGGGAGGACTCCAGAGAGCCAGACGGGCCGGGATTTGTGGTAAACGAGCTCCCCTAAGACTACCTGTGTCTTGGTGAGTCCCTCTGTGAATGGGCCTCTTTCCTAGAAAGGAAATAAGCATGAGCTGAGACATCTGTGCCATTTCCAGGCAATTGGAGCAGGGATAGCTGGGTGACAGGCCCAGGCTCACGCCTGCTCTTCTATCTGTGTCCACTCTGCAGCAGCTCGGGGTCCCTGAGTCCCTTTGGGTCTCTGGCTGTTGGGCCCTTTGTGAGCTTGTGCCTGGCTATGCTTTTCTCGTGGAAGTAATTCCTTCATTCGCCGTGCTCCAGTGTTGTGATAATTTTAGCACATGGATGGGTATTCCTTTCTTGTCCTGGACAGATGATGGCATCCTAACACTTCCGTTAGGAAACAAAGCCTCACTGGCATCTCCCCTAGTTTGATGGACTTCAACCTTCTGGAAGGGTCTGAGGTTTTTGCCTTTGGGTGAAGCAGAGGAACCCCGATTTCTGTGTTTTCTAAAAGGGAGACATGAAAATCTTGCATTTTTACTAACAAGTGCTCCCACCTCATTGAAATTCAGGCTTGAACTATCCGCCCTGAACATGCCGGCAGCGCTTTCTCCAATTTTGGAAGCCGCGATCTCGAGAGAGAACTTTTCCATCTGTCTCCTAAGCTGCAAGTGCAGGCCGTTATTTATCACGTTTCCCACTTTGCGTTCAAGTACGATTTTCTTTTTCTTTTTTTTTTTTTCCCCGGGTATTAAGAATTCAGTCGGCTTGGTATAAAAATAGGGTTGGCAAAGGCTCCTGCAGACTGGATTTTTTGAACAGCATGTTTGGGGGGAGGTTCGTATTGACTCCCGAAGGGCTTTCATCCTCAGCCGGGACTTGATAAACTATCCTGGTTGTTTACAGTCTCCTATCAGACACGTCCGTAACCCACGTGCTCCAAATCTGCAGTAAGAGAGATGTCTTCCAAGGCTTTGCCCACCTGGCGGGGAGGTGTCTGCCCCTAGAGGCGAGGAGATGACACGGCACGCGGCCAGAGTGAGGCATGTGTGTGCGCATGCGCGTGCGTGTGCGCGCTCGTCTAACATCCACGGCAAATCCACAGCCTCAAAGGAGGCAGCCAGTGGTTGGTACACGCATTCAAAAGCAAATGTATTAACAGACTGAATAAGGGAGTTTCTGTTGTAGCTCAGCCTAACGAACCTGAATAGTATCCATGAGGATGCAGATTCAATCCCTGGCCTCACTCACTGGGTTGAAGATCCGGCGTTGCTGTGAGCTGTGGAGTAGGTCACAGATGTGGCTTGGATCCTGTTGCTGTGGCCATGGTGTAGGCTGGCAGCTGCAGCTCTGTACCCGTAGCCTAGCAACTTCCATATACCATGGGGTGGGTGCAGCCCTAAGTAAAGCAAAAACAAACAAACAAAACAAACAAACAAAATAGACTGAACAACTGACACGCCAAAGGACTCCTGGTTCTCTGGGGCAGCCAGTGCTGTGGCAGTGATGTGACAATGAGATGACTGGGAGCTGGGTTTCTCAAGCCTGGGGCCTCCAGCTGGCCGGTGCCCCCTAGGGAATCCTATCCCTCCCTCAAGCCTGGCAGGGACACCCCTGGGCATGGAGTGTAGGCTGCTTCCCCCCAGCCACATAATGACAGACAGCTCAGGGTCTGGAGGAAAGAATGGGAGCCATGGCGCCAGCACTCTTGCAGTTAGAGCGTTTTCATTCACTGCTCCAAGCTGCGGAGTTCTGTCCCTGGCCATCCCTAGCCGCTCACGTCATGCTGGCAAGAGGCTCAGGGTTGGTGAAATAACTGTGAAGGATGCCTATTTCATGGCAGCGAAGTCGAATCCTTTTCCACCCAGCCTCTCTTTTATAGTAATAGCCTATCCGGCACGGAAAGGAACAACAACGACAAAAAATTGCTGTCTTTTGCGCCGTAATTAAAGTATTGCTTTCTCAATAAAACATTAGCTAGATTATCCCCCCAAAAGTGTTGTTTACCATTGTGACTATAAATGTAACATTACCAGCTAAAATAGTATAGGAAACATTACTTACATCTCACACGTCTTCGGATGGGCTAGTTCAGAATAAACAGACTTATCTTTGCTGTCATCGAACACCGTCTTTAATTTAATGGAGACGTTATTAAGATAAAATCTCTATTCAGTTCCATATTGTATCATATTAACACACGCAATTAGTAATGCTTTATCAGTGATGAAGAAAGATGATGACTGCTTTTAAGCCAAATTACCTTTATCATGGTAGCACATGCAGGAAACGGCAAATATTTACCCAGTGTATGTTAATTCTTATTTAATTGTTACACTGCTTTTATCAACCAAATTAACCAATGGATTTTTATAAAAGGGAATGTTATCATAGAGGAGCTTCCAATATTGCGTTCCATCTGCTTTTATTTATATAATTTTGACGGTTTCTTTTTCTCTTTCATTTCATTTTTAATTAAGAGGAACACGTGGAAAATTGAACATTTGGGCCTAATTTTAGCAGAATTTGGAATAATTAGACCTATGTTCTTGTGAATATAAAGATTGTCAGCTTTGGGACTTCAGGGCCTGCGTCTGTTCATTTGAACCGGGGCACAGGATGGTGGCTAAACACGGTCAGGTGACTCTAGGGACATGTTGACAACCTTGAAACTCCCAAAGATAACCTATGACTAGGAAAACAAACAAACAAACAAACAAACCCTCACCATGGTGATTTTATCCTTAAGGAGGCTAAGGGATTCCTTTCTGTACTTTGAGAAATACACCTCACAGCATAAGGGGGAGGATGTTATAGTAGTAAGCACCCTAAAATTCAGGTTTGGGGAGTTCCCATTATGGCTCAGCAGGTTAAGAACCTGACATAGTGTCTGTGAGGGTAAGGGTTCGATCCCTGGCCTGGCTCAGTGGGTTAAGGATCCGGTGTTGCTGTGAGCTGTGGTGTAGGTTACTGATGTGGCTTGAATCTGCGTGGCTGTGGCTGTGGTGTAGGGCAGCAGCTATAGCTCTGATTTGACCCCTAGCCTGGGAATCTCCGTATGCCACAAAAAGAAAAAAAAAAAAAAATGAAAGAAAAAAATTCAGGTTGGGAGTGTTCTTCCCAGCAGTTTGTAAGCAAACCTGGTGTCCTTTGGTGCTGGAACTGCCCTGGGACTCAGGATTTTGTGATTCTAATTGTGGGGTGTGTATACAGAGGGGAGAGATGGCAAGGAAAGAAAAACTTGTATTGAGGAATTTCTTGACCTGCTTTGGCTAGGATCTTTTTTTTTTTTTTTTTAATTTTTTTTCCTGGCCACCCCAAGGCATATGGTTCCTGGGGCAGGGATCAGATCCCAACCACTTTTGTGACCTATGCTGCAGCAACACTGGATCCTTTAACCCATTGTGTCGGGCTGGGGGTAGAACCTGCATCCTAGTGCTGCAGAGACACCACTGATCCCACTGGGCCACAGGGAGAACTCCTTTTTAATCATTTCTTAAATGGGAGTATAGTTAATTTATAATGTTTTGTTAGTTTCAAGTGTACAGCAAAAGTGATTCAGTTACAGGTATACAGGTATATATATTCTTTTTCAGATTCTTTTCCATTATAAGTTATTAAAAATAGCGAGTATAGTTCCCTGTGCTATACAGTAGGTCCTTGTTGTTTACCTATTTTGTATATAGTATTGTGTATCTTAATCCTAATCTCCTAATTTATCTTCCCCCTTCACCCCCACTATCCCCTTTGGTAACTATAAGTTTGTTTTCTATGCGTGTGAGTCAGTTTCTGGTTTTTTAAAATTAACTTTATTAAAATATAGTTGATTTACAATGTTGCGTTAATTTCTGCTGTACACCGAAATGATATATATATATATCTCATATATGTTCTTTTTCATATTCTTTTCCATTATGGTTTATTACAGGATATTGTATTCAGTTCCCCACACTATACAGAGCTAGGATCTTCTTGATCTAAACTTTCTTAACTGTTTCCTCCACTCCAGCCCCCCAAATACCCAGGGTAGAGGCAGGGTATCAGTGGAAATCTGTATATCCTGCAGGTCCAGTTTGCAATTGGAAGATATGAGCTCAAACCTTAGTGAACTTGAGAATCTGAATTTTGCTAAATTTTCAACTTGATCTTTGGAAACCCCCTTGAAGTCAGAACTTCTGCCCACCTGTCATTGCTTTTGGGGGGTGGGGGCAGAGTGGCTGATCTCCTTGAGAGCTGTATCTCAGTGCAGAGTCAGTGAGCAGCTGGGTGGTGCCTTCCGTGTCCCCAGGGACACTTCATGTGTGCCCCACTCCACAAGCACAGGGGCAGTGCAGCTGGCTGTCTCAAAACCTCTTCGAGTCGGTCTGATGGTAACTGTGCAAAAATTAGACCCCATACAATGGGACAGGGACTCTGCCTGGGCCCAGACTGGCCAGAGCTAACACTAAGTTTCTGGGCTTATGAAGACTTACTCTCAGGTCAATTGAGATAAAAGTACCTTAAAAAGTGTGTGTGCATTTCTCATAACAGGCACATCATGTCCTGTGGCTGAAGGGCTATTGATCAGGTCCTTCTAAGTGGGACTGGACACTGACTCATGTGACCTGGAACAAGTCACTTGATTCATCTAAGCCTTGGTTCCTTATCTATAAAAAGCATAAATACCTGTTATCTGTAAATTGTAGCAAATAATGTGTGTTCATCTAATGCTCAGGATCTTTTAAAGAGAGAGTGAAATAATAAAACTCTTTTTTTTTTTTTCTGTCTTTTTAGGGCTGTACCCGAGGCATATAGAGGTTCCCAGGCTAAGGGTGGAATCAAAGCTGTAGCCCCTGGGCTATGCCACAGCCACAGCAACACCAGATCTGAACTGCATCTGCAAACTACGCCACAGCTCATAGCGACTCCGGATCCTTAACCCATTGAGCAAAGCCAGGGATCGAACTTTTGTCCTCATGTATACTAGTTAGATTCGTTTCTACTGAACCACGGCAGGAAATCCAAAAAACCTCTTTTTAAATAGCTGAAAAAATTACATAGTGCAAACTATCATCATCATTTTTTTTTTAAACTGAAAAAATCTGAGTTATTTTTTATTCCCTCTAAACCAAAAAATCTGAACATATTACTGGAAAAATAGGTTCAAAAATGTCCATGGATGAAAGGGAATCATTTCGAGTTGTGCAAGAACCCAAAAGGTGCGGCATCTCTGGAAGTTCTCTTGTGGCTCAGCAGGTTGAGGATCTGGTGTTGCCACTGCTGTGGCATGGGTTCAATCCCTGGTTCAGGAACTTCCATGTGCTACAAGGGCATCTCTGATAACCCAGTTCTGGTTTCAATGTTCAGGGCATGATTAATCTTAGAAACTTGAAAAAAACCAAAGGAGTATATGTTATCAAACTGGAAACAAATAATTTGCATCTATGTGCTTGCTAGTGTTCAAGTAACAATTTACCAGCAGTAGTAATAGTAACAATAGTATCATTATTCCCATGAGTAAGGATTACCACCTGAGAGCCAGGGTTATAGCGGGCAGCCTTATAAAATTTCATTGCAGGCGTAAATAAAAATAGAAGGTACCCAAAGCCTCTGTATACCTTACTTAAACCAGTACTTCCCAGCCATGGGCATCTCATAAAATTCAGAGCCTGGCCATTGGCACTTAATCTCTGTGAAGCCCGTGTGTTTGGGTGAAACTGCTTCCCCTCCAAGCCCTATGAGATGACAACTGGGCATGAATATTTTCCGCTGTATAAAGTGGCTTGTCTGGAGTAAACATATTAATTTGACCCCAAGGGAGAGGTGAGAACAAATCAACTGGAGTGAGCCACTTATACTCCTTATTTCTGAAGATGAATCCTCTACATATTTTCATCTTGTAATCGGGCACTTGCCAAAAAAAAAAAAAATCTCATTTTCCATCTCCATAGCCTATGTATACCTCTCCTCACTTTGGTAGGTCTTGTTTTTAGGAAGTAGCGATGTTTTAAAATTACATTTTAAGCAGGAAAAAAAATCAGTCTCTGTATAATTAGTGAATGTAACCAGAGTATTTGCAATCAACATCTACTTAATGCCTTATTACCCTAATGGAAGTTATTGTAAGTGATGATCAAATTGTCAGAAAGAAGTTATGCTAAGTGATGATAAAATTAGCATTATTAAGTGGTTAAAAAAAAAAAACCTGTCACCTTCTGCTTGGCTTTTTTAAAAAAAATCTCTATGCAAATTCATCCCTACTGAGCAAATCTGAAGGACCCGTGTATAGTATCTGGGCCAATGAAGGTACCCTGGGCTTAATCAGCCCCCCCCCCCACCCCGAATCTGTATGCTGAAGCCCTATGGACTTTGGTAAGAAATTAAGTCATGAGGATGGAGATTTTGTGAGGGGATCAGTGCCTTCAAAGGAGACACATGAAAAAGATCATCTCTATCTCTGCCATGTGAGGATACAGCAAGAAGGCAGCCATCTGCAAGCCAGGAAAAGAGCCCTCCCTAGAAAACAAATGGGCCAGCACCTTTATTTTGGACCTCCTGTCCTCTAAAACTGCAAGAAATAAATGGCTGTTGTTTAAGTGATTATTTGTTTCTTGGCCTGAGCTGACTGAGACAGGAGGAAATGCACCACCTCTCACCCGCAGCCAGAGGAGGTGTCCGAGAGCACAGGTGAGATAGACAGGTGCAACAGCTGTTGTCCCGTTGTCAGGACACTTTGCACAGCTTTGCTCATGTGGCACCTTTGTCTCTGTTCCTAATCCGTGGGTTTTGCTGTTGATCTTGCGGCCCAGGCTTTGTGCCAGAGAAGGAATAAACACGGAATAACCCAAGAAGCGCAACAACTGGGAAATCACCCTCCCTGGGCCAGCTGATCACTCATACCCGTCTGGTACCCACGTGACTCCTTCATCTCTTTTCATTAGCACTTAGTGGATACACTGAAGGGGAAAATAAATAAATATGGATTTCTAAGTTAGTGTAACTCACTCTGGCTTGTCTGTTAAAAGCCCTGACGCTATCTTCATGTCGGTGGGAATGAGGCTGATGAGGCAGATGTGAACGTGTTTTCAAAGATGAAATAAACAGCACGTCCCTGGAGAAGGGTGTGCGGGTGAGTCTGGGGTCTGCGGCTCCTGGATTATGATGCTCCTTAAAGAAGAAGCAGTGTGGGAATTCTTTTGTGCTGCAGGGGCTTGGGTGGCTGCTGTGGCATGGTTCAATCCCTGGCCTGGGAACTTCCACATGCTGTGAGCACGAACAAAAAACAAACAAACAAACAAACAAACAAACAAACAAACAAAAGGAGAAGGAGAAGAAGACGTGTGTTTGGAAATATCTACCCCATTGGGCTCTCAGTGCTGTGCTCCTGGTGATTTTGGTTGGTTTGCTCACTGCTTGCTCCTCAGCACCGAGGACAGGGGCTGCCAGGCGCTCAGCCAGACAACCCTTGTGGGATAAAGGCATGTGCCTGATGATCACCAGCACCCTGGCTTGAAAAGAGGAAATGAAGAAGCCAGTTATGCCCCTACTTCCAAAGTTCTCCTCTTTACATCCCTCTCGTTCCTGCCCTGTCTTTGGAGAAGCTGGTGCTGGGAAGCTCTTGCCAATTTCCTTCTTCTTCGGCCACTCACCACATTTGATTGCTTGGGAAATTGTGTCCTATCTGATCGACAAAGCCTCTTTCATTCCCTCCACAAGGGCTCTGGGCCCGGTCTCTTGCCTAGGCAGCTACTCCAGCCTCCCCCCGGGCCTCCCTGCCTCCACAATGCATCCTGCAGCCCAGGCCAGAGTCACTGCCCTCCAGCACAGCTGCCATCATTTCCCCTTTGCTCAGTTGGTGGCAGAGGTTCCCCGTTGTCTGTGGAAGAAAGTCCAGGTTACTCATGCAGGCCCAGGGACCCTGCATTCTGAGGCCCAGTCTCACTTCCTCAGCCTGGCCTGTTGGTGGGGCTTCTTTGAAGCTGGGGACATTTGGCATGGCCATTTTAAAATGTAGGTTTTAGGGAGTTCCCATCATGATTCAGCAGAAATGAATCTGGCTAGCATCCATGAGGACGTAGGTTCAATCCCTGACCTCACTTAGTGGGTTAAGGATCCAGCATTACCGTGAGCTGTGGCAGAAGTGGCTTGGATCTGGCGTGGCTGTGGTATAGGCTGGCAGCTGCAGCTCCAATTCAACCCCTAACCTGGGAAACTTCATATGCCATGAATGTGGCCCTAAAAAGATAAATAAATAAATAAAATTAAGTAAAATAAAACGTAGGTTTTAGGATTTCCCTTGTGGTGCAGCAGGTTAAAGACCCAGCATTGTCACTGCAGCGACTTAGGTCACTGCTGTGGTACAGGTTCTAACCCTGGCCTCGGAACTTCCTGCCATGCAGCAGACATGGCAAAAAATGAAATGATGAAACAAAATAAAATGGAGGTTTTATTATTACTCAGGTAGGGGAGGCCAACAGATTAAGAGACACATAGAAAAGAGAGTTTGTTCCTACTCACAGTTCCCAAGAGGAGGGGATGCCGTGCCAGGCAGGGCCACAGGGGAAGCACCACGGTGGCTCAGGAGGCAGAGGAAACAAGGGGAGGCTGTGGGTGGTTAAGAGCCCTTATTGTGGTTCCTGCAGGAAGGAAGGGGCCAGGTGGGAAAAGCAGGTTTAGGACTGGCCCTAGTTTGAATCATTTCAGCAGGCTCTGGGACATAGAGGCTGTCCCCACTTGTCTGGTACTTGGCCTTGGGGTGATTAGGGCAAGTGAAGAGTGGTCCTGCATATAAGGCCTGATAGAGGGCTGGTTGGGGGTCTGGGGTGTGGATGGGTGTCTTTGTATATGAAAGGCGAGCTCACAGCCCTAGGAACTGGTAAGCCCTGGAATGGGTCATTCTTTCTAGGCTTCTCTAGCAGCCAAGATGTCAAAGCATCAAATACACAGAAAATAAGCATAATTAATACAATGGTCTAAAAAAATAGAACCCCAAATTATTAAAATATTGCATAATGCCTAGACTAGCCAGTCTCCCCTGTTCCCAGGTTTCCCACATTCCTAAGCCCTCCTCTCATGCAGACCTCCTCCCCCACTGCCACCCTCTATACCAGACTTCTTAATTTGCTAGAAAACACTCAACAGTTGATGGGACGTTAGACTTGGCTTTTCCTGTTCGATCCCTGGGGAACTTCTGATCCTCATGTGGAGAGGTACCCCCATGCCTTGTCTCTGCGCATATGGCCACTTCTGTATCTGAAAGCCTGTTGTGGTCCATTTCCTTCACAATTGGCTATTAGGAATCCAAACCAGTCATCTGTTCAGCTAGGTATTTGCCATTTGCCAATTCAGAAGGCTTAAAATAGTCATCTAAACTATTTTGTTAATTTTTAATGGGCTCTGTCTGTGTGACTGGATGCCAATTCCTCAGAGCAGCCGCTCTGCTCAGCCTCCTGATGGTTGAAGAACTTGGCCGAGCCCCCAAAGGCTTTTTTTTCCATCCCATAGACTTTTATTCCAGCTTTAAAATTACATAAATTCCACCTGATTACTCACTTCCTCATTTTGTTCATGCTTTGTCATTAATCAGTTTTATTAAAATTGGTGATTGACTCAAGTTCCCATAGCATGTAAAAGTAGTTTACGTTCAGGATTTGTTGGAGAAAACCCTCTTTTTATTTATTTTTTATTTTTTTATTTTTTGAAAGTGAACAAAATGATGAGAAGGTGAGATTGCCATTTCTTACACGTTCTTCCAAATCTGTCTTTAAAAGGGACATATCATTCCACCTCCTTAATCTACTCTACTCAGGTAGGGGAGGCCAACAGATTAAGAGACATGTTGAAAAGATAGTTTGTTACTACTCGCAGTTCCCAAGACGAGGGGATGCTGTGCCAGGCAGGGCCACAGGGGAAGCACCAGAGTGGCTCAGGAGGCAGAGGAAACAGGGGGAGACTGTGGGTGGTTAAGAGCCCTTATTATAGTTCCCATGGGAAGGAAGGGGCTTTTACAAGGGGCTTCATTTCAGTGGGCTCTTCCAAAACTTCCTGTATGGGTATATGAAGCAGAACTCATGCATACTTATTAAAAACTTTAATTAAAGTCTATTCTTGAATCTGACATTTAAAAGAAATAGTAGATATAAAAAATGTCTTTATGATTGAATGTTCTCCCCCAAATCTCTTTTGTGACTGAGGTTGTAAAACACTCTCATGCCATAACTTTGCTATCTGCCATTCATCATGATGGTGTTTTTTAATGCTCTGCAGATTTCCAGTCTGGGTATAGATGCCTGTCTAGGAATAAAGGACATCCAACTTTGAGTAGTTAATTGCAATGAATCCCATAGGATCTAATCATTGCACAAAACATGTAGGATTAACTAATGTCAAATTTGCTTGTCACTGAAGATGGTCCATGTGGAACAAAGCTTGCTAGAGTGGATGTGACTGATAATTTTGGACATGCACTGAGTATCTCACACACATCTTCTCATTTATTTTTCAGAATAACCCTATGAGGTAGGTACACTAATGATCCCCTTTTGAAAGTCAAAAAAACTGAGTGGAGGCCAGGCGAGCCTGGGCACGTAGCCCAGCTGCAGAGCCTGGTCCTCTGACTCTGCCTTGGATGGAAGGCCCCCTCTCCGGGCCACCTCCCTCATCACCCCCAGAGTCAGCCACACCCCTTTTCTCACTGCAGCTGCATGCATGCTTACCCAAGGGTACAACTCCCTATTACAACATGCTCTCGAAGAAAAAATAATTGGTTACAAGATGTCCTAGAGATTTGAGAAAGGCATAATGGCAACCAGTAGACCAGGGACTGCAGAACTTCTGCTGTCCCTGCGTAGACTGGACCTTGGAGGCAGGACCTGGCTGATATTTCCTCTCTTTCTGCCCGCCAGCCACCTGCCCGGTGCTGGCCGTGGGGCAGGGCTCAGCTGAGGAAGACCTTGGTTTTGTGGACAGAGCTCCCGCCTGGGAGGTCACACCAGAGTCAGAATGCTCAGCTTTGACCCTGGGCTCTATGCTTTGCGAGGTGACATTCGGCAAGTCCCCTAACCTCTGTGAATCTCAGCTTTCTCATCTCTTAAGAGAGAGATGAAATCTGCTTCCCGTGGTGGTTGTGAAAACAAGTGAGAAAATTATTGGGAAGGTGTTTTATAAACTGTAATTAGTACAAGTATCAGCAATTTGGCGAATTGTGGTTGCATCATAACAGGCTTGTGCCCAGGCACACACCACCAGCTACCCACCTTCTAGGCCTCTCTGTCACCCCAGGGGCCCGGATTTCTGAGTCCGTATTGGCCAGTTTCCCTGGTAAGGCCAAGAATAAGAGTGGATACCATTGGAATCGAGAATTCCAAGCCCAAACTCCACACAGCTGAGTCCTGCTGGCCATGCTCTGAGGTGGCTGGAACTGTAATCTCAGACATGAACTGTCATTGTCACTCATCATGTGCTCACCACCTCTTGTGACCTGCCACTTGCCCTGACCGGATGAGGCAAGTCCTGTTATGATCCCTCTGGAGCTGTGAAAGGGCCAAAGCCCACAGAGGCTGAAGGTCCCTCAAGGTCAAGGGACAAGGGAGAGGCAGATGCAGGCTGCCAACCAGGGCGCCTGGCCACTTGGCTGCGGATGGCCTCTCGTAACTCTCTGAGAGCTTGAGGGGTTTTGTGGGGCTGGGAGAGCCTGTACCCCACCCATGGGGTCCCGTTATGTGGGGGCTGGAGTCACAGTCTCCACAGGATATGGACAAGCAAAGCTTCCTCTGTACTCACCGGCTCCTCCCAGCCCCTCACTTAATTCAGCCAAAGGAGGAGAAATGTCAGTCTTTTCTGTTGGATGACCTCTCTGGAGGGTGGATGGGTCCAGGCCAGGCCCTGGAAAGCAGACACTCTTGAGGCATTTGTGAGGGCGAATGTGGGTACCCCCATCTTCCCAAAAGGCTGCCCAGGCTTGGGGACGGGGAGGGGGTGGAGTCCAGGCTCTGCCAGAGGGAAGGGTGGGAAGGGAGGTGCTGAAGGCCACCCACCCCCATTATTTTTTTTTAATTGAAATATAGTTGATTTACAATGTTTCAGGTGTATAGCAAAGTGATTCATATATATATAATCTGTAAATTCTGATTCATTTATATATTCACGTATAAAAATTGATTCCTTGGAGTTCCCGTCGTGGCTCAGTGGTTAACGAATCTGACGAGGGACCATGAGGTTGCAGGTTCGATCCCTGGCCTTGCTCAGTGGGTGAAGGCTCCAGTGTTGCTGTGAGCTGTGGTGTAGGTTGCAGATGCAGCTCAGACCCTGCATTGCTGTTGCTTTGGTATAGGCCAGCGGCTACAGCTCCGATTGGACCCCTAGCCTGGGAACCTCCATATGCTGTGGGAGCAGCCCTAGAAAAAGGCAAAAAGACCAAAAAAAATTTTTATTCCTTTTCAGATTCTTTTCCATGGTAGGTTATTACAAGATATTGAGTATAGCTCCCTGTGGTCTACAGTAAATCCTTGCTGGTTATCTGTTTTATATATAGTAGTCTGTGTGTGTGAGTGTGTGTGTGTGTGTGTGTATCCCAAACTCCTAATTTATCCCTCCCTCTACCTTTCCCCTTGGTAACCATAAGTTTATTTTCTATGCCTGTGAATCTATTTTTGTTTTCTAAGTTCATTTGTATCATTGTTTTAGAGTTGACATATAAGTGATATCATATGATATTCATCTTTCTTTGACTTAATTTCACTTAGTGTGATAATCTCTAGGTCCATCCATGTTGCCTCAAATGGTTTTGGTTTTTTATTTATTTTATTTTATTTTATTTTTATTTTTTTGCTTTTTAGGGCCTCACCTGTGTCATATGGAAGTTCCCAGGCTAGGGGTTGAATTGGAGCTGCAGGTGCTGGCCTACACCACAGCCACAGCAACTCGGGATCCGAGCCACATCTGCGACCTATACCACGGCTCACGGCAACACTAGGGCACCCCCACACTGAGCAAGACCCGCATTGTCATGGATACTAGTCAAATTGTTTCCGCTGTGCCACTATAGGAACTCCCTTGGTTTTTTTGTGGAGATGAAATTCACATGGCAGAGGATGAAGCATTTTTCAGTGGCACATTCACAATGCTGTGCAGCCATCACCTCCATCTAGCTCCACAATATTGTCACCACCTCAAGGAAGACCCTGTGGGGGCAGATTCTGGAGTTGGGAGCTGGGAAGTACATGATAGAACTCCTCGGCTGGGCCCCCACCTCTGTCTCCATCAGATCAGCTTATGATGCTTTTGTGCAAGCGGATTCCAACGGGGGAATCCCAAGGGAGTCTGCATCTGAGCCCCCATGGGGCAGAGGACACTGGAGACAAGGCAGGGTGGGGCCTGAACTGAGAGTCCATCTGCGGGTGTTCAGGAGGCCGCTGGGGGTTTGGGAAGCAACCTCAACTCCAAGAATAGCGAGGCCCCAGCTGACATTTGGGTTAGATCAGCAATTTGTCTGCCTAAAAGGCAGCATCTCAAACAGGCACAGAACATCTCTAGTATATAAAACGCCTTCCTCAGAGCTGTACCCACTGTACCTTGCCTTGCAGAAGCCACTGTGCTTCAGACAGCAGCTGTAAATTGTCCGTGAAGCAAAGGCTGCTTTCCTATTGGCTCTGGGATCCTCTCAAGGCGGGGCCCCATCGCTGGCTGTTTCTGGCTTGGGCTGTTAATGGTGCAAAGCAGGCAAGAAGGAAGTGGGGGATGGGAGCCTGGCCCTCCTGGCCCTGCCAGCAGTGGTCCCCTTGGGCAGCCAGGGTCTCCAGCTTCTTGAAACCACAGACAGTTCCAACAACAGAGCAGAGGCCCCCTTCCCTGGCCAGGCTGAGGCTGGGCTGTGCCCCATCCTGTCCCTCCAGGCTCCTGCCCCCTCCCCCCTCTCCTGTCTGGAGCCTAAGCCACATTTTTCATTTCCCTTCTGGTGCATTTCTGGTATTTCTTAGTTGCTTTACTGAAAAATCACTTTGAAGAACATCTCTATTCTTTAAAGCAAGGCATACCTATGCTGTCCTGAGCTAAAACTGTATTTTATTGAGGATTCCCTTCTATTGTGATTATTTAATGGACAATCTGGCCTGCTGGGAATGGCAGCAAATATAACTATTGACAGGAAAAAAAAAAAAAAAAAGATGCGCTTTCTGAGACACATTTGGCAAAGTAAATCCAGCTTCTTACAAGAAAAGAATGTAATGAATTTTTCTCTATTTTTAGTTACGCATAAATCCCTTTAATACGTTTGAGCTCCAAACTCCATATTTGTCTTGGTCTGAAGTGAAATCTACAGGATAAGTTTAAAGGACAGTATATTTGTCCAGTGCTGTGGATCGAGGCTCCCCAAGTGGAGGGAGAGGTTTACAGGACCCTGGGTGTCATGGCAACCCCAGAACTGGACCCTCAAGCGCATGTCCTGTGGGAAGGAAAGTGCCGTCCCTCAGCTTTCCTGGGAGCAGACTGGACGGGGACAAGGTGCCCACCGAGGGCCTGGGAATACCAGTTTTGGTGTCCAGTCAGCATCGAGGGGAGGAGATAATTTTGAACTTGGCCCCCAGGGCATTTAAATAAAGACCCAAGTGGCAGGGGACGGGAGGGAACTATACTGAAATAAAAAGTGAAGCAAAGGACCCTGTAGGACCCAGGTCACTGTAAGACTCTAAGTCCCCTTATTTTAGGATTTGATTTTTTTTCCCCTTAGTCACAGGTAGATGGTGAGCCCTCTCCTGACCTGAGGTAGAGCCAGGCTTCCATGGGAAAGGGGGCGCTCCCTGACAATCAGAGGTGCAACTAAGTGGACTTCACTAAAAAGGGAAGTCGAGGCCATGAACTCTAGGGTCTTGAGGGACACAGTGTGTCACTGGTCCTCGCTTGGGGACAAATGAGCAGCAAAAGTAGTGCTCCTGACTTCAGAAGCCAAAGTCCCCGAAGGACAAAATGTGAGTGACCATGACGCTGGCTTTGCATGTGTGTCAGGGGAGGGACTTTTTTTTTTTCTTTTTAGGGCTGCATCCACGGCATATGGAAGTTCAAGGCTAGGGGTCGAATCGGAGCTCTAGCTGCTGGCCTGCACCACAGCTACAACAATTTGGGATCCAAACCACATCTTCGACCTGCACCACAGCTCACAGCAGAGCAGGAGCCTTAACCCACTGAGTGATGCCGGGGATGAAACCTGCATCCTCATGGATCCTAGTCGGGTTTGTTAACCGCTGAGCCAGGAAGAGACCTCGGAGGAGGGATTTTGCCTGTTTTGGGGGGGGGGGGGCCGCTGGCAGGCTGAGGACCAAGCCGGCTGACACCCCTTGGCCACACCTGCCTGGTTGCTATGGTTTGAGAAGCATAATAGCAGGGGTCCTGTAGTGCAGAGGAACACCCCACCCGCATCCTTACCACGTGCTGTCTTCAGTGGGTGAACATCTCAGACGACCTGGAAGGTGCTGACATCACTGAGGTGCTCACCTCCTCTGACATCCACCAAACCCACACCTGCTGCCGCCAGGGCAGTGAACATTCCCTGTGCTGCTGGGAGCAGCCCCATCCTCTCCACTCCCATTCCTTGCCCACCAGGGACCCAACCCGGCTGTAGCCCTGAGGGCGTGGCAAACAGGCAGGCGAGTGCTGAGCGGTATTATGCCTTTGTAGGATGCTCCGGGCTTCCTTAAGCTCCTGAACAAGTTCTTTACCTGTTGGTCTTTGATGAGGCAGTGAGACAGAGGTGAAGGTCTTCATTCACTCCCTGAGAAATGAAGCCACAAAGAGGCTCTGCCACTTGGCAGAGTCAAAAGCCCTGAGCAGAGCACAAGCCTTCCATTTCTCCTTCGTCCCACCCCAACCATTGCGGTGGTGATGGCCTCTTGGAGTGATTTAAAAAATATCCCTTTGAAATGGACAAGATAGCTAGTCTTTTAAAAATCTCCAACAATGGAGTTCCCGTCGTGGCGCAGCAGAAACGAATCCAACTAGGAACCAGGAGGTTGCAGGTTTGATCCCTGGCCTCGCTCAGTGGGTTAAGGATCCGGCATTGCTGTGAGCTGTGGTGTAGGTCACAGACTCGGGCTTGGAGTGCCCACCCGGGAACCTCCATATGCTGCTGGTGTGGCCCTAAAAAGACAAAAGACAATAAATAAATAAATAAATAAATAAATATCTCCAATAAAATTTAAGATGATCACACACAGAGGGTATTTTCCATGAGAGTGCCCGTGATTGACAGCACAAACCAATGCAGAGTTGGAAATCAATCAACTTGCCAGGTCAAAACGCTTTAGTATCCACTCCCATGAAAGCCTTTTGAAAAGTATCTTTGCTACCTTCCCGATCTTTCCCTGCCTTTTGTCTTTTCCCTGCGCGCTTTAACATGTGAACATCTCCGCCTGGTTGCCAGGTGCCTCTGCGATGGAGTCATGGCTGGGAACCTATACGTCTCCCCCGCCCCTGGGTTTTCCTTGGAGGGGCAATGAAATGCACAACTTTGCGGTCTCATTTTTCAGCCAGATGTCTTGGTCCATGTAGAGCAGATGCAGGCTTTGAGAACTTTCAGAGTGGCAGGGAAGGATCTGCTCCAAAGATTTCATTCGAAACTTGCACTATCCACCACCATTTTCATTCCCTTACGGGCAGAAATTGACTACCTGCTGTTCTTCCTAAAGGAGATGGAAGAACCAGATCCTTCACAAATGTTGCTTCTTTATGTGAGCCAATAGACGGGCTAACTGAGCCAAATCTCACTTTTTTTAAGGGAATTAAAATTTGAGATGAGGACATGCAGGCAAGTTTTCAGTTTAATTCAGCACTGTAAGGAAATCTAGTCGGATCACAGAAATAGTTTCCAACCTTCCCTACAGTATTGAAAAGAGCACATGCTACATACGCCACTGGCAATGCCTGAACTCCAGCTAATGTACTCAGTAATTGAAGAAACAGATCAAAACCCCTAAATTCCTGAGTGCTTTAGTTTAGATTTTTCTTCCCAAGGCCTGTTGTATAAGTGGAGACCTTCTGCCTTAGTGAACGAACATGTGACTGGGGTTTACAAAGGACAGCTGATTCAGCAAACACATTTACATGTGAGAATAACTGCCAACAAGGCAGAAGCATCCATACACATCAAAATAATTAACAAGTAGACCAAATCAAACAGACCAACACCAACAAAGACCTCAAATGAGGGAAATAAAAAATTTTCCCTTCTGACCTCATCCTCAGCTCTCAGGGGATCTTGGAAAGTCTCTGCACCAGCTCTTTTCTGTCTGCCTGCCAACTTTCTTATTGTTGGCCCCTGAGGAGTTGTACCCTCTGATAATTACCGAGGAAGGATATGCAGCAGATCACTGAGTCAAAGAGTTGGAGCTATTCCGAGGGTACTGGGAAGCCACTGAAGGGTTTAAGGAGAGAAGTGCTATATTCAGGTCTAAGTTTTAGAAGGATCACTCTGACTGCAGGGAAAAATCAGTAAGGGGAGGATGGAAGGAAGATGTATGTTTCATTTTGCCCAGAAACTCTAGATCCCTTGAGGGTAGGCATGGTGTTTGATTAATCTGTCGCAATGCTTTTCCATGGTTGGCACTCATTGTTTGTTCAGTAAATGAGGCCAGTTGCAGAGTGATTATATCCTTTGTCTTATTGCAAGAACAGCTGGAGGTCAGCCTCCAGCCATGTCACATATAAAATACCTATAGGTTTCTTGCCAAGAATTGCCTGTAAACTTTTTTCCTTCCTTCCTTCCATCCATCCTTCCTTCCTTCCATCTTTCCTTCCTCCTTCCCTCTTTCCCTCCCTCATTTCTTCCTTCCTTCCTCAATTTCTTTCTTTTAAAATTTTTTTTTGTGTGTGTGTTTTTAAGGACCACACCCGTGGCATATGGAGGTTCCCAGGCTGGGGTCAAATCAGAGCTACAGCTGCTGCGGGCCTACACCACAGCCACAGCAACGTGGGATTCAAGCCACACCTGTGACCTACACGACAACTCATGGCAACGCCAGATCCTTAACCCACTGAGTGAGGCCAGGGATCAAACCTGCATCCTCATGGATGCTTGTCAGATTTATTAACAGCTGAGCCATGACAGGAACTCCTCTTTCTTTTTCTTTTTCTCTCTCTCTTTCCTATCTTTCTTTCTATTTCTTTCTCTATTTTATCTTTCTCTCTCTCTTTCTTTTCCATTCAGCATTCCTGTATCCACAATCAGGTACGTAATTTATTTGCCCAGGGCAAAATGAATTTGGAGAGTTCTTTGTCCAAAAAAGGGGTGGGGAGTGTATCCTTAAATAGGCACTCAAATATAAAGGTTTTTCCTTTTTTATGCACATCTTCTCTGCTCATGTGCCTATTCCATTGGACTTTACTTATAACACACAAGTTCAAAGAATTCCTAAGAACTTAAAGATGGTGAGAGCAGAGTATTAAATCCCAGGCCTGGGACCCACCTGCGCACAGGGCTTTGTGACACTGCACAGCTGATACCCACGAGGCAGTGCTGCCTGGAATCCAGAGCCTCAAGCTGAGAGGTTCACAGCAAAGTGAGCTGGGTGCTAGCGGGGAGGGGATCCCAGGGGTGGGTCTTGAGGGTGCTACCTACATTCTAGTGATTGATTTAAGTAGCGTCGTAATCACATGTACTACAAATTTATGTCGTTATGCATGTCAATCTATATGGATTGTGTTTTCCAGTTATAAAAATTTAAGCAAATGATGCAGATAAATTCAACGTGAATCTAATGCATTTTCTAAACTTCCCTCTCCCGGGAACTTTCTTTTTGTTTCCATGATTGTTTGGGGTGTTTCTACCTTATCATTCATCCCCTTCTAAGTTCTCAGGAGAAATTTAGACTTGGAAGTCCCAGATGGCACACTTCCTTTTTTTTTTTTTTTTTTTTTTTTTAATTTTCCCACTGTACAGCAAGGGGGTCAGATTATCCTTAGATGTATACATTGCAGTTACAGTTTTTTCCCCCACCCTTTCTTCTGTTGCAACATGAGTATCTAGACATAGTTCTCAATGCTATTCAGCAGGATCTCCTTGTAAATCTATTCTAGGTTGTGTCTGATAAGCCCAAGCTCCCGATCCCTCCCACTCCCTCCCCCTCCCATCAGGCAACCACAAGTCTCATCTCCAAGTCCATGATTTTCTTTTCTGAAGAGATGTTCATTTGTGCTGGATATTAGATTCCAGTTATAAGTGATATCATATGGTATTTGTCTTTGTCTTTCTGGCTCATTTCACTCAGTATGCGATTCTCTAGTTCCATCCATGTTGCTGCAAATGGCATTATGTTATCCTTTTTTATGGCTGAGTAGTATTCCATTGTGTATATATACCACCTCTTCCGAATCCAATCCTCTGTCGATGGACATTTGGGTTGTTTCCATGTCCTGGCTATTGTGAATAGTGCTGCAATGAACATGTGGGTGCATGTGTCTCTTTTAAGTAGAGCTTTGTCCGGATAGATGCCCAAGAGTGGGATTGCGGGGTCATATGGAAGTTCTATGTATAGATTTCTAAGGTATCTCCAAACTGTTGTCCATAGTGGCTGTACCAGTTTACATTCCCACCAACAGTGCAGGAGGGTTCCCTTTTCTCCACAGCCCCTCCAGCACTTGCCATTTGTGGATTTATGAATGATGGCCATTCTGACTGGTGTGAGGTGGTATCTCATGGTAGTTTTGATTTGCATTTCTCTTATAATCAGCGATGTTGAGCATTTTTTCATGTGTTTGTTGGCCATCTGTATATCTTCTTTGGAGAAATGTCTATTCAGGTCTTTTGCCCATTTTTCCATTGATTGATTGGTTTTTTTGCTGTTGAGTTGTATAAGTTGCTTATATATTCTAGAGATTAAGCCCTTGTCAGTTGCATCATTTGAAACTATTTTCTCCCATTCTGTAAGTTGTCTTTTTGTTTTCTTTTTGGTTTCCTTTGCTGTGCAAAAGCTTTTCAGTTTGATGAGGTCCCATGGGTTTATTTTTGCTCTAATTTCTATTGCTTTGGGAGACTGACCTGAGAAACTATTCATGATGTTGATGTCAGAGAGTGTTTTGCCTATGTTTTCTTCTAGGAGTTTGATGGTGTCCTGTCGTATATTTAAGTCTTTCAGCCATTTGGAGTTTATTTTTGCAGATGGCACACTTCTTTGTGATCCTGCCTACCATAGGGGAACCCAGCATAACATCCTGAATGAAAGGGTTAACTTTTTCCAAAAGGCCAAGACCTAGGAAGAACCAGGACCATATCACATATCAGCAACAGAGCCAGCCCCCTTCGACACATAGGCCATGTCCATTTTGGCCCCTCATGGCTGAAAGAAACCCTCAGGATTTCTTCCATAGAGGTTTTTTGTTTTTTCAATGAAAAACTAGAGCCCTCCCTCTCCCAGAGGAACAGGATCCACAGTTATCCTGACAAAAGGATTGTACATCTCCACTCCCATCCTGCTGGTGGCAACCCTTGTGGCTTCTCCAGCTGTTGGGACACACTGTTATTCATGGTGCCTTGAGGGTCCAGGATGAAAAGGACTCCAGTCTTACTGGATGGGTGGGCTGTGTATTCCTTGCCCACCCAACTGAGTTGTTAAATGGTAAGTTCCAAATGAGGGGGCTTAGACTATATCAATGCCTTCATATCAAGTAATCTATATGCAAAATATAATACCCATCACACTTTGTCAATACATGTCATCATTTTAACGATACACATTTTTTTAGAATTTTAACCTTGCTGGAAGTAAGACATACCTTGCAATCAATTGACATCTTACATTCTTGGTCAAGGCTGTTGACATCATTGCCCTTACCTAGGGAAGCATTCATATTGAAAACATCAGCCTCAAAACTCACAGAATGGAGATCATCGACCCAGAGGAAAATCCTGTGATCACAGTGAAACCATGTGGTTACAGGATGTGGTGTGTGTGCTTGTGGGTGGTGGGATGGGGGGATAACCCAGGCTAGTTGGCAGCATTCTCAAGGCAGGAGTCACAAGTAGGCTGACTCCACAGAACAGCAAGAAGAGCTGAGGTACTCAGCACCAGTTTTTTTTAGGGCCTCTTGGAAAAACTGCTGCATCACCAGTGAGCTTTATGGCCCCATATCACAGAGCAGGACATTGGGTAGGAAAACACCATCCTCCTAGAGTCATATAGTGACTCAGGAAAGTCAGACTAGATATGAAGAAGTTTCAGGAATGTCTGAAACAATTGATTCCACTTACATTTTCCTTTTTATGAAGGCACAAGAGTGATATGTGATAGAAATCTCTAATTAGAAGAGTGATTGTAAAAAAAGAAAGGCAGAAAATAACAAATATGGATGAGAATGTGAGGAAATTGCAACCCTGGCACATCCCTGGTGGGAATGTAGAATGGTGCAACCACTGTGCGAAACAGTACGGTGGTTTCTCAAAAAATTAAGCACACGATCCACCAGTTCCACTTCTGGGTATAGACCCCCAAGGATCGAAAGCAGGGACTTGAGCAAATAATTATGAACTCATGCTCTGAGCATCATTACTCACAACAACCAAAAGGCGGAAGCAACCATAGGGTCCTTCCACAAATGAATGGATAAACAGCATGTGGTCCACACATACAATGGACTATTACTTGGCCTTAAAAAGTAAGGAGTTCTGGAGTTCCCGTGGAGGCTAGGTGGAAACGAATCTGACTAGGAACCATGAGGTTGTGTGTTCGATCCCTGCCCTCGCTCAGTGGGTTAGGGATCCAGCAATGATGTGAGCTGTGTAGGTCACAGGTGTGGCTCGGATCCCATGTTGCTGTGGTGTAAGCCGGCAACTGCAGCTCCAATTTGACCCCTAGTCTGGGAACCTCCATATGCTGGGGATGCAGCCCTAAAAAGACAAAAGACAAAAAAAAATAATAAAGTTCTGACACATGCAATGATGTGGAAGAACTTTGAAGACATGACACTAAGTGAAATAAATCTGGCACAAAAGGACAAAGGCTGCATGAATCTATTTGTATGAGGCCTGAAGGTAGTCAAACTCACAGGGACAGAAAGCTGAACAGTAGGGGCTGTGGTGAGGGGAGATGGGGAGTTACTGTTTAATAGGTACAGAGGTTCAGGTTGGGAAGATGACAAAGCTTTGTGTGTGTGTGTGGGGGGGGGGGGCGTCTTTTTGCCTTTTCTAGGGCCGCTTCCTGCGGCATATGGAGGTTCCCAGTCTAGGGGTCGAATTGAAGCTGTAGACACCAGCCTACGCCAGAGCCACAGCAACGCAGGATCCAAGCCGCGTCTGCAACCTACACCACAGCTCATGGCAACACCGGATCCTTAACCCACTGAGCAAGGCCAGAGATTGAACCCTCAACCTCATGGTTCCTAGTTGGATTCGTTAACCACTGAGCCACAACTCCGACAAGGCTTTTTTAGATGGATGATGGTGATGGTTGCACAACAATGTGAATGACTTGATGCCATCAAACTGTCTCTTTAAAATGGTGTAAAATAGGAGTTCCGAGGTGCCTCACGGGTTAAGGATTGGCATTGTCACTGCTCTGGCCTGGGTTTGATCCCTGGCCTGGGAACTTCCACATGCCATGGGCATGACCAAAAAAAAGAGAAAAAGGTTAAAATAGGAACTTTATATTATGTATGTTTACCACAATAAAAACCTGTATCTTATTAAACCTAATATAAATTATAAAATAGTTTTAGGTGATAGAGCATTTGGTGAGAGCTAATTGACAGCATTTTCCTTTTTCCTTTTTCATTGGTATGTAAAGTAGATCTTTTAGCCACCAGCATCCTAGGTTTGTGACATATGACATATGCCTTCTTTCATCTCCTCCCTTCATAGGAAAAAAAAAAGGTCCGTTTGCAAGGCTCGCATTTGAAGAGTTGTACCCAACTTCATCTCTGATCAATTGTTAGGATTTACTCCAGCACTGTTCTAAGAGCTGGGATTAGAGACGTAATTTTTTTTCTTTTTTAAAGTTTTATTGAAATATAGTTGATTTCCAATGTTGTGATAATTTCTCCTGTACCACAAAGTGATTCAGTTATTCATGTACACACTGCCATTCTTTTTCAGATTCTTTTCCTGTAGAGACCATCACAGAATATTAGGTAGAGGTCCCTGTGCCCTACAGCAGGCCCCTGTTGGCCAGTCATTGGCCAGTATTACCTAATTCTTGACCTCAGTGAATGTCAACAATGCTTGTTGTTCAGGCAAAAAGTATGCAAAATGCTTAGGTAGAATTGTGAGCTCTAGAGCAGAATTTTTTTTTTTAATTATTATTAAGTGGTTTTCCGAGGCCAAAGAGGGAAGGAGATTGAAGGCAAGGGAGCCAGAGGAAACTTTTTGGTGTGATGAGAATATTCTGTGTATAATGACTGTGGTTATATGGTTATAGTCAAAACTCACCACATGGCATGTTTAGATACTGTTATTTTGGAGTTCCCATCATTGCTCAGTGGTAAAGAACCTGATTGGTATCCATAACGATGCCGGTTTGATCCCTGGCTTTGCTCAGTGGGTTAAGGATCCGGCACTGCCATGAGCTGTGGTGTAGGTCAAAGATATGGCTCGGATCTGGTGTTGCTGTGGCTGTGGTGTAGGCCGGCAGCTGCAGCTTCAATTTGGTCCCTAGCCTGGGAACTTCCATGGGCCACAGGTGCGGCCCTAAAAAGACCAAAAAAAGTTTTATTGTCTGTAAATTATAAATAAATGAATAAAATAACCCAAAGAGAAGAAGGAAGGGAAAAGGAAGGAAGGGAGTAACCTGGAAAACCAGGTTCTTAGTCTAAACACTACTGAGCAAGTCTCTTTGCTTGTCTTGGCTGCTCCCCCCAGCATATGGAGTTCCCTGCCCAGAGATCAGATCCAAGCCAAATCCGCCCAAGTCACAGCTACGGCAACCTGTGACCCTTAACCCGTTGTTCGGTGCTGGGGATCGAACCCACGTCCCAGTCCTCCCAAGACGCTGCCTTTCCTGTTGCCCCACAGCTCTGAGGTCCTTTATCGCTTCTCTGTATCCGTGGAAATTTATAGACAAAATATAATCAAAGCGAAGCACCAAACCACGGAGCAGAGGCAGTGCTTGTGGTCCCTCAGATGGGTCCCTTCTTCTTCTGGGTAGGCAGCTCAACTCCATTTCCCTCTGTGCCCAGCAGGTAAGGAGGCCCAAGAGGCTGATTCTGGCCAAGGAGACATGGCCAGAAGTTAGGTGCGGTCAGAAACGAGGTGTGCCCCTCTCAGGTCCGGCCCCTAGAACATTCCAGTGGGATCCTCCACGTTTGTCCCCCTTCTGTGGTGCCCTCCGCCATGATGGGGCATCTATCCTTCCTGGATCACCTCTGGAGACATGCTGCCCAACCCATGTGGACTGTGATGTGAGCAAGAATGACATCATTGCTGTTTTAAGCTGCTCAGATTTTATTTTGTTTAGTTTATTTGAATAATTAGCATAATCTGAATAAAACAAAAAGCAGAGTGTGAGTTCAGTAACAATTCTTCAGATATAGGAAAGATCAGAGGAGGGATCGTGATCCTTGAGCCTGGCCAGGAAGACATAGATAAAAAGGGAAAGGGGGACATTCCAGCCCCAGCAGGAGCGTAAGGATTCAGAATTTGGTGATTTGGTTGTAGTTTTCCCGAGAGCTGGAGAGAAATATTTGATGTAATAATCCGCCTCCGGGTACCTCCCCCCACCGAGGGCACACCCCCAAAGATCTTCACCATCCAATCATATCAAATATGCAAATGACTCTGAAGGACTCCGGCAATGTGGAAACAAAATCTATATCACAGGAAAGAAGCCAAAGCTACTCGCAGCCTGAGTTATGCACTTTGCAGGTGTTGACAGAGCTAACCTGAGGTCAGTCTTCTCTAATACAAGCCCGCAAACGCATCCCAAAGAGAGGAGGCTAAACAGAATAGGATGGATGAGAGCTCAAAGCTGCATCTTGCAGTCTCTGGGAAAAAATGTGAGGGCAAGCTCCAAGAACCACACTGAGCAGCTGACAGGTCGTGTGAGCCCTGGAGGGTGGGGAGAAGCCACATCCGCTAAGCCCTGCTGAGGGGTACCCATCACCCAGCACTCCACAGTCGGGTCACTGGGTTCATCCCAGGCTTGAGGGAGGTAGCCAAGAAGAGTCGATTTGATTTGGTAAAAAGGGACATTTATTAAGAAACCTAAATAAGGAGCAAAACCTCCCTAAAGGGTTCAGGAGAAAATATCTAGAAGTTCAAGGAGGTTCCCCCTTAACCTACACACAAACCTCTGAATTATTGCAGCCTCTGCAAGGGGTTTCAGCCACGGAAACAAGGTTTTTCAAACACTTTATCAGAACCTCACCTCTGGAGACAATGATGAGAAGGAACAGTGCTTGCTGAGGTGAGCCATGCTTTGCAATGATTGGTGAGCTCGGAAGATGGAAGGATGGGGCCAGGCTGAGGAGCAGGGATGGCAAGAGATTCCTCATGCATGCTCCCACCCCAGGAGCACTTGGCACTTGCTGTTCCCGTGGTGGAAGACTTTTCCCCACTGGAGTTTGCAGGCACAGCTCCCTCCCTTCTACTCACATGTCCTCGTCAGAAGGTCAGAGATGACCACTAAGAACAAAATACCCCCCACCCTCCCACCCTGGAAGCACCGTCTCCTTCTCTGCTGTAATTTCCCTTCAATACATTACTTTCCCTGCTGGATGTTAAATTATGTATCTAGGTATCTGTGTTCTAGGAATGCATGTCCTTTGTTGTGTTTTCTGCTGTGGCCCCAGGGCCTCAAAGAGGTACCTGGGGGTACAGTAGCCTTCAATAAATACTTCTCTGCTGAGTGATCTTGCTTGCTAACTCCCGTCAGTAGCTAGTGGCCTTTCGGAGAGCTGTGTTGAGACAGGCTGGAAGCATCTGGAGGTAATAACCAACAACAATGGGTATTTTTCCCAGGATGAGGAGGCAGAGCCAGACAGTAGGTTGGCCACCCCTCCTACTGGGGTCGAAAACGGCCCTGGGTTTATAGTTTCCTAATGCATTAGCTGGTAAGTCAAAACTCTGGGTTTATGGATGGAACAAATGTCACAGTGAAAATCTGGCCAGGGAAGAGATTCTAGCTGGCAAGGTACACAGAGCAGGACAGAGTGGAGCTGTTGTGAGAATGAGCATGAAGCTAGGGTGCTGGGGTCTGAGGAAGCCAGGTCTGGGTGGCAGGTCCTGTGCAGAGAGAGCGTTTGGAGGCTGAATGGGGGAGGTGGGGCTTGAGATACTGCCCAGGATCAGGGAAAGAAGAGACACAGAAGGACCAGATCATCCATTGCCACCCCCTAGCTGCCATGGCATCCTTGCATCACCCGGAGCTGGTCCACCATCTTGCTGGTGCAGACCAGAGCGATGAAGACTGCATGAAAAAGGAGTGAGCAAAGAATAAATAAAACCAGATTCATGTCACTAGATGATATCCTTTTAACATGCCTGAAATTTAGACTCCTTCAGTACACTGGGTTACAGTGTATTCTTGGGTAAACTCTTGGGTCCTTTGTTTGTTTGTTTGCCTTTTAGGGCTTCCCCTGCAGCAAATGGAAGTTCCCAGGCTAGTGGTCAAATTGAAGCTGCTGGCATACACCACAGCAATAGCAACGCCAGATCTGAGCTGTGTCTATAACCTACACCATAGCTCACAGCAACACTGGATCCTTCACCCACTGAGGGGGGCCAGGGATTGAACCCACATCCTCATGGTTACTAGTCGGGTTTGTTACTTTTGAGCCACAGTGGGGACTCCCACTCTTGGTTCCTTATGGGAAACTTGATGGAAAGGAAACCGACACCTCCTTTTTTGATTGGAGAATTCGCCAGGCAATGGCAGCACTCTTTTACATTATATTTTAAATCCCAAGTTAATCATGCCAGAGCCTGGCACAATACCGCTGGCTTCCCAGGGCCAAGGTGCGCTGTCTTCCTCTCTCTCCCCAGAGCCAAATAAAAGAACATCACTGAGCATCTTGGGACTGCATGGCCCAATTTCTGGGATAGGACACAGAATTGGTGGGCACATCTTTATTTCTGCCTACAGTATGCATTCTTGTGTAATAATCGCCTTCCCATTTCCTAGAGTGTCTTCCATCCAACGATGACAAACATAATACAAACACCACTTGCAGAAGAGATGGTCTTTTATTAGTTCTTACAAAGGCCTTAATTTCCTTCCAGGCTCATCTCTGTCACTGGGAACCAACTGATGGTTGGGAGTGAAGCAAATAGATCAGAACAGTAAACACCAGGTTTTCGAAATATGGTTATGCTTCTAATGGTGAAATAATTATAAGTAGGGGCCTTAAAGCAGACTTTTGTTTAGCCCCAGTAAGAGTTGTACTATTACAGTTTGATGCTAGATTAAGACTGGAGTTTTAAATGATTTAATTGTGTCTCTCCTGAAGTGGTACGGCTTTATCTCTAGAGAGAGGAGAAAATAATATTTAGTTGCATATTTAGAATATTTTTTTTCCCCCTGAGTTGCTGTTTGGATTTCAGAACTGATTTCTCATGCAAAAGAGCTGTGGAAATGTCAGAAAATTATGCAGAGTTCCATTTTAGTGATCACCACTCAGGATGGTACCGTCAGATGCAACGAGCTGAGTTTCAGGTTCTGGTACACAGGTTCTTTTTATGCAAATGGAATTTTACACAAATGACACAAATTCCAGGTTATTCCTTTCTCCATTGTTCATGGCTCATTTTAAGCAAGAATTGGGTTCAAAAGCATCCTGGTTATAGACTGTGCATATGGGTTCATGCCACCTGCTTACCCCTTTCTGCCTGAGTGACTCTGTTGATGCCACTTGAAATTTATCAGCCATTAGGATTTATTTTTGCAAATCTACATGCCTCAGCCCAGATAAGTCGGATCATTAGTGGGTGCAAATGGAAGCTCAGGAAATGAGCGCCCTCCAGCACTTGTCACTTCATTGTGACTGTTGCCTGGTCTGATAAAACAGAAAGAGCAGGCGGGGTGGGCACGGGGTGGGTTGGGGAGGGCAGTTTCCCCCACCTGGGACATTGAACTCACATAATATGAGACAGCACACTGGGCCGAGGCAGTCAGGTCTCACCAGAGAGACCAGGATAAATGTGTGTCTCCCCAGTAGCTCAAGGAAAAGATTCCAGCAGATGGCAGGAGGCCAGCCAAGGGACAAAGAAAGTTAGGAGCATGATGGGAACGGCCCTTTGAGGCCACAAGGTGAAGAGGTGGGAGAGACGCTGACAATCAGCCAATTACCACAAAGACATCAAAGGTGTCTGCGGTGCACCCAGCACTGCGTTTTCCCATTTCTTGCAGAATGAAAGGCTAGCCCAGTGTGCGCTGTCTGATGGGTGCAGGTGGTACCCGTGGGCATCTTTGGGGCCTTTGCTGATCTGTCCTCTCCCAGGCCTGCACCAGGAGAGCCACCCTGCAGGTCAGAAAGGTTGGACCTCCTGGAAAATGCCTACCTTCCCTAGAGGGCCTTCCCGTCCGTGGGGGAGCTCTCTCTCCACCCAGTTGTGCCTGTGTCCCCCCCACCCCGGGGTGGGGGGGCGGTGGTTAGAGAGCCCGGGGATTCCTTGGCCCACTCCCCTCCACTCAACCCCAAAACAAGACCATCCTATCTCAGGATGCCTGGGAAGAAAGCCGCTGCTTAATGAAAAACAATCAGGACCAATCTGCCTTTTAATAACTATCGCTTGTTAATAGTTATTAATTGATGCCAGAGACAAAATGTAAAAGTCACCCTGGTGACTTTACTAAAATAAATTGGTGGAAGGCCATAGAAGTAAATTTATTCCTTTTATTTTAATATTTTATTTTATTTTATTAGTGGTGCCCAACAACATACCAAAGTTCCCAGGCCAGGAATAGAATCTCTGCCACAGCAGTGACCACACTGGTTCCTAACTGCTAGGCCACCAGGGAACTCCAAATGTATTCCTTTTATTTTTTTTGTTTGGTTTTTTGGTTTTTGTCTTTTTGCCTTTTCTAGGGCCGCTCCTGAGGCACATGGAGGTTCCCAGGCTAGGGGTCTAATTGGAGCTGTTGCTGCCGGCCTACACCAGAGCCACAGCAACGTGGGATCCGAGCCGCGTCTTCGACCTACACCACAGCTCATGGCAATGCCGGATCCTTAACCCACTGAGCAAGGCCAGGGATCGAACCTGCAATCTCAGGGTTCCTAGTCGGATTTGTTAACCACTGAGCCACCATGGGAACTCCAAAATGTGTTGCTTTTAAATAGCATACTTTTTAGGATGACTCATGATCCTGGTTAGCTCCTGGCCAAACTCGGATGGTTGGTTACTCTGCTTCTGGTTAATCTGAGTAGCTGGTTTAGGATAGTGTAGGATAAACGATTAAGTTTTTCAGACCTGGAGAGCAAAATGTAATAGATGATTGGCTCCCTTTGCTTTATCTACAGAAAGAAAAGTATGAAGGAAACCCCTGTGAGTCAACTTAGCAGGGAGACCCCAGGGAATCTGGAGTCAGGCCACCTGGACTTGAACCCTGGCCCCATCACCTACAGGCTGTATGAACTCAGGCAAGTTGTCACCTTTCCCTCTGTGCCTTGGTTACTTTATATAAAGTGGGGATAACAGAGCATATTTCTATGGGTAATTTTCTAAATTAAATGAACTAATGTGTGTGTGTGCTCTTATGATTTATAATAAGACATATTTGGTCTTCATCCCCTTTCTGGCACAGAGAGCCTAAAATCCTTTGAATTTCTTGTGATGAGAGCAAGGACTGTGTCTTTTGTTATGTTAATGAGGCATGATTTGGATTGAACCTTAGGAGGGCAGCTGGTTGCCAGTGGAGCCAATCCTGTGACTGGAGGGTTGGAAATTTCAGTTCCACCTCCTGACCTCTGGGGAGGGGAGAGGGGCTAGAGGTTGAGTTCAGTGACCAACGGCCAATGAGTTCATCAGTCATGCCTGTAGAATGATGCCTCCACCAAACAACGCAAAAGGATGGGTTCAGGGAGTGAAGACATGGAGATGCAGGAAGAATAGAGCTCCCAGAGAGGGCATGACAGCTTTGCACCCCTTCTGCACCCCTGACGCTATGCACCTCTTCCATCTAGCTCTTTCTGAGTTACATCCTTTTATAATACATCGGCGGTGACCTAGTGAGTAAAATGGTCCTCTGAGTTCTGTGAGCTGCTCTAGCAGATTAATCTATCCCAAGGAGGTGTTTGTTGGAACCTCTGACTTACAGCCAGTCGGTCAGAAGCAGAGATGACAGCCTGGACCTGTGATTGGCATCTGGAGTGGAGGCGATCTTGTGGGACTGCGCCCTGAGCCTGTGAACCTGATGCCATCTCTGGGTAGATTGTGTCAGAATTAAGTTGAATTGAAGGACACTCAGCTTGTGCTCGGAGAATAGCTTCCTTATTGGTGGTGGGGAGAAACCCCACCATGTGCGCACGCGCACACACACACTCACACACACACACACCATGGTGGAACTGGGTGCAGAACTCTTAACATATAAGAGGCTTAGAATAGCCCTAGTACCCAATAAGTGCTTAATACATCTCAGTTATCGTCATCATTATTCTCATTATCTCATTATTCTCTTTTCATAAGCCCCAAATTACTGCCAAGTACAGAAAGGGTTAAAATAAATATAACTCCCAAGTGTACATTAGGACTTTATGTCATTGCTCATGTGTTGTAACTCTTATGTCACTAAACATTGTATTCTTTGAGTAAACCTCAAATGTGATGTTTTTCTTCTTGACTCTGCACTGGCCTGGAACGTTTCCATTTCCTCTGGCCACATCTGCTGGAGCCAGTTCAGAGAAGCCTCCTAGCAGCCCCCTGGCCAGACTCCCTCCTTAACCTGGAGCTCATGCATCTGTAGCCTTCCCTTCTGCTCTAGGGCTCTTGCTGCCCCTCCAACACACACACGCACACACACACACACACACACACACACACACACACACACACACTCTATTATGAACCACATTCCTAGTAAGCTGTGTCTCCAGCTCATCCCAGAGAGCCTGGCGGAATGTTTCCACCATCTTCACATGGATTTAAAGGTGGGCCTTTTCCTGACGAACCTTTAAGGAGGAAAAAAATGACATTAAGAAAAGGTCATTAGGAGTTCCCTTTGTGGCTCAGTGATTAATGAATCTGACTAGGATCCATAAGGATGCGGGTTCGATCCCTGGCCTCACTCAGTGGGTTAAGGCTCCGGCGTTGCCATGAGCTGCCGTGTAGGTCGCAGACAGGGCTCAGGTCTGTGGCTGTGGTGTAGGTCAGCAGCTGCAGCTCTGATTTGATCCCTGTCCTGGGAACTTCCATATGCGGTGACCCTAAAAAGCAAAAAAGAAAAGGTCATTATATGTGGTTTTCTTCAGTGGCACATTACAAATATTCATTTTGTAAAAGATCCTTTCAAATATCAAAAGTTTCATGTCCATACTAGTCATTTAATGTATTCAACAAATAATCAAAATTGCAACAGAAATTTTTTGTTTGTCTCTAAGACTTTATCATTACCTAACTACTTCCTGACAGGTCATTTCATTTATTGAGGAACTTCTACATGCAAGGCATTGAATTTGGTGCTATGAAGATGTCTGGCCTTGGAGTATGTGTGTGTGTGTGTGTGTGTGTGTCTGCTGGGGGTGAGCTCAAATGTGGAATACTTGGGGCTAGGTGAGGCCAAGAAATAGCCGCCAGAAAGTGGAAGGAATAGAGACTGGTCTGGCTCAAAAAGTACAGTTGGTCATCGGGCATGGTGTGGACTGGGTACAGCGGTTCTAATTTTAGAAATGATTGGCCCTCAGTGACCAGTCAGGCAGATGAGGGGAAGCAGAGGAGCCTGAGCTCTGCTCCCAGACATTGCCCGAGGCAGCTGGAGGAGGAGAATGAGGACCTTAGCCAAGGAGCTGGAGGCAGAGATGGTGAGTGGTGGGCGGAGGCTAATCGCCAGGTGGGCTGGAGCTCCAGACTGGACCATGGCCCTACAGGGAAACCAAGAAAGGACAGTACCCCAGCAAGGAGCTCTAGGCCAGTTGGGAGGTAGAGGATTCACAGGTTGGGTGGAGACTTCCGTTTTCCCAGCTCCTTGTCTGATCAGAAGGAAAGGAGACGCCAAGGGTGGCAGTGGCTTTGGGGCTGTCACCCGTCTATGGTATCTCAGGCCCAACCTCCCCAGTTGGGGTGCAGGAGACTGCTCATTTACACATCAGTCAGGATGCTGGCAGGTTGCAGGGAGCACGCAAACTCCGTAGTCTGATGATTTAATACAGGAGCTATTTGTGAAGGTCTGGGCAGAGTTTAGGGAAATTGACAGATGCACTAGAAATAGTCACTGGCACCCTTCAGTCTGAGCAGCACCCAGAGGAAGCAGTGGCACGTGGAGGGGCTGCTGGAGAGAAACACTGGCCTTCCATGGAGGGGGGCAGCCAAGCCACGGACAGGCAGGATGCAGGGCACTGGCAGAAAACACCCACCTCACCCTTCTCCCATCCTTTGATATCTTTTTGGCGCCTCGCATTGGCCAAGTCAGTGAGAAGGCAGAAGGCAAGCAGGTCTGTTAGCGTGGTCCATGCAGACCAGCCTCCCGTGCGCGGAGCTGGGAGCAGAAACCAGGAGCGTGGATCTGGAGGGACAGTGGGAAGTACACAGAAGATGTCCATCCCCCTCTTTGACCTTTGGCTTCATCATTGGTTTCTTTTTGGGGGTGGGGTGGATAATTGGTGTTCCCAACCAAGGGCACATACAGTTCTCTCTCGGTGATGGTGTCAGGGTCAGAGTCCCTGCTGAAGTCAAAGACATTAGCACCACTTGCCTTTTTTTTTCATGATTTTTATTTTTTTCCATTATAGTTGGTTTCCAGTGTTCTGTCAATTTTCTATTGTACAGCAAAGTGACCCAGTCACACATCCATTACCACTAGCACTTTTCATATGAGGAGAAGAAACAGGGATAATGGCAATTCATCAACAGACACACAGATGCCATAGTCCTGCCTTTTGTAGCTGGTCAGGGGCCTCAGTTACAACATAGGGTTCCTCCTCCCACAGGTTCCTTTCCCTCTGCCAGTGTCTTGGCTGGACAGCAGGGGTCACCAAGATCTTTCTTCCTGCAAAGTCTGATTCCTTGGTGGTCTTGCCTTGACTGGTTGCCAGCTTTCCTTTCATCCAGGACCACTGGGCAGGCAAGGATGAATCTCCTGGGCTGCAGACTCCCATTCTGTAACAGTCACCCTCTCTCCCCTTGGGTGATCAGAACCCCAGACAACACAGTGACCCCCCTCTTCCTACTTGGTTCAATGGCAGGAGAAGGTCAAAATGACCAGAAGGCTTTCCAATGTAGCAGAACCACAACTGTTGTCCCAGGAGCAATATGCCTCCCTCGGACACTATTAACTCTGAACTGCCTGCAGCCAAGGTTGTGAGGACAGAAAGGACACACTCCTTCAGGTGTTATCTGGTGTGTCAGTGAGAGAAGCCACTCCCACCTCCAATCCTTGGTTCCCGCAGTTCTAGAGTTGATGGGACCATGTGCCAGCAGCTGGTTTAAGGCTTATCCTGCGCCCTGAAGGACAGCATGCCAGCGTATCTGGGCCATCAGTGGGCCACTGCCCCATTCTACCAAGGCAGCTGTGACCGGTTGATGGGACATAGGGAAGACCAGTAGATTCTGTGTCAGGAGCCAGTTGTCCCAGTTCCTTTGCTGTAGGATGTGTCCTCTTGTCATAGGAGATCTTGTGTGGATACAAGGATGATAGAGGAAATGTTCTTTGGGGCCACAGATAGGGGTCACTGGCAGAAGTGCTTCAGAGTTAGGGGTGTCTGAACAGGTTGCACTTAGTAGATTCATATCATCATTCCCATCACCCTTGATTCTCAGACACTTCCCTCTTTGGGTACTTTTTAATGCTACTCCAAGTCTACTTTTAGCATAGGTACCACCTAGAGGCTTGTTCGAAATGCAGATTTTCATGTGCTAACTGAGACCTAATTAATCAAAATCTCTGAGAGTGAAGCCCAGGAAATTGCATTTTTGGATAAGCTGGCCAGAGTTAGCAAAACATCACCAGAAGAGTTCAGCCTCCTTATAGGCCAGGGCTTGAGTTCAGGCTTTGAGTAATCCTAACAAATAATGACTGTCACTTTCAGGTACTAAAGTCAGCAGTTCAAATCCCAAATCTTGAGTGAGTGCATCTTCCATATGCTGCTGCCGGTACGGCCCTATTAATTAATCTCCTGATTGTGTGTCTCATTTCTTCTTCCTTGTCTTTACATCCTTTGAATGCACTTCCATATACACTTCCTAGACTCCTAGCAATAACACCCAGCAGAGTTCTAAAACTCTCTTAGCTGTGTAGGTTATTATCTTCCCGAGCAGGCCTTGTCAATGTATCAGGGTACACTGGGATGGAACTCTTATTAGGGTCTAAAGGTGATGGCAGAGGATTTTTTTTTTTTTTAATGGCATGTGGATGTTTCCAGGCTAGGGGTCGAATCAGAGCTGCAGCTGCTGGTGTACACCACAGTCACAGCAATGAGAGTTCTGAGCTGCACCTGCGACCTATACCATGGCTCCTTTAATCCACTAAGCAAGACCAGATATCTAACCTGCATCCTCATGGATACCAGTTGGGTTCTTAACCCACTGAGGCACAACGGGAACTCCCAGAGGGTCTTTGATGCAACGGCTCAGCTCAGCTTTGGGGGTGGTGTTTGGGGAAAGTCCGAGGTCTTCTTTTCACTATCAAAAAATTAATGGGAGGGAGTTCCTATCATGGCTCAGTGGTTAATGAACCCGACGAGCATCCATGAGGATGCAGGTTTGATCCCTGGCCTCACTCAGTGGATTAAGGATCCGGCATTGCCGTGAGTTGTGGTGTAGGTCGAAGACACAGCTCAGATCCCGAGTTGCTGTGGCTGTGGTATAGGCCGGTGGCTACAGCTCCAATTCGGCCCCTAGCCTGGGAACCTCCATATGCCGCTGCCAGTGCAGCCCTTAAAAAAAAAAAAAAACAATTTAAAGGAATTTGGCAGTTCAAAACTCAACTCTCAGCCTCTTCCTGTCCGCCCAGAGGTCTCCATCCTGCTTCTTAGGGCACAGCCCCTTCTTTACGGTGATATAGGACAGTGAGAGGAGAAATCTTGCGTCGAGACTTGATGGGGTTGGTTCCTTAATGGATGTGATAACACTGAAGTGGTTACAACCAGACTCGAGACGGTGCCTGCCCTATAGCTGTAGGAAACGAGGGACTCCCTCTCTGCTTCCATAAAGATTTCCTGACTGAGTGTTCTGGGTTTTCTTTTGATTTTGTCTTTTCCTGTATATCCCCCTTAGACCTATCAAAAGCAGTCATCTGAGCCACCATCACCTGTCATCACTATAATTGATTATGCTGGCTTGGACATTGTTTCCCCCCCCCCTAAATTCTTGTCTATCTGTAAATTTAAACTCACTTCGGGAACAAAGTCTTTAAGATATAATAAAATTAAGAAAGAGGTCATACCGGATTAGGGTGGGCCTTAGGTCCAATAGACTAATGTTCTTATAAGAAGAGGGAAATTTCAGAGTCCCCTGGTGGCTCAGAAGGTTAAGAATTCCATCTTCTCACTACTTTGGATCACAGTTGCTGCTTCCTCTGTCGTGGGTTTGAATCCTGGCCCAGGTACTTCCACATGCCATAGGCAGGGCAAGAAGAAGAGGAAGGAGGAAGAGAAGAAGGAGGAGGAGGAGGAAATTTGAACACAGACACAGGGAGGAAGGCCATGGGAAGATGGAGGCAGAGACTGGCATACTGCATCTCTGGAGCCAAAGAACACCAAGGATTTCCAGCAACCACAAGAAGCTAGAAGAAGTTAGGAAGCATTCTTCCCTGGTGCTTTGGAGAGAACATGGCGCCAGTATCTTGCTTTTGGACTTCTAGCTTCCAAAACTCTGAAAGAATAAATTTCTCTTATTTTAAGCCAATGAATGAGTTGATGATGCTTTTTTATGGCAGCCCTAAGAACCTCACACATTGCCATGGCAACTGAGTACCACAGATACCCTTTTCCCAAAGCTTGGCCCCCACCCACACTTCAATCCATGCTGCCACTTGCTTGCCCATACCCCCACTCCCAAGTCCTGTCCTCCCCAGGCCCTGGGATCAGCCTTGTTACTGTCCCCACCCTCCAATGGACATTTATACATGCTGAAGTTTGTGAACCTTTGGCTTAAACCTTAAGAGGCTTGGGTAGGAGCTCTTTGTTTAAGACCTTAATAGAATGCATCTTCTATGGTGGAGTTAGACAGAATGGCAGTTGGATGGAACATTCTTTGGAAAAAGACCTCCTAAGAACCTCATCAATGTTGGTGACTTGCCAGGTACATTTTTTGGAATCTACATACCTAAAATCCTAGCTATCCCATTACTTGTTGGGTAGCCTTGAGCAGATCATAACCATATCCCTGTCTCAGTTTCTTTGGAACATGTTATTATCCTGATTTCTTCCCTTAGTCTCCAGGTTCTTCTATGTGGGCATAGAGTAAAGGGAGAGGCTCAGCCCATTTGATCCAGGAGGGCACATTCTTTCCTTGGAAGGCTAGTTTGAAGCATCATCAGCATTTGAGTTATCCTAACCTCTTGCCGATGGGCAAGAGTATACCAGCCCTTCCCGTCATGGCTCAGTGGAAATGAATCTGACCAGTATTCATGAGGACGCAGGTTCAATCCCTGGCCTCGCTCAGTGGATTAAGGATCCAGCATTGCTGTGATCTGTGGTGTAGGTCGAAGATATGACTCAGATCTGGCATTGCTGTGGCTGTGGCGCAAGCCAGCGGTTACTGCTCCAATTTGACCCCAGCCTGGGAACCTCCATATGCCGTGGGTGTGGCCCTAAAAAGACAAAAATAAAAATAAAAAAGCTTGTGCCAGTGCTGGTACCTTTCCTGGATGCCCTTTCATCCTTGTATCTTTTTATGCCTCTCTTTTTCTCTATTTCTCTTTCCCTATTTCGTATTTTCTCTTCTTCCTTTCCTGTCTTTCTTGGGGTCACAAGCTTCCTGCTGCTGTGTTCCCTCTTAAACAACCATTTCTTTTTTCTCTTAACACCTCATTTTTTCCCCTAAGAAACCTAACCTTATTACATATCAGCTCAACCACAAATTAAAAGCAAAGTCTGACATACTTTTCAACCCAGACATGAGACACAGCAGCCCTTCCTAATAGCGGAAGACAAATTTGACCATTGAAAGACAGCTTTTTCCATCCTTGTATTTCTGCTTGTATCTGGACCCTGGGGCTAGAGCAGGTGTGAGAACCCTGCATGCAGCAGGGTCATCCTCTTGTCTGTCCTGTTTTTGGGTCATGATGTCAAGGTTTCACCAAACCATCTAAGACAATGAAGGAACTTGACTCTGTTGAAGCCTGGAAATAAAAATGTCCTAGAGAAGCGTTTATGAAATCTCTGTTACTGGAATGTGGATTAAAAAGGCTTGCTGGGGTGAGCTCCTAAATCTTTACAAATGTTTAGGATAAAGCACAAATGAGAAAAACATGTTAAGCGAGGCTTTTTGATTTTGGCTTAACTGCTTTTAATTCTCTCCTACTGAAATGTGTTACTATCAGGAAGTGTGACCACAGGCCAGATGGTGAACCGGTTGTCCTCCTGTAATTGGGGTAACTTCCATGCTCTCTGTTCTCCATGACTCTGATTTTTCTTTGCCTCTCTCTTTCCCTCCAGCCTCACTCATGACATGGAAAGTCAATATTTGGGGTACTCTTATTTGGTCCCATTCCAGTGACCATGAGTCACAGTAGCAATCTGGGCCACAGGCAAGCTTTTTAGATGGAAGTGGAAACCTGGGTGGGCTGAGGGTCTTACTAATTAAAACAGCTGGAAGAAAGTGATATAAAATGGCAATAAAAAGAAAGTCAATTGTGGGGGGAAACGGGGCTTCTAGGATTTTGAAATATTTTTAAATAAAAATGATTTGCAGGGAAGTTCCCATTGTGGCTAAGTGGGTTAAAAATCTGACTAGTATCCATGAGGATTTGGGTTTGATCCCTGGCCTTGCTCAGTGGGCTTAGGTTCTGGCATTGCCGTGAGCTGCAGTGTAGGTCATAGATGTGGCTCAGATCTTCTGTGGTGTAGGCTGGCAGCTACAGCTCTGGGTGGATCCCTAGCTTGGGAATTTCCATAGGCCACAGGTGCAGCCCTAAAAGTAAAAAAAAAAAAAAAAAAAAAAAAAAAAAAAAAAAAGTTTTTCAGTATAATATACATACAGAAAATTATACGAATCCTAAGCATATCGCTCAATGAATTTTCACCAAAGGAATTATGTGTAATCACCACTCAGATCAAGAATCAGTATTGGAGTTCCCGTCGTGGCGCAGTGGTTAACGAATCCGACTAGGAACCATGAGGTTGCGGGTTCGGTCCCTGCCCTTGCTCAGTGGGTTAACGATCCGGCGTTGCCGTGAGCTGTGGTGTAGGTTGCAGACGCAGCTCGGATCCCGCGTTGCTGTGGCTCTGGCGTAGGCCGGTGGCTACAGCTCCGATTCGACCCCTAGCCTGGGAACCTCCACATGCCGCGGGAGCGGCCCAAGAAATAGCAACAACAACAACAACAACAAGACAAAAGACAAAAAAAAAAAAAAAAAAAGAATCAGTATTGACGGCCCCTTGGAAGCCCTCTTTGTGTCTGCTTTCATCATTACTATTACCATTACCCCAAAAGGAAAGTAAGACTTCCATCAGCAGCAGTTTCATCTAGAGTTACAAGTATGCATACTTTTGTGAACGGGTTCTCTCATGCACAATTATGTTTGCAAAATATATTCACATTATTGCAGGTCAAGTAACATATCCATTGCTATTGGTCATAAGTAGGGACAGGCACACAGCAGGTCACCCCAGCCTGTCCTTGTATATGGCCCACCAGCTCAGAATGGCTTTTGCGTTTGCAAAGAGTTGTTTAAAAAAAAATAACAAGAATGTGCAGCAGAGATGATATGTGGTGCATAAAACCTAATCCATTGACTCAATACCCTTTGACAGAGAAAGTTTGCAGACCTCTGCTGCAGAGAATTGGGTTGTGTGAATATACCACAATTTTTTGTTTCCTTTTACTGCCAAGGGATATTTGGGTGGTTTTCAGTTTTCAGTGATCATGAAGAATATGATGCTTGCACCTGCCTTTTGGTGTCTATGTGTACACATTTCTGCTGGGGATATACCCAGAGGTAGAATTATTAGATCATAAGGTATGAAGATATTCACTGTTGAGAAATACTTACTGCCAAACAGTGGCACAAGTTTCAACACTCACCAGCAGAGGCTGGGAATTCCAGTGGCTCCACATCCTTTGCTGCTACTTGATATTGTCTCTCTTTTTAATTTTAATCATTTCAGTTTAGATGTAGTAGTATCTCCTTGTGGTTTGGTTTGTAATCCTCTGATGCCTATGACCTAAACACTTTTTCATGTGTTTATTGAAGATTTGCATATTTCTTTTGTGACATAGCTGCTCACATGTTTTGTCCAAGTTTTGTCTGTATTTTCCTTATTGATTGGTGAGACTATCCAATTGTTTGTTTGGTAGGAGTGGCAATTACCTTGTTCTACTCAATGATTTGTACCTTAACTCCTTTGATGAGCAGAAATCCTTGATATTCACCTAGTCTAATTTACCAGTTTTCCTTTGTGGTCAGTGCTTTTTGTATCCTATTAAAGAAATCTTGGCCTACCCAGGTGTCACATGTGTATTCCCAGGGTTTTCTTCTAGCAGTGTTATTGTTTACCTTTCGCATTTAGATCTCCAGTGCAGTGAGACTAGGTTTCTTTGTATAGTGTGAGATAAATATCAACATTCATTTTTGCCAATAGGTCCGGTGCTGCTTTTGAAAAAGAAAAAAAAAAAGGCTATTTCTCCACTATAATACCGTGTCATAAATCAGTGATGGTTCTGGACTCATGAATGTCCTCCATAGGAATTCATCTATGGTTGAATAGGTACTTCAGCTTTCTTATATAAAGTCATCTTGACACTATGTGGTGCTTTCCATTCCCATATAAATTCATTGAATTGAAGAGGGAATGAGATTTTTATAGCATAAAAAGTGAACATGATCTATTCCTTCATTTAAGTCTTCCTTATGTTCTCTATATGCTATGTTGTAATTTTTAAAGCAGAGGAATTGCAGTTAACCTTTGAACAAAATGGGTTTGAATTGCCTGGGTCCACCTACATGTGGATTTTTTTTGTTTGTTTCAGTAGTAAATACCGCAGTATTGCTTGTTCTGGGGTTGGTTGAATCCTCTGAGGTAGAACTGCAGATTGGAGGAAACAGTGTTACATAGGGCAAACTTTTTTAATTAAAAAAATTTTATTTGTGTGTGTGGCTGTGCCTGGTATTAAACCCATGCTACAGCAGTGACCTGAGCAGTGACAATGCTAGATCCTTAACCACTAGACTATTGGGGAACTCCACAGAGGGCTAACTATATGTTATATGTAGATTTCCCACAGCACAGAGGATCAGCCCTCTAACCCTGCCTTGTTCAAGGGGTCCACTGTATGTAACTGTTATTAAATTTATCTTTAGCTATATGATATTTGTGGATGCTGGTTTTGTTTTGGTTTTGGTTTTGCTTTTTAGGACCACATGTGCAGCATATGGAAGTTCCCAGGCTAGGGGTAGAATCTCAACCTATGCCACAGCTACAGCAATGTGGGATCCAAACTACATCTGCAACCTACACCGCAGCTCATGGCAATGCCAGATCCTTAACCCACTGAGCAGGGATCGAACCCATATCCTCATGGATACTAGTCAGGTTCATTTCTGCTGAGCCACAATGGGAACTCCTGTGGATGCTGCTTTAAATACCTTCTTAAAATTTCATTTTGTGATTGTTCCTGATATAGAGAAATATCAATGGTGTACGATGGCCCTGTATTTGGTTGTCATGCTAAACCAATTATTAATTCTAAAATTTTGTCGAGTCTTTGGCTTTTCTACATATGCAAACATGTTGCTGTGAATAATAGGAGTTCTATTATTTTCTTTCAAATTCTTGTCATTTTTTTTCCGGTGGAACTGGCTCTATTATTCAGTATAATATGGACTAGAAGCATCCTTGTTTCATTCCTAATTACAGGAGGAAAGCTTTTACTATTTCACCATTAAGTTTGATTTTCATAGGAGTTCCCTGTTGTGGTGCAGCAGAAATGAACCTGACTAGTACCCATGAAGACATGGGTTCGATCTCTGGCCTTGCTCATTGGTTAAAGGATCCAGCATTGTCGTGAACTGTGGTGTAGGTCACAGATAGGCTCAGATCTCACATTGCTGTGGCTGTCGTGTAGACCCTCAGCTGCAGTTATGATTCAGCCCCTGGCCTGGGAACCTCCATATGGCATGGGTACAGATCCAAAGAGCAAAAAAAAAAAAAAGTCTGTTATTTATAGAATTTTTATAAGTACTCCATCACATTAAGGAAGTTTCCTTTTATTTCTAGTTTTCTGTTTCAAAATAAATGAATAGATGTTGAATTTGGTCAAATGCTTTTTATAAATTTGTTCAAGTAATAACACATTTTCCTACATCTGTCTGATAATTAGTGACTTACATTAAATGATTTTTCAATTACTAGAGTAAACCCAACCTCTCTGAGGTACATTACACTTTTCATAAACTGCAGAATACAATTTGCTTAAAAAAATTTTTAGAGTTGACCATCAAAATAGAGATTGGCTGGAATTTTTTTGGTATTGTCTTATTTTGTCTGATTTTGGTATCAAGGATATGTCGGCCTCGTAGAACAAGTTGGGAACTATTTCTTTCTTTCTTTTTTGAATCTGTTGTTCAGAGGAGTGTCTGTAAGATTGGTGTTAGTCCTTAATGTTTGGAAGTATTTACCATTGAATACAGATGAGCCTAAAGATTTCTTTGCAAGAAAACTCTTTGTTTAAATTTCAAACTATGTTTTTCAAAGTGTAATTGACAGGTAAAAAAACTGCATGTGTTTAAGTGAATAATCTTCTAGGTTTGAATAACAGTGCACACTCATGAAACAGTTACCAGTCACCACAATCAAGATAATGGAGGAGTTCCTGTCACGGCTCAGCAGTAATGAACCTGACTAGTATCCATGAGGATGCCGGTTTGATCCCTCACCTTGCTCAGCAGGTTAAATGATCCAGGGTTGCCATGAGCTGTGCTGTAGGTCACAGATGTGGCTTGAATCCCACGTCACTATGGCTGCGGTGTAGGCCAGAAGCTGCAGCTCCAATTCAACGCCTAGCCTGGGAACTTCCATATGCTGCGGGTGCGACCGTGAAAAGAAAAAAAAAAAAAAAAAAAGAGATAATGGAAAAATCCATTATTTTGAAAAGATCCCTCGAACTCTTTGTTTTACCTCCTTTCTGGCCTTCCCTGTGCCCATCCCCTGGCAACTAATGATCAGCTGTATGTCACTTTAGATTATTTTAATTTTCTCAAATTTTATAGAAGTAAATCATACAGCCTCTTCTCGCTTTTGTCTGTCTTCTTTTACTCAGCATAATTATTTTGAGATTGATCCTTGTTGCGCCAGGCCTAATTCATTTTTAAAAACTTGTGAGCCGTGTTGCGTTGTATGGACATACCACCATTCTTTTAACCAGTCACCTACTGGCGTACATTGAGGCTATTTCCAATGTGGAGCCATTGCCAACAAAACCACCATGAATATTTGTGTAGAGGCCTTGGTGTAGACATATGTTTTCTTTTCTCTTCTGTAGAGCAGTGGACTGGCTAGCACATATGGGGGGTAAGCCTTTCCCCTTGTAAATATCTGCCAAACTGTTTTCCAAAGTAGTGGTGTCCCTTCACATTCCTACCCTCACTGTATGAGAATCTCCATTGCTCCCCATCTTTCTCCAACACTTGATATTGTTGGACATTGAAACTTTAGACTTTCTCATCTACATGCAATGGTATCTCCTTGTGGTTTTAGTTGTGTTTCCCTATTGATTAATAATGTTACACATCTTCCACGTGCTTATCTGCCACCTGTATATAATCTTTGGTGATGTGTCTGTTTAATTCTTTTGTCCATTTCATATAGGGCTGTTTGTTTTATTATGATGGAGTTTTAAAAGTTATTTTCATATTTTGGATTTAAGTTCTTCATTACATATAAAATTTCCAGGTATTTTTCTTCCTCTCTGTAGTCTACCTTTGCATTCTCCTCTCCTATCAGTGTATTTTGAAAAGTAAAAGTTCTCAATTTTGATAATGTACAATTTCTCAATGTTTTGTTTTAATTCATTTTGCTTTTGATGTCATATCAAAAAAAAAAAAAAAAAGATTGCCTAGGAGTTCCCGTTAGGGCACAGTGGGTAAAAATCTGATTGCAGTGGCTTGGGTCACTGCAGAGGCGTGGTTTGGTCCCTGGCCTGCCATAGTAGGTTAAAGGATCTGGCATTGATGCATCTGTGGTGTAGGTCACAGCTCTTGCTCAGATTAAGTTCCTGGCCCTACTTCTGTATGTTGTGGGTACAGCTATTTACAAAAAAATAAAAAATAAAATAGGAGTTCCTGTCATGATTGCAGCAGAAACAAATCCGACTAGTATCCCTGAGGATGCAGGTTTGATACCTGGCCTTGCTCAGTGGGTTGGGGATCCAGCATTGCTGTGAACTGTGGTGTAGGTCACAGATGTGACTCGGATACCACATTGCTGTGGCTGTGGTGTAGGCTGGCAGCTATAGCTCTGATTCAGCCCCTAGCCTAGGACCCTCCATATGCCATGGGTGTGGCCCTAAAAAGCGAAAAAATAAAATAAAATAAAAATAAAAAATTATTGTCTAAACCCAGGTATTACGTTTTCCTCTAGAAATTTATTGTTTCAGTTTTACATTTAGATATATGATCCATTTTGTTATTATTTTTGTTTGCTTGTTTGTTTGTGTATGGTATGTTGACAGTTTCTCATTGAACCAAACATGCAGCTGCCATATGGGCCTGCATTGCATTCTTAACCTTTTTCTTCCCCAAAAGAAAATATCTGTCCACACAACACCCTGTACATAATTGTTTAAAGCAGCTTTATTCGCATCATCCAAAAACTGTAAAAAGCCCAGGTATCCTTCAAGTATTAACTGTGGTACATCCATTCCATACTGCTACTCAACAGTAAATAGAAATGAACTATTCTTATGTACAATAACCCAGATGGGTCTCCAGAGCCTTATGCTGAGTGAAAAAGTCAATCCCTGCCTCAGTCCCCTTATAAACTTTGTTGAAATGACAGAATTATACAGTAGAAAAGAATAGTTGTTGCCAAAGGTTAGATATAGGAGCAGGAGTTAGTAATAAGATGGAGGAGGCTGTGGTTGTGTAAGGTAGCATGAGGGCTCTTTACAGTTGAAATATTCTTTGTCTTGATTGTGGAGGTAGTCACAGAAGTCTACCCATGATATGAAATTTTATAGAACCACACACACACACACACACACACACACACACACACACACACACACAAGGGCCTGTAAAACTTAAGAAATTCTAATAAAATCCGGAGTTCCTGTAATGGCTCAACAGAAACGAACCTGATTAGCATCCATGAGGATGCATATTCGATCCCTGGCCTTGCTCATTGGGCTAAGGATCTGGTGTTGCCGTGAGCTGTGGTGTAGAACACAGATGTGGCTCGGATCTGGTGTGGTTGTGGCTGTGGTATAGGGCAGTGGCTACAGCTCTGATTCGACCCCTAGCCTGGGAATCTCCATATGCCGTGGGTGCAGCCCTGAAAAGAAAAAAAAAGAGCCAAAAAAAAAAAGAAAGAAAGAAAGAAAAAAATTCTAATAATATCAATGGATTGTATTCATGTCAATTTCTCAGCTATGATTTTTGCAAAACATTGGTTAAGCTGTTTTAATAAAGGCATTGAGAACTTGGACAAGAATAAGGACTGTAGAGTGAGAAAGGAAGATAAACAGTAATCTGGAAAAACATTTAGTAAAAATCATACTGAAGCCATTTAACTAGAGGATCATCAGTTCTATTAATGTTCTCAAAAAACTCATGTTTTTGTTTCATTAATTCACTATTGTTTTTCTACTTCATTGATTTTTGTTTTGATCTTTATTATTTCCTTTTTTTGATTACTTTAGGTTTCATTACTTTGATTACTTTAGTTTCTTAAGGTTTAGTCTTTGATTTGAATTTTTTTTCTTTTCTCATATAGGTGTTCAGTGCTATAAATGTCCTTCTAAATACAGCTTTAGCTGAATCTCAAAAATTTTGATATATTCTGTTTTCATTTTCATTCAGTGCAAAATACTTTCTAACTTTTGTATAGATACTTTTTATGAGGTCTTTAGGTTATTTGAAACTCTCTTATTGATTTCCAAATATTTGAGGATTTCTTACGGATTTTTGTTATTTTTTTCTAATTAACTGCCATTGTAGAGAGCATACTTTGAATGACTTCATCCCTTTTTAAATATTGTAGTTTTATGACCTAGAACATGTCCCGTCTTGATAAATGTTTCATGCGACTTAAAAAAATATGCATTTTGCTATTGTTGGGTGAAGTGTTCTTTGAGGTAGATTAGATCAGCTATATTGATAGAGTTGTTCAAATCTTCTGTATTCATTCTGATTCTCTGTATAGTTGTTTTCTCAACTATGAATAAATAGGTGGTGAAATCTTCTACCACAAACTGTGGATTTGCCTATTTCTCCTTGCATTACTTCTAATTTTTACTTTAAATATTTTGAAAGTCTGTTTGAGAAACATAAATACTAGAATTGTGTGTACTTTTGATGCATTGATCTGTTTATCATTATAAGTGACCCTCTTGATCCTTGGTAATTTTTTTGCTCTGAAAGTGACTTCACCTTATTTTAATTTACCAATCCAAGCTCTTTTGACTAGTGGTAGCATGGTTTATCTTTTTTCCATCCTTTTACTTTTAACCTATTTGTGAAATCACATTTCAGTTAGATTCTTGTAGGCAACATATAGTTGGGTCTTGATTTTTTCTTTATCTAATTTGACAATCTGTGCCTTTAAATTGTGGGGTTTAGGTGGTAAATATACATCTTCTTTATCCATTTATCTGTTAGATTGCTTCCATATTTGGGCAGTTATAAGTAATGCTGCCATGATCATTGGGGTGCATGTACCTTTTTTTTATTAGTTGTTTTTATTTATTTATTTATTTTTGTGATAAATACCCAGGAGTGGAATTAATGTGTCATAGAGTAGCTCTATTTTTAGTTTTTTGAGAAACCTCCATACTGTTTTCCACAGTGGCTGCACCAATTTACATTCTGACCAACAGTGTACGAGAGTTGCTTTTTCTCCACGTCTTCACCAGCATTTGTTGTTTGTGTTCTTTTTGATGGTGGCCATTCTGACGGGTGTGAGGGGATACCTCATTGTGGTTTTGATTTGCATTTCTCTGATGATTAACGATGTAGAGCATCTTTTCATGTGCCTGTTGGCCATCTGTATTTCCTCTTTGGAAAAATGTCTATTTGGTTCTTCTGATCATTTTTTGACAGAGTTGTTTTTTTTTTAATGTATGAGCTGTTTGTATATGTTTGATGTGAATCCCTTATCAGTCACATCATTTGCAAATATTTTCTTCCATTCAGTAGACTGTCTTTTTGTTTTGTTGATGGTTTCCTTGGCTGTGCAAAACTTTTAATTTTAATTAGCACTCATTTGTTTATGTTTGATTTTATTTCCTTTACTTTAGGAGATAGATCCAAAAAAAATATTGCTATGATTTATGTCAAAAAGTCTTCTGCCTAAAATTTCAGTATATTTTTAATTTCTATAATTTCCTTTTGATATATTAGGGTTTTCTATTGAAATTCTTCATTGTAATGAAGAATCTTACAAACACATTAATCCTGCATTAACATAGTACACATTAATATCTGTGAAGGTATATAGTAACTGAAATATCTTGATCAACTTTGTGTCTATTTCTATTGGCTATTTTTCTTTTGACCTTCTCTTATATATACTTGATATTTTTAATTAAATGTCAGACATTATATATGAAAATTGAGGAGGATTTTTTCTTCCTTCAAAAAAGATTAATGTTATCCTCTGACAGCTCAAATATGGGCAGTTTATCTTAATCCTTGGTTCAAAGCTGTGTTGTAGCTTTTATAAAACTGAGTCTATCTTTGATTCAAACCTACATTTTGTTTATACTCCAGAATCTCAGCTGAGAACATAGGTGTTTACTATGCTCACAATTTTTATCTCCCCATAGATACAAAATCACTAAAATCTCTGCAGTGTTTTCCAGCTTTTTCCTTTTTTAAAAAGAGGTTTCTGAGCCTTATGTATTGCACGCATTTAAGAATCAGAAGTACCTCAAGGAGAAAATGGCCCTGAGTGTCAGGCTCCCTTTCCTGAACTTCTCTTCCCCTGAGTACTGGGCCCTTTAAGTCTTGGCTGCCTTGGCAACCCCAGACTCTTATTTTGCCTTCCCATCCCTGTGAGATTATTAAAAGCTCTTCTGGCTTCTCTGATTCTTGATAACCTTCCTGTGCCCACTTCAACCTTACTCCTTCTGTATCAGGAATCAGCAAATGTCCTAAGAGGAAGAGTGGCATGAAAATGGTTGAGTTCTCAGTGGGTTTCCCTTTTCTCTAGGGCTTTGGCATTTATCCCAGCATCTCTCCAATGCCCTCAAACAAACTGACTTTGTATTTACGTTCCTATTTATTTTCGCCTTAATCATTAGTCTACTACAAATCATTCCATCATGCATAGCCTGAAAAGAGAAATACTCTGTGGGACTTTGTTTTTTGTTTTATTAAAGTATCATTGCATTACAATGTTGTATTAATTTCTGATATACTGGAAAGTCATACACACAAACACACACACACTCTTTCTTATATTTTCTTCCCTCATGACCTATCCCAAGAGATTGGAAATAGTTCACTGTGCTGTATGTCATGACCTCAATGCTTATCCATTCTAAATGTAACAGGTTGCTTCTACTAACCTCAAACTCCCAGTCCATTCCACTCCCTATTCCCCCTCCTTGACAACCACAAGTATGTTCTCCATGTTCTCTGAGTCTGCTTCTCTTCTGTAGATAGGTTTATGTGTGCCATGTTTTAGATTCCACAAGTGGTATCATATGATACTTGTCTTCCTCTTTCTGACTTATTTCACTTAGTATGAGATTCTCTAGTTGCATCCATGTTGCTGCAAATGGCATTATTTCATTCTTTTTTATGATTGAGTAGTATTCTATTGTATATATGCACCTCTGTAGGATTTTAATAAAAAGCAGATTTTAATTGGGAGCATGCAGATGCCAAAGATTATAGATAATTTTTTATCTGTTTCTACCTGGTCACACTTACTAGTGCTAGTGTTCTCATGATAACACTTTCTGTTGTGCTCACAGTAATCAAAGAACAATAACAATGGAAGAATCTATAGAAGAATACGTTTTCGAGGTGTTAAACTTCCTAATATTTCCACCTTTTGCTTTTTGTCAATTTTTACAGATAACCTGTTCTGTGTCCATTGTCCAATGTGAAAATACAATAGAACAGAGAGTTAAGAGGCCGGTGAACTTCTGGCTTTAATGTTGCAAGAACCCAGACCTTTAGGACAACCTAGAAAATGTGAGGCCTCAACAAAACTCTTGAGAGAAACAGAGTAGGGAGAGTTGAGGTTCCCAAGACAAGAACATAATTCCCCAGAACTGGAGATGATGGAAGGTGATGGGAGAGAGAGCTGTGGTGTAGCCATTGCTGTTGGTGCCCTGCTCCCATTCCCCAGTCCCAAGTAACCATCTTTGAATACGCCAGTCCGACATCCGGCCACAAAGGCCTGCACTTCTATGCCTGAGGACATTCTCTGACATCCAAAGCTCATTTTGCCTTCACCTGGGGCAGACTCAAAGTATCAACCAACAAGCCTTTCCAGCAAACAGCTTTCAAGCAATGACAGATAGGAGCCGGTATATAAATCCCCCAGCCCCACCCCCTGAGTCATGCATTCCACGCAGGTTCCTATGTCAGTCCCCCAGCAGGCTAAGTTCCAATTGCCCACGGTGGCTTGATGATACCCTGTTTTGGTTGCTTTCCCTCCTCTGTCTCTCTTCCCAGCTCCCCTGCTGTGTTTTCTTCATCTCCCAAAGAAATGATTTGCACTTAGAAGCCTCATCTCGAGGGTCTACCTGAGACTTGGCTTAGACTAGTGCAGATACGGCCAGACCTAGCTCCAGACAGTTACAAAAAGAGATAACGAGACCCCAGAGATGAAAGGCTGAGGGATCACGAGGGCCGAGGGCCATGGGCCATGGTCGGCTTCACAGAATGTGTGCTGAAGGCGTGGTAAATTAAAAAGAATCTCTCCGTCAGTGAGTGGTCTGTTTCCTGGTTGGGTAGGTTAGTGGTAAACTACATTTTGAAAATAAATAAATGGGAATTTCCCTTGTGGCACAGCAAGTTAAAGATCTGGTGTTGTCACTGCAGTGGCTTGGGTTGCTGCTGTGGCATGGGTTCGATCCCTGGCCTGGGAACTTCCACATGCCATGGGTGCGGCCCGCAAAAAAGATTCATCAGCTCAAAACAAATGCTTTTGGTTGCAAGTGTAGCCTAGACTGAGCTTTTTATCAGGTCGAGATATTCTGTGCCATTTGCCTTTACTTAAACATCAGAATGTTCAGAAATAGGGAAATGATTCCAAATGTATAGAAACAAATAGATTTTAATGATTATTCTAAATAACGTTTATTTCAAATTTTCTGAAAGACTTCAAAATGGAGCCAGAAGTAACTTTTATAGTTTTTTTCTTAAGCCATTCAAAATTGGATATAAAATAGTGTGGTTTTCTTCTTATTCCTTTCTGAAACTTCCACTTTGCTCATTAAACCTTGTAAATCATGTGAGATTATGAAACTGCTGATTAAGTTAAGGCCTGCAAACTTAAGTATGGCTGGCCTCTTGGCTTCACAGTACCTGAAAGTATTTTTTTGCAATTGACCTGTTCGTTACTGCCAGTGACTCAATAAATTCACTCCTGCTATGTAGGAGACTTTTTTTTTCTGCATGTGTATATGTTCTGTGCAAATCATTCTACATGTAGATTTTTTGGGGGGATGTGTTTGTGGGAGAAAGTGAATGCCATGTCTTACTCTTTTGCCACCTTGATCCCGGATCTGTGTGTGTGTGTGTGTGTGTGTGTGTGTGTGTGTGTGTGTGTGTGTGTGTATAGATATAACATATATATCTATACACAAACACAAATTTGTCCCCAGTAAACACACATGTTTGATTTACTCCTCATTCCACTTCTTCTCTGTTCAAAGTAGAAGGAAACTTTCTTCCGCAGAAGGGAAACTGCAGAAAATCACATTAACCCACGATTCCTCATCCAAATCACTCTGGCTATGACTTAACATAGGAAACACAAGGGATAAAACTAGAAGATCGTGGAGTTCCTATTGTGGCACAGCAGAAACAAATCTGACTAGCATCCATGAGGATGCAGGTTCGATCCCTGGCCTTGCTCAGTGGGTTAAGGATCTGGTGTTGCCATGAGCTGTGGTGTAGGCCAGTGGCTACAGCTCCAATTCTACCCCTAGCCTAGGAACCTCCATATGCTGTGCGTGCGGCCCTAAAAAAGCAAAACAAACAAACAAACAAAAAAGCAAAACAAACAAAAAGGGGGATGTGCTCAGAAATCTCCAAAGGAACAGACATCCTCTTCTCCCTCAATGGCCTTCTGCAGCTTCTCCCAGGATGTTCAGAAGGTCCTTTTAGCAAAGGTCATTGGTCCTGGAAAAAAGCCACTTCAAATGATTCCACATAAAATGGGGACCAAAATTTGATAGTCTGTGGGGGAAATAAGAGGTCTGATAGTGACAATCTTTTTTTTTTTTTTTTTTAAGGGCCACACCCACAGTGTAGGGAGGTTCCCAGGCTAGGGGTCGAATCAGAGCCACAGCTGCTGGCCTACACCACAGCCACAGCAATGCCATAGCCACACCGCCTCTGTGACCTATGCCACAGCTCTTGGCAACTCCGGATCCTTAACCCACTGAGTGAGATCAGGGATCAAACCTGTATGCTTATGGATACTCATCTAAACCCGCTGAGCCTCAGCAGGAACTCCAATAGTGACTTAATCTTTACAAATAAAGTGAAAAATTATGAAAGTAAGTTTATCTTACATATATTAAAATGTAGGTTGTGATTGTAATTATGTGCTTATTCTTAAGACAAACAAGAAATAAACTGAGTATTATGGGGGTGTTTTGGGGTGCAATATTCCTGACAAGAGCAGAAAAGCACATAAGGACATCCTTCACTGCAGAGTTTTTTGGCACATGCATAAAGAAAGTGTCTCCTTTATTTAAAAAAAAAAAGAAGCAGCAGCAACAGTAGCAGCAAAGGATTTATATGTTTGCCTAAAACCTCTCTTAATCCTTTGACATTAAAATCACTCTCTTTTGAAATGCCCAAGTGTGAATTTTCTCTTCAGTATATAACTAGAGAAACTCTACTAAACTGCACTAGATAACAGTCTTACATACGATTCCAACAGCTCTCCAACCCCACTTTCATCTTCTGCATGAAATCCCACTGTCTTTTGCACAATGTGTCATTTCGCTTTGCAATTGGCTTACACCACGTATCCACCACTGCATTGTCTTATTCTGCTTAACGTCTGACAAACACGGAGGGACAAACTGTACGTTCTTGGTTCCTGGAGGAAACAGATGGCATGCCCACTCAGACGGTAGAATTGAGGAGAGTTCAATAAAGCACACTTTTCAAATATCGTGGGGGCAGAGTTAGGAGAAACCAGTAAAGGATGCTGAAGAGGTCTGGGTCATCATCAGGAAGCCATTACCAGCCATCCCCAGGCCTCCAACCCCCTCCTGTGACCCAGGGAGCCGAGCTGGAGCCCAAGGGAGGGAGGCTTTGAAGGGGCTGTGATTTAGGTAGAGGGACATAAGCTATTTGCAGTAACCCAGCTGAGAGGGAGCTGGGAGAGTTAATTACCCCATCACCCCTCTTCTACTGTCTTCTGATCCCCTGCCAGGGACACCCATTGGCCAAATCCAAATGAAATCCAGACTACAAGGAAGCCTGCTGAGTGTGTTTAAACAGTTCCGCCTCTCAGGACATAGGGTGGGAAGGGAAAAATGGGACCTAGAGGGGCAAATAAAAATATATATGGTAAGTATGATAGATACTGCCCCCAAAGATATTGGTTGACTCTGTAGATTCTGATCTTAAGTGAAAAGGGATGTCTGAATAATAACCAACTTTAAAAGTTAAAACATAAATTTATGAAAACATAAAGAGGTGGGAGACAGTATTTATATTCATATAAAGTCAAATTCAATGCAAAAGACATTAAAATTATAATGAGAAATGGAATAATTTTATAAATTGGTATAAAGTATAATCAATAAAAAAGCAAGCAGGAACATTTATGCGCCTCCAAACATAGCACCAAAATATAGAAAGCTCAGTTTTAAGACAATCAAAGAATAACTAACAACCCCCCACTGCAGGGATACAGTAACACACATGCATCAGCCAATGGCCTGCTGAATCTGCAAATAACAACCCACTCTTTGCTTCCCTACTTGAAAAGAGAGTTTCCCAACCAATAACCACTCCTGTGCCATAGGAGCTCCTGAGCCCTTAAGTCACGTATTGTGGAGCTTAGGGGTGCTGACAACTTCAGGTTTTTTGTTTTTGTTTTTGCCTTTTTACCACCACACCTATGGCACATGGAGGTTCCCAGGCTAGGGGTTGAATCAGAGCTACAGCTGCAGGCCTTGCACCACAACCACATCCAATTTGAGTGCCGAGCCGCACCTACAACCTATACCACAGCTCATGGCAACACCAGATCCTTAAGCCACTGAGTGAGGCCAGGGATCAAGCCCACAGGCTCATGGATTCTAGCTGCGTTCTTAACCTGCTGAGCCACAGCGGGAACTCCTGAAAACTTCAGTTTGAACTCCCCTCCCTACACCTTGAGCAGCTTTTCCTGGTACTTCTCAGAGAACTAGTTGAGCAGACAGACCACATGGCCTGAGAATATGATAATCTCATGTGGCTCTCTCCACTGCACTCTTGTATGTTGGGCGTGGACAAGTGTCTGTCTCCAAGACATCTGATTGGGCAGCCTCTTGCAGAGATGTCTGTATTGCTTGTCACGGGACAGGCAGGTCCAGGCAGGCGACCCAAGGAGCAAGGTCCACAGCAGGCACATGGCTGGGAGTTAGTGAGAATGTGGCCACTGGGGCTGCATCTCCATCATGTGATTTGAATGCTTCTGTCCCTTTGTACTGGGCGGATGTGCCTATCTATGCTACCAGCAGTGTGAATCTTCAAACAACATATGCACGAACTGAAACTGAGGATTTCCTCACTATTTAAAATATTCCTATAAAGTTTCATTCGATACACAAATCCATTTGCCTTTCACAATTTATCTCACTGATACATGCGCCAAGAAAAGTCAAGAAGGACTGTTAGATGCTTGAAATAACTACCCTTTTAACTGCGGTAGAAGTTTTGTGGTTCAAGTGCAAATGTGTCTCACCCATAAAGGAAGTTTGTGTCAGTCCTAACAATGAAGGGTTTGAAGACATTATTCTTTCAAAGTTTTGTTTGGAAATTATATGCAGTGTATAGTAAGAGGATAAAAAGAGAATGTTCATGAGAGTTAAAAAAAAAAAAAGGAATGATAACATTTACCAGTGTAATAAATACTAATACTTCAGTATTTATTTTAAAATATTTGTTCCTAAAATAATACTTCAAATGCTAAAGTCAAGAATACATATATGTATGTGTATATACGTATAGGTATATATATGTGTGCGTGTGTGTGTGTGTGTATATATATATATATATATTTGAATCACTGTGCTGTATACCTGAAAGTCCCATGACATTATAAATCAACTATAGTTCAACTAAAAAAAGAATAAGTAAAAATTTGTAAAAAGAATAAAATTAATGAGATAGATACACACAAACTATCACTTGGCATTCTGACTTGAAAGCCACATACCTGATTTGAAGCTCAGGGTGCCATTTAAAATTTATTTGAGTAATGCAATGTACTTCAACCTACACAATATCAATTGAATGATTTTTTTTTCCCCACCGACGTGCTTTAATAACATGTATGAGGTCTTATCACTGTCCTGTTCCTGGGCTTCCAGCATCTCATTTGTATGCAAATTCTCGTGTATGCAACTTATTCGCTGGTAAATGGTGCCAGCAGATTGAGTGGCTCCGTAATTATGTTCCATCCCTGTCTACCCTATTTGTTTCTTATTATATTCCTGCCACAGTCCCTGCTTCGTGCTCCAGTCATGAATTACCAGGCAGCTCCCTCAGCAATTTTTCTTGTTTCACCTCCCACCCCTAACGTGTTCCCCACTTCCCAGTACTTTCTAAAGTGTGGGAGACCTGTTCCTTCTTCTTTTTGATTGCTTCCTTCTGTTATTTCATTTCTAACTAGAAGTCTTTGGTTCTAATAGAGAATCAAACTAACTTTGCCCCTTCCCTCGCAGCTTGATTTATGTGCTGCTGAAATTTACTACTGGTAGTAAAATGTTTTTTATCTACGTGCATATATTTGGGGTTGCTCAGGAAGGCTGAGAAATCTAATGAAAATTTCATGTGGGATGGTCATGCCAGGAATAAACAGTATGCATATAGATTTACATATAAATATAAACACAACGTGTAGACGTGTTTTTAAACATACAAAAACAAATGTAAGTGAATGAAGTGTGTGTGTGTGTGTGTGTGTGTGTGTGTGTAGAGACTATAGGTGCTCTAGAACAGTAATACTTGTGTTTGAATCCTAGATCAATCACTGATTATTTTTGTGACCTTGGGCAATTTCTTAAACGTCTGTACTTCACATTGGTGGTACATGAAATGAGGATAAGAATCAGATCTATTTCACAGGGTTTGGGGACGACTGTGCCAATGAGTACATACATAGTGCTTCTCGGGGCATTGTAAGCATTCGATAAAGGTCCACTATTTTTATGATCACAGACAATAGATATAGACACACACAAAGAAACATCAGCTAGGTTAGATCCCCCCTGTTCACCTAACGAAAACCAAACTTCACGGCATTTTCTGAGTGCCAGAGGCTCGGCCATTGTGCTCTGGGCGGTGGGGGGGCAGGGGAGGGCATCCATGATCCTGCCCAATCCTCCTGGGGGAGGGTTCCAGTGGGCTTCCTCCATCACACCTATTCTCTGTACCAAACCTAGCTCCCTGGCAGGGGAGGCTGCCCCACCCACTGTGGTTGGGAATTCTGATAAATGCCAGTCAGCACTAACCAGTCCATCCTCTTACTACCCGTGAGATTCCAGATGGTGATCCAGGTGGTTCCAGGTAATTCCAGGTGGCCTGCCCAGCAGGGGATGGCAGGATTCCCAAAGACACCACCACCATTCCAGCTTCATGCAGAGGCTCACTCATGCAGCCCACGTGGGCTTGTTTCCAGTCCGGGTAGATAGGACCAGCAGCGTTTCCTGTGCTCTCCTTCCCCGTCATAGAGCAGGAAGATGTGGGATGGACCACTCCCACGAAGTTTACAGAGTAAACAGGGAATCGGCTCTGGGGAATAGCAGCCCTTCCCCAGGGCAAAGGTAAAGCCCTGACTTTCTCCTGTTGGAGAAGGGGATGGGGGGTGGGGGAGGGGTGGAGTCCAGCACCCTGCTGCTGAACTGCTGGGTGCAGAGCACCTGCCCACCCCTCTTCCGTCATCCTTTCTCATCACTTTCTGCTCCTAGCTCCAGAGATACCCTGTGGCATCACTATCCCAAAGGGCTTTGCAGTTTACAACCTGCTTAGGTAACAGCCCTGTTCCTGTGGGAGGATGTGTCTTATGCGTTCCCATTTTATAGACGAGGAAACTGAAGCTCTGAGATGTTAGAACTTGTTCAGGGTGGCACACCACGACAAGATTAACACCTGACGGCATCTGGGCTCCTTATTGGTTTCAACCAACTGCAGTGAGGTAACTTTTTCATTCATGTCCTTCCTCGACAAATCCTTGTTGAGGGCCTACTATGTGCCCCCAGGTCATGCTGAGACAAAGCCTCCAGCCTCCCAGAGAAGATGCACAACTAAGTGATTGTAATTAAGTGTGATGGGTGTTAGAGCAGAGGAAGTACTTTTATTAAACATCGTCCAGATATTTTACCAGAGGCTGGAAATAAAGCTGAATGAATGCATCTGTGCCCAGCCCTGCCTCCAGGGACTTGTTTTTTGTGGAAATTATTTGAATAACAATAATAATTTTTTTAAGTGAAAGATAGTTAATTTACAATGTTGTGTTAGTTTCAGGTGTACAGCCGAGTGGTTGGATTATGTGAAATATATATATATTTCATTTTCTTTGCCATTGTAGTTTGTTACAAGATAGTGAATGTCATTCCCTGTGCTCTAGAGTAGGACCTTGATGTTTATGTACTGCATACATAGTAGTTTGGACTTGTTGCTACTCACATTCCAGGCCAGGGGCAGGGGTACAGGGGTCCTGGCTGAGAGGGCTGGTGCACAAGGAACTCATACAAAAGCACAGCCCAGAGGGTTCAGTAACCTGCCGGTGGTGAGTTGTTGCTGGGCGAGTGGGGGAGGTGAGTGGAGGGGGAAGTGGAGGAAGCCTGGTTAGGGAATGCACCCAAGGCCCATTCTTAGTTGGCAGAAAATGCCCTCTCTGACATTCCCAGGCCAGGGGTCGAATCGGAGCTGTAGCTGCTGGTCTACACCACAGCCATAGCAACGCAGGATCTCAACCTCATCTGTGACCCGCACCACAGCTCATGGCAACGCCAGGTCCCCAATCCACTGAGTGAGGCCAGGCATCAAACCCACATCCTCATGGATACTGGTCAGGTTCATTAACTGCTGAGCCACAATGGGAACGCCAACCTTTTCTTTTTTAAAATGAAGGCGGAGTTCCCATCGTGGCACAGTGGTTAAAGAATCCGACTAGGAACCATGAGGTTGCGGGTTTGGTCTCTGCCCTTGCTCAGTGGGTTAACGATCCAGCGTTGCCGTGAGCTGTGGTGTAGGTTGCAGATGCGGCTCTGATCCCGCGTTGCTGTGGCTCTTGCGTAGGCCGGTGGCTACAGCTCCGATTAGACCCCTAGCCTGGGAACCTCCATATGCCGAGGGAGCGGCCCAAGGAATAGCTAAAAAGACAAAAATAAATAAATAAATAAAATGAAGGCATTCAGCCTTATCAGGGGTCACTCTCCTTGGTATGAAATTGATGCATTTTATATGTTTTCTGAATAGTAAGGTAAACAAGCAAAATAACCATAGTGATATTTGCCAGCACTTATTGTTACATCCTGTTTGTACACACTGTCATTTAATTTGCACATCACTCTGGGGCTGGGGCGATATAGATGAGGAAGCTGGAGTTAAGTAACGTCCCCAGGGGACCACAGCCCGTAGATGGCAGAGGTAGGATTCAAGCTCAAGTCTTCCTGACGTCAGATCCCACCTCTTAACCCCCAGATTGCCCATAGCGACCACCCATCACAGAGGCAAATGCCACAGTGGCAGCTCACAGGTGTAATGAATTCTGCTCAGGGAGAAGTAATGAGGAAGGGTTTAGCATGCATGGGGACTTGGCAGAGAGCAAGTGGAAATACAGGCATCGCCCAAAGAGGAAATGGCATGGGAAAAGACAGCATGGCAGGGGAGTTGAGGAAATCATCCATGGTGTGGGGGTCTGAGGTAGTGGCAAGGGGAGGAGCGTGAGCGTGGCTGAGGTGATGTTGGGAAGGCAGAGGCTCTGGCATCAAGCAGCTTGTCTGCCCAGTGATGGAGCCTGGGATTTTCCTGTGGGTGGTGGTGAGCCGTGTGAGGGGAGTACGATGTCATCATTTTTGCCATCTCTTACCAAGAAAATTTGGAGGCAGTTTGGGAAGTACTCTGGAGCCTGTCTTGGGGGAGATGAGTCATAAAGCCAGGCGCCTCCACATTTCTGATGCTGCGCCTTCCTGGGAGAAGAAATCGTCACAAGATACTCCCACAAACCATCACAGTACCGGAGTGTCCATGCCTTATGTGCAGGAAGAAGGACACAGAAAGTGAGCACTAGAGAGATGCCGTCAAAATCCATGTGCCTCTTGGGCTTAGAGGGAGGTGCTGGTTACACAATGTTGTGAATGTTGTCCACGCTACTGGGTTGTACAACATCCAGACGGTTAAAGGTAAATTTTACGTTATGTGATCTTACCTCAATATAAGCAAATGAGTAAGTGGGAGTGGGTGTTCCAGTCTTCTCCTACCTCTGTGAAGTGCTCACACATCTGGGTACACGTGCCCTTTGATGAGGAGTGGAGGAAGGGCATGACTGTGGGAAGGGAATATAGAGAGAGGATTTGACATGTGACTGAAGAAGTAGAATGGATAGAGCTTGAGGATTGGGCGTGGAGGGGTCCGTGGGGCAGGAAAGAGATGGAAAGGCTTCCTATTTGCGGTTGGGATATAGGGACATAAAAAGGTTTTCCCCTCATGGGGAAGCTAGTGTGGCCAATACTAGGATCCCTTCCCAGTGGTTGGCATAGGATGGGATGGGCCGTTTCTAGGCATGTCCAGAAGTGAATCCAGCCTGAAGATATGGGTGGATGGCCCTATTTGGACGAGGAAACTGGGGGTCTAGCCAGAAAAGGCCCTACTGGCCAAGGGCAGAGCAGGAGGCCAGAAGGGGGCAAAGCCAGGAGAGGGAAACCAAGAGCAAGGCAGGAACAAGGCAGGAAGGGTTTCCCAGGGACCATGCAAGGGGGTGCAGGTGGGGGAGTTCCAGACCAGGGTCTCATTCTCATGGTTGGCCCTGATGCCTGGGATGGCCTGAGGAAGCAGCAGAGACTTGGACGTGGGCTTGGGAGGCAGCATCGAGATTGCAGAAGAAGCCACTCGGGAGAATGTGAACACTGCACTGAGGATGGAGCCCTGGGGAAGGACGCAGTTTAAGACGTTGGCAGAGGGATGGAAGCCTGACAATGAGAGAAATCCCCTGACCACAACCAGGAGAATTTGGAGTCACAGGGCCAAGGGGAATGTTCCAGAAAGAAAGATGTGGTCACAGGTGTCAAACGCTATGGGAAGACAAATGAAACAGGAACTGAAAGAGTGTCATTAGCTAAGCTCCCTGGTGATGTGAGTGAAAGTAATTACAGAGATGAGTGATGGGCTGGGGAGGCGAAGGCCTGGAGCAGGAGGCCCTACTGCTGTGGGTGGCCTGGGGATGGAGTTGAGGAGGGAAAAACCCCTGGAGGAGAGCAGCCTGGTGTGGTCTGACTGCTCATCTGGTGCTCTTTCTCCTCTCCCAGTGCATCTTTGCCCCAGAAAGTTCTGGAAGGCTTACTATAGCTCAGAGGCAGGATGCAGCTTTTGGTTCTGATCTCTTGGATGTCTGGGCAGTTTGGGGAAACCAGCAGCATTCTAGACAACTAGCCCATCTAAGTCCACATGCCTAATGATAAGAACATTCAACAATGTTTCTGGGATTCTCACCCTCATCCACTGTTGGTGGGAAGGTAAATTGGTACAACCACTATGGAATACAATACAGAGGTTCGCAGTAAACTAAATATGGAACTACTATATGATCCAGCAATCCCACTCCTGGATGTAGATCTAGACAAAACTTATTCAAAAGGATACATGCACCTCTGTGTTCATTGCAGCACTATTCACAATAGCCAAGACAAGGAAACAACCTAAATGTACACCGACAGACGAATGGCTTTAAGAGGTGTGGTACAGGAGTTCCCATCGTGGCTCAGTGGAAACGAATCTGACTAGCATCCATGAAAACACAGGTTAATCCATGGCTTCACTCAGTGGGTTAAAGATCTGGCATTGCCATGAGCTGTGGTGTAGGTCTTAGATGTGGCTTGGATCTGGCGTTGCTATGATTGTAGTGTAGGCCAGCAGCTGCAGCTTGATTAGATCCCTAGCCTAGGAACTTCCATATGCTGTGGGTATGGCCCTAAAAAGGCAAAAAAAAAAAAAATTAAAAATGAAGATGTGGTACATATACATAGCGGGATACTACTCAGCCATAAAAAAGAACAAAATAATGCCATTTGCAGCAACATGGATGGAACTAGAGATTCTCATACTGAGTTAAGGCAGAAAGAGAAAGACAAGTATCATATGAGATCACTTGTAGAATCTAAAATATGGCACAGATGAACAGAAGATGTCTCACAGACATGGAGAGCAGACTTGTGGCTGCCAAGGGGGAGGGAGTGGGATGGACAGGGAGTTTGGGGTTAGTAGATGCAAACTATTATGTTTAGAATGGATAAGCATTGAGGTCCTACAGGGAACTACGTCTGGTCTCTTGGGACAGACCATGATGGAAGATAATGCGAGAGGAAGAGTTTGTACAGATATATGACCGGGACACTTTGCTGTGTAGCAGAAATTGACAGAACATTGTAAATCAACTATAATAATATATATTTTTTTAATGTTCCTGAGTGTTTGCATAAAGTTAGAGGAGCAGAGCAACAGAGAGCTCCTCCCTTGGCCACCATGACCACACTTGTCTGGTTTGTGTCAGGTGGTCTCTGGAGCACGGCTCAGGCTGCTGCCTCCAGCCTTCTGGTAGACCTTGCTGCACTGTGGGTGACAGGCAGCCGGCTGGGTGCCTGGCGGGGACACGCCATTGGCTGGCTCAGTCACTCGCCTCCACACTTTCACATCCTCTATCAACACCTGCACACTTCAGTGGTGACCACACACACTCTTCCTGTTTGTACGGAAAGCTTGCCAGGGAGAAGGGAGCTGAGCCCTCAGCCTCAGAAGAAAGACATTGAACAACTTGAGAGTGAAAGAAAAGGAGCGCATGAGTTGAGAGGTAAGATCAAGCTAAAGAGCGTCTGCCCCCTCACCCCAACCCTGGTTGCCTTGAGTAGAAGAGAAGCGACCCTTCCTTTGTACCCTTCAGGGGCTGATTCAGGGGAGCGTGGCCCAGTCTGCCCCACAGAGAGAATCCAGCCTCCCTCTGGTAGAGGGAGACTTGGAATGTGGCCCAGAAAGGTCACAGGATCACATGGGGGTGACATGAAAAGAATGCACAAATGGGAGTTCCTGTTGTGGCTCAGCGGTAATGAACCCAACTAAGATCCATGGGGATGTGGATTTGATCCCTGCCTTCACTTAGTGGGTTAAGTATCCACCGTTGCCATGAGCTGTGGTGTAGGTTGCAGATGTGGCTCGGCTCCTGCATTGCTGTTGCTGTGGCTTTGGTGTAGGACAGCCGCTGCAACTCCATTTGGACCCCTAGCCTGGGAACTTCCATATGCCGCAGGTGCAGCCCCAAAAAGCAAGAAAAAAAAAAGCACAACCTGGGTCTGAATATGCAGACACACATTTGGCATGGGGGCTGGGCTGTGGACCTCAGGAAGAGAGCGTCTGAACCCCATTTGGGCCATTAGCTACACCTCAAATAAAGAGCATGTGACATGGTCACAGGCTGGACCCCAGTGCCTGGCCCCAGTGAGTGATCTCAGAGGTCTGGTCACAGGACGGGGAGGGTAGTCAGGGCTCACCCTGAGGCCAGCACCAATCCTGTACAAATAGCCCAGAATGCATGGGGTCCTCATGGTCAAGGGTGGACAGCACTGTTGGTATTCCTTGGCCAGCATACTATGTGTGTATGAATGTGTATATATGTACGCACATCATATGCACAGATACATGCCGCATTATAGGTACACACACACGTAGACACATGAATGTGCATAAACAATACAAAATAGCAATAGCAACCAAATTTTTGAGACTAGAGAGCTAATGGTGTGACAAAGTTTAGAACAATTTTTTTTGTCCTAAAATAGGAGTTCCTTGTGATTTGAGTCTTAAAAATTTAAAAATCCAATCCTGTTTGGATATGCATTTTATAATCCCTTTTATTCAAAGGGGTGAAAATTCCATACGATGGAACTGTTCAGGTAGTCTGGGACCAGATAGTGCCGCAAGAATTAGCTGAAGGCCAAATGTTAGGTCACACCCACGTCAACAGAGAGGTAGCAGGAAGCTCATTCTTTGAGTCTTGAGTGTGCACACTGAACCATCGATTTAAAAATAAACAACTTGTGGTCTCTGCTTTTGCCCAAAGTATTTGGTTCTTGGTTCACAGTGGAGGAAGAGCACCCTCCTTTAAGGGCTATCAAGGTTTCCCATCCCACTAAAGTGAGGTTATTAGAGCAATAGTAGCACAAACACTCTACATTCTAAGGTTTTGGCTTTGTGTCTGTCAGCTGCTGTTTTCTTGCTCTTCTTAACCTGCACTTAGCGTTCAGTTATGTTGTGCATATTTTTATTTATTTCGCATTTAGATAATGGAAAACCTATCCATTGCTCTTCGGCTAGACCTCTGGGTTCAAATCCCAACTCTTTACACTTCCTGTGGCTTCAGACAAGTCACTAGACTTGCATCAGGGAGGTCCGGGGGTCTGTAAAATGTGTACAATAACAGTCAGTCTCTGCCTCTTAAATAAAGGGTAGATGAGCTCATAGAAGTCAGGTGTTTGGGGAACTGGAACAGTGAATGAGCCCTGTGTTAGTGGCCATTACTATTGTTATTGTCGTCACCACCTTTTGTGCAATTAAGCCATCAGACTTGGAGGGAAATGGTAGGAGGAAAAGATTAAAGGTAGGGAGGGGGCTAGGTAGATGGGAAAAGGAGGAGACACATGAGAGGTCAGAGCCACAACACCAGCATGCAGTCCTTTCCCCTGCGAAGGTGTCCTAAGCAGGGGACTGGAAAGGAACAGAGCGATCCTCCCTGCGAGCGGCCTTGGGTGAAAGGACCAAGCCCTGGAATCCAGTAGGCCTGATTCCACGAGCTTGTGATCTCTTACATATTCTGTATGTCCATGTGCCCAGCAACCAGAAGCAGATGCATAGCTGTGACATCTGAATAAGTGTACGTGCCCTGTGTTTAAGCGCCCCTCAAGTGGAAAGCACATGCTGGCACACTATGTGCCTTCTCAGGTTCATCGATGCTCAGATCCCTTGTGTAATGCTGCCTATTTTAGAAGAAATCTGGGAACTAGCCTCAGCGTGCTTTGCCAGGGTCTGACTACCTCCAGGCTCTGCTGCTAGCCACCCCCCCCATGCTATTTCTATTGTGTGAGCTGAGTAGTAATGGAATGGAATGGATGAGGAAGCCAGGAAATTAAGAAAAAAAGTTGAAAGTCACACTGGGAATTAAAGGTGTGGGGAACTGGATGCTGGTCTTTGATTTCCAGACTCTCTATTCTGCTCTGCAGAGCAGGGGAAGGAAGTTCTTGAGGTTTGCACCCTGCCTCTGGGTTTGAGAGCCTTGGGGTGCTCCTTCCATAAGTCACATTATCTTCCCCACTTTGGTTTCTTTGTCTGTAAAGTCGGTAAAATAATCTGCCCTACATAGCTTACAGGGTTGTATGAGATTCCAGTGAGGCCACATCTGCAAAATGCTGTTATGTAAAGCTGAGTTACAGTGTTTCAGGATACAGCAAAGTGATACACACACACACACATATTTTTTTTCAGATTCTTTTCCATTATAGGTTATTACAATGTATTGAGTATAGCTCCCCATGCTCTGCAATAGGTCCTTGTTGTTTATCTACTTTATGCACAGTAGTTTGTATCTGTTGATCCCAAACTCCTAATTTATCCCCTCTCCTTTACCTTTCCCCTGTGGTAAGCAGAAGCTTATTTACTATGTCAACCATAAGCTTGTTTTCTATGTCTGTGAGTCTATTTTTATTTTGTAAATAAGTTCATTTGTATCATTTTTTAAAAGATTTCATATATAGGTTATATCCTATATTTGTTTTTCTCTGTCCAATTTACTTCACTTAGCATAATAATCTCTAGGTCCATCCAAGTTGTTGCAAATGACACTATTTCATTCTTTTTATGGCTGAGTAGTATTCCATTGTGTGTTTTTGTGTGTATGTGTGTATACAGACAGAATTGCCTATATATATTCCACTGGACATATTATGTGTGTGTGTGTGTAGTATACACACAAAAATATATACCACATCTTCTTTATCCATTTATCTGTCAAAGGACATTTCAATTGTTTCCATATCTTGGCTATTGTGAATAGTGCTGGTGTGGACATTGGCGGGTATTTGGTAGAGTTTTTGTCTTTTGTATGTATGCCCAGGAGTGGGGATTCCTGGATCATTTGGTAACTCTGTAGCTATTATGTATTTCTGATTCAAGTAAGAAAAAATGTTGAAAGTGACTGTCAGTAAAGACAAGTTAAAAGGAAAAGTGCAAATGATGTCGATTCATTACGTAGGATTTAACATGTGCTTTCAAGTGAGTACTTTGTACTCTCTGGTATTGCTAGTCCATAATTTGTTTAAACAGGCTCATATATGGAAATCCACTTATTTCCATTTTTAATCCTTCAAATCAAATGGCAATGACTGTTCTTCTACACATCCTTCAGTGCAATCATTTTACCAGTTCTTTTAATTTTTGCAAACCTTATAAGCCAATGGTGTTGCCTCATTTTGGTTTCTATTTGCTTTTCTTGATTATTAGTGATCCCCGATGTTTTAAAACATAGTTTTTCAAAAGACTAAACCCATTATCCTTCATCTAGCAAACAGTCATGATACACTTTCCTTTGAAAATGAAAGGGCACCATTTTTCTCATGATTGAAAAGGCAAGCAGGTATTTGTGTACAAATAGAAACCTGTTAAAAAGCACCTTGCACAGATATTTCTCTTTAGAGCTTTTACTAGTGCTAAAAATGGGGGAGTTATAATGAACACAAGACAACTAGACTCCTGCAATAATGAATAAACACGACACTTGGATTTATTGCTCTTCCTCTGCTGTAGCCTGTTGACAGATTTTTTTTTTCTTTACAGAAAAATTACCAGGATTTAAATCTCTGTCATATGGCACTTAATTCAGTTGACAATATGTTACCAATTAGATTCTGCTTAGACTACCATCAGCGGGCAAACCACGGAACATGTTAAGTAGGATGAAAGTCGGACAACTAGTAAGATGCTTGGTGGCAGCTTTCTCAGGGCCAAGGAGCAATGCTGAGACGGAGGGTAATAAGCCATAAAGGGCAGGTAGGGCCTGTACTCTCTTCCCATCCCCCAAAAGACATCGTTTCAAGTTCTCCTAAAAGCCTACAGGAGGATGCGTCGGAGTCAGTCGTTGTGTCTAGTCATGTCTGTTGCCATTTGCTGTCTCTCTTCCACCCACCATCCAGTTGACGCCTTTGATGACAAAAAAAGGCCCACTTATTCCCAGTCCTCTCTAGTGTGATGATCCAAAACTTTGGCTCGGTGGCCATGTCCCATTCAGGGCTGTATTTCAAGAGTTCTCCTTTCTGCCAAGCCCGGGTGTTGACCACCATAAGAGGGAATTCCTGTAAAGTAAGATAAGCCTCCTTTTCTGTTTTCTCCGGGAATCTGTCCATATCAGACTGTGCTCCCCCAGCAAGGGGGAGAAACAGAACTGCCCAGGGCTGAACAAAAAGACCATCTTTGTGAACAATTTGGGGAGCTTACCATCAAGAGATGGGATCTGAAGGCCAGGCAGCCAGACCCAGTAAGAACACCATTAAAAACCACAACCATAGAGATGTGGGCATAGTCCAGGCCATGCAATGTGGTACCACTGTAACAGATAAGACCTCAACTGCTCCCACATTGGGACATCACTTATGTAAAATACTGGGTTGGAGTTCGCTGGTGGCCTAGCGATTGCTGTGGCATGGGTTTGATCCCTGGCCTGGAATTTCTGTATGACATGGGTGCAGCCAAAAAATAAGATAATATCAAATACAGAATCCCTGTAAAAAGGGAGCAGGTGATGAGCTGCGTTTAGCTCACATGCCTGTCCCCAGGGAAAGGTCAAGTCCATCCATGTTGACTTCAAGCCATGCACAGGGAGGCCCCACCCAAAGGAATGCTGGAGTGGTAAAGGAAGGGTGACAGGGGACAGCAAAAAGGGACAAATGCCTTCTGTGGTTAGCAGACAGCAGTCTCTGAGCGGAGGCTGGCTGGTTCTCTTCTCAATGGGAGAGACCGGCCTTTCGTGTCTTATCTGTAAAGAGAGTTTTACAAAAGGGAGGATCAGGAAGCTGAGCCCCTGCTGCTTTCCTGCCTTCTCCTTCCGGTCGCTCAGGTGGAGAATGAGACTGCGGAATTTTCTTAAGGACTTGAGCAGCAGTACGGAACCTCCTTGTAAATCAAAGTCATAGGTACTATTTCTCCAGCTTCTCCTTGGGTCGAGCATTTTATAGTCAATTTCTGAGTTCCCACAATAGCCCTGCAGTGTAGCTATGACACACTCCTTTTACATACAAAGAACAGAAGCTCCAAGGGGTCATGGGACCTCTGTGGAGGTCACCTGTACGCTGGCCAACTGCATAGAGTTAGATGTGGGGCCCAGACACACAGCTGTGAAACTTTCCACTCCCACCAGCCTTAGTCCCAGAGTCCAGGCTGCCCAGAAGCATAGCATGTGGTATTATTTGAATGAAATTGTTTTCTTCCAGGCCACGACTCTGTGTGTGAGTGTGTGTGTGTGTGTGTGTGTGTGTGTGTGATCCAGCCACATATAACCAGGAAGAATTCTGAGAGGAGAGTTAGGGGTTCCAAAGAAAATCATCTCATATGTTATAACTTTGCCTGGGCCGTCCCTGTTTCTAAATACTGTGACAATACTTTTTGAAGCAGAGATCAAAGGACATATGGTCTGACTCCTGGGTTATCAAAGGGAAAAAGATCTGAGATGGTGACTCCCTGAGATGGTTTGCGATGCGTGGGTACAGTCATTTACAGAGCACCTGGAAATCATGGAGTTCTTTGGGAAACACTTTGAAATTCACATTATATCGCACTCTCCAAACTTGGGATGACTTTATCGGCAGAGATGGGGACAATCCTATACATTGGCTCTGTGATTCCAAAGCTATGAGGCCTCTTGCCCATGATAGTAACAAAGGTGTTGAAATCTGTTTGCATCACCTGTCAAACCCTGAGAAATAATAGGGGAATTCTTTCTACAAAAATGAATAGATTTCATATGGCAAAAATAGCCAGTAAGAAGGGACAGAATTTACAAAGCCACTGCAATGTAAATCCCTAGAAAAGAACTTAGAGGAGTTCCCGTCATGGCTCAGTGAAAACAAATCCAACTACTATCCATGAGGACATGGGTTCGATTCCTGGCCTCGCTCAGTGGGTTAAGGATCCGGCGCTGCCCTGAGCTCTGACGTAGGTCTCAGACACTGCTCGGATCTGGCATTGCTGTGGCTGTGGTGTAGGCCAGTATCTGTAGCTCCGATTCAACTCCTAGTCTGAGGACCTCCATATGCCGTAGATACAGCCCTAAAAAGACAAAAAAAAAAAAAAAAAAAAAAAAAAAGAACTTAAGAGAAAACAACACGAGACCTACATGAAAAAAAAATCTGCATGAGGATGTAAAACATATAAAATGGAAACACGCAGCCTGTGGAAACTAGAAAAGAAGATGCAACATGAACTGTTACCAACCTAACCCACATGCAAAATGTATATAGAATAAAATTTCTGATGTGTTGTGGGGAGGGATCTTGGTTAAACTCCAATCTGAAATTCTAACAAATCTTAGATGATAATAACAAGGATATTTTTAAAGAAAACAAGAAAAGCCGGGGGACAGGTACAAAAGTTTCAGTGGTCACATGGTTCCAGATGGATGAACAGATCCGTGGGAGAGAGGAGAAAGTACACTCGCAAACACTCTCACATACATGCAAAGGCAGCGTGGGATAAAAGCACCTTTTCGATCAGTAATATCAAGAGCGAGGACAGTCAGATTGAGAATGCTCCTGCTTTGACAGAGTTCTTCCTTCCTTCTTTCTTTCTTTCTTTTATTACTTGATGAATTTATTACATTTACAGCTGTACAATTCTCATCATTCTCATCCCATCTCACTGGCCAACCCTCCTTGGTCTCCTTTTCTGGCTCCTTCTCCAATTCATCTCTTCCCTGCATCTGGATGCTGGCGTGCCCAGGGCTCAGTCCTCCAGCCCCTCTGCTCTGTCTATGTTCATGCCCCAGGGGATCTGGTCCCATGGGACCATTGAAAAGGCCTTCTCCCAGCCATGACCTCTCTTTGGACTCAACACTCCAGCACCACTCAGCAGGGTGCCTTTAGCCTCACAGTCTGAGCACATCCAAAATAGAATTTCAGATCCCTTGAATCCCAAGTGGGATCCTTTTGCTGTTACCACATTGGCAAAAAGCCCCACTCGAGGGTGCCTTTAGCCTCACAGTCTGAGCACATCCAAAATAGAATTTCAGATCCCTTGAATCCCAAGTGGGATCCTTTTGCTGTTACCACATTGGCAAAAAGCCCCCTCCATGCTTCTGGGGTCAGGCCAGCCCCTAAAAGCCACCCTCACTTCTCTTTCACAACCCAAAGCCAATCCATTGGCAGGTACCATCCATGTGTTCTTTGAAACAGATCCAGAATTTCCTTCCCACATGCTCCCTCCGGCATCCTCTTCTCAGCACAGACCCAGAGGAATGCTTGTCAATCTTCAATCAAATCATACAATTGGTCAAAACCCTCCCATGGACCCCTGACCTCACCATTCCCATTATCTATCGCTGCTGCATAACCAGGTACCCCCAAACACGGTGGCTTAACCTTTCACTTTTGCTCCAGTTCCTGTGGGTCAGGAGTTTGGGCAGTTTGGTGTTGGCTGGGCTGGAGGACCCCTTTTCAAGACGGCTTCTTCACTCACCAGCTGGTCCCTTGTGGCCCCTCATCTTCCAGGCTCTCCCCATGGCTTGGACAGAATGCTGGTCTTGGGGTGGGTGCACTTTTCCCGCTGAGACTGTCCCTAAGGGGCTAGTGGAGGAAGCTGCCACATCAGCCAGGGGCTGCAACATTTTTGTTGGCGAAAGCAGTGGGCCGGCCCACCCAGAGTCCATGAGGTTGAGAGAAAGGCTGTCCTGATGGGGGCGGGGCTAGGCTATGATGCGGAAGTGCCCAGGGATGCTGCTGTGGCCGTCTTTGGGAAATGCAATCGCCTCACTCAGTCATTACCAAAATCCAAAGCCCTTACCATGACCTAGCAGGTCCTACATGATCCGACTCCCACCATCCCTCGACTTCTAGAACGCTTTCTTCTAATGTCTGGTTCTGCTTCAGCGAGAGGGGACTCTTTGTCATTATCTGAATCCACTGAACATAATCCCGCTTCATCGTGGTCCAGTCCTTGCAGCCTCCTCTGCCAAGTGCGCCCTTCCCTGGGTGCACAGGTACCTCTCACCTCCTTCAGGTCTCTACCCAAATGTCACGTTTCGGAGAGACCTTCCTTGACCAAGGAAGCCATTCCAGACCCTGGTTGTCCCTCATATTTGGCACTACGGAATGAATCACATGCTTAATTGCCATTATCTGCTCTTCCCGTTAGAATGTAATGTATGAACAGGACCTAGAAAAATGTCTGTTTCATTGCAAGTTTTGGATTAATAGTTTCTGAATAAGTGAATGATTGGACAAGCAATGTTTCATTAAATGGTATTAGGACTCTGCCGAAATGTTGAGGGTGGTGGTGAGGAGAGTGAGATTAGATGCGTACCTGAGACATTAAACCAAAGTAAGTTCTAGAAAGATTTTAATGTATTAAAATAAAGCTGGAACATTAATGGAGAAAAATTCAGGTGAAGATTAGTTCATCTTGGATGACAAAGGCTTTTGTAAGCCCGATACTGAATAAATGAAGTATAAATCAAAATAGATTTAACTCTGTCAAAAACACCATACTAGGAATGAAAAGAAGAACAGCAAACTTGGAAAAATACTTCAATATGTAATGAGCAGATACTCTCCTTAATTTATAAAGAGCCCTGTCAAATCAATTCAGAAAAGAAAAAAATATATAAATGCCTAATAAGCATTTTGGAAGAAAAATTCCACCATGTGGTGGCAAGCAAGCTAGTCAGTTCTGTAAAAGGGGAAGCCTGGTGGGTTCCATGAGCAAATACATGTACCTTTCTTAGAACAGTGTCTGGCATATAATAGTGCTTAATAACCATTAGGTTTTTGATTGTTTGTTTGTTTAAATTATTTTTATTTTTTCCGTTATAGTTGGTTTACAGTGTTCTGTCAATTTTCTAAGTACAGCAAAGTGACCCAGTCACACATCCATATATATATTCTTCTTCTTTTTTTTTTTTTTTTTGTCTTTTTTTTTTTTTTGCTATTTCTTGGGCTGCTCCCACGGCATATGGAGGTTCCCAGGCTAGGGGTCGAATCGGAGCTGTAGCCTCTGGCCTACGCCAGAGCCACAGCAACGCAGGATCCAAGCCGCGTCTGCAACCTACACCACAGCTCACGGCACTGCCGGATCATTAACCCACTGAGCAAGGGCAAGGACCGAACCCGCAACCTCATGGTTCCTAGTCGGATTCTTTAACCACTGCGCCACGATGGGAACTCCCATATATACATTCTTTTTCTCACATTATTCTCCATCATGCGCCATCATAAGTGACTAGATAGAGTTCCCAGTGCTAGACAGCAGGATCTCATTGCTTATCCATTCCAAAAGCAATCGTTTGCATCTACTAACCCCAGACTCCCAGTCCATCCCACTCCCTCCCTCTCTCTCTTGGCAACCTCAAGTCTTCTCCAAGTCCATGAGTTTCTTTTCTGTGGAAACGTTTATTATGTTATTAATATTATTATCTCCTAGTGCCATGGGACTTTTAAATATTCATTCATTACTTCATTCACCCATTGTTCATCAATCATCTATTCATCCATTCATCTATCTATCCATTTATCCATCCACTCGCTTGTTCATTACCTGGGGTGCAAGCGTTACACCACTTCACAGGCTTCACATTGACTCATAGATATAATGAAGAGGAGGTGCTGTGTGAGTCTCTTTAATTCTTGAGAAATCTATTTTAAAAGGCAGCCTCTCCCGGGAAAACTGCATTTACATCATATCAATAATACCAACCTGAAGTATCATACTCATTTGAGTAGTTTAAGGGCCGAGAAAGCACCTGGTGACCCACTAAAAAGCTGCTTCCTCAGTTTGGTGAACAATATTGTGAAGTTATGCCCTGAGTTTCCTGAGTTTCACAGTAGTGGTGGGCTGCTGCCTTCTTAAGGGAACAGGGCTGTTGGGGAACTAGGTTGTTGAGTCTTTTTAGTTTTTTAAATAGTGTGTTTGCAATCTGGGGGCTGAGAAACTCTGGACTGAAAACATTGTTGTGGAATTTCTGGTCATTGATATTAGGAGTCTATTATTCAGTCTTTGTCATTGTCTGATCTGCAGTTATGTTCTTGTACTTTAGGAGATGCTCAACAATCTTTGTTTAGCAATAACGTGTATGCTGCTGGGGAGTTCCTGTTGTGGCTCAGCAGGTGAAGAACCTGACTTGTAGTATCCAAGAGGATGCGGGTTCAATCCCTGGCCTCGCTCAGTGGGTTAAGGATCCGTCATAAGTCACAGATGTGGCTCAGATCTGGTGTTGCTGCAGCTGCGGCTTCGATTTGACCGCTTGCCTGGGAACGTCCATTTGCCACAGGTGTGGCTGTAAAAATGAAAGAAAAAAAAGGGAGAGTGAGCTATTGGAAGTGTAACATACATTCTGCAGCTCCCTTAAGACAAGGATTTGTGCCAGTGACACCAGGCCATGACCCACCTCCTCCTCATGGACAGGACACGTTGTGTGAGGCAGGACCACATAGAGGACATGTGTAAAGGCTTTGATAAGTTGAGATGAAACCTCAACTCAAATCCCAGGTGTGCCTCCTGGTAGAAAAGAACATCCAGTACTTTGCTGGATGACTGTGGGCAAATGACTTTTCTCTCTGAGGCTCAGTTTACTCTTCAGTGAAAATAGGCATGATAATACATTTGGGTTGCTGTGAAGACTTCATGAGGGTGTATGTAACACACTCTGAGGGCCTGGAACATACCAAGAACTCAGTAAAAAGTAGCTTTTTAAATTATGTAGACTCAGGAGCCATATCAGCTCTCACATGCCTCTTACTGGAGGAACAGGTAAATGAGACAAGTTGGGGAGAGGGTTAATTGCTCAGATTTTGGTGGAGCATTTTGTGAATAACAATAGTAATTTTCTAAATGGCCCTGAGTAACCTGGAAAAAGAGTATGTATCTAGCACAGGCCCTACTGGTTTCCTGGAGAGTAAATTGCCCGTTGGAACGGCCTGACCATTCCTTGCTAATAATGTCAACTGTTTTATATACATCCACTTAGTCATAGCACATTTGCCAGGAAAACGACAAGGCTGATGGGTGTTTTTTTCTTTTTTCTTTTTTTGCCTAAATAGCCAATCTTTTTTGGTCTTGAGTAAAGTGTCAAATATATTATTTAGATTTTATGTTCAGCTGATTGTTTACATCAGGAAGCATCCGTCCAGAGTAATTGGCAAGGGCACACATTCCAATGATATGATGAGATCCCTGCCACATTTTCCTGTGATTCTAGATGGGGCAGATCATTAGGGATTCTTGTTTCAGAATCTCATCAAAATAGACCCTTCGGGTGTTGCTGCTGCTGAGTTTGTCCACGGTGACAGCGTAGCTGACATCTGGGAGCTCTGACCCATTAGCTTGTATTCCACCCAGCTGTTCTCCTTGAAGCCATGACCTACACATTCCTGGTCAGATTTAGTGGAAGAGCAGCTTGGGTTAGCCAAGGCGGCAGATGGACTGGAGGTGCCTGACTGTTGACCCCTGACCTCTGACCCAACTCCAGAAACGTGTCCATAGGAGGGATAAGCAAATTAAATAGCTCAGAGTTGAGACCTTAGGGGTCATCTATTTTAAACCTACCGGCCTTTTCCAACACATTTTGGTAAGTAGTCAGTCATTCTCTTTGACTACCTTTGGCCACGGAAACCTCATAGCCCCTTGATATGGCCATTCCTTTTCCAGAGAGTTTCAATTATTGGAAAAGCCTTCATTTCAAAGTAAAATCAGCCTCTTTGTGATTTTGGCCCTGGCTTCCCATTTTGCCTTCTGATGTCACAATGAATAAACAAAAGAATAGGAGATTGACTAGGCCAGGCAGATCACGATTCTCTGTGTTATTGGGCCAAATAACAATAACCAACATTTATTAATTTCCAGTGGCCTGGGTTGGAAGAGGCAGGCTCTGGAAAACTCATTGCCTGAACTCTGAAATTAACCTATCTTGAGTGGGTCACACCAGTCATCCTTAACCAACCACTAAAAACATTAGAAGGCTCTTGAGAGCTTTTCCCATGAGAGTGGGCAAGGCGGGGGGGTGGGGGGCAGAGAGGGAGGGAGGGAGAGAGAGAGATGGAGGGGGAGAGAGGGGGAAAGAGAGAGAGAACACTAGGGTTGATAGTATTATAAAGGAGTCCCCAGCTGAGAAAGGGAGCTAGCAAGAGAATGTCAAAGATCCACACATTTGCCAAGTGGTGCTGACTCCCACCTGGGTTCACCTCATTCAGAGAGCTCTCTCTGCCTCTGGGTAACTCACCAGCATCAAGCTGGGAGGAGGGACCCCTTGGGGCTACTCCTCTCTGGTCTTGTTTGTTCAGACGTTCAAAATCTTGGTGTAGCAGGGGTGTGGAGCCATAGTTGAGGCTCAGAGATCAGGCCAACTAGGTCCTGGGGTTCAGGGAGTCAGGAAGAAGCATCCCCCAGGAATCAAAGACACCCAGTCTGGTTCTGGCTCTGCCAACAAGTAGCCACAGGACCCTGGCTGCTGAACCTGGTATTCCTCACCCATCCCTAAACACCTGGCTGGGCGCATATGTACTTTTTCTCTGACTCAGTGAACTGAGACTGCAGACTAACCTCCTCAAGAGGACCAGAAAGCTGCACTCCTGTACCGCCAGCCAATGGGATTGCCAGAAATATTCGTGTAACCCCACAGAACAGCCTGACAGCCCGTGGAAGCAAATTTATATGCAGCAGCACTGTTTGCATTGTCGACTTAAAACAACTTTAATTAATAATACCTACCTTTTCTCCGCATGTCAACATAACTCCACCTTTTCATTTGGAAAGAAATTAAATAAATATAGAAATAAAATATTCAATTATGGGAACCCAAAATGAGAAAATATAATTGATTCGAGAGGTTTTTTGCTACAAAAATTCCCTGGGGCCAAGGACTACATTTTATTAAAAAATACCGCACACTTATATTTCTACATTTCTTATGTAATCATTTTGGGTTTCTCAGGGGGAAAATAGTATTATGGAAGGAAAAATCATTATGACAAGTGTTAAAGATTAGTGAGCCGGATTCCCCTGGTGTGTACCCAACATCCTGCAAGTAAGTTAAGTGCCTTAGAAAGCACTGGGAACCCTTGTCATTCAGTAAATTACAGCTTTGATGCACTAACAAGGACCCTGGTGGGTTGGAAGAGTGCATTCAGCTTCCCAGGGCACCCAGCCTTAATCCCCGTGCAGTATCTGTGCCCTGGGAGAATCTGGATCTGCCTTCATCCCCATCTATTTCTCTTTTCCAAGAACAGGCGCTTCTTGGCGGGTAGAGCCCGTATTTTTATAATGCTCCTTGGCACCTGGCCCAGCTCCACGCTCCTGAGAGCCCAGCAAACGCTCCTCCAGCTTCTCAAATAGAACGTGCTTTGCCACTGATCAGTGCCTAAATGGCCTGAGAATGTTCCTCTGGCTTCCTGCTGAAACAGCTTCCCCACAGCCCAAGAAGCAGCAGAACCATGGGGATAAGGAAATCCACCCCTTCCCGGACCACCCGCCGCCCCCTGAGTTCTCGGCTCAGCTTGTTCAGTGTAGGCACTCCATGAATGGGATTCTACTCAGTTAGCTGAAAGAGCCTTTGCTTCTCCTTTGGTGCTCCACGTTATTAGATACTGAAAAGCAAATCCACCAGCCCAGTGCCTTCCTGATAGGCCAAGAACAGAACTGTCCAGGAGCTCTGGCCACAAGCACAGGCACAGGAGTCCCCTGCCTCACTCACGGTAAGGAAATACAGAAGGGTCACAGCCCTTGCATCAGATTTCTTCCTTTCCTTCCTTCCTTCCTTCCTTCCTTCCTTCCTTCCTTCCTTCCTTCTTTCCTTCCTTCCTTCCTTCCTTCCTACCTCTCTCTCTCTCTCTCTCTTTCTGCTCTTTAGGACCCCACTTGCAGCATATGAAAGTTCCCAGACTAGGGGTCGAATCAGAGCTGCAGCTGCCAGCCTTTACCACAGCCACAGCAACGCGGGATCTGAGCCAGATATGCAACCTACACCACAGCTCACAGCAATGCTGGATCCTTAACCCACTGAGCAAGGCCAAGGATTGTACCTGTGTCCTCATGAATACTAGTCGGGTTTGTTACTGCTGAGCCACAGTGGGAACTCCCTTTTATTCATTCTTTTTTTCTTTTTCACATTTCTTTAGTGATTCCTCAGCCTCCCAAATGTAGTGGGCAAAGCCTGACTATCTTGGGCCCCTCCTCTCCCCCATGCTCACAGGTGGTCCCCAGCCTGCAGCTCTCTTCCCTCAACTGCCTGAATCCTTCTCAGTTCCCTCTTACTGCTCATATCCCCAAGGAAACCACCATGCTGCATGGCTTATTCCATTCTTCAGTCTCCTCTTACAGGTGTAGCTTTCTTCCTCCAATACCTTGCTCTGGTAACCACCCAACGTTGGGAAGAGACACGCTCTGACCCTTCCCTCCCCACCCGAACACCGATCCCCAGAGTCAGTTTCTTTTCATTCACCGTGTATCAAGCAGGCAGGGAACCAGGTACGAGGCACCGGGGACAAGTTAGATGAACAAGGTCTCAATTCTAAGAGATTGTTTCCATCTTCAATTCTTCCACTCGTGCCTCGAAAGAGACAACAGGCTTATCATGCTATTTTTTTTTTCCTTTTTAGGGCCACACCCACAGCATATGGAGGTTCCCAGGCTAAGGGTTGAACTGGAGCTGCAGCTGCCGGCCAACACCACAGCCACAGCAACGCTGGATCGTTAACCCACTGAGGGAGGCCAGGGATCAAACTCACATCCTCATGGATACTAGTCGGATTCATTTTTGCTGTGCCACAATGGGGAACTCCATCATGCTTATTTTTACAATGTATTAGGAAGAGATATTCTTTACAGCCTCTTTGATAGGAAGATGAGGCTTTAGCTCAATACAACCACCCCTCTGCTCCAGAATCTCAGACATACCCCATGCCTGACATTTATATTATTATCCTTGTTTTTCCTCTGTTTATTGTATTTGTAATTTGAAGTATTACACAACATTGATATTTCTCAGCTTTTGATAATATTATATTGCTGAGCCCTCACTTTAGAAGGTGAAGCTGGTGCCCTGCCCTTGTCTCTACCTTGCAAATCCCACTTTGTGGGTTAAACAGTTACTATACACTCTGTCCAGCAGTTGCAGCCACATCTCATGGCTTTTCCTTACATCGATCATGTCATTTAATATCTGACATCATAACCCCGGGCCCGTCAAGAGAGGATGATCTCAGAATCAAGGTTCAAGGGATTTTCTCTCTCTTTGTTTTTATCCTCCAATGTGGCCACACTTTAGTTTGCTTCAAGTGTGAATTATGGTTTTATGATGCATTCAGCTTTATTACACATTCCTCACCTTACCCCTGATTTCTGGAGTTTCCAACAGATACTATTGTTTTTCTTGCATTATTTGCCCTTGTGGTTAATTTCCCCCAAGCCGGTCTTTTCTATTCAGTCCTCTTTTTCTCCTGGGGACCTCCATTCCTGATCTCCGCCTCATCCTCTGCTCCAGTCTGTTTATCCTCCTTCTAAACCTGCTATGCAATTGCTGCTCTGCAAATTTTTCCCACTGCTACCAGGAGCCTGGGATAGGATCCCCAAACTCCTAGATCCCTCAACATCCTTCCTATTCTATTCTTTCATTTTTCTAGGTATATTTCCAAACACCTTTACAGGAAAACATGTATGGGAAATGCATTTTCTGAGATTTGTTTTTGTTTTTGTTTTTGTTTTTATGCCTGAAAATACCATTGTTCTGCCTTCATGCTTGATTGATACCTGGCTGGGTATAGAAGTCTTTAGATAAAATTTCCTTTTATCCTTGATAAAAATATGTCTAGGTATGGCTTTCTTTAACTGTTCTGGGCATCCAGAAAGCTCTTTTCATTCTGAAGAATTTTGTCCTTAAAATTTGGACAATTTTCTTCAACTTTTTTTTTTTTTTTTTTTGTCTTTTGTCCTTTTAGAGCCACAACTATGGCATATGGAGGTTCCCATGCTAGGGGTGTAATCAGAGCTACAGCTGCCAGTCTATGCCAGAGCCACAGCAACTCGGGATCCGAGCCGCATCTTCGACCTACACCACAGCTCAAGGCAACATCGGATTCTTGACCCACTGAGCGAAGCCAGGGATCAAACCCGCAACCTCATGGTTCCTAGCTGAATTCATTTCAGCTGCACCATGACGGGAACTCCCTCTTCAACTATTTTTTGATAATTTTTTTCATTTCCAAGTCTATATGTGAAATCTTCTGGATGATTTCTCTCATAGTTTTTAATTTTTTTGTCGTTTCCCCCCCTACATTCTAAGAGAGTAGGGAGAGTTTGGCAAGTTTAGTTTCTAGTCCTTCTTTAGTTAAATTTTTTTTTCAATCGGTGTTATTTTTTTTAATCTGCAAACCCTGCCTTTTATTCTCTATTTTTTCTTTTCCTTATCATTTTGTTCTGATTGTAAGGATATAATATTTTCTCCAAAATTCTCTGGACAAAGTAATTAGACAGTTTTTTCAGTCTTGTCTCCTTTTTCCTAAATGTCTTCCCCCCCCACCCGGGTCTGTTTTTGTTTCTTTTGGTCTTTTTCATGCCACAGTTCTCCTCATATGCCTGATGAGCCTTGGTTTTGCATTTCCATTTCAGAGAGAAAGATTAAGTGTGTTTATGTACGTGTTCACTGTCAGCAGGTCTATTTTCTGACTGGATCTCTCTCCTTTAGAGCCTTGAGTGGGATGGAGGGGTGTGTCTGCTGGGAAGCTTTGCTTGAGGGTAACGAGATGGTGAATAGTAATCATCCTGAAGATTTCTAAAAGCATAAATGAGGACAGCTTTCTTCTAGTACTCCCAGCTATTAATGCCATTTTACGAAGAGGAAACCGAAGCCAGAGATTTGCCTGTGGTTAAATAGCTTGTAAGTGATGAAGTCAAAATTTGAACAGCAGTTTGCCTGATGAACACTTTTATTCTCATTCCCCCAAACCAAATAAATTTCAGTATAAATGGAAAAAGCATGTTATGGGAGCCAAAGCTCTGTCTTTTCTATAAACGGACACTTTCCTGGGCTCTAGAGTTCAAGTTTCCGCCGTGATGGTCACGCCAGGGACTCTGCACCTTACCACTCATGTTACAAGCCATCTTTTCCTCTTACACCATTAATCTACACTCTGCTATTAAAGCAAATGAGATAATTAAATTTCACTCACACTCAGAAGGCATCTAAGCAGAATTAAGAGTTTCCGAGGCACTATGAGCTGTGTAACTAGAGGGAATAATTTATTCTTGGGTTGGGCAGGCCATGAGATGGTAGATACTTCTTAAATTATTTTTTAGTAGATGTTAAAGCCACATTCTTCCTAATTCTGAGGTTTTGTCTGCATTCCGAAGGTCATCACTACTTTATCTTTTAAAAATTCACTTTTTGGAAAAAAGCCTATTGACAATGAATAATGATTTTGTTACTTAAAATTACCCTAAAAATTAAAAAATAAGTATATATGTATCACCTAGGTATACCAGATATCATAACATTAAAGTATGAATTTTTTTTTTCCTCTTAGGGCCACACCTGAGGCATATGGAGGTTCCCAGGCTAGTGGTAGAATCAGAGCTGAAGCTGCCAGCCTACACCACAGCCACAGTAACGTGGGATCCGAGCCGCATATGCAACCTACCCCACAGCTCATGGCAACATCGGATCCTCAACCCCCTGAGCGAGGCCAGGGATTGAACCTGCATCCTTATGGATACCAGTTGGGTTCATTAACCGCTGAGTCATGATGGGAACTCCCTGAATTGGTTTCTTAATTCAACATTTCCCACACCTTCCTGGAAGGTGGCAATAGAGCTTCTATGAAAGATGCATTCCCAGGTCAAATGAGTTTGATCATCTCTGGGTTAAATGAAGTTAGTTTTCTCTTATGGCTGGTCTTCTCAGAGCCTTTCATTGCTAATACACATTGAGAAAAGCACATTTTGGGAAATGTTCGGTTTAGAAAATACACAACTTGAGAAAATTGATTTAATTTATTAAAGAGCCATTTTGCTTCCTTTTCACTGAAAAGGCTTAGTCTCCATTACTCATACCTGGGCCCTGTTTCTGACCATGTAGCTTTTTTTTTTTTTTTTTGTCTTTTTAGGGCCACACCCATGGCATATGGATGTTCCCAGGCTAGGGGTCGAATAGAAGCTGAAGTTGCTGGCCTATACCACAGCCACAGCAATCCAGATCTGAGCCATGTCTGCGATCTACACCACAGCTCACAGCAACACCGGATCCTTAACCCAATGAACGAAGCCAGGGATTGAACCTGTATCCTCATGGATGCCAGTCAGATTTGTTTCTGCTGAGCCAGAACAGTAACTCCCAACCATGTAGCTTTTTATTCCTGAGTCATATTCAGGCTTTATTTGGGTTGGGTAACCTCACGGTTACCTTCATCTTCATTCTTTGCATTTGCGCTACAACCACCTCTTAGTTTTGCAACCACCCCCCAACATCCTTGAAGTTGCTGTATGTTAATGCCTTAATTTCCTAAAACGTTAGCCCAGGAACACATTAGGTGTGAGAAAGGAACCAGAAAGATGACAGCCCACTTGTGACCTGAAGGTGATAATAAAGCATTAGCAATAAAGTCCCTGCTTTTGGAGAGTTCTTGCAGGATCAATCATCTTAGCCTTTAGTAGTCAACAGTCTGTTGTGGAAAATAACAAAACTGAAAATATATAAAGACTCGGAGTTCCTGTTGTGGCTCAGCGGTTAACGAACCCGACTAGCATCCATGAGGACTCCGGTTTGATCCTTGGCCTCACTTAGTGGGTTAAAGATCTGGTGCTGCTGTGAGCTGTGGCTGTGGTGTAGGCCGGCGGCGACAGCTCTGATTTGACCCCTAGCCTGAGAACCTCCATATGCCGAAGGTGTGGACCTAAAAAGACAAAATAAATAATAAAGATTCGAGTTCTAAAATAGTCATAAATGTGTCAGTAAGATAGATGATCAGAAGATTGTAGTCGTGTAGGTACAGACAAAGGTGGTTTGAGACGGTAACACTCATCAAGATCCACCAGGCTCCGAAGAAAGGTTTCCCCGGTTGGTGTCCAGAGACCACATTTGTTATTACTTGGGACGGATATCTCCTCCTTCACCTGTCACCTTGGCCGCACTGCCCATCCTCTGTCTGAGTGAGAACTTCAAAGTCATCCACACCCCTTGGCTTTCCTCTCTGATTGGAACAAACCTCTTTTTCCACTGGCCAAATCCATCCTTTAACATTTAGCCCCAAGCCTCAACCAGCTCTGGCTCTTTCTAAATAAATGTATTCACCCAACCAGCATTCTTTGAGGACTTAGTGGTTTAGGCCTGACCGAGGATGGCTGACTGGCCGTATGGGTATGGGAACTTCATTTATTTTTCTTCACTTGGGAAGCCGCTGCTGTGGCCTTAGATGACCACCCTTCCTTCATCTCCATGATCTCTGGAACAGGTGGTGTAGACCATTTCACCTTCTCACCTGCTCCTGGGTAGTAGCAGCCCCTGAATCTATTTCTATCCATACATAGACTCATTGGAGTAGGTTAAAAGGCTGAGACAAAGTAAAGGACTCTTCCATCTCATGATAGTCTTCTGAAGCTACATTTAAAAAAATTATAGTTGATTTATAATGTTGTGCCAATTTCTGCTGTACAGCAGTGACCCAATCATATATATATATATATATTTCCTTTCTCATATTATCTTCTACCATGTTCTATCTCAAGAGATTGGATATAGTTTTATGTGTTGCACTGTAGGATCTCATTGCCCATCCATTCCAAATAGTTTGCATCTATTAACCCCAAACTTCCCATCCATCCCACACTCTCCCCATTTCTCCTTGGCAGCCACAAGTCTGTTCTCTATGTCTGTGAGTCTGTTTCTGTTTTATAGATAGGTTCATTTATGCCATATTTTAGATTCCACATGTAAGTGATATCATATGGTATTTGTCTTATTTTTTTCTGACTTACTTTATAGTATGAGAATCTCTAGTTGGGTCCCTGTTGCTGCAAATGCCTTTATTTTTTCTTTTTAATGGCTGAACAGTATTCCCCTGCAAAAAATGTCATCTTCTTTATCCATTCCTCTGTTGATGGACATTTAGGCTGTTTCCATGTCTTGGCTGTTGTGAATAGTGTGAAGCTACATTTTAATTGTCTTAATAAGTCAAGGGGGGATTTAGTTCCTTTCCTCAGATAAGTCAGGATAGCCAGAACTATTAGGGTAGATGGGGTGCTTGCCTTTCAGATTTCAGGCTTCTGGTTGGGTAAGTATTCAACAGGGGAAAAAAAAACCCTTGTATACATAGGCAAGTCAGCAGACTACTAAGCAGTTTTATTCTTATTGTAATTTCATTTTGCCTCTATAAAATTTCCTCAAGTACCGTGATTTCTGTGGAAAGTTTTGGATTGGGCTGTTAGAATTTGTCATGAGATATATTCTGCAACCTTGTTACCCACTAAATGCTTCTAGTTGGAAAGCTTGTAGAAACTCATATTCCAGTTGATCCAAAAGGTTCAGTTTTTCACAGCTTTATTCAATTATCCTTGAACAATGCCAGGGTTAGGGGATCCCGCCTCCACGGAGTCAAGAATCTGTGTTTAACTAACCCTTAGTGCTTCACATCTGAGGTTCTGCATCTGCAAATTCAACCAACCACCCATTGTGTAGCACTGTAGTATTTGCTACTGAAAACAATTTCCACTTAAGCTTGATTGAAAAATTCCCATTTAAGGACTGATTCAACCTGTGTGGTTCAAGGGTCAGCTGTATGTGCAGGAATGTCACCTCTCATTTTGCCCATTATTAGCTTCTCTAGGAAGCTTCTCAGGACTTGCTAATGCCTCCTCTTATGGATTATTTTAGACACCAACTCCTCCCTGACCAGATGTTCTCCCTTTGCCCTCCCTCCCCCTCTTCTGATGGATGGGTTTGGATGTTTGTTAAGGGAATTGCTTTCATTAAGTCCTCAATCTCTGTCCTCATCAGGATGGGCTTTCAAAGCACAGTCTCCCAACAAAGACCTACTGTATACTACAGGGCACTATACTCAAAATGTTGTAATAATCTAGAAGAGAAAGAATCTGAAAAAGTACATCTATGTGTAGATACATGGATGTTTATAGATATAGGTCTGAATCACTTTGATGAACATCTGAAATGAACACAACATTGCAAATCAACTGTACTTCACTTTTTAAAAAATTATGGGACTTTATTTTTTCTAATGTAAGTATTTAAGAATATGCCTTCTCCTTAAGAAATGCTATTTATATCCCTTATGTTTTAATACATGACAGGGATATTATCATTCCATATAAACATATTCTAATACCATTATGATTTTTTTTCTCATTTCCTAAATGCTTAGAAAGTGCTCCTATGCTTTCTTTCCAAGTTATCTCCTTGTTATTGGTTTGCAACTTAATTGCATTGGTAAAGTAGGCACATTTTGAAAAACTAAAGGTTTATTCTTCCCCCAACCGGCACCAAAGAAAAGCAAAAATCTACCCCATTCTAAGAGAGCAATGCTGTAGAATAACTACAGACCTATTACTTTTCTGAATGTTTGTTCAAAACTTCCCAAGTTTCCTCTATAAGAAACTGAGTCTGAGTTTCTCAGTCTAATATTCTACACGGAGAGCACAAAGACACCGCAGGTTGCTGACAAGAGCCCTGTTGCTGGTTTGCGGCCTCAGGTTAAATACTCTGCCCTTGTAAACCAGTTTCTCCCCCATAAAACAGGGGGAATGACAGTGCCTACTTCATCTGGTTGTTTTGTGAATCCAAAGAGAACATGTGTGCCTACCGCCTGATGCTTTGTAAACACTCAATACTTGCTAGCAACTCCTAAGTCCGTGATTAACTATTGTTAAACCCTCTCATTGTTTTGCCAAGTCCACCAAGAGTAACATAACATTGTTTGCTACTTTTATTGACTTTTCACAAGATTTTGTTCTGGGGTCAAGACTAGGTGAGGTCAATGAAGACTCCTAGTTATTGATGTTTAAATGAACTGCTTTCAAGTGCCCAATAGGCAGAAGAGGCAGCAACAGTCTCCTGAAGAGTGGATAATCTCTAGAGAGTAAAATAGGGCCAAGGCATTTAAACTGGGGCAAGAACAATGGGGCCCCTGAGGGTAATGATTGGGACTTTTTGCTCCTGAACCTTTGGCTTTACCTGTGGGTGAAGAAGGAACAAGTGGAGACATTAAAACAATCAGGGCAAGGTTCATTTGTGCCATATATTAGAATCATGGACTTGGAGAATAGACTTGTGGTTGCCAAGGGGGAGAGGGTGGGAGTGGGATGGATTGGGAACTTGGGGTTAATAGATGCAGACTATTGCCTTTGGAATGGGTAGGTAATGAGATCCTGCTGTATAGCACTGGGAACTTTGTCTAGTCACTTATGATGGAGCATGATAATGTGAGAAAAAAGAATGTATACATGTATGTGTAACCGGGTCACCATGCTGTACAGTAGAAAATTGACAGAACACTATAAACCAGCTATAATGAAAAAAATAAAAATCAAAAAAATAAAAATATATACAAAGACATTAAAAAAAAAAAAAAAACCAGTTGGGGCAATTGTAGAAATTTAGACACAGGGGCAGGAGTCTCACACATCTCTGCGTGTAGGTATGCTTTAAGGCTCCACATAGGCAAAGCCAGATTTGCCTTAATTGGAGTTTGTAATTGACCCCAGAATACAAGGAAAGTATTCCACTGGGCACCTGAGTTCTAAAGCATAAACACTGCTGAGATTTGAGTATGGAAAAATTACAAGCAAGTATTGCCAGGACCCCCAGAGTCATGACCTAAGAGTTCCTTTCTGAAATACGACACCAGGGGGTGGAGGGGGGGAGTCCCATAATTACAACCATCTTAAATCTAAAACAGTTATCTTTGGCTCATGTTATTAAATATTTAAAAATTTCATTTGAAATAAGAATAGTTGCCATTTGATGAGTGCTTATACTAGATGCCAACTCTCTCTTATATCTTTGCAATATTATTCCATTTATTTGTCCATAAAGGAGCGATAATCATCATTCATGTTTTACCAGTGAGAGACGTGAGAACCAGAAAGTTTAATTAAGTTGCTGAAAATCACAGGGCTGAGAGAAGCCAAACAAAGATTTGAACCAGATTTGCTGGCTCCAAAGCCTGTGCTCCTAATCAATACACAGGAGAGTTCACAGCCATCCTGTGAAGGTCACTGTTGGAGCAAATCACCCAAATCCAAACAAAACTTGGTTTTACATAGCACACATGCATCTAGTCAGTGCATCTAAAGAAGTTTTTGAATAGTCAGGCTCTAAAGACAGTAGAGATCTAAAAATTGACTGAAGAACTGCAGAGGCAAGCTCCACAAGAAAACAGGAATGAAAGGAAGTGAATTTGGGGTCTAGGGCTACTTTTCTCTTTTGGCCAATTTTGGAGGCAAGCAGTCAAGAGGCTAACACAAGCTGTGGACAGTGCTCTGGGGCTCAGAAGATGACAAAAGTCAGGATCCATCAAGAAAAACCAAAGCACAATGAACCTTATTATTTGGACTGGAACTGGAGGAAGAGTGCACCATAAAAGAAATAGGGGCTTGAAAGTAGACATGCCCTAGAGGTACTTTATTATAATTTCAAATTCCCCCAACTTGTGAAATGATGTAAAGGTAATTCTGAATTGCTAATGAGCCAACAAACCTGGTGGAAATGAATATACTTCTCTGAAAATAGATAATATCACTGTAGGCCTGAAATTATATCTGCAAATTATTTTGCAAATACAACATCCATGAGATAATTTTTAAAAAGTAGCTCAATAGAAGGACTTAAGACAATATGAATGATAGCTTGTCAGCAAAAAAAAAAAAAAAAGTAGGCAGTAGAGGTATACTCATGGAAGCTCCAGATAAAAGAGTAATTAGACACAAACTTTAAGATAACTCTACTTACAGTGTCTAAAATTGAGGGAAAAAAAGATAAGGTCAAGAATTTTAACAGAAGATGAGAAGCTACAGAACTGAATCAAATGGAAACCCTAGAAGCAACAAACATGGTGTTCTAAATTAAGCTCAGTAAATGGGTTAGTTTCACTGCAGATTATATACAGCCCAAGAAAGAATTAATTAACTGAAAGCTCTATTAGAAGAAAATATTCAGAAAGAAGAATTAAAAAGATGAAAAATTAAAATTTCAAAAGAGCAGGAGTTCACATTGTAGTGCAGTGGGTTAAGAATCCAACTGCAGCAACTTAGGTCACTGGGGAGGTGCAGGTTCAATGCCTGGCATGGCACAGTGGGCTAAAGGATCTGGTGTTGCCACAGCTGCTGCATAGGTCATAGCTGTGGCTCGGATTCAATCCCTGGCCCAGGAACTTCCATACGCTGTGGTAGCAGCCGTAAAATTAAAAAAATTGTTTTTTTCAAAAGACGGATTAGGAGTTCCTGTTGTGGCTCAGCAAGTTACGAACCTGACTAGTATCCATGAGGACATGGGTTCAGTCCCTGGCCTCGCTCAATGGATTAAGGATCCGGCATTGCCGTGACCTGTGGTGTAGGTCACAGACGTGGCTTGGATCCGGTGTTGCTGTGGCTGTGGTGTAGGTAGTTCTTTGAAAATACTAATAAAATTGCTAAAGTGACGGTGAGATGGATTTTAAAAGAGGGAGAGAAGCAATAAATATGCAATGTAAGGGATGAAAAGGGGCAAAACTACTGATCCTACAGAGACTAAGAAGATAGTAAGTAAACATGGCTTAGAGCAATCAACTTGAACATTTTCATGACTTGGATATCTTTGTAGAAGAAAATGTCTTACCAAAATTGACAGAAAATAGACTTAAAACTATTAAAAACTGAATCCATAATTAAAAGTTTTCCTTCAAAGAAAACTCTAGGCTCAGATGACTTTACAGGCAAATGTCACTAAATTCTTAAAGAAGAAATCATTCCATGATGACACAAACTCTCCCAGAGAAAAAAGAAAAAGAGGTAAATATCTCCAATTCCTTTCCAAGGGCTTTCTTAGCAAAAGCTAACAAGGTCACCTCAAAATAGAAAAATTCTATTCACTTATTCACGATCATTGGGGTAGAAATTCCCCTCGCCCGCATGAAATTGCACATTGAATTATAACAAGTAATGCATCACTATTGAGCTGTGTTTATTTCATTAACACAAGGCTGGCTTGACTTCTGAAAATGAGTGTAATTTAGTACTACTAATAGAAAAGAAAAGGAATCAAATAGTAGAACTATCTCAATAAGCCACAAAAAACTTTTTTTTTTTTTTTTTTTTTTTTTTTTTTTTGTCTTTTGTCCTTTTAGGGCTGCACCTGCGGCATATGGAGGTTCCCAGGCTAGGGGTCTAATCAGAGCTGTAGCTGCCGGCCTACGCCATAGCCACAGCAACATCAGATCCGAACCGTGTCTGCGACCTACACCATAGATCACGGCAACTTGGGATCCTTAACCCACTGAGTGAGGCCAGGGATCGAACCGGCAACCTCATGGTTCCTAGTTGGATTTGTTTCCCCCGAGCCACTATGGGAACTCCCACAGAAAACGTTTTATAAAATTCAGCTACAATTTCTGATTTCAGTCCACAATAACAACAAAAATTAATACCTATAGAGTTAACAAACTAAGAATAGATGGAAAATTCCTTAATCTGATAAAGGACCTACCAAAAATCCTAGTTTTGAAATCAGGAATAAGACAAGGATGCCCACCATTACTGCTCTTATTTAACATCGCAGTTAAAATTCCAGCTGGTAAGTCGAGAAAAGAAAGATGTAAGCATTGCAGAGGTTGGGGAAAAAAGAAATAGCCCTCAATCACATGATATTGCTGAATTACTGTGTACATAGGAGATAAAAATAAAGCTACAGCGACATTATTAGAGTGAATAGGTTTGTTTAATCCAACACCTAGAGAAAAAAAATCTAACAAATGATATGCAAGGTCTCTGTGCAAAAGAATATGAAACATGATTGATATAAAGTAATGGGAAATCTAATCAGAGGAACATACATAAGCTCAAGGATCAGAAGACAGTATTGTTGATGTATTTGTTCTCCAAACTGGCCTACATATTCTAAGCAATTTCTGTCCATACGCTAAGAGGTGTGTGTGTGTGTGTGTGTGTGTGTGTGTGAGAGAGAGAGAGAGAGAGAGAGAGAGAGAGAGAGAGAGGGAGAGAGAGAGATCTGACAAGCTGATTCTAAAATGATAATAAAAAACAAAGAACTAGGAATAGAAGGTTGTCTTGAGGAAGAAAAAGTTGGGAGTCAAGCCGCCTCCTCCAGCCATCAAAGCTTAGGATAAAGCCACAAGTACTAAAAGTGTGAGACTGACCCAAGGAGAGACAGACGGATGGAAACAACAGTTACCCAAGAAATGACTTGGACCAGGGCCGGAAGAGACACCTAACCTTGGTCACTTGTGCAGTGGCTTCTCAGAGTCAGCCTTCAGCATCTCAGGGGTGGTGGGTGGGTGGCTGGAATTTTTCCCCAGGTAATTCTAATCTGCAGCTGGGTTTGAAAAATACCGCCCCCAACACACACACACACACACACACACACACACACACACACACACACACACTCTCACACACACCCCAACCCCTCTCTTTCCTCCCTAAGCTTGGATGAGCAATGCCGTTTTTTATTTAAGACCCACTGGGAGATTGGAGAATGCGATTATATCACAAACAATGTTACAATCCCTTTTAGATTTTCTCTCTTTCCCCCAGATTCTACTCCCTGAAGCCGGGGCTCCTTCCCACCCCTCCCCGCTCTAGTCAGAGTCTCTTCCTTTCCTCCTTTCTGTGCTCCTGTTATTATTATTTTACTTTGGAGAACAATTTCTCCCTTCCCTCAGTTCCTCTAACCTACGTCTCTATCACTACCCTTGTCTAGCAAACAAAAACTTTTTTTTTTTTTTGCTTTTGAGGGCCACACCTGTGGCATAGGGAGGTCCCCAGGCTAGGGGTCAAAATGGAGCTGCATCTGTGACCTACACTACAGCTCATGGCAATGCCGGATCCTCAACCCACTGCGAGAGGCCAGGGATCGAACCCGCATCCTCATGGGTCCTATTGGAGTTTGTTACTGCTGAGCCACAAAGGGAACTCCAACAAAACCCTTTTTGAGGATTCACTCTGATAATGGAAAATACATTTAATGGCACGTTTTCCCATCACAGACTGCTGTGTGTGGCTTGGAAATTCTTTCCCTGGGTGTATTTTTGGTGCTGTGGTGAAGACCCTGTGAGCGTGGGGCTGTGCTCCCCATGTGCTGCTCCACCCACCCTCGTGATTCGGGGTTCCCCACACTCACTCTCTTAGTGCAGAGGTGCCCCAAGGCACTAACACCTTGGCATCCTCCATTGTGGGCTGTGACCTCTGCCCTCCTGCAGGGCCCGACACTTAGAAGGGTCCTGCGCTTGGGTTAATGCTCTGCTGTCATCATTTTGAAATTCTGAGTTATTAATGAACGAGGGGCTCCACATGTTCAGTTTGCCCCTGGGCTCTGCAGACGATGTGGTCAGCCATGTGCTGTGGGACAGGCTTGCTTGATTGGACAACAAAAAAGAAAAACCTCCAGGCTGAGTGCTGTGTGCCATACTTTCTCTGGTTTCTGAGAAACCATTTCCTCTTTTCAAGTTTCAGTCGTCCCCCCAGGGTTTAGCAGCTGGGTGTGTGCTTGCTGCTTTTCTGAATCTCTGATGTTCATTTCCTGCCCACTTACAAGTGTTTTCACAGCAGCCAAAGGGGGCTCTTCAGCACCTGGCCCCAAGCTCCAGCCCTGGCCTTGGCGCCTTTCCCCTGTCCCTTCATTCTGCTTCTGCTCCCACCTTGAACATGACCCACTGCCTGCTCCAGCCCTCCTCCCAGAGGCAGCCCTTGGATCCCATGGAACGCCCTCTGGCACCAGAACATGCCATGCTTCTCGCCTCTGTGCCCTGTCATGTGCTTTTCCTTCTGCCAGCATGCTCTTCCATCCATAGCAGCCACACTCCTTCTGGCTGTCATCCCTATCGGCCTTGTCAGCTTCTGCACGGAGTGCCTCAGGCAGAAATTGTCACCCACTGGCTCTTGTGCCTATGGCTTTGCGGACATCCTCTCTCATGGCAGGTGACACAGTCGAGCTGACAGACCTCTTCCCTTTTTCTGGATAAGTCAGTTCTTGACTTAGAATACAAGTTGGTCACGCCTTCTAGAAAGATCTCCCTGAGGACTTGCACTTCCCTCATCGTAGCACTAATCGCATTCTAACATGCTCTCCCCTTATTTTTTAAACCTACTGCTTGCATGGTTAAGAATGTTTGTTCTGTACATAAAAAATATTTCTGAAATGAAAGACAAATAAATAAAATAAACATGTTAATTTAAATATATATTTTATTTTAATATATAATTAAAGATATATTTTAATTTAGTTATTTTAAATATATATAATATATTATTTAATATATAGTTAATTTAAATATCTGTCTCTCTCTCTCTCTCTGAAATGATTTATGCGCTCAGGTCCTGAGCCCACAACCTGGGTTTGCTTAAGCAGCCCCAGTAGTGTCATCCTTGACTTGAGGTTGTACTCTTCAGAGCAGGGTGACAGAGGTGACGAGGTGGGGAGCTGGGCTGCCACTCACTCAGGCCCAAGAGGATGAGTTTCCCTTTATGTCATAATAAACCTCATATTGTTGCCTAGAGAGTGACAGAAAGTAATGCTAAATTCATAAAAATGTAACTGTGTGCCAAGTATATAGAATTATAATAAGCATCACAGGAGAGCTGGAACTTTGGGTACCAGCTTTTCAAGAGCTGCTGTTCTGACAGTAGGGGTGGGCCTGGCCCTGAGGCCTGGTGCTTTAATCAGTCCTCTTTCCTGTCCTCACTGTCACCCTTCTCCCATGAGCCTGGGCTCCCATTTTCTACCTCTCATGGTGCAACATCTCCCCTGGGAACCAGCAGGGGGGTATCTTTCTTTTGAGGAGTTTCCTGCTCCCTGTCTTGTGGTGGGCATTTTCCTTCTTGTGCCTCCAACTGTTTTCTGAAGCTCCCTTCTTCCAAGAAACCAACTCCCCGTTAGAAGAAGATGAAATTTCTCTTCCCTCTCCTGTCCACGTGCTCCTTTTAAGAGACCGGTTCCCCTTCTCTGCAAAGGATCCCCAGCTGGACAAGGTGCTCTCTCTGCCAAAGGTGCTGAGGACATGACCAGTCTCAGTGCACTGAGGATGGAGAGAAGACGCTCAGTGGAACTGAGCGCTGAGCGCTTACTGTAAGTGCGTGCTATGCTAGGAAGTTACAGGGAAATCAATTCGGGATTCATAAATATAAAGAAGAATGCTGTTGCAGGCAGAGCTAAGCTCCATTAAAAATGGAATAGGACGCCTTTTGAGAGAGTGAACTCCCTATCATTAGAAATGTTCATGTGTAGGCCGAACATACCAGGGCTAACAGAGAGGGAATTCTTGCATGGGGAAGGAGCTTAGGGAGAGAGAGCTTTTATGGTTTCTCCTGACTTTCAAGCTGCTACAGTTTCATTATAGGGTTCTAACCTTGTAATACAGTTTATATTTCAAAATACTGTTCTTAATTAGTTGTTTCTCTAAACTCCTTCTGAAGTAAACTAGCTTCATACAGTGGTAATTAGTTTATTGGTAGAAACAATGGCAGCATCTGAAACATGCGTATCTTTTGTATATGTGGCAAAGACACAAGAAAGACTGACGATTATTGTTCCTGCACTGGTTTCCAGAAATGAGATCTTCTAGTATCCCTGTGAGGATGTAACAGTAACTTAACCAGGTTAATAAATAACAGGAGAATAAAGACACATTTATTAATATGGAATACTTAAAAAGTGCTGGAGCCAGATTAGTCAGTCTTCAGACAATGGAGCATGGGTTTCTCATTAACTGATCTTCTTACAACTGGAGGGCACCCAGAAGGCAAGATTACATTTAAGAGTGAAAACAGAGACTTCTCCAAATCACAGTTGATGCTCTTGGAGTGGTGGCTCTGCTGGGGCACAGAGCCTGGGACATCTAGTAGACCTGACCATATGTGGCCATGTGCAGGGCATGCTGGTGAGAACATGACTTCTTTATGGTTTAGATGTAATAATCAAAATATGATTATAGCAGCTCGGCCAGATACAGTCTAATTTTATCCCCTAAAAATCCTGAGCTAGGTGGGTGGTTCAAAGATAGTACAGTTGTGTGAAGAAACCATCAAGAACACAGCCTTCTTTTAACTTCAGAACTGCCAACTTTAGTTTGTGAGTTTTGCCCTCAAGGCCCAAGACCACCTCAGGCCTTCAGTTGTTTCTGGAAAGAAAGAAGAAAGAAGTGACCTAGAGGGGGGAAAAAATGCAGCCTATTCCAGGAAAGTGAAACTTTCCAAGAAATTCCAGAGGACTAAGGCTTATGTCTCATTGGCTTGAACTGTGTTCCATGCCCAGTTCTTGCTGTAATAGAGACTGGAAAAATATAATATTTCAGCTGGGCTCATCACTTCCCCAAACTTAGGGTTTGTTAGTAGAGAAGAGGGCCGATGCACGTGGGGAGGCAGCTGGTGGCAGTGACTGACATCATAGCGTGACGGGCTAGACCTTGCTCCTTTCTTGTTTCTTGTACTCTTGGACGGGAGCATCTCCACCATGGACTTTGAGCTTCCAAGATGCTGTTACCTGATAGACATTGTGAGGATCTTATAAGGCTGTCCTTGGCCCATCCATGTTGAACAAAGGTAAAACTCTGAAATTTCTCTGTCTTCAGGACATGAGCAAGAATTGGCCCACTCGGACCCTCCACGTCCTCCAGGGGCTTTGCGGGGAACATGTGTGAATACTCTCTAGTAGAAAAGAGTCCTGACCCATCAGCCTTGTGGTGATTTCCTTCCCACGTTTCCCCCAGACCTAAGCAGAGTCTCTTCTTACTGGACACGTTGGGCTTGCTGTCTGTTATCATCGATTGAAACAGCAAGCACTCCTGTTTCGAACAGACCCATACCTTGAGATGTGTTTAAGCCAAGGAGGAGGTCCTACCATTAAATGAGAAGAGATTTATGGCTCTCCTGACATCCCAGTGAGATTGCTGTCTGGCAGCACTCAGGAGGAAACGACCGAAGACAGAACTCTAACATTTTAGAGCAGTCAGAGACACAGACTGACAGAGACAAAAACGTCCATCCCAGCCCTGGCTGCTAGATCCCTTCTCCCACCTGCCATTCTTTGGTGTCTGACATACGTCTGTTCTTTAGTTCACTCATCTGTAAAATAAAATCAATAGTCACATACCTCACATGGTTTTGGGAGGAGTAAACAGACTTGATAGTTAGATCTACCTGGTACATCATAATACAGAGATGTTGGCTATCATTACGACTAGTTATCTCCTGTTTGCAAAGGTTCCGAGTCCCTCAGTCTTGCTCGATGGCCAGTGCACATCTCAAAGGAGCACAACAAAGGGCCGGCAGGGACATTAAGTTTGAAGTCAGGACTTTGGTTCTTGTCACCAGCACCAAGATACGTCTCCTATCACAAGTCATGGGATTATCCCCCAAGTAGGTCAGTGTGGCATGAAATACATGATCTGGGATAGAAATTACTTTTCTGATCCATTTTTATGAATTGCTGATGCCTTTTCTGCTTGCATTTTCATCTTCAGTACATGTGCTTGGTTTCCTTCCTTTTGAAAGATGCGGTGAACTTCACACACTAGTCCTTTGTTGCAGATGTATAAGGCACATCTCACACAAAGACATATAGGCAATAGAATTCTGATACCAAGTCAACTTAAAAAAAAAAAACCTCTTTAATTGGAAAATACTTTAATTTTCTAAACAATGTCATAGTAGTTGGCTACATTTTGAAATTATCTTTGTCTTGTTTGGTACTTGAATGGCATGAAAAATTTCCCTCCACTGCTTCCTTACTCTCTCCCAAGGGTCATTTTCTCTGCTCTTTTATCTGTCCTGCCTGACCTCTGCCCTGCCTGGTTCTGCTGTTTCCACAGACTTCTGAATCTAATTAATGTCTTAGTAGCTATATAAGTGAATTATGTAGGCAGGAGGATGCTGGAAACTTTGAGGAAGGTACATTCCTTAGGGAATATGAAATCTGGTTTTGTACCAAAAAAATAAATAAATAAATAAAATTAAAAAAAAGACTGCTCATGGAGTGGATAGAATGTTAGTAAAGTGTAAACCACGGGTAACATTCTTCTACTCATTAGGTATCTGTTGCCTGATGACTAGATGACTAGATACAACCTTAGGAGTGTCTCTTTTAATGTCTGGGTAATAATCAGCCGTCATGGAATCTGGCTGAGGGAACAGAGAGTCCAAATACGCCACCAGAGCAAATTGGCCTCCACCACAGCACTGGGGTACAGGCCCCCACCTCTCCTCCCTATCCCTTTTCTAGCCAGTTCGCAAGCAAGTATGTCCTTAGAGGATCTTGGAAATGACCCTGGTGGAACATTCTCAAACTCTCCAGAACGTGGGCAGGAAAGGGGGAGGGGCCTGAGTGCTGAAGTTCTCCGCCAGAGGATACTGCCAGAGAGCCCAAGGCAGAGATGGTCCCTATGCCCCACGTTTCCATGGAAACATAGAAGGAGTGATGACAGCCAGCACAGCCACACCATCTGCTCAAGACCTGGTGAATGATGAAAAAAATAGAAAAAGAAAGGCACCTCAGATCTCAAGCTTAGAACTGCTCTGAGATAGCAGTGGAGAGGAAAGGCCTGAGACACTTGAACTCCTAGGTGAATTAAAACCAGAGCTGGCCTGGGGCTGGATATATTAGCATGTCATTTGCAGGCAGAGAACCTAGAGGGCTGATCCTTCCACCCCAAGATACGGTTTCACACACCCAAGAAGCCTCAGGAAGGAGAAGCAGACTGCATGCTGGACCAGGAGGGGAGTATGGTGACAAATAGTGCTGGTGGAGGTGGGGCTGGGCTTCCATCACCTTCCAGCAGGACCACCCACACAGCTGGCTTTTGGCCAGGCCTATCCTTCCAGGGGAAGGGGGGGATTGTAAAAGGAAAATTCCCACCTGGTCACAAAAGACCTCTGCATGGCAGCCAGGTCTGCAGAATAAAGCCAGAATTAATAAAGCTATGTAAGGTCTCTCCTCTCTCAGTTTCTATCCAAAGGGAGATCTTCGTTGGATGCCACATTGGCTTCTGGGCCTATTTAGGAGGTTTCCTATTCCAGGTTGGTGGAAAGTGAGTGGGGCCTTTGTGTGAACTTGTATGCCTGCGCCTGACTGAATAGGATCCATTTCTCAGGGCCTTTCCTTCATAGATGTAGCCGAAACAAACAAACCTGACCTCAGAAGCCCAGCTGCCTCCCCAGTGCCTCTCTGGAGCTTGGCACTATGGGTTTCAGCTTCCTGTAGTATTGCCTCATTTATCTCAGAAGTCCCTCCAATCTCAAGGCCTTTACTATGCACTGAGGTTACATCAGCTTCACTGGCAATACCAGTGTTTTTTTTTGTTTTGTTTTGTTTTTTGCTTTTTAGGACCGCACCTGTGGCAAAGGGAGGTTCCCAGGCTAGGGGTCAAATTAGAGCTATAGCTGCCAGCCTACACCACAGCCACAGCAATGCCAGATCCGAGCCTCGTCTGTGACCTGCACCATAGCTCATGGCAACACTGGATCCTTAACCTACTGATTGAGGCCAGGGATTGAACCCGCAACCTCGTGATTCCTAGTCAGATTCCTTTCCGCTGCACCACGATGGGAACTCTGGAAACACCAGTTTTTAATCTTTAATTTAGGTAGTCTCTTGTCCCTTTATCAAAACAGAAACAAAAACCCAAACCACCTCCCTTTTATAGAGTTCCCTTGTGGCTCAGCTGGCTGAGGATCCAGCGTCGTCACTGCTGTGACTCAGATCACTGCTGTGACACATGTTTGGTCCCTGACCCAGGAATTTCCACATGACATGAGTGTGCCCTCCCCCACCAAATTCTCCCTTTTAGTTTTGGCCTTTGCATCCCAGGAAGTGCGAGCCTTTGTCTTTTCGTGCTTTCTATTAGAGTAAAAATTCTAGCAATTAGGAGTTCCTGTCGTGGCTCAGCAGTTAATGAATCTGACTGGGAACCATGAGGTCGCAGGTTCAATCCCTGGCTTTGCTCAGTGGGCAGTGAGTTAAAGATCCGGCGTTGCTCTGAGCTGTGGTGTAGGTTGCAGATGTGGCTGGCAGCTGCAGCTCCGATTAGACCCCTATCCTGGAAACCTCCATATGTTGTGGGTGCGGCCCTAGAAAAGGCAAAAAGACATAAAATAAATTTTTGGCAACTAGATTAAGCGCTTGTTTTGGTATGTGTACCTAGGGACTGGAGGATAATGGGAACATCTTAGCAAATCAGATATTAATAATAATAATAATAATAATATCACTTTATAAAAGCTTTCATTAACTGCTCTGCATTTTACCTGTAAATAGTATTAATTGAAATTTATTTCCATGACAACTTAGTAAAAATGCAATCTACCATATTATTTGGGTTTCTTCAAAAGGACCTATTCTCCAGCTGGAGACGCTACACGAAAAACTGGAAATAAAAGTACTCATGCAGCTTCCCCATGTTAGAGGCCCCAAGCCCAAAATATGAGCTATTCCTGTAGAAAAAATATTGATGACCCCCCAGTGAAATTGCTTTAATGCTTAAGTACACTCCTGTGTAAACAGGAGGCATCGTGTTTAAATTCAAATGGAAATCTACCCATTCCTACATGGCTTTGGGGGCAAGGCCCTTTATGAGCAAATGACTCCATCAGCTCTATACCCCCCACCCCTGCACAGAGCTTCCTCCCTTTTCTTTTCCAGGATCATCTTTTGGTCCTCAGCCTCCTCTGACAGGGCAAATCTGTAGTCTGAGCTTCAGGCCCAAGATGAGAGTCCCAGTAAACACTGTTGTTTGTTCTTCATCCTTCCTCCACTCTATAAACAGACGTGGTGGGAAGGGAAGGAAAGCCAGATCTCTGTAAGGGGTGGGAGGTCTCCTTTCTGGAGCAGCTTCCTAGCTGCAGCCATGAGCAGTGAGCACAGGGACAGGATGCCTGTCTTGTTCAGGAGTGGAACTCACAGTTCTTCCTGAGTGGCAGGGCTGTTCCTTAGGCTTCCTCCACCCTCTGCCTTTGTTCCCAGGGAACTCTAGATGTTTCAGATGTCTCAGACATTTCCAAGGAGGCTTATGCTAAGGAGACTTAAATAAGACAGATTCCCCCCCCCCCCCACACACACACTGGAGACTGGGATTTGGGGAGGCAGTCCTTCACACCTGTGCTTTCTCCTGAATTCACATTCCCTTTGTTCTTTTGTAGCCTTGTTACTACTCTCAACTCACTCACGAGGGAGGTTTTTAGGAGCTTCGAGTGGTTAGCGTGTAAAATAATACCTTTCCCTCAAACTGCGTTGATGCTCACTCAGCCTCAGTTTACTGTTTCACCTTTTGCACCTCAGTTATGGATGTTAAGAAAGGAAGTATGGATGTTAGTTCAGAACCAGGGGAAGGAGGGAGGCTGAGCATCTCGTAATCCATCCCCAAAGACCAAAGAATTCTCATTGGTTTTTTTCCTTCTCCTCATTGGGCTTTATTAATTCTCCTTTGGTGGTCGGGGAGTTGAAGAAGGGGACTCCTAGGCTGGCTCCTGTGACTTTTACCCAAGGGGTCTAGATTTCTGGTGGTGGTCCTTCTTGCCTAGAATGAACAAAGGGTCGAGTACCAGAAAGGCCTCTGTAGGGCAAGAACTTGGGCGGGGGGCGCCGCCCTCTGGTGCAAGTGACTGGACTTTATCCTGCCCTGTACTGCTCTCTCCAGGAAGTCTTTGGAATCCTAAGCGAGGCTCCCAGAGCTGTGGCCATGAGGACAGGAGAGGCAGGGGACAAAAGAGGGATTGGGGGTTTTGGCCAGCAGTGGAGAAACAGGGCTATGTCCCTGATCTAGACGCCGGCTTCTCAGCAAGTCTATACAAGCAAGGGGTACGGGGGTGGGGGGGAAACGTTCCTTAAACTCAAGGAAGTAATAATAACAAAAACTTGAATTTTAGGAGATATTCCATCACCCTTTCAGCTGACAATACACCACTCTCCAGGCAGGAGGTTGGGCTGGAAGTTTGCGGACTACACCCCGAGGCCTGTCCTCTTCCCTGGAAGAAATAAGAAGAAAGGAGGTGGGTTTCCAGGGGCCGAGGAGCTGGAGGATGGGGGGGACCCTAATGGGAGGGCTAACTGCAGGTCCCATCAGAATAGGTTTCCCAGTCTCCTTTATTTCACTTAACTTACTGACTCCAGATATTTTAAACGGTTTGTTTATGGCGCTGCTGCAGGCTGCGCTAACTCTCCCCGCGCCAGGGGCGCCCAGGGCATCTCCCAGCATCCAGGTCTGCAGCCTCCTGACCGCGCGGCCCGCGGGGGAGCCGGGCAGGGTCAGTCGAATCCCGGGCCCCCCAAGAAGTGCGCGCACCCCGGGGAGGCCGGGGCGGGGGCAGGGGCAGAAGATGCGGCAGGCCGGGCCCGCAGAGCATCCCCAGCCCTCCGCGCCGCCGCCGGCCCCTCGCCCCCGCCCCCGCTCGCAGTACAGCGCGGGGCGCCCCCGGGAGGCCAAGAGGGCTGGCCCGGCGCGGGGGTCGGGGGGGCGGGGCCGCGAGGCCTGCGAGGGGCCGGGACCCCGGGGAGCGGCGCGGGGAGCGCAGGGGCGCGCGGGGCGGGCGCGGCGCGGGGCTCACGGCGCGCGCGCGTCTCGGTCTCGCCCGCGCACACGCGCCTCCCGGAGGAGAAAGGCGGGCGGGCGCGGCGGCGGCTGCAGCGGGCCGGGCCGGGCCGCCGCTAGGGCGGGAGGAGGGGCGGGCGCGGGGCGGGGTGGGGGGCGAGGAGGCGGCGGCGGCGATCTCTCCGCTCTCTGCGGAGTGTGCCTGCGCGAGCCGGCGAACGGGTGAGTGCGCCGGCCGCCGCCAGCCCGGCCGGCCCGGAGGCGGGGAGGGGGGCGCCGGGAGCTCAGAGCCAGGGGCCGGCGGGCGGCGGCCGCTCCCGCGCGGCCGGGATGCACCTTGAGCGGCGCCTTTCGTTGCAGCGCGCGGGCGGCCCGAGCCTCGGCGGCGGCGGCGGCGGCGGCAGCGACGGCGCTGACACCTCCCACCATGGACAGCTTCGACATAGCCCTGCTCCAGGAATGGGACCTCGAGTCGCTGTGGTGAGTCCCGGTGCCGGCCGGCCCGCCGAACGAGCGAGCGGCGAGGGGCGAGGGGCGGCCTCACCTGGGCCGGGGGCTCGGGCGGCCGGCCGCCGTGGGGGCGGGGTGGGTCGGGGGTGCCTGCGGCGCCGACCCCTTACTGCTTGCCCCGATGGGAGGCCCGGCCGCCCTCGGGTCTTCTCGGCCCTCTCTCCCGCGCCCTACCCCTGGCGCTGCCGCCCCAGCCCGGGGGCCAGTGATCTGGGGAGCCTGGGACGGAGCGCAGCCGTGGAGAGAAAAGGAACCGATTTCTGGGAAATGTCAGTAGTGCCCAGGGATCCACCCCTCGGTCCCCTAGCCCTTCTCACCTCCCTTCCCTCCGTTGGCGCCCCTCCCTCTTCTCCGCGACCCCCTGGAGTTGGGGCTGCAGCGAAGTGCCCTTAGAGGATGCTCCAGCCTCCCGCCTGTCTGCGCTGGGTCCTGGCGGCCGCATCCTCTCTGTCTCTCCCGCCCACTCCCACCCGAGACGGAAAGTGCACCCGAGGGCAGGGGGCGAGGGTTTCTCTGGGCGGGAATTCCAGGCCTGGGAGCCTCATTTCCGCGAGGTTCGCAATTCCTTGGGGCCCTCTCTTCACACCTCGCCTCGCTACAGTCCCACTCCTCTCCCCGCTCCAGCCCACCGGCGCCCTGGGTGTCCCTTTATTCCACGCTCACAGCTCGCAGCCTGGGGAGCGGGCGGCCGGGGGAGCCCTCCGGGTTCTGTGGCGCGGGGTTCTCACATTGAGGAGCTGCTGTAGGTAAAGCGCCGCTGGAAGCAGTTTAATTCTAGTTGCGGGTGTCTTAAAAATCCCATTGGCTGCCTCCACGTCCCTCTTATCCCCCCTCCCCCTCCCCAGTCTCCTAAAGGTTTCCAACCAGCCCTATTCAGGTGGTAAAATTACTGCTTGCATATTCCTGGAGGAACTTGAGTTATGTTTAATATTTACGGGAATGAACATCTGTGAAACAAGCATATTAACTGCACTCTGTTCTGCCTCTGGTAACGGCTTATTGTAGAGCGGAGGTTTCTTTTCTTTTTTATACCCCCCCTCTTTCTTCTTGAATTCAGGAAAGAGTTCACATGTGTCTAAAACTGCAAGTGGTGTGCACATGAATATGCAACGTGCAGTTTTAAAGCTAAACTGCCTTATGATTTATAGATCATTTAGATGATATGTGGATTCGGGTATGTTTTCAGTGATTTAGGCTTCCAGTGACTGAGCTGTCAAATGCCAGGTGTAACTAACAAAACTGGACACAAAGCTGGTTCATTATGGAGCAGTTTCTTATAAAAGATCCCAGGATGAGTTAAGTACAGCTTGCTTTGCATAATGCTGGCACCTATAAAATACACAAGGATGGGCCCTAATGTAATAAAACTTTTATATATTACACTGGAAACTTCAAAGAACCGGTGTAGAAAGAATATGAAACATGTTATTACTCTATAAAAGTTGCTAATTGCTGTGTTGTTGCTCCTGGGGTTATTTCATGTTTTCATTTACAAATATCTATTATTTTACAGGTTTACACTTAGAAATGTTGGTTTCTGGCTCAAGTTCAGTAGGTTTGCAGATAGTAACTGTGCTTTCAAAATGATATTTGCTTTTCAAAGGCAGTTTTTCAGTCAAAGGGAAGCACTTTTTGTTTGGCAGATTTGTGTGCTGCTTGTCTGCTTGCTGACTCAAAACTAAAGCCCCCTTATGACTTTTACGAGTAATATTTTGGAATTAGCAGCTATAATCTGTGGCTTTTCCACACAGGCCAGAGCTCTCTTGCCCTATGCATCTTTAGTTCCCAGCGGGTTACCTGCAGCTCAGTTACACAATAAATGTCTGTTGAAGAGCCTTGAGATTTACATTAGTTGAAGTACTTTTCTTATTGTTAGAAATGAAAAAAAAAAAAATTGTCTTTTGAAAGTTGCTGTACCTGTGGTCAGATTTTAATTAATCCATCAGTTTGTCTTTGGCTTATGAAACCGTGCAGGCTTTCTTGCATACGATATAGTAGGACCATTTGGCTTGACTGAGGGAGTGTTTTTAGTTCAAAGATGTAAAATTTACTTCTTGTAAAAGCTTCTACATTTTGAATCAGTTAACGATAAAACAAACTCCTGGAGTCTGCATTTCTAACACAGACATTTTCTCAGTCGTGGATGAATTTTTGGATGGTATTTTCTAACTCAATTTTATGGCTGACTTTTTTTTTTTTTTGGTCTTTTGTCCTTTTAGGGCTGCACCTGTGGCATATAGAGGTTCCCAAGCTAGGGGTCGAATTGGAGCTGTAGCTGCCAACCTACACCACAGCCACAGCAATGCCAGATCTGAGCCACGTCTGTGACCTGCACCACAGCTCACGGCAATGCCGGATTCTCAACCCACTGAGCAAGGCCAGGGATAGAACCCCAAACCCCATGGTTCCTAGTCAGATTTGTTTCCGCTGCACCACGAGCTCCCCATGGTTGACTTTTAAGTTTATAAGTTTTTAAGTTTGTGGTTTACTTTTAAGCTTATTGGTGACCCAAAGTAACCAATATTTGAAGTACTTCCTGGGTGTCCATTGTTTTCAGATCTATTGTTTCCTTATTTGAATCTCATAACAATCTGGAAGTAGTTAAGTAGTAAGAGTCCCGTTTACAGACAAGGAAATGGAGGGTTTTGACTGTAAAATGACATTACTGAGCCCATAAATCAAATGACAGCAGAAATTTAAACTAACATTTACCAAACACTTAGCCATTTGCCAGACACTGTTCTAAGTACATTACATGTTTTAGCTCATTTAATCCTCACAGCAATCTTAGGAAGTAAGTAAGGACTGTTGTTATTCCCATTTTACAGATTGGGAGGTTGAGGATTGGGAAAGTCGGGTAACCTACCTCAGGTCACATATCTAGAAATGGAGGAGCCATATTCGAACCAAGCATTAATTTCAAAACTCAGTTTTCTAACTTCAAATCTGGTGTATTTTCTATAGTATTGCAGATGTCTCCATGTTTATAAAGGTAGATCTGAAATTAATTATAGCACAAAACCTTGAGGGACTGGGAGTTTAGGTTGTGTTATATCAATGAAAAAAGGTCAGACCCGTTAAGTATATTAATTGAAAATTAAAGATTTGAAAACAAAATACCATGATTTAGGAAATTAGGTCTGCTCCCCTATCTGAATTAACTTATAAAATGTATGTAAATTTAAAATAGAGACCACTAAAAACTTCTCCCTTTGATTCCTCTTAGAAAAACCCTTCTCTTTAGAAGGGGGTGGGGGAAGGTACAGGTTAATAGACAAAGAGAATACCCTCTTAACAACTTACTTTTTCTCATTGGTGGGCCTCGTTCTCCAATAAAACAAATCGCAGTTTCTTAGTTGTGACTGAGGCTTTGATCCTGAGCTAGCGTAGTCTAGTGGTCCCTGGAAATGTCCCCAAGTGCCTGTATAGACACTATGAAGAGAAAAGCTCAGCTCTGTTGGACTTAAGCTCCCAGCTTTCTTGCACACCCATCCCCGTCCTACCGTACCCCCTGAAAACCCTCGTGCTGGTCTCAAGGACGGGGTGCTTTTGAGCCTGAGTTATCCAGACAGCTGTTTCAGCTTTTCTTTTCAGCTACACCTTAAAGTTGAGAAAGGTTGCCCTAATTCTCACCTCAAATTCCACTTCCCTTTTGGGTTTGAAGCCAGGTCAAGGCATTCATTTTACACCCAGCCCCCAGCTTCATCTGGTGGAGTTCTGTACGTTTACAGGGGCAGATGTCCAGAGGAGCAGAACCCCTTCTCAAACTCCTACTCTGTCCTCTTGGAGACTCTTCTTCCTCTTCTCTACCAGCTTTTGATCCAGTTGCTGGGCATGTAAGCCATTCTTCAGGGCCTTTAACATAAACCACCATCCCCTTTAACAGGGTAACAATTGCTTTCATTTATTCACTTAACAAATTTTATGGATGGTCTCTTAAATACAAGACCTCGTGCTGGTTGCCACAGGGGATACAGAGGAGAGTAAACCCTGGCTTGTTGCATTTCATTGTCTCCTGGTGATGAGACAAGTTCACAGATATAAAAGGAAGGCTTTAGCACTGGTGATTCAGAAGAGAAAAAGACCATATTTGTGACCGACAAGTTCACAGATATAAAAGGAAGGCTTTAGCACTGGTGATTCAGAAGAGAAAAAGACCATATTTGTGACCGGGTGGGTGGTGGAGGAGGCAAAGAGGAAAAATTGAGTTAAAAAAAAAAAAAAAAGGCTTCCGTGGAAAAGGTGGCCTTTGAACTAAGCCTTGGAAGATGAATGGGATTTTTACAGACGGTGGGGGTGGGGTATTGAGAGGACATAGCGGCATCTTGGGCAAAGAAAGAACTGGAACAAAGGCTTTCATGGTGTCTCTGAAAGATCCTTTTATGAATCATGGTGGAATTAACCTATACCAAATATTTTAAAGACGCAGAACTCTGTAATCAGGAGGTAGTTTCAGTGAACAAGAAAAGCTTTCCAGAGTGAACTTAGTCAAAATTGTATTTAATCTTCCTTAAATATATAGACACATTTTAGTTATGGGGAGAAAGTCTGTTGGAATATTGTATTCGGATCCCTCTCTACTACTGCCCCCCTCCATAGCTTCATGTAGCCCAGAATCCATTTACTTTTGTTCCAGTGGGCATTATACTTTATATTCTTTCACAGTGGAAGCTTTGAAGTTGTAAGAAGTGGATTGTATCCTACTCATCAATTTGTTCAATTCAGTAAGCATTCATAGCACATTCAACATCCCTCTTAGTTAGGTACCGGAGAGCAGTATCTTTAAAACATTTTCTGCCATGACTCACAGTAACAAGTATCTTTAACATCGCAACCCACCACATCATTTGTGTGCACACATACTCATAGCTAAAACAAGTGTCATGGAATAACACTTATCCGTATTATGGGAGATGTACTTGATATTTTCTCTTCTGCTTTTTAAAAAAATTTTCCATCCATGGGCTGAAACCTGTAATTTAAGAAAAACAAACAGAAACCAACCTTACTATAGGGATGTAAAGGGAAGAGAGTAACTGGTAGTAGAATAAGCCATACACATAAGTATCTGCAGCACAAAGCTCAAAGATCCCCTTTGAGGGATGAGGGCACATCCTGTTGAGAGGGGAAGAGACTTTTAGGGCAGAGACGTGTGTGAAATGCACCCTGGAGAAGTAGATTTTGAGAAGGAGAAAATAAAAGGGAGGACAGTCCATGTCGGGGGAAGACTATGAATAGAAGTAAGGCAGGAATGAAGCCTGGAGCTGGTTTGGTGAAGATAAAGTTATTAGCTAACTCAGAGTGGGGGTTGGACCTGCACTCCTCTTGGCGGGAGGGAGAGCCGATTGGAGCCACTACTGACTCTTCTCCACGCAGTGCTTCCCAGTGCCTGCTGACCCACCTGGTTCTCTTCAAATCACTTGCCTTCTAGGCGTCCTGAGGCTCCTCTCCGCCTTGGATAGAGTCAGAAAACTGCCTGGATCCCTTATCTGGACCCTCAGCCCTTTTCCTCGAGCCCAATGCCTGCCACCATCCCTTTGGTCCCCTTAGAGGTCAAAGTAGTTCAACAGAAAGGGCAGCAAGGAAAGAGGGGTGCACCTGTGAGCTACGGCCTTCGCTGGGCGGGGCCTGAGCCCGCGTTCTGTGGCCCATTGGTCTAGAGCCACCAGGTTGGCTGCGCTCGTTCTCATTGGCCCAAAGTGGCTGAATGGTTGGCTGTCATTGGCAGAGAATCCCCACCCCCACCCCCAGCATGCCCAAAGCGTGGGAAAGGGCTTCCGCAGATATAGGGATGAGAATGTTTCCCAGTAACTCTTCCAGGGCCGGAGCCTGTGGGCTGCGTCCGTGAAGGGACTGAAGGCCAGCATGGAGGAGGTAGGGAGGTGCCAATGGGAAGCAGTGAAGTTCTGGGGGCCCGGGGCTGAGGGGTGCATACACTTGGGAGGGGCATCACTTGGTACCCTGGGTGGTGTGTTTTGGAGAAAGCCAGGGGTGGGGGAGGGGGGAAATGGATTCATTCCAGGTGCTTTAGTTACGGACTTGAGCTCCATGTCAGTCTAAACAGGGAGGATGTGCCCTGGATGTGCAGATGGGTTTTAACCAAGTGCCTTTTGGTGACGATGAAGATGAGTATTGTGTGGGGGGAAGTGATTCCTTCCTGTGTTCCAGATTCTCATTTGTGACAATGTAGGAGGGTTATAAAATGCTAAGAATCTATTTCGGGAGAATGTCCCTGTGAACCAGAATGGGTCTAATCAATGACACTTTAAATTTAGCAACTTGAACGAGGCCCTCTGGCATAATATTGGTTAAAATAACAGTCAAATTAAAAAAAAAACAACAAAAAACCAACTCTGAAAATGAAATGTTTGTTTTTTTTTCTTTTTAAATGGATTTTTTTTTTTTTAACCCGGAATAAGTTTGCTGTTTAAATTTTCTTTATTTTGGGAATAAAGCCTTGGTGGCGAAATCAAGGCCATAAAAAACAGTTTTAATATCATTTAATGGAATATAATGTTTCCTTGTTTTGTTTCAAAGTGAAATCCATAAGAATTATTTTCTCTGTTGCCTGTTCTCTTTTGTTTGGGACTTTAATTGAGGTTTCTTGGATTCAGCTGGCTCCAACCTCACTTTCTGTTTGGCCCTGGGCAGCTCGCGATTTTTCTCATTTCCTATTCCCAGTCTTGGCTTTAATCACTTATAAAATGACAGCACTTATACTGGCCTACCTCATGAGGTTGTGATGTTAAGTCATAAAAGTGTCAATTGCTTTGTGAATGCCAAATGTAGTTCTTCTATACCCTTTGCTTCCTTCAAAATAGCTCTTGATCATAAACAAGGAAGGAGACAGAAAGACCACATTGGGTCGGGTCATCCGTCTGGTGCAGTGTTCTGTCCCTGGCAGTGGGACCCAGGGACATTTTTGAGTAGAGATTGGTAGTGTTTCTTAGTTGTACATCATAATCTAGCAGACAAATAGGTCCTTACTTATGGTTGTCCTAGTAACATATGTAGAAATATTAACCATTACATAATCATTGATGTTTCACTGAGAAGTTATCGAATTACCACCCGTTACATCAAGTGACTTCATTTGGCTCTGTGGGTCTCATTAAATTATGAGACCCACATAATTTAGTTTCAATTAATCATAATTTAGTTTCATATAGAAACAAAATACACAGTTTTACCAGAACGAGAGAATATGACCCATCCAAGAAACTTAATGGGTTTAGTCAGTGGAAACTAACACCTGGGGACGTGATGGGGGCCCAGAGAGTTTGAAGGCATTGCACTGGGTTGTCCATATGTAAGATCAGTGAGTACAAGGATATCTAACAGTAATATGACAAGGCTGTCTCAGAGGGTACCAATGACTGTCCCCAGGAGGCTGTAGACCCTCTGCCAAGGACTTTATAGAAGAAGCTTTCAGAGTAAGTGAACCAGGAGCAAGAAGTCATCTCCGAGCCCTTTCACCTTCAAAATCTTGTTTATTCCCATCCCTGGGGAGCGGGAATCAGAGAGTGCCAAAGTCATTAATTGTATTCACTTGTGTGTTTTCCCCTCTGCAATTTCTCCACTCACATGCAGGGAAGGGCATCGACGGTTCTCACACTTGTTCACATAATTTTTTCCCAGGAGGCTCCTTGTTAGCCGAGGTAAACAACATGACTAATTTGGAGACCCCTCTGACACAGCAACTCAGTTTAGAGTTCTGTGCTTAGCTTGAGCTCAAATAATTTTATTTTTCCTTTTTTTTTTTTCAACGGACAGGAAATTAGTTTCCAAAAGTCCTCTAGAGTGCTATAATATGTCTCTCAGTCTTAGTTAAACTTTTCTTGTCATACTTGCCCTGTTTACCTGAGTGATGAAGTGACAGACCACATTTTCTGTCAACATTCATTGAAATGTTAATTAGTTACCTGGCAGTTTAGCTAGAAATAGGGTTTATTCTGGTGGATGATCACCAGTTCTGGGCATTAATCAATTTTTGTTTTGTAATTTCAGAATACATTCGTTTTTCTATAAAATATACTTCGAGGAAGAAAACAGGACTCAGAGAACAGTTTTGAGAACAAAGGTCCATATACTTTACTATCAGGTCAGCACTTCTCAAACTTCAACGTACCTCCAGATAACTTAGGAGTCCTGGTAAAATATAGATTCTTTTTTCTTTTTTTTGCTTTTTAGGGCCGTACCTGTGGCATATGGAGGTTTCCAGGTTAGGGCGTTAAATTGGAGCTGCCTCTGCCAGCCTGCGCCACAGTAGCACCAGATCTGAGCCTCGTCGATGACTTACACCATAGCTCGTGGGAATGCCGGATCCTTTAACCCACTGAGTGAGGCCAGGGATTGAACCCGTGTCCTCATGGATACTAGTTGGGTTTGTTTTCCTCTGAGCCACAACAAGAACTCCAAATTGTAGCTTCTGACTTAATAGGTGCAGGGTGGGGCTATGATTTTGCATTTCTAACCAGCTCCCAGGTATTCCTGCTGGTCCATAGACCAAACCTGGAGTAGCAAGAACTGAAAGGATAAAATTTCCTTTGAAAAGAAGTTCTTTATTTATTTATTTTTTGTCTTTTTCCATTTCTAGGGCTGCACCCACGGCATATGGAGGTTCCCAGGCTAGGGGTCGAATCGGAGCTGTAGCCACCGGCCTACGCCAGAGCCACAGCAACATGGGATCTGAGCCGAGTCTGCAACCTACACCACAGCTCACGGCAACGCCGGATCCCCAACCCACTGAGCAAGGCCAGGGATCGAACCCGAAATCTCATGGTTCCTAATTGGATTCGTTAACCACTGAGCCATGACGGGAACTCCAGAAAAGTTCTTTAAAAAGACCCCCTTTTTTCCTTTTTATTTTGAGGAGGCTCTGTATAATAACATCCCAGTTCCACAGTGCTGGGAGGTTACCTCTAGATGCAGCATTTATTTTATTTTTCTGAGTCTTTCTAATACAATTTTGATGAGTGAGGGGGTGGTTAATTGTATTCTAGTGGGATGTAGTGGGAAATAAACATAAAAACCTAAGTAAACAAAGTTTGTAGTAAATAGGCTAATCACTTTTTATAGCTTTACAGTTCTTGTTAGTCTGTCAAAGACTGGGTCCTTCTACAGCATGAGCCAGTGCCGAATGTAACTGGATGCAGAGTCTTACAGACACTGCTCAATTTGTCGCTCCTCTCAGTGCCCAGGACTCAGACCAAAAGTGCCCATTCTCTCCCAGCTGCCCTCTCTTTGGCAAGGAGGTGGCAGTAGTGGGGGAGGGGGTAGCTCTTCAGAGAATTTCTGCACTACCCTGCGGCCACAGCTGCAAATTGCAACTTTCCCAGTGCCGAGAAGAAATCAGCTCCAGGTGGAACCCCTGGTGGGCTCAGCCTCCTCCAGTGGGGAGGTGGGTACCTTGGCTCCCAGCGCTGCCGGCCCTGTCTCCTTCATCACAGAGTGCCCCGAGTCCGTCAGGTGGTCAGACTTAGCTGCAGTTTCTGTGTTTAATTTCCAATCCAATTTCATTAGAAAAATGAGTGCAGATGGGACTGATTATGTGAGTAAATATAGCACAGTTGACTTTGAGTGTGCTGTGAGATTGGCGGGAAGTTTATTTACTTTATCTTCTTAATGAGGGCTTGCATGCAGACACACACACACACACACACACACACACACATACATTTCTGTTCTCTGAGATAGGTTGTGGCTGATAGGAGCAAGCCAGATTGGGTTTAAACAGATGTGACCATTTCAGATTTGGAAAATAGAGCTGACTCTTCAGGAATGATAGTGACGAGTTTCATTCGCAGCCTTGGGACACGTGAGCCCGCAGAGGCAGTGCTCGCAGTAGCTTGTAGCCCATTGGGGTGGTACTTGGCATGTGTGCTTTTTTTTTTTTTTTTTTTTTTTGGTCTTTTTGCCTTTTCTATGGCTGCTCCCGTGGCATATGGAGGTTCCCAGGCTAGGAGTCTAATCGGAGCTGTAGCCGCCGACCTGAGCCATAGCAATGTGGGATCTGAGCCGCATCTGCAACCTACACCACAGTTCACGGCAATGCCAGATCCTTAACCCACTGAACAATATCAGGGATCGAGCCTGCAACCTCATGGTTCCTAGTCAGATTCGTTAACCACTGCGCCACGGCGGGAACTACTTGGCATGTGTGCTTTTAGTGGCTGGGATATTGCCTTCTACCTCACAATCCATTCTTTGGTCAGACTAGTTGTATTTAACCCTTTCTTGTAATAAGCAGCTGTTAATTCCATGAATGTAACTTTTCTTTTAGACTGGGCAGAGGGGAGATAGAGTAGCCCCATAACAAGGAAAGAAGAGTTTGGTAATAGCTTTGGTTTGTACTGTGCCACCAAGTTAATGTGTTTTGTCTCACATTGGAGAAAACACTATGTATTGACTATGAATAGTGTTACAAATGATGGAATAATCTGGGGATTTGCACAACTCCCACCCCTCACCCCCTCGGAAAAGGGGGGAATTTCTCAGAGTCAGCGGTGTGCTCTGCTGTGTCCCAAGAGGAATACCCAAGAGTTCCTTCAAAACCAAAAAGCAACAACTGACAGTAGTCGGCTAAATCCTGAGCTTCGGTTACATCATTTGGAATAGGAACTTGCGTGAAAAGATGGACGTGGCCTTGTCTGCTGACTTTTGTACCAACCATTGGTGTCATTTCTCAGAGATGGTGAGGTGGAAAGTGCTGTTGGACGTTGAGGACTTTACCTCAGGGTGAGAGGCGGGTGTCTCCACTGGCCACGGACTCCACAGTTAACTGGAATAGGGGCTCGGCATCAGCCGAGACGGTTTGGTCCGTCCATTTCCCGAAATGTGCCACTTAGCCCCTCTCCTCGTCTGCAGCAGAGGTGGGAAATGAGGGTTCCTTGGATGAGAGAGTCTAGCTTTAGAGACCCTCTGAGCAAAACTGTCTGTCATCCTGGGGAAGCAGCCTACAGCATCAGCAGTAACAGTGCAACCACACCACTTCAACTAATATCCAGATGTTACAGCCTTCTCTTTGGGGTGGAAAATCAAAGGGTTTAATATTTTGCTGGGTATACAAGTTGTACGGCTAGCACATAAGTCCAGAATGAAGCCTTCAGCCCAGCCCTGTTGTCTGGGCTCAGGTTGGGATGAGGCAGAGAAGGTCCATGCTATTCCTCAGCAGCCCTGAGCATTTGCTGCTTGTGATATTTGGAGCTTAGGACAGATGTTGCCTGCAGAACCTGCTGAGTCCTTCTCAGAAGCACATCCATGTGCAAGAGGGGCCACTCAGCTGGAACCAAGTGGACTCTCTTATTTGTGTTTTGTGTTTTTTGTTTTTTTCATTGAAGATAGATACCTCCCCTGAATATGGCATGGCTTTTTCTGAGAACTAAATCTTTTAGGTGACTTTTCTTTAGAGTGCATGTTTGTTTTTTAGTAAGTAGGTTTTACTCTTTTAGCATGAGCAGAATACCTGAGAAAAGTATTTAATGGGCAAGCTGGTAAATTTTACCTACTATCTAGCCCCATCCCTGCCCCCCTGCAACTTGAATTAAAACTCCAAGGCTGAGTTAACAAGTTCTGAGTCTGGAAATTAAATATTTATAGTCTAAAAAGGAAGTATAGTAAGTTCATATCTAATATTTAGGTAGATAATTAGTTACATAAATTAATTTCTATTCTTTTCTTTACTGTTACCCCTCAGCAGGCTAAAAGTAGTATTTTAACATGCTGAAATATTATACACAATAATGAAACACAGTATGGATGCTTTAAGCTGCTCTTCATAGCTCTCTTTCTTTAGACGTAGAGGTTTCTGGGTTGAGATGAACAACTGTTTATTAAGCCAGACACAGAAGTGAATAGACCACACTTCTAGTCCTTGATGTGTTTGTACTTTAGTCTGGAACAGATTATTTCAAATAATATCAGTACAGTCTTTACCTGCTCTTATAGGGAATCCTATGGAGTATGTAAATGGGTTTCCTGTCCATTGTGGAGTTTTAGGGACGATTTCCTGGAGAAGGTGACCTCCCATTTGAGTTTTAAAGGATGAATGGGAATTAGGATGGGAGTTGGGGGGTGGGTGGCAGTGCCTGGTAGGTGCAGCAATGTTAGTTAAAGCAAAGAGGTGCGAAACAGCAAGTTGTGGACAGTAGCAATGACAAGTGTAGGTAAGTTGTGGCTCTGAAGCATTCAGGGAGGGAGAGAGGGGTTTGGGGCCTGGGTGGGCCATGCATGCATTTCAAGGAGCTTGGACATTTTCCAGTAGGTGATGGCCTGCTCTTGGAGCAGAGGAACAAAATGCTCACATTTACATTTCTTATTATTTCTAGCAGGCCTTTGACCTGGGTGAGTCTGATGGCTGTGATGGGCCATGTCTGGAGAGTGAGGTCCGGCAGGTGGATGGCCAGAGAGGTGTTTTGGGAATTTCATTGGCAAAACTTGCTGTTGGACTGGTTGGGGGAGTGAGGGAGGCTGAGCCGCCAAAGATACTTTTAGGATATTTAGCTTGTGTGGTGAGGAGGAACACGCTGAACAGGAAGGAGAGTGTGTTTGGATTTTAAAGTGTTCCCTTTGAAATGCCTGTGGGCCATCTGGGTAGAGTTGCCTGCAGGAAGTTTGCAGCATGGGAATGAACTTTAGGACACAGACAAGAGCAGAAAGAAGGATCTGGGAGTTGTCAGCATGTGGGGGTGAGTGCCAGCCAAGAAATTGGATAGGATGATCCAGGGAGAGTGAGGAGATGGTGCAGTGTATAGGCCGAGGACACGGAGGGGTGGTGGGAGGGAAGGCAGCCCCTGCCTCAGAGGGGTAGGAGCCGGGAGAGTGCAGTCCTACGGTCACTGCTTTGTTTTTTAATTTTTTAAATTTTTTGTCTTTTTAGAGCCACATCTGTGGCATAAGGAGGGTCCCAGGCTAGGGGTCAATTCCGAGCTACAGCTGCCGGTCTACACCACAGCCACAGCAACATGGGGTCTGCGCCATGTCTGCGACCACATGCTCATGGCAATGCCAGATCCGTAACCCACTGAGCAAGGCCAGGGATCAAACCCGCAACCTCATGGTTCCTAGTCGGATTCATTTCCGCGGAGCCATGATAGGAACTCTGTCTACTTTATTTTTTAATTTTCTAAAATTTATTTTACTGAAGGATAGTTGACTTACAGTGTTATGTTACTTTCTGCTGTACAGTAAAGTGACTCGGTTATACACACACACACACATTCTTTTTCATATACTCTTCTGTTATGTCTTATCGCAGGATATTGAATGTAGCTCCCTGTGCTCTACAGTAGGACCTCGTTGGTTATCCATCCTGTATATACTAGTTTGCATCTGCTAACCACAAACTCTTCAATCCACCCCTCCCCCAAGAGAGGACTGAGGGGGTTTGTGGAGTTGGCAGTGGGGGTGAAAGAGTGGCCACTGGAATGCTCTCACTCTCCAGGGAAAGGATGGGACAGGCGACTGGAGAAAGGGCTCAGAGAAGGACATGGACATGCCAGGCCCAGGAGACGAGGAAGAACACAGGTAGTTATAGATGTCTGTATGTTGGGAATAGTGGAGACTTAAAAAAAATTCTCAGGCATTACCACTGTGGTGCAGTGGGTTAACGATTCAGCATTGTCTCGGTGGCAGCTCAGGTCACCGTGGAGGTTTGAGTTCGATCCCTGGCCCAGCAGAGTGGGTTAAAGATCTGGCATTGCTGCAGCTGTGGTGTAGGTCATAGCTGTGTCTTGGATTCAGTCTCTGGCCCAGGAACTTGCATATGCAGATGTGTCCATAAAAAAAGAAAATCTCTGTGAGAAGCAAAAGTTTCAGAGAATGGGACCACAGAGAAGAGGATGGTATCAACTATTAGACTCGAAAATATAAACATGTTTCATAGATATTTTTGAATAATTGGCTAATGAATGAAAAGTTTATGTACGCCACTTCAGCATAAATCTATGTCAGACCATATGTCTAAAATTTAATTAGAGTGTTTTTAAAAGTGATTTTTGACTCAGAAGTAATTAGGTAAAGCTACACTGCCAGGAAAAATTAGTGGACTTTTCTAATTATGGACTGTTTCAAATGGATTTTTAAGATTATTTTCAAACACACAAGACTGATGGAGGCAGGCTTTCTAGGATGTTGTTCTGATATTTAACAGCAGCAGGATTTCCTTAGAGGGCACTCAGCCCATTTGGCCTCAGGGTTTCTTGGTGTCCCTCCCTTCCCCTACATGGCATGCACAAGTTCCCGGGCCAGGGATCCAACCCAGGTCACAGCAGTGAACGTGCAGCAGTGACAGTGCCAGGTTCTTAACTCGCTGCACCACCAGGGAACTCCATCTTAGTATTTCTTACACATAAGGAAGTGTAGTGAGCCCTTCACATGAACCGTATCTCATTCATTCTTTTTAACTTGTGAGCCAGGTCCTGTTATTTCCCATTTTATAGAGAAGGGGACAAGTGGAGTAACTTGCCTGAAGGCCCACAGCCAGTGCATGTGGAGCTGGGCTTTTTGCCCAGGAGCTGTGGCTGCAGAGTTGTTGCCCAGGGCTACCATCCTATATGTATCTCAGGACCTCTCAGTGGCAGAATTATAAGGCATGGATTCTGAGGTTTTTTTCCAGTCTTAAATATTGGTGATTTATACAGCTGTACGTACCCACGTGTGTATGTAAGTGCATGTGTGTCTGGTCTCTAGCAGGTGTGGTGAGGTATACAGGGAAAAGCATTTTCAGATGGACTTTCAGCTGTTTAACTCAGAATGAACACTATACCATGTCCAAGTCATTGTGTATTTCAGACTCGTGGCATTCTAATTGAACAGGCTTTTTGCTGTGCAAGGATTGTCTGTAATTCATTGTCATTTTAGGTACTGCTTTTTTGGGTGAGTATTTGGAATGTATAAAAATGGTGTGTACTCATTAAACCACCGATTTGCCAAGTTTTATGGATGACGAAAATGGTCGCAACTGTTCACCACAGCTGGTCAAATCCACCACAACACCTAAATGTGACTTTATTAATAACAATGATGGTACAGCAGTACAATTAGGAAAACTTCCTTGTGAAAGTCATAAGAAATTTTGTGTGAGGTGATTCTTTTTCGTGCACAGATTTATCTCATTGTTTCTTCTTAGTTTCTACACAAACTGTCTCTTGTAGCTGTATGACTGCTTCTATAAAATGGATTGCTTTAATGACATGGAAAGCATAAATGGGCCTAATTTCTGTTGGGAGATATTTAGGTAAAGTAAAATTAATGGATTCTTGGCTTAAGGAATTGTGATGTATTGAAACACATGACAGAAGTAACTTTAAATGTCTTCTTTAAAATCTTTGAGAATAAGATGATTTAAACTTTAAGGAAAAAAATCCACTTGGCTGACAAAATTCCAGAACGATGTCATTTGATAACAGAAAGGGCAGGACTTTCAGAGGATGTAATGAGTTCACATTCTGTGCTGTCTTAAACAAGTAACCTAACCTCTCTGAGCCTCAATTTCCTTGGGTATAGAACAGAGGTAATGCCTGTGCCACTGATTTATTATGCAGATTAAGTGAGATAATATATGCAAATAGCCCAGAACATAGTAGGTCTTCAAAAACTGGTAACTTTCTTATTAATTTTTCCCTTCTTGTTACTTGATGTTATGGCCAGCAATTTCATTCAATGATTGGATCCACTCTGTGGCTGAAAAGATACTTAGAGGCATTTATGTGAGTCACTGTTTCTGTGTGTAAATTATTTTTTAAACTGATAGCTTCCCTGCCCGCCAGATCTGGGCCTCTGTTTATTTAATGATTGCAGAACCCAGGTATAGAAGATAACCTAAGACTTTGTTCTGTTGAGAACCAAGGTTCTCTCTTATGACCCCCCCCCCACCTCAGTGCCCCTCATGCTAATGTCATGAGCCCTGTGCATTGTAGGAGCTAAGAATTCCCTGTTTTTTTTTTTTTGTTTTTTTTTAATTATATGTATTTTCATTAAAGAAAAAACAAAACCAGAACTTCAGAATTGGTGAAGCAATGATATCATTGCTTAGTTTAGGTAGACTTAGGAGTAATGACTTTCAATAGCCCAAATGGCAAAATTTCTGGTAATTCTTTTCCATCAGTACCAAACTGAGATCATTCTATTATTTCAGATGGTTGACTATACTCATACCTCTGGTTTTGATCCATACATACCCAGTGTCTGGATATAGAATGGCTCTGGATTCTCCAGCTGGATGACAGCTTCTTGCAGTCTTGGTATAGTGACCCTAAGTCATATAGTCATCATTTCTCTAGACCTCAGATTCGGTTACTCTCTGTTCTCTTTGTTCCCTTATTTTCTCATCACTGCATTAATTGCTGATACAGAATATAGGATAGATTTGTATCAAACTGCTCCATTCTGGTAAACGGAGGAGATGAATCATTATATACTTCTTTCATACTGAGATGTGAAATCAGTCTTCCCTAGGGGTTGTTTATGACACCTGTTAAGTTTGTCTACTTCCAGATAAATTAAAATGGCAATGTGGATGAAACATGAGGGTTGCAGATTGTATCAGCCAGCTTTTGTTAGGCAAAACAAACATCCCCCAGATCTCAGTGGCTTACGGTTGCAAAGTGTAGTTCTTGTCCATGTTACATGGCAGTTGAAGGTCAGCTGTGGTCCAGTGTCCTTTTCATTCTCAGACCCAAACTGACAAAAAGTGTGCCTTTTTTGGAACATACTATCCTCCTAGTGGAGGGAGAAAAAGCTTTTGCTGGATGTGGCATATGTCATGTGGCTGTCATTTCATCAACTTAATAAATCATAAGGTCATGCCTGATATTAGTAGGAAGGGAAAAGAGCCTTCTTTCCCAAAGCAGAACTGCCAGTCACATGCCAACCAGCAGGGATATGTATCCTCTCAAAGGAAGGGCGATGAAAAATTGAAAACAGTGGTATAGTTTACTGTGTGGTTAACCTTACCTTTCCTTTTCCTTCCCTCCCTCCCTCCCTTCCTTCCTTCCTTCCTTCCTTCCCTCCTTCCTTCCTTCCTTCCTCTGCCCACCCTCCCTCCCTCCCACACAGTTAATCAGTGTTTTTAAAGACGAATAACAGGATTCAAAAAAGAACTGTCTGGCAGCATATTCTTTTAAATTATAGAAGGTTTCTGTCATTTGGCCCATGATTTTCTTCTTCCTGGAATTTATCACCTCTTTTGAATCGTCACTGCCAAAAATGGGGACTGATGAAAAAACCTCGGTGAAATGTTTTCATCCAGAGGACCAAAGTTTCCCTCTTACAAGCTTACGGTGTTAGGAGGGAAATTGTTGTAAAAAGGATGTGTCTATTTAATATCTCATCTGTAAATAATTTGCCTTCACTGTGGTAGAAAAGAATACTGTTATTCAATTTTTATGTGCTGATTCTTAAATTAATAACTTGGCTTTGTTTGCCACTGACTAATTTGAATCCAAGTGTAAATGAGGAGTAAGATCCATCCATACATGGAAGAGAATCAGGCAATAAACTCTCTGCTTTCACAGAAAAAAGGTCTCATGAATGTTTTCTTTAACCGAAGCTCTACTTAGCCTCACTTTGATTTTTGAAAAAAAAAAAAATTCAAGGGACCAAAAAGACATGTGAACCTGCAAATACATAGGGGATGATAATTAACCATTTATGTGAATTAATGAATGTCTGTTTATTGAGTTCCTAAGGTAGAGAGCATAAAAGGCATTTCTGGAAACTTAGCAGGACCTCTCAGAGGCATGCTCTTAACCTTTGGCCTGCTTTATGCTCCACGGATTTTAGAGCAGACAAGGTCTCTATTCAGATCTTCAGGAAAGAACTAAAAGTAACGCTTTTCTGAAACAGGACAATTTTCCTTTCTGTGTATGTTGGGGTTATATTACCTACGAAGCATGTTCAATATTCCTGAAATAGGCTACCAATTCTATGTTAATTCTAGTGAAATGGAAGGAGTCCTACACCAATATTGTGAAGTGCTTAATGGTGTTAAAATCTCTGGGAGACTGGGCCAAAGTAAAATTATAAACTAATAAGTGAAAATGTAGTCATTACTTTCATTTGTATATTGCATCAAGATGCAATATTTTGAACTGATTGCAACTGCTATGTAGTACTTTGAAGAAAACCCATTAGAAGAGAATTAAAACTTGAACAAATTAGTATTTTTAATGGGCCTAGCAGAAGATGGTCGTGGCAGAATCTTTTCTAATTCTCATCACTTGATCTTCTTGGTTATGTGAGCAAAAGCATCTTTCCCTTCACATTTTTTTGAACTGTGTATAAACCAGGAAACATAGTTTAAAAAGCTAAAGTAGTTGTGAATTTTATATGCCTAAATCTCAGGTTGGGATTAATAAAAATAAAAGAGCAACCTTCTTAGTTGCTCGTCATTCTTTTAGTGATGGAATGATGGATCACTGATATTTTTATTTTTCGTACATTGAGCTTTTTCTTACAATCTTGCTGAATGTATTTTATTAGTCCTAATAATTGTGTGGTGGTGTGTGTGTATTCCTTAAGATTTTATATATGCAAGATCAGCTCATATGCAAATAGAGATAAGTTTGCTTTTTCCTTTCCAATCTGGGTGCCTTTTATTTCTTTTTCTTGCTTGATTGGTATGTTAGAACTTCCAGTAAGGTTCTAAGTGGGTGAGAGTAGGTATCCTTGACTTGTTCCTGATCTTAGGGGGAAAACCTTCAATCATTTACTATTAAGTATGATGTTGTCTGTGTGTTTTCATAGATGCCTTTTTATCAGGCTGAGGAAGATCCTTTCTGTTTCTAGTTTTTTGAGTATTTGTATCATGAAAGAGTGTTTCATTTGATCAAAGGCTTTTTCTGCATTTATTGAACTGATCATGTAACATTTTGTCCTTTATTCTGTTAATGTGGTTTATTACATTGACTGGCTTTTGTATGTTGAACCAACCTTGCATTCCTGGAACATCTCACTTGGTCATGGTGTATAATCCTTTTGTACATTGCTGGATTCATTTTGCTAGCATTTTGTTAATGATTTAAAAAATAGACATTTTATCAGTTTCTTCTTTATTATTATTGAATGAATACAGGGGAGGGGGGAGAAAGAAATATGACTTCCTAATGTGGAAGCTTAGTTTCTGCTTATACTCTGGATGACTGTCCTTTAAGTGATAATCAAATTTGAAAATATGCATACCTGAGTACTCAAGTTGAGAAATTTTTACATAATGGTTATCTAAAGAACTTTACCTTGACACTTATTCAAGAAATTCCCACGTACTGTTTTTTTTTTAAAGATTTTTTTTACTACAGTTGATTTACAATGTTGTCAATTTCTGCTGTACAGCAAAGTGACCCAGTCATATATATATGCACATACACACACATATATATGCATTTTTTTCTTACATTATCCTCCATTATGTTCCATCACAAGTGACCAGATATAGTTTCCTGTTATTTCTTACATGACACATTCAGATTTTAGGTCCTGACCTTGTATGAGTCACTTGAATTTTTTTCACACTTAGTAAACAGGATTATGAGGAGCAAGTGAAACATGGCATGTGAATGTGCTCTTAAGGTACTACGAGATGATAAAATATAATTATTTTTATAAGTATGTAAATATAATTATTTAGCCCAGGGGTCACAAATTCAAGTGTCTTCAGGGACCAAGAAGACCCATCGCTTGTCTGAAGCAGTCACATAATTGGATGTGATGGGAGCTGTGGCCAGTTGGAAGCTCTGCAGCCTTGTTGCAGTCCTTTCAAATTCAAAGTAAAACAAACAAAATAAAATGAAGAAAACAACCTCCCACTGTCTTGGCCAGACATCGTACATCTGTCTCCTCTGTGGGACCCCTGCTGTAGAGGGTCACTGGTGGAGTGTGAACCCTGGGTGTTTGTTTCCAGCTGCACCACGGAGGAAGTTCATAACCTCTGTTTCATCTTCTCATTTGTAAAAACGCAGATAATGTGCACCTTGCCTGCTCTGAGGGCTTCTTTGAGAGGCTGAAATGGCATAACATGTGAAAATGACCTGGCAATGATCAGGCCTATTTAAAAATGAGGACTATTGTTGTTTCTTTCTTTCTGTATTAACTTGATCTTGAGTTTCCATGAAAATACTTTTCTTGTTAAGAAGATTCTATAGCTAGACATGAGAAAACTACAAAAGGCCAGCTTGAACAGTCCCCTTTCAATAGAGTGAGCTTGGTAATAGATGCAAGACTGTTTGATTTATTTTCTTTTTTTTTCCTTTTTTTTTATCATTTATTTATATATATATTCCGTTTGATTTATTTACTAGACTTGAACAGTTACCTGCCTCATCCTGTTGTCATTGCAGTAAAAGAACCACTGTCTTGTCTTTCTCGTCATTACTTTCTGTTAGACATGTGAATTCTTTGGACAGTACAGCGATATGGTTCATAATTCTCACAAACCAGAGTGGCCTCTGTAACGGTTTTCTGTCGTTTCCTTAACAAGTAAACAGAAAGGCAGAACTTACACTTTCTAGATGTTGTAGAGGATTGTAAATACTCTAGTATCTGAGAGAGTGCGTTCTGCCGCTTTCTGATGGCAGCACATCCAGTGCTGATATCTGGAAGCCTCTGCAGGCAGTTCTTTTAGAGCCAGGTGTGACTTGTGGACCAGACCTGTACAAGATTTGCTACATAGCCTGGCCACAGTAGTGTCTGTGTCCTCAGTCAGCAGGGCTTATCATAGGGGCTCGTGATTGTAAGTTCATTGAGCTCCTACTGTGCATGAAACACTCAGAAGAGGTGTTGTGGCCTCTGTTTTGAAGAAACATGCAGTCTGGTTGGAGAGAAAATCAGTATCTATGGAGTCTTAGAAGCTGGACTCAGACTTGTGGCTCTGGCTGGATGAAGCTTGGAGATCACTCTCCGGCCCAGATCCCTCTTTTGACAGTAGAGAAAACTGTACCTATAGCAGAGTGTTAATACCCAAGGTGTAGCCCAGGGGTTCCCAAATCTAGATACTTCCCAGAATCACCTAGATCCAGAGCCTCTGGTTTGGGGGACCAGAGATTTGGGGTACAAAAACCCACAGTCTTTTGGCATAGACAGTTTGCTTAGTGGATTTGGGAATGGGAATAATTGGGCTATGCGTGGTTTTGGAATTCAAGACGTAGATGCTTCAGTGAAAGGCCAAAGGGCCTGATGGAAGACTTGCATGTTGCAGCCAAAGGGTGGACCAGGATCTTCTGGGATAGGGGTGGCTTTTAGGTGATGGTGTGGAGTTGGGAGCTGACATGGCTGAGGTGATGAGAAAGGTTGCTCATGCAAAGTTGACAGCAAGAGGCCAAAAGGGGATTTCATACCTTTGCTTTGAAAAAGAGCTATGGCAGGCTCAGACATTCTGTTGGTCACTTTGACTTTGTGTGTGATGTGGAAGGTTTTAAAGTATTTGATTGCATCACAAGTAATTCTGCAAACCCAAATTCATTGTATTTGGCTAAGCTTAATTTTTTTCTAGCTTATCATGGTTAGACAGTTGTCCCTTAGTATCCACAGGAGATTGTTCCAGGATCCCTACAGATGCCGAAATCTGCGGGTGCTCAAATCACTTCTGTTAAATGGCATAGTGCAATCAGCATCCATATCCACGAGTTCCACATCTGCAGGTTCTACATCCGAGGCTCCGAGGTTGGTTGAATCTGTGGATGGCTGAATCTGTGGCTGTGGGACCCGTGGATATCCACGGGTCACCTCTATCTTCATTGTGCTCCCCAAATTGTTTTTAGACTGGCACTGATAATTTTGTGTGCTCAGTTGATGTATTTCTTGGTAATAAAGTAATTGATATGTAGTAGGCTCATAAATATTTCCGTAAAGAAGTGTCTTATGGACAGCCAGTGAAAACATTAACATTTATGAACTATCCTTTGTTGAAAATAATTTTACTTTCTCAAGAAAGTAAGTGACCTTTATGATATTTTAAGTATCATTAAGATAGGAAATTGGGCAGTATCTATATAAATCCTTCATAAGAAATGTCTTTAACTGGTGTGTATGGTAAGACACTGATTTCCTTTTTTTTTTTTTTTTTTTTGTAAAAAAACATGAAACTGGAGTTCCCGTCGTGTGCAGTGGTTAACGAATCCGACTAGGAACCATGAGGTTGCGGGTTCGGTCCCTGCCCTTGCTCAGTGGGTTAACGATCTGGCGTTGCTGTGAGCTGTGGTGTAGGTTGCAGATGCAGCTCGGATCCTGCGTTGCTGTGGCTCTGGCGTAGGCCGGTGGCTATAGCTCCGATTGGACCCCTAGCCTGGGAATCTCCATATGCCACAGGAGCGGCCCAAGAAATAGCAAAAAGACAAAACAAACAAACAAAACCCACGAAACTATCCACTTTATATTTACTTATATTTTATAGCGACATTCCTTTTACTCCTAAAATGTTGAACATATGTATAGCTTTTGTACTGAAGTAATTCTCCCTGGTGTGTGAGTTGGTAGAAGGCAGGAACCACATGGTGATGCTCAAGAGCACAGCTCTGAACCAAGTGGTCTCAGTTCTCACCACCTTCACCCCACCCCCTGCCACTCTTGCTCACTAGCCATGAAGGACTCTTTATTTTGGTACCCTCAAGCTCTTGGAAAGTATGATACAGGCACCCCAGTGTTCATTGCAGCACTGTTTACAATAGCCAAGACATGGAGGCAACCTAAATGTCCCTTGACAGAGGAGTGGATAAAGAAGATGTGGTACATACATGCAATGGGATATTACTCAGCCGTAACAAAGAATGAAATCATGCCATTTTCAGCAACATGGATGGACCTAGAGATTATCATAGTAAGTGAAGTAAGCCAGACAGAGAAAGATATAATATGATATCACTTATATGTGGAATCGTATAAAAATGATATGAAACAACTTATTTATAAAACAGAAACTCAGAGATTCCACTATCAAACTTATGGTTACCAAAGGGGAAACTGGGGGAGCGGTGTAAATTAGGAGGCTGGGATTCATGGATACACACTACTATGTATAAATATAGATAACTAACAAAACCTACTGTATAGCACAGGGAACACTGCTCTATATTCTGTAGTATTCCATATGGGAAAAATGATGGATAAATGTATATGTATAGCTTATCTACTTTGCTGTACCCCTGAAATTAATACAACATTGTAAGTCAGCTGTACTCCAATAAAATTTTTAAAAAAGGGTAGATATAAGTAATTCCACATGAAACTATTCCATTAAAAAAAAAGAATAGAAAGAAAAAGAATTCTACCCACCACCAAGGATTTCTGTCAGGGTTCTACGAGTTAATATATGTAAAGTGCTTTGAGATTATCTAGATAGTGCCTCTTGTACACACTGACGAATCTGGGGCTTAGTCCAGGAGCTTGATGCTCAGGGTAACTAGGACCTTAGAACTGGAACCAGAACCCAAACCTCCTGATTCCCAGGCAAGGACAGCAGAGGAGGGAGTCAGTTGTCTGTGCAGTATGTTTTTTAGTGTCCGTCACTTGGTTCATCTCCCTCCCTCCTGCCCTCCTTCTCCTCCCCCCACCCACCTCTATCTCTCTATCCCTCCCATCTCTGCACCACCTCCTGTCTCTCTCAGCCATGCCGTTCTTCCTCACTTAGCCTGTGACCTGGAGGTTCGGGAACCCCCCTCACATCGAAATGCTCCCTAGGGCATCCATGACCCCCGCTCCATGAAGGCGGATGGGGCGCCAACAGCAGCTGTTTTCCATTATGAGCAGGCGCTGGGTGGCGCCCAGAGAGGTGAGAGAACTGTATTCCTCTGCTCATGGTTCCCACTGCAGAGGAAAGAGGGGGTCCTGATCGGGATGCTGGGCTGAGCTTTCTTGCAGGTAAAGATGCTGTGGAGTCCCTTGTTGTCTGTCCAAATAGGTGGGAGAGTTGTGGTTACACAGCTGGAGCATAGTGGCAACCTGAGCCACAGTTCAGAAAGGAAGTCAGCAAGAACACAGCACATGGGACCCTGGTGTCACCTGTCATTTCCTTAGGGCAGGAAGGCGTCAGATGCATTAGATTTGCCTTAATTGCAAATGAGCTGATTACATAGACTTTTTTTAATTTTTATTTTTTGTCTTTTTAGAGCCGCATCCAAGGCATGTGGAAGTTCCCAGGCTAGGGGTTGAATCAGAGCTGTAGCTGCCAGCCTACACCATAGCCACAGCAACACTGGATCCTTAACCCACTGAGTGAGGCCATGGATCAAACCTGTATCCTCATAGGTACTAATTGGGTTTGTTATTGCTGAGCCATAACTGGAACTCCTTGATTTCATAAACTTTTTCTGTGAGGCCTAACTTCTAAAAGAAAAAAAGCTGGTGTTCTGTGATTAAAGGAGAATTAAGGGGACCAGTGCTGTGTGTAAGGACTCAGGAATTCAAATGCATTATTCTAAGAGCCATTTTATAAGATTGCATATCCTAAGGGCTTTTCATGTATTAATTGTAGGCTGGGTTATGCTGAAGGTCACTTCTAAATGATAAAATCATGACCATATCGCCTCATGTGTCACTTTGATAGCAGGACTGTAGCCCTTGACTTTTTCCTCCATGATGCGATGTTTAAATTTGCCACACAACAGCTTTAACGTAACTTACGGCAATGCACTTTTTGTTGCAGTGGTGAGATCAACCACTTTTTAAAACAGTCTGGCTAGGAACTCCCATTGTGTCTTAGTGGATTAAGAACCCAGCTAGTATCCATGAGGATGTAGGTGTGCCCCCGGGGCCTTGCTCAGTGGGTCAAGAATCTGGCGTTGCTGTGAGCTGTGGTGGAGGTGGATTCTGTGTTGCTGTGGCATAAGCTGGTAGCTGCAGCTCTGATTCGGCTCCTAGCTCGGGAACTTATATATGAAGCAGGTGCGGCCTTAAAAACAAACAAACAAAAAATAGTCTGGACACCAGGAACCAAAGTGATCCGTTTCTTCCCTGGCACCTGGGTGGAGGAGAGTTCATGTTGGGGCAGTTTGGTTGAGCAGACAGGAGGGCTTTATCGGGATGGCATATTCTTCTGCCAAGTATGTGAGATTAAAGCCAGCGTTAGACTTGGAGTATTTGGACCCGGTCTGTATTTCCAGAGGCCGCCAAGGGGCAGTCATTGTTCCAGTCAGTTCTAGTCACAAGTCTGCTGAAGCTGGATGATTTAGGCCCCCAGGACAGAGGTGCCCTGTGCCGAAGTGTGTTTGTTCATTCATCCATTTATTAGTTCGTATTTCAATACATCTCAGTCTTTCTGGACCTGCTCTTTACTTATAGGTCACTTTTAGAAGGGTCTGAATGGTTTTTCATGAGAAAAGCTCATAATGAAAATTAAAGTGAAGAAAGCATTAGGGCTTTTATGCTTTGGCTAAGCTCTTAAAGAGCTTTTCAAGGAACCAGGTGTTAAACATTACTAAATGAAGGAAAGAAATGAACTTTCTTTAAAGTTCCACTAAGAACTTTAGAATAATTTAAAAAAACAAAAAACAAAAAACAAACGCACATCCACACAAGAACTTTCTGTGTGGTTCCATCCATTTTTACCCCCCATAGCCATGATTTCTTTCAAGAGGAGGCGCCTGCAGACTGCTGTGGGAGGGTGTTGGTCCACGTGGGCTGGCTTCTGGGCCTGCCCATCCTTAGCCTATGATTTTTCATTTCCGTATCCATAAAGTGGGGATGCTAATACTGTTCTGTCTCAGGAGAGTGAAATGGGTGCATTCTGACAGGTCCCCGGGGACAGAGCCTTACACTCAGCACTCGGTGACTCCTAACTCTTTCCCTGCAGTGATTCTGTGCTTCAGGAGGGGCAAGAGGGCAAGTCCGAGTCAGTTGTGGGGGGCCCGTATGCTGTGCGGAGACCCCCCTGCTCTTCTGCTCTGGGAGCCTCAGTGGGATGCGGGGAACGTGGCTCCTAGGCCGGCTGGGGGGGGGGGGGAGGTGCAGCCGCTGGGCCGTCGGGGAGGCGGAGCCAAAGGTGGAGATCAACAGAAACCCGCTGGGCCGGGAGTTCACTAGGTACCACCCTCACCCTAGTCCTCACTTGCTCACATAACCTAGCCCAGCTGGCTGATGAGGAAACCAGTAGTTAGGTTTAAGGCCAGTGACCCCCTGGGACATAGTGCCATTCTGATTTTAAAGCAAAGCAGGTTCTCTCTCTCTCTCAGGATATTGCAACTCTCAAACCTTTTATGTAGATTGTGGTTCTTTTTTTTCCTCTTTTTTGGTTTTTTAGGGCCATACTTGTGGCCTGGAAGTTCTCAGTCTAGGGTTCGAATCAGAGCTGCAGCTGCTGGCCTATGCCACAGCGACAGGGATCCGAGCTGTGTCTGCGACCTGCACCACAGCTCATGGCAATGCTGGATCCTAAACCCACTGAGAGAGACCAGGGATTAAACTTGTGTCCTCATGGATCCTAGTCCACTGCACTATGACAGGAAGTCCCTAGATTGTGGTTCTCATTCTTGGTCATTCTTTTGTGTCTGAGGCAGGACTGGGGTGGGTGTGGAGGAGAATTGTATCTTATGTACTCTCTGAGTAACAGTGACAAATGCGTGCTTAGTCAAGAGCAGAGAGGAGACCAAGATGTTTCTTAGGCAGAAAATGAAACAAGGCCTAAAAGGACAAGAAATCAGCATAACCAGCTGAATCCAGACTTGCAGACTCATTCTTATCGAACAGGCCCGTGTAATGGATCAAGTCCCCTAGAACAAAGATAGTCCCAAGGCCACAGACTACATGGCTCAACAAAATGACCCGTCTATAAAAAAACCAAGCACTCCCCTGCAGGGAGGAGCCTGGGTCTTGCTTGCTCCAAGCGCCCAACCACTCTGTTGGTTAATAAACCCTGCTTGCAATCTCATGGCTCCAGCCTTTGCCTCCTTCACTGCCTTTCTAACAATGTGCTGTCTGCATGGCCAGGAGCTCAAGGGATACCCCCACTTCAGGGGAATGACTTCCTCATCTTTTCTTACCATGAGTCTGGTAGCACCCCCTGCCCCCAGTGCTCAGACACAGCCTCGGCACCCAGCAGTCTGACCTTGGTCCTGGATAAAAATCAGTTTTAAACCAAGGAGTAAACACTGGAACAGGAACCTAGACCACCAGGAAAAGTCTAGGTTATATATGCAAGTGTTTATGATGCTGGGGCTTCGAGTTCTCTTGAAGGGCCGGAGGAAAGTGCAGCGTGTATTGTAAACTCTCGTGTGTGACAGGGTCCCCTGTGTCTGAGGGCTAAGCTCGGATCCCTGTTGCGGTGGAATTTGACATTTACTGATGGTGCACCTTTCGCGTAAGGGGTGGCAGGCCAGCAGGGAAGCGGGGCTAACTTTGAGTGCCCTGTGGCATTTTCAACTTAAAACTTGATATCTGGTAGTTTCTAGTTGGCCTTTTTATTTTTGGAGATTAAGCATTCTCTTCTGTATATAACACTTAACTACATTTGACATAATACTCTTCTTCATTTGATTTTTAAAATTTTTACTCTGGGAGATGTTGGCGGGTCCACTTAACTCAGTACACAAAATGAGCCTATTCTCTGGGTTAACGTTTAGGTCACTGATTAAAAACCAGACTTGATGCAGGGCCCTCTGAGACATTTGCTTTATGTTTCTGGGTCCAGGCCACCTCATATGTACCTACTCTCATAGTGAGGATTCTTTGTCTAAATGAAAGATGGAACTCATGGTCTCCAAGTCTCTTTCAGTTCCAGACAGATCATTTTGGTTTGAGAAGAAACGAGCCTTGAACAAGCTGTTGGAGATGTGACAAGCTTTACCCAGTATCTTGGGTGGATTTTGTAGAACCGTCAGCTTGACAAACCCGTGCATTGATACACAACATACTCGGCACTTGCAGCAGAGGCTGAACACACCTGACTTCAGGATGGAGTCTTTGCCAGCCTGGTATCCCTCAGCCTAGCCCATGACCTGACTCTGTGAACTGAAGTTCTCTGAGCCAGTCTGGGCCACTTCCTAGTGGGAAAGAGGCAAAATATGTCCATTTTATGAATTGAGATATTTATTTCAGGGAAACTTGCCAAGAGAATAACTTAGGGGAGGAAGGATGTGTTTCAGAGGGACAGTTGTTGACGCTACAAGCAAGGGGCAGGACCTTGAGAGAACTAAGTTAAAATGTCAGCTAAAGTCACCCATTGAGAGGGTGTCCATGGGTCATTCCTTGAACCACTCTGAGCTCTTATTTTCTTCTTGGATAAAATTGGTTGCTTGCCTTCAATGGCCCCTAGTCTCTCCAGCCTTAAGAATTCTGCAGTGCTGTGGGGTGTTCAAGTAAAGAAAGATCACCTGCTTGTTTTCTGTTATTGGAACAGATCGTTGGATTGGGCGTGGAGGTTTTTGAAAAAATAGAGATTCTCAACTAGGTGCTTCCTGTTTCCCAAAACTCCTAGGTTAGGTCAGGAGGGAGGCGATAGCATGCTGTGTTGGTTTCCTGTGGCTGCTGGTTCCAATTCCCACCAACCCTGTGGCTTCAGGCAGCACACATTTCTTGACAGTTCTGAAGGTCAGGAGTCTGAGACAGGTCTCATGGGGCCAGCAGCAGGGTGCCAGCAGGATTGTGCTCTTTCTGGAGGCTCTCAGGGATGGTCTGTTGCCTTGCTTTTTCCAGCTTCTGGAGGCTCCATGTTCCTTGACTCAGTCGCAGGATCCTCCTCCACCTGCCAGGCCAGCAGCCACCCCACTCTGACCTCTGCTTTTTTGACCCTCCTGCCTCCCTCTTCTAAGGACCTTTGTGATTAGCTTGGGCCCACCGAGCTAATCCAGGATAATCCCTTCAGCTCAGGATCCTTCCCTTAATCCCCTCTGCAAAGCCCCTTTGCCCACGTGAGGTGACATGCTCCCAGGCTGTCACCCCCATCTCCCACATGGCCTGGGAGACAAGGCTTTTTTCCCATGAAGGAAATACTAGCAGATTAAAGCTTATTTATTTATTTATTTATTTGCTTTTTAGGGCTGCACCTGTCATATGGAGGTTCCCAGGCTAGGGGTCACATTGGAGCTACAGCTGCTGGCCTATGCCACAGCCACAGCAATGCAGCATCTGAACCACATTTGTGACCTTCACCACAGCTCATGGAAACACCGGATCCTTAACCGACTGAGCGGGGCTAGGGATTGAACCTGCATCCTTATGGGTCAAGTTGGGTTTGTTACTGCTGAGCCCAATGGGAACTCCGGATTAAAGCATTTTTAGCATTCATGAGGGACCTATAGCTGCACTGGTCCATCTTCGGGTCACAGCAAGTAATAAAAGGAAAAAGGGGAGAAAACAAGAAAAGAGGTACACTGTTGGGAGGCAGTTTTATCAACGCAGAGTCAGAGGCCTGGCTCCTGGAAAGAGCATGTAGGATAGGACATACTCTGGTTCAGTTGTGCAGAGCAAAAGGCCAGTGGGCTCCCAAGGGCCAGAACCACAGGGATTTTGAGGCTTGGCTCCTAGGAAATTTCATGTGAGATAGTAGGTTTTAGGATCTCTGGAAGTTCACCTGCAGTGGCCACCCTGCCCTTGATGTTGAGGTCGCGGCATGTGTTTCCTTTCTGTTGGCCAGGCCTTTTTAATTTTTTAAATTATTTATTTATTTTTAAAGCACTGCCAAGTTGTGGAATCCCACAAAGAATTTCTGTATTCAGTCTGAAGGTGACATTGAAGGCCAGTGTTTGTAGTTCCCTGTAGCAGAAGCCATCACGAATTAAGTGTCTCCGGGGTGACATTTTAATTGTCACTGCATTAGATAAGAACTTATCTCGGTTTGTAGTTAAAGACACCCAACTGACTGAGGACAAGGCAGAGTTCGGGAGAACAAAGCAGGGACTCTGAAGCCACATCTTTTCTCCCATAAACCCAGCCACTTGGCATCCATGTCCTCAGAAGATGCTCGGTTGGTTTCTGAAGACATGTTTATTTTTCTAGTCCACTCTGACTTTCTAATTGGCTTTGATAGAGACGTGTCCACCTGCATCCAAACTGGACTAATGCCCCTGCTGTGTGCATGGGAGAAGTACCGAGTGAGGTCTTAAAGTAGCCTGGGGCTGAGCGTGTATGCCCGGTCAGCCAGGTGATGGGGGCTCCACAGCGTCCTGACTGCACACCACCTTCAAGGCCCAGCACGTCCTAGGGCGGGAACCCCAGAGAAGCTAGCGGTGCAGCAGCTGGAAAACGGTCTTCAGTTTGCCCTCACTTAGAACATCATCAGACAAATGCATGCTGGGAATTTGGCCAGAACCGATATATAAAGGAAAAGTGAAAGCTTGAAACATTTATGAAATACTCAAATTTGAGATTTTTCACTAATTTTAGTGACATTTCCTTATTTCCCTAATTAAGCTTTTTTTTTTTTTCCCCTGCTATCATTGCCACGTCTAGTAATAGGAGCATTCTGGTTTGACACTTTCTAGGAAACGTAGCTGCTTGTTCTCCCAGCCCTGTCGTGGTCGTGCTCCATGGAAGGGTGTTTCCAGGAAAGTGTCTTGGTGAGGGTGTCCTGAGACAGAGTGGCCAATAGCCAAGACAATCCTCCGTTGCTCTTACTGTGTCCTTGTTCCCTTCAGTTCTCAGGGCTCTACTATCAAGAAGAAGTGGCCCCTCATGGGCCCCAGACTTTGCTGTGCTTTTTAAGGACTTGTTTACTAAGTGAAGGTATTGCTCATGGTGTTTCTTAAGAGGGTTTTGGAAGAGGTGGACCGGGGAGACAGAGCTGTTTGCCATGTTTGACCTGGGAGCCTTGACGTTGAACTTCATCCCTGGCCAGCTTCCATTTAGGGCCTGCTCTTCCCCTAAGTGGATCTGCTCTAAACTCATCTCATTTTCCACCAAGCAACATGGGATGTTAGCTCAGGCCATTCTTGTGGAGGCAAAGGCTACTCTCTGGAGCAGAGAGCTCCATCACATGTGTGCTTCCTTTCTAGAGGGTTATATTTATAGCTCATTGTGATATAATTAAATGCTCTATTTACTGTCAGGAGTAAAGATCCCTTAACGGTCCTTTTGAACATTTAAACTGGAATCTTTTTGAATCTATTCAGGTTTCCTGCCGCCTCTCCCTACCTTCTCCTCTACCAGCACTTAAAGGTGGGCTTCACTGTGCCTCCAAGGGGGCAGTGACTGTTTCCAAAACCTTGCTTCATTCTCCAAGGGCAGGGGTGGTGCTATCGGGATAAACAAGGTCAGGAGGTTCTCTCTGGGGCCTCTGTCCCTGACTTCTTCCCAGGTGCTCAGCCCTTGGAAGGACCTCTCTAGCCTTTTGTTAAAAGCACGTTGCCTCTTTGGTACCCATCCAAGTACCAAAGTCAGAGACAAATCAGGCTTTAACGTCTCACCAGGTAACACGAGATCAAAGCATCTGCTAAAGCACAGAACACTGTTCACAAATTGCTGGGACGTGTTCATCTCCCTTAAGAGGCTCATCTATCAACAGGCCATTTTTCAAGTCATCTCACCTCTTCATGTGGTGTTGCTCCTGTTGTGGCTCCACTGCAAAAATACTGTTGAGCAAAACTGTACCTATAAGTACATGTAGGTAGGAGGTGTGTTGTCAAGATGATAAATACAGCTGCTCTCCTGGAGGTGGCTGCTTGGAAGGCAAGAGGGTGGGATTAGAAATTCAGGCTTGGATTGGACTTGGTGGGCCAGCTCCCTTGGGGAGAGGATGGAGAGTGACGGGAGTGAAAGGCAGGTGCAAGAGATCCAGGAGGCCAAAGAGTCCAGAAGCCCAGGAGGCGAGCTGTTTCAGGGGTGAGCCGCTGTAGAATCCTCAGCTCAGCCAGACCTGGAAAGTTCACCCTGGAAAGCTCCCCTTGGTTTGGGCGGCCATGCCTGAGACATTGACAGAACCACACAAGGAAACCAAGGCTCAAAGTGGTTGAGCATATGATCTACGGTCATGAGGCCTTTGTAGCGGTCCTCCTTCTGGAATGTTCTATGCATTCTCCTTTGTATTTATGAAGACTGACTGCTCTGATGCGACTTATTTACAGTATCCCATTGGGTAAGCTACATGTTCTCATTCTACGTAATTTAAATATTTCTCATTTCACTTTTCTCTTTATTAGCTATGTATCATGGATGGAGTAGAAGTCTGCTTTTGGCACACTAAACTGTGTATTTGCAAGTTTAAATTTAGACGTCACACTTTAAGTATTTTTTTTTTAAACCAAGATTTCCATCAGGTGGCCGTCTGAAAGCTCTTGACGGCAGCCTTTGAATTGTAGACGGCCACAATGATTCTTTTACTTTTTAACTTCTGACCACGATACAGGAACTTAACCTTTATTTGGGAGAGAAAGAGGTTCGTGTCCTGTGTTTCTGGCTCTATGTCGTGTTTTATTTGACCCAGTAACACGTTTCGTTGAGCTTTTGCTTGGATGGAGACAATGCATGACAAGGGCTGTGGTGCCCAAGCACCACAGACTGGAAGATGTTAACAGATATTTATTGCTTCGTGTTTCTGGAAGCTGGGACTCCAAGATCAAGGTGTTGGCAGGGCTTCTTAGTGCTTTCACATTGACACCCACTTCTCCCTGTGTGCAGGTCTGTGTCCGGATTTCCGAGTTGTAGGGATGTTAGTCATGATGAATTAAGGGCCCACCTACTCCAGTATGACCTTGTCTTACACTAATTATATCTGCAGGGAACCTATTTCCAGATAGGTCACATTCTGAGGTTCTGGGGGTTAGGGCTTCAATACATGAATTTGGGGCAGGGGTTGGGGGGGCGGACACACAGTTCAACCCATAACAGAGGTGAGGGGATCTGTCTTCAACACTCAGACCGTAACTGTTGGACCTTAGCTTATACTGCATTGAAATATGCCATTTCACTGAAGTCCAGCAATAGCATATTCATGTGTATCTGTAAATTAATAAGCTGAGTCATTTAATAGGGGGACAGACATAAGGAACAAAAGGACTCATTAAGATGGGTGGCAGGAAAGAAGAAAATGAAGATGAAATGGCCAAGATAAAGAACATACAAATAAACAGATGGCAGTGATGGTCATTTGGGGAGCATGGCGTTTTCTGGGTGCAGAAAATCTGTGAGGTGTTCCAAGCTCACCTCATTGGAGGAAGAACCAACAGGTCAGTCACTATTTGTGATGTGGTGGATTCTTAGCATTCATCCCACACTTAGGAAAACAAGGGTGCAGCTCTCAGGATGGCTTTGAAGATGTTCTGTTTATTGTTAACACCTCCTGTCCTGGTCCTAGACTGGAGCCTTCCCGGGAGAGGGGCAGGGGTGGTTGGCAGCCTTTCTCAGCAGGACGGGCCGCTCCGGCTCAGGGCTACCCCTGCACAGGCTCTGCTCACTTGGGTCCACAGCATGTGCCCTTGAAGGCCAAGGGGTCATTTGAAGAACACTCCGAGCCTGGGGCCGTGGGGAGGCCAAAACGTCTCCTTCTGTGGTTAGAACAGGAGTGATTTTTCGAGTTAGCCCATCTCGTAGATGAGAAATCTCTAGGTTTTAGCAGCTCTTCCCTGGTCTGTGTTTAGTAACAGACGTCAGAAGGCATAAAAATCTGCCGTCACTGCTGTTTTGTTGAGCAGCCTGGAGCTGCAGACTGTTATACCTGAAGATATCCACATCTGCAGGGCAGTGGCTGCCTTTTTGTTTTCTTTGTCTTTTGTCTTTTTAGGGCCACACCTGTGGCATATGGAGGTTCCCAGGCTAGGGATCTAATTGGAGCTGCAGCTGCTGGCCTACGCCACAGCCACAGCAACGCCAGATCCAAGCCACATCTGGGACCTATACCACAGCTCATGGCAACACTGGATCCTTAACCTACTGAGCAAGGCCAGGGATCGAACCCACAACCTCATGGTTCCTAGTCGGATTCGTTTACACTGAGCCACAACAGGAACTCCTAGGTCCATATTTGTAGATTGCGGCCTTAAGCATTATCTCATTGATGGACGGTCTAGTATCCATCTCACAATTCATGTTCTGGACATTCTTCACATAAAGACTTAGAATTTGGAGCTTTGAACCTCTCCTATATCTTTTATACTTTCATTAAAAGATATCACAGACTTTTGTCCTGCACACCTTCTGTTTCTTTTTAGAGAAAGGTCACATACTCTTAGATCACCATTGCTAAGAATACATTTATATTACTAAATTTCAGTATGTTTCGAGTCAAATGTTTCAATGCTGTAACTTCTAAAATGGACAGTCCTGTAAAACAAATATTTGAGTGTCTGCACTTTGCTGGGTGACAGTATCACTATAATTCTATTATGTATGCTCATATGTATTTTTTTCTTTTTTTATTAATGGATTTTATTACATTTATAGGTGTACAACAATCATCATAACCAAATTTAACAGCATGTTCATCCCAAGCCCTCAGTGCATCCCCCCACCTCCCAACCTGTCTCATTTGGAAACCATAAGTTTTTCAAAGTCTGTGAGTCAGTATCTGTTCTGCAAAGAACTTCATTGTGTCCTTTTTTCAGATTACACATGTAAGTGAAAGCATTTGATGGTGTCTTATTGTCTGATTGACTTCACTTAGCATGATAATTTCTAGGTCCATTCCATGTTGCTAAAAATGCTGTTATTTTGTTCCTTTTAATGGCTTAGTAATATTCCATTGTGTATATGTACCACATCTTCTTGATCCACTCCTCTGTCGATGGACATTTAGGTTGTTTCCATGTCTTGGCTATTGTAAATAGTGCTGCAATGAACATTGAAGTACATGTGTCTTTTTGAGTCGTGGTTTTCTCTGGATAGATGCCCAGGAGTGGAATTCTTGGATCAAATGATAGTTCTATTTTTAGATTTCTGAGGAATCTCCATACTGTTTTTAATAGTTACCTTAAATGTTAATGGACTAAACACCCCAACCAAAAGACACAAACTGGCTGAATAGATACAAAAACAAGACCCATATATATGCTGTCTTCAAGAGACCCACTTCACTTCTAGGGACACAAACAAATAGAAAGTGAGAGGATGGAAGAAAATATTCCATGCAGATGGGAATCAAAAGAAAGCTGGAGTAGCAATACTCATATCAGACAAAATAGACCACTCATATGTATTAAAACGTTCATTTCTGTCTGCAACTTTAAAACCAAAAGCTGGGGAGTCCCCTCATAGTTCAGTGGGTTAAGAAGGATCTGGCATTGTCACTGCTGTAGATCTGTTTACAGCTATGGTGCAGGTTTGATCCCTGCCCTGGGAATTTCCACATGCTGTAGGTGCAGCCAAAAAACAAAAACAAAAAATAAATAAAACTGAATGAAAGAAACAATATATTCTATCTTAAGGAAAACTTCATTTATTAAAATTGAGAACAGGAGTTCCAGTTGTGGCTCAGTGGGTTACAAACCCGACTGGGATCCATGAGGGTGCGAGTTCAATCCCTGGTCTCGCTCAGTGGGCTGAGGATCTGGCGTTGCTGTGAGCCGTGGTATAGGTTGCAGATGTGGCTCAGAAACCATGTTGCTGTGGCTGTGGTGTAGGCCAGCAGCTATAGTTTGGATTCAATCCCTAGCCTGGGAATTTTCATATGCTGCAGGCGTGGCCCTAAAAAGACAAAAATTGAAAACAATCCAACAGGTTTGTTGGGATGGCAGTTTGCAATATGAAAAGACTTTGCCAGAAACCATCCTCAGGGAACAGATCTTCAGGTGTTAGGACAATTACTTCCTTCATAAAATCTCGACTGAACATCTCCACTGAGTCAGATGCTTGTGATGATGTGACAGAAGTGAACACAGAGAAGGGTCAGCAGCCAATTAGGATCAGTCAGAAATGAAGATAATATATTTCTAAAACTATCATGTATGGCACAATGTGAAAATATGACCAATGATCGGAAGTCAGCGTATAAGTTCTCAAGAACATAGGAGTTTCCGTCATGGTGCAGTGGTTAAGGAACCCGACCAGGAACCGTGAGGTTGCGGGTTTGATCCCTGGCCTCACTCAGTGGGTTAAGGATCTGGTGTTGCCGTGAGCTGTGGTGTAGGTTGCAGACGTGGCTTGGATCTGGTGTTGCTGTGGCTGTGGTGTAGGCCAGCAGCGGTAGCTCCAATTTGACTCCTAGCCTGGGAACCTCCATATGCCATGGGTGCAGCCCTGAAAAGACAAAAAAAGACAAAAAAACCCCCACAGCTTTAGAATGATGATGAACACTGTTGTCATTCAGAGGAATCAGAGGATGAACATAAATGAAAGGCAGGGATTCTGTCTCAGTCACAAAGGAGAAAGTTGACCTGAGGTACAAAATGACCGCTCTGAAAAGGGATGTTATCAGAGTTCCCTGGTGGCTCAGTGGGTTAAGGATCCCGTGTTGTCTCTGCTGTAGCTCAGGTCACTGCTGTGGCGCAGGTTCGGTCCCTGAACTTCCACATGCTGCGGGCACAGCCAAAAAAAGAAACGATGTCGCTTCCGAAAATGCTCAGATTTTTCTGCTTATAACAATTACAGCAACAACGATTTCACATCTGTTAGTCAGACGGTTTTAATCTGCTGAAGGCGAAGTGTTTGACAGTTCCTTGTTCTCACCTACAGATCCTCTGCTTGGAGTTTAACCTTGAGATGTGCTTAAACGACCACGCTGTAGCACTTTTTTGTATAAAACCACCCAAACAGAAACACTCTAATAACTTGCCACGAGGAATGCAGAAATGCAGGAGACATTTTTTTCACTTGATATAAATTACTCCACTTACCTTCTTTCTTCCTTTCTGTCTGGGGGTACTTTAACTCTCACTCTAGTGTCTAGAAGCTCCTTCACAATTAAAGCATTGGAGCCATTTGCGGCGATAGAAATGTCAGAACAGGAGAATTCTTCCACTTGAGTGCCTTGCAGGATTTTAAATGCGTGAGTGTGCCTGCGTGATAAAGGGAAGAAGAGAAATGGGGCCTTTTATCTTTACCCTGTACGTGGGAATAAATATGAATTTTCCACTTTGTACAGAATTTATATCTTAAGCTTCTGATGGTTATTGGCAGAGCAAACATTCACAGGCTTTTTGTGGTACCGCGTTCAACTTTTAAAGGCGTCTTTATGTTAAATTAATTTCAGGGAATATTCACTTGGGTAAGGCGTTTTCTTCGAGGGATTCAAATGAGATTGTCTCAGGTTTTTTCCATGTTGCCTGCAGGAGATAGGATGGGAGAACAGGCAAGAAGATGGGAGATGGCTTGACATTCACTCTGCATCCGAGGTTCTGTCCTCACTTTTAGTCAGTGTGTGCTCTTACTATAAGCTTCATCTTGTATCACAGAGAACGTGCTTTGTGAGGGACCGTGTTTACTAGAGGTAGGCAGTGTTTTACATTTGTCATCTTATTTAAAGATCTTTATGACTCATTTAGGCAAAAACTAACATTAATCCTGTTTTACAAATGAGGATGATGTCCGCTAAAAATGTTTATATCCTTGGTTCTCCAAACTGGGACGCTTTTAAACAACAGGGGTTCCTGGACCAGCTTCTGGAGAGTAGGGTTTAGAAGTTCTAGAGTGTGGATGGGAGCATCTTTTGTGTGTGTGTGTGTGTGTGTGTTTAAACTTTATTTTTGGCCACGGCGTGCAGCAGCTTGAAATGGGATCTCAGTTGCCAGACCAGGGATTGTACCCAGGTCACGGCAGTGTTAGCTCCAAATCCTAGCTACTAGACCACCAGGGAACTACCCAAGGATATGGATTTTTTTTTTTTTTTTTTTTTTTTGGTCTTTTTTAGGCCCACACCCGTGGCATATGGAAGGTCCCAGGTTAGGGGTCGAATTGGAGCTGTAGCCGCCAGCCTATGCCATGGCCACAGCAGTGCCAGATCCAAGCTGCATCTGTGACCTACACCACAGCTCACAGCAACACTGGATCCTTAACCCACTGAGCGACGCCAGGGATCGAACCTGCGTCCTCATGGATCCTAGTCAGATTCATTTCCACTGAGCCATGACAGGAACTCTGAATGGGAGCATCTTGATGGTTAAGTAGTCCCCTCAGATGGTTCTACCGGTTGGGAGAGTCACATAGTTACAAAATGATAGTCTGAGAGTGGGGCTCAGTGTCTGCGAGTCCAGAGTTACCCGCTGGAAGTGACTTTCATGGGGGTCTGAGCAGAGACATTTAAAAACCTCATCAGATCCCAGCATTTGAAAGTATCCTTGCTTGTCTTGTATCTGACGTCTTTCTCTGTGCAGGGGTCTCCTGCCAACCTCCCTGGCTGAGAACCTCTGCAAGAGGCAGGTTGGAGGGGAGCCTCCACTTTCCCAGGCCGCCCTTGCTGTGGACGAGCGGGTCTGATGATTAGGGAGCTCGGCTGTGCATGTATACTCCTGCCTCGTCGGTACTGGGTTTGTCCTGTGGAACATTGTCCATGTAGATGACAGCCTTGGTGCTATTCACAGAAACCCAGCTTCTTCCTTCTGAGGCTTTGCTCCTCTAGGCTGATTGTGTCCTCTGGTGCCAGATGTGAAGCCCCCACAAGAGAAATCAGCCCCATCCCCCGAAAACAACCAAGGTATCAACTGTAGAACTGCCCCAGCCCGACAGGATCGCCCCAGGATGGGGTCACCTCTTATCTTCTCCAGACCCACAGCTCGTTTTCTCCTTCTTCTTCATCACTTAGCTCTGTATCAGATTTTGGGACCCTTGGTCATTGTTTATAACACAGATCTGAACCTGGCTTGCCAAAACAGAACGCCCACCCTCCAGGCCCAAGCTGGGCAGGGTTGAAAAGAACGGCCTTAGGAGAGAAGTTGGCTTTGCCGAAACAGCTGGCCTCTCAGCTCCATGCAGCCTGTGGTCTGTGGCCTCGGCAGACCCAGGCCAGCCTTTGCATAAGAACAGACTGTTTCTGCCCAGCTCCTCTGCTGGAAGAAAAGCAAACATATCTTTCTCTTCCTATATTGAACCCTACAGCCCTTTGTGTTTAAACACTTTTCCCTCTTGTTTGAACTATTTTTTTTTTTTGAAACAAACATTGAGCGTTGGTCGTGTAAATAACAGCTGACACTCTGTTTGTGTTGGCTTTTCTGTAACTCTTCTGAGCTGTCTATCATTCAGGTTGCCGAGAATGGGGAAACTTGAACTCACATCTCTACCTCATCACCAATTTAGAGTTTAGGAAAGTCTTTTAATTCTGCGGGCCAAAGTTTCTTCTGTGAAATCAGGTTCATACATACCCTAGCGCTGCCTTGTCGGGAGGGATGCTAAAAATGTTGGCTCCCCAGAGCCTCGCAATATCTAGGGAAATGGGTTACATCCACCAGAGACTATGTAAGCACCATGATCCGTTAATATCACTGTTAGCTTCAGTGGAATGGAGACTCTCTTTTTCACATGCTATTTAGTTTCTTATGTTGCTGCTGCTCTTGGTTTAAACAGGGTGGAGTCGTCAGAAATATTTACCAGAAAATTCTGACCTTGCAGGGAACAGGCTGATCACTCAGAAACAACTCGCTTAATTGATCTCAGATGAGCTTGGAGATGGGCGTGTGTGTGTGTGTGTGTGTGTGTGTGTGTGTGTGTGCACGCTCGGGCCATGCACTGGCTCCATCTGTTCTCAGGAAGGAAGCAGATAAGAGGCTGCTTCCCCTACAGATTAGCCAGCTCTTTCCTGGGCTGTGGATTGGATATGAAGAAGTCAACGTTTTTCCCATCTCCCTGGGGGGCGGGGGATTTAGGATTATCTGTCTGGCTTTTTGAGCAGCACCACTTTTAAAAAAATTTTTAATTTTATTGGAGTGTAGTTGACTTACAGTGTGGTATTAGTTTCAGGTGTACGGCATGGCGTATCAGTTATCCATATGAATATATCCATCCATTCTTCTTTTCCTATCTAGGTTATTACAGACTGTTGGGTTGATTTTCCCATGTGATATATATAGTAGGTTCCTGTCAATCATCTATTTTATACAGTACTGTGTACGTGTTATCCCCAGATTCCCAATCCCCCCCCCCCAAACAGTGACTATAAGATTGGTTTTGAAACCCGTGGGTTTGTTTCTGTCTAATAGATAAGTCCTTTTGTGAGCAGCACCACTTTTAACCAAGTGAAAAGTAGGAACAGATCTTCGAGTTTCTTGGATGAAAAGGAAAGAATTATGGGTAGGAGGGTTTAGATGAAAACTGAACACACCGCAGTTGCCCACAATCACGAGCTGTGTTGCTTTCAGGATGTAACACTGGAGAGGAAGATACAAATAAAAGTGTTGTCTCCCCAAGTTCATTGGCAGACGCTCTCAGACCGTCGTCCCATTTGTTGTCTGAATATCTGTCCCTGTTTTCCTCTCTGTAAAACATCCGTGTTGCACAGTATGTCCTCTAGCTTTCCTTGCAGAAATGCTGCGGGGGTTCATGAACAGAGTCCTAGCAGCTGCTCTGAAAATCAGACGGTACTTCAGAAATGACGAACGTTATTGGATTCTCATTTGGAGTGAGTAGAAATGCTATCTCCTTCCTTCACAGTAAGTTTAAGAAGATGGAAGAGGGGGTGCTTCACATTGTTCTGAAGGACTGCTCAGGTTGGATCAACCTGCAGTCATTATAAATGAGGAAACAAATGGGCCCTCCTTGGCTCTGCCAGAACCTTCCTACCTCAGATCGTTATAAACATATGACAGTCCAAGTGCCATCTAGTAGCCGTGGGTCTGCCCTGTGCCAGCCAGAATGTTTAACTGTGTGATACGAAAACACGTCTGAGAAGTGGAAAATAAGATGAGAAGTGGCATTTTGGCCCTTATTCAAGTGGCACAGAACAGAAGAGGGTGCGGAAACCAAGTTCGGCTCATTTCCTGTGTCTGTTGCCTCTGGTTCATTCGTTACTTAACACCTAGAGACACTCGGACACCACCCCTCCCCCGCACAGTCCGCTCTCAGGTTGATTCAGTTCTATTCTGTTGTTGAACAATGTGTGGAAATGTTAGAATTCACTTTCAAAATAAACAAAATGATTTAAAATTACAATGTCTTGATTTGGGGCTGGGTTTTTTTTTGTTTTTTGTTTTTTTTTGTTCCCAATTGCATAGATCTCCTACTTTCTTCCCCTCAAAAGTCACTACCTCCTAAAATATCTGTAGATTTTTTTTTAAACTGCAAGTGAACTATTTAGCAACATCGACTACACATGGGCTGCTTGGGAATTTCATCCGTGTAAAATTACTTTCTTCTGTTTCTCTTTTGGCTTAACTAGTGTGTATAAGCACTGATTTATAAATGTGAGCTGTAATAGTGTCAGCTATCTCCTGACATGATTGGAGAACTTATTATGAAATGAAGTTAATTTTCTACCGTCTTTTCTTGGAAACTATTTGACACTTAATTTTAAACAGATAAGTGACATTAAAAGACCAAGCCACTTGAAGATAATGCAGTTAGAAATTGCTGATTGATGAGCTTATGCTTATCTCATTTTGTTTTAAAAAGATCCTAATATATCTTTGGAGAATAGATTTTTGAGTGGAAGAACAAAAATAGGAGAGGTGGGTTGAGATACCCGAGAAAGGAAGATCGAAGGGCTCTGTGTGTTTTTCTCTTTCCAAAAATTATTTTAATAGTAATCCTGGAATTCATGTTTTAGTCATGGATGTCAGTTGTGGAAGATATTATTTTGCTTAATAGTTTTAATTAAAATAAATGTTTATGTTTCAAGCAAAACAGTTTAGGTCGTAAGAGGATAACAGCAACATTTTAGCATCTTTCTTTGCTGGATTTTCTTTTAGAGATAATGCTCTTTGGAGCTTTCTCTCCCCACATAAATATGCATATCATACTGGTGTTTCTGTTTCAATGCATGCCTGAGTAAGAAGCACTGAATTTGATTAACTTTATTAACCATAAATAATGAAGTGTACTCTTTTACGTTAACCTGTATTTTATTGTGTATCAGCCTTTAGACATTTGGCTATCTGGACGAGCAATCATTTATATCCTTTTAAAAAATATTTATTGCTTCCTTGACTAATTGCTTCTTACACGACTTAAAGCCTTTTTGCCGTGGTACCATTTGTTAAAACACAGCCAGAAGCAGGCAGAGCAGTGTCATTTTTCAAAAATTTAGTGTCACTTTTGTAGACAAATAACACTTGTAAATGATGGATAATAGCAGGCTGGCGCATGGTATAAAATGTGCATGAATTATATTTTCTGGGAGTTAGGAGGTTAACTTGTGTATGAGCTAATTGAAGAGCTTTATGGTAAATGCAGGATGCTGTGTGCACATTATCAGCGAGACTTAAACTAGCTGAAAAGGGGATTTTCCTTCCCTTGGGTATTATTTGGTATCTCATCCTCTCTTCTGGCTGGCTGATGTGTACTGAGTGCGTCTAATCGCCGAGCATCTATAGGATTTATACAAGAGTAGATGCGGTTTGCAACCAGTTGGCAGATTAATACTTTCCTTTTTAGAGATGGGAGTGGGGGTGAGTGCAGGTACTGAAATTATGGCGGTATAATGATTATTTTTGTATCAACACCGGCCATGGTCATCAAGCCAACTGTGGTTTCTGAGGTGGGAGATGGCCTTGATTTCTTCTGCAGCTTGCAGTATAAAAGTACCAGGAATTTAACCTGCCCTTTGGGTTGAGGGAGGCCAGCTCATGAGTCTCTTCATTCTCTTTTACACTGGATGGTTGTATTAAGTAGAAAACACACCGTTTCCAATTAGTAGCTGTTAGAATGTACGACCAAGTGTATTAACAGGCTAATAAAAACTTCAGAAACTTGCATTCTGGTTATGGGTGGGGAGGTGTGTTGGGGGCCTTTTTCATCCCCCTACCCTCCACCCTTCTAACTGCCTTTCTCTTTGGGTTTGTGTTGGGAAAGAAAAGGCGTTGAGAAAAGGAAGGTAATTGTAAGAAATAGAGAGGGTTTCTCACCTGACCGGTCTGGTCATAAGCTGGCTTTGTGTTTTCTGGGTTTAGCTACTGTTGAACTTCCTGTTTTTATCTTGGTGCTTTTCGGTCTTATTGCAACATAGCTAGGTTGGATTTCTTTTCATTTCCCCCATTAGAATAACTGTGGATGCATGCCTTACCACCCCCAAAGAAGTCTCAGCAATTATCTCCTTGAATATGTATTCCCTTTCCTCCACCCTTTCTACTCATTCTTTTGCTCAAGGACTGTCCCTAGACTTCTTTTACACCATGTCAGTGAGTGTCTCTTCTATATTTTCACTTCCTCGCCTCTCTAAATTGCCTTTTGGGTTATTTTTTTTCGGCTCTTCCTTCCACCTCATTAATGTTCTTTTCGGCTTTGACTAATGTGCTGTATAATCTTGCTAGTGATTCTTTAACATTTCAATATTTATTTATTTATTTATAGGTTTTCTTTTAGGGCCGCACCCGCAGCATATGGAAGTTCCCAGGCTAGGGGGTCTCATTGGAGCCGCAGCTGCCTGCTTACACCACATCTACAGCAACACCAGATCGGAGCCACATCTGTAACCTGTGCCGAAGATTGTGGCAGTGCTGGATCCTTAACCCACTGAGTGAGGCCAAGGGATGGAACCCATATCCTTATGGACACTATGTCAGGTTCTTAACCTGTGAGCCACCATGGGAACTCCTGGTTTTATTTTAAAATGTTTTATTTGGTTCTTTTTAAATGTAACTCACCATTTTTATTATTTATTTATTTATTTTGCAGGTTTTTTTAATTTTTCATTTTTTTAATTACTCAAATGAATTTATCACATCTGTAGTTGTATAATGATCATAACAATCTAATTTCACAGGATTTCCATTCTACAGCCCAGGCACATCCCCCCACCCCCTGAACTGTCTCCTTTGGAGACCGTAAGTTTTTCAATGTCTGTGAGTCAGCATCTGTTCTGCAAAGAAGTTCCGTCTGTCCTTTTTTCAGATTCCACATGTCAGTGAAAGCATTTGATGTTGGTGTCTCATTGTATGGCTGACTTCACTTAGCAGATAGTTTCTAGGTCCATCCATGTTGCAAAAAATGCTGGTATTTCTTTCTTTTTGATGGCTGAGTAATATTCCATTGTGTTTATGTACCACATCCTCTGGATCCACTCCTCTGTCGATGGACATTTAGGTTGTTTCCATGTCTTGGCTATTGTAAATAGTGCTGCAATGAACATTGGAGTACATGTGTCTTTGCGAGGCATGGTTTTCTCTGGATAGATGCCCAGGAGTGGGATTGCTGGATCAAATGGTAGTTCTATGTTTAGTTTTCTGAGGAATCTCCATACTGCTTTCCACAGTGGTTGCACCAATTTACAATCCCACCAACAGTGTACTAGGGTTCCTTTTTCTCCACCCCCTCTCCAGCACTTATTGTTTGTAGACTTTTGTATGATGGCCATTCTGGCTGGTGTAAGGTGGTACCTCATCATGGTTTTGGTTTGCATTTCTCTAATCATGAGTGATGCTGAACATCTTTTCATGTGTTTCTCGGCCATCTGTATGTCTTTTTTGGAGAATTGTCTGTTTAGATCTTCTGCCCATTTTTGGATGGGGTTGTTTGTTTTTTTGGTATGGAGCTGCAGAAGTTGTTTATAAATCTTGGAGATGAATCCCTTGTCAGTGGATTCACTTGCAAAGATTTTCTCCCATTCTGTGGGTTGTCTTTTTGTGTTGTTTAGGGTTTCCTTTGCTGTGCAGAAACTTTGAAGTTTGAGTAGCTCCCATTTGTTTATTTTTCTTTTTATTGTCAATATTCTGATAGGTGGATCTGAGAAGATATTGCTGTCATTTATGTCAGAGAGTGTTTGGCCTATGTTTTCCTCTAGGAGTTTGATAGTGTCTGTTTTTTTTTGTTTTTTTTTTTTTTTTCTATAATGTCTGTTTAATTCTTTCAATAGAGTCCAAAATTCTTGTGAAATACTATTTCCTTTCATCCTCACCCCCCCACTTTCCCCTCTAATTTTTTTTCTTCTTTTTTATTTCTATTTATTTATTTATTTATTTGTAATTTTTTTATTTTCCCACTGTACAGCAAGGGGGTCAAGTTATCCTTACATGTATACATTACAATTACATTTTTTCCCCCACCCTTTCTTCTGTTGCAACATGAGTATCTAGACAAAGTTCTCAATGCTATTCAGCAGGGTCTCCTTGTAAATCTATTCTAAGTTGTGTCTGATAAGCCCAAGCTCCCGATCCCTCCCACTCCCTCCCCCTCCCATCAGGCAACCACAAGTCTCTTCTCCAAGTCCATGATTTTCTTTTCTGAGGAGATGTTCATTTGTGCTGGATATTAGATTCCAGTTATAAGTGATATCATATGGTATTTGTCTTTGTCTTTCTGGCTCATTTCACTCAGTATGAGATTCTCTAGTTCCATCCATGTTGCTGCAAGTGGCATGATGTCATCCTTTTTTATGGCTGAGTAGTATTCCATTGTGTATATATACCACCTCTTCTGAATCCAATCCTCTGTCGATGGACATTTGGGTTGTTTCCATGTCCTGGCTATTGTGAATAGTGCTGTAATGAACATGTGGGTGCACGTGTCTCTTTTAAGTAGAGTTTTGTCCGGATAGATGCCCAAGAGTGGGATTGCGGGGTCGTATGGAATTCTATGTATAGATTTCTAAGGTATCTCCAAACCGTTCTCCATAGTGGCTGTACCAGTTTACATTCCCACCAGCAGTGCAGGAGGGTTCCCTTTTCTCCACAGCCCCTCCAGCACTTGTTATTTGTGGATTTATGAATGATGGCCATTCTTACTGGTGTGAGGTGGTATCTCATGGTAGTTTTGATTTGAATTTCTCTTATAACCAGCGATGTTGAGCATTTTTTCATGTGTTTGTTGGCCATCTGTATATCTTCTTTGGAGAAATGTCTATTCAGGTCTTTTGCCCATTTTTCCATTGATTGATTGGTTTTTTTGCTGTTGGGTTTAGTGTCTGGTCTTATATCTAGGTCTTTAATCCATTTGGAGTTTATGTTTGTGTTTGGTGTTAGGGAGTGTTCTAATTTCATTCCTTTCCATGTTGCTGTCCAGTTTTCCCAGCATCACTTATTGAACAAGCTGTCCTTTCTCCATTGTATATTCTTGCCTCCTTTGTCATAGATGAGTTGGCTGTAGGTGTGTGGGTTTAATTCAGGCTTTCTATCCTGTTCCACTGATCTATATTTCTGTCTTTGTGCCAGTACCTTGCAGTTTTGACGACTGTTGCTTTGTAGTATAGACTGAAATCCGGGAGGCTGATTCCTCCAGCTCCATTTTTCTTTTTCAGGATGCCTTTGGCTCTTCTGGGTCTTTTGTACTTCCAAACAAACTTTAAAATATTTTGTTCAAGTTCTGTGAAAAATGTCCATGGTAATTTGATAGGGATTGCATTGAATCTGTAGATTGCCTTAGATAGTGTAGTCATTTTGATAATATTAACTCTTCCAATCCATGAGCATGGTATGGCTTTCCATGTTTGTGTCATCTTTGATTTCTTTCATCAGTGGCCTGTAGTTTTCAGAGTACAGGTCTTTTGTTTCTTTAGGTAGGTTTATTCCTAGGTATTTTATTCTTTTGGATGAGATGGTAAACGGGATTGCTTCCCTAATTTCCTTTTCTGCTTTTTCATTGTTAGTATATAGAAATGCTGTCGATTTCTGTGTATTGATTTTGTATCCTGCAACTTTGCCAAATTCATGGATAAGCTCTAACAGTTTTCTGGTAGAGTCTTTAGGATTCTCTAGGTATAGTATCATGTCATCTGCAAATAGTGATAGTTTGACTTCTTCCTTTCCAATTTTGATTCCTTTTATTTCTTTTAGTTCTCTGATTGCTGTGGCTAGGACTTCCAGAACTATGTTGAAGAGTAGTGGCGAGAGTAGACATCCTTGTCTTGTTCCTGATCTCAGCGGGAATTCTTTCAGCTTTTCACCATTGAGAATGATGTTTGCTGTGGGTTTGTCGTATATGGCCTTTATCATGTTGAAGTAGCTTCCTGTTATGCCCACTTTCTGAAGCGTTTTTATCAGAAATGGGCGTTGGATTTTTTCAAAGGCTTTTTCCACGTCTATTGAGAGGATCATATGGTTTTTATTCTTCAGTTTGTTAATGTGGTGTAACACACTGATGGATTTGTGGATATTGAAGAACCCTTGCATCCCTGGGATAAATCCCACTTGATCGTGATGTACAATCCTTTTCATGTATTGTTGGATGTGGTTTGCTAGTATTTTGTTGAGGATTTTTGCATCGATGTTCATCAGTGAAATTGGCCTGTAGTTTTCTTTTTTTGTCGAGTCTTTGTCTGGTTTTGGTACCAGGGTGACGGTGGCCTCATAGAATGAGTTTGGGAGTATCCCTTCCTCTGCAATTTTTTGAAATAGTTTCAGAACGAGAGGTGTTAGCTCTTCTCTAAATGTTTGATAGAATTCGCCTGTGAAGCCATCTGGTCCTGGCCTTTTGTTTGTTGGAAGTTTTTTAATCACAGATTCCATTTCAGTTCTTGTGATGGGTCCATTCATCTTTTCTATTTCATCTTGGTTGGGTCTTAGAAGATTGTACTTTTCTAAGACTTTGTCCATTTCTTCTAGGTTTTCCATTTTATTGGCATATAGTTGCATATAGTAGTCTCTTATGATCCTTTGTATTTCTGTGGTGTCCGTTGTTACTTCTCCTTTTTCATTTCTAATTTTATTGATTTGAGTCCTCTCTTTTGCTTGATAAGTCTGGCTAGGGGTTTATCAATTTTGTTGATCTTTTCAGCTTTTTGTCTCATTGATCTTTTCTATGGTTTTCTTTGTTTCTATTTCATTGATTTCTGCTCTGATCTTTATGATTTCTTTCCTTTTACTAACTTTAGGTCTTGTCTGTTCTTCTCTCTCAAGCTGCTTTAGATGTAAAGTTAGCTTGTTTATTTGGGCTTTTTCTTGTTTCCTGAGGTGGGCTTGTAGTGCTATAAACTTTCCTCTTAGAACAGCTTTTGCTGCATCCCATAGGTTTTGGAGTGTCATATCTTTGTTGTCATTTGCTGCTAGGTATTTTTTAATTTCCTCTTTGATTTCTTCGGTGATCCATTGGTTGTTTAGTAGCATGTTGTTGAGTCTCCACGTGTTTGTGTTTTTTGCAGTTTTTTTCTTGTTGTTGATTTCCAGTCGTATAGCATTGTGGTCAGAGAAGATGCTTGATATGATTTCAGTTTTCTTAAAGTTATGGTTGGATTTGTAGCCCAGGATATGATCAGTCTTAGAGAATGTTCCATGTGCACGTGAGAAGAATGTGTATTCTGTTGCTTTTGGATGAAATGTCCTATAAATATCTATTAAGTCCATCTGGTTTAATGCTTCATTCAGTGCCTGTGTTTCCTTATTGATTTTCTGTCTGGTTGATCTGTCCATTGCTGTAAGTGGGGTGTTAAAGTCCCCCACTATGATTGTGTTATTGTCAATCGGAGCCACATCTGTAACCTGTGCCGAAGATTGTGGCAATGCTGGATCCTTAACCTACTAAGTGAGGCCAAGGGATAGAACCCACATCCTTATGGACACTATGTCAGTTTCTTAACCTGTGAGCCACCATGGGAACTCCTGGTTTTATTTTAAAATGTTTTATTTGGTTCTTTTTAAATGTAACTCACCATCTTTAAAAATTATGGTAAACTACACCTAAAATTCACCAACATAGCATGTAGTAAGTGTACAGTTGTGTAGTGTTAAGTATATTCATGCTGTTGTACAACCCACCTCCTGAATTCTTTTCATCTTGCAAAACTGGAACTGCTGGGTTATTTTTGCTAGTCATTCATTGCTTACTTATTTTTACGGTTCTTTCTTTTGCTTCTTTAATACTTCACATGTAGTTATTTATAGTCTGCCTGGCAGTTGAAACATCCGAGGCCCGTGGTCCTCTAAACCCATTGTTTGTTATTTCTTCTGATTCTCGCTCCATGGTGTTGCTTCATTTGGGAAGCCTGGGTTACCAGCTCCCGTTTGATTGACCTTACTCTGTGGAACAGGGCTTGGGGCCTAAAGCATTGCTTTCCTAGGACAGTGTTTGCTTTGCAAGGAGACGTGGGTGCTGCAAGGAGACGTGGGTGCTGCTGCGCTGAGACTGTTCACCCTTTCCTGGTCCCCAGGTAGAAGCAGCTATTTCCATTAGCTCCCTGGTGGCCCCAGGCTTAAAGAGCATCTCCTCCGTAGGACCCTCCCTTTTAGCTCACTGCCCAGGCTTTTTCCTTTGTTTATTTGCTTTTACCTTTGTGTCCCTTGGCGATTTTTCTTGCCTCCTCAGAGCCCAGCAGACTCTAATAATTGTCTTTTATTCAGGATCTGATGGCTTTACTGGTGGACTCCTAGAGTATTTCTCTTCCCACTTTGGGATGCCTTCGGTAATTTTTTTTTTTTTTTTTTTTTTTTTTTGCCTTTTTAGGGCTGTACCTGCGGCATATGGATGTTCCCAGACTAGGGGTTGAATCAGAGCTACAGCTGCTGGCCTACAACACAGCCACAGCAATGCGGGATCCTTTACCCACTGAGCAGGGCTGGGAATCGGACCCCCATTCTCATGGATACTAGTGGGATTTCTAATCCATTGAGCCATGACGGGAACTCCCTTATCTGATTTTCTAGCCATGTTCAACTGGGCATCTTCTGGCTCCCCTGCTGGGCAGCCTTGTCCTTGGGCACATTCTCATTTTGGGGAGGTCTGCTCCGTGCAGACCCTGTGGGGTCATCTTCTCCCCGGGAGAAGCCTTGGGGTGACCTCTGGCTGGCACTCCCACCAGGAGTTCAACATCAGGTCCCAGGCTGCAGGCAGTCCCCATGCCCTCTGGACCATCCTCCCCTCTCCCCATGTAGTTCACTGCCCCAGTTCTAGGGGAACCACAGCAAATGCCACACTTCTCTCCTTTGGAGCCTCTCTCACTAGACTCGGCGTGACAGTGGGTGGTTCAGTCCCCCCTTGCCACCCCAGCCCCAGCAGTCGTGCTGCTGACAGTCACAGGACGGCCGCTTTCCCTCAAAGAAATACACAGTTCTCTCTCTCTTTTTTTGGCCACCCCAGGGCATATGGAATTCCCAGGGCAGGGATTGGATCCAAGCTGCAGTTGTGACCTGAGCTGCAGCTGTGGCAGTGTCGGATCCTTAATCCTCTGTGCCAGGCTGGGGATGGAACTTGTGTCCCAGAGCTCCCAAGATGCCACAGATCCCATTGCACCACAGCAGGAACTCCCACGCTTCTCTCTTGATTTTTTTTTTTTTTTTTTAAATTCAGGGTGGGCAGAGGGTATGAAAAGTCATGAAATTAATTTTGGTAGATTAACTCTGAAAAGTTCCTTTGAAAAGCCCGATGCCTCCTTTGGAACTATGTACATTACCTGTCGTGGCATGGAGCTCATCAGAAACTTCCATGCACACATATGGACCACGTGTCACTGCCTCTCCCAAGGGATAACTTTATTCCTTCTCCGACCTTCTCTTGTTCGCTAAATTTCCTCTAGGATGGACCAGATTTCTGACTTTTTCTGCAAGCTGGTTGGTTCACTGTTTTATTACCTTGTAGAAAGGGCTTCTTACCTGCTGTGATCCTGAGATCCAAGGAGAATGAGCAGTGAGGCCTCAGAACGAGCCGGGGGTCACTCTGAACAGGGCAGGGCAGGGCACGGTCAATTGGCATGTTTTATTTGTTTCCATGTCATGACAAATTAACCTCATTAAAAAATAAGACTATGTGTGTAGCTTACCCCCGCTGCCACCACCTGCATGAAGTGGAGTTTAACTCCTCATCCCCAGGGTGCGGGCTGTGTTATGTGACTCCAAAGAGCGGAGTATGATGAGGTGGGAGGTGAGTGTGTGGAGGAGTAAACCTGGCAGACGCTTCCTCAGCCAGGGTGACCAGGGTCAGCGTCAGCAGTGGTAAGTCACGTGACAGGACGTGTCCTTTGATGAGACTTAACAGGAAGTGTGCATCACCTCAAATGCTGTAATCTCAGTCTGATGATGAGAAAGCCCATTACAGTAAAACCGCTGTTGAGGGACATCCTACCGAATGCCTGACTGGTACTCCTCGGAACTGTCAAGGTCATCAAAGACAAGGAGAGTCCGAGGGACTGTAACAGACCAGAGGAGGTGAAGGAGCTGTGAGTACGAACTGTAATGGCATGGGATCCTGGGAGAGAAAAAGGATGTTGGGTAGGGGGAAGCGTGAAATTAAATGAAAGCTTGGCATTGAGTTAATAGGAATGAACAGGACTGGTTCTTTAGTTGTGACAGGTGTACTCGGTGATGAAAGATGGGAACAATAGGGTACACTGGGTGATGGAGAAAATGGGTGATTCTCTCCCATCTGTGCAGCTTTTCTTTACATATAAAGCTAATGTCAAACAAAAAGGATCTTTAAATAAAATTTTAAAATAAATGTAATGAAATGAAAATAGACATTTAAACCACTTCCCCAACAAGCTCCTGAAGCAAAACCTTTGACTGTCTTCTAGAAGACACTGGAAATTGTCAAGGAAAGGTGGCCCAATTTCTATGGATGGCATTTAGCACAGTGGTTAAGGGTACAGCCTTTGAAGCCAGATCAACTGGGTGTGAAGCCGAGGTTAGTTCCTTGTAGCTGTGTGTCCTTAGGCAGCTTAACATTCCTGAGCTTCAGTATCTCCATCTATAAAATTTGCATTCTTAGGTGTTGCTAGGGAGTCATGAGAAAACACACAGAAAGCTTACCTGGAGTGTGCCTCACCCCTGTGTGGCACCAGGACTTTCCCTCTGCTTCATCCAACATTTTAATTTTTTTAATTTTTGTTTTTTTGCTTTTTGGGGCCACACCCACGGCACATGGAAGTTTCCAGGCTAAGGGTCGAATCAGAGCAACATCTCTTGGCCTACACCACAGCCACATGTGGGATCCAAGCAGAATCTGTGACCTACACTGAAACTTATGGCAACGCTGATCCATGACCTACTGAGCAAGGCCAGGGATCGAACCCACGTCCTCATGGATCCTAGTCGGATTTGTTTCCACTGCACCACAACGGGAACTCCCTCAACCAACGTTTTACTATTTACTCAAATGATTTAGCAGTGACATGTGGGTGGATAACAAGCTGCCAGGCAGGTTAGAATGACATGGTTCTCAGAAGCTCATGTTCAAGTGAAGAGGATGGGGAGTGAGTTTCCCACCTTGTTCAGAAATAGGTCTGTCACTTGTGCCTCCCGGGCCCTTTGGGGGCCCTTTAAATGTTAATGAATGCTTAGTCATGTGCGTTGTTATATCTGTGGTCCTGCAGAACTTAATTTATTTATGATTTTAAGGAAACACATCGTGTGGCTGGGATCATAAAGTGTGTTGTATGTGTGCTGTTGTGTTTGATGCCAGAAAAGCTTTCAGTTTCCTCTTCAAAGGCAATGGCAAGACATCAGGGCCAGATCCTGGGTCATCATCTTCCAGTCCTGACATCTGGCTCCTTGGCTAACTCTTCAGCCAGATGGGAGCATTGATGTGGCCTCGGGATCAAAATTAGCTCTTGTTTTCTCATTGCCTTTTTGTTAACTTGTCTCAGTTTAGAAGAAAGAAATACTATTTTTCTTCTTAAAAAAAAGAAAGCAAACTAAAAATAACCAGCTCTGGGAGTTCCCATCGTGGCTCAGCAGAAAAGAATCCAACTAGGAACCATGAGGTTGTGAGTTTGATCCCTGACCTGGCTCAGTGGGTTAAGGATCTGGCGTTGCCGTGAGCTGTGGTGTAGGTTGCAGATGCAGCTCGCATCCCGAATTGCTGTAGCTGTGGTGTAGGCCGGCAGCTGTAGCTCCAATTCGACCCCTAGCCTGGGAACTTTCATATGCCCCCAGTGTGGCCCCAAAAAAACAAAAAAATAAAAATTAAAAAAAAGAAAAGTAACCAGCTCTGGAGTTCCTACTGAGGCATGACAGGATTAGCAGTGTCTCTGCAGCACCAGGATGAAGGTTCGATCCCTGGCCCGGCACAATGGGTTAAGGATCTGGCATTGCTGCAGCTTCGGCATGGGTTGCAACTGTGCCTTGGATCTGATCCCTGGCCGGAGAACTCTATATGCCCTGGGGCTGCCCAAAACGAAAAACAACAAAAAAACAGCTCTATTAAGAGATAATTCACATAGCCTACAACTCATCATAGAAGTGTACAGTGTATTTACACAGGGGGGCATAGTCACCACGGTCAATTTTAAAATTTTCACACCCCCCCAGAAGAAACCCTGTACCAGTTAGCTGTCACCTCTACCACTTCCCCACTACCCACAGCCCTAGAAAAACCACAAATCTGCTTCATATCTCTATAGATTTTCCTGTTCTGGACCTCTCATATAAATGGAATTATATAACGTAAGGCCTTTGTGTTTGATTTGTTTTGCTTAGCATAACATTTTTTGGTTTTCTCTAAGTTGTAGCACACGGCAGTACTTAATTCCTTATTATTGCCGAATAGTATTCCATGAGATGTATAACTACATTTTATTTATCCCTTCACCACTTGACGAACCTTTGAGTTGTTCATGCTTTTTTGGCTGTTACAGTAATGCTGCTTTGAGCATCTGTATACAGGTTTTTGTGTGAATATGTGTTTTCAGTTTTCTTGGGTATAGACCTAGAAGGGGAATTGCTGGTTCAAATGTTGTAACTCTGCGTTCCACTGGTTGAGAAACTGCCACACTGTTTCCCAAAGTGTGTGCATCATTTTATATTCCACCAGAAGTGTGTGAAGATGCTAATGCCTCCGTATCCTTGCCAGTTCTTGTTATGATGTCTTTTTGATTCTAGTCAGGTGAGGCAGTATCTCACTGTGGTTGTGATTGGCCTTTCCCTAATGCTGAAGGATGTTGACCGCTTTTTCTACGTGTTTATTGGCCACTTAAGTATCTTCTCTGGAGAAAAATCCATACAGGTTCTTCTCGCATGTTAAAACAGATTCTTTTTCTTTTTGAGTTGCAAGAATTCTTTGTAATTCTAGATAGGTCTTATCAGATGTACGATTTACAAATATTTCTGTTGTTCTGTGTGTGTCTTTTCACTTTTTTTGATGAGGATGTTTGAAACACAAGGTTTTAATGTTGATGAACCCCCTTTATTTTGTTGTTGCTATTTATACTTTGAGTGGCATATCTAAGAAAGCATTCTTCATTAAGGGCATGAAGATTTGCTCCTAGATTTTCTAAGAGTTTTGTAATTTGAGCCCTTGCATTTAGATGTGATCTAAATGTGCATTAAACTGTGATCTAGTTTGAGCTGATTTTGGTATGAGGCAGGGATCTCTTGTCTTCCTTCTAGGGAGGTGTCAGTAGTTTGGGTTTGGCTTTGGGCTAGGAAGAGCTTCCTAGAAAATGTGCGTGCCCATCTCCAATGGGCTTCTCTGGGCAGACACATTGTATGTGGGCTGTTGCATTTTTGTTGCTGGGAGAAAAGCGTGTTCTCTGTGAACCCTTTTTGGGAGGGAGAGAGCTTAGGAAGCCTGCTCAAGCATTCTTCCAGACGCCTCTGTGTCTTCTCTCTTAGGATCCAACTTTGCATCTCTACTGAACGGCTATAGTAAACCTAGTTATAAAAGGTACTCTGAGTGGAGTCGGTGTTCTTTTAGCAGATATCTCAGCATGGTGGTGGTCTAAGGGCTCCCCAACACAGGGTCCAATTTCATTCTCTTACACATGGATATCTGATGTTGTAGCATCATTTGTGGACAGAAGACATAGAGTTTCAATGAAAAATGTAACTACCTAAAACTCATGGCCACCAAATGTCTTAAACAGTGTCATGCACCTAGCAAGTGTGTGGACTAGGACAGGAACCTGTTTTAGTTGGTTCAGCCTGCTGTATCAAAAAAGCTGGGTGGCTTCTACAACGGACATTTATTCTTGACAGTTTTGAAGGCTGGGAAGTCCAAGATCAGGTGGCAGCTGATTCCTCTTCCAGGTTTGTGCTAAATGTCTTCTTGCTGTGTCCTCACTTGGTGGAGAAGAGAGAGGGCTCTGGTCTCTTCCTCTGCGTATAAGGGCGCTAATCCGGTCGTAAGAGCTCCACCCCATGACTTCATCAAATCTGTATTACCTCCCAAAGGGCCCATCTCCAAATACTATCCCTCTGGGGATGAGCATTTCACCATACGAATGGGGAAACAAATATTCAGTCCATAACAGGGCCCTGTCTTCTGAATTCAGAACCAACTCTGGGCCACGTCGTGGTATTCATTCACTTTCTCTCTGGTCCCCAGGATGTATCAAAATGATACCTTTTTTGAGTTTAATGAATGTATGCACTTCATTGTAATTACCTGCCTCAAGTTCCTGGCCTTGTGTGTATTTTGTTTGTCTTACATAAAAAAGCAGCCTTGGATATCTGACTTTCATCACCCAGAATTGATGATTAAAGGTCAACTATCCATTTAATCAACAAGGTTTATAGATTTCTCTAAAAGGCAAGTAAATATTATTTGGCTTGTCTCATGGAGGCTTTTTGTTTTTTAACTGGGTCTAGAAACAGGCTCGGATGGTCTTTATAAAGTAGCATAGTATAAGCAAGCATGAACTTTGGGGTGCAGAAGACTTGGAGTGAACTCTGTTCCTGTCATTGACCAGTGATACACCCGTGGAGTCCTGAGCCTGCGTCTCCAGCAGAATTGTTGAGAGGAGTACGTGAGATGACATTTCGGAGAGGCCTAGTATGTCATTTCTTGGCATATGGTAGTCCCTCAGTAAAGCCTTGCTATTTTTATAGTTGATGCTACAACCCCAGCCATCCCTCATGTGTTCCTGGGTGGTCCTTTCTCTAATGTCCTTATTTGAATGTGCCTGCAGTCAGTCTTTCTCTCTGAAAGTAAACGTGGTCATTTTATTTTCTAGCTAGTGTGATTTACTCTCGCTATTTGGGAGTTGAAATCTCCCAAGTTTTTTTTTTTTTGGCAGGGGGCAGTGGGGGAGAGTATCCCCAAGGAACCCATGAAGGATAGTCATTTATCTTGATTCCATGAAATAGAGATGATGAGGTATTCAAGGAATAGAAGTTTGCATCCCTGCCAGAGCAGCTCACGAGCAAGGTGGGTTGCTTCCTTGTCAGAGGAGACACTTCCTCTGACGAGTCCACCTTTCCAAGGAAGACAAAGACTCCTTCAAGGAGGTGGGAGAGACTTTTGGAAAGGGCAGGGAGGCAAAGTTGAAGGAATGCAGTTCTTTGATAGTGATACTCATCATCACAGTAGGTACATTGACTGAGTGGTTACACTGTGCCACGAGTGCCTTGCTAGGTGCTATGATCATGTATGTAGGCATTTGTGGGTGTGAAGATTCCCCCAAGCTGAGAACTAGATTAAATCATTTGTGCTAGTCACACAGATCTGGGAAATGAACCCCGGCGTGGCTGGAGACTGCAGCAGAGATGTTTTCCTCTTTTTCTGGAGTGTGTGAGTGACCTGGGAAGCCAGCAAGTCTGTGAAATGCTGTCTCCCTCCATTTCCTCGGCTTTTTTTCTGTGGAACCAGCTGTTCAGGCAGGATACCTTTCCAAGAGAAGAGGCTCTATGAATGCATACCTCAGGGTCAAGGATACGCACCAGACTGCCCCGGGCAGCCCGGAGTTCAAGGCCACCTGGATAGAGAGGGTTTTCAACAAATGTATGTGGAGCCAAGAGAAAAAACCTATAGTCTTATTTAGAACAGATGGTCTTGTGCACACAGATGACACGGAGGGAGCAGAACTGCCTGACTCCTATTTTGACTTGATCGCATTTGTCAGGAAAAACGATCTTGACATTGCAAAGGGCAGAATAAACATGGTTTGGAGAAATTAAAGCCCAAGATAGAAGGGATAATGAGAGCTGCTAAAAATGCATTTAGGTCTCCTGGGCACCGGAGGGACTTGCAGATGTGTTGTGGGGCCACTTTAGATAGTGTTTTGTGAGTCAAGGAGAATGGGCTGCCTGAAGATTGTAAATGATGTCAGGGAACATGAGTTTTGAAACTACAGATGGGTGAGCCAAAGTCAGTTTCTGATGAAATTCTAGAAGCAATCTTAAACAGATGTTTGCGAACCTCTAAAAAGGCAGCAGTGATTACCGGGAGACAGAAAGGATTCGCTGAGAACAAGTTAGTTCCTGTCTGGATGGGATTGTCAGTTTGATACAGGAAAGGAACGTTGGATCAGGAGTGAATATTGATCTCATCCAGCCGTCTGAGAGTCCCTCATGACACAGCAGGATGGAGAAGGGTGAGCTGGGTGACAGCATGGTGCCATGCATTTATATTTCGTGCAACCAGCCTTTTAAAATTGGGTGAGGAGTGGATTAATTGACTCCTCCAATGGCCTGTGGACCGAATACAGCACACCGCTTGTTTTTGTAAATAAAGTTTTATTGGGACATGGTCAAAACGTTCATTTACATGCTTTCTGTGGCTGCTTTTTTGCTGCAGGAGCAGAGCCCAGTGGCTGCCCCAGTGACCATAAGGACCACACAGCCAAAGATATTTGCTGTCTGGCTCTTCCCAGAAAAAGTGCGCTGACCCCTGGCCTGGACAGAACACTGGTTTTCAGGCCAGCTGCCCCACATAATCACCTATGAAATTCTTATTAATACCCCCCCCCCGCCCCCCACACCCCCAACTGAATAGGAATCTCTGAGGTTGGGCCTGGCATTTTTTGTTTGAAGATTCCCGGGTGATGGTGATGTCCTCTCAGGGCTGGTGGCCTGTGCCCGGGAGGGGCAACATAATGGGGGTTGCTGGCGGGGCGTGGGGCTCCTGGCCGGGGGCTGTCTCCTGTTTTCTATTGGAGCTAATGATACTAATCTAGTCTCTGGATGGTGGGCGGGGGAGGGGAAGAGCTGGTCTTCCGATGACAAGAACTGCACAGTTTCTGCCCCTAAGCTAACAAAGCAATGTTGGTGACCGTAATACATGGGAGGCCCTTCACTGTTCACTCAGTGTCCCCTGCAGAACAGAACACTGGGTGGTGATTTAACCTTGAGATGATGCATGTGAAAATGGGTTAAGGGTTAACTCCTGACTCAGTGTTACCAACGTCGTGACAGAACCAGGAAATCCAAAATGGAGCAAAACTAACAATAACAACCAAGGCAACCTCAGCCTGTGTTGAAGGAGTCCTGATGGCCAACAAGGATGAAAACATGAGTAGGTGTATTCTGCTCAGGTCACATCACACCTGTGAGACATAATCCTTGTATGAGAATATGGCTGGTCTGACCGCTTTGAAGTCTCAACTGGGGTGGGGCTTCCCTGGGAGGCAAGGAGGTCTGCTCTGTGGGAGGGGTTCACGTGGAGACTGGACCACCATTGGGTGTGGGTGAGACATCAAATATCCTTGATGATTCTGTTGGTCAGGGTTCTCCAGAGAAACAGAACCAAGTACATGTATGTGTGTGTTTATATATATATAAATGTAAATGTACATATACACATACACATATATACATATACACATATATACACATATATACACATATACGTGTGTGTGCATATGTGTGTGTGTGTGTGTGTGTATAAAGAGATTTATCATGAGGGACTGGCTCATGTGATTTTTGGGGGCCGGCACATCCCAAGCTCTGCAGGACCAGTCAGCAATTCAGTGAGACCCAGAGGAGCCAGGGATTTCTAGTCTGAGCCTTAAGGCTGGTGAACAAGAACGGCCAATGGTAGAAGCTCCCTGCAGGGCCCAGGAAGGGTCTGAGTTTCCGCTCAAGTCCCTTCTTGTTCAGGGAGGGTCAAGCTTTTCTTGATTCCATCCAGGCCTTCCTGGGAATGGATGTGGCCCATCCCAGAGAGAACAGTCTGCTTTGCTCAGGCTTTTGACTCATACACTGATCCCATCCAGAAACTCCCTTCCAGATGCACCCAGAAGGGTCGCCCATGTGTCTGGGCACCCAGTGGCCTTGTCAGGTTGACACGTAAAATTAACCATTACAGTGACCATGGAGGGCAGCATCCTCGTTTCATGGATGAGAGAACAGTCTCAGAGGCTGCGAGGTAACCCATTGACCAGGGGTGGCCCTGCGCTCTTCCCACCAGGCCAACGGTGGGTGGAGAGGGCATTCGAATGACTGCCAGGGTCCCGTCCACTCCTGAGCCGACTCTGCTGAAGGAAATGGAAGTAGTGGTGCCGCGGAGCGAGAAACCTTCCCCAGGACAAAGCCTGCAGCCCCTGGCAAGCACGCTGCCCGATTTAAGGAGCTGATCCATCATTAGATGTGAGGCGGTCCTTGTACACTCAGGTGACAGCCATAGGCTTTCTGTACTTGGGTTTCATCCATAAACACCCTTCAGTCTCTTTAGAGCCCCAAGTGCTAGTTAATCCCTTAATGCTGTCTGTCAGGCGGATGAGGAGGAAGGATCTGCAGGTGGGGTTCATGCAGAATTAGGTGGCCACCATCAAGGCAAGGCTGCCACTGAGAGCTATGCTGGGTTCCCTCTGTGCTCTGAGCAGGTGGCCTCCTCTCACTGCATCCCCAGGCACTGTGGTCATAAGGATGCAAGGCACTCAGAGGGGACCCCCTGCAGGACCCTGCTCCTGACAAGCATCCTAATAGGTGAAGCACCTGCCTTGAGTCCCAGATGATTCTAGGTGCCTCACATACTTGATTTCCCCTCATTCCAGACCAGACGTGCTCGTGTCACAATGTTATCCTCATTCCACACATGAGGAGACAGCGCCCTTATGCTTTTCCTTCTTTTTTTTTTTTCCCGGCTTTCTAGGGCCATACCTGCGGTATATGGAAGTTCCCAGGCGAATCGGAACCGCAGTCTCTGGCCTACACCACAGCCACAGCAACACAGGATCTGAGCTGCATCTGCGACCTACACACAGCTCACACCAACGCTGGATCCTTAACCCCCTGAGCAAGGCCAGGGATCGAACCTCAGTCATGTTTTTAACCCACTGTGCCACAATGGGAAATACTGATTTTCCTGCATTTTGGAAGAAAGTTATCTGAAGAAGTTGATGGTGGAATGCCCTGTGGGCACCGAGCAAACCTGACTTTAGGGACATTATCACGTATATTCAGAAGACTGCTCACACAGGCAACTCTCAGTTACTGTGCAAAGCAAGATGTGAAATTCCCCGGTGGCCACTGTGCTGACCCTGAGCACGGGTCAGGTGTGGTAGATATCAAGTCAATGCGCTGACTTCTGAGCAAAACATACTTTTTCAACTGCTGCCAAGAGGAAAGTGATTGATGATCAAAGGAAAACATAAATGACTTTTTGATTACCTGTTTCGGATTACCGCAGCTTCTCTGCATCATTACCAAAGAGACTCAAAAGCTATGCAAACAAGCCTCTTGGTATAGATTCCCCTCTCCCACGTCCCCTCTTGTCACATTTCCCCACCCCTTTTAATAGAAACTCTCTTCTTGGGAAGGACGAGGCTTAGTTTCTTCACTTTCTAATTATTACAGGCATGTTAAATTGTGGTAAGAGGCTCGCACATTGCAGGCGCCCAGGCCCAAGTGGTACTACAAGCAGGCGGCAGGAAGTGGGAACAGGTGCTGCTATGGCTGTTCAGCTCTCGTGGGAGATTTAATTCAGGCTGGTGGTGAACAGGCTTACAAAGAAGGCTCTGAGGAGTGTTCCGGCTTTATGGACATTATTTGTAGGCTTTAAACCCTAAGAATTGCTAAGTGGACCTACCAAATTAAATGGCATTTGCTATACCCAGCTCCTCCACCTGAACTCCTGTGGGGACAGGAAGGGTGGGCAGTCAGGAAGTCTGGTGTTACCATGGGGATCATGGATCCAGCCCAAACAAGTGTAGTCCTAGAAGGCAGGACACAGCCCTGGGTGGTCCCCACACCAGACACGACACCCCCACTGCCCTTCCCTAAATCCATTCCCTAAATTGGAACCGCAGTCTCTGGCCTACACCACAGCCACAGCAACACGGGATCTGAGCTGCTGCATCTGCGACCTCCACACAGCTCACACTAATGCTGGATCCTTAACCCACTGAGCAAGGCCAGGGATCGAACCTTAGTCATGTTCTTAACCCACTGAGATAGAAGATGTGAAACTCCACTTGCTGTTTTTCTTTATACCTTCACAGTTAAGTTTTGTGGATTTCTTTGAGCATAAATAGAAATCTTATTCTTTCTCCTATAAGTATGTTTTCATACTGAAATATTAAAAAGAAACTGAGTGTCATGCCTACTTTGGTGAAGCAAATTTAATTCGTGTGCAGCCTGCCCAAACAGACAAATGGACATGAAAATAGCGCACCAATGGGAAGGGAAAGCAGACTCCATAGCTGGCTTTGAAGTCTGTTCCCTGACCTCCCTTCCCACTCCGCCAGCTCCCTCCCCAGTGATTGAACATCCTAGGGTCCTTTGAAAATCCATTTGTGTTTTTGTTGAATGCATCTCAGGTCTTGAAGACTCGCAGCCTGGAGACGTATTGATTGCATTTAAGGGTCCATTACTTAGGTAAACCAAATAACGTAACTGATCTTGGCTCCAATTGATCAAATCTCTCCCACGGTGCTGGAGAGATTGTAATCTAATTATGCACTTCCTGGTTTCTAAGGCGAAGGTTACATTTGGCTGGAACTTACCTGCTCAGCAACCTCTCCGTAAGGGTTTGTTCCTTCCTGTAGCTACACGGTGCGGTGTGTGCTGTCCATATGTGGACTTGCAGGTGAGCACGCATGCAGACACACAGTCTTTGCCTGTCAGGCACCCTAGGTTTTAATTTTGACTCTGTGGAAACCATGGCTCAGAAATGGGAGCCAGGCTAGGTTTTTTTAACTTTGTGCAGCCTGGCAGAGGGATGGGGGAAGACACTGCTGCCCAATCAAGTTCACTCCTAGCCTCTCTCGTCTCTACAGTCTTGGTCTCATTCCAGTTCTTTCTTTTTTCCGAGAGAAAAGGCTGTTTTCAGTTTCAGAAGGGGCCATTGCAGGATGTTTGGAGACCCGTCATTATAAGCTGCTGAGCTGTGGGCTTATCCAGGCATCGGCAACTTCATTAACCCTTCTAGCAGCCCTCCGCATCTTCCTTGGAGCCATCACATGGGCTCAGCTTGGCCTTCCACTCTATTTTTTTCTTTTTAAAAATTGTATTGGAGGATCGTTGGCTTACAGTGTTGTGTTAGTTTCAGGTGTACAGCAAAGCGAATCAGTTATACATACATCCATTCTTTCTCAAATTCCTGTCCTATATAGGTTATTAGAGCATATTGTGTAGAGTTCCATACTGTGTGCTATACAGTAGGTCCTTGTTGGTTATCTATTTGATGTATAGTAGTTTGTATATGTTACTCTCCAGCTCCTCATTTACTTCCCTCCGTGCCACATTTCCCTTTTGGTAACCATAAGTTTGATTTCAAAAGCTGTGAGTCAGTTTTTGTTTTATAAATCAGTTCTCTTGTCTCAGGTTTTGAATTAGATTCCACATGTAAGTGATATCATATGATAGGAAGCCCCGAGATACACCTGTGGTCAATGAATCGATGACAAAGGAGGCAAGAATAGACTATGGACGTTGCTTCTGTCTAAATATCCTACATAAGGAGGATTCACTTAAGGCACTGAGAGTGAATTTCTAGGTGGACTTGTTCAAGTCTTGATTTAAGAATTCCACTATATTTTAAATAGCACTAAGGCTCGTGCCTCTCCATCAGTCATCTCGTGTGGGGCAAATGATTTCATGTGTGACAAGATCAAGCGCTCTTTACATGATGCTCTTTGTGTGGTGCAGAGTTTTGGAGTCAAAATCTATGGTTCCAGGTGGGGTGCTGTAGAAGCAGCCTTTTCCAGAAACCTCGAAAACTGTGCAACCAGCATGGACCCAGGAACAGCTTGCTACTGCAGAGTTTGCGAGCTGTCTTCTTGTTATTCCTAATACTCTGGCAGTTAATGCTGCCCAGGGCGCCACAGATCTGGTTGCAAAATTAAGAGCTTTTCATAATGAGGCTCAAATTAACCCAGAATGCAAAAATCTAAAATGGATTAGTCTTGACTTGGTCAGTGGTAAACCCTGAGGCAGCAAACAAGCAGGGTATTTGCAACTGAAGCTGTAGTCACTATTCTTCGAATTCATGATCTTATTAAGTTATACCCAGAAAGCAAAGATGATAAGCATGGAGGTTTTGAAGATGCTGTTCACTCTGGAGCCCTTGATGACTGATCTGATTTATTTATAACAATGTTAGATCCAATTTTCCCATACCTGGAGTATTATACATTAAAGTGCAAGGAGCTGGCAAAAAAAAAAAAAAAAAAAAAAGAATATACAATGGAGAAAAGACAGTCTCTTCAATAAGTGGTTCTGGGAAAACTGGCCAGCTACAGGTAAAATAATGAAAATAGAGTATTTCCTGTTCTTTTGGGAAACATCTTTTGACTTCCCTCGTTAGGCCTGGTCTCAAGGAGTCACAGAGAGTACGATTGCTCCCCTGTATGGAAAGGGAGGATTAGGGATGGGGCTGTGGGATGTCGGGTCTGCTTATGGGCCCTGAGGCAGGGGGACTGTCCCCTGCTCTTAATCCACATTAATCCAAGGGCAGCGGGCATCCCCCAAAGAGATGGTTAGCATCACCTGCTGTATGGGGATCAGTGAGTGTGGTCCACAAGCAGGATGCTTAGGGGTGAGAGGGGGACACTCTGCCTTTTAGTGATCTGGGTGGTCTCTCTTGGTTGGACAAAATCTCCATGTACCAGTGTTTACTTTTATTTATTAATAGAGTGTATGTCCTTGGCTATTATGAATAATGCTGCAATAAACATAGGGTTGCAGCACTATTCACAATAGCCAAGGCATGGAGACCACCTCAGTGTACAGCAAAAGATGAATGGGTGAAGGCGATGTGGTGCATATATACAATAGAGTATTACTCAGCCATAAAAAAGGATGAAATAATGCCAATTACAGAAACATGGATACAACTAGAGATTCTTGTATTAAGTGAAGTAAGACAAAGAAAGACAAACACCATATAATATCACTTATGTGTGGAATCTAAAATATGGCACAGATGAACCTATCTATAGATCAGAAATAGGCTGATGGACACGGAGAGCTGACTTCTGGTTGCCAAAGAGGAGGGGGAGGGAGTGGGGTGGATGGTAGTTTGGGATTTGTAAACTATTATATTTAAAATGGATAAGCAGGAGTTCCCATCATGGCTCATCAGAAACGAGTCTGACTGGTATCCATGAGGACTCAGGCTTGATCCCTGGACTTGCTCAGTGGGTTAAAGATCTGGCATTGCCATGAGCTGTGGTGTAGGTTGCAGATGTGGCTTGGATCCCGCGTTGCTGTGGCTGTGGTGTAGGCTGGCAGCTGTAGCTCTGATTCCACCCCTAGCCTGGGAACTTACATATACCATGGGTGGGGCCTTAAAAAGACCAAAAAAAAAAAAGGGTAAGCAATGAGACCTGACTATATAGCACAGGGAGCTATATCCAGTCTCTTGGGATAGAACATGATGGACGAAAGTATGAGAAAAAGAATGTATATCTATGTATGACTGAGTCACTTAGTTGTACAGCAGAAATTGAAACAACACAGTACTTTACTAAAAAAAAGAGCTTATAAAAAGAAAGTGTGTTTTCAGAAGTATAGAATACTGTGTCATGGAACTTACAGTAAGTATCTTAAAATTCAACAAAGCACAATCTGTAGAGACATCTTCTCTGACAGAACCAAGGCCTGGCTCTCTCCTCTGGCTATGGGATGCATGAGTCTTCAGGAGAAATGCCTTGGCTGATCTGCTGTGTGGATTTTATCTGGGGTCTGAAAATGTAAGGTGACTACAAGGTGCTTCACAGAACTGTTGTGAGGACATGTATGGAGATGGGACTCTGAAGCCGTTTCCAAGGGTAACTGCTATTTTTTTGAAACATTTATCGTATTGCACCAGAGTTGATTTACAATGTGTTGATTTCTGCTGTACAGCAGAAATGACTCAGGTATTCGTATGGATGTATTCCTTTTCATATTCTTTCCCCTTATGGCTTATTACAGGATAGTGAATATAGTTCCCTGTACTGGACAGTAGGACCTTGGTGTTTATCCGGGTAATTGGCATTTTAATGGGTTTAATGATCATGCTGGAAAGCTTAAATTCAGAGTAATGCAGTAGTATTTCTTGAAAGTCTGCATGTAAGAAATTGTAGAAAGAATGTTCCTAGCTTGGCCTCCCCCTCAGTCTGTTGGATTAATTATACTTTCCCAGCCATTGATTTCAAGCTTGCAACCAAGTGGAAAGAGGGTGCCGTGACCTTGAGGCCTAGCCTTTACCCCTGCTTACCTGCATTTGCCTGCGCTTGCCTGATCGTTCCCACTGCATTTTCTGCATCTTTGCAAGTTTGCAGATGGTGACAATTCATCCCCAACCCCTTCAGCTGTGTCTCTGAAGCATTGGTTTATCCTCTTACAGTCTTTTACCATTAAAACACCAGGAACAAGTACCCCTGATAGGATAATATTAGCTAGTGCACAGTTTCCATTCAGATTTCCCCAGTTGTCTCAGTAATTTTCCATAGAGTTGTTTTTGGGTTTTTTTTTTTGTTTGTTTTTTTCTTTTTAAATCCGGGCAGCAGGAGTTTCCATTGTGGCGCAGCAGAAACGAATCTGACTAGGAACCGTGAGGTTGTGTGTTCGATCCCTGATCTCGTTCAGTGGGTTGAAGATCTGGCGTTGCCATGAGCTGTAGTGTAGGTTACAGATGTGGCCCGGATCCTGCATTGCTGTGGCTGTGGTGTAGGCCGGCAGCTATAGCTCTGATTTGACCCCTAGCCTAGGAGCCTCCATATGCCCTGAGTGTGGCCCTAAAAAGACAAAAATAAATAAATAAATAAATCCAGACACCAGTCAAGGATCACATATTGTTTGTATGTATGTATGTATGCATGCATGTATGTATGTATTTTTGCTTTGCAGGGCTGCAGGTGCAGCATATGTAAGTTCCCAGGCTAGGAGTGGAATCGGAGCTGTAGCCACTGACCTATACCACAGCCACAGCCACAGCAATGCAGGATCTGAGCCACGTCTGCGACCTACACCACAGCTCACAGCAACGCAGGATCCTTAACCCACTGAGCAAGGCCAGGAATTGAACCTGCATCCTTATGGATACTAGTCTGATTCATTTCCATTGAGCCACACATAGAAACTCCCACATGCTGTATTTAGTTGTCACATCTCAGCCATGGCTATATGTATTTTGCATTCTTTCGTTGACCTCTTATAGCTTTACAAGTATAGCGTGGCATGTGGAAGTTCCCAGGCCAAGGATCAAACCTGCACCACAGCAGTGACCTGAGCCACTGCAGTGATAACACTGGATCCTTAACCTGCTGCACCACAAGGAAACTGCCAGTTGATACATCTCTTTAGTCTCGCTTAAATCGGCATAGTCCCTTAGCTTTTTCAGAGTCTTGTAATACTTTTTCAGCGTTTTGAAAAGTGCAGGCCAGTCCTTAGGGTGTGACCTGTAGTCTCTGTTCAGTTGTTTCATCTTAGAAAAATGCCACCTGGGAGGAGCTGTGTCAGTTTGTCCTGTCAGTGGTTAGTGTGGGATCAGGTTTGGTCAGGTGGTTCCAGGAGTGCCTGCCAGATTTCTCCAGTCTCAAGACACTTCCCTCTGTGATGAGAGCATTTGGGCTGGTCTCTTGAGACCTGGTGAATATCCTGTTCTCCAGCAGTTTTAACATCTACTGATGGTCTTTGCCCTGATCAATTATTGCACTGGTGGTTCCTTTGCCCCGATATGTAGTGGGGGAAAAGTCAACTATACGTTGCGTGCCAGTAAAATGACTCTAGGGAGAAAAAAAAAAAGTCATGTCGTTTTTATCATAAACAAAAGGTACTTGCTTTTTCTGTATATATGTAAGAGCTTTAAATGAAATGAATTAGGGAAACTATTCATAAATGATAGCCTGTGTTACTTTGGAATGCAGGTTTAAAATTTTTGAAGTTATGTATTTCTGAATTTTGTACACCCCTTATAAAAACTTGCCTTAAAAATTTTAGAGTTTAATTCTTTTTATTGGTAATTATTGCAGCATTTGGAACAGAAGTGGGAAAATGCCCTGAGTTCATGAGTGAAAGATCTTTATAGAGACGTGCCACTCTTTGGCATATCATGCCAGGAATTTAGGAAACCCTGAATGAATCTGTTGTATTTTTTAAGCATTTCTCATTTGAGAAATTGCTTATGAAAGATGAGTTTCACTAATTAAATCATACACTTCCATAGTACATTACATATACAACTAGACGAGGAAATAAATATAATTAAAGCAAACATGCCCTTCTAATTAGTAATTGTTTCTGCCATTTTAAGCAAATTTCAGAGTCACAGAGAGCTGCTCTACTATAAACCTAATAATGCAGCTTGTGATAACAGGTGTAAATGAACACAATGGAAAACATTTACACTGCAGCACGCTAAATTAAAAATGACATTAACAAGTCTGGTTTTCAAATTCTCTATAATTAACATTTGTTCAACCCAGAGATGAATCGGGGCAGCACCATGCTAGATGTCTTTATTTATAGCTTATGATAGTTGTCATGGTTTTATCTTTGTTAAATTGTAAACAACAGAGATGCCCTGCTTCTTAAAATATGTCATGTTTATGGAATCTGAGACAGTTCTGACAAAAGGTAAAACGTGATATTTACCGGTGCCCTTACCCTGGATAATATGCAAGCGTAGTCCTGAACGGCCCTGGTCCAGGGTAGAGATAGACATGAAATATTGAAAGCAGGTTAAATATGGAGATATGCAGGTACAAGGGTAATAATACCCACGACATGATAAAATATTAGGATTCCCTTGCGTGTTTCCCCTCAAAGCACAGATGTGCCTCTAAGTGCTCTGAATCGATGTTTGTTTCTGCAAATAAATATTATCTTAAAGGCTTTCTTTTATGACCCTCGTTAATAAAAGCGCATAACCAGGGAACAGAGGAAACAGCTTTGCAGCTTAATTTGTCACAAAGGACCTGATGTTTTAGTCCTTACAGAGGATTTCATCAGGACACTCAGGACTGAATGAAGAACATAAGTGTTATTACCCTGGTAAACATTGGCTTAGATCTTAGAGTTGACTTTTTTAACTGAAGATTTTAATCACTCTGAATTCAAATAGATACATTGTCAAGGATGTGGACTCTGGATTCTTTTTTTGAGCTTTTTTTTTTTTTAAATTTTCGATTTATGTCATTCAGGTTGTTTGGGGGGCTTATCCTAGAGGCGGAGAATGGGGCCTGTGTTGCGTCCTTGTTAAGCCTGGCCTGTAGCAGGGCCTCGGTTATATTGGAGAATTCTGAGACTTGGTCTCTACTAAGTTGTGGAGCCTGCAGGCTTGCTGGAAGATAGGACTGCTTCACACCCTCTGCTCTGCTGGGCCTCCAGATGGCTGACACCCCCTGTAGATCTTGGGACTCGTCAGTCTCTGTAAGTGCACAAGCCAATTCCTTCCGAGAAATCTCTTTCTATACACACATATCTTGCTGGTTTTCTTTCTTTGGAGAAACCTGATTAATACACCAACATAGCAGGATTGTAGAGTCATTAGAAATTATATGTGTGTGTGTGTGTGTATGGGAATGTATACACACATATGTACATATGTATGTCCAGAATAATAAATATTGGTACCCTTACAGGGAAGATTTAAAGGCAGTTCTTAGCCCCAAACCTGACTTATAGTAAGAACTCAATAATGAGCTCTGTTCTTTTTTTGAGGGGTGGGAGGAGGATCTTTTTAGGGATGTACCTGTGGTATATATGTAAGTTCCCAGGCTAGGGGTGGAATTGGAGCTGCAGCTGCTGGCCTACATCACAGCCACAGCCAAGCCAGATCTGAGCCTTGCCTGCAGCCTACATCACAGCTTATGGAAATGATGGATCCTTAACCCAGCGAGTGAGGCCAGGGATCGAACCTCCATCCTCATGGATACTAGTCATGTTCGTTATCCCTGAGCCACAGTGGGAACTTCCTGTTCTTCTTATTAAGAAGTAAATTTTTCTGCAGATGCTTGGCTGCTTTGTGTGCTTCTTGGTGGCAGAGCAAGAACGTTGGTGAGAACGTGATGGCTGCTGGTGGACCATGGTGGCTGGTGTTTACCCCCTCTGTAGCTCATTGATCTCATCTCTGTAGCGCATTGATCTCCAGCTTTCCTGAGGGGACCTCACAGTCTTTTCTGGCTACCACCGGCCACTTGATTAAAGAAAACAGTCACTTTCTCCTCCTCCCCCTTCTCACTGCCCCCACCATTGCCATGGCCAGTTTCTCCCCTCCTGTTCAATCCGGTGCTCTTACAGCCCTAAGTTTTATGCAGATGGCTGGTTAGGCTGTAGACGTAGCCATGGGAGTCTCTGAGCTGAGGCTTTTTGTCCCAGAACGAATTGTCCTCCTGTACTTGTCACCCCTCCTTCCAGACCATTCACATCCATCTCCTCAGATGTGCTTCCCAGCTTAATGTAATGGGACCTGCTGGACAGTGAGCCGGCAGTGGAACCAGAAGGGTCGGTGGGCCTCTGCGTGGACAATGCTATTATCTTTTTCCTGTTTAGCACATTTCTGAATTATTTTCGAAGGAATATAAACATAATCATCGTCCCCCTAACTAAATCCTGGGTATCAAGCAACACTGAATGCTATGTCAAGCATCCATCAGCCCGCGAAGCAGCAGACAGCTGGCCAACCCACAGAGGGAAAACATGAGATAGTATGTTTCCATTTCTTGCACTGGGGATTTTTCTCTTTTAGCTGTTGCCTACTGCATGAGTGCAGGAAAGGGAACTGATGTGCTGTATTGAGAATGAAAAAAAAAAATCTGGAGAAAAGACATTGAGATTCCTTTCACTCTTTAATTCAGACTGATGCCAAGGAGGAAAGGGAAGCAGGAATTCAGAATTTTCATCTAGAGATTTTCTTTGTACCATCCCCGATATTTGTGTCTTAGAGGACAGAGGCAAACGAAAGCAGAAAGAGCTATTTCCCAGGCAGCGTGTCACTGTCTGTGAATCTGTAGATACTGTTACTGCCAGGAAATGAATGTTTATGAGGCGTCTTCCACGAGAGAGGAATTTTCTAGGTGCAGAGCGGAGCAGAAGTGAAGGATGCATTCCTGCCTTCTAGGCATTGAGCAACTGAGAGTGAGCCCAGTGGGGTGGCTCGAGGTGGAGTGAGGTGGAGAGGAAGGGCAGGGCAGCCATGCTGCACACAGTCACGGCCACGGTCACGTCTCCCGGCCCTGTTCACCTGGCCCTGCGCCTGGGTGGGAAGGAAGCTGTGCCCTGAGATCTCATTACCAGAGGCAAGATGCTCAGGTGTGAGCTGCCTAATTATGCAAGCCCAGGGTGCATGTGCTCTCTGGAGGCTCACCGGCATTACAGATACTGAAAAGAGTAAATCCGGCAGCAGGTTTAAACTCGTGTGCTCTCCATCAGAAGCTGCAAATGTAGGAGTTCCCATCGTGGTGTAGCAGAAATGAATCCGACTAGGAACCATGAGATTGAGGCTTGGACCCCTGGCCTCCCTCAGTGGGTTAAGATCCAACAATGTCCTGAGCTCTGGTGTCAGTCGCAGACACGGCTCGGATCTGGCATGGCTGTGGTGTAGGCTGGCAGCTACAGCTCTGATTAGACCCCTAGTCTGAGACCCTCCATATGCCGCAGGTGTAGCTCTAAAAAAAAGACCAAAAAAAAAAAAAATGCTGCAAATATAGAAAAGGAGTCTAAGCTTACTTTAAAAAAAAATTTTTTTTAAAGTCTAGTTGATTTACAATGTTCTGTCAATTTCTTCTGTATAGCAAAGTGACCCAGTCATACGTATGTATACATTTTTTTTTTTGTCTTTTATTTTAGGGCCGCACCTTGGCATATGGAGGTTCCTAGGATAGCAGTCTAATCAGAGCCGTAGCTGCCGGCCTACGCTGCAGCCACAGCAATGCCAGATCCGAGCTGCGTCTGTGACCTACACCACAGCTCACAGCAACGCCGGATCCTTAACCCACTGAGCAAGGCCAGGGATCGAACCCATAACCTCATGGTTCCTAGTCGGATTTGTTTCCACTGTGCCATGATGGGAACTCCCACATTCTTTTTCTCATATTATCTTCCACCCTGTTCTATCACAAGTGATTGGATGTAGCTCCCTGTACTCCACAGCAGAACCTCATTGCCTATCTGTTCTACATGTGATAGTCTGCATCTACCAACTCCTAACTCCCAGTCCATCCCACTCGTTCCCTGTCTTCCTTGGCAACCATAAGTTTGCTCTCCATGTCTGTGAGTCTCTTTCTGTTCTGAAGATAGGTTCATCTTTCTTAACAATGAAGAGCTTTCTTAAAAAATTAAAAATACACAAAAGCTCACTAACAACAGCAAAAATCCCTTAGCCATCATTTCAGGCCAGAACATCACTACAGTTTCACAAGAGTGTGTGAAAATGAAGGCACAGGAACGGAGACATTGAAAGCTCATGATTAGGGCAAAAGATCACATAGTTGATGGTTTGGTAGATGGCAATAGAAGAAACAATTGCTCTTTGTTGTCTCTATTGGTTAAACAAAAAAAAGTTTTATTTTCTGGTATCCTGCATCACGAGACCTTTTTTGAATGCAGCAGTTTTCCCCCCTCATCTCTGTTCAATTTCTCTGAAACAAAAAATCTCAAGTGCCGTAAAACAATTTTACGCCTTCTGCAATATCACGTTCTCCCCATGTAATTGCGTGGGGTTCATTTTGCACATGGCCCCGGATTGAATCCTTGCAGTCTCTGTCCTCCTCTTCAGGAGAGCCACGTGTCCTGCAGGGCTGCCCAGCCTAGTGGTGACACAGTGTTGTATTTGGAGGAGATGTGGGCCCAGGGGACGGGGCATGGCCTGCCATGTCACCCCACCTGCCCTTCTCCTTGGAAGCCGAGGCCACCTGTTTTTTTCTGAGCCAAATCCATATTCTTTTGAAAGATGCATCTGGCCCTTTGGCAGCACCATAGAAGTTCTCTCGGTCAATTGAGAATTTCTCCTGCACTTATGACATGGTTTCCATATGGGAAGGGTCCCTGGCATCTTAATGTCCCAGTTTCTGGGCATGAGGAACATGAAAAAGCTGAAGTCTGTTTATATTTGCAAGGCCTCTGGGAGATTTGTAAGGCTAAAAAAAAAAAATCTCCCTACTGAAAAGAAAATTCTTTCGCATTAGATTATTTTTTACTGCCTAATTTTATTATTTAAAAAAACTTTGCATCTACCAACCCCAAACTCCCTGTCCACTGTACAGCATAGGGAACTACATCTAATCTCTTGGGATAGAACATGATGGAAGATAGTATGAGAAAAAGAATGTATGTATATATGTATATATGACTAGGTCACTATGCGGTATGGCAGAAATTGACACAACACTAAATCAGTTATACTTTAATAAATTTTATTGGGGTATAGTTGATTTACAGTATTGTGTTTCAGGTGTATAGCAAAGAGAATCATTTATACATATGTATGTACATACATATTTTTCAGATTCTTTTCCCCCAGAGCTTATCCTCCTGCCTGATTGTAATATCTACATATCCAGTATTTAGGCTATCAAGAAACACCAGTAGGGATTACAGCGAAGTAGTCTTTGAAACTATTCACTGAGAAGGGTAAATAACATGTCAGGGTTTTCTTAGTTTAAACACTTCAAAATTCAGCGATATTTATTGAGGGACTCTGATGTTCCAGGCAGTAGTGCCACACCAGGTGCCATGTGTGCTGGCTCAGGCTGCTGTAGCAAGTACACCAGAGTCTAGGGGCTTAAGCAGGCGACATGTATTCCCACAGTTCTGGAGGTTGGAAGTCCAAGATCAAGGTGTCGGCCAATGGGGTTTCTGATGAGGTCCCTCTCCCTGGCTTGCAGACAGCTGCCTTCTGGCTGAGTCCTCACCTGGCAGAGAGAGACACTGGTGTCAGTTTCTCCTCCTATCAGGACACGAATCCCGTCAGGCAGCCCCATCCTCATGATGTCATCTGAACCCAGTTACCTTCCAAAGACCATCCCCCTCAAATACCGTCACATTGGAGGTTATACACAAATTTGGGAGAGACACAGATATCCAGTTTCTAACAGTATGTTAGAAAGTTCATCCCGTTCTTCCTTATCAAACCTGAGAATACGGTCCTGGCCTGGCCCACACTCATTCCTGTGTGACCACCCTTATTAAATAATTTGTTCAAGTTGGATGTGTTCAGCTCAAGGTGATGGTTTAATCACAGTTTAGTATGCAAGTGCTAAACGTGTATATTTTTGTTTCTTGATTGTTCTTGGCCCACTTGTTTCTCAGTCAGTCATTAGATAGCTTCAGGGGTGTGGATCTTTGTGTCTGTAACTTGCTTTATCCATCTTGTAGCAAAACGCTTATTTATGTAACCAAGACCTACTGTGCGCCAGATACCATTCTAGACATGGTACTGAGAAGAAACAGCTTTCCTATGGAAGCTTACATTTTGGTGGGTCAGATAATCCACAGGTAGCCAATGGCAGGTAGAAATATACTTGTGCTGCAGAGAAAATGAAACAGGTGATCAGGGACAGGATAGTCATTGCAGGTGGAGGGCCTCTGTCACTCAGTAGCGTGGCCGAGGAAGCCCCACCAATGAAGTGACATTTGACCTGAGGTCTGAGAAGGTAATCACACATTTTAGGGGAAAGCTTTTCAGGCAAGAGAAGCAGCATGGACAGGGGCCTTTCTTCTACCTCATCATTGTAAAAGAACAAACAAAGAAGGCCACTGTGCCAAGGGGTGGAATGAGCCATGACGGGGCAGGGCCAGGGGTTTGCAGAGGTCCTGGAATGGGGTGGGGGTGGTATGAGATGGGTGCAGAGAATGGGCATGCCCTGGAGCTTTGCAGGCAATGGTGAGGGGTTTGGCATTTATTCTAAATGCAGAGGGAAGCTGTGGGAGGGTTAAAAGTGGGAGAAAAAGAGGATTTTATTAACACCGTAGGTTTATTTAACAAATACCCTGACAATAGTAGTATTGACACTCCATAGGCAATCCCACGTACTAACAGCCTGTGCGCTTGCTGTGATGTAAACACCCCTTCTGTATGATTGGTTGGACCCAAAGAGAAATATTTTATGCAAACTTAATAAATGAATGATCTCTCTTTGTGTTTCTAACAGTTTAATATGCATCGCTTGGAGAAGTTCTATGCATTTTTATCCCAGTGTGGGCATAAATTGTTCATTCGGCTGGGGCCTGCCAATTTTAGCGAAGGCCTCCTCTTCATTTTGATTGTATCTCCCTTGTGGCTGCATGTCAAAATAGGACATAGCAGCCTAGGCCAACCTGGATTTAATGACTAGGAAACCATGGGATTTCTATGATTTGGGGGCATGTGGAGGCTTTCCTGATGCCAGTTCCGAGGATACATGGCATGAAGGTTATTAGATTAATTGGACAAGCCTGTGCTTAGCTTCAGCTGCCTGCCTGTCATCTGAACATGAAACATTGAAGATGAGTTGCCTGAGCCCTCCCTCATGAAAATCATCATGCTGCTTTTCCTGTTCACCGACTGTTCTGCTGAGCATTGCACTGTCCTGTAAGCACTGGCAGTGCCTGACATTTATAATCTTTATGGACCAGTGGGATGTTTTCCAAGGTGCCTTTCAGAAACTCTCTGAAGTCCAGGTGTGGTTGAAGCCACACCTTGCAATCAGGTCTGTTTTGTAGCTCCTCTATGGACCTGTCTCTTACTGTGGTGTAACTGGAGAATACCAAAGGCTTTTTTTTTTTTTCCTTTTTTTTCCAATGTGAATTTTCTTTGGCCACATCTGTAGCATGTGGAAGTTCCAGGGCCAGGGATCAAACCTGCACCACAGCCGTGACCTGAGCCACAGCAGTGATAATGCTGGATCCTTAACCCATAGGCACCAGGAAACTCCAACTGTAGGCTGCTTTAGGAGGCTCTTACTGAACTTCTCTGAGACCATGATATTGGCAGAACCATCAGTCTCACAGGACTTTCCTTGTCATGAGATGATGCATTTGCATAGCATTTTAGCTTAGGGTGGGGCATGCTTGGAAGTGCTGAAGACCTGGATTGGCTCTACTCCTAGGTGATGAAGAGAATGGTCATCACCCTACAAAGATTTGACTGTGAGCCCAAGGCCACCCGACCCTCTGGGATGATGGAGCCCTGGGTCTGAAGAGTTGGCGTCCGGTCTGCACAGTCCTCACCACCTAGGGAGTTAAATAAAGACCAAGACTGGAGTTCCCATTGTGGCTCAGCAGGTTAAGAACCCAACATGGTGTCTGTGAGGATGCGGGTTCGATCCCTGGCCTTGATCAGTGGGTTAAGGATCCAGTGCTGTGTAGGTCACAGATGCAGCTCAAATCCACTCTTGCCACAGCTGCAGTTCTAATTGGACCCCTGGGCTTGGAACTTCCATTTTCTGCAGGTGTGGCTGTAAAAACAGAAAAAAACAAAAAACTAAAAGGTTCTCAACCAGACCCCTTACCACCATTCAGAGTGCTATCCCATAAATGCACCCAGCACATTCACATTTAATTCAGATGTGCTTAAAAATTCTTAAAGTTGATGACTTTTCAAGAAGCTCAGTAATAGAATGTAGCAGTAGTTGAGACAGATTTGACCTCCAGCAGCATCTGTGCTGCAGATTTTAATGTTGTGCATTAATGCTAGCACCAGTTTTTCTTTCACTGATCACTCTCATACTGCTTTCTCCCTGGACTTCCTACGTTACAGGGCAGGAGTCATTTCTTAAAGAGCAGGTGTATCAGCGTTATTCTCTCACCTTGTCGGTAAAGACGCGGGCTGTTCCTCTGAGGCAGATGTCTGGCAAGTTGAGGAGCTTGGTCCCCTCCAGGTCCCAGAGACCTTAAGCTCTGCGCTCCTCATACTTATCCACTCTGCCTTTCAGTTTGCGGGAAGACATCGCTAAATTCCAGAGTCAATGCAATGTCACTCTTTCCAGTTTAGAGGGTGTGGCATGGTAAATAGGAAGAGCGTTTCAAGATCCTTTTTGCTCTGGTTTAGTAGGAGGGTGATGAAAGAGGACAGTTGTCTTCAGGATTAAGACCTCTTTGGGTTAAGACTGAATGAGAGATTTTTAGATTTCGTAGGCTAGAATTTTATAAGATTCAGTTCTCCCTGTGTTTGTTGACTAGAGGACACATGGAAAAAGGGTTGGATTGGACAGGGTTGTAATAGAGGGAATGAGAACAGAGTTATAATTTTTTTCTTATGTGTCTGTATTTTTCTTTCTTACTGAAATCTCTCTCTTTTTTTTTTTTTTTACTTAAAAAATTCGAATAAAATGGGAAAAGTCACAAGGTTAAGAACCGTGCCAGAGTAGGTGACAGATGGCCATCTACTCCTGTCCGCTTGACTTCCGTCAGAGGCACGTCCCCTGGGTGATGGGGGTTTTCACCCTTCTGTCTCACATCCCCATTCTCCACTGGGGGTTCAGCCAGGTGGGGCTCCGTCCCCTTGGGGATCTTTCCATCATTGCTCTGTCCCCTTGGGGATCATTCCATCTCAGCCGGTCTGACAGTCTGACTAAACAGTACTTCCCCCAGCTCCGAAACTGTTTTCTGACACTCCTCTCACTTGTGGTGGCCCACGAGGAAACGCTTTCAAGAGAAGGCAGGCTTGTAAGTGTCACTTGAAAGAGGCAGGTGCTTGAGGCTGGAGGGCTCTGCACTCAGGGCCATAGACCCAGTGATACCAACCCCAGTTTTTGTCACCACCTTATCATCTGCTTGCATCAGGGGCTCTGGGTGGGCTCTGATGTGCTGGTAAGGATGTAAAAGCAGGGCATTTTCTCCTGAAGCTAATGGCTAGAAAAGGGGCCCCTTATCTCACTTTCTCTCTGCTCCTTAGGGACACGAGGAGGGCCTCCAGGAGCATTTGCACCCTTTGAAACTCAGTACCGTAAACGGGCTGCATTAGTTGTCATTGCGTCTCATTTGGGCTGGACTTGTTGGAGCAAAGCAGCACTGTCATCATTGGAGTGGGACTCTTGCTTTGTGTGGGGTACTGTACTAGGGACTCAGGGGAAATGGAATTCCAAGTCATTTGTCACGTTTTCTTTCTTTAAGGAGGTTGCAGATTGACAGGGAGGCTGTGAGCCATAGTTATCATAGCCCTTAATAGCATGGGGCCAACAAGGGACCAATGACTACAGGTTCAGAAAGGCCCAGCAGAGAAAATGATGACAGAAGAGCATACAGGGAGATCAGCAGAGGGTGATAAGGGGTGGAAGCTTCCTGGGAAACTGATGGGGGTCCTGAGAAAGGGGGGCGGTTCTGAGTCATGAGGATTATGGGTCATGAAATTCCAGGGAGAAAGCATGGCAGGTAGAGCTGTTGGGGGTGAAATGGCCGGTAGTGTTGAGGCTGATGCTCGCGGTATTGGAGATTTAGAAGAAGGAGGAGTTAAGATGAAAATTCTGTTTTACCACATTTTGTTAGTGGCCCTTTGAGCTAGATGCTGAGCTCTGGAAGAAGACAGAGAGGAATTTCAAGCTAAGTAACAAAGGGTGTGTGCCGCTGAAGGAGCTCAATGCATGGGGAGCAGCCTCATCTTTCTAGAATATGAACACATGCAGGAGAGTAAGTTGGATGGAGGTCACGGGGGAGGCAGGTGGGTCAGTGGGAGGACAGGGGTGGGGAGAGCTTTTATGGCATGCTCATGGCTCTGGACATCAGCAAATCTGATAGAAAATATTGGAAAGAGTGTGAATTTGATTGGATAGCTACCAGCTCCTAGGAAGCCACTGTAGACTTATGAGCAGGAAAGTGACATAACGAACGTGGTGTTTCATTTCGCTAATTAAAACTTTAAGCACTCTTAGAATAGTCTTTTCTCAGTATAAAAGTAGATTACTTCCAGAAAAATTCAAAAGTAGAAAAACCACAAAAAAGAAAATAAACATGTTGCAGAGTCCCGTGACCCACAGATAAAAGTTCCATCGTTTGAATGCTTTGTCACATTGACGCCTTTTCTGTGCACGTGTGTCAGGGGTAAAATCACAGGAAGATGTGAACTGGTGCCCAGCTTTTTTTCCTACTTAGATGCAAAATAGTTGAGCTAGATTCTCTTTGTGGCGTCTTTCTGTGAGACACTTTTTGGTCTCACAGCCTCTTTCCTTTTGATATGTACACACTTATGCATTGTTTTGGGGGGCTTATTGGTACCTCCAGATTGTTTTTAATTTGAAGAAAATTCAGGTTGATGTGTGGACATCTGGGATCCTGGAGAGGATGGGATAAGGGGCCAGGATGTCTGTCAGGCTGAGGCCTGGGGGAGTAAGATCACTCATTGCCTCAGGGTGGTTGGGATGCACGCAAGTGCACGTGTCTGTGGATACCTCTGCTGTGTCCTTGGTCTTCATTGCAGGAGAATGATTCCTGTATTGTCTTTGCCTTTTCCTCTTTTTTTTTTCTGTTCCTTTAATGGCTTTGATAGCTTGAAGGGGATTTGAGGGGGGTGAGGAGAGTTTTATAATTTGCAGTATTGATGTTGTAAGTGTTTCTTTTACCCATGCCATTTCAGAGTCAACAGAGACCCAAATCAAAGAATTACAAAACCAAACAAAAATTTAAAGACACTCAAGGTCAAAGTTGAGAGTTCCATCCATGCTTTCCTCCCAGAGCCAAATGTATGTAATATGTATTCCCCCCCCACCCCCTCCTTTGGATCATACTTTTGAATCTTGCATTTTCACTAATACTGTGAGCATTTACCATTAAATATTATATTATCCTTGCAGATTCACAGTACTCAGTTGCAGGAATGTACCATAACTTATTTAACCTTTCTTCTGTTAGACATTGAGATAATTTTTCTCTTAATGTTTTAGCTGTTACATGAACATCAGCTATGGTGACCATTCTTTTATAGAAGTTCTTGCAAATATAGCTGATAATTCCTTTGGTAAAAATTCTTGAAAATGGAATTCCTGTTTGGAAGAAGTAAGCTTTTATACAGTTTTTGTTATATTGTCAAATTTCCCTTTGGAATGACTTGACCTGTTCAGCTGTCAGCAGGAGTGAGGCCAGCTGCTGCTCTGTACCATTGTCTGTATTGAGGATTATATTTTGTTATTTGCCTATTTGGTAGGGAAAATAGTGTTTATTATTTGTTTTTTTCTTTTTCCTTTGTAAAAAATTACTGGTGATCTGCACTTCTTACCTTTTTAATTTTTTTATCTATTTTCTATTTTTTGAAATTACTGTTCGTGTCTTAACTCATTTTATCTGATATTTTTAAACCATTTTCTTTATTTCTTTCGATGTAATAATACTGTTTCCTTTTCTCTTTATGTTTTATATCCTTTGCCCAATTTATCTTGGATCTTTTAATTTGGGGTGAATTTTATGATGTATATCAATGTGTAATTTTTACATGGTCCAATATATCAAGTTTTTTTCTATCATTGGTTTAATGATTAAGAGTGCCAGCTGTGGAGTTCCTGTCATGGCGCAGTGGTTAACAAATTCGACTAGGAATCATGAGGTTGCGGGTTCGATCCTTGGCCTTGCTCACTGGGTTGAGGATCCGGCATTGCCATGAGCTATGGTGTAGGTCGCATACGCGGTTCGGATCCTGGCGTAGGCCGGTGGCTACAGCTCTGATTGGACCCCTAGCCTGGGAACCTCCATGTGCTGCGGGAGCAGCCCAAGAAATGGCAAAAAGACCAAAAAAAAAAAAAAAAAAAAAAAAAGAAAGAATGCCAGCCACTTCCAAAATGTATTTACCTGTATTTTTTTTCTTGTTTTTATAACTTCATTAAAAAATTATTCTTTAGTCTGTTGGGATTTATTTTTGAGTAGGTGATAAGGTAGGTTAATTTTTTCCCCAAAATGCTTTACCTGTTATCTCCAAAAACCCAAAGGGTGTTTTTTGAAGACCCTCTTTTCTTCAAGGATTTGTAATGACGTGAAGTTAAGTTTTTAAAAAGTTGGTAAGATAATAATGACGCAGAAATGGTGTGCGGGCCAATCCTAGGGTTATTAAATACAAGGAGTTGAATGTGACAGGTAAATTGCACTCTGCAGCAATCATTTCTAACTGTAATTGGTGTGTCTGGTTACTGCTCTGGCTACAGGTAATTCATTTGCACTTGGAGTTTCCTGGCACACCAGCAGCATTCCCGGGTGGGGCAGATGGTTGACTCAGTCACTGAGGAGTGATGTAGGGTGCTGGTGCTTGGGTGAAATGCTCCCTAAGCATCCTTGTTTTGACAGAGTTGGTGTAAAGTAAGGATGGCTCTTGGCCTGAGCATCCTCAAGGCAGGTCCCACCTTGGATATGCGTGTGTTTCCATGGGTGCCCACAGGCTAAAGTTTGGATGGAGGAAGTTGACCTTGGCCATAGTGAAGAGAGCCTTGGATTGCTCATTATGAGATGCTGTGGAACAGTGTGCTGCCTTCTTGATGGCCTCGAGGGTGGCACAAGGAAGGATCTGACTTTTCTTTGATCAGACTTCACTTTTTAGAGAGAACTAACAACAACAACAAAAAATAACTAGAGGCAATTAGTGCGGGTGACATTTAATACTTCATGCATGGGGAGCTTGAGTGACCTTGGTGGAATGAGGGAACTTGGGTAATAATTAGATCCGCGTATTATGTTGCTCTTTACCTTGTTTGCCCCTGTATACATTTTTAGGGCTTTCTTTATAGGCATGAGATCCAAAGCCAGAAGATCTATTATTTCTTGGTTCTTTGTTATGTGAAGTATAATTTAGAGTCATCAAGACTCTTTGTTTTAGAGAGAAATGTTTTCTTCACTGATACTCTGATATAAAGGTGCCAGCATTATCACCCCTCTGGAAAATTTGAGGTTCGTAGATAAAAACAAAAAAGAAAATTCGGTTTTAGTGGACTTTCATGGTCATGGGAAAAGCAAGTTGTCTAATGACTTTATTTATTTATTTATTTTCTGACCTGAAAAGAGATTGGCGTATTTGAAAACTGAAGATGAGACTAAGTCTGTTCAGCTGATTTATGTTGGTTTAGCTTTAATTTCTATATTCTTTTTTTTTGCATTTAAGTCTATATTCATATATATATGTATAGTTAATTCTCTTGTTTTATGTATATGTGAATTCTATTTTATATGTGTATATTTTATGCGTAATGCTATTTTCTATTTCTACTCATCTTACATTATTATTCAGTGTATTTTTATGTGTTATAATAAAAAGTGTTTCTATATGTGCTTTCTGATTGATAAGTTAAAGAAAGAAATTGATTTTTTTTTTTTTTTTGGTCCTAAAACTAAGTATAGAGTCATGCAGGAAGGCTTTTGGAAAACAAATAGAGCAATCTCTTTGTCAATGCAAATATTTCAGTTTTTCAGGCTGCTTGCATGACTAGAGTGATAACCAATCTTAGAACAAGCATTTGATGTTGATTTGCCAGCCTGAAGTAACAGGTTCCTGCTTCACTTCTTACTGTGAATTAAATCAGAATAATTCTGTGCCATACATAATACGTATCATGAGAATCCTTTCATGATTTATGTACTGCAGTGTAGCAAGGATAAATATTGGAGAATCATATGACTTTAGATAAAGGGTGTATATTATTACTACATAATTTTATTATATTGTAAATCTTAATTTGATATACCCCAAAAGCTGTTTCAGAGGTTCTTAAAAAGTTTTAGAGGCACATTGTATTATAAGAATGTGCATCTTTCTTTATTAATCCTGATGATTTCTTAGCCATGTGGCCTTTATTGTCCAATAAAAATCACAAGTGGGGAATATTGATTTGTTTACAAAGCATAGACCTTTTCTGCCCATCGGAATGATCATTCAAAGCTGATATTAGAAATAAACATTCTCTAGTGTTTCCTCCTCTCAAAGTTAAAATATGAAGTTACGGTTAGGGATTTGTGTTTCATATGGAAGTCAGATAGTATTTTCTTTTACATGTTTTAAGTTTATTCTCAGAATTTACCATCTGGTAAATGGTGTGAGTTAATTTTAGAGAGTTGCAAGCAATTCAGCCGTTTGATACCGATCTGACAATTCATGTAGCCCACATTTGTGTGTGTGAGTATGTGTGGTCAGCTTGTCACAGCTCAGAGGTCTAAAATAAATGCAGTTCCTCTTCTTGTTCTTCCAACCCCTTCTTGTACTCCAGGGCTATAGAAAGGTGGGTTTTTTTTGGTGTGTGTGTTTTTGTTTTTTAAACACATAATGAAGGTTTATTTCTCGCTCATGCTATGTGTACATACTGTTCCCTGCGAGGGAGTGGGTACTCTCTGTGACACTGACCTCCCTCGGGGACCTGGGCGAAGGGAAACTCCATTTTCAAGCTTTTGTATTTGGCAAGGGAGAAAATGTAGGCGTGACACATGTGAGGAAATGTACTTTTGTTCACAAACCAGCTCCTAAAGGGTTGTGTGTGAGCTGTGTGGACATGAGCAAGCTGATTCCACCTATATGTGAAAAATACAGAGGGTCAGAATACCAAGACGGTCTTGGAGAAGAATAAGGTTGTAGGACTTACTCTACTGGATCCGAAGATTTTATTATAAAGCTATAATAATTAAGATGTGTATCGTTGGCATGGAATAGGGAGCTAGACAAATGAAATTGAGAGGAGGATCCAGGAACAGAGCCAAACATGTATAAAGACGTGATTTATGGCAGAGGTTGGCACCACAGAGCGATGGGATAATAATGGTCCTTTCAGCTAATAGTGCTGGGTCATTTGGATCACTATATGAAAAAAAATTTTTTTTAATTGAACCTAGTCCATACATTTCACCAAAATCAATTTTAGCTTTGTTTTGTTTTCTGACCAGAACTTGGTTTTATACATACATAGTTGGAAATAGGGCTCCAGTTTAATTCACTGAATTGATTAGATCATTGACAGAGCAGAGATCATTGATTAAACATACTAGAATATTGCCAGAATCTCAGAAATCTCTCGGGCATCTTTGCAATCATGAGCCTTTCCTTTCTTTCCAGAGGGACCGATATTTTGCATCCCTGTGCTGTAGTTTATGTTTACTTGTTCTTGCCCATCATACAAATGAATTAGATAGTGGAATTATGTAGTAGATATTCTTCTCTGTATTGCTTCTTTCACTCAATATTATGTTTGTGAGATTTATTTGGATTGTTGCATGTAACTGTAGTTCTGAAGGAGTGCAGAGTTAGGTATCACAGCCCCCCACCCCCACCCCCGCCTCAGGTGGGGTAGCATTGTAAATTATTTGGAGATGTTTTGCATGATAGACTTACTTGTTATCTTTTATTTCTTTATTTAATCATTTGCTTATTTAATCATTTGTTTGTATAAATATGCACTCATGGATATCTCTTTTGTTTTTGTTTTTTTTTTCTGTCTTTTTAGGGCTGCACCTGTGGCATATGGAAGTTCCCAGGCTAGGGGTCAAATCTGAGCTGCAGCTGCTGGCCTACACCACAGCCACAGCAACATGGGATCCAGGCCTCCTCGTCTGTGACCTACACCAAAGCTCATGGCAACCTGCATCCTTAACCCACTGAATGGGGCCAGGGATCGAACCTACATCCTCATGTTTACTTGTCGGGTTTGCTCCTGCTGAGCCACAGTGGGAACTCCCCATGGATATCTCTTTTGTACTTTGGGTTATAATGCAGTACTACAACTTTTTTTTTTTTTTTTCTGAAATTATTCTAGCTTTGGCTATTGGAAATCCTCTCAGTTGACTCCTGCATCTTTTTGGCACACAATTGTCATTGTGTTGGTGTGAGGGTTTTGAGTGCTTTCTTGTGTTCTGGTTCTACATGTTGTTTCACACCTGCCTTGGATATTTCCTCCCCCAGTCCTAGAATCGGCCATTTCTCCGGGTTTCCTTTTCTGGAGAATGGTATGAGCCATCAAGAGCTGGTTATCTCCCTGAGCGTAAGGTCCTCAAATGGTCCACCTGTGTCGTCCACACTGGTTTGCTAGGGCTGCATAACAACATACCACAGATTGGCAGCTTAAACAACAGGAGTTTATTTTCCCACCATCTTGAAGGCTGGAAGTCCAAGATCAAAGTGTGTACCGGTGTGGTTTCTTCTGCAGCCTCCCTCTTGCTAACTCTTCACATGATCTTTCACACACAGGCCTCTCTCATTTCTTTGTGTGTGTCCAGATTTCCTCTTCATATAAGGGTACCAGTCAGATGGGATTACGACCCACTTGAATGGCATTTTGACTTCATTGCCTCTTTAAAGGCTCTGTCTCCAAATAAGTCATATTCTGAAGTACTAGGGGGTCAGGCTTCAATATATGAATTTCTGGGAGACACAGTTCAGCCCGTAGTGTGGCAGCACATGTCAGAATTTCTTCCCTTTGAAGGCTAAGTAACCTTCCTTGGCATGTATGGATCACATTGTGTTTATCCAGGCTTTCCTCACTCAGGTGATTTCCACTTATTGGGTGTCATGAATAATGCTTCTACGCACATAGATGCACACATGTCTCTTTGAGACCTGCTTTCAAATCTTACGGGTATATACCCAGAAGCCGAACAGCTTGATCATGTTGTAATTTAGTTTTAATTTTTTGTGGAACCACCATACTGTTTCCCATGGCAGTTGTACCCATTTTATATTCCCACCAACAGTGTGTACAGTGTTCCAGTTTCTCCTTATCCTTGCCAACGCTTGCTTGTTTTGTTTTCAAAACCTATCTTAATGTGTATGAAGAATAATACATGTCTAATATAGAGTATCGACCATACTAAGGAAAAACAAATTTTTCTTTCTTCTACTTCTCAGGCATAACCAATGTTAACCTTTTGGTATTCTTTTACAGTCTTTGTTTTCTGTATGTATACGTCACACACTCACGTATGCCTCTTGTATAATTTTATCGTAATTTTAACCACATTACTTTTGTAATTGTTATCCTGTTTATTTCACTTGATATTACATTATGAGCATTTCCGGTGCCATTAAATATTATGGAAATAGATGAGCTTTCATGGCTAGAGCATAAATAATGATTTCACTGTTTTCTGATTATTGCACATGAGATTCTAATTCTCCCTCTTGTATGGAATTCCTGATGAAAATTCATCTAACGTGAATCTCTGCATTTCTGACAGTTTTCTTTGGACAGATTCCTAGAAGGAGATTTGCAAGGCAGACATTTCTCTGTAAAGGTTCTGAATATGTATTACAAAATGCGGAATTGTTTTCAGAACCTTGTTCTGATCTGTGCTCCCTCCACCCATGTGGGAGGCACCACTGTCACCCAGCCCTTCTGGGATTGAATATTATCTTTCCAACTGGTTTTTAAAAATTTTTTCCAATGAGGTGGGTAAAAGTGATTTCACTTTGATTGAGTTTGCATTTCTTCAATTATTAGTGAAGATGTTCCCTTTTCACACACTTATTATTATTTCTTTTGTTAATTTAATGTGCCTGGTGAAATAGTTGACCATAAATGGGAAATAGCACATTGGATTTGCAGAACTACCAATATTTTTATAGTATAAGGAGATGCTATTAGTCACAGCCTTGAATGTTTAAGAAGATGTAATATGTTTAATATTAATATGAAGATGGTGTTGCATTTATTAATGATAATTTTCTTGCTCTGTAAGACTTCTGAATACCAGTCAGAGATGGCTGCTTGAAACATAATATTTGAAACAAAGGAATTGCACATTACAACCTGAAGTCCATTTTGATCTAAAATTCTAATTTTATTATTAATGTGAAATAAATATCATAAGCAGTATTTCTCAACAGCAAACAAAGTTTGATTAGATGAGAGATAAGGAGACAATTTTACCCCCAAACTGGAAAGAGCACTGATGAAGGTATAAAGTGGGAGAGTTTGGAGGTGGGAGGGACAGCCAGTTAATGAATCTGTAGCCAGGAGAGTAGAGGGCAGAGTTCCTAGTGGCCTTGGCAATTCAGTAAAACCCTTATGGATGTAAATTGTTATCCCCCTATAAATTGAAAGTCTCGGATGCCTCTGCACGCAGGTTCATGTCTTGACGCTCTGTACTGCTTGGAAGAAGTAGAAGAGTTGAGTTCAAAGAGAGAACTTGCCAGAACTGCTAGTAGATGACCCAGTGTCTTCTGAATTATCCTAGGAAGTCACTCAGGCTATTTGTCTGAGACCCACATGATACTGGGGCAGGTACAGTTAGAAATTAGATTAGATGCTCTCACCATGAATGCAGTAATGTGTTTTTGTTTTGTTTTGTTTTTTTGCACATCTCGGAGAGATACCGAGAGTTTCCAGAAGTTCTTGGCTCCATGTAGATTTTGGTTGGATTAAGGTCTTTAGGTTAGGTGGGTGGAGAGACTAGTTCAGTTGGTCCTTGGGGAGGGGGTGGCAAGGAGGGAAGGGGGTGGAGGAAGCAGGCCTGGCCTGGGTGAGGGTGCAGCATGGGGTCCTGCGCCACATTTACCAGTCACCGCCCTGTGTTACATTGTGCGTACGTAGTTCAGAAGGGGAAGAACACATTACTTACACTGTTAATATTTTTTAAAATATAATGCTTTTGATTCAAAAAGCAGTAGGTAGTTGCGAACTATCCAAGGAAGACAGAAGAGCATCAACTCCTTTCAACCACTGCCTCTCCCTCATTCATCTCTGAGATAACTATGGAAAACATTTTAGGTATCCACGAACACACACACACACACACACACACACACACACACACACACGTCATTTTATGTCGAAGAGATTATATCATCCTTCCCTTCTACCTCTTATTCTTGTCCCTTAGGGTGTGCATCTTGGCTCTTTTTCCTGTCTATGCATTTACATCCCTGCCATCCAGCATCTGCTTATTCTGCCATTGTATGAAGTACTGTCATTTGTCATCCAGTCTCCTAGGAATGATAGTTAATTGGGTTTAAATTTGTATTTGTTTTGTAGTTAGTAATTCATTTTGCAGTGATATCCTAACCATGAATCGGACATTCCTCAAGAGGAGATCCCAGGGTCAGAGTCAGCATTTACTGACAGCCTGCTCCAGCCACCCAGCTGAGAGGGGTAGGGGTGGTATTTTGGGGGTATTGTCACCTTCTGTCTAGCTATCTATGATGCTCCGCTTGGGCAGAACACACTTTAACATTTGCAAACACCTGGTTTGCTTCTTACGGATCAACGTGTGGATCGGTTTATTAAGCACGCTTCATCAAGCTGAGGACTTGCAGTGTGGGATTGCTTGCAGTTTGTCCCCGTGGGTGGACCATCTCTGGGTCTCACTCCTGGCCCCACGTCAATGCCTTTGAATGCAGAGGAGAGTCTTTGGAAGTTATGGGAACAGTGAAAGGAAACAGTCTTGCTTAGTGGGAGGCTCGGCTGTGTCTTTTCTCTTCCAGAATTCCAAGCTGACTCTCAGTCATTTGCTTCTTATTTAAGAAAGCTTCAATTCAGTAATTTTCCAGTATGTTTCCCACTGAGATGTTACAGTGTTTTCTATAAATGTGTGTAGATTTTAATTGCAAAAGGACACGACTCTTGCAGGTCTCTTTGTGAAATCTTAGAACATAAAATTATCTGGTAAAGCCTAATTTTCTTAACTCCTTGAGGCTGCTGCTTGCCGAAGGCACCTGAAAAGGCTTTGTGTATCAGAGCATGTGCTTAACTGTCCTGAGAAGACCAGATAAATCCACTCCCAGTATTGCTTCTGCTCCCTGGCTTCAGTGAAGGGCAGAGTGAATGGGAAAGAAGGTTGGTGATTCATTCATCCATCCATTTGTCCGCCCCTTCAGGAAATGGCAATTGCCCGAGCCAAGCTTTGTTCTCAGCTAATTCTGAAGAGGTATGGTCTCTGGAGTCCTGTGGAGGGAGATTCGCAGGGCCCCATAGCACTAGCAAAGCAAGATGGAAGCTTCTAGAATGGTTTCTTCCTGCCAGCTCAGCAGAAGGCTCCATGATAAGGGAAACAAGATGTCTTTCCTCCTGTTACTCCCTCTGTTATGCGTCACTAAGTGTCCAAATCTCCCCACCCCAGATGAGCTGTCTTTTGTTCTCTGCTCAGCGTTTTGCAGAAGCAAAGCCTTCTGCACAGACTCCTTTCACTCGACTACCTTTATCTTAATATCACAGAGCTCCTTACCTCGTCTGTGACATTGGGCTTGCTCTGTTGTGTATGAGTGTATGTGGGAGACATAAGAAGAGACAGCAAGGACTGGGGGAAGGAGGAGAGGAGGAGATGTTTCAAGAGAACATGCAGCAAACATGTGATGAAAAGGGGCTTAGTGTCCTCTTTGAAACACTTCTTAAAGAATTGTGATAATTATCATCCTGTGTAGGCAGCCCCATACAATATAATCTTCTTAATGTTCTAGGGATCCAGTGAAATAGTTCTATGACAGATTGCACGTCTAGTGGAAATAGGGAACTTGTGCGCGATATACAGCAGCCATGGGAAGACCCCTTGGTTTTCTGACACCGTGTTATGTGGATACTTAGAATCAATCATCTTTGGTGTCAGTAGCCCGGAATGAATTATAGGACAGTAGAGTTCAAATCATTCATACATCCCACCATCCTCCTCTAAGTCGAGTGTAATTGACTGCAGAATTTTCACCCCGGGGAGACTGAGAAACGTCTTCAGGAGTCTCTGTGTCTGGGTGGGGACCACAGACTGGCGGGCGCTTTGTATCGAGCAGGTGTTGATGGAACATTTTTTGAATACAAATATATTCTTTTAAAAATTAAATGGCCTTTAATATCCAGAACTCCTGTGGAACTTAGAATTTTGATGCCAACAGTTATTGTGTAGGTAAGTAATTTACATTTTATTAGCCCCACTTTGTCATTGAAGAAAGGCCTCTGTCTGTAAAAGGAGCACAAGAATGTTTATAGCACACAGATTTTATTTCATTATATATATATTAATTTATTAAAAGGTTGTGTTTTGCATAAATCAGGGATACTTAACAGATTTGTTGAAAGGGATAAATGACAACAAATACAACTTTCTTTACAAACTCTCCAGCACTAGACAGTTGCCCAGTGTTGCTCTTATTATAATTCTCATTATTAAGTTCTATAACTACAAAACACATCTTCCTTAGGATCTAGGATCTGAATGATTTTCTTCTTCTTTGTTCAAACTGTGGGATGTGTATGGGCTAAATTTTGATAAGGAGAAAAAAATGAACCATTTAACACCTATTTTCTTAAAAAAATTTAAATTATAGTTGATTTACAATGTTGTGCCAATTTCTGCTGATAGCAAGGTGACCCAGTCATACATATGTATATATATGCACATTCCCGTGCTTATATTATCTTCCATCATGGTCTATCCCGAGAGACTGGGTCTAGTTCGCTGTGCTGTACAGTAGGACCTCATTACTTATCCATTCTAAATGTAATAGTTTGGGAGTTCCCATCAAGGCGCAGCGGAAATGAATCTGACTAGGAACCACGAGGTTGGGGATTTGATCCCTGGCCTCACTCAGTGGGTTAAGGATTTGGCATTGCCGTGAGCCATGGTGCAGGTCACAGATGCAGCTCAGATCTGGCGTTGCTGTGGTGTAGGCTGGCGGCTATAGCTCCGATTAGACCCCTAGCCTGGAAACGTCCATATGCCTTGAGTGTGGCCCTAAAAAGACAAAAAAAATAAAATAAAAATGCAATAGTTTGCATCTACTAACCCCAAACTCCTTGTCCATCCCACCCCCAATTTTTAAGCATTATTTTCACGGCCCATTCTGTGCTTGCAGTATTCTTTCTAGGGGCCGGAAATACAGAAAGCATACACAGGCCCCCTCCTGTGGAACATCCATTTAATGGAGGAATCAGCATTAGCCCAAGAAGTGTGATTTGGAGGATGACATGGGTTTCTTTATAGGAGAAGTGAAGGACACCCTGGTGAGGACTTGGGTTGCCTGAGGGAGTCAGGGGATGCTTCGAGAGGGAAGCGTCACTAAGCCAAGACCTTTGGGGCCAGGACCATGGGAGCCAGGTGGGGAGCAGAGGTGTTTAAGGCTCAGAGAATAGCACACACCTGGCCTCAGAGGCTCTGGCATAGGGATTGGGGGATTGAGAGCTGATGTTGGAGGGGTAAGTGGGGGCCAGGTCCTGCCAGGCCATGGATGCCAGGGGTGGATTCTGTCCAGGGGCACTGGGGCCAGAGCGGTGACCTGATTGATGTGCTGTTTTATTTTATTTTTGCTTTTTAGGGCCACACTCGTGGCATGTGCAGGTTCCCAGGCTAGGGGGTCTAATCAGAGCTGTAGCCTCTGGCCTAGGCCACAGACATAGCACCACAGGATCCGAGCCGCGTCTGTGACCTGCACCACAGTTCACAGCAACGCCGGATCCTTAACCCACTGAGCGAGGCCAGGGATTGAACTTCCAACCTCAGTGTTCCTAGCCGGATTTGTTTCTGGCACGCCACGATGGGAACTCCAATGTGCTGTTTTAGAAATCCCACCCTGGCTTGACCATGGAGGAGCCATGGGACCAGGACAGGGAGAAGGTATGGGAGGGCTCTTAGGAGGCACTGCCGGGGTCTGGAGGGAGCCCAAGTGGCTGGGACCCAGGAGGGGGCAGAGGAGGAAGAGGCAGTGGGACCAAGCTGCATGACGTGGACAGGGCTGGGACTGATGGGGCAGGAGGGCAGTGGTGTGGGGAACGATGGTGCCAAGCCGACGCCCATGTTTCTGACCTGAGCAGCAAGGTGGGTAGCGGTGCTGACATGGGCGACAGACGTGGAGGCAGAGGCTGGGGTTCGGGGCGGTGATGAGCTGGGTAGACCTGCTGGGCTCTGCCTGTCTATGGACAGCCTGACTTAGATGATGTGGATGGTCGGGTGGTTGGGTCAGAGCCCAGGGTCTCTTACTCCAGTCCTGCTCTTCTCTGGGGACCATGGAGGCTCCATCCCCAGGGGGAGTGGTTCTGTGTTCCCTTTCAGGCCTAAGTATTGTCACTGTCTTATTTCCCTCTTTCCTCTGTCCGTTATCTACCACGACTTGTAGCTGGGTTAGAAGGACAGCTGCATTGTACCACAGCAGGCCATTTGCATCTTCAGATCAGGGTCTTCTTCCCTCCCAGGTGAATGACTAAGTCTTAGTCGTTTGTATCTGTGTTGTCCGAGTGGAAGACCCTCATGGTGGGCCTCTCTGCCTAGACACCGGAAAGTGTTTGAGGATTCGCCTGTCCCCCTTTTGTTTTTCCTGCTTTTTAAGGGCCACAGCTATGGCATATGTAAGTTCCCAGGGTGGGGGTCAAATTGGAGCCACAGCTGCCAGCCTACGCCAGAGCCATAGCAATGCAGGATCCAAGCTGCATCTGCAACCTATACCACAGCTCATGGCAGCGCCGGATCCTTGACCCACTGAGTGAGGCCGGGGGTCGAACCTGCATCCTCATGGATGCTAGTCGGGTTCGTTTCTGCTGAGCCACAATGGGAACTCCTAGCCTGTCACTTTAACTCCACCTGTCCATGAAGGGAGCTGTCTTGGCTCTCATCCCAGCCTGGGGCTAGTTCTGTACATCATGAGTAAATTCATCACGTTCAGCAGATAGCCCAAGGTGACGCTTCCTCATCTTCAGAAATTCCATTGCTCCCCCATCAGTGCCACTTTCAGGAGTGGTTCTGGGAGGAACTTGGGGAGTTAGATTCAGTAAGCATGTGAGCCCCGTTCAGTGACATTTGGGGTCTCAGAGCTTTTTCTGGGTCCAGGAACCTGAGGCCACGGAAGTGTCAGGGAGTAGCATGAGAGCACTTGGCTGCCCTTCTGCTGCAGTGCCCCCACCAACGTGGGCACCACGCCTGTGACCCTGATACACGGGGGTTGTCTGAGACAGCGTCCTGGTTGCAGCACAGGCAGGCTGGAAAACAGGGCCCTTCCTGTGTGTGGCTTTAAAATTCCTAGGTGCTGAAGTTTAGCAAGTGATGCTATAAAGTGGAAATGAAATGCAACTGAGCATTTGGTGGAGGAACGTAATTTATTGGCTGTAACATGAAAAGCCGAGGGAGTAGGCATCCTTCTCACTGTGGGCACCTGTGATTGATGCCAGCTCTGGGCCGCCGGCTGCAAGTGGGCTCTTTGAAATAGCGTAGTAGGGACTTTGCAGGTGGGTCTCATTTGGTTAAGTTACTGCCTTTGTGAGGCTCTGCTGTGTCTTTATATTCTACCAAGGAGAAGATGGTAAATCAGAGTAATTGCTTCATCCCAGGGCACTTTTATATTGTAAAGCGAAAAGGTCCTGTTAAGAAACTCAAATTAACTTCTGCTGTTTATCCTGTGTGGCGAGCCTCTTTGAAAGCTGCTTGTCATCCGGCCTGGTGGTTTATCAGGGAACAATTCCATTAGAAGCTGACACTTGTTCTCGTGACACCAAGAGGAAAGATCCCTCAGGAGAAGCATTTAACCCTTGGCAAGGCGAAGCTGTCATGGATCTGTCATCTCTCTCACAACTCACCAGCACCTATTTATGAGAGAGATGTGGGCTCAGTCTTTCCACTGAATTAGAAATGGAGTTGAGATTCAGCAAATGGTCAAGGACCAGCAAGCATCCAGGCCCATCCTGCAGAGGTGGCCTGGCTCTGCTAGTTCCATTACACAGCGCGCTGCCTATGGTATTCCATAATTCTCAAGAAGCTCACTGTATGCAGTAGAGCCCCTGGAGTAATAGTTAATTGCGAGGCCTGCCTCATTTGAATTGCTTATCCCGGTTATATTTTAGAGGCTTTAGAAGAATTCTTAAGGTTCATGTATATCCACCACGGAGGCTTAGCAGATCTCAGAAGAATGAACTGAAATTGTTATGATCGGAAAATTAACACCCCTCTGCCTGGCATTCACTAACAAAGGATGGGGGTACCATTAGTCAGAGCCTGTCAGCGAGCAATTCCCTGGGGGTCCAGGCGAACTGCGTTGAAGAATTCAGTCTCTGGAGCCAGACTGCCTGGCTTCAGACCCAAGCGTTGTTACTCCCTGGCTGTGGGCCTTGGACAAGTTAGTTAACCTCAGAGCCTCTCGTTTCTTCGTGGGTAGACGGGAAAATGTCTCTTGGAGTTTTGAAGACTATGAAATGATGTCATGCTTGTGAAGTCCTTTTGTAGAGGGGCTGTGTGTAGTAAGAAAGGGTGGTTGGTGTGACCAAATTTAACATGGGCCCGATGAGTCTGAGACGATGATATGGATCATTCTAAAGGGCTGTTTTTCTTTGGAAAACAGGCTGAATTTGTCCCTTGGGCGTCTGTTCCTGTGTGGCTCCCTTCGTTTTCCTAGTTTCACAGATGCCGTGGTAGAGCAGAGGTGCTGACGGCCCAGACCCCCCTCAGTTCTCTTCCCGTCCTTGTCAGATGGATCGGCAGCCCTCAGGCGGCGATCCGTAAATGCGCTCAGAATTCCAAGATGGAATTAAGATTGAGACAGCCTTGGTGGTCAGAGACAAACAAGGAAGGCTGGGCTGACCTTTTCAAGAGGCTCACGACAGAAATAATCATGGGACTCACACTTAGAAAGCTCATGACGAGCCAGAGGCATAATGCTGTTGGGGGCATAGAGTGAACAAGGCTTGGGAACTGGAATTAATGACTCAAAGCGAAAAGCCTAATGTAAGTGAGCAGGGTCCCAGTGAGGGTCTTCAGGATTGAAGGGTTTGTTGTGTACACTGTTGGCCAGTGTTGACTCCTCGACAGGTCTTTAACCACTGCCGGCCTCATCACCAACATCAGAATCACCAGCAGCAGCACCACCACCATCATCACCACAAGCATCACCCCCAGCACCAGCACCACAGCTGCAATAGCTCAGGGCCTTGAAGGACCCCCTTGGAAGGATCCTTGCTTCCTTAGCCATCTCAGTCTCCAGCTCCATCTTCCCCGCTCACACCCTGACCACCTCTCTGCCCTGCAGTCCACCAGCTCTGACTCTGGACCAAGGAGGGAATTTGCAAGTCCACTTCTACGACCTTGCTTTTCTCTGACTTAAGGAAGGGTTACTGATTGTTTCGTATTTGCTTTATAAATACGAGACGTTAATTGGTTTGACAAATTAAATTTAAAGCAATTGTTACAGTTTTGAAGCGTGCCATTACATTTCCTTAATTATCCATGGTTGCTGATGTTGCTGTCTGAAGAGCAGTTGTATTTCTGTGGATACACGTTTCCCGATGCACATAGGAAAGGGCCCTTTGCTTCTCCCCGGCACCCACCCTGCATCTGTTCACTCCCCACCAAACCTGTTCCCAAGAAGGGATCAGGTGAGCCTATTGGGGGTTGGGGGTGGTAGGTTAACTGGGGAACAAGCCAAAGGAATGAAATTCTAAATACGGAATTCCAACTGGCTAAAGAAGGAAGCTGGCATACGATTCAGGGCAGTAATTTGTGGATCTTGTACTGCTGGGTTCCTCCTCTTTACCTTTCATCTCCTCCACCTACCGCTTTTTCAGGACCCCGCCCTGGCTCACATCCTTCCTTCTGCAGTGCCCCAACCTCTGGTTGTCAACCCTCTGTGCTTAGAAAGGGCCCCCTTCCCCTTGTCCCCTAGGCCGTCAGCTTCTCAGCAGCAGGATAGGCTGGTTGCAGCCCTGAAGGTTTCCCCAGTTCTCTAACCTAGTGGCATCTGGGAGGCCCTCAGAAATGCTTCTGGACTCAAGTGAATTCTGCTGTTTGAAGAAGATGGTATTTTTCAGACACAAGGAACCTGAGAACTTTGTCCAAAAGATAGGGGAGAGGTTTCTCATTTTCTTCTCCTTGAATTCACTTGTTTCCTAGATTGCAACCCTGGAGATACACTAGAAGGAAGAAGAACTTTTTTTTTTTTTTTTAAGAATTAAACCCTTGGATAAATGTGGCCACTCCTTTGCTCTTAAGTAGCTCTTCTTCCCTGAATAGACATGAAGGAAATACTTTGCAGTTTTGTTTGACGTGAGCATTCAGATTTGAACAGGCTGCAGGTGGATCACTGTGGGAAGAAGACGGACTGTCCTGGCCAGTGGGTCTGCTGGGTCCTGTCTGGGGCTTGGCTGCAGGGGGTGCTGTACTGGCTCCCGTTACCTTCCCTCTAGGCGGGCAGCTTGGACTGGGAGTGGAGTGCACTGATGCATGCATGGGGGGATCTGGTGAAAATGGGACTGTCAGCCCTATCTGGCTTACTTTAGGGTCTGTAATTGCTTTTAACAGAAATTTTATTGACGTATGGTTGATGTACAATGTTTTGCTAATCTCTGCTGTACAGTAAAGCAATTTAGTTATAGATATATTCTTTTTAGATTTTCTTTTCTATGATGGTTTATTACAGGATATGGTATATAGCTCCTTGTGTCACTATCCTACCCACAGTTGGATCTCATTGCTTATCCATCCTATATGTAATAGTTTGCATCTGCTAACCCCAAACTCCTACCCACCCCCTCCCCTACCCCTCTCTCCCTTGGGAAACCACAGATGTGTTGATTGAGTCTGTTTCTGTTTTGTAGATAGGTTCATTTGTGTTGTATTTGAGCAAATCTGTGATTTCTTTATTCACTCGCCTGTCCTTAATTCCACTGTGCTCTCGTGCACGGGTATCCTTTCCGTGTGTGCTGTGGAAGACTGTTTTTTGTCTTTTGCTGTTTTGGGGAGTGTAAAAATTATAACAGGTCAGGCTTCACTGCAGAATTCTTCTTTCAGTTCTGTCTGAAGGAGCAAGAGCTTGCCTTTGTTTAACTTGCCCTTTTTCGCTTTGCTGCAGCTCAGATTCATGGCTCACTCACACCGGGCTTGTAGACACCAGAGTTTAGAAATGCGGCCACTCCTTGGCTCTTAAGTAGCTCTTCTTCCCTGAATAGACATGAAGGAAATACTTTGGACATTGCTGTTCCTTCCACATGGTTTCTTCTTTGTGACTTTGTTTTGATGATCAAACCCTTATCCTAAGGTCCTTGATCTTTAAGAAAGTTAACCTAGGACTATCTACCATCCCTCTCTCCACTGGGACATTGTAAGGTAATTAAGGGACATATACGTGAAATATTTGGAGCTCAGTGAAAGGGAGAAGCCATTAGACTCAAAGATCTCCCCCCCCCCCCCGCCCATGCTTTTCAGGGCCGTATCTGCAGCATGAGGAAGTTCCCAGGCTAAGGGTCCAGTCGGAGCTGCATCTGCTGTCCTGTACCACAGTCACAGCAACACCAGATCCAAGCCATCGGCAACCTATACCACAGCTCATGGTGATGCCAGATTCTTGCCATGGGATCGAACCTGCATCCTCGTGGATCCTAGTCGAGTTCGTTACTGCTGAGCCACAGTAGGAACTCCCAGCCTCAAAGATCTTACTGTTATTAATTCCTACTGTTACTGTATGATCCAAAACACATTAATTTTGGAAATAATGATAATATCATGTTTGGACATCTATTCCTCCTTAATCAGCATAATTGGCTTTGGGTTGAGCCCTAAAAAATACTTTATAGATTAAAAACAAATAAATAGGAAATGATCAGGTATGTTTCTACTGCATTTTTTCATTGGCTTTTTTTTTTCCAATAAATATGTCTTTTAGAAGGAGTTGATTAAAAAGCTTCATTTTCTGGGAGTGTTATGCATTGGCAATAAATAAGAAATAGTATTGTAGCAGTTGGCTGCCTGCACTTTCACGCAAAATAAATAAATACATTTGGTGACATACATTTGAGGAGCACAATTCTTGTAATGTTCATGGAAATAGGGAACAACCTTACAGACGATAGAGATTGTACCATCTGCCAGTAACAAAGAAGCATGACTCCCAGCACGAGGCTCTCACAGAGTTGAGTGGAGATGTTGGTGTGCAAGGAATTGGACTTTTGCATGGCGTCCCCGGGGAGGCGGACCCTTCTGCATGTCAGGGGGACGGTTCCTTTGCTTCGAAAGCAAATGGCATGACCCTCGTATTGTGGGAATGGCACAGCAGGGAAGGTCTTCCTGTGAGACCTCTGGAGAAGGGTGCTCTCGGGGTTGGTGGGGACCTGCACAGACCTCCTCTGGAATGACCGGTGGGCTGGCTGTCGAGAAGGTACTGCCTTCATGAGTCAGAGCGCTGAGTGCTGGTAGAAGAGAGAAAAGTTCAGAAGCTTGGGAGCGATGAGCCGTGGCAAGTGCAGACTTTCTCTTACAGTGACATTTGCTTTAAGCAGGTGGCATTTTAGCTTCCTCGGCTGGACGTAACCCGTGGGGTGGGTGTGGGGGTGGGTAGTTCTAGTCGAGGTAAGGAGTGGTTGGGTTCCTCTTAGGAGGGGCTGGTGCTCAGTGGCAGCTACAGGGCTGCCTTCTGAGGAAGGAGCCGAGAATCCCAGGGGCAGGCCTCCAGGAAGCCTGGCGTCTCGTTCCAGGCTTCCTTGGCCCTGCTCTGGTTTTATCGGATGGTGTTGTGAAGCACGCACATATCCTGGTGGTCCCACAGGAGGTGGCCGGTGCATTTCTGATAGTAACTTGTGTGTGCTTGGTCCCAAGGGTGTTCAGGCCCCTAGAACCCCATTTGAGAACTTAAGCCTGCACCTGCCTGCTTCCCGGAGTGCTTTCAGTTCTCCTCCAGCTTAGAACAGTTGGGAAATGAGGCAGGTCCAGGTCACGGGGAGTGTTTCTCCCTCACCTCTATCTTCTTGGTACTCGGAAGGGGCCCTCACCCCCTGAGCCTGGAAATGCAGTGAGTCTGGCGGCTGCGTCACTGAGGCGGGCTTGTCTCCTGACGCCTTTGTCTGAAGCATCAAAGTCACGGTGCACGACAGGCAGGGTTTCTAAATGTGTCTGCCTCGCCCACCTCCGTGGGCTTCCTCCCCTTCTCCTCATGCGTCCTGCTGCCTCTGTGCCCCTTCCCCTTGACCTTTGGGACGAAAGCTGACAGAGGTCTGCACAGGAGGGTACCGAGGGCTGCTCAGGTTTCAAGTGTTTTCCCTCCTTGTGGTGTCTGCGTTTCTTACAGGGGTGAAGACGTCTTAAGCCAGAGGAATGACTCTCTAGTTGTGGAGTTTCAGTCGTCAGCCAGCAGATGCAGGAGGTATTACGTGGGGGGGGACGGGGGCCTTCTCCGAAGCCCGAAACCATCCTAAATGCCCACCTGCCTGCTCCGTGTTCCATCAGGCTGCTCCGTGCATCACACCGGTCTTGCGTATGGGGCTGGCTTGATAGCAAGCATGTTTGTGGGGAGTCTCTGTGCATGGAGCTGCACACAGTAGGTGCCTCACACATGGCTCTAGGCCCCGGAGACAAGAAGTACATTGCATGCAGGGCCAGCCTATTTTTTTTGATTGCAGATGCCGATGTGGGTCCAAAAGTTCGCCAGGTCACAGTAAACCTCCAGCGTGTCTCTTGGCACCAGCCCACTTCCTGCCCCTCCACAGCATGAGTTGGGTCTCCTCAGAGCAGTCTCTGCTTGAAATCCATGGAATGTTCTTGAAGACCAGGGTTTCATGTTGCAGCTATCTGCAAGAAGGGCGGGACTATCGTGCCCGCCCCTTTGTAGCTACACTGGGGTCTGTGAATGAGGGTCCCTCCCATCTTGTGCCTTCCTGATATCGGTCACTGTCACCACAGCCACCCTGGAGAGTTCTCAGTGACTGTGGGGCTGGAGCTGGGAGCCTCTCCTTTGGGAAGACTGGGCCCGCAGCTGCCCTTTACGTGAAGGTCACTGTTTGGACTCCCAAATCTAATAACTTTGGGTAATGTCCTAAGGCTGAATTAAAATGCTAATAGGCTACATGTTCTGGGTATTTTAACACTCCCTGATCTGAAATTTAAATGAAATGCCTTAGGTGCTCTCAAAGTCTTGCCAGAAGCATATTCAGCATCACCCCTTAGACAGTGAATTTAAAGTATATTCAGAAGATAAGCAGTATCTATTTTATGATCCTTTTATTTGCATCCTCTCCAGCAACATGAAAGAAAATAGGCTCTTTTACTCAAGATAGCAATTTAGCTAAAAAACAAAAAGACCCAAACCTCACTATTTTTATAGGTTTCTCTCAACCTGCAGATCCTCTCATTGTTAACAACATTTAACAGCAGTGCAGTGGATTTTTTAGGTGCAATTATTTTAGGTTTTATTGAAGTGTAGTTGATTTACAAGGTTGTGATAATTTCTGCTGTACAGTCGAGTGATTCAGTCAGACACATACACACATCCATTCTCTTTCGAATTCTTTTCCCACGTAGACTATCACAGATACTGGGTAGACTCCTCTATGCCTGACCAGTCATTCCATGTATCTCAGTGTGTATATGCCAATCCCAAACCCCCAGTCCACCCCTCCCACCCCCTGCAGTACATTGGATTTTTGTCACCTAAAGCTGTCCCAAAGCCCTTTGGTAGATCTCCTTCACATTTAAACCTTATGACTGTGCCACAAAGACACTGTTTTATCATGGAGGTGCCGGGGTTCAGAGACGCTGCTAGACATTTCCGTCATCACATCACCGGTCATGGCAGGACCGCAGTCAGTAGGGGGTGGTCCCGGCTCCCAGCTCCAGTATCCGTCCTCTAGCCCCAGCGCTCTCTAAGCAAGGTGATGACAGGGTTGCTTAAACTGGATGCTTCTGTTAGGAAGCGTACCCAGCACTCATTTGGAGGGACACAGCAGGTCCTTAGCATGCATGGTGGTAGTCCTGCTGTCTATACCAGGGCCAGATTTCTCTATTTTCTGAGCTGGAGAAGCAAGTCCCTTCCCTTCCATCAGTAAAGGGGTCACTTCCTGATTATTGGTTGCATGAACCCTTTGATTTTCTTCTTATTAGGAGGAAGAAACACTATTTTTTCCCCTTCGTCCTTCTAGTTATCCATTTCCTGGCCACTTCATAATTATGTCTTGGGAGAATAGATATTCATTTTCTTCCACAAAAAGGCCGAGGTCCTTGATGCTGCACCGTCATTCAGGTTCCGCCCTCTCCCCGTGTTGCCTGCACCCCTTCCTTTTTGCGCATTTTTCATAGTGAAGAAGCATGGTGTCAAATAGTTCAGAAGGAAGGATGGGCTTGGTAGGAGTTTGACGACTTGACTGATTAGCGGAGATCAGAAGGAGGCTGGTAACGGTGAAAACCGCTGCAGCGTGGAGCTGTAACAGCTCTGTGGGGACCTAGTTAATGAAGGGATCACGGCAGAAACACAGCCCGGCGAAGAAAAGGAACTGGAGACAGCGAAGAGCAGGCGCATTCCCATATGACAGCCGGGGCTGTGCCGTAAGAGGAAATACACCCATAATTTCTGTTTACACATCGCTGTAATTACCGGCTGCTTTAAGGTGACTTTCGGTCCTTTGTCAAAGTTGCCGAGGTATTTCCTCTTCGACCCATCAGTGAAGAGGCCTGGTACTGGTTGAAACTTGTCCTGAGGGTGTTTTTCCTCCTGAAGTGGAATTATCAGACACCCAAGCTGACCTGCTTTTTTGAGGAGACTGGCTTTCGTCTAATCCCTGCTCCCATTGTCATCATTTGCCCGTGAGCCAGACTTCTGCACGCAGGTGCATGTTATCTTGGGCAGTACCTTTAATTCTTTCACGTGTCGCTGTTCTCTCCCCTGCTCCCACCCCCTGATGCAGTGTCTACGAACCAGATAGAAATGTGTTACGGAGGAAAGAACGAGAGAGAAGAAATCAGGAAACACAACAGGATGACAGCACGTTTAATTCGAGCTACTCCCTCTTCAGCGAACCCTACAAGGTAGATGTCTTTCACTTGTTATCTCCACCCCTCGAGCCTCCTCTAATCCCATGTGATGGCAGCCAGGTCAGCCAAAGAAACTTGAGTCAGCTCAGCCCCCAGGAATGGGGTCTTCTCCGCAAATCTTGGTGTCTGCTTCACAGGGCTTTACAGCTAGCCCCTCAGTAAAATACACCTTTTGTTTAATCTTGAGATCTGCATGCTGTGACTTTTGATCAATAATGGATTTCATCTCTGCATCGATTTTCAAAGTCAACACCATTTGTTCTGTTTTCTTTTTTCTTTTTATGGCCACACCTGTAGCATACAGAAATTCCCAGGCCAGGGGTCGAATCAGAGCTTCATGCCACAGGCAGGGCAATACTAGATCTGAGCCGCAACTGCTACCTACGCCACAGCTTGCACCAATGCTGGATCTTGACCCACTGAGCGAGACCAGGGATTGAACCCACATCCTCACAGAGACAGTTTCAGGCCCTTAACCCCCTAAGCCACAACGGGAACTCCAATTATGTTTCCCAAGCTATTAGGAAACAAACATGAAACAGAGGTTGAGTTACATATTTGTCCCACACAGATCATGCCAGGAACAGGGTACTTGATAGGCAAATAAGAAACAGACTGTTCAATCATTTCTCATTTATACCAGAGGCCAGAAATGTAACCTCTCTTCCAAAGTGAAGTATCTTCCTAGATTTGACTCATATCTCAGGCCGCTGGATCTGTGGGCAATTCAAGCTGGGGGCTCCCTGCAGATTGAGTCTAATGCTCTTTTCTTTTTCTTTCTTTCCTTTTTTTTTTTTTTTTGTCTTTTTAGGGCCACACCAGCGATATACAGAGGTTCCCAGGCTAGGGGTCCACTTGGAGCTGTAGCCACCGGCCTATACCACAGCAACTTGAGATCCGAGCCACATCTGCAACCTACACCACAGCTGACAGCAGCGCTGGATCCTTAACCCACTGAGCAAGGCCAGGGATTGAACCCACATCCTCATGGATGCTAGTTGGGTTCGTTAACTGCTGAGCCTTGATGGGAACTCCTCATGCTAATTTCAGGCTTCGCTCTGGTTTCTTTTGCCTGTCCCTCTGGGTTTCTGACAAGAATAGTTGTATATTTAGAAATTGGAAGCAAAACAACTTAAGCCATATCTGAATTTTCAAGGAAAGCTTACCATGGGATGAAAAAAAAAAAATCTAGTCCTGGAAAGACTTAATCCAGACTGATTTGTGAAGTTGTGGTGGTCACTTCACTGTGGCAGGTACCAAGCAGCACCAGGGCTGGATGGCTGGTCCACATGCTCTGAGGCTGCTGACAGTGGTCCAGTCCTAGTGAGGTACAGAGCGTGGACAGAAGTCTTGCAAGATGATGACGACTGTGATTTAATGTCTCAGCTCTTCTTCTGCCCATGGCAACCAGTGACTCTGAGTAGTTCCAGGTGGTTTCCTGTGGTGGGTTTTGTAACTTTCACTGCAAGGGGACATACCCATCCATAATGCTTTTCTAAAATGTCAAATTGTTTATAATGAGAGTTTTTTTGGAGTTCCCATTGCGGCTCAGTGGTAGTGAACTTAACTAGTATCCATGAGGGTGGGGATTGGATCCCTGGTCTAACTCAGTGGGTTAAGGATCCTGTGTTGCTGTGGCTGTGGCGTAGGCCGGTGGCTACAGCTCTGATTTGACCCCTAGACTGGGAACTTCCATATGCCACAGGTGTGACCCCAAAAACCAAAAAAAAAAAAAAAATTTAAGTGCCAACAAATGCAGATACAGGTCCCCCTCCCTCCATCAATCCCTATTTCCATCGACTCTAACGAGACTCTAAGTTCTGCTTTCCTTTCTCCAGACTAACAAGGGGGATGAGCTCTCCAGCCGCATCCAGAACACTTTAGGCAATTACGATGAAATGAAGGACTTTTTAACAGATAGATCTAACCAGAGTCATCTGGTTGGTGTCCCCAAACCTGGGGTTCCTCAGGCTCCTGTGAACAAGATTGATGAGCATTTCGTGGCAGATCCGAGAGCCCAGACCCAGCCTGCATCTGTTGGCAGCACCACCTCCACACCAGCAGCTGTCCCTGGGCAGCAGAGTAAGCGGGGCGCCATGGGCTGGCAGAAGGCTGGCCACCCGCCGTCCGATGGTCAGCAGAGAGCAGGTGAGCAGGAATGCTGGTCACTTGATTTGAGCAGATCTGCTCACCCAGAGAGCCACAATAACAACCCTATGCCCCACGTGCTGAGCCCCTCGTCCTCATCTGTCCTTTTGTCTTCTTCTTCTAACTCAGCACCACAGGGCTCTCTCAGGACCTTGCTCGGAGATGGGGTTGGCAGACAGCAGCCACGGACCAAACAAGTCTGCAATGTCGAAGTAGGTCTTCAGACCCAGGACAGGCCGCCTGCCATGACAGCCAAGCACAGCAGTGGTGGCCACTGTGTCCAGAACTTTCCTCCATCCCTGGCTTCGAAGCCCAGCCTGGTCCAGCAGAAGCCAACTGCCTACGTGCGGCCAATGGATGGCCAAGACCAGGCTCCTGACGAGTCTCCAAAGCTCAAGTCGTCCACAGAAGCCAGCGTGCACTGCACATCGTACAGGGGCGGCCCCGCTGCCAAGCCAGAGTCCGCCAGAGCCAAGGGCAAACTTTCCAAGTTTGGCATCCCCAAGCAAGGAGAGGTAAGTCTGGGCACAGCAGCGCTTCCATGCATTTGAGCAGTCCCTGGAGACTCGCTGACCACTGTCCCCTTGGTTCCCATTCTCCTTTATTTCCACGTGTGACAGATTTCATGCGGTGGGCTTTGTAGCTGTCAATACAGGAGGATGTACACATCAATCATGGTTTCTTAAAATCTCAAACTGAGGATAATCAGAGTGGTTTAAGTACCAACAGATGCAGTTGTGTGTCTTGGGTAGTTCAGAAAGGAACGCTCCCTTCAAAGGGATTGTGTTTGTGTGTGTGTGTGTGTGTGTGGACAAGCCAGTGTTGACAGAGATGTTATTTATTAGACAAACAGTACTTCAAAGCTTTTAGTATGTAGGAGAGGTTAATTTCTATGTAAAGGAGTTCAGAAATTCATCATTTTTGTCAGCTTCAAAACTTCACAAGGTAGGCATCATCACGATTTTGAAAGTAAATGTTAAATGATTCAGTGTTGACTGTGGTAATTCTTTACATGTATCGGTGGCCCAGTCATCTTTCAGAAGTTGAGATCCGGGTTCATGGATGTTAATCAAGTAACAGCTTTCCTTGTCCTATGAAGATAATCTTAGGTTATATGAAGAGAGTGCGATCTTTTAGGTCAGATTCTTCAGGTTTGCATTTTGCGTTGTGCAGTTATTACACAATTGTAGGATGGATGAGTGGAATGTTAGACTTCAGAACAAGTAAATCATAATCACGGAGGTGACAAAGAGGCCGTGGCTAGTCACATGAACAGTAAGTCTGGATGGAAAATAAGGTTTTGTTTTGGAAAAGCATACCCGATGCTGGTTCCAGATTGATGACACTTGTCAAGAGCCCATGAAGAAGAACTAAGACTGCACTTTTTTTTTTTGTTCTGCCACAATCTGGCATACCAACTAAAACACAACACGAGTTCTAGGACATTATACTTAGGAACCGTTCAGTTGTTGCTTTCTTTTCAACATAGTCTGTTTAAAAGATGGAATAACAGTGGGGCCAGAAAATTCTTTGTATCTTAATTTGATCGAATACTGAATGAAACACATGATTTGACATTGCTTGTTGCATGCGTGATGAGGCAGAGCTTTACCCCTTTCTGAATTCTCATCTGTGTCCCACCAACTGGGACGTCACTGTTACCCCGAGAGGAGACACATTTACTGTCTTGAGAGGTTGACACATGTTCTAATAAGGATGTTCAGTGACATGTATACCAGTGACTTCTTTTGATTATTCATTTATGACAGATCCCAAAGTGTTTGTTAGGAATTAATAGACACAAAATGTAACTTCTGCAAGCATTTACATTTTTAAAAGTTTGTAGGAAACACACCTAGATAACCTCTGACAAAACGGAACTCATCAAGCTCTGATTTTCACTGTCATCGTCAGATGGCCCGTAGCGGCCAATAAAGCCTGGCTTCTCCTCAAACAGACGTGACTGTATCCTTCAGGAATCCCTTTATCATTCAAATCCCCGTCGCTTCCTTGTTAAAATGATTTTTATATATTGAAGAAACGTCACGTTTCTGAGGTCACACTTTTTTTTACTCTGAAACCCAGGGAGTTGTTAAGGCTCCCAGTGGAAAGCTGGTGTTTGATAACCAGGGCAGCCTCTTGGAGATAACTCTGCAGTTTTCAGCAGGCTTAGGGGGATGTCATTGATCCTGCGCACCTTCCCAGGAGTCCCTACCAGGATCTCAGAAAGGGACTGACACTGGGCTGGTGCTGGCGGGGAGTCACAGAAGGAGGGAGAGGCCTGAGGTCCAGAGAATCTTTCTGAGAGAAGGGAGAGCCTTTAGACAGGAAATGTTTCATTTCCCCATGAGTAATGACCCTGACCCTGCCTAATGGTCTGTAAGGTGCACTTCAAAGAGGCCAGTCACACACTGCTAGAAAAGAGGTAAGAAGAAGTGTTGTTTGTAGAACAAAGTTCTAATGGCTGTCTTTGTTATTGTTGATGATGGCTGTGGTGGTGGTTTTTTTCTCGGTAGAGGAGAATATACAGTCCTTATTTTAGCAAAAAGCTTTTCGCATTATAGACATAATGGTAATTTGAGTCTTGTAACTCTTGTGTGGTCAATCAGTTTACTATTATAATAAGAACACAGCTCTTTCCCAGTGGGCTGCATGAAGATGGGACCTGTAAGTTGGAAAGCACCATCTCCTATCCTTCAAACTCAAAGGGTTTGGTTTGTTGGTTTGTTTATTTACACTCCGTGAGATGAAGAAATTTGCTCTGGCAGATATATTGTTCAATATTCACAGGACATTTCTATAAAGGCATAATCATAATGGAAACTGAAGAATTTTATCAACTAACCAGACATTACTTTTGAAGGAAGATTGGCTTTTATTTTTTTTGGAGGGGATAAAACAATGTGGCAAACCATTTAAAAAAGTTAATGCATATACATATATATTTAAAAAAAAAAACCAAAAACAGCAAAGATACCACCTGTATGAAAATATCCTTTCCATAGTATGGACCTTGATTGTCATGGAGATAGGGAATTTTTAGGGGAAATTTCCAGAGGAGATGACCTGAGGGGAACTCGTGTTACTTGACTACTCTTTTTCAAGATGTTAGCTATAGAGCAAGACTTAAGACAGTGTGAAGAATTTGGGAGGCAAAAAGGAGCATTCAGTAAAAATGACATGGAGGTAAGGAGAGTGAAAATATAGCCGTATGGCTCTGTGTAGGGACAGTCCTCCTAAGAAAATCAAATCAATGGCTAGGTATGATGTGGTATGAGAATTTAAAAAAGAATCTAAGATGTAATCTCTGCCTGTAAGAAATTTACATGAATAAATTAGACACCAGCACTTAGCTTTTAATTTACAGTTTCTCACAGTCCAAACAAAATTTAAAATTGGGCTTCGAGCCTTAGGAAAATTCCCTCACCTTTGAAGTCCTTATCACAGGAGAAGGCTATTTTAAAAAATCGAGCATTTGTGAATCTCTTTTGTCTCATTTTACACTTCGTAAATTCTTCATTCTTTCCGACATCTGTACTCTATCTGCTGCCAAGGCGAATTATTTGTTATCATTCTTTAGTCTTCAGTACTAGGTAATTAGTGTAGAGAAATTTAGTGCAATTTGATGTAGAAGCTAAAGACCTCAAGGGAATTCCTTAACTGATACACCTGCCCCTTGGCTGGCTTTTCCCAGCTCAGTTTTGTGTTTAATGAAAAACATATTTCTGTTGTTAGAGCTGAGTCTTTCATTCTTGATGCCACCCCTCATTAAGTGAGCCTTCCCTGGGGTGCCGCTTGGAAGGGTGATTGCTATTAGGTGGGACAGAGGGGCCTTAAAGAATGACTGAAGCAGGCATTCTAGAACGTTCTAGAATCTTATTTCCAGGATTTTTTTTCTCCTTTTTTTTTCTTTTTTTTTTTCTTTTTAGGCATACAGAAGTTTCCCAGGCTAGGGGTCAAATCGGATCAGGAGCTGACAGCCAAGGCTACAGCCACAGCAACACTGGATCCTTAACCCACTGAACGATGCCAGGGATTGAACCTGCATCGTCATGGATCCTAGTCAGGTACTTAACCTGCGGAGTCACAACAGGAACTCTTCTTATTTCCAGTAGAAGCGAATTATTTTTTGTTCGATGGATGCGCACAATTAATATTTTGCCCTTACCATATAACATGAAATTCACTGTTAACCTAAAGGGCAGATGCAGATTGTGGGACCTAAAATTGATACTGTCATGGGGATCTTCTTTAGGAAAAAAAATAGAGGAAATATTTTGCACCGAAAATGTTTACAGAAACATTTATAAAAACACATCGTTAGGGCCCCTCTAACGTTAGGGGCCTCAGAGGCATCATGAGCTTCCCAGTGTCTGTCTTTGGCTCATGGAATAAGAAAGTGCTATTTGAAAAATGATACAAAATTACTTAAAATGATAATTTTAGACTGGGAAAGAATGCTTTATGTTAGTCTCAAAGTCAGTAGGATTAAAATATACATATGTGTACACTAGGTGCTACTGGCAAGGGGAAAATTGGGCAGTGCTGTAAAAAAGCCCACTGTACAGTGCCATGGGGACAAAACATGGGGCTCGGACTATGAAATCAGTTTGTTTGCCATGTTACAGCTGCTGCGGTGGCATTCTGAAACATACACGTTTTAGTTTCTGTTTGCTATTCGTGTAATCAATGGCGATGACTTAAACTGCTCTTGCAGAGGGCTTGAAGAGCTGGGAAAAGAAGCATTTGCTAAGCTGGGGGAGGAAGGAGACCAGTGGCTGCTGTCTGTCACTGACTCACTCAGTACCAGGGAAAGAGGCATCCAGATTGGAAGATCAACTCATAGACTGCATGTTAGGAGTTTTCTTCCTGGTTGGTAATTCTTCCCCCAGTACCCAGTGATCCCTTTTGGTTGATTGGATTTCTCTTGGTTAAAAGAAGTCATTCAGTAGTTTAAGATGTATCGATGAATCATAGCCTTTTCATGACGGGCATTTTAAAATCACCATTTATACCACGATCAAGCGCAGAAAGATAAAACACTGTGATTTCATATAATAGCTTTACTAGAAAATCAATTAACTGATTTTTTTGTTGTCGTTTAAGTTCACAGAAGATAAATGATGTAGGCTCTGTATATCCTGTCACTCTTGGTTACCCTTGTACGAAAATGAATTTCTTCCAAATTAAAGTCAGTACCTGTCTGTGGAGGGAAATGGCATCCACAAAGTGGCATGCACGTTACGTAGTCATGCCAGGCAAAATTTCTTAATGCCTTCAAGATGTTTAATGTTTTCAGATCAAAGAATGCTCTCTGGTGGCTCGCTGATGGCATGAGGGTGTGTGGTCAGCCTGGGGTTCATGGTCTGCTCTGGTCTCATCCTTCTCATCACCCTGTCTTTGGTCCTCTTTCACCCGTGGCAGACAGAGGCCATGTCCTGCAGGGCAGGTTGACCTAGCAGTGACACAGATGCTCAGGCTCTGTGCTTCTTCCTCTTCACCTGATACACATCCTCTGTGCTCTCAGCAAGAACGCGGAGAACTGGCACCACATGGACTTAGAAGACCCACAGCTTTGATCTTGGATGCAAGAGGAAAGCCCTTGTTTTCCGTCTTAGAGAGGGGTCATCCTGAAAATCAGATAGAAGGCTGGCAGTGGAAACATTTCCATATTTCGGGGTGCTATTATGTTCAGCCAGTGGGACCCTAAAAGGCAAAGTGCTCAGTCACTTAAAAATAACTTTAGTTTCTATAAGATTTTATTGAAAAACTTGGAGAAAGTGTATTAAAACCTGCCCTGTTGTAAGGAGGGGCAGGTATCCTTTCCTGCCCCTCCCCCTCTGGCTCCTTTGGATTCACATTATAAAAGTCGAGTCTTCTGGCTGTAGGGTGGGAAACTGCTCCCAGGCCCTGGACAGAGGCTGTTGGCAAGTCCCGCTTTACGTCCCTTGTGTATTTTCTCAGTTCTCATAAAGCTTCCTGTCCCGGAAAGCATCTGGACAGGTGACAGGGCTCTTTTCCCCTCAACTGCAACCTGCGGGTGTTACTCCAGACCTGGGGCTCAAGGGGTGCCCTAAGCCTGTGAGTCTCAAGTCAGTTGAAAAGATGTGGGATCCAGCATCTCCCCTGCCCTTTCTCCTTTGTGGTTCATTCTTTCTGTTTTTTCTTTTTTTGTCTTTTCAGAGCCACAGACACAGCATATGGAAGTTCCCAGGCTAGGGGTCTAATTGGAGCTGTTGCTGCCAGCCTTCGCCACAGCCACAGCAATGCCAGATCTGAGCCATATCTGCGACCTACACCACAGCTCACGGCAATGCTGGATCCTTAACCTCCTGAGCGAGGCCAGGGATCAAACCTGCATCCTCATGGTTCCTAGTCGGATTCATTTCTGCTGCGCCACGAAGGGAACATCCTCCTTTTTTTCTAATTTTATAAACTTTATTAGAGTATAGTTGACTTACAGGGTTGTATTAGTTTCAGGTATACAGCAAAGTGAAATCAGTTGAATGTATAAACACACACACACGTTCTTTTTCAGATTCTTTCCCCATATAGGCTATCACAGAGTATTGAGCAGATTTCCCTGTGCTAGATGGTAGGTCCTTGTCACTCATCAATTTTGTATGTTGTTGTGTGTATGTGCCAAGCCCACCTTCCCAATTTATCCCTCCTTGCATCATTTCCCAGAGGAAAACCATACGTTTGGTTTCGAAATCTTTGAGTCTGTTTCTGTTTTGTGAATATGTTCTTTCGTATCATTTTAAAATTAAATTCCACCTGTTAGTGATCTCACAGGACATTTGTCTTTCTCTGTCTGACTTACTTTACTTACTGTGATCATCTCTAGGTCCATCCAGGTTGCTGCTAGTGGCATGATTTCATTCTTTTTATGGCTGAGTGGTATTCCTTTGTATATATGCATCACATCTTCTTTATCCGTTCCTCTGCTGATGGACATTTAGGTTGCTCCTGTGTTTCAATTCTCTTGATCAGAAATCCCAGGCATGCTTTCAAATACTCAGGTTAGGAGCAGGGCACCATGGGGTGGCTGTGGCTCTGGACACCGGCAAGGACTAGGTTTGAATCCTGGTTCTGCCACTTGTTAGCCACATGGCCAGGAGTCTGTGGTTTAACCGCCCCCATTTCCTTCTTTGTGAAGTGGAGAGGATGGTAATAAATGCTCGGCAGAGTTACTGGTGGGAAGAGTAGGTGAGATAAAGTATGTGATATGCTTAGCACTGATACTATAGTAAGCTTTCGAAAAAGATTGGTTTCATTATTCTTATTTAAAATGCCCCTGAAATAACAAAAGCAAACACTATAAAAATGAGGATATTATTGGAGGTTGTTGTATGTGTGCGTATGCGTATGTGCACTTGAGCCATAGAAGCCCCAAGACAGGAGGGGGGAGGAGAAAGGAGAATGAAATTCTGCAAGTGCCTTTGTGTTTATTTGTTAAAAGTCCCTTCGCTCGAGAAGACCGAGATTATCCCGGATTAAAACAGCAAAGCCTCAGTAAAACGAGTGTCCCTTATTTAATGCTTAGCCCCCTCCTGAGAGCCTGTTGCCACTTTGGTGGTGGAATTTCACTCCTTTGGTGTGTCCAGCTTCTCTGAGCTACGTGCAGTGGAGCACATTGTACCTGAGCTCTATTTCCAGTTAAATGAAATACAAAATCAGCAAAACCCGGACTGAGGGGTGGGGGGAAAGTTAAAATGTTTAGGTAGCAAGTATTTAGAGCAACTCACTGGCATAGATCTCTTTGAAGGCAGAGAGTGTTAAATAGCATGTGTGATTGTGCTGAGGGATGGACTCACTCAGATAAGCGGTCCCTTTGTGAGAGTGCAGTGTCCTGCTGTTTACGCCGGGGCTGCCCACTGGGACCAGCAGGCTGCCCACCACCCCTGGACTTGGCAGGTTTCTGTTCAGACCCAAAGTCGGGCTTCGGGAGCATCAGGTGCTTTCACACACTGGTGGGCTTAAAACAATAGGAATGAATTGTCTCACCATTCTGGAAGCTAGAAGCCTGAAATCAGGGTGTCAGCAGAGTTGGCTTCCTTTGAGGGTCAGGAGTGAGGACCCGGTCCAGGTGGCTCTTCCTGGACTGTAGGAGATCATCTTCACCCCTGTTTTCACATCGTCCTTCCTCTATGTGTGTCTGTCCCAGCTCTCCTTTTTATAAGGTCATCAGTTCTCTTGAATCAGAATCCACCCTGATGATCTTGTTTTAATTTGATTTCCTTTGTAAAGACCCCATTTCCTTAATAAATGAAAAAGAAATCCCCCAAAACAAAATAGAAAAAGAATTAGAAAAAAGACATGGGCATGGAAACAATCTAAATGTCCATCAACAGATGAATGGATTAAGCAGATGCGGTTTATATACACAATGGAATACTACTCAGCCATAAAAAAGAACAAAATAATGCCATTTGCAGTGACATGGATGGAACTAGAGATGATCATACTAAGTGAAATAAGTCAGAAAGAGAAAGATAAATACCAGATGATATCACTTATGTCTGGAATCTAATATATGGTACAAATGAACCTTTCCATAGAAAACAAACATCTGGACTTAGACAATAGACTTGTGGTTGCCAAGGGGGAGGGGGAGGGGATTGGGATGGACTGGGAGCTTGGGGTTAATAGATGCAAACTATTGCATTTGGAGTGGGTAAGCAATGAGATCCGGCAGTATAGCACTAGGAACTTTATCTAGTCATGTGTGATGGACCATGATATTGTGAGAAAAAGTTTGAGTCACTTTGCTGTACAGTAGAAAATTGACAGAACACTGGAAACCAACTATAGTAGAAAAAAGAAAAATCATTATGAAAAAGATCCAGTTTCTATCTAAAATTTAAAACCGTAAGGATCACAATTCAGTATAGCAGTGCCAGTTGATAGTGTTTTTATGACTGTTCAGTAGTTAATTTGTGTACAGTGCTTACAATAGTGGGCGGGTGTGGAGTAAGCCCTCTAAATATCCACATTCATAGTAACAACTCATAATTATTAGACTAATTTCTAGTAGCTCTGGTGACTTCACATTTACCTTGAAATGTGCTCAGTCCCACTCTGGTTAGAGAGCTCGGAACTCGGGACAGAGGGCAGGTGGTTGAGTGTCAGGAGCGCCTGATGAGGGCGAGGCTTTTTGTTTGGCTTGACAGCTTTGTTTACTGGAGCGTCACTGCCTGCACCAGGAGCATAGTGTGTGCTCAGTAGATTTTTGTTGAATTAGTCAATTAATTTAGGGATGTAGGTAAAGGGAGCCACTCCCTGCCAGCCATGGACCTCCTCTCGTTGCGGCCTCAGTAAATTTCTGCTGAACTTTGCACGAGAAGGGAGGAGGTAGACACTCCCAACGAGTGATTTATAGCTGCTGTTGCCAAGAGAAATGGGTACCATATTTTCTGATGGATGTCAACACCGCCCAAGGGAAACAGACCACAGAGCTCTGGGTGTGCGTGGGGCCTGCAGGTGTTTGTGTGTGTGTGTGAGTGTGTGTGTGTTGTGTCTGTTTTCCAGCCACGTTGTGTGAGCTGTAGTGAAAAGATAAAGGATATGCCCCCCCCACCGCCCCAGGGCTAATGGGGTGAGGGCTGGAGAGATGAGCCTGAGCCTGCGTTTGCAGCCTTTCTGCCCTGTGAATTAAGTTTTCAGGGTCTTGAAGGAACTTCACATCCTCAGAGTTCTGAGAGGCCCCCTGGGTTCCTGTGGGCACTGATTCCCAACATGTCCCAAGGCCCTCTTCCCCCATGTGACATTCTGTGCTTTTGTGGTCCTTCTCTGTCACAACTCCTGAGCCAGTCACCAGTGGTGGCTTGCTGTTCCCGATGTTCACACAGTCTATCCACAGAGTTGCCCAGAGCTCTGTTTCTTTCCCGTTTTATAGACTCGGTTTTTGGGTCCATGGTCTGCCTTTAATACATAGCTTTACGTGTGTGACACAAGGATGAACAGTGGAAAATACAAAAATGTACACATCCAGCTATTTAGCAGCCCCTTCATTGTAATACTTGGACATCTTGAAAATATCACTGAAAGCATGGGTGATGGAAGGTCCCCTTGGGGACAGCCCTGTAGTGGCTTATCCTGCGTCCCAGCCCCATAGCCAAAAGGGAACTCACAACCCCTGGGCCATCTTCCCTGCCCTCCCCCTTCTCATGTTGCCCTGAAAATCTGCCTCTGTGTGTCTCATGCTGCTCAGCTTTAATTGTGCTCACTGGGATTTCAAATGGCTATTTCAGTTCTGTCAGTTTTTTACTGGCACCTCCTGTAGGTTAGGTCCTCACTGAGTCCCCCTGGACGGGACCTCGCTCAGGGTCATGCCACCCTTTTCACTAAGGTACATTGAAGTGGGAGTTTCCAGAGGAACCTTCTGTGCTTCATCACTGCCTATCTAAATCACTCCTCTTTAGCTTTTTAGATGTGATGATAAGTATGAGGGGAAAAGGGAGTTCCCATTCATGGCTCAGTGGAAATGAACCTGACTAGCATCCATGAGGATGCAGGTTTGATCCCTGCCCTCACTCAGTGGGTTAAGGATTCGGCGTTGCCGTGAGCTGTGGTGTAGGTCATAGACGCAACTCTAATCCTGTGTTGCTGTGGCTGTGGTGTAGGCTGGCAGCTGTAGCTCTGATTTGTCCCGTACCCTGGGGGTGCAGCCCCAAAGGAAAAAAAATTTTTTAAGTATTAGGGAAAAAGGAAAAGTCACAGCAGAGCACCGGGGGCCATGGGGTTGCATCACAGTGTTAGGGAGGGTGGCAGGGAAACCCTCATTGAAAGAGTGAGATTTGGGCCAGAAGAAGGTGAGGGAGTTTGCAGGGAAGATGCCTGGAAGAAGGTGTCGGGTCCTTGGAGGGGGAAGCTCTGGCTGAGGCCCTGGGGACTGGAGACAGGCCCCTGCCCTGGGGAATACCGGCAAGGTGTGTGCAGAGTGGAGTGGGCAGGGAGGAGGGGTGCAGGCAAGGAAGCCCGCCCTCTCGGCCACAGGAAGGACTGTGGCTTTACTGGGAGTGAGAGTGGGGAGCCTGGAGGGTCTGGATCCACCTGGCTGTTGCACTGAGCATAGACCGTAGCTGGGGGCAGGCAGTAGAGGGGCCGGGGGTGGGGGTTGAAGCAGGAGCTCAGTTGGGAGAGTCCCACCCTGATCTGGGGAAAGATGCTAGTGCTTAGGGCCAGGGGGGTAGCAAGGACAATGACAAGATGGTCGGATTCCGGGTCTGTTTTCAAGGAGAGCCGGTGGCGTTTTCTGACTGTCTGTTGGATGACAGACAGAGAGGGGAACTGAGGTCAGCTTTCCACCTGATCCTCTGAAAGGAAGCTGCTCTTCACTGAGATGGGAAAAGCTATGTAGGAAGCAGGGCGTGGGGGCGAGAATGGGAGTTGATTGCGCTTATGGAGTTTGAGGTGTCTGCTAGACATCCAAGTGGAGGGACTAGGTAGACACAAAAATTGGAGTCTGGTAGAGAAGGAAATCTGTATCTGGGTTGGAGATGGAGATTTGGGAATTTCCCACAGGCACATGGTGTCTGACACTTGGAGCCTGGATGAGGAAGAGGGCTGGGCCCCAGTGCAATCTTAGGCCAACAAGTTAATGAGAAGAAGGAGCCTGAAGGGGAGATGGAGAAGAAGGGATCTGTAGAGAAAACCAGAGTGTGGTGTCCAAACACCACAAAGAAGAAGGGTGTCAAGAGGGAAGGGAATGACCACTAGTGTTGATTGGGCTGATGTTGGATTTTGTAACATGGAAGTTACTCACTCCCTGGGGGAGAGGTTTTGGGGCCCAAGCCTGTTTGGGTTGAGTAGACAATTGAGCAGAGAAATTCAAAATATTCCATATAGACAGCTCTTTCCAGAAGTTTAGCTCCACAGGTCAGCAAAGATTTTGCAAGTAGTATGGCTTCATTGTAAACAATTTGGATGACCCTAAGCACATAAAGGAGAAAAAAAATGATCTGTAATCCTACAACCTGGAAGTAATCACTAATCAATTAATTAATAATAATTAACATGTTGGTCTAGATCCTTCTGGTCTTTTCTCACACTGCCACCTTCTTTGTAGATTTGGAATGATTGCTGTTCTATATCATTAACCCATTCATTTTTCTTGCATCCCATAACCACTCTACCATGTCATTGAACAATCTTTGGCAACCTTCAGTGCCTGTTTTTTTGCATCTGAAGTTGGGAGACTTCAGTGGTTTTATCCTGTGGAGGTGCCTTTGTCTACATAATTCTTTTGCTGGGCATTTAAGCTGTTTTTAGTTTTGTGTTTTTGTGTCGATATGATACTTTCGAAGAAAAAATTCTTAGACCTTTAATTTGTAATTCCAGAATGAATAAAAACTCATCATATATAATTTTCCATGCATTTTCTGTTCATGTCCTTTACCTATTTTTTCTGTTTATTTATTTTTTTCTCGTAAAGAAAGAGTTCTTTGAAATGTGTTATAAGCACTTTCCCTAAATAGGTTATAATAATTTTTTCAGGTTTTGATTAGCTTTGTTTAGAGAAATTGAATTTTGTATCTTTCTTCCTGTGATCTCTTCCTTTTTAATTACGGTTTAAAAGGCTATTTCCATAAATACCTGGAAGAGTTAAAATCTATCACATGAAACCGTAAAAGAACTAGATGAATAGTTACCTCTCTGGAATTAATTTTGCTCTGCGGTAAGACTTTACTTATTTTTTCAAAGAGTCGAATTCCAATATAACTGATTAATTAGTATATCTTTTCCTTATAATTTCAGCGATAAAAAGATAAATTGTCCATCTTTATGGAATTGTGATGTAGCTGTAGGTGGGGATCCTTTGACACAATTTCTTGTGAAACTGGAACTCTTAAATCAAAATGCTCCATCCTCTTCTTAATGAAGACCTCCCATTAAGTCCTACTATTCTGATAGTCGGCTTCAACCAGTGAAGAGGTTCCTTTCTTCTCAATGTCTATCATGCCAGTGTGTGCTATATCATGGCATATTTTTATTAGTGTTTACTGTTCTTCATGTCCATCTGATCTCACAAGTATCTTACAAGCATCTCGAGGGCAGGGTTCTCTTCCCTTTCACCTTTGTGCCAACATCTAGAATAGGATTCTCTTAGATCTAGGACTGAACTGTTTTGTCCCTGACACCTGGACATTGAATTTCTGCACCTGATACATAGAGACAAACCTCCTGTAATTTGTTTGAAGGATGTTTGGTGACTCAGGGACAGAAATAAAGGCTAGAATGAAGCATAGCATGTACTCTGACTGAGGGTTCATCTCCAGCTTCTCATCAGAGCCCATGCTGAATCCTAAGCACGTCATTTTCTTCACACTTTTCTATCTTTGTTTCTGCTTGGCGTGTTATCCTTTCCTGGTTTGCCTGCCATATTCCTTGTTCAAGGCCAGTTCCTCTTATAAAATGTAACAGTAATTTTTGGAAGTTAGAAAGTCACCACCTATAATTAAGCATTGTTTCTGTATTGGTATATTTGTTTTTCCATCTTATTCTGATATTTTCCTGTTTGATTACTGATTTTTATTAAGATGTTACATGCTCATTTACTTATTTTTTTTAGTTTTTTTGCTTTTCAGGGCTGCACCCATGCTCATTTAAATAATTTAAATAATGAAGAACAATGAAAATTTTAAAAATGTGTATGAGTCTGTTTCATGGAGTAAAACGAGGGGCAGGATTTATTTATTTATTTTCCTTTTTTAAAGTTTTATTAAAGTATAGTTGATTTACAGTGTTGTGGTTATTTCTGCTCTACAAAAAAGTGATTCAGTTATCCATGTATGCACATCCATTCTCTTTCAGATTCTTTTCCCACACAGATTATCACAGAACATTGGGTAGAGTTTTCTGTGCTGTACAGTAGGTCCCTGCAGGCCAGTCATTCCATAGACCTCATTGTGCATGTGCCAGTCCCAAAGCCCCAGTCCACCCCTCCTCCTCAGCTGTGCCTTTGGTAACTGTAAGTTTTTCTTTTTTTCCTTCCTTCCTTCCTTCCTTCCTTCCTTCCTTCCTTTCTTTCTTTCTTTCTTTCTTTTTCTTTTTCGGGCCACATCCACAGCATTTGGAAGTTCTCAGGCTAGGGGTCAAATCAGAGCTGTTGCTGCCAGCCTCCACCACAGCCACAGCAACATGGCATCCAAGCTGAATCTGTGACCTACACCACAGCAACGCCAGCCAGATCCTTAACCCATGAGCAAGGCCAGAGATCAAACCTGAATCCTCATGGATACTAATTGGGTTCATTAACACTGAGCCAGGAGAGGAACTCTGGTAACTCTAAGTTTTTCAAAGGCTGTGAGTCTGTTTCTATTCTGCAAATAAGGTCATTTGTATCCTTTCTTAAAGATTCAGCATATAAGTGATATCATATGTTTTTTGTAACTGTCTGGTTTCACTTAGTATGATCATCTCTAGGTCCATTCATGTTGCTGAAAATGGCATTAATTCATTTTTTATGGCTGAGTAATATTCCACTGTGTGTATGTACCACATCTTCTTTATCCATTCCTCTGTCAGTGGACATTTAAGAGCCATGAAATTTAAAAACCAACTCAAACACCACCATCTGGAGAAAAAAAAAACCAAAAAACAAAACAGCAAATGTATGATGGGCTTTTTCCAGATCAGATTCTTTCTTTCTTTACCTCTTTTACTTTCTATGAATTCATCAAACATGGAATCTCTCTGGAACTTTGATATATATTCATCTAATATGCCTTCCCTTTTACTTCTTGTAGATGTTTTGCTCTTTCAGCTTAAATACCTGAAGAATTACTTCTTTAAAATTCTGCAGGTTAATGAAAAAATGTTTCAGTATTGAGCTTCTTGAAACATGGAGTGCTCTTTTAGTCTTTCAAGATTAGTTCATTCTTCTAGGTCAGGGAATTTTTTTGTATTGTTTGCACTTTTTTTTTGCACATATTTGTTTTCATTTGCCTTTTAATTGAATTATCCTTCTATTCAGTCATACTGGTCTTTCTTTCAGATCTATTAGTTCCTTTCTAAATGTTTTGGTCTATATTTCTTTCACCTGCACTCACTATTATTTTTCTAAGCCTTTTCTCTGTGTCAGTGATTCAGTTTAGGGTGTCTTCCTTCCTGTCTCTGATTTTTTTCATTAGTTATATCACATGATTATACAAAAAAGAAAAAGGCCCCATAGTAATTACTTGTCATCCTTTTGTAAGAATTTAAATAATTCTTATGTCTGTCTTATTAATTATAAGATTAATTTGTTGTCATAATTCAGGGTTTTTTTTTTTGTGAAAAAGTTACAAATCAACTCTCCTTCACTTATACTATTAAGTTTTAGTTCTTCCTTTTCATGGGCATTTTCCAGTAACACAATCCTCAGTAAAAGAAGCATCTTTATTATAAATTCATTAGAGCACAAGGCTCCTTCATGTGATGGATGCCAAAAAAAATGGCTTAAAAGCGCACGTTTATTTTTCTTTCACTTGAAGCCTGAGATGGTATGCTGGTTCTGCTCTGTACATCCTATTGTGGACTCAGGCCCCATTTATCCTGTTGCTCTGTGACCAGTTAGGCTTATCCACATGATCTGAGATGGTCTGTGTTCCTTTCCAGCCCAGGAAAGGGGGAGGGGAAGACATATCCTGTCCTTTAAATGTTCAGCGTGGAAGGAGCACAAACTACTTTCTTTTATATCCTATCAGCTAGAATTAGTCACGTGGCTCTCTGAGCTTCAAAGAAGGCTGAGAGAAGCATCCAGTCTTTATGCTGGGTGAACATGTGTCCAGATAAAATTTTTATCATTACAGAAGAAGACATGAGTAGATACTGGAGAAAAACAAGCAGCCTCTGCTGTATAGTAGTTATTACTTTATATCAGTGGTTGCTTGTTTAAAGGTTTATCTGTCATGTTTTCCATGAGTCCTTCTAAGGAAGGAATTATTTTACCCATTCTCGTTTCCCCAATGCTTGAGTCCAACGTCTAATAGGTATTCAGTAGTTTTTTGTTGAAGTGTTGTTTTTGAATTCAGATGGCACAGTCGGTGCAATCTTTTTAATTTCTGAAAGAATAAGTCTATAAATTCATAAAGTGTTTTTGAACATTATAGAAATTTTTGACAAATGAAGGCTCCCTATTGTATCATTATGTATGATAATTGTCCCTGAAAACAATGATAGCTACAAAGTATATAAATTTGATTGAAGCAAATATAAATTGAGCCAGTAATATAGGTTCTTCTTAGTAACTATGAAAATTTCTTTGGATGGTAAATGGATTCCTGTCTAAATTCATGAGTTCTCTTATGACATTTGGGTTCAGCTTGAAATGGATTAATCTTTTTCCAATAAAGTTTCATAAGCTGTGATTTCTCTGGTGACCACATTTAATTAGATATTAAATAAACTGCTTATCTTTATACCAACAGGTTTTAAGACTTCATGTTTTCCCTGAGCTATATCTCACAGATTAAGTAGCTTGTAGAAGTAAAAAAGTAAAATAAAGTATTTAGTAAGCCACAGTATCCTTAGATTAGAAATTAAAATATGCCTACTTCTAAAATGAAAAATAAACATTTAAGCTTAAACTTTAAAGAATAGAGATAGGTAAGATAGTCTAAATATGTACATTCCATTGGGGAAAAGAGAACGTTTTTTCTTTTTCAAGTACTACTTTTCCTCCTGGACATTGGCTATGCTTCTTTTCAGTGGAAAAATGCCATCTTATCTGCAAAGGCTGAAACATTTTGAGATAAGGTTGTGAAGGTTTTAATTAAAAACTTGAATTTTTAATTTTTTTTTGATACCGCACTCCATGGTAAGATTCTCCAGCAAAATTATAATGACCCTCTGACTCAGCTTTTTCCTCCCAGCCTAAGTGTTGGAATGAGAGACCTGCAGGCCATGAGAATGTTGAACAGCAGAGATTAATTTAATCCGCAGTTTTAGCAAATGGAACACTGCAGGGATTGATCTGGAAACACCAGCTGACCTTCTGTACAGATCCGAACTAAAGAGTTTCTGAGTTGTCTGCAGAACTAAGATCCAAAATTGGAAGATCAACAATTATCAGATTGCCTAAAGGCAGAAAGTCTGGAAAGGGTTTACTTTTTCTCAGTTCAATTCTGTTTCCTGGGGTAAGCAGAGTTGGAGAAGAGACTCTAGCAGTTTCTTTAGTTCCATCAAATTGGAAGTGAAATGATGATTTCTTTTCTGTTAATTCCTCTCTTCCCCAGGGACACCTCAAGTGGAGCATGCATAGGGGCAGGTGAGCAGGGTGATCTCTCCAGGAGAGAAAGCGATGGCTCACCTGGCTATGGGAAGGCTGTGGTGAGGCGGGTTCATTTGAGGTGCTGCTTTGAGTTTCTGGCGTGTATCGCAGGCTGGCATCTTTGGGGCTTTGGTGGGTAAACAGCATTCAAGCTGTTGTCTCCTTTAACCAAATGCCTCCTGGGGATTTTCATTACAGTGGTTTAAATACTGAGTGACGTAGCAACACACATCATATTATTATTATTATTATTATTTTGCTTTTTAGGGCTGCACCTGAGGCATATGGACGTTCCCAGGCCAAGGGTTGATTTGGAGCTACAGCTGCCAGTCCACACCATAGCAACGCTGGATGCCCGACCCACTGAGTGAGGCCAGGGATCAAACCCGCATCCTCATGGATACTAGCTGGATTCCTTTCCACCGCACCATGCCAGGAACTGCAACATGCACCATATTCTTAAAGGAACTTGATGTCTCGGAATCATCTTGGCTTCTTCTTTTTTATTGTTGGTTTCTCTTTTCAAAAGTCTCTAATATTCTTCCACATCCTAGTGCTGCCTTCCTGCTTAACCACTTTCCTTTGATACTAGCTTGTCCGGCTTTTGAACATTCATCTGGTCAGCTTCGCTGTGACAAACCCGGAACAGTGTTCTCTGATTAATCAGTCACCCTGAAGATCTGGTTTCACCTCTTTCTTCCCCAGCTCAAAATCTTGGCACGTTCCCTATTCCCTGCAGGATAGAGAAAGAACATTTCATGGACCAATGTAAATTGTTTAATATAATTTAATTTCGTAAGCCGTTTAAACATTTTGAAAATTGTGGTCAAACTCGTAGCATAAACCTTACGTCTACCATTCGGAGGTTCATTCGTGTTAGGTGCATTCACATTGTGGTACAACAGTATTTCATCAGACTCAAGGGTTTTGTTCCCCTCTGAGGAGAACATAAATCTTGCGACGTCTCACACAGGTTTTAAAGTATTCTATCTTTAAATGCATAAGAATGTCATGGCAGTTAGTTGAAATCATTATATGCAATTAAGTGGCTGCTGCTGGAATCTTCCTGCAACTCGGTGATGATGTTGCTGTGCTCGTCCTTTCCCTGGTGCCTCCCAGACAGTAAGGACTGTGCTTCACTCATATCAGGTACGTGGGGACTGTTTGTTGATTGGCTGCATGGGATGATAGGACCACCGTCGAGGTAGGATATCGCTTTCCTTTCCCACCCTCCCACAAAGACAGGCGAATTCCACAATTTCATGGTGAAACACAGTTCAGCTACATCATGGGGGGAAAAAAATAGCTGAAATTGTTATCACACTCAGAGCAGCAATTAAGACTAGAAAAAGAACATGTGAAAGCAGCAGAATGCTTTTCTAATATCTGTGAATGATCTTGCATTCGAATGAATTATTTGATTTTATGTGCCTGCTCACAGGCCTTAAGTACAGTGAAAGGCAGCGTCATATTTGGAACTAATGTTCAGACTTCTCATTTCATGGGATTGGAAACGTACATGGTTTTGATTAAAATTCACCGGTGGACCTTTCCGTTCTCCTTTCCAGATCTGAGCCCCTCATTCTTTCTTTGTCCTTTTTAAAATCAATCCTAGGCTTCTTGCCAGCAAGACTCACTAGCTGCAAGACTTTGGTTAGTCTTTTTAATCGCTCTGGCCCTCAGGTGTGGTAAATTAGATCCTAATTCTGTTCCAAACCTGTTTGGGTTCCTTGACATGATGTACCAGCCACCAGAGTAAAACTAGAATAGAAAACCTTGTCAAGCTCAGCATTGTCTGTTCTGCCTAATGTAGAAGGGAACCTTTTACTGGACAATAAAACTTTAAGGTTACAATAATTTATAATAAAATCCACCAAGATTAAACTATCAAAAAATAGTACATAAAGCTGATTAATTAATTGTGTATTTCATGCATGGAAAGTGTTGGTATTCTGAATTCTGCGCTCTTTTGCCCTGCACATTTTCCCTTGAGGGTCGGGGAGGACTTTATCTGTTCTGATGACTTCCTATATCATCTGTATGATTACAATATGTGTTATCTCTAGTCCTGACCTTCCTTTTACCCGGAAAAGTCATATTTCTAATTACTTCTGGATGTGCTCATATGGATATTTTTCAGACACCCTGTATTTAAAATGACCAGCACTGATCATACTGCCTTCGGCAGAGGGCTTCTCCTCCAAAATTATGTCTCTGTCAAAAGAGGGCCTTGCACCTGGGCTCAAAGCTGGACCTTTTAAAGTCATTGTCCTTTGCTGTTTCTGTCATCCCACCTCTCCTCTATCGTTAATTCCTTTTAATTTTCTCTAAGAAAGCCTCTTGAATGGTATCCCTCACCCCTGGGTGTCATCACCTCTTGGCTTTTTGCCATAAATCTCTTCCAGATGTGGTTCAGCATCCTCATCACTACCAGATCTGTACTGCTAACATTTTTTTTTCCCTAATGCAGAGAAAATGGAAAGGAAAGAGTGAGTCTGATCATGTTGCATTCTTGCTCCAACAGCATCCTGGTCCCCACTTTCCTGGAGCAGCTTGCAGCATGCCCATGTGTGTTCCACAGGACCCTTCACTAGAAGGGTTGTCAGTAGTTCTGCAAAAATGATGTTCAGGTTAAACTGGTTTTACTTCCATATTTCTCAGCCTGTTATGTCAAATGTATATTATGAAGCTCTGAAAGGACATAATTCAAAGCAGTATTTTCTAAGCTGACTTGTTCACAGCACTCTTTTGTTATTGTTCTCATTTTGTTTTTTGTTTTTGCAAAGCAAATCATGGAATTAGTATTCTGAGAAACATATGCTGGAAAACCCTAACCTGGAAGGTAAAATAATCTAGCTACTTGGACCTTCAGTGTCTTACCTCCCCTGCCGCTCTGGCTCTCACCTCAGGACACGGAGCCACTACTTTATTCACTCAGAACCTGACTCTGACCCCGTGCTTTCATGCTTCCATGCTTTTACAGTGAACTGCTACCTACCAGAAATCTGCTGCATCCACTCACCCCTGCCCCATCAGGCACCCATCACTAAACTTCTGTCATCTCTGTAAAACCTCTACTCCTTGTAGAATGAGCTACTCTCTCTTTACTTCATAGCACATCTTGTCCCTCCATCAATCATCCATCCCTGTATCCATCCATCCATTCATCCATCCATCCATGTATCCGTCAACCCATCTATCCATCCCTGTATCCATCCATCCATTCATTCATCCATCAATTGATTCACATATCTGCCTTTTTTTAGTCTGTGAGCTGCCAGTCAGGCTGGCACTCAGTCTTACTCATATTTATATCCTGGTCACAAAGTACATTGCTTAATGCAGGTGCTTTACAAATTAATGTCCAATTAATTAAAAAAAAACTTTAAGAAAATCGCATAGTGTTTTGTTTTTATCTCCATAGAGGACTTCTGGTGTCTTATAAGCAAACATTATTCCAGGCTGGAGATTTAGAAAATAACATACTTTGTACCTTACATCTTGTCAGCATTTTGGCTGGACATTAAGTTCTTCAACACCAGAGAATACATATTTAAAAGCTGCGGGGTAGCACAGGATTAAAAGCGCCCGTGTAAAATCTTCCTTCGGGATGGCAGGCAATTGGTGGGGAAGCATCCACCCTCTAAGAGTAAATAGGAATTGAATTCTATAATTTCATTAAGGATAGGGATCTAGTTTTTTTAAATGCTGGCTACAAAAGAGTTCTTCAAAAAAGAGTAAGTGCCTGTTGTCTGGTATAAGCAAAAGTCCAGGTAACATTGCTTATCCCAGCTAACGCCGGGAATCAATGAAAATGCAGTGAGCCCTCCCTTGTCCTGGGTACCCAGCTCCATCTCAGAACAGCTTGACTGGGAGAATCTGTGGAGGATCTCAGCGAACATTAGCTCCGAGTATCCCTGTCTGTTGGTGGGAGGGTTGCCGTGAAAGCAAAACCAAAGGCTGAGCTATTTCAGTTCACTGCGGCAGACGCCTGTTCGTAGAGCTCTTCATTGTGCTGGATCCAAGTTCTCTTGGGCTTTCCCTTCCAAGTGGGGAATTCACGCAGAGGTGCTGGCTAAAGTGTCCCACATCCCATTCTTTTAGGTTTAATGGTTTGACATGAATCACCGTGCAGGATCAAGCTCTCAGAAGAGAATTCAGCCTTTGCAACAATGTTGAAATAGATGAACAAACAGAATGAGAGGGGTCAGAGGGACCCTCCTCTCAGGGTAAAGAAAGCCTCTTTATGCCTTTGACCCCTCGTTCATGCATTGATGGTCACCATTTGAGCAGGGCAGCTGTGAAGCCACTTAAAGTGTGTGTGATTATATTTGTAACTGTCAGCCTTTTTTGTTCACCAGAGAGCTAACCGGGAAGGTAGAGCTGGACCCCACCACCCTCATCATCAGCACCACAACTTATTTAGTAAGGTCCTCTCATGTCTTAATGCTTATTTATGGTATAATGTCAGCTTCCAAAATTGCAGTTCAGAAAGAAAACTCGATTGCTCTTTTTTTTTTTTTAAATTGAAGTATAGTTGATTTACAATGTTTTGTTAATTTCTGCTGTATAGCAAAGTGATTCAGTTATGCATACACACATTCTTTTTGGAAATTCTTTTCTGTTATGGTTTATCACAGGATATTAAATTTAGTTGTCTCTGCTTACAGCAGGTCCTTGTTGCTTATCCATTATATATATGGAGAGATATATATATATACATATAATGTACATATACATATATATTATATACACATACGTATATATTATATATACACATATACATTATATTATATACATTATATATTATATACATTATATATGTATTATATGTAAATTATATACTATACATATATATACATATGATTTGCATCTACTAATCCCATACTCACAATCCATCCCCTCCCCCTTGGCAACCATAAGTCTGTTCTCTATGTCTGTGAATCTGTTTCTGTTTCATAGATAGGTTCATTTGTGTCATATTTTAGATTCCACATATAAGTGATATCATGTGGTATTTGTTTTTCTCTTTTCAACATAGTATGATAATCTGTAAGTCCATCTATTTTGCTGCAGATGGCATTCTTTTTTATGGCTGAGTAGTATTCCCCCCCCCCCCCCACATATACACACACCATCTTCTTTATCCATTTTTCTGTTGATGGACATTTAGGTTGTTTCCATGTCTTGGCTGTTGTGAATAGTGCTGCTGTGAACATAGGGGTTCGAATTATAGTTTCATTTGGATATATGCCCAGGAGTGGGATTGCTTGATCATATGGCAAATCTATTTTTAGTTTTTTGAGGAACCTCTATACTGTTCTCCACAGTAGCTCCATCAGCTTACACCTCTACCCACCATGTAGGAAAATTCCACTGTTCTGTAAAGTACCATTCAAACATTATGGAACTGCATATTGGTATTTTGGCAATAGTGTGTTTAAAATGTAATTTTAAGTACTTTCACTCTTGGAAAGATCTAGGTCAACTTGGTTAGGCATTATCTTGCAGTTTCTACCTTTCTCTTAGCTTACTGACGTCTGTAGCTGTCTCTAAGGATTATTTTTCCTTAGGCAAAATAGCATAATAACACACCATTGAAAAAAATATGCTTAGAACCCCATTTTGCTGAAAATGACATGTTTTGACCTGCTTCTTTGCTTTAAATTATAGCAATGATGAAATACACAGTAGAAATTTGTTTAACACCCACACCTTTTTTTTGGGGGGGGGGGCAATCAGTTTAATGTATTAGACAGGAAGCTGTCCTAGAGCATTTAAGCATAAACATGTGGCCAGTCTCAAAAAGTAAAACTTGAGACTTGATAAAGATTGTTAATCAAGACACTGCTGGAACCGTATCAGGAAGTTTGGGGTCCCTGGATGAACTGGGTTATGTGAAGAGGTCCTGGCTAAAACTGGTGAGTAGGTCATTGAGAATCAGCACACTTAGCACACGCCTTGATGGTCCTTTTAATTTAATTTTTTTCCTTCTTGTGGAAGTACCATGTATCTACGGAAAAGTGATTCTAAATATATAGCTTGAAGACATTTTACAAATTGAACACATCTCTGTACCTATCACCCAGATTAAGAAATAGGGCATTACCAGACCCCTAGAGGTTCTCTGATGCCCTCTTCCAGGACTGACCCCACCCTCACGCATGACCAGTCTTCTGACTTCCAACAGCAAAAAGACTATTGCCCATGTTCATACTTCATATCATTTGCTCCTTTTGTTTGTGAGATTCATTCACATTGTGTGCACTGTAGGTTGTGGAGTGGCATTCCATTAATTTGTCCTTACCTACCTGTTTTTATTATAATTTTATCATTTCATTAATTTTATTTCTCTGATTTAACTGCACGCCAATTTACCTTTAAAAAGGTCAAATGCTATTCCTTTCACTGCATCTGCCATGCAATCTTTTAAAATGTGGATAAATGAGGCAGCAATAAATTGAGCCAGTTTTACGAGTAGAGGAAACTGGTAGCACATTTGCATTATTTGAAAGAGGTCACGTCCGTGGCAGTCCATTCCAATTCTGAACGTGTAAAAAGAAAGTGAATTTGGGAGAGTGCCAAGATCAATTTAGTTGCAAGATAATGACAGAAATGTATTTAAGGTTTGAACATTGGCATGTGCTTTCTCATTGGATGATTTTTTGGGCCACGCCCACACCGGGCCAGGGATCGAACCCCTGCTATAGCAGTGACAATGCTGGCTCCTTAACCAGCTGAGCCACCAGGGAACTCCCGGATGATATGTTTAAGAGACTTTTTCAAAGCAGAAAAGGTAAATTTGGTTTCGTTACCCAGAACAAAATTTCCAATATATAAATACCTCACATCTGTGTATTTGTTTTGCCGCAGACAGAACCAGCAAGAGTTTAGTGATGAAATCTGTTCTTAATTATGAGAGCAGCTGTTGGAGTGGTAGCCATTTTTTTTCCTCCTGATGTGAAGTTGCCTGGTTTACTCATTTTTGCCTGCATTTTTCAGGGTTGCTAGTGCAGAAAAGAGCCCCTTTGTGAGAGGTTGCAATTTGTTTTCTGTCTGAGAGCCAGGGCAAATGGACTAAATCTGCACAGCAGGGTGGTTTTATCTGTCTTCCTCGTGCCCCACAAGCTGTCCTTACCTCTGCTCAGCACCAGAGACCTATAAAACCACCCAACAAATGAGGGGCCTGTTAAGTGTTCTGGCAAGACTCTCCGGCAGCAAGCAGTTCATGTGAATTAACTAGGTCCTCCTGATGAGGCGGGGTGGTGGAGCTGGATGGTACAGAGCTGGAACAGATGGTAGTAACATACTAGTTTGTTTTGAGGTCTGTAGATTTATTAACATACCTTTCCCCATTTCCATTCGGTTGTTTTTACACCCAAAGGGCTATCGCACAGTTCTCATCAGGTAGCTTACCAAAAACAAAGCAAAAACACGCTTAGATTATCCTGCAGGTTATTTCTAAGCCATCATAATTCTCAGTCCAGGCCTTCACAGAAGGGGCCAGTGTTTAATTTTTCTAGGTATCTCATAGCATCCTGAAGTAAAGACTTTGGATGAAACTGGATATGGCAGCTGAGTGAAGAGGGTCTGGATTTAAAAGCTTGGTACCTCCCCTTTGTATACAGAAATCAGTGAATTGTTTATTGAAAGGAATGAACCCCCCATATGAGTCTTAGCTGCAGTGTGCTTTTGTTCGCTCTCCATATCATTTCAACTCTTGCCACAGTTCCCCAACACAGGAAACCTGACATTTTAAAAAATAAAGGTCATTTATACCATGTCATAAAATTAAAAAATAAAAGGCAGTTGCAAAAATGCAAAGGCCGAGTTACATCTTGACAAACTGGGAGGAAAACCCTTTCATAATTTGGATTATTTTATGTAGAAGTGGAAAGAGCTTTTCTTTCTCATGCCTGAAAACCAGCATTTTATAAGCTTTGTGAAGTGGATTTCTTCTGAAATTAGTGAAATTAAAACTAAGGTTTAGATGATTTTTTTTTTTTTTTTTTTTTTTTTTTCCTGCTCAGCTGGCACTTTCTGGAGCCGTGGAGTGTAACTATTGCAAAAACCTTCAGAGTTCTCAGTACTCTTAAACCTTCTGAAAACTGCTTGCCTGGCAGCATTATTCCCTTTCTGATTTTAATTAAACACAAACCAGTGTAGAACAATTATCTGAGTAATTCAGTCCATTAAAGCCTCTTTAAACAAAGAATTGAAGGAGAAGTGAATTTTTCTCACCTAAGTGGTCCAGATAATTATGGTTTTGCCTTCTGGCCCTTCTGAGGTCAACTGGATAAAAAGGTCCCAGTCCTGGTTATCTTCAGCCTCTTCCTGCAGGTAGCCAACTGTGCCAGATCCTTGAAGGTCAAAACATTTTGAAGTTCTCTGGTGGCACAGTGGGTCAAGGATCCAGAGCTGTCACTGCAGCGGCTTGGGTCTCTGCTGTGGCGCGGGTTTGATCCCTGGCCTGGTAACTTCTGCATGCCCTGGTTACAGCCACCTTTTGGTTTAACAAAAACCAAATAAAACAATCAAAAAAAAAAAAAAAAACCCAACAAAAAACCTACACATAGTGCTTGATTTTGTCAAGTATTTGATATTGTTTCAGGATATGTTACCATTAATAGTAATAGCAACTGTAAGGCTTATTTAAAATAATTTACAATTGATCCACATCGCCCCCCCCCCCAAAGGTATCATCTTGGGTTAAGGAGAAAAAAAAAGCAGGTGATGCAGATCTGTGGGAATCATCTTTTCTATGAATTAATGAAAAGTTGCAAACCATTCAGAGCAGGATGGAGGAAATGGACCAGGTGAAGAACACACTCCATTCAGGCTGCATCCTCTGGCTTCGGGATGATGAACCCATGGCCTGGTGATGCTGTGCTGTTCAAGGGGAACTGCAAATTAATCTCATACCTGTACCAGGTTCTTCTGATTAAGCAGAATGTAGATTCCCTCTAATATATTTCTAATCTCTTATGGTTGAATTCTACTCACCACAGGCACATGAATAATTCTTTAAGAGGCTTAGATTTTTATCTTTATTAACAATTCGTGTGGCATTCCCTTTATGGTGCAGCAGAAACCAATCCGACTAGGAACCATGAGGTTGTGGGTTCGATCCCTGGCCTCACTCAGACAAGAAAAAAAAAGAAATTTTTTTTTCTGTCCTTTTTGACTTTCTGTCCTTTTTCTTTTTCTTTTTTCTTTTTTCTTTCTTTCTTTTTTTTTTTTTTTTTTGTCTTTTTGTCTTTTCTAGGGCCACTTCGGCAGTATATAGAGGTTCCCAGGCTGGGGGTCAAATCGGAGCTGTAGCCACCGGCCTACGCTAGAGCCACAGCAACGCGGGATCCGAGCCACTTCTGCAACCTACACCACAGCTCACGGCAACGCCGGATCCTTAACCGAGTGAGGCCAGGGGTCGAACCCGCAACCTCATGGTTCCTAGTGGATTTGTTTCAGCTGCGCCTCGACGGGAACTCCCCATTCTGTACTGTTTTTGATCTTAGCTCTCCACTGATTGCCTGTTTTTCTTTCTTTCCTTCTTCCCTCCCTCCCATCTTTCCTTCCTTCCTTTTGCTTTTTTGGGTCACACCCGTGTCATATGGAAGTTCTCAGGCTAGAGGTCGAATCAGATCTACAGCTGCTGGCCTGCACCACAGCCATGGCAATGTGGGATCCAAGCTGCATTTGCGACCCACACCACAGTTCACGGCAATGCTGGATCCTTAACCAACTGAGCGAGGCCTGGGATCGAACCCACATCCTCATGGGTCCTAGTCATGTTCCTTAACTGCTGAGCCACGAAGGGAACTCCTGATTGCTGGTTTTTCAGTTGCATTCTTAGTTACATGCTCTGTGTTTAGCATTTTCTGAAAATTTCTCGTGAATTTAATATCCTGGGTCCATACCTCAGACTGAGAGAGTTAAATCATAAGGACTCTTTCCCATAGTTAACATGCCAGCTTGAGACTCAGCAGTTCAAGCGGCTCAGTGAATGTTTTTACTCAAACTGTTGTATTTATTCTTTGCATTCAGTCACCTTAGAATTGCAAACTGAATTCCAGAGGATGGTGGTTTGGTCCTGGCCTTTGCTTGCGGTGTGTGGTTCCTAGGGCTTGAGGAAAAGCACTGTGTTGGGGTAAGATCTTTGGGGCATGACTGGGTCCTGACATTGTGAACAGCCAAAGAGCAATGGAAATTACTGGCACTTCTTTGGTCTTTCCATAGTTGTCAATCAAAGGCTTTCTTTTTCCAAAGGTTCTAGTGGTTTCATATTTTAGGTGGCTAACAGTCCATGGACAAGTTCAGAATGTAAATGCATCTTATTATTACAAGTGGAATAATTTCCAGTGACACCTGAAAGTTCACAGCAATGACACAGATGCCAACTCCTATCTGAGTTTTTAGAACATGATCGTAGAGTTCAAGGTAAATGACAAACTGGGGAAAATTTGCGATCTGTCAATATCCTTAAAACATAAAGGACTCCTAAATATCATTTAGGAGAAAAACCCAGTGCTGTAAAAGAAGAGTGGGTAAAGGCCCTGAGTAGCCTGTTCCAAAGAAAATATCCAGCTGTCCAAAAAACCATATGAAAAAAAGGCCAATGAAAATTTCGGCATCATAACGTGTTACCTATCAAATTGGCAAAAATTTAAAGTCTGTAAAGGACTGGGAGCAGATATTCTTGTAGTATTCTTATAGAGCTCGAAACTGTTTTATTTTCTGCAAAGCAATTTGGAGCACGAGTGGAGAAATTTAAAATATCTTCAGGAATGCATATCATAGTTTTATTTAACACATCAAGGAATTGGAAAAAAAATTCCTATGCCCCATGTGAAATTAAAATATGATTTTGAAGAGTCCTTATTTATGTCATGAGAAAATTTTATAGGTTAACTAAAAAATAAGCATATGAAACAGTCTATAGTGGATGATCTCAATTTTATAAATATGCAGTCTGTTATTAGAGATCATTTGGTTGGTGGCATGTAGATTATTTAAAATTTTTACCCTTTTCCAGTTCTCATAATGAACATAAGTTTTATAATCAGAAGCAACTCATAGAATTTAAAAATACCTCTTTGATTTAAAGTTCCCTCAGATGGAGGTTATGCCATTACCTATTTTGGTAAATAAAGTGCTGTGGCTAAAAGAAATTTTTGTTTTTGTCCTTTTTTTTTTTTTTTTTTTAGGGCCGCACCCATGGCATATGGAAATTTCCAGGCTAGTGGTCAAGTCAGAGCTGCAGCTGCCAGCCACAGCCACAGCCACAGCAATGTAGAATCTGAGCCACATCTGTGACGTACACCACAGCTAACGGCAATGCTGGATCCTTAACCCACTGAGTGAGGCCAGGGATCAAACCCACAACCTCATGGTTCCTAGTCAGATTCATTTCCACTGTGCCACAATGGGAACTCCAAAAGACATTTTTTTAAAATAGAATTGATCTGGATAAAAGAAAATTAATACTGATAATAGCTGCCCAGGGAGTCTTAAGTAAGAAGAAAATACCTGGTCCTGTGCTGAGGGTCAGCACACCTGGTATTGATGGGATCAGGAAAAGAAAAGCAGTTGCCACAAACCAGTCCTTTCACAGAAATCTTTATTATTCTTTTGAAATCTTAAAGTTGTCACATATTGGGAAAGAGAAATTATTGCTTTTCTTCATGTCCTTCTGGCACAGTCGTTTCTGAAATGTGCCGTCTGCCCCATGCACATTTGTGCCAGAAGGTCATCATATCTGCACTCAGAGCAAAGACAACGTTGACATTGTGTCTGTCAGGACTGATCTTGTGTCTTCTGTCCTGGCACAAGGGCCAAGTGTGCCAGAGATCCCGAGGCTGAAACGAGATTGCAAAAAAAAACAGCAAAGAAAGGCAAACAGCACAATACTTATTTCCATAGGTGACATTATGGCCATGAATATAAAACTCGAAATCCTTATTAAGCAATCCCCAGGGCAGGCCGGGGAGTAGCGTGCTGTAGGCATAATGGGGTCATAGGCCCAAGGACATTGTCATGATTTTTTGCATTATAAAAAAATTGTCCAGAAACGTCTTTAATTAATGGCATGTGTAGTTCCCTGGTGGCGTCTCGGTTAAGGACTCGGCATTGTGGCTCAGGTTATTGCTTTGGCTCGGGCTCAATCCTTGACGTGGAACTTCTGCATGTTGCAGGAACAGCCAAAAAAAAAAAAATTAAGGGCACATGATTATGGTAAGAAGTGTAGTTGAAACCCACCGATAGTAAGCAGTATAGACAGTAAGTTTCTTAGGGCAGCATTTGCTTATCTTCACTGCTTGTGCTCTGTGGAGTTCAAGGTCTTAGTGATGTTCAAACAGTGGATTTGCAGCAGGCAAGAAAACGTTTGATAGAGAGACAGCAGAGCTAGGGAGGGATTTATTTTTGTAAGTAAAGAGTAGAAAAAAAGAATCCTCAAAAAGATATATACTGGCTTTTTTCCTCTGTTGGACTTTGCGTGGTCCCTTTTCATGGCTTATAAGACTTCTCCCTGCATCTGTTCTCACGCAGCGTCAGATCCATTGAGGCTGTTCTGAGCTTGGAATCAGGTAGCGGAGTCCTTTCCCACAGAGACTTGTGTCCCAGGACATCTCTTCCAAAAATGAGCTGGTTCTCAGCGCTGCCTTGGGCCAGGACACAATGCATGTGGCAGTAAGTGTGTGTGGAACACCTGGTGGGGGCAGGCTCTCAGGGTGACACGGAGGTAGCTTAGTCCCAGTCTCAGTCTTGGAGGACACCGGTGAGGAAGACATTCCATCCTCACACCCTTTCAGACTTTGGACAGCCTTAAACACTCCCTTCCCTTCCTGATTTCATCCGGTGGTGGAGCCCTTTCTTGGTCCATTTAACCGCCCACTCTTGGTCCCACTAGCTGTTCATCTCTTTCCTGCCATGTCACATGTGCACATGGCACAGTGGCCTCCTCTAGGAGGGAGGGGGACGTCCCCATTCTCTGGGTGATGACTTCTACCTGCTGTGCCAGCCGCCGTGTGCTCAGGGGAGAGTCAGTGACTTCCACTTTCCGCTTTCCTATTATTCTCATTGATGCTTTCGCTTTTTTATCAGCTACTAAGTAAAGGTGTCATATGTACATATATTTTGCTTTTTAGGGCCTCACCCACAGCATATGGAGGTTCCCAGGTTAGGGGTTGAATAGGAGCTGTAGCTATCGGCCTACACCCCAGCCACAGCAATGCAGGGTCTGAGCCACGTCTACGATCTACACCATAGCTCACGGCAACGCCAGATCCTCAACCCGCTGAGCGAGGCCAGGGATCAAACCTGAGTCCTCATGGATACCAGTCAGATTCGTCTCCATTGAGCCACAACAGGAATTCCAGTAAAGGTGCCATATTAATGTTACTATATTAATATTACCATATTACCAATATTAATAGAACCACGATGTGCGCATTGTCTGAGTATTTTTTCCATCTTGAGCTTATTAGCCTCCTTTGGTTTGTGCTGGGTTTTTAGCTCCATGGCAGGCACCCCCACAAATACACAGTTTATCCTTTGATGTTTTCCCGTGGATCAGCATTTTGTGGGGGTTCCTCACGTGCAGAGTATCCTCAGACATGTTTTTCAGATTATTTTGTTTCTGCGAAAGGAGGTTGGCAGCAACCTGCTAGGGATTCTGCTCCTGAACCTCAGAGGGCATGTGTGCTGCAGCTGCCTTTGGACTTGACCGTCCAAGTGAAAGTCCGATGTTTAGCTCTTTGAGTGACGTTGCAAAGACTCTTGTGACATGGACACGAAGGGCAAGAGGAGGGAGCAGACTTCAGCTCAGTACTTTCTCTTGCTGAGAGCAGGACAGCTTTCAAATGGTTTGATTGGAAACCTCTTGGAGCTCGGTGACCACTTGGGAGCTGTGACCAAGGGGCACACATTGCAGACAAGGGTTGACCAGATGTTTTCCAGGATCCCCGAACAACTCAGAATCTCTGAGCCTGTGCGCACAGGCCCACAGGAGTCAGGGGAGCGGAGCTTCCAGACCCGGATGTGTCCCTTAGGGTTTTCCCTTGGGGAGCCACAGAAAGACTTTTGAGGCCAGCCTGAAGGTCTAGCTATAGATATCGCCTCCTTTCAAAGTAGGGGCAGCATTGTCCAGCAAAAAAAAAAGGAAGGCTGAAACCAGCCCGGTCTTAGAAGGTATTGGTTTCGGAAACAGAGCTGGGCTCTTACCTTTTGCCAAGAGGGAGAAAAAAGGTGTGCTGTGAAGCTTAATATGGATTTAAACAAAATGGGCACTCATGCAATTTTGACTACAACGCCTGAGTTCTGCTTTTGTTTTTCTTGCAAACCCTGGATCTCTGAGGGCTTGATGGGAACTGGGGGTGAAATTAGGGAGCAGAGCTCTCCCTGCTCTTGGTTACCGCTCCCCAGACTCAGACAGAAGCAGGAGTGGGGACCAGCTGAGAGATGGCCAATGTGTGAGGTTGCTGATTGGCTGCTGTCCAGCCCCTGATGGAGACGTGACTCTGGATGTCCAGGGCTAGTGTTAGAACTTCTGACACACCAGCCATATCCTTAGGCTTTTAGGCCAGGAAGGGATTGCTGCTGGTGGTGAAATTTATCCTCCTGACATCAGGTAGGACCTCATCCCAGACATTTAAGAATCTGTCCTATTTATAAAGTCTCCAAAAGCGATCTTTCAGTCTCTCAGTTTAGGGTTATGAATGCTTTATGCCAGGAAATTTAACTTTAGAGCAAAACTCAGATTCTTCGTAGTTTAGTTCAAAGACCATTTCCTTTAGCTAACATCCTCTCTCTGAGTGCCCTTCATGTATTTGAAAACCAATATTAAATTGGCTTTCAGCTTTCTCTTCTCCCCAGGTGGAATAATTTCACTCCCAGTCTCTTGAATTCAGAAGAAAAGACCTTGCTAGGAAAATGCAAATCAAATAAATAGAAACCTTTTTTAAGGTTAAAAGAAGAAAAAAAGAAGAAGTTGTGGGGGAGGAAAAGAAATGGTTTCTTTGCTGACAATATCATATCTGAAATTCAGGCTACCTGAAATGAAGTAAAAAGTTGTATATTAAATTCTCATCACTGCAGAATTAATCAGTTCCTGCCCAGTCCCCTTCCAGTGAGAGCCAAGTTTACTTTTCTTTGTAGGTCTTACGGATTTCCTTTGTGAATTTAAAAGCAATTGTGCAAATCCAAAAGATTTAGGAACTATTGAGAGAAACAAGGCTCTGGAGTAAGGATCCCTTACTTTCGCCAAAACCTCAGCTCCCTCTGGAACAGAAGTTATTAATCTTTGGGAAAAGTCAGAGATCCATTTGAAAAATCTGATCAAAGCTAAGAACCTTTGTCCTAGAAAAATATGTATGTGTACAGCTAAGAACTATTCCACACAATTTCACTGAGTCCCTGGACTTCAGATTCTCATCCCCAAACCTAAAATAGGCTGCATTTTAATCAGATGAAAACGAGCCATTTTGCCTAAAACGCTTTAATGTATGACCAGAAAGGAAAACGTGAATTTTTCTTTTAATAAAAGGGTAAAAGTAAAACAGATTCCTACGGAGGTAAATTTCCCAGTGACATAATTGGGTATTTAATTTAATTGAAATTGAAAATGCTTTTTCATTTCTAAAGTATTCCCACCAGAAATATCTAATCGAATTTAATTTTGAGTAAGAGTCAGTGCTAACCTCCTTGTTACCATGCAGGGAGCTGTGTTCGGAAACCCTGTGTGGGTGCCGGGATAATGGGTTCTTCTGTTGCTTCCTGCCCTCGGCTGGTTGTATAGACCTGGGTACCCCTGACACCTTCCCGTGCCTTCTTACCTGTCAAACACTGCTTTCAGAATTGGTTTCTTAGCTTCACTTTCTGTATTTCAGTTTTCCATCGCCCCAATCTGCTTTTGCAGAATCTGGTGAGATGTTCCTTGTCACATCCCTTTTATAATCTAGCAGGGCGCTTTGGCAAAAAGAGCGGAGGAAAGGCATAATGAGATGCTGGCACAAAGGGCTGTGGCCGCCTTTCCTCGTCCAAGCATGTGTGTAGGCACTTCTGCTATGGCGCAGTGGGTTAAGAGTCCAACTGCAGTGGCTTGGGTTGCTGCAGAGGCTCAGGTTCCATCCCCAGGCTGGTACAGTGGCTTAAAGGATCCGTTGTTGCCACAGGTGCAGTGTAGGTCACAGCTGCCACTTAGATTCCATCCCTGGCCTGGGAACTTCCATATGCCACAGGTACAGCCATTAAAAAATAAGTTAAAAAAGTGGGGGGGGGGTGAAGAATGTGCGTCAGCTCATCGCTCCTCCGCTGACCAGGCCCTAAACATCGTGCAATAAAATGGAAATTCCCATGCCTCCCCAACCCCAGCCCTTGAGCACAGAGCACACTGGAAGGATAGAGGATGCATGAAGATCCAGATTCCCTAAACAGTTTTCTCCATTTTATTCTTACCAAGTAGCAAAATACCAAAATAAGTGATTTGCTTTACAGATCATATATCCATGATCAGTGTTGGCACCCATAGATTTGAAACCAGAAGACTCTCCTGCCGAATTTCAGAAGCAAGTATGTCTTATCCAAGTAAAATCTTTCAATCCGGATAGTTGGATAATTTAGATAGAGCGTTGAGTTTTTTTCTGCCCTGGGTGATACTTAAGAATACCCAGTTCTACCCCAGTTCATTGGAGTTAAGCTGAGAAATCAGTGATTCAGTGGGGTCTGGGTGGATTCCAGCCTCAAACTTCACAGGTAGTGCTTCCCAGCCTTACTGCTGCCAAGAGAAATGCCCCCAAACGGCTTGATGAAACTGAAAATGAAGTTAAGCTCTAAATAAGAGAAGGTAAGTGGGACTTCATGTCAAGGATGCCTCCAGGTCAGCAGGCTTTTTGGTTGGCCTACATACTGCTGGTTATTTTAAGTCCCAAACCAAATGAAAAAAAATATAGATTTTAATTATAGTTGATTTACAGTTTTGTGCCAATTTCAGCTCTATAGAAAAGTGACCCAGTAGTATATATTCATTCCCTTTCTTACAGTACCTTCCATCATGGTCTATCCCAAGAGATTGGGTAGTTTCCTGTGCTATCCAGTAGGACCTCGTTGCTTATCCATTCTAAATGTAATAGTTTATATTGACTAACCCCAAACTCCCAAACCATCCCTCTCCCTCCCTCTTCCCCCTTAGCAACCACAAGTGTGTTCTTTATGAGTTTGTTTCTGTTTTGTAGATAGGTTCATGTGTGCCATATTTCAGATTCCACACGTAAGTGATATCATACGGTATTTATCTTCCTCTGCCTGACTTCCTTCACTTAGTATGAGAGTTTCTAGTTGCATCCATGTTGCCGTAAATGGCATTATTTTGATCTTGTTAATGGCTGAATAGTATTCCATTGTATATATGTACTGTGTCTTAATCTATTCGTCTGTTGATGGACATTTAGGTTGTTTCCAAGTCTTGGCTATTGTGAATAGTGCTGCTATAAACATAGGGGTGCGTGTATCTCTTTGAACTATAATTTTGTCTGGATAGGTGCCCAGGAGTGAGATCCAAGTGGATAATCTTAATATCCCCTTAGTGGTTGAAGCTGTATGTTTCAGGAAGCACATGATTAATGATCACTACCTTGAATCCCAAGGGTCTGACAGGACCCCTCCATGTCACCACAGGGCTGCATTGTGGCACATTTCCCGCACCATTGCTGGCTCTGGTTACAGTGTCTTACAGATGGCGTGTCACAACTTAGACAATGGTGTGTCTGTGGTCCCCGTTGGTATCAAGGGGTGGATGGGGAGAAGGGATGCAGACAGGTCCCAGTCATTAGCCTTGTAGCTCTGCAGTGTGATGAAACGTCAGCTTTTGCGTGATTTTACACTCATCAAGAGACCCTTCACTGTTGAGGGGACCACAGTGACGAATCATTTCTCTTTTGCATTGGTCAGAGGGACCAATGGTGTCCAACCTAGTGGAAGCAGGTTTTAGATGGATGCCCAGGTGCCCTGGCAGCGAGGGCGAGCAGCCTGTCTTTGGATCCCGGCTGTGATGATTCCTGCTTTTAGCCCTGTGCCTTTCATCATTACAGTTAGCTGCTTGTCTGCCAGTGTTTGGATACAGAATCTGTGGTTGTCATGAGGTCAGTGTGAAGATCTCCCAACACTGCCCTCACTTTTATGCTTGAGTACGAGCACTGATGGGTGACCAGGTGTTCCATTAGATTGATTTCCATGCATTGTAAGGAGTCGCCAGGCACCCGTGAATCCTCCTCCTGCTAAGATTCTGAAGCCTGGATTACAGAAAAATCAGGAAAAATCAGATCATTTTAATCAAACAGGAATTTTAAAAATTCACAGCATTTAAAAAATTTCCATTGCATTTCACCTAAGGGGAAAACAAAACATAGCAACCTTTGGTAGGAAATAGGTATTTAGATAACAGGTATGCATTTTACATGACAATACACTTGACTTTCATTTACCTCTCTCGCATTAACATAATTTGTACATATTCAACGTTGAAACTCCCTTATGCCCCAGCTCAGAAAATCACAGGTGAAATTGTTCTTCAGGAGTTAGGTTTAAATGCAAATTGGAAAGGCGGCCTCAGAAATTCATGAGCATTTCTGCTCCTTGGGGCATCTCGGGTGCCCTGGCTCCCGGCTCAGGAGAGGGCTCTTTTTTCTGAAATGGCTCATTAATGCTTGCATTCCAGAAGAGGAAGCTTCCACAGGCACCCCTCTGCCCCTGAGCAGGCCACAACAAAGGACCAGCTTCCGAGCAGGCAAACTAATTAAAACCAGAGCTGCAGGGACAGAATGACAATAGAAGAGCTCTACTTGTAGCATTAATTTTCTACTAAAGATCTCATTAAAAAAAAAAAATGCACCCAAAAAGGGGGAACTGTGGAGAATTAGGGTGAGGCAGTTAGGGCTGGGGCAGTGCAGTTTTGTGCATTGATTCCAAATGGTGAGAGTTATTCCAGTGATCCCGATGTGTGATTCTAATTCTGTGCAGCCCAGGTTTGGGGCATCCAACTTAGGAGATGTTTGGGTTCATTTTTAAGTAGTCTTTTCCCCTCCAGCCATAAAATCAAATAAGATAAAACCCTCTGACCTAGGTGTTAGTCTGAATCTATGGCTAAAAAAAAAATAATCGGGGAGTTCCCTTTGTGGCTCAGCAGGTTAAGAACTCAGCTTAGTGTCCATGAAGATGCAGGTTCAATCCCTAGTCTCGCTCAGTGGGTTAAGGATCTGGTGTTGCCGTGAGCTGTGGTGTAGGTCGCAGGCGTGGCTTGGATCCGGTGTTGCTGTACCTGTGGTGTTGCCTGCAGCTCTGATATGACCCCTAGTCAGGGAACTTCCATATGCCACAGGTGTGGCCATGACAAAGAAAATAACATATTTGGGAACTAGCCTGAATTGATGTAGTTCATGAGAAGGTGGGGCCAGTAAAACAAGGAGTTTGTAGGCTTCCATTTTTCCCCTTGTTTCAAACAATTTCAACGGACCGTAATTCCTGGGGGGCCTATGTTTCCCCTCCTCCTATCAAATCTTAACAAACAGATATTTTTCTAGTGAGCGGGTAGACGGCTTTCTGGCTGCACCTGTCCATGATCATGAACAGGTGGGTGAGAGGTGAGTGCTACCAGTGAATATTAAAAATAACTCTATCTGCCATGAACACTCCCTAGAAAGCCGATGGGGGTCCTGAGAATTTCGGTGTTTGGAAATTATACAAGGTATTCTGGAAGAACATGAAAGGTATCATGGGTTGTTTTAGGGCCCATTTCTGATCAGATCAAGTGTGTCCAAAAGGTTTTACTGTTGTGTGAAATAAGGAGAGAAGAGCTCCCATGTCTGGCTGTGCTTAAGCGTTTCTAGGTGTTGAGGCACTGCTTTGTTCTGATGGTGCCAGGCTTAACAAAGGAATAAAGAAGCAGGGTGGGATCTCTCCTAAGCAGAAGTAGAGACAGAGGAGCTATGGCTGAAGGGTGGCATCCACCTCCACGTGAGCTGGGGGAGGGTGGTGAGAGGGAGCTGGGGCCATATATCCTGGCCCCCTTGCCTCTATTGACTGTGCTTCATCCCTTGATCCCCCCGAAGCTGCTCTCGATTCTTTCTGGCCTGTTAGGAATTCTTTATTTCGCTTAGCCCTGTCTGCAGTTACTTTCTTCACTTTCTGGTTCATTGCCTGGTCCCCTCCATCTGTTTAGGGACATGTGTCTTGTTTTCTGCTGCATTCCAGGCACCTCCAGCAATCTAGCATCCAGTCAGGGGCCAGTAGCTAGTTGTTGAATTAAAGAAAATCCCTTCCCTCCTGACCAGACAGTTCACACAGCTATTCCAGGAAACACTGCATGACATTATGGTTTGTCTTTATCTGATACCCCTCCTCCATGTTCCTATAAAATGATAGCAGAGGACATTGCCCAAGGCTTACCTGACTCAAGAATTTAAAAAAAAAAAAAAAAAAGGAGTACCTGTTATGGTGCAGCAGAAACGAATCTGATTAGGAACCATGAGGTTTCAGGTTCGATCACTGGCCTTGCTCAGTGGGTTAAGGATCCGGCATTGCCATGAGCTGTGGTATAGGTCGCAGACACGGCTTGGATTCTGCGTTGCTATGCCTGTCCGTGTTGCTGTGGCTGTGGTGTAGACCAGCAGCTGTAGCTCCAGTTTGACCCCTAGCCTGGGAAATAAGGAGAATGCTCCATATGCTGCAGGTATGGCCCTAAAAAGACAAGACAAAAAAAAAAAAAAAAAATTAACCGCCTCTAGCCGCTCTGGATGTGAACATTCTCTTGGGCCTGCTGCTGCCCAGAACTTCTCATGAAACAGATCCTGTGGCCTCTGTGTGCCCTGGAGGATCTGAGGATAGACACGTGGATGACTGAGAAGCAGTTCATGTCACCTGGGCCTGGCACACCCCTTGTGGCCTCTGCGCTAGACCCTCTTTGGCCCCTGTGCTGGGACTGGGGATGTATTCTGGTTGATTCCCAGGGGATTTATTAGAACCACTGTCCTCTGGCAGATGGTCAGCTGGCCCTAACCTAGAAGATTTCTATGCTGCTGAGAAGGACACTGGCTTGGAGTCACCTTTTCTGTCTTTGCAGTGCATGGACATGTCACATTCTGAAGGTTTCCTGCTCATGATGTAGGCAGTGGAAAGCCATCTAAATCGTGTTCTTTTCCACCATAAAGTTTTGCTAACCGGGCCTCAAGATCTGCTTCTAGATCAATCACACTAAACTGCAACCTCCACTCATACACCAATGTTTGTTGCTCATTTTTGGGTTTTGCCCTGGGCCTGGCTCCCCAGGGTAGGGCTGGCCGCTGAGTTATTATTGAAACTGAAATAGCCCTCATTTCAGTGTGATTTTGTGATCATATTACCCTGCTTGGGATTTTCAGCACAAGATGAATCCAACACGACATGCACCGCCAACAGTAGACGACCCAGTGTGGATTACGCAACATAAACTGAAGACATGTTTTTTTAATGTATGTGTATTTTCAAGGAGCTTTTTCAAGGGAGGACCTGGCATTTACATTCAGGCCTGGTGGATTGTAGTTTTGAATTAGCTGGAGATAATTTTAATGGAGAGAAAAGGTTAGATTGTGGAGGGACTGAATGTCAGCCAGAAAAGTTGGGATTTTTTTCCTGGGCAGAATGGGGACCCTTATCAGTTTCAGAAATGAGAAGAGATGTCGTGGAAGTTCAAACTTAGGGGGGCTCTCCTGGGGGTAGCAGAATGGATGGAGGAGGGAGAAATGGGAAATGTCTGCATTAGGAAACTGTTGAAGGACTGGAGGATGAGGGTCTGGGCTGAAAGTGTGAGAACGATGGGCAGGACGGGAAGAATGAAGCTGTAAGATGTCTCCAAGGGGACCTATGGGCCCTGCGGGAGCACCATCTGGCTCTGGTCCAGGGAGAACAGGGGAGAGAAGAGGTTGATCCTGTGACTTAAGAAAGGGCAGCTTAGAGTAATGGAGGTGGAGGAGAATTGATATGGTACTTCTTTAGGTATTTATTTTATAGGTGTAAAAAGCTCCCTGACCATTTCAAAAACCATCTGGACCAGGCAGGAAAAATATTTTGACTCTCATCTTAAGGATATAGATTTTCAGCAAGTTTAGACCATGCAAGGCACATGACTAATAAGAGTGGAAATGCTTGAATTGAGGATCTGGTGTTGTCATTGCTGTGGCACAGGTTCGATCCCTGGCCCAGGAACGTCCACATGCTGTAGGTTTGGCCAAAAAAAAGGGGGGGGGGGAATGCTGTCATGGAGCCTCAGTTACCTGGGACCTGGTCGAGAAAGTGATAAATTCTCATCTGGATATGTTGAATTAAAGTTGGAGGCAGAAAATCCAAGTGGAATTCTGAGGAAGCATTTGGAGGTGAAAGGTAGGGGCTGGAGGCAGAAGTCCTTGATATGACAACTCAATCAACAAAACAGTAATTGAGTCTCTTAGGGGAGGATAAATAGAGAAAGTGTCAGAGGCTAAGAACTCAGCCTTGGGGACCCTGCATCAGTAGGATGCAGCTGACAACTCCAACAGGCAACAGCTTTAGGAGCAAGAAGAGAACGATGGGGAGTGCCTTGGAGGGGAAGGAAGGACAGTGTGTCCAGGGAGGCGGGGCAGGGGTTCCCAGTGTCACATGCTTTGAGAGGTTATGTAGAAGGCTCATTTCTGTGTCAGAAGAAGGTCATTGTTGACTTTTGTGAGAGCAGTAAAAACATAAAACTAGTTTGGTAAAAACCTAAGCCAGGGGGTGAAAAATTTCAGAGGCAGTGCATGGATGATGGTGAAATAGGGCTTTTGATCCTAAGCCAGATTCAGTAATAAAGACCGATGGAGAGAGGGAAGGAGGAAGAGAAGAATGTTTTCTAGCAAAGTGACAGGATCAGTCAGTGGGTTTTACAGGCTGAGGAAGGTCTGTGGTTATTGGAAGGGAAAGGGAGGGAAGATGGTGAAGGAGAGATTCAAGATGATGGAGAGGAGAGAGGGAGGATGCCCTCTGGGCCCCAGGTGGAGGGTTAATCCAGGCACTGCTTCCTTCAGGACTACAAGGAGGTAACTGCAACTTATTGTCTGTTAAGAGTAAATGCCGCAAAGAAAAGCTATGGGCACATCTTTGCACAGCTGTGCCTTTTGCGTGTGTTTCCTTTTCAGCGCTTATTGCAAATGCCATTACCTCTCATAGACAAGAGCACCATATGTATGTTTGCTAATGTTATGTTTCTTCTTAGTCCAAAGAGTAAGATAAAAACTGTGACTGTGGTGGACAATACCTGTAAATATTCTGTGTTTCTTGGGAGGAAATGTTATATAAATGGATAGTGCCATGGTGACAATTCTGTATAAAATTTCAAAGGTCCTAATGATGGCAAATAGACCTTCATGTTTAGAAGTACTAACATCATTTTATTTCATAGGTGTTTATGATTTTTTTTTCTCTTTATGGCCATACCAGCATATAGAAGTTTCTAGACCAGGGGTAGAATTGGAACCACAACTGGCCTACTCCATAGCCATGGCAACACCAGATCCAAGCTGCACCTGCTGCCTACCCTTCAGCTTGCAGCAACGCAGGATCCTTAACCCACTGAGCAAGGCCAGGGGTAGAATGTGCATCCTCACAGAGACAACCCAGGTCCTTAACCTGCTGAGCCGCAGCAGGAACTCCCTGTTAATTTTTAAAAATGAATCTAGGTGATCTGGTGGAAATGGTATGGATTTTCATGTTTATAACGTTCTGTTCATAAACAAGCCTCTGTCTTAGATGAAGAGAGTGTAAGCTGCCCACTTCCCCATATGTGGTTGGAGTGGTCCAACATGGATCTTTCCACCAGTTAGTGCACTTGGTTGAGGGGAAGCTGAGGTCACTTGTTTCTGCAGGAGAAGATGAATGTCAGCATACTGTGTGAGCGTGTTAAGGGAGTGCAGAGACCCCGTGGCCTCACATCCCTGGGGAACCTGGAAGGATGCTGAGGGCACAGCTGAGCTCTGCATCTTGGTCAGCACCTCCCCTTTGTACCCCAGCAGATGGGGAGCAGAAGTCAGAAAACTGAGCCCACACTCCACCCTCCCCTGGGTTCTAGGAAGGCAGCAAGGATACAGGGTGGTTGGCAGTTGACTCCATCCCACTCCAGGGCCTGAGTCACCTCCTTTTGCTTCATTTTTCTCTCATCTCACTCATGACCCTATGTCTCTGCATCTCTTGCAGTAGCACAGTGCTGAGCCTGGGGACGTAAGAGGATCTGGAGTCCCCGTCATGGTTCAGTGGTTAACAAATCCGACTGGTATCCATGAGGACGCAAGTTTGATCCCTGGCCTCACTCAGTGGGTTAGGGATCTGGCGTTGCTGTGAGCTGGGGTGTAGGCTCAGATCCCACATGGCTGTGGCTGTGGCTGTGGCTGTGGTGTAGGCCAGAGGCTACAGTTCTGGTCCAACCTCTTAGCCTGGGAACCTCCATATGCTTCAGGTGTGTCCCTAAAAAGACAAAAGACAAAAAAAAAAATTAAGAGGATCTTCCCCCAGCTTCCTTGGGAGGGGCAAACAAAGAGCTAAAGAGAAGTAAAGTTGAGAAGGGGAGGGTGATGGGAAATGGTATAAACTTGCCGTACAGCTGTAAGCTCGCATGGCTTCCCATTGGTGCTTGTGACAAGCCAGACCTCCTCTTGGCATCTTATTTGCTGCCTACTCCCTTCACATTTTATCCATGACTCATATGTGTTGGGGGCCTCCTGTGCCTCATTTCTCCATGTCACCACATGTTCATTTATGCTGGGACAGTGGAAACCATCTCAACGCCAAGTTGTACCAAAGCAGAAAAGTCGGCTAAATTATCTTTAATGAAATCATTTTCTTTTTTAATCATAGAGTCAAGCAAAGGCAGGGGTGGGGGAAGAGTCACTTTAATTTGCAGGCACTTGGAACACCCAGCCTGGGGTTAACTATCCTTTTATCTTGCATGATGGTGAGAGACAAAGCGGGCATTCTTTGTAAATGCTTATGGTTGGCGGGGTAATTAAATGAGGTTAGGACAGCAGAACGAAGGAGACACCGGGTTGAAAGGAAAAGAGAATCAACACCATTTAAGCGCAAAAGGAGGTTTTAAAACCTGGTGGAAGTGAAGTCTGGGGCTTGCCAAGTTGGCTGCATGAGACACTGAAGCACAGGCGGGAAGAACACATCGTGGTGCAAACGAAGGTGATGTCGCCACAAAGTGGGGAAGGGTTGGTTCTACTGGGGGATCAGGAAAGGGGCTTCCCCGCTGAGTGGCCTGGAAAAGATGATGGAAGTCAGGACATGGGAAGTTAGGGGAATACAAGGAAAGTCGCGGATGGAAAATCTGGTGTTCAGGGAACTCAGGATGATCTGTGCTGTGGACTCCATCCCACAGAAAATGGTATGATACTGAAGCAGAATTGAAGGTCCCAAGCTCTCTTGTAAGGGGCGATGTCCTGTGGCTGTGTGAGGGTTAGAGTGTATAATCCAAGGCAGACATCAGGGGATCAGCTAGGAAACGATTGCCCTAGTCTAGGCGCACACTGTGGTGTCTTGAACAGTGTCTTTGCCTGGAGGGCTGAGGAATCCTACAGAGAGAGCCCTTTTGCCAATCTTTATGTGGTAGGCGCTCCCACCAAAGTTGATGTCGGCCTCCCCTGGCGGTGTCTGTCACTCAGTTCATGTGGCATTGAGGAGAGGGGTAAAACCAGAGCACCGGGAGCCAGGGCCAGCACACCCCGTGTCCACTAGGTTGTGGAGAAAGATGCACAGTCCAGTTTTGAATAGTTTGACTGTAGAGCATCAGTAGAACATCCATGGGGAGAGAGTCTTAGAGCGGGTACTCAAGGAGGAAAGGTGGGGGAGAGATGGAGTCTGAAGTCACCAGCATCACAGAGAGAAGAAGGGAGACAGAGGGAAGGTGACTGGGGGAAGTGGGGGTGGGGAGAATTTATGGACGTGGGCTGGGAACTGAACCCTGGGAATACTTGCATATGAGAGGCGAGATGCGGGGGAGTAAACAGAAGTGAAGGACTGGGAAGGAGAAGGTGGGGGCCGGATGGTGGTGGGGAAGAATCAGAAAAAGGCAGGATCACAGCCTCGAAGACAGGAAGGAGCCCAGGCGACAGAATGACATCACCAGGGGTATAGGATGTTTTGACTCCAATTTACGAACATAACATTTTAATCAGAATCGGCCCAGCATGAATTAATTTTCATGAAGTTCCTGCGGGAACATCATTAAGCCAATTTAATTCCTTCCCATAATCAATTTTCCATAGAGGGCTGTTAATCTGTTTCCAGTTTTTCTCATTTTCCTATTTATCTTAACAAAATTATTTAAATCGGGATCAATTATTTCCGTCATAAATAGCATGGTAAAGATTTGATTTATCAATAACTTAAAAAAAAAAATCTCAATTGAATTTTACCAGTTAGAGCCTTTGTCATTCATTTTCCTTTGAAGCTGTCATTTCTGAGTCCAGTTTCCCTGGGTCGTTCTTTTTACCATTAATAACAGATGACCTGTTAGGCAGTGTTTCATCATCATTCATTTTAGTCTGTGGCCGTCATAGCCATGTACATTTTACTTTGTCTTTGAATAAAAATAAAAACCCAGTAAGCCCATCTGAAAAAGATGCTTTCTCCTGACACTTTCCCTGAGCACAGGGCTTCGGGAGACCAGGTGAGCATCCTAATGGAGAAAGATGAAGTGGTTTGGAAGGGTCTTTGTCTAGCCTTCAATATCATAACTCACTAGAGCTAATTAATCAAAAGTCTTAAAGTCTGGTATTGGAGAAAGTAATTTCATAGCCTCTGTTACGATCATCATTTTTAAGTCCTGAATTTTCAACAGTGCTTTAAAATAAAACACCAAATTATTATCCTTGCTAGTCAAAATAATAATTTTCAAACTCTCCCGTGTATTTCTATTTGTCTTGTGATAATTGTGTTGATACCGTCAGAGAACAAAGCACCGTTATTGAATTTGGTTTTCTTGGCAGAAGAATAACTAATAGGCTTGAAAAGATCACACTGGATCCCAAGACAGAGAAAAAGACCCAGGCCATGAAAGTCAGCCCAGCTTCTGAGAGGCCCCTTGTGGTTGGTGCCACTTCAGGGGTGAATTTGCCACAGCCCAGAGGCTGGGTCTTGGGTACAGAAAGCTGATTTTGCCAACAAACTCTTGAGACTGTACTTGTATGAACTAAGCTAATAAGACTGATGCATGGCAACTAGAAGGTCACTTTATTCACTAAAGTAGAAAAAGGACTACAGGTTTGAAAAAGACTACAGGGTTGAAATCTGGCTGGCAAAGAGATGTGTATGCCACGCTAGCTTTCAGGTGGTTGTCATCAGATGCAATTTACTATGGATTTCTAAATACTTTGATTTATCTTCTGTGTACCCCAGGAAAGAGAGCAGGAATGGAATATTTGAAGTCCAGTAAGTACAGTGCTGGGTTTCCATCCCAGTGGTGTGAATGGCTGACTAACAGGGTATGAGTGATAGATGTGACAAAGCTTCTTCCCTTGAAAGGGCTGGGGTGCTCACCTCAGCCACCTGACTGAGCCACATGGCATGCAGATAGGTAGCTACAGTCTAGTCTTGTGGGTCTGGCATTCATAGTAATTTTTTGAAAATTTCTTTCTTTCTTTTCTTTTTTGGCTGCCCCTTCGGCATATGGAGTTCCTGGGCCAGGGATCAGATCCCAGCCTCAGTTGTGACCCACGCTGTCACTGCAGCAATGCCAGATCCTTTAATCCACTGTGCCAGGCCAGGAATTGAACCTACATCCTGGTGCTGCAGATGCCACTGATTCTGTTGAACCCCAGTGGGAATGCCTGAAAATTTATTTTTATATTTCATTTTCCATTCATTTTGTGTCATTCATAAAGCTGGAATCTCTGGAGACAATCTCCAACCTTAGTTTTGGAAAAGCTTACTAATTCCTAAGAGGCAAAAACGAGGACATTCTCCTTCCATAATATAAGCTCACTGAGAGATGAATGATTGAGTTGAATTATATTCATCACCCATCAATGTTTTAATTACATATTTTATTTTGAGATGATTGTCAATTCACATGAAGTTTTAAGAAATAATACATGGAGTTCCTCTTGTGGCTCAGTGGGTTAAGAACCTGACTAGCATCCAGGAGGATGTGGGTTCAATCCCTGCCCTTGCTCAGTGGGTTAAGGATTGGGTATTGCCACAAGCTTCAACATAGGTTATGGATGTAGCTCAGATCTGGTGTTGCTGTGGCTGTGGTGCAGGCTGGCAGCTGCAGCTGCAGCTCCAATTCAACCTCTGGCCCGGGAACTTGCATATGCTGCAAGTGTGGCCTTAACAAGGGCGGGGGTGGCGGGGCTGAGGGAGAGAAAGAATACAGAAAGACCCCATGTACCCTTTACCTATTGCTCCCAAGTGGTAACATCTTGCAACCTTATGATAAAATATCACAATCAGGATGTTAACATTGGCATGGTCAGGATCAGAGTAATTCTCTCACCACGAAGATGTGTTATGTTGCCCTTGCATCCCCCAAATAAATCCTACTTGATCATGGTGCTCAATATTACTTACACATTTCTAGATTTGATTTGCTAATATTTTATTGAGGTTTTTTGCACCCAGTCTTGAGATCTTTCCTCTTTTCTAATGCGCATATTTTAGTACTATAAATTTTCTGCTTCAGCACTGCCTTAGCTGCATCACCTGTATTTTGATATGTTGGATTTTCGTATTCACTTAGTTCTCTGGATTTTTCATCTCCTTCAATATTTCTTCTTTGCCCCATGAATTGTTAAGAAGTATGTTGAGTGATTTCCAAGGGTTTGGAGATTATTCTCTTGTCTTTCTGTTACTGATTTTTAGTACGATTTTATTATGGTCCAGGTATAATTTCAGTTTTCTTAAATTTATTGAAGTTTGTCTTACAGCACAGAAAATGCTTACCTTGAAGAATGTTCCATGGGCATTTTTTAAAAAATAGGCATTCTGCTGTCATTGAGTGGAGGTTTTCTGTATATGTCCATGAGATCTATGTTGTTCCTTTCTTCTATATTCTTCTTGATGTTCTATTTAGTAGTTCTGACTGTTGCTGAAAGTGGGTGTTTAAGTCCACAGCTACAGTTGTGTTTTTATCTGCTTATTCTTTCAGCTCTGTCAGTTTTTGTTTCATGCATTTTGGGACATTTTGAGGTTGTTTGTTGAACATACTTTTAAAATTGTTATGCCTTCCCAATGGATTGATTGTCTCATAGTTACATAACATTTCTGTTTGTCTCTGGTTTTTTCCTTTGTCTTAAGTCTACCTTATCTGATATTTAATATAGCTCATTTTTTGATTGATGTTGGTATGGTATATCTTTTTGCATTCTCTTATTTCAATTTGCCTGTGGTGTTGTATATGAAGTAAATTTTGTAGTGAGTGTATTGTTAGCTCTGTTATTTTATCCACTCTGACAATCTCCATCTTTTAAATGGTTTGTTTAGACCATTTATATTTAAGTAATTGTTGATATGTTTGGGCTTAAGTCTTCCATTTTATTACTTCTTTTCTAGTTGTTTTCACTGTTTTTCTGTTTCTCTTAGCTTTTCTGTGGGTTGTGTAAATAATGTTTAAATTATTCTGTGTTATTTATTTACAATTTTTGGAGTATACCTCTTTTTTTGAGTTTTCCTTGTGATAGCTCTAGGGGTTATAATACATATACAAAACTTATGTTACACCAGTATCAATAAACTGTCAGTACCAGTGTTGCATCATTTTATTAAAATTATAGACATTTGGGTATCTTTGCCCTTCCCTTTCTTTAAAGAGTTTTAGGTGTTTTCTCTGTATAAATTGCACATCGTATCAGATGGTGTAATAATTTTTGCTTCAACCATCAATTTTATCTCTTCTGATTTTCTTTCTTTCTGAAGCTTCAAACTTTCTTCTGCTGTTCCTTTCTCTATTTAGAGACCTTCCTCTAGCCATTTTTAAGGGAAGGTTTACTAGCACAGATTTAGTAGTTTTCCTTCCTTTGAAAATGCTTTTATTTCACCTTTCATTTCTTTCTTTTCTTTGTCTTTTTTCTTTTTGGTCTTTTTAAAGCCACACCCATGGCATATGGAAGGTCCTGGGCTAGGGGTCAAATCGGAGCTGCAGCTGCTGGCCTACACCACAGCCACAGCAACACCATTTCCAAGCCACACCTGCAGCCTACACCCCCAGCTCACAGCAACACCCGATCGTTAACCCACTGAGTGGGCCAGAATCGAACCCACATCCACATGGATTCTAGTTGGGTTCATTACCACTGAGTCACAATGGGAAACTCCCACCTTTCATTTCTGAAGGATATTGTCATCAGATATGGAATTCTGATATTTTTGACAGTTTTTTTTGTTTGTTTTTCAAAATTTGAAAAATGGGCTATTTCTGCCTGGCCATTATGGTTTCAGGTAAGAAATATATTTTCACATGAATTATTATTCATTTATAAATAACATACCTCTCTTCTCTTTTTTTCTTTGTCTTTAGTTTTCAGAAATTTAATTATGACGTCTCTTCTTATGGATTTCTTTGACTTTATCCTATTGAGATTTCTCTCAGTTTCTCAAATCTGTAAGCTATCTATGCCTTTCATCAAATTCAAAAGTTTTCAGCCACTATTTTCTAATACTTTTTCATCCATCCTCTTCCCTCATCTTCTTGCCCTCTGATGTTAAAGAAGATTAGATCTCTGAGGCTCTATTCTTTTTTTTTTCCAGTCTATTTTATCCCTATTGTTTATATTGGGCACATTCTATTGATGCATTTTCAAGTTCATTGATTCTATCCTCTGTGAAGCCTACTTTACTACTGAGCTTATTAAGTGAATTTATATCCATTGTAATATTTTATTACATATTTTCATTTTTATAACATCTAAATTTTTGTTGAGATTTTGTTTTTCATTTATCTCAAGAGGTTTTATTGCTTGTTTATAAGATTGTTGAAGGATTTTCATGGGAACTGCTTTAAAGTCCTTGTCAGAGAGTTCTAGCATCTGATGATCTCAGCGCTGGCATCAGTTGACTGTTTTTTCTCATTTAACTTATGATTTTCCTTGGTAGATTTTTATTTTTTAATTTTTTTGTCCGTACATTATGCTTTTATTTTTAAATTGTTTTTATTTTAGTTGAGTTACAATGTTCTGTCAGTTTCTGTTGTACAGTGTAGTAACCAAGTTACATGTACATTTTTTTTTTCTCACATTGTCCTCCATCATGTTCCATCACAAGCGACTGGATATAGTTCCCTGTGCTACACAGCAGGATCTCATTGCCTATACACTCCAAATGCAATAGTTTGCATGTACCAACCCCAAACTCCCAGTCCATCCCACTCCCTCCCCTTCTCCCTTGGCAACTTCAAGTCTGTTCTCCATGTCCATGAGTTTGTTTTTTTTTTCTGTAGATAGGTTCATTGGTGCCATATATTAGATTCCATATATAAGTGATATAATATGGTATTTGTCTTTCTCTTTCTGACTTATTTCACTTAGTATGAGTGTCTTTAGTTCCATCCATGTAGTTGCAAATGGCATTATTTCGTTCTTTTTTATGGCTGAATAGTGTTCTGTGTGTATATGTACCACATTTTCTTAATCCATTCATCTGTCAGTGGACATTTAGGTTGTTTCCAAGACTTGGCTCTTGTGAATAGTGCTATAATAAACATAAGGGTGCATGTATCTCTCTCAGTGAAAGTTTTGTTTGGATATATGCCCAGGAGTGGGATTGTTGGATCATATGGTAGTTATATATTTATTTTTCTGAGGTACCTCCATACCGTTTTCTGTAGTGGTTGTACCAGTTTGCATTCCCACCAGCAACAAAGGAGGCTATCCTTTTCTCCACATCCTCTCCAGCATTTGTTATTTGTTGACTTGTTAATGATGGCCATTCTGACTGGTATGAGGTGGTATTTAATTGTAGTTTTGATTTGCATTTCTCTAATAATTAATGATGTTGAGTATTTTTTCATAAATTGGGAAAATGTCTATTTTGGTCTTCGGCCCATTTTTCAATTGGGTTGTTGGGTTTTTGTTGTTGAGTTGTATAAGTTGTATATTTTAGAGATTAACCTCTTTTTGGTTGCATTGTTTGCAACTATTTTCTACCATTCCATAGGTTGTCTGTTTGGGTTTTTTTTATGGTTTCCTTTGCTGTGTAAAAGCTTGTCAGTTTGATTAGATCCCACTGTTTTTGTTTGTTTATTTGTTTGTTTTTATTTCTATTGCTTTGGGAGACTGACCTAAGAAAACATGTGTAAGGTTGATGTCAGAGAATGTTTTGCCTATGTTTTCTTCTAGGAGTTTTGTGGGGTCTTGTCTTATGCTTAAGTCTTTAAGCCATTTTGAGTTTATTTTGGTGCATGGTGAGAGGGTGTGCTCTAGTTTCATTGATTTATATGCACCTGTCCAGTTTTCCCAGCACCACTTACTGAAGAGACTGTTTCCCATTTTATGTTCTTGCCTCTTTTGTTGAAGAGTAATTGACCATAGGTGTCTGGGTTTATTTCTGGATTCTCTATTCTGTTCCATTGGTCTTTGTGTCTGTTTTGGTACTAGTGCCACACTGTCTTGATTACTGTAGCTTTGTAATAGTCTCTGAAGTCTGGGAGAGTTAGGCCTACTGATTGTACCCCCCGCCCCGGACCCTGCCCCAGGATTACTTTGGCAGTTTTGGGTCTTTTATGGTTCCATATGAACTTTTGGATTATTTGTTCTAGTTCTTCGAAAAATGTTCTGGGAAATTTGATAGGAATTACATTAGATCTGTAGATAGCTTTGGGTAGAATCACCATTTTAACAATATTAATTATTCTAATCCAGGAGCATGGGTTTCCATTTCTTTGAATTCTCTTTAATTTCCTTGATTAATGTTTTATTGTTCTCAGCATGTAAGTCTTTCACCTCCTTGGTCAGGTTTATTCCTATGTATTTAATTTTTTTGGGTGTGATTTTAAAAGGTATTTTATATTTATATTCCTTTTCTCATTTTCATTGTTAGTATACAGAAATGCAACCGATTTCTGAATGTCAATCTTATATCTGTCTACTTTGCTGAATACATTGATCAGTTTGAATAGTTTTTGTGTGGAGTCCTTAGGGTTTTCTATGTGTAGTATCATGTCATCTGCACAGAGTGACAGTTTTATCTCAACTCTTCCAATTTGGATACCTTTTATTTCTTTTGTCTGATTGTCATGGCTAGGACTTCCAGTACTATGTTGAAGAAAAGTGATGAGAGTAGGCATCCTTGGCTTGTTCCAGATTTTAGTGGGAAGGCTTTCAGCTTTTCTTCATTAAGTATTTATTTGCTGTGGGTTTGTCATAAATGGCTTTTATTATGGTAAGGTATGTTCACTCTATACCCACTTTGATAAGAGTTTTTGTCTTGAATGGATGTCATATTTTGCCAAATGCTTTTTCTGCTTCTATTGAGATGATCATATGGTTTTTGACTTTTCGTTTGTAATACGGTGTATGATGTTGACTGATTTGTGCATATTGAAACATCCCTGTGAACTTAGGATGAACTCCACTTGTCATGGTGTATGATCTTTTTATATGTTGTTAGATTCAGTTGGCTAAGATTTTGTTGAGAATTTTTGCTTCTGTAGTCATCAAAGATATTGGACTATTATTTTCTTGTTTTGGTAGTATCTTTGTCTGATTTTGATGTTAGGGTGATGGTGGTCTCATAGAATGTCTTTGGGAGTGTTCCTTCTTCTTCAACCTTTTGGAAAAATTTAAGAAGGATGGGTAAAATTTGTCTCTGTTTAGTAGAATTCGCCTGTGAAGCCATCTGGTGCTGGACTTTTGTTTGTAGGGAGTATTTTTATTATATATTCAGTTTCATTTCTAGTGACTGGTCTGTTCAATTGATCTGTTTCTTCTTGTTTAGGTTTTGCTTGGCTGTATGTCTCTATAAAGTTGTCCTTTTCTTCTAGGTTGTCAAATTTATTGGCATATAATTATTCATAGTCATTTATGTTTTTTGTATTTCTGTAGTATCTTTTGAGATTTCTCCTTTTTTATTTCTTATTTTGTTTATTTGAGTTCTTTCTCTCTTCTTCTTGGTGAGTCTGCCTGGAGGTTTGCCAATTTTGTTTACCTTGTAAAGAACCAGCCCTTGGTTTTATTGATTTTTTTCTATTGTTTTTTGAATCTCTGTTTTATTGACTTCCTCTCTGACCCTCATGATTTCCTTCCTTCTACTCACTTTAGGTTTTGTTTGTTCTTCTTTTTTTTAATTCTTTTAGGTGGCAAGTTAAATTGTTTATTTGATATTTTTCTTCTTTTCTGAGGACGGCCTGTATTGCTATGAACTTCCCTCTAAGCACAGCTTTTGCGGCATCCCATAGATTTTGAGTGGTTGTGTTTTCATTATCATTTGTCTTGAGGTATTTTTTAATTTCCCTTTTGATTTCCTCATTAACCCATTGGTTTTTTAGTAGCATATTGTTTAGTGTCCATGCGGTCAATTTTTTCGCATTTCTTTTCTTGTGGTTGATTTCTAGTTTCATGCCATTGTGATCAGAGAAGATACTTGAAATAATTTCTATACTCTTAAATTTGTTGAGGTTAATTTTGTACCCCAGTATGTGGTCAATCCTTGAGAATGTTCCATGTGCACTTGAAAAGAATATATATTCTGATATTTTTTTGATCTAATGTCCTGAAAATATGAATTAAGTCTAACTTTTCTGTTGTGTAACTTAGGATCTCTGTTGCCTTATTGATTTTCTGTCTAGATTTTATCCTGGAAATTCTGATTATTGTATTAAGAGTCTCTTTTTTTGAGGTTTAACACCCAGGCTACTTTTGTGGACTGTGTTACAATGACATTTGATGTTCTTAGCCTTGCACCCTGGTGCTGCTTGAAAAGAAGAAAGTAATTTTTCTCAGCTGGTTTCCCTGATGCCTTTAGGTTGGGAAGGGGAGTATCTGGCCATGGGGAGGACATGGCTGGAGAATGTTTCCCTGGTCAGGTGCCCATTGTGGTGGTTCTCCCTTTCAATGGTGTGTCTGGTTGAGGGAGGGCAATCTTGGGCCTGGCAGGGTAGGAGAACACTTCTCCTGGGAAGGTTTTGTGGGCAGGGTGTCAGATTCATTCCCTTGACCACTTTTGCCTCACCTGGCATTGTAGGATAAGATTCTATTTCCATTTGCAGAAGGAAGGGCTCTACCTGAGCTGCTTTCTGTTTCTACAGTTTGTGGGTTGGGCAGTGCCAGGCCCAGGACACTTCTGCTGTTGGCTGGGGCAGTCTTATGATAGCCCATCACTCTAAGGATCTAAGGTCCAAAGCCAATTTACCTTCCTCTTGACATCTTTTAGGCCTTTCCTTTGCCTGCCCCTTGTATTATTTTCAGAGTTCATTCTTTTGCTTAGCAGGAAAAGGGAGAAATACGTTGATGCCACAGTGTTGAGAAGTGATGCCCACCGGTCGGTCCACACATGTTTGAGACCCAGTTTGGACGGTCTGTGAAAAATGCAGAGCCATAATCCACATAACCTCTGTGTGTCAAAGGGATGGGCCACTTGGGAACGAAGAGCTGAAGAAAATGGCAAAAGTGAAACCACAGATGTCTCAAAGCGAGATGTGATTAATTGCCAAGTGAGTGATATGGACAAAAGACACTGGGGACTGTGAGGAAGGAAAGATCAATATATCTCCTAGTCTGATCTGCACAATTAATAACCATGGTTTGTCAATGGTCACGATGCCCATAGGATATGATCTGCAGGTTAATGATGCTTCTAGCTGGTAATATGAACCTGACAGCTTAAAGGCAGCATCTTAAAACAAAACACCTGCCCCCACATCAACCAGTCCTGCTTTACCATATAGTGAGGGAGCAGTAAACAGGATAGGGAGAGGTCATTGGCAGCTGGGTGATGGGGGAATCTTGGGAGAATAGCTTGCATAATGCCTGCACATGATGACTGAAACCCCAAAGGCAGTGCCTAAAAATCCAAAGCAAAGGTATCTGGCTGGCTCAGTGGTATTTTCAGTTTTGAGAAAACAGGTAGCAAACCCACCATGCGGATGGGCATGTGGCTGTGGGGAAAGCCAGAAGCACAGGGCTGGTGAAAGTAGGTCATTGGTTTGGCAGCTCTATCAAGTCAGCTCTGAGCCAACAGCAGGGCAGGATGGCGACTAGCAGAAGGTGGGGGCCAGATCCTGAGCGAGCCCATCAGTGCTCAGAAGGGAACCTGGAAGTCCCCCCTCTTTGATGTGGGCCTCTGCTGGTACCCACTCCATGTTGGAACCTGCCAAGCTTCCTCCCAGGTGATGCAAGCACCTGATCCTAATTTGCAGGCCCTGTGGATGGCATAGCATGTGGGCATGAAGGAGAGGAGATGGAAGGAAGGCAGAGACAAAAAGTAATGTGCCGTAGATGGCAAACTTTTTTTTTTTCAACAAAATTTTATAATATGAAGCACAGCACTCGATAGAAGAAAAAATATTGCGGGATTATTATAAGGATAATAATAGCATTTAGCGTATGTTAATAAAATGCAACATCCCAGCAGAGTATCTCTGAGTCAGTCCATGTGGTGCTAAAGGTTTTTTTCGAAAACATAAACAATTGTAAATAGTGATGTTAAGTGAAACATCAGATTGACTACTTTCCTTGTCATAGTTAAAAAAGCATGCAAATAATGTACACTCAGCAATTTCTAGTTGTGTCTAAAAATCACAGCCAAGAAACACACACTATGTTTATTGTTGTTGTTTAAATACAGTTAAATAATGAATGGTGAGCTCGGGGAGGGGAATGATCCCTTTGGTGTCCGTCAAGGTAAGAAGGGGTTGCCCACTGAAAGCCTGGCCATTCACATTTCATTTAGTGTAAAATCCGGATTGTGGCTCTCTATTAGCATCATGGATAATTTTAAGAAGCAAATAAACAACAAAACACGGTATTTTATTTTGCTTTATCCTGCCTAAGTTAAAAATCAGTTGACTTGGAGTTCCTGCTGTGGCCCACAGTGTGTTACGAATCCTGTAGTGGCTGCAGTCGCTGTGGGGGTGTGGGATCGATCCCTGGCCTGGCGCAGCAGGTTGAAGGATCCTGTGGATCAGGTTCAGTCCCTGGCCATGGAAATTCCATATGCTGTGGGTGTGGCCATAAAAAAATATAATCAAATTTTTAAAAATCTGTTGACTTTGTTCAACAGCAAACGCTTACCACCAGCCTTGTCCAGGGACTGCTTTCTTGAACAAAGCACACAAGAACCCCTGGCCCTGTTTGTTCGGGCTTCTCCGTCCCTCGTGACAGCTGCATCTCGGGATGGAGAATTCTGTACAATACTGTTCTTTCCATCTGGCGCAGGAATACTGGGTGAGCTCTCTGCAGACGTTGGTTAAGGACTGGTAACTAAATTCAAAGCATTGCCCTGTTTTTCCTTCTCCTTGTCAGCTTCTCTGCCTTTACATTGTCTCTCTTTTGCTCCCCTTCTTTCCTCCTGGATTCTGTGTTCCCATGCTTACTTCTTCAGTACGGATTTTTGGTGGTGTGGTGTAAAAGAAAAATAGAATGGATTGCAGCATTTGCATGTCTGTCTGTGACGCTGTTAAAATACCTGTGACCTTGTGATGGAGTGTGGGAGGGAGAGGTCATGAGTTAAGTGTGTGTCAAGAGGAGGCTGATACAGAGTTTAAAAGGGGGTCCGTTTTATTTTAGGCCACACCGGGGCATATGAAGGTTCCCAGGCTAAGGGTCACATCAGAACTATAGCACCGGCCTACACCACAGCCACAGCAACAATAGATCCTTAACCCACTGAGCGAGGCCAGGGATCGAACCTATGTCCTCATGGCTACTAATCAGATTCATTTCTGCTGAATCACAATGGGCATTCCAAAAGGGGCTCCATTTTATAAGCATGTGTTTAACAAAAGTGGGCAGTGTTTACAAACAAAAAGCAGAGAAAAAATATGGCTGATTTTAGGAGGAAGAATGCCAGTAAGCTCATTTGTATTTATCCGATACACTGTTTTCAAAAATATAAATTCATTTTTCCATTCAATGTAGCAGTCCATTATTGAGTATATGCAAAGTACTGAGCTGAAAAGTATTACCTGGAACTGAGGGGCTGTGAGGAAGAATGTTCGGGCTAAATTTTCCTAACTCTCAAATAAGAATATTGTAGTCCCGTGATAATGATTCTCTTTAAATACAAATAGGCCTTGGAAATATGTATTCACACACCAATCTTCTACTGCTTTCCTCATCATACTATATTTTCCAGGCAAAACCAGACTCTTGCCTTTACTTTCATACATTTTATTTTCCAGTTCCAACCTTCATTCATCCTGTTCATGATAATGTTCTTATTTCTTACCTTCCGCTCAGAAAATCTGGCTATAGCTTTATCCATCTCTCCAAAATGTCCCCAGGAGCAGCGTGCTTCCTCACCCCCACCTCATGTTAGTTACCAGTTATTGATTGTGTTAGTTCCTAGTTATTGATAACCTCTGCAGCCCACATTGGATTGCAAGCTCCCTGAGGACAGGGGCTATGTCTGAACAGCCTTTGTGTAACCCTCCTGGAATTATCCACACGGAGGTTGCTCAGTAAATAGGCACTGAGTTACACTGTAGAACAAACCTTCCCATATTTTGATGTTAACTATTCTGTTCCACCAGCTCTCCAGGCATAATGTCTGCAGTTCTTCTTCTTCTTTTTTCTTTTTTTGGCCGTGCCTACAGCATGTGGAAGTTTCTGGGCCAGGGATCAAACCTGAGCCTCAGCAACCCAACCACAGCAATGACCATACCAGAGCTTTAGGCTGGGTCAACAGGGGACTCCCTGCAATTCTTTTTAAGAGTCATTTCTAAAGCCTTATCATTTTCTTGGCTCTTATTTGAACCTTGACTACAGTATGTCTAGAACTGAAAGCAGTGTCCTTACTGGGCCCTTACAGCATGACCACTACTCTCCTCATTCTAGGGGAAAGAAAACACCCACCAGTCTGAGAGACATCTTGCCTTAATTATGGAAGGAACATCAAGTCAACCAGGAATTCTTTGAGCACTTAATGGCCATGAGCCAGGCTGCTGAGCCTGTGGCCAGACCATCCCAGGTCTGCTTCTAACCTACTGCCATTGTGCCTTTGCAAGGTTCACCTTCTCTCTTGCTTTTGATGCTGAGAACACATCAGAGCATCAGAGCCCTTTGCCTCCACAGGCTGAGTGGACTTTCTGCAGGAAAACATTGAATGTGAACTTCCACCAACATCAGGAGTTTGTTTCTTTTTTGCTCCTTACATAGGTGTTTTCTGAAAACTCTATAACTTGGAGGATCCAGCTGGTGTTGTTAACACCCCACACCATTGTTGGAGACAGTGTTACCTCTTGAATACTCTGTCAGTGTTGACAACCAGGAAGCTGGTGTTTCTGGGCTGTCTCTCTCTCTCTCTCTCTTTTTTTTTTTTTTTTTTTTTTTTTGCTTTTTAGGGCCGCACCTACAGCATATGGAGGTTCCTAGGCTAGGGGTCCAGTTGGGGCTGTAGCTGCTGGCCTACACCATAGCCACAGCAATGCAGAATCCGAGGCACATCTGCAACCCATGCCATAGCTCATGGCAACGCCGGAGCCTTAACCTGCTGAGTGAGGCCAGGAACCGAACCTGTGTCCTCATGGATGCTAGTCAGGTTCATTAACTGCTGAGCCTCGACAGGAACTCCTCTGGGCTCTATCTTTTTTGCCCTGTAAAGAAACACACCAACTCATTTCCAAATTCCCTTCTCCCTCATTCCACATCCCACACACCTGCAAAAATGAATTTTCTGATGTGACAGGCTGTGGAGATAAATTTAAGGGACACTCCACACTGGATTTATGTCCTTCGATTTTAGCCTGTTTCTGCCTGCAACTCTGAGGGGCTTTGCATGACTTCCTTCCCCCTAAAGGAGTGATGCATTTAAAAATAATTCTGGAATGACCTCTAAATTCTTAAGGTCAACATTTAACTCAGTAAGGTATCTAGCAGATCTCTACTCAGGGCTGCAAGTTGACATATGCACACACAACCTCTGCTGAACCTTCTATAAACTGTCATTTCTGTAGGTTGGTGCTTATAATATTTTATTTTATACCTAACCTGCTTTTACATTGTGGTGCTTAGGGCATGGAACTCCCATTTCCCCTTCAGTTCAAGACAACAGTGGAGAATTATCCTCTAATATCAATGAGCTCCTTATGTCCTAGTCCATTTTCTGTTCTTTTCTCAGAAACTCCTTGGCAAGATTGCCCATCATCCCACTCCAGGTGTAATCTATGGCCTATTGTTCAGAGACGCTGAAAGGTTCTGTCATGAATAGAGCTGGATGACGGGCACAAGTGCTCCTGAAGTTTCCTCAGTGGTGTGATATTGAGTGGTCAAAACTAGGCATCTTTAAGGAGTGTGCCAAATCATGTTATTTTATTTTCATGTGAAAACAAGGCATTGCAGATGAGGGATAGCTTTTGTATTCATTTAAAATCAGATCCTCAAACCATGACTTGCTTATGAAAACTAGATGCCAGGCTCCCTATCCATCAGCTTAAGCTAAGTTCTGCTGTAGGAACAGACAACCCCCCGACTGAGTGGCTTTCCCTAGAGTGGTTTACGTTCCTCATTTGTCATGGTTCCTTTTCAGTTTTGCTTCAGGAAAGACTCATTCCCAGACTCAGGCTCCCTCTGACAGCAGTGCAGGAGGGTTCTGGCAGTTGCTGAAGTCTTCCTACCTTGGCCCTGGCCTCCCACTCTCAGCCCTTCTCTCCAGAGACCCACATCAGTTGAGTCTTCCTTTGACCTGATGTCCCTGTAGTGTTATCTTCATTTGTGCCAAGAGTGTCTTTGGATCAAAACCATGTATTTTTTTTTAAAGCATATTTTGTGGACCAAAAAAAAAAAAGTATATGAGGAGGAAAAATGAAATACCTTTGGATTTTTGAGGGCTGTTCTGAATACACATACAGAATCATCATATGAGCTGTGCCAGTAGACACCACTTCTTATGAAGACTGTCTTCATTGTTGAGTGATTACAAAATCCGTCAGTTTACAAACATTTGAAATCCTAGCCTCCTCCTTTTCCCTTGCCACAGTGTAGAGAAGTTGATGTTTCTAGCTGCCTATTTAGAGTTTTGTGGACTCTGAATATGCTGTAAAAAGGCCAAAAAGGGGGATTTTTAAAATACCCTTTTAAAAATGTAATGCTCCCCACAGGGCCTTTGGAATGGTTTTATGGCACACCATCCTCCTTCCTTATTAAATGGTAAAGTAACAAACATGTAAAACAAATTGGCGTGATCATCATTAGTACAAATATATTCTTCTGCCCGTCTTTCTGCAGAATATTCTTTTTGCATTAAAATTTAATTTCATCTTAATGTTAAACGGGGCTCAGCCTTGACATTTATAATAGGAGCAGAAGCCTGTCTAATGGGCACCAGAAATGGGACAAGTGCAGCACCATCCTAAGTGTGTTAAAATTCATTTTGATTTGTGTATAACTCACATCTTTGAGTTTATGGCAGTGTTGCGTCTTAAGATGTTCCACAATCATGGGAATTTTTCAGAGGTACTTCTCCATCAGAAAGTCTTGAGTTCACGGTAGTAAAGTGTTATAGAAGACACTTAACAGCTTTCTATAACTTTAATTGCTGCCTTAAAGTACTTATGTCTAGAGGACAGAATTGTGTATATATTTTATGATCTATCAGTTTCTTTTCTTTAATAGGAGTTGCGTGCTTTGTACAAGTCCATTATTTTTGATAGTTTCTGTAATTAATGCTTAATTACATTTTATCATCCTCACTTGACTACAGCACCTTGGTGATAGTCAAAGCCTTTCTAAGTGGTGGAGTTCCTCAAAGTGGAGTATGTGTGTACACTGTTACTTTGCTACCCTATCCATGAAGATTCGGGATGTATAGCTCTCTATAGAGATAGGTATCTCACCATTTCCTAGAAAATATGTGAAATCCGTCTTCTCTCTCCTTCTAAGCTGGAATTGCCCTAAAATATAAACAAAGATAGGAAAAAAACAAAAAACAAAAAACTTAAGCAATACTTTTATGTGTAAACATCAGAATGGCAAATTGTAAATTAAGTGGAGTGTTTTTTTTGGTACCCCAGCAGTTTATTTTTCTTGCATTTACATAATGCTAAATGTATATGAGAAGTCATTACTGACCCTCTGTCAGAGGACTTGGAGGATTTTGGTTTGTGCAGTGGCGATAAGGGATCTCTATCCCTCCATCACCCCATTCACAAAAGTCTCTGGAATTTGTGTTAGCAAAGGAAGTTCAGCCTGGACCTTGGACACGCACTCAAACCCACAACATGCAGTCTCTGCCCTCACTCTCACCAGTGACTCACTCGGTTGTAGGGGTGTGAGCTGCATCTCTTGCTCTGGACCATTATCAGAGGAAGCAGAGGATCATGGGAGAAGGGGCTGTGGCGGGGGAAGCTGGCTCCTCACTTGGGTCCTTCCCATGAGGTTCTGTCCCTCTCTCACCCCTGCTTTCAGCTCATTGTGTTCTACAATTGTTGCCATCCATCACTTTGTCTTTCATTTCCACAATTTCCTGCCTATTTTTAACAACTGGCTTTTTCCTGCCTCTTCTCTCTAAAACATGGCTTAAGAAGGGATATTATAAAATAATTTTCTCAGTTCATTGGTCAGCCACTTCTGTACAGGATGAGATAATACATTTTGATGAATTTGAGAAGTTACAGCTTTTACTGATCTTTGATCTCTGAAGGCTTGTAGTTTGGACACAGAAGGGTTTAAAATTAACCAGAGTGCGCTTTTATCTTACGGGCACGTTCTCCTCTAGGTATTTGAAAATTGAATTGATGGCCATGTTTCTAAAGAAGGAGAGGGAAATAAACCCTTGGGAGTAGCTGTACTAGTCAACCTGAGGTACTTTCTCAAATGGGTCTTGCCTATAATCATTCCAAACATGTTGTAGTTAGGGAGTGTTGTGTCTGTTTCTTTCCAGTGGAGGAAAGTCAAGAGATATTAGATGTCCAATCCAGAGTCATACTGGGGCCAGGAGGCCCAGCCTTATTGAACATCTGTCCCTACTGCCCGGTCCCCAAATCACCCAGCCTGTGAATGTGAGGCCACCTTCAATGTCCCCACATTACAAACCCCTTTTCGGACTTCAGGACCCAGGCAATGATGTTGCTGGTGTTTGTAGCCTAAGGCCTGCCGTTCACTTAGCACTGGACCGAATCACGACTAACACCTAGAGCCTCTGGGGTACCAGGCACTGTGTTAAGCTTGTCCCCTCCGTTCTCTTAGTCCTTTTCCTTTTCCTGGCTCTGTGGAGTTCAACACTATCATTACTCCCATTTTACAGGTAAGGTGGCTGAAGCCCAGAGAGGTTAAACGACTCCCTGGACATCACGTAGTAAGTTAGAGAGCCAGAATTTGCACCTGCTCTCACCACCCACATTCCTGACCACTCAGGTGCAGGTGCCTCCATCCATCCATCCTTTGAGTGAGAAACGGAAGTCCTGGCAAAGTCAAGTGCATAGAAGGATCATCCTTCTGCCCTTGCACCCTTTCAAGTCATAAATGGTACAGTTCCGGTAAAGAGTTTATGTTAGGTAGTTGTTCTCTTAGTCAAACTTAAAAATAATAATACACACGGGGCTGGAAAATCAGGGAGGAGGAAAAGCAAGACATTGGAGGGCGGGTCAAGGTGAGCATCTTGAGGGTGGGGGCAGCAGAACAGGGAGTCAGCTGAGGCTGTGGGTGCTCAGAAAGCAGATGACCTCTCTGAAGTGGGAGGAGAGAAACCGAGCTCCCTTGGTACCCCCGGTCTCTAAATAGGTAGTTAGCATCTCACTGTAATTCCTCCAGACAGTCAATTCTGAGAGAGTTTAGTCAGGTTAGGTTTGCCGAGAAAATCAAGTCATCGTAGCATCACAGTATTTACAAATGAACTGCCATGTGGAACATGAATTCCTACTCAAATATCTCTTTATTGACCTTGCGTCTGTCCATCCTCCTTGTCTGTCACTAAGAAGTTGTACACTTTTGACAGTAAGTCGCAAATACAGTGCAGTTTGGAAATGGGACATGCACAGCTTACCAAAATGTGGGGTGTCATTATATCAGTGAAAGTGATGGAGATCTACTCAGATCATAGGCAGGGCCATTGGCAAGTGTTTGGCAGAGTTCAACAAGTTAATAATTAAAGAAAAAAATCAACTCGGATGATGGCATGGTAGGTATTTTGTTGTTGTTGTTGCTTGTTTTATTTGCCTTTTAGGGCCACACCTGCGATGTATGGAGGTTCCCAGGCTAGGGGTTGAATTGAAGCTGTAGCTACCGGCCTACACCACGGCCACAGCAACGCAGGATCCGAGCCGCGTTTGCAACCCACACCACAGCTCACAGGAATACGGAGCCTTACCCCACTGAGTGAGGCCAGGGTTCGGTACTGCTGAGCCACAATGGGAACTCCAGTACTGTTTTGAAGAGAAGTACTCGAAGGAATCACAGACACTCTCTGTCATTTTTGCAAAAATTATCCCCTTTAGGGGTCGAAACTCAAACAGATGTCCTCAAGGACAGCCATTCAATGTTTGTCAGAACAGTGATTTTGAAGAATAATTATGATTCGATTCGCTCTGTCCTTAAGATGGAGTGGGTATTACAGTTAGAATGTAAAAATGTTAAACTGTAAAATCAGTGAATTTTCATTCTTAGTTTTTAGACTCAATAAAAACTTTTTTTCACCACTGAGTACAGAACCTTAGCATCTACCGCCAGTGGCTTGATTTTACCTAACTCCTTTTTGGCAGCAAATCAGATAATAAGGATGCCTGTGCACACAGGCACACGTGTTTGGATGTAGGCATGTCTGTGCTCATTACTATCTAATTTTTTGAGCATTCGTTTTCTATGCAACAGGAAGTGTGTCTCAAATTTCTCGAGGGTTGCCACAGAAGGGGTAGGTCAAGAAACATAAATGAAACAGCTTCAAGTTACCAGACTGAGATGTGAGTCTGAGTCTCCTGTTGTAATTATGCAGTTGATGTTTAAGGAATATTTATTAAATGGGTGGATAAAGTCTCCATCAATGAGTTTAAAGTGGTCACATCTTTTTTCATCTGAATTTTGTGAATAAACTGGTCTCATGCATGTGGCAGTTTATTGAGAATACACATCCACCAAACCCATTTAATTTTTATTGAGCCATATTATTTTCATTATTAGTAGTAGTAATGAATTACCGTGATCATTCATTTAAAGGACATTTCATTGTCTCATATACCCCAGGCACCAGAATACTGCATACCGTGTCTTTATGTCTCTTTTACCAGATTATTCGATTCAACACGATTTGCATTCTTCCTCTCCTGGAATCTCTGTCATATTTATCCACACATCACTCTCCTTCAACTTGTTTCCTTCTTATCATTTTGACAGGCTATGAAATGTAAAAACAAAACCCTAGAAACCTTACCACAAACATAGAAATACTTGGCGATGAAAGGAATGGAGAAAGAATCCATTTACTCTTCCTGATAGATTACATTTAATGTTATTGCACAGTTAATCATGTAGTTATTTGTCCAAACTGAATTGACACAGTTGAAAGTGTAATTAAGATGTAGCTGTGAAATCACTTTGTCAGAAATGCTTTTTTGTTTCATAATGCAATCAAATTGCTAATGTTAAAGATGCAATTGTAAAAGTTTCTTTGTAATGGCTCTGGAAAACACAGGAAAGAAAGTGTTTTATAAAGTACTTGAGAAGAGTGGAAAATACCATTTCATAGTTATTGCGTGGAAAGACATTTTATTACATGTTTCGCTATTTGAACATTATTTGAGCTGTGGAAAATACACCTAGATACATATGAGTGTTTTAGGGTCATCTGTACACCAAGTGGAGTTCATGCACTTCCCCCAAAGTTTATCTTTTCTCCTAACCTAATGGGGGCTAAAAAGAAACATGTATTACTTGAGATGGAAACAGTGAAATAAATAATGTAAGTTTCAATACCTAAATGTTAGCAGCAATAGGTACCCTAAGTGGGTGTGTTAAATACTTCTATATGCCCTGTTTCATTTAATTCTTGACACCCCGTTGTGTTAGTATGATTTATTGTCCCATTTTACTGACGAGAAATTCAAAACTCAAATAACTTCCTCAAGGTCACCTTGAAAGGGATCTTTATTTTTTCCCCAACTAAAATTTTGTCTGAAGGACTTAGATCAAGGCCACATCCAAACGTTTCCCACCCATCCTCCCCCCACCCCCCCGCCCCCCAGAATTCATCTCCCTGTAGTTGAGAGCATTAGATGTTGTCATGAGTTAATGTTAAGGAAGAGGCAGTTTCAGGGTGATGTTTTGGGTGTATCTGTTTTTTGTTGGTTTTGGTTTGTTTGTTTGACAGTGGTTCTCACTCTCAGATGTCTTCCTCTTGGACTGCTGGGATGGGGTGGAGGATGCTGCCAGTGCTGGTAGCTCTGCCTGGATTTCCTGGGCTGTGTCTTCAGGATGGTGAGACGGCGGGGGGGGTGGGGGGGGGAGAAAGGGCACCTCTGAGGAGAGCAGGGGACGCTCATTTGCTGAGCAGAGGGGCATGTGTTCTTTCAAAAAGCCCCTGTCTCCACTGTTCTCGTTCATCATCCTTCTCCCTGGGAAGTTTTCTGTTCCACGTGAAATACATTGAATGGAACAGCAAGAGAAATTCATGCTCTTTGCATGCAGAGCCCAGCAAGGCCCTCAAACTGGGCTGCAGAAGCTGAACCCCGGAAGGGAGCAAGGAGATGGAATTGTTGCAGGATTTCAGTAGAGGAGGCTCTGAAACCTGGAGATTCACGTGTGCGTGTGTGCGTGCGAGAGAGAGAGAGAGAGAGAGAGAGAGAGAGAGAGAGAGAGGGAGAGAGAGAGGGAGAGGGAGAGGGAGAGGGAGGGAGGGAGGGAGAGGGGGAGAGAGAGAGAGAGAGATGTAGGGCCTGATGGCTGCAGGCAGGGGCTGGACACAGGTGTTCCCAATCTCACACACAGCAGTGCTCTGAGGGCCCCAGCCTGGGGACCTGGATCATAGCACCCTTCATGCAGACCAATGCAGGGGTGGGGGGCACAGCCAGCCCAAGTGAGTGTCCCCGACATTATGGAGGCCTAGAAGAGTCCCTTGGTGTTATGGCTCTTACATCAAATATCATGACCTCCCAGTATAAAGGAGCTCAGCCACTCTCTGTGTCCGGCCTCCATCTAGATGCCTGGTTTTGGCTGCAGGATGCCCCGTGCCGACTCCCTGCGCTCTCTTCCCAGGCTTATCCTCCACCTGCCCCTTCTCTGATTTCCTGCACTGTTGCCCCTACCTCCAGGCCTGGCTTCCCACCTCCCACAACCCAGGCTGGTCCTAAGGCCCTTCTTCCTCTCCATCTCCCTGGTCAAAGGCGGCCTCCACTCATCTCCTTCTTCATCGTCTATTCCATGTACTTACTTAGATGTGCTGTTTATTTTTCCAGTCTGTTACAGCACTTAATACCGGGCTTTGCACATAATAGATATTGAATAAATGTTTACCTAATGACTGACTAAATCAAGTAACACATGCACTCGCACGAGACGAACAAAATGTTGCCAAATTGAAGCTCATAAGTGACATGTTTTAATAAGGATCCTTTTATCTAGGACGCAGGCAAGGCCCTTTGGGTGATTCGCAAATGAAAAGACACAGTCAACTGCTTAAAGCCGGGGGAGGAGTGAGCCAGTCATTTGTGTATAATTAGGGATGAAAGCTGCTGGGGATTCTAGTCTCCCGAGCAGGTTATGAACGGCCCTCCCACACACCCTCTCTTGGGATTCTTATGTCCTTCCCAAGGCGTTTTGCCTCAAGTATCCAGAAGGGTCAACTTTGACCAAGTTCCTGCTCATCTCTTAGTGATGTCTGAGTCAGGTGGCCTGCATTAATTGGCTTTCCTCTGTTCTTGATAACTGTCCGTCTGCACAGGAGGCTTCACGTCCGAGTTGGAGACGTGTCGCAGAGAAACCCCAGAATCAGTGCTGCCTCCTGAGCCCCCAGGGGGACGTCAGAGCCTCTCCCTGGACCATCACCACCCTCTGGTTCACTGTCTTTGCCTGGATTCCATCAAAGGATAGAAACACCTCTTGGGATGGAAATGGCCTAAAATTGGGCTGTGATCATGGTCGTACACCTATAAATATAAAAAAATTCATTTAATTATTTTTTTTAATGAAAAAAAAAAAAAAACCCACCTCTTCCCAGTAAAGAGCCTCTGTCTGTTAGAGTTCAGACGAAGACTTTGTGAGGGGCATACCCTCCTCGAAGTTAATTTTCTGTGAAACATTTAGAAACTCATTGAGATAGGCAACTGAAGAATTTCTATCTGTCCAACATTCAGTTAACTGCCTTTTGCATGTATATCACCATTTATAACTCATCATTCAGCCTATATATTTTTTTACATTTTTTTATTAAAGTATAGTTGATTTACAACATTGTGCCGATTTCTGCTGCAGAATGGAGTGACCTAGTTGTACGTGTAGATACATGTAGATGAATTCCCTTTTTTTATATTATCTTCCATCATGTCCTCTCCCAGGAAACTGGACACGGTTCCCTGTGCTGTACAGCAGGACCTCAGTCATTGCTTAGCCATTCTAAACGTGTGCATCTTCCAAACTCAAAGTCCAAGTCTATCCCACTACTTCCCCCTGCCCCTTGGCGACCACAAGTCTGTTCTCTGTTTGAGGTGGTTTTTAACCTCAGCTCTTCAATGGTTTCTGGAAGTGGTCCGGAGGTCCTATTTGTCACTGGTCTTCAAAGAAAGTGTAGATGCTTTCCTCAGAGTTCCACTAGATTAGTGGTTTTACCCGGTCAAAGACTGTGTTCTCCCTGCTTGTTTTGCCAGACACGTGGAGTCTGGTGCACGGGTTTCTTCTATGTGCATATCCTCATGATGTCTGAACAAAGGGAGGAAAAACACAGTTGTTTTGAAGGAGTAGAAATTCCGAAATAATTTTCACTAGACCACCAGGGCTTCGAAATCACATTTGCTTCCTGAGAACCCACTCAAGCCTTTTTTTTTTTTTTTTTAAAGGGCTACACCGGTGGCATATGGAAGTTCCCAGGCTAGGGGTCAGATCAGAGCTGTAGCCACTGGCCTACACCACTGCCACAGCATCACTGGATCCTTAACCCACTGTGTGAGACCTGGGATCAAACTGTTGTCCTCATGGACACTTGTTGGGTTCATTATTGCTGAGCCACAGTGGGAACTCCCCACTGAAGGGCATTTTTGATCTCTGGGTACTCCATGCTTGGTTCATATGGCTGCATCAGCCTCCATCATTCTATATTCTGAGTCATCCCAGTATCTTCACTCATCTCTGAAGGTGAGGTCATCTCAAGACAGGGGAGCATGTCACCCTTTGTTGTTGTTGCATCATTAGCCCAGAGCCCATGCGCAGTGTGTGTGTGTCGCTTAGCTGTGGGACGTTTGCTGCGTGACTCACATGAATGAGTGTATGTCAGAGACTGACATTAACACCTCAGGACTCAATTTCCTCTAAGTCTGTTTAGAAAAACCCAACAGATAGCCTCTTCAAGGTCCATTTCTTTTCTTAACTGCAGGTAGAATAACATATATTTTAAATTTGGAGGATGATGTTTTAGCTTGACAAACCTCGTTCTGGATTTGGGTCCTGCAGGCCAGTGATGACGTGTCACACCAGTTAGGGGGGAGCTCCTCGGCACCCACTGCCTTATCTCACCCTTCTTTGTATCCCCAGGGGCCAAATGTGGTTCATAGCATGTAAGAGCTAAAACATTTAAAAAGCAAAAAGCAGAGCACGTTGCCTCTTCCCTGGAATGTCAGCCTCTTGACCTGCAGTGAAGGAAGGGCTGGTTCTTGCTGTGTTTTGCCTTCAGTGCTAGAGTGCCTGGCAGGTGACATCATCTAATGGGGGTGGGAGGCTTCCGCCAACCTCTGCATTTCTCTTTTTAATTTAAATTTGATTTAATTTAATTTTTTATTATAATTGATTTACAATGTTCTGTCAATTTCTGCTGCACAGCAAAGTCACCCAGTCAAATGTGTGACACATTATCTTCCATCATATTTCATCATAAGTGTCTAGGTATAGTTCCCTGTGCTCTACAGCAGGACCTCATTGCTTATCCACTCCAAATGCAGTAGTTTGCATCTACGAACCCCAAGCCCCCAGTCCTACTCCCTCCCTCTTGGCAACCACAAGTCTGTTCTCTGTGTCCAGGGTTTGTCTCTCTTCTTTAGATAGGTTCCTTTGTGCCATATGTTAGATTCCAGATATATATGACATCGTATGTCAACCTCTGCATTTCTGAAGAAGCAGAAATTCAGATTCTCCACCACCAGCGAGTCTACTTTGTCTTAACTTTTGGTCTCATCCATCTTGCTTCAGACATTAGGACATCCCTAAATGTGCATGTTATTACTGATACGGCAGCAGCTAATACAGTGAAGTAGCTTTAATTTTTAGGGAGACACATTCACAATGTGACAACATGGAAAGAATATAATGACGATCAACCCCAATGTCCGTGTTGGCCTTTAGAATTGAAAGGGAACTCATAGAAGGCAGAAGTGGGTTAGATTGAGAGCCAGCATTCAGTCAGATGTAGAGGAATATCTGAGCAAAAACTGCAGCACCATCAATCAGGAATGTACCAAAACCTTCTTCTTCTTTTATTTACTTATTTTTTTTTGCTTTCTAGGGCTGCACCTGCAGCATACGTGAGTTCCCAGGCTAGGGCTCGAATCAGAGGTACAGCTGCAGGCCTACACCACAGCCACAGCAGCACAGGGATCTGAGCCACGTCTGCAACCTACACCACAGCTCGCAGCAATGCTGGATCCTTAACCCACTGAGCGAGGCCAGGGATCAAACCCACATCCTCATGGATACTAGTTGGATTGGTTGCCACTGTGCCATGACGGGAACTCCCCTGGTCTCAGTTTTAAATAAAGTGCTAATCTGAGAGAAGCACACAGGAAGGAAGGCCCTGGAAGACCCCGCAAGACTGTCCTCAGCTCCATTATTAGATGGGAACTGTGAACAGTCAGCAGAGGCATAATAGGAAACTGATGAGAAGTTGTTATTCCACATCTGGCTTCTCTTTGTAACCAAATAGAACTCATTAGAAATAGATCACCAGGTACTAAGATGACGGTTATCAAGGACAGTAACTCTATGACAGGAGGGAAGGGATCTTCACTAAAATTAGGAAAACCTCTTTCTCCTTTTTCAGAGGAAAAGAGCTGTCTTTGGTTTGAGAAGAGAACCATGTCCTATTTTCCTTTAATGACCAAAGAAACATTGTCCATATAATAATATCATTTTCCATTGAAAGTTGGCTCTTTCACCTCTGAATCTTCCAAAGTCAGTCGTCTAGTGTTTCTCCCTGGTTCAAGGCTCAAATCCTGGTTGTTCTCAACCCGAAGAAGAGGCTGCCAGCCCCTTCTTGGTATTTGCCCTGGAGCCACCGCCAGGTCCTCGGGACTGCAGATGCTGCTCAGCACCCTTGTGTGTGTTCCTGCGTCCCCACCCAGGAACTCGGCCAGGGCTTTGGGGTCAGGGGGCTGAGTGCATTTGTTCCTCTGGCTGTGTTGCCCTCTGCAGCTTGGAGGTCCTGCGGGCTGTTTCTCTTCCATGCTGGCTTGGCACACCATCAGTGAAGATGCACTGACTCTTTCCACGGAGATCCCTGGCAAGCTTTGGACAGGCATGGGGTCTTTGTGAACTTTTGACAGGCCATCGATCTGGGAACAGACTGGGTCTGGTATTCACGACAGCTACTTTTGATATGGTGGTGATGCCCAAAATATTTTCTTCTGATGCAGAAGGAGAAGGTTGGGTTTCTGCTGGGTTTTTTATTTGTTTGTTTTTTTTCCCCCAAGACTCACATGACTGTCTTTCAGGGAAGGGAAACATGTTGGGAATGCGACACAGAGCGCGGTATCACCAAGCCAGGTGGGTGTGTGGAGAGGGGACTCAGTCGCTGGGCTCCTCCTCTGTTGGAATTGCTGTGCTCTAGACAGGAGGAGGACATGGTCACAGCCAAGGCCAACTTGGAAAACTTCCTGACTTCTCCCTTTCCCCTAGTCAGCACTGAGGGCTCCTCTCTGAGAGTTCTTAGCACTGTCTTCCAATGCGCTGAGCTAATATCCTCCAGGACCCTGGTATTTGCTCTGCCTCTGCCAGAAAGGTCCCTCCCTTAGCTCTTTTTTTTTTTTTTTTTTTTTTTTTTTGCTTTTTAGGGCTGCACCCATGCTATATGGAGGTTCCCAGGCTAGGGGTCCAATTGGAACTACAGCTGCTGGCTCACACCACAGCCATAGCAATGCTGGATCCAAGGTGTGTCTGCAACCTACACCACAGCTCATGGCAGAGCCAGATCCTCAACCCACTGAACGAGGCCAGAGATCAAAGCTGTGTCCTGATGGTTCCTAGTCGGGTTTGTTAACCACTGAGCCATGAAGGGAACTCCCCCTCCCCCCGGCTCTTCATAGGGTTTAGTTGCCGGGTCAGGCTGTACATTTGGAGGTGGTTTTTTATGAGAAATCTAAGATCTCAGTGCTCATAGAGGGGCATTTTCCCCTAAATTAGCTTTTGATTTAGTACAGCAGTTCTGACAATAATCTCAATGCTATAGGCCCGATCAGAGCAGTAGAGCCATCATTTACACAAGACTTACCCATTGAACAAGACTGCCTGCTGTTCCACAGCCAGTCTAACTTGGTTGTGAGCATCTGTCTGGCCTGTAAATTTTCCTTGAAGATGTGTCTGATATTATTCTCCTTTTCTCGATGCTTGGTAACCGTTTCCTGAATGAATTGTAAGGGTTACCATTTGTGGAGTAGTTACTGTGGGTTAGGACTGGGTTAAGCCCTCTAATCTTTAAGGTGATCTAAGTGGGTCAGTATTTTAACTGATGGGGAAACTGAGGTTCTTAGAAGCTGGGAACTTGGATAGGGTCAGGGAGACCTGAATGATGGATGTACCTGGCATTGGAAGAATAAAGCCAGTGTTAAAGTCTGGATGATTCGGGAAGTACAGAAATGCTTGCTGCTTTTGCTTGGTAGCCTTTTCCGTCTAATCCAGGGGCCGTGTGTTCTGGATGTCCTAGGACAGTCCCCATTCTGACCACACTCCTGTAAACGCTGTCACTGTTACCCCACGTGTTACTAGACCTCAGATCCTTAAATAAAGTCTGTGACTATTCTCAAATCTTTTCTGTTAAGAATCCTTCCATTCACTTACCTTATGTCTTTTCTATATGTATCTCCTTTCTATGTTCCTGCATATCTTTGCGATTTACCTTTTCCCTGTGTCTCCCTGGCTGTCAAACCGGGACCTCGCAGTTCTGTACCTGTCCCCTGTAAAATACATTGTACCCTCCTCCCCTTCTCTTCCTGAATATAAATAACCACTTTAGAATCTTCCACTTGGGATTTGGGGGCCCACAAAATAGTCTTAGCTGTCCTTGGATTATAGCGAGTGTCTGAGGGCTCCACTTGCTGAGGTGTCCTGCGTTGATACTGACCTTAGATGGTGCCACACATAGTTCAGTCCCACACAGGCTGGTGTCTGGACTGAGGGTAAGAAAATCCAGGCCAGTGTTTATTGAAAGAAGAAACTCTTGATAAAGGGCATTCGACTCTTCTTAATGAGTGTTTGCCTTTCTGACACGTGTGTTTACACTTCCTAAGTCCAGCATCTCCAGACAACATGAATGTATTCTAATTCCTTTTCCTTCCTGAAGGCTTGTGACCATGAGGTTGGCCTTGGTTACTTGAATACTGTGTAACTCCTCCTTAGTGTTCTGAAAAGGGGAGGACTTGAAGTTCCAGACTGTGAACTGCCTAAGCACACAGCCCCAGATGGCATTTCCTCCCGTCTGTGTAGGAATGTTTGTGGATTTGACAGAGAGCGAGAATGCCTTGAGTCTCTAATCCTCCTGCTCGCAGCTTGGACATCGCTCAGAAACTCAGCTGGCTTCCTGGGTGGTCTGATTAGGGTAAAACCCAGCATCAAAGTAGGCAGGTGCTGGCACTCAGCATCGAGAGCTGTCAGGAAGTGATCTTCTAGATTTCCTGGGAACTCTGGCCCGCACAGCCCTGCCAGGCCCCAGCAGCTCCTAGTGCCGCAGGTGAGGGATTAGCCAAGCTTCGTGTTGCTGGTTCGTGCTAATCCTCCCCTGCCTGTGACCTGGAGCCTCTAATTAACACCCAACTCTGCTTCCTCAAAGGCTGTGGACTCTGAGCAATAGAAAGGAAGAAGCAGAAGAGGGCGGAAAGAAACAAAGAAAGAAAATCACACGATTGTTGCGTTGGGAGTTCCCCATTGTGGTGCAGCAGAAACAAACCCAGCTAGGATCTCTGAGGACCTGGGTTTGATCCCTGGCCTTGCTCAGTGAGTTAAGGATCCCGTGTTGCCATGAACTGTGGTGTAGGTCACAGACATGGCTTGGAGCCCACGTGGCTGTGGCCAGCAGCTGTAGCCCTGATTCGACCCCTAGCCTGGGAACTTCCATGTGCCATGGGCGTGGCCCTAAAAAGCAAAAAAAAAAAAAAATTGTTCAGTTGTATTTACTTTTTTTCCAAGCATCTTGGAAAATTCTCTTTCTCTCTGGCTTTCTCCCTGGACATCTACCTACCTACCTAATCTATCTTTCTTCCTATCTGTCTGTCTGTCTCTCTATCTATGCATGCTCCATGATGAGCCAATAAACATGTGTGTTTTTTCTCTACTGAGTTTTGAGAATAAATAATGCAGATATTTTTGTTTTTGTTTGAATTCATATTCTTCCTGCCTACCTCCTTCCTTTTCTTCCTTTTGTTTCTGTGAATGAGTCATCAGGCTGCTCCTGTGACTGAGGATGAGTAACTGGGTTACTTACTGGGAAGACTGTTTATTCCAAGTTGGATTGTTTCAGGCAAATGTCCTCAGTTCCTTGCAGTGGCCCTGCCCTGTCCCCTGGGGTAGAGGTCTGTCAGGACTTTTCTTCCGTGGACCACCCCAGCTCCTCTGCTCTCTGAGGGTGATCAGCTTTGATGATCTCAGGCTCTTGGTGAGGCCCTTTCAGATGCATGTGCAGCACCTCTGAGGTCCCGTGGGGGCCCTCTGTTGTTTTAAGGAGTTGCCTTTGCAGCTGTGCAGGTGCTGGGTCGCAGAGGGGTCTTCTCCCAAACTTTTGGACATTCAGCATTTTATGAAAACTCACATAACATATTTATCCTGTAGACCTGAAAATACCCAGTCAATAGGTCCATGTCAGATGTCAAACCATGGGACTAAAAGAGACCACAGGCTTGATCTAGACATTCCTGTCCTGATCACTGTCCCCTCCCAGGGTGTGATAAGGAGAAGCAGCCGGAGCTAGGAGCCCAGCTTTGGATATGGAGACTCCAGGCAAGGCTTCTACTCCTCACTCACGCTGTGTTGCAGGTAAGGCCCCTTTCAGTTCCTGTGCTGGTTCTAAACCATTTCAGAAGAATGGCTGGCTGACCTAGAGATGCTAGCGTTTCCTCCCTAAGCCTAGAAATGCACTGGGCGTTGCGTGCAGGTCCCAGACTGGAGGAAGGGCCTGATGCTCAGCTTGGTTGACACTGGTATTGGAGCCTGTCTCCCTCTGTCCTCTTTCAACACCTGCTGCCACCTTCAGTTATTTGTTCCGCCAGCTCTCGAGGTTCATGTTTAAGAGTCTTTTGAATGCTTGATCCAAATACCACCACCTCCAGTTTAAGCTCATGGCTTTTATTTTACTTTAAAATGATTATAGTTTTAATTTTTTTTAAATTTTTTACAATTTTATTGAAGTGTAGTTGACCTACAATGTGGTATTAATTTTTGCTGTAGAGCAAAGTCATTCTGTTAGACGTATGCACATATGGATTCTTTTTCAGATTCTCTGCCTATATGTATGTGGCCATCGCTTTCCTCAAAGGAACTTTTGCCAACTCATCCCCAAGTCCTTGATTTGCAGAATATTGTGTTTGGCTGAAAAAGGTCTCAGGTGAAGTACATCACCAGCGGTACACGGCGCAGAATTTCCACACCACTTTCTTCATTCCATTATGCTGCTTTCTGGAAACATAAATCTCTTCTAATTATGAGTATATATATATTTATTATCTGACAAGCAAATCTAGTTTGCCTTTCTGTGAAATTACTTCACTGCAGTGTAACTTCTAGGAGCATATTTAACATCAATAAAAAATAAGCCCGCGTTATTGAAACCATACATTATGCTCAGGACAAGAACAAGAAGATCTCTGTAGCACAATGGAAAAGTTAATTGGAAAATATGATTAACGGAGAAGTCCACAGGGTCACATGGAAACCGTTTTCCTTGCTGCCTCTCAGGGTAGCCATTTAAACTCTTGAAGATGCTTTCTCTGATCCTGAGAGTATGGAACTGATGTTGCAGAGTGTTGTGTACGTCCCAGACCAGGATGAATTCGAGATGCGTGCCCTACCCTCCTAGTTCTCATAGTTTAGCTGGCAGAGTTTGTAAGGTGGCACAGTGTTCCAGAACTGGCAAAGTCAGTTCTTGCACAGGTAAAGACAGCACCATCTGACAGGCCCCTGGTACAGTCTGCTGGTGGTGCTCTGATGCATATAGTCTGGGGAAGGCTGTTAATGCAGGAGATGCCCGTGGAGTGCGGCAGTCCCTTGGCAGTGGCTGCTACTTGCCTCTTAAAACTGGAGGAAACTCTGTTTCCAAATCTTGTTTTTATTTTTTATTTTGTAATCAGCATAAAATCTGGAATGAGGAGAATTATATCTGAAGTGCTCTTTCTCAAAGAGAAAAATGAGCAGAGTCAGCTCTATCATCTCTACCCTGATTGTAATGCTAAATTAGGGAAGATAAATGTACCTGATTTATAGTTTCAAAGACTGCACTGCTTAACATCTCCTCTCTAGGGCTCCTATGGACTGAAGAGGGTCCATAGCAAACCTCACAATGCAAATTACTCACAGTATGTTCCTATAATTCAAACAACAACAAAAGAATCACAATGCTCTCTACAGAGTGCCTGTAAATAACTGTGGTTTTAATTAAGCCCTCAGTGAAATGAAAAAAAGAAAAGAATTTTTGGGACGTCCTCCAGCACCTCACGTAGCCCTCAGAGCTTGGATCTACTGGGTTGGAACCCAGAAAGGTCCAGTCTGTTCTTGGCCGTGCAGCCCCTACCTCCTCCTGCCCCCTTAAAAAGGAGCTGTGCACTGTGGCTTTGCTTGGTGGCCAGAAGAGAGCTCTGTGGGGACAGAGTGTGCAGCCTGCTTTGCTTGACATCGCAGTGAGGGAACATGAACTCAGCAACTGTTCAGTGAGTGGGGACCCTTAGGACCTGACCCATCACACTCAGAGCATAAACTAACCACAGGTAATGAATGTGATGGGAGGACACCACTGTATTTATGTCATCATTTCGTGGATTCGTTATAAAGCAAAACGATCCTAGGGTCTTGAGAGTCCATGCTTATTCAGTATCTTAAAACTAGGAAGCATTTACAAGATTGTGAAGTTAAAAAAAAAAAAGAAAAAGAAAAGCAGACTCCTTCAGTGACTTTTATCTGAATTTCAATTCCAGAGCTTAAACTCTTGCTGGTTGTAACTGTAGTATGCAGAAATGTAGGCAAGTTACTAAATCACACCCAGATGTGCTATGAGAGCAGTTACAGCCAAGCACTTCTCAGGTCTCACGAAAGCCTCCTAGACATGGAACGTATCCTTAAGAACCATGGACTGGAAAATACATACATTGGAGCTCGTGTTTTGAAGCTAACTTCCTGGTGGGAAACACAGCCCATTAAATGGCTGGTGCTTTAAAGAAACATAGAAGCCTTTAGGCTAGTGTTCTTCTCACCCTGGATCTGCATAGCAGGTACAAGTATTAATCAACTTTGGAAGCCCAGTCACAGATCGCCTTTCCTCAGAAGCCTGGTTTATCCCAGAGTGTGGGAGTTAAAGGAAAAAGGGAGAAAGAAGCAGAGAGGGGGAAAGAAAGACAAAAGGATTGAAGGAGGGAGGGGGAAGGGCCCAGTGCACCTGTTGTGGAATTTTCTTCTCCATTCTCAAAAGGAGCTCTTGGCACATTCAGGTGACACATGGTATCCATGGCTGGGGTCAGGACTCCATCTGGACCCTGAGGCCAGGAACCTGCATGCAGGGCCATATTGAAGACACAGCTGGCAGTGCAAGCTCAGTTTCACCTTGAACTTTGAACCAACATTACTGAGGCCACTGCATGGCCCTGCCTGTTCAGCTCTGCTTGTGGGTCTTGTTAACAGATTGCAGTCCTTGGAAAAGAATGATATTAGTTTCACTCTTCAGATGTGAACCATTCGTACATCCTTTCTTGGTAACAGGGTTGGGATAAACTGAACCCATTCCGTCGACCTCATCTGTGTGATGGACACTGTCTTTGCCCAGAGTCAGTTTCCTTTTAAGTTTAGAGAGAAGCCGGTGTGCAGCTCTGTGGCAGTGGAGGCATAATCCTGCAGATATTCTGTGTAAATATCTAAGGATTTTCTGCTTTTCCTGAATTTGAAACATAAAGAAGTCATATGTTTGTTTAAAAAAATATAAGTTCTAAAGGTATGATAGTGCATTTACCTCTGGTTCCTCTTCACTGAACATGCCAGGCTTGAATTTCAAGTGACACTCATTCTCAGATATTTGTTGGCATTCCAGCCTCTTCAGTTGTTTAGAAATATTATTTTCAAGCTATTTTAGTTGTAAAATGTAACACTCAAAACATATTTATTTTAAAAGTTTTGGATTGCTTTTTATTTTATTGCACTATGAACTTGAGACTAAATCAAATGAAGGCAGAGCAATGTGACGTAACAGAATGCTTCCTTCTAAAAGGGCATTTTTTTATGTGAAAAGGTTTGCTTTGAGTAAAAAGGTTTTCAGATGATTAATATAAGTCCCAGGGGACAAGAAACTAGATTCATTGTTTTTTAAAAAAAATAACTGAAGTCATCGTAAAGTTAACAAAGTTATATAAAAGGAGGGAGGCAGTCAGACTTAATGATCAAATGAAGAACTGTATACTTTCTTCTTGAACTGAGTTGGTCCATGGACTTAATTAATTTTGATTATGTAACATAAATGAGTTTTCTCATACTTAGAAGAGTTTTCACTTCTATTTGCCCATGCCATTTCTTAAATCAAAGCCCAAATGATCTAAAATATATTTTGTACTTTTTTAAAAGGTGGTTTTAATATACAGCATTTAATCCAAGCCATGAGGATTTGGCTTCTGCAGCGTTTATATGATTTGTATGATTTGTACATAGCACACTGCTCTGCCAGGTGTTTTGTGATTAGAGTTGGGGTTTTTGTTTGTTGAGGCTTTTTTTTTTTGCTATTTTTTAGGGCCACACCTGCGGCATATGAAGGTTTCCAGGCTGGGTATCTAATCAGAGCTGTAGCCGCTGGCCATAGCCACAGCAACACCAGATCCAAGCTGTGTCTGCGACCTGCACCACAGCTCACGGCAACGCTGGATGTTTAACCCACTGAGCGAGGCCAGGGATTGAGCCTGAATCCTCATGGATCCTAGTTGGGTTCGTTAACCGCTGAGCCATGAAGGGAACTCTGTGATCAGAGTTTTTATAGTCAAAGGTTACTGTACCTCGAAGAGCCTTGGTCTGAATTTACTCCCAGCTAAATTTACTCCCATCCCTCTGTGCTGGGATGGTCAGAGTCTTTGTTGCAGTGAGTTGAGTTTGGGTTGTCACAGGGCACAGCAGGGTTATTTACCCAGCAAATCCCCAGGGCTTGCATAAGAAACTGTCTTGTTTTCTGGCTTCTTTCTACATTTCCTATTAAAGAATGCGTAAGTCTGGCCTTATTTATCTGAAGTGATAGGATAAAAAGAGTGGCCTTACTTAGTTTATGCAGATACAATTACTGAGCATTTGAAGCAAAGTTCTTTTATCAGTAGCGGCTTTCAAGAACCACCTGACACTGACCAAGCCCAGCTTGTTCAAACTTTGTAAATATAATTAGGTGAGAACGTCTTATGAAGATGGCCTGTAAATATCCCTTGCAAATACCTGTGTGGACACAGAGCTTTAGGAAACTTGTGTTTAAGGCAGGATCCCTGGCTTCATGTCATGCATATTAAGATGATATATAGGGAGTTCCTTGGTGGCTCAGTGGGTTAAGGATCTGGTGTTGTCATTCATGTGCCTCAGATATGATCCTGGTCCAGGAACTTCTGCATGTCGTGGGCTCGGCAAAAAAAAAAAAAAAAAAAAAAAAAAAAGTACAGAATGCTATTTTGCTGCGATTTTTGAGTTTTTTATGAAGTTACTTAGCTTGAAACTTGAATTTCCTTTCCCATATTAGTACATCTGTCCTACAATAGCCTGATGGACCCTGAAGCATGAAATAGCCTCCCACATGCGCTGTGGGACCTCAGTGTACGTTCATGGTTCTCTGATTAGGACATTTTGTATTTTGAAGGTTTAGAGTTCTAGAGAGGCACTGGGGCTTGATTTCTCCCAGCTCATTTCGACTCAAGAGTTTTCTCATTTGGAGACCCCAACTCAGTGTGAGGAAATGAGAAGCATAAAGAACTTGCACCTGAATGTGGACCAGGAGGTTCCATCCTTACACCAGATGCACTGGGTGTGCATGCTCACTAGAGAAGTGGCTCATGGCATCAGTGGATGTTTCAGTGACTGGTGGGCTCTTGCACCCCTGTGTTTGCTCTTCCCCCTTCATGCCCCCGACCTCTCTCCATTCCTTTTCGAGGCATAGAAATTCGAACTCTGGGGTTGTACCTAGTGGTCTGTGTTAACGACTGTGACCCCACAGTGGAAAGCCCCATGGGGACAAAGGGGTGTGAATTACTCGTTTTTACGGAACTGCGGCTCTGTAAATGTTACCAAATTGTGTGAATGATGACTTCGTTTTCCTCTGAGTAGCCTTTGCAGATGTTAATCAAAGGTCTGCAAAGACCGCACAGTTGCCTCTAGCATAAAAGGAATTTCAGCTTACCCACCAGCATTGCCAGCTCCTGATCCGCTGTCGCTGTCGTGAGACCCTGGCCGAGTCCCTGATGGTAATTGACTTCCTGGGAATGGAAACTCAGCGGGTGGGTCCTAGAACGATATCGTCACTGAACTGAACACCTACCGAGTGTCTTTGGGTGCTGAGCTGATGTCAGGGCCTAGGTCTGCAGTTCTGTTCTGTGTGTACCCTCCACCTGCCCACCTCTGACTTGATCTCTGAACTGCTCCATCCACCAGGACAGCCTCCGCGATGGCTGGGCCTGCACCTTTGGGGAAGCCCAGAAAGAAAGATCAGAGGAAGTAGATGGCTGAGACCTGAGCATGCTCGCTCTTTAGTTTTGAGTCATCTTTTCATCTGCCCGAGGCTAATTGCAGGGTATCCATTCCACAAACTTTGATGACTACCTACTATGTGCCAGACGCTGTGCCATCTGCTGAGAACACAACTTTGACCTTAACATGTGGTTCTTGACCTCAGGGAGATCAAAAGCAAGAGACACGTAAATTCCAAAAATTTCCATGGCAATGAGAATTATTCCATGGAAGGGCTTGCATGCATCTATAATAATAAGCATATTTCATAAGAAAATATCCTTCTCGTGCTTGGAAAAATAGAGACTGGTCATCTGTGCCAAAGCCCAAAGTAAATTTTAATGAGTCAGTGGGAGCAAAAGGAAAAAAAAAAATCCCATAGTAATAATAACAATGATGGTAATAAAATCCTTAGTCATTTGCATTTGATGTTGTAGTTCTAAACTAGAAATTCCCTTCTGGAGTGTGGGATGGGAAAATTAAGTTGATGAAAAGGCATTCGGGTTTTATGTGTCATCTTAATAGTTTCTAAATCTGAAATGTAGCGTGTGATTGAGTATCTTCATAATGCTGCTAATTTTGCTGGATCAATGTTGAATTTCTAGCGATAAGCAGAGGTGAAGTGTGGCTGTGTATGTAATGTGACAGGAGCTGGGGTGGGAACCTTCCTGATAAGGATCATCGTCTTACATGGATGAGACTTAACACAAAAAGTTCAGGAATTCAGCCCTTGTTTAGTGAGCCCTGACTGCAGGAGTACCTCGGGTAGAGTTCCACGAGGAGCAGACAGAGGCTGAGCGGGTGTAGCACATGCACCTTAGATGTACTCTCTTGGTCGTGGCATCCCCGGTGAGCTGTGACAGGGATGCAGGCTCTGAGGTCAGCAGGAAGGTCAGCTTCTTTGGGGCTCTAGGAAAGCAACTCATAGGAGGTGACAAGCAAGCAGAGCCTAGAGGGCTGTGTGAGGTTTGTGCTGGCCGAGGAGGGAGGGACTGCATTGGGGGGTGTGCATGTGTGCGTGTGTGCACATAACATGCCTTCATGTTCTTTCCTAAAGAACCTCCTGAGGCAAGGGCCATGTCTCAATCCCCCAAGAAATCCCCTTAATTCACAGTATAATGTAGGACACACAGTGGTCCCTGCTGGAGGAAGGACAGAGCCTAGAAGCTCATGGGGGGAGGGTTACAACAAACTGCGAGGAGCGGTTGAGTTGAAGAGCTGTGTCTTCTCTGGAGAATCCTCTCTAGTAGGCCAGTCCATAGATCAGCTCCCTCCCTGTAAACTGAGCTAAGCCACCTGCTCTGATTCTCTCCTGCCTATTCCATAGTCAGAAAGCAGAGAGGCTCCCTCCTTCCTCCCTCCCTTTCTTCCCCTTTTCCTTTCTTTCTCCTTCTTTTCTTTGGCTACACCTGCAGCATGTAGAACATCCCAGGTTAGGTATTGAATCAGAGCTGCAGCTGCAGGCCTACGCCACAGCCACAGCAATACCAGATCTGAGCCACATCTGTGACCTACACCACAGCTCACAGCAACGCCAGATCCTTAACCCACTGAGCAAGGCCAGGGATCGAACATGCATCCTTACAGGGACAGCATCATGTCCTTAACCTGCAGAGCCACAACAGGAGCTCCCGGAGAGGTTTCTTAATGTGGGCTTTTCCTGCCCTTTATAATGGTATAACTTTATTCATGACCTTGGTTTAATTGTAATAGTAAGAATTGCACCATTAGAAATGTATTCTGTGTTGTGACTGTAGAACAGAAACAAACGCATTTAATATGTTCAGCACAATAAATGCATACTGGGATAGATCAGACCATCTTCTTTTGCTTTTTTTTTTTTCTTATATAAATTTCAGAAACCAAAGATGCAGAAGTTTTCTATTTTGGGAATATTTTTTTTTCCTAAAGCCAAATTGAATTTGTATTGCAGAATACCTATGGAATAAGTCTTTCCAAAATATCTGATTCAAGGAGTTCCTTGATGGCCTAGCAGTTGAGGATTTGGCACTGTCACCACTGTGACTCGGGTTCTATCCCTGGCTTGGGAACTTCTGCATGCTGTAGGCGTGGCCAGAAAAAAAATCTGATTCAAATGATGTACGCAGTGAGCATCATAGATAAGCTTTATACCATTGAACAACTGTTGTCACTTTGTGCTTTATCTCTTTGGAAAAAATTTGTAGGACCTTGCTTTCCACTCAGCTCGAATTCAGAAGACACTAGACATCTTTAATTTCCTTTTGCAGAAATACAAATCGGCTCCTAAATTATAGAACTTGTAATTTGTAGCTCTAGAGAATGCTTGAGTATGATGTGAAATAAAACACTTGCTGATTCTTAAGCCCAAAGCATATTTCTTTGCAGCTATTCCATATGCTATTCAGTATTGAGAGCTTTTATCTAAAAACTGACAATCTAAACTCTGATAAACATCGCAAATATAGTTCAGACCAAAGTCATTATCTATACTTTGTGCACACAATCCAGTATCTCCCTCAGGAGCCATTTTACTTCGAGCAATGTGGCATTTGGTCTGAAGAAAGGCAACCATGAGAAGATTCTAGAGGCTCAAGCTGAATAGAAATCCAGTTCTGTCTTGTCTTCAGATTTCCCCTATGTTCCTGTGTCTAGAATGGGGTCAAGTCACTGCCATGCTTCCCAGTGGGGTAAGAAAGGGTTTGTACTTGGCATGGTGGTTTAAAACTCTTCCAAAGGTAGGGGCTTGGAGAGGGAGCTCTCTGTTCTTTTTCAGAGTTTGTAAAATGTGAAACATGTACGAGGTCTATGCTTGGGATGGGTGTGTTGGGAATGCATGGGCCGTGCACAAACGGAGCAACAGTGGAGAACCATTTCAGCGACATGTGGCAGGGCCCTCGCTGGAAGCTCCAGATGGCTGGGCAAAAAACATTATTAAAACAAAACAAAACTCATTCCATGAGAAGTGGCCAAAGGATGAGAACCATGAAAAAGGCTTATTTCAGCCCTAGAGCTGGGAAGGCATCTAGTCATAACGGGAGAAAACATGTTAACGTGAGAACTTAAAATGGTTCTTAATGCTAAGGAGCTGTGTTGCCTTTCTCTTAATTGACACATAGTTTGCAAGTAGTGAAATGTTCATTTATCATGTGTATATAAGGGTAAACCAAAGCCTTATGGGGCTTCCCCGTCCTCCTTCCGGTCTATTCCCTGGCCCCCAGAAGCAACCCTTGATTCCTGGTTTGACTTTCTATCATCATGGTTGACTCTACCCACACTAGACTTTTGTAGAAATGGGATCATGCAGTGTGTACTTTTTATTTCTGGTTTCTTTTTCCTCTGCATAATGTTTTTGAGATTCATCTACATTGCTGCCTATATGAGTAGCTTTATTTTTTTTCATGCTCATGAAAAGTCCACTGTATGAATATATAATAGTAGGTTGGTCCCTGGATAGACATGCAAGCTGTTCTTAGACATGGGTTATTATGAATAAAGCAGCCATGGACATTGTAGTTCAGGGCTTTTTGTAGGTATGTGGTGTGACTCCTTTTGCATAAATACCTAGGAATGGAATTGTTGGATCATAGAATAGATTACATTTTATTGCTGAAGAAACTTTAAGAGATTTCCAAAGTGATTGTACTGTCCTATACTTGAAATATTTTCTGCCTTATTTTCTAAAAGATTGTGTATGATAGGTATTATCTTTTTTTATTAATTTTTGAAAGTATTTAACAATGGAGACATCTAGTCTTAGAGTTTTCTTCCAGGAAGTTTTCTTCTGTTTAATTGCAGATGCAATTTCTTTAACACATACAATATTATTTAGATTCTCTATTTCTTTTTGTGTCAGTTTTGGTAACTTGTATCTTTAAAGGAATTTGTCTTTTTCATCCACATTGTCAAATTTATTGTCATAAAGTTGTTTATAACATCCCTTAATTATACTTTTTAATTTTTGTACACTTTGTAGTTATGGTCACTATTTTATTCTTAATATTTATAATTTCTGTTTTCTCTATTTTTTTTCTTTCATCTTGATCTGTTTTGATAGATGGTTGTTTTATCAGTCTTGTTTAAGAGCCAACTTCTGGCTTTGCTGATTCTCTTTGTCAGTTTTCCATTTCATTATTTCCTCTTAATGTTAGTGTTTTCTGTCTTCCACTTACTTCAGGTTTAAATTGGGAAACTGTATTGACTTTAACCTTTTCCTTAAGTGAATTACTAATTAATCAGGAGAAAAAAGCAACTAATTACTATGAAGCTTTTTACATGGGAATGATTTTGTATAAAAAATACTATAGGTAAGTTGAACTTAATACCAGTTTTCTAAATATGAGCAAAATTTACCTATTAGACCTAAAATACTCTGAACAAGTATGGCAGCTCTGGTCTTGATGGCAGCTGCCCACAGGATTGGATTATTTCATAGAAGGAACCACCTCGTATTCCACAACCCTTTCTAGAATTGGCAAAGTAATTCCTCCTGAAAGATACATACCAGAGGGCATACAACATGGATTTTCTTCACACAATTAAACTGATTTGAAACATGAAAATTGGACATCTAGTTTTAATTGATGTTCAACCGTGGGCATTGATGTGAGAAATACGGTAATTACACTTAAGAGATAAACAGTCATAGCTTTATGCTCATGGATCATCCATAAAAGAATTAGGTGCCCCAAAGGTTTTTCATCCATGTCCTTTATGAGGGAGAACATTAACAGTGGGGGGAAATGATTCTATACTGCCGCTAAGAGTTAATGATTATTGTCTATATTCATAAAAATCAGGCAATAACCTAAGGTATACTATAAAGCACTAGCAGTAATGATTAGACTTAATAATACTTCCTGCTGTTCGGAGCATGATAACCAGGGCTTTTCATGCCCCCAGATGAAAAGTGCCTAGTTTCTATGGAACCATATGGAGATATAGCAATTTTGTGCGGAAGTGGTTTGGGGTATGACAAAGAAGGGACTAAGACATCCCAAGCTAAGTCTTCATATGAAACTTTTCAACTGAATTTTGTTGCCACTGCTCTTTTTCATAATAACCTTTTGAAGACAAGATTGAAATGTATCTAAAGCCTTGGAGGCTGCTTCTGTTAGGTTTTGGCTCAAGCAGTACTTGGACTTACCTTCACACTGCAGTGACACATCCCTTCAGTAAGGTTTCCTTTAGGTTGGCACTTCCTGTGGCCATTGTTATTTGGGTTGTGTCTCTTCATCTCACCCCATAAATATTTGTTTTCAGAATGAATGAATGCTACAACCCAAAGATGTTAATGAATTCAAGATCAGAGCATTTACTATTACAAGCACTGATTCTTTTCTGCTAGTGGTGCCATCTTTGTGGCAGGCAGGAGGGGAACACTGCCTGTGGTGACTTGGTCAGTAGTTCTGACCCCCAGGATGTCTAAAGTACTAAGAATTGGTTCAGCTTCAGCTGTTCATGAGTAGGTTTTTAAGAACATGAAGTGGGATGTAGTAGTGGTCTTGGTTACTTCACATTATTTTAAATGGCCCAGATACTCCCAGGATATTTAAGACTTCATTTGGTTGTCTTTTCCTCCTGTTCTCTAAGCAAGATGCTGCTGCTCTATAACTTGTGAATTACTTATTTATCATCAAGTGATGCCCAGCAACACAAAGGGTGAGCCAGGAAAAACAACAACAATAACAAGACTCTATATCTTATTTTGTAACTGCACCCAGAATATATTTTTCAAATGATAGGGGAGAATTGCTTGGTTGAAGGAACAGTCAATTACTTATTCCCTTTTGAAAAGTACCCTGAAAGAGAAGAGCTGTGTTCTTTTTCTTTCACCCTTTTTTGTATCATAATCAATTGTTCACTAGCATATCACTACTCAGTTCTGTGAGAATTTGTTAGGATTTTTTCCCTCTTCCCAGAGTTTTTAATTTCTATGATATTTTCATGGACTGGCCAAGTAGTAAATACCCAAAAGATTTTTTTTTGTGTGTGATTTTCGGGGAACCGATCATGTGGTCTCCTTGTCAGATAGCAAGCTACTTTCATCATTCACTTTCTTTACTAGATTACATTGTATTCTGTGTAGAAATCTATATTCATTGGTACAGGATTCTGGCTACTCTTAGTGAGATAGATACTCATGGCTAGAAATCTAATTGAGTATTGTAAATTCTGATACTTCTGGGTTATTTTTAATATCAAAAATCAGATGGCCTATTTAGTAATCTGTCCTATAATCACTGAATTATTGTGATTGTATGATAGGCTATGTGACTAGATGGCAAGCTCTGTAGGGAATGCAGGAAAAATCATACAGGGGCCCTTCCCCTGAAGAGCTTAGTGTCTGGCTGAGAGAGACAAGGCTGGCGCACAGGACACAGAGCGGAACCTGAGAGGAGAGGATGTCGCTCTGTGCTCCTTGTTGTGAGTGTGCGTACAGCAGGGAGCGGATTCCCAGGTACTTCCGTTTGCTTCTCCCAGATCCATGCTCACTCCCTACCCGCAACCTACTGCCAAGGAACCCCCTTTGTAAGAACCTCTTCAGGCTTTAAGGCTCTGCTGCCCTCTGGCTCCTGGTTGAGCTCAGCCAATGGGGAGGGGGGAGCAGGAGGTGCCATCCCCCTCCCAGCCCCCCCAACCTCACCCTGTCAGCAGCTTCTGGGCTCAGTAACCTGCAGCCTGTGGTTCCCGACCCCTTACAGTGGCCCAGGCAGGAGTCCCTCTGTTAAACTCTCAGCTGCCAGGTCATGGCTCACCCAGTTCCCAGCAGACCCTGCCCATAGAGTGGGCTCCAGGAGAGAGCTTGGGTTTATGAAGATAAGTGAGCTCCTGCCACATCTTGGAGGGTGGGGGTCTAAGAAACTGGGAGCCGCATGAACAGAGTAGAGAGGCTCAGAAGTGCAAATGTTCCAAAGATCTCTGGCATGTGTGATCTTCAGGCAGGGAATCCCTGGCTTTAAGGATCAGGCACTCTCCTGTGCAGGTATCCTTGCCCTGTGGCCTTACAGGGATGGGGTTCTCTCACAGTCTCCCCCTGAAGTGCAGACTTGAGATGCCTGGAATTGATGGCCAGGGAAGTTGCTGCACCTGAATCTTAGCTCCTAATTCTGTGAGAGGGCATGGCGAGGGCATGTTCCCTAAGGCATGATGGGATAGTGGGGTTTCCAGGGACCCAGGTGCCACCAGCTTCCTCCAAGCCTGTGCTTGTATTCTCCTGGCATCCTTCAGGCTCTTGGAAAAATCTTGCTCTGACCTTGTTCCAAAAGCATGGACATTTTTGCACTTCCCTTCTCTGTCTCTGCAAATCCTTCTCTCTTTTTCTCTGCCTATCAATCTAAGTTTATTTCTCCAATAGACATTAGATGCTTGCTGTGTGCTAAGTCCTGTTTTAAGTGCCAGGCTTAGAGCAGGGGACAAGGAATATAGAGCCTCTTAACCTCCCAGGGCTTAGGTTCTATCTAATGAAGGAGAGTGTAATATGCGTAACTACACAAATAAATGAGAGAATATCCAGAGTCGTGAGTGATGTGATAAAAATAATGGAGGGAGGGGATGGAGTGATGGCCTTGGAAGGAGGGGAGGGATTGTAGGTGTGGCTAAAGAAAAGTTTTGAAGAGGCGATGTTTCAGCAGAGAGGTCCTTGCAGAGGATCCAGATGAGGGAAGAGCATCCTGAGCCAAGACTTCTTCTTTTAAAGTAAACTCTAGTTCAGGGTAGTTCAAATGCTGTTGTAAAAAAGAGAGATACCTAGTTTGGTGATGAGGTCAGGAACAGCTGCAAATACAGAGCAGAAGGAGACGGTGGAGAAGTGAAACCAGGGGAAAGTGTAAGGTGAGAATTAAATTAAGCTAAATCCTGAGTAGCAAAGACATCCAACAATAAGAAAAGCAAGGAAGAATGCAAAAGACAAAAGGAAAGCTGCAGGCAGAGTGAGCAGGGAAAACAGAAAAGGCTGGCTATTAAATTGCTGTGTGTATGTGGAGGGAATTGAATGCATGGAGCTGTTAATAGTTCTACTCCTGTGATAAGACATGAATTCATGGAGTTGTGCTATTAACCAAACTACACACTTTAGCCTATGATAGATGTGAAATATGCAAAGCACCAAGGTAACCGGATTGTCTTATGAATGGTGGTTTGAGAGCTTATTTATAGGAAAGTTGGGGTAGTGATTTGGTTGGAAGAGAAACTCTAGGGATTTATCATGAAATTATATTTTTCCTTAAATGTAAATTATAGCAAAATAAATTTAACAAACTTAAAAAAACTTTAAAATGGTGAATATTGGTTGTTATTGCTGCTTTTTTTTTCTAGTTTTATCACCACAGGCTATATTAGCATCTTAAGATAAACCTAAGAAAAGATCCTTGTTAACTTGACAAAACATTTTGGCATACTGAAAATACATAGAATAATTTAATAAACACCCGGATATATTCCTATCCAGAAATAACTAATTTATTTTGGTTATTTTTATGAAAATATTACAACAATTGATGGGGCTACCTAATTCATGGGTGAAAATGTGGGACCCCGTGTTAAACAATTGAAGAATTTCGTCATATAACTTATGGTAATATTTCCCATATTTAAGCATGCAATTTGAAATAATTTCCCATAATTTTAAATGGCAGAAATGATACTGAACTGTCCATGACATTGCCACCTAGCCATTTTCACCTGACGTTTTAATTAATCTGTTCCATTATTGAGAGAATATTTTGAATCTTTCCATATCTATATGATTTGAAAACATTCCTTTGAAATAATTTCATCTGTAAAAGTTGCGTGAAGAGTCAAAGAACCTCTTATACCTTCCACTCAGATTTCCCAACTTTAATACTTTACCACGTTAAATTTTCTTCACTCTCCCCACCCTTCCCCTCTGCCCTTCCTTTCTCCTCACTCTGCCTCCTGTATGTATTTATAATATAATATTAGCATATGTTTATATAATTTTTTCTGAACTATTTGAGAATAAGTTGCAGACTTGATGCTTTTTTATTCCTAAATACTTCAGTGTGTAAGACAAAACAAATAAATAAATAAATGAAAAAAGTAGTTCCCTTTATGATGTAGCAGAAATGAATCTGACTAGGAACCTTGAGTTTGCAGGTTCCATCCCTGGCCTCGCTTAGTGGGTTAAGGATCTGGTGTTGTCATGAGCTGTGGTGTAGGTCCCAGACATGGCTCGGATCTAGCATTGCTGTGGCTGTGGTGAAGGCTGGCAGCTGCAGCTCCAATTTGACCCCTAGCCTGGGAACTTCCATATGAAACAGATGCAGCCCCTGAAAAGACAAGGAAAAAAAAAAAAGCACTGCATTTAATTGACATCTCTCTTTAGTTTCCTTTAATAGGGATCAATTCCTCGGGCTTTCTTTGTCTTTCATGGCCTTTTCATCTTTTGAGGACCAGAGGCCAGATTTTTATAGACTATTCCTCCATTTAGGTTTGTTTAATGTTCTCTAATGATTAGATGCAGGTTTTGTATTTTTGGTGGGAATGCCACCCTGGAGGGCTGCTGTTCCTTCTTAAAACACCACAGCCAAAGGCCCACAACATCAGTCTCTTTCGTTACTGACGGCATGAGCATCATCACTTGGTTAAGGTGGTATCTCTTAAGTTTCTCCACTGAAATTATTAATACGTATGATCAATAAGTGTTTTTGAGACTAGGTCAGTATCTTATTTCTCATCAAGCTTTCACTCACTAGTTTTACTGTCCACTGATGATTCTTGTCTGAACCGGTTATTATAGTGGTGCTGCCAAACGGTGCTTTTCTAATTACATTATCACCTCTACATTTATTAGTTGGCCTTCCTGTTATACTTTATTTAATCAATATGGATTCATGGGGTTTTAGCTTATTGAATGGTTCGTAGGTGAATATCCACATTCTTCAGTGCTTATATTACTCTAAATTTGGTCAGTGTGATTCCCCTCAAGCTGGCTTGTTCCCATCTGACATATCCCCATTGTTCCTCATTATTTCTTTTTCTGATACAACAAAATGTTCTAGGGTTAGTTTGTAACTCCGCAACCCCAGAGCTGGAATCAGCCATTTCTCCAGGGAGCCCTGGTTACATTTATTTCAGAAATGGTTTTTAGAAACCAAGATCTGAGCATTGTGTGTGCTCATTGCTAGTAGGTCCTTTCATTGGACTATCTCCAATTGCTGCTAGACAATCTCTCTCTGTCTCTCTCTCTATCCTAAAATATAAACCATATTTTAAATATATATAAATACATATGTACATCTGTAACTACTTTAGTGTCTACCTTACACCTGTCATTCATCCATACATTTTATTTCTCTGCCTTTCTCTACGTAATTATTCAACAGAAATTAGGGTTCACACTGATGCCTCTAATTCCAGGCCAGTTCCACAGGGGTCATTCTAGTCTCTTCTCTTTCTGTGTTTATAAACTCCCTTTTCTGACAGGGAGACAACTTGTTATTGTCCCCAATATAGTTACTTATTTGTTTAACATTAGAACACGCACACACACACAGATTCACAGTTAACACATGCAACAGTGAGAAAAAAAATACTCCCAAGAGTTCAATTTTTTTTTTTTTTTTTTGTCTTTTTGTCCTTTTAGGGCGGCATCCGAGGCATGTGGAAATTCCCAGGCTAGTGGTCTAATTGGAGCTGTAGCTGCCAGCCTATGCCACAGCCACAGCTAGATCCGAGCCACATCTGCACCCTACACCACAGCTCACAGCAACGCCAGATCCTTAACCCACTGAGTAAGGCCAGGGATCGAACCCGAAACCTCATGGTTCCTAGTCAGATTCATTAACCACTGAGCCACGACAGGAACTCCATGTAAATCTGTTTTTAACAGTGTATCTCAATAAATCTGACTGATTTGTTTCCTCTGCGCCACAATAGGAACTCCCAATATTTGTTTAATATGAGTATGTATATAAAGTTCCTACTGCATAGTGAGCACACGAGTAGGATAAGACACTGTCCTTGTCACTCAGGTATTTCAGCTCGTCTTCTCTCTTCACCTTTCTGAACAGAACAAGTGAGGTGAAATTGGTTTTGCCCCAGTGTTTATTAGAACATATTCAGGGCCAGAGTGTCCAGACTACGATGAGGTGTGGACTTGGGGGATGGGGAGGTGTTAGGAGCACAGGCGAAGGCTGTCCTTTCCCTTCCCTGTTTTGATGCCACTGAGTGTTTGTCTCCACGAGGAGGACAGCCCCTCGCATGCACCCCCATGTTCTTCTTACAGGGAGTGTTTGTGTTAGCTATTGCTACATAACCAAAACACCTCATAACTTGGTGGCTTAGAATAACTACAGTAATTTATTTTGCTTGTGGATGTACATTTTGACAGAGCATAAATCAGTCCTTAATACAGAAACAAAATGCTAAGACTTTGTTGCCCTGTGTTATTTTGGGGGATATAGGACCTGGTGAGAGGTTGCCCTTCATTAAGTTTACGTTTCCTGAATGACTGTTTAGCCTTAGATCTCTTTAATACCCCAGTGATTTCTAATTTTGAAGGGATTATTTGGTGATAAATACAACTGTATTTATTCAGGTTAAAAATATGACCTTTTGAAAGCTCTGTGTGATTGGGAAGTACCTTAATGAAGAAAAATCTTCAGGGAGTTCCCGTTGTAGTGCAGCAGAAATGAATCTGACTAGGATCCATGAGGATTCAGGTAAGATCCCTGGCCTTGCCCAGTGGCTTGGGGATCTGGTATTGCCTTGAGCTGTGGTGTAGGTCACAGACACAGCTGGGATCCTGTGTTGCTGTGGCTGTGGTTATAGGCCGGCAGCTGTAGCTCCAATTTGACTCCTGACCTGGGAACTTCCATATGCTGCAGGTACGGCCCTAAAAGCAAAAAACAAAACAAAACAAAACAAAAAAACAATCTTCATAATAAGTGGTGCAGAGAAATAATATATTGGGTCTAATGGGGACATACAGCATCGTTATAAATATGAAGACATGGTGTAATCAGTTATATGGTGGCTGGAAGCATGTATGCCCCATGTGTGACTTTTGGCTAATAATTTTTGCCAATGCAAATTGCCAAGTGACATTTATGGACTGTGTTTGTCATCAGGCGTAAAACTTTAGCTAAATATAGTATAAAACTATTGATCGTTTCCTGGGCAGATATTTTCCCATGGGTCACAGCAGGTTTTTGCCCTAAGCCTCTCATAATGCTAGGTTCTTACAGTAACAAATAGGGTAGCCTTCCTGTTCTAGTCTCATCACTTGGAGAAATCAGGACTGACTCTTCAGGAATATGAATGTAGCCTTGCCCTCCTTGGTGCTAAAAGCACAGGCTATTAGCCCACTGATGTCTGAGTTATTGCCACATGCCACAGAAGACTGTGTCTGAGGCTCTGGATCTTTGCTGCAGGTGAATTCTGTTCCTCTCTTTCGCTTGGGCACTTTCCTTTGCCAGTCATTATTTTGCACTTGTACATTCTGGCATCTCAACAGGACAGTCCTGATGAATCAACAGAGAAGTGAACCTTTACCATTCAGAGCTTTCAATTTTTTTTTTTTCTTTTTTTTAAGGGCTGAATCCACTGCATATGGAGGTTCCCAGGCCAGGGGTCTAATCGGAGCTTAGCTGCTGGCCTATGCCACAGCCACAGCAACGCCAGATCCGAGCTGCATCTGCAGCCTACACCACAGCTCACAGCAACACTGGATGCTTAAGCTACTGAGCTAGGCCAGGGATCAAACCTGCGTCCTCATGGATCCCAGTCAGATTCGTTTCCACTGCACCACGAAGGGAACTCCAGGAGCTTTCAAAATGTTTAATTGCAGAGTTCCTGTCATGGTTCAGCGGAAACAAATCTGACTGGGATCCATGAGGATGCAGGTTTGATCCCTGGCCTCACTCAGTGGCTTAAGGATTGGGCATTGCCGTGAGCTGTGGTGTAGGCTGCAGATGCATCTCGGATCTGGCATTGCTGTGGCTGTGGCATAGGCCAATAGCTATAGCTCCGATTCAGTCCCTACCCTGGGAACCTCCACTTGCCGTATGAGTGTGGCCCTAAAAAGACAAAAAAAAAAAAAAAAAGTTTAATTGCTTTCTAAATACCCAGGGTTTCTTGGAATTTCACATCCCAGCCCTGAGGACACAGCATTCTTCACTGCCTGGCCCAGGTGTTGGGTTTTGTCTTCGTGGTACCTAATCCCCAGGGATACAGGTCCCCTGGCTTCCAGCCCCCTGGCTGCCATAACTCAGTTCACCCCATTTGGGTACCACTCAGCGTCCTTCTGGGTGGATGAGAGCAGTGGCTGCTGCGTAGAACCGCTTATTTTTTTAAAGAGACATCTCACAATAAGACATAATACCTCATTTACAGTCTTTTTGTACATGCAGTTTAAGTGTTGATGAGTAAATTTTGATATGAATCTTGACTCCACCTTTCTACTTGGAATTTTCTGTAGCTGCCAGACCCGCATCCTTTGTCCTGCCCGTCTGAGTGAACGTAAAATGTGCAAATCTTTAAATGGGCATAAACGTTTAGTTCAACAGCAGTTTGATCTATCGAGGCAGCTAATCTGTAATTTCTAGTTTCTGCTGAGTTTTAGAGAGTAATTCTTTTCTTCTTAAAAAAAAATCTTTTTGTACTAAGCCTTGGTACATTCTCAGTCTTATGAAAAGTAACATAGAAATAAAAGCTCAGTGTTTGAAAGAGATTAGGGTGTGTTGGCCTTGATGTCCCAGATCCTGCAGTACAGGACAATCCCCTGACAAAGACCACGTGTCAGACAGCAGGGAGACTAAATGGACTAATGCACGTCACTCCAGGAAGCCCACAGCCCAGCACTCTGACTCATACACGCTGCCCCACAAATCAAAAGCCCTTTATACCTTCCTTAACATTTATGTAAAAGCATCCTTGTAAGATTTTTTTAGGTAAGGAAATCCTGCTGTGGCTCAGTGGGTTAAGAACCTGACATAGTGTCAGTAAGGATGCAGGTTTGATCCCTGGCCTCACTCAGTGGATTAAGGATCCACGGTTGCTGTGAGCTGTGGTGTAGGTCACAGATGGGGCTTGGATCCTGTGCTGCTGTGGCTGTGGTGTAGGCTGGTAGCTGCAGCTCTGATTTGACCCCTAGCCCGGGAACCTCCATATGCCTCAGGTATGGCCCTAAAACGAAAAAATAAAAAGATTTTTTTCAGTTAAACTTCATCAGTCATCAGAGTAGCCTTGAATAAAGAGGACAAAATGATGGAATTCTTTAATTCATTATTTGGAGAAATATGTGATGTTAGCTCTAATTAAGTGATTTGTCCAGCCAGATAGCAAAGCCAGTCAGGGCTCCTGAAGTGATCTTTTTTTTTTGTCTTTTAAGGGCTACACTCAGGGTATATGGAGGGTCCCAGGCTAGGGTTCGAATTGGAGCTCCAGCTGCTGGCTTACACCACAGCCACAGCAAAGCCAGATCCAAGCCATGTCTGTGACCTATACCACAGTTCATGTCAACACCAGATCCTTAACCCAATGGGCCAGGCCAAGGATCGAACCTGTGTCCTCATGGTTATTAGTTAGATTTGTTTCCCCTGAGCCACAACAGGAACTCCCTGAAGTGATCATTTTTAGCTTAATCTCCCAAACCACAATGCTGCCCATAGGTCTCTCATTCAGAAAAGGACATGAGGAACTTACCAAAATTCATACGATTATTAGTAAGTAAAAATAGCCTGTCCATTGAACCTGAGATTCCTAGCAGCCAAAGTAAAAAGAGAAACTTGTGGGGCTTCAAGGGTCATGTAAATATAAACGTAGTCACTTAGGAGGGGCAGAGACGTTCCTCATATTGTGGTCCAAGAGACATTATTCCTATATATCCTCATAGACAGTCATATAGAAGACAAAATTGTTTCTATCAGCCTGGCAATAACTGTAAATTTTCCTCTCGATGCTTTTGTTGCCTCCCTTTGTGCATATAGTGATCACAGTGCTAAAATAGAGTACGGAGGTACTGAGGGATAAGTACCCTGCAATTTTACCTCTTCTCTCTCTGGATTGCTCTTTAATGCTGTAATACAGTCTCCAAATGCTCCTACATAATACAGTATTTTAAATTATTAATCAAGTACAGTTTTTAAAAATATGCTCGGGAAAGACAACAAATGAACAATAAAATTGTTAACTAACAATACTTAGTCAATAAATAATGAGAAGATAGTTTTCTATCACTGCCTGAACTGAAGTATGTTTATTCCCAAGTCCAGCATTAGTGCTTTTCTCTTGAACCATCATTTTAATGCTATTGATACTTAGCATGTAGCCTCTGTGCCAGAACCTCGCATTGTGGTTCTGTTCCTTGCATCCACATCAGCCCATTTTACATTCCATAGTTCATCTTGGATTGAATAGATTGCTGCCATATATGAAAACATAATTTTTTTTGTCTTTTTTTTTTTTTTTTTTTTTTGTCTTTTTTGTTGTTGTTGTTGTTGCTATTTCTTGGGCCGCTCCCGCGGCATATGGAAATTCCCAGGCTAGGGGTCAAATCGGAGCTGTAGCCACTGGCCTACGCCAGAGCCACAGCAACGTGGGATCCGAGCCGCGTCTGCAACCTACACCACAGCTCACGGCAACGCCAGATCGTTAACCCACTGAGCAAGGGCAGGGACCGAACCCGCAACCTCATGGTTCCTAGTCGGATTCGTTAACCACTGCGCCACGACGGGAACTCCGAAAACATAATTTTTTAAACATCTTTTAATCAGTGACCTGAGTGAAGGGTTGAAAGTTAAGGCCAGTGGCACAGAGATGGCTTCTTAGTGGTTTTAGAGCAGCAGGCAGGAGGTACGGTAACCAACACAGATTCAAAGTTCTTGTGGGAGATGGGCAAGCATGGGCCACATAAAAGAAACAAATGTCAGGTAGGCAGATAGGTAAGCTGTAAGCATCACGTGGCCATGAGCCCAGCCTTTGGTCGTTTGACTCCAGATGGCATGTAAAGCACCAAGGTGCTCTGCTTAGAAACAGGAGAATGAATGGGGGGACTGCAGTGGGATAGGGATGGACTTAGTGAACCCAACTGAGGTGATTGGTAACTTTGTCTCCCGTTAGGAACAGCATCCCCCCAGCAATTCAGAATCTCTTATGAGAAGACTGAATCCAAGGTGTGCTCCTTTGGCTGAGAAAGAGTAAACAATAAACGCTGCACAGGCAAGCGGGTGAAGTAATTGCCAGACTGGGTGTGTGATTCACGGAGAAGCATTAATGGAATGTGGGTTATTTAACCTGAAGAGAAGAATAGGCTTTTCTAAACTAGTGTCTGAGGAATAATATTTTGGTAATACTAGAAATACTTCACTTTAATCTTGCACATGGAATGACTGAGTTTTGCATGAACTTGTTAATTATGTAGGATGGTGAAATTGTACACAGTGCAATAGAATTGGGCTAGGGTTAGGCAGCTTACACGGATTCTACATAATTTTGACATCTTTTGATCAATGACATGATACATGCGTGAGTGACTTCAAGTATATGAGTAGGGTATACTTCAAGGATATACCTCCATTAAGGAAAAAGGAGCCCTAAATTATGAAAGGAGAAATAGAATTAAATTGCTTGCCATTAAGGGGTTGGAAGAGGTCGATTTGCAAGAATATGGTCCATCAAATATTTGCCTGACACATAGCAGTGACTTGCTTTTCATTGCTAGCACAGTGTTGGCAGGTGATAGTGCTTTAGTGATCAGTACAGTTCTTACATGGTGTACCAGTCAGGGGTTCCAGGAGAGGATTAGAAATGGAAAGAGATAGGTGGATATATATATATATGCACATATGGTAGATAGATGGGTGGATGGAGAGACAAATAGATGGATTTATTGAAAAGAGTTGGCTTATGCGATTTTGGAGAATGGCTAGGCAAGTACAAAATCGGTGGTACAGGCCGTTGGGAAGAGCAGGCTGGGAACTCTTGGGCAGGTGGGATTGGTGGAATTTCTTCTTCAGAGAAACCTCAGTTCTGCTCCTAAGGCCTTTCAACTGATTGCATCAGGCCCACCGAGGTTACCCAGGATAATATCCTTTCCATAAGTCTCCTGATGGTGGATGTTAACAGCATCTAGAAAAGATCCTCACACCTAGGTTAGTGTTTGATTGGGAAACTGGAGCCTGTAGCCTAGTCATATTGACATATGCACCTGGCCATCCTAGGTAGATGGTTAGGATTGCATTGGGGGCTGCCGGTAGGTCCCAAAAGCACCCACTTGGTAGCTACAGAGCGAAGGTCTGAAGCCCAGCTCTACCGTGTCCTAGTCCTGTGCCGGCCAAGCGTGTTTCTTCCTCCATCTTTGCTTTAGTTCCTCATCTATAACATGGGGTTAGTAAAAGTGACACTGTGGAGTTCCTAGGCTATTCACATGAATCTCTGACGTGATAGAAGAACACAGTTAAAGGCTTGGGGTACAGTTTAGAGAGTTTTATCTTCATGTTGTTTGGAATGGCATCAGAAGTGTAAGTATGCCTAAAAATTAACTGGATGGAATAGTCGGGAAGCAGTTGGAGTGTTTTGGTGCTGGGACTCTAAAAAGTTTCTTCTTAGGTCTCCAAACACACATTAGTCAGGCCTGGTTTTAATATTTTTTTATTGTGCCCCACAAAGATTATCAGCTTATTTATCAAACACAGGGAATTGGGGGGAAAAAAGTGAATAGGGCTGATTCTCTGATGGCAGTGGAAGGCATGATACATGATTACGTCTGTAGGAATACCAAATGGAGTCATTAGGATCTATGCCACTGGTACGAGAACCAACTGAATCCATAATGACGGAACTCTTATAATAATCTATTACTAAGGATGTGAGGAAGTGGAGTGCTTAATTTTTCTGTTGGTTTATTACAGCCCTTAACAAGCACGGCTGGTAGTAAGTAGACAGTTAAATTAAACTCATGAATATCCGTCACAGTTTTTAAAAGATGAAATGGAAGCAAAAACCTTATATTGCTTGTTGGGATCAATGCAGCGAAGTATATGAAGCCCCTCTCCTCACGGGTCTGAAGCTGGGAGTAAACACACAAGAGCAAAGGGAATATCTCACTGGGGCCAGTCCTCCTTGGCACTTTACAGTAGGTAGCAGCTGGGATGGTAAGAGAAGAAGCAGTAACTGATAGAGGGTTTTCATGTCTGATGTGGTGGAGGGCAGGCGGAGGGGCAGGTAGGAAGTGTCTTGTCCAAAAATGGGAGGCCGATGTGCTGAGGACTGTCCTTGCCCTTGTGTGTGGAAGGTTACCAAGACCAAGGGGTTGTGATGTCAGTTTCAGCAGAAGCTTTTTCCCAAACTAGCAGTTAGAACTGGCAGGAGCTTGAATAAGCACCTTAAGGGCAACTCCATGGAGATGTGGGTGCCAGCAGGGAGGAGGAGCAGCAGAGCCTTCTGGATGGCATGTCACTGTCCGATGTCCCACAGAATTGTAAGCAGCAGAGTTCCATCCCTCCTGTGCTGGCCATGGGGGCACATGGGGTATGGGCAGTCCCAGCATGGAGACCAAAGAGGTAGAAAGAATGGGAGAAGCAAATGTAGGAGAGCAATAGCCCAGAGGAGGAAGCCACGAGGTGTGGAGGGAAAGGGAAGTAGCTGGCAGCAGCAAAGTGGAGAATGGAGGAGAGGAAAGGCAGGATGGTGGGGTGGCATTCTGGAGCCACTGACCAGCATGGCTGCCATGGGGGATGCAGGCACCAGGTGTGTGGGAAGGGCTGTGATTCTAGACCCTAAAAGGTACCTGGGAAAGAGGACCAAACAGATTATGTTAGTGATTGTTAGTGATCCATACAGTCTTGTAGAACCAGCCATGGTCATTTGGGACCTTCTTTCCCTCCCCAAGGGGGAAGGTGGGACGCCTGGGGAGTCTGGGGAATGAGGCCAAGGCAAAGGATAGTTGAAGAAACAAAACAATGGAAAAAGGTAGGGGACCACTGCCACTGATACTGCTTGCACCGAAAATGTATCAATAAAAAAAAAGCCCTCTTGTAAGTGAAAACTCTAGAACTCTAGAGCATGAAAGTATTTCAGATTTTAGGGCCCCAAACAGCTGTATTAACTAGTGTTTGCCTCCCATGAGAGTGAGAAAAAAGGATGTTAAATAAATTAATTCAAAATCAAATGAAAAGGGCTTCAAGCCAGAGTGTATTTTTTGGATAGAAATTTTTCTCGGTACTCTAAATTTATCCGAGTGGAATGCCTTTATCAGTATTGTCCTACTCAACCTTTAGAAATGAAGGGACTGCCATTTACTGGGAGATGTGCCTTTTATGGTGAAGACAGAACACGATGACCTTGCTTCATTCTTCTCCAGAATCGAGATACTGTTTTGCATTGTGTGTTGAACATAGAGGACACAGAATTATTTCAGATCCGGTGGACCTGGCATTTTTATACATGAAGATCAAAGCTTGGGAAATCCACAGCTTGCCTTCCCAGGGGACTGTCACATGGCAAAACTATCAGAGGTGACATTACCAATTTCTGGTTTCATACTCGTGAACCCATGAAGGCAAAAATAAGTGGGGAGACAAAAGATGTTTACAGATGAAGGATAAAATTCATAAAGAAGATGCGTAAAGTGATTCATTAAAACTTATCCCATTTAAGCAACACATAAAAAAGTGTGTCTTCATTTATAAAAGTTCTCTCTGCTGGGAATATCTTCTAAGGATGTCCCCTAACAGAAGAGAAATAAACTAGAGGAAGAGCTGTTCATGAAACCTATTTAGGAAGAAGGTTTGTCATTGGCAGCCTCAGCAAGTTGTCAGCAGTTGTGAAATTGGGCCTGTTCCCATTCAGAGTGATGGGATTCCAGATAATATTTAAGGGATGTTTGGTCACAATAAGATACCCCAGACCTTTGAGATGCATCTGATATAGGTAATGAGCTTAAAGGAAAACTCAGAGGACAATCTATTGCAAACTTTGTCAGAGTGACATAGCACACCTTTCTTTTTTTTTTTAATGGCTGCATCTGTGGCACATGAAAGTTCCCAGGCCAAGAATTGAATCCAAGCTGCAGCTGTGACCTACGCTGCAGCGATGTCAGATCCCTTAACACACTGCGCTGGGCTAGGGATCTAACCTGCACTTCCACAGTGACCCAAACCAATGCAGTTAGATTCTTTTTTTTTTATTTTTGTCTTTTTCTAGGGCCACAACTGTGGTATATGGAGGTTACAAGGCTAGGGGTCGGATCGGAGCTGTAACTGCCAGCCTTCTCCAGAGCCACAGCAATGCCAGATTTGAGCCACATCTTTAACCTACACCACGGCTCATGGCAATGCTGGATCCTTAACCCATTGAGCGAGGCCAGGGATCGAACCACCCTCATGGTTCCTAGTCAGATACGTTAACCACTGAGCCACAACAGGAATTCCTGCAGTTGGATTCTTAACCCACTGAGCTACAGTGGGAACTCCAACTCCTCATTTTAAAATCTAGTTAAAAAACAAGAGTTCCCGTTGTGGCTCGGTGGTAACAAACCCTACTGGTATCCATGAGGATGTGGGTTTGATCCCTGGCCTTGCTCAGTGGGTTAAAGATCTGGTGTTGCTGTGTGCTGTGGTGTAGGTTTCAGATTCGGCTCAGATCCCATGTTGCTGTGGCTGTGGCTGGCAGCTTAGCTCCAATTTGACCCCTAGCCTGGGATGTACCATATGCTGCAGGTATGGCCCTAAAAAGCAAAAAAAAAAAAAAAAAAAAAAAAAAAAACTAAACCTAGTTAAAGAAGGGAATAATCTCATCAAATGTATAGATGATTATATTTGCATATCTTAACCCCAAGTGTTATCTATTTAATGCAAGTGTGTAAAGAGTTATAATATTCTCATTTCCTGAGCTGCAGTTTAAAAGAAGAGACAATTTGATATATAAAACAACTGCTACTCTTTAAAACCTTTGATCAGGGCTCATCATTTATGTCATTTTCCTATATGCAAGACATTTATTAATTTCACTATGTTTTAAATATTTTTTCCTTCTCTTGAGAAATATTTTTAGTGTTTCTCATTGCCAAGCACTGTTCCAAGTGTTGGAGGTAAAGCAGAAAGGAGTCTATTGCTGCCTTTCATTGATTTCAAAATGCACATTTTCTTACATTTTAACGTCTCTGAAATTAGAGTATGTCTTACAATCTATTATGTGTCATAATGTGGTTGACAGAAGTTTTTCTTTCTCAGTGGCACCTGACATTGTGGTGCATCTCACAATTGACAGCGTCTTATAATTGTTGAAACAGAGTGTAATGATACAATTGTACGTATATATGTTTGTATGCCTAAGAAGCTGTTTTGTATTTATTTATTAAGAAAATTGAGATAATTCTTCCAAGAAACTCATTTTTGTGCCTCTGGGGAAAAAAAATGCCTCCCATATACAATGCTTTGTGTGTTCTTGGTAGTTGTAAGTTGAGAGTAAAAAAAAAAAAATAGTAGATAAAATTGGATTCAGAAGGATATATATACTAAACTCTCCTATTTTTCTTCCTTCATTATGCATGAGAGGTTTTTAAGGCAGCTTAATCATCTCAGTGTTTGCATTATGTAGGGTGGTGGCAGTGTGTATGTACCTATCTTCTATTACTGTTTTTTTCTTTGGGTTTTATGCTGTGACTAAAATCAATTTAATTACTTTATAATTCTGCTATAAGTAAATCCAATTATGAAAGTCTGGATTATTCAAGAAAGTTACATTGGGAGGTGATTCTTCCCTTTGAACATGGTATTACCATAGAATTTGCTAAATTGGGACGTTTAAAATCATCTTTGATTCACAGAAATTCAGTTTGCATGCAGTTTTAAAAAGATGGCTCTCCTGTAAAGTGTACCTGCCTTGATGAGACACACCTGCGTGGCTGAGCTGAGTCAACAGAACACTCAAAATGCAGAGTATGCTGCGTATGTGTACATTTAAACATCATTCAGAAAGGTGCCCACTGGGAATTAGAATTTATCACATCGATTTTAAGTAAATGTTCAATTTCTCTGTGAAAGAGAAGTATTTCCTCCATTGTGTATGTTAAACAAGGCAGCACTCATTGTAGCGCGTGACTTCCAGATTTTAAGAATTTGAGGCTGTAAATTATTTACACTGTTTATTTTTTTATTTTTAAACTTTTATTATTATTATTTTTGGCTGTGCCCGTGGCATGTAGAGGTTCCCAAGCCAGGGAAAGGACCCGTACCACAGTGTCGATGATGCCAGAGCCTTAACCACCAGAGCCAACAGGGCACTCCTACACTGTTCATTAAAGTTTATCCTTTTTTTTTTTTTTTTTTTTAATGCAGGAGCTTACACTTTAAATAGTCATGAGCAAATATACTTCTAGATATATGTAAAATCTTTATTTCATGAACAGTATTGATGACAACCACACACAGAGTGTTATAGGAGCCCCCAGGAGGGACCTCCCTTTCAGAGGCCAGGAGAAAATTCCATCCAAGCAGACAATGCACAGGGACAGAGGGAAAGACGTCTGTAAAACCTAGATACATAGAGAAGGCTGAACGAAGCTGGAAGGAGGAGGCATGAAAGGAATGGAGCAGGTCTATCTGGGCCAGACCATGAGAAGCTTTCTTAGCTGTGACGAGCCATCAGCCTTTACTTCTCAGGACGCTGCCATCAAAGTGTTTTGAGCTGGGGAGCGATGTGATGAGATGGTGCTTTAGAAAGACCACGACGGCTGCAGTGAGAGAACCCTTGGAGTTGCACTGGATGCCAGAAGGTGTGTCAGGAGCCAGATTAGAAAGAATGGAAGGCAGGGGTGCAGGGATCAGCAGGAGTGGGCAGAGAGCAGGGCTCTGAAGGTGAGCTGGAGATGCATAAGATGTGGGGTGAAGTCAGGACAGACCTGGAGGCTGACCCCTGGGCAGCTGGAAGGAGGGGTCTGCCTTTCCTAGAGGGTGAACATGTGCAGACAAGCAGGTTAGGGCAGAGGACCTAGTGGCCATTCCCACCTGGATGGCACACACATGCGTGCACACACATGCTGTTCCTCACGTGATGAAGAGCCTTGCTGCTGGGGGGTGGGAGGATGAGGGATGGGGTTGGGCAAGGGGCTTGCACTTCCCCCAGCCTGGGGCTAATCCTGTACTTCAGCTCTCGAGGAGATGGAAACTGAGTAGCACTGTAAGCTCTGCAGACTCTTTCTAGTGACTCGCCATCACAAGAATGTGCCAGACTTATTTCGTGGAGGACATCCGGCCTGCCAGACAGCCTCTCATGATGGGCCTTTCCCCCTTTGATGGTACCCACTCTGTTCCTGCCCGGGGTAGCTCTTGTAGTGTTAAACCCGCATTGCCAACATCCTGTGATCCTCTGAGAATCCAGGCCTGGCCCGGCCACCCAGTCACTTCCCCTCAGAAAAATCCATTGTGTCCAGGGCTTGCTCTGTCCTTCTCGGCATCACACCAACCCCCGGAGATTCCATCCTTTTAGCTGCCCCACTAGATGCTGAACAGGCTCTGCTCCAGCAGGACCCTTTCCAGGCAGGGGCCTTTGAGGCAGCCACGGTCTGTGAGCAGGCAAGGAGAAGAAGAAGGCGTTCCTGAATGGGCTGTGGTTGTGAATGAGGGGAGAACCAGAGCTGGCTTGAATCTGAGATACTTGGATTGGAAAATGTTTTGAGTTGGAGAGCCCTTTCAGAGGTCACCAAAACCAAATTCCTGGTTGTTGAGCAGTCTCTGCGTCCTGAGAGCAGGGGTTGGGGAACTGACTACAGTCATGACGGGGCTTTTGTTCTTTCATCATCATCATCATCATCATTTCGTTCCATCACAAGACTGTAACGCTGTCTTCACACGACTGCAGTAAAATCTCCTTGTGGGTGTAATTTCTCACAGTGAGTTATAGCCTCTTTGCAGGCTACAACTTTTCCTACATGTGAATGAACATTTCTTTGGGAGCCTGAACATCCTCTTCTCGCCGCCTTATTGTGGTTTCTCCAGCGCCTGGCACTGAAATCTACATGGTATCATTGCAGTGCAATAGTTATTGGTACAGCCTGGTTTGACACTAGAGCCCTGAAGAGCCACAGAGCATGCCCTGTTCTGTTTTTTTGTTTGTTTGTTTGTTTTTTGTTTGTTTTCATTTTTTAATCTCAGTTAGCTCTGCCATTTCCAAACATTAAAAATATCCAAGGACATGTGTCTACCTTGGAGACACTCTAGCAGTTACCTTGTGATGAAACAGGAAAAAAACAACAAACTAACAAACTACTTTGGTTCCCTTGCATTTCTCTTACATGAGGACTTGACGAGTGGCCCTGGCTTTTCTTGGCCCCATGTCTTAGAATTTCACTCAGGCCCATGTAGGTGATGGAGGGCAGGTGACAACAGATGTTTCCATGTGGGGCGCTATCATTAAAGTGGCTGAAACATTAAGCCAATTGTGTCTTTTGGAGAGCAGAATTGTCTGTTCTTGTTTCCTTCTCATTCTCATGTCAGCAATATTTCTTTCATGATAACATTTATTTATCAGCGTTTATGCTACTTTGACTTTTTATAAAATACCAGGGAAGATAAATGGATCGATTGACCCCAGGAGCAGTTTATTTATCCCTTTAGTCACACTTCAGTGGCAAAATCAATAACCTTCTGAAATATTTGATATTACAGTGGTTCCAGTAAAGAGTGACATTCCTGAGCAATGTGCAAGGGGAACTAAAATTTATTATCAACTTAGATTTTTTAGTACCTGTATTGATTTTCCTGGAGATGCTTGTGAATTTTTATTTATCTGTAGCTAAGCAAGTGACCTTTGTTTCAGAAAAACTGCAGTTTCAATTTGCCAAGATGAGGGGAACTGGAAGGACTCGCGTATGGTCATGAACGGGAGGTGAAAGACAGAGTAGACTGCAAAAAGGACTTTTTCCCCCCCAGAAGTGGCTTTTTTTGTTTTCACTATTCAACATTTTGCATTTTTTTTTTTTGTGATGCCAAATGCAAACATTTCAAGGTGACATGACTTATGAATGACAGCCTCGTGCCCAGCACTTGGAGGTGGGTTAGAGAGGAAATAGCATTTGAACCGGTCTTGGGTTTGAAGATGTCAAGTTCGCCTAAGCAGAGATGTGAGAGAGAGGAGCTGAAAACAGGAAGTGGGAAGGCAGCTGGGATGCAGGTGAAGGAGAAGGACAGTGGTGGGGGGAGATGTGGTCCTGCTGGGGCAGGGAAGCCATGGAAGGTGAAGTTGGCCAACAAGAGGCTGCTTGTCAGTGGGACCTTGGATTTTAGGTCTGGAGGCAGCGGGAGCTGTTGTAGAATTTGGCTTTTTTTTTTTGTTTGTTTTTTCAGGGCTGCATCCCCGACATATGGAAGTTCCCAGGCTAGGGGTCAGATTAGAGCTGCAGCTGCCAGCCTACACCACAGCCACAGTAACGCCAGATCCAAGCCACATGTTCAACCTACACCACAGCTCACAGCAACTCTGGCTCCTTAACCCACTGAGCAAGGTCAGGGATGGAACCTGTGTCCTCATGGATCCCAGTTGGGTCATTTCTGCTGAGCCATGAGAGGAACTCCTAGAATTTTTAAGCTGAGGCGAAAATATATTATTTTTTCCCCCACTGCACACGTTTATTATTAAGATGGGGGAAAGAAACTTGAAAAGTTTTGTCCACTGTGTTCCAGGTTTCAAAATATTATGAAGTCATTTCAGTTTCCTAGAAGTAAAACTATGATTTGGAGGGCCCACGTTTGTAATAAATATAAGAAATTCAGAAAAAATAAATAAAGCATGTGTACCTAGCTGGCTAAAATTTTAGTCAACAAACCCATGTCATCAATACCCTGATCTAAAAATAGGACAGAACCTCTGCTCTAGAAGCTTCCTTCCTGCCCGCTCCAAAGGTAACCATTATGCTGTCGCCATTCATTATTCTTCTGATTTGGAAATACAGACTGTGTTCTCTTTATACCTCTCTCCTTGAGCTGACATTAGACCTGTAAGCCTGCGTCATGATGTCACATGTAGTAGTAATTAATTCATTTCCCCTGCCTTTAATATTCCAAAAATACATTCTTGAAAGCTTGGTCCAGTGGCTGGAGGGGTACAGAGAGGACGAGGAAGAGGCTTCTTGAGGGGACAAAGCTTTGGGCTGGAGGCAACACGTGGGGGACAAAAGCATTGGCCTGGGCGAGTGCAGGACCGAGGGTTAAGTGATAGGATGCTAGGAAGCTAGTGGAGCAGGGGATAGGAGCTGGTAACAGAGAAGGCAGCCAGGATCGGGTGGCTTATGATCATGACCTTGCTCTTGAGGCTGGGCTGGCAGGTTGTCCTGCGCAGGGTCATGGGACTGTGGTCACTGTCAAGAGCCAAGGTTTGGCATCTAGGTGGTTGGTAAGTGTTGGCCTTGAGCTGCCCTCTCCATGCCTCGGTGTCCTCGTCTGAGCAAGGATGAGATGCTTGGGCGCCATGCTGGACACAGGGTAGGGGTTCACTACTTGAGAATAGTTACTATTTTTTGAAGATTATATGGGGAAATGTTAAGTCTCGGGGAAGCTGAAACAATAGCTGAGAGAAGGAAAGCAGAGATTTCTCTCCACATACAGATTTCTGAGTCAGCAGGAAGGGAGAAAATCCAATTCTGTCTGGATTCTGCATATAACTTTATAACGGACCCAGTGGGAATTACAGAAAGAGTTGGAAATGGAAGAGTCTTAAGACTTGTTGCCCCAGCTCATCAGCTGAGTTCTCCAGGATATTGCATACGTAAATTATCTGAGAAACTTCCTTTTCTTCTTCTCGTTTCACAGTTAATGTGCTTTTGTCCAAGTGGCAGATCTTTACTCTGCTTTGCGGTTCGGGGCTCTTCAATGAGCAGTATTCATTTGCTGCGTCTCTCTCAAGTCTTTACAACTAAATACTTGAGTTCAGTAATGCTGACATCTGCCTGCTCTATGTCCATCACTACACAGGACACGTAAAAAGGCATAAAATATGTAAGGCTATAAAAAGGTGACATAATGAAGTAAGCGAATAAGGACTTCAGGAGTGGTGTGGACAGTCGGGACTCCAAAAGTTGAAGGAAGTTGGAAATGTACACCGAGACCATCAGAAAAGGCTTCATGGAGAAAAAGAAGCAGGACAGCAAGACTCTTTCCTAAGCTTCGCAGGAGAGTCTGTTGGTGTGACTGGTGGGGTGGGGAAAGGCATGTGGGATTTACCTTTGAGGACAAAATAAATCAATCGCTCATGACTAAAACTTAAATATTCTATGCCTACAGTCCAATTTGTCTTGTGTTCATTGCTGAAAGAAAAATTCTGAATGCAGTTTCAGTGTTGGTCTTTGTTGTCTCAGAGTAGTAATCATGACCTCTGGTAAAATAGTTGGCCTCACCTTTTATTAATTTTGTAATGCATATCTGTTTCCTTTCACTTTGGCAGATCAAGTAACCAACCATTATTCCATTTTTGAATGAACCTTCACAATACAATCGGAAAACTAATAACAAATAATGAAAGAAGTAAATAATTTCTGTAAAATTTATAGGTTGCACATGCAGCATGGTTTATTTACACCTGGGGTAGAGAACTATTGCTTTAGAGTATATTTTTTTATTGAAGTATAGTTGATTTGCAATGTTGCTTTAGTTTCAGGTGTACAGCACAGACACCTGGATATTTCAGACTCATTTCCTTGTAAATTCTTACACTATATTGAGCACAGGTTCCCTGTGCCATACAGTAGGGTCTTGTTTGTCTGTTTTATATATGGTAGTGTGCATCTGTTAATCCCAAGCTCCTAACTTATCACTCTGCAACCGCTTTCCCCCTTGGAAACCAAACACAGACACATAGATTTGCTATATTCAGCATCTATAGTTCTCTGTGTTTCATAAATAAGTTCATTTGTATCGTTTTTTTAAGAGTCCATATATAATTGATATCAAGAATGTATTTTTGACAAGGGGTAAAATAACCAAATGAAACATCTCGGCGAGCAAATTTAAAGCACCTCGACTTCACTCTACTTCATTTCAGATGGGAACTTCTGACAGGTTCTTGGGTCATGCTTCTGTGCAAAAAGCATCAAGTACTGACCCAGGAAAATTATTCTAGAACCACGGTGGAAAGGTGGCTTCAGCCTGGAAGAGTTTGGGATGGGCTTTCATCTGTTTCTGAAATTGGAGATAATAGGTGAGCACTTTAGATGGTGTTGGTGGGAAGTTCCTGGCCATGAGTATTAGGTTCCTCCTGTGGTACTAGGTTATATATCAACCTAGAATATCATCTCTGTGCTGTATTTCTTATACAACCAACTTAGACGTTTAAGTTGGTTTATTTAGAAACTTAAGGTGAACTGTTTTCTTGAGTTCTCTATGGCTAGATGATTTCTCAAATGAGATTTATTAAAAAAAATAATAGAGGATGAGGAGGAAGAGGTGGAGAAGGAAGAAAATGAAAGCAAGGAGACAGCTCTCTTACAGCATAGAAGCAGCACTCAGGGAACACACGGATGGTTTATGACTTTAGTCAGTTCGCTTTAAATCACTTCCACGGAGTCCTTGATGTGCTGCTTTTTCTGTTTCATCAGCCCAGACCTTTATTGGAGCAGGCACCTCGGCATGTGGGTTCTGCATGCCAGGGTCAGAGGTCAGGCTTTGCCAGGGGTGAGGGTCCTCTCTACCGTGAGCTTGGTGGTCTCTGTAACTGACTTCAAGGGTTACATGGCTAGATGCAATTAAATAATATCTAAGTGAAGGCTCTGATCCTTAGTGCACAAGAATCGCTCTGTGCTTTGGCCTCCCTGCATTTCAGCATGTCATCTGCTTCAAATCAAAGGCATGTTCCTACACTGCATTACTGAAATGCAGTTCAGCTTCAGAAACACATTTGCAGGTTTTAAAATTGATTTTTATATTAATTTCCTTCTCCACAAGGGGGAAATGCTCTGTTGGTGAGATTGTAAACTGGCACTGTCTTTTCAGAGTGCGATTCGGCAGTACCTGCCACCATTTGAAAATAGGAGCCCTTCAGGCTGACAGTTCCATTCCTAAGAACATTTCCGGCAGAAATACCCACACGTGTGCACAGAGAACTGGTAACAGAGAAAAACTGTCAACCCAGATGCCTTCCTACAGGGAAGACATTAAAGCGTGGTGTAAAAATATTGTGGATTATCATATGTCAGTTACACAAAATGATGCAAATCTGTATATGCTGAATATAGCACATCTGTGTGTCTGTGTTTGATGAAAGAGCATCAGAAATGTTAAATGAAAAGCAATTGCAAACCCAATATATAGTCTGATCCTACTTGTATTTTAAAATAATGGCACACAACACCATTAATGATCACTTAGTTTTGGAGAGAGGTACAGACAGGTATGGAAGTAAAGAGGGATTTATATTTTTAAATTTAAGTACTTTTGTGCTGCGTGAGGTTTTTTTTTTTTTAAAGCGTGTGCTTATGTATTATGTAATTAAGCTTTTAAAATATGTTTTCCTGACATTCATCAGAAAAGAATGTTAAAGAATCAAAATGCTAATAAATTCCTCCCTCCCTCCCCCTTCTTTCCTTCCTCCTTTCCTACCTTCCTTCCTTCCATAAGTAATTTTTCCAGTTTAAGTAATATTTAAAAACTATACAGTGGCTAGATAGGTACATAAATGAATTACATAGATAGATGAGATAGAATCAGTTATTGCATACTGTTCATATTATATGTATATGAATATATGTTTCTTCATCACAAATGTAGTGGCATTCAAATAATACAGAAATATGTAAGGTTAAAAAAAAAGAAACACTTGGGTTTAAATAAAAAAACCCAAAAAACAGCTATACGGTGGCATTTCAGTCCCACCTCTGTTTTCACCTGTCCTGTGTTTCCCACTTTGTCTCACCCAACACTCTGATAGCTCTATTTATCATCTTGTGTATCCTTCTAAAGTTTTCTTTAAGCACATGCAGTCACGTAGGAATAAGTATTTTCCTGATTTGTCCTCCTCCTCTTTACTTTTTTTCCACAAAAGTTGCCATATCAGTGTGTTTTATTCTCCTCCTGGTTTTGTCTTTTTAACGCACCAATTTATCTTGGGCGTCGCTCTCCTTAGACGTTTTCTCGTCACTCCCTGCAGCGGCACGGTCTTTTCCAAGCACTTTATATAGAGCATCTCATTTACCCCTGTGATTAGCCCTGTCTTACAGCTAAGGACCCTCTGTGGTTCAGAGAGAAAGAGCCTTACAAATGAGAAAGTGGCAAAACAGCGTATAAACTGAGATAGTTCTGAACTGGATCCTTAGGTTTGAGCCCCTCAAGTGCTGATAGACTAAAACATTCAAGTCCAAAGCTGAGGATAGTGATAAAAGGAATTAGCAGTTTCTGAGTCTTTCTGCCTAGGTCCTCTGTCTAAATTTATAAAATCAAAGAGTGTTAACTGACACCCTTCCTCAGCCCATGAAGCTGTCTAGTAGTGTGCTTGGGCTGCTGTGACCAAATGCCATAGGTGAGTGACTTCAGCACAGACATTTATATCTCAAGCTTCTGGAAGCTGGAAGACTGAGATTGGGGTGTTTGTGTGCATTGTTGAGTTGGGTGAGGTTCCTTTTCCTGGCTTATTGGCTGTTGCCTTCTCACTGTGTCCTCACATGGCAGAAAAAGGCAGAGTGAGCTCTCTGTATCTCTTCTTAAAAGGGCACTCATCCCTCCCAAGGGCCCTAACCTCCAAATACCATCACACCTGGGGGGTAGGGCTTCAGCACATGACCTTGGGAAGGACATAAACATTCAGTCCATAGCACCATCTAAAGAGATTGTTGAACTTCTAGTCAGTAACATTTATTAAATCATCATATTTTTTATTAGATTGGCTAGCACACTCTGAAGTGCTTCATATATATTAAGAGGAACTACTCTTCCTGTTGTGAGAGGTGTTGAGAAAATCTGATCATTGTCATCCTGAAAAGAATGCTTGACCAGCACCAAGGAGCAGACAGGTTCAGCCCTGGATACCAAATATGGTTTATTTGGATTTAAAAAAAATAATAATTGGGGGAGGGGCAAAGCTGGTTTACTCTCTGATGTCTATCCAGGTGATGAGAATAGCATTTTTCTTCTTCACGGGTCACAGAACGGCCTGTGTGCAATTCAGAGTGATGAGAATGAGGTGACCATGTCCTCTTTCTTGCCCATAATGGAGCAGCACTCCCGGGAGAACTGACTCCCAGGAGAACTGTCTCCCAGGGGAACTGACTCCCAGACCTTGTTGGTGCTCTTGACAGACATTTCAGAAACTCCATGTGAAATCTACCCTGAATTTGAATATTCTCACCTTCTTTATAACCCCGGGATCATACTCTGCAACATTATAGGTAGCACATGCTGCAGTGAGCATCTGAGGTATGATCAAATGTTGGTAGTTACTCTGAATCCTTAGAGAAATAGGCAAGTCATTTAAAATGTGTTAGAGTTATTAAGGTTTAATGCAACCTTCTCTGGAAGAAGGCAAGAACCATTTTCTTTAAACAGACAATGTGGAAAGGAAATTCCAAACAGAGAGGAAAATGGCCTAAGAAAAGTGATCCAAAAGAATCTAGATCATGGAATTAGGATAATTACTGTCAAAATTAGTAAGTGTGAATGTCAGCTTCCGATGTTCTTCTGGTAATTCTGTAAATAAAAGGGGAACAGAATGTTACAGGAGTTGGCAACCCTTTTTCTATAAACGTATATATTTATATATGATACATATTATATTTAATTAAAACATGTACTATAGATAATGAATATTTAAGGACCATCTGGTCTTTGTTGCAGACACTCAGCTCTGCCTTGGTAGGGTAGTATGAAAGAAGCCATGGACAGAATATAAATGAATGAATGTGCTTGTGTTTCAATAAAACTTTATTTATAAAAACAGGTGGGGGACGCACATTTGACCCATGAGTCATAGTATGTGATACAGAATATTAGTTAAAAGAATGAAGTAACATTGTGTTTTCAATTTCTTAGTTGTGTAACTATTTAAAATCATGTTCAGCATCATGAGGTGTGTTCTGTAACTGTACATTTATTTTTCTGACTCCCAGTAGGTGATGTTCTGAAACTTATGAGATCTGATTGCATTTTGGAGGCACTGCTTTAGTGCTGAACCTGACCAGGGAGTTTTTAAATGTATAGTCATTGTCAATCTAGCAACTACTACACATACAAAACCTGCAGATTCAGTCTTTGGGTTTAAATGTTATTTTGTATCCTCTTTTCAGGGACTTTTACAGAGCAGCCCTTATTGCTAGGGAATTTACCTGACACCTTGTCTTGTTCCTAAAGTTAAAAACAGATTTTAAAAGTTAAAAGCAACAGAGAGCATGCACATTTACTGAGTGTTTACCATGTGCCAGGCATGATTGTAAAGGTTTCACTTTAATTCTAGCATCAACCCTGTGTGTTAGGAGCTTAATCCTCATTTCGCATAAGAGGAAACAGAGGTTAAGTAAATCACCAGCTTCTCAGTCACCAAGATTCACATCTGGCAGCCTGGCACCAGAGCTGGTCTCAGTGGCTGCCCTGCTGGCCTCCACTAGAGTTGAGCTTCTCAAGACTATTATTAGCAGCTTATTAAAGTGCACCCTTCCATTCTGAGCGGCATGCCCTTTCGCAAGGAGATGTGTACGGTTTTACTATTGGTTAAAAGACCAGAAAGATCAGGGACCTTTCTGTCTGCTATCATTCATTTCCTAGAACTCAAAGGCAAGGAGAAGAGGGCCAACCTCCTGCCAGGTAGCCAGGGAACGGGGGTACTGGAAGGAGGACTTGGGCCTCCTGACTGCAGGCCTTGTTGGTGCTCTCAACAGACCACTGTCACTTAGCATATATATTAGTATACAGCATTCAGCATTTGTCTCCTACAGTTGAATATTCTTTCCTCCTGCGTAGGAGCTGACAGCATTTCCTGCAGTGTTGAAGGTATCAAATGCTGCACCAGGCAGTGCTCAGAGGCTTTACCCCATTCCCGCAGGGACCTCTCAAGACACCCTCCACACCGGTATGATGGATGCAGGGATGTGAGGCAGAGGAGCCCAGACTGGGGAGCAGGCAGGGCCTTTTGGACCTCGAGGGCATCAGGGCTCCTTCTTTTAGAGACCCCACCCCTGTCCTGTCAAACCTATTAAAATTGACCCCCATCCCACATCGAATATTACATTTTGCTGTCTCATTTTAATACTTTACAAGTTTTGAAAGAGCTTTTATAATTTTTTTGCTTTGTTTTGATTTGACTATAATTCATTTAATTTGCAGTTGGTTTCTCTGTAATCATCAGGCAAACTCAGAAATTCATGGGCAGTGGAAGAAAAAACGAAGCTACGTTATGTTCAAGTATAATGGGTTTTGTAATGAATACTACATATAAGAATTCATAAAAACGACTTCAGTGTTTTGAGGCATTTAATTAAACATGTATTAATTTTAACATGATAGCTTTCTCTTTTTATTTGGAGCCCATATATATATTCCTTTCTTAGGTCCCAAATATTTGTGGGTAACCTTGGAAAGAGGGTAGGCTTTAAATCCAGTGCTTGAGAGATAGAATGGTCCCAGACCAGGACACACAGTTGGCTCCAACCCCCAAAAGCTGTGTGACATTGGGTAAGTTGCTTTCAAACTCTGAACCTCAGTGTTTTCATCTGTAAAATGGGGGTAATATGCCTTCACAAATCAATTACCAATTCTAATGACACAAATAAAAAAAAACCTTTTTAAATATCAGCAAATAAATACAAGTTATAAAAAAAAGAGCCACTGGGGAATTGTAGAACTTAAAAACCAGTAACTAAACTTCCCACTGTGGTGCAGTGGGTTAAGAATCTGACTGCAACAGCTTGCTGTGAAGGTGTGGGTTCGATCCCTGGCTTGGCACAGTGGGTTAAGGGATCTGGGATTGCTCTAGCTGGCCTGGGAACCTCCTTATGCTGTGGGTGCGGGCATTAAAAAACAAAAACAAAAACAAAACACAAACCAAAACCCAAAAAAACTTGCCAATGGACAAGGGAAAGGATACTTGTGTTTTTCAGTGGATAAGAAGGCAGGGGTGTGGAGTTCCCATCGTGGCTCAGTGGTTAACGAATCCGACTAAGAACCATGAGGTTGCAGGTTCTATCCCTGGCCTTGCTCAGTGGGTTAAGGATCCGGCATTGCTGTGGCTCTGGTGTAGGTTTAGCAGCTACAGCTCCGATTAGACCCCTGGCCTGGAAACTTCCATATGCCATGGGTGTGGCCCTAGAAAAGGCAAAAAGACACCCCCCCCCCCAAAAAAAGAGAAGGCAGGGGTGGCTTTACCATTAAATTAACCAAGCTTTGATTTCAGAGCTTCTGGATTTCATTGCCCTCTTACAAGGCCCTGGACATATTTTACATTCCTAATTTTGCATTTTTTTTTTTTTAAGATAGCCTCTAGGGCCTGCAAAACCCACATCTGCCCCTGAGAAGGGTACTGTGGGTGTTATGTGATGTTTTCACTCCTTTCATATAGATGTCCTGATGAGAACACATGTTAAGACACGTCGGGAGTTCCCTTCATGGCTCAGCCACTAGTATCCATGAGAACGCAGGTTCAATTCCTGGCCTCACTCAGTGGGTTAAGGATATGGCATTGCTGTGAGCTGTGGTGTAAGTTGCAGACGCATCTTGGATCTTGTGTTGCTGTGGCTGTGGTGTAGGCTGGCAGCTACAGCTCTGATTCAACCCCTAGCCTGGGAACTTCCACATGCTGTGAGTGTGGCCCCAAAAAGCAAAAAAAAAAAAAAGGCACCAGTATTGCTAATTAATGTATTTCAAATATATTATCCATAACATCTTAAAGGACTTGTATTGAAACCCTTTGCCTTTCTTTACAAGATTCAGATCTGTTAGAAATCTGTGTAGACAGAGGAAAAGAAACAACTGCTTAGTTAGTGCTTTCAATTCCAGGCACTAGGTCTGTCCGCCTTTTAGATTTCAAACCTAAACCTGACTTTTTAAAGGCATGAAGCACACAGTTGCATCATGATTTTTACGACCGTCAAATTAATTCTTTCATTTACCACTTGAGACTAATAGAGGTTGACGATCCTGTTTTCTTACTTTAATGATGTAAACCTCATTGAAAATGAGGATTCTGGAGGGTAAACAATGCTGCAGTGACTGCTATTGATTAACTGTCTTGTTGGCTTCGTTGCACAGCCTTCATTGGCCTCTTGGGCAGAGGGAGGCCCAACAATAACATTGCTGACATTTCCTTGAAAAGATGCAATGCTTTGACAAAGATAGCTGCATACGTCAGAAAAGATACAGTTTGGATGTACATGCTTTAGTCTTTTCAGAAGTTACGAGTGATGGATGACAGCACACAAAAGAGAAAGACATCTATCTTGAAGTTAGGTCGGGCTAAAGGTCCATCTGAAGTACTTAAGAATAAAAGTCCTTGTAGGATGGCGATTTTCAAATACATACAGCTTGTACAATTTTTAAAAAGAAATTGACCAAGTAGGAATAAGTAAAGGAAAAGCTAATAAAATTATCTAGAAGCACTAGAGTAATTGTAACATTTAATTTAAATAAACATTCCTACTCTTGTAGCTGTGAAAGCCTGAATGTCATTTTTAATCTGATACCCAAAATGAAATGCTATTTGAAAATGGCAAAGTTCAAACATTATACATGTGCTAAAGCTTCTATTTAATTGACAGTTTTAATTCACTTGAAATTTCATATAATGTCCTCGATGTCTCTGCTTTATACACAAGATTTCTTTAATTTATCCCAGTACTTCCATTATCTACTCTCTTTATTTGTTCTCAAATTACATTGACGTTTTACTGTATTTTATTTTTAGAGTTAGGTCTTCCCACCCCAGCACTTTGTTGGGAATACATTTTTTTACCCCTTGCTTTGGAATTATCTGAAGTTATCTTCAGTTCATTACTGAAACACTCCATGCAGGGTTTTGACTGTGAATTACAGTGTGTGTGAAGTTAGTAATATAACACTCCGTGAATTTGATCACAAAGGGTAAATGCAAAGAAGTAGGTCTTAGAATCCTGTGTGGTCATGGAGATACCGTCCCCTGCCTGTTTGGAGTTGAACAGACCCGGGCTGAAGCCTGTCTCCTCCCTTCATTGTGGGGATGATCTGGAGCAAGTCACCGGCCCTCTCAGGCCTCATTATTTCACCTGTGAATGGAGGGAACGAATATCTTTCTCATAAGGATGTGATGAGGGATTAATCCCATGATATTCAGAAAGAGTTCAGCAAGATGCCTTTGCAGTAAATACTGCTCAATGCTGATAACTGCATAGCAGCTTAATGATAAAGAGAATAATAATACAAGTGGATATTTATTGAAGGCTAACCATATTCAGATACTATATTATGAACCGGGGTTTTAAAAAATAATAACAATACTTTCTGCCATCAGAGAGCTTATATTTTCTGGAGAAAGTACATATATTTAAGTGCTTTATTATTAATTATATAATGTGACAATCACATTGTTGATACACACTCTGATACTTTGTGAGTGGGGAAACCTGATGTTTTAAAAAAACGAATAAACCCACTCATCCACAAAGCAGGTGCTGAATTAACAAGCCTGGTGTTAATGCTAACCCTGAGCAATCGATTATAAAAAGGCTCAGAGTCCTGGGTGAATTGATTGGCTTTCTGACCCAAAGATGATCCTAATGACAACTGTTTTCTTCCCTCTCATTTGGTCTCCAAAAACATATGTCAGGAAACAGTGCATTTTTAAAAGCCCTTCTGGACTCAGAGACAGGCTCTCGGACTTGGGACTGAGTTTGCTGGTCGCTGTTTGCTTAGGCGTCTTACATTGTGTTTCTAGAGATTGAGGCTAAATTGAACATGTTCAAGGGAACAGGTTAGCTGGGCGCTCTTCCGTCTGCACACCTGATGCTTTTAGGCGCTCTGCCGCACCGGAGCAAAGAGGCCGTGCCACCTGTAGGGGCAAAGCAATGTTGCCGTCATTTCAGACACCAACAGGTGATATGGGTTTGGGTAGACAAGCTAATTTAACTGTCCCATTAAGGGAAGTTGGGAGACAATGTTTGACAACGTTTTAGAAAGAGAACTGGTGTTCGCTGGTGGTTCAGCAGGTAAAGATCCTGTGTTGTCACAGCTGTGGCTGTGGTCACTGCTGTAGTGTGGATTTCATCCTCGGCCTAGGAACTTCCACAGGCCATGAGTGTGGCCCCCCCCCCCCAAAAAAAGGAGGACTCGCTGAAATTTAATTCAGAGACTACTATTTCCTAAAGTTGAAGTCAAATGTATTTTAAAGATAGTTCTTCTAAGCTGAATTATTATTATTATTATTATTTTTGTCTTTTTGCCTTTTTCGGGGGCTGCTCCCAAGGCATATGGAGATTCCCAGGCTAGGCGTCGAATCGGAGCTGTAGCCGCTGGCCTAAGCCAGAGCCACAGCAATGCGGCAACGCCAGATCCTTAACCCACTGAGCAAGGCCAGGGATTGAACCTGCCAGATTCGTTAACCACTGCGCCACGATGGGAACTCCTAAGCTGAAGTATTTTTAAAAAACACCTTTTTAAGAAAACAGCCCAAACTAATATAGTACATTTTTTTCATGAATTCTGTTGTTCTTTTAACCAGTCAAGAAATCTGCAAATCAAGGGATTGGGTCAGAAACCTCGCATTTAGGGAGCTCCTGCCATGGCTCAGCAGAAATGAATCTGACTAGTACCCATGAGGATGTGGGTTCAATCCCTGGCTTTGCTCAGTGGGTTAAGGATCCAGCGTTGCCGTGGGCTGTGGTATAGGTTGCAGACACAGCTCTGATCCTCTGTTGCTTAGCTGTGGTGTCAGCCAGTGGCTATAGCTCCAATTGGACCTCTAGCCTGGGAACTTCCATGTACCATGGGTGTGGCCCTAAAAAGACCAAAAAAGAAATCTGCAAATCAAATGCTATCATGGACTCTCTTCTACAGCCTTCATTTTGATGTAGTATATATCTGCCTTATTGTCATTACTTTTTTTTTTCAATTTGACTAATAAAATTTCTTCTGTGGAACATGGTATAGAGACCCTTGTGAAAGGACCTTAGTGCAATACACTTGAAGTTTAAATAGTCCAAAGTCAATTAGAGATTTTCCTAATAGCAAACTTGCATGCTTTGCATTTTCTTAGCAGGGAGGGGAGGCAGCAGGGGACTGCGTGAGCTTTTAGCTCTGCCTGCAGGCCTGACATCACAGGACTGGGTCCATCCTGTGTTTAAGAGGCTGCCTGACCTTGCATGTGCCTCTTTTGTTCCTGAAAAGACATTTTTCTTTAATGACTCTAGTGCATTAATTTTAATTGAGCCGTGGGGATCTTGGGACATCCATGTGTCAGGGAAGCTAAGGACAAAATGAAGAAAATGTTCCCCGGCAAGAGCAGGCTGGGGATCAGATGAGCCTTCTCCCCGTTTTGGAATGTGTGGGTGGAAGGCAGTGATAAGACCTGGCTAGCATGAGGCTGGGGGATATGGAAACCTTTCTGAAGCAGGGAAGAGATAATAAATCTGAAAGGCACAACATAAGTGAGCAAAATGTGAACAGGGCTGGAGCTCAGGCAGAGGATCCCTAAGAGGCACGGTGAAAGGAGATTTTTAAATGTATTTTGAGGGAGTTCCCAGTGTGGCTCCATAGGTTAAGGACCCAAGGTTGTCTCTGTGAGGATGCAGGTTTGGTGGGCTAAGGAGCTGGCAACAGCCTGCACCGTCAATCTGGCTCTGATTCAGTGTTGCCGTGGCTGTGGTATAGGCTTCAGCTGCAGCTCTGATTCATCCACTAGCCTGGGAACTTCCATATGCCACAGGTATAGTCATAATAAGAAAAAAAATGCCTTTTAGGCTTTAAAAAGAACTGCACACCTGGTTCGGGTCTCTTCCCCCCATCCACATTCATTGCCAGGCATAAACTGGATCAATAAACTTTCACTATCTGCATGTTCCTTGTTCCAGTATCTCTTGGCACATATCCAAACAGTAGAGGCTAAAGTAAAACTAGCTGATAACAGGTCAGCCCCCTTGCCTAGAATGTATCAGGAGAGGGTATACGGAGAAGCCGTATCACGTGATAGATTCCAGAGCTGGCCCGGTCAGAATGATCTGCCCTCCAAGTGACCTTGTCTAAATAATCCAAGTGATGGGTTGAATTTCTCTCCTAACCAGGAGTAAGAGAGTGAAGGGCAGATCCATCACAGGCCAGTCAGTGACCCCAGAGGGTTCTGTACCTTTTACTGCCCCTGAAACCTGCAGGAGGCCAAGGATGGAATTGTCCGGTCTTAAAAGGCCCCTGTACACCGCATCCCTGAAACCAGCAACTCCTGGACACCACCACAAATTCAGAACCTACAGCATCTCTCTGAGACTTATTTGTTCTCAGATTGAAGGTGGCAGTGGGAAACTCGTTTGAAGATGATGACATTTTAATTTAGTCCTTACCCTGGACACGGCACTGTGTCATATGTAGGCGCCATGCATTTCAGCACCAGACACAAATTCCTGCCAATAGAGGGATTGTTCAGAAGGAAATGCCCAAATGAGCTAGCCAGGAAAACTTAGTGTGGAGCTGCTCTGGCTCTGTGCACTATAGATATGTCCTCTTGGTGATGGAGAGCCATTAAAAACTGAAAAGCATGGAGAGCTGAGTGGTGAATGCACTATTTTAAGATTAACCTTATAGGAGAGGAGAGAGTTGTTTCAAAGGGGTGGTGAGTGACAGAGAAGCTTGTAAAGAGTCATTTCTGGCTGAAGAACCCCGCCCCCCGCCCCAGTGCAGGCCTACCCTATGGGGTGTTCCAGGAACTACCCTTCATAGAGGGAAGGACTGGGTTTGGAGGATGGTAAGGAAAAATACAGTGACCCCAGCAATCATTAATCCAGATGGCTCTCCTCTGGGGCCAGTTTATATGGATTTCACAGTAGAAGTTGCCAGGCAGTATTCTGCTTTAAGTAAACATCTAATTTTGGAGTTCCCGTGGTGGCGCAGTGGTTAACGAATCTGACTAGGAACCATGAGGTTGCGGGTTCGATCCCTGCCCTTGCTCAGTGGGTTAACGATCCGGCATTGTGGTGAGCTGTGGTGTAGGTTGCAGATGTGGCTCGGATCCCGAGTTGCTGTGGCTCTGGCGTAGGCCAGTGGCTACAGCTCCGATTAGACCCCTAGCCTGGGAACCTCCATATGCCGTGGGAGCGGCCCAAGAAATAGCAAAAAAAAGACAAAAATAATAATAATAATAATAATTTTGAAAATCTAGATTAGCAAACAGGCAAATAAAGAAACAATGGTTTGCTTTTCAAAATGGCTCCCTGCTTAAGAAGGAATCCTAGTAACAATTACTTTGTAGACCAAGCCCTCCTTCTGACCTTTGTTACTCTGTATCCAGCACATTGACTAAAAACTGAAGCAACCTCTGTCCTGACTATGCACAGACCTCCTCCCCCTATCTTTTCATTTGGCTTGTGAAATAAATCAACCTAATGCATGTGTGGTGGTTACCCCCTGGATTGATGAAGCTGAGTTGTGTCTTCTTGGTAAACCAGATGCCTGCAGTGAAGAATAAAATCCCAACCATTTTGAATGTAGCACAATTTTATTAACCACAGTGCTTCTTTCTTCCTGAAATATACAATAATTCCAGCCTGTTTTTTTATTTTTACATATCCATAAAACTAAATTTCTGTCCCTTCCTGATTTAGTAGATTTTGGTCTCTTGCTTTTAGAGTTAGGATGTTTCGGGCTGAGAAGGAAAAAGTGGCCACAGTTGAGGGCGAGAATGGGGAAGTGATAAAAGAAAGCATATTATTTTCCTTCTCTCCATGAAATCATGGTTTGCCTAAAGAGAAAAGACCTTTTGTGAAATGTAGTTCTCATCCAAATGAAACTGAAGGGTCACCCCAAAGATGAATGATTCTGAGATGTTAATTCAGAAGAGAATTTATTTTTAAAGGCTGAGATTTATTCTGAGGCAGAGGATTCTGAGTTCAGCCGGGGGACTAATGAAGCATGTATTTTATTTTGTGGAGTTCCTAGTGGGGCTGTCAATCATTTAACATGGGGCCTGTTTGTAGGAATTTTAGATCTGTTAAAGGTCTGTGCATTCAAACTGTGAGATCCTTCTTCACTGGGAATTTTCTCAAAAAAACATTTAGGGACAAGCTCATTTCTTTTATACTTGCAAGGTTTTATGTGTGAGTGGTCCATGTTTTTATGAAGGTATTGTATTGATGTGAATTTCTGTCATTAATGCATTGCAAAGGTTAAAAGGAACATTCTGCACAGTAGAGAACCTTCCAGTTCCTGGACTGGACATAGCTTTTCCTGCCTTGGGTCAAAAATAAAACAATTTATTGCTATCCTAACTCACTATCTTCCCAGATTCCAGACAAGGCTAAAATTCCAATTTAAAATACTCTTGAAATGCAGTACGTTTTTAGGGTTAACTGTCTCTCCAGAATCATACCTTGCTTTTCTTTGTTGGGAGTAATGTTCACTTTGTCGCTCAAACCACGTCCGTTCCCTGTCTTCTTGTCCCCTCTCTACCAGGACTTGTCCAGACCCCATGGACATGGGGCATTAGCTTCCCCCCATACTCACTGGTGCTATTCTTAGATCATAAATCAGTCAGTGGTCTCATCAATTCTTAGGACAATGATAGGCAGAAATGGAATGGTCTTGGCTTGAGCTCAGACAACAGAGCCTCTTTTTGTGGCCAGCTGTCCTGTTGACAGTCTTTAAGCCTAGTGTTGAATTCAGCTCCATCACAGTATAAAGAAAATTGTCTGTTAAAACTAACCAACAGAGAGAGTTCCCGTGGCCTAGCAGTTGGGAGGTCCGGTGGTGTCACTGCTGTGGCTCAAGTTCATTCCCTGGCTCAGGAACTTCTGCATGCCATGGGCATAGCCAAAAAAAAAAAACCAAACCAAAACAAAAACAAACCACCCCCAACATGATGTTCAGTGGAAAATGTGGGCTTTACTGTGAGCTCCCATTTGTCATGATCATCCAAACCTTCAGAGAGAGATGGCACTCAGCTAGAAGGGGGCACTGCCACTAAGGAACTTCCAAATGCAACGAATCCCCATGAACCAGACAGGCTTTAGGGGGTTTCCCTCAAGTCAGACCAGCAGTGGGTCTTTGGCCATTATGAGCACCCAGGCTGCCCAGTGATGCTGTTCACCAGCTCATGTCTTTCCCACCTGGATTGTTTCAAGCTGTCCCTCTGGGCTATCTCTTCATCATTCTGACCTCATAAAATAGAATGTCTCCAGAATACCTCACTTGGTTAGTGATAATTTATTCTGCAGATTGGGGCTGTAGAAACCCCCTTGCCCAGATTAATGGCTATTCTCTGGACATCAGGTAAACCTCAGCAGTGCAATTATTTGTATCTTCATTTTATATATGTTCACTGGCACACGCAGAGCTGAGAGCTGGAGAGACGCATGGATGAACTGAGCTCTCCCATGAGCAGGGACAGCCAAAGACTGCAAAGAGTGATTTATAAGTTGTGGTAGGAGAGCGTAGGCTCAGTGGTGGGGGTGGGGGTGGAGAGAAAAGAGAGACAGAGAGAGGCAAATGAGGACCAATCATGCCAAAATGAGACATGATTTGCTGCTATTTTCCTTTCCCAGTGTATTTTTCCTGGATGCTTCCCTAGCAGTGCTGTTCAGTCACTCCTGTTGTGTGTGTGCTCATGCATAAATTCAGGCCAAGTATAAAACCCTGATTTCTCTCTTCATCATAGGAATGCGGAATGTTCTTATCAATACATAACAAGAAATTGCAACTAATTTGGCTCACGACCTTATTCTTTTATCATTAATGGCTGAAATGGTGTTTGCCCAGACATTAATGAATTCGGTTCAGTAAACTAAAGCTGTTTGAAATTTTCACTAACCCGTTCCCATCAAGGACTTCCCTAGACCAGATCACTCCCGAATAAAACAATAAAGCAAATGCATGCACAGGTTCCTAAGATTTTCCAGATCAGACATACTTTACAGCGGACAGCATCTTAAAAAGAATATATATATATTCTTTTTCATACATTCATATATGTATGACTGGGTAACTTTACTGTAAAGTAGAAATTGACGGAACACTGTAAATCAACTATAATGGAAAAAAGAAAAATCATTAAAAAAATGAGATTCCACCTTTTTGAAATAGCAGATCCCCACATACTAGAGGATGAATGAACTATTTATTGAAAATATGAATTGTGTGAACTTACCCCAGAAAGGGTTCACGTATTGAGGGCTTTTTTCCCCCCATGGAAAAAAAAAATGAACCAATAGATAAGAATAAAAGTGGAAAAATGGTTTAACACCTAGCACAAAGATGCCTTTCAAATGAATCCGTCTTTGCTCTTTAATTTACATTTTGAGGGGTCATTAGGATGATGAATGAGCAGGCTAGAAAATAAAACACACTTCCTGAACAAAAGACGATCTCTGTAGCCTAATAACATTTTATGCCAGCACTTACATTTGTCAGAAGTGGATGCTATTTATCCCTATGATTATTTAAAAATCATTTTTATTGTCCTTTGTGCTGTGTCCTCTTCTGGGAGTTTTAATTCAGAGTCTGACACCTACTTATTAACTTCAGGGAGAAGTACAGAGTACAAAGGCCTCTACTCTGTAAAGAATTCTAAACAGCCCTGTTTATACTGCCTGCAGCTGTACACACATTAGCTCAGTTTGGATTTGTTTCGATCAGAAATAGAACGCCTGTTGGAATAGCATGTAACCTCTGCTTCCTCGGCCAAGCAAGCGCTCCATGTGTCTGCACCAAGCAGGACTGATGGGGTTGACAGAAGGGGGACTTTCCTAATTATGCTCCAGCCCTTTTGCATAAATACATCACTTCCATTTCCCTTGCCTCTTCCAACTGCTCCTCTGTCATCTGTCACCAGAGACGCCCGTCCTCTCCGCTCCTGTCCCCTCACCCGGGCTCCACGTGGACTCCACACCCTCGCTATTATTCCAGATTGCTTCTTCCCGAGCCATCTGTTTCCCTGGCTGTGTTATCTCCCCTTCTCCTCACTGGGCCAGGTTTGTTTCCAGGGTGGGTAGCACCCTTTGGAAATTGAGTGGGAGTCCTGGATGCATGATGAGATCCACGCCAGGAGCCCTGGAGCCAGGGATTCTCCATGAGCGGCAGCCACCCACGCACCCAGCCCGGCTGCCTGGGAAGCAGCCGCAGCATCCTTCCGCCCCACGCACGGCCTCGCTTTGAGCCTTGATGTCCACGTGCTACCCCAGAATGCCAACTCATTTCACTTGTGACTCATCTTGGAGGTTTTTATAAAGGGCAAGTGTCAGGTCTTTCCCAAGAGGAAAATCAGCCCTGATGGCGGTGAGTCAGAGCCTCAGAGTGAGCCATGTGGCTTAGCAGCCCCCGCCGGGCCCTCCCAGAGCGCGTGACACAAAACCCGGCAGCGTGCAGTGAGCACGGCTACACTTTCACAGAACGTGCGAGGGTTTCATCCTCATCTCTTTCCTCCGTGTAGACTCACTCCCGCCTGCCTACTTCAGGTGGTCTTAGATGTTCCAGTCGGCTGGGGAAAAAAAAAAAAGGCAACCAAAGCTCCAAGATGAATTCTTGGAAAGTATAATCCTATGGTGATTTTAAATCCCTCTTATCAAATGATCATGGCTGCTGATACTTCAAATCCATATTCTGCAGGGAATCCAACTTTGAATTATGGGTCTGGCTCCATTGGCAATTTAATGAACATGTAACCATCTGACCGCACTCATTGTGATTTTTAAATGGTATTAATAAGGGAAACTACTTCTGTTTGGTCCTTAACTACTTCAATTTTTTTGGATGAATGTTACAGCGGTAATTGATGATAGCTCACACCTGAAAGTGTAGCTCCTTTATCTGTTCCCTTGACACTGATTATCATCCAAGAGGTAATAAAAACCTCAAGACAACTTAAGATCAAGGTCTTCCCCTCCCCCCCTCCCCCAAGGGGCCGCACCTGCAGCATATGAAAGTTCCCAGGTTAGGAGTCAAACCCAAGCTGCAGCTGCCGGCCTACATCGAAGCTATACTGAGCAAGGCCAGAGGTCAAACCCACATCCTTAGGGATACTAGTCATGTTTTTAACCAACTGAGTCACAACAGAAACTCCAAGCTCAGAGTTTTCATATCTAGGGCAGGAATAGAGGTGTGGCTTTGGGCACATTGCCGAGACCAGGTTATCTTGAAGAACCTGGCCACGTATGAAAAAAAGACCAATTTCTTTTGCTGGTTTTTGCAAAATAAACACCAGTTGTTTATTCCCAGTCCACTCTGAGCAAAGTTGTCAGAAGCTCAGAATTGCCTTCACAGGGAACCTCTGACCAGAATATCCTACCAGGAGGTAATAGAGAGATTTTACAGAGGGGGCTCACTGCACCTCCAAGAAATGGAAGAAAAACTGATACACACTCTGTAGTTTCTATGTAATCCTTCATTAGTATTATTAATATTATCTAGACATTTATGGGTCTACTAGGAGGATGATGAGCATGGCTCAGAAGACATAAACATGGTCCCTGTTCACAAGCTGAATTTAAATAGCTTGGAGATAGTATAAACAAAAATTCAGGTAAAGGAAATAATTTCAAGAGAGGAATTCCATCAATCTGCAAAACTCATTATGGACTGCGTAGGGAAGTCACTGACTTCTTTCAAAAGCATAAATAATAGATATCTTTGTTAAAGAATACAATCTGGAAAACAGTTTTAAAATTGCACATTCTGTGTTTCCATCTCTATGACCAGCTCTGGGATTTTTTTTCCAGCCCTATGAGTTATTATTTCATTGCTTCTACCCAGCAGACACCTGGGTTGCCCTGAGTGCAGACTTCATGCAGACAAAGAAAGCCCGACCCCTTCTCTACAGTGACCTGATTTTGTGGACTTCAGGTTGTCTAGTTTTCTCCTTCCTCTGCCCATATTTAATTCAGGTATTTGCAACATATTCCATAGACTTAAAAGAATCAAGGTGTGTAAAAAGATTACTTCTTAAAACTGGTATATTGACCAGGTTGCCATTAAAATGGGAGTGCGAGGAGTTCCTACCCATAGTGGCTCAGTGGGTTAAGGACCCTCACATAGTCTCCATGAAGATGTGGGTTCAATCCCTGGCCTCACTCAGTGTGTTAAGGATCCGGTGTGGCCCCAAGCTGCAGTGCAAGTTACAGATGTGGCTCGGACCTGCTGTTGCCATGGCTGTGGTGTAGGCCAGCAACTGCAGTTACAATTTGATCCCCAGCCTGGGAACTTCTACATGCTGCAGGTGTGGCCCGAAAAAGAAAAAGAAAAAATAGGGGTGCAAAAACAAAACCTGTTGACAGGTTTTGGGAATTATCTTCCTGGAGAGACTTAACGTTGACAAACTAAGAGTTTAGCGAGAGCTTTCCTAAGTAGTTGGAATTTCTAATATGTCCTTAAATTTTATGCTTATCGTCAGTATAGATCATATCAATTTGCATCGAAGGAAAGCCCGGAAAACATGAGAATTAGAAGAAATATGTCAGTGTAAAAAACATGAGAATTGGAAGAAATATGTCAGTGTTTACTGACGGAACAGAAATTTGTTTCCTTAGTTTTTTTTTCTATTTTTAAAATTTTTTCAATTTTTATTTAATTTTATTGGAGTAGAGTTGACTTAACAATGTTGTGTTCATTTCAGGTGTACAGCAAAGTGAATCATTCATACATATAAATATATCCATTTTTTCTTTCTGAAAATGTTATTACAAACTCTTGAGTAGATTGTCCTGTGCTATGCAGGTTCTCTTTAATCATCTATTTTATACAGTGGTGTTGTTTCCTTAGTTTTTTACTAAAGCTACTTATGGTAAAGTTGTTACCAACCTCGGACTGCTTGCCACATGACAGGCCAGTAAATGGAGAGGTGAGTTGTTGAGATATGGAATAGCGACTTGATTTGGAAAAGCCAACAGACTGAGGAGATGGTGGACTAGTGTCCCAGAGAATCATCTGAGCAGAGTCAGAGGTCAGGTTTCTTTCATACTAAAAGATAAGGGGGTGTGGCTGGTTGTTACAAACTTCTTGGTGCCTGAATCCTTTGTTCTTGCAGCTGTCCATGTAGATCTGGTCCCAGTGTTCTTATAAGCCTCCAATAAGACAAATGTTATTCTCTGTTCTGCAACTTTTTATCTCTATATAAATGGAAGGATGTTATACCTCTAAAGGTCAGATCAGAATGGGCTGTCCTATATATTTCAGGTTACAGGCAACCTTATTTTGCAAAAGGTAGAGAACTAGCATGACTAGGCACAAGCAATAGAGGGCTGGAGTTAAAGGAATAGATTCAATATGGAGTCAGATTTGTTCTACACTGCTACAAAGTAGCATATTAAAGGGAGAGCTCATGAGATTTTTGAATTGATTTGGAAAGCTCTGAGTATTTAAATATCCATTGTCGGAGTTCCCCTCGTGGCGCAGTGGTTAAGGAATCCGACTAAGAACCATGAGGTTGCGGGTTCGATCCCTGCCCTTGCTCAGTGGGTCGAGGATCCAGCATCGCCGTGAGCTGTGGTGTAGGCTGCAGACGCAGCTCGGATCCTGCATTGCTGTGGCTGTGGCGCAGGCCGGTGGCTACAGCTCCAATTAGACCCCTAGCCTGGGCATCTCCATATGCTGAGGGAGCAGCCCAAGAAAAGGCAAAAAGACAAAAAAAAAATAAATAAATAAATAAATAAATAAATAAATATCCATTGTGAATGGGTAAAAACACTCTTAGTGTCCCAGTTATTAGGTGATTATACAATGGAATTTTCCCTAACTCTACGAAAGGGTAAATAAGTAAAAATTGAGATTTTTATAGATTATGCTCCATATCAACTTATTATAAAATGTTGGCTGTATTTCCTGTGCTGTGGATTACATCCTTCTTTTTTTTTTTGGTCTTTTTTGCCATTTCTTGGGCCACTCCCATGGCATATGGAGGTTCCCAGGCTAGGGGTCTAATTGGAGCTGTAGCTGCCAGCCTACACCAGAGCCACAGCAACATGGGATCTGAGCCACGTCTGCAACCTACACCACAGCTCATAGCAATGCCAGATCCTTAACCCACTGAGCAAGGCCAGGGATTGAACCTGCAACCTCATGGTTCCTAGTCGGATTCGTTAACCACTGAGCCACGACGGGAACTCCGGATTACATCCTTGTAATTTATTTATTTCATATCTAATACTTCATATCTCTTAATCTTCTTCACTGGTCTTGTCCCTTCTGGTGTATACTTGAAACTAATAAAACACTGTAAGTCAGCAATACCTCAATTAAAAAAATAAGGACTTATTCACATTTTAAAAAAACTGAGATTGTCTAATCACATAGGGTAGACCATTTCATGGCCAGAACTTATACTTCAGCCAGAAGAATTTTTGTTCAAAGATCAAGTTGCCCTGCCTTGATTTTTCTTCTCCACTTAAGCTCAGCTCCTGTGGACCTGGATAATACTGCCATAGAAGTTATACAGACTTCTTCTTCTTGCTTTCTGTTTTCTCCTGCACATGATTACAAAAGTGCATTTTCTCGGGTGTCTATTCCAGCATAGAATTTAACTGTTAAATACTTTTGCAACGTTTCTAATGCTAGCTAATCAAAGTCAGCTGACTTATCGCTTCATGTCTGTGGAATTGAAAAGTGCTGAGGTCGTGGTAGAGTAATAGCGTGGTTTGATGTAACTCTGCCAGCCATTCAGCATACGTCCTGTAAGTACCTTCTTTATGTCATTTTTATCACTTCGTTTCCAGAGCCTAGAGAGCATCTGGCACAGAGTCAGACTCGGTGAATATTTGCTGAATGAATGAAGAGTGTGCTCTTTTGTGAATTACATTCTTTTGGGATAGAAAGAAATGAACACCTAATATCTAGATGATAGTATCTAGTGTTTGTTGAGTGACATTTATGTTAGCGGGCAGCAAAAGTTACTGTTGGCTTCCGAACAAAGTAGGGTATCATCCCTCTAAAATAGTTATCTGTTTCACTTACCATTTTCATTGCATCTCAAGTAGAGTCATGCTGGGTTCATGTGTTTCACGAACATGCGTGCCATGAACATGTGGCTACAGAACAGTAGTCTTTAATAAAGTACTGATGACAGCCTCCTTATAAAGGAGGTGCCCTGTCTGTGATGCCAACAATTAGAACGGCTCCTATCAGCCTTGGGCTCTCAGTGTCTTTCTTCATGCTTGTAATACTTCTTTCTCATTTCTCATAGTGATGGGTCCAACCCATTAGCACTGTTCAATGCTGCAATCATGGCAGGTGATAGACATGTCTACCTGAGGTCCACTCACATCCCAAACAGAGCTCTTACTCTGGGTACCAATCCCATCTCCTCCTAAACGCCCCCATTTCAGTGCTGTCACTGTTACATCCTGGCCACTCCAAATCATCTATCATTTTTTTGTCACTACAAATCTAAGTTGGATTTTATTTCCTGCTGAAGAATGTACAGTAGAGGCCCATCATAACTGAGGATCCCATGGATGACTGCAGCAGCAGAAAGTCAAAAAAAAGAGTGTTCCACGCTGAGAAGCAGCATTGTACATTGGCACCAGACCTTAGAAGGGGGGATATCTTCATTCTTTAGAGAAACTAAAGGAAGGCCAGTGTCTCTAGAGCTTCATTGGGCCAAGAGAAGAGGATTTTGGAAGGAGGATGCAGAGGGTGGGAAGAGAGAGTCCTTATAGGATCAGTGAGTGTAAGAATTTCGATTTTTATCCTGTAGACCATGGAAGGCCACTGGATGGTTTTAAGCATGGAAGTGACATTGTATGAGGCCTCTTGTACAAAGAGCACTCTGGCCGCTGTGTAAAGAGTGGGGTCTGGGGAGAAGGGAAGTTAGGGAACAGGTTAAAAGAGGTGAGAAGAGAAGATACTTGGGGTTAAGGTGATGGTATTGGAGATGGACCAGGGTGTGTAGAGGACAATATCTCCTGGAGGTGGAATAGGCATGGCTTCTTGTTGAAGTGAATGTGACAGTAAGTCAGCAGGTGGCTTTAGAGGGTGAGCACAGGAGATGAGACAGATGGAAGTTTAGTGGCAAAGATCAGGAGTTCGGTTTTAGATGTTTTGAGATTTCTGTGAGATATTCCAGTGGATGTGTCAGCTAGACAGTTGGGTGAGTGAGCCTGGACATCAACCATAGGTCTGGGCTGGAGATACCTACCAGTTAATTCCTATTTAACTAACATATGCTAATTTTCATTAACATATGAATGCTGTTTGAGGCCCTAGGTGTGCTGGGTATGGCCAAGGACATGCCTGTGACCTGGAGATGAGGAAAGCGCAGGCCAGTCCTCTGTAACCACCAGGAAAGCTAGATGATTGGGGAGGAGCTGGCAAAGGAAGGGGAGAGGTGGGGGATCCAGAAGTCCCCAGAGTCGTGGAAGCCAAAGCAGTAGTCAGTGAAGGACAAGGGCCCACTCTATCCTCCGCTGCTTAGCATCATGGGAATAGTAAAGACTGGACAAGCCTGTTGGATTTGGCAACATGGAGAACATGAGTGCCTTTAGCATGAGCGACATTTGTGCAGTGATGGGGCAGGACCCAGAGTACAGTCCTTCAAAGAGCAGATGCCACAGAGCCCAGCTTCAAGCCTGTGTCCTTCCAGGCATGTTGCACGCGGGTTTCTCTGTGCGATCCATGAGGAGTCAGCCTTCCAGATTCTAGTCCTTTTTAGAGTCAGAAACTCTCATTCATTCATTCATTCATTCATTCATGTAGTACCATTCAGCCAATGATAATAACTTTTGTGTTTCAAAAAAATGCAGCAGGGGAGTGAGTTTAGTGAGAGACTTGGGGTGGGCAGGAGGGGATTCATTTAAGTCAGGCTTTGATGCCTGTACCCAGAGCTGTCTCTGGGAGCAGCAGGCCTACAGAACTTTAGGCCTGGGGAAGGACTGGGCAGCCAGCCTCAAGCAGGACAGATCTGGGCCTGTTTGAGGGTCAGGGAAGAGGCCCTCTGGCTGCAGGGCTCTGAGCAGGACTGGACGGCTGCAGAGTCGTAGTTCAAGATAAGGCCCAAGGGGTACATGCGGAGCACATGGCCTGGGAGCAAGGTCATTAGTCAGTGCTCACACCAAAAGCAAAAATGGATTGTCTTAAAAATTCATATAGGAGTTCCCATTATGGCTCAGTGGTTAACAAATCTGACTAGGAACCATGAGGTTTTGGGTTTGATCCCTGGCCTAGCTCAGTGAGTTAAGGATCCGGCATTGCCGTGAACTGTGGTGTAGGTCACAGACATGGCTCAGATCCCGCGTTGCTATGGCTGTGGCGTAGGCCAGCAGCAACAGCTCCAATTAGACCCTTAGCCTGGGAACCTCGTTATGCCATGGGTGAGGCCCTAGAAAAGACAAAAAGACAAAAAAAATTTTTTTCATAAAATCTTGGGTTTTCTTCTGTAATGCATCCATGTCTGCTTTAATTTTTAACAAAATCACATTAGTGCAATGAAGGAAAAGCAACCCTCCCAAATCATTTTCCTCTCTGATCTGCTATAGGGACAGGTGATCACAGCGTGTCGAATTTTGAAAGCCAGGCTGAGCTCCAGAGGAGTTGCCGTCAAGGCTCAGCAGTTAATGAACCCGACTAGCATCCATGAGGACACAGGTTTGGTCCCTGGCCTTGCTCAGTGGGTTAAGCATCGGACGTTGCTGTGAGCTGGGGTGTAGGTTGAAGATGCGACTGGGATCCCACATTTCTGTGGCTGTGGTGTAGGCCTCAGCTGCAGCTCTGATTCGACCCCTAGCCTGGGAACTTCCATATGCCTCGGGTGTAGCCCCAAAAAGAAAGGAAAAAAATTAAAGACTAGCTGAGAGATGCACTCTGGGTCTCAGACTTCAGTATTGGGTAGACACCTTCTTGAAGGTGAATGAAGGGAAATTGTCACTTCAAGGAAACAGGTGACAGTGTTTACAGCTAATGGTAAAATTCGTGCTTGCTCGTAAAAATTAGAATTTTAGAAAACTTGTATCTGCCTCTTAGAAGCTTGACAGCTATGTTAAATACCTAAAGACTTTTTTGATGAGACTGGTGATGATATAAACAAATAGGACCTTTTGATGTTCTGAAAGGTGTTAGCTTATGGAAGATCTGTGTGACACAACCAAACGATATTCTCCAAATTACTAGTGCATAATGTTCTATAATCATACATGTGGTGAAGATCATTCGGGGGGCCAGGTAGACCAATGGATTTTAACATCACAGAGTTTGAGAAGTTCATTGCTGTGATTTCAGAGTTGACTTTACAACTAACCTTTATCATTTCTCAAAACATTTTTGCCATATATAAGAAAAATGTTCACAATGTTGCCTTCAACTAATTGATTGGGAGTCAGTCTTGAAGGAACATGTGCAAATAAAGCCAGTCTTATGAGCCTTTCCTTATCATTAGAATAAACATTCGTTTTATTCAACTTAGCCAGGTTTTTAATCTGTTTTCCTGGCGGGTCACAGAGAATTCACTGAGGTGAGAAAGAGAACAGAACATCGTGTCATGATGTAAATAAATTCTTAATAATAGTAGCAGTAGCTCATATTTATTGAGAGTGAGTGGCTCGGATGTGCCAGGCATTTTGCTGTTACTGCCCTCAGTTTCTAGTGAAGAAACAGATGCAAAGCATTTACATAACGAGTAAGTGCCAGAGCCAGTGTTCAAACTCAGGCCATCAATTTCCATGGGCTACATTTTTAATGACATTTTATGGAATTTCAACCAAGTGGAGGGACAGAGTGTTTTCTTTATGTAGGTGATAGTTTTTTTACATACTGCTTCTTATAGTTGCTCATTCATTTTTCTACAAAAAGCTTTGTTGTTTCTACTCTTCCCACCGCTCAGGGGAGAAGGCTTCCAGGGTGGTTAAAAGGCTCCCTCAAAAGCATGGGAGGCTTCTAGTCAATGCGGGTCACCCTTTCTTGAGGGGGGGGGGGGTCCTGGCCGTGACCACCTGGGGGCCTGCAAGCTGTGGTCTAGGAAGTGGTTCTCCAGGGAGTCGCAGGGATGAGGTGTGTGTGGGCAGATCCAGCAGCTTCTTGGAAGGGCCAGGGTATCCCGGATGCTGCCCCTGCTCATCGTGGCCACCTCTGCATGTGGGGATGGAGGAAGAGTGGGTACATCCTCGCTTTCCTCTGCCCACTGAGGAAGTCCCCCCACCATCAGTGTGGAAGTCTAGGTTCAGAGGGAGGAGGTTTAGGAGGCAAACGCAGATGGACCAGGCAGCGTGTCGTGATCTCACCCTGGGAGTAGTTGTCTCAGATGTGAGAGCTCATGGCTGCCCAGTGATAAGATGCCAACCAGAAGCAAGAAGGTGGTCCAGAGGCCGAGGCTGGGGAGGAACTTGAAGGGAGTTTGGAGGCTGGTTGGCTCCATTAGGTTCAGACCATGGCATTGAGGTAAGACAGACCCACAGGACAACTGGGCTCAAAATCTAATTCATTTTCTAAAAACTTTCTAATGGAATCCCTGCAGATACACCTAGGAATCACCAGCCTTGGCTGATGTCACCTGCACTGGCCCCTTTATTCCTGGCTCATCCGTACAGTGAACCCCCAATGCAGGCTTCCCATGAGCCAAACTGTCTCTTAACTAACATACACATTCCCTCTCTTCTGAGTTTTCAGGAACAGCATGAAATTAGCGCACAGAGAAGAGCCAAATTTTGAGTGCATCCACAAAGACAAAAGCAATGTATAACTTTCAGAGTTCCCATTGTGGCTCAGCGGTAACAAACCTGACTAGTATCTGTGAGGATTTGGGTTCCATCCCTGGCCCTGCTCAGTGGGTTAAGGATCTGGCATTGCCATGAGCTGTGGTGTAGGTCACAGACACATCTTGGATTCTGCCTGGCTGTGGTTATGGTGTAGGCTCTGATTCGACCCCTAGCCTGGGAACTTCCTTATGCCTAAAAAAAAAAAAAAAAAATTATCACTTTCCCTCCCTCCTCTATCTTCCCATAGAAATGACCCTCTTCAGCAAAGGTCCCAGCACTGTGTTTTGATTTTGATTGCTGTCTGGCATGTCCCCGAATACACTGGGTGGTAACGCAGGGTAAGCTGTGTCACTTTGGTGTCCCTTGAAATGGCACACAATGGTGGACCTGCTTGGCTGGAGATAATAGACACACGTGAATACTTCTTGTTCAGCCTCGTTTGTTAGTAATGTCAGTGCCAACACTTGCTCAGGACAGAAGTCCTGCTTTCCAAGGCTGTGTTATTGACATTTTAAATTGTGGGTTCTGTGCAGGAGGAAGCCTGTCCTAGTCGTATTGCATTCCCTCCCATCTGCCCATGCCCACCCTCTAGCCTTGCACCTGACACGTGGTGCTGAGCAAATGCTTGTTGAGCCAGTGCCTTCTTTTTAAGGAATGCCTTGCTGAGATTTAAGAAGCACTGTCATTTTATCAGCCAAATAAATTCTTTTGGGTATTTTCTGGAAAGATTGCTAATCTCATCCATTCCAACTCCTGGGTGTGTGTTCAGTTTATTAACTACAGCCCCCTCTCTGCAGGCTCCAGAAGGAAGAGGGGAGTGTCTCTTTGTTGGGAATCAGTTTGCTGAGACTTCTGAGCTGTCTGGAGCCAGGTGGGGGTGGCAGTGGCCACCTCCAAGTCCAGGACTAGGAATTTCTATTCAAGATTGGACTGTTGGATCTTGGCATAGCTCCCTTTCTTCTTTCTGCAAAGAGCCAGCTTCATACCAAGAGAACACAGTGTCTACCCAGAGAATGGTAACTTTATCCTCTTTGCCTCTTGGATATTGTTCAGAGGATCAGAGGTGATGCTGATTAAAATGCTCAAGCTGCAGGGTCACCCAAGACAGTGTCTCAGACCTCTTCCTCCACTGATCATCTTCTTGCTTTCATTCTAAAACTCTCTACCCTTCTCCAGAACTTTCAGAACAAGATAAAAGACCCCTCCCCCAGGACCCTCTCGTGCTTCAGGATGCACCGCCCCTCAGGGTGCCACCTGTCAGACCTGCACCACCCCCCCAACCCCAGCCCCCAGCCCCAGCCAGCCCTGCTGTCTTTCCTTCTGGCCCAACATTGAATTTCAGTAGTTTGTAGCTAATGTCGGATGTATTTCCGACGCAGTGCCCTCTCCATGAACTATGAAGACGAGATCAGCAGATACAATTAGCTGCTTTGAGATTTAAAAGAAAAAAAAAATCAAAAGGACTCCATTTTAATTATTGCCCTGGTGGTTATTACAACTTGGAATGTTGGCTTTTGTGACAGTCTGTTTCTGAAGCAGGAGGAGAGTGGGGAAGGAGTAGAAATGAGAGTATAGGGTTGTTTTTTTTGGGTTTTTTTCCTTCCTAAGGAAAGAAACCAGGCAGACTTTCAGAAGCCGCAAAAGCCTTCTTGTGATCTGGTGGATCCCATCTGTGCATTTTTTCTGTGACATACTTCAAGTACATGAGCTGCAGTCAAAACACCTTAAAAAAAAAAAAAAAAGAAGAAGGAAGGAAGAAAGAGAAATGTGGGTGTTAATGAGAGGCCCCCAGCCTGACAGCTGCGGGGAAAGCGAATCTCTCTCTCCATGTGCCCACCTGTCCCAGAGGCATGATTAGCACACTCACACTTCCCGGGGCAGGGTGGGGGAGCCTGGCATTTTGTGTCACCCTGAGTCCAGGTGCCCCAGAGGACACATCATGGTGTAGGGTGTGTGGTTGCCCTGCCCTCAGCTCTCTTGTATGGAAACTGCAGTGAAATTAATGGAAGAGAAGGTGAGCCCCTCCTCTCTGCTTTCCCTCCTGGGGTTTGGTGGGAGGATTTGGGTAGAAAGGACGTTAATAACCCTATCGAAGGATGTTCTGGGCGTGAGATATAAAACAGCTCGCCTGCAGTTCTGCCTCATCTGGGGAGGTTATCACATGGCTTCCTCTCGAGGCCCTTTGAAAGCGGCAAGGTGGGGGCCGCCAGCCATCTTTTTGGGAATGCAGCCCTGGGGACACTGTGTGATGGATTCCTTGATGGGTGGGGGGTTTCTTCCAATCCTGTGATACTCGTAAGTTATTCTTGGTCACTGTCGCATCAGTTAGTGTTTCAGGAGGCCATGATATAGCCCGGAAGTCCCTAATTTCTCTTTGGTTTTTCTCTTGTTACCAGTTCCCTTCAGACCTATGATGCCAGTTTCCTGTTCTGGAAGTGACAGTGATGATCAGAGTTCTTCTTCCTAAAAAGGGATTCAGAGAAACAAATATTCCCTATAATATTAGAGAAGCTACTTTGCCCTCTTTAATTTTCTCACCTCTTGCCCTTCTGTCTTAGATTTTGGGTTCCGTTAAAGAATTATCGGGAGAAGAATTGCGCTAGCTTTCATTGGGTATTTTTACATCTGTATTAGTTTGGGGTGACTCTCAGCCTCTGAACACCCTGGTAGCTTCCCCTTGCCTTAGGAGGCAGAGCCCACCTGTCGAAGCTGACATTTGATTCTCCAGCCTCCCTTGAAGCTGGGATTTGGGCTCATGACCCAGGTCCTGCCAGCTTGATGCCTTCCCTCTAGACTATAAATTGGAGGCTTGTGATCCAACAGTGTAGAGAAGGCCTGGATGGAATCCATTGCAGTGAGGTCGGGGATAGTGGTGGCAGTTTCCTCTGATTTCCAGGCTGCTGTTTTCTTACAGTGCCATCCGGTGCCCACTGATGAGGATGGTGTCTATCACTCAGAGAAGCCTCTTCCCCAGACCAGCCCTATCATGCACGCTGGGCACTTTTTCTGGCTGTCAGATCTTCAAGCCTAGCTTTGTAGGTATCCTGACGTGTCTTTAAGAAAGCCAGAATTCTTTTAAATAAATGCCATTTGTACTTAAGTTTGCCAGAATTGGTTTCTGTTGCATTTTACTGAAAATCATGTTGATAGAGCTAGCCTCTGTCTTAAAGTGTGAAAGAACTGAAAAAGAGAAATGCATAGTGTAACTCATAGATGATCATAACACACTCTGCCTGAGGTTAGGGAGCTCCCAGTTCATCTATTCCATTTCCAAGCAGCCTCAGACTGAAATGTCACATCCAGGTTTGGCCTTAATATCTTCAGGGACCACTGTCAGTATCTATCAGGATCAGTGTCAGGACTTTAGGGACAACCCATACTCACCGTCACCAGAAGGCAGCCTAGTTTGTTTGTGGAAAGATCTGAGGATTGGGAAATTCTCTCATATCTTACAATTCTGCTGCCTAGCACAATGCCTGACACATAAGAGAAGCTCAGCAAATATTTGTCGAATGAGTGATTAGTTGTAGTGTCCATCATTGGCTCTAATTTTGCCCATAATAGCCCCGTAGAGGAACTCTGGTATCTTCTCTACATTATCACCCTTAAAAAAACGTGAGGGTTTTGTGATGTCCTTGATTTCTCACTGCCTCGAGGGAGCATTTTCAGTGACTTCAGATGTTCCTCTTCTTAGAGCACCTTCCTCATGAATGGCATCCAGAACACAGCACAGTGCACTGCATTTGGTTCATAACAAGGTTGTCCTCTCTTCTTTTTCTGCGTAATAAATGAATCTAATTTTTTGGTCAGCTTTGCTTCATTGTTGACTCCCACCTGTAACTCCTAAGTCATCTTCACAGCAGGCGGCTTCTCACGCTCATATGTTCTTGGAGTTATATCTTTGGGACCAAATATATTCGTTTATTTCTATTAAATTCCATTCTGTTGGAATGGCCCATCCAACTTAATGAGATCTTTCTGAATCTAATTCTGTCCTCAACGTATGAGGTATGTGTGGCTCAAAGAAGCAGTGTGACAGCCAGGACCTTCTCTGCTCATATAAATAATTCTTAGTTCACTCTTTAATCACCGTTTATTTGCAGAGTTCATTGCTCATAGGCTTAAACTCCCCACTTATTTTTCCTTGAAGACTTCCAAAAAGTCTACCCAAAGGGAGTTCCCGTTGTGGCTCAGCAGTAACGAACCCAGCTAGTACCCATGAGGATGCAGCCTCAATCCCTGGCCTTGCTCAGTGGATTAAGGATCGCATTGCCATGAGTTGTGGTGTAGGTCACAGATGCGGCTCAGATCTGGTGTTGCTATGGCTGTGGTATAGACCGGCAGCTGCAGCTCTGATTTGACCCCTAGCCTGGGAACCTCCGTATGCCATGGGTATGGCCCTAAAAAGACAAAAAAAAAAAAGAGAGAGTCTACCCAAAGAAGCTTTCCCCTTCCCACTGGTTAGGTTAGGGTTTGGGCTAGGGTTAGAGTAAGGATGGTCCCCATTGCGGTCTCCCCAGGTCTTGATGACTAAGCCACAGCAATCAGAGCTCTGCCACTGTGTCCTCAGAGCATTTTAACTCCCCATAGCTCATGTTCACTGCCGTTCAACATCTCACACAGCCGTTGTTAACTGTCTGGCTCCCCTTCCACTCCCATATGTTGTCAGACTGACTCTCAGGATCTCTTCTTTCTATTTAGTGCTAAAGAAGCTTCACTGAGGACACTAATTAAAATCCTCAACTCTGTGTGACCTCCACGTCACCTCTAAGTCTCTGGCATCAAAGAAGGCATAAATCTTTGCCCTTTTGTTTGATTTGGAGTTTTGGGGGGCTTCGATGGTGCTAAACTCTGTCAGCCTTTGGAAGATCATATTAGCCCTAACTTAAAGTTCATGTTCAGGGAACACTTTGGGTTGTGAAACAGAATTCAGCCAAAGCTCCCTGTTCCCTTTTCTTGATGAAGCTATGGCTGCCTGCAGGTCTCCGTGGCATTGACCAGCATGTGCACTCAGGCTTCTCGTTGCCTGTCAGAGCTGTGTTACCAGCAGGCTTTGACTAGCTGGTCACATGGCTGATCATGAGGACTTTTCATGACAGTCATAGCCTATTAACTTGAGAGCCTCTGTCACAGGACTAGATCCATAGTTATACCAGTTTACAGATTGGTGTTTGTGCTTTTAAAAATAACTGTGTGAAAGAGATTGGACAAAACAGAACATATCATGGAACTCTGCTTTGCTCCAGGCGAATGGAGACAATATTTGTTCAGACATTTTTGCCCTTCCTGGCCTCAATCATCATGAAAAAGCCTATAAGTAGACTTTTAAAGACATGTGTGTTTAGGAAACACCCACTTGTCGAGTTTTAGTGTAGTATCAAAGAATATCTAGAGTTGTCCGAAAAAACTATGAAACTGTGTCTCCCTTTTTCAGCCACACAGTATGAGGGTGGATCTTCATACATATTTTAACAAAGACAACACATCACAGTAGATGAATCACAAAAGCGGATAAAAAAATCCAGATATGTATTATATGAATAATGCTACTCTTTTCACAGTTTTTATGTATTGGAAAATATATGCATTTTATCAAAAGTATTTTATTTGTGTTAACATAAAATAAACAGCATGTGTTTATTGATGTTATGTTCGAGTGAATTAATAAAGAAATATGTCTAAAAAAAAAATAAAGACATGTGGGGACTTTAATCAGCAGACAAACCTATCAAACCCCAGAATTCAAGTCCAAGTGATAGCACACACGTTTGGTAAAATGACAGACCTGGAGCAGAGACCTTGACCTTATCCCCTGTTTTCTGTCTGACTTGCACAGCCATTATCAGATTCTTTGTATCATAAATCCAGGAGAAGCTGCATAAACTGTAATTCTGGGAGACCGCAGTGGGTAAGATATGGAAGTGGCTAGGCTAATCAGATGTTACAATAGTGGTAAACTGTCTGTCAGGACCAGGGCAACAGGCACCTTGTCCAGCTTCCCTTAGGAAGGTGGTTCAGAGGAATTGAAATACCAGGTAGGGAGGTGATGTCTCCCACATCTTCCTGGTACTCTCATGAGGCTTAGAAGTTCTTCCTAAGATCTCTCTTTTGTCCCCTTCTCTATCATTTCTGATGCAGAGTTTGGTCCAACCTTGTGAAAGAAACAGCACCTTTGTGGCTTGTAGATTTCTGGTGAACCTGCTGTGTTTTTTTCATCCAGTGTTTCCTTTCTCATCTGGCTCAGAGTTGCTCTGTTAGGATTCTGACTGTCAGCTGACTCACACACTCTCACCACATGCATCCCAATAACTTCTGGATAACCCTGTGAAAAAAGGGTCTGCCATGTGGATAAATTAGTCTCCACTAAATAATATTTTTGTATCTTGGGATCAAAGCATAATATATACATCAAATAGTTGATTTTTAGCAGTGATCTCTGTAACATTGCATGTAAGAAATAAGCCAGTGGAGGAATTCAAATATTTTCCAGTGTCTTTAAATCATACTTCTATTTATTTAAGATACTTTATTTGGTGGCTAAAGGATTAGGGTTGGGGTGATGTGAATTTTTTTCTGATTTTTTTTAAGGGGAGACAATATAAACAGAACAGTCTAACTCTGATGTTTATATAGTTTAAATCAATTATTAGCTGATCTCATAGTACATAAGAAAGTAGTACATTTATAATGAAATATTCCTCTTCATAGCACAAAAGGGTTACTTTTACTCTGAGATAGTTTTTAACACAAGATAAATTTTACCTTTTTTTAATCCAAAATAGGCAATTTCCCTGTTTTTTTTTTTTTTTTTTTTTTTTTTTGGTCTGAAAAAGGAGCAGAAGCTATTTGGGAATGACAAAACCATCCACCTTTTAAAAAGCTTACTTCTCAGCCTCTGCTATTACCTGCAAAAATCAATGACCCTGGCAATGAACAGCAGAGTCTTTATTGAGCAAGGTGGATGGATTAGTTTTGAATTTCTGTGGTTCCATTTCCTTTGCAGAAAAAACATCTGTTGCGATATTTTACTGAGTGTTTCCATTTAAAACTGTATTTATTTTAATTAAAAAAAATCCTTGTAATATTAGGTGGCCAAAAGAGCACCATTAGATAATAGGAAGTGGTTGGGATAAAGCACAGAGTAGTGACCAAAGGGTTCTTTTTAATTGCCATCAGAACCCTTTAAAAATGTGAAAGACAGAAAGAGGAAAACTTTTGCTATCTGGCACAAAAATTTAATTTAGAAGAGTAAGTTTTACCACCATCTCATTCAGCCCTTCGCGATGCCTTATCCTTTGGCATTTTGACACACCTAGTTTCAAAGATCCCTTTTATGTTTGTAAAATCCTTTTCTTTCTTTTTTTTTCTTTTTTTTTTTTTTTTAACTCCACTCTTACACAGAGTAAAGAGCATAAGGAATGATTTCAGACTGTGGAAATTCCCTGCCTAAGTACTTCAGGGCAGCGTCGGGACCACACCATGGAACCCTGGGCCGGACTAATGATGCTTGGCGTTATCCTTAAACATGACTGTGGCCACTGAATATGATGAGGGAGTCTTGGGGAAGAGAGAGGAAGCCTTCCAAAACTAGGCAGTGAAGGAAAAAAAACATTGACTGTGGTGAGGAGCAAAACATCTTTCAGAATCTGTGACCATCCCCCCTCTTTAAGAGAACAGGGGAGCTTTAAAAAGGTGGCAGATGGGAAGTGTTGACAAAAAAATAGGTCATAAAAGAATTTATAGGCAACTTGCAAAGTTTCCTTAAAACTTGTCATGAACAAATAGATAGTAAAACTCTAAAGAAAAGTGAGAGAATGACACACACACCATTTGGGCTGGTGAAGAGGGGGTAATGAGAGGAATGAGGAGCACGATGGATCTGAAAATGCCTTGTGATTCTGTATCTGCAGCTGCTCGGTACACAAATATGTATTTTACTGTTTTTCTGTAAGATGTGCATATGCCTCATGGACCCACTTTTGTGTGTATATTTTGAAATAAAACATTTAAGAAAACAGGAATGAGGAGTGATTAGGTACAAAGGAGCCCAACTAAAGATTTATAACAGTGACAAAAATTCACTCAAGGATTTCAAAATAATAATCACAGCTTCACGTCTTGACTGTGAACGAGCCAGGTACTGTTGAAACACTTTTAAATATAATAATCCATGTAATACACAGACCTCTGTAATATATTATTACCATCGCCATTTATACAGGGAGGAAACCTGAGATGCAGAGTGTGGCCAGGCTGCAAATCTAAGTACTGTGCCTCCAAAGCCCATGCCCTGGGCCACTTTTCTATACCACCTATGTAGTCATAAAGAGACTAAATAAGATTCTGAACTGGCTCTTAGATAGAAAAGATCAAATTGTCTTTTGACTCCAAAAGGTTGGAAGCCACAGATGAAATGAATCAGCGGCAACATTGACTTTGGGAAATATTGACCCAAACCCATCAGTTAACTGGCAAATTGCTGAAAACCTGGTTGGTTCAAGTTCTTTCCATCAGAAACTCATTGAATTAAGACTTGTGAGTCATATCCATACAAGGCCTGCCAGTGAACTCCATTAAAAAGGAAAATCACTGAGTACAAAATGCAAAGGCAGTGTTTTGAAGGGTGGGGATTATAGTTTCTATGTGCAAAGTATCTGACCCAAAACCCACAGTTTTGAGAGAAGACTTAAATTTGTTAATGGAGAGAAGTCATTGAAATAACTTATAGATATTCAGAAGGCTTTTAAGACTACTCTGTACCAAGGTAACTAAAATAAAATGAGATAGAGCTTTCCTGTGATTGAAAGTGGAGGGAAGAAAAAGCAATGTTTTGACGTAGGTAGAAAATGAACCTATAGAAAACAGAAAATGAAGGATAAGCAGGTATATTTCTGGATAATGAGAGATAATCATTGAAATCCTCTAGGACTAGCTGAGGTATTAGCTGGGGATCTGGTTAGTTACCAAATTCATAGTATTCAAGTGTTTCACAGACTTGGTTGTAATATAAGAATTTCCCAGGGAACTTGTTAAAAATGGAAATTCCTGGATCCTACCCCAGAGATTTGGATTCAGTAAGGCTGGAGCTGGCCCAGTAATTGGTAATTTAATAAGAGTTCTGGGTGATTGTGCTAGAACATTCCTGATCATGCTCAAAAAAAAAAGGAGTTCCCGTCATGGCGCAGTGGTTAACGAATCCGACTAGGAACCATGAGGTTGCAGGTTTGGTCCCTGCTCTTGCTCAGTGGGTTAATGATCCAGCGTTGCCGTGAGCTGTGGTGTAGGTTGCAGACGCGGCTCGGATCCCGCGTTGCTGTGGCTGTGGCTTAGGCCGGGGGCTACAGTTCTGATTGGACCCCTAGCCTGGGAACCTCCATATGCCGAGGGAGTGGCCCAAAGAAATAGCAAAAAAAGACAAACAACAACAACAAAAACCGAAACAAAACAAGAAACAAAAACAAAACAAAACAAAAACAGTGCATGCTAAAAATGATGTGATTCGAGAAGACAGGGTACAGAGTGACGTGTTTGCAGATGACTCCAGCTTTTCTGAAGAACAGCATGTAAGGAAAAAAATCACAGGAAAATCTTCAAAGGCTGAGTGGGCAGAAAAGAGAAACATTAACTTTATTGTAGACAAGTGTAAGATAATGCTGCTAGAGGAAAGCACTGCACTTAGGATGTGGGAAATGCAGAGCTATTTTGTTCCAGAGATGGTTCCAGAATGTAATGTAACATAGACATATCCATAAAGGATGAAACCTCACATTAATAAGTGTATCAGTCAGCTCTTACTGAGGAACAAATTGCCCCAAAATTCAGTATCTTAAAATGACAGTCATTTATTTATTCTTGCTCCTGTATCCAGCCTAGGCTAAGAATTGGCAGGACTCAGCTTCATGCTGAAGGTTGGACTCAGATCTGTTCTATAAGTTAATCCGTCTTCAGCTACATACTACCTATATTTTCATGGGGAAGAGCAAGTCATTCTGACTGAGGACATTTTAAGCCTTGGCTTGTGTCATGTCCACCATATCCCTTTGGCCAAAGCAAGTCACTTGGCCTACCAAGATCAAGGGAAAGGGAGGTGCTTTCCCACAGTGGGAAAGCAAAGGAGGCAAATATTTTCTGAACAGTAATCCAAAATAGCAGTAGAGAGATTATTCTTTAGTTTGTGTCAGGAAAAAAAAGAAAAAAGAAAGAAAGAAAGAAAAAAGAAAAGCTATTATGGAGATCCCCGAAGGTTCAAGGTCAAGTTGCCAAAGAAAACTCACCAACATTAAAGGTGTGCTGGAAGATATATGACAGTGGTTGCTTTGGGTGGAACATAAAAACGAATCGTGAATATTTTTAGGATCATCCAGGAAGGTTGAATTGAGTAGGGTTTGTGGGATGGATGGGATCTTTCATCAGAAACAGAAAGCTGATCTGATCCAAGCTGGGTTTATGTGTCTATTTTCTAATGTTTATTTCTATATATCAATGTTTATTGTATTTAAAAATCACAACTTATATTGACTCTAGTTGGCTAATGAGCTGTTGAGAGAATGACTTGGAAAATCCTTTAAGGTCTTGGAAATAAAGCAAGCACAGTGGAAAAGGAAAAAAAAAAACAGCCCCATAGTTCAAAATCCATCAATTGCAATGATTAAATTAAACATTTTCTAAATGTTAAAAAAGAACTAAGTAATACAGAATCTTTAGATAATCAGCATAGTTATTTTAGGATTAAAAATTATTCAGTCTTGTAAACAAACTCTGACAATTGATCACAATTAATGCAAATAAGTAGGATGCAGTGTTATGAACTGATTCAATTGTGCCTGTAAATGAGTGACACAATTATAGGAACAGTTTGCAAATGAGCTCCCTAACATAGATACCAATTATGATTATTCATTGACTTTGAATCAGAGAAGATCAGTTTCACAGATTTTTCCCTTTGAGAAAATAAATATTCATTTGGACAGTTTTCTTGAAACCTATGTACATATAGCCCTCTCCAAATAACTTACTAATAAGTAAAGATAAAAATTAGAGTCCTGTTGGTCTCAGTGGTTCTTTCTTGGAAAGGACTGAAGAATTTAAAGAGAGGGCTCAGAGTTCCCGTCATGACTCAGCGGAAACGAATCATGAGGATGCAGGTTCGATCCCTGGCCTCGCTCAGTGGGTTAAGGATCTGGTGTTGCCACGAGCTGTGGTGTAAATTGCAGATGTGTCTCGGATCCCATGTTGCTGTAGGCAGCAGCTATAGCTCCGATTGGACCCTTAGCCTGGGAACCTCCATATGTCACAGGTGTGGACCTAAAAAGACAAAAAAATAAATGAAAAATGAAAAAATAGAGGGACTCTATAAAAGCAGAACCCATTAATGGCTAACAGAATTTTAATACAAGTGGGAGAGTGCTTAATAGTTTTCTTCATGTCCCATGTTATCCAAACAGCTCTGCTCATCATTTGAGACTTTTCTAAAAGCCTATACCCTTCCTCCAAAATCCTTTGAGAAATATTAAAAGCATTAAGACATGTGGATGTATAATTTGATACCCAAGTAATCAAAAGTCTCATGTTCCTGGAATTAAGATGGGCTCTGCACAGTACCACATTTTCTAAAATGTTTGGTCACTAACTTAAGAAAGAACTAGGTTCCAGAAGACTTTATAATCAGATTGTTTGAAACTTGAAACATAGTTTCTCAAAGAAATAACGGTATGCGTAAGGATTTAGTTTCTGAATAGTCTATAAGAGTTAATTTCTTGCACACTGTTGCCAAAATACTACTAATGTAATATTTCAACTACATCTATCCTCCTGTTAAAACTACACTTGTTTTGTTGATTTTTAGGCATAATTTATATATGCTAAAATCCACTAATTTTAAGTGGAAAATTCAATGGATTTTGATCATTTCAAACATTGTGTCATCTCATCATTGACATCTGTTATCTTTTCCTTGTGTGAGTTGAGATTTTTCTGATTCTTTGTATGCTCCGTGATTTTGCAGGGCATCCTGGACATTTTGAACAGTATGCAATAAGACTCCGATTCTTGTTTAAATTGTATGGAGAAGGTCGATATTTCGTTTTAGCCAGCCATCACCCTGGGTGAATTCAGGCTTGAAGTTTTGGTGTACCTCTGAGTTTTAGTTTCAACCTCAGTTCTGTTTTCAAATCATTTGTGTTCTGTTTAGACCATGCCTGTTTGTGTGCCAACTAGTATCTGCTCTATGACCTGTTTATCCCATGGTTTAGATCTCAGAGTCTATAGTAGGCTGTTTAGAGTTAGATCCAAGAATATTCCACTTGGAGGTGAGGCCAGGAGATCATACAAAACTTTGCGAGGTTGATATTTTCAATCTTCTCTCTCTCAGTGATCTCCCTAGAACTTTTCTGTTTCCCAGGTCTCCTCTTTTTAGACAGCCTGCTGCCAGAAGTCGGAGATTTTAATCTCACTCTGTTGCATGTTCCTGCAACTCTCCTGGGGAAGCCTGATTTGATGCAAGCTGGAATCCGTATGTCTGTGTGCAGGGTTCTGTTCACACAGCTGATGTTAATCAAGCATCTCTCCTATCAGAGAGGAAGTTTCTTCACTTTAGTCTTAGGCTCTTGCTGGTTCCTATTCCTGCCACCAAAGGATATTTGGAGGGAGGTGGTGATAAAATGGTGAAAAGAAAAGAAAAGGAATGTTGGATCCCCTCTACATTCTCTGAATGTCAGGAGAATCTTCTCCCTCCCTTCGAACCATATTAGCAGGCTTTTCCTGGTTCCTTCTCTCTCTCTCTCTCTCTCTCTCTCTCTCTCTCTCTCTCTCTCTCTCTCTCTCTCTCCACCAATGCCCACTTCTGGGTTTCCATATTCTAGGCTGATGACAGACTGGGAGATAACAGGGGAAAAAGAAAATGGTCTACTGTTATTTTGGATTCTGGGCTTCTTTGCCGATCAGCCTACTGCTATTTAATTTTTACTCATCTATGCCTTTTGTTTTGTGTAGCTGCATGCCTGTGAGAGGCAGGATAAGGTGAGTTTCTTCCACCTTACCTGGAACTAGAATTGAACATGTGTCAGTCTATGAAATTTAGCCTTTCTTCTGGATATGTAGTGGTACCTCATTGTGGTTTTCATTTGCATTCCCTTTTTAACCTGATGTTGAGCATCTTTTCATGTGCTTATTTTGCTACTCCTGCATCTTCTTTGACAAAGTATTTGTCCAAATCTTTGCCTGTTTTTAAAGAAAATATGCATCATTTTTTGAAAACATTATCTTTTTTTCATTGAATTATGTTTTGACAAATTACCTTTGTCAAAAATAGATTAACCATTTATATACAAGTCTGTTTCTTAACCTTCATTAATTTTTTTAAGATTATAAAATGCCTAGGAACATTCCACCTACCAGAGTGAATCATGAAATAAAAATCTGAGCAGACTAGTAGGGAGATTGAATCAGTAATCAAAAATCTACCAACAAAGCAAAGATAGCTTGACTTCTACCAAACATTAAAGAGGAATTAGTACCTATGCTTCTCCTGTCCTTCAGACTGAAGAGGGAGGCACACTTTCAAACTCATTTTACAAGGCTGCATTACCATAATACCAGAGACAGACAAGGATACTATAAGAAAAGAAAATTACAGACCAGCATCTGTGATGACCAAATCCTCAACAAAATATTAGCAAACCAAATTCAAAAGCACATTAAAAGGATCAAAACCATCATCAACTGGGATTTATCCCTGGGATTCAGGGGTGGTGTAACATACACAAATCAGTAAATACAATATGCCACATTAACAAAGTGAAGGATAAAAATAATATGGTCATCTCAATAGCATTTGATGAAATTCAACATCCTTTTATGATTAAAAACTCTCAATAAATTATGTATATAAGGACTGTACCTCAGCATAATGAAGGTCGTTTATGAGAAGCCTACAGCTAACATCATACTCCGTGATAGAAAGCTGACCTCTTTTCCTCTAAGATCAGGAATAAGACCAGTCCCATTCAGTATAGTACTGGAAGTCCTAGCCAGAGCAATTAGGCAAGGAAAAGAAATATATCTCCAGATCTGGCATCTAAAACCTTGTCATCCTTATTGTAAGGACTGCTGGGTGAGTGGAAGAAGAAAGGGGCCAGGTTCTATCTACAGGCAGCTCTATTTTACCCATAACTCTTTAACTGCTACAAAAATAAAATTACCACTGTAGGCCAGAGATTTACCAAGTGTCCTCAATTAGGCATGAAAGGCAAATGTGAGAGGAGCTTGTGAGCTGTAACTAATGTATGTGAACTTGATGTATGGGTTTTTTCTGTGATAGGTTTGTAACTCTACAACTGCTTATCACTTTGACTTGTTTTGCCCAAGTTGTGGTTATGTATTCTGCTTATTTTATGTATTACTCTTTGACTACATGAGATTTAAAGAGTTGCTTAAAGACAGTCAAGATTGCTAATCAGTCAGTAAATAGAACCATTAGACAAAAGCAAAAGACAGATGCATGTGAAGTAAAGGTTTTGGGAAAGAGTTTTATGAGACCATACAACTCTGCACCAATGCTAATGCCCACGGTCACTTTTATCACTAACTCCTTTGCTGACTGATTTATAAACACAACTAAAGAACAAGGTACCTTTGCAGATTTTTGGATATCACTGACTACATGCACATCTATTTCTTCTACAGATTTTTTGCATTTGGGGAGGCTACAGTAACAGTTATAACTTCATTTCTATCACTGCATTTAGGGAACTTGTGTTTGACAGGTGTTCCTACCCCTGACTTCCTTTGGGTTCTTCCTAAATTATTCAGGTTGTTTAAATATATTTTGATATTTTTTTAAAAAGGTCTTCTAAGTACAAAAACAACTTTAACATTTAAAATGAATGTACCAGACCCTGACCTTTTGAGGTAATACAGACATACCTCAGAGATAGTACAGGTTCAGTTCCAGACCACTGCAATTTAACAAATATCACAGTAAATCAAATCACATGATTTTTGTGGTTTCGTAGTGCATATAAAAGTTATATTTACAGTGTTTTGTAGTCTATTAAGTTTGCAGTAGTCATTATTTCTTAAAAAAAACCACACCCGAAAAATCCGCATAGGACTTCTCAATGTTGCTCAGAGGGTTAGGAACCTGACTAGTATCCTTGAGGATGCAGGTTCTGTGCCTGGCCTTGCTCAGTGTGTTAAGGATCTGGCATTGCTGAGTAGGTCAAAGATGTGTCTTAGACCTGGTATTGCTGTGGCTGTGGTGTAGGCCACCAGCTCCAACTCCAATTCGACCCCTAGCTTGGGAACCTCCATATGCTGCAGGATCAACCCTAAAAAAAACAAAAATAAATGAATAATTTAAAAACCCACAAATCACCATATATACCTTAGTTTAGAAACCCTTCTTTGCTAAAGAATGCTGACCATCGTGTGAGTCTTCAGTGAGTTGTAATCCTTTGCGATAGTAAAATCAAAGATCACTGTTCAGGTTCTTTCTGCAGTAAAGAACCCAACTAGTATCCATGAGGGTGCAGGTTTGATCCCTGGTCCCTTAATCCTCAGGGGATTAAGGATCTGGCATTGCTGTGAACTCTGGTGTAGATCACAGATGCAGCTCGGATCACACGGTGCTGTGGCTGTGGCATAGCTCGGTAGCTGCAGCTCCGATTCAACCCCTAGTCTGGGAACTTCCATATGCCGAGGGTGTGGCCCTAAAAAGAAAAGAAAAAAACAAACAAACAAACAAAAAAAACACTGGTCACAGATCAATACAACAAATGTAATAATGCTGAAAAACGTTGAACTATGGTGTGAATGACCAAAGTGTGACACAGAGACATGAAGTCAGCAAGTACTATTGGAAAAATGGTGCCCATAGATTTGTTTGACTCAGGGTTGCCATGGACCTTCCAGTTTGTAAAACCAGCGATAACTGTAAAGCATAACAAAGCGAAGTGCAATAAAACAAGGTGTGCCTGTATTCATCCTTACATACGAATTATTATCGCTACCCAGGAATCACGAATTGGGTTCCCACTGTATCCCCAGGATACTATGTGAAGCTATTATGTTGAGTGAAACTAGTTTTTTAATTCATTTGAAACTCCAAGGATTTCTTTTATAAATTCATAATTCTGTAGGCCTTTATAAATTTTGTAATTTTTACCAAACGTTGGCATTGGTATATGAGATAAATTATGAACTATAATACAGCCAATGGGCTTCAGGCTGCTTTTCCATCTCACGAATTGAACTACTTATTTTTTATTTTATTTTATTTTATTTTATTTTAATTTGTGTGTGTGTGTGTGTGTGTTTTTAGGGCTACACCCGTGGCATGTGGAGGTTCCCAGGCTAGGGGTCTAATTGGAGCTACAGCTGCTGGCCTACGCCACAGCCACAGCAATGCCAGATCTGAGCTGCGTCTGCGACCTACACCACAGCTCATGGCAATGCCAGATCCTTAACCCACTGAGCGAGGTCAGGGATGGAACCAGAATCCTCATGGTTCCTAGTCAGATTCGTTTCCACTGCACCACAGTGTGAACTCCTGAACTACTTATTGCAAACTCTTTCCTTGATTTGATGAATACATATCTCACCGTGCTGGTCAGTCACTGTGTTAGGTACAACTGGCCTGTCCTGGAACAGGTGCTGGAAAGTGTACTCTAACATAATATCTGCTCCTCTGATTGGGATAAAGTCACATCTGTGGTGGCAGGTGCTTTGGGTTACGGAGAAAGCCGTCTCATCTGCTACTGACAATGGAAATGATGGCTTTGTAGACATCATTTTAAAAGTTAACTTGAAATTCCAGGTCTCTGACTTATCATGGGGGACGGGGTAGTTCTTGCTGATATTAATGTTCTTTCGACTCCTTTTTAAGAAACCACACTGATGGTTTTCACTCACTCCCTTTTCTCCATTTGCTCCCACTTTTCCAGCTCTATGCCTGTCATTCTGTCCTCTGCCTCTGGAAGAATTTTCCTATAGACCACTACCTCTGTTCTTATGAGTTTAATTTAAGGCGCTTCTCCATGAATCTCTCTTTTTTTTTTTTTTTTTTTTTTCTTTGTCTTTTTAGGGCCGCACCCACGGCATATGGAGGTTCCCAGGTTAGGGGTCGAATCAGAGCTGTAGCCACCCGCCTACACCACAGCCATAGCAATGCGGGATCTGAACCACGTCTGCAACCTACACAACAGCTCACAACAATGACGGATCCTTAACCCACTGACCAAGGCTGGGGATTGAACCTGCAGCCTTATGGTTACCAGTCAGGTTCGTTAACCACTGAGCCAGGACGCGAACTCCCCAAGAATCTCTTCTTGATGAGACCAAGGGAGCTAGCTCTACCGTAAATATACATTGCTCATTTGTTCAGCTTGAAAAGTCAACTGATGTTGGTCCATGAAAACCTCTGAACACTGATGTTGTGCATGGAATAGCAGTTGAGAATGAAGACTGGGCCTGTAGTTGGGTTTGGACTGTGCTCTGCTAGCTGTGTGGCCTTGAGGAAGTTCCTCTTCTACAAAATGTGGTTAAAAACGGAATCTGGAGTTCCCGTTATGGCTCAGTAGTAGTGAACCCAACTCTTATCCAGTTAGAACTCAGATTCAATCCCTGGCCTCACTCGGTGGGTTAAGGATCCCGCGTTGCCATGAGCTGTGGTGTAGGTCGCAGACTCGGCTCGGATCTGGCATTGCTGTAGCTGTGGCATAGGTCAGCAGCTACAGCTCCAGTTCACTCCCTAGCCTGGGAACTTCCATATGCTGTGAGTGTGGCCCTAAAAAGATCCCTCCTCCAAAAAAGGAGTCCATTTGGGAGTTCCCTTGTGGCGCAAAGGATTAAGGATCTGGTGTTGTCACTGCAGCAGCTCAGATTGCTGCTATGTCATGGGTTCAGTCCCAGGCCTGGGGACTTTAATATGCTGTGGGCACAACCAAAAAATTAAAAAAAATTTTTTTTAAAATGGAAGCCACTTTGTAAAACTATGATGATTGGATTGTATGATGAATATAAAGCACTTAGCACAGTGTCTGGAAAGTTAAGATGCTCAGCGAAGTTGGCTGTTGTTCCTGAGACTTTAAGGGCACCATAACAGACCAATAGACCTGAAACAAGAAGTGTTCATCACATTATATGTAGTCACCTATATGTCCCTTTTTCTGGAATAGTTGACTTTAATCTGCCTTGCTACATGATCTGCTGCTTCAGACAGGGTGAAATGGATATTCTGCTTCTAGGTGTAATTCAAGAAGCTGTAAACACTAGGGAATTTGACAGGAAAAAAAGTATGCAAATGATAAAGAAGAAACCTGTTTTAGAAACCATTGGATTGAAGTAGAAAATGCAAATCTAGTGGTTTTTTTTTGGGGGGGGGGTAACCTGCTGTAGGGCCATATGGTTGCTGAATGTGTTGATGCTGGTTTTAAGATCCTTGAGTATTTTAAACTTGACATGTTATTTTTTTAATGATTTCAAACATCATTTCTTTCAAGACCTTTTCCCAATGCTGCCGTAATATTGAACAGATGGCATGGCAGCACTTACATTTGCATTCTGCGATACTGCCATGTTATTTGCAGAGTTTCATATCGCCAACCTGTGATTCTTTCCCTACCTTTGAAGCATGGCTGCAGTGAAACTGTAAATAGTTTCTTCCCCAGAGTGCTTGGAATGTGGTCAAAATTGTGATCACATTTTGTTTCTTTTCAATTTTACGTGATTATATTTTGGGGTTTTACACCTACTGTTATTGGTGCACGCTCTGCTCCAGTAGCCCCTTTCATCCAAAACGACTCAGCATCCTCATTGTACCTTTGTGATATGAATAAAAAGGAGGTAGTGTTAGTGCCAAGAGGAATCTGATGGTTGGTTACATGTCTCCCTTTCACACTGCCCTGATTACTTTTCTAGTCACTCTCTGAAATCATCCTGTTTGTTTATTTGTTGGTTTAATTTTACTGAGCTCTATTTTACTAGTTACAATTCTGTATTAGTGTCAGGTTTACAGCAAAGTGAATCACTTATACATGTACATATAGCCATTCCTTTTTTCCATATCAATTATTATATAATATGTACATAATATTGAGTAGAGTTCCCTGTGCTATCCAGTAGGTCCTTATTGATTATTTTATAGTAGTAGTGTGCACGTTAATCTCAGCCTCCCAATTTGTCCTCTCCCCCATGGTTTCCCCTTTGGGAACCATAAGTGTAATTTCAAAAGCTTTGTATTTGTTTTTGTTTTATAAATAAGTTTCTTTGTATCATTTTTATTAGATTCCATATGTAAGTGATATCATATGACATATATTGTTCCCTGACTTGCTTCACTTAGTGTGATGATCTCTAGCTCCATCCATGTTACTGCAAATGAATGGCATTAGTTCATTCTTTTTTATGGCTGAATAGTATTCCATTGTGTACATATGTACCACAGTCCTGTTTGTGGTCCAGTTTCACTAGAGGATGGAGTAAGCACTATGAGCACTGGGTCCCTGTCTATTTTATTTAATGGCACAATGATGGTGCCCATTATTCACCTGTGAACAAATGAATGCATGAACGAAGTAATTAATATGGAACTTGCTAGATACTGGAATTCTTCTACCAGTGGAATATGAGTTCCCTGAACATAATTGCTTTTCTAATCTTCTTTGCCTTTACTTTTCTCAGGTATATTTGCACAGGGGTTTGTCCAGGGCTGATCCCTTCATAGTCTACCTTGTTTTTATGGCTTTTTAAATAATAAATAACTTTTTAAAACAAATGTCCCTATGGATATAAATAGTCCCTCAGGAGACTTTTTTTTTTTCACTCTGGGGGCACAATGGGTCAGTGCCAACACCGGGGCATCTTCTTGCTTCACAGATTGCAAGGCCACAGGAAGCAGGAGAGGCTGTATTGATCTAAGCTGGCTCTAGGCCTTGCCTTTTAAAGGCATGTGATGATGAAAAATAAGCCCCCCAGTATCTCTATTAAGGTCGCTTGAAATCTGCTATGGCGCCTGCCCGGCTCAGAAGGGGGTTCATGCTGTGGGCCGCCCCGTCTGACTGCTGGCTTACTATCACCATGTTTCTGGGTTTGTCATGATCATTGCTGGCCCAGCCTGTGACTTACACTAAATGTCTCTGTGATTTCAGGCTAGGAACTAGCGTAAGATTTCTGCAATCTGAGCCTTCCTCCTAGAACAAAGAGAGGAAACATTTAAAATTGATGGTTATGCTGTGTGTCTAGCAAAGGCCCACTGCGTTCTAATTATTGCCAAGTGCCAGGAGGTTCTTTGTCAGCAGAGTAGCAGAATGTGTCTGTCAGCTCAGAGGTACAGTGAGAGGTGAAGAGACACTATTATTGCCTCGATCATGTGTCTAGAAAGTGTTTTTGGCCTTGACCGAGTAGGTCTTTATAGATGTTAAGAGTTTCCGTGAAAAGGGGCAGGAACTTCATCTCTGCTGAATGAAAACTTTGATTTTTTCCTAAAACCAGAACTACAAAAGTGAGGGTCTTTGTACCGTGGGTTTATTTTCCCACTTCTGAGTCTAGATTTTGCTGCCAGAAGCCCATAAGAAGCCTCCAGCGGGCCTCGGGAGGAAATAAAGTCCTGTGTGACGTCAACTCCAGCCCAAGGCAGAAATGAAAATTTAAAAAGAAAAAACTTTTCCCTGGCCCTCACAGTATGCAAAATATTTTTCGTAGGACATTTATGCAGGTAAGATTTGAGGTACCAAGAAAAAACCATAAATAGCGCATGTTATGTGATGGTCTATATGGGAAAAGAATCTGGAAAAGAATGGATGTGTGTACATGTATAACTGAATCCCTTTGTGGCAAAACAGAAATCACAGCCTTGTCAATCACCTGTATGTCAATCAATCTTTAAAAAATGAAAAAAACCATAAAAGTCAGCTGCTTGAGTTGAGTCTTTGCCGACATGACAGGATTAGTTTAAATATCCACTGAAGAGATGTGGTTCCCTGTACTTCTTCCCTCACTTTGGAAAACCTCACTTGTCTTAGCATGAAGCTTTATTTATGATGTATTTTCTAAGGGAGGTCTTTGCTATAGGCTTCAGTGAATAATAAAGGCTGCCTAAGTGTAGTATTTTCCTCCATAATGAGCTTAACCCATTGTATGCTCTAAGCTCTAACCGTGCACCCTTCCTCTCTGTGAAAACAAATACTAATTATCATTATAAGCAGTCCTTCTCATTATGTTCCTATGGAGGCATCTTTTATAGCTCGCTTATTATAAGCTCGCAGAACTCAAGTGCGTGAAGTTAAATAAAGTCAACAGGGTTGTAGTAGATTTTCATGTTGAATACTTTGATTGATGAATTGTTCATTAAAATCTCTCAAATTTCTACCTAATTCATCCATTTAATTTATCAGATACTGTAATAATTCTTCTTCCTTCCTCATAGATTGGTCCTTTTAAAATATTCTTTTTATTCTCTTGATGGATTTCCTTCACAAATAACTCATGTAGACTTAGGTACTGTAACTGATCCAGAAGGTGTAGTAATTCACCATGCAACGTTTCAGTCATTGAAAATTGGTTGGAAATAACCAAAATTATAGTCTTAAAGTTAGAAAGAATCTCACACTTAGAGGTGTGAGTTAATAACTAGCTTCCATTCGGAAAGTTACTTAATTTCTGGTTGAACATGTTATTAATCATCCCCATCTCTGTTTGTATGGTTCTTTGAAGAAGAACTCTCAGAAAAACTAAAATGACTCCTGTCCTTGATGCCATTGGTCCAAACTCCAATGCCTGAAATGACCCAGAATCAGTTTAAACCCTTTTCCATGACATTGGCCTTTAAAAGTGTCAGATGTTGGAGTTGCCATTGTGGCTCAGTGGATGAAGAGACTGCTATCCAAGAGGATGTGGGTTCGATCCCTGGCCCCGCTCAGTGGGTTAAGGATCCAGTGTTGCCATGAGCTGCAATATCGGTTGCAGATGTGGCATGGATCCCATATTGCTGTGGCTGTGTCATAGGCTGGAAGCTACAGCTCTGATTTGACGCCTAGGTTGGAAACTTCCTTATGCCTTGGGTGTGACCCTAAAAAGACCCCCCCAAAAAAATAGGCAAAACCGATCAATAACCATAGAACTCAGAACAGATGGTTTTGTTTTTGTTTTTGTTTTTTTCTCTTTTTAGGGTTGCACCTGTGGCATGCGGAGTTTCCCAGGCTAGGGGTCAAATCAGAGCTGTAGCTGCCAGCCTACACCACAGCTCATAGCAACGCAGGATCCAAGCCACATCTGTGACCTACACCACAGCTCACGGCATCATCGGATCCCTAACCCACTGAGTGAGGCCAGGGGTCGAACCCGCATCCTCAGGGATGCTAGTCAGATTTGTTTCTGCTGAGCCACGACGGGAACGCCAAAACAATTTTTTTTAAATAAATAAAAAATAAATTAAAATGTCAGGTGTCGCCCTGCGGTCTAGTCACCTCTTTTCTTTCCTGTGATAGATTATCTCCTCTTTCTTCAGCTCCTATGCTCAGACCCTTCCTCAGTCTCATCATCCTTTTCTAGGCTCCTACAGCTTCCAGCTCAGCAACAAAGGGAATTACTGAACCCACCAGTATTAGTAGGAGTCACGAGGTTCTCCTAGTGGAAGGAAAAAGTACTGCAGGTGCTCAGGGTAGGGAGCTGAGGCTGCCCAGGCCCCAGGCTGGACTGGTTGCAGAGATAAGCCTGCTCCTAAGAGGAACATGCCACAGCCCACACTTCCAGAACTCTTACTCTGTTTGAGTTTTTCCCCTTAACATTTCACCGTCTAGGGTAGGCATGCTATATTTGTTTATAATTTTCCTATCTCCTTTCATTAGTCTCTAAACTCCACAAGGGCAGGAATTTCTGTCTGTTGTAGTCAGTTATGAATCCCTATCAATCTAGAACATTCTAGACACATAATAAGCCCAATACATATTTATTGAACAATACTCAATTCTTAGACATGGCTGTTTAATCACCTCCCTGTCCATCTAACCATCTTAACAACCAGTTCCTACTTTTCTGTCTCACCTACTGAGAGATCTCTTAAGTCTTTGACAGTTACTTAGCAGCAAACCAGATATGCTGTGTTTAAGACCAAAGAAAATTGGTGAGATAACATCTCCTGGCCTTTGTGAACAGAGGCTGGGCCCTACTCATGGTTGCTTTCTAAGTCCTAAAATATTCTCTGTAAGTCTAAAATAAAACAAGTGTGCCTAGTTACCGATGAGCCGTCCTGTGGAAGGCACCCTCCTGAAATGCTGTCAACACGTTGCTTCAGTTTTTCCTCCCACTTAGTAGGTGCTCTTATGATCCCCATGCAATGAATGAAAAAGATGATGTCTAGAGAAGTTAGGTGATTTCCACGGGGGAGACCCAAATGATTAAAAGAGAACTGGATTTTTCAAAAGCCCCTCTTCCTGGCTCTGAGGCCGTACCACCTCTCGTCTGATGTGGGGACCCTGGACACACGTAGAAGTCTCTAGTTTGGGGATCCTATCATGGGAAGAGCTGGAACTGTGGCCTTTTCTGATTGTGGCTAAGAGAGTGCCTCTGTGACTCCACCAGCAATTTCCTTCAGTGTCCTTAGCGCTTTCGCACCCCCGCCCTCACCCCCACCAGGACTGCCATGTCAGGTAATGCAAATGTGCCAGTGATGAGCATTTTCTTAGTATTGCCCCCTCACTGGGGTGGGGGGTAAGCCCCCTGACTATGTTCTTTTCCTCCTCACTTTGAGGCTGGCTCCTTGGGTGCAGGCCCTAGTGCACACAGAGGCTGAGTCATGCTCTTTCTCCTCTGTCATGGGTTAATGCTGCTCCATTTCTCACTGCACCATCCCCCCAGTCTCCAGCCCTTTCTTACTGTCCCTCCTCACCCTCCCTTTCACATTGTTTGAGCTCTCTCCCTGCTCACATGTCATATTAAATAGTTTGTAACAGATATCTCTCTGGGTGTCCTTTTTCTTTAGCCTAAAGGAAGCAGTGTGCAAAAATCATTTACTTTCCCAGGGTTAGAAATCAGGTACACAATCAAATATTGCACATGATTCATTGGTATTAGGTTAGGGCAGCTGGTTGATAGATGGCTGAGCGATTCTTTGCTTTTTTGCTTTTGCTGTGGGCCTTTGAGCCATTGTTGTGTTAGACAGAAAATAAACTTGATTCATTTTCATCAGCGCTTTCTGACTTAAAGTGACAGCTCTTGGTATTTATGCCAAATGATCTTTTTCATTACACTGTTCCCATATAATTTTGGCTGTGTTTTCATTAGATTTCAGGCCCTTTTATTTTATTTTTTGTCAACACTGTTCAAATTTTCTCAGAGAGATTCTTGAGGCAGAAATCTGCTTTCTGATCAATTCAAATACTGTCACATCCTACTGAGAGAAGCCCAGGAAATCAAAGTTTGTGCCACTACAAAGGTACCAAAGCAAATGGTTTTCTCTCCACCTCTTCCCTGTACTTGGAAGACCTTAAGCAACATTGCAGAGAGCGCATCTGCACTGCCCAGGAGGCGTCTTGCTACAATAATCTCAGCATAGTTAAAATGGGGTATTGGAGTTCCCATTGTGGCTCAGTGGGTAAAGAACTCGACATAGCGTCTGTGAGGATGCAGGTTTGATCCCTGACCTCACTCAATGCGTTAAAGAGCTGATGTTGCCACAGGCTGTGGCCTAGGTCATAGATGTGACTCAGATCCATTGTTGCTGTGGCTGTGGTGTAGGTGCCAGCTGCAGGTCCGATTAGAACCCTAGCCTGAGAATATCATATGCTACACTTTGGCCCTAAAAGAAAGAAAAAAAGAAGTTAAAATGGGGTGTTTATTTATGATTCAACTTTTTGTTTCATAAAGCTGTTGCTTTTCTCCCTTTGGCTTCTAACTGCAGAGGGTTTCGTGACACCAGTGAGGGGATAAAGACAGTCATTTCATTGGCCCCACACAGGCTTTGGACCAGGATAGAAAACAGTTCACCCTCTATGCTAGGGACACAGGAGCTGACCTGTCTCTTCTCTTCCTGAGTTGCCCAGGAAGGGTCACCAGAGGATGGCTTTGCCTGCCGATGCTTTATGTGGAAACCCAGGGTTCCGCAGACACTTCCCCAGACCTTCTGAGGCTTATCCCAGGGGAGGAAAGGGAAACCATGTGGATTAATATCCAAATTCAGCCTCAGGTTACCCCCCCCCCCCCCCCGGTTCTGCAGGCCTGTGGACTCACTGTCCCTTTACAGTAGGACACACACACTGGTTTTGAAGGAACTGAGCACTTTATGGGAGTGGAAGGGAAAAGACAGAATCCATAATGACAGCTTTCCTCCCAAGACCCTACAAATACGTTCCAAGACTAACAGCGAAGCTCCACCAGCAGACTTGGGAACAAAAATGTTGTAAATGTGCACGAATTTAAAAAAAAGAAAAAAAAGGAAAAAAGAGGAAAATCTTTAGGTAGGGTACTGTCGAGAGGTTTGTTTAAAATTTTATTTTGCATATTGAAAACTTCTCACCAGCCAGTAAAAATGCATACCAGTTTCTCCTGTTTTTCTGTGCTGCCTACTCCCACTTCTCAGGCAAGTCCTTGCACCCCAGCTGATTTCAGCTGGATTTCTTTTTTCTTTTTTTTTTTTTTTTTTAATACCACACCTGCAGCATATGGAGGTTGCCAGGCTAGGGGTCAAATCAGAGCGGCAGCTGAGGCCTGCGTCACAGCCACAGCGACAGTGGATCTGGACTACATCTGCAACAGCTTGTGGCAATGCTGGATCCTTAACCCACTGAGCGAGGCCAGGGATCAAAACTGCATCCTCACAGAGACAACGTCAAGTCCTTAATAACCTGCTGAGCCACGACAGGAACTCCGTCAGCTGGATTTCTTTATTCAGCGTGTATTTATAGCATATCTTCTTCTAGAGCATACGTAAAAACAACTTGATGTCAGGAATACACAGAATGAACTCTATTCTGGGAGCCAGGTGACCTGAGAACTTTTTGAAAAGGTGAGATGATAATGGAGAGAAAGACTTAGGAAGGACACAACACATTAAGGATTATTTGTGAATCTCTGCTTTATCTCCTTTAGCAAAATACTCAAAGAAAAAAATTTTTACGTGTTCCCATCATGGCTCAGTGGTTAACACACCCGACTAGCATCTATAAGGATGCAGGTTCAATCCCTAGCCTCGCTCAGTTGGTTAAGGATCCGGCGTTGGTGTGAGCTGTGGTGTAGGTTGCAGATGCGGCTTGGATCCTGTGTTGCTGTGGCTGTGGATTCAACCCCTAGCCTGGGAATCTCCATATGCCATGGATGTGGCTCTAAAGAGACAAAAAGACAAAACAAAAAAAATTTTTTTGACTGCACCCATGGTAAGCAGAAGTACCCGGGCCAGGGATCGAACCCGAGCCTCTGCAGTGACAGAGACAGATCCTTAACCTGCTGCACCACCAGGGAACTCCGTAAATAAAATTAATAGAATGTGCCAAATAGAATATTGTCAAATATGTAGCCCCACTTTTGCCATTTACTATAGTCATTTTAATTCATGGCTAAAAGGAAATTGATTCTGTCTTACTATCAGGCACACAACAGAATAGTCCTAAGTATCTTTAGTTGTTTAATTTCTTCAGGCCCTTTGAGTTACGTGCTCCATCTTCAGGTTTTGGTGTTTAGAATTTCATGATTAGAAAAGAAAACCATGTTCCAGCTATAAATAGTCATCAGATGTGTCTTTCTTACATATCTCCCTCCATCATTGAAGGGAAAAGAGCATATAAGAGGAATACCTATCAGCAAGGCTTCTGCTGCCTATAAATAACATATGATTTGTTATTTGTTAGAGTTGACGAGCAATCAGAAATCCACATGCAGGATTCCTGTTGTGTCTCAGTGGGTTAAGAACCCGACTAGTATCTGTGAGGATGAAGGTTCCATCCCTGACCTTGCTCAGGGGGTTAAGTATCCGGCATTGTTGCAGGCTTCGGCACAGGTCGCACACATGTTCAGATCCTGCCTTGCTGTGGCTGTCGTGTAGTCAGGAAGCTGCAGCTCCAATTTATCCCCTAGTCTGGGAACTTCCATATGCCTCAGGTGCAGTCCTGAGAAGAAAAAGAAAAAAAATCCGCGTACTTCTCTCTCTGCCTCAAAAGCAAAGAAATTGATAAGTGACTCAGTCGTGGGCAAGAAGCTGAAAAAGTTTGGATAGAAATAGGGCTCAAACCCTAGTTCTTTCAATTCAGCATATTGTGATCTCTGAACACAAACTTTCCCCTACACTTGAAGATCTGTAAAATGAAAATATAGGTACTATATTTATTGGAAAAAGGGGGTCCATAAGTGTTTCAAACCCATGTTATTCAGGGGTCAACTACGTATAGAGGGGGTGCAGGTTGAGATTCAGGAACATGTTAAAAAGGAAGTGGCTCGGAGTTCCCATCGTGGCTCAGTGGTTGATGAATCCCACTAGGAACCATGAGGTTGCAGGTTCGATCCCTGGCCTTGCTCACTGGGTTAAGGATCCAGCGTTGCCATGAGCTGTGGTGTAGGTCGCAGACACGGCTTGGATCTCTAGTTGCTGTGGCTCTGGTGTAGGCCGGTGGCTACAGTTCTGATTAGACCCCTAGCCTGGGAACTTCCATATGCCGCAGCAGCGGCCCAAGAAATGGCAAAAAGACAAAAAAAAAAAAAAAAAAAAAAAGAAGTGGCTCATTTTTGAAGTCTCAGTGACATCTGCCTGACATGTGCGGGTTTTATCTATATACATAAATAACTTCAGCACCACCCCTCTTGCCTGAGCCTATGTGGTCTTCCTCTTGCTAAGAGTAAGGACCACACATTTTTCAGTGAAATATCACAGAGGTCTTGAAATATGCTTGTCAGTTTCAGACTGCAGGTGGGACCCCGTGCTCATTATTTCTGTTCCGTGGTTTCTGTACCCAGCTTTGACAGAACAGTGTGGAAGGTGGCCCTGGTACATTGAGACACGACCCCCTAGAAACACAGTCAATATCAATTAGCAATCAGGATGTAAAACCACTGTCTCTGGCTTTAATCTCTTGATGTCATCAATAGCTTTTTGACAGGGTCACTGCCCTGACAGGCCACTTAACTTTCTGAGAACCAAATGCACTTTTAACTGCAAGCTCTGACTGTGATCACTAATTTTCATTATAAAAATAATAACATAATCGAAAAGCCTTGTCCTATGGCTAGGAAGCTGACCAAAAAATCGATTACTGAGTCTTTAACAACATTGCCTGTTGATAGAAGGCTAATACTCATTCTCTAATTTACAGATATCAATGTGGAGATTCAGGAGTCCAAGTGATTGGTTAAAGGTTTCTGTATTAACAAGTATATGCTTAATTTTTTTTTTTTTTTTTTTTTTTTTTTTTTTTTTTTTTTTTTTTTTTGATGGCTGGTCCCATGGCACATGGATGTTCCTGAGCCAGGGGTTGAATCTGAGCTGCAGGTGCAAACTATACCAGAGCTGCAATAGCTCTGGATCTTTTAACCCACTGCACTGGGCTGGGAATCGAACCCATGCCTACATAACAACCCAAGCAGCTGCAATCAGGTTCTTGACCCACTGTACCACAGTGGGAACTCTAATATGCTTAATTTTAATGAAGTAAATAAATGCTGGTGTTTTAAGAGTTTGTCTTTAAGATAACTGTGGTGATCTTTTTTTTTTCTTGGTGTTTTTTGGTCTTTTTAGAGCTGCAGCTGCAGCATATGAAGAGGTTCCCAGGCTAGGAGTTGAATCAGAGCTGTAGCTGCTGGCCACAGCCACAGCCACAGCCACAGCCACAGCAACGCAGGATCTGAGCCAAGTCTGTGACCTACACCACAGATCACAGCAATGCCGGATCCTTAACCCACTGAATGAGGCCAGGGATCAAACCCCTGTCCTCATGGATGCTAGTCAAGTTCGCCAACCACTGAGCCATGACTGGAACTTGTGTGTATGTATGTGTGTGTGTGTGTGTGTGTTAAAGACATTTATTAACATAGATTAACATAGATGACCAGCCATGTGAAAGTATAACAGTGGAAGTTTTGAAACAATCTTTTTTGTCTGTTTTGGTCACTTACTTATTCATTCATCAAACATCTTCAAGTGCGTATCATGTGGGATCAAACGCCCTGCTAGGAACTGGTCATAAATGCATAAATGAGAGATACTCTAGCCTCCGTAGAATATGTTAATACAAGTAAATGATGCTCATCAGCATTTTCCCCCTTTTGCTCTTTTCAGTTCAGTGTGGCATTGGTTACTGCAGCAAGGTCATATTAAAAAGTTAGTGTGAAGGGGCGTGGGGAAAAACTGCTTAATGGGCCTGGTGTTTTCCGCTGGAACCATGGAAATGTCTTGGAACTAGACAGAGGTGCTGGTGACTCACACTGGCTGTACCAAATGCCACTAAATGGTACCCTTTAAAAAACGGTTGGTTTTCTGTTCCCTGACATTCACCTCCTTTCTTTTTCAAGTCAGTGCACTTTGCGGTTTGTTCCTCTTGCTATGTTTATTTGGCTTTGTGTTATATACTGGGGTTGGAGGGTATGCGAGAAGCCTGGCTCAGTCACGTGCTGGCACTTTTGGGTATCTTTCAGTAGAATTCTGAAGATTTTTTCTTACAGGTCTTAAATATTTCTCGTTAAGGTTAGCCCTCATTTATTTTCCTTGATATTGTGGGTAGGATTTTTTTCATATTTTCAAAGTGTTTATTGCTGCTGTACAGAAGAGCTTTTGAGCTTTGACTGTTCATAGCTAACCACTTCTTAAACCTCCCTTTTAAATAACAGTAACAGTGGAGGGCTTTTGGATGTTTCTAGGTATATGATCAAAAAATCTGCTGAGATTAAAAAAAAAAAACTGAAATGATCACAGTTTTACATATTTTCTCTGTTGATACAATACTTTAAAAGGGTGCTCGTATTAAATATTAAACTATTTTTGCATTCTTTGGAGAAATCTCACTAAATTCCCACTAATTCTTGTAATAAATATTGAACCATATTTACTAACAGTCTATTGAGGATTTTACATTTATCTTCATAAGGCATATTGATTTATTCTCTTATGTGAGGTTTTTATACTAATTTAATAAAATAAGTCACATAGCTTTCCATTACTTTCTACTCTGGAAGAGAATTTTATGGGAGTTAATTCTTCTTTGAAAGTTTGAAATACTTCACTCTAAAGCTATTTGGCTTAAAGCCTTATTTGAAGATAATTTTTAATTTCACTTAATCTGCATTCTCAGATTTATAGGCTTAATCTCATCTTTCTTTCTTTTTTTTTTTTTTTTTTTTTTTTTTTTTTTTTGTCTTTTCTAGGGCTGCAACCATGGCATATGGAGGATCCCAGGCTAGGGGTCTAATCGGAGCTGCAGCTGCCGGCCTACACCACAGCCACAGCAACCGGGATCTGAGCCATGTCTGTGACCTACACTACAGCTCACACTGAGCGAGGCCAGGGATTGAACCCGCAACCTGATGGTTCCTAGTCGGATTCGTTAACCACTGTGCCATGAGGGAACTCCTCATTTTTCTCTGTTAAGTCAGTTTTTTTCAGAAAGTTCCCAACATCATCAAAATTTTTCATTTATTATTAATATCAATACTTTCTTATGATTATAAGCCCCTTCATATATTTTGTCCCCTTCTTATATCAAGTTATGTTTATTTGGGCTTGCTTTTTTATTGAACAGGTTTTTAAAGTGACTTTATTATTGTTTTGAATAATGTATTTTATTTTCCCTTTTGTTTTTAAGAAACTGTATTTTGGCTTTATAAATACTGATTTTTTTGTTTTATAAGTATTCCATTAGTTTTTCCCTATTTGTTATTTTCTTCTTTTTGTATGTCTCTTTGATTTTAAATTTTTAATTGGTTAGTGCATATATTTCCTCTTAAAAATAATGAAAGCTTGTAGTGTATGAATTTACTTCTAAGAGTATCTTCGGGGCCTCCTATAATTTTTTTTACATTATTTTATTTTTTTGTGGATATGAATAGTTATTTATAAAGGTGTGGTATTTGTTTTACTCCAAGAATACTAGGAGATTTTTACATCTAGCTGTTCTAATTCATAGCTTAATTGTTTTGATAACTTGTGGTTAAAGAGTCTGGGCTGTATAATAACTATTTTCTGGAATTTTTTGAAGTTTTTTTTTTTTTTTTTTTTTTAATGGCTGCACCCATGGCATATGGAACGTTGATCTGTAACCCACTGTGCCAGGCCGAGGATTGAACTCATAACCTCTGCAGCAACCCAAGACCCTATAGTCAGATTCTTAACCCACTGAGCCACAGCAGGAACTCCTGAAGCTCTTTTCTTGCTCAGTATATAACCACTTCAGTAACCATCTCATGTATGCTTTAAAAATTGAGTTTTCCTCATAACATTCTAGTTCATTATATCTTTCACTTTATCCTATTTAATTTTATTTTCAAATTCTCTATCCCCTTTATGTAGTTGGGTTTTTTTTTTTTTTTTTTTGGTATCCTTTGTCTATTAGGAAAAATAGGGGTGGATTAAAGACATCCAACCCTAATAATTCTATTTTTCCTTTTTCTTAGCATACCTTGTTTTGATGCTCTATTAGTGTCTTATTTTTTTCTCATTCTTTGTTATGCTTTCCAATTCACTTTTTTTTTTTTTTTTTTTTTTTTTTTGCTATGAACTGTCTTTTAGTTGAAAATAACATTGCCACCATTTGCTGTCATTTTGTTTGCATTCTTATGATATACCTTTAGGCACTGTTCTTTATTATTCTGTACTTGTTTTGTTTTTTTCTTCCCCCCTCAGTGCATACATGGCTAAGTGAGAGTGGTGATCATAGTTCTGAGAGGAAGAGATGCATGTGAGCAGCAGGGCAAAAGGTGAACCAGTTTGCTGAGCCCATTCAGGGGATAAGGAGGGAGATCAGGGAGATAAGGCAGGGATGAAGCCAGCCTCCAGCCCCCATCATGGGAGCAGAGTTAGCCTTGCAAGAGGAGGTGTTCGGGTCGGGGTAAGACCCACTGAGGAGAGAGCTGGCTGACTGCATCCTTGTCCTCAGGTGACCCTAGCCTCAGGTAAGGCTGGGGACACAGCCTGTGGATGGGGCTTCACATCGATCTGTAATGATCCTCACCCACTCCGTTGGTGGCACTGACGTGACACCTAATTTCTTTGTATCTCAGTTTTTCTGCAAATCAATAACAGTAAGACTTATTTTAAAATACTTCTGCAGAATTATTTAAGAGCATGCCTATGATCAGTAGTTTCTAAATGTACGAGGGCCTTTTGAGGGCTTGCAGACAAACAGATTTTGTGACCTTGACACAGTATTTCTTTAGAATGAAAGTTCCGCCTTCAGTGCATCAGATGAGGAGTTAAGCTATTTTTGGAGAAAGGGTGCCTCTTCGCTTCCTCTGACGTTTGATGCCATTTCCCACTGATGGGATCCAGGCTTTTCTCCTTAAGCTCAGCACTATTCTTCCGGAGCTGTGTGCTTGGCATGGTAACTAGGGACCCAGCCTCTGGAGGTGGTAGAATGCTCCTGGCTATTTCTTGAGCTCTGCTTAGCCCCAGCTCCATTCCCCACATTTCCCTGGCAGAGCACGTGGTGTGTATTTCTCAGTGGTACAGTTTGGAGAAAGCAGAGCCGTGGGAAAAGGAACGTGATCGACAAGGCTGTGGAGAAGGAGAATCAGCTGGGGTTGCTAGTTTTTAATTGGAGTTTAGATGGAGGTTCAATGAGGTGAGACTGTTATGACAGATTTCAAAATGTAATGATAGGAAAATGGGGTGGGTTCATCAGAGTTGGAATAAATACGGAGCAACAGCTCAGCAACTCAGCGTGAAGCAACAGCTACAAACCTTCACCAAATACCGGGTAATTAAAATTTGCATTGTGCAGCCCTCCTTCTCAGTGGGTACCTTTCCAAGGAAAGCGATGACTTTATGGTGAAAAAATATAAACATCAATTTGGAGATGAAAATCACATGCATGTTTTAATCTTGTTCATAAACACGGAAAGTTTTAAAGATGTAAATATAATCAAAGTACACAACTGCAGCTGAAACCAGATTTGAGAAGGATTTGAGGAAGAAGATGAAAGGCGCCCCCCCACCCCAGTCACTCCATCCCCAAAACCTACCCATCCCAGCCCTACCTAACTATCCCCTTCTTTGTGTATTTGCAGAAAGAAAAGAGGTATGATTCTGGCTTCCAGTTTCTGAGGGCAAACATCTTTGCCTCTAATCTGTTAATGTCACAGAGGAGATGGTAGCATTAACCCTTTCTCTCCACTGTCTCTCCTGTCTATTCCCCCTTTGATCTGTGCATGTGATGTCTGAGGTTAATGTGTCTGTTCCAGAGTGACTAAGTGATGGACGATTGGCAGCATGGGACAGAAGCAAGAGATTGACCCAAACACTGTCCATTTCTTCTAGGCTGTCAATTTCGTTGGCACATAACTGTACATAGTATTCTCTTTTGGCTTTTTTCTTTTTGTGATATTGGTGATTTCTCCTTTTTTATTTCTTATTTGTTCACTTGGGTTCTCTCCCTCTCTTCTTCTTGCTGTGTCTGGCCAGAGGTTTGTCAATTTTGTTTACCCTTTCAAAGAAGCAGCTCTTGGATTTATTGATTTTTTTCCTGTTTTAATGTCTATTTCATTTCTTTTTTCCTCTCTGATCTTTATTATTTCCTTCCTTCTGCAGACTTTAGATTTTCTTTGTTCTTTTTCTCATTGATTTAGGTGGTAGGTTAGGCTGTTTGAGATTTTTCTTGGTGTTTGAGGAAGGCCTGTATCACAATGAATCTCACTGCTTTTGCTGCATCCTATAGATTAGGTATAGTTGTCCAAATACTATCCGTATTTTTTTTATTTCCTTACTTCAAGAATGACAGTGACCTCAGAGTTCCCATCGTGGTGCAGTAGAAACGAATCTGAATAAGAAGCGTGAGGTTGCAGGTTCCATCCCTGGCCTCACTCAGTGGGTTGAGGATCTGGCATTGCCATGAGCTGTGGTGTAGGTCACAGATGCAGCTCATATCTGGCGTTGCTGTGGCTGTGGTGTAGGCCGGTAGCAACAGCTCTGATTAGACCCCCTAGCCTGGGAACCTCCATATGCTATGGGTGTGACCCTAAAAAGACAAAAAGACAAAAAAAAAAAAAAAAAAAAAAAAAAAAGAACGACAGTGACCTCAAGTTGAATCATTTGTAAGGGTTGAGCTTGGAGAGATAGTATGAGATAGTAGAAAATTCATTTGACTAGTGTTGGAGGGATATACATGGGTTCTACCTTGACTGTCCCTTGCTACCAAAATGATTTTAGACAAAGCCCCTTACTTTTCTGGGCCACCATTTCTCCATCTATTGAAGTCACTGAGTTGGCTAAAATGAGCTCTAAGATTCCTTCCAATTCAAACCTTTTACAATATTGTGTCTCTTGGATCAACTCCAATCTAAACGGGGTCTGGAAGATTCAAACCCAATGTGGTACCCTTCCCCAGGTGGCCCAGGAGTCAGAAATGTTCCAGGGAAGGCCCAAGATTTTTCTCTGCCAAAGCCTCTCCACCCTGTGATTTAAAGCCAGGACCTCCTGAGATTGTGGTTGGAGGTGCTTTTTCCTGGCCTCTCTTCTGGCACCTCCTCAGCTGCGCAAAGGGCCCTCCAGTAGAGTGCAAGGGGTCTGTCCAGACCATCACAGCACACGGTTGGAGCTGCCATCGAGATGACCCAGTGTAATCATCCTACGTATTTTGTCTGCACTGATGAGGGAAGTGTGTAACGGGGCTTCTGCTCTACGTTTTTCTCTCTCAGCATGTTCCCTGTTCCCTTTTCAGAGTAGGGTAGTGGACATTTATAGGATTACAGGGAGAGAGGTTCATAAGAGCAGCCTGTCATTGATATAAATCACTTCCAATGAAATTAAAATGTGGTTTTCCAGGGAAGCTAAGCTTTAAGGAACCAGGCATATGAAGTGTCTTTGTATTATGTTGGGTACCTGGGAGAGTCCACCAGGAGAGCATGAAGTCAGGTTTTCCCAAGGTGGAAAATAAAAGTCCATTGAGCATTTAGCACCTGTTCTGCCAGTATGTTACAGGAGAAGTGGAAGTAGGGTAAGAGAAATGGTCATGAGGTTGAAGATGTGTTTTCTGATTAGATCACTAAGTCCTGCCTGAGCTCTGACAGAGGTCATTTTCAAGGACTCTTGAGCCCTGGCCTGGCTGAGACTTCACCTCACTGCCTCTGTGATGATTGTCTCTGGCGGCCCTGAAAAGGAAGCAGGGTTTGAGCCAGTTCCAAAAAGAGCTCTCTGATCTAGTTTGATTAGAGCATCAGAAAGGTTAAGTTCCCGGAGCAGTCCTGAGACAGGGCTTTGGGAATGGGAGTTGGGGGTGTATTAGATGTGTGTTGCCAAACTGGAACTTTTGGAAAAATAATAGGAGAGATGAGTATAGGGTATATTAGTAAAAGCATTTTGGGTCTTCTAATTTTATGATATTCCACCCTGTTTTTCTTGAGTTATAAGGATAAACATACATGCTATGTTCATGCACTGTGAACAACCATAGTTGCACTTTACATGTTTTTTTATTGATCTTTTAATGGTGAGACTAGAATGAACTGATTTATATAAAGATAGTTTCCTAGTTTAACTAAAACATCAAATAATCCGTAAGAAAATAAATGTCACCAAAAAGTTCTCGAGGTGTTGGATTAAAGTCCTAAATATAAAAACTAAAACTGTAAAACTCTTAAAAGAACATAAATCTTTCAAACCTTAGATTTGGTAATGGTTTCTTAAACGTGACACCAAAAACAAAGCAATAAAGAAAACAATAGGTAAATTGGACTTTACCAAAATTAAAAATTTTGTGCATCCATGAACACTATCAAAAGACCAAAAGTACAACCCACAGGATAGGTGAAAATATGTGCAAATCATATATCTGATAAGGGTCTAGTATCCAAAATTATAGGAAGAACTCTTAAAACAATAAAAAGTCGAACAACCCAATTAAAACGTGGGCAAAAGACATTTCTTCAAAGAAGATACACAGATAGGCAATATGCACGTGAAAAGATACTCAGTGTATTAGTCATTAGGCAAATGCAGATTAAAACCTCAATAAGATACCATTTCGTAGCCATGATTATTATCCAAAATATAACTAGAAAAATAACAAATGTTGATGAAAACATGGAGAAATTAGAGCCTTTATACATTGCTGGTAGGAATATAAAATGGTACATCTAGCATGGAAAGCAGTTTGACAGTTCCTCAAAAAACTAAGCCTAGAGTTGACATATGATCCACCAATTCCACTCCTAGTTCTATACCCCAAAGAAGTGAGAACAGGTATTCAAACAAAAACTTGTGCACAGGCATTTGTAGATAGACGGGTTAACATGTCGCCAAAGTGGAAACAACCAAATTATCCATCACCTGATGAGTGGATAAACAAGAGGTGGTCTGTTCATACAGTGCAATGTTATTCAGCCACAGAAAGGAATGAAGTGCTGACCTGTGCTACAATGTGGATGGACCTTGAGAACATTATCCTACATGAAACCCACCTGACACAAAAGGCTGCATGTTGTATGGTTCCATTTATATGAAATATTTAAAGTAGAACAATCCATAGCAACAGAAAATAGACGAGTGGTTACCAGGGACTGGGGGAGAGGAAGGAATAGGGATTTCCTGCTAAAGGGACATGGGGTCTCCACTCAGGGTGATGAAAAAGTTCTAAAACTAGAAAATGGTGACATCGCGAATGTATTTAATATCAGTAAATTATACACTTTAAAATGATTAAAATAGTAAATTTTATGGTATGTGTATTCTACGAAAAATTTTTTAAATGTTTCCATGTATAAAGAAACCCTGGAAATACACCTTTAACCAGAGATGGGTTTTTGCAGAGATGAGAGTTCCAGGGATGGGTGTTCCAGGGACGAGAGTTCCAGGGCTGGGTGTTTCAGGGACAAGAGTTCCAGGGCTGGGTGTTCCAGGGATGAGAGTTCCAAGGACAAGAGTTCCAGGGATGGGTGTTCCATGGATGAGAGTTCCAGGAACGAGAATTCCAGGGATGGGTGTTCCAGGAATGAGAGTTCCAGGGATGGGTGTTCCAGGGAGAGGTTTTCCAGGGGTGTGGGATCCAGGATGAGTGTTCCAGGGGAGAGTTTTCTAGAGATGCTCCTCCAAGGAAGTCATGAGTAACCTGCCATCTGAAAGATGACTTGTAAGAACCAGGAAGTCCTGGAAGATGCTGATCAGCATCTCCTGGAGGAGAGAGAATTGTGGGGAGGAAATGAATGGGCTCGGGGAAGACATAGAGAAGCAGACCTCACTCTAGGAAGCCACACTGAGTTGTGGTCAATGTCATTGAAATAAAAGGCCAGAGAAGTATCTCACTGAGACCCCAAACCTGCAAACACTACTTTCACGTTGCCACAAAACTACCTCCTGCACTCCAGGAATATTGTAGTAACAGCATCTCTGAAGCTTGAAAGGTTCCCCAGAGTCAGCTGTGACATGAAGCCCCCATTCCTCAGAAGCTAATATTATCTCCTCAGCACTGAGCTGTGTGGGTTACAGAACCAGTGGTTCTGGGGCATGACACCCAGCCTGTTCTGGGAATGCTGATGGAATGTGTCTCTTTTTGGGCTTTTGGGTTTCAGCCCATCACCCAGCAAATCCAGCTCCGAGGACCACTGAACTGCCAGACTTTCACTTTAGCCATAGCAACCCTGAATTTGGCAGGTCCCGTCATGTATTGGGTGGGTGGCTGAATCCACTTTGGCAGTGGAGGCCACACCTGCCAGTAGTGTGCTGTACCTAGCAGCCTGCCCCGCTTAGAGTCGACGTGGCTGGAGGGCCCAGCGCTGCCACTGGGGCACGTGCAGGGCTCCTGGCTTCCCCATCTGGGGCACAGCCATATTATTGGGGCGGGGGAGGGGCGGCCTCAGCTGTGATGGGAGCTTATCTGCAAGTCCCACTTTCGGCATGTTCCCTGATCCAAACGCCGTTAGGCTTGGAGGCTATGTGTCGCCATCTTTGTCACCTTAAATCTGTTCTTTCGGGCTTAATTTTTTTTCCCCTTTGCTTTGCAGGAGAGTAGATCTGGAGAAACCAACAGCTGTGTTGAAGAAATCATTCGGGTAAGCCTATTCTTTTACAAATCTTTCCAACTGCTTGACCTAGATTTCGAGCAGAAGGAGGCACGTGGCTGCAGTGTCCAACTGAGCCCATTATTCGTGGGTTGTTTGATGTCTCCCCTTTCTGAGGGTAATTGCCAAAGTTGCCAAAATGACACTTTACAAAGCAATGGCTTCTGTGAGAAACCAAGGAGCTCAACCTGAGTCTGGTGCCTCTGCCCAGGCTGAGGTGACACTGTCTTGGAGGGATCAGCTGGCGGATAGAACCTCGGAGCTGAGATGAGAAATATGGTCGTGTTTGCATTTGGATGCCCCCATTTATCAGCCAACTATTTTAAAGCATCTTTTAATAGTGTCTGCTTTCCAGGCAGGCAGAGGTTGCCTTGTTATTTTTCTCCTAAACTTAATGAGAATCAGAAGCACTCTGACAAAGAGGTAATGCTTGGCTTTGAAAATTTATCTCTCTATTGTTACACATGTTAGTATTTTGCCTATGACTCTGTCAGCCTATCCTTTCCAGTTTGTCATAGCATATGCATACCCTCTGTGAGCCAGTGTCACTTAGGCTGGGCTGTGCTGACACCTGAGTGTTCACCTAAGTATTCAGACTTAGAATCAGGATGTCTTCTTCCACCTGTATTTTTTTCTTCACTCGTATTTTTTCATCAGGATAACTTACTAATTTATAGCTCTCAAAAAGCTGACATTACACGGAGCGAGACACCAAGACAAATCAGACCAGATGCTAGGGTGATTCCCTAGAAAGAAAAAAAACAAAACAAAACTTTATTTTAACAGGTTTTTACCTTTGGGGCATCCAACACTCTTTTTCTTGAATTGCTAGTAAATTACCATCATGCGATTATTTGGTTTAAAATTTTGCATTAACCATCAACTTGTCAGAGGTAGGATTTTTTTTTTCATCCCAAGCTTTGTTTCATGAATAAACCTTTTTGGTCTCACACTGACCGAAATAGTTACTTGGTGTTTGACTTGTTGAATTCTGACGATTTTTGTTTTTCTGACAGAGGTTTATATAGAAAACCTCTGTTGTCAAAGTGTGGTAACTTCGTTTCTGGCATTTAAGTGTATGTTAAATCAGATACATGTTGTATTTTATATCTATACTTTCTCTATCTTGGGGCTTCGTTTCAGGTTAAACACAGATAGTGTAAAATGCGGATGTACTTTTCCTATTTTCTCCTTCAACATACTTTCATGTTTGGGGTCCGAATATTCAGCATTTAAACCATCTTCCTTAGATCTGTTATGGTGTTTATTTCTGTGAAGTGATAAGAAACCACAACACACCATCCCCTCTTTGGTTTTGCTGTTTAACTGTTTAAAAAAAAATCCTACCCCTTCTGATCCTTTCTTATCTTTTCTGAGGATATGGAAGAACTCTGTCACTTGATCTTTCTGTTCCATACTCCAAGCAGGGCTTGGAGTTTATAAAGAGCTTGAGTAGTTCACACACCGAAAGAATATACTTTCAGTAATGCAGAATTCACTTAAAATAAAACTGAATGCTGCTGTCAAGAGTTTAAAGCATTTGTTTTTTCCCCAAGAGAGCTGATGAGAACTTCACACCCCCACCCGACTCCTGCATTTCCAGGAGACTGACCCCTAATCCATCATCCCACTGGTGTTGCCCCCTGTCCCCCTTGAAGCAGGTGCAGTACAGGAGGGAGAGCCTGGACCAGCGAGATCGTTGGTCCCTGTGCCTGTGCAGGGTCCAGGGTAGAGGAGACGTCATCCTCCTTAGAAGACCGCTGAGCTCTAAGCTCCACTCTTCCCAGGGCTCCTGATGCATGTCCAGGAGAGGCGATAGTACAGACTTGGAGGTGACGGGGTGCTGGTATTCAGGGAAGCCCTTTCCTCTCCCCTCACCCATCAGCCTAAGGTATCAGTGGTGGCCTTGGTGTTTCGGGAGCTCCTGGAAGATCAGGTCTGCATTCCCAGTTTTGCCTGGCATATGCTGGCTGTCACTTGCCTCTCTTGCTGCTCATCTCCAGAATCATTTTTGCCTCTTGTCCTAAGTGCATCCTCTCCTCCAGACACAAGTCAGGGCCCCTTCTCAGTTACAACAGCCTGTTGTGTTTGTCATGTACACGTTCCACATCAGCATTCTTCCCACATGGGGGTGTGTCCCCAATGTCCAGATTTAGAATTCAGGATTTTGCGGAATGACTAAAGAAATGAGCAAGTAAGTGAAGAGAATCCTGTTGAGGAGAAGGTCAGGGACCATGGATGGCTTGCAGAGCCCGTTTGCTGCAGTCGTCCACGAGGTACCCTCGCCCCGTTGATGCGGGATGTTTGCAGATCAGCATTGTGATCCAATTTTCCTGTCTCCTTGCCATCAGCTCAGGTAAACCTGATATTCCCAAGGTTACCAGAGATACTCGCCACTTGCAACCATCTCATTCAAAAAGTGACGGCTCCTTCTTATTATGGAAGACATGCAGGGTCATGAAAAATACTTTAAAATAACAAACACTGAGGTCCTCATCGACAAGCGGTCACGTATCCTTTCCATGTGGGAGGCACCCAGGAACGATGGTCGCTGGACAGACATGAGTCCTTGCCCTTTTGGTACTTTCAAAACCGATGGTGTGCTGGGAGGCATAGATATGAAGTTTCTTTCTTTCTTTAATTAATTAATTAATTTATTTATTTATTTTGTCTTTTTTGCCATTTCTTGGGCCGCTCCCATGGCATATGGAGGTTCCCAGGCTAGGGATCTAATCGGAGCTGCAGCTGCTGGCCTATGCCACAGCCACAGCAACGCGGGATCTAAGCCAAGTCTGTGACCTACACCACAGCTCACAGCAGCACCGGATCGTTAACCCACTGAGCAAGGGCAGGGATCGAACCCGCAACCTCATGGTTCCTAGTCGGATTTGTTAACCACTGCGCCACGATGGGAATTCCTTTCTTTTTTTTTTTTTTTTTTTAAATCTCATAAATGTATAATGTTAACTGTGATAAATACTCAAAGGTTTATGAGCACTGACTCTAGGGTGCATTACCTGATTTGGGGTCAAGAACAACGTCCCTGACGGAGCAGCCTTTGGACTAAGAGTTGGAGGATGACGAGGAAAAATGGGGAGCTTTCCAGGCAGAGGGAATGAAGCACCCAGCTTGTTCGGCGCCTGGCAGGGAAGGAGAAGGTGGCATGGCTGGGGAGCGGGCAGGAAAAGCCAGGCGGGGAGGCTGGTCATGCCTGGCTGTGTTCAAGAGCTTGAAAGGATAGGGGAACCAGTGGAGGATTTGAGCAAGGGTGATGCGGTCAGATGGGCCAGGCAGAGGTGGGGGATGGCTTGCAGGGAGGCAGGAGGAAAGATGAGGAGTGGGAGGCAGTTGCAGGGTCCAGGTGAGGGATGCTGGCTGGGCTGTCACAGAGGAGGGAAGATGGACAGAGATGCTGGTGTTGGGGGAGGGAGGACATCACACATTAACTTGCAGACGTGCAGAGGCTGAGGTGCCTGTGTGACGTCCAAGGAGACGTAGAGAATGTAGATGAGCTCAGAGCAGATGTCTGGGCTGCAGGCTGGCATTTTGGATTCATTAGCACAGTGGTAATAAAACCGTAGAAATGGGTCCCTTTGCCCGGAGAGAGACTAAAGGCTGAGAAGCAACAAGAGCCTAAATTCCACCGTGTAAAGGCCAGGGCAGGGAAGGGCCCCTGGCAGATCATGAAAGGGAGTGATGAGAGAAGCCGAGGGAAGATTGTGGCCATGACAAGTCACAGAAACCAGGGAAAGAGTTTCCATTCAACAGGGCAGAGAATTTCTAAGAGGACAATAAAAAACAATCACAGATTGGGAATTTCCCTTGTGGCCCAGGGGGTTAAGAACCTGACTAGTATCCATGAGGATGCAGGTTCAGTCCCTGGCCTCGCTCGGTGGGTTAAGGATCCAGCGTTGCCGTGAGCTGTGGAGCAGGTTGCAGATGCACCTCCGATTTGACCCCTAGCCTGGAAACTTCCCTATGCTACAGATGTGGCCCTAAAAAGACAAAAAAATAAAATAAACCCCTACAGTAGATTCATCAACCGAAAGATCATTGGTGACCTCATGGCATGCTGTTTCTGTGCGGGAGAGGAGAAAGGGTCCAGAGTGGAGAAAACAGAGGATGGGGCCCCAGATGTTGGAGACCCCTTGTAAGGAAAGGTTTCCATTGCATTTCTTTCCATTCCATTCATTTCCTATCCAATCACAACCACCGAGGAGGGGCTAATGTTTATGGAGCAGGTACTGTGTCTGAGGCAGACTTGTAAGTTTCTCGCACGTGTTATCTCGTTGGACCATCAGAGCCGCCTCCTATGTAGCTGGGCACTGTTGCCATTCCCATTTTACAGTCAAGGAAACTGAGGTACCAGGAGGTTAAATCCAAGTGGCCAAGGGCACACAGCTACCACGAGGGAGAGCTTGGGATTTCAACCAACACCATCTTGCACCAGCACCCTCTCACCCAACTGCTGTGCTGTCTCATTAAAGGAAGAACCTCCCCCCCAACTCCCCGGCTCATTCACGAAACCACTCAGGCGTTTTGCTGTGAAAGGGAGGTTTCCCCCACAAGTTTATGATCAAAAGTGCCTGATCACGCATGCGTGCCCTTGAACTCACAGAGGTTTTATGGCCAGCGTTATCCACCTCCCCTTTAAAGTTCTTTTTCCTCCCCCCACTCTTATTTTTGCTGAGGTGACTTTTTTCAAGTCATTTGAATATTACATTATGTTCTCCAGCATAATTATTTTTTTATTCTTACTCCGAGAATGTTTAATCCCGGGACCTAATAAATCTGTGTAATACTGCAAAATTCATGTAACCAAGGGAGAAATTATAACTGAGTTCCACAGAGATGGGCGCCCAGGGCTGGGAGCCCTCGTGGCGGACATATGTTTGTAACAGACAGTTTTCTGAGTTAGACTGTATTTCATCCTTAAAGGCTCCAGTGCTGTAATACTTCGGTGCTTTTCGTAGCATTATCCATTAACGCAGAATGGCATTAACATTTGTTCAGCAAATAAAATCCGTTTACAACTTAATGGGGTCGTGTGGGGCTGGAATCTAGGAGGCACAGATCGCAGGCAAGACAGCTGTAGGTGGCAGTTATTGAGGGCTCTGCTCATAACGCAGCCAGCCTTTGTAATAGGAGCCTAGCATTTGTGAGCTGGTTTGGACTTAAAGGATGAATTGAGAGGCCATTTCAGTGCACCCTCTGAGCAGCTGACCTTCTTGGTTTTCCTCTTAGTCGCTAATTTAATTCCAGTTTCCTGTGAAATATCCATGGTGAACATTTGTGTAGAGTGGCCTTTCTGTTTAGAGGAAAGGGGTGACTGGGAATTGTTTACATTCTGGAGACCCAAACCAATTTCCTGACACTGCAACTGAATAGCTCTCCAGCCAAGAGAGGGAACTCCTCTTCCTTAGTTTCCTAGTAACTAAAGAGAAAAGGTTTCTCATTGTGATTCAGGCACACCTGTGAGTGAGAGGAGAATTGAAATAACTGGCCTAGGCAGGTGTTCCCCTTGTGGTTCTTTGGAATCTGACTAGTATCCATGAGGACACAGGTTCCATCCCTGGCCTCTCTCAGTGGGTTAAGGATCCGGCGTTGCTGTGAGCTGTGGTGTAGGTCACAGGCATGGCTTGGATTGAGTGTTGCTGCAGCTATGGTGTAGGCCAGCAGCTATAGGCAGTGCATGTCATACCTCACATGTTCAGGTCCTGGATGGTGGGTGGGCCAGGAGAAACCTTGTGTTTCAATGTTATGTGCTTCTTAACCCAGATGACAATGTCTTAACCTACTTTTGGAGGAGATAGACAAAGAGATAACTTGTTTTAAGTGATCGGTTTGGATTGTTTGCAGAGCTGGGCCTTGGTCACCTCTCCCCTCTTCACACCAGACAGACATTTTCTGCCTCATGTTGTTTTCTTTTTGAGTTATCTCATTTGCTTCCGGTAGTAAAGATTTTTTTATTAAGGACCAAATGAACCCACCAGTGGCAAAATCAATCCCAGATATAAGTGGAGAAGAGTCCCATTTATATATCCCATTACTCATTAGAGTAAAATAAAAATCAAAGCAAAAGTAAACCTGATGGATGTCTAGAGAAATTCACCAAGCAAAACCTACAGGTCTCATCCAAGATAAATTCGATTCACTTGGTGGTGGTGGTTTGATTTTTCTTTCTGCATTTGGCCACCTGGATGGATGGAGACAAAATACCACAATTTACATCTCATTTCACATCTGCCATGCATTTTTCACGAGATGTTATGATATTAGTCCTTTTGGCTGAAACCAAAAGCCCTCCGGAAATGGCTCCATTTCTCTGCCGGGGGCTTCCTGATGCCCTGGAGAGGGATCCAGCGGCCCGCTCCTGGCTTCGGGGCTACTTGGCTGCACTCTGTAAACTGTGTAATGACTCTGAAGGTACTCGGTTTCAAACAGAGGCAGGGTCCGAAACCACCCTAATTCAGGATCTGCTCTGAGTCAAGAGGCTTTGAGTTCACAGCCAAAGTTACCATGAGGTCTGGAAGCTCCTGTTGGGAAGGAATGGCTTTGCCTTTCTGTACCGACCTGTCTCTCTGTGATGTACACCATTAGGAATCACAGAGGCATGTACAGACCCTGGGGCTTTGAAGGCCAAGGGGAGTTAGCTGCCCGAACAGCAAAGGTCTGTGCAAGTCTTCTTTCTGCCTTCCCAGTAAAGGGGGAGTTCTGAGACCTCAGTCAGTATCTTTGCCTGGGTGTGTGACTGACCAGAGGAGAGGGAAGGGGCTGACCAGAGGAGAGGGGCTGACCAGAGGAGAGGTGCTGGGAAGGGGCTGACCAGAGGAGAGGAGGGGGGTTCACAAAACGGAAACAGTGGCTAGATGCCACTGGCTCTCAGAGATGCTTGTGGCAGCCAGCCTGCACACCATGCGCTGGGTTTTTGACAAGGTCAAAGACACAGCGTCTTCATTTCTCGTCAGGGTGCTTTGAGAACATCAGCACTGTGTTAGAGGACTGACATTGTTGTCCTGCAGAAATGGTCACAACATTGTCAACTATACTTCAATAAAACTTGTTTAAAAAGGAAAGAATGGAGTTCCTGTTGTAGCTCAGTGGTTAGCAAACTCGACTAGTATCCATGAGGACACAGGTTCGATCCCTGGGTTAAGGATCCGGCATTGCCGTGAGCTGTGGTGTAGGTCGCAGACGAGGCTCGGCTCCTGCAGTGCTGTGGTTATGGTGGAGGCCAGCAGCTACAGCTTCAGTGTGACCCCTAGCTTGGGAGCCTCCGTATGCCCTGGATGTGGTCCTAAAAAGACTAAAGAAAAAAAAAAGAGAGAGAGAGAGAGAAGAAAGAGGCATTAAATTACTTTATTTTTAAAGTTTCTATTGTTCTATCCTTGCATGGTACATCAACAGAGCAGAGATAAGATTGAATATGACTCAGGAGGAAGTAGATTTACTCAGTGCCTTAGAACACCTGCCAGACACACAGGAGGGATTCATCCTGCGCTTATAGGATGAGTGGGTGAGAGAGAATGTGGGGGAGAAAACAAATGCAGATTTGCCCCTTTCACTACAATGTCAGGACTCCTTTGAAAGGTGGTTGGCAGAGTATAGCCCCAGCTGCACAAGAATGTAGATGGAAGCCCCAGCCCATGAGCCCATGGACCACAGAGTGTCATTGGGTATCCACAGCATCTTCATAGTATTTGCTTCTTCATACTTCACCAAGTCTTCATTTCCATAAAAATAAGCATTTGAACTTTGGTCAAATGCAAATTCTTACCTCTATTCATGAATGAGGTTTACCATGGCAGTGTTGTTTTTATTTTACTTGTAGGGTTGAAAATAGTAATATGCATAAAATTATAGTATCTAAAAAACACTTTCTTAAAATATTTTTATTAAGGTATAGTTGACTTATAGCATTTTGCTAATTTCTGCTGTATAGCAAAGTGACTCAGTCATGCATATATATGTGTGTATATATATATATATATATATGTATTTTTTTTTTTTAGTATTATTCTCTATCATGGTCTGTTGCAGGAAATTAGATATAGTTCCCTGTGCTATACAGTAGGACTTCATTGCTTACCCATTTTAAATGTAATAGTTTGCATCTACGAACTCCAAACTCCCAGTCCATCCCACCCCCCACCCCCTCCTCCTTGCCAACCACAAGTCTGTTCTCCATGTCCCTGAGTCAGTTTCTGTTTTGTAGATAGGTTCATTTGTGTTGTATTTTAGATTCCACATATAAATGATTTCATTTGGTATTTGTCTTTCTCTTTCTGACTTACTTCGCTTAGTATGTCTCTAGTTCCATCCATGTTGCTGCAAATGGCATTATTTAGTTCTTGTTTGTAGCTGAGTAATATTCCATTGTGTATATATGGACCACATCTTCTTCATCCATTCATCTGTGGATGGACATTTAGGTTGTTTCCATGTCTTGGCTATTGTGAATAGTGCTGCAGTGAACATAGGGGTGCATGTATCTTTGTGAATTCTAAGTTTTGTCTGCATATATGCCCAGGAGTGGGATTGCTGGGTCATATGTTAGTTCTACATTTTGTTTTCTGAGGAACCTCCATACTGTTCCCATAGTAGTTGTGCCAATTTACATTCCCACCAACAGTGCAGAAGGGTTCGCTTCTCTCCACACCCTCTCCAGCACTTGTTATTTATAGAGTCATTAATGATGGCCATTTTGACCAGTGCAAGGCGGTACCTCATTGTAGTTTTGATTTGCATTTCTCTAATAATTAGCAATTTTGAACATCTTTTCATGGGCCTACTGGCCATCTGTATGTGTTCTTTGGAGAAACGTCTATTTAGGTCTTCATCCCATTTTTCATCTGGGTTGTGAAGAACACTTTCAAATGAATAAATTCCCTGTAATCTGAGTTTCTCTAAAGTGCTATTCTCTGACAGTGAAATTGCTAATATTTAGTACTAGCCACCAAACTTGCTTTATGTCCCTTGCTCAATTGATGCAACAAATGCAATTTTATGTTCTTTTTTCTGTTTCTGTACTTAAGTATAATATAAACATACCTGCTCATTGGACTTCGGAAAAAGTACTGGAAAGCAGAACTGATAGTTATTTATAGAAGTATTATATGATTTTATTTAATAAAAAATAGCTTAGGGTGCTAATTAAGCACAGAAACATTAAAATATTTGCTGAAGTGATATCAGTACTTAAAATATGAAGGCAAATAAGATTCAACTTGTTTGCAAGGGCGATTTTGGAAGTGTGAGTGTGTGTGTGTGTGTGTGTGTGTGTGTGTGTGTGTATCTGTGTCTGTGTGAAACCCTTGTGTCGGAAAATTTCTAGCGTGCAAGGCCCTGGGACCTTATTCATCTCTGCCCTGCCCTTTTGGGTTCTCTACCTGAACTAGAAAGTCTGGCTGGTGGCTGGTCCTCGCAAATGGGTCCTTGAGAGTACAAGTCCCTGAAGACCTCCCATGGCCCCCATCAAATTCCTGAGGGCACTGCCATCTTTCTCCAGAAGCCACCAGTTTCAGCCTGTGGCTGGCACTGCCACCTTGAGGGGTTGCCCCTCTGAGGCGGGTCCCTCTGTTGATGGTATCTCCCATCTCTGTCTCTTTAAGCGGGGTGCCATCATGCTTGGCACCTTGTCCACTCTCAGAGTCCACACCACCCCTGACTTCCCTGATGGAGCAGTGAGACTTCTGTGGCTGCCAGCACCGGGGGCTGTGTCCTGGACCCCTCCAGGTAGCCAGCTAGTTGGGGACTGACCCCCACTGTGTGCTGCCTCCTGCTTCCAGGGCAGGACCATGGTAGCCAGCCTGTGCCATCTCTCTTAAAGAGCACTATCCCCCCTGGGGCTGACCGTGGAGGTGGTCAGCAACCTGCCATCTGCAACCTCTGCCTGGTCGGTGTTTCTCAACCTTCTGTCCTCATCAACACCCTAAGGAATCTTTGCACACTCTTTTCCTGTTCGCCTCCCATGGCATTCTAGGACCACACATACGCTGTGCATCTGTTTCTGTGTGATGCGTGTATCTGCATGTATACATAGCAAGATGTTTCCATCCTCAGGAACCAGATTTATCCAGCTTAGCCTAACCACTCAGCTTGCCCACCCTTGACACTGCATCTCCCTCCCACCCTCACAGGAGCTTCACCTTCTCCATCACTGAGGACACAGATGTTATTACCCTGCCTGCTTCACTCAGCCCACATGCCAGCCTCTGTTCTAGGTGCTGGGGGCCCAGCATTGAGCAGAATAGGCAGAGGGGCCACCTTCCTGGGCTCTTATATCCCCATTTGCTGCAGAGCTTGAAGCTGAACCTCACCCCTCTCCCCCTCACTTTCACCTGCAATTAAAGAAGCATCCTTCCTTCTCCTTTCCGCTAATCCCTCTCCCTCTGCTGTGAGATCCCACCCACCGAGTGGCCACCTCAGGAGCTGCCTGTCACTCCTGGCTTCTGGTCCTCAGGGTCAGGGTGGCATATTAGCTCCGTCTTTAAAGAGAAGTTTCTTCAGTTTCCTCAGTGTATTCCTTGTGTCTCTTTTCCTCCTCCTGCGTTAGACGTCCCCGGCCACTGTCACTGTGTGCCTTCACTTCCATTTCCTCCTCATCCCACCTCTGTCTGGTCCCCCCTACATCCGCTCCCCTGAAACTCCTTGCACCCTGGCCTCCACTCAACACGCTGTCCCTGGAGTGCAGAGCCCACCCCAGGGTGACCTCTTGGTAGGTGTCCCATGTGCCCGCTTTCACGGGCCACCTGTCACACCACACCCTCCTGAGTTTACTCCCATCCTGGTGCTCATTCCCTCTGGGTCCCCTCCATGGATGTCTCTCCCTATCACTGTCCCTTAGCTTTAGGGACACCCACCCTCTCTTCCTCTTCTCCTCGCAAGCTGGTTTCCTTGGCTTGTATTCACATCTGTGCCCTGATGTTGCCTCATGCCTCCTCTGGCTTTTCCTCTGCTGGCCGTCTCCTCAATCTCCCTCTAATGGGTCCGCTTCTTCCCATCCCCGTGGTTCCCTCTGCCTTCAGTCACCATCCTGTCCCCCCTTGATCACTCCAGAGATCTCCCCTCTGGCCTCCTGTCGCCTGCCCACGTCCCAGCCAGCTCCCCATGATGCAGGCAGAACCCGCTTTCTAAAGCATGTTTGCCATCAACAGTTTAGTGTTGATAAGGACAAAGTTGGATTCTGGGGTACGGTCTGCAGAGCCCCACGTGCTCTGGCCCTGGCAGTGTTCCAGCCTCTCACTCACCACTGCCCTCCTGGCACGCTGTACCACTGCTCTCTCCCTCACCTCTGGCTTAACTCCTGCTCTCCCCTACTTCCTGCACGCTGTCTCCCCTGACCCCAGACATCTGACTCTTTCCTGGTTATCTTCCAAGCCTCACTTAAGAAGCCTGCCTCCAGGAAGCCTTCCTGTTCTTAGAGTCTGAGTGAGATGCTCCTATATTCCCCACATGCCCTGTGCTCTAATCATAATACTTATTATACTGAGTCGTAATGGTCTCTCTGAAGCCCCATTAGGCTGCTACCATCTCTCTCCAGGGACTAGCAAAGTGACTGGCACATAATGGATGTTGAGTTAATGCCAAATAAATGGATGAGGAAATATAAGTGGATGACTTTGACCTCTTGCTCTATGCCTGTTTTTGCTCTCCACCCGGTGGTTCTTCCAATCCTACCACAAAGAAGATGGAGGGGCTTTCCCTGGAAACAGAAGCTCTTCAAGGACAAGCAAGATTGCTGGGTTACCTGGGAGTCTTAGGACACATTCTGCAACTGGCACAAATTCCAGGGATGAGAACTCACCTGATAACTCCTAAGGGTTGGGGGTGATAGGGCCTCCCTAGTTACGCTGGTGTTGACGCCGGCAGAGCTCAGACGTTTTGGAGGCTGATTATCTTTCCCGAGACAAGAGTTTTTCATTTTGATAGCTAATGAGTGTGATGTACAAGTCGAAGAAATCAAGATAATACATTTGCAAGGATAATTTGCTTAATTACCGTGTTGCCACTCGTGGAATCGAGGAACGGAAGTCAAAGCTATTTCCAGTGCTAATATGCTCTGGGTGAAGCGGTTCTTGAACAGTTAAAGCACATGTATCCAAAGGTATCAACTCCAGGCACACATTTTAAAATTGTTTTTACTATCAGGAAAACCACACACCATTTTCTGGTATTTATTCAAATGGAGACTTGTGAAGTTACACTGATTTGCTACACATGGCTACTGTACTCACACGGGAAAGTTTTAAATAATTTCTAGGATTAGAGATGATAATTTGAGGATTGACAAGACATAGGCCATGGAAAATTAGAACATCTATCTAGATGTTAATCATATGTTTAAAATAAGGTACAGTGACCTGTAGTTCTTACATTTGTCATGATTTAGATCATCATAACCCCCCTCCCAAAAAAACCTTAGAAACCTAATGATTCTCTTGCCATTTCATTTTTACATTGTTTTTACATTGTAAACACTGATACATTTGGTTTAGAATTGTGCAGTTCTTTTGTTTGTCATGGTGGTTGGATGCAATGAAATGTAAGTATTTTTAAAATGTGGGCATTGGCACTTGGGACAGGTTTCATACATTTTAGAGCATGCTCCCATACCTATCTGTATTGCTGTTTTGTCCTGATTTTGAAAGATGTCCACACACACAGCCCACAGTTTCAGAGTAGGTTACCTGGCATTGGGACTCTTCCGGCTCCCACATGAACTGGTTTTTCCACTGAGGCATCTTCCCTCAGGCACATGGCTCCACTCCTGGGCCCATGAGTAGCCCAGAAGTTCTGGAGAAGCCCTATGCTTGGTTGGCCTTCCAGAAGCCACCCCCACCTCCATGACCTGCTGCCTCCTGAACCCCTTGAGTTCTGATGATGAACTAGGAAAAGTACACCTCTTCCTGTAGTAGAGTCCTCCCTTACTCGAAGTCTTGGTTACCTGTGACAAGCAAGGTCTGAAAATATTAAATAGAAAATTCCCCAAATAAACAATTCCCAAGTTTTAAACCACATGCCGTTCTGAGTAGCAGGACGAACTCTCGCGCCATCCTGCTCCATCCCACCCAGGATATGGACCATTTCTCTTCAGCACATCCCACCAGTCAGTTTGGAGTCATCTTGGGATCTGTTTCCATACTCATGTTCAAGCAGCCCTTATTTTACTTAATACTGGCCCCAAAGCACATGACTAGTGATGCTGGCAATTCAGATATTCTCTTACTGTGCCTCATTTATAAATTAAACCTGATCCTAAGTATACATACGTGTCAGAAGAAACCTAGTGTACTAGGTTTGGTACTGTCTGTGGTTTCAGGCGCCCACTGAGGGGTCTTAGAACGCAGCCCCATAGAAAAGGGGGATTGCTGGATTGGGCTGGAAAATAATTGTCATATCCTGACACTAGCTGAATAATTTTGCTTATTACAGCTTCCTTCTCTCTCTCCTCCCAGTGAGAAATGTATACCTACTTGTGTAAATGTTTATCTTCCCTCTCTCTCCCTAGAAATTTCCTAGGAAGTTATAGGAGTTGTAGCACATGGGCAGTTTGCTCTTTATTATTACAACTTTTTCATTATAATGTTTTCATTGTACTGTGTTGTTTTTTATTGTAATTCTAAGTAGTTAGAGGTCTGTAGTTCTGTGGAATTAAAAATACTAAGATTTTATATTCTGCTCTTTTTTTTTTTTAAAGGAGAGGTAGTTTAGGGGGTTTCCTAGTGGCTCAGCAGGTTGAGAATCCAGTGTTTTCACTTGTGTGGCATGGGTTTGATCCCTGGCGTGGGCAGGAACTTTCACATGTGGCAGGTGTGGGCAAAAAAAAAAAAAGGAAGTATTGTTCTATGAAGATTGATTAGGTTTCTGAAACCTGATTAAAAATCTTAAGATCATGGAGTTTCCATCATGGCTCAGTGGTTGACAAACCCAACTAGTATCTATGAGGACTTGGGTTGGATCCCTGACCTCGCTCAGCAGGTTAAGAATCCTGCATTGCTGTGAGCGTGGTGTAGGTTGCAGACATGACTCGGATCCTGAGTTGCTGTGGCTGTGGTGTTGGCCAGTGGCTACAGCTCCAATTCGACCCCTAGCCTGGGAACCTCTATATGTCGTGGGTGCAGCCCTAAAAAAAAAGACCCCCCCCAAAAAAAAAAAACCTTGCGATAACATGCTTATTATTGACATATTATGAAATTATACATCAATTTAAAACTCTATTCCTTAGATGCTTACAAATATCTTTTAAATAATCTCAAATACAGATTTTTTTTTCTGTATATAAAGTACCTATTTTCTAAAAATCACGCTGGGATTCTACATTAATTCATTTAACATTATCAAAATACTTGTCTCTACATGTTTACTTTATGAATCATTTTAGCCTTCCCTTTTCTGGCAGTAACTTGTGATCTCCCAGTATTTGGGGTCAGTTTTTTTTTTAAATTTTTTTGAATTCAGTTTAACTGCATTTACCTGGGTGAGGGACGAGGCTTTTAAAAATAGACCCTTTAGGAGTTCCCATAATGGCACAGTGGAAACAAATCTGACTAGCATCCATGAGGACGCAGGTTTGATCCCTGGCCTCGCCCAGTGGGTTGGGATCCCTCATTGCCATGAGCTGCAGTGTAGGTCACAGACACAGCTCAGATCCCACGTTGCTGTGGCTATGGTGTAGGCTGGTGGTTTCAGCTCCGACTGGACCCCTAGCCTGGGAACTCCAAAAAAAAAAAAAAAAAAATTAGCTAAAAATGTTAGTAACAGCTTCTAAAAAAAAATGACAAATTCACCCCAAACTTACCCTGGCTGCTTCCCTGGAAACCAGATGACAATCTCTGACCCTGGTGAGTTAAAGGCTAGGCTTCAAACAGGGACATTGTTTGAAAACTCCCTTGCAGATAAACCAGAGAGAAAGAAGAATGGGGCCAAAGAAAATTCAGCCACGACGAGTGGAGATGGTATTGAGAAAGGTTCCTTCCAAACAGTGAGATTAGAATCTCCCCTCTGGTCTGCAAAAGAAGACTTGATCATTCTGACTTTTTTTTTTTTCCTTAGGCCCACACCCATGGCATATGGAAGTTCCCAGGCTAGGGGTCGAATTGGAGCTGGAGCTCCTGGTCTGCACCACAGCCACAGCAACCTAGGACCTGAGCAGCATCTGTGACCCACACCACAGCTCATGGCAGTGCCGGATCCCCAACCCACTGGGTGAGGCCAGGGATCGAACCTGCGTCTCATGAATGCTAGAGGGGTTCGTTACTGCTAAGCCACCACAGGAACTCCCCATTCTGACTTTTTCACCTTCCATTTCCTTGGTTTTTTTTTTCATTGAAGTCTCTCACTCACTACCCCACACCCCAACCCCAGGCTCTGCATTCTTTTGGATGTTTACTAGTTATTGTTGAATAAAATGAGGAGCCAACTGGGATGTGAATACAGACTCCAGAGCAGATTCCTAACATGTTCAAAACAGTGTCAGTGGCAGAAGTAGGGCAGGTCATGGTAACTGGAGTCATCTAGAAAGATCATCAGCAACCACTGGATCATTGAAATGATTGATCACTTCAGCACAAAAGAGCACAAAAGGAGACTTGTTAAGAATAAGCAGAGGACAGAGTGTTAGCTCCAGGGGTGATGGGCTTGTCCGCTTAATAATTTATTTTTACAGTGCGCCACAGCAAAAACCAGGCACATGCAAATGGGAATGGGAAGAAAAAGCAGTGAGCAAAATACACGGTGCACTGGAGCAGATGTTTCAGAGATCAGATTAGTGGTAATTTTTGGTTTGAGCATTTTTAAACTGCATTCCTTCACCCCACCCAGCCTCCCACCCCCAAGGTCTTAGCAGCCCTGGAAAACTCCCAGTACCCTGAAGGATGTGTGCTGGACCTTTTATCACTAAGAGTGATAAAGAGCCCATCAAAGCAGTGCTGCATGATGACCTCGCTTTCTTTGGCATGCAGGGATCTGAATAGTCTCCTGGACTAGAGCAGACTCCATGAGTTAAAGCAACAGAAACAATAATGGCAGCATGGCCTAACCTGTGTCGATGGCTCACTGTGCCCTTGATAACAGTTCTCTCCTTTAATCCTCACTAGATGATGTCACCTCCATCTCACAGAGCAGGAGGCTTCGAGAAGGAGAGGGTAACACATGCAAATCAGAGACACAGTTAGGGTCTAAACTCCAGGAGCTCAGACTCCAGAGCCCAGTGAACCATGTAGAGTGATTTTTTTTTTTTTGAAAGTTTGAATGTTTTCTTTTTTTATAGTTCTTTTTTTATTAGAGTATAGTTGATTTACAGTGTTGTGTCAATTTCTGCTGTACAGCATAGTGACCCAGTCATACATATATACACCTTCTTTTTCTCATACCATCTGCCATCATGTTCTATCTTAAGAGAATGGATATAGTTCCCTGTGCTGTAGAGTAAAACCACACTGCTTATCCATTCGAATGTGATCCTTTGCATCTACCCACCCCAAACTCCCCATCCATCCCACTTCATCCCCACCCCGCCTTGGCAGCCACAAGTCTGTTCTCCATGTCCCTGAGTCTCTTTCAGTTCCTCAGAGCAGGCAAATTCTGCTGATGGGGGATGCGGCAGGGCTCTTGTGTTTGGACCACCTCTTTCTCATGGCCTTGAGGATGTGAAAGGATGCATCGTGGCTGCAGTCGTTGCTTCGGTGGTAAGAAGCCTCACAGGGTTTTCGAAGAGTTAGATTGAGGATGGCTGTGTGCCCTGCAAGCACAAGGCGGGTGCAGTGAGCTCAGAAGTACCTTTGAGAGCTCCTTACAAATTGTTCTGGAGTCTGTATTCATGTGTAACCTGGAAACTACATAGCACATCTTGAAAGGCTGGGTTCTTCTGCATAGACCTGTGTTATGGTACCTGCTCTAAAGCTCTGTGATACTGACACCAGCTGCCCATATTACCCCTCATGAAAGCCACAGCAGTCAACACTGCCCTTTTCCCCAGGAGAGGGTTGGGTAACGTCAGAGAAACAGAGGCACCAAGAGGTGGCCACAGCCCACACCCCTGACTGCTGTTGGAGCTTTTGCATCAAACACCCTTCTCAGTGTCTCTGCTGATGATGGGTTTGGTGACATTGAGTCAGTAGAGATTTCAATACAGCGTACATTTTTTGCCAAGAAGAAAGCTATTGTTCTCACTCATTATTTGATATGGTTGTAGCATCTACTGCCAGATACATTTGTGGATACAAACATCCCAGTGAGTCAACATGTCGAATCAAGTGTTTTCATTCATCACAAGCTTTTCTGGAGGTAAACCAATCTTGGGAGTCTGCGATTGAAATAAACATTTTGTTTTGGAACTGATGACTGTGAGCTGCTATTATTCTCATTAGGATAATCAAGTATTTTCAAATTCATTAGAGATGAACTTCACTTAAGGAAATCTCAATCTTAAAATCCAGTTGTGGAACATTTGTGAGATCATTGCTGAGAAATCATTGCTTTGCTACAGGAATCCTGCCTACAGGAAAGGATTATCCTAGGATTAATAGAAAACTCCCCTAGATATCTTGATATCTAGTCTCTAGTTATCTGCCTACAGCTTTTTTACAGCTTAGCATTACTAGAAAACATAAGTTTTGGAATCACATTGAGTTTGATTGACAAACAATAAAATATAAAGGCAGTGATCTCTTGGAATACAAATGAAAGCCAGTGGGACATTATAAATTACTTTGCAAAAATATCATTTTTTTTATACAACAGTTCAGGTGCATACACGAAGTAAATAAAGCAGCTGCAAAGAGAATAAATGCAGACCACACCCCCTGGTGGGACATGATTTGATAGCTGCTTTGTGGCTTTTTATCTCTTTAAGTGCAGTTACAGTGCTTATTTAAATATCTTTGCCTTCTTAGTTATTGTAAAACTATGTTCATTTATGTCAATTTATGCTTGATGGTTGCTTTTACAAGTATATGTTTATACCAAGTATGCCTAATTATGAGTCAGATTACCCAGGCAAAGTAATTTTTATAACATACGTTCCAGTCTACTCTATTTCTGAAGATTCCTTTGGAGAGCTCGCAAAAGATTAAAAATGATGCGTAACTTCTAACTTCTAGCAGTATTTTCCCATTGAGATAAACTTGATAGATTGCTTGGAATGCCTGTCTTGCTTATTGGCAAATGACATAGAACCCTCCTACTTAAATATAAATCCTTTCCACATGAAGTCTTCTCCAACTAGGAAGAGCAATGTAAAACTCAGAAATCTACTTAGGCTTAGGAGGACAGTGAATTAAAAGAGTGGAAGTCTTCAAAAAGGTAGATTTAGAAAATCCCCAGCTTCTACAAAGACCCTAAACAGAGGACACAGAAGTGAAATGGGTGATATTCCTATATCATATATGAAGGATGATGTCTTTTCAGTATTGTGTTTTTCATTGATATACAGATATAATTTCAAGTTAGAATAAGATTGCCTACATTTCTCTATGATTCTGTACCACCCAGCCATATTCTCAGTTAGTACTTGAGTGATTTATTGGAAAAATCTAACTTCATGAAAAAACGGACTCACTCAATATTTAAAGACATATTCTTTCAGGTTTGGATTAATTACTTGTTAATTAGATATTCACCATCTTGAGTTATTACTATAAAAGAGCCAGTGATTCCTAGCATCCAAAAATGAGGGAGAGCTGGAATTTCACATGTAGAAAATTCATGTCTTCTTGGGAACTCAAAGGCATCTAAAATTATGAAGCTTGTTATTATGTCTGTTAGAAATCCACTCTTGAGTGAATTAGGAGTTTATAATGATACCTATGGTTACTTGAAAATGAAGAATTGTGCGTGCATAGTCCATAGTAAGTTTTCTTTTTTTTTTTTATTAGGGCTACACCCACGGCATATGGAAGTTCTCAGGCTAGGGGTCGAATCAGAGCTACATCTGCCAGCCTATACCACAGCCACAGCCACTCAGGATCCGAGCCGTGTCTTTGACCTACAGCACAGCTCACAGCAATGCCAGATCCTTAACCCACTGAGCAAGGCCAAGGAGCAAACCCGCACCCTCATGGATCCTAGTCGGGCTCGTTAACTGCTGAGCCACGAAAGGAGCTCCCATAGGAAGTTTTCTAATGGATTTTCTTCTCCTCCTGTGGCAGCAGCAATATGTGCTTGACCCAGTTGGCTGTGCGGCTCCAAGGAGATCGAGGATTCCACACAACCTGATGAAGTGCTATTAAAAACAGCAGTGCTTTAGCTCAGAGTTAGAAGGTGCAGAGACAGAAAGAGCATCACTCTAACAGGAGAAAAAGCTAGAGAAGGGGCAGGTTAACTGCTTTTTATCAAACCCATGAAAGAACTGAGGTCACAGTGCAAGCAACCTGAAATATGAAGAGACAGGCACCTTTAGGAAGAACTAGGACGTGAGCATTTCCATATAAGGCACATAACCCAAGGCAATAAAAACCAGTGAGAGGCTTGTAATGAATTGCTAAAGCTGAACATGGGCTCACAGAGGGCACCACGAGCCAGGGGAGTTTGTATTCTCCTGCAGGCTTATCATCCCCAGATGCTCATATGGAAGACCTGGGAGCAAGCTGACCTGTGGTGGTGGCTTGGGGAAGGGACTAGCAGCCCCTGCTGAACTTCCACCCAGACACATCTCTGTCTCTCCTACTGATGAAAAGCCTTCATCTGTAGGAGAAAGCGCACAAAACTGCAGCCTAAGAGCCTTAGTGAGTCCTCCTACAGCTGGAGGGGAGGAATGGCAGCTGCCACCCAAACTCAACTGAGACCCTTCTCCCCTGCTGTTCATAAGAAAGCAAAGCCTTAATCTTCATGGGGAATGGCAACCAAAATTCATCCTGAAAGCCACTCCACCTGCAGGGAAGTTCAGAGGGAAGAACAGGAGAAAACAAAAAGCTCTACCCCTGGGGAAGAGACAGGAATACGTGCTACCTAGTATTACATTTTATCTGAAGGAAGGCCACACCACCACTGCTCATGTTCACAGCGCCTGCCTTACACTAAGCCTTCATCAGAACGTCAGAGACCATCTTCCTTCCCTAGTTCTCCAGCCACCACACAGACTAGCACTGAGTGAAAATAACACTGAGCCACAGCTGTGAGAGCCATGCATTGAGAAGACCCAGAGCCAAGTGGGGAGACTCATAGCCCAGCCCATCATTAGATTAAAATAAACCTGCACACCAAAGACCTCACAGAAGCAAAAGCATGCCCATCTCCAAGTGTAGAGCATACCTAACCTCAGAATCTACTATCTTATAAAACATGTTTGGTGTTCAACAGAAACTTAGAAGACTTATAAAAAGTTAAGAAAGGGTTTGTGGCCCAGTGGATTACAAACCCAACTAGTATCCATGAGGATATGGGTTCAGTCCTTGGCCTTGCTCAGTGGGTTAAGGATCCAGTGTTGCTGTGAGCTGTGGGATGGGCTGCAAACACAACTCAGATCGAGTGTGGCTGTGGCTGTGGCTGTGGCTGTGGCTGTGGCTGTGGTGTAGGCCGGCAGCTGCTGCTCTGATTCGACTCCTAGCCTGCGAACTTCCATATGCTGTAAGTGCAGCCCTAAAAAGCAAAATAATAATAAAAAGAAGAAGGGGAAGGAGAGATGAAGAGGAGGAAGAAAGACAGAAATACAGAGATTGAGATTCTATATGTGCTTCTCTACCAACCAACTAATAAACATAACTCTGGAATCATCCTTCTTACCCTCTGCCCTAATCTTTTTTTTTTTCTTCTGTCTTTTGTTATTTTAGGGCCGCACCTGTAGCATATGGAGGTTCCCAGCCTAGAGGTCGAATTGGAGCTATAGCGGCTGCCCTGCGCTTTACCCCAGCAATGTGGGATCCAAGTCCTCTGTGCAACTTATACTACAGCTCATGGCAACGCCGGGTCCTTAACCCAATTTGGGCTTCCTTCAGGCTGGAATCCTAGAAGGGACGGAGGAGCATGGCTATTCCTTCTCGATGTCATTGGTTTGGGCTCTTCTTTTTTTTTTTTTTTTTTTTTTTCCAGCTGGGATTTCTGGACCCTCCCAGCTAGAGCTAGGGCAACAAAAGAGGGGTAAGGGGCCAAGTCACGCTTGGTGGTCCTGCTGAGCTGACACTGGTGCTCCTTTGCCTTGGTGGGTTTCTCTTTCCCTCTGGCTGAGAGAGAATATTCCTTCTCTCGTGGGCTTCTTTAATGGTTCCAAAGAGATTTTCCCATCTGTGAACATTCCCCTATAGCTACTCTGACAGGGGCATGGGCTCTCTTCCAGTCTCCCACACCACTCACTTCTTTCCCTGTTCTTGGCCCCCCCTTGGCTTCTGCATCCAGTGGTAGATCTTGTCTCTGGAAGTAGGACTGCAGTCCGCAGCCAGCATAGCCTGCCGTGCCTCCACCCCTGCCCCTCAGTCAGCCGCTCCCCTCTTGAGGTTTTCAGGCTTATGTTAGGTACTGCCAAGCTCCCAGAGCAAATATAAAGCCCTCTGAGGGTTCTTGGGGGTGGGGAAGAGGGGTTTTAAAGCTCTTTTACTTGGTCTTAAGCTAAGAACACACTGTCTCCTTTTCCCTCGTCTGCTTCAGATCAGGGGGGAACAAACGTCACAGTGTAACAGCAACTTTCTCCAAAGAAGTTCTCTTTCTGTGTGGCAGATGAGTCAAAAGGTCTAAAAAGGCTTTCTGAGCCCCTGGATGTGAGCTCTGCCCTGCCGAAGGGCACCTCGCTTTGACTATATGATTTTATCGTTTGTTCTCAAAAGACCAAGGTGGAACAAGCTCGTTTCGCATCCTTGTCAAGTTTACTCAGTTTTAGCCTGGTCGAGAGGTACATGCTCAGGTAGAAGGTACACTGCATAAAAGGTTTACCATTTTGGAGTTCCCGTCATGTCTCAGTGGTTAACGAACCTGACTAAGAATCATGAGGATGCAGGTTTGATCCCTGGCCTTGCTCAGTGGGTTAAGGATCTGGCATTGCCCTGAGCTGTGGTGTAGGTCGCAGACACGGCTCGGATCCTGTGTTGCTGGGGCTGTAGTATAGCCCTAGCCTGAGAACATCCATATGCCATGGGTGCGGCCCTAAAAAGACAATAAACTAAAAAATAAAAGATCTACCATTTTTGTTCTGTTACTGTAGAATCTGCCAGCCAGGATGCAAATAAACCACAGGTGTTGAGAAAACCTCATGCCTCAAAGACTAGGCTTTCTTTTTCTTAACCTTTCCTATTATCCCTTTCCCTTTTTTACTTTTATACTTAGTTTGGTCTCAAACAAGGTACATGGACGTCACTGAAACTGTGCCCCAGCATCCATGCGCAAGTCCTAGTGTCTGCACATGATTAAATAGTCTGGGTCAGAATCTCATTTTATAACTTCAGTAGGATGAGCCGGGGGCAAAATTAATGCATATTAAGAGCCAATTCTCTTTTAATTTATTAAATGTTTCTTATCCCATGTTTCCCAGTCCTCCATCAAGAGCTAGTTTTAAAAGCCCCTTTTAACTTGTGAATAAACCTAACAAACACAAACAGTGTCTTTATTTAAAATGAGCTGGGGTTGGAAGTGATTCAGGCTGATCTTTAGATATATCTTGTGGGCAAGTCCTCTGCCCGCTTCCCCACTGCCCTCAACACCTGCCCACAGGAGCTGTCACTGTACCCAGATTAGCATGTACCTAATGGTGGCCTTGAAAAGCTTCTCGTTTAGAGCACTTTGTCACATAACATGAAAACGTTAAAGGAGGGGAGCACAGACGTTTAAAAATGTGTCAGGATTTCCTGATTATCGTTTTTTATGAGGTCAAACCCGTCATTTTGACACTTAATGAATAAAATGCCCACGTTGCAAGACATGGGATAATGAATTGTAAAAAGACATAATCAGCAATGACTAAATAATTAAGGGAATTGAAATGCAGAGTCATTGGGGAATGCATTAATAATAACACGATTTGTTCCATATGCTAAGGAATTCTGTTTTTAGAAAATCAGTCATCACACATGCTCCCTGGCAAAAAAGGGGAAAAAATTAATGTTGACTAATAGGAACTGTAATTAGATGTTCTGCTTTTAAACAGCTGAATAAAAGATGAAATCATATAGAAAGTATATTTAGACACAAGTCAGAAAGTAAACTGATTATTATTCATAGGGCTGTTAATGGGAACTGTAATTTATGCATCTTGTGGGAATAGTGTTAGGCAATTAAGAAAGGGAGTCACACTAGACTTCCTTTATGCGTTCACGTTTATGTGTTTTCTTATATCAGTGACTCTCTTTTTCTCGTCCTCCACCACGTGAAGCATCAGAGTCCTGTCTCAAGGTCGTGGGCAGTGAAGATTGCAGGGTCTGGGTCTTGGCAGGTCTTATCTCCAGACCATGCTACAGTGGGACATTGCTGGGCTATTGTGCACCTCTGAGTCTTTGTCGGGTATCACCAGCAGGACAGCACAGTTTTTTTAGCTTCTTTTACCGTTTCCCCTTCAGCAGCTTCCTCTGAGTTCACCAAAACAGTAATATCTTATTTCTAGGGACCACTGTGGGGAGAGTGGGTGATGATGACAGAAAAGCAGTCATTTGTAGACAGGCCAAGTCCTGGCTTCAACGGTTCTGAACTGTTAAGATCATAAGTGTGTGTGGTTTTAAGCTAAGTTTGAGGCAATGTGTTACAACAGCAATAAAATAAGTTAAAGGGAGTTTCCTGTTGTGGTTCAGCAGGTTACGAATCCAGCTAGTATCCATGAGGATATGGGTACCATCCCTGGCCCTGCTCAGTGGGTTAAGGATCTGGCGTTGCTGTCAGCTGTGGTGTAGTTCGCAGACACAGCTCATATCTGAAGTGGCCGTGGCTGAGGCTGTGGCTGACAGCTACAACTCTGATTCAACCCCTAGCCTGGGATACTTCCATGTGCTGCAAGTGCAGCCCTAAAAAAGCAAATAGTAATAAAGTAATAAAAACCAGCATACATACACACACACACACACACACACACACCTGCACAAATTTTAATGAAAGCAGGTAGACAAAGTTTTTTAAACACCAATCTTAAAATACCCCAGAGCCGAGACCGTATGCAGCCACAATTACCTGGAGGAGGTAAGAGACTAATGCTTCCAATTGAGCCTGGTTTGCTCAGGTATTTGGACTAATCCTGTCCTTTGCCTTAGCTTTACTTCCTGGCTTAGATAACAGTTTATTGCTTTGTGCCCTGTGGATATTCCATAAATACTTCTCGACTGTCTGATAGTCTGAGTATTGTAATCATTTCCTAGATGAGGAAGCAGGTGAGGTTAGGAATGCCAGGTAAGAGGAGGGTATTGTCTGGGGTTGCCTAGCAACCTGGAGGATGCCAGGCTGCCTTGGAGTGGTCTTCATCTACAGTCACTGCCCTTACCATGATGCAACCCATTCCACTCCAGATGAGCTCCCTGGATAACAAATCTTTTGCTCATCTCAGGCTCTTTTACAGGTGCCAGTATTGAGTCAAGCCCCAGAGGATCATGAGTAGAAATCACTGATCAGTTGCCCTATTAGGGAAACCTTGAAATTCATGAATACGTAAAATTCATCTTACGCAGAGTTATTGAGCACTTAGCTGTATTCCAGCATAAGTGTTGAAGATAGCACTGTGAATAAGACAGATCTGCCCCCCACCCCAAGATTTCATGAAACAGAGTGTGGTTGGTCCATCAGAGGACTTCCTACTGGAGGTCTCCTGAATAAAATGTCCTATTCAGCAGAAAATAGTTTTTTTAATATAACCCGTGGCCCTAAACTAAGAAATTAATGAGCCCACGTAACAGTGAATAAGAAACTTGCAAAAATCACAGAAGCATGCAAGGTAACACCCATGCACCTGAATCTAGTGCAGTGGGGTGCGAAGCTTAGCCAGAAAGTTTGGGTTTTGTTTATTTGCTTTTGCTTCCCTTGTGGAAAGAGGTTTCTCCTCAGTTCTCTGGTACTAAATAGCAGCAATCCCAGAATACCCCCACAGCCAGAAATTAGTCACACCCAACTGAGGCACAGGTGCTTGGTGGCTCTGAAGTCCATTTTACCATGGATTAGCTGAGTGATTCTGCCTAAATCATCTACTCTCGTCAAGCCTATTTTCTGCCCCTGTTAAATGGACTCAGCATCATGGGCAGGTGAAATGAGACAATATATGCAAAGCTCCAGCTTGGGGCAGAGCTTCCCAGGGGAGCAGCAGCTGCATTAGGAGTGAGGATCTCAGGCGGTGCCAAAGAGCTCAGCTGCCTCTTCTTCTCCACCATCCCCCCAAATGAAGCTCTGCTGTCCCACCTTCACTCCCATATCCAAGGACAGATCTCGGAACCTCAGAGGTTATCAGCCTTCCAGAAACTTCCTTCGCATTGCAAAAACTTTTTTTCAAAATTACCAAGAAACACTCGTGCTGCACTTTAACTTCTTTGTCTTCTTTCCCTTTAAAACCCACTCAAGACCCCTTCTTACTCAATTCTCTCCACCTTTTATAGGTGAATTTCCAATGTCATTACCTTTGCTGTCTATTGAGTCTGCCCAGGGAATGAACCCATGAGCTTAAAATGGAAACAGAAAAACCACTCCCTTTTCTGTAGCCGCTGCTTCACTAGCAGTCATTAAATAAATTCAGTGTTTTAATGCACCAACAAAAACACATGATTGTTTAACAGAGTATATTATGGAAAATGGCAGTGTTAATAGTCTCCATGGAGTTCTAGTTGGGGAAAAGTACATTATAGCCTTTTCCAAGGCAGGGGGCTGTTTTTGTATGTGAAAGTAAAGTTACGGACATCGTACATCATTTTTATATCTTGTTGCTAGGCAACGTATTAGAATGTGCTTATTGCAAATGTGTCCGCTTTCTTGTTTTCTTTTTTTTTAAACTCCTTAATTCTGTGAAATTAGCCCCGTTATTGATTCTGTGGTCTTTCCTGAGTGTATTGATTGAGGTTCATCCATTAGCTTGGGGTGGGAGGGGGAGAGGGAGGCAGGTTTGCGTTTGTAACTAGAACACCTCCATTATCACTGATCATTAGTTCTCTTGTTCATCACTCTTTGTTTTCATACAGAGACAGCTAGAGTTTTGGTACCCAGGGATGGCATATTCACAGAACAAGAGTAAGATGGGAACAGAATCTGCTGGGGAAGGCAGTAAATAATTGCACATGTTTTCTAGGATAAGCTTCCTGTCACTGCTTCGTCTCCAGGCCCCAGAATATTTGTTTTCTTTCTCCTGGAGGATGACTCTTATTTCTGCCTATCTTTACTTGTTCTTATTTCCTGCTAATTGGCTACATCAGAGCCCCCACCCCCACCCCACCTGCCGTGACTTAAGAGAACTCAGGAGTGGTATTTTAGGAAGGGAGAGAGTACAAGGAAATAGGACTTTTAGTTTCCCATGAAATAGAGCTCTTCTGGCCTCCCTCATCTGCTCTGCCCAGGCTCCAGCTACCTGCAGCTGCTTTGATCACCTCCTCACCACCCTGGAGCTACAGGGATGCAGGACACAGGACACCTGACTCAGGATAGCGGTTGATCATCACATGTATCCTCAGTCTGGGGAGGGGACTCAGGGCCATACAGGGGCTCCACTCTGGGACAGAGTGAGCCAGCAGGGGCTGCGGGAGGCAGGCTTTGGAGGAGCAAGAGTTTGGCAGCAAATCCTGAACCCTACAGGAAGGAGGTGGCCTTGAGTAATTCTGCCGGGTGGCAGGGAACTAGACTCCCTCCCTGGGGCTGAGCATGACCTGCACCTGCTCCCCTGGGTAAGGAGGGCTGTTTGGCTAGGAGACCATATGCATGGGGACAGAGCGGGCGGGGCTCCTGGGTAAGCGATGGGAGGCCCTCCTGGCTTTCCCAGATGTCAGGGCAGCACATGACATTGAATCTCAGCTTCAGTCCTTCCATCACAGAGGCAGATGCTTACCTTGGGTCTTCTGACTTGAAGGCAAAAGGACAGGACCAAGGAGTCGCATGTACAGTTTGGGGCTTATGAGGAAGACCCTTCTATCAGCTGAGATAACAGAGAAGTAAAGGGTCTCTTTGGGGACTTCACACCTTCTCATGGTGGGAAGAATGGAAGCTGGGTATGTCCGCAGGGTTCGTCCCTTAGGTTCATGGCCAGTCCTTCCAAGATATGACAGTCAGTGATCTTGTAGGAAAGAATCCACAGACCAGGTAGCAACCCCTACACCACACTGTTTGCTCTCACCTGTCCTGGGCTCTCTCCCCTTCCTCCTAGGTTCCTCACTCATCTCTCAGGCAGCAAGCTCCTAACCTGATGAACCAGATTTTACATTCATGGGTGACAGATGTCAATTCACACACATTGACAGTGGCCTTCTATCACTGTTGCCAGTGCGAGAAATGGTCCTGTGGGTACCGGGAGCACCACACAAACAAAGCAGGGCATGCTTGGGGGTTAGGCTAAGATTAATGCCCCCTTCTCAATCCTTCTCCCAAAGCCCCAGCTGAACCTTGAGCCCTTAAACATGGCTTTGATAAACTCCTGAGGTTCTGATCAACTCCATGATCTGTGATCAACCAGGACGTTTCCATGAACTCTCTGGTTCCATCAGGATGTCTCTTTCTTCAGAAATGATCAAAGGCTGTGGAAAAGCAGGAACCCACTCGAATGTGTTGTACTACAGACTATAAGAGATGCCCATGTAAGGAGTCAGTTTTCTATGTGGAATGCTTCTCATGATTTGCCAGATGGTAGGCTGGGCTCCAACCTACTCATTTGTTTCCCAACCAAGGCACACTAATGCTTTTAAATTTTTATCCTGGAGTAAGCGTGGGTTGAGGGGGAATGGGTATATGCGGAGAAAAGGGATTCCTGAAACTAGCGGACCTCCTACTCCAGCTTCTAGGACATTGCAGTTGTTGTAAATGACTTGCTCTATCATATGCAGTTCACCTCAGATTACCTGCATTGAACCTGCAGTGGTTAGGATCCAGGTTTCTCATACAACGCGCTGGCTTTGTCACCTGGCACCTGTCCTCCTCTACACTTCTCAGGTCTTGGCGCATGCTCCCATCATAGGGCCAAGCACAGGTTCTGTTGATACTGTTGTCTGCTTCTGTATCTGCCCCGTTCCTGGAATGTGAGCCCTGTGAGACCAGAGGCTGCTACTTCCTGCTCTTTGTGGCATCCTTCCTGCCCACCATACTGCTTCACGTAGAGTAAACAGAAGCTCAAGAAATGTTGGTTGGAGTAATTAACTAATGAATTGAAGCCCACAGCAGATAAATTCACAAAATGACCCACAATGGAGGAGGCTGCTCCATCCACCAGGTGACTCTGGAACCCGGGCTGATGGGATCTGACAGATGCAAACCTATTTATCATGGCCGCATCTGTGATGTGATGCACATGAAAAGGTTTAATCTATGGTTTACTTTAACTGTCCTAATTTTTATTTTTCTGCCATCTCTGTGAGGCATATTCTTTCATATTATGCTTGTGTTTCCTTTTTTTTTGGCCCAAGAATAAGTTGTCATTTGAGAATGATCTTTAGGACTATTTGCAGGTAAAACTGTCATGTTTTGTGCGTGTGTTGTCAAGGGGGACACATGGAAAGGGCAGGCAAATGTTACTTCAGCGTGTGTGTGTATGTGTGTGTGTAGGACTGCTGCAGGCATTCAGCACATGTGAAGAATGTTTCCTGCACTGATTGCCCTCCTCACATTGTAAAGAAGCTGCAGATGTAAACATGATTATGAGATAATGGAGTAAGTGCTCTATTACTAGGTACAAAGTGTTTTCGGCCTGAGGAGGACTTTCTGGGTTTTTCCTGCCCAGAAAGTAATCAACTGTTCTGTTGATTTGGATCAGAAAAATCAGTAATTGATTGCTGGTGTGGATGATGAGGATTATTTCCTTGAGCACCAAATGATGGCTTATTAGATTTTGTAAAAGTTTTCAAAACTGATTACTGCCAGTACTCTCGCCGTGTTTTATTTATTGGCTTATGTGTCTGTCTGAACAACGCAAGTCTGGAGCACGCATCTGATTTCTCTTTTCGTCTTCAGTGTCTAGCATAGTCCGATGATCCGAAGAGCACTGATGCAATATATACTTCTCACTTTTAAACAATTTTTATTCAAGATGAAATTAAATGAATAGAGGTGGATTTTTCTTATGATGCAGATGTATAATCAACATTTGTTTTCAAAGAACATTGTACCTTTGAGACCAAGTATAGACTTTAGGAGTGGAAGCAGAAACACTGTATCCTGGAATCACTGAAACACCCACACCCACTGGGGAACAATTTCATGCTTAGTCACCACTACTTATTATTTGCAATTAATTGCATTAAGGAAACTTTAGTCCCTCTGGGGGAACAGATTCATAATGCCATCAGACCTTGTGTACACCTCATGAGAACTGCCTTTTTGAGTTTCTTCTGCACCCAGATGCTGAAAATCTCTCTCTTTTTTTTCTTTTTTTTTTTTTTTTTGTCTTTTTAGGGCTGCACCTGTGGCATATGGAAGTTCCCAGGCTAGAGTTCAAAGTGGAACTCCAGCCACAGCAACTCTGGATCCAAGCCACATCTACAAACTACACCACAGCTCACGGCAATGCCGGATCCTTAACCCACTGAGCGAGGCCAGGGATTGAACCCTCGTCCTCATGGATACTAGTCGGATTTGTTACTGCTGAGCCATGATGGGAACTTCCAGGTGCTGAACTCCTAAAGGGATTTTTTGTTTGGCTTGGTTTTTTTTACTATTTTAAGAAAATTAAAATCCATTAAAAAAATTTTCACAATATCTAGCCCATCAAGTGAAATAACCAGTGACTGAATTCTAAATTATGTTGGCAGTTCCAGTGGTTTTTCAAAGCCTTGCATAGGGAGATTCCATAGGTGCCTACTCACACATGCATTATTCATTTAAAAAAATAATTTCCATAACTTTTTAAACTTGGTAATTACATGTTTTAATTATGTAATTACACATTCTAATTATGCAGTTAAATCCGATTACAGTAATTATGTAATTATATAATTGACACATAATACACATGCAAAAAACTGGAGAAGCATGTATTTAACAAAGGAAATGGTTCTGAGGGAGGTAGTTATGGGAGGAGCCCCACAAACATTGACTTTTAAAAAGAATAAAGGAACTTGGCTAACGAAGGACTTGAAATAATATAGGGGACCCCCCTCAGACAATCATACGTGAGTACTGATGCTATAGCGGGTGTGTTCACAATTCCTAAGTTTTTGATCAGAGGGAATGCATGAAGCAAAGAGCTGGAACTCAGGGGCATGGGTAAGATGGGAGATCGTGCAATTAGGTGTTAAGATAGGGACCTGGTTGGTGAAAACGTTTTCGCAAAGCAGCCTCCCCCATCCAGGTTGTCCTGAAGGAAAGAAGCACAGGTTCTGTGCTCAGATGGCAGGACACTGCCACACTCGGCAGTGTTCCCTGCAGCGTCCATGGCGGCCTTACTTCGGAGTTCACTTAGTAGTGCCATTGGCATGATCTGTTGACCTGAAATATCCACAATCACTAAAAGCCGTGACCCTGAAGACCAGGGTAATGAACACAGGAGAGGATACCTTGCAGCTTGTTTAGATGAGGGTTAGAAAAGAAAGCTGACGAAAAATGACAAGAAGTTAATTAGCTGGAAAATTTTTGGAAAATTTTCTCAAAAATGATCTGGCTCATGTTGATGAGGGAAATACTGCTGGGAGCTTACAGACAGGATTACGTGTAGGGAGTCTAAATGGCACAGAGTTGGGTAGAAATAGAAAATATGATTTTTGCATTTCTACACCGAGGGACAATCGACATACAGTAAGCTGTGCCTGTTGAGAAGAGCAGCTTGACAAGTTTTCACACAGGTTTATACCTGTGAGAACATCACCACAGTCAAGGCAATGGGTGTGTCTACTGCTCCCGCAAGTTTTCTCAGACCCCTTTGTCACTCATCCCTCTTTCCCTTCTCCATTTGCCCTGCCCATCCCCCAGGCCATCCTGATCTGCCTTCTGTCATTATAGAGGTGTCTGCATTCTTTTTAGAGTTTTATATAAGTGGAATCACACAGTATATACTCTTTCTTGTTTGGCTTCATTTATGCTACATAATTACTTTGAGATTTATTCATTGTTAGCTTGGATCCATAACTCATTCTTTTGGGAGTTCCTGTTGTGGCTCAGCAGTAACGAACCCACCTAGGATCCATGAGGATGCAGATTCCATCCTTGGCCCAACTCAGTGGGTTAAGGACCCAGCACTGCCATGAGCTTCAGGGTAGGTCGAAGACATGGCTTGGATCCCACATGGCTGTGGCTGTGCTATAGGCTGGCAGCTGCAGCTGCAATTCAAACTCTAGCCTGAGAACCTCCATATGCCAAGGGTGCAACCCTGAAAAAAAAAAAAAAAATTCTGGATTTCCTGTCATGGCTCAGTGGTTAACGAATCTGACTGAGAACCATGAGGTTGCAGGTTCGATCGCTGGCCTTGCTCAGTGGGTTAAGGATACAGCATTGCGGTGAGCTGTAGTGTAGGTTGCAGACATGGCTTGGATCCCTCGTTGCTGTGACTGTGGTGTAGGCCAGCAGCTACAGCTCCGATTGGACCCCTACCCTGGGAACCTCCATATGCTGCAGGTGTGGCCCTAGAAAAGACAAAAAAGACAAAAAAAGAAAAAAAGAAAAAAGAAAAATTCTTTCTTTTTATTTTTGAGCAGTATTCCATTGTATGGATATATCGTATTTGTCTCTCCATTGACTGTCAAAGGACCTTTGTTTCTATTTTTTGTCTAACACAAGTGAATCTTTTATAAACTTGTGCACATGTCTTTTGGTAGAATTATGCTTCTTTTTTCCTCTGGAGTAAATCCGCACGAGTGAAATATTTGGATCAAATGGTAAATGTATGTTTAACTTTTTAGAAAATCTACCCAACTATCCTCCAGAGTGCTTACACATTTTCATTCCCACCAGCAGTATATGAGTGTTTCATTCCTCTACAACCTTGCCAATAATTGGTCTTTTAAATTCTAAACATTCTGCTGTGTGTGATGGTATCTCATTGTGGTTTTAACTTATATTGCCTTAATTACTAATTATGTTGAGTATCTTTTTAGGCACTTATTTTCTATCTGTATCTTTTTGATGAAGTGTTTGAAACTTTTGCTCTTTTCTAGTGCATTGTTTTTTTCTTACTATTGATTTTTGAAAATTCTTTATATATATACAAGTCATCGTTTGCAGATACATACTTTACCCACATTTGCTGTCAGCATGGGGCTTGTCTTTTACATACTTTTAAACAATGTCTATTGAAGATAGCATTGTGTCTTTCAAAGATGACATTGTTAGCTTTTTAAACTAATTTCAAGGAAGTTCAGTTTTATCAATTTTTTTCTTTATGGATCGTGTTTTAGTTGTCATAGTTATAAAATCTTTCCTTTTTTTTGTTGTTAAGGAAGGTTTTAATTTATTATCCACTGATACAAAATTTGTATTTTAACACTTGAGTTAGAGAAAAGGAATATATTTGTCTTATTTTGTGTTGCTTCCCTAACACACAAATTAATAGAAATTGCTTAAAGACTATGGTAGAGGGATTTCTATCTTGGACTTTTCAATTATTGTTTCCCTTTTATCCATCTCCTCTTCCTCCTCTTCTTTCTCTCTCTCCTTCATGTTCCCTATCACTTTCTTTTTTATAAAATCTTTCCTTAATCCAAGGTCACAGAGATTTTTTTCCCTATATTTTCTTTGAAAAGCTTTGCAGTTTTAGATTTTTACATTTAGGTTTAAGATCCCCTTTAAAGAATGGATGGAAGTTTAATTTTTGCGCACAGATATCCAATTGTTCCAGCACCAATCGTTGAAAATACTGTCCTTTCTCTATTGAATTGCCTTTGCACTTTTGCTAAAACTCAGTTGTCCATATATGTGTATTTCTGGATGCTCTGTTTTGCTTCTCTCTCTCTCTTAGCCTTTACACCAATTTCACACGCTCTTGGTCACTGTAGTCTTATAATGAGATTTTCTATCAGATACTGTTAGTTCTCAAATTTTGGTCTGGTTTTTCAAAGTTATTTTCAAATTTTAGCACCTTTGCATCTCCTGGTGAATCAGCATGTCTATTTCTACCAAAAAGAAAAATGCTCCAGGGATGTTTATTGGGATTGTATTGAATCTACAGATCAGTTTGGAGAGAATCGACATCTTAACAATACTGATTCTTCCAAACCATGATCACAGTAGATATCTCCATTTATTTAAATCTCTTTAATTTCTCCCTGCAGTGTTTTGCAGTTTTGACTCTACAGGAAGGACTTGAACATCTTGTATCAGATTTGTCCGTAAATATTTTGCTGTTTTAGATGGCATTTGCTTTTTAATTTCAGTTTCAGTTAGTCGCTGGCATATAGGTATATAACTGATCTTTGTTTATTGATCTTATATCCTGCAATATTGCGAACCTAACTTGTTAATTTTGCATTTTCGTAGACTCTACTGAATTTTCTACATAAACCATCATGTCATAGAGTTGTTCAAGGCTGTGTCCTGATTGTCTTTCTACTTATTCTGTCAATTGCTAAAGGAGGGATATTGAAATACGGCTACAATTATGGATTTGTCTGTTTTCCTTGCCATTATATCCATTTTTTTCTTCATGAATTTTGAACTTTGTTATTAGGAATGTAGTCATTTAGGTTGTAATGCCCTATTGATAGATGGACTTCTACAATATAACCCTCTTTTCTCTGGTTGCACTGAGATGTACTTTGATGTTAACATAACTTCTCTAACTTCCTTTTGACTAATGTTCATGTAATATCTATTTTTATCATTTTGTTTTCATCTATTTTTTATATTTAAAGTGTGTTTCTTATAAGCAGCATATAATCAGTCTTGATTTTTATACACTCTCACCATTTTTGTCGTTCCTTTCTTTTTCAGTTTTTTGGTTTTTAAGGCTGCACCCACAGCATGTGGAAGTTCCCAGGCTAGGGGTCAAATCAGAGCTGCAGCTGCTGGCCTGCACCACAGCCACAACAACACCAAATCTGAGCCATGTCTGCAACTTATACCACAGCTCACAGCAGTGCCCGATCCTTAACCCATCAAGCAGACCAGGGATAAAACCCATGTCCTCATGTATACTAGTTGGGTTCTTTACTGCTGTGCCACAACAGGAACTCCCATTTGTGGCTTTCAGTTGGAATTTGAGGATGTTTACACTTAATGTGATTATTGATGTGCTTAGCATTGAATCTGTTGTCATGTTCTGTTTCCTATTCATTCTTTTTTTGTTTCCCTTCCCTCTTTTTCTGCCTTCTTTTGTTTTGTTCCATTAATCCATTTTTACCTTACTTGTTATCTTATTAACTCTAACTCTGCATTGTTATTTTAGTGGTTTTGAGATGTAGGAGACATCTTTAACATGGTATACTTTCAAGTGCTACTATTTCACTTTATATACAATAGGACACTGTCATTTCCCTATCACCTTTGTGCTATTGTTGTCATATGTTTTACTTATATATAAGTGCCACAGAAATTATTATTTTTGTTTAAACAATAAATTCTATTTTAAACACATTTAAATAAAGATATATTTTTTATATTTTTAATCTCTTAAATTACCATTTCCAGTTCTCTTTAGTCCTTTGTCTATGTCCATATTTCCATCTGCTGTTTTCCTTCTGTCTACAGGAGTTCCTTTAACATTTCTTATAGTGGAGATATGCTGGTTATGAATTCAGCTTCTATCTGAAAATGGCTTTATTTTACCTTTGTCACAGTATTTTTGCTGGTTATGTATTAGTGAGTTGGTATTTATTTTCTTTTCATATTTTTAAGATATTGCTCAACTATCTTCTCACTTGCATGGTCTCCAACAGCAACAAAAATCTGCTATAATCGCTATCTGTACTTCATTTTACTTTGCTCCTTTTAATATTGTCTCTTTATCACTGATTTTGTACAGTTTGATTTACTGTATCCTCGTATAGCTGGCTTCATGTTTCCTGTGCTTAGATTTCATTGAGTTTCTTGAATATATTAATTTATAACTTTCATCAAACTTGAATTTTTTCTTTCATAAATTAATCTTTGAAATATTTCTTCAAACATATTTTCTATCCCCCTCATCTCTTTCTTCTTTAGAGACTCCAGTGCCATGTACATTAGGACACACATGAAGTTATCCTATAGTTCACTGATATTCTTTTTACTTTTTTTTGACCATATTTTTCTCTGCCTCCTTTTGTGTGGTTTCTATTGCTATGTCTTCAGGTTCACTAATCTTTTCTTCCGTGATCTCTATTCTGCCATTAATTGCATTCACAGTGTATTTTCATCTCACATGTTATAGTTTTTAGCTCTAGAAGTTTGATTTGGGTCTTCTGTATATCTTCTACATCTTTACTTAACTTTTGGGACATAGATGTTACAATTATAATAACTATTTAATAGCCTCATTTGTTAATTTTATCACCTATGTCAGTTGTGAATTGGTTTTGATAGTGATTCTCCTGACTCTGGGTTTCATTTTCTTGCTTTCTTGTAGGTCTGGTAAACTTTAGTTGGATATGAGAATTCTGCCCTTTTGTATTTCTATGATTCTTCTTGAACTTTGTTTTGGGGTACAGTTAAGTTACTTGGGAACAATTTGATCATTTTGCATTGTGTTTTTAGAATTTGTTAGAATAGAGCATTATTTAGTCCAGTCTGTGGCTAATTATTGCCCAAAGCTGAGACAAGATTGTTTTGAATGCTGTATTCAATGCCCCATTAATAATGAGGTTTTCCATTCTAGTAAAAACAATTACTATTCCTGGTTTTGCGTGAACACCTGGTGTCATCCTTCTAATCCTTTCAGATGATTCTTTCTTGATGTCAAGTTATTTCATCATCACTTGTACTACTCAGGACTCTTATGAATACTCAAGGAGGACTTTCTGCAGATCTGCAGATTTATCCCTATGCCACAGTCTCATCTCCAGCACCCTGTCCTACAAACACTAGTCAGCTTGTCCTCCCAGACTCTTAGCTCAGGGTGATACTGGGCTCTACCTGGGTTCTCCTCTTGCTACCATCGTCTGAAAATACTCTTAATGCAAGAAGCTAATGCAATGCACAGCTTTACCTCACTTCTTTTCCATCTCCCAGGAATCAGTGTTGTTGGCTACCTAATGTCTAGTGTCCTGAAAATCTTTGTTTTATGTATTTGTCTTAATTAGGAAGTTTTTTGAATTAAAGTACATTTTCATAAAAGGAAAATAATCATAATAATGTTAAAGTATAAATTTTGAATCAAATAATTGCAAGCACAATGTGTTAATATTTATCAGTTGCAATGAGTACTACAGGGAGATATTAAATATATTTCAGTGGGAAGTTTGCTGGTGTTTTCCCAACATTGAAACTTACTAAGCTTCGGCAGATTTAATTAGATCCTAAACTATGAAGTACCTCTATACTGAGATTTTCCTGTTTTAAAATCCTGATCTTCTGAATAGATTTTGACTGTTGTTGAGGGTGTAAGAATAAGTAGGATGATTTGGTGTTAAGAGGCCTTTGAACTTCTTTAACTTTGAAGGGTGGTGTTAAATAAAACTATAGATATTGAACAATCTCCTAAGTCTCCTCTATCACTTTTCCTTTATCCAGTTTGTCACACACACAAAAATGCTTCTAGATTAATTTTTCTCAGACATACTGCTTGGTTTTTCACTCACTTACTTCCTCAAAAACCTAGCTGCTTAGAAGAGGCAGCATATAAACAAAACAATGTAGTATCATGAGGTACATGACAAATAAGGTACAAAGTACTATGTAGACATAGAAGAAGATAGTATTCTAACCACCTGGAGAGCAAAAGAGGAATTTACTAGGTGGACAAGAAAAGAGAGGTATCAGAAGCAAAGTAAAGAGCATTGTTGAGATATTACAGCTGAAGAAATGAAAGTTCTTGGAAAACAAGGAGGGTAAATGTAATGAGAGCCCAGAGGCTAAGTCATGATGAATGACAATGATGGGGGGGCGTTACAGTTTTCTTTTGATCATCCTCCTATATGCCTGTTATCACAGTACTCACAGGACCCCCTTCTGATTGACATCTTAGCACTACAAATATAACTCAGGAGTTCCCGTCGTGGCGCAGTGGTTAACAAATCCGACTGGGAACCATGAGGTTGCGGGTTCGGTCCCTGCGCTTGCTAAGTGGGTTAATGATCCAGCGTTGCCGTGAGCTGTGGTGTAGGTCGCAGACGCGGCTCGGATCCCGCGTTGCTGTGGCGTAGGCCGGAGACTACAGCTCCGATTAGACCCCTAGCCTGGGAAACTCCATATGCCGCGGGAGCGGCCCAAGAAATAGCAAAAAAAAACCCAAAAAACAAAAAAAACAAATATAACTCAATGTAGACAATAAGTTATATAGTCAGCATTGAAAGGTGTTAAGCCAAAGAGTGACATCAGCAGACTTGTATTTTTGAGTGATTACTTTGGGTCCTCTGATGAAGAAACAAATGTCATAAAATTTGTCCTTCTGCCATAAATAACTAGAAAACTGCACTAATTTAATGAAATAACTATTTTCAGACATTGAATAATATGCAGTACAGACTTGTGATCCTATACAGAAGAAAAATAAATTAGTTGACTACTGAAACCTCTTCAGATTTATACTCAGAAGTACTTTCCAGACTGTAGTGTAGAGAGAGAGCTTCAAGCAGAACCTAGAAGTCTCGCCAAGATAAGAGGTGAGAACAGTGTTTGGAGATGCCCAGGGAACTGGAATTTGCAAGGCAGAATGCAGTAGTGGAGTCATTCAGAGAAATACTTCCAGAAATCTGTATAGGAAGCCCCCTGAGTCTTTGGCCAAATACTGATCCTTGTGTACATACTGTGAAACTCCATGGCCATGCAAATAAAGATTTCCATGGAGCTATAAACCAAACAATTTCCCAGAGCTCACATGAGACAGGTATATTTGAATTCTCACAAGCCATAATGGAGAAGTCTCATTAAAAAAAAAAAAAAAAAAAAAAAAAAGAGCTCCCATTATGGCACAGTGGAAATGAATCAGACTAGTATCCATGAGGATGTGGGTTCCATCCCTAGCCTCATTTGGTGGGTCAGCATTGCTGTGAACTGTGGTGTAGGTCACAGACATGGATTGGATCCCTCATTGTTCTGGCTGTGGACCAGTAGCGGTATCTCCAATTTGACCCCTAGCCTGGGAATTTCCATATGCCACGAGTGCCCTAAAAAACCAAAAAAAAAAAAAAAAAAAAAAAAAAAAAGACCATTAAGTAGAGATACCAAAAGAGTCATGCATTAGTAATAAAGATAAACTATTCCCAGAGCAAAGGCTACTTTGGACCCACCCTAACATACTTTAAAATTAAGTCGTAAGATAAACCTTATTCACTAGTAACAAATTTCATCAATTTTTGAAGAAAAAAGGTAAAACAATAATCACTGCAACATTCATGGTGTTAAGCATTCAATCCAATTTTTAGACATACAAAGAAGTGGCAGAACATTAACAAAAGGAAAACTGATCAATAAAAACATTCCCAGAAATGAAAACAGTTATGGAATTATCAGGTAAAGGCTTTCTAATAGCTAATATAAATGATCTTGAAGATTTAAAGGAAAAGACTAACACAACAAGAAAGAAATTCTAATAGCTAATATAAATGATCTTGAAGATTTAAAGGAAAAGACTAACACAACAAGAAGATTTAAAGGAAAAGACTAACACAACAAGTTCTAAAAATGGAACTTCTAGAGCTGAAAGTATAGTATTTGAAATTTAAAATTAACTTAATAGACTTACCATTAAATGGGAACTTCAGAAAATAAAAATCAATGAAGCTGAATATGTCACCATGGAAACTCTCCAAAATGAAGCCAGGGTCAGGGTGTGGGGGAGGGTTGCAAAAGAAAAGGTACAGGATCTCAGTGTTCTGTTTCACAATATCTGTGTGGCTATTGTATGTGTACATGACAATCCCAGAAGGAGAGAAGAGAAAAAATGCAGAAAAAATATCTTGAAGAAATAATGGCCGAAAGATTTCTATATTTGATGAAAACTATAAGCCTACAGATCCAGGACATTCAACAAATCCCAAGTAAGAGGTTCCTGTTGTAGCTCAGTGACTTAAGAACCTGACCAGTATCCATGAGGCTGCAGGTTCAATCTCTGACCTTGCTCAGTGGGTTAGTGATCCAGCATTGCCAAAAGCTGTGGTGGAGACCAAGAAATGGCTTGGATCCCACGTTGCTGTGGCTGTGGTGTAGGCCTGCAGCTCCAATTCCGTTTCTAGCCTGGAAACTTCCATATGCCAAGAGTGTGACCCTAAAAAGGACCAAAAAAAAACCAAAAAACAAAAACAAACTAGTAAGATAAATACAAAGAACATACAAAGTAGTGTATACTCAAAATTTTAAAAAAGAGTAACAGAAAAATTTTAATCAAATAGAAAAGAAAAAGGAACGCTACACATGGGGGAACAAATATTAAAACATAATTACAGTTTTATTGTCAGAAGTAATACAAACCACAACACAGTGGAATGGCATTTTTAAAGTGTTGAAAGATGAAGTTCTCACTGTGGCTCAGAGATTAACGAACCTGACTAGTATCCATGAGAACTCGGGTTTGATCCCTGGCCTTGCTCAATGGGTTAAGGATCTGGCATTGCCATGACCTGTGGTGTAGGTCACAGACACTGCTCAGATCCCATATTGCTGTGGCTGTGGTGCAGGCCAGCAGCTACATCTCTGACTGGACCCCTAGCCTGGGAACTTCCACGTGTCATGGATACGGCCCTAAAAAGACAAAAATACATAACTAAATTGTTGAAAGAAAAAATAAACCTAAAAATAAATATCGAGTGAAAATATTTTCAAAAATGCAAGCAAAGTAGAGTTTTTCAAATAAAAAAGTGAGAGAATTCATTGTCAAAAAATTGAAGTAATTTTTAAGATACCTATTCAGATTTAATACAAATAATGCCAGGTGGAAACTTGGAGCTATGTAAAAGAAAGAAGTACTCCAGAAATGGTGAATATAGTAGTGAATGTAAAATATATTATTCCTAATTTAATTTTATTTTAAAGATAACTAGCAATCTAAAGCCAAAGACAGCAATTTGTTGAAGTGTTTATAACATATGTAAAAGTAGAATGAATGACAACAGTAGTACAAAGGACTGGAGAAGGAAATAGAGGTTCCTGTTGTAAAGCTTTTCCATTAGAAATAGAGTGATATATTACTTTACAACGTGATAAAAATACATATTGTGAACTGAAGAGCAGCAACTTAAACAGAAATATAGAAAATAAGCCCATAACGGAGGGAAAAAATATAAGCAAGATTCAATTAATACAAAAGAAGGCAGGGAAAGAGAAGAAAAAGAACAAAGAATAGACAGCGTGCATAGAAAACAACTACCAAGATAATAAACTTAAACCAAAGTCCAAGGTAATGTACACTTAACATTAATTTAATGTAATTTCATAATGAAATGAAACAGTCTAAATACTCTAAAGACCAAGATCTTTAGAATAATAAAGGCAGAAATCAACTATATGCTGTCTACATGCTTTAAATATGAAGACAGAGATAAAAAAAATGTAAAAGGATAAAAAACATATGCCCTATTAATCTAAAGAAAGACTGAGGGTTGATATTAAAATCAGCCAATGTAGAATTTAGAGCAAATAATATTGCCAAGGTTTTAGTGCTGTGCAAGTTACTAAAAGTGCATAATAACTTCAAATATGTCACTTAATGAAAGAGCTTACATTAATTATAGAAAAAACTAGTGGAATTTCCAGGAGAAATTGGCAAATACACACTTTTGGAAATTTCAAAGCTTTTTTCTCATTATTTGATAGATCAAGTAGACAGAAATTTTTAGTATGATTGTAGAAGATCTTAAAACATGAATAACCAAACTTAACCTAAGTGAAATTATGTCCAATAGTATTATACCCAATAGATTTACTAGTTAACCTTACAGAATACTACATCCAGGAGTTCTACACTCAGTCATCTTTATCAATGTACATGAAGTGTTTGGTAAAATAAAACATTTTTTGATCTGTAAAACAAATTTTGGTAAATTTAGAAGTATTGAATAATATAGGGTATATTCTCTGGCTAAAAAAAAATTTAATTCAGAAACCAAAATCAAAAATATATCTGGGAGTTCCCGTCGTGGCGCAGTGGTTAACGAATCCGACTAGGAACCATGAGGTTGCGGGTTAGGTCCCTGCCCTTGCTCAGTGGGTTAACGATCCGGCGTTGCCGTGAGCTGTGGTGTAGGTTACAGACGCGGCTCGGATCCCGCGTTGCTATGGCTCTGGCGTAGGCCGGTGGCTGCAGCTCCAATTCGACCCCTAGCCTGGGAACCTCCATATGCCTTGGGAGTGGCCCAAGAAATAGCTAAAAAGACAAAAAAAAAAAAAAAATATATATATATATATATATATATATATATCTGGAAAATTCCCAGATGTTAGAAAGTTCGCAACACATTTCTAAAGAATCCATGGGCCAAAGCATCAAATCACAAGAGAAATTGGAATGTATGTTGAATCTAATGAAGATGTAACATATAAACATGTGTGGGATGCAGCTAGAGCAGTGTTAGAGGAAATTTTATAGCTTTCAATGTTTAAGTTAGAAAATAAGAAAATAAGTTTCCAACTTAAGACTTTAGAGTGCAAAAAGCAAGTTAAACCTCAGGGAAGTAGAAGAAAGTAATAAACATCATAGTATAATTTACTTAAATAGAAAACAGACAAAGAAAATATGTGGAATCTAAAGCTGGTTCTTTGACAAGATCAATAAAATTGATAAAGTTCTTTTTTTTTTTTTTTTGGTCTTTTTGTCTTTTTAGAAAAAAAGAGAAAACACAAATTATCAATATCAGCAATGAAAGAGGAGACAGCACTACAAATTTTACAGTCATTAAAAGAATAATAAGGGGCTATTTTGAGCCACTTTAGGTGATAGGTGAGATGTTCAAATTTATGTAAAAGATAAAAATTAACACATCAGACACCAGAAAAAAAAAATAGAAATCTGCTTAGTCCAATCTTTGTTAAGGAAACTGAATTTATAATTCCCCAAAGAAGATTTCAGACTTCACTCATAAATTTTTATGATCAGTTGAAGAAGATATAATATTAATCATGTCCGAAATTACTCAGAGAACAAAATGTTGTGATCTGTGCAAGGGTTGGAAAAAATTTCCAGCATAGTGCAGTGAAGAGAAAGAGAGTTTGTTGAGAGAAGAGACACTGCTAGCGCAGCAGAAGGACTTCCTAATGATCAGGGAGAGCCACTCCTGAGCACATGGTGGAGCACATGGTAATGTCTGTTCTTATAGCCCAAAGGCAAAAGAGAGAGAGGAGCATCCTTACTCTGCATTTCCTGATCTGTTGATTGGGGAAAGGGGGGGTCTTCTGATACACTTGCTCATTGGTTTGGAGCATATAAGGCCCCTATAGAGGTGGGGTGAGGAGTGGACCACATACCTTTCCTACTAGGGGCAGGAAGGAGTAGGACAGGTTGCTCAAGAAGGGGCGGGGGCTCAGGAACTTTGTAACATTTACAGTGAGACCAGTTCTGATCATTCTTATCTTGGCTAGAGGCTTTGAGTTTTATCTCCTTGGAGAGGCCTTGAAATCCCACACACAAGAGAAGGAAACTTTGCCCAAATAATTGTGGGAGATGAGCATTATCTGATATCAGAACCAGACAAAGAAAACTGTGGACTAGTGCCTTTCATGTACATAGATTCAAAAAGCCTTCATTAACATTTTAGTAAATTAGGAATTCCCGTGGTAGTTTAGTGGTAACAAACCAGACTAGTATCCATGAGGACTTGGGTTTGATGCCTGTCCCCGCTCAGTGGGTTAAGGATCCAGCTTTGCCATGAGCTTCATTGACGGTTGCAGACACGGCTCAGATATGGCATGGCTGTGGTGTAGGCCATGAGTGCTGATTTGACCCCAGCCTTTGAACCTCCGTATACCGCAGATGCGGCCTTTAAAAAAAGTTTAGTAAATTCAATTCAGAAATATATATAAGAAAGCTTATTCTATGACCAAGTAAATTATCCCAGGAATGCCAGGAGGGTTTAACATGTAAAAATCAATAAATATAACTTTCCATTTTACCAGACAAAGGAGAAAACCTTATAATTTCAGATGCAAAAAAAGCATTGAAAAAATTGAATATATACTAAGTCTCAGCAAAGTAGAAGAATAAGAGAACTCCTCCAACTTGATAAAAGGCATCCCCCTAAAGCAAACAGAAACATCATTCCAAAAGATAAAGGAACACATGTTTTCCTTCTAAGATAATGAATAAGGCAAGGACATATTCTCTTGCCAGTTTCTTTATTCAAGTAATGACTGATACAAAAATGAAATAAAACAGTCCATTCACAATAGCATCGAAATTACAAAATACTTATTGAGAAATTTAGCAAAATACATCCAAGAATTATACTCTGAAATTTATAGAAAATTACTAATGTAAATTAAAGAAAACCTTAATAAATGGGATGCTAAACTATAGTGTTTAGGGAAGCAGACATTGGCATAGATAGAAATGCAAGTATAGTAGAGCCTAAAAGAGCCCCCACATATATAGTCAGCTCTCATTACTCATGGTGTTTATGTTCCATAAAGTTGCCAAGAACATTGAATTTGCAAATAGGGGAGATAAAATGTTAAGTTCCCCCAAGCCTCTCTGGTCACAACATTTTCATCACTCCATCAATATATAACCTTGTTTTATGTGTGTTTCTATTTAAAGATACCTTATGTAATAAATACTGTTGGTGCATTAACATTAAACTCATGGCCAGCACTCTAATGCAGGCCTGAATGAAGCTCATCTAAAACCCATTATTTTCTCTATAAAGCACGTCACAGCTTTCTTGTGATGTGCCTTTCTTAGGAGCATAGATAACACATCAGCACTATGCTTGGGGAATATAACAGTGAAATCACCAGAAAAAAGTACAGAAATGCAAAAATATGGCACTGCATATGTCGTGATGAGGACACTATAATCTGAGAGCTGAAATAGGAAGGCAAGTGTCACCTTGTCTCCTCCATGGGAATGTGTACATTGATCAATTCATGCGTTCATCATTCTAGGCAAGTCCATGAATGACCACTATCGTACGGTGATTTCTAATAAGAAATATGTATTTGATCTTTGTCCCTGTTCCTAGGCCAAAGCTCCTAAAATCCTTGGAATTTCCTGGGTGAAAAGAGGGAGAAAGATTTCTTTTGTCATTCAGAACAAACCTCTTTCAACCACACCTGAGTTTATGTTAATGAGGGGATTTTGGCTGAAGCCCCTGAATAACCTAAGGAGGGTGGCTAGTTGCCAGGAGAACCAACCTTGGAAGGGGGGTTGGAACTTTTAGCCTTACTTCCTGACCACCAGGGAGGGGCAAGGGGTGAAAAGTCCAGTTAATCACCAGAGGCCAATGATTTTGTCAATCACAACTACATAACACAGCCTTCATGAAACGCCAAAAGGATGGAGTTGGGGTTGGTGAGCTTCAAGGTTGGTGAACAAGAACTCATCCATGTGCTGAGAATGGCACGTCCCAAACTCCACAGGAATAGATTGTCTTGTTCCATGCACGTGGGTTGGAAAAGAATTTTCCAGCATAGCAAGGTGAAGAGAAAGAAGAATTTATTGAGATGAAAGATGCTAGCTCAGCAGGACGATTTCCTGATGATCAGGGAGAGCCGACCCAGGGTAAGTGGTCGTGGCTGTTTTTATAGCCCAGGGAGAAGAGAGGTCTTGCGATACACCTGCTGACCTGCTTATTGGTTGGGGAAAGAGGGGTCTTAAGATATACTTGCTGGTTGGTTGGGGGCATATAAGGCCCCTATAGGTGCGGAGTGAGTAGTGAGCCACAAACCTTTCCTAGTATGGGCGGGAAGGAGTAGGACAGGTTGCTTAAGGTCGGGGAGGAGCATTACAGTGAGATGGGTGGGGTGATGATAAGGGTCTGGTAATTCTTGTCTTGGCCAGAGACTTTGAGTTCTGTCTCCTTGAAGAGGTCTTGAAGTTCCAGAGAGAAGACCTTCTATGAGACTTCTAGACTCCACCCTATATGTTTCTTCATCTGGCTGTTCATACATATCCATTCATTGGTGCCTATTGATTTGTGGACATGTATTTTCCTTTATCTCATATGAATACCTAGGAGTAGAATTGCTGGGTTATATGTTTATTGGCCTTGGCACTATTGACATTTGGGGCCAGATAATTCGTGGTTGTGGGGGCCTGTCCTGTGCTTATTGGGTGTTGAGCAGCACCCCTGGCCTCAACCCACTTGATGCCAATAGCTCAGCTGTGGCAACCCAAAAATGCTTTCAGACCTTGCCCTTGGAAACCACTATAGAATTTGGTAGTCACTTAATGGAGGTTAATAATACAATTATAAAAACAAACAATGCTCAGAAATGGTACTGTTTTATCCTCAGATGCATGGATATTTCTCAGAGTTCCTTTACTAGGGAGAAGCAGACCTTAGAGCTCTCATTCATTCACAGAAGATTCTCTTTAGTGCATTTCATTCAAAAATTCCAAAGCGGGAGGCCCATTGTGTCTAGATGTTGAATTGTGTATGGTAATATGCTTATTTAATAGGCTTTTAGTGGTTTTGTTTTGGGTGTGACTGTTGGACACTAGGGTTACAATGTTTATACCTGGTTCTTAATCCATTTCAGCTCCTTCTTGTGGCACTTAATTTAAAGGCTTTTCACAGTTCGAGTCACTGATGTTGCTGTCACATTTCTTCCCTTATCTGTGCTGTGTACACAGTTTTGGACAAGAAACATTAGCTTGCAGTATTTTCCAAAGCAGGTTGGTAAATGCTTGAGTAGTCATTTTGTTGGAAGAATTCATCCCAGGCGAGAGAGTTTCACATGGGAACGTATGTATTTTCTGATGAGCAATCGCTTTGCATTTATTTTTGCAGGAGCTGCCACCACGAATCTAATTTTAAGTATCATCACCGGGGTCCAGGCGTGTGTAATTTTGATGGGAGCTACATCCCTTTCATTGTTGAAATTAGTTGAAAGATTCTGTAATTTGCTTGGAAATGCAAAGAAGATCATTTTGTAGCTATACTTTAATTTGCAGAGCTTGTGCTTCTGTCACTGATGTTGATTTTTCCTGATAAGACTTTAAAAAGTGTGGGCAGGACTCAGCACTGTAACTTGCCCTGTGGAGGCAATTCTTCTCTGGCTTCTCCCCCAGGACCCATTCTCACTGCTGCTTTGCAGCATTTCCCAAATGGAAGGCTTTCCTGATGCAAGAGGCATGGCTGCCACCCATTGCTTGTTGATCCCAGCTGGTATCCAGGGAGGCGTGGTGGAAGTTCCAAGAGAGGGCAGCCACGTTGTCATGCTGGTCACGCTTTCATGATTTCTAGGGCCTCTGGAAAAGAGGGCTGTACCAATAGCCTGAGCCCTCCCCAGTGTCTTACTCAGTCTGTGCATGTTCGGCTTTATACAGAGCATCTCATAGGCATTATCTAATTTTTTACCTAGAGTTGCTTTCTGACCCTGAGCAGTATCATACCAAATCTGGGAGGCATCCTGCAGATGACATAGCGGAATCAGGGAGTGGGTAGCTCCAGGTCACAGAGCTGGTTCAGAACTGACAGAATTCAAAGCCAACTCCCTAAGTAAAATTCAGGATTTTTCAATTCCTGCTCTGCTATAACTGTCTCTATCCAAATCTGAAATCCAGCCTAACCGTCTCACTCAGACACTTTAGACTTTCAGAGCAGCAGCCCTGATCAGAACTCCCCAGAGTTCTGATCATTAGTTGCCCCAAGCGATGTGCTTCTGGAACATGAACTTGGGACCTGTCCGGAAAGAGAGGTGAAGGGCCAGGGGTGGCCAGGAGCTGGTCAGGGGAAGCATGTTGCCTTGAGGCCTTGTAAAGCAAAGAGCTGGGAGTTCCCTGGTGGCCTAGAAGTTAAGGATACAGCTTTGTCACTGCTATGGCTCAGGTTCAGTCCCTGGCCCTGGAACTTCTACATGCCGCAGGCACAGCCAGGGGAAAAACAAAAACAAAGAGCCAAACCATGAACGGTTCTTAGAATGCAAAATGCACCCACTTTGTACTGCATGAGTTTGAAACAAGCGACTCGCAGGTATCCAGGGAAGACAGCTTCCAGAGAATACCTAGATCATCATTTTTGCTTATTTCCTACCTTCTGTGCTTTAGCCTGGCACTCACTGGCCTCTGATTTAAAGAGTTGAGTTTTCAGGCAGTTTGCTAATGATGACCCAATGAGGCACTTCTGGCTGCGGTCAGAGTGAGTGGGCGCGAGCCAGCCACAGCCATGGCCTCCCATCGCCATCTGTGATTTAGAGCAAAATCTTTGAGAGAAGTATAACTGCCTGAATTACTGCTCTTTTATATGTTTTTAAATGAGAATGCAAGGGCCAAGGGCATTTTTTCCCATTTAATACTATTAAATCCATCATTAAATCTCTCACTGAACACTGGCTGATTTTAATGATGCCCTCAAGGACCGATCCTGGTGCTTGACTGTGTTAATATTGTTGTATATATAGATACAATAAATAATGCTTAGCTAAGATGGTATGCAAGGCATTGCTGTGTGTATCAATAAAAATAGTCTTGCTAATGAGACCAAGTGTCAGGAACAGATGGTGTGGTGGGAATCCAGCCATCGGAGCTAAAAGTACGGCAAAGGACAAAGCGCTGTGGCACATTGGCTCTGTCCCTAAAACCAGCCTGAATCCTCTAAATATTTTACAGCAAGTTGGCATAAAAGGATTAACTTGAAGGTACCATTTATATTTTTACTATCTTACCTTATAGCACTATGGCATAGAAAGTACAGATGCTTTCCAGTATCTGTTGTTTACTGGCTTCACTATCCCTGATTTCTGGGCAGAGTTCGAGACTTACCTGCCTGATTGCTCACCCCGTTAGGAAGCTACACTCATGTTTTTTTACACAGGACCAAGAAAGAGAATGTGGGAATTTTTGATATTTTGCAAATGTTTGTTGTTTGGAAGGTAATACATTTTTATTCTGAGAATTCACTATGATATTCTTTACTTTATGACTACTTTAATCTTTAGTAATAATTTCAGTGGATAAAAAAAAATGCAATAGGAATTCCCATTGTGGCTCAGCAGGTTAAGGACCCAGTGTTGTCTCTGCGAGGATATGGGTTTAGTCTCTGGCCTCTCTCAGTGCATTAAGGATCTGCTGTTGCTATGACTGTGGCGTAGGCCCAGCTGGGCTCCAATTCAGCCCCTGACCTGGGAACTTCCATGTGCTGCAGATGCAGTCATAAAAAAAAAAAAAAAAAAAGATGTGACGCACACACACAAACACACACATACACACACTGGAATATTACTCATCCATAAAAAAGAATGAGAAAATGCCACTTGTAGCAATGTGGATGGACCTAGAGGTTATCCTACTAAGTGAAGTAAGTCAGAGAAAGACAAATATCCTATGATATCACTTACATATGGAATCTAAAAAAAAATGATACACACAAACTTATTTACAAAACAGAAATAGACTCACGGACATACAAAACAAACTTTTGGTTACCAAAGGGGAAAGAGCAGGAGAGAGAGAAATTAGGACTTTGGGAGTAACATATACATGTTACTATATGTAAAATAGATAATCAACAAGGTCCTACTATATAGCACAGGGAACTATATTCAATATCTTGTAATAACCTATAATGGAAAATAATCTAAAAAAGAATATATATGTACACATATTTACTATATTTCAATAAAAATTTTAAAAAATTTTATTGATGTATTGTTGCTTAACAATGTTGTGTCAATTTCTGCTCTACAGCAAAGTGACCCAGTCAATAAGATGTTTTTAACGTAAAAAAAGATAGCATCTATCATGAAAAAAAAATTCAGTGGCTACAGCTAATATTTAAGGATATATATTTAAGGATACACATTAAAAGGAGCTCATACTCTGAGGGTGGCTTTAGCACTCATGTCTTTTTTGAGCCTCTTGTGGGTTCCAGGCATCAGGTCCCATCATCTATCCCCATTTTCGGGTGAGGCAACTGGACCTGAGAGGTTAGCTAACTTTCCAAAAGACACAGAGCAAAAGTAGCCCTACTGAGATTCAGACCCCCCTCCCCCCACCTCCGCCACCGCCCCAGCCTGGAGGTCCCATGTTAGAGCCCAGATTCTCCACCTCCTGCTGTTCCTATGCCTGACCCTGCATTGTGCTGGGTGAGTGTCACATCTCAAGGAGATTCAGAGAGCAGGAGCTCTGAGCACTTGAGTAATGGCAAGAAGAGAGGATGTCAGCTGGAGTGCTGCACTAGGTGAACTTTTAAGACTTCTTAAGTAACTCACACGTTGGTACTGAGTCCAACTCTAGGAATTTTTTTTTTTTTTTTTTTTTTTTTTTTTTTTTTTTTATTATTTTCCCACTGTACAGCAAGGGGGTCAGGTCATCCTTAGATGTATACATTGCAGTTACAGTTTTTTCCCCCACCCTTTCTTCTGTTGCGACATGAGTATCTAGACATAGTTCTCAATGCTATTCAGCAGGATCTCCTTATAAATCTATTCTAGGTTGTGTCTGATAAGCCCAAGCTCCCGATCCCGCCTAATGGGAGGGGGAGGGAGTGGGAGGGAGGAATTTCTTGAGTGTCTGGAAAGAGTTGGAAGTGTTCCGAAGAGTTCTAAACTCTTCCATAATAATGGAAGAAGCTACAGCAGAGAAACCTTTCATCTGCAATATCTTTTAGAACTCTCAGCTTAAGTATCTACCAGAAACTCAAAGTAAAATAAAATGCCCTCATTTAGTGCCTTTATAGAACTTCTGATAAGATTCCATGGTAAAGCGAGACAGGGCATAAGGAGAGAGTAGAGTTGTATTCTTTCTAAGCCAGTCTTCCTCTCTTGAGCCATTGTAACCTTTACAGGTAATTGTTGGAGCCGCAAATATAATTTTTGAACTAGTGCTGTCCTTTTAAAGGCAAGTAGAATCCACCTCCTGAGCTATTATTTTAGATTTAGAAAAAGCTGCTTGATGTGAGTGGGCACTAAGCTTGTGATATGTAATTTCATGACGCTTAGACCCCCTGACCGTAATTCTCTGTTCTCTGTTTTACTCTCTTCCTGTTACACGGCTCCACACAGACTAGAACTTGGAATGGCTTAGCTGGAGTTTATTTAGGAACAGACAAACCAATTCCGGCTGACCTGCAAGTACCTCTAGCTCATTCTCCTGTTGCTTTTTCCACCTGTGAGTCCTCCTGGCTGCCAACCTCACAGGGTCCCGCCATCATCTCTGGGCATAAACACTCAATAAGGCACAAGCAGTTTAAGATGCTGCAGTTAGGGTTCTCTGGGTAGACAATTGCAGAGCTAAAGTGAAGGACTGAAAACACACAAAACGAGAGTATGAAGAACACGTTTGCGAAGAGGAAAGCTAGTACAACTGTCTTATTGGGTCATTATGAATTTTTAAAGTCTAATAACTTAGGATGTCCTCATGACAGAAACAGCCTCTAAAGGTAATTGGAAGCGTATGGACTAGATTTTCGGGCAGTACCATTACATTGGTATGGTCTTACTTCAGATCCTAAAATAAAAAGGGCCTAAGAGGATTGACGGTCATATTATTCAATAGAAGAAAATTGCTCTCGTGTTTAATGCCATGGAGAGCCTGTGCCCCACATGCCAAAAGCCTGAGATTTTAAACTTGAGAAACAGAATACCCTAATACTGCACAAAGCTTTCTACTCTCCCAATGTCATACTCATGCCATGTGCACCAAAAGAATTTCTTGTGTGTGCAGCTTGGTTTGCCGCCTATTTGCCTTCAGTCCATCCTCTGCTCCCGGTCTGTATCTTGGCCCCTGAGGGGTGGAAGTCCCAGGCCTTGTGTCTGTCATTTGTCCTTGCTGTTCTGTGATGGGTGCCACCATCTTTTGTGTGATACCTGCCTCTATCAGACCTGGAGCCTGTGGAGGCTAGACAGGGTGTTACAACATGATGCGTGCATGTACATGCACGCACACACACACACATACACACACCCAGAGTGAGCCCAAAGAGAGCCCTCAGACTGCAGACCAGGGGCAGCTCCCAGACCAAGTCTTATTTCCAGGCAGAGAGGTGTCTGAAAGGACAGAGTCCTGGGAACTCGGGCTGCACGGGCCTGGTTCTGATCAGCAGAGACTGCCCCCAGATTCTCTGGACTGGATCCAGTCCCCTGAGGGGCCTGAGGTTTAAATAAATCCCTGGCTAATCACTCAGGCCAGAGCAGCTGGTGAGGCAATTCCAGGCTTCACAGCCAGGCATCTGGGGAGGGTCCCTCGAGTGTTTTCTTTGGTGCTGTCGGGGAACGCCTGGGTGCACCGAAAAAGTAGATCAGAGTGAATGCAGCTGCTGGAGGTGCTGCATTTTGACTGACAAAAGTACGCTCCCCAAGCTTAGCCACAGAACTAGTTCTCAAAAGAGTTGATTGGCGGCTCTAATCAGGCACCAAAGACCCCCCCCCAGATCACGTTCCTTCTCCCCAAGGGCCCCTGTCTTGTACTAGCTGAGCAAGAATAGAATATCTTAGGAAAGTGGTTGCTTTAATCAATATCTTCAGGGTGGTCTCAGGACCATTCGTAAATTTTCTGGAGGAAAGCTTCTGCAAACAACAGCCTCCACATCATAAAACGTGCCTGGCTTCTAGAAAGACAGTCAGGCTAAACACTTTACTACAGATGATTTGAACAAAGATGTTGTCTGGTTGAGAAAAGAACACACTATTTGGGAGTTCCCTGGTGGTACAGTGGGTTAAGGACCCGGCACTGTCACTGAAGTGGCTTGGGTTGCTGCTGTGGCGCAGATCAGTCCCTGGCCCAAGAACTTTAGCATGCCACGGACATGGGCAAAAAAATAAAAGGGGGGGGGGTAGAGAGAAAAAAAAAAAAACCCACGCTATTTGTCAGTGACCATTCTGGACTTAGAGCGATGTGGGGTTGAAGTAAATCCTCTTAGGTTATTTAACCTTTGCTGTCCCATGGCGTCTACGTGGATCCCTTGTGCCCTTGAGGGAGAGTGGCCTGGGTACACATCCTGAGATTGGGTGGGTTCTCCGACATTGCAGGGCAGCTTGGCCGCTGGCACAAAACTGCAGAGTTGACATACATACCCTCCTATAGAATCCCTGGCACAGACAAAACACAAGCCCTCTCCAAGTACATGGACTGTGGAGAAGGAAGTGGTACCCAGCAGCATTTCAGGATCTGCACAGTTGGGACCAAGGCTGAAGGGAATGTGCATCTCCTCAAATTTAGAGGAGAATGTCAGGAATTTTTAAGAAGAGGGTGTTCGCAATGCATGCAATTACCAAACTTGGAAGTAGAGCAAAAGCTTTCCTGCCATTTCGAAGTTGGGGAAATAGGTACGTTTTCTCATTTAAATCTCTACTCATTCTCTGTTTTCCTCCTGTCAGTGATGGATTATATCCACCACTGTCTGCTGCAAAAGAGATACCAAGAGAAGGGAAGACCACTTGGGGCTCAAGGATCTGAGCAGCCATTTGCTCTGTCTCTGTACCCCGTTTAGCTCCTGAAACTCTAGGCACTTGCCTAAAACAGCAAAGCAAAATCGACTTTGGGGTGTTGAAAGGGTTGTGTCTGGCAAATACTTGAACTTAAGAAAGTAGACCCTCTGCACATTCATGGGCCCAAATTTGCATTTGTGTCTTTTCTGCTTCTGGATATCTGAATGTCATTTGTTTAAAATATTTTGAGTCTTGTTATGGACTTTGAAGCACTAATTTTACCTTCAGAAACCTTGTCCCTGCATCCGCCATGAGTGGGGCATGCGTGTGCACATCAGGGTAGAAGTATCTGTCCACAAAGCCAAATACCAGTTTGCACAGTCAAATGTCAGGAGAGGCCTGATCAGGCCTTGTCTGTCACACCAGAAGTAAAGCCCGAGGAACTGAGCGAGTGTATTCCAAGCTGGATCTCTTGAGAATCAACATGCGCGGGTCAGGGCTTAAACAGTTTCAGGAGCAGCTTCAAGTGGATTAACTTGGAAAGCCTTTGCAAGGCCAGTGTGGGCCCCTCGCCTGTGGTGACAGCAAAGGGCACAGCTCAGGCAGGAAGCCCGCTAAGTGTTCACCGGGGCCACTGCACTGCCTTTTAAAATTCTAACACTGACCTTATCCTTTTGAGGTTCTCTTCCTTCCCCTACCCCCACGCTGGCAGAATTAGTGCCTTTAAAAAAAAATAACGCTATAAATCTGGAATCCTCATTCTGTATTTTATAATGTTCACTAGCATTTGTAGAAGTGTGGGCTCCAGGGCTTTTGGTGACGTCTACATTAAGCCTTTCAAGTTCACTCTGTTTACAATTATTACAACATGAGGAACCTAAATCCCAAAGACAACTGTCTTCCTGCCAGAGGGGGAACGGAACATCAAAACATCAGCCAGAGTAACTTAAAGAAGAAAAAAACTTTCAGGTTTCTGAAGCAATAGTTTTTGGTGTGTGTGAGCGCATTTGTTTATTTGGAATGAAGTCTCCCAGATCATCAAGTTATACACGGGTTTAAATATCCCACCGGCTTGCAGCAAACACGTCAGCATTTATTTCTCCTCACATCAAAGCATAATACACTGTATTTCCAGTTTACAAAAAAAAAGAATTATAAAATATCTTTTACATATATATGGATTTTATTACGTTCAAAACATTCTCTGTATTAACTGTACCTGGTTATTAATCTGCTAACAAATGCCAATGCCTTTTTGGTATATTTCTTCACCCCGCTTCTCTACCTCTTTCTTTTGCCCTTTCATTCATTCAGTCATTGACCAGCTGTGTTCAATCCCTCTGTCAAATGCCAGCATGGTCTTCTAAGACCTCAAGACAGGAGTCGGCAAACTTTTTCCCTAAAGGGCCAGGTGATCCATATTTTAGGCTTTGTGGGTCATATGGTCTCTGTTGAAGCTGCTCAGATCTGCCCTCACAGGACACATCAGTCAGCCAGAACCCTAGTGAATGAATGGGTTTAGTTGTGTCCCAATAAAACTTTATTTACAAAAACAAATGACAGGCCACTTTGGTCTGGAGGCCATTGTCTGCTGACTCCTGCTCTGTGATAGAGCAATGAAATCAGCAGAGAAAGTTCTCTGATCTCATGAAGTTTACATATGAGTGGAGGGAAACAAGAAACCAATGAACTGGTAAATATATAAATGTCAAGTGGTCATAAATGCTAAGAAGGGAAGTAAGGCAGTTTGAGGGATAGAGTGCCAGGGCGAGTGTTATTTTAGACAGGGCAGGCTGGAAGACCTCTGAATTGAAGTGACAGTTGAGCAGAGACCTGACAGAGGAGCAAGGGTATGGTGTTGCTGTCTGGGGTGCAGCAGTCTGGCTAAGGGAACAGCAAGTACAAAGGTCCTGAGGCAGGAGCTTGTTTGGGGAAACAGCAGGGAGGCCATTCTAGCTAAAGTAACGTAGGAGGAGAATAATGGCAACTGAATCCTAAAGGGAACTAGAGGCCAGAGCATATAGGACCTTATAGGCTATTGTAAGCCTCTTGGGTTTTATTCTCCATAAGACAGGGAGCCATTGCAAGGTTTTCAGCAGAGGAGTGCCATGATTGGTTTTGTGTTTTTAAAAGGTCTTTAACCTATAAAAGGATATCTATGGAAAACCTACAGCTAACATCATATTTAGTGATGAGAGACGGAAAGCTTTCCCCTAAGATCAGGAACTAGGTAGGAAGGTCCCTTCTCACTGCTCCATCAGCATTGTACCAGAAGTATTAGCTAGGTATTGACTTAAAAAAATGCACAACCTGGAGTTCCCATCATGGCTCAGCAGTAAGGCACTCAACTAGTACCCATGAGGACATGGGTTTGATCCCTGGCCTCGCTCAGTGGATTGAGAATCTGGTGTTGCCATGAGCTGTGGTGTAGGTCACAGATGTGGCTCGGATCTGGTATTACGGTGGCTGTGCCATAGACTGGCAGCCACAGCTCCGATTCGACCCCTAGCCTGGGAACCTCTATATGCTTCAGATGTGGCCCTAAAAAGACAAAAACAAAAACGAACAATGAAAAAAGCACAACCTGAAAGTTGAGAGTTAAGTTTTATTTGGGTTGAAATTAGGGCTTGAGCCCCAGAGGCAGCATCTCAGGCAGCCCCAAGAAACCTCTGAGGAGGCAAGGGGGAAGCTAGGATATATGAGTTTTTGCAACAAAGGGAAGGGAGTAGGAACAAAAGATTTACAGAAAACTGTTTCTATGGGAAGAGGTAAAGGTCTGACAGAAGTTTAGTGCTGGTCTCAAGAAGGTTACTACTAGTCACAAGGAGCAGACATCACCAAGGAAGGGTTTTAGCATGTTTCAAGATATGATGAGACGCAACAAGTGGGGTCATAAAATTTTCTCCTAAAAATACCTGACTAGCTGAAGACTTGTTCTTTCAGTTTTCCCAGAAAACATAGTGCCTCCCACCTGATCTCCACCCTGAGCTCAGCTTAGTGGGTGCTGAAGGCTGGCAGCTGCAGTGGTTCATGATTTAATCCATGAAGAGGCTGATGTCAGGTGCCAAGCTCCAGTTCACATGGGGAAATTAGGAAAGAAAAAAGAAAAGAAAAAGCATCCAAATTGGAAAAGAATATGTAAAACTATCTCTCTTCACTGATATCATCATCTTCTATATAGAAAACCCTGAATAATCCTATCTGCACACATGCACACACAAACACACACACACACACACACAACTATTATAACTAATGAGCAAGTAGCAGCATTGCAGGAAACGAGATCAATATGCAAAAATAAGTATTTCTCTATACTAGTGGTGGACAGTCTGAAAATGAAATTAAGAAAAGTCCATTGGCAGAGTTCCCTCCTCCCCCTTGCCAACCACTAGTCTGTTCTCTGTGTCTGTGAGTCTATGTCTGTGTTGGAGATAAGATCAATTGTGTTCTATTTTAAATTCCATTTATAACTGATATCATTGGTATTTCTCTTTTTGACTTAATTTACTTAGTATGATCTCCAAGTCCATCCATGTTGCTGCAGATGGCATTACTACATTATTTTTTTTTGTTGTGTAGTGTTTCGTTGTATTATATGCACCGCATCCCCTTTATCCATTCCTATGTTGATGGACATTTAGATTGCTTCCATGTCTTGGCTGTTACAAATAGTTTTGCTGTGAAAATTGGGGTGCCTGTATCTTTTTGAATTAGAGTTTTGTCCAGATATATGCCCAGGGATTGCTGGATCATATGGCAATTCTGTTGTTAGTTTTTTGAGGAACCTCCATACTGTTCTCCACAGTGGCTGCACCTACTTACATTCCCACCATCAGTGTGTAGGAGGGTTCCCTTTTCTCCACACACTCTCTAACATTTGTTGTTTGTAGACTTTTAAGTGATGGCCATTCTGACCAGTATGAGGAGGTACCTCACTGTCGTTTTGATTAGGCAAATATTTCTTAAATATTACATGACAGGCACCAGCAACAACGGAAAAAATAGCTAGGTTAGAACTCATCAAAATCTAAACCTTTTGTCTTCAAAGGATATCAACAAAGTGAAAAAGCAACTCTTAGAATGCAAGAAAACATTTGTAAATTTTCTGTTTAAAATGTATCTATTATCCAGAATTTATTTTTAAGAAACCAAACTCTTACAACTCAACAATGAAAAAAAAAAAAAAAAAAACAACCCAGGAAACTATGTCCAATATCTTGAGTTAGAACATGATGGGAGATAGTATGAAAACAGAGAATGTATATGTATGTATGACCAGGTCACTTTACAGTACAGCAAAAATTGAAGGAACAATGTAAAGCAACTATACTTTAATAAAATTTTTAAATGGGCAAAGGATTTGAATAGACATTTCTCCAAAGAAGATTACAAATGGTTAATAAGCACATGAAAAAATGCCTGTCATTAGGAGAATTCAGATCAAAAACTACGATGAGATACTACTTCATGCCACTAGAATAGCTCAAATGAAACAAGTATGGGTGATGATATGTAGAAAATGGAAGCGTCCTGCTTTGCCGGGAGTGTAACATGGTGCAGCAGCTATGGAGACCCATTGACAGTTCCTCAAAAAGTTAAACATAGAGTCACCAGTGACCCGGAAGTTCCACCCCGAGGCGTGTATCCAAAAGACTTAAAAACATACACAAATACTTGTACATGAATGTTTATGGCAACATTATCTGTAACAGCCCCAAAGTTGAAACAACCCAAATGTTTATCAGCCGATGAGAAGGTAAATAAATGTGGTACAAAGAAGTATTTTTTGGCCATCAGTAGGAATGAGGTATTGACGTAGGCTACAATATGGACAAACCTTGGAAACATCCTGCTAAGTGAAGGAAGCCAGACAAAAAAGGCCAAATGTTGTATGAGTCCATGTATATGAAATGTCCAGAATAGGTAAATCCATAGAGACAGAAAGTAGTTACCAGGGGACAAGAGGAAAGCAGAATTAGAAGGTAATAATGTTTCTTTTGAGGATGATGGAAATATTTTAGAGTTAGAGATGGACAGATGATGACTGTAAAACATTGTAACTAACTAAAGCCCATTGAATGATGCATGTTAAAAAATTATTAAAGTGGCACATTTTATTGTATGTGAATTTTACCTCAGGTTTGGAAAGTTATTTTGTAATCCCTAGGAAAAATAACACAATGGCAATTTTAGGCTCTGAGGTGCCAGAAACACTCACCTGGAGAGTCTGCTTTATTGGGAAGTGGCCAAGTTCTCCATGATAGGGTCTCTTAAGTACATACACACTCATACACACAGTCACACATGCAAATCCCAAGGGTCTTTCCTTTCCTACTATTTTATTTCTCTGAATTGTGAAGGTGGACAGTTCAGAAGAAAAAAAAAATAACAAAATGAGCTTTCACATAGGAAATAAAGTTCTACGGTCCATGCCTATTACCCTTATGTATGTAGGCAGTTTAGTCTTAAAGCCCATTGTCTTTTGCTTTCCTCAAAGCCTATCTAAATTTCAAGTTCCAGGAGTTCATGAATTAACATGCTTTTCCATAGCCACTAGAATTGAAAACGACTTAACATCTTAAACATCACCACAGATGAACATCAGAAAGTTCGTGATAATGGAAGAAAAAAGAATGTATACATGTATGTGTAACTGGGTCACTATGCTGTACAGTAGAAAAAAAATTTTATTGGGGAAATAACAATAAAAAAGAAGGTGCACCAGTAGAGCCCATAATTCATCTCCCTCTTTCTTCAATGAGAAACCAATGAAAACTTTTTCTCAGAGCTTTTTTTATCTCCTCACTAAATTCACAATAATCCCTAAGGAGGGGAAATACTTTTTTAAATGTCCTGTTTTTCTGATTATTAAATGCGGTGTGTTCGTTTAAAGGGGATGCCAAAGTATGACTTTTTAGTCATTCATGGTCAACATATCCTGAAAACTACAAGTCCATAAAATTATGACTTAAGGGTATCCTTATGGAGTTCCTGTCGTGGCTCAGTGGTTAATGAACCTGACTAGCATCCATGAGGATGCGGGTTCGAGCCCTGGCCTTGCTTTATGGGTTAAGGATCCGGCATTGCCGTGAACTGTGGTGTAGGTTGCAGATGCAGCTCATATCCTGAGTTGCTGTGGCTCTGGCGAGGGCCAGCACCTACAGCTCCAACTGTTCCCCTCGCCTGGGAACCTCCATATGCGGCGGGTATAGCCCTAAAAAGACCAAAAAAAAAAAAAAAAAAAAAGTATCCTTGTACTGAAATGTTTGAGAAGAACCTCTTGAATGGAGATGACTTTTCTGAGCTCCCTGTTTCTCTATTTGTTTGTGTGGGGTTGAGGGGTGGGGAGACACACATATGTGTAGTATATACCGAGATGAACTCCCAAAACATTTTTGATAGATGGATATAGATACTTAGACAGATGGGCGTTCATCTAGATCCCTCTGCTGTTCACATAGAAGACAAGATGGAGACGGGAGTGGGAGGAAGCCAGGCTGCTGGTCCTACCCCAGCCAGTTACTGCTGAGAGTGGGGGAATTGTGCTGGAGCACATATATGTTCATGAATACTTCTCCTGCCTGCTCGCTCTGCTCTTAACACTTTGTTTCTCTCACCTTCCATCCCAGGCACTGCCTGTCTGAGATACCCACTGCTTTACCACTTTCTTAGATCACTGGCATATCCCTTCCTTCATCAGACATGTGTCGAGCTCAGTGCTGATGTTGCATGAGGTATGGGGAACAGCCCTGGACCCGTAGGAAGAAGAAAAGGAGGAGACCAGAGGCAGAGGAAGAGGCAGCCTTCTCTGAGCAGAGGGAGCACCAGGCCAATCTGACCAAGGGCATGAGGCAGGTGCAGGAGTGACTCTGGCTTTGGTGTTGCAGAGACCACTCTGCCTTTGGCTCTCAGACCTAGGACAAACCAGCTGAAATTGGTCCTTATTACACAGTCAGCCCTGCAGGGACCAGACCCTATGGACATGCAGGCTGCCCATTAGTGCTGGAACTAATTTCTTCAGGTTGTGGTTTTTAAAGTAACTCCAGCGTCTGCTTCAGGAACTCTGGGCAGGCTGAGCCTGTGTTCCAGTGGCAGGAGTGGGACTACAGGGGCCTTTCCTCTGTGCAGCCCAGGGAGCTGGTAACAGTGGCTGATTTCTCCCTGCAGGGAGGTGGCCTGGTGGCTCTCCAGGGCATTTTTGTGGCTGGAGGAAGGACAGGAACAGAGTAGAAAGCCTGTCAGATTCTGAAGGGTTGCACTGGCATCCTTCTGCGTTGTAATAAGGTAGTTTAAGAGAGTTGTAATGTAGAGTCTTGGACTAAAATCTGGGAGCAGAGTGGACAAGGTCAGGCAATGGGATGCTTCAGCCCACCAGGGCAAAGTGCAGGCACAGGAGTCCAGGGCAGAGTCTTCTGTCTAATGCCCACTGTCATTACAGGGCTGAGGCCTGACGTCAGGTAGGACCAGAACAAGGCTTTGGGAGGAGTGGAGGCTTCCTCTGCAGAGAGCCCTGGAGATGCCTGGTACACTTTCCCCAGTCCTTCCTGGGAAGGAAGCAGGTAGTGAGAAGCCCTCAGCATGGACATAGGAGCTCCCAGTCAATGCTGGTTTAAAATCAAGCACCTAAGCTTCCATGTCTTGGCTATTGTAAGTAGCTCTGCTGTGAACATTGGGGTACAGGTATCTTTTTGAATTAGAGTTTTCTCCAGATGTATGCCCAGGAGTGGGAATATGGAATCATATGATAACTCTGTTCTCAGTTTTTTAAGGAACCCCTCTATACCATTCTCCATGGTGGCTGCACCAATTTATATTCCCACCAACAGTGAAGGAAGGTTCCCTTTTCTCCACGCCCTCTCCAGCATTTAGTATTTGTAAACTTTTGGATGATGGCCATTCAGACTGGTGTGAGGTGATACCTCCTTGTGGTTTTGATTTGTATTTCTCTAACATTTAGCTATTTGGAGCATCTTTTCATGATCCTATCTGGATGTCTTCTTTGGAGAAATATCTATTTTAACCTTCTGCCCATTTTTTGATGGGGTTGTTTGGTTTTTGATATTGAGCTGTATGTGCTTTTTGTATATGATGGGAATCAAGCCCTTGTCGGTCATGTCATTTGAAAATATTTCCCCCCATTTCGTAGGTTGTCTTTTCATTTTGTTATGGTTTCCTTTGCTCTGATTAGGCCCCATTTGTTTATTTTTGCCTTGGGACACTGACCTAAGAAAACATTGCTACAGTGTAACCATCAACAGATGAATGGATCAAGTAGATGTGATAGACACACACTCTCTCAATGGAATATTACTCAGCCAAAAAAAGACTGAAATAATGCCACTGGCAGCAACATGGATGGACCTAGAGATGATCATACTAAGTGAAATAAGTCAGACAGAGAAAGACAAATGTTATATGCTATCACTTTTATGTAGAATCTAAAAAAAATTTTTTTTTTACAAATGTATTTACAAAACAGAAACAGACTCACAGACATAGAAAACTAATTCATGGTTACCAAAGGGGGAGGAGGGATAAATTAGGAGTTTGGGATGAACAAACTTAACTTCCTTCCTTCCTTCCTTCCTTCCTTCCTTCCTTCCTTCCTTCCTTTCTTTCTTTCTTTCTTTCTTTCTTTCTTTCTTTCTTTATCTCTCTTGTCTGTCTGTCTGTCTGTCTGTCTGTCTGTCTGTCTGTCTGTCTTTTTAGGGCTGCACCTGCGGACATGGAAGTTCCCAGGCTAGGGGTCCAATCGGAGCCACATCTGTGACCTACACCATGGCTCAGAGTAATACCGGATCCCCGACCCACTGAGCAAGGCCAGGGATCAAACTTGCATCCTCATGGATACTAGTCCCGCTGAGCCAAGAAACTCCAAAGCTACCCTCTTTTCCATTGTCCCCACATCCAAACTGTCACTGTTGCCAAGATGCTCTGTCTAAAGCAGCACCTGGCACATGTGACCTTCCACATTCAAACCCTCACTGCCCACCTACTGCTAGCCACCCACTCGTTGTCTACCTGCCAGCCTGTTCCTGAGGTCACCCAAACCTCACCAGTTCTGGATATTATACCCTCCATGCAGCCCTGACCATGCCAGCGCTGCCTGGCCCTGAATTTGGAGTTCACAGCCACACCCGGGGGACTGTCCTGCTGGTGCCTATGCATGTACGTGGTTTCCTATCTCTGGAACTGCACTCTAAGCTCCCCTACAGCAGAGTCCCTTGTTCCTGCTCCCTGTGCCCCTTGACACACTCAGCCCAGCCCGGTGCTCCTCCCTAGCCAGCTTTCTCTCCAACTTCTAGTGACACTGTCCACTGTCTGTGATGCTTCTGGTGATCTGGCTTCTGCTTGATGCAGGGCTCCTGTCGATGCCTCAAGAGCCAAGCCCTCTCCCATTTGGGCTGGACTCTGCTACAGAGCCCCAGACAGAGCAGACAGCAATCATAAAAGATGACTTCAGCGGGTTTTTTTGTGGTTTTACCAACAGCCCTTGGTTGGAGAGCCTGCCATCCTCTGAAACAATGGGGGAAAAAGATCACTTCCTGATGCCAGTTCCTTTCCCTTGTAATTAGGAAGCTGGTTTGTTGGAGATACAGTTTCACAGGTGCAGGGTCCACCCTCGACAGGTGATACTGTTTTGATTTGTCTCCTCACTTGTAAAACAGAATGGAGAGAGAGAGATTTCAGACCGTAAAGCATATTCCACCACAAATGAGACATTAGTGTGACGAATTCATCAATGTTGCTAAATATTTACCCAATACAGGGCTTCCACCTTCTGCCAACCTGAAGCATTTTCTTGGCAAATGTGCTTTATGGAACTTCGAAAGTCTCTCCGTGTTACTCTTGTAACTACGTAAATACAACCATCTGTCTGTCTTAGGTACACACACTGACCTCTATTCTTCTCCCCTTTTTTAAACTTTTGTTTTAATTTCTTGAAATGTGTCCAAAATAATCCTGACTCTGCTGTTGATTCTTTGTGAGGAGCCAAAAAGACAATTATAAGGGACTCCAGAAACATCTAGTTCATTCCTTTTTTGCTCAGTGTTATTTGAAACCCCTTTGAGAATTGTAATGTAAAAGTTCCCCACACTTTCTTCCTTCCTCTTGAGAGATCATTAGCCATTCTTGTGTGTCTCCTACTGCTGCTTTCTTTTATTGTTCTACTCTAGATGCTTGGTATTTTTTAAGCATCAAATTTATTTCAAAGTTCCTATTTGTGCAGAACCAAACTACTGTTCTACCACAGCAGTAAATAAGATCAGGTCAGCGGGCATTGATTTAGTTCCTGCTGTGTGCTTAGTTGCTAGGCTCATTTTTAAAAGAAATATTCACATTTGGGGGATTTTTTTTTTTTTTGGCTACGCCTATGCCATGTGGAAGTTCCCAGGCTAGGGGTCCAAATGGAGCTACAGCTGCTGGCCTACAACACAGCCACAGCAAGGGGGAAATCCAAGCCACATCTTCGACCTACACTACAGCTCACGGCAACAATGGATCCTTAACCCACTGAGTGAGGCCAGGGATGGAACATGCATCCTCATGGATACTAGTCAGGTTTGTTACCGCTGAGCCACGATGGGAACTCTAGGACCAACATCCTGACTTGAGTTTTGGCCCTGAACAGTTCTCCTTAGCTTACTCAACTCACTTTCTTGAGACTTGACTCTGAATGACTTCTAACTCTGAGTTCAGATCCACCCTTAATAGTGAAACTCCCCACTCCTCCTCCCCAGTGGAATTTCAAAAACCTGTGACTTAGAACAGTTCTCAAAGAGGCATTTCAGAAAGATCTTGATCTGTTCCTGCACTGTTCTTTTTGTTTGTTTTTTTGGGGGGAGGGGGGTGGTTGGCATGGGGAGGGGTGTTGTTTTATTTTGTTTCTTTTTTTGACCTCCCGCAGCGTATGGAATTTCCCCGGCCAGGCATCAGATCTGAGCTGCAGTTGCAACTACACTGTCCCTGTGGCAACACCAGATCCTGTAACCCACTGTGCTGGGCCAGGAACTGAACCTGTGCCCTGGAGCTGCAGAGATGCCGCCAGTCCCATTGCACCACAGTGGGAACTCCATCCCCATACTGTTAGAATGACAGACTCATCTGCCCAACAGGGACAAGCAATGGCGTGAATGTGTGTTCTAGCAAGTTCCCTTCACAACAGCCTCATTTGCACATCACACCTCATTTAAGTACCTATTCTCTGAATACCTGCCACAGGCACTGCACTAAGGAAGACCCTGGGGATGGAGCACTAAACAAAAGAGGGGTTTCTGGCCTCAGAAGGCTTAACTGTGGTCTCAGTCAATGTTGATTGTTAGAAGCTGTTAGCACTCTAGACATTCAGAGAAAGGAGTGGTTAAGAAAAGGAGGCCAGGGAGTTCTTATCATGGCTCAGTGGTTAACCTGACTAGCATCCATGAGGACAGGGGTTCGATCCCTGGCCTTGCTCAGTGGGTTAAGGATCCAGCATTGCTGTGCACTGTACTGTAGGTCACAGGCACAGCTCAGATCCAATTGGGCCCCTAGCCTGGGAACATCCATCTGCCATGGTGCAGCCCTAAAAAAAACAAAAACAAAAAAAATTGCCACCATGCCTTCCTGAGGAGAAATAACGAGGAAAGGGAAGCAGCGAATGCTAGAGAACCTGTAAACATGAAGACCTGGGCTATATATTGGGATGAGGTTTCCAGAGCAAATACTTTCTTTCCATCTCTACACTCAGAAGAGCTGAGTATAGCTAGCCTTTCCTGTGTGGACTTCAGCAAGGATCCTGATGTACGTCCACCGTTGTTCTTGAGGTCAGGTGGGATGGGAACCATCTAACTGACTCCTTTTGGTAAATGCTTTGATCATACTCTTGTGGTGTTCACAGGTCAGAAAACAGGGGGCCCAGCTCAGGCAGGTGCACATCCTGGTCAAGGATGGAGCGAGGAGCCCTGGCTCCTGTGGAACACTTCCACCTGCCTCTCCTGCCCCTGCACCTCAGCGGGGTCTGGTGCCTGCTCTTTTCTTCCTCTTCTCTTCTTTTCTCTTTTGTCCTACTTCTTGTTTTCAGTGTGGGGAGGGGAATAGAAAAAAGAGAGAGGACCAGAGTTCAGTCAGAAATGTGAGAAACCAATCACGCTGGATCAGCGTAGTGCTTGTATTTAAGGAAGCCTTGCTGGAGGTCATGGTTCTCCATTAAGTAACATTTATAAGGTAACTCCAATTAACTCTCTTGTTACTTCTCACCAAACCCCAGTGAGGCATTCTTATCACTGTTTTACAAACAGAAGGACCCAGAAGCCCCACTTTCACATTCTAGCTGAGCCATAGAATGACCCTGTGACCTTGGACAGATAACATCTCTGGGCCAAGCCCTCTCATTTGAAAAGTATGAATGCATCGCTCCCTACAATGGCCTTCACCCCCAGGTTCCATGGTTCAATGTGACTCTGGGACCAGACTCAATAGCTCCTCATTCCAAGTCCAGTGCTTTTGTGCAGTTATTCTGTTTTGGGGGCTCTGAAATACTAGGGGAAGCATACGTTTTTTTTTGAATGTAAATATTCTCTAAACAAGGTGACCTTTAAAACACTTAGATGGAGTTTTGCATCTCTAGCAGTCAGCTTACACATCTTACTCAGGCCAGCCCTCTATCTTGAGAACCACGCTGCTCATGACACCTGGGCTCAGGTAGCTCCCCCAGCTTGCTGTTGGGTCTGAGTTGCTTGGTTTGGTAAAGGCTTCCTTCACCTTGGTGCTCATGCCTATTCTGGCTTCATCTCTGTCTATGCCAGAGCACTCACCACCACCAGCACCACCCCGCACGCCACCCTGGTCAAGCCGGGCTCCTCCCTCGCATGCCCTCAGAGCCACATTGACAGGGGTCTGGACCTTCATCAAGAATGTGCTACTGCTTCCCTAAGTCCAAAGGGTCTTTGTGGTCATGCTGCTATGCCATCCTCACCATCTGCAGGCACTTGGGCACCCTCTAGCTCTCCTTTTTGACTCTACTGAGGTGTAATTGACATATCAAAAAACTAACCCATTTCAAGGGTGCAATTCAATGATAGGCAGTAAATTTATAAGTTTGTGCAACCATCACCTTAACATAGTTTTAGATGATTTCATCAACCTGAGATCCTCCATGCCCATTCTATCTGTAGAGGTGGGATATGGAAAATATATTTGTGGGACCACCTAACAGGTGAGACGGCTAATTTTCCAAATACCCAAAGCACTCTTTAAACAGTAATAAAAATATATGTTCTAATAAAAAGTAAGGATATAAATAGATAGTCTAGGAATAGGAAAAGAATGTGTCAAGCAAATATGCTCTACTAATGATTTGAGATGTGATCAAAGCAACAGTTCAAGCATTTTTCCTATGAATTTGATCATGACGTAAAAATTATTTTTAATTGAGGTATAATCAAATAAAATTACAGTATATTTAAAGTGTACAACATGGTGACTTGATGTATGTAGACATGGTGAAAGGATTCCCACCATCAAGGTAATTAACACATCCATCATCTCATATATTTACCTTTTTTTCCCCTTTGGTGAGAACACATAAGTTCAACTCAGCAGATTTCAATTATACAGTTCGGTGTAATTATTACAACTGTAAGTACATTATTATCAGCTGTATATTAGATCTTCAGATTTTATTGATCGTGTAATTGAAAGACTGTACCCTTTTACCAACTTCTCCCTATTTACCTGCCCCCGTCCCATGCACCCACCATTCTACCCTGTTTCTTTAGATAAAGTGATGTCTTTCCCCATCTGACATATTTCACTTAGCATAGTGTATTCAGGGTCCATCTGTGTGGTCGAAAATGGCAGGATTTTCTTCTTTCTTAAGGCTGAATAGTATTCATATATATCACATTTCGTTTTTCTGTTTGTCTGTCATTGTCAGACACTTGGGTTGTTTATTGCCTTGGCTTTGATAAATAATGCTGCGGGGAACCTGGGAGCACAGATCTCTTTGAGATAATGATTGGTTACCTTTGGGGTACACCCAGAAGTGGGATTGCTGAATTATAATGGTAGTTCTAATTTTAATTTCTTGAGGAACCTCCATACTAGTTTCCACAGTAGCTGTACCAGTTTACCTTCCTACCAGCTTTGTACAGGCTTTCTTTTCAGCCCACATCCTTGCCAGAATTTGTCATTTCTTATCTTTTGGCAGTCACATGCTTTACCCCTTGAACCATACCCTTTTTTTTGGGGGGGGGCACACCTGTGGCGTATGGAAGTTGCCAGGCTAGGGGTCCAATCAGAGCTGTAGCCACTGACCTATGCCACAGCCACAGAAACGCCAGAACCAAGCCACGTCTGGGACCTATGCCACTGCTCATGGCAACACTGGATCCTTAACCTACTGAGCAGGGCCAGGGATCAAACCCACCTCCTCATGGATACTAGTCAGGTTTGTTACCACTGAGCCACACCAGGAACACCCCTATTTCTTTTTGATAACAGATACCCTAACAGTTGTGAGGCATTATGATGTTGTGGTTTTGATTTACATTTCTTTTTTAAAAAAATATTTTTATTGAAATACCATTGATTTACAGTGTTGTGCCAATTTCTGCTGTACAGCAAAGTAACCCAGTCATATATATATACATATATATATATACACATTCTTTTTCTCATTATTATCTTCCATCATTTTCTATCCCAAGAGATTGAATATAGTTCCCTGATTTGCATTTCTTTTATGATTAGTGATATTGAACACCTTTTTATGTACCTGTTGGCCATTTGTGTGACTTCTTTGGAAAAATACAGGAGCTGTATTTTAATTAGGTTGTTTGGCTTCTTGCCACCAGCTTGCATAAGTTCTTTGGCTATTTTGGATATTGAACTCTTACCAGATATTAACCTGTTCCATAGGTTGCCTTTTCATTTTGTTGATGTTTTCTTTGCTGTGCAGAAGCTTTTTAGTCTAATGTCCCACTTGTTCATTTTGCTTTTCTTTCTTTCTTTATATATATATATATATATATATTTTTTTTTTTTTGCCTTTGCTTTTGGTGTTAAATCTTTAAAAAATCATTGTCAACACCAGTGACAAGGAGCTTACTCTTTTTGTTTTCTTCTAGGAGTTTTATAGTATAAGATCTTACATTCAAATTTTTAATCCACTTTGACTTGATATTTTGTGTGACGTAAGATAGGAGACACATTTGCAAATGGGTATTTGGTTTTTCCCAACACAATTTCATGAAGAGACTATTTGATTCTCATTGTATGTTCTTGGCTCCTTTGTCAAAAGTTAATTGACTATATAAGCCAGAGGATTTAATTCTGATTTGTAATTCTATTCCAGTGATCTATGTATCTATTTTTATGCCAACACCATACTGTTTTGATTACTAAAACTTTAATATAGTTTGAAACCAGGACGTATGGTACCTCTGGCTCTGATCATCTGTCTTAGGATTGTTTTGGCTATTTAGGGTCATTTATGATTCCATACAAATTTTACAGTTTCATTCTTTGCTCTGTGAAAAATGCCACTGGAGTTTTGATAGAGGTTGCATTGATAGGGTAGTATAGCTATTTTAGCAATACTAATTTTCTCAATCCCTAAACATACTTATCTTTCCATTTGTGTCTTCTTCAATTTCTTTTATCCATGTTTTATAGTTTTTCAGTATACCAGCAGATCTTTTACTTCTTTGGTTAAATTTATTCCTAAGTATTTTATTCTTTTTGATGTCATTATAAATATAATTTATTATTTTTATTTATTATAATTTATTATTTTTATAATTTATAAGTTATTTTCTTAATTTTTCTAATAATTTGTTATTAGCAACTTATTTGTGTATATTGATTTTGTGTTCTTCAGTTTTACTGAATTCATTGATTAGTTCTAACATTTTTATTAGTCTTTAGTGTTTTCCATATATAATATGTCATCTGCAAACAGAGATAATTTTACTTTTTCCTTTTCAATTTAGGTGTCTTTTTTTCTTTTTCTAGCCTAATTGCTCTGAGTAGGGCTTCCAGTACTGTGTTGAACAGAAGGAGCAGGAGCAGGCACCTTTTTCTTATTAATGATCTTAAAGGAAAAGCTTTCAGTCTTTCACCACTGAATATGATGTCAAGGGTGGGCTTGTCATATTAGGACTTTATGTTAAAGTAAGGTCCTTCTGTGCCCAACTTATTGAGAGTTTTTATCATAAACAAATGTTGACTTTTGTTAAATACATTTTTCTGCATTTATTGAGATCATCATATGGTTTTTATCCTTCATTTTGTTAACATGGTATAGTGTATTTACTAATTTGTATGTGTTGAACCATCCTTGCATCCCTGGAATAAATATATACCACTTGTTTATGGTGTATAATCCTTTTGATGTGCTGTTGAATTCAGCTTGCTAGTATTTGTTGAAGATTTTTGCTTGCATGTTAATCGGAGATATTGGCCTGGAGTTTTCTTTTCTGGTGATCTCCTTATCTGGTTTTGGTATCAGAGTAATGCTGGCTCTGTAAAATGAATCTCAAAGTGTACCTTTTTCTTCAGTTTTTTTAAGAATTTAAGAAGGATTGACATTATTTTTTTTTAAATGTTGTGTTGAGTTCACCAGTGAAGCCATATCCTCTTGATGAATTTGTTCCTTCGCCATTATATTATGACCTTTGTCTCTTATTGTCATTTTTTGGTTACTTTCTATTCTATTTGACATAAGTATATTTAACCCTGCTTTCTTTAGTTTTTTTGTTTGCATGGAATATTTTTTTCCACCACTTTGCTTTTAGTCTGTGTGTGCTTAAAACTAAAGTGAGTCTTATATATAAGCAGCATAATAGTTGGGTCTCATTTTTTTTTTTAATCAATCCAGCCAACCTGTGCCTTTTGCTTTGAGAATTTAGTCCATTTTCATTTCAAGTAATTATTGATAGGAATGGACTTACTGTTGCAGTTTTGCCCAGTGTTTTCTGATGTTTTTAAATTCTTTTTTCCTTCCTTCATCTCCTGCTCCCTTCCTTTGTGATTTTATGACTTTCTATAGTGGTATGCTTTATTTTTCTGTATCTTTTATGTGTCTACTATAGGTTTTTGCTTTGTGGTTACCATGAGGCTTATACAAAGCATCTTACAGCTAAAACACTCTATTTTAAGCTGATGACAATTTAACTTAGAATGCATACTAAAGCTCTACATTTTTACAACCCCCCCACATTTCAAATTTTTAATGTCACAGTTGAAATCTTTTTATATTAAATCTTTCCATTAACAAATTTAATAGTTATTTTAAATAATTTTGTCTTTTAACCTTTATACTAGAGTTGTAAATAATTTATCACCATTGTAATACCCATCATCATCATAATATTTGAGTATTACAAGTTTAAATAAATATTTACCTTTATCAGTGGCTTTTGTACTCTCATATGTTCTTTTTACCTCTTTCTTTTTTTTTTTTTTTTCTTTCTCCTTTTGGGACTCCCCCAATGCATATATTGTTTTATTTAATTGTGTGCCACAAGTCCCTTAAGTAATCTTACCTTTTTTCAATCTTTTTCCTTATCTTATTGGATGAATTCCACTGCCCTTTCTTCTAGTTCACTGATCTTTTCTTCCATTTGCTCTAGTCTGATTTGGAATCCCTGTATTAAACTTTTCAGTACAATTGTTATATTCTTCAGATCTGTGATTTCTCTTTCATACTTTTTAATGTTTTTCTGTCTTTGTTGAATTTTTCACTCTGTTTATACACTGACCTCCTAACCTCAGTGAGCATCTTTATGATTGTTATTTTAAACTATTGGGTAAATCATTTATCTCTATTGTATTAATATTGGTTTCTGGAAATTTACCTTGTTCTATTGTTTAGAACATATTCCCTTGTTTCTTCATCCTCTGATACATTCTGTGTTGATTTCTACACACTAGATAAACCAGCCACCTCTCTGTCTTAACAGATTAGTCTAATATAGAAGGTAAACCTCATCAATCAGCCTGGTCTGAGCTGCTGGCTATCTTCCAAATCTTTGTGATTGACCAAGCTCCTGTCTTTGTTCTTAGTGGCTCTCTGTTCTTGTGAGTGTTCCCACACCTGTCACTGTGCCAAAGGGGAGATTTGTAGTACCTGGAGGTAGGCTGATCAGAAGTCGGACCCTCTGGTAGCAACTGAGAAAGTATACATTTGAACGCCTTCCATGGAGAAATGAGAAACTAGGTGTTTTGACCTGGTCCCTCTGCACTGAGCCAGGTGTAAAGCCATGGAAGTGTTTCTGTGCTTCTTAGCAACTCTGTCTAGTCCTATTTTCTATACTCCTATAGGATTCATGAATGCAAGTCCCATTGGTTATCAGAGGTGGATGATTTGGGGGCCTGTCCCTCAGATGGCATCCTTAAAAATTGAAGTGCTAGGTGTGTAGTCTGTAATCCAAGTATTTCACTCCTCAAGGAGAAGCTGGGAGTTGGGGGTGTTCCCTCCCATAGTGCTGTGCCAGGAGTGGGGTCTATGGCAGGAGAGTGTCTTAGCCTTTACAGACTATTTAGATATGGGCATTTTCTCTATTGCCTCATATGTAGGCATCATACATCTAATTTCTGGATTTCTTTTAGAGGAATTGCTCTATGTGCAGGTGTATATTCAGAGAGTCAGGGAGAGGAAGAACATTCAGGAGTCTCCTATATTGTCATCTCAGTCCAGAGGCCCAAATATGATTTTTTTTTAAATAGCTGTACCTGCAGCATATAGAAGTTCCTGGACCAGGGATTGAATCTGAGCTGAAGCTGCAACCTACACCACAACTATGTCAATGCCGGATTCTTTTTGTGCCAGGCCGGGGATCGAATGTGCACCACCACAGTGACCAAAGTTGCTACAAAAGAATTCTTAACTCACTGCACCGCAGTAGGAATTCCTCAAATACAACTTTTTAAGAGAGAGTTAGTAGGAGTTAGTAGGATTCCCATTGTGGCTCAGTTGGTAAAGAACCCAACATAGAGTCCATGAGGATGCAGTTCAATCCCTGGCTTTGCTCATTGGATCCAGCATTGTTGCCAGCTGTGGCATAGATTGCAGGCGCAGATCAGATCTGGTGTTGCTGTGGCTGTGACATGGGCCAGCAGCTGCAGCTCAACTCTGATTTGAACCCTAGCCTGGGAACTTCCATTTGCTGCCAGTACAGCCATGAAAAGAAAAACGAAGAGAGAATGTAAAGGCATTTAGCAATAGGAACTCATATACTATCTGAGAGATGTAAACTGATAGACCGTCACTGGAGAACACTTTGATATTATATTAAAATTTCAAATATTTATTCCATTTTCCTAGAAATTCTATACCAGAAATTAATTCTATAGAAGAAAGATAGAACCATGAATAAAATCAATGTATAAAATTTTTTGCCAAGGCATGGTTGTAGTAATGAAAAGATAATAACTTAATTCTCCATCACTTGATTAAATAAGTACAGTGGTCTATACATCCTTTAAAAGAAGTTAAATTTGTATGTTTTGAGGGGAGCGAAGAAATCAGAACGATTAAGTCACCAAACAGTGTGACCTCATTAAAAATATATGTGTAATCTCCATGTTTGTAGATGTATATAAAATCTGGATAAGTAGCCAGTGCTTAAAACTCTTCACTGTGGGTATTATCTGTAGGTGTTAGGTTCCTGAGTGGCTTTCTTTTTCCTGCATTTTGTGTTTTATTTTATTTTATTTTTTGTCTTTTTGCCTTTTTCTAGGGCCGCTCCCACGGCATATGGAGGTTCCCAGGCTAGGGGTCTAATCAGAGCTGTAGCTGCCAGCCTATGCCAGAGCCACCACAACACGGGATCTAAGCCGCATCTGCGACCTACACCACAGCTCATGGCAATGCCAGATCATTAACCCACTGAGCAAGGCCAGGGATTGAACCCGCAACTTCATGGTTCCTAGTCGTATTCGTTAACCACTGAACCATGACGGGAACTCCTGCATTTTGTATTTTTGCATTGTTTAACTTCTTAAGAAAAAAGCATACATTGATTATGTAAGCAGAAAGATGCAATGAAGAAATCATGTACCCCCCAGCATACCAGGGATGGCGTTATAATTAAGGACTTTACTGAATCAGAAGTTAGAGACAATAGAGGGAGCAAGGGTTGCCCCATTCCCCCCATGTGGCCCCACCAAAGTCACAAAAGAGCAGTTGCTCCAGACTTGCAATTCCCAGAGACCTCGCTCTCTATTTACAAGGCCAAATGCTTCCAGGATAAGTAGCTGCTCACCCTTTTATGAGACAGCCAGTTTACTCTTGTAGAGGTTTTTTGTTCTGTTATCACATTATATCATATTATATTACCACTAAGTTACATTGCATTGTGTTACATATTGTTACAAAGTACATGTCTCATATATGCCAGTATGTAGCCTCCCTAAGGACAGCAGCCTTATTTGCAACTGTAACCCCAACTCCTACAGCAGTGCACCTGTGGAATACTGAATGTTAGAAAGTTTACAAAAACCAGTCCTCCCTATAGATTTGACACTAATCGTGCTTCTTGTCTCCATAAACCATATACAATGTTTTTTCCACAAGGCAGCCCCTCAGATGTCTGCTACAGCAACCATGATCTCATACTTTTCTGCCACAACACTAATTAGACACAGCAGACCAGTGCAGCAGCCATGAGGATATATAGTTCCTCAACCATCACCCATTAAGGCCAGGATGGGAGTTGGTAGCTGGGGTGGCTCCATCAGCAAAACACAAAAACAAAATGCAACAACCATGAGAACTATGGATCTGTTGTATTTACCCATCTTCGTTCATTGTTTATTGCTTCCCTTTCCCACAGTACTCATGTTTCCTAGGAGCAAGGGCATGTCTTTTCTATCCCATGTTGCCTCCCTGGGCCCTTAGAATAGCTCCTGGCACATAGTGGGTCCTGAACGCTATGTTTGGTTGGATGCACATCTGGATGCATTAGGAGGAATTGAACTGATTGGCTTTACTAAGTCAGGAATTTTCAGCATAATATCTCTTCTCCAGATATGGAACTATATGTTGTCAGCAAGGATCAATGAGGAAAAATTGCAGAATTTCTGTCTGAAATTTGTAGGTTATCCGTTGGCCATGTGTGTTCTGAGCCTTCCTTCTCACTTGCTCCTCCCCCAGAGCCTTCTGCAAGGTTGTCTTTGCTTCCTAATTTCCTAAAGTTCTTTTCTTCCTTTCCTCATGTAAAGACACCTGTAGCAGCTCAATTCAGGAGCTTAGCTTTTTAGACATCATTAATTTGATGCCTTCCTCTTTTATCTTTGTTTCTTTGTTCTCACAGAGGATCTTTCTCCCCAGGGGTAAGCTCTTTATCAGGCTATTCTAAACTTGGTCTTTTGGGTCATTGTTTTTTTGTTCTTTTTTTTTGTTTTTGTTTTTTTTCTTTTTTCTTCTAATAGGAGTAGTTGTCATCCTGTTTTTATTTTGACCCTAACTTTTCTTTTCTTGAAGACCTGTGAACTTTTAAGGGGAAACATCTTAATCTTTCTCTTCTCCCTGTTAAGTATATTTTAACCTCATGGTTTAAAAAAAAAAAAAAAAAAAAAAAAAAAAAAAAAAAAGTTTCTCCAGGGCTAACCACCTTTTCCCAGCCTCTGGATTTGGCTGTCCACATCAACACTTCCGTGACATTTCCTGTCTCTTCTAACATCATCCTGCCTTTCACGTTCATCCTTAAGACCAAGAGACATCCACTTGGACTAGGACAGTGCCCTTTGGTGGTTTATAAATCACCTCTCAAACTGAGAAGAAATATTTAAGCAAAGTTAATAGACAGAAGCATGGTATCCAGAGGGAAGTTTGCTGGGGGAGAGGAGGACCTGTGCCTTTAGCAGGCTTGGGCTCACAGCAGCCCAGCAGCCAAGACCTGCCTTCCCTCTGCTGACCCAGAGATCCTACCACACCAGGGACTTTTATTCTGGCCCCAGCAGCATTCAGGGTCTGTTCTCATCCAGGCTGACCCACCTTGCTCTCTGCCCCACCTGAATGATAACTCCTGCCACCATCCCTCAGTAGCTTTCCTTCTCCACATCCCCATTCCCCACTGCCTCCTCCAGCTCCAATGAGACGAGCTCATGGGCCAGACCAGCTGGACTGCCTGCACCTGTCATCCCGAGAGGAGTCCCTAAACACAAAGGTAGAGCATCGAAACTCACTGTAACCCCAAACCAGCTTTTGGAAAAAGGACCCATCCTCCTTACTAGAAATTGCCCCATGTAGGAAAAATACCAGCCACTGAGACAACACTCCCCTTCCCTCTGTACTCATGGTGCTTTAGTGGCAGAGGGAGTTTGCGAAGCAAATTATTGTTTAATAAGCACATTTTCATTATGCCTTTCTATTTGACTATCAATAATTAACCAGTTAAATGTTAAGTAATTAACTGAGTGACACTGATTAAGAAACAAACTCATAAATATCTTCTTCTGTATCCAACCCTTCCTTTCACAAGGTCCAAGCCAAAAGCTGCAACACTCATCATAAAGATGGTGACATAGCAGTAATTACCTTCCATGGAGCACTTGCTTTGTGCCAGACTCCGCTGGGTACTTTGTGTATTATCTCTAACCCTTTCAGTTAATCTGCAAGATAGGATTATTAACACCAATTTCCAGATAAGGACACCAATAATCAAAAATAGACACTTGCCCAAGGTCATTCTGCTGGTTCATGGCAAGGCCAATGTTTCACAAGTTTGACCAGTATAAGCACCAACTCCATGCCTGTTCTGTTCCACCATTCTGCTTCTCCATAATGGAGACACGGGCTTCATCAAATGCATGTTTCCAGATTGTCTGTCTGTGGAAAGTGGTTCAGGAACATGTTAAGTGGAAAACATGTCCAAGAATGTAATTATCACCCTCATCTTCTTCTGGCTTCCCCAACCTTCCTCTCTGTCCCAGATCATAGCATCTTTCCCCTCAGGTGCCTGGAAAAGAGCAGTTGGATTACTGCACACCACAGCGAGTTTTGAGATTACCACAGTCTATATGCTTTTCCCTGGGGGCTGATTTCTGAGTGTTTGTGCTACCACTGAAAGGTGTTAATATAGATCAGAAATAAGGTGACAGTGGCATCACTAACAACACGACCTTTCTCACGAGCTGGTCAGAAATTTGGCTCATTTCTTATACATCTAGAATGAATGTCATTTATTCTCAGAAATGATACAGGAAAATACCAGCCCAAGATTCAGAATCTGGGAAACCCCTCTAATGCTTTAGTCTTTTCTGTAAAGCATCTTGTAAAATTTAAGATTAAACCAATGAATTCTTCTAATCAGGAGCTCAGGGTTTATAAGAGTACAGGAAACTAGCAGGTGCCTATATGTTGCAGAGGGAACTCAGAGGTGAAGTTTTCTCCTGGCTTTAATAAGAGTCATTAAGTCCCCGCAACTATACACTCAACATCAAAACCGCCTCCTTTAAATTCTGAGAACTCAGTGTAGATTTTCCTACTTTTAGCATTTTAACACAATTTTCCATTCTAAAATCAATCTCCAGATTAAGGAATGGGAATGATAGTATGCATTAAACATATTTTTAAAAAGTTTATTGAGGAGTTCCCATCATGGCTCAGTGGTTAACGAATCCGACTAGGAACCATGAGGTTGTGGGTTTGATCCCTGGCCTCACTCAATGGGTTAAGGATCCGGCGTTGCTGTGAACTGTGGTGTAGGTTGCAGATGCGGCTTGGATCCCACGTTGCTGTGGCTCTAGTGTAGGCCGGTGGCTACAGCTCTGATAAGACCCCTAGCTTGAGAACCTCCATATGCCGTGAATGCAGTCCTAGAAATGGCAAAAAGACAAAAAAAAAAAAAAAAAAGTTTATTGAAGTATGGTTGATTTACAATACTGTGTTAATTTCTGCCACACAGCAAAGTGACACAGTTGTATATATTCTTTTCTTTTTCATATTCTTTTTCATTATGGTTTATCCCAGGATATTGAATATGGTTCCCTGTGCTACACAGTAGGACTTTGTTGTTTATCCATCCAATATATACTGGTTGGGTCTCCTAACCCCAAACTCCCAATCCCTCCCCTCCCTTGTCCTCCCCCTTGGCAACCACAAGTCTGGTTTTGCTATCTGTGAGTTTCGGTTTTTAAACACATTTAAATAAATATGTTTCATTTTAAATGAATCTTGAAAATGTACAGTTCACATTGTTCCAAAAGGTCCTAAGTAAATAGAATAGGGAAAACACTTAACACAGAAGGACTAGAGAATAAGACAGATCACATCCATCTTTCTGCAGAAGAAAACTGGAGAATGGAGTTCCCATCATGGCTCAGTGGATACAAATCTGACTAGCATCCGTGAGGATGCAGGTGCGATCCCTGGCCTCACTCAGTGGACTAAGAATCCAGCATTGCCATGAGCTGTGGTATAGGTCACAGACACGGCTGGGAGCTTGCCTTGCTACGTCTGTAGCACAGGCCAGCAGCTACAGCTCCAATTTGACCCCTAGCCTGGGAACTTCTATATGCCACGGGTACGGCCCTAAAAAAAATACATACATACATACATACATAAATAAAATAATAAAGAAAACTGGAAAGCAACAAAACTACATCTGGAACAAGAAATTTTCAGAAAAGTCCAAGATGAAGGGATCCAGCATGTGATAATCTTCTGAAGAGTGGCCGTTGTGTCCTGACTGCAGTCTAGGCTCTTATCCCTCCCACAGAGAGTCAGGAATTGGCAGGACAGCTGCAGTCAGGGAGGGAGTGGTCTCTGTCTCCAGCAGGCAGGACTTATCTCCTCACAGTGAATTACACTCTGCAACACGAAGGAAATAAGGAGGGGCCAGACACACATGGCCTTGGCTTTGTGAGAACCAGAAATCACGTGGTCCGAGCAGGAGTGTGTGCCCCAGGTCTTAATGCATCCTTGAAGTTTCCAGTCTGAAGGTTTGCTTTGGTGTTTGTCAGTGCTCGGTGCTTGCCTTCCTGCTGCAAGCCCGGAGGTCATGTTGCTACCTCATGCGTCTGTCCTCCCGTCTGTGAGGCTTCATTTGAAAGCTGCTTCTTGAATTGACTTCATTAATCTTCACCTGCATGGTGCACCCTCTGTTCTATCCACTGGTGATTAACCTTATTGAGAGCAGGGGACAGTGACAAGTTAAAGTGCTCTGGCGTTGCAATGAATTAGATTAGTCAGTGTTCCAGTCAAAGATTTTCCCGCTCAGTGGGGAAGCACAAGATCAAGAAATATAAATCCTGCAATGGGGAATCCCCTTCTCAGGCCAATTTTAGTTCATAGTGTACATATGCATGGCTTTTCAGTCTAAAGAAATAAGATTTCATTATGATTTTTGGTAACCCTATTTTTACAGATTTCCATTGGTTATTTGCATAGTTTTAATTTTAGCAGCCTATGCTGTACTAAGAAAAATGGGTTTTTACAGACTCTCACAGACCTAGAGAACAGACTTGTGGTTGTTGAACAGACTTGTGGTTGGAGAGGGGAGTGGGGGAAGGAGAGATTGGGAGTTTGGGGTTAGCAGAGGCAAACTGTTATATATAGGATGGATAAACAGCAAGGCCCTGCCATGTAGTGTAGGGAACTATATTCAGTATCCGGGAAAAACCATAATGGAAATGAATATTTAAAAGAATGTCTATTCTTTGCTGTCCAGTAGAAATTAACACAACATTGTAAAACAACTATATTTCAATAAAAGAAATTTTTCAAAAAAAAGAGAAACAGGTTTTAATAAAATCTTAAGAAGGAAGGTATTTTTATTTTTCAGCAGAGCTACTGTTCTTCTAAAAGCTTTCCATCAGTGCTTATGAATGAAATATATTTAGTGTTATTTTTCAAACTATAGGCCCTTCTACTGTAATAACAAAATGAGGTTGTTTTTGAATTTTGGTTGACTTAGGGGCCAACTTAGAGGTTTTGGCTGTGACCTCATGGTTCTGAGTCAACATCTGCTAAGGCTTCAAGTCTGACCTGGAGTCTGTGTTTACAGTCCAGGGAAGGGTTGACAGTTAGAACATACTTTCTGTTTCTCCCAGGAGTGTGTTTCTCTGCAGGAGTGTGTTTCTCCCACTTTATCTTATTTGAGGGCCTGGGCCCTGCCTCCCAGGTTACAGGCCTGCTCAAAGGTTTTCCTTTCATCAGGTACAGTGCTCCTGTTGGCTTCCAGCATTGAATGGACATGCAGTGTGATGCAAATTACTAGGTTCTGTTGTGGGTGGCACTTATCTGATAAGAGTGTCATAACATGAATAAAAAGTGTGAAAGAACAGCAAGACTGAATGATTATTCTGATAGGGGAACTGAAAATAAAAGTATGCTCTGATCTGCAGCACCCACGGCCACACATAAAAATCAACTCTGGCATTTTTGCCTTCGCCAGGGGTTGTCTTTTGCAAAGAGCAGAGGTCTGAGCACAGAGCATTCTGGAGTTCACCATGGTCATTTGCCAGGCCTGCAGAGGTGGACCCCCTTTCCAGCAGACTTCTGGGTTGGGCGCAGGTGGAGAGACATTGATGAGAGAGAAAGTTATTTAATCTCTGTCTATGCTGGCAACAGTCGTATGTGTTTGGTCAGACAAGTGTAGTTTATGACTGCCATTGTTTTACAAGCCAAAAAGAGAATCTCGGAGAGATTAAGTGAATTCCTATTACTGTATTCATTGTGTAGGCCTTAGAGAAGTTACACGAGAATTGTAAGACATGATCCCTTCCCTCAAGGAAGTTAGCATCTAGCAGGGATTAAAAGGTTTATCATTTGATAGTGTAACACCCAAAAGGAAAACTTGCTGCCCAGAGAGCCTGTCACCATTAAAGAAGTGACAGAAGTCATGGCCAGGGGTGAGAAAGAATGAAGACTTATGTGAAATTGGAATAACATGAAAGGAAAACCCAAAGACATCAGGACAGGAGAACCTTGGGCAGGACAGGAAGTCAACCCATCAGGCTTGGGAGAGGACTGTGTGTATAAGTGACCTTCAGCCTGAATATTTGGAGCCAAGATCCCTGGGAGCTGCATGGCATAGTCACTGTTTCAGATAAGATACTTCCGTGACAATGACCAAGGCCGACTGCCCTGAGGAGAGAGGGCAAGGGAAGTGTCTTTCTATTCACTGAATCTAACAGAAAAGTTAAAATAGAGTTTAATGTTTTTCTAGTTTAATCTTTGTGCAAACTCTGTATACTCTGCAGATCTTCCTAACCACATCTTTCGAACTCTGAGGTTAGATTTCAGGTGAAAATTCAATTTTTGTCACTTCTTTCTTTTGGCAACCAAGAGCTACGCTGCTTAGTGAGTGGATCTAGGTCATCTGGCCATATGTCCTGAGACAGGCTGGTGCAGGTGACACCAGAGCATCAAGGTGGCAGCTATCTGGAGGGAGAGGGGGCTATCCAAAATGGGCACCTAAAAGTCTGCTCATCTTGAAGCTGTGGGTTCTTGGGACTCATGTTCAGCTTCACTGTCCATTATGCAAGAAAATGGAAGCTGGTTCCCAAGCCCATGTCCTTCTGAAGATTGGTCTATGGAGGAGGGAGAAAGAGTTGGACAATTAATGAAAAGCAATATTCTCTACCGCTATCATTTAACCATCTGGTCTTTCATTTACGAGAGAAATGAGTGTATTTGCTATAAAGAGACTAGGCATTTTAAGTCTGCCCAAGAAATAAGATACCCTGAAATATGTCCCTTGGGTAACTGAACATCAGTTTAGGTAGATGGGACTGGTCAGGCTGTCTTAAGACAGGTACATTGGAGTTTCCATTGTGATTCAGCAGGTTAGGGATCCAGTATTGTCTCTCTGAGGATGCAGGATTGATCCCTGGCCTCACTCAGTGGATTAAGGATCCAGAGTTGCCATGAGTTGTGGTGTAGATCACAGATGTGGCTCAGATCTGGCATTGTTGCTGTGGCTGTGGTGTAGGCTGGCAGCTGCAGCTCTGATTCAGCCCCTGGCCTGGAAACTTCCCATATGCCATGGGTACAGCTGTAAAAGGAAAGAAAAAAAAAAAGACGTGTTAATTCTTAATCCCGACAATTGGCTGAAGAACCTAGGCTCAAAACTGAGGACCTCCCAGTGCTGGCGAGTAGAATATGACATCATTGCTTAAGCTACACAAAAATTCAAAAGGAAGAGAGGCAGACAAATCAAAGGAGCGGCAGGGAGGGTTCTAAGATTAGAAGGTAGCTACCTAGACTTTAGAGTAATTGACTTCAAACATCATATTTCACTTCCTGCCCTAACCTGTGGTCCAGAAAGTGGGTAAAGGACAGCCAAGAGGGAAAAGAGGAATGCAGCAGAAATGAGGGGTGGTTGGGCTGCTGGAGGTCAGGAGCTTGGCTGGAGGTGGGAGAGCAGTGGATGCGACAGAGTGGGGTCGACAGCCCGGCAATGAAATAGCATCCTTTCCCTGTGCAGAAAATCACCTGAGGCCAACTCAGTGACATTTTAGCAGTTATGAAACATGCTACCTTTGCTTTCATTTTAAATCACAACCAGAAATAAGGGACAAATTAAATGCTTTTTTTGTCAGACCTTTCCTCACTGACTGCTGGTATGACATCAGAGATCTTTTCTGGTGAGAAAACTTCAGGATATTTTCTCCAGTAGAAAGTACAGATCAGGAGTTCCTGTCATGGCTCAGCGGAGATGAATCTGACTGGCATCCATGAGCATGCAGGTTTGATCCCTGGCTAATCTCAGTGGGTTAAGGATCCGGCATTGCGCTGAGCTGTGGTGTAGGCCACTGACTACAGCTCCAGTTTGACCCCTACTCTGGGAACCTCCATATGCCATGAGTGTGGGTCTAACAAAAATAACTACAGATCATACTTAGAAATCGTAACAATCTATTTACGTAACTTCCTGTTTTAGTAATAAATAGTTTATCTTGATCATTACTAACTTAATTATAGATTGCATTTGCACACTACTTCATTCTTTCATAAAAATGCTTTCCCAAGTACTCTCTCACCTCAGATTCCCAGCGTCAAAAACACGGAGAGAAATTCTATTTCTCACGGTAGAGAGAAGAATTCTGAAACTCAGCTCAGTATTAGTCAGTGCTGGTTTTTATTGAATGATTAAAGCTAAGGAAACTGTATATGCATTTCATTTAATCCTCATGATTAAACCATGAGCTAGTTAACATCTCTATTTCCTCTGATTTGAAGATGCCACAAGCTGAAATCTAATCTTATTCCAAAGTCCGTGGTTTGAAATCACTACGGGTTTACTGAAAATATGACTTCCCTAAGCTCACTGAGCTAGGAAGTGACAAGAGAGGAAATAAAAATAGTCAACTTGCCCTTAATTTTCCCATGCAACGCCAATGGAGAAGTTTAATATAATGGATAATCAAGCTTAAAACACCATTACATGGAGTTTCTGTTGTGGCTCAGTGGTAACAAACCTGACCAGTATCCATGAGGATGAGGGTTCAACCCCTGGCCTCGCTCAGTGGGTTAAGGATCTGGCTTTGCCATGAGCTGTGGTGTAGCTTGCAGATGCGGCTTGGATCCAGCATTGCTGTGGCTGTGGTGTAGGCTTCCAACTAGAGCTCTGATTTGATCCCTAGCCTGGGACTTCTATATGCCCTAAAAAGTAAAAAAAAAAAAAAAAAAAAAAAAAAAAGAGAGAGAGAGAGAAAAGAAAAGCACATCAACTAAAAACAAATGTATTTAAATAGCTGATATAAATCATTCTTAGGTTTTTGGAAATTCTAACAGATTTAACTGTTTTAAACAAACTTACTGTCTATACTAGCCCTTCCTAAGCTTAGTAGTGCTCATTAGATGGGAAAAATCATGTGGAAATGCACAGTTGTAATTAAAGTAATATGAGCGAACAGTTTTACATTGTGATGGGCATTCAGTTCAATTCAGCAAGTTAATTTTGAGCACCTAGTATGCAAGTTATCTTATTTAGTCTCTACAAAGATGGTCGGACAGTATCCCTTTTTAAACAAATGTTTAGTCCTTCTTTAGGGCACTTTTTTTTTTTTTTTTTTTTTTTTTTTTTTTGATGGCAGCCCTTGAAGTATATGGAGGTTCCCAAGCCAGAGACGGAATCTGAGCCACAGATGTAACCTACCCCATGGCTGTGGCAATGCTGGATCCTTTAATTCACTATACCAGGCTGAGGATCAAACTCTTGCCTCTGCAGCAGCAACCCGAGTCGCTGCAATCAGATTCTTAACCCACTGTGCCACAGCAGGAACTCATAGAGGACTGTTCTTGAAGGAACATCAGGATCATGAGGGTTCTGAAGTATGATTTTTTTTTTAGGGCACCCAAGGCATATGGAGGTTCCCAGGATGGGGGTTGAATCAGAGCTATAGCTGCCAGCCCACACCACAGCCACAATAATGCAGTATCTGAGCCACATCTGCAACCTACACCACAGCTCACGGCAACGCCAGATCCTTGACCCACTGAGCAAGGCCAGGGCGCGAGCCTGCATCTTATGGATGCTAATCAGATTCGTTAACCACTGAGCAACAACCTGAACTCCCTCAGTATGATTTTTACTCTACATTTGGGGGAAGGGCGTCAGAAGAGAAAGAAGTGGTAGAACACAGTTTGAGGGGTGTATTTGCAAAACTACAACACAAAAAAGAACCTAACTATTACCATGAAGAGAGAGAGAAAAAAAAAAGTGCTTTGGAGGAGCAGGAGAGGGAGTTCTCATGTCATATGGGAATAGAAAGGGAACCAGCTATGACCTCACGATTTTAGTGATGTTTGAGATACACCTTAGAGGGTGGCTAGAAATCCAACAAGCATGTGGGGAAGGGGCATTCACCCACAAAGGGGATATTGTAGATAAAAGCAGAGACTGTAGTTTGTCTTATATGTAGTGTGTGTACAGTTTAACAAAAAAGGCATGAAACAGACCTTGTTCTAGAAGGTCTTAAATACTAGAGGGAGGTCTTAGCAAATGCAGTGGAATGAAAAACACAGACTGGTACTGAGGAGACAGATGTACATGGATAGCTTTTTTTTTTTTTTTTTTTTTTTTTTGGCTTTTTAGGGCAGCACGCACAGCATGTGAAGGTTCCCAGGCTAGGGGTCGAATCGGAGCTGTGGCCACAGCCATAGCACCACAGGATCCTTAACCCACCAAGTGAGGCCAGGGATCCAACCTGCATCCTCAGGGACACTAGTCAGATTTATTTCTGCTGAGCCATGATGGGAACTCCAAGAGACAGATGTACAAATGTCAGCGGTGACATTGATGAACTTGGGCAAATCAGTTACTCTTCTTGAGCTTTGGCACCCCACCTGCAATATGGAGATAATAATAATGGCCTAAAAGTTGGGCATCAATGAGAAATCTTGTGTGGAACTAGCACTCTGAGAGCCATAAGACACATCACGTCATCACCACCCTCATCATCCTTATCTCTTGGGTGATGGTTAGGAGGGCGGTGGAGAAGGGGAGCTTTTTGTTTGGCTCTGTGCTTGAGGAAAATGAAGTTGGCAGAAGGTGGAGGACAGATTCATAATAACAGAAGAGAAAGAACCATCAGAAGCCCTTCAAGGTAAAAATAATGACGGTATGATCAGGATGGTGAGCACCAGAAGGAAAGGTAGAGACATTGCGGAGATGCTGTCTGGTTTGGCATGCACTCGCCACCTCTCTCCCTGGACACAAATTCCGCAAGGCTGCTTAACAGTCCCCTCAAAAGAGACGATAGGGCTGGATACGGGATGGAAGGGGCAGATGCTTGGGGAGCAAAGGGGAGAGGGTCATTAAGGGACACCGGGTCTTTCTTTGCTTTCTGTTGGAGAAACCTTGGTACTCGCAGGATGCAGAAGAGTACTCATGAACTTGACCCCCTATGGCACAGGTGTCACGGAGGGTAAGGCAAGGCAGAGGGTCAGTAAGTCCTCTCAGGGTGGGTGTGCACACACTCGCTCCCCATGTGGGTGGGCACCCTGCGGTGCTGGAGGAGGAGAGTTGCCCAAGGAAGGAAGGCACAGGACCAGCCGCAAGAAACTCTCCCTTCAGACACCTGTCAGCATCCCTCTTCTACATCATCCCTGTTCCCACCAAAGAGGTGAGAAAATATCATCACCTAAAGGGAGTGTCTTACTTTCGTTAAAATGGATCAGCTCCTGCTTCTGTGCTTGCTTAGGTTTGGAAGAGGAAGGAGTCAAGAAATGGAATTCAGAACCAATTTGTCCATCCCAGGTCAGTTTCCTGGTGATTGGAAATTGATTCAATTTAGTTCTACAGTCACAGAGTGAATGCAAATATCTTCCAGGAGAAGGAACTAGAGAAGAATACCAGACATGAATAAAACACCCCCCACCTGCCTCCCTCTTAGAGTTTAGTTAAAGTGTATGTCAAAAGGCATATGAAGTATTGAAAGCTGAACTAAAGCTGTAACCTTAACACTGTGTTATAAAAATGACAACACTAATTCATATGTGAATTTGTTTTTTCACTTTTACAAGAATGACATTTTTTATGAAGAACAAAATGATGTGGGAGACTTACCAGAAACTTAGACTGATAGGAGTTTCTAATAAAATAACCACTCTAATAATGATCCCCAATGTGGTTTTTTTCCTTTGGCCACTCCTGTGGCATGTGGAAGTTCCTGGGCCAGGGACTGAACCTGTGCCACAGCAGCAGCCTGGCCACTAAAGTGACAACATCAAATCTTTAAGCCACTGCACTGCAAGGGAACCCCAGTGATCCCTAATGTTAAAAGTACTTCGTGGAGTTCCCACTGTGGCACAACGGGATTGGTGGCATCTCTGCAGTGCCAGGATGCAAGTTCAATTCCCCAGCCCAGCACAGTGGGTTAAAGGATCCAGCGTTGCCAGAGCTGCAGCGTAGGTCGCAACTGGAGCTTAGATCTGATCTCTGGCAGGGGAACTCTGTATGCTGCGGGGCAGCCAAAAGAGGACAAAAAGGACAAAAAGAAAAGCACTTTGTGCATTCCTTCAGAAACACCCTGTGAATTTTGTAGGATTGAATCCAAGAGAAGCAGCCCCTTTATATGATATTTTGCATACAATTTTTTACTACTGGGTAGTCCCTTTCCTTAGGAGCCTAAATGAAATGAAAATAGGATCGCCTTGAAGATCTTTTTTAAGGTGTAAAGGTGACAGAGACAGCCATGGAACCAAAAATCGGTAAAATTAGAGGAAAAAACCCATAAAGGTGGTTTCAAAGCATTTTTTTAAAATCCCTTTCATTTCTTATTCATCCCTTGTTCATTTCTTATCCCTCCCATGCGTTATGAAGGCAGACTTGTGTCTTTGTATGTTACTAACTTCAATACAATCTGTATCACAATGTTGTTTGCTTTTTGCTTCCTTTAGGAAATGACCTGGCTTCCACCACTTTCTGGTATTCAAGCACCTGGCAAAGTGGAACCAAGCAAATTTCCATTTCCAAATAAGGTGAGCTGCTGCGTCACTCAGGGGGAACATGCTTTACTCACCCAGAGTTTTTTAGTGGACAGTGGGTTTTCCCTGGATTGTCTTTTCCTCGGTAAATATTCCTGCCACAGGCACATGGATCTGATTTTCAGCACTTTGCAAGACCATGTCTGTTTATCGAAGGGAGAAAGTCAAGCTTGCAGTCTTACCTCCATTTGCATACTCCCTGCAAAATATGATGAATATTGTAATTATTGTTTTATCTCCCTGCAAAATATGATGAATATTGTAATTATTGTTTTATCTCAAAACACTTGTGAATGATCTTACAATCATTTTATACATTCAGTGTGATTGTGTGTCTTGATTTTTCCCCCAAAAGCTGTTATTAAATTAATGATGTATCTTTTTAAATTTTTTTTGGTCTTTTTAGGGCCACACCAGTGGTGTATAGAGGTTCGCATGCTAGGGGTCTAATCTGAGCTATAGCATCTGGCCTACACCACAGCCATAGCAATGCAGGATCCAAGCCACATCTGTGACCTACACCACAGCTCACGGCAATGCCAGATCGTTAACCCACTGAGCAAGGCCTGGGATCCAACCTGCCTCCTCATGGATGCTAGTCAGATTCGCTAACCACTGAGCCATGACGGGAGTTCCTTAATGATACATCTTAAAATCGGTGTCTTAGAGTTGAAGTATGTAACTTCTTAGCTCTCTTTTACAAAGCTTTAAATATTTTCTAGGGCTTTAAAAAGAACATTGCCGTATGTTCTAAGAACAAGCGCACACACACAAAAATCAGACACCAACTATATTTAAATTCTACAAGAGTCTAATAAGTTTTGATTTTTTTAACCCTACAACCTACTCATTATAAAGACAAAATCATGCAAATAGAGAACTAGGAAAGGTTCTAGCACTTTTGTCCAGATTTTATTTCCCTGCCCCGATATTGCTATCAAGAGTTTGCCGCCTACAATTTCAGTCATTTTCCCTGTGCGTTGTATACACATATGTGCATATGCAGTTTTTTAAAAATCCGAAATGGTATAGTATTAAGAGTACTTTTTCTAAGAGTTCATTTTTTTCCAGACACACACAATACATAAATGTCATTGCTACATATTCACATCACCACTTTCTGAAGTGAATTATTAAAATAATTGTTCATTATAATTACCACAATGGTACATTCCATTCTAGGAGCTGATTTTTTTTTTTCCCTTGGCAAAGTATTTACAAATCTTTTCAAGTGAATATATAGAGATTTTCTTCATCTTTTGAACAGTAGAAAAGTATTTCATCATATGAAGGTGCTGTCATTTATTCGCTCAAGCGTCTCTAATGGACATTGATTCTGTTCCTGGTTTGCTATTAACACAGACACCCTAATCACAAACATTTTTTGGAAATGTCTCTGTGTGTACCTGTTGTTCATTGTCTCTTGCTCAGATCCCTAGAACATGAACTCTGGTGCCAGAGGAATCAGAAGCCGTATTCACCTTTGATTGTGTTTCGAAAGAATGTTTTTATGAATCTTTGCCCGTGTTTAATATTATCTCTCTCTTTTTTTTAACCGTTGTATCTGTACTATGGGTGAAAAATTGGTATTTCATTGTTTAATTTGCATTTCTCGCATAACTTCTCAGGTTGAGCACTGACTGTTTTTCCTTTGCAAATGACCCACTCATATCTGTTGCCACTTTTTAAAAACCGATTTCTAGGAACTCCTTATATCTTACTCATTTATTCTATAGGATGCAAATATTTTTTTGCAACCTTATTTGTGTACCTTTTAAACCAGCAAAGTGTTTGATTTTTCATATCAAAGAAAACAGATCTTTCCTGCCCCAACATTCTATTTTATTTTATTCTGTATTTTACTCTAATTCTTTTAAAATTTTGGTTCTTAGGTTTAAAAAAAAAAAAAAAAAAAAAAACCTTTTTTTGCAGGTGGCATGACATAGGATTCTAGCTTTATTCTTTTCATTAGTTTAGTAAATTATTATTTTTTGTCTTTTTTTTTTTTTTTTTTTTTTTAGGGCCGCACCCGTAGCATGTGGAGGTTCCCAGGCTAGGAGGGGTCTAATTGGAGCTGTAGCCACCGGCCTACACCACAGCCACAGCAACACCAGATCCGAGCCATGTCTGCAATCTACACCACAGCTCATGGCAACGCCAGATCCTTAACCCACCGAGCAAGGCCAGGGATCAAACCTGCAACCTCATGGTTCCTAGTCAGATTCAGTTCTGCTGCGCCATGACGGGAACTCCAGTTTAGTAAATTATTATAACACCATCAGTGAATGAGCTCATTTTCCCCACACTGGTTTGAAATACCACCTAAGTGAACAGCTAAATGAGCTGAAAGTCTCATAAACACATAGATTTGTTTCAGGACTATCTGTTTTGTTATTTTGACATATTTATCTAATTCTTTCCCAATAACTCATTGTTTAAATCAGAGGTCAACTAATTTTTTATGTAGAGGCTCAGGCAGTAACTAGTTTAGGCTTTGCACACAATATCTGAATGAATGATTATGACCATGTTCCAATACAATTTTATTTACAAAAACACAATAAAGAAGTCATACAACTCAACAAGAAAAAGATACCTTGTTTGAAGAATAGGCAAAGGATTTAAATAGATATTTCTCCAAAGATGATCTACAGATGACTAAGAAGCATATGAAAAGATACTATTGCTAGCATTGCTCGTTAGAGAAATGTAAATCAGAACCACCAAGATACCCCTTCACACCTACTTAAATGGCTAGAATCAAAGACATACAATACCCAGTGTGAGCAAGGGTGTACAGATGCACGAACCTGGATATTAGTTGCTAGTGGGGTCTAAAATGATGCAGGCTCTTTAAAAACGTTTCCACATTTATGCGGACAGTTAAACATTGCATTATTATATGACCCAGCAATTCCATTCCTAGGTATATACCCAAGAGAAGTGAAAACATACATCTGCAGAAAAACTGGTACTTGTTCCCAGCAGCATTGTTCATAACAGGCAAAAAGTGGAGGCAATACACATGTCCATCCACTGATGAATATGGATAAACGAAAATGATACATCCTTATGATGAAATATTTTTGAGGAACAAAAAGTAACGAAGTACTAATACATGATTCGACATAGATAAACTCTGGAGTTCCCATTGTGGCTCAGTGGAAACGAATCTGACTAGTAACCATGAGGATGCAGGTTCAGTCCCTGGCCTCGCTCAGTGGATTAAGGATCCAGCGTTGCTGTGAGCTGTGGTGTAGGTTGCAGACGTGGCTCAGATCCTGTGTTGCTGTGGTTGTGATGTGGGCCGGCAGCTGCAGCTCCAGTTCAGCCCCTCGCCTGGGAACCTCCATATGCTGTGGGTACGGCCCTGAAAGGACAAAAAACAAAACAAACAAACAAAAACAAAATAGATGGACCTTGAAAACATGCTGAGTGAAAATGAAAGAACAGTCACAGTGGCAACATATTATATTATTTCATATATTTGAAATTTCCAGAATAGGCAAATAGAGACAGAAAATAGATAAGCGGTTGCTTATGGTTTGGGAGTGGGTAGAGGTGGGTTAAGTGACAGCTAAAGCATCAAAGATTTCTTTTTGAGGTAGTGAAAATGTTCTAAAGTTCATTTATAAGGATAATTTCAATGTGTTACCATTAAATATAGTAATTGCTTGTTCTGTGTCTACCTGAGGTAACTTACTTCTATTTTCCTGTCTTTCTGAATATTTTAAAGTTTTGTGTTTTCTTTCCATCTTTAAAACTTAATATTAAAAAAAATGGAGTTGCCATTGTGGCTCAGTACATTAAGAAACCAGCTAATATCGATGAGGATATGGGTTCAATCCCTGGCCTTGCTCAGTGGGTTAAGGATCTGACAGTGCTACAAGCTTCGGTGTATGTTGCAGATGTGGCTTGGATCTGGCATTGCTGTGGCTGTGGTGTAGGCTGGCAGTTGCAGCTTCAATTTGACCCCTAGCCTTGGGAACTTTCATATGCCATGGGTGCAGCCTTAAAAAGAAAAAAAAATTAAAATTAATGTATAATTTACAAACAGTAATATTTGACCTGTTTAGTGTCCTGCAAGTTTTGACTAACATATGTGTTCCCAAGTCCCCGTAATTAAGATATAGAAGCATTCAATTACCACCCAAAATTCCGCCTTGGTACTTGGTGGTCAGTTCTTCCTGCATTCCCAATCCCTGGCAATCACTGATCTGCTTTCCAGAATACACACACATGGAGCAAATTTGAATTTAGTTGAATAGTTTATTCAGCATCTATTGATATATTTTTTCTTCAGTCTGTTAGTGGGAAAATTACGTTTATAGATTCTCTGATTTTTTTTAATCGCTTGTACATTCCTATGATTAATCCACTTAATTATGGCATGTTGCTCACTGAATATACTTTTGGACTTAATATGCCAGTATTTGATTTGGGAATTCCCTTATATTCATGAGAGAACTTGGACTAGTTTTCTTTTTGTGTACATTTGTTCGGTTTCCATAACAGGAATATAATAGCCTCCTATAACAAAATTATAGCTTTCTACCATTTTCTGTATTCTGGGACAGTTTAGATAACATGCCAATTTCCGTCTCCTTAAAGGCAATGGTATACCTCCTTCATAAAACTTCCTCTGCATGGAGTTTTCTTTTAGGGGTAGATGTTTAACTCTCTCTTCATTTTCCCCCTTTCCTATTGGCTTAGATTTTTTTACTTCTTCTTCTTGGCTTAACTAATCTTGCTTGTTCCCTTTTTTCCCAGTTAGGGTTTTCAAACATACAATATTCTGTTTTTCTGGCAATTGCCTTTACAATTTTAATGTATTAACGTATTAAACTTACTTTTATCAATACCTGCAATTGATTCACATCTATATCCTATCCCCAAATATAGAATAATCTGCTTTAATTTGGTCTCTCTTGCCACCCTCTCTCAGTTTAAGATTATTGACAATATTTCAAATTATAGTTATCACTATTTTTAGCATTATGGCGTCACAATTATTTTAGTTTCTTTCTTTTTTTTTTTTTTTCTCGTTTGGGCCCCCATGGCATATGGAGTTCCCAGGCTAGGGATCAAATCCAAGCCACAGTTGCAACCTACATCACACCTTCGGCAGTGCAGGATCTTTAAACCCACTGTGCCCAGCTGGGAATTGAACCTGTGTCCTGGCCCTGCAGAGATGTCACGGATCCCATGGCACCACAGCATGAACTCCTAGTTTCTTAATTTATCATGGTTTCGTGGGTCTCAGGTCTTCCTCTTATTATGATGTGCTTCTTGTTTTGCTCGGATATATTTTCTGACAGGCTTCTAGTCCAGTCTTGATCCAGAGTCTCAAAGGGCCCTTCTGCGTGTTTATCTTCAGACCTTCCACTTCCCTCCCATCAGTTTGTTCACTCCTCTGGTGATTTCATCTCCACCTATTGTTTTAAGTACTCTGTATGCTCAGCTGATGACTCCCGAAGTTGTATCTCCAGTCCCTTTTCTGCCCCCCAGACTCCAAACTTACATGCGTACTTACTTACTCAGCATCCCCACTTGAGGATCTAGCAAACATCTCATGCCTGACACACCCCAAAACTAAGCTTTTAATCCCCCCACCAACCTTCTATCTTGTGTTTCTCATTAAATGATTTCTCCACATTTACAGTTGGTTCAGGCCAGAAGCTTTGGAAAGCCCTCTCTGTTTTCTAAGGCACCTGTAGCAAAGGACACAAACCAGGTGCCTTAAAAATAAATGTACTCATTCGCTCACAGTTCTGGAGGCTAGACGTCTGAAATCAAGGTGTCCACAGGGCCCTGTTCCCTCTGAATGCTCGGAAGAAAATGCTCCCTTGCCTCTTGTATCTCCTGATGACCGGAGGCAGCCTGTCACATCCCTTGGCTTGCAGGTGCATCACCTCCCTGATTTCTGCCTCTCCACTTACCTGGCCATCGTTCCTGTGCTCTGTGCCCAGCCCTCCTTCCTTTCGTACAGACAGTAGGCATTGGATTTAGGGCTCATCCTAATCTACCATCTCTCCTTGATCTTAACCTGCAAAGCCTCTATATCCATAGAAGGTTAAATTCATAGATCGTGAACAGACATGAGCTTTGAGGGGACACTATTCAATCCAGTTCACCATTCTTAATTCTTCTCTTTCCATCAAAACAAACATCCAACCCATCGATAACTCACCACTACCCTCCTTTCAGAATATATCCAGAATCAAAATGTTTCTTCCCACCATCTCATCGTAACGGGCACAGGATTTCAAATTTAAATGAAAATAAATGTGTCTTATTTAGGAATACTCTTGGATTTGCGTGGAGCTATTTTAGTTCTAGTTCTTTTTGCCTTCCTCAAGAAAGAAAGAACAGAAGTCCCCTGGTGGCCTAGCGGTGAAGGATCTGGAGCTGTCACTGCTGTGGTTTGGGTTTGATCCCAGGCCTGGGAACTTGCGCATGCTGCAGGCAAGGAAAGAAAGAATAGGTGACTTTTACAAAGTGCCGGCCGGAACATTACATGATTTTGGCAGTGCTTTTCTTGCAAAAAGTTCACAAGAAGTCCTGGTAATTTATCTTGTACCACTGAAATAAGACTGCATTAGAGTCATTTCTACTATAATAAATTACCATAAACTCAGTGACTTAAGACAACACAAATTTATTGTCTTTCAACTCCGGAAGTCACAGGTCTAAAATCAGTTTCGCTGAGCTAAAATCGAGGTATGAGCAGGGCTGCATACCTTCTGAATGCTCTGGGGAGGAATTGCTTTCTTGTCTTCCTCAGCTTCTGGAGGCTTCCCTGGGTACTTAGCTCGTGGCTCCCATCATTCTGACCTCTGACCTCCTTGTCCCATCTTCTCTGGCTTTCCCTTATAAGGAACTGTGTGTTTATATTAGGCCCATCTGGATCATCCAGGATCGTCTCCATCTCAAGATAGTTATTCTGCAAAGTGGCTTTTGCCATGAGAGGTGACGTATCCATGGGGTCTGGGAATTAAGATACAGACTTCTCTGGGGGAACCCTTCTTTTGCCCTCTACAAAGACATCACTCATCCTCACACATAGTACACTTCCTCTAACCTGTCGCTCAGCCAATTAGTATTCTGACAGCTGGAGGCTTATAGTTCATTAATTAGATTATTAATGTTTGAGATTATCATGATTGCCAGTGTGTAGGAGCTAGAATTGTTTTTGGAATTTGCAGGGCAAAATCTCTAAAACGACTAATAAATAATGAAATTAAGCCCTTATTGAGAGTAAAGGGACAGTTTGACCTCACAAGGAAAGTCGATTTAAATGTGCTTTCTGAGTTACCAGTACCACTAAATTAATTAGCTACATACTTCCGAGAATTTCTCCAATTTGTCTAGATATTGGAGGACATAATATATAATAAAGTCAATGGGCACTGAACTGGGATTTTTTTTCTATTCTCTGAAGACTTAATTTGGAGTCACAATTCCCTAGACAAACACTCCCAGACATGTCTGCCTTATTCTTCAAAAAACTCAAAAGTAATTGAATTTGGTAAAGAAAGAATGAATGCCATTATCGGGTATTTCAACCAAGAAAAAAAAATGAATTTGCTTTGTCCTTTTCTCTTCATTTCTTTCGCAATCTTACAAGTTTTGAAATGCAAATGGAGAGCTGAAATTGTAGAATTTTTCCATCCTCAGAAGGCATTTGTGCAAATCTAATGGCATTTCATAACATTTCATGTGTCAGTGGATGCCAAATCTGATGGGATCAGATCTGGTTTGAAACTGTTCTTGCTGATCAATCTCTAAAGCATCAGGCAGAAGTGTTCTAGCATCCTTCCAGAAATGAAGAATCCTATTGCCTTTCTCTTTATACATCACAAGGAGAATGAAAGCCAGCGCGTGTGAAGGAAAGTACTCTGAAGTCAGAAAAGTTTCTGTCTCCCACTTTGGATTCCTAACATGCTTCAAAAACTGACCACACAGTGTTTGGGCTCATACTTCACATTTACTTCATTACCTCAGAGTAAACATTTACATTAATTGTAACTTATATTATGTCAATTATTTGGGGCTGTAGAAAAAAAGAATGAAAAAGGAGAAGAGGGAAGACCAAATCCTATAGCAACTAACTTTATGTGAGGGTCCAAAAATTAAAAAAGAAGATATATTTCTATTTCTTGTTCTAGTGATGGGTTGACAGACAAGCAAGAGGAAGGATGAGTCATCAAATCGTTCCAAAAAGCCATTTTTAAGTAATGCCCTCACAGGATAAGTACTGCCCTCTATCAGCAACATGGCTAAAGAAGAGCTATATTTGATTGATCTAAGGTGCATATTTTTTACCTTTTATGGTCCCTAAAATCAGGATTTGTTGTACAGTTTGATGGCATTTTCCAACTAGTTGGCAGCAATTTTCTTCCATAGTTATACATGAGGTAATGCAACATTATGTAGTTTTGTTACATTTGATGAAATATAGTACTTATCATAGACCCTCCTTGAAGGGCTTTCTCCAATGGCCAGTGTATGCTTGATTATTTCTGTCTTCAACAAAATGATTTGTACAAACTTTACTCCCCAGCTTAATACTTTTAAGGGGGTTAGGGGATTCCTGTGTTTAGGTATCAGGAATTCACGATTCAAAGATGGAGAAGAATAAATTCCTAACTGTAGATATTCTGCTAAGTAACCAGGAGTGGCTCCCCTCTTTGTGCACATGACGTCAGAATGACCCACACCTGATGCATTATGATGGCAAACTAAAAGCTCTAGAATAACCTTAGAAATGTCCTATAATGGGATTACAGGCAACATTTTTTATATACTTTCCTATGTCTCCTAATTTTCTTTGCTATATAGGTATTAACTTCTGTTTTTGCTTAAATAACAAATGCTGCTTAATAAGATGGAGCCATCCTTGGGTCAAGACAATAATAATAGTAGCATTCTATTTATTATACCTTTTAACTAATTATGTACTTTAAATATGTATACCAAATATATTTAGACCATGATAAGCATTTTTTAAACATTAAAGAAAAACCATAGTTGAAGAGACAATTCCTATAATGGAAGTTTGACACAGTGCAGTGAAAACATTAAGAAAGCAAATAAGTCCTTGTGAGATTTGGGAATATCTGAAAAAACAGGTAACGCTGGAACTTCTTTGTACCTTGAAGGAAGAATGAAGTTTGCCAGGCAGAAAACCGAAGATGGCAGGAAACACATCCAGTGACCTTGGGATAGGAAAGGCTGTAAAGGCTTGAAGCACTCACACAGCAGTTATGATGTGCCTTTCAGCCCTGGGTTATAATAATATGTATACACATCATCTCCTCTGCTAACTCACTGGACTCCCAGCCCGGAAGGCAAAGATTTTGTAACTGTTGAGGACCCAACAGAGAACTTGGCAGGCACGGTAGAGTGCTCCCAGAGGGGGCTGAAATGCCAGTGTACAGAGAGGATGAGCCCCTCCCCAGGCATCTGCTCACCGACAGTATTCACAAAGGCAGGGGATGCCTTTGAGACAGAAGCTAAAGGTGGTGGGATGTGTGGGTGTCTAGGTGAGACTGGCAGGAGACACAAAAACAGAAAGGACTTCAGTGCGTGGGCCCTTTAAAAGGAGGGGCTTGTGTTTCCCTCTGCTCCGAACCCAGCCCAGCCTGGATCTGGCTCAGTGAAAGATGAGGGGTCTTCACACTCTGTGGGGCCCCCAGGGTTTTGCAGCGAGCTGAGCAGTGCGATACTCCTTCAAGCAGCAGCAGCCCTGGGCCCTGTGATTGGCCAGCAGAGAACCAATCAAAATGCGGCCCGTGCCCTGTTTCCCTAAACTTGGGAGGAGCCTCAGAACGTAACTCACACCTTCTACCAGCTGAGGGACCACATGCTGGCCAAATGCCTGTAGGAAGGATAATGAATGGGACACTCTTTGTACCCGCAACAGGACCAGGTCTGGAAACATAAGTCATAGTAATTTTGAGCTACATGTTTTCAGAGCACCACCCAGAAGACATCAGCTAGAAACATGGGATGGCATATCAGGGACAAAGTCTTTATTTTGCCACTCTAGCAGGGCAGCCGTCTATGGCGACTTTTTTTTTTTTAACCAATAACCATTCTTTGCCTCTCTTTTCTCCCCACACAAAATAGTAATCCTCATCATCACTCATTACACAAATGTTTTTATTAAATTTCGAAGTTTGCTGTCTATGAAATACAAGGTCTTGCAGTGCATAATTATAATCGAGGTTCTTTGTACATTCATTTTCAGTTCTCTGCTTGAGTCATCTTTGAGGTTTCAGGATGTCTAAAGTATGTCAAGAAATAAAATGATCTGTGTCTAATAACATCAGCAGTTTCACAAAAATTCCTACTGTTTTTTGTTTGTTTTTCAAGAATGAACTTAATGTTGTCATTCCCGTGGTGGCTCAGCGGCAGTGAATCTGACTAGCATCCTTGAGCAGGGCAGGTTGGATCCCTGACGTTTCTCAGTGAGTCAAGGATCTGGTGGTCGCTGTGAGCTGTGGTGTAGGTCGCAGACGTGGCTTGGATCCCATGTTACTGTGGCTGTGGTGTAGGCCCGCAGCTACAGCTCAGATTTGACCCCTAGCCTGGGAACCTCCATATGCCGAAGGTGTGGCCCTAAAAAGACAAAAAAAAAAAAAAAAAAAAAAAAGCTTAATATTGAAAATCGTCTCAGTTACCATTCTTGTCCATTTAATGGAGATTGAGCCTTCACCTTTCTGGCACAAGACATCCCCAAGATGTCAAAATCTACAGAAAGCAAAGAGGATTGCATTAAATTGGACTCAAGTATTTTTCACATATCAGAACTTGCACTAATTACGTTCAGATATAGACTCTAAATTGAGAGTGAGAAATATACCAGTCCATTTGGAGGATTTAGCTGTGGCTGTCTTCTTCATAACAGCAACTATTCAAATTGGCCAAAACCATTTTTGAGGATTATGTTTTAGTTCATCATCTCAAGAACCATAATTTATCTGAATACACTGTTTCAAAAAAAAAAAAAAAAAACTGAGTCTTGGACTGAAAGTTGAGCTTGTTCTTTTTCTTCAGATGAGTAACTCATTTTTACCTGCATTAACATTAAAGGCATCTGTGTATAACTCAATCTGCTTAATACAGTGAATATCCACCCAGCTCTTACCCACTAGTCTGAATAAAATTTAAATAACTTAAAAAATAAATATATTCACTATTTTAAATAATTTAAAAAGCTACAAAATAGAAGTTAGTTTCATTTGTATGGATTTTTGTTTCACACACTTAAATCAGAAAGGAGTTTCACAGGACTTAATGGCTGCTATGTATTTTTTTTTTTTTTTTGCATTCCTACCATCTCAATAATTCATTCTTTTATAACTCTCCTTTATATTTAATATTAAATAGGAATTTTGCAAGGAAGGAGAATGTGAATTCCCATGATAAAATTTAGCATTTCACTTTTTTTTTAGAATAAGAAGCATTCATTTTGTTTATTTTTATAACTTTTTTTATTTTTGGCGCTCAAAGCAATTTTTATTATTTTTCTTTTTTTAGTTATTACTAATAGTTTTTTTTTCCTTTTTTTGGTCTTTTTGCCTTTTCTTGAGTCGCTCCCGCAGCATATGGAGGTTCCCAGACTAGGGGTCGAATCGGAGCTGTAGCCACCGGCCTACACCACAGCCACAGCAATGCGGGATCTGAGCCGCGTCTGTGACCCACACCACAGCTCATGGCAACGCCAGATCCTTAACCCACTGAGCAAGGCCAGGGATTGAACCTGCAACCTCATGGTTCCTAGTTGGATTCGTTAACCACTGTGCCATGATGGGAACTCCTTTAATTATTATTATTAAAGTATAGTGGATTTACAATGTTTCTTTAAGTTCTGTTGTACAGCAAAGTGACCCAGTCACTCACCTTTCCCTGTGCTGTACAGTAGGGCCCCACTGCTCATCCATTCCAAATATAACAGTAAGCATTGCACTTTAAAGGAAATTGAGTTCAATCATTATTTTACCTGATCAGTAACTAAATTCAAATACTGGCTTTCTGCCATTTCAGAGGGGTAGAAATCTGTAATAATCTTTCTATCCACCAGTGTGAGATTGACAACATTTGTTCGGTGAAGTGTCCCTGATGGAATGGTGGGCAACCTCATGTGCAGAAAGGTGGTGAGAGTGAAGTCACATTCAAAGGGAGGTGGGTTAGATTAAAGCTCAATGATGCAGTAGGTCCGAAATATAAGAATTAAAACCATAAACCTCAGAGGAAAAATATAGATAAATCTTTCTGACTTGGATTTGGCATTGGGTTCTCAGATATGACACCAAGAGTATGAGCAACAAAAGGAAAAAATAGATAAATTGGATTTCATCAAAATTAAAAATATTTGTATAGTAAAGGACATTAACAGTAAAGGGAAAAGACAACCAACAGAATAGGAAGAAATACTTGCAAATTATATATATGATAAGGGCCTAGTATTCAGAAAATATAAAGAATTCTTTTAACTCAACAACAGCAAGTCAAACAACCCACTGTGCTTTTTTTTTTTTTTTTTTTGGCTTTTTAGGGCCGCATCCATGGCACATGAAGGTTCCCAGGCTAGGAGTCAAATTGGAGCTACAGCTGCCAGCCTATACCACAGCCACGTTAATGCGGGATCTGAGCCACATCTGCGACCTACACCACAGCTCACAGCAACACCAGATCCTTAACCCCCTGAGCGAGGCGAGTGATTGAACCTGCTTCCTCATGGATGTTAGTCAGATTCATTTCCGCTGAGCCATGATGGGCACTCCAAACAACCCAGTGATTAAAAGTTCAACGTACTTGAATAATATTTCTCCAAAGAAAATATACAGTGGCCAAAAAATGCTTGAAAAGATGTTCAACCTCATAGTCCTTCGGGAAACGTGAATCAAAACCACAAATAGAAACTACTGCACACCCACTAAAATGGAGCTAATATGGTTCAGCCACGATGGAAAACAGTTTGGCAATTCCTCCAGAAGTTTAACATAGAATTATCTTATGGCCCTGCAATTCTGCTTCTAGATCTATATGCCAAGGAATTGAAAACAAGGACTTGAACAAGTGCATGTGCATCTGTGTTCACAGCAGTATGACTCACAATACTCACAAGGCAGAGCAGCCCACATGTCCATTAACTGATCCACAAATTGTTGTATGTACACACAGTGGAATGTTATTCAGCCATATAAAGGAATAAAGTACTGATATATGCTACAACATGGATGACTCTCCCAAACATTGTGCTGAGTGAAAAGCCAGACACAAAAGTTGACACATTGTATGATTCCACAGATGTGAAATATCCAGAAGAGATAAATTCATAAAGGCAGGATGTCGATTGGTGGTTACCAGGGCCTGAAGAGAGGGGAAGTGGGAAAACACCGTTGAATGGGTAAGAGGTTCTACTTGGGAATGATGGAACTATTTTGCAACTAGAGATGATGCTTTAGTACATTGTGATGGTACTAAATGCCACTGAATTGTTCAATTTAAAGCTTAATTGTATGTGCTGTGAATTTCACCTCCATAAAGAAAACAAAAAGTCCATAATAGAAAATAGAAGTAACGGTGAGTGGTATTACCAGGACTGTTTCACAAACATATTAATAAAAGTGTTTCTCTTTACAGTAGCTGGCAGAGATTACCATCAGTGATTAGGTTCTGAATGACCCATCGTGTATCTCGTATTCAATTTATATTTTGAAAGTCAAAATAAGAAAATTAATTGATGTTTCTTGTTTTTGTAGGACTCTCAACTCGTTTCCTCTGGACACAATAATCCAAGTAAGAAAGCCTCTCTACAGCTTCCTGGGTGGGGCTTGGGGGTGTGTGTGCAACAGGTGAGGAGGGCGGGTACGTCAATAGACAGTATGTTTTTTTTAATTGTTATTTCCCCTATACAATTTTTTTCTACTGTACAGCATGGTGACCCAGTTACACATACATGTATACATTCTTATTTCTCACACTATCATGCTCCATCATTAGTGACTAGACATAGTTCCCAATGCTACACAGTTAAAGGAACAGGAGAATTCACTTAAAGCAGTCAGCAATGAAACAGACCTCTGCAGTCTGACAGACATTGAGTTCAAAAGGGAGATACTGAAAATACTGAAGGAATTAAGAGAGGATATGAACAGTACTGCAGATTGCTTTAGAAAGGAACTAGAAAATATAAGGAGGAGCCAAGAAAAACTATAAAATTCATTTGCAGAGATACAAACTGAGGTAAAGGCAATAAAGAGCAGAATGAATAATGCAGAGGAACAAATTAGTGACGTGGAAGATAAAATAATGGAAATCACCCAAACAGGACAGCAGGCAGAAAACCAAATGAAAAAAAACATGAAAGCAATATAAGAGACCTATGGGATCATATAAAATGGGCCAATCTATGCATAATAGGAATTCCAGAAGGAAAAGAAAAAGAAAAGGCGATTGAAAATATATTTGAAGAAATTATGGCTGAAAACTTTCCAAATCTAAAGAAAACAGATATCAAGATACAGGAGGCACAGAGGGCCCCAAACAAGTTGAACCCAAACAGGCCCACACTAAGACATATTGTAATAAAAATAGCAAAAATAGTAGTTTTTTTTTTCTTTTTGTCTTTTTAGGGCCACACCTGTGGCATATGGAGGTTCCCAGGCTAGGGGTCTAATCAGAGCTGTAGCCACCGGCCTACACCAGAGCCACAGCAACTCGGAATCTGAGCCGCATCTGCGACCTACACGATAGCTCATGGCAATGCCAGATCCTCAACCCACTGAGCGAGGACAGGGATCGAACCCACAACCACATGGTTCCTTGTTGGATTCGTTTCTGCTGCGCTATGATGGGAACTCCAAAAAAAAAAAATGGACAATAGTTTTAAAAGAATTTCACTAAAAGACAAAACCATGTGGGGAGTAAGAAGGCCATTGGTTCAAGAACTGCCCAAATGGATAAGATCCATGGGGACCTTGAGTGGGCCTCTGTCTTTTTTCAAGGGAAGGAGGTCCAAGATGTAAAATGATGAATTTCAATGCAACCCTGGGCAGAAGGAATGTCATGCTTTATTGTAGTTGGCCTCAGGTATATGTGAGGGGGAAATTTTTTTAAGGCAACCAATGACTTCTCTAAATTGAAAGAAAATAGGTGGACAAGGAGAACAATCAGAAGACCTCATGATAAATGGTCTTGGAACCAGCAGAGAAACCACACCCTCTTCCAGGGAGAAACAGACTAAAGTGTCCAGGAAGGAATCTCATTATTGAACCCAGGGTCTAATAAAACAAGTGGCTACATCATCAGAGAGAGAATATCCCATGAAGTATTGTTTTAATTCCCTTCTTCGGCACTTCTAATTGGTATTAATGTTTTCTTGAGCATTAAAAATGCATAAGCTACCCCTTTCATGTTGTGAAAGCACACCCACAAAGACCTGGCTTTGTTCTCCTCACCAACCAATCAGTTGAGAGCATCCCTTGCAAATTTCAAAGATGTGTTTGAACAATGACAATCATTCAGAGCCAGTAGATGTGTCTCAGGCACTGAGGCTCACCCACTGAGCATCTGTGAGGGCAGAAGGATTAGGGAGAAAAGACATCCAGATGAAAGCACTAGGAAGCCCTGCACATTTAATGCACAATTGCAGAAAGGTCAGGGTTAAGGGGATGATGACATAATGATGTATGGGCAATATCACTTAATTATCCCACCCTCTGTTGGAATGTGCTGTGAGCACAAGCTCCAGGAAAGAGGTGAAATGCCAAGGGCCTTGAAATCTATAGAAAATAATAAATGTCATAGTAAGAAAAGGAAGCAGGAGATGCCTGGGTAAGTCCACAAGGTGTTCAGGTATCAGCATCCTATGCTGAAGACTAGAGCATACTCAAGAATTGCCGTTGCTGTCCCCACCACTTCTTTCCGTTTGAGCTTACAGTTCAGGGTAAAGGGAGGAGATAACAAATATAATAGAATAAATGCACCTTCTCAGCTTGGAGTCTTTGACACATAGGAGAACAAAGAAAATAGCTGTTCAGGCTCTTCTCTGTTCAATCTCTACCTATCTTATTTCACTTAATCCTAACAATAGCTGTAGTAGGAAGAGCATTTTCACACCCATCCTACACATGATGAAAATTAGTTTTATGCAGTTAATAACTAACCTGGGACCCCATGGCTTTAAAAAATGACAGGATTTGAATTCAGGGATCTCTACCCCAAAGATAGTAGACTTTCCCTCCCATTACCTTGACCCCAAAAAGGTTGCTTCTGTCCCTTCATTGTGAGATTGAATTCTTGTCCTAGATTTTTGTTTGCATCTGGCATATTTTTAGAGCCTGCCGTAACATTCACTTGCTGGTTAAAAATTGGAGTGATGTGGTGTATATATAAATAAAGGGAATACTACTCAGCCCTAAAAAAGAATGGAATCATGCCATTTGCACCAACATGGATGGACCTAGAGTCTATCATACTAAGTGAAGTAAGCCAGACAGAGAAAGGCAAATATAGCATATCACTTATATGTGGAATCTAAAGTATGAAAAAAGTAAATTTATTTACAAAACAAAAATAGACTCACAAACATAGAAAACAAATGCATAGTTACCAAAGGGAAGGGGGGTGGGGTAGGGATAAGTTAGGAGTTTGAGATTAAAATAGCCATAGTTCTATATATAAAATAAAAAACAGGTCCTACGCTATAGCACAGGGAACTATATTCAATATCCTATTATAAATCATAATGGAAAAGGAATAACAATGAAAATCAGAGGGCTTTCTGCTGTAGATTATAGCACATTTGAAACTTTAGGAGAACTGGTCCCACAGCATTTCCTATGCTGTTTCTTGTATTTGGTTTGGAATCATGATAGTTTTGAAAATCATGCCTCCACTAAATATGTAGAAAATAGAAAAAACTGAACTTCAGAGAAACAAAATATGTATGTGTGAATTGATGGACTAAACTTCCCCACTTTAGGTCAGTGCTTTTTTTCTTTTTGAAAGTAGAAGAACTATGTTACTTTGATGCTAAGAAAAAAGAGTGAATAATTAAACAGGAAATTATTTTTTAATGCACATCTTTTTAAAGATAGCTACTTTACCCAGTTTTCTGATTACCAATTAATTTAACTTAATATTATTAAGTAGAAGTTTATTAAGTATTGAAAAACATAAATATTGAAGCAAATGATTGTATGTCTACAGTTTTTATAGTTATGAGAGTGTTCTATTCAAATGGAACACTGAGCATAAGCACTTCTTTCTGTCCCTTCAGAATCTCCATTGAAAGAGCCATAAAGCTAGAGTGATGGAAGTAAATCCATAATAACACTGAGGACAGGAGAGGATGTCATTACCACACCAGAAATTCAGCTGAGTTTTTGGAAATTAGAAAGTGACTAGGACCCTACCGTTAGGTAATCCCAAGCAGGGAAGGTCATGACCCAGAAGAAGAAAACAGGAAAATAATGAAACAGGAAGAAGCTGAGTGGTGGTGGGAATGTCCTTGGGGGCTCCAAGAGAGAGTCCAGTGGGCCCCTTGGCCCCACAGAGAAGAGGCGTGGACTGCGGACAGTGACAAGGGCACGGCTGTCCTTCCTCCAGCCTCATACCAGCAGGTTCTCACATGGATCTTTCAGTCTGGTTTTCCTCCCCCTAAAACCAAAAGACCAAAAATACATGGTAACGTTTACTATGAAAATGAGCAGCTAACTAGAATGTCTTCAGGAGCTGGTGCCTAAGAGAGAAGCAGAATAGGTTCTGAGATAATACAAGACCTGAAAAACAGACATTTATAGGAAGTTCCTGATGGGGCTCAATGGAAACGAATCCAACTAGTATCCATGAGGATATATGTTTGATCCCTGGCCTCACTCAGTGGGTTAAGGATCCAGCATTGCCGTGAGCTGTGGTGTAGGTCACAGACATGGCTCAGATCCATCATTGCTGTGACTGTGGTGTAGGCTGGCAGCCGTAGCTCCGATTCAACCCCTATCCTAGGAACTTCCATATGCTGTGTGTGTGGCCCTAAAAAGCAAAAATAATAATAATAGTAGAAATAGAATTCCTAGGGAAATGAGCACTCATTATCAAAAATACTTATATATAATGAAACAAGAGGCTTAAATAAGAGCAAGGAAAAACAACAGACAGCAGAGAATTAAAGAGACCTCTAAGAACCTCAGATATTAGAATTACCAAGCCCAGTCAAATACAAGTGCTTATTTTAATTTCCAGAAATGAGAAGGTGAAAATACGATAAAGAACAAAAAACGTGTAAAAGTGTACCAATCAAAAGCTCTAGAAGTTAAAAAATAACAATAGAAATTAAAATTTCTTTGGTCAGGTTTAACAGCAGATTAGACACAGGTGAAGAAAAAGTAATGAATTGGGAAATTGAACTTAGGAAATTATCTAGAATGCAGGCTAGAGACACAGAAATGGAAAATATGAAATGAAAAGTTAAGAAACCTGGGGTATAAAATGAGAAGGCCTAACATATTTTTAACTAGAATTCCAAAAAAAGATAATGTAAGGATGTTGAAGGAGATGATGACTGAAAATTTTTCCAAAATTGAAAGACACTGACCCACAGAGTCAAGAAGCCCCATGAATATTAAGCAGGATAAATAAGTCCACACTAGACACGTTATAGTTAAACTTCAGATCACACAGATAAAAAAATTCTTAATATCCTTTAATACCTTCAAAGAAGCAGTAATTAAACTTCCAGCTGACCCCTCAACAGTAGACATGGGAGCCAAATGACAATGAAGATATAACTTCACTTTTGTGTAAGTCAGAATTGACAAGGTGATTCTCAAATATATTTAATAGAACAAGAAACCAAAAGAAGAACTGAAGAAGAACCAGGTTGGAACCTTGCCATAACAATGCTATGAATGAATGAATGAACAAATGAATTTTTTAGCTAAGTAATGAAGGCAATACTAGATAAATTGAGCAATGAAACAGAATAGAAGACCCAGAAACAGATCCATGGATATATGAACACGAGATTCACTGCAGAGCTGACAATGTAAACCAATGGAGAAAGAACAGGCTTCTTAATAGATAGGACCAGAATAGTTGGTTATCTCTAGGGAGAAAAAGGAAATTAACTCCTACCTTGCATCATATATAAAAACTATTCCAGGTATTTGTACAAACCCTAAATGTGAACAGTAAAAATTAGATACTTTTCAAAAGATAGTACATCTTTCTGATATATTTCTTAAGTAAAATACCCAAAAAGTATGAAATAGAGGAACATGGCAGATTTTTATAAGGGGACTGCTGCACAGCAGTGAGGGTGAATAAACCAAAGCACACATATCATGTTAGCTGAATCCCAAAATCGTGCTATTGAATGAATAAGTCATTCCCAGGAGAAGGCACATGGTATGATTCCATGCCTATGAAATCTAAAATTGGGAAAAACTAAAGACTGTTTTATTTACTCAGAAGTTCATGGCAGAAAAAACTATCAAGCCAAGGTGGAGAATGGTTAACACAGAATTCCTGTTGCCACTCAGCAAGTTAAGAACCTGACCAGTATCATGAGGATATGGGTTCAATCCCAGGCCTCACTCAGTGGGTTAAAAATCTGGCTATGGCATAGATCACAGATGTGGCTCAGATCTGGTGTTGCTGTAGCTATGATATAGGCTGGCAGCTACAGCTCAGATTGAACTCCTAGCCTGGGAACCTGCATGTGCTGCAGGTATAGACCTAAAAAGAAAAAGAAAAAAATTCCATTACTAGATAGCTAGGCTGCAATAGGATGCAAGCTCAGGAAGTTTCTGGGCTATTTCTTGTCAGTGTCCTATTTCTGGGCCTGGAAGTTATCTCCACAAACTCATTTTACTTTGTAAAAACTGTACATATATACATTTTTATGCACATTACGTGCATACTGTGTTTGAGTTTTTTTAAGGAAACACATAGCCTTGACTTGAGACAGGTTAGCCTGCACCCATATGCCTTCATTCACGTTTAGGGCCAGTCCCTCTGTATAGTTCCAGTCCCTCTGCTTTGTTCCTTCAAAACTAATATCTAATTGTCATAATACTGTAAATCCATTCCTGATGTATAATTTTTCTCATTGGCCTCTAGGCGATTCCCAAAATTAAATTATTAATGTAATTAATATTAATGAGGATGACTCATTAATAATTACTGAACAGAATATAAATATTTGAAGGCTTGGCTCTATAGGAGGAAAGGTATAGCTGTGCAGAGTGGTATGTGGTAGAAGGATGGAGGCAGGAGGGAAAAATAGATGGTGAGTTCGCTCACTTCACACAGTAGAGAAGAAAATGTACTGTCAGAAGTTGACTAATCAGGAAATAGAAGGTTAAATGTACTTAGACTTCAAAAACCCGCTAGATACTAAAAGTAAGGATAGAACTAACAGAAATTGTAAGAGGGAGGGGACATGTATTAAATACCTTCTCTCTCACTTTTTCATAGCAGAAATCATTATGTACTGTCTGAAGTGGATTCATCTAGAAATAAGTACATTACTTAGCATAACGATTGCAGGGCTAACAGAACTAAAAGCAAAAGCAAGCAAAGTTGTTACCTTTTCTCTAATGTTTGATTTTTTTTTTTTACCATGAGCACAGATTTATTTTAAAGAAAAATTGCATAGCAAAATTCTCCTCCCCAGCAGAGTACAGCCTACGTCTATTTTGATTTCCTTTTCAAAGCTTTTTAGTCCCTCCCATAGCACTATTGATGTGATGGAGAGTGCAGTACCCCAGCAGTGTAGTCATTTTAAGTTGAAAGGGTATGAATTAGATATTCGCTCTCTACTTACCAAAGTACTTGATGTATAAGCCTTTGATACATTTATTGGATTAAAAGGGTAGCTATTACAATATTTTAAGTGGCCTATTGGAGACATCAAGCTGCTTCATACCTCAAGTTGTGTATCCATCTCAATAGTGAGTGTACCTTTCTCTTCTTTTCCCACTAGAGCATAGGGTTCTGGTTTGATGATAGGTCATCAGGCAGAAGAATATCTTGAGGATGTAATGTATGCTTGGTACTTTGGAAGGCTCAGGTAGACAAATTTGGAGTGTCAAGTCAAAAGCACACATATAAGTCCAATTGAAAAATGGGCAGAAGGCCTAAATAGACAATCCTCCAAAGAAGACATACGGATGGCCAATAGGCATATGAAAAAATGCCCAATATCACAATTATTAGAGAAATGCAAATCTAAATTACAATGAGGTACCACTTCATGCCAGTCAGAATGACCATTAATAAGTCAACAAATAACAAATGCTGGAGAGGGTGTGGATAAAAAGGTACCCTCTTCCACTGTTGTGGGAATGTAAACTGGTACAACCACTGTGGAAAACAGTATGGATATACCTCAGGAAACTAAATATAGAGCTACCATATGGTCTAGAAATGCCATTGCTGGGCATATATCCAGACAAAACTTTCATTGAAAAAGATACATACACCTCTATGTTCATTGCAGCACTATTTACAACAGCCAAGACATGGAAACAACCTAATGTCCATAGACACATGAATGGATTAAGAAGATGTGGTATGTGGCGTTCCCACTGTGGCTCAGTGGCAAGGAATCTGACTGTCCATGAGGACGCCAGTTCAATCCCTGGCCTTGCTCAGTGGGTTAAGGATCTGGTGTTGCCGTGAGCTATTGTGTAGGTCATAGACACGACTCGGATCTGGCATTGCTGTGGCTGTGATGTAGGCCGGCAGCTGCAACTCCGATTCAACCCCTAGCCTGAGAACCTCCATATGCCCTGGGTGTGGCCCTAAAAAGACCAAAAAAAAAGGAAGAAAAGGAAGATGTGGTACATGTATACAATGGAATATTACTCAGCCATAAAAAGACAAACTAATGCCATTTGCAGCAACATGGATGGATCTGGAACTCTCATACTAAGAGAAGTAAGCCAGGAAGAAAAAGACAAATAACATATGATATCACTTACTTATGGATCCAAATATGGAACAGATGATCCTGTCTAAAAATTATAAACAAATAAGCAAACAAAAAACAGCAATAGATCATGGCCAAGAAGAGAAGACTTGGAGTTCCTGGGGTGGGTGGGGGGAGTAGGATAGATGGGCATTTTGGGGTTTTTTTGGATACAAACTGTTATATTTGGGATGGATGGGCAATGGGATCCTATAGTACAGCACAGGGAAATGTGTGTCATTGGGTCACTGTTGTACAACAAAACTTGACAAAACATTGTAAATCAACCATACTTTGATAATAATAAAATAATTTTTTAAAAAAAGGAAAGTTCCCATTGTGGCTCAGCAGGTTAAGAACCCGGCATAGTGTCCACGAGGATGTGGGTTCGATCCCCGAAGCATCTGGCATTGCTGCAAGCTTCGGCGTAGGTCACAGATATGGCTTGAATCCAGTGTTGCTGTGGCTGTGGCGCAGGCCAGCAGCTGCAGCTCCGATTCGACCACTAGCCTGGGAATTTCTATATGCCACAGATGTGGCCCTAAAAAGAAAAAAAGAAAAAAGAAAAGTACACAAGTACACATATACTATACATATATATGTGTATGTATATTTACATGTGTGTGAGTGTGATTATATATTCACATGTATACGTGTGTGTATTTCTATACCTATTTAAATACATATCTTTATATATGTATGTATTTTCTTCCTCGGGCTCATTTTTTCCTCTCTTCCTCTTTGCAATTACATGTCTCTGTGCAAAATGACCCCACCGCACCCAAGGCAGTCTCTTAGGCCCAGTGTCTTAAAGATCACTTCAGACTCCCTCCCAAGGAGAGCAGTGTGGTATCTATTGTGGAACAATTGAAATAACCCAGACAACCCACCACCTGTCCCTGTTGGTGGCTGCAGAGACACATCTCCTGAGCACCCAACTAAAAAATCTTCCGGAGAGGTTTATTTTTTTTAGCTTACATTCATCCTTTTCCCTTGGGTCCCGATCAAGCACCTATGATTCTTTCTGGCTTATGCGCTTCGACGTTTCAAGTTAACTTCTGAAATTGCATCACCTAAAATTTCCGGATGCCGGGGAAAATTTTCTGTGTCCTTCTTTCTTAAGGACAAACATCGTTTCAATCCCCACTTCCATCCCAAGTTAGCTTTTTCCCAGAAAGGTGAATTCATTACCGGCCCTGAAGTTGCTGCGAGGGGCTGACTCCTAGACTCTTCATAAATGCCCTATCTGGCCCCATTGTATCCTTCCGATTTGCCAGAACCTATTCTGTTTTCCCTGTTGCCACAACATAAGTGCTGCTAAGAGCAGAGATAATCAGCGGCAGCCTTGGCCCTGCCCTGAGCCAGCCCACAGTTCCTGCAGCCCCCAGATCCCATGTGCAGTAAGGCCTGCATCTTCTCAGCCAGCATTGTTGGTCAAGGTAAAACGTATTTATTCAAACATCCAAACAGTATCTTCATTTATCCTATTGATTTCCTTTTTTTTTTTTTTTAATCTAAGTTGTTTACTGTTGCCTGCCGTTTACATTTCTGATGACGATCGTATGTGGGGTGCCTTGCAACAGCTATAGTAACCAATTTCTCCAAATTTAAGGGGGTGGGATCCATATATTTGAGAAAAATTAAACCTCCGTTTAGTTGTGTCTTATGTAATACAGATGTTACAACTCTTTCTTTGGGGCTTCTAGCAAGAATTGTGGTTATTCAGTAGAAGAGTGACTCTGGAAAGTACTAAATTAGGTTATTTTCTAGCAAGAAAGCCAGTTGATGAGGTCTTGCATATTTCCTAAATGAATTTACAAACAGACCTGGCCTGGAAGACAAAATATATCATGAATCTCTTGAGCTTGAAAGCAAGTTTATTCATTTGCTGCCTCTACTTTGGCTTCAGCCTGGTTTCCCACATAGTGAGGCAGTTGTGGAGAGGCTGTGGCTTTTTTTACAAGGTGGCTGTCCCTCATGGATGTTCCAGCGTTGTGCATACACATGTTAGGATCCTGTCTGAGATAGCCATGGGGTCTCTATTTAACTCTTCTTTCTCTCACAACTGTTTCATTTCCTATAAGAAAAAGAAGAGAACTTATAAAAGTTTACTTTTGAGTTCAGTTTGGACCATATCTTTGGATTGTGTTCATCAGGTAATTTAAGGGGTGCTTTGCAAGCCTAGGTGACAGTAAGCTGACAGATAAAGCTGCTCAACAGAGCAGAGGCCTAAGGCTCTAGGCAGTAGGCTGGGGAATTCTATGACGTCTCCAGACCTGACTTGAAATAGCAAAGCAGGAGTTCCCATCGTGGCTAGGTGGTTAACATACCTTACTAGTATTCAGGAGGACGTGGGTGCCATCCCTGGCCTCGCTCAGTGGGTTAAGGATCCAGCATTGCCATGAGCTGTGATGTAGGTCACAGACGTGGCTTGGATCCCCAGTTGCGGCTCGGATCCCCAGTTGCTGTCGCTGTGGTGTAGGCCAGCCACTGCAGCTCCGATTCGACTCCTAGCCTGGGAACCTTCATATGCTGCAGGTCCGGACCTAAAAAGACAAAAAAAAAGAAGAAAGAAAAAGCAAAGCAGAGGAAGTTGCTCTCTTCAGGCCCATCTCCTGCGGCTCATAACCTTCCCTGGGGTTTATTAAACTCTTAATATTGCATAACCATCACAAACACAGCCAGCTCACGATGGCAGTCATGACCCTTCTTCCAGCCTCCCACCTCAAGGAAATAAAAAGAAAGGCCTTACAACATGAGGATGTGTGCTTTCAAACCATCAATGGCTGAGGATCTAAGAATTACATTGTGTCAATTGTGAGAGGAATTTGATCTTTAAAACCACAAGTGACCTGGTTCCAGGCTCCCTTAATTAAAACCGCCAATCCTCAATGACCACAGATGGTAAAAACATTTCTTAAAACTAGCCTCTCAGATGGCCAGGAAGGATTTCTGATTTTCATCTTATTCTTCATTCCCTGGGTGGCCCCAGAGCCTGCTGCCAAGGGCTCTCTGTGGAGTCTCATGTGAGGATCTGGAAACCTACGGGTGTGACATCAGAGTTCTGTAAAATTCTGTCCTCCAAGTTCTGAGCCAGCCTAACCTGATTGAGCTTGGGTTAGCCGAAGGGATCAAAGTTCGAAATGCCTTGCCTGTAGAATGCTAATGGGGTTTATTTCCTTAAATTTTCTGTACAATGAAGTGGAAGGAAACAGCTTCCATCTGTAAGATATTCATCTTTTGGCAAGGTCTCCACACTGAGTCCCTGGTTGTTTGCAAACAGCCCCTTCGTACCTATTCACAGATCCCTGCCTGGGCAGTTGTATTACATAGAAGAAATTATTTTGCAAATCTGATTCTCAAATAGTAAAAAAAAAAAAAAAAAAAAAAAAAAAGATGTTTTCAAAGCCTCCTGCTGCATGCTTTGAAGGATTGTTAATAGGAGCATGGAAATATATTTAATCTCTCTTAAATCTTAAAAACCGTAACACTCATATATTGGTATTTTCTTCTGCTTCCTTTTTAAGAGAAAGGTGATGCTGAACCAGAGAGTCCAGACAATGGCACGGCCAATACATCGTAAGTCTCTTTCCTGCTTCTATCTGAGATGACATTCTTTAATATGCTTATAATATGAAACAGTGCAAATATCTTCTTGTAGTGGTAATAATAATGGAAGGAAGCCTGTGTTTCCCTTTCTCATGATAATGTCTTTTTAAATGGTCCTGGGGGCAGATGCATTTTGAGATCTTAACTGTGTCTTAGCCCAGAGTAATCTTAAAAATGCAAGGCTCCTCTTTATAAAGTATAGGTGTAATGAGATTTGTGGGCCTTACGGGGTCAGGGAGGGGAGGACACCTTTTGGAATTTGTTTGGTGCCTTTCATCACCGTCATAAATAATGGCAGAACTGTTCACACCTACTGGGAGTTGGTCAGTCCCACACACCTGGGAAGCACACCTGTCATTTGCAAGCCTGACATTTGCAACCTGACCTCTGAATTATGTGAAAGATACCATTATAGATATCTCCGGATCCTCACGAGTTTGTTCACGTTTTTCTGAGTTAACAAACACAGTTTCTGAAAGATAAAAAGAGGCTTTTTTAAAATCTGATCTTCCCTCTATGTTTTTCTTTTTCCTCAATACTCAAGGATTTCAAAAAATGTTTTGATGACTAATTTGATGCCAAATTGATATGCCAAAATTTAAATAAAATAATTCAGAAGCTAAGAAATTATTTTAGCTCCATAGGAATTAGTAACAGGTTTTCCACTTGAAAATCTTTTTAGTCACTTCTGGGGAGTTAAATTTTTTTTTTTTAATTATAAGACAATTTTGTGAATGTTTCTGTAGTTGGACCAGTACTTTTATTAGTAAGCATTTAAAGTGCTACTCATTGGAAATGAGTTTGTGATATAACATTATTGAGTGTATTTGTCCAAGATCTGTTTCTCAGTCGAGCAAGAATCTTCTGCTAGCATAGCATGGCTATATATTACATAAAGTTTATGATTATATGCTTGTCTTTCTTAAGATATTACCCTCAAAGTTCTAAATAGTTCCATTATCATGATTTCTAATGATATAATGAATGTGACTGTTTTAAATGGTTAAAATATTACTAAATATTACTAATTTTTAAATTTTTGACTATAAAATATAATGGGAAAAGGGGTTTAATGCCATCTGGAGGCACTCTGGAGAACTGAAAAGGGTAGAAGCATTAAAAATGTAGCTCTCTTGAGCCATGTTTGAGACTGGATAAGAATTTTTGCAACTAGAGTATAAACCGTTTGGGAGTAAGTTATATTTTTCATAAATGTTTATTAAAAAGTGCTGATTACTATAGAAACAACAGTTCTTTTTCAAAGTCTCATTAAAAATCATCTTACAAGCAGACAAAGAAGCCTACAAAGTATTTTGGAGAGCTGCTAGCATCCTGCCTTTTTTTTTCAGACTTAAAATCACATTCAGTGGATTTCCAGTTTTTATTATTATAGTTTGATGTGCCACAAAGTGCTCCTCCCCTTACACATTTCTGAAGAGTTCATTCACTAGAAGAGTTGGTTTCCATAACTCATTAACTTATAAAATAAATATGCTGTCTAGGTATTATCTTTCAAGCCTCTGGAGATTTGCAAATGGTGAACGCTTGAAGCATCACCCATATTCCTTTCTTTGAGCAAAGCAGTTCCCGAGTCACCTGCCTCACCTGCCTCCTGATCTAGAAATAGCAGAAATAATGTCTGAGGCTTTGCAGGAAGCTCTCTTTTAAAAGTGGAGAATTCTGAACCTGATCCTCTCAAAAACAAAAACACCTCTCTAACAGTGGTTCTGTTAGAATCAGGCAAGAGGAACAGCTAAAGAGTAGGGATGCCTTTGACTTAAGTGGCATTTTACAGTCTTTGTGTAGTACCCTAATTGAGCTTTATCTATGTGGACAGATAGGTAGGGTAGGGACGAAATATCTTTATTTTATGTATAAGGATTTTAAGGATCAGAAAAGTCATTCAACTTAAGTGAAAAAATTAGGACACAGATTTTTCAGATATTTTGCTTTTTTGCCCATTTACCATACAGATGGGTCAATGGATCTTAGGAGGCAAAACAAAGCCATGAGTCAGAACCAAGTAGAAGAATAGGGGTCCGTTTATTTGTTAAGTGGTAGGTGTATTAGTTTGCCAAGGCTGCCATAACAAATAGCACAAGCTGGGTCCCTTAAACAGCAGGAATTTGTTATCTCAGTTCCAGAGGCCAGAAGTCCAGGATGAGGCATTAGTGTTTGTGTCTTCTGTAAAGGAAGGTGCTTTTCCGGGTCTCGTTCCTTGTTGAATCTCTTCTCCCTGTGTTTCTTCACGACATCATCCTTCTATGCACGTCTCTGGGTCCAAATTTCACCTTTTTATAACAATGCTAGTTATATTGGGTTATGGCCTACCCTAATGTTCTCGTTTTAACTGGATTACCCCTGTGAAGACCTTACCTCCAAATAAACTCCTATTCTGAAGTACAAGGGTAGGGCATCAACATAGGGATTTTGAGGGGATACTCAACGTTAAGGGTCAGAGCAATCGAAATGATTTAGAAGCCAGGTGAGCGGGATCAGGAGTATACAGACGCCAGAAGATAGAACAAGGTGAGAAAGCCTGATATAACCGACCAAAAATCATGAGCCGCATGGTGACCAGAGGGGTGAAGCCGAGCACAGAACACTGTAGAAAATACACACACATGGCACTAGGAACAATACCTCTTCCACATTTGTGGTTTGGTGGGCCAGACTTGGCTTCAGGGATGCCTGCACAGCCCTCTCGCTATATAATTCCTTTACCTGTGAGTCATTTAAAGCCAGTGGATGGGTTGAAATTGTCATGTAAAACTGGGAGTCTCCAGAAAGAGAGCTCTTTTTCTGAAGAAGCATCTTTCCTCACTGGCCTCTCTTCAGGGCAACAGGTTAGCATTGTTTGCAGTGGCCAAGACACAGAAGCAACCAAAGTGTTCACTGATGGATGACTAGATAAGGAAAATATGGTGCACATATACACAATAGAATATTACTCAGCCATAGAAAGAGGGAAACCCTGCCACACGCCACAATGTGGATGGACCTTGAGGGCAGTGCTGAGTAAACCAAGTCAGAGAATGACAAATACCATATGACTTTACCTAGATGTAGAATCTAAAAAAAACAAAAACAAAATGAGCCCGTAGATTCAGAGAACAGATTGGTGGCTACCAGAGGCTAGGGGTAGAGGGTGGGAAAAATGAACAAAGGTGGTCAAAAGATACAGACTTCTAGTTTTATTTATTTATTTATTTATTTATTTATTTATTTATTTTTGTCTTTTGTCTTTTCAGGGCTGCACTCGTGGCACATGGAGGGTCCCAGGCTAGGGGTCGAATCAGAGCTACAGCTGCCAGCCTACACCACAACCACAGCAACACTGGATCTGAGCTGCTTCTGCAGCCTACACCACAGCTCACGGCAACGCTGGATCCTTAACCCACTGGGTGAGGCCAGGGATCAAACCCGCAACCTCATGGTTCCTAGTCGGGTTTGTTTCTGCTGTGCCACAACAGGAACTCCCAGAGTTCTAGTTTTAAATGATTCAGTTCTAGGGATGTAACATACATCATGGTGATGATAGCTGATAATATTGTATTAAATATATGAAAGGTGATCATATAGTAAATCCTAAATGTTTCATCACAAGGAAAAAATTTTGTAACTGTGCTGTAATGGATGTCAACTAAACTTAGTGTAGTGATCATTTGGTAGTCTCTCTGCAAAGGAAATCATTAGGTTGTACACCTAAAATGAATAAATAACTAAAAGCAGGAGATTACTCATGATGTATCTTAGGTAGTTGTTGCCCAGTAGGACAGAGTAGTCTGGATAATACCTGAGGATCCCTTCAGTATTTAATGGTCCTATGAATGTTCTTAAAGATGAGAGGTGTAATTTATTCTACACACACAAAAATTAAAACTCCTGTGATATCGGAGTTCCCATCGTGGCACAGTGGTTAACGAATCCGACTAGGAACCATGAGGTTGCGGGTTCGGTCCCTGCCCTTGCTCAGTGGGTTAAGGATCTGGCGTTGCCAGGAGCTGTGGTGTAGGTTGCAGATGTGGCTCGGATCCCGAGTTGCTATGGCTCTGGCGTAGGCCGGGGGCTACAGCTCCGATGAAACCCCTAACCTGGGAACCTCCATATGGCTCAAGAAAAGGCAAAAAAGACAAAAAAAAAAAAGGCAAAAAGACAAAAAAAAAAAAAAAAAAAAAAAACAACTCCTGTGATAGAGTTCCAGTTGTCTTGTTGAAAAAGAAGCTTATATCAGATTAACTCTCCTGCAGATAACTATTAAAAACTCCAGATGATATTTGTATTTCTCTTTCTGATTTACTCCACTCAGTATGAGAGTCTCTAGTTCCATCCATGTTGCTGCAAATGGCATTATATTGTTCTTTTTTACGGCTGAGTAGTATTCCATTGTTTTTTTTTTTTAAACTATTTGAAAACACTGAAAGCTGATCATAAGGATGCAGAAAATGTTGGCAGTTTGATCCTTAAAATAAATTAGAATGCATGAGATCCGTGTTTTTATAGCTTCTCTCCTAAGGGCATGCCCCACTCCACAGGAGCAGCTATACCTCAAGGCCATAATCATATTTTCATGAAGTATCAGAGAATGAGGTTCAGTGCTGCCAGAATGGCTGGGATTTAAGGGAGGAAATTCCAGAAGGAGGCAGCCACAGAGAAGAGAGTTCCAATCCTGTGTTTAAATTCCCCTTCATGCTTGGGTGACTTCTAAACTGCATATGTATGTAGGAAAGGCCAGTGAGCCCAGTGGAAAATAATAGCTAGAGGGCTGAGAAGCTGAGGAGAGATTTTTTTTTTTTTTTTTTTTTTTTTTTTTTTTTTTGTCTTTTTGCTATTTCTTTGGGCCGCTCCCGCGGCATATGGAGGTTCCCAGGCTAGGGGTCCAATCGGAGCTGTAGCCACCGGCCTACGCCAGAGCCACAGCAACGCGGGATCCGAGCCGCGTCTGCAACCTACACCACAGCTCACGGCAACGCCGGATCGTTAACCCACTGAGCAAGGGCAGGGACCGAACCCGCAACCTCATGGTTCCTAGTCGGATTCGTTAACCACTGCGCCACGACGGGAACTCCTGAGGAGAGATTTTAATAGTTGTGTGATTGCAGAGTTTGGAATTTGAATCTCACCCAAGTTATAAGGATTTGGCAAACACTTGGGGTTTTGTTTGAAACCTCAGAAAGGCCATGTCTTAAGAATGAAGGGTTCATCCTAAAACTAAGGGCAAAACCAAAATAGATCATAACAAAGTGTAACGCTAAGCATTTATACATTCAGCTAGTGATTAACAATCTTTAAATGAATAAAACAGAATGTGCCTGTGTAACAGCATTCATAATTTTTTTTTTTTTTTTGGTCATTTTGCCTTTTCTAGGGCTGCTCCCACGGCATATGGAGGTTCCCAGGCTAGGGGTCTAATCCGAGCTGTAGCTACTGGCCTACGTCAGAGCCACAGCCGTACCAGATCCAAGCCGTATCTGCAACCTACACCACAGCTCACGGCAACGCCAGATCCTTAACCCACTTAGCAAGGCCAGGGATCAAACCTGCAACCTCATGGTTCCTAGTCAGATTTGTTAACCACTGAGCCACGGTGGGAACTCCCATAATATTTATTATCTAGTCAAAAATTAAAGGGTGTGTATAGAAAGAGGAAATTGTGATCAATAATCAAGAAAAAAAAAACGACTATTATAATTGAAGTGACCTAAATGTTGGCGTTTTCAGATGATAACTTTAAAGCAGGTATTAAATTAACTTCAAGGATGTAAAAGAAAACATGGCCTTGATAATTGAAAGAAGAGGAATCTCAGCAGGGAAATGAAAGTGATTAAGAAGTACCAAGTGAAAATTCTAGAACTGAAAAGAAAATATTTGAAATGAAAATTTCACTGGATAGCCCTAAGTGAGGAGTAGAAAAGACTAAATAAAGGGTAAGTAAACTTAGTTCAGTAAGTATTATCCAGTATGAAGAACAGTGAGAATGGAGATTAAAACAATGAACAGAGTCTCAGAGAATTATAGGACAATACCAAGTAGTCTAATATACATGTATGTGGCATCCCAGAAGGAGAAGACAGGAAAAACAGATCAGAAAAAAAATCTCTGAAGAAATAATAGCTGGAAGTTTCCCAAACTGGCTGAAAACATTAACTTACAAATATAAGAAACTTAACACATCCTAAACAGAATAAATAAAAATAAAACCACACCTTGAAACATTACAGTAAATTTGCTAAAACCTAAATTAAAGAGAAAGAAAAAAAATCTTGAACACTGCCAGAGAAAAATGACATATTATGACAAGGGAACAGTGATACAGTTAACCAAAGGATTTCCATCACAAACTATGGAGGCTAGACTACAATGCAAAGACATCTTTAAAGTGCGGAAAGACTACAAAAGAAAAAAGAGGAGTTCCCGTCGTGGCGCAGTGGTTAATGAATCCGACTAGGAACCATGAGGGTTCGATCCCTGCCCATGCTCAGTGGGTTAACGATCCGGCATTGCCATAAGCTGTGGTGTAGGTCACAGATGCGGCTGGGATCCTGCATTGCTGTGGCTCTGGTGTAGGCTGGCAGCTACAGCTCCGACTCGACCCCTAGCCAGGGAACCTCCATATACCGCAGGAGCGGCCCAAGAAAAAAAAATACAAAAAAAAAAAAAAAAAAAAGAAAAAGATAAAGAACTGTCAAGCTAGAATTCTAAATCTAGCAAAAATATCCTTTGAAATAAGGTGAAACAAAGACATTTGGTTTTACAAAAGCTGAGAGAATGTATTTCCAGTAAGCCTGAACTATAATAAATGATAATGAAATTTGTCAGGCTGAAGGATAATAATATTAGGTGGAAGTTCAGACCTACAAGAAGGAAATGATAAATAAATGTGTACATATAAGTGATTCTTTAATATAAAAAACAATATACTGTTAGGAGATTTGTGACATACGTAGATTAAAATATCTTTGTGCAAAAGTAGCACAAAGTATAGGAGAGGGCAGATGGAATTACATGGCTTACAAGGTTCTGACATTTTATGTGACATGATGTAATATTAAATCCAAGTAGACTGGTCATGTTAAGGATGCATAGAATAATACCTAGAAGAACCACCAGAAAAAGTACCAAAAAAGCATAAATGTCCTTGGAGGAATTAAAATACCAAAATAAATTAGACTTAAAAGATTGCCTCCTGTCTATTAAAAAAATACAGTTTAAATATGAAACCACAGAAAGTTAAGCCAGAAGAAGAAAAGAAAGACTGTGTAAACAGTAAGCATATAAATGCTGGTATGATACTATTAATACTACCAAATAGATTTCTTGACAAAGAGTATTAGAAGAGGTGAAAGAACATTTCATCTTGCTGAAAAGATCAGTTAATAAGGAAAACATAGCAATCATAAATATGTACATATTTATTAACGGATCATCAAAATATATGAAATAAAAACTAACCAAATGACAATAATAGAGATTTTTGACATCCCTTCTTCAGTAATCAGTTGAAAATTAAACAGAATAATCAGACATATATAGAATATTTGATTATCCAACCACTTTACAAAACCCTACACCAAACAAGTGCAGATTACACAGTCTTATCAAGTACACATGAAGCATTCACCAAGATAGACCATGTTTGTGTATAATAAAAAAGTGTAAATAAATTCCGTAGATTAAAATCTTACAGAATATGTTCTATGATCATAGCATTGTTGCCTTATAAGTCAATAGCAATGAAATAGCTAGAAAACCCCTAATATTTGAAAGTTAAATAGCATTTCTAAATAGTTTTTGAGTTAGAGAATAAATCACAAGGAAAATTAGAAAATAACTTTAACTGAATGAAAATGCATGTACAATTTATGAAAAGTAAAAGGACTCATGGAGTTCCCATTGTGGCTCAGCACTAATGAACCTGATGAGTATCCATAAGGATGCGGGTCTGATCCCTGGCCTCGCTCAATGGGTTAAGGATCCAGCGTTGCTGTGAGCTGTGGTGTAGGTTGCAGATGCTGCTGGATTCTGTGTTGCTATGGCTGTGGCATAGGCCAGCAGCTGCAGCTCCAACTCAGTCCCTAGCCTGCGGACTTCCATATGCCATACATGCAGCTCAAAAAATAAATAAATAATAAAACAGAGAAAATCAGTGAAGCCAAAATTTGGGTCTTTAAAAATTTTAGTAAAATTATCAAATACTGATAAGACTAATCAAGAAAGAAAGAAGGAAAAATACAAATTATAAACATTAGCACAGAAAGAGGGGACCTCACTACAGAACTTAAACAGTAATAACTGGGTTATGAACTACTTTCTGCTAATTAATTCCACCACTTAGATAAAAGTTTCCTTGAAAAATACCATACGTAATTTACCATAACTGCCACAAGAATAAATAGGATATCTGAATGACACTATTGCTGTTAAAGAAATTGAATTGGTAACCTAAACTTTTCCACAAAGAAAATTCCCCCAGAGCCAGTAGTTTCACTGTTAAGTTTTATCAAAACTTAAGAAATGTCGGAGTTCCCATCGTGGCGCAGTGGTTAACGAATCCGACTAAGAAGCATGAGGTTTCGGGTTCAATTCCTGCCCCGCTCAGCCGGTTAAGGATCCGGCATTGCTGTGAGCTGTGGTATAGGTTGCAGATGTGGCTCGGATCCCGTGTTGCTGTGGCTCTGGCGCAGGCTAGTGGCTACAGGTCGGTGGCTTCGACCCCTAGCCTGAGAACCTCCATATGCCATGGGAGCAGCCCAAGAAATGGCAAAAAGACAAAAAAAAAAAAAAAAAAAGTTTATGCCAATGAAACACCAACAAATGAACTACTAGTCTTACTCAAATCCCTTGAGAAAATAGAAGAGGAAGAATTCCTCTTATACAATGAATTGTATAAGGCCAATATAACCTTGATACCAAAATCTGACATAAACTGTGTAAGAAAAGAAAATTATAATTGTATAAGGCCAGTATAACCTTGATACCAAAATCTGACATAAACTGTGTAAGAAAAGAAAATTATAATTCTCATAAACATTAAACAATCCTAAATAAAACATTAGCATATATAATTCAATGATTCATAAAAAGGATATAATTCATTATGACTGAGGGTTTATCACAGGAATGAATAGTTGGTTTAATATTAGTAGAAATACTTATTATAATCCACCATATTAAGAGAATGAAGAAGAAAAACCATATGATCCTCTTAATAGATGAAGAAAAAGCATCTGACATAATTCAACACCCTTCCATGATTTTTAAAGCTCTCAGCAAAATAGGATAAGAAGGGAACTTATTTAATATGACAAAGGGTATCTATCCCCAGACCTACCTGCTAAGATCATATTTAATGGTGAAACACCACTTTTCTCCTAAAACTAAAAACAATAGTAATGTCTGCATTTGTCACCTCTGTTCAGCATTGTACTAGTCAGATTTGCAATAAGGCAAGAAAAGGAAATAATAGGCATAAAGATTGAAAAATCATTTTGAAAAATCTTTATGAGTAATTATTTATGGATCAAATCATAAGAAACAATAAACAACTACTATAACCAATAAATTAATTTAGCAGGGTCAATACGCAAAAATCAATTGTGTTTCTCAGAGCAGTAGAGAATCGCAAGATGAAATTTAAAAAGCAGTCCCATTTACAGTGATATTTAATAAATTTAGCAAAAGACATATAAGACGTGTACACTGAAAGTTGTTAAACCTTGCAGAGAGAAATTTAAGACTTCAGTAAATGGAGAGATGTTCATAAATGCAAAGGCTCGTAATGTTAATATGTCAGTTCTTCTTGTATTGATATACAAATGCAATATAATATTGATCAAAGGGCCAAGATGGGCACATTTACAGAAAATAGCCTGCAGAGGAAGAGTTGACTGAGATCCTGATAGATAGCCATCTTTACTAGAAAGGTGCTAGAAATAATGAGCAAATGGGAATTTCCAGGGTACAGCAAAGGCCACTATTTGGTAGGGTCACCATGCTGGCTTAATTCAGAACTGCCCACACTGACACTTCCACACTCAGGTCAGAGGTCAAAAGCACAGGCTTGTAGAAAAATCCTAGGGGGAGGAACTATACACATTCGAACAAAGTAACTATAAAGAGTGAGTGAAGGTTTGATCTAAAATATAATACAAACGAACATACCTATGAAACAGAAACAGACTCACAGTCATAGAGAACAGACTATGTGGTTGCCAAGGAAAGGTAGTGGGTAGGGATGAATTGTGAGTTTGGGATTAGAAGATGGAGACTCTTAAATATTGAATGGATAAACAACAAGGTCCTGCTGTATAGCGTAGGAAACTATATTCAATATCCTGTGATAAACTATAATGGAAAAAAATATGAAACAGAATGTGTGCGTGTATGTAACTGAGTGATTGTTGTACAGCAGAGCTGACACAACTTTGTGAATCAACTATACGTCAATTAAAAATTTTTTTAAGGAGTTCCCGTCGTGGCGCAGTGGTTAACGAATCCAACTAGGAACCATGTGGTTGCGGGTTCGGTCCCTGCCCTTGCTCAGTGGGTTAACGATCCGGCGTTGCCATGAGCTGTGGTGTAGGTTGCAGACGCGGCTCGGATCCCGCGTTGCTGTGGCTCTGGCGTAGGCCGGTGGCCACAGCTCCGATTCGACCCCTAGCCTGGGAACCTCCATATGCCGCGGGAGCAGCCCAAGAAATAGCAACAACAACAACAACAAAAGACAAAAGACAAAAAAAAAAAAAAAAAAATTTAAAAAAAGAACAAATGAAGATTCAAATGACCTTCATAAATGAAGGAAATTGGAATCAACACAGTTAAACTCCCAGAAGGAAAAGAAAATATAACAAAATGAAGCAGACGCAAAAGGAAGTGGTCTACCAGGTGTGCACATTGTGCAGTGAAAGACTTGGAAACCATTATGAGCTCAAAATGAATTAGAGCAACCCATGAAATCTTCTGTCTCCAAAGTTCATAGTGGGTAGTTAATAGCAGGAAGTAATATGTGGGAAGGGCTCATTACCTAATAGGCACTCAGTAAATACTTATTCTTGCTATTTAATCAGATTCATAACTTATAAAAGATAGACAACAACCCTGTCTCTGCAGCTGGTACAGATCAGAGCTTAATGAGAATCTTAATCTCTCCTTTAAAAAAAAAAATAAAAGGGATACACTTAGGGTTAAGTTTACAAAGGTCTTCTAATGAAGCGGGGGCTGTGAAGAAGCTGGGTGGTGGATCTCCTCCAGAGATGTCAGCCAGAATGAGCTCTTCCCCCAGCCTTCAGACAATAGGACCACAGGCCCGCGGTGCCTGGCTTTGCCTCTCCCCAGTGAAGTATGCATGGCCCCAAGGTGGCTGGAGAATTCACCTCCACCACTGGCTCCTAGTATTTAATATCTTGGAAGATTTGGATATCATTAATATCTTGGAAGTAGGTCTAAGGGATGCCCAAAGCTCCTTCCCAGGTGTCTGGTGGGCACCTATGAGTCATTTATAAAGATAACAGGTGAAGTGTGTCTGTATCAGTGAAAAGTGTCTCCATTCATTCAGGCTGCTATAACAAACCACCATAGACTAGGTAGCTGTTAAACAGCAGAAATTTATTTCTCACTGTTTTAGAAACTAGGAAGTCTGTGATCAGGATCCCAGCAGATGCAGTATCTAGTGGTAGTCCACTCCCTGGTTTACAGATGGGCATTTTCTCTCGTTTCCTCACATGGCAAAGAGCAGAGAGAGAAGCAAGCTCCCTGGTGTCTGTTCTTACAAGGGCCTTAATTCTATTTGTGATGGTTCTACCCTCATGATCCAATTACCTCCCAAAGGCTAACCTCTTCATACTATCACATTGGTGGCTGGAATTTCAACATGTAAGTGTGGAAAGGAGCAACGCAAACATTCAGTCCATAACAGTATTTATTAAGAATATATTGACCAAAAAAAAAAAAGAAGTTCCCATTGTGGTGCAGCGGAAACAAATCCGACTAGGAACCATGAGGTTGTGGGTTCGATCCCTGGCCTTGCTCAGTGGGTAAAGGATCCGGCATTGCCTTGAGCTGTGGTGTAGGTCACAGAACGTGGCTCTGATCTGGTGTTGCTGTGGCTGTGGTGTAGGCCAGTTGCTACAGCTCCGATTCGACCCCTAGCTTGGGAACCTTCACATGCTGCAGGTGCAGCCCTAATAAGACAAAAAGACAAAAAAAAAAAAAAAAAGAATATCTTATGCTCATTGTAGAAGTATCTTAGAAAATGTTAAATATGAAGGAAAAATATACAGAGGAATAATCATGTGCTAAACCTATAAAGAAATCTGTCATGTATGCCTGTGCTTTTAATAATATTATACAACCTGACCATATAATAAGTTTTGGAATTTGAGAGATCAAAGTTCATTTGAGAACGGTTACTGAAAGATGTTTTTTTTTTTCCAGAGAAATTTGAAACCTTCCTGATATTTATTTTGGCCATAGCAATCCGTGTCTAAATGATGAACTGTGACTGTTCTTTTAGCCCATGAGCTACCTTCCCCAGAGACTTTCTTTCCGTATCTGTTTAAGTCATTTGCCAGGATCCTGTCTGCTAGGAAAATGAAAAATCTAGTCTACAGCCTTGGCCTAGAGAAAAGTGGCCAGATCCTGTTTCTCCAACTCTTAGACACCAAGAATAGAAAAGAACCTAGAAAGGGTCTTTAGAGGTCCTTGGACCCCACTGTTAATGTGAATGGAATTAGACTGAAGGTTCTCAAGGGGTGTGGCTTGTCCAGTGGACAAGGAGAGAAGTCCTTAACCTTCACAAACCATCTGGTCCAGTTGGGGCTGGGCACCACTGCTGAAGGAGGAGAGGGGTGAGGGGGGCTGTCATTTTTACATGAGAGGGAAACTAGATGTTACTGTTGATTACACCCTCAGATTAAAACACTTGATGAATCTCAGAATCTAGATTGGAAATTATGCCATCACAGAACAAGCCCACTAAGCCTATTGTCCATGATCTTGCAGCAGACTAGAAGGCCCATGGTCCCAGAGGTCATAAAAGAGAATTCTTCCGCAAAATTAGGAAGCCTGTTCCTATCTCCTGTTTGGTTCCCTAGACTCAAGTTTTCTCTTTTCTCTACACGTGAAGAAAAGAGAAAGCTTGAGTCTAGGGAACCAAATATACTTCTATCCAAACATATTTCCTATCCAAACATACTTCTCCTGGGGGCATCATCTAGGTTAGGATTTTCCAAGCTTTTGTTTCGATAATTTAAAGGTTTTTTATTATTTTTATTTTATTCTTATTAGAGTCTGATTGATTTATAGTGTTGCATCAATTTCTGCCGTACAGCATAGTGACCCAGTTATACATGTATACTTTCTTGTTCTCATACTGTCTTCCATCATGTTCTATTCCAAGAGATTGGATAGAGTTCCCCATGCCGTATAGTAGGACCTCATTGCAAATCTATTCTAAGTGTAATAGTTGGCATCGACCAACCCCAAACTCCTCATCCATCCCACTCCCTCCCTCTTCCCCCTTGGCAACCACAATCTGTTCTTTCTGTCCAGGAGTCTGTTTCTGTTTTGTAGATAGTTTAAGGTTTTTTATTTTAATTGTGCTAAAATACACATAGCATGAAATTGACCATCCTAACCATCTTTAAGGTGAAGTTCAGAGGCATGAGGAATATTCACACTGTAGTATCACCTAGCATCACCTCTGTCTATTCCCAGAACGCTTTATCTTCCCGAACTGAAACTCTGTGTCCATTAATATGCCAAATTAATAAATCACCACAGCCAGGAACTCCTCATTTCCTGCTCCATCCCAGCCTTTCTCAACCACTGCTCTGCTCTGTATTTGTATGATTTTGACTCATCTAGGTACCTCATATAAGAGGAACCATCCAGTATTTATCCTTTTGTGACTGGCTTATTTCACTTAGCATAAGGTTCTCAAGGTTCACCTATGCTGTAACCAATGTCAGAATTTCCTTCCTTTTTAAAAAGGAATTTTCTTTCTCTTTAAGATTGAATGATAGTCCATTGAGTATATAGACATTTTCTTTATCACCATTCATCCCTCCACGGACACTTGATTTGCTTCAGCCTTTCAGCTGTTGTGAATAATGCTGCTTATGGACATGAGTAGACACATATTCCTTCTCATCCCTGCTTTCGGCTTCAGAGAAAACACCCATCTCAAATTTCTGCACATCACCTACCAAGGCAGCTGCCCATCATACTCTATGAGAATATGTTTCAAACAAACGTGTCACAGAAGATCCCCCATCATTCCTCTGATGTTTTCTAGTCTTCGTTGATAGTTTTTAAATGTGAGTCAAACCACTCAAATTCATTTTTATCAGCCCGTGTTCACAAAATACGGTCTGGGTTACTGACCAGCTGACAGGAGCATTTGTGCTGAGGGAGCGAGGAAGGAAAAGAAAATAATATGTGTGGAGCCCTGCTGTGTTCCCAGCCCCCGCTAGGTCACCTTACATAAGACTTCTTCTGCTTTCCCAGTAAGCTTGAAAGGAAGTCCTCCCCAGATTACAGATGAGGAAACCAGGGCTGAAAGACCAAAAGAAACTGGTCCATCAGTGAGTCTGTTCCCTCTCAGATCTGCCACGGGCCTTCTCTCTGGTCCTCATCCCCCAAACAGGCTAGTTGCTCGGGCGCCCTCCAGGACTCCCCTCAGAGAACCCAAAGGATTTCTGTTAGGGCCAAGGAAAGCCTCAACTCTAAGGAATGACAGCTTGGAAAATTTCAGGACCCATTCACAGGCTCCAGAAGTGGGTATTTGGGCATATGTCAGATAAGAAGAAGGGTACTTTTTTCACCCATCCGTAAGTAGACCCCATAAGGAAATGCTTCCTTCATTTCATGATGACAGCGAACAGTCTCTGGAAGTGAGTCTGGCACCTTTGCAATGAGCTCTTTCGGTCCAAAGAGACGTTAATTAATAAACTGGAGCTACTCAGTATTCAGTGTGACTGTAGCAGATGGCAGTATTTTTCTAAGGAGTCCCTCTGGCCAAGGGAGACTCTGGTAAATCAATAAATATTACCATATGTATTGATCACTGTGCCTAATCAATAAATATTGCCTGACGTGAACAGACTGACGATGCTTCCTCCAAATGGTTTCTTTCCTAAAGCGTCTGCATGCTCTTGTGTGGCAGCCTCGCCCAGCATTTAGAACGTAGTATTTATTCGGTAAAAGATTATTAGTGTGAGTAAATGAATGAACACAGAATAACACAGGATGGTTGGAGCACGTTTGCTGTGCATTTGGTCTTTCTTTCAGATATGCCATTAGCTGGATTTGTTCTTTCTTCTCCATGGATTTTAATTCGATTGGAAAGCTGCAAAATGCAGAGCTTGTATATTTACAGACAGATTTATCCCCTTTCCTCAGATCACAGGTTCTCCTTGCCCCCGCCTGCCTCTAATGCTGGTCCCTTCTCAGGCATCCTGCTACCGTAATGGTACACTTCCTGTGCATATTCAGTGCCTGTTTTGTGCCAGGCACGCTGTCTTATTTCAGTGCCCAGCTATCCATTGAGTACTGTTACATTACTGCGTCTCACAGTACAGAGGGGAAAATCGAGGTCTCAGAGAAGGAAATGGGCTCTTGGAGACCTCACGCTTGGCAGTGGCAGAGCTGAGATCCTGGCAGGGTCAAAGCCACTTGGAGGTGCTGCTTTTGGTCTGGTGCAGAGGGCATATGAAGTAGAAAAGATATTGAGGAAGCAATCCTATTTGTTTTCCACTTAGCAAAGTGTCTTTTTCTTTTCATTTTTTTATTGTTATTTCCCCAACACCATTTTTTTTCTACTGCACAGCATGGTGACCTAGTTACACATACGTGTACATTACACATATATTCTTTTTTCTGCCATTCTCATGCTCCATCATAAGTGACTAGACATAGTTCTCAGTGCTAGACAGCAGGATCTCATTGCTAATCCATTCCAAAAGCAAAAGTTTGTACCTATTAATCCCAAGCTCCCAGTCCATCCCACTCCCTCCCCCTCCCTTGGCAACCACAAGTCTATTCTTCAAGTCCATGATTTTCTTTTCTGTGGAAAGGTTCATTTGTGCCATATATTAGATTCCACATATAAGTGATCTCATATGGAATTTGCCTTTCTCTTTCTGACTTACTTCACTCAGGGTGAGAGTCTCTAGTTCCATCCATGTTGCTGCAAATGGCACTATTTCATTCTTGTTTATGGCTGCGTAGTATTCCATTGTGTATATATACCACATCTTCCTAATCCAATCATCTGTCAATGGACATTTGGCTTGATTCCATGTCTTAGCTATTGTGAATAGTGCTGCAATGAACATACGGGTACATGCATCTTTTTTAAGGAAAGTTTTGTCTGGACATATGCCCAAGAGTGGGATGTATGGGTCATATGGTAGTTCTATGTATACTTTTCTAAGATATCTCCATACTGTTCTCCATAGTGATTGTACCAGCTTACATTCCCACCAACAGTGCAGGAGCGTTCCCTTTTCTTCATACCCCCTCTAGCATTTGTTATTTGTGGACTTATTAATGATGGCCATTCTGACTGGTGTGAGGTGGTATCTCATGGTAGTTTTGATTTGCATTTCTCTAATAATCAGGGATGTTGAGCATTTTTTCATGTGCTTGTTGGCCATCTGTATATCTTTTTTTCTTTTCCATTATGGTTTATCACGGGATACTGAATAGAGTTCCCTGTGCTGGACAGTAAGGCCTTATTGTTGATCCGTCCTATATATAATAGTTTTCATCTGCTAATCCCAAATTCCCAATCCATCCCTCCCCTATCCTCCACTCCTTGGCAACCACAATCTCTTTTCTCTGTCTTTGAGTCTTTTTCTCTATCGTAGATGAGTTCATTTGTGTCATATTTTAGACTCCATATATATAAGTGATATCATATGATATTGTTCTTTCTCTGTCTGACTTCATTTAGCATGATAATCAAGAGGTCCATCCATGTTGCTGCAAAAGGCATTATTTCATTCTTCTTTATGACTCATATTCCATTATACACATACACACACACACACACACACACACACACACACACACACACACACACACACTGCATCTTTTTTATCCATTCGTCTGTCAGTGGACATTTAGGTTGCTTCCATGTCTTTGTTGTTGTAAATAGTGCTGCTGTGAACATAGGGGGTGCATGTATCTTTTTGCATTATAGTTTTGTCCAGATATATGCCCAGAAGTGGGACTGCAAGATCATATGGTAGCTCTATTTTTAGTTTTTTAAGGAATCTCCATACTGTTCTCCACGGTGGCTGCACCAATTTACATTCCCACGAACAGTGTCCGGGGGTGGGGGTGTCCCTTAAGAAATGCTGTTTCTGAGCAAAGGGCTGGCATTTCCCTAAAAGCCCTTATTATCTGCCCTCCTCCACATGGTCAAGGGCATTGCACCGACCGAGCCTGGGAGGAAGCTTGCGGGAGGAGGCAGGAGGAAGCCCAGCTACAGGCAATGAGTAAAGTCAGTCTTTAAGCGCAGTGATGGAGGTCTTGGAAATAGCAGAGACTGGAGTCTGGAATTCCTCGGACAGTCCAAGTACCTGGTAGAAGCCAAAGGCCAGCTTCCCAGCCCCCACCCACCTGCTCACCCCAAAAGGCCTCCTGCTGTTGGCAGAGCATATTTTGGTAAAGCTGTACTCATGTGATCCCATCAAAGCATGTAAAATATTTAAGCCTCTGCCCTCAAGGTTCTACCACCGAGAATTCCGTCTCCACTTTTAGCTTCTGAAAGGACCAAAGTATACAGAAGCCTGGGCACTGTGGCCACAACAGGCAGGTAGCCACACTTTCACACACCTGCACACACTCACCTATCTGTGTTAAGAAAGCCATTCCTGCTTTAACAGTGGGGACTCTGTGGGACTTAAAGCGTCTCTTTTGAATAGGGCAAATGTCAGTATATCACGAAGAAGAGGGAACAAATGGTGAATACTAACACTATGCCAGACTGTGTCCTAAACATTTTCTAAAAATAGGCTATCTGTATGAGATGATGGTTCTGCCGGGACCACCAGTATAAATGCAAATACAGGATCACCCTGTAGATGAGTCAGTTCTTTGAACCCTCAGAGCAACTCCAAAAAGTCAACAGCATTAGAATGTCCCTTTTTCTAGGTAAAGAAACCAAGGCTCAGAGAGCTCACAGAGCAGGTGTGGCCCAGCTGAGATATTTCCCCACAAGTGTCTGACTTGAGAACACCCTCGGACCCACTGCCTCGGACCCAGACACCTGGGCAGCAATTTCACAAGGAGCTAGCCCTGCTGGGCTCAATTGCTGCTTCAAAATACAAACAAATGAAGTTCTGAGCAGCCAGATGGCAGGAAACGCAGGGACTGGGGACTCTTTCATTGGAAAGTCTGTTTGACACTAAAGCTAGAGGATTAAGTTAGATTAATTGGCTTGTACGCGTGGGGGAGAGAGTATTATTCATTTTGCCTTTGGAGTTTTGGCAAGAAAAGAGAATAATAAGCAGAGTGAGACGAACAAAACAACCAATAGCTGGGTCGAACTGTTAACCATATAGCCTCCCTTCTTGAAACAGAATGATGCTACATTCATACAACCTGAGAAGTGGACAGCTCTGAAAGTAGAGGCTTTTTAATGCAGAAATATATAAAAGTCATTTTTTATCATTTTGAAAAAAAGATATTACCATTTGACTACAAGGAAAAAAAATCTTTTTCCTCATGAGCCGACTGTAAAAATAGAGACATTCTCTAATGTTATGAGTTTTGTTTTCCTGTTGACAGGTTGGGCTGGGTCACGTGACTCTCAAACCCCCCACCCACCCACCCCGCCCCAAATTTACTGAGCATTTACTAATTTACTACCTGCAAGGCACTGTTCTAAGCATTTCACTCATATTATTCTCACAGCTCTCTGGGATGGTTATCCCCATTTACAGATAAGGGAAATGATGCACTGAGAGGGTAAGTAACTTGCCCAGAGTCACACAGCTAGTGTGTGACAGAACTGGGATTTGAACTCATTTTTTTGCCTCCCGTGCCCAGGCTTTTAACCATGCTTGCCTACAGTTTCCTAGACTCTCTTTCAGCTCCTAGACCTCAAGTTACTTCCAAATGCTAATGATAAATGTGTCTCTGAACAAGAGAACAGCATTTCTGAATTATGTGGTACCCCGGGTATCCTTTAGTGTTGCAAAATATGCTTGCATTAATGATGAGCTTAATTAAGATTTTTATCATTTCTTTAAATGTCTGTAGCATATCATTATTGTATCTTGCCTTTGAAATGTCCCAGAGGTGATTATTGTATCACATTTTGAGGTTAAGTTTGAATTCTATTGGTTTTTTGTTTGTTTGTTTTTTGGGTTTTTTTTGGAATAATACCATTACCATCATGCCACATGGCCTGAGAATGGCAGAGACTTCAGTGCCTTTAAATATCCTAATGAGTTCCCATGGTAGCACAGCGGTAACCAACCCAACTAGTGTCCATGAGGACGCAACTTGGATCCCTGGCCTCACTCATTGAGTTAAGAATCCGGCCTTGGAGTAGTTCCTGTCGTGACGCAGCAGAAATGAATCCCACTAGGAACCGTGAGGTTGTAGGTTTGATCCCTGGCCTCGCTCAGTGGTTTAAGGATCTGGTGTTGCCGTGGTGGTGTAGATTGCAGACTCGGCTTGGATCCCGCTTTGCTGTAGCTGTGGCGTAGGCTGGCAGCTATAGCTTCGCTCCAACGCCTAACCTGGGAACCTCCATATGCCACGAGTGTGACCCTAAAAATAAAAAAAAGAATTTTTTATTCTAACCCTTACCCTAACCCTAATTGCTGTGAGCTATGGTGTATGTCACAGACTGGCTCAAATCAGGCATTGCTGTGGCTGTGGTGTAGGCCAGCAGCTGCAGCTCAATTGGATCCCTAGCCTGGGAACCTCCATATGCTGCAAGTGTGGCCCTAAAAAGACAAAAATAAATAAGAAATAAAAGTACTAGGAGTTCCCGTTGTTGTGCAGCCGAAACGAATCCAACTAGGAACCACGAGGTTGAGTGTTTGATCCCTGGCCTCGCTCAGTGGGTTAAAGATCCAGTGTTACCATGAGCTGTGGTGTAGTTCGAACATGTGGCTCAGATCAGGCATTGCTGTGGCTGTGGTGTAGGCCAGCGGCAACAGCTCTGTTTAGACCCCTAGCCTGGGAACTTCCATACTCCATGGGAGCGGCCCTAGAAAAGGCAAGAAGACAAAAAATAAGTAAATAAAAGTACTAAATTTGAGGTTCATATTTTGAAGAAAAGGGATCCATTAATACTTGAGTATTTGTATGGTTTTTGTGGCTTGGACTAAGATCTTAGCCTGTTGCCCTAGACATCAATTTTGCAGATGCTGGATTGGGGTGATGCTGGGCTAGCCCTGAAACCCTGGGGACTCTCCTTCAGTACCAGGATGTGGCATCCTCTGTGGAGCTGTTAGTCAAACTTGATCGAGCAAAAATAAACTAAAGTCATACCATGGAGAATGTTAGACCTAGACAAAAGGCATTCAGAAGTGCAGGAATGGAAATTTCTCTTCTTCCAGGAGTTGTAAATGGATGTCTTTGTTGTTGCATGTCCCTTCTAACCTCCAAACTGGAATTGCCAGATAAAACATAAGACACCCAGTTACATTTGAATTTCAGATGAACAAGGAATGGGTTTACAAGTGTAATAAGTACATCTCATGCAATATTTGGGACATACTGACGCTAAAAAGATTGATTTTCACCTGAGATTCAGATGTAACTGGGGAGCCTGTATTTTTATTTGCTAACCCCAGCAACCCTGCCTCATCTCACATAGACTGCAGGTCCAGGTGGGCTTTAATTTAAATCTGTAACTTATCAAAGAGTAAAGAAGATGAAGACAGGAGAGAAAAGAGATGGGAAAAGAGAGGAAGTAGCAGGAGAAAGAGAGAAAGAAAGAATGAGTTCTGACAATCTGCCAAGCAAAATAACTAACAATTTGCAATAAAGAAATCCTAAAACAGGAGTTCCCATCATGGTGCAGCGGAAACGAATCTGACTAGGACCCATGAGGTTGCGGGTTCGATCCCTGGCCTCGATCAGTGGGTGCCATGAAGTGTGCTGTGGGTCACAGACGCCACTCAGATCTGGCGTTGCTTGGCTCTGGTGTAGGCTGGCGTCTACAGCTGCAATTCGACCCCTGGCCTGGGAACCTCCATATGCTGTGAATGCACCCCTCAAAAGACCAAAAAAAAAAAAAAAAAAAAAAGAAGAAGAAAGAAAGAAAAAAAAAAGAAATCCTAAAACAGGTCCTAGGATGGAAAAAGTGTGTTTCACAGACTCTTTAGCCTGAACATTGGCCAAAACAAACAAACAAAAAAAAGCAGGCATCCTATTAAAATTTGAATACCAAAGCTCATCCAGGAATGGAAAGATTTGGAATTTGAAGCTTTCAGTTTTGTTAGAATACCCTGATTCTTTATTAATTGCAAGGAGGATTTTGTTTTTTCATTGAGATGCTTTGGTAATTCAATATCGAAGAAAGCTAAGTAACTTCCGTTGATGTTAGTAAGACGTATTTAAAACTTCATGGGTCATGTTTTGTTTGCTTGCCTCATTTTCGTGCTGACATGCCAAAAAAAAAAAAAAAAAAAAGGAAGAAAACCTATCAGATGCCTGATATGAAGGAGAATTTACCTGTTTAAAAAAATCACACAGTTCTTCTGTGAGACATGAAGATGGCTTTTTTTTTTTTTTTAAGTTAAAAAATATTAACTGACAGCTCAAGGCAGGTTTTTTTTCTTTAATCTTCAACCAGACAAATTACTATAAGCAAGAACGCTCTTGCCTTAATCCTGGACACGTCACAGATGTGACACTGTTCTGCAGGAGATGGCTTTTTAACTGTGGATGAGGGAAAATAACCTTTGGAATTTTTAGGATGTTATTACAAGCAAGTTTACTAGTTTTTGACTTACTAAGCCACAGCTGGAGCCAGCCTTCATCGGGGTAAGAATATTTTCATGCTCCTATTATATCTTTCGTATTTCAAGTGTAGGGTTATTACGTTGGGGGGAATATGGCCTCTAAGGCTGTCTGTCGAGTATGCAAATGTGAAGGTCCTATAAAAAGGGAGAGGAACTGACAGCTTCCGTCTGTGCCGTAAACTTAAAGACTCCAACAGATGAGGCGTTGGGGCTGCTGAAGCAGGAATTGGATCACACCAACCATTTTGGATAAAAGAAAATGTTGTATTTCTCTGGGAGGCATTAAAGGATCTGGGCTTGCAGCCTCCCTCACAGGCAGACAACTCTGTGTCAGGCTCTCATTTCTGTAGCTGTGGTCGTATTCTTGCTGCTGCTTTAAAAAGGAAAAAAAAAATCGACAGAAGAGTGCAAAGAATTTTTTGACCAAATTAATTATGAATCTGTCTGCTCCGATTTTATTTGGGGTTAGTGAAATGCGAACCATCATTGCTTTTTCTCTCACCTTTTCTCCACGTTTCTTGCCTAAGGTACAGTATGTGGTTAGTTGAGAGAAAGAACAGTGTTATTCCATATGGTTTCCCATAAAAAGAGTTCAGAAAATTCCAGAGCCTGTCACTCTCCCTGGAGCAGAGGGGACCTCCCCACTGGCCTGGCTGCCTGAGGAGCCACAGGGAATCGCACCGGTACCTGTGACGGCCAGGCTAGGCACAGGTGCTGTTTGAAGACGAAAAAAAAAGGATCCAAAGGAAATTGTTGGGTGAAATCAGTAACAGAGAACCAGGCTATATGGCGACTTCAGTATCCTTTCTGACCTGATTGTCGTTTTCAATCCAGTCTTCTCACTGTGGTGCTTAACCACTAACCACGGTGCAGGTCAGATCACCTGGGGAGCTTTTTATTATTTTTTTTAATGATTTTAATTTTTTTCCACATAGCTGGTTTACAGTGTTCTGTCAGTTTTCTACGGAACAGCAAAGTGACCCGGTCACACATACCTGTATACATTCTTTTTTTCTCACGTTATCCTCCATCATCCTCCATCATAAGTGACTAGATGTGGTTCCCAGTGCTGTCATCCATTCCAAAGGCAGTAGTTTGCATCTGTTAACCCCGAATTCCCAGTCCATCTCACTCCCTTCCCCTTCCCCTTCCCCTCCCCCTCCCCCTTGGCAACCACAAGTCTGTCCTCCAGTCCATGATTTTCTTTTCTGTGGAAAGGTTCATTTGTGCTGTATGTTAGGTTCCAGATATGTGATATCATATGGTATTTGTCTTTCTCTTTCTGACTGATTTCACTTAGTATGAGAGTCTCTAGTTCCATCCATGTTGCTGAAAATGGCATTATTTTGTTCTTTTTTATGGCTGGGTACTATTCCATTGTGTATATATATACCACATCTTCTTAATCCATTCATCTCAAAATGGCTTTTTAAAATATCAGCAGCTGTGCTCATCCAAGAAGTCTTGGTCCATCAACACCTGCCCCTGTGATTCTGATGCATGTCCTTGGTTGAAAACATTCTCAGGAGGTCTCTAGCCCAGCTAACCAGCAGAATCACTGTGGAAGTTTTTTAAAAATGAAGATTCCTGGGTCCCTCCACCAGAAATTCATATTCAGGGTGGCTAGGTTTGGGCTTAGGAATCTGTAATTTTTAAAAATTTTCCCAGTTAATTCTGATGATGAGTTGGATTTGGAAACACCTTTGCCCCCAACTGGATCACATAGGTTTCAACCAGAGAAGCCTTTGGGATTAAAAAGAAAATGAACCACACAGATAGGGCCTTTGAAGTGGCATGCTGTGCTTCCATGGTTTTCATCTTAAACTTTTTCCTAGCTGTGTGCATCTCTGCTCCTCTTCCATCCCAGAGGAGAACTGCAGAACCCTTTTCCCCTCTGGCTCTCTGACCTCACCTCCTCCCTCCATCCTTCTCCAGGCCCTGTTTGCTCTTTCCCAAGGTACTCTTCTCCCCTGGGCCTACCACAAGCTGCTATTTTCCCAAACAAAAGAAAACACCCACACCGTCAATGACTGTTGCTCCTGAGCTCTGCCTTCTCTCCCCCAGCCCTCTCCTGGGCCCGCCGTTCCTGTCCACTGCAACTCTTTGCTGGCATCTGTCCTTATGGGCCACCATGACCTATTTGTCACTGGGCCAAACCAGTGGCCCTTTCCTTTCCTGGTCCTTAACATCCTTGATGTCTTTGGAGCCTGTGACTGTCTGTCAGGTTCTCTGTCTGCCATTCGACGGCACTGCCTTGGCTGTTTTGCATTGCTTTTTCCTGATCAGGGTTCAGTCTTTGTTGCTTTTTCTCTCCATCCTCCCCATGGTGATCTCATCCATTCACATAGCTTTCACTCTCATCTCTGCCCAGGAGGCCCCCAAATCAAGATCCTTAACTCTGATGTCTTCCTGGAGCTCCGAACCAGCCTTTCTGGCCACCCACCGGGACCTCAGCTGCTTTTGTTAATGATGCCACTCAGACCCTCTCTCCTTCCTTGGCTCCCAAACCCAATCCCCTGCTGTATCCTTTCACATTCTCTTTCCATAGCTTCTCCTACATAATTCTGTTCCTTTATGTCTCCATGGCCACACCTTTGTTCAGACCTTCCCTGCTTCATCTCCTGCCCTCTATAGAAGCTTGATCTCCCTGCTACCAGTTTCTTCAATCCAACTGCCTGACTAATTGATAAGTACAATTCTGATCATGCCAAAATGTGAGTTAGCCAGGTATTAGCACAGTGACTGAGGAACATAGTACATCTCATGATTCAGAACTGTGAGCTTTAATCCACTCAGTAAATGATCTGGGGGCGAGAAAAGCAATAAAAGAAACGTGATGCATTGCTTGTTGGTTTAAATTTCCAGAACTCAGAGATAGTATATTTATCTAGAGATATCCATCTACATATCTCTGTATTTGGGGATAGCAAATCCTTAGAGTGGTCTCCATGGTGGGATCCACACCTTCTGGTACCAGTACTTCATTTTACCCAAACAGCCACAGTCATGACACTATGTGTTGATACCGACCTTCTGCCTAGGGCTTATTTATCTTACATCTGAGGTCTGAACTATAGTGGATGGTTTAGTCTTATGTTTCTTTGAACAGTATTCATGGGCGTAAAGGAGACTCTGTTACGTGGGGTACCTGTAAGCCCAGTGCCTGCACCAATGGGTGTTACTGGTTGCAGGAATGGCTTCAGACTTCAAGGTCATACCTGACATTCAAGGACCACAGGCTTCCTATTTTGGACCCAAACTTCTAAAGCTCTATTCTGATTCCAGGTGAACTGTTGAAGATAGTTTCCATAGTGCAGAGGATGAATGAGCTTAAATGGAGACAAAGTGTCTACACTTCAAAGTGGATACCAGTAGGCTGTGATATGGCATTACCTACAGCAACCCCAAAAGAAACTGTGCAGAGCAATATGCTCAAAAATACTGTAAATAAATCAAAACGAAACACTGAGAAATGTACTAGCAAGCCATATGAAGGCAAGAAAAAAAAAAGAAGCAGCAGCAAAAGGAAAAAACAGTATACAATGGATAATATAGCAGACTTAAACTGACGTATAAATAATTATATTCAATGTATGTGGTCTAAATATAGCAGCTCAAAGATAGAGATTGGCAGAATGGACTTTTTAAAAATAACCCAACTATCACTGTTTTCAAGAAACTCACTTCAAACATAATGACATAGGTAGGTTAAAAGTAAAAATAATAGAAAATACATCATGTAAAAATTAATCGAAAGCTCGGAAGTGGCTATATTAATAGTAAAAAAAAAAAAAAAGAGTTTAGAGCAAATACAATTACTGGAGACAAAGAAGGAAATTACATAAAGATAAAAGTATCAACCCACTAAGAAGATTAACCAATCTGAAATGTGTATGCAAAAACAAAAGCACTTCAAAATACATGAGGCAAAAATTGATAGACCTGAATAGATAGACAAATCCACAATTGTAGTGACTTCAAAAACCTACTTTCAGCAATGAATGGATTACTAGACAGGAAATCAGCAAGGATATAGAGAAACTGGACAGTATCATCAAGCAACAGAATCTAATTGATATTAGTAGAACCTTCGTCCAACAACAGCAGAATACACATTCTTTTTGATTTCCCATGAAACATTCACCAAGATGAGCCTTATTCTGAGTCATAAAACAAACCTTAACAAATTTGCAAGAATTGTAATCATATACAGTATATTCTCTGACCATAAGAATCAAACTAGGAGTTCCCGTTGTGGCGCAGTGGTTAACGAATCCGACTAGGAACCATGAGGTTTCGGGTTCGATCCCTGCCCTTGCTAAGTGGGTTAATGATCCGGCGTTGCCGTGAGCTGTGGTGTAGGTTGCAGACGCGGCTCGGATCCCGCGTTGCTGTGGCTCTGGCGTAGGCCGGTGGCTACAGCTCCGATTGGACCCCTAGCCTGGGAACCTCCATATGCCGTGGGAGCGGCCCAAGAAATAGCAAACAACAAAAAGACAAAAAAAAAAAGACAAAAAAAAAAAAAAAAAGAATCAAACTAAAAATCAGTAATGGAAAGACAACAGGAAAATTTCCAAACAGTTGGAAATTAAACAGCACACATCAATTTAAAACATAGTTCAAAAAGGAAATTTATTATATATATAGAATTGAATAAAAATGACAACACAGCCAAAAAATAAAAAAACACAGCTTATCAAAATATGTGGGATACAGCTAACACAGCACAAAGATCGAAGTTTCCAGAACTAAATACATTAGAATTATGGAAAGATCTCAAGTCAGTTATCTAAATCCAACTTCAAGAAACTATAAAAAGCAGAGCAAAGTAAAACCAAAGCAAGAAAAAGAAAGGGAATAATGAGCATAAATCAATGAAATTGAAAACAAGAAAACAATAGAGAAAATTAATGAACAAAAAGTTGGTTCTTAGAAAAAATTAATAAAAATTCTAGCAAGATTGAAGGTAATGAGAGAAGAAACACAAGTAATAAATATCAAGAATGAATCAAGGGCTATCACTGCAGACTTAGCACATGTCAAAAGGATAGGGTAATCCTATGAACATCTCTACAAACAAATTTGATGACTTGTGTGAAACGGACCAATTCCATGAAATTAAAAAATTTATCAAAATTCAGCCACATTGAAATACTTAAACTGAATAGTATTGTAACTATTAAAGAAATGTACTTTAAAAATTCCCTCCAAAAAAAAAAAAAACCTTTAGTCACTGATGTTTTCACTGCAGAATTTTACCATATATTTAAAGAAAAATTAACATTAATTGTATACAATCTCTTCAAGAAAAAAAAGGGCAGGCGGGGAGAAACACTCCGTGAATCATATGAGGCCATTACCCTGATGTCAAAACCAGACAAAGACAAAACAGGAAAAGAAATAACAGACAGGTATCTCCCAAGAACTTAGAAATTAAAAAAAAAAAAAAAAAACACTTTAAGGGAGTTCTCATTGTGGCACAGCAGAAATGAATCCGACTAGGAACCATGAGGTTGTAGGTTCGATCCCTGGCCTCGCTGCTCAGTGGGCTAAGGATCTGGTGTTGCCGTGAGCTGTGGTGGAGGTCACAGATGAGTCTCAGATCTGGTATTGCTGTGGCTGTGGTGTAGGCCAGCAGCTGTAGCTCCAATTAGACCCCTGACCTGGGAACCTCCATATGCCATAGCTGTGGCCCTAAAAAGAAAAAAATAATAATAATAATTAAAATAAATTTTTAAAAATTTAAAAAAGCCTTAAGAAAAATTTAGCAAGTTGAATCTCACAGTGTATAAAAAGAACCAAGTGGGATATATTCCAAGTATGCAAGGCTGGTTCAATATTTGAGAATCAACTAGTCTAATTTACTATAGCAACAGGCTAAAGAAGAAAAGTCATATGATCATATCAATTGATTCAGAAAAAGCACTTGACAAAATTTAACATCCATGCATTGTAAAAACTCTCAGGACGCTAGGAATACAGGGGGAGCTCTCTCAATTCAATAAAGAACATCTACAAAACACTTACAACTAATAGCTGACATCATACTTGATAGTGAGAAAATGGATGTTTTCCCTCTAAGATTGAAAGCAAGATAAGGATGTTCACTGTCAGCACTCTGATTCAATGCAATACTGGCAGTTCTAGCCATTGCAATATGGCAAGAAAAAGAAATACAAAACATATACATTGAAAAAGAAGAAATAACTGTCTCTATTTGGAGACAACATACTTGTCTATAAAGAGAATCCTAAAGAATCTACCAAATAGAACTAATAAGTAAGTTCTGTAACGTTACAGAGTACAAGATCAACACATAAAAATCAGTTGGATGTACACAGAGGCTCTATAATGAAAATTATAAAATACTGATGCCTAAAGGTCTGAAATACTCTCACGTGGTGTCTACCAATGTGTCTATAGCAGCACCATGGGAAGTCTCTCCTGGCAGAAGAGTACAAACTCTGATCTATGGTGAGCCTCAGAAATTGCTGGGTAAATATGTAAAAGATTAAGTGCTTAAATGGATAAAAAAATTACTGGCAGCATGAATACTGATATTAAAGTTTTTCACTGTCTCAGTGTCAAAAGCCTGAGAATGTCAGATTTCCAAAGTGAGTCAGCATTCTTGGATTGTTGTGCATGAATGTCACTTGCCAGGATCAACACCCTGGGAGTTGAGCTTGAGGTAGAATTTCCAAATCCTGCAAACATTATGGTGACAGCCACGCAGCACCCCAATGCTAGGCAGTCCAAGGTGTGAGTCACAGGCATACCCTTGGTCAGTCTGCAGTGAAGAGATGCCCAGCTTGGCCTCAGCACTCCATCATTAGTGGTGACAGAAGACACGTAGCCGTGGGGCGGGGAAATGAGCTTTGAAAAATAATAAGCTGCTAAAATAGTAGTCCAAAGGCAAGGAGGAGAGATGCCTGGCTAGTGATTGTTGTTGCTTAGATTGGATGAGTTTTCAAGCTGGGAAGAAGTTTGGAGACGATCTGGTTCTTGGAACTTTGGGTTAGGTCCAGGAACAACATAGCACTCTGCCATTACCCAGTCCTACAGATGATACACACTTGGGATTCTATTTTGAACAGGCTGGAAATATACAGAGACGATTTAGAGGAGGGAAAAAAAAACAGACCTAGAACATTAGAGATGAGACCTTGGGATACAGACGGTATATATATTGGTAGCATGCAAATCCACAGTCTGGTATTTGTTTAGTGCTGTATTTATGTTCATGAAACAATGTTTTTCGAAGCACTTTCACCTCTGCCATATCATATCACACTGTCTTCAACAGCAACCTACAAAGAAGGCAGAGTTGGATTCTTTATTCCCCTTATAAAGAAGCCACAAGGAAGTTTATGGCCAAATAGTTAACATCAGAACCAGGAGGAGAACTCAGATCCCCAGCTCTGCTGGTCCTCTGCTCCAAGCACCTGGCAGAGCTGTCAGACCCTGAAAACAGTTACCAGGACCTGGGTCCTTACTTGGACCTTTTTTTCCCTCTCGTTTTCATCCCAAGGGCCATTCCTCCAGAAGAGAATGACTTGCTTATTTAAAACAAAAGTAGCTTTTACAGCAGAGGTCTGTCCAGAGACCTAATTCATCTTCTTTCTCATTGCACTTCCTTGCGACATTTTCTCTCTAGACCCAAAACTTCCATCTTTTCTTCCTCTGAAAAAAACTAAGGGCTCTGAACTTGGTCTTGGAGTTGGAAAGTCTTTTTCAACATAGAAGCGCCACAGTCTCAAACACACACACACACACACACACACACCACTCCCCACACCCAGGGCAGGAATGAGCAGAAGGCCATCTCAGGTCAGCTGCAGGGCCACTCAGCTGTGTAGGTGGCAGGGACCCCCCCCCCCCACAATGGCACTGAGAATTCTCAAAACCGCAGCCATCCTGATTTACACTCTTGTGACATGCCCCTTGTCACCTTTCTCCTTCTTCTAATCTTTGCTTACAAAGAGCCAGGTGGGCTTTATTTCCGTGGGGTGGGAAGAAAAGTTGAGTTGAGAGACCTAACACCTTCAAATCTTCACTGTGTGCCAGGGATCTCAGAAGAAATAGATGGTGAAAAAGGAGAGCAGAGGGATCAGAGAAGTTGTCCGACTCCCTCCCCACAGCTGCCAGTAATCCCACCCGAACACAGAAATCAGACGCTCTGTCCTAAGATGTGCAGACCTTCCGTGAGTCCAAGTTCTAGGCATACAGAGACCGCATGTCTAGTGGCAGAAAGAAGCAAGAACAATATAGAACAGTAATAAGTACGACTTGATTCTCTTTCTTTGGTAGAAAACAAAGTGGGTGGAGACATAACTGTGCAGGTTGCTGGCGCACACCCTGGCTTCTTCAACCTTTTATAGTAAATGCAATGGAAAGTTTAAATAATGGCTGCACAGGATAGCCTGGCCTAAAATTACATACTATCCAGCTGAGATGCAGTGAATTGTAGCTTCCTGCGTGTAAACCACCCGAGGCTTGATGTTGTCAAATGAGGTGATGATGGTGGGAGGGTGTTGGAGGCGCATGGAGGAATATTAATGAGACTTTTTACAGTTCTTCCAGGCAGCCAAGATTTTAGGTGATTATATGTCAAATTGACTTCTCAGGCAATTCATTTAAGAATTTCATCTGCACCCCTTACCAAAATAAAAGTAATAATAATAATCATACTAATGATCGGTTTTGTTTGAATGCGTTGGGATAGCTAACTATGGGGGCCATGAGGCTGTGAAGAGTGGATGCCTCCATGGGGCAGTTGAGTAAGAGTTAGGATGACTCATGTTTACTAAGTGCCCCGTGGGAGTGGTTCGGGATATCTCCACACGCTCAAGTCATCCTTTCCCCAATTCTGGAGAGTTCTTTCACCAGAGAAAACGACTCGGTGATGGATCTCTATTTTTACAGATACCTTATTTGGGCTTCTTTATCAGCTCCTTTATTTTATGGAATGAAAGTGCTTCTCTGTCCCTATGAATTTTCTCTAACAAATGAAATCTCGTCTATTACCAATTGTAAAAACTGAAAAGTGGGATGGACTGGGAATCTGGGGTTAATAGATGCAAACTATTGCCTTAGGAATGGAGAAGCAATGAGATCCTGCTGTGAAGCACTGGGAACTCTATCTAGTCACTTATGATAGAGCATGATAATTTGAGAAAAAGAATGTATATATGTATGTGTAACTGAGTCACCATGCTGTACAGTAGAAAATTGACAGAACACTATAAACCAGCTATAATGGAAAAAATAAAAATCATTATAAAATTTAAAAAGTTAGGAAAAGAAAACTGACAGAGCACTGTAAATCAGCTATGATGGAAAAAATAAACATCATTTAAAACAAACAAATTCCCATCGTGGCTCAGTGGTTAATGAATCCAACTGGGAACCATAAGGTTGTGGGTTCAGTCCCTGGCCTCGCCCAGTGGGTTAAGGATCCAGCATTGCCGTGAGCTGTGGTGTAGGTCGCAATGTGGCATAGATCCCCAGTTGCCATGGCTGTGGTATAGGCCACGGCTACAGCTCCTATTAGACCCGCCTGGGAACTTCCATATGCCGCAGGTGTGGCCCTAGAAAAATACGAAAAGACAAAAAACAAACAAACAAACCCTGAAAAGATAGCATTGTGGTGTTCGTTTGAGAAATGTTTATGATGGTTGTTAGAACTAAACTGTCTGTCTGTAATGGAAAAAGCGAGGGCAGGGATGGCCCTGCCAACTGTGGGCCGCAGGTAAAATCAAAGTTTTTACTGGAGCTCCCTGGTGGCCCAGCAGGTTAAAGGCCCAGGATTATCACTGCAGCAATTCAGGTCACTGCTATGGCGCAGGTTTGATCCCTGGCTCGGGAATGGCCACATGCCTCAGGTGTGGCCAGTAAATAAATACATTAAGTTTTTACAGGAAAACACATTTCCAAGATGTTTCCCTGGCAGGTTGAGGGCACACATCCAGCATCTCTCAAAAGGTCTGACTAGAGAAGAGCATATTTATGCTCAGAGACACAGGCACCTGCCCTGACTCCTCCAGTTGCCAGGAGGCTAGTGAATCACCTGAGTTCAGTTGTCATGGCTGGAAATGTTGAGGGTACAAGGATCCCACCTGGGAGCCTCTCCCAGTGAAGAGCTCCAGGTGGAGCCTGATGCCCCTGAGGCCCCGCTGAGGAATCCAGGGCTGCACTGTCCAGTCCAGGCCACTAGGCACAGGTATATCCATATGTCTCATAAACATATGACAGCTTTTGATAGTGTTTGAGTCCTAGGAGTCAAAAGCCCTCTGTTCATTGATTATTTTTTGTTGTTTTTGTTCTTAGTCAATGTGTTTATTTATTTATTTATTTATTTTAAATGATTTTTATTTTTGCCATCATAGCTGGTTTATAGTGTTTTGTCAATTTTCTGCTATATGGCAAGGTGACCCAGTCACACATAAATATATACATTCTTTTTCTAATATTATCCTCCACCATGCTCCATCACAAGTGACTAGATAGAGTTCCCTGTGCTAGAAAGCAGGATCTCATCACTTATCCTTTCCAAAGGCAATAGTTTGCATCTATTAACCCCAGATTCCCAATCCATCCCACTCCGTACCCCTCCCCCGATTATTTTTCAAATGCAGAGTTCCGAGAGAGTATATGATTTTCTCCTATATGGAGAAGGAAATAGACTGTCTTACCACCAGATCACCAGGCTGGTAAATAACACTAGAAAATAGAGCCAGAAACTCACATTCAGAGCCCCCGACGTCCTCTGGGCTTCCAGTATGACTGCCTGCCCACAGCCACACCAACTCCATCCTTATCTTTCCTTTTTTCTTTTTTTGGCCATGTCCATGGCTTGAGGAGGTTCCCAGGCCCAGAATCAAACTCATATCACAGCAGTAACAATACGGGATCCTTAACCTGCTGAGCCGCCAGGGAGCTCTGGACCCCTGTCTTTTTACCTGCTGCCTGAGCAGTGGGGTAAGAAGAGCTGAATGGGTCTTCCTTCAGAATTTGACCTCGAGTCCGCAAAATCCTTTGAAAGTCTCAAGCATGTATCTCTAATTTCTTGGGTGGAGAGTATTGTAAAGCATGTAGTTGCATGATGAAAAGGCTATATTTTATGTAAACTACCTTAAGATTGGACATAATGACGCAGTGGGAGAAGAGAGGTGTTTTGAGTCCTTTACTTCTTGCCAATTTGAGTATCAATAAGGCACCAAAAATCACTGGCTTTCGTGCTCATTCTCAAAAAAAAAAAAAATGTAATGACTTTATTTTTGAGTAATAAGGGAAAGATAATAGGAAGTCCTTGTGTGTCACAGGATAAAAAAGTCATGTAATAGCCATTTCCCTGTGATCAAGGAACCAGAGATAAACCTATAGGACTTACAAATCGCTGGCTCCAGGAGGCAGTGTAATTGCCATTTCTGTAATACCCACCAACCCTTTAATTTTTCTTTGGTTGAAATCACCCTGACTTCTAAAAGAAAGTGTTAAGTGTTTTCCTTTAATAGAAAAAAAGAATTAGAATTACTATAAGTGATGATCCTTGGTGAGAAATCCTAATGGTAGGTTGAACTCTTTCCATATGAAATTCAATTTGGGCAAATCTGGTTTTTGCAATACCTGAGACTAGAACGAAAGTTCCATTTCCAAGCATCTGACTGAAATACACACAGAGACAAGTAGAATTTTCTTGCAGAGTCACATTTAAAGTTCCCCACGTGGGGTCATAATCTTAACATCCCTATCAGTTAATACTGACTTGAGAATTTCTGTGAAATGGACTTCTCATCTCAATGTCATTTCTTCCTGCTTTGCTTAGTCCATTGCCCAGCTCTTATAACCACACAGCAGTCTCTTCCTTTCTGTTTGGTTCAGTTGGGAATCTGTCCATCTGCTAAGTTCCTGCTCCATTGGGGGTCCCATGCTCAGCACTGGAAATGACAGTGAATATGAGGACATGGCACAGCCCCTGTTTAAATGACATTGATCCCGAGCGGGTGCAGATGGTGCTGGAAGGGAGAGAGGGTGTTTCTATGGCAGGTGTCAGGAGCTGTGATAGAGGGGTGCATCCACGTGGGCTCAGAGCCCCCCAAGTAGCAGCAGCTCCTGCCCCAGGAAGCCAAGAGAGCTCAAGACTTTGACACAGAATTTCCTCGTGCTGCATTTAACTTGGTATCCAACTACCTGACCGGTCCAAAGGATACAGAAGGAGTCTCATGCATCATCTTGGTCCTTCAGAGTCTAGAGGAGGAGGAGACCCCTGGAGCCCAGCCAAGGCAGCAGGTCCGTGATGGGGCTCAGAGAAGAGTGATGGTCAGAGGAAGTGGATTGTCTGGTGGGCTTCCTAGAGGAGCAGTTCTGGGGATGGACCCTCAAGGTGTGGGTGATTCATATTTCAGAGGAAGGAGGCCAGGCTGCAGGTGAGGACGAAGCGCCCAGCACTGTGGGACCTGGCGTGCTGCTCCCTCCTCTCCTGTCCTCTTCTGAAAAACTCCAGGGCCTTCATCAACCTGTCTTCCTGTTGCCAGTGCCCAGGCCCAGCCCCCACCTCCCACCACAATAAACGGATAACCTCTTCTCAACCCTGTTAATAAGACAGAAGAACAAGAATAAAGAACAGTGCTGCTGGGAGTTCCCATCGTCGCTCAGCAATTATGAACCCTGCTAGTATCCATGAGGACACAGGTTCGATCCCTGGCCTCACTCAGTAGCTTAAGGATCCAGCTCTAATGTTGCCACAAGCTGCAGCATAGGTCACACACGTGGCTCCAATCAGGTATGACTGTGGCCGTGGGCGTAGGTCACAGATGCAGCTTGGATTCGACCCTTAGCCCGGGAAAACCTCCATATGCCTTCGGTGTGACCCTAAAAAGAAAAAAAAAAAAAGGAGAGAGAGAGAACTGTGCTGCTGAAGAAGGGGCCAAGACCAAGGTACAAGCAGAATCCACTGTCCTGTTCCCCTGGCCACAGGGGACACCCAGGCTGATGGGAGACCTCGGCAGGCAGGAGGGAGGGGGCCGCACCTATATGTAGCAGCTGGGGCCTTTTTGTGCCTGGAGACCCAGTCCTGCAGGGAAAGAGTTACCAGTGCTCTGGATTTGGAGGAGGCAGCCTCAGCTCAGGAGAGGGGGTTGGGCCAGGGCCGCAGTCTTCCCTGAGCTTGGGAAGGCTCTCCTGACCTTGCTACTCTAGCCCAGCTCCTCCTGGGTCCTGGAAGCTGATGACAAGTCAGCCACTGCTTCCCAAATCTCCCCAGGAGCAGGGCGAGAAGGCTGTATTCCAAGATGCCCTTACAGCCTTTCGAATTTTAGATAATATTAATCCCATGTTAATTACTAAGATAATTACATGAAATTGCCCTTCTCTGGTCCCCGATCAGAGTTAACATACTGAAGCAAGATCTCCCTCAGAATGAATTTCTGTTATTTATCTGATAACCCTCGTGCAGGGATGCTTCTCCCTTAAGTTCCATTATCTCCTGACCCAGTCACCCAGTCCTGTTATCCGGTGCCATCTCCCTGTGGGAGGGATAAGTGGCTGGCAGGACCGTCGAGGCCCCCCACCTCCTGCACCGGTTCTCCTTGCCAGAAAGGGGTGGGGTGCCAACAACCCCAATTTAGAAACCACCAACCTCCAGTGTCCCTACGACCTCTGAAATCCTATTCCCAGCCAGTTCCAAGGGAGTCGGGTATGGAGAAAGGTCATTTTAGCAGGAAGGCAGGAAAGAGACCCATTCTAGACCATGACGGGGTGGGCTCCAAGTGGCTGCGTGAAAAAGGCCTCTGGGTGGAAGCAAAACCTTGAGGTGGGGGGAGCACCTGTAAAAAGGTAGGAGTTTCAAAGATAAGCATTTCCAATTTCACAGCATTGTCTAGTGTTGGCCCGGAGATCAGTCGATTTTCTGCCATTTTAATGAAAAAGTATGCACCAAGAGTTTTGGAAATTGGAGTCTAAAATTGGAAAATCAGGAAGTCTGCATTGGTCTAGGATCCTGTCTCTCTCCAGCCCTCCTCTCCTGTCCTCCATCAATGAATATACCCACTTAGGCAGGACTTACTCCATGAGTTCCAGGATAGTAGCTAATTTCATCATAATTAGTGCTGATTATTTTCTTAAGCAGTAAGTAGAAAGGCACTCTTCTGAAGTCAAATTCTGTAGCAAAAACAGGCGCTCTCACTTAAACTTTTTTCACATGAATTATTTTCTTTGCAGATTCTTTTCTGCCTACTAAAAGACAAGTGCAGGCAGACCTCAGAGATACTGTGGTTTGGTTCCAGACCACAGCATTGAAGCAAATATCCCAGTAAAGCGAGTCACACACATTTTTTTGGTTTCCCAGTACATATGAAAGTTATATTTGTGTTATTACCATAGGCTATTAAGCATGCCATAGCGTTATGTCAAAAAAAAAAAAAAAGACAAGGTACATATGTTAATTAAAAACACTTTCTTGCTAAAATTGCTAACCATCATCTGAGCCTTCAGCAGTTATAGTAGTAAAGCATTAAGAATCACAGCTCACCATAGCAAATATAATAATGATGAAAAATTTGAAATATTATGAAAATTACCAATATGTGACCCAGAGACATGAAATGAGAAATGCTGTTGGAAAAAGCATGGACTTTAATGCAGGGTTGCCATGAACCTTCAGTTTGTAAAAAACAGTTATCTACAAAGCCCAGTAAAGCGAAGCACAATTAAAGGAGGTCTGTCTGTAGATAAAAACATGAAAAGTTGACTAGGCAGTGAACAACTTGATTTTGCGAGTTTACTACTCATTACATATGCCTGGAATATACCTGACCTAAAACCTTGAGGACATACTGATGCTCTCTTGAAGAGGGACTTTGACTGATGCTAGTGACCCTCTTGGGACCTCCTCTGCCATAGATTGAGCAGGGTTTCATGTGCAGGGGTTCTTTGATCCATTCTGTATCACCATGGGAACAACCTCCAAAAGGATGTCATTGGCAGATAAGCATGTTGAGTGGGTCACATGTTTCCCATTGGAAAAGCCCGTGTGTGTACCTGAAAATTAATTGAGAACTAATTGTAATTCATTTCCTATATTTGGCCTGATTTTCAGCTCTATTCGTTTTAAAAAGTGGTGAATGACTCTTGGTATATGTGAGTTTTTTTTTTTAATTCAGATTATCTGATTTGAGTATTCAGACCACCTGAATTTGTTTCAAGGTGAAAAATTGTAGAAGTATCAGAGGTGATATTCAGAGTACTACCCAAGGGGTAGTGCCGAAGCTGAATTCATGGAAATGCCTCAGTTGGGGTATCATTGACCATCTCCAAATCTAATGAATAGCTAATAGGATGCTTTTTCTTTATTATAGAACATAGATGGCTTTTCCTTCCCTTTACATGTTAATGATCAGCTTATTATGTTTGTGGCAGAGAAGGTGAGTGGATTAATATAAAAACCTGCATTTAATCAGAGGCAGCCCCATATCCTGAGGGTGTATGTCCCGGGGACCAGAATATTGGCTGGACCCCTGCAGAATCCAGTTCCACCTTCATAGGCCACATAATCCCAAAAGCCAGAATGGTCACCTTGGTCCACACAGCATATGAAAAGGTTGTTGAAATTCTGTGATAAATCTCACGTAACCTATGGAAATCCTGATCCAAGAGGCAGTTGGCTTCTTTCCCTTAAGACTTAGGGGGTCCAGAGTTCTCATCATGGCACAGCAGATACAAACCCAACTAGGAACCATGAAGTTGCAGCTTCAATCCCTGGCCTCGCTCAGTGGGTTAAGGATCCGGCATTGCTGTGAGTTGTGGTGTAGGTCGAAGATGCAGCTCAGATCTGGTGTGGCTGTGGCTGTGGCTGTGGCCAGCAGCTGTAGCTCTGATTCAGCCCCTAGCCTGGGAACCTCCATATGCTGCGGGTGCCACCCAAAAAAGCAAAAAAAAAAAAAAAAAAAAAAAAAGACGACTTAGGGGGCAGGAACAAGTAAATGTGAACTAAAGTGGAGAACGCTTTAATTCATCAAACTTGGGAACTGCCGACTTGGCACATAGACCAGATACTTCTCCCCTCCAGTTAGTCCTGAAATGGCCTGGACAGAGGACCGTGTCTCTCACGTGACTCTGAACACTGGGAGGACACTGGAGAACTAATAATCGAAAAATCCACAGGCATTTTAAAGGCTGGAGACTAGAACCAATGAGGAAGGAGAAAGGGGGCCAGGATTGTCTGACAAGGAAAGAAGATGGGATCTGTGCTCCTGCTTTTTACCACTTCGCTAGGTTTGCTTCTCTGCCTTTCTCCCCAGCAAAAGCAAGGAGCCATTCTCAACTTTGTATCTGTAGCACCTAGAATATACCTGGCCCACTGGGGGTGGTCCATAAATAAAAAAGTTGGGAGTTCCCGAGGTGCTGCAGTGGGTTAAGAGTCTGATTGCAATGGCTTGGGTCACTGCAGAGGCACGAGTTTGATCCCTGGCCTGGTGCAGTGAGTTAAAGGATCCAGCATTGGCACAGCTATGGCGTAGGTCACAGCTATAGCTTGGATTTAATCCCTGGCCTGGGAACTTCCATATGCCACGGGTACCACCATTAAAAAAAAAAAGAGGTTGATTTTCTCCGTTAGAAAAAGTGAATGGACCTCAGTTATATCATGGTGGTTGTTACAAGATGGAATGGTTAATAAAATACCAGTAATAGGGAGTTCTCTTGTGGCGCAGCAGATTAAGGACCTAGCACTGTCACTGCAGTGGCTTGGATCACTGCTGTGGCAAGGGTTCAGTTCCCGGTCCTAGTCTGGGAACTTTCACATGCCTCAGGTGCAACCAAAAAAATAAGATACTACTAATAATATTGAATATTGAGTAATTCCTATATATCAGCCACTGTATAAAATTTTTATGCAGGTTCCTCATATAATTCCCACATTCCTAAGAGGTAAACATTCTTACTTGTCCATTTTATTTTTTTTATCTAGGGCCACACCTGCAGCATATGGAAGTTCCCAAGCTAGAGGCTGAATCAGAGCTGCAGCTGCCAGCCTACACAACAACTACAGCAACACTCCGATCTGAGCTGCACCTGCGACCTACACTGCAGCTCATGGCAACATGGGATCCTTAACCCACTGAGCAGGGCCGGGGATTAAACCCAAATCCTCGTGGATACTAGTCATTCATTACCACTAAGCTTCTACCGGAACTCCCTTATTTGTCCATTTTAAAGATGAGGAAACCGAGAGAGCGGCTCTGAGTTCTTTGCACAGGGACACACAGCTCACATGCGGCAGAGCAGGGACATGAATCAGCCAGTCAGGCTCTCCGACTGCAGAGCGTAGGCTCTTAATTCCTCTGCACACCAGTCAGAGCTTGATGTGGAAGGAGCACCCACTCCGCATGTTTCAAGTAGGAAGGCACTTACTATAGGGCATGATTGGCTTCTAAACCCACCAGGGGGGCTAGGGAAGCAGAAGACAGGGGGCCAGCAGGAAGTCAGAACCAGAGAGGATTGCTAATGGGAACCTCAGAGTCTGCAGCACCTGCAGGTATTACTCCCCAAAGGATGCCTGCACAGCCCTGGCCGAACCTCACACCTGCTGAAGCTTATATACCTGCTTCCACTGCCCTGGAGCAACCATGGCTTGTTACATTCAGCCCTCCAACCCCTGTCGAGGTGCCTCTCACTGGTGACATTGAACCAGAAGCTTGGCAGGCAAGAATTCCAGAACATAGAGTTTCCAGGCCTCTGGCCCAGCAAAGCAGGGCCAGAGTGCTTCAAAGGGAGAGATGACGCTGTGATGTCAGCAGATCACCTCGCATGCTGTGCGGTACTGTCTTGAAGGAAGCTTGGGGACTTCTCCAGAAAGCTTGGAAGACAGGATAACCTGTGTAATCTCCCATATTTCCTCCCAGAGGCTGAAGAACAAGCCAGAAAATGATCTCCGATACCCTAGCACTGCTCATGATTTCTGAAAGCAACCATTGAAGAATTCCAAAACACGTAAGGGTGATTCCCCAGTTCTTTAGTAAGGACGGGTTTGTGCCTGATAGTAGGCTTTCAGGAACTACCCCCCTCCCCTGGAAGCCGTCTTATTCAAAGGGAAGGTGGGGGCAGTTGAGTTGATACACAGCCTTCCTACAACGCCCTGGTTCTGTACAAGAGTTAGATAAGATATCGAGAATTCTGTTCTGGGGATTGCAGATGGCTTTAATGAGAAGATGAAAATTTGCTTGGAATTAGGCAGTGGTTTTCCACCCTGGCTGAATAGTAGATTCACCTGGGATGCTCGTCAAAAATACTGATGCCTCTGCCGGACCCAGGACCAATTAAATTAGCCTCTTTGGGAATGAGGCCCATGAATCAGTGTTTTAACACCCTGGGTAATAGTGACCTCATCATTGAGAAACCTCTAGGAGGCTTTATAGTTTCCACTGCACTTTCACTTTTATTGTCTCATTTGAGTCTCAACTATCATACCATTTTATTAGCAGACAAACTAAAACAGAGTTTGGGACTGAATCCAAGGACCACGGCTATCCAAAACATTCAGCTCTTCAGACTGTGTCTAGTTCTTGCTGTGTTATATAGTGGTTCCCAGGCTTTGCTATAAATCAGAATCACCTCGGGAGCTTTAAAAAATCTGGATGTCCAGTTCACTCCCCAAATCGATTACATCAGAAGGTAGAGGTGGGGTGGGAGCCAGGCACTGATATCTTTTAAAGACCTCAAGTGGTTCCAATGTGCAGTAAAGTTTAGACACCACCGTGTCAGGCCAAACTCAGCCAGCATGACTTGAGTGCAGCTTCATGCTCATGCCTTAAGGAGATCATGCTTGGTTCTCTTTCCTAACCATAACAGGTTAGCTCTTCAAATAAATCTCTTTTAATCAAGGGCCATCTCAGCCATCAACTTGTCAGTAACAATAGCCACAAAAATGCAAAAACTGGTATCGTGAGCCAAAGAACACATCGTAACCTGCCTGCCGTAGGTATGACCTTTCTAGATTCAGTCCATTCTCACTGTCAGACGTGATAAATTAAGCAGGCAAACAGTTAGTCAGCAAACAGACTGGGCAACCAGTTTACCAGTTTACTGACCATTAACATTTGATATCACAGTCTGGAGCTTCCCTAATCTGATGTTGTTTCTCATTCCTTTCTGGGTAAGTACACTGTCCGCTTCAAAGAGGTTCATGTAAAGAAACGCCCATCATCAAAAAAAAAAAAAAAAAGTTCCCATTGTGGCTCAGTGGGTTAAGAATCTGCTGACTAGTATCCATGAGGATGGGGGTTCCATCCCTGGCCTCGCTTAGTGGGTTAAGGATCCAGCATTGCCATGGGCTGTGGTGTAGGTCACAGACACACAGCTCAGATGTGACATTGCTGTGGCTTTGGCACAGGCCAGCAGCTACAACTCCAATTTAACTGCTAGTCTGGGAACCTCCATATGCCATAGGTGTGGCCCTTAAAAAAAAGAAAAGAAAGAGAAATGAAGACTTTTTCAGAAACACAAAATCTGAGGTGTTCATCAACACTAGACCTGCCTTACAAAAAATACTGAAAGGCGTTTTCCAAGCTGATATGTAAAGACACTTCAGCAACATGAAAACATAAGAAAGTATGCAAACAACTTAGGAATAAAAGTAAAAAGACTTTAAATATGCTAATTCAGTAATAGGGTGTTGTTTAACCGCTTAACTATAGTATAAAGGATAAAAATGAAGAGTTTTTAAAAATAACTACACCTGGCTGGGGCATAGGCTGGCAGCTGCATCTCAGATTGAACCCCTAGCCTGGGAACTTCACATGCTACAGATGCGGCCCTGGTAAGGAAAAAAAAGAAAAGAAAAGAAAAGAAAAAAAGAAATGCCTGTCATCAAATCTGGACAGCACAGGAAACTCCACGTTCCTGGACGAGGTCCCTGACCTCTCTTCCAGCATCTCTCGGAAGAAGAGCGTGTTCTCTCACACCCTGTACCTGAAGTCATTACGCTTTAGAAACGGAATCCTCTAATACCAAGAACCCTGGTTCAGAAGCTCTTTTTCTAAAAGTCCTTGTAACGAACAAAGACAGGAATTTTAAACCATCCTTAAAGAGCAACCCTTCCCTGTTAAAGTACTCTTTCTAAACCCCGGGTTGTTTTTGATAGAAATGATTGAGTACATCCAGCCCTCTTTCCCTGTAATTCTTCAAGGAGGAAGCAGTTTTAAAGCCTAAGTGTTTGGAGAAAGCTACTTCATAACCAGGGCCTAGATTGCCCTGAATGGAAAAGATGTGTGTTCTCCCATCTTCACAATTGCACCACCCGCGTGTGGCACTTAGAGCTTCCTGGGTGGGGAGAGTCATGGGATGTTCACGGCATCCGGGGCCAGCATTCCATTTTTCCTGGACAACTTGTTCCCGAGGGGCTGCTCCAATCCCCTTGCAAGACCTGCAATGCCAAGTAAAAAGAACTTTTTAAAATACGCAACTGAAAAACAAGAGCACAATGAAAAAAAATTGGGATATTTCAAGTACCTTTAGTGAGAATAGTCTTGGCTACAACCAAAAGAAATAGGGAATGTGATGGGAGATTCTGCTGTGGTGCAGCAGGATCGGCAGCATCTTGGGAGCCCAGGACGCGGGTTCGATCCCCGGCCTGGCACAGTGGGTTAAGGATCACCTTGGGTCACACCTGCGGCTCAGATCTGTCCCTGGCCTGGGAACTCCATATGCCGTGGGTTGGCCAAAAAAAGAGAGAGAGAGAGTGAACAAGAGAGAAATAGGGAATTCAATAAATCAGAGTAAAAAGTGGACAGACCTCCCTTGCCAGGTGATCAGCTTCTTACAAGCCGTGTTTGCAGGGCCACCCCCGTTGTGTTTTGCTCTCAGTCTTCACCAGCAGTCATCAGTGTGCAGTTGCATTATTTTGCAAAGCCTCCCCTTTCTCTCCCTCAGCTCCTCCACACACCGAGTTACCAGCATCTTTACCCTCACAGGCATGTTCAGCGCACCCTGTAAGGCAGGCAGTGTAGACAGGATTGACCCCTGGAAGAGGCACGGGGATCTGGGGGCTGGGGGGACACGAATCCTCCTGAGGTTCGAACACCCTTCACCATCTGCAAAAGCTCTGAGCCCGTGTTGTCTGGTCCAGCAGCCACTAGCCACGTGGGACTGTGGGACCCTTGAAATGTGTATGTGGTCATGTTGAAATGATATGCTGACTTAAATTAAGTACATTGTTCAAATTCATTTTACCTCTTTCTTGCTACTTTTTTTCTTTTTGTCTCTTTTATCACCACACCTGCGACATATGGAAGTTCCCAGGCTAGGGGTCTAATTGGAGCTGCAGCTGCCAGCCTATGCCGCAGCCACAGCCACACCAGCTCTGAGCCACATCTGTGACCTATATGGCAGCTCATGGCAATGCCAGATCCTTAACCCACTGAGCGAGGCCAGGGATCAACCCACCTCCTCCCAGATACTGGTTGAATTTGTTACCACTGAGCCACAGTGGGAACTCCTTGCCACTTTTTTTAGCTGGGCTATTAGAAATTGTTTCCGACCTGTCAGGCTTGCATTATGCACCTGTAAGACAGTTTGAATGATGGCTGTTCATGCTTTAGCTCGGGCAATTGGGAGTGATCTTGGAAAGGGACATACTGCATATTTAATACCATCTAGCAGCATACCAATTATTTATTGATGCCTAGGAAATTACCGCAGAACTTGTGGCATTTATTATCTCATGGTTTCTGTGGGTCGGGAGTCTGACCCTGGCTTGGTGGGGTTCTTTGGCTGAGGTCTCTTGAGAGGCTGCCATCAAGGCATCAGCCAGGGCTATAGTTACTGCAAAGCCCGCTGGGGAAAGATCCATTTCCAAGCTCACACGTTGGTTGCTGGCAAGACTCAGTTCATTCTGGGGGATTAGGCTGAAAAACACCTTTCCTCCTTGGCCACTGGCCTGAGGTCCCCCTCAGTTTTCTGAGGTCCCCTTCAGTTTCCTGCCCAACATGGCAGCTTTTATCAGCCAAGCAAAGCAGCAAAAAGACCAAGAGTACGCATGTCTGCCAGTGGGCATCCCCCAGTCTCACAAGTGACATCCCATCACATTGCCCAACTGGGTTCCTTAGAAGGAAGTCACTGGGTCCAGCCACACTCAGGGTGGGGAGTACACAGTACTCGAGGCGAGGGTCATGGAGAGCGTCTTAGAGCTACCTGCCAGCGCCAGCTAAGTAGGGTCCATGGATGGCCTATATCCATTCACCCATGTCCTGTACTGACTCTAAGGGGTCCCATGTGCTGCACTCACAGTGGCTGGTTAATGCATAAAGAAACTCTGAGATCACATATGAGAAACGATAGCCAGTGGTGACTTAGGGGGCGAGAGTTGGAAGTGGGCAGGTGAGGACAGGAGAGGCAGGAGACATTTTCCTGGATCCCTGGATCCTTTTTGCTTTGGGGGTAGGGTTTTGTTTTGTTTTGTTTTTTAAGTTTTATTGAAGTATCATTGATTTACAACATTGTGATCAGGTCTGCTGTATGACAAATGGGGGCAGCTCTGATCCACCATGTAGATTACTTTTCAGAAGGAAAAGAAGACCATGGAATGTGGGATATAAACCAGCCCACCCCCAGGCACTCCAGGCTTGGCAGCCCCCCTTACTGACTCCATTCATCTCCTCTGGGAGCCTGAAGCCAGCATGGTCCCCCATCCTCCAGGGCTCTGCTCCAGGGCCCATCCCACTGGCTTGTCCCTGTCCCCTCCTAACCCTCTGAGGCTCTGGAGGCAGGAACACAGCCTTTGAGCTGGTGAGCCAGTGAGTCAGGCTCCACTGGTTGAGGGAAAGCTCTTTTCTGGAACAGATATAGGGGTGAGAGGAGGCACTCCGGATTCTGGGGTCCTACCCTGTGGACCAGGGTGCACTGGGGGAGGTCTGGGCAGGAGTACACAGCAGGGCATGTCTGAGTGCCAGCCTCCCTCCACTCCTTTCTCCTCCATCCCCCCAACCCCTGCCCAGACCACAAGCCTCAATATGCCCTCAGAGGTGGCTTAAGGGTTCATTTCACAGGCTCTCCGCTTTCAGAGGCTGACTCAAGATGCAATAAACCTATGTAAGCAAGAGGCTATGGCCCCACGCCCAGGGCTTCTCAGAGTGTGGCCTCTGGGCCAGCAGCCTCTGCATCACCTGGGGTCTTATTAGAAATGCAGATTTGAGGGCTGCTTCCCACACCCCCCTTCCCACACCTACTAAAAAACCCTGGAGGCGGCCCAGGCCCCTGTGTTTTACAAGCTATGCTCTCGTCTGAAAAGCAGTGGCCCAGCATCAACTCCTAAGGCTCCTATGAGGGAGCATCCTGCCTCCCCGGTGTCCTGCGGTCCTCTGGAAACATTCTCCCCCAGCCCTTGGGGGTCCTTGCTGCCCCAGAGGACTGATCCAATGAGGAATTTCTCAGCACACTTAGCTCCAGCTTCTTGTTTACTTCCTTGGAAGAATATCTCGTGACTCCATGCATTTCTAAATGTGTGTTTGTGGTGCAGCTTGGGGACATGCTGTTCCTTCAGAAAGAATGACAGCTCCTGCAGACAGAGTGTCTGAGAGGACTGCACTGCCAGTGACACCTGGGCCAGTGCCTGGGGGCCTCAGCACAGGCTCCTTGGGGGCCTCAGCAAACTGCTCCATTGTTCTGCTCACCATTTAGCGTATCTGTTGTCTGATTTTGTTTGTGGATGCTCTTAGGAGAAGAGAAAAAGAGAATCTAGTTTTGTGAAACTACTCCAGAGCTGTTGGATGTGTGTCAGGTGTCATACAGAAAAGTCTCAAAAATATCCCAGTTGGTTCATTTATAATGGAGGGAGGGACACTTCCCTGATCTCCCAGCCAGGTGGGGAGCTGGCCCCATCTCTCATTCTGGTCCTCACAGCCACCTGGTGCAAGGGGTTGCCACCTACATTCCTGGTCTCCAGGAAGTGCTCAATCTTTCCAGATTCCCAAGCTGGTGCCCAAGGGCCAGGCTCTGTGCATGCAGAATCATATAGGAGATGTGTCCAAAAAGAGTCACTCTATGCAGTGCTGTACCATCGAGAAGTACTGCCGTGTCTGTTTTCTATTTAACTTTTAGAACAACCACGTGAAACATCTCTTTGGACACATGAGGAGATAAAGCACTCCAGGGAGTCAAGGGACTTCACCCTGGGCACCTGGCTCCAGGGTCAGATCTTGGGCCATTTCCTCATGTTCTAACCTGGCGGTTTTACTTTTAATGAAGTCATGTCAGCACAGGTCCAGGATCCCCTCTAATTCACCAGCAGTCTTCCTGGAGTCCAGTGGTAAAGCAGGAAGATGTAGAATTCAGAGCCACAGGAGATATGGAGGTCATTTGATCCCAGCTTCATTTTAGAGATGCAGACACAGTATCCAGGGTGAGTTAAGGATTTGCCCAAGTTCCCAGAGCTTGTGAGGGACAGAATTCAGACTCCATGCTGGCCAGCCTCCTGGGTGCTGTTTGGGAATACATTCCCCCACCTATGCTCCAATATCATGGATGTGTTATTTTATTCTTGTTGATTTTCACTTTCCTTTGATTTCTACTCACTCTATAATAATATACAAGACAGAACTATCCAGAAAAGGCAATTGCCTGATTGAGATTTCAAAGACACATGCTCACCCCATCTCTTACCAGGGTTTGGCAGGTTTCCCAAGTGAGGCTGGCTTTTTTGAAGGTCTTAAGTGATAGGAAATGAGATGCTGTCCCCCAGGGTAGTTGGTCCTGAGTAGTCCTTGGCAGGTGGACTCAGTATATAAGTGGAAGAAAAGGACCATTGGAATGTATTGTCCTTACGAAAAAAGAAGGTCCTAAACAAAAGAGCTCCCAGGGTACCTTCCCTCCCAGAATAAACATGGCAGAATCAGAAATGTGTGATTTTATTGACAGCTGGAACCAACCCTGAGAAGGGTTCTTCCTATGAACCAACATTGCTTCAAAAGGTGTGTATCTGAAACCCTGAGTGGGAAAACACCAGAGATGGTCATCTAACTACTCTTTGTCTTGTTCCGGATTTCTACGCTGGCCTCTGGAGTAACGTCCTTCATTTGTGTTGGACGCACTACCTGAGCAACCCCAGGCTCAGCCTTCTCGGTTCCCAGTTCACTGGAATGGCATGAGCTAAACTCTTCTGAACAGAGGCGCACCAGAAGGTGGTCACCTGTTTATGAAAATAAACCCAGGCAGATGCTAGCATTGACCCTGACAGAGCAGCAGACTTCAGAAACAATGAAACGAGTTTTATAACTTCCCCTCCAGTGTTCCAAGCAGTGGAGAAGACGGCTTGGGGAATTCCTTCCGAGAGATGGACTTGCATAACACCTAGGTTTATCATGCCCTGCCAATTGTTAGATGAGGTTTTTGCATAGATGAATATGTCTAATGGGGAGTCATAAGCATTTGTCTTTGGCTTTAAATCTCAAATAGGTGGAAATTGTAGCAGCACCAGCTATAGAAACAAATCTGCAAACCAAAAAGTGCAATTAAAACTCAGATTTTTAAGAAGCTGTTAAAACATGGCAAAACAAAATGAACTCTAAAGGACTGAAGGATTCAGATCTGTTAGGGGCCCCAAATGACAAGTAATTCCAGGGAAATCCTATTAATTAAAAACCACTGCTCTGTGAAATGACTCCCATTACATTTGAAGGTAATGCACCCATTTGCAAAACCTGGCTAAGATACAGAAGAGCCCTAGAAGCAGCTAGCCACCTGTTAGGGGTGGGCTACTATTTCTGCTTCCTGAGAACTTTTGGACCTCAAAAATAAAAGCATCAGCCACATATAAAGTTGTTTACCACTCAGCTACAAAATAATACAAACAGAGAAGCTGCCATTATCAAATATTAAAGTTGCAAGGGTTATACTGAATTCCTCCCTTTTCTGAGAGCTACTGAAGTTACCTTCGATGAAGCGATTGGGTTCCATGAGAGTTAGTTATACCAGAGCCTCACAACGTTAAGGCACTTACGAATGGCTAAAACAGCACTGCTGATTTTTTTCTTAATTTTATTGAAGTATAGTTGATTTACAGTGTTGGGTTAATTTCTGCTGTACAGCAAAGTGATTCAGTTACACATATGCATACTTTTTTTTCTCATTCATTTCCATTACGGTTTATCACATGATATTGAATATAATTCCGTGTGCTCTACAGAAGGATCTTATTGTTTACCCATCCTGTGTATATTCGTTTGCATCTGCTAATCCCAAACTCCCAATCCTTTCCTTCCTACCCATCTCTCCCTTGACAACTAGACAAATCTGTTCTCTGTGTCTGTGAGCCTGTTTCTGTTTTGTAGGTATGTTCATTTGGTCTTATTTTAGATTCTACATGTAAGTGATGTCATGGTGTTTGTCTTCCTCTTTCTAGCTTACTTCACTTAGTATGATCATCTCTAGGTCCATCCATGTTACTGCAAATGGAATTATTTCATTCTTTTTTAGGGCTGGTAGTATTCCATTGTGTATATATACCACATCTTCTTTATCCATTCTTCTGTCGATGGACACTTAGGTTGTCTCCATGTCTTGGCTATTGTGAATAGTGCTGCTATGAACATAGGGGTACATGTATCTTTTCGAATTATAGCTTTGTCTAGGTATATGCCCAGGAGTGGGATTGCAGAATCATACAGCAACTCTATTTTTAGTTTTTGGAGGAACCTCCATACTGCTTTCCATAGTAGTCACCTCAGTTTGTGGCAATGCTGATTGGAATGTAACGTGTAAGAGGAACCAGCCCTGGGAGATAGTACACTTTCCAAAGACAGGTGCCCACCAATAAAATAACACCTGAGTCCATTGAATGAGTAAGTGATTAGGGTTTAGATGCCAGTTCTGCTGGTGGAGCTGAGGCAGCGTTTTCATGCATCCTTCAGAAACATGAAGGTCCCCCCGAGGTGGTGCTTGGCAAAGTGGGAAGGGAAGTGTTTGTACCAGGATCCCCCGTCAGAGCTCTGGGCAAACTCCCATAGTCCTTCTCTGCACAGTTCACATGGGAGCCTCTCTCCCTGCATGAAAGCATAAGAACCCCTCAGCCTGTGGCTCAAACCTTCTGACCCTTTGTACCAGGTGTTCAAGGTGAGGGTGAAGGGCATGTTCTAAGATGCCTGGGACAGCAATTCTAAGAACCTATTGTCTCCAGTTTGCCAGTACAAAATGGATAGAACGGAATCTGAATCACCTAATTGGATGTTTAAAAAAGAAGCCCTGCCCCCAACCTGTCAGCATCCTAGCTCTCAGCTGTCTGGCCAAACTCACTGTGAAGTCACCACCATGCACTGACCTGAAATGCTCCTGACACAGTGTGACAGCACCTTGGGGTTCAGGACACGAAGCCAGATTTCTCTGCACCTCTGGCTGCAGCCCTGCCCTCTGGCCTTCATTCACAGAGTTTGCTTTTATCATCTCTTTTATTTCACCGTCCCCATTGTCATCAGGCTGTGAGTCCTGCTAAGGGGACTCCGGGTAGAGGGCTGACCTCAGGCTCGCGGGGCATGTCTCCTGTGCACTCAAGCTGATGGCTGTGTTTTCGGTCCTCTATAGACATAAAGTCACATCAGATTCATCAACCATGGCAGCAATTACATCCGAAGGTATATTCCCATTCCCCCTCCACAGCCTCTGGAGAATGTCATCTTTTCCTTTCAATATGGCTGGAAAATAGAGCAAATGGTTTAGTTTTAAGGCATGAGTGGAAACATCTTTTGTCCCAAGTTGTTTACCGTGCAAGTTTCTTAAATGCTCCAAGGCATTCCCCTCAGAGGTGAAAGAGGAATAGGAATGAAAAATGAACATTGTTGAGTGTTACTCTGTACCAGCTTCTGTGCCAAGCATCATCCAAAAATGGACTGTGTAATGATTTCTCTGGAAAACCCCACTGAGGCAGGTGTGGGGTCACTGGGCCGACTGAGCAGCAGAGCCAGGATGCCTCCTGGGCAGCTTCATTCCAAAGTCCATGCTCTGACCCCCGAGGTTTACTGTTGGACAGGAGCTCAGGCGCATAGGAGGTTGCCGTGACGATGCGGAGGGGAGGGACCAAGGGGCACGGGAGGGGCATGGCTTTGTGTGGGCGTCACCAGTGGGAGGGGCCAGTGTGATGCTGAGGCACCTGTGCTTTTGTGCATATAAGTAGCCCCAAAGGCAGTCCTCAGCCTTTCAGAGCGTCAGAGTCTTGGTCTTACTTCCTTTTTCCAAAAGTAGAGCCAGAGCCCCGCCATCCCACGCCCTGCCCTGGCATATCTTTACCTCAAGTTCACCCCAAAAGTCATTATAAAAATATTCAGAGGAATGTATCGACGATAGGCCTATAATTTCCTTTTAAAGGAAACAACACATTTTAGGGACTAGTCTTTGGACTTGGAGGTGACTTCAAAAAGGACAGTGAAGCCTTTTGAGCACAAGGGGTCAGTGGCCTTCACACTGATCCCTGGTTCCCTAAGGTCCATCCAAAACTTGACTCTTCCCCTAACGGAACTCTTCCTCTACAGAACAAAACAGCTCTGCATTCATTTGTGTGTAGAATGCAGTTGAGAGTAAGATTTCTTTTGAAATGACCTAATCTGAAAACTTTTTCTATAAAGAAATAACCAGAAATGCTGATAAGAATACAATGGCATGGACTTCCCATCGTGGCTCAGTGGAAATGAATCTGACTAGCATTCATGAGGACACAGGTTCGATCCCTGGCCTTGCTCAGTGGGTTAAAGATCTGGCATTGCCATGAGCTGCAGTGCAGATAGCAGACAGGGCTCGGATCCCATGTTGCTGTGGCTGTGGTGTAGGCCAGCAGCTGCCGCGCTGATATGACCCCTAGCCTGGGAACTTCCACATGCCACAGGTGCAGCCCTAAAAAGCAAAAAAAAAAAAAAAAAAAAAAAAAATGCAGTGGCATCCGCATCAAATAATAGGGTTTGAATTTTGTTTCTCTCTCTCTCTCTCTCTCTCTTTTTTTTTTTAACTTTTATGAACCCAAAAGTACACTTTCCTACTGCATCTGTCATGATGCATCTGAGGGACCCGGGGCACTAGGGAGTTGCCTTCCCAGAGTCTTTCCAGAAAGCTTCCTCCTCTTTGGTTTCCTCATCCAGCAGGATGTTCTGTTCAGGCAGACATCTTCTCTAGGTCTTTGGGTGGGGGAAGACCCAGCAGCTGTGCTCAAAACTCAAGTTTATTGTTTCCTAGCTCAACAGAGGTCTGCCTGCTCCCTCCCTGTTGACCACCTATAGTCATGGAGACATAGCCCAGCACCTGCCATGTGGCAAAGATTTGTAGAATTAAAACTTCAGGAGGAAAAGCACCTGCTTGATTCTGTTTGTTTAAAACCTCATTTTGAAGAAGCTGCCATCCCATCGTGTCCTTTGGCTGTTGTGAGGGTCCATGTCCAAGATGTGGCAGTTTGTAATTTCCTAAGTGCAGCAGAGGAAAAGGCCTTAACAGGAAGTTTTCTTTTAACGTGGAAATTGAATAGACTTATTTACTGAAACATTGCTCTAATACAGGTATTTTGATGCTAAGTTGTCTTGAATTTGCTAAGTATTGGTACCTCTTTGTTCCCTCTTTCAGAATGCTAGAAGATGACCTTAAGCTAAGTAGCGATGAAGAGGAGAATGAACAGGTAAGGTTTTCTTTTATGTTGTGGTTCTTTGACTGTGACACGATGTCGCCAACCTGGTAACCCGTTCTAGGTGTCACCGGAGTCATCATGCAAATGCTGACTTGTGATGCTCTGAGTTTTGCCAGGAGATCTCTGCTGATGACAAGATTCTGGGCCATTGGGCCTGTCTGTTCAAATATTTTGGCCTAAGTTTCCCTTAAAGCTGTAATTCTGTGATCTTCATGGCATTGACGCCAGCAGCAGCCATTTATAAGGAAGCCAGTGGGGAGCAGGCTTCAGTGTGAAATAGAGCCTTTTTTGCAGGCAAGGTTACTGGCCTTCCAGAGATCAAATGTGTGAGCTTCATTTCATCAGCATGCAATAAGCACGCTGTAGCATTAAATATTGAGAAGTCTTATACAGATATTATTAACACAGAGGCAAAGCAAACGTAGAGGTGAGCTAAAACTATGAATAAAAAATAATCATGCTCAGAATAGCCTGTTTGTCTTAAGTGATAAATGGGCTTGAAATGTTCTCCCCTGGTGTTGATTTATCAGCTGGAGACATCAGTCAGGGGTTTATAAATACTCTTCTGTTTAGTCAGTTAAGGCGAAAAAATACCCACTTAACATTCATCACTTTCCCTTCTGCCTTTCAGGAAATGTCTGTATTTTAAAAGCAAGTTTGAAAACACAAAAGACAGATTTTCCTCTACTTCTCTTTCCTTTTTCTCATCACCTGTTTTGTGTTGTGTCAAGCTGGAATAAATATAATAGGTAAAAAGACAATTCAGAGAGGTTTTCTGCATCATTTTTATATGCGCTACAAGACCCTTATGCTATTCAGTTGATCTTGGAATAGTGTGTGTTGTACAAAATTATCACGAGCGCTGGCAGATGATGTACCTGTCTAGACATGAAAATGCAAATACAGTCCCGAGAACTTGTGCGGAGGTGAAATAAAAGTCAAAGGAGGGAGTTCCCGTCATGGCGCAGTGGTTAACGAATCTGACTAGGAACCATGAGGTTGCGGGTTCGATCCCTGCCCTTGCTCAGTGGGTTAACGATCCGGCGTTGCTGTGAGCTGTGGTGTAGGTTGCAGACGTGGCTCGGATCCTGCGTTGCTGTGGCTCTGGCGTAGGCTGGCAGCTACAGCTCTGATTAGACCCCTAGCCTGGGAACCTCCATATGCCGTGGGAGCGGCCCAAGAAATGGCAAAAAGACAAAAAAAAAAAAAAAAAAGTCAAAGGAAATTTCTAGGAAGAGCATCTGTGCTGAATGCGGCTGTGAGGTCACAGAAGCACTTGCCCACCTTGTAAGAGAAAATGAGGCACCAAAAGAGAGGCTGGGTGTGAGCTAGAACTTAGTGCCATTTGAAACTAGACTGGCAAGCGGAGAAAAGCCTGAGTGAAGGCAGTTTGAGCAAGGAAGCCCCCATGGGCTTTTGGTTGTTTAGAGATGGATTGATTGGTGTCTTGCTGTGCACAGCAGACAGCTACAATCCAGCCATCTTGGCAGAACTGGAGAATGACTTTGGCCCTCAGGCTGGTTCCTCCTCTCTGTGTCTCTAAGTGAATGACTTCATCTCTTGTTTTTTTGCCCAGTGAAGGTTCAGATGGGTACGTCACGAATTAGGTCATAGCAAGTGGAGATTGTGTGTGCTTGATATTGGAAAAGAGGTTTACAGACTGTTTCATTCAGCGAGCTTTCCTTAATTTGGAAGTCATTTTCAGGGTTATTTCCAAGAGATATTTCCACTGAAAATGCAATTTAAAAGAATCGGTTATTGGGTTTCCATTGTGGCTCAGCAGCAATGATCCTGACTAGCATCTGTGAGGATGTGGGTTCAATCCCTGGCCTTGCTCAATGGGTTAAGGATCAGGCATTGCCATGAGCTGTGGTGTGGGTTGCAGATGTGGCTTGGATCCCACATTGCTGTGGTGTGGTGTAGGCCAGCAGCTGCAACTCCGATTCCATCCCTAGCCTGGGAACTTCCATATGCCACAGTTGTGGCCCTAAAAGACAAAAAATAAAATAAAATAAAATAATAAAATAAAATAAAATGATAAAATAAAATAAAATAAAATAAAATAATAAAATAAAATAAAATAAAATAAAATGATAAAATAAAATAAAATAAAATAATAAAATAAAAATCAGTTATCAATGATGGACTAGACCCATTCTCCCAGGCAGTGAGGACTTTCAGTTTACTTACCATTTTGCTTTATGAGCTGGCTTCACCTTCCCAATCTGTAGCCATGGTAAATACTGTACTGTGACTATACAGGTCAGATCTTTCTTCTTGCTTTTGGTCCTTACATAGATATACCTTCCTATCTCTCGCAATGAAAGCAGCTGATGGCATGAGTTACTTTCTTGCAGTAATCTTCCCTTGTAATTAAGACCCTCGGCAGTGGTTTTGTGTGTGGTAGTTTACTGATTGCTCTAACACTGATTATATTAAGTTATCTTTTATGGATATTTTCTATATGTCCTGGCCCAATCACAAAATCGCAATTCCTGTGCTTTTAAAAAATACTAACAATAAAGAGTTTTTTTTCTCTTCGAGACCAGAATATGATTATGTCCCAAAAGTGTAGAGCCTGTGTACACACAACACACTCATACGCAGTCTGCATTTCTCTGGCATCAAGAGGGAATTCAGCATCTAATGTAAATGATTTTTTTTTTCAGATGTGATCAGAGTCTGTCCCTGAACCCCAAATCTTTCAAAAATGGGAGTTCCCATTGTGGCTCAGTGGGTTAAGATTCAGGGAGGATGTGGGTTTGATTCCTGGCCTCGCTCAGTGGGTCACGGATCCATTGTTGCCACAAGCTGCGGTGTGGGTCTCAGATGCGCTTGGATCCTTCATTGCTATGGCTGTGGTGTAGGTCTCAGCTAAAGCTCCGATTTAACCTCTCACCTGAGAACCTCCATGTGCCACAGATGTGGCCATGAAAGGAAAAAATTTTAAATATTTCAAAAACATATTGCTCATTTCCCTGCCTCGATAAACATTGTGTTCTAAAATCCTTGGCTTTTTCTTACGTGGTATGTTGTTGTCCTTATGAATATTGGTCATAGCCCATGTCACCACTGTGATAAAGGGACATGCAGAGTAGTGTCACCTTGCTGTGCCTGTTTGATCTTCCTAAAGCAGCCTCCCACTCTCGTGCATTCAAATGTTCCTATCTCATGTTCCTTTATCCTCTTTGTCTTTGTGCTCTCAGGAGCCAGCCTAGTTTAGTGAGTGAGAACAGGTTTTGCAGCTCTGCTCTCTGGGCTCAGATCCCTGCTCTGCTGCCCAGGAGTTCTGCAACCTTGGCCCAGTCCCTCACCTGCTCTGTGTTCCAGTGTCGCCCTTTGTGAAACTAGAATTAGCGTGAGATCCCTGCAGCCTGCCTCTTCTTCCCAATGTGTGCTCACTCATCATCTTCATGTCACCAGACCCAATCAGCTTTCTTCATCTTTTTTAGTCAACTTAAAACTGAATATACCAGCCACAGAGAAAAGTTACACATCACCTAAGAATACAACTTGAGGGAGTTCCCATTGTGGCTCAGCAGATTAAGTGCCTGACATTGTGTCCTTGGGGACGAAGGTTTGACCTCTGCCCTCACTCCATGGGTTAAGGGTCCAGTGTTGCTGCAAGCTGTGGCATAGGTTTCTGATGTGGCTCAGATCTGGTGTCGCATTGGCTGTGGCAGAGACCTGCAGTTGCAGCTCCAGTTCAGTCCCTAGCCCAGGAACTTCCATATGTAGCAGGTGCAGCCATTAAAAAGAAAAAGAAAAAAGAGGAGTTCCCGTCATGGCTCAGTGGTTATTGAATCCAACTAGGAACCATGAGGTTTTGGGTTCGATCCCTGGCCTCAAATCAGTGGGTTAAGGATCCGGCGTTGCCATGAGCTGTGGTATAGGCCGCAGACGAGGCTCAGATCCTGTGTTGCTGTGGCTGTGGTGTAGGCCGGCAGCTACATCTCCAATTAGACCCCTAGCCTGGGAACCTCCATATGCCTCAGGAACAGTCCTGGAAAAGGCAAAAAGAAAAAGAAAAAAAAAGGAAAAGAAAAAGGAATATGACTTAATGAATATTCATAAGCCACACTCACCCATGTAACCAGCACCCAGATGGAGACACAGACGTGACCAGCCCCTTGGATCTCCTATATCCCCTTCCAGACAGCATCCTCCAGAATAAGCACTCCCCTGGTTTCTAACACCATAGGGTCTTTCTGCTTGTGTGTGAAGTTTGCATCAGGGGAGTCACGAGTGCACTGTGTTGTTTCTGGCTTCTGTCGCTCAGCGTTTTGTCTGAGAGACTCACGTTGTCGCTGTAACTGAGGTTTGTTCATTTCCATTGCTGGGTCCTCTGCCGTCAGGCGCCTGCAGTACTGTGCTCACCCTCCCTCCTGTTGCCCAGCACGAGGGCGTTTGGGGCTCTTGGAATAGCGCTGTTACTAACATTCCTATACAGGTCTCTGGGGAGCCTATGGGAACATTCCTTTGGGGTCTGTCCCCAAAAGTAGAAATGCCGGGCTGCAGGAAGTTCCATTTGAGTAGATTATTCCAAACCATTTTCCCAAAATGCTTGTTCCGACTGCCACTCCGACTAGCAATGCAAGAGAATTCCCGTGGCTCTGCATTTTCCCCCACATGCTTGTCTTCTTATGTTCATGAAGAGCATGGTTCCGAATTTTTGTGGATTTGTACCTTCTTTGGTTTTGACATGAGGGCAATGCTGGCTTAGAACATCAGTTGCAAAGTGTTCCCTGCTCTCCTCTTTCTGGAAGAAATTGTATAACATTAATGTTAATTCCTCTTTAAATGCTTGTCAGAATTCTCTGGGGAAACTGTGTGGGCCTGCAGACTTTAAAAAAAAAAAAAAAAAACTTACAGATTTTATTTCCTTAATAGTTACAGGGCTAGTCAGATAATTTCACAGTGGGTAGATTATGGTAATACTGCTCTTTGAATAATTAATCCATCGTGTGTTGACGTCATCCTATTTATATGTGTAGTTGTATTCCTCTATTGTCCTTTTGATGTCTCGGTCTAGAGTGACAGCCCCAGTTTCAATCTTTTTTTTTAATTTTGATTAAAGTATAGCTGATTTACAGTGTTGTGTCAATTTCTGCTGTACAGCAGTGAACCAGTTACATACACACACACACACACACATACAATGTATATGTATATAGATTATTTTTCTCATATTATCTTCCATCGTGTTCTATCACAAGGCATTGGATATAGTTCCCCATGCTATACAGCAGGACTCTGTTTCTTTCATGATACTGATCTGTACTTTTGTGGTCTGTCTTACCAGAGGTTTGTCCATTTCATTGCTCTGTTCAAAGAACCAGCTTTTTGTTTCATCAACATTCTCTATCAGTTTTCTGTTTCCAGTTTTATTGATGTCTTATTTTTACGATTTCCCTCCTGGATGCTTTGGGTATATTTTGCACTTCTTTTTCTGGTTCCTTGAGGGAGCTTAGGTTATTGATTTGAGACTTGTCCTCTTTTATAAAACAAGCATTTAGTGCTATCCATTTCACTCTCAGCACTGCTGAAGCTACATCTCACAAATTTTTATATGTTGTTATTTTCATTGTCATTCAGTTTAGTGAGGCATCCTCTTGGATGCTTTTAGAGGTGTGTTGTTTTATTTCCAAGTGTTTGGAGATTTCCTGTAATCTTACTTGTATTGATTTTTAGTTTGGTTCCATTGTGGACTGAGAATACATTTTGTATGATTTCAGTTGTTATAAATGCATCAAGTATTTTTTATGGCCCAAGACATGGGCTCCATTGGCATATGTTTTATGGGCACTTGATAGAATGTGTATTCTGCTGATGTTGGGTGGAATGTTCCATAATGTCAATTAGATCCTGTTGCTGATGTTGCTGAGTTATTCTGTATCTATAGTCTATATCCTCGCTGACTTTCTGTCTAGTTGCTTTATCAATTGCTGGGAGAAGAGCATTGAAGTCTGTCCAACCATGATTGTGAATTTGTCTATTTCTCCTTTCCATGTTATCAGTTTTTACTTCCCATATTTTACAGCTGTTATTCTGTGTACACGTAGTTGGGACTAACATCTTCTTGCTGGCTTGACCTTTTATCATTATGTGTGTTCCACTCTATTTCTGGTCATTTTTTTTTGCTCTGTGCTTTATCTGGCCATGTTTATCAATATAGCCACTGTTGATTTCTTTTGATTAATGTTTGCCTACCTTTTTCCATTCTTTTACTTGTACTCTACCTATGTAGTTATATTTAGAGTGAGTTTCTTACAGACAACATGTGGTTGTCATAGCTTTTATCCACTTTACATGTTTCTGTCTTCTGTCAAAATTCATGCATTTGGACCATTTACATTTAATGTAGTTATTGGTTGATAATTAAAGTTACTAACCAATATTAATATTAATTAATGTAGTATAATGTTATGTTAATGATCATTAATTATGTCAGGGATTAAGTCTACCACTTTATTTTTTGTTTTCTTTTTTTTTCATTTTTCTGTTTTCTTTTTCCCAAATCCCCATAGGTTCCTTGAACATTGTGTACAGTTCCATTTCTATTTATCTGTAGTGTTTTTGAGTGTATTTCTTTGTACAGATTTTTTTAGTGGCCGTCCTAGGTCTTACATTCTATGTGCATACCTTATAACCGTTCACTGATGGTGGCATTTTAGAAGTTTTCTCCCTGAGTGTTCTATAATTTCCTCTGTCACAGAATTGATCACAATGTGGATAATATGAGATTTAGCTGTTTGTCTTCCTGACTTCACCTTTGTTTGCCTATTGCCTGCTGTGCTGACCAGCATCCAGTAGAAAAGCCTCATCTTCCTGTAACCAGATGAGCTCACCCAGAGAGAGAGACAGAGAGGAAAAATGGAGAAGAGAAATCAGGAATGAATGCTGAAAGGTTCCAACATTCAAGATGGCGTGTGTCGGAAGCTGTGGCTTGGATTCCGTCCCTGGCCCGGGAACTTCCATATGCTGCAGGTGTGGCCATAAAATTAAAAAAACAAAACAAAACAAAAATAAAAAACCCCATGGTGTTCAGTAAAAGAAATAAAGGTAGACCAAAAGTCATCTTTGATACTGGAAATGAACAGCAGGAAATTCTCTCAATCCAACGCAGTATTATGCATTATTCATTTACCTATTCAGCACACCTCTGCTGTCCCTGACACAGTCCCTGTCCTCAGGAAACTTACTGGAGAAATCAAGGATGAATGCTGAAAGGTTCCAGCATCCACAGGATCATCTTCTCCCTTCCCTTTATTACAAGAGGACACTGCCTTCCTCTTATCAAAAGTTTGTCCCATTTTCTTTCAGTTACCTGGGGACTTACTCCTTTGACTCCTTGCCACCCCTCCTCCCACCAGAACTACTCAGAGGGTCACTGGTGACCTGCATGGAGCCATATGCCATGGGCTCTTTTCAGTCCCCTGTCTCGCATGAAGACTGACAGCATTGGAAACGGCTGGTTACCCCACTTTTCCTGAGATGTCTAATACCGTACCTCCTGGTTTCTTCTTGCCCTTCTGGCTGTTTCTTCTCAGGTTCCATTGCTGACTGCTCCTCCTGTAGCCCATCTTGAATGTTGCAACCTCTCAGCATTCATTCCTGATTTCTCTCCATTTCCTCTCTGTCTCTCTCTCTGGGTGAGTTCATCCTTTCCCATGACCTTCAATGTTTATATGCTTCCAATTTCTAAAGGTGTATCCTCAGCTCAGAGCTTTCTTCTGAGCCACAGCCCTACTTGACTTTTCCGCTTGGATGTCTCACAAGCATTTCAAATCCGACCTCTGCCAAACTGGAGTTCTGATCTTGCCCCACCCCCACCCCCCTACTCACACACAAGTATGTTCCTCTTGGGATTGTTGCCATTTCTAAACCTGGAAGCACCAGACGCCCCGTCGTTCACACCTAGAAACATCAGGCTCATGCCCGATGACTCCCTGTTCCTCACTCAAATATTAATTTCATCTCTGAGGCCTACAAATTCAAAAATATTAGTCTGTCCACTTCTTCCCATCCTGGCTAGTATAAACCAGTCCAGTAGAAACCAACCTGTTTCTCTTCTTCCCCTTCTTCTATCCTTACAGGATCTTTTTAACAAAGATCAAGTCAGATCATCAAAATCAGATCAAGCCATTCCTTGGTCTACAATCTGAAAAGGATTCCCATTCCACTTGAGGTGAAATCCAGAGCGTGGCCAGCAGGGCCCTGCACAGACTGGCTCCTCTCACATCTTCCCCTTCACTTCACACTGATAGGATTCATGGCACTTCTGCCACCTGGGCTTCCTTTTAGCTCCTCCAAGAAGCCAAGTTCAGCTGCCTCCTGTCCTCCATAGGCCTCTGCTCCCTCATTTTTGGCCCCCAAAATACCTACTCATCTTGGAAATATCGCATAGGTTTAATTTCATTAGGGAACCTCCAGTCATCAAAACGGGAACCCCGGTTAGTCCTTCTCACAGTTAACTAACCTTTCTTCTTAGGTCTCATCATGATTTTAGTTATGTATTACATGTACTTTTAAAGTATCTGTCTCTATCAACCAGACTGGAAATTTCCTGAGGATAAGGACTGTGTCAGGTACAGTGGTGGTGTGCTGAATAAATAAATGAATAATGTATAATGCTGCGTTGGATTGAGAGAATTTCCTGCTGTTCATTTCCAGTATCAAAGATGACTTTTGGTCTAACTTTATTACTGAACACTATGGGTTTTTTTTTATGTTTTTTTGTTTGTTTGTTTGTGTTTTTAATTTTATGGCCACACCTGCAGCATATGGAAGTTCCTTAGCCAGGGGTTGAATCCGAGCCACAGCTTCGACACATGCCACAGCTCCAGCAATGCGGGATCCTTTTACCCACTGCATGGGGCCGGGGATTGAAACCGCACCTCTGCAAGGGCCCTAGCCACTGCAGCTGTATTCTTAACAATCACCCTACTACAGTAAGAACTCCTGAACACTGTAATTTCTCAAACTAGTCCTAGCCAAAGATCAAAGGTGTTGACAGAGAAGACAAAAACATAGACCCAAGGTCAAAAATTGTCTGTAGGTAGAAATTCCCATTATGGCTGAGCGGGTTAAGAACCCAACTAGTATCCAGGAGGATGCAGATTCGATCCTTAGATTTGCTCGGTGGGTTAAGGATCTGGTGTTGCCGTGAGCTGTGGTGTAGTTTTTGGCATTGCTGTGGCTGTGACATTGGCCAGCAGGTGCAGCTCTAATTCGACCCCTAGCTTGCGGCCCTAAAAAGGAAAAAAAAAAATGTCTGTAGATAAATAAACAAATAACCTACCTATTTAGGAGAAAAGCATTTATCCAGTCTCTGTAGAAATGTTAATAGACATTTCTTAATGCCAAGCCATACCAAGATGATAACTTTCCAAAAGTTATCTCAAACAGAAGCCTCCAACACCAAGAGAATGGATTTCTTCACAGCCTTCCTTGGCAGACATTGTAGAATTTTCACTATAATCTTCAGAGCCAGAGTTGTGACCGGGTATACAAAATTTGGAAGTAAAATGGAACGGGAGGCATGTTTTCCTGTTTTCTCCTATAATTTTCATGCTTGATGAGGTTCAAATGAGAAATGGGACACATGGTTTGAGAATCATATTTCCTGTCTGGGTCAATAAAGGAAAGACACAGGATATGTGTGGTGATTCGTTTGATCTCCTTTCCTGTGACTCTTGCTTTCAACAATTCTAGACGCCACTGTTTCTGTGGAAGAAAGGAAAAGAATTAGATTCAAGATAAAATGATTCCTGAAGGTACTAGTTACTAAGTACTAAAGAAGTTTGTTCATGAATTTGGAAGAGAGAGATGAATTATGTCACATGTCTTCTCATTTAGTTAAAAAAAAAAATGAGTTCCGCCTCTCAAGTGAGGGTAGGTAAGCTTGGGAGGTTGGGGACAGCAAATATCTAGATGAAATTGTTTCAGCCAAGGCATGAGGACAGGGACACATGATGAAGACATTCAGCAAGGAGCAGCTGAGGTGGTGTCAACTGCAGACAGTGTTTCAGACATGACAAATCTATAAGCTCAGGGAAGCACAGAGCCAGGATCCAGATTGAATGGCTGTGTATGCGCCTACAGCTTCCAGTAATTACATTATGCACACATATTAGGCAGTCTTTTCATTTTAATTCTGTAACTGCATTTTTCTCTTTAAATGAGCATGGTTTATCCACTTAAACTGACAATTTAAATTTTACAGGCAGTCATCATTGGATATAATCTGGAGAGGGAAATTTTCCTACTGGCCTAATTTCCTTCTCACAATGAAGAAAAGTTACCTTTTAATCTCCAAGTCATATCTGGAGAACATACAATTCGTTTCATAGACGCCCAGGTAGTTAACATAAATCTCCAAGTTAAAGAGCTGATTCTTTTCTTAGTCTTTTTTTTTAATTAAAGTTTATTTGATGTACAATGTTTCTTTGATTTCTGTTGTACAGCGAAGTGACCCAGTCATACATGTATGTACATTCCTTTTTTTTTTTTTTTTTCATACTCTCTTCCATCATGTTCTAACTCTAGAGATTGGACATAGTTCCCTGTGCTGTACAGGAGGACCTCATTGCTTATCTGCTCCTGATGTAATTAATACATGGAGTCGTAATCACGTCTGTCAAAAAGAATCTCGGTCCTGTTAGGATGACTCTGGGGCGTAGGTGAGATTTCGCTGCGTGCTGAATTGCAGTGCTTACTGCTTTTTGTTCATGGTGGTTCCTTCTGGAGAGCCATAGGGAACATCCCTAAGCTCACTGTTCTGCTCCTTTCCCTAGCGGTCATTGGATAACGAACATCAGTTCTGGGTGTAATATTAAAAGCAGATGGCCAGTTGTCATGGGCGCTGTTCACTTTTTCCCTCATTCCTTTCTGTTGCATAGAACCTCTGAAGCCATCAGCAGTGCCCATCCATCAGTCACCAAATGAATTAGCTGAGTGATATGCAGACGTGCAGTGAAACTATGGGAGGTTTGGGCAGCCCAGCTCCACTTCCCTGGGTGCATTTTTCTTCTCAGGATCAGCTTGGTTGATGCTGAAGTTCTTAGCCTGTGAAAATTTATCACCCGCAGAGTCAATCTGCATTCAGGCAGCCAAGTCTGAATAAATAGAGTCATTGTGCTTGTCTGGGATTTGTGGCCAGGGTTCATCCAGTCAGCTTGACATTCACATCCCAGGAGAGTCATAAAAGCCAACACCCTGGTATGTACTCTTGAATCCTGCCAAAATTGTGTAGAATTATATAAACAGGAGTTGAAGCGGTAATCAGGTCCAGGTTTGAGAGGCTAGGCTCCAAAATCAGGTTTCTCCTACATTAGAAATGAAGCATACTGTTGATGGGGTTTGTCGTCAATAAGAGCTGAAACCATTTCTACCTAAAAGTCATTCTGAGAAAAATCTTGAATGCCTTCTGAATGTCAAATATCATGCAAGACGCTGGCTTGTTGGGCTTGATGAATTACACATTGGTGATATTCATTAGGATAATTTAACCTCAGAAATATAAAGTACTTTTTAAATGCCAGGAAATGCCCTGTTCGCAGTGACTTTAGAAAAAAAGTATATATTACCTGTATTAAACCTAAAGGCAAAATATAAAAAAAGTAAAAGAGAAGTCGATATATGTTTTTATTTTTTGTCTTGCATTCATGTTGTACCTAAGCTAAATATCCAGTTAATCATACTGATAAATTGGTTTCTTTTTAATATAGAAACAGAATGACTCTCATAGAAAACTATCAGATCTTCATCATCATCTGTATATGAAGTCATCATGATTCAAACTTTTCTGTCACGATAAGTGAAAGCCAAATATTTAACAGGGTTTTGGGGTTTTTTTGTTTTTTTGTTTTTGTTTTTGTTTTTTTGTTTTTTTTGTTTTTTTGCCTGACAGCCCTAAAGCTTAGTGAAGTAATATTTTATAAATAATAGTTTACTGTTTTCGGAAGCAAATGGAAGATTCTTTTAAGGTGGCCAGTTTTATTATGTCATGCCACCCTTTACATAACATTTGTGAAAAGAACAAGGATAGGTAGAAAGGCATAAAAATGTAGGGTTTTTTTAATGTTAATAATAATTTCCAAACTTGAAATAGTCAGCCAACATCACTGTCAAGAGACAGATACACAAAGGCCCCCAATGCTGACTCCTCATTTCTTGGCTCCAACCTCCCCTGGGAGCTGACTGAGATTTATGTCTGTTTAGCCATGTCCACCCAGGTTGGAATCCTAGGATGGGACTAATTTCAGTCTGCGGACCCTCCTTGGAAATCTGGAAAATGAGACGATTATATAAAAATTGACTGATTAGCCTTCCATTGAATTGAGGCAATATCCAATTAACAAACAGAGAATCATGGCTTTGTTACACTGAGGAGTTCAGAGGAAGCTACATTCTGGAAACTAAGCCAAGTTTTTTTTTCCGTGGTATCGGTGCCACCAAAACAGACTCCACTCAGAAAAGAGAAGAAAGGCCACATGCTACATTAATGGATAGGCAGGTTCTTCTCAAATGCAGCCGCCAGCAGGGCTGCTGGTTGGCAGAGGAAGTAAAATTCTCCCTCCAGAGGACACTGCTGTGTAATTCAGAGGAATAGCCCTTTGTCCTGTGACTTCTGTGAGGTTTTTTCCTTCAAGAGCTTTTGCAGAAGTGTAAGCATTTTAGATAAGAGAGTGCTCCTTGTAGTCGCCGCTGTCATTCATATCCGGGCGGGGGGGCTTTCGGATAGCATGGGAGTTACCTATAGTCGTTCAGATGTCGCATCCAGATAGGGGCTCAGAAAGTTTTGTCTGTATTCGTGTTTTTCCAAATCTTGTCCAAGTGGGGCCGGTTATCTCAGAAGCACAGTTCTTCTCAGGAGACTATCAGCCTCATTTCTTCATGGAGCAAAATCCTTTGCAGTAGCTCAGGGTCCCTGGGCACTTCCATTTCTGTCCTGACCACATCTGTAGACAACAAGTTGGGCTGAGTGAAACGACCATCCTTAAGAAGCAGACCGGATGTTTCCTGAAATGTAGGCCACCAGACACGGTTCTCTTTCCTTAGAAAATGGCCACACATCTCTGGGTACCTCCCCTTTCAACCCAGAGGTCATTCTTTTTTTTTTTTTTTTTAGAATGATTTTTATTTTTCCATTATAATTGGTTTACAATATTCTGTCCATTTCTACTGTACAGCAAAGGGACCCAGTCGCACATACACACATATACATACACATTCTTTTTTTCACATTACCCTCCATCATATTCCATCATAAGTGACTAGATATAGTTCCCTGTGCTATAGATGAAAACTGTTGCATCCAGAGGTCACTCTCAAAAGTCCAAGGCAGTTGAAGGAAGAGTGTGTGATTACAGCATATTATATGTGAAAACACTTTGATGTATAAGCTACTGAGCAGTGGTTCCTGGAGAGGTGAAAAGCCTAATACCAATAATGACACAGTCAGAACTGCTTCAGCTCTCTCTTATGTTATGTAATTGGTTTGCAAAGTGCAGTTGTGAGAGTTTTTCCTAACCGTGACAATCCTATTTTTACCTTCAAATATTGCTCTTTTGTCTGGGTAAAAGAGATGTTTATGTAAAACAGAAAGCCAGGCTTAGACTTTGGTAGCTTAGATTTTGGTTCTTCAAACACAGGTTGCATTTTTAAACAAAACTATCAAAAGACTCGTTCCTTTCATCTTGTCTTTAGGCGGGAATAAAGTAACACTCGTAGTCTACAGTTGGGGCTCTGGTTACATTCATAATAACAACCACCTACCAAGGCCAGAAAATGGGACTCCACCAAAGCATCCTATGAAGGTAGCATAAGGACTTTGTTAAAAGCTCCAAGAGGCACTTGGCAGGCCTGACAACGTGGAGAGTGAGCAATCCGCCAGTGTCCCCCTACTGCGCCAAAGATGTGAGCTATTAAATGGCCATCGTCACCTTGGCTGTGCTTAGGGTCTGGCCTGCACTGAAATTGCCCTGCGAAGAGAGTTCCAGGAATGTGTGGTTGACCTGAGAAGCAGGCCAGAAGCCAGGCATCCACGTAGAATCCGCAAGACCTAGACTGCATCGCCCTGCACGCTCTGCATTAAGCCTTCCACCCTCCACTCCCAAGAACCAGGAGTTTCAGTCCCCTGTCCTTAGAGCGTCTCCAGGCAGCTCACACATCATTAGATGGTTCTTGATTGTTTGCTTTCATCTTGAAGTTGTAGCTACATAAGCACATGTGCACAAGCACACACACGAAGATGCACACATGCGAAGACACACACACACACACACGCACACACACACGCACACACATGCAAATGCTTACGTGGATGGTTCCATTGCCTTACCAATTGCTCTGTCCCAGAATCCAAATGCTTCTGCCACTCTCACAGATCTGAGAGTTGACAACCGAGCTTGGGTCTTTAATCTTCATCCAACAGCACCTCTGGATTTGTCCAATGGACCCTCAGTGGCCATTGTCCCTACCGAGACCTGGGTAGGCACTTTCTTTATATATGTTGTCCCTTGCTCATGCCTTTTAAAAAATAATTTTTAAAAAAAGGAATATTTGGGAGTTCCCATCACAGCGCAGCAAAAACAAATCCAACTAGAAACCATGAGGTTGCAGGTTCAATCCCTGGTCTCGCTCAGTGGGTTAAGGATCCCACGTTGCCATGAGCTGTGGTGTAGGTCACAGATGCGGCTCCGATCTGGCATGGTTGTGGCTGTGGTGTAGGGCAGTGGCTACAGCTCTGATTCAACCCCTAGCCTGGGAACCTCCATATGCCATGGGTGCGGCCCTAAAAAGACAAAATAAATAAAAATTTAAAAATAAAATAAAAAAGGAATATTTCATTTGTAACTATACTAACAGAAGCTTGAGTAAACTTTAGAATCTATTAAAGACTGAAGCCCATTGCTGCTTCTGAGTTCTCATCCTCTAACACCAGTCATTTTGAGTTCAAATTGTATGAATAAGATAAAGGCTAATCCATCACCCTGCAGGGCTTCCAGGGAGGCACTGTTATGGCACCTGGTGATGTATTTATCAAGCATTTATGTGCCCTGTGCTATCAGGTAACCAAGGGTTATTCGATCATCTAAGTGGTACCCATTTCCTGTCCTCCAGGAACTGGGGTTGAGCCTTCCTAAGTTTGGTCCTTTATAGGTAAATATCCAGATGCCCAGGTACAAGAAGCTACTTGCCATGGGACAGGTTGCTCCCCACGACCTGGCGTGGGGCTGAATGTCACCCAGCTCACTTCTAGCCACCCCTGCCATCCACACTGATAGCCTCATACCCAGCCCTGGTCTTCCCACCTTCACCTCCCACTCCAGACTGACTGCTCACCCTCCACACCAGCCACCCTGCTGCACAGACCTCCTCCAGGAACCCACTGGGATCCTCTGACCCCTAATGTTGTCCTCACGGCACTCAGTGTAGCCCATCACTTAGGTGCTTTGTATCATCTGGGCATTCACGGGGGTCCCAGCCTCCTGGGAGGAATCCCGTGTCATCACCATGGACAGGAGACAGCCCCCCTCCCTGGGCATGTTCTCACACTGTCCCCCACATCTTCCCTTCCTTCTCCTAACTCCTAGCAACTGCCCCCAAGTTTTCCTTCATGATGGCAAAGCCTCCAGGGCCTGGAAGCAGAATGTCCCCATGGCAGATGTTAACAATGGTTCCCAGTGTGTCTCTGTAGTCAAATGTCCTGGAAATGCTTAGTGAAGTCAATACTGCCTCTCTCGGATCCTCTTGGAAGATTGGAATTGCCAAACTAGGAAGTACCATGGACCTCACATGAAGCCCCCCACCCCAAATAGCTCTGTTAGTAACAGAATCCAAATTATGAGTAACGTTATTCAGGCAGACTTATCTGAAATCATCAATGAATCAGCACTTCCCACAGGATAAAATAGGCACTTATAAATGTTTATAATTGTCTTTACTAAATTTCTGGTAGACTTATGCTAACCTAAGCAAGGCAGTTAAAATAAAACCACAAGTCAAAATTTCTCTAAAGAGGAAAGTGTACCCTAGGTTTTTGTTCGGTTGGTTGGTTTTTGTCTTTTTAGGGCTGCACCCACTGCATATGGAAGTTCCTAGGCTAGAGCTCCAAGCGGAGCTGCAGCCACCGGCCTGCGCCACAGCCACAGCAACACAGGATCCAAGCCATGGTTCACGGCAACACCGGATCCTTAACCCACCAAGCGAAGCCAGGGATGGAACCTGTGTCTTCATGGATACTAGTCTGGTTCGTTAACACTGAGACACAATGGGAACTCCTCTAGGTTTTTAAGGTAGTAAAATAGAGAAAGAGACAGTGGAGGGGGAAAATGTATTTCCACCAAACTCTGAAATGGGCGCCATGGCAGATAGCAGCGTTTGTTATGGCCAGGTGTTGCCTGCTCACTTCCCACTGGTGATCCACCTGCAGGTGCTGTCAGTCACTGGGAAGGAGGCACCGGGAAGAGGGAGGATGAGTTGGGCTCTCTGCCTTCGGTGAGCTTCAAGGAACTTGACTTTTAGCCAAGACCGAAGTTCCCGTGAAACAGATGGCAGACTCCCCAGGACCGAGCAGAGCCCAGAACTAACCCATGTTCTAGAGCAGGAGCTCTGAGAGCTAGAGCCTCAAGCCTGCATTAGAAGGATGAGCGGAACCTGGGGTAGCAGGTGGACACTGAATGGAGAAAGGACAGGCTGGAGAGAAAACAGGAAAAGCACTGGCTTGATTTAAGGGGACACCAGGCGTCAGAGTGATGTGTCTCCAGCCGACCTCATTCAGCTCTTTGCTTTCCTTACCTGCAGGTTCCTCAGCCCCTAACATGCTCTCCTCTCATCCTGATCTCGTTTATATGTGTAGAGTCATCTTTATTAGGCTGACTGAACATTGTGCCCCAAAGAAGCAGCATTTCCACCTGATGCCCAACTGGTTGGCATCTCCCTTCACTCTCAAAACTGTTCTTATTTGGATGATAAATTATATGTATCATCTTCCCCTAACTCTGCCGACCCCTGTTGAGAACAGGATAAGGTCAAAGTCCACTGAGCACAATGCTTTCTAGACAGCACTTCTAGGAATCAGAACATGCAAAGTTGCTTGTTACTACCGAAGTGGGGGGAGCCAGAATAAGACACTTTCCTTTGTCTTGCGAATATTGCTCAATGGGTTGGAAAAGGTCAAATGGAAGCTCACAACATAAAAAGTTAAGACGCTCATCAACTAGGACCAAAATGAAAAACCACAGCATAGAGTTAAGTTAATGAAACATAAAATGTGTTAATAGATGGAGAAGGAAATTAAACATGGAAATAAATTAATATATGCAAGGCTCAACTTGAAGAAGAATGGCTAGAAGAAAGGGAGGCCTCCCCAGCCAGAATTCCTAGAAAGACATGTACATCCGTCGAAATTCCGCAGCCTGCTTCAAACACAGCGCAACACAAAGGCATTAAGATGAGCTGTGAAGCATTTATTCAGATAATTGAATGTGGAGATGGTGTCCTGACACAGGTGCAGCAACCAGATTGCAATCACGGCTGCATCCATTGCTGTCTCCTGACTGTCAGAGTCATAAACCTGATCTTGTGTGTAATGGGACAGAGGTCAGGAGGAGTGCAGAAACAGAGTGTGTCCTAACCCATGGGATTCTAGATCTGCTTCTCTTTGAACAATAGCAAAGTGGAGATCCAGAAAATCCAGCCACGCATCTCCTTATGACTGTCATTTGCCGAAAATAGATTGATGCTGTGTATTTAATTGGCACTTAATGGCTTTAATCTCACAAATCCAGCGGTCTCCAATTGACATCCAGGAAGCAACTTGAAATTCACACACGCCAACTTTTTTTTTTTTTTTTTTTTGGTGGAGGAGGAGATGATAGCATTTATTTGACTTCTTTAAATTTTTAAAAGTCTTTATAGAGTTTTGAAGGTTGCTTTCCATTTAGTTATTATAAAATATTGACTATATTCCGCATATTGTACAATAAATACATCCTTGAGCCAATTTTGCACCCAATAATTTGTGCCTCCCACTCACTCTCACACCTCTATATTGCCCCTCTCCCCCCAACCACTAGTTTGTTCTCCACATCTGTGAGTCTGCTGCTTTTTTGTGTGTATTCACTAGTTTCTTATATTTTTTTAGATGCTACGTGTGATATCATACAGTTTTTGTCTTTCTCTCTTATTTCAGCTAGCATAATGCCCTCCACGTCCATGCATGTTGCTGCCAATGATGAAATTCTTGTTTATGGCTCAGTCATATTCCATTACATATACTTACCACATCTTCTTTATCCATTCACGGCTTTTTTGCCATGCCTGCACCCGTGCGAAAGTTCCCAGGCCATGGGGCAAACCCTCCCGGATCCCCACCACCACCACCTTCATCCCTCCCTCCCTCCCTCCCTGCCCCATGCCGGTTTCTCTCATTGTAAGTCTTCTTTGCCCTCCCGGCAGCAGCTTTGTTATCCCTCCTTCAGTGTGCCTTCCTTGAATGTGCATTCCAAATGCAGCCCCTCACATTCTGGTTCCCAGGGCCCATCCTTCTCCTTTGGTCATAACCGTTGTAATTAGGAACGCTGCTGTGCATTTAACTTTTTGCATCTGGCTCACCTCTGGATTCTGAGTACAATCTGACAAAAGCTTGGTGGATTTGACCGCCACCGCTGTGCCCACACCCCCCACAAGCTGAGCCCAGGCCCTGCACCTAATAGGCACGTCAGATTGCTTTATGGAGCGGTCCACGTGTCAATTCTGTTTCCGTCAAGGAGGAAAGAAATTCAATCATCCTGGGACCCCTTCCTGAATTCCAGACTCTCCCCTTTGTTTTCTCCCTACTCCAATATCCATGAACTTGTTCTGTGCTCAACCCAATTACGGTAAGGGCACTTAATTTCCTCTTTGATTTCCCCTCAATAACAGATTGTGACTGGGAATTCATTTAGCATACATTGAAACCTGCAAGTCTACTGATTATGTTCCCAAGCACCCAGCTTGCTGTAATAAAGACAGAGAAAATATGTCATCTCTTGAAGAGAACCTGGAAAATGATTATTTCTGGCAGAAAACTTGTTTTGTCTCCTAGGCTTACCCTTCAGAGTCATTCATGAATGAGTAATGAACTCAGGAAAGATCAGTGACGCATTCTCTTAACCCTCTCAATCTCTTTTGCTGAGAACTGAATAAAAAAGGAAAGTTACAAGAAGAGATGATGACTTAGGAGAAGAAAAATATGGTTGCTGTAACGTACAACATTTGAAAGAAGGAAATTGAGCCATTCATCTAGTTTACTACGGGTAGTTTTTCAGGCTTCAATCATGGGTTACCTAGATAATTTTTTTCTCTGCTATTTAATTCCAATGTTTATTTATTTTATTATTTTCCAACAGTAAAATAGTGTGCCACAGCCAAAGTTTAAGAGAGGAGACAGTAAAAAAAAAAAAAAATTTGGTCTTTGCTTTGGTGTATAACACACAGTTTTAAGTACCGTAATCTTTTTTGTCTCAAGGAAGTATTTAAAACATAACCTATCCTCATCTCCTTTCTTGATGGATAATGAGTCAACCTCTTCAAAGTTTTTAATGATGTGGAATAACTGCAAATTAAATAGCAGGATCAAAAGCAGGCATTAAAAATTTTAAAGTAGAAGTTCCTGTTGTGGCTCAGTGATAGTGAACCCGACTAATATCCATGAGGATGTGGGTTGAATCCCTGGCCTCAGTCATTGGGTTAAGGATCCAGCATTGCCATGAGCAGTGGTGTAGGTCTCAGATGCAGCTTGGATCCTGTGTTGCTGTGGCTGTCGTGCAGGCTGGCAGCTGCAGCTCTGATTTAACCCCTAGCCCTGAAAAGCACAAAAAAAGTAAAAAATAAATGTTTTTAAAAGCAGGCATTAACGAAAGTGGTGCGGGCAGTCACTGGTGCCAGGTACCACATCGTGTGGACCAATGGAAGAGTAAAGGTCACAGAAGGACAGAGCTGAGTGACTGGCTAGATTGTGTTGTCTCAGCCCAGAAGGGTCTCTGGGTCCCAAGATCATGTCCTTCTTCTAAAGGAGAGCAGCCCCTGCTGCCAGCCTCCAGCTCAGCCAGCATCTGCCCTGCAGCGTTATTCTCAGCGGGTACCACCCCCTGGGATGCATCAATTCATAGGCATCCCATTGATGGTCAAGCATCTGAGTTTCTTGTTTAGGGTTTGTTTTGCTTTGCTTTTGCTTCATAAATCATTTTCCTAAACGCTGCACGTTTCCTGATCACAAAAGTCAGTGGGAAGTATTTGCAGGCCTGGAGCAAGGAGTCAATCAGCTTAAAAAATTGACCCCCAGGGCTCTGGGAAAATTCAGATACCGTGGTTGAATTTCTACGGATCTTTCAGTCACGTCTCCTTTGAGTTTCGTTGTTTCAGGAAGAGTCTGTATCCAGTGCCTCCTGCTGAGATGATGTTAAGAAACTGTGCTAATCAAACAAGCCATCTTTCCTTGGGGAAAAGGAAATACTTTGTTGTATGTTTAGCCAAACAGAGGCAGGAGCAGAGAGTGCAGTTCTTTTCAAGGATAACTGCCGAAAGTGAAAGCCATCTTCTGAGGCTCTTTGCCTCGAGGAGACAAATCTGGGAACAGTGATGGCTGCCCGGTCACCTGCTAGTGCTTTTTGTGAATGTGCTCCTGGAATGGCCATCAAGAGAGGGCAGAGTAAGGAGAGAGAAGGAGGTACTGTCCCCTGAGGTATCTGAGTGGTCACCCGGTCTGGCTTCTCATCCCTTACACCTGCCTCATTGGATGGGCTCGGGCCACTCCATCAAGAGAAAGCGCTTATACGTCGTCTTCTTTCCCATCTCAAGTGAGTCATGTGACACTAGAATAGACACCGGGGAGGAAGGAAGGCACAGCTGCCACTTAGCTTGTCTACTGCTGCCTGGACCTTGACTGGCCCCCTCAGCATCCATTCAGGACAGAAGAGGGGAGTTTGGAACCTGAGACTTGGATTGAGGAGCAGACTCGAGGTCCATTGTGTACCTGAAAGGCAGAACCTGTCCCGGGTGTCAGGCTCTCAATTCCCAGTTCAACAGAGTTTATGTGTTTTCCTAACTCAGTGTGTCCCTGGTGGAATTATCTTAGTCATTTATGAATAAGTTCCTCTCATTCACTTATTTTCAGCTCCTCATGCCAGGCCCCAGGAGCTCTTGGGTTATTTCTTTCAGATCTGCCTTTCCTTCCTACTTTGCTGTAGCATCTCCACAGAGACAGCCTTGTCATTCAAAGGGGATAGTTCCTCATTGTGTGAGGAACCTTTCTGGCCTTTGAAAGGCATTAGCATCTCTGGGGCCAGGCACTAAAGGCCAGTAGTCATCCCCTCATGCATGTGATACACAGAAACACCCAGCTCAATTCCAGATGCTTCTGAGGTTGGGGCAAGGGTAGCCCGGGGAAGAACCCCTGCCCAGGGCTCAGACAGGCTTCTCCTCTGCCATCTGGTCTGGGACCATCTGTGCATCTTCTAGCCGGACCACAGCCCTCCCTGTCTTTAAAGTTTTGCTCAAATGTCAGTGGGACGTGTTCCCTAAGTGACTCATTCATTGGTGATTACTCTGCAGATCTTTACGGAGCCCCTGCAGACAGTTTCAGGCACTGTCTGAGGAGCTGCTGGTCCACCAGCCGTCCGTTACCACTTGAGGCTGTGCCTTCCCGCACTGTCCTACCTCCATCTTTTTACTTGCAAATTATCTCGTAAAGGTGCACATCATCCCTGGACCTCTCGCCTGACTCCCTACCCCTCCCCAGGGACTCAGCTTGTCCAAAAGAGTGACCACTTCTGTTTTTGCTCTTGTTCCTCTTCGAGCCCAGGGCAGTCATCTGTGTAGTAGGAGTTCACAAAGTGTGGCTCCGCCTGCCTGATCCCAGGGTGTGCAACTGTCACCCACGGTATATTTCAGTTCTATAGTGGAGATGACGGTTCTGATGTGTCCCTTTTTTCTGATCTGAAGACCCTGTCTGTTTTGTATGCTCCCTACCTACTATAGGGAATAGCTTTAGCATCTCTGGTAAATGGTCATCTTTTTTTTTTTTTTTTGCTTTTTAGGGCTGCACCTGCAGCATATGGAGGTTCCCAGGCTAGGGGTGGAATTGGAGCTGTAGCCACTGGCCACAGCCACAGCCATAGCAACTGGGGATCCAAGCCACATCTGCGACCTACACCACAGCTCATAGTAATGCCGGATCCTTAACCCACTGATTGAGGTCGGGGATCGAGCCAGAAACCTCATGGTTCCTAGTCGGATTCATTTCTGCTGCACCACAGCAGAAACTCCATAAACAGTAATCTTGACACACATCTGGTACAAATTGAAAATGGACCCCCTGGTGCACCCCGAGGAAGCCTCAGCCTTTGAGGCCATACTCTGGTCTCCTCCCAATGGTGACTTCTCAGAGAACAGAACGTGCCCTCTGCCTTTTGTAGACTCAGGGTGCTCAGCAGTGGAAGGCAAATGCACAAAAAATAGAACAGGCCAAAGAAAGGAAAGTGAGTGTAAACCTGGGAGGATCTGAGGGAACAACGGAGGCCTTCTTATGTCCTTTTTTTCATGTCATTTTTGTATTACAAAAAATTTCAGTTTGATAATATTCCCCCAATGTGTTCACCACCTCGCTTCAGCAGTTATCAACCCAAAGCCATCTCGTTTCATTTATATGTCCCCCCACTCTCTCTTCCCTCCCACTCTATTCTTTTAATAAAGCAGATCCAAACATCACATAATTATATTGTAAATATTTTAATGTGAATCCATAAAACACTCTAAAAAAACATTGCCACTGGAGTTCCCTGGTGGCACCGCAGGTTAAGGATCCTGTGTTGTCACTGCAGCAGCTTATGTCACTGGAACTTGCACATGCCACAGTGTAGCCAAAAAAAGAAAAAAGCATTGCCACAATTACATTACTATGTCTAAAACATATCAACAATCTCGTAATAACTTCACATTGGAGTCAGTGGTCTAATACCAAGTTGTGATGACTTCTTCAATAAATCTGAAAATGAAATAAAAAACGACACCTTCATTGGGAAAGAAGGTGCAAATGGACCACAACAGAGCTTTTTCTTACCAGAAAGTAGAATAAAGCAGTGGTAAGCTGATATCAGAAAGTGCCAGTGGAATAGCTCTGATCTGTGCCAGGTCTCCTGAGACCTGTCTGGCCTCACCTAGAGAGTAGGTCCAGCCTCTGCACGCTCGCCCCCTGGTGGCAGGTGTACCCGGAAGGGGCTTCAGTTAACTCTAGAAATGGTTTACCAACACAACAGGGTTCTCTACTATGTTACCAGCAGCTTAAATTTGGCCACCTGGCAAAAATGTGTGTGATACAGGGTTTGGTTTTGGGTTCTTTAAAGTATTGATTGAGCACATAATTTAAAAGTCAGAATATTAAATAAACATCTCTGCCCTTTCTTCCAGCAGGCAACCCAGAGAACAGCTCTCCACGCTCTGTCTGACAGGTACCTTTTGTCATTTTTATGAACTATAAATTGCTTTATGAAACATTGAGCCCTATTTATTGTGGCATATAATTCATAATCGGATTTTGTCCCTAAAGTATCTGTGAACTGGGATGTTAAACATTTTGCATGCCTCGATTTGTCATGCATGTGCAGAGTTTATTACTGCAAAAATCGCCTTGTTGTATTTCATGGGAAGTGTGAGGCATCCCATGGTTGTGCAGTGAAACAGGAGACGAGAAACTTGGAGGGAAGGGCCCGAATGGTGCAGTAAATTCTGAACTTTGGAAGTGGTTGAGCTCCAAGCTCATTTTTCAGCAATAAGTACGTCATTTATTCTGGGATATTTTCTTCAGACCTTTTCCCTACCATTTCTCCGAGAGCTATCTGTCTTTGGATGAGATTCTCTCTTGAAATACTTTATGCACGTAAACCCAATTCATGGTCATGCGTGCCCAACTTTTACTCCTTTATTTGGCTTTTTTTTTTTTTTCTGACTTGTGTGTTATTGAGTAAGCTGTGTAAAGCCAATCACCGAATATACTCAAACTGTATTTCACATCTTGCTTTGCCTATAAAGATAGGGGGATATGTGGAGTTGCTTACTAGAATAGACTAGACCATTTCTTGGCTGGAGTTGGTTTTTGAGGTCTCACTTGCCAAGGGGTGTGTGTGTGTGTATTTGGAGATCCATGAGGAGAAGTTCCCATCGTGGCTTAGCGGAAATGAATCCAACTAGGAACCATGAGGTTGCAGGCTCGATCCCTGGCCTCACTCAGTGGGTTAAGGATCTGGCATTGCCAAGAGTGTACACTGTGGCGTAGGTCGCAGACGGGGCTCGGATCTGGTGTGGCTGTGACTGTGGCGTAGGCCAGCAGCTACAGCTCTGAATGGATCCCTAGCCTGGGAACCTCCATGTGTTGCAGGTGCAGCCCTAAAAAGCAAAAAAATAAATAAAATAAAATAAAATAAAATAAAATAAAGAGCCATTAGGAGGCAAAGATGAAGCCTCTCTTTTCCCCATGAGTGAGGTTTTCGCAAGCTGGCGGAGATGTTCCCCTCGGCGGCTGGCAGACACCCCAGCATTGTCTAGCTAACCATCACCCACTCCTCCTTCTCAGTTCTTCTTTGTGGAAGGAGCAATAATTAACTGTGTAAACCAGCTCACTTCGGTGCTTCTCCAAGGTAAAACCTGTCACTTAGGTGAATTACCTATGCACATGGGTGAAAAGTATTTTCCCTATGGTGGCAGGCTGGCCCTGAGTTTTTTTATTTCAAATGAAAAGCCTTCCCCATAACAACCACATAAGCCTGTGGGCTCCGAGAGTGGCTGTCACGTGATCTTCCAAGATTGCTTCTGGGATTTTTGCAAGAGCTGGTGACTATACTGCTTCTGAGTCTGTTGGTGGAAGAAGAGACCCTAGATGAAAATACACTTAAAATCCGACACATTCATTCCTTTCCTCTACATGTTTCTTTTTTCCCTTTGACTTTTCTTCTTAAGCGGTTCCTTCAACAAAACCAACTGAGAAGCAAGAGAAAGCCCTCAGTTTATAATAGTATGCCATTGCCAGTGGTAACAAGGTTTCTTTGGGGGGTGATGAAGATGGTGTAAGAGTTCTGGTTGTGGCTCAACCAGTATCCATGAGGACGCGGGTTCCATCCCTGGCTTTGCTTATTGGGTTAAGGATCTGGTGTTGCTGTGGCTGTGGTGTAGGCCAGCAGCTGCAGCTCCGTTTTGATCCCTAGCCTGTGGATGTCCATATGCCATAGGCACAGTGCTATAAAGAGAGAGGGAGAGAGGGAGAGGGAGAGAGAGAGAGAGAGAGAAAGAAAAGAAAAGAAAAGAGAAGGAAGGAAGGAAGAAAGAAAAGAAGGAAGGAAGAAAAGAAGGAAGGAAGGAAAGAGGTGTAAAATGAGGTGATGGTGATGTTTCACAACCTAGTAAATATGTTAAAAGCAATTGAATTGCACGCTTTCACAGGGCGAACTTTATGGTGTATAAATTCTATGTCAATAAAGCTCTGTATATAGAGACAGAAGGTCTCTATGACCTTTGGTAGAATGAATCAAAACCTATTTTTTTAAAAAACAGGGACTCCTTTTGAAGACATGGTTATAGATACAAAAACAAGTCATCAGAAACTAAGACTGGTATTATTCTAAGCCTTCTCCCCAAAATATACAGGACTCTGTCCTGGGTAGAAAATATGCATGGATTTTAATGATGAGGAAGGCTATTATTCCCCTTGACATTTTGTTATGCTCTCCAAAACCCCTCCTGAAGCCCAACAACTAATTGATTAGTAAGTTAACATCTTATTAATTTGTTATTATATAACTGCCAAGTATAGATATTCTGCACTGCTAAATCCTCCCCTCCAAAATAACCCATTCCCTAGAAACAGAGACACAGAGGTTCCCATTATTAGTGGTCTTCCTGTGAATTTCTCTGTCTTCAAATGTAACACAGCATTTCACCCTAAATCTAAAATTTTCTGTTCAAATGTGAAGTTGACTTTGCAGACTGTTCTAGCATTGCAGGTACTTCTCTGTGCTTTTCCTGTTTTATTATGTTTTCCATTGATTCAGGGCCATATGAGTATTTCCATGGCTGAGAAGTTTCTGTAATTGTTGGGAGATACAATTAAAAACCCTTCTTCCAAATAAGGACTGATAACACCTACTAAATCAGTTGGATTCTCATTTTCTGGTTCCTTAAGGTAGAGAATGCTAACCATGCCAGAGCTCATCTTCTATCCCATTACTTATTCTGTTGAATAAAAACCAGTCTTTTCCTGAAAATGATGGCTGGGACTCTGGGTCAGAGCACTGTATGGCTGACCTAAAATCCTGTCTGTCAGAGGAGCCACCTCAGGAGGGGAGTGGAATTGAATACAAAGTCATGCAACCCCCACCCCCCAAGGTGGAGACGTAACCCCAATTACTCTGGCTACTTATAGTGTGGTGGTCATTGATTATAATTCACTTACACAAACTACTCTGGTTTCCTAATAGTTTCAGCCTAGTATCACCTCTTGATATAAACTTCCATGATGATTAGGCAACATTTTGGTTTCTGTTCTAGAAAAAGAGGCCAGTTGTTTGCAGAGTTGTGCAGTTCTGGAGTTGGACAGAGAGCCCATGTTGGCTTGAGCCACACCACCATACACTCTGGGCCTCCACACCCCACTGGTTAGCTCCTCTGTGGGCCCGTGTCACTTCCATGTGGCCTTGTAATTGCCTGAGTGAACACAGGACATTGGACCCAGAAGTAGAGCTGTTTTGTCTCAAGATGTACCACTTGGGGATGAAATGGGATTTGGTTGATGAGGGGTTTTGGTGGGGAGAACATGAGTTCACACTGTTGGAAGCCACCTGTCCTTTGCTTCCTGTGTGAAAGCCTACCCTCAAGGCTTTGGGACCTGGTCTAATGAGACCAGATATAGGGGAAGGGGTAGCCTTTCCCTCTCCTTTCTGAGAGTACATAGAAATCACATCCCTGTGAGCTGTCAGAGGGTAGAGAATATCCAGATGTCTTCTGAAGTTCATGCTTGTCTGTCTTTCCCTGGCTCCAGTTTCCTAGGCTACAGGGGCATTCTAAGCAGAAATCCAGCATCTGACATGAGACATTTGGCTTCAAAGTTCCCTGAGTCCTCAGGAATCAATATGCAACCTTGATAAATTTTACCAAAATTTAAAAAGCCTCTGTGGTCACTCTCAAAGAAAGCCCTTGGCCTTATTTGGTTTCACCTGAGTGATGGGCTTCATTTATGGTTCAGCCAAAATAGCCCAAGCACTTACCCCACAGTCCAAACGGGACCCCCATGGTGAGGCACATGCGGGCTTCAGCCAACCTAACCCACGCCCCTGCAGTAATGGAGAGGGTGTGGGAAGCTGGGTGGCATGGGTTTTGTTCTTTTCTCCTGCTGACAGTAGCACTCTTCATCTGTCTCCTCTGTGCCATGGAGAGGCAGCTGGCCTACCACGGCCCTCCTGATGCCCCAGATAATGAAAGAGCAGGAGACCAGGGCAGGAAGAGGTGGCAACATTCTCAACAAAGTAAACCCGTCAATTCCAAGAAAACCTCCATTTGCAGAAGGGCGTGCTCCTTATTCGCCGCACCTTGTAATGTGCCTCTCGAGTGTCTCTTCTCCGTCTGGATGCCTGTGCTGGGTGGCATGGTGAGAGGTGGAGAAGAACTGGGATGAATGGATAGAGGGTCATTTCGAAAGGCACATCTTTGGTGTAGGTGCTGTCGCATCACCAGGAATGTGGAGAAGATGCAAAATGCTGTTAGGAGAAGGCAGGATGTGTGTGCAGCATATGAAGTGCCTCTGAATCCCATTAACTTCCCTTCCTAAGTAGTAAATAGTAGATAACTGTGATCAAAAAGAGGATACGTGTGATTTATCAAGCTGAGCAACTGCACGTTTGCAGAGAAGCTGGAGGTCAATCTGGAAATCCAGGGCCAGAGGAGCACTAGGCAATTGCCAGGCCTAAGAAGTTAATCATCCCCTTGGACCGCTTCCATCTGTCTCAGAGCGACAGAGCTGCTGCAGAGCAAGCACGGATGCTTTATAGCCCCAGATCAGGAATTAATATTTTCTGTGAAACCTCAAGCATCATTTGCTGTAACTTGGGTTTTGTAAAAATGGAGCATAATTTCATGTGAATAAATCACATGCGGCTAGAAAGATGAGAAGCTGGGTAGGGGGTGGGGGTGTGCTTGACTTTTTAAAAAAAAAAAAAAAGGAATGAGTAAGAAAGCCCATGTGAAAACAGTTGAAGTGGTGGCGCTGGGAGGGCGCAAATGGCCGTGTGGTTAAATTGTGCATATAATCATCTTCTGAAATGTCAGCCCGTGACTCCAGAAATGGCTACATTTTTATAGCCTTGGAGATGCATCACCAGAGTGTAACCTCTCAGCCCATCTGGTAATATCTCAGGTCCAAGATCCATTTATACTGGAAGCCAAACAACTGCCATTGATTTATTCATTTGTGCTACGAGGCTTTATTGAACGTGTCCTGTGAGCTCAGTGGGTGCCAGGCTGGTGCAGGTGGGCAGTGTCCAGAGGCAGCCATGCACCTATGCTCATGGTCTCCCATCCAGAGGCGCCGACTTGGCAAAGAGAAGGGCCTCATTAGCACCTCGCATCTGCTGCCCTCAGGCTCGCCCTTCCTCACGCATATCTCACCCCTCAAATCTTCTCTTCCCATGAGGGACAATATAATGAAAAATGATGTAAGTGAGGAATCTTCTGAAATGAGAATCACTCCATGGGAGTCCCACCTGTGTCTGAAAGCAGGGCTGGAAGTGGCCCCCCTCCAGAGAGGAGGGCAGAGCAGGTGTTTGATGGCAGGCTGGCGGGTTTGCAGTCAGCCTCATCTTCCTGACCCTCTGCCGCCTAGACCAACTGCAGCCAGGCAGAGTGTGCTGGGAGGGGCCACCAGCACCAGAGAGTAACTTTCCACATTCACATTTTGCATGATGTCCTTGGGGTCCTGAGAGGAAAGTCACAGTTACCAGGCACACTGCTAATGGCTGGCCTCTTCACTGAGGGCCCACAGAGGGGCCAAGGGGGACTTTGAAGAGGGTTTCAAGGTGTCCCCACTGTGGATCAATGGTAACAAACCCGTCTAGTATCCATGAGGATGCGGGTTCGATCCTTGGCCTCCCTCAATGGGTTAAGGATCTGGCATTACCGTGAGCTGGGGTGTAGGCCACAGACACGGCTCAGGTCCTGTGTGGCTGTGGCTGTGGCTGTGGCTATGGCTGTGGCTGGCAGCTGCAGCTCCAGTTTGACCTCTAGTCTGGGAATTTCCACATGCCACAGGTGCAGCCCTAAGGAAAAAAAAAAAAAAAAAAAAAAAAAAAAAGGAACATTTCATTCAAATTTCCAACTTGGACCATGATAAGGTGGCAGGAGAGCATGAATCAGGTCCGCCCACAGTGGTCTCCACTCCCCCCAAGGCAGGGGCTTCTTATGATGAATCTTTTTGGTATACCATGTAAATAAAATAGTTTAAGAGAGCTTTAGGGTTTAGAGGCCCTAGCCCATTGACTATCTCATGTTATGACCCCACAACAATCCTGTGAGACAGAAAGGACCCATTTTACAGATAAGAAAACTGAGCCTGAGACAGGTAATAGACGCACTCAAGGTCACAAGCTAGCAAGTGGTGGTTCTGGGCCTAGACCTAGGGTCTTCCAGCTCAGGATGAGTACAATTCCCTGGTGCCCCTCCCACAGCAGCAGAGCAGGCTCGAGTGGGGTCAAGAGCAGGTAGGTCCTGTACATCTTTTATCATAACCCTGTTAGCCAGGAAGGAGGAATTCAACATTCAGGCCTTAAAGAGATGCTATTTTCAGTGAATCTTTATTGCATTTTCCAAAATACCCTCCCTAAAATCCTAGCAAGTCTGGGTTTCCAGAAACGCGTAGCTGACCCACAGTCTTACGGCTGTGAAGCCGCAGTGTGGTCTGACTCTAGTTGATGCTTTTAGCAGCTTCAAGAACTTCTTCTCCCTCATCAAATTATAAAGGTCCCTGGGGAGGATGTAGGTAGAGCCGACATCCTCTCAGAGCACAGAGGAAGGGGCTTGGGGGAGGAGGGCATTGGAAGTAGCATGTGACGGATGGGAAGTCACGTGACCCAAGAGTGGAAAAGGGCAGGATGGCCTTCTCTGCAGACAGAATGAGCTCCCTAAGCAGCCAAGGCTGGGAGTGCAGCGGGGGCAGTGGGCCCTTCACTCTTCTAGGTTGTAGGCATCTGATAAGTGTCTGGGAGCCAGCTCTCCACAGCCCCCAGTGCAGGGGACAGGGGTACCAGTCTTCCTTCAGTGTGGGATCAAGCCTCGTTGTCCAGACACCTTAACTAAGCAGTTTCTGAGACTCCCACACCTCATGGAGCTGCTGACAAAGGCTCGCTTCTGCCCTCAGCTCACTTTAGGTAGAGCCGACATCCTCATTCTCAACAACAGCTGGAGAATGGGCTCCACATGGTGCATATCGGCTAGTTCTACATAGACAGAAGGACTGCTCCATAATGACTTAATGCCTTTCAAACCAGACCAAGAATTCAAATGATGCCACTCATCTCTGCTTCCATGATAAGGAGGGGGAACAAAATACCAAACCCCTGGCCCAGCTTTCCCTAACCTCTTCTCTTTTTGACAAGACCTTGTGAAGCAGCGTGGGCTTGTGAATCCTTGAACGTGAGCTAGAATTTACTTTGGGCAAAATAGTTCTCCATCTGAGTCTGAACTTTCCCAGTTGCATAAACAGGATGGTAATAAGGCCATCCTTGTTGGGTTTATGGGCAAATTAAATGAAGTGATAAATAGAAAGAAGGGCTTTGTTAATCTAGCCACATAATAGTAATCACTGCACTGCATTGCTACCAAGATCGAGTTCCTGTGCCCAATGCCTAATGAGGCCAAAAAGAAAGAAAAGGAAAAAAAAGAAACGGTTTATCGCAGGGCCCTGCAAGGAGACAGGTGGCTTGTGTTCAAAAAACACCAAACTCCTCACAGCCCTTTTAAAGGCAAGGTGAGAGAGAGGGGCATGGTTAATTGCTATGAACTTCTTGTTGTCAGAATCCTTTAAGAATCCTTTGTTCCTGTGACTGTCCTTCAGGTCACACTGTTCCTATAAACCTCCAACAAGGTAAAGGTTCTGCAACTTTATATCTCCATATGAATAGGCTCTTAAAGGTCAGAGCCCTGACTCCAGCATCAATCCGCCAGCCTGTGTATTTCAGGCTTTAGGCAACATTCTTTTACAAAAGGTGCAGAACCAGTAAGACAAAGCACAGGCAACAGAACAGATCTAATACAGAGTCTGATTTGTCCTTCCCTCTTACGGCATCGCTAAGAAAATCCACTATCAAGGTACCACGAGATCACTCTCTAAGTGCTACTGAAAAGCTTAAAAACCGAGAGGAAGACGACCGAGTGGATTTAGTACATGAAACCACAAATACCTACTAGTATGGAGCATGTCTTTCCCTCGACCTTATAGAAAAATAAAGATAAGTAAATTCCAAGAAATATCCCATACTATGGCTCATACCATCCCTACTTTGTAATAGGTTCTAAACTAGCCCCTTTTCCCCTAAAAGCCCGTCTGTGGGTCTTTGGGTGAGTTCACCTCGGTCCCTGAGCAGGCTACAAACCATCTCTATCCTCCTAATCCGCTCACCTGGGAAAGTCTTCCTGGGTCATTTCCTGACACCTTTTCCAGCTATTCTCCAGACGATTGGATTCCTCTCATTATTTCAAAGGAAACCATCCTTATTTCAAAAGCAAACAGTGACTCTCAGAGAACATGGGAGATCCCAGGTAGAGATGGGTTTGGGGCCGTGTCAAGGGAGGAGAACACTAACTGTGAGCCTCTGTGTCAGCGCCCTCCTTGCACGGGGCCAGCGGTCCACATCAACATTCACAAGCATGGACACCCTTACTGCTGCCTCCCACTGCCGCCTGACGGTCCCCGCCCACCCTTCCTGGCTGTTGGCTGACTGCATTAGCATCCTAAGCCAACGCAGGCTGTCAGGTCTAAAATTCAGCTTTTCAAAAGCCCCTCTAGTACTCATTTCTGCCATAAAACTGAATGGCTCCAGAGAAGCCATTGAGTTCTATCAGGTAAATAACACACATTTTAAAGGGTCCCAAACATGTATTTTACACAATAGGACAGAGCAGCCTGGAAGAAACAGTTAACAGTCTTTGGAGTGAATAAATAACGAGTTATAGGAGGCCGCTAATCACCGGTTAAGATGGTTCAGTGGGTTGGGACATGCCTGCAGGTTCCTGTGGACCTGCTGCTCCAGGTCTGGGCAGGGAGGGGCAGCGAAGGGGCCTCTGGGTGAAAGGAAGCTTTAACCCTTTTAGCCAGTGCCTACAGTGTTAGCCAGTGCCTACAGTGACCACAAACCTACTAGAGCAGATGGGGTGACACTACCTGGGCATACATAGTGGGGTTTAAGCTCTTAAAAAAAGAATTAAAGGAGTTCCCATCGTGGCGCAGCAGAAACGAATCTGACTAGGAACCATGAGGTTGCGGGTTCCATCCCTGGCCTTGCTCAGTGGGTTAAGGATTCAGCGTTGCCGTGAGCTGTGGTGTAGGTCACCCATGCAGCTTGGATCTGGCATTGCTGTGGCTGTGGTGTAGGCCAGCACCTGTAGTTGCAGTTAGACCCCTAGCCTGGGAACTTCCATATGCCACAGGTGTGACCCTAGAAAAGACAAGGAAAAAAAAAGAATTTTAAAAGGTTATTATTATGGAATTCTACGAAATCATCCAGGTGAAACTTTTGAAAATTATAAAGCACTGTTGAATTTAAAGAATCGTTCACTCTCAATCAAAAAGAAAAAAGGAGTTCCTGTTGTGGCTCAGGGGGTTAAACATCTGGCTAGTAGCCATGAGGATGTGGGTTTGATCCCTGGCCTTGCTCAGTGAGTTAAGGATCCAGTGTTGCTATGGCTGTGGTGTAGGCCGGCAGGTGCAGCTCTGATTCGACCCCCCAGCCTGGGAACTTCCATGTGCTGCAGGTGCAGCCCTAAAAAGAAAAGATAAAAAATTTTAAAGAGTGATAGTGGTGACAAGCTGTACAACGATGGAAATATATTTAATGTCACCGACTTCTTCAGCTGGAAATGGTTACAATAGTACATTTTAGATTTTACCACCATAAAAAAAGAAAGAAGTAAACATACCTCTCTACCTGTATTAAATATTCCAGGCTCTTCAGGATGGTTCTTTTTCTCAGTGGTCTTGAGTGGGAATGGGTTCCCACTCCTGGGTTTGAGGTGCTTGATTGCAGGCTGGAGAGTCTTTCCTTCTCTGCTGGCAGAGATGACTCTGGATGACCCACCATTCCTTCCTTGCTTCTGGTACCTACCCAGGTCCTTGGACTCTTTAATCAATAGGTATTGATAAGAGGCCAGCCAAGAAATTCAGCCAGGTCTTTATTAGAACTCATGCTGCTGGAAGTGAAAAATAAATAAGAGATGCTCTTGCTTGCTCCCTGGCGGGGGATGGAGTAGGGAGCTGATCTCTTAACTGGGGTGAGGGTGGGGATGGGTCGGGCCCCTTGGTGGTGCCGTGTACAGGAATCATGTGCAATTCTCTGTTTTTGCTCCTGGCACCTCAGAGGTGGCAGTTGGTTTGTGGCCTTTTTGTATCTTCTTGTTCATAACCACCCTGACTGCAGCAAGCACGGGGTTATTTTCAGTCCCTTGCAGTTTATTTGTATTCCACTGCTCAAGGGATATTCGTCCCAGGTGCCAACTGCAACAAAGAGTCCCAGGTGCCAGCCTGTCTCACGCCTGTCGCCAGGGGTCATGACCGCAGAAGAACAGAGCTCATCACCCACACCCCCTGGGTTAACCAGCCTTAGGAAAGGGACCAGAGGGAACCAGACACCCTGTAGATGGAGTTACATAACAGGAGCATACCACAAATTACTAGTGTGGACCTGTTACTGTCCACACTCAGCTCCCTCTCTTCTGGACCCTTTCCTACCAGGCCCTTTATAGACAACGTCAAGAAAGCTACCAGAGGCAAAATACTTAGATAGCAGAACCGGAAGTTATCTTGACTAAAATTCTTTGTCTCCGGGTTTTACTCCTCTTGAACACTGCATCCCTTGCCTTCTAGACCAGGGACAACGGTACAGTGTACATCTGTTTGTTGTCCATTTAATTTTGAGTATGCCCCGCCCCAGATTTTTGCATGTATCCAGTACATGAGACATCTCCAAGTTGGAATTAAGAGAAATAAATAAAGAGAAATAAGAGTTTCAGTGTTTCCCACTGCTGTCTTTTCCCTTTAAACATATATGCTGCCTACTTGTACCTACTTGAACAACTTCTTCAACTGAATTAAGCCCTGACTATTCGGCACTGAATGTGTTGATGGTTGGCTAGTTAGTGGTCATTTCTAGTCCAATGTCCCAATTGGTTACACGTGAAGATACTACATGGTCTCTCCAGCCTCCCTGATGCGGTCACCATTCTCCCAGCCTGGTCTGGGAACTTGAACTAAAAGTAAAAGGAACCCGAGTTCCTGTCATGGCTCAGCAGTAATGAACCTGAGTGGGAACTATGAGGATGCAGGTTTGATCCCTGGCCTGCCTCAGTGGGTTAAGGATCCGGCATTGCCGTGAGCTGTGGTTTATGTTGCAGACGCGTTGCTGTGGCTGTGGTGTAGGCCGACAGCTACAGCTCTGATTAGACCCCTAGCCTGGGAACCTCCATATGCCACACATGTGGCCCTAAAAAGCAAAAAGAGAGAGGGAGAAAAGAACCCAAGAGCAACAAATCATATATTTCACCGGAAAAAAAATTCACAGAAGATGCATTTTTAAACCATGGGTATATTTCTTCATGCACTGATGCCATCACTCACTCACCCATGTCTGTGCTTTGAATATGTGGAAAAATGCTTGTGGTCAGTGGATAGTTTTTAAGCTAATAGATTAGTGGGGGTTTTGTTTTGTTTTGTTTTGTTTAAACCCAAACTACTTAGATGCTTTTGATGGAAGTTTATTTAAATTGTGACACCACAATTGTTTTTGGTTTTGTTTCTTCAAATCTCCTTTGAGTGGAAAAAACTAGCTAAAGCCCTGGAGCCTTCTTCTCTGCCTTAAGAGCCTTTCAGCCAGCACCTCCCACCTGCTCCATCCTGTCTGTCCCCCATCCCCAGTAAATTCCCTCCCAGGCCAATTCACTCTTGGGGGTGCGGAGCCAGCTGGAGGGAGCTGCCCATCCAGCTGCGAACTGCGGGCACCCGGCCTGCCCCTCCGCTTCTCTCTGTCACTCACCGCTGGCCTCCTGTGACTCATGCCTCTGACGTCCTCCGGAGGCAACATGGGGCCAGCGCTGGCCAGCTGGCCTGCTGGCTCCACTGACTGTGTTTGGAGCCCAGTGAGCTCCCCTGCTGGTGTTGAAAGGTTAACGTGCCCCTCCTGGAGTAGAGCAGTCTGACCTTTCCCGTGCTGGCTCCCAGGCCCGCCCAGAACAGGCAGGCCAGCTGCCCCACCATATCCTGCCATTGGCACACGATGCCCACCTCTGCCCTCAGCAACCAGCAGCAGAGCCCAGCCATCTGCAGCCCTCTTCTTTGGGGACAATCCTCCCAGCTGCTGCCAAGCTCTGAGCAGATTCCAGAGCTGCCTCCTCTCCCTGAAATTCTCCTCGACCTTGAAGTTCACCTCGCGCTGCCCCCTACCCATTGCACCTGCCATCCAGTATGTCAAGGCCCGTTCATACATTATGAGTCAGTTACATTAAATCTTGAAACCAGACCAACTCCTTGGGAAGGGAAAGTCCGTGGCTCCTTTTTCCATGTCCCAGACCAGGTCTGCCTGCTGGCTGGCCCTGCTCTGCTAGCTGGACAGGCCTCGTGAAGCCCAGCCCAGGTCTGAGTCCCGAGGCCCAGCCACTCCCCGCTTGTCCTCCCTGTGGCCTCATCTGCCCTTTTCACAGCCAGGGAGCCTCTTTAGCCCACAGTTCCCCATTTTTTATTTTTCCTTTTTCAGTTACCCTGCGGCATATGGAGTTCCCAGGCTGGGGATCAGGGATCAAATCAGAGCCACAGTTACCACCCAAGCCACAACTGCAGCAACACTGGATCCTTAACCCACCATGCAGGGTCGGGAATCAAACCTGCATTGCAGCGCTCCCAGGACACCACCGATCCCGTTGCAACACAGCGGGAACTCCCAAGATTCCCCATCTTCAAATGAAGACATAACCCCTGTTGAGCTACCCGCATCTGGTGGCTGCAGGTGCCGGGGAGGGGAGGCGGAGAGCAGGAGTGCAGGCACTTTCAGCCACAGACCTGGTGAAGGCACAAAGAATGCAGGTATCTTGCTTCTCTGCCAGGCTGTGTGCAGCAGAGCCTGTTTTTGTTGAGTCATTGCCCAGCCACCAAGCTGTTGAATCTGTTGAATGGACGTCTAAAAGGACAGCCGGGTGGGCCTTTGCTGTCCTTGGAAAGTAAGCACAAAGCTGCATGACAGCTCAGCCCTCAGGCCAAGGCCCATCCATGGTGGTCAGTGTCCTATCACCCTCAGGCCTCCCAGGGTCACGTGGCTGTCATGCCCGCCCTGTGCTGGGACTTAATACCGTTATCACACTAGGCCAATGACTGCCCTCCGAGGGGGTGGGGGTGCTCGGGGGGGCAGTGCTGTGGGCCCCACTTTCCACATGGAGAAACTGAGACTTAGAGGATGGAGTCACGTGCCCAGGGTGGCTGTGGTCCAGGTTTCCAGTGACAGCATGGCTTTGCTCAGGGAGGGCCTGGCAGGCTGAGCTGGTAGCCAAGGACCTCATCTTCACTCTGTCTACAGAATCCCTTTGAAACAGGACAAAATGCAGCCTGCCACAGCCTGACACTCACAGCACAGCCCTGAGCGCTGTTCACAGGGCCAAGGGCTGATCATGCAGAGGCACATTGAATCATGTTTCATCTTTGTCTGCCCCATGCTTGAACCTAAAACAGGAATGAGGGAGTTCCTGTTGTGGCTCAGCAGGTTAAGAACCCAACTGGTATCCATGAGGATGCAGGGTCCATTCATGGCCCCACTCAGTGGGTTAAGGATCCAGCGTTGCTGTGGCTGTGGTGCAGCCAGCAGCTGCAGTTCCAATTTGACCCCTAGCCTGGGAATCTCCATGTGCTGCAGGTGCAGCCCCCTCCCCAAAAAAATCTTTATTTTTAAATATATAGAAAAATAAAATGGGAATGAACACACACCCACAAAGGATTCTGCTGGGGGCTTGCATTGTGGCGCCGACCTCATGCAGTTCTCTCCAAGAATGTCCTTCTAGGGATTTCCTCCTGCATCCGACACTTAAAATAGAAGATGACTAAAAACTTGAAAAGTGCTGTGGTCATGCTTAGATGGATTTATATGATGAGGAAAGGAGAGCTGAGCCAACATGATTTCCTAAGACTTATATTCTTAAAGATTTTTTTTTTCCCTTCCAGCTGGCTAAAAAAATACAAGCTCTTGACTAACATTTCACAATGAAGGCCAAATTTTGCTCACATACCTGCAGCAATTCTGTGCCCCCATGAGTCTTTAAAATATGAACTCTGCCCATAGATTGTCCCTTGGGGCACTCGACATCTATCGCCCCAAGTTCTTTGCCTGAGTCAAGTGAGGTGAAGCTTCTGGGTAGAGGAGACCACACAGGCTCTCTCTGGGTTTCAGAAGGGATGCAGCAAAGGCTTAATTTCCAAAGTATACAGACAGCTCATTCATTCAACTCAGTAACGACAAAACAAAACAACCCCATCAAAAATGGGCAGAAGACCTAAATAGCCAATTCTCCAAAGAAGACAGGCAGATGGGCCACAGGCACGTGAAAAGATGCTCAACATTGCTAATCAGTGGAGAAAAGCAAATCAAAACTACAATGAGGTAACACTCACACCAGTCAGAATGGTCATCGTCAGAAAGTCTACAAACAAATGCTGGGGAGGGTACGGAGAAAAGCGAACCCTTCCTCACTGTTGGTGCAGCCACTCTGGAAAACAATATGAGGTTCCTCAAAAAAACTAAAAATAGGAGTTCCCATAGGGGCTCAGGGGCAACAAGCCCTACTGGTATCCATATGGATGCAGGTTCCATCCCTGGCAGCTGTAGCTCCAATTTGACCCCTAGCCTGGGAACGTCCATGTGCTGCAGTTGTGGCCCTAAAAAGACAAAAAAAAACAAAAAACAAAAAAAAAAGCAGAAACAATGGAGTTGCCATATGATCCAGCAATCCCACTCCTGGGCATATATCTGGAGAAAATACTAATTTGAAAAGATACATGCACCCCAGTGCTCATAGGAACACTATTTACAGTAGACAAGACACAAATCAACCTAAGTGTCCATCCACAGAGGAGTGGATAAAAAAATGTGGTACAGGGAGTTCCCATGGTGGCTCAGCAGAAATGAATCTGACTAGTATCCATGAGGATGCAGGTTTGATCCCTGGCCTTGCTCAGTGGGTTAAGGATCCAGCATTGCCGTGAGCATGGTATAGGTCACAGATACAGCTGGGATCTGGCATAACTGAGGCTGTGGTGCAGGCTGGCAGCTGTAGCTCCGATTCAACCCCTAGCCTGGGAACTTCCACATGCCACAGGTGCGGCCCTAAAAAAAGCAAAAAAAAAAAAAAAAAAAAAAAAACGGTGGTACAAATATCCAGTGGAATACTATTTGGCTATAAAAAAGAATGAAATAATGCCATTTGCAGCAACATGGATGGATCTAGAGATTGTCGTTCTGAGTGAAGTATGTCAGACAAAGACAAATGTGATATCACTTATATGTGGAATCTAAAATATGACGCAAATGACTTTATTCACGAAACAGAAACAGGCTCATAGACATAGGGAACAGACTTGTGGTTGCCAAATGGAAAAGTGGCGGGGGGGGGATGGACTGGGAGTTTCAAATTAGCAGATGCAAACTATTACATATAAAATGGAAAAACAACAAGGACCTGCTGTATAGCACAGGAAACTATATCCAGTCTTTTGTAATAAACTATAACAGAAAAGAATTTTAAAAAACAAAAGAAGGGATGTCATAGCAGGAGCTCAACCAATAGAACTCCTTGGGTCCCTTTCAAGCCCAGGCACTGTTACAGAGTCATGAGTCCAGACACAGGAGATTTAGTTCCCCTGCACCCAGACACTTGCTCTTCCTTCTGCCTGGAACAGTGTCCCTTCTCCCCCTCTTCTTCTCCAACATGCCTTGCTTCTTCTTCCCAAGCTTCAGGTCACAGCTGAAACCCCCTGTCCCCGTGCATTTGCCATCTGCCCCCATGGCACCCTCCACTTGCCTCTCAGTGGCCCTCCTCACTATGGTAACTAGCAGCTGAATTTCCTGCCTTCCCTGGAAGACAAGCCCCACCCTGAGGCTGTTAAATCTCAGCACCTACTGCAGTGCCTGATGTGTGGCCTTCACTCTGACTGAGCGACCTCATCTGAGTCTTTTTTTCTCCTCTGTCAAGTGAAGATCATAAAGCTCACTCCGTCCATCTCAAACCATTGTTGTCAGGCTTTAGGAGATTATTCTTGCAAAAGAGCTATGTTAAAAATAAAAGGCTGATTACAGATGGCCCACATTTTAATACTGCAGTTGGTGCAGAAAAAGAAAAGGCAGCTTGAATAGCTCTTACCCTTGATGAGGAATAAAGGGTCAAGTTGAAACACCATATTCCCTCCTTTACCCTTCAGCCTTTGCACCCCAACCTCACGATGGCTGTGGCTTTTCTCCAGGAGTAATTAATAAGTTACACAATGTCAATGGTAGTAAATATTATAATATAAAATGTATTATTACTGAAGTGGCAATTTTAATTCAAAATTGTTATTTGCATAGAACTCCAACTTATTTTTTTCATGTTGAATATATATCATGAAATAAAGACAGAATTACTTCAAGTGGTTTATAGCAAAAATGACAAGAAATATAATGATTTTAAATGTGTATTATACGGAGTTCCCTTGGTGGCTCAGCAGTTAACGAACCCTACTAGGATCCCCACGCGGGTTCGATCCCAGGCCTCGCTCAGGGAGGTTAAGGATCCAGCGTTGCCATGAGCTGTGGGGTAGTTTGCAGATGCGGCTCGGATCCTGCATTGCTATGGCTGTGGCCGTGGCCAGCAACTGCAGCTCTGATTGGACCCCTAGCCTGGGAACCTCCATATGCCGCAGATGTGGACCTAAAGGACAAAAAGACAAAAGAGGAAAAAATAAAAAAATAAATGTGTATTATAGATTGAACATATCCAAAATCAATATAGAGATGCTGTTGAAATCCAGTTTTTCTGGGAAAAGTTTGAGTTGCCCCAGTTACTAAAGTCATCAAGTCATTCTAGGAATAGTTGTATTATAATTTGTTATCAAAATACAATTAGACATTTCACAATGACACACCTTCCTCATAGCACTGCCTCTGAATGGTAGGACGATATTGACTGAAGAATGCCTCAATAGTGATTTCCTCTTTTCCTTACTTGGTCTAGAATCAGAATAGTACATGTAGCAAAGCCTTGAGAGCATTTTAGTTTGTGTAGGTTTGGTTAGAGCTGTAAAGTAATGCATTTGTAAATTAGAAACCATTAAAATTGTATCACTGGTTATTTGCTTTACATGGGGTACCTAGTAGCCTGGACATGGGATGCTTGGACTAGTACATCCTCAGGATAAAGAATAATGTATTTATAAACTCTCTGATGCAATCTCCTTCCCATAAATATTCTGTATCACCAAGCATAAAAACAACTGGGTTCCTATGTTGCCATCCTCATCTTGAGCCGTTCCTGTGTTCATTAAATCCACCTTTGCATAAGGTAATTTCCGGTAGATCATACTGCCATCCATGCATCTACAACTTTTTTTATTGTTGATGTTTAAGCAAAGATCAAGCAGGATTAAGAACTAATTCATCAATACTACTCAGCCATAAAAAAGAACAAAATAATGCCATTTGCAACAACATGGATGGAACTAGAGACTCATACTAAATGAAGTAAGTCAGAAAGAGAAAGACAAATACCATATGAAAGCACCTATGGAATCTCATATATGGCACAAATGAACCTTTCCACAGAAAATAATCTCATGGACTTGGAGAACAGATTTGTGGTTGCCAAGGGGGAGGGGAAGGGAGTGGGATGGACTAGGAATCTGGGGTTAATAGATACAAACTATTGCCTTTGGAGTAGATAAGCAATGAGATCCTGCTGTATAGCACTGGGAACTATATCTAGCATTTGTGATGGAGCATGATGGAGGATAATGTGAGGAAAAGAATGTATATATATGTGTGACTGGGTCACTTTGCTGTACAGCAGAAAATTGACAGAACGCTATAAACCAACAATAATGGAAAACAAAGTCATTTTTTAAAAAAGAAAGAAAAGGTCTAATTCATCAGTTTAATTTCTCAGTCACCACATTAGTATCAGTCCTTTTAAAAAAAATTTTAATGAATGAAAGATTCTTTGAATTCTGTAGTACTTGCCAGTTTTCAGAAGTTTCACATATACTATTTCATGTAATCCGAGAACAAATCTTTTTTCAGTCCCCCCACCCCTGTATTGTCCCTCCCCTCTTCCCTGTCCCCACTGGTAACCAATAAATTGTTCCCTGTTTGATGCATCTGCACTTTATTAGGATCTCTAGAGCATTACTCATGATCAATATTGGCCTCCATACTAAGTATTTACACATAAATGGAGAATTGTCACAACTAAAAATTCCCTAATCTAAAATAAAATGTCCAGGAGAGGTCCCTGGTGGTTTAGCAGGTTAAGGATCTGGCATTGTCACTGCTGTGGCGTGGATTTAATCTCTGGCCCAGGAATTTCCGCACGCCATGGGCATAGCCAAAAAATATAAATAAAATAACCAGGTATAAACATAAATCTAATTGTAGATGTAGATAATTTGAAGCACATAGCTAACTAGATGTATATGGGGTAGTATGTTACCTACATGCTCTGCCTTTATTACCATCTCAGCCGTGTTCAAGTGCCCACTCTTCTCCTAACCAGAGAGTAAATTGGTTTTTTGGTTATTTTGGGGGGTTTTTTTGTTTGTTTTTAGGGCCCCACCCACGGCACATGGAAGTTCCCAGGCTAGGGGTCGAATTGGGCTAGAGTTGCTGGCCTGTGCCACAACCGCAGCACCACGGGATCCGGGCCGCATCCATGACCCACACCACAGCTCAAGACAATGCCAGATCCTTAACCCACTGAGCAAGGCCAGGGATCAAACCCACATCCTCATGGATGCTAGTCGGGTTCATTAACTGCTGAGCCACAAAGGGAACTCCCAGAGTGTGACTTTTGACAAGCCTAAATAATCTCTGTGTTTCCTATGCAATAAATAGCTATGCTTCAGAGAACTATATTCAGTGTCCTGTGATAAACCATAATGGAAAAGAATATTTTTTTTAAAAAAGAGCATATATATGTGTATAACCAGATCGATTTGCTTACAGAAGGAATTAACATAACCTTGTAAATCAGCTATACTTCAGTTAAAAATACTTTTTAAAAAGTTAAAAATAATTAAATAGCAATGCTTGGGGACACCAATTTAATCCTATCTCCACAGAGCCTCCTGAAGCTTCCAACACTGTCACCATCTTGGTTACCTGGTAATAACCTGCAAAATTTTCCTCCATCTTTGCCCCTCAACAGTGCTAGCAGCTGGGTAGCAGGTGCATGACAGGCAGGGATTATCAGGCTGCTCTTGAGCAGAGCCTTGCACCCTGGGCTTCCACGCCCCAGTCATTGCACAACAGAGGTCTTGGGAACCACAGTCCCACGTGATTTCCCGAGTTGAGTATAGCTGCTGTCATCACATGCTCCAGTGTGTCCTCTGCCCCAGCATGATCCTGGGCAGTGCCTCCCTCACTCTTAAAAGCATCCTGATTTCAACCACAATGCATTACCACCTCCCACTGTAAGGATGGCTACTGTCAAACAAACAAACAAACAAACAAAAAACAGAGAACAGCAGGTATCAGCGAGGAAGTGGGCCCACTGAGCCCTTGGGTGCTATCGATGGGAGTATAAAAGGATGCAGCCATTAGAGGAAAAAAAAATAGGACAGCTCCTCAAACAATGAAAAATAGAATTACCATGTGATCCAGTAATTCCACCTTTGAATATATACCACAAAGAATTGAAAACAGGGTTTCTAAGAGATATTTGCACACTCATGTTCATAGCAGCACTGTTCATAATAGCCAAGCAGTAGAAGCCACCCAGGCATCCACAGATGAATGACTGACTAGACAAAATGCAGTCTCTACCTGCAATGGGATATTATCCGGCCTTAAAAAAAGGAGGAAATTCTGGCATGTACTACATAATGTACTTTGAGGACATTGTGCTAAGTAAAATAATCCAGTTCCAAAAAGAAAAAAAACTGCATAGTTCCACTTATATGAAGCACCTAGAACTATCAAATTAGAAGCCAGGCCTGCAGGATGGAAGAAGAGGGAGTTGGTGTTTAATGGGTATGGAGTTTCTGTTTTGAGATGGAAGGAGTTTTGGAGACAGATGATGGTAATGGTAGCAAAACAAGGTGACTGTATTTAATGCAACTGAACTGTACCCTTAAAAAGGGTTAAGAGGGTGAAATGTATGTCATGGGTATTTTACCACAATTTTTTTAAAAAAACCAAAGAGTCCTGGGAGCTCTCTTGTAGCACAGTGGATTAAGGGTCTGGCATTGTCACTGCAGTGGCTCAGGTCTCTGCTGTAGCACAGGTTCAATCCCTGGCCCGGGAATGTCCACATGTCCTGGGTGAGGCCAAAACAAAAATAAAGCATCCTGGTTTAGACCATAAATTACATGTCTGCCTTCATTATAATTCATTTGGAATATGTGTTGGTCAGTGTTAGGAAATGTTTTCGATGTAAGCCTTTTAGTTCTAAGTTTGGAATAAAATGTTCTTCTTACCATAAAGGCAGATGGGGGGAAGTTTAAAGGACATCTGTTTGGAGTGGATGGCATGATAGTTCAGTTCGCACAAGAATCAGGCCACAATGAGGGGAAGTCCAACTTGATCTTTTTTTTTTTTTTTTCTTTTTTCCTTTTTAGGGCCACGCCTGGGGGATATGGAAGTTCGCAGGCTAGGAATCAAATCAGAGCTGCAGACCTGCACCACAGCCACAGCCACACTGGATTCTTAAACCAGTGAACCCACCTGCACCACAGCTCTCAGCAACGCCGGATCCTTCACCCACTGAGCAAGGCCAGGAATCAAACCTGCATCCTCATGGGTCCTAGTCGGGTTTGCTAACCGCCGAGCCATGAAGGGAACTCCCCATTTCTCATTTTCTAACACCACCGCCGTGACTTCAGTTAGCATTTGAGGTCAGTGTGTTAACCGTCTGAAGTGTCAGGCATGGCAGCCCCTGTGGCTCTGGTGTGACTTAATCTCTAAGCTTTCTGAAGAAGATCATCTGTCGGAGGACTTCCTGCTAGAACCCCAGTCAGGGCAGAGCTTCAACGGGAAATGTGGGACTTAATGAGCTTGTCTCTTAATGGTTGCATTTCTGAGGGGCGGGGTCACTTGCCCCCAGAGCAGCCCCATCTAGAGTGAAACTTGGTGCCTGCTGTTGACCTCCAACCTCATCTAGAATGTGCTGCCTGCACGTTCTAGAAAGAGTAAGCTGTGTCCAGTGCAGTAGGCAGACCTGAATCTTAGGGTCAAAAGGCTTTGCCGTCCAGGGTTCTCGGTCTCTCTGAACAATGGAAACTGATAAGAGGTCAGACAAAAAATACTTAGGCAAGGCTTTATTGGAGCTCCTGCTGCAGCAGGGGTGGAGCAAAAACAAGCAACAGGTTCCCTTGCTCACTCACTTCCTAAGCAAGCTGTTGCTTTATATGGGCTGAGGGTAGGTATGGGTCCAGAAGTCAGGCCAGAGAGGTGGCTTAGGTGGTCTGCTCACCCCTTTGAGGGTGGCGTGTGCAGAAAGCCTGTGCGGTATCCTGCTTTTACTTTTGACTCTCAGCTTTTGTTCTCGGCTCTTCAAAAGTGGCAGTTGGGTTTTTTTTTAGTCTTTTTTTATCTTGTCCATAATTTGCTCCAGTGGCATGTACAGTTATTTTTAGTCCTTTATAGTTTCTTTGTATTTTCTTTCTGGAAGATTTGCTTGTTCAGGTGCAAGCACTGCAACTAAGGGTCCCAGGTCCCAGGTCCCAGCCTGTCTCATTGGAATGAATTGCTTTCCGAGGGAAATTTCCCCCTTGTATGTAGTGTTGAAACTGACAGTATTAATAGCCTGAACCTTGCCAGAACACAGGTTGGGACTTGTACCTGCGTTTTAAGTTAGCATTCACCTGATGTCTGGACTCACGGAGGTTCACGTTCTTTATGACTCCACGCAGAAGGAATTCAGCGAGAGACAATGTGATAGGCCAGAAATAGATTTCTTAGGAAAGGATGCTTGTGAGAGATACAAGCGAGCAGGCACAGAAGCTCTGCCCTGAGGATCCAGTGGGTTACAGTTTTATCATCCTAAGGGGGTGGGGGTCAAAAAAGCCCACCTCCTCCTTTCTGGGAGTCATGGTAGATCCTCCTTGGTATCCGGTAAGGAGTGTATTTCAAATCAGCAGAGGGGCAGTCCTCAAACTCCTGCCCTTGGTCTGAACATGAATGCAGGCCTCATTCCAACCCCATCCAATGACCTTAGGCAATTCCCACACTTCCACTAGTCAAGCAAGCCTGCCTTGTTCTGATGTCTTTTTGAGCAATTTATTAACTTGCAGTGATCTCCCAAAGTCCCCTAGGTTTCCCTCTCTATGCATGATTCTCTGTTGGGACTTCTACCACTACCTGTGCCTACTCCATCCTTATCAGCATGAGAACAAAAGTGGCCACAACAACAAACATATGCTTGGAAGGTCAGCTCTAGGTGGACAGATCCCACTCTCAGTGAAACACCCTCTAGAAGGGCATAACTTTATTAACTCCAACATTGGTACTAAGCCTGTTCTGCAGAATAAAATAACATTTCCCAGAGTTCCTGTTGTGGCACAGCAGAAACAATCCGACTGGGAACCATGAGGTTGCTGGTTCGATCCCTGGCCTTGCTCAGTGGGTTAAGGATCCAGTGTGGCCATGAGCTGTGCTGTAGGTCGCAGACGTGGCTTGGATCCAGCATTGCTGTGGCTCTAGGCCGGCAGCTACAGCTCCAATTCAACCCCTGGCCTGGGAACCTCCACATGCTGCAGGTGCAGACCAAATAAATAAATAAATAAAAAGAAAAAATAACATTTTCCAGTGTCCAAGAGGCAGCACAGAACAGCTCAGGGTAAGTGGAGCCTGGCTGGTTGGGAAGTGCCAAAGGCCCTTCAGGATGGACACTATCTACCCCTGCAATGGAAGCCAGTTCTGGTACATTTCTTCTCCTAGAAATTCTAATCTCTTTGTGTGGCCACGTTAGCTAGCGGGCGATGCAGTTGGGGGGGGATGTAAACAAAGTTTGTTTCCCTGGGAAAGTGTTTAACAGAAGGCTCCCTTTCCATCCCTTTCAACTCATTCGGAAGCTTTAAAGGCACTGTTTTCACCCTGAATTTTGTGATGGTGAAACAGACTCAGATGATATTTTATCATCCTTTTATCTTCTGACTCTTCCTCCATCAAAATGTCTATTGGATCACATTGCCCTTAAAATACAACTCTGACACCCTGAAATATAAAGTCTCAAGTCCCCAGACTTCCCAATCTGTGATTAGTTGTAATTAATCCTCTCACATGTCATTCCATCTAGGATCCTGTCAAGTAACCCCAAAGACACTTTGCCAAACTTCGAGCAGGAAATTCCTGCTCGTTTTTTAAAGGCGATGCTGTTGTTGGCCAGCTGCCCCTTCATCTTCCTTAAGGGATTCACCCACAGACATTCCAGAAGCATTTCCTCAGTGCTTGGCATCGTACATTTCTCCACTGGATGGATAAGAAAGATCCCAAACCTAACGTTGCTAGAGTTAGCACATAAAAACCCAGAAACAACTTTGGTATAAGTATGTTCCTCATTGTTTATCTGAAATTCAGATTTCACTGGGGATCTGTATTTTATCTGGCAGTCCTACAGAAACCAGGACTGTGGCTGAAAAACCAATAAAATACGTATTCTGTGAAAGTATTTGATCTTTGTTGGAAGTTACAGAAGAAAATGTCAAGATCTTGAAGGGCCATCTGTTTCTAAACAATCGATGCAGCTTAAATCAAAATTCTCCTCTCCAAGAGCGCTTCCTTGAAAACTGATTTTCCCTCTTTTCAGATAACGGCATAAGCATCTCACTCCTAGGAGAACAGTGCGCAATGCTTCCTTTTTTAATCTTCCAAACAAGCGTGTGTTTTTGTGCATATGGAGTGTATGCCATCCTTATAGCACGTGTTGGCCTGTTTGGAAATCCAAGTGGAAGGGGGTACCATTAGTAGGTCAAAGTCACCTGGCTGAACTCCCAGCCCAGCCCACCATCCGCTTCCTGGCGAAAAACATCAGGCTCCACTTTCTATGCAGCGCAGCCCTCTGCCCCAGTACTACGATGACCTTTTGGCGCCATTTCTAATTTATATTTTGCTGAGTTATTTGTGCCAAGGACTGTCTGCTTCAATAAAGCAGAAGCTTTTTCTTGCTGCCCCTGAGAAGAATTCCTGACCTGTTTCCACATCTGCGAGGAGGCCAAAGAGATTTTTCTGTTGACCTCTATGAACAGGGTTGCGAGGTTCTCATTAACCGGACGGCATGTGGGTGACACTTTCTTTCAAGCTCTGTGTCTTACGCACAAGGACTCCCTTGGTTATCACATCCCATTAATTATTCATTGCCTCGCTTTTTTCCAGATGTAATTAATGAGATAAGTTACACAATGGCAGTGGTAGTAAATATTATTATATAAAAGCAATTACTGCAGTGGCAATTTTAATTCAAGATTATTTTAATTACATGGGACTCTAACTTATTTAAAATCCTGCCTCCACAGAGCCTCCTTTGAGCTTCCAAAGCTGTCACCACCTTCGTTACCTGGAGATAGTCTGTGAAATCTTCTTCCGCCTTTATGTTAGCAAGCAAGTAGGGAATTCTAGCAGATAGATACCTGGGTAGATTATAGGCAGGAACTGCCCAGCCCCAATGCAGAAGCCTGGAAGACAGCCTGTGCATTGGGGACTTTGTTATAGAGGAAGACAGAGGTGGAAGGAACCAGTGCTCTGGGCAGACCAGCTTCATGGGCCACTGACCATTGCTCAGATGGTCCACGCTTGGTTTAATGCTCTGCAGTTGTCCTCTTGAAATTCTTAAGAGTTTGATCCTTGATTCTGTGTTTGGTAAGCAAAGGGGACAGGAAAGCATGCAAAAGGGACTTGGAACCTTGGTTCCTGGGTAGACCCACCTCACAGTGATGGGTTCTCCCGATGTCCACATCCCTGCCTGGTTCCCTGGCAAGCCCCTCCCCAGCCTGCACAGTAGCTGCTGCCTCTTGCACCCCCAGCAGGGCGTGGACACATGTGGAGCTGTGTAGGGCAGCAGGCCCAGGGCTCCCGATAGCCCTTTCCACTCCAAGCTGGCAGCACTAAAGTCTTTTTCAATAGGTAGCTCTTCCAGCGCAAGCCTTTACCTAAACTTGTTCCAGGTGCTCCATGGGTCCTGGTGCAAAGATGACAATACCCTTAGCAGTCACCCTGTGCCCATGCTGGTTGGGGCGATGGCCTGTGGAGGGGGGGGGGAATACCTGACTTGACTTTATCACCCCCAGCCAGGGCACCACCTGATAACCCCCTGCAATGCCTATTAGGGCTTATATCCACACCACAAGTACCCCAGGGCCCAGAGAGCATGGCATGAAATAGCAAATAAAAAATGCTATGGCCCTAGAGTTCCCCTTGTGGCTCAGCGGGTTAAGAATCCATCAAGTATCCATGAGGATGCAGGTTTGATCCCTGGTGTCGCTTAGTGGGGTAAAGGATCTGGGGTTACTGCAAGTTGCAATGTAGGTCCCAGACTCAGCTCAGATCCCTGTTCCTCTGGCTGTGGCTGTGGCCAGCAGCTGCAGCTCCAATTTGATCCCTAGACTGGGAACTTGCATATGCCTCCAGTGCAGCCCTAAAAAAAAAATTTCTATGGCCCATTGAGAGACCGTGGCAGACAGGAGGACGTGCTATATTTTAGTGCTTGTGATGATATTTTTCTCCCTGCCTTTTGCATAAGGGGCTGGCATTCTCTTTTTGCGGTGAGCCCTGCAAATTATGTGGCAGGTCCTGGCTCCACGGCTTAGGGAACCTGGGTCGCTGCCCTTATTTAGCATCAGGAAAGTCCTGTCTTTTAAGGGCTTAAAATCCTGATGGAGTGCATTCTCTCAGGTGATACTGCAAGGTCCCAAATGCACTGGAATCATCCAAGGCACACATGCTGTGTCATCTGACTACAGACCTTCCTTCTGTCCTCTCTCCCTCCTGTTGTCAGATGTCTGTGCACTCCCTGACTCCTCTGTTCTTCACTGGCCAAAGAAAAGTGAACAACCTTTGAAACAGAGTGATTCCAGACAGAGCAGTTTGAAGTGGGAGCTCCCTGCAGGCAGGGACTGTCCCCAGGGTCAAGCTGCAGGCTCCCCCGCCTTTCCCCAGAGCCTGGCTAGGGCCTTGACTGCATTTCCTGGCTCTGCCCAGTGGCCAGTGAAAGAACCAGCTACAGCTCTGCAGGCCTGGCTGGTCCCAGGACCATTCAGACCCTCTGGGGAGAAGGTGGTCCCATGGGGTGGGGCTGGGGCTGAGCATCTGGCCTGTAGGTCAATGCCTGGTGATGCCTTTCCCAAAGTGGGCAGCTTATTTGGGTAGCAGGAATGCTCACATTCTCTGCCATGGTGGAGCAGGAGAGTCCCAGGGATCAGACTAATTTGGCACCATATTCAGGAATAATAAAGCAAATAAGATCATAGTGACCACATTCTAGTTTATTTCTCTACCCCTTCTTTGCCTTACCTCCTGCTCTCGTCTGTTCTCCCTCTTTGCTGAGCCTGCCCAAAACACCACCTTTCCATTTTCAGCAAACCTTAAAGTAACAAAGGCCTGGCCTGAACCTGTCTTTCCTTGATTAAGATGTCCTTGTGGTCATTTCCTCCTTGCAGGCTTATCTGGTTCTCTGCATCTGCACATGTCCGCTCACTTTCAGCCCCATCCCTCCCGAGTGTTCTCTTGGAGCGCAACCTCTGAACACTGTTTTTTGGGAGGGGACCCTATCTCTGCAATTCATTTGTCCCCCTTTTCAGCTACAGCCACATCAGAGGGAGACTGGAGACCCCGGGTCCAGCGTTTGTCCCAAGAGCATCCCGCTCAGAATAGTCTCTTCTAAATTACATAGGGTGTTTGCTCATAAAATTTTACTTCTTGCGGTCCAAGAAGTCAGTCAATCCCAGGCTTTTTTTTCCAGCTCTTTTCATCACCGCCCATGTGCCTCAGTAGAACAGCTAGAGTACAGAGAACAGCAGAATCAAGACTGGTAAGAGGAGCCCATTTTGCCCACGTGGTTCTAGAGACCCTCAAAACTTGAGGGCAGGTGCGCAGGAGCCAACTGCGTGTGCATGCGCAAGCCTCGGGCCTGCCGCACCAGGGTCCCCAGGACCTGTTCCCTTTCCGCTTTATGGAGAAAGGCGGAATCGCGGGCGCGGACTTCTGGGACCAAGATAAGTAAATTAATAAAAGGGCTACTTGGTACCAAATTATGTAAAGTAAAAGGAAAGATAAATGTTTCCACCCCCTGGTCTGGGTCTGTTTTGCCTCACCCTACACACCTGCCCTGGTGAATCTCCACCTCCTGGCTGGCCTTGGCTTCGCATCCATCTTGCTGGAGGCTTGCCCCCTCCATACTCTCTGAGCTACATATGGCTTTGTCTTCAGGAGCCAATTCAGCTCCCACTGCCTCCGTGGACGCCTGTCTAAAAGCAGTAACGCTCCTTATTTCCCTGGTCTCTAAACTGTTAGGACTAAGAAATTTATCACAGAGTTTAGCACTCCATATAGACCATCTTCTTTGGAACCTTATTCTAGGCCCTCTGCGTCTGAGGGCTTGGGTCATCAGCATGCGGCCTCCTGCCCCCGACTCCATGCAGAACAGTGCCAGGCAGGTGGTGGGTGCAGAGCCGCAGTGCAAAGAAGGAGCAGGGCGAATTCTAAATGGCAGAGAAACCCCCACTGGCCTAAAACTAAATGAAGATGTTCTGGACATGACTGGCTTCAGGCCGATAATGCCTTCAGCTCATCCTTGAAGTCAACACACTGGCAAGATAAGAAATCTCCCGCCCCCAGCACAGCGCCTGAGATGTCAGAGACTCAGTACATAGTTGTCAAGAGAAGGTCGGTGATTTCCTGGGCTCATAGAGGTGGCAGAGGTAGGCATTTGGCATGTGCTTCGCTGTAACATAGGGAGTTTCCTGATAGCTCAGTAGGTTAAGGATCTGATGTTGTCACTGCTGTGGCATGGGTCACTATCATGGCATGGGTTTGATCTCTGGTCCAGGAACTTCCACATGCTGCAGGAACAGCCAAAAAAAACTTTCTTTAAAAAAAAAAGGAAAAGAAAAAAAACTGTAACATAGTGACCTCCATGCACATTCAGGAAGAAAACACAAGACAGCATGTTATAGACCATTTCGGACTAACTACCAGCAACAGTGAGACTTGTGGCTCCAGTGATCTCTGGTTTTCTCTTAGCCTCCCCACGGCTCATCATCCTGGGTGCAGGAAAGGAACCTTCTAGTTAGAAATTCTGGTATTAAGCATTACTAGGGATAAATGACTAAAAGAGAGTCATTCGGGTTTTTTAATTAATTACAGATTTATCAAAGAATATGAGAAGAAAGAGGGACCTTAGAAGCCATCTAGTCCAAGCCCATGTCTTAGTAGAGGAGGAGGGGAGACGCTCCAGGAAGCTGCAGGCACAGCTGGGACTAGAACACAGCTGTGCAGCTTCCAGGCGGTACCCTTCTCCTTGAACCCATCCCTCTAACCCTGTGGTCATACCGCAGATATCTGAGAAACTGGGTTTGTTGCATGTGTTTGATCTCATGAATGGAGCAGGCTTTCTGCCTGATTGCCTATCCAACAGCCACTCCTGACATCCTTACAAAGAGAACTCCCTATTCAGTTCCCCCTGCACTGAGCTGCAGGTTTTCGGGGAGGCTGTGGGGGGGAGTTGGTTAGGGAGGCTCCAGGCCTAGGAAGTGACTAATGATTGGTCCAAGCCAGTCTTAGCAGTCTTGTTACCCTGGCTATGGAACTAGTTTTAGTCACGTGATGCAACTAAGCCAGTGAGACATGAGTCATTTGTGTAACGAGAGAAATAAGACAGGACCCTTTCTTTGGCCATCGTCGGCCATGTGTGATGGCTGTAGCAGCCTCTGAGGGCATTGAGGGGTGTCATCCTGCAGACAGGCCCGGGGATGGCAGTGAGAAAAGATGGAGAGAAACTGAGTCTCTGATGAGACTGCAGAGCCTCTGAGTTGGCCAGTCCTAGAAGTCCCCCTCCTTGGCGCTTCTTATTATGGGGCCTGCGTGTCCTTCCTTACTATATTTTTGCTTGTTTGAATTGTAGTCCCTGTCACCAGACACAGTCTGTCAGCTAAGCTCTATTACATGGCCTTTAAAACAGCCCTTAAGAACAGCACTTCCTGCAGAAACACCTAATAATACTTGACACGTTTGCCCTGAAAGTGAGTCCTCTTCAGAGAAATGAGACCAGCTTGGTTTACAGCAGCTCAAAGACCACAGCTTGAGTGGTAAGGCCATGAGGCTGTGTCTCAGATGCTGTCATTTCGTTTCCATAAAAAGTCCTTTGGGCTCGCTCGCTCGTCATCCTGAAGTCTCCTATTCCTTGGTGAGATGCAAATTCAACACCACATCCTGCTGACATTCAGAAGCTCACTTTATTTGCTTTAAACACAGGAGAGAAATGGAATTGGTTTATTCAGATGGAGATGAGGGGAGGAGGAGGGTTTTCTGAAGCCAGCGGGATCCCAGACTAAGATGGGGTGTTGCCTTCTCTCTGGGCTCCACCACCCTCCCTTGTTCAAGATCATAGCTGTCTGGAGCTCTGCACTGAAACAGCCAGGTTCATGGAAATGGGAGACTTCTAAGAAGTTGTGTTCAAAGTCCATTTGCTGCATCATGGTGGACATTCCTTTTCTGGGGAGACAAACTAGCTGATCTCCCAGGTTCCTTTCTGATCATTTTATAACCTCCCAAAATGGCTAGATGGGTAATGTAAGTTAAGAACTCTGATAAACTGGAGTAATTCCTATGGGTTTGAGCTGTCATGTTGGAAGAAGTATTAGAGTTGTTAAAAATTAAAGAATAGTGTTAACCTTATATATTAAGCACTGTCTTCTTTTTTTTTTTTTTTTTTTTTTTTAATTTTCCCACTGTACAGCAAGGGGGTCAGGTTATCCTTACATGTATACATTACAATTACATTTTTTCCCCCACCCTTTGTTCTGTTGCAACATGAGTATCTAGACATAGTGCCTGGCAGCCCTGTGCTAAGAACATGACAAGTACTTTCTCATTTAGTCCCCCTAGCAACCCTCTGGGGTCAGTGCTTAATCCTGTGAAGCAGCTGAGGCTCAGAGAGGTTATGTAACTTCCCCAAGGTCACACAGCTAGCAAGCAGAGAAGGTCAAATGTCCATCTGGGTCTGTCTGATTCTAAAGCCTATACAACATTCTGTCTCATGTGGTGGCAAAAACTATCTAAATGTACGTGAGACCCAAAAGGCTAATAATTTACCCCATTGCTGGGAAAGTCTGGCTCCTCAAAGAGTACAGGTTAGCACCAGGAGCCCAGGATCTGGGCTGCAAGCTCTCCCCTCCACTAACTAGGTGTGGGGCCTTGAATAGGTCATTTAATCTCCCTGTTTTGCCTTCTGTAAAGTAGACATTCTGCAGCTTCTATTTTATAGATTTATTGTGAGACTCAGAGGAGGGACTTGAAAAGAAAATGCTCTGAAAAAAATTTAAAGGACTCTATAAATTGAAGCATCTATCACTATTAAAGGTAGTCAAGTAAGGACAAAAACTAGATAATTTGGGGAGTTCCCGTCATGGCTCAGTGGTTAACGAATCCTACTAGGAACCATGAGGTTGCAGGTTCGATCCCTGGCCTTGCTCAGTGGGTTGGGGATCCGGCAGTGCCGTGAGCTGTGGTGTAGGTTGCAGACACAGCTCGGATCCCGCATTGCTGTGGCTCTGGCGTAGGCTGGCAGCTGCAGCTCCGATTCGACCCCTAGCCTGGGAACCTCCATATGCCGCAAGGGTGGCCCAAGAAAATGGCAAAAAGACCAAAAAAAAAAAAAAAAAGACTAGATAATTTGGACCAATACTGTGTCGCAAACAGTATTATCAAGAAAGGGAAAAGACAACCCACAAACAGGAGAAGTTGTTTTCAACTTGTACATCCGACAAGGGACTTTTAGCCAGATTATATAAAGAACTATTATAATTCAATAATAAAAAAATTGTGAAGGGCAAAAGATTTAAATAGACATTGTCCAAAGAAGACACACGTGTGGCCAATAAGCATACAAAAAGATGTTCAATATTATTAGACAAATGCAAATCAAAGTCACACTGAGCTCCTACGTTACACCCACCACTATGGCTAGAATCAAAACAGTGGACAGTAGGAGTTCCCATCGTGGCTCAGTAGTTAATGAATTCGACTGGTATCCATGAGGACACTGGTTCAATCCCTGACCTCGCTCAGTGGGTTAAGGATCTGGCATTGCCATGAGCTGTGGTATAGGTCGAAGACGTGGCTCAGATCTGGCTTTGCTGTGGCTGTGGTATAGGCTGGCAGCTGTAGCTCCAACTTGACCCCTAGCCTGGGAACTTCCATGTGCTGAGGGTGCGGCCCTAAAGACAAAAAAATACATAAATAAATAAAGGACAGTAGCAGGTGTTGACAAGCTTGTGGAGAGATTAGAACCCTCATGCTCTCCTGGTGGAAATGCAGAATGGTACAACTGCTTTGGAAACCAGTCTGACACGTCCTAAAAAGATGAAGCAGAGAGTTACCATAGGACCCAGCAACTCTGCTCATAGGTATATATTCAAGAGGAATGAAAGTGTATGTTCACACCAGACTTGTAGACGAATGTGCATGGCTCCCTTCGTCATAACCCAACAGTGGAAACAACTCACTGTTTATCAACAGATGAATGAACAAACAAAATGTGGTCCATCCAGACAATGGAAAATTGTTCAACCACAATATTGCACTAATACATGCCACAACATGGAAGAGCCTGAAACACATGCCAAGTGAAAAGAAGCCAGTCACAAAAGACTACATACTGTATGCTTCACATTTATGGAAATAAAATTTTTAGAACTGAAAAATATAGTAACTGAAATTTTAAATTCAGTGAGTAAGCTCAACAGCAGAATGAAGAGAACAGAGGAAAGACTCTGTGAATCTGAAGATAAAACAATTGAAATTGCAAGTGTAAACAACAGCAAATAGGTTAAGAAGAAAGAAAAAAACAAAAAACAAAAAGGACAGCCTCAGGGAGCGTTGGACTGTAACAAAAAGAAACCAAAGAAAAGGGACAGTGCCTTAGGGACCTATAGGACTATCTAACATTTGTGTCATCAGTATCTTGGAAAGACAAAAGAAAGAATATGGGACTGAAGTATTCAAAATAATAATGGGTAATATGTTTCCAAGTTTTGCAAAAGACATAAACCTACAGATTCAAAAAGCTGAGCAAACCCCAAATAGAATAAATCAAAATAAATTCATGCTGTAACATATTATTCCAAAAATGAAAGAGAAAAAATCCTTGAAAGCAGTGAGAAATAAACAAAACCTTACTCATAAGGGAAAATGATAAACACAATTTGAATGATGTGGGGTTCAGAAACCATGGTGTTCAGAAGGAAGAGGCACATCATTTCTAAAGTGTTCAAAAAAAGAACTGTCAAGCCCAAATCCTATGTCTATTGAAAATATCCTTCAGGAGTGAAGGCATTCCAAGATGAATGCTAAGAGCCCTTGTCACCCTTGGACCTACTCAAAAAGAGTGGCTAGGAGTTCCCATCATGGTTCAGCGGTAATGAACCTAACTAGTATGCATGAGGACACAGGTTTTATCCCTGGCCTCATTCAATGGCTTAAGGATCCAGGATTGCTGTGAGCTGTGGTATAGATCACAGACATAGCTCAGATCTGGTGTGGCTGTGTCTGTGGCTGTGGCCAGTAGCTACAGCTCCAATTCGACTCCTAGCCTGGGAACTTCTATATGCTGTGTGTTTGTCCCTAAAAAGACCAAAACAAACAAACAAACAAACAAACAAACAAACAAAAAACACAGGGAAACAAACAAAACCAAGCAAAGTGGCTAAAGAAGTTCTTGGAAAAGCAATGATAGAAGGAACCTTTATAAAATAAATCATACCAAGAAAGAAAGAGGACCAATGGAAAGAGTAAAAATAGAGTAAATACAATGATTTTTCCTTCTCCTCTTGGGTTTTTTAAATTGTGTTTGGCAGTTGGAGAAAAATTTTAAATATTGTTTTATGTGGTTCTCAATGCATGTAGAAGAAATCTTTTAAGACAATTAAGGTGGTGAGTTTTCTATGCTTTACTCAAACTTTTAAAAGGACAGTATCAGTAGATTGTGATACTTCTACTAATATATTTTCTAATATAGCATCTAGAAAAAGACTTTAAAATCTGTACAAAGAAATAAATTCAAAAGCACTGTAAGTAAATAAAAATGTAACTGTAAAACATATTTTAAGGAACAATAAGACAGAAAACAGATCAAACAAAACAAAATCTGAAATGGCAATTTAAGCTCTAGACATATTAGTAATTATATTAAATGTAAAAGGCCTTTATTCACCAATAAAATACACAGATTGGCAGAGAGTATTTAAAAAATAATCCAGGAGTTCCCCTTGTGGCTCAGCAGGTTAAGGACATGACATTGTCTCTGTGAGGATTCGGGTTTGAATTCAGCCTCGCTCAATGGGTGACAAAGCCAATGTTGGCATGGCTGTGGCATAGGCCACAGCTGCAGCACTGATTTGACATCTGGCCTGGGATCATCCATATGCCACAGGTGCAGCTATAGAAAGAATAACAATCCAAATATATACTGTCTACAGGAAACCCAATTCAAATATGACACTATAGGTAAATTGAGGATAAAAGGATGAAAAGATATATCATGTAAATTGTTGATCAAAAGAATGTTGATGAAGATCAGAGTGAGTGATGATATCACTATCAGATAATGTTGACTTAAGAGCAAAGAAAATTACAAGGGACATAGTGGGACATCATAAAATGGTAAAAGAATCAAGCCATCAAGAATAGTATTCTTAAATGTGTTTGCACCAAACAAGAGAGCTGAAAAATACATGAACCCAAACATTGATAGTTTGACAGTTTCTTTAAAACCAAACATACGCTTATAATACAACCCAGAAATCACACTCCTTGGCATTTGTCCCAGAGAAATGACCATATCCATGCACACAAAAGCTCATACACAGATGTTTATAGCAGCCTTATATGTAATAATCAAAAACCAGAAACAACTGAAATGTCCCTTAATGGATGAATGATTAGACAATGAGTGGATGGTTGAACATCCAGAATCCATGAAAAAAATAACAAGCTATTTTGATATACTCAAGAACTTGAGTAGATCTCAAAGCATTATGTGGACTGAAAAACAGCCTATCTCAAGAGGATATACAGTATGATATTTAAGTTATATCTCTATAAATCTCATTTTAAAAACTATTCATAATATGCAATCCCCTGTAATAACATTCCTAACATGACAAAAACTTTAGAAATGGAAAACAGATTAGTGGTTCCCAGGGGTTAGAGATGGTGAGGGGTTGAGAAGTAACTGTGATTCCAAAGGCCTATCGTGGGGGAAATCCTTGGGCTGATGGAACATTTCTGCATCTTGATTGTGGTGATGCTTGCATGAGTCTACACATTTGATAAAATAACAGAACGATGCACAACTTGTACAATTTTCCCTTTTCTGGTTTTGATCTTACAGTACAGCTTCCATAAGATGTAACCATCTGGGAGCACTGGGTAAGGAGTATAGCACAGCTCTTCTATTTTTGTGACTTCAGGTGAATTGGTCATTATTTCAAAATTGTTTAACATGTTTAAATAGGTGGGCTGAGAGAGTAAGTATATTTGGTTAACCTCTCGTTTGACCCTGCTAATCTGAATCCCCAAGAGAGGCGAAACTCCTGGTTGTGGTCTTTTTGTATCTCTCTCTCTTTTTTTTTTTCATTTAAAAAATATTATTGAAGTCTAGTTGATTTACAATGTTATGCCAATTTCTGTTGTATAGAAAAGTGATTCTTTTATACATATACACATATACATATTGCAACAGAACAAAGGGTGGGGGAAAAAATGTATACATGTGAGGATAACTTGATCCCCTTGCTGTACAGTGGGAAAAAATAAATTAAAAAAAAAAAAAGAAAGAAACCAACTAGCATTTACTATTGCTAGACAATGTGTTAGAAACTTTATCTGCGTAATCTCATTTGACCTTGACAGACAACTGTATGAAGTTAAGTATTATGCCCATTTTAAGACATAAGATGATCAAGGTTCTAAGGTTACTTTCTCAAGGTCACAGAGCTCACAAATGGTAGATTGAGGTCTCACTGACTCAGCTCTCCATGATACCATGTTACACTCCCCAGGAAGCATGTTTCAGTAATAAAAATAACAGTTTCTTTGATCAAAAAAATAAATAAAAAAATATATATTATTGAAGTCTAGTTGATTTACAATGTTATGCCAATTTCTGTTGTATAGCAAAGTGATTCTTTTATACATATCCACATATCCATTGTTTTTCAAATTCTTTTCCCATATAGGTTATCACAGAATATTGAGTAGAGTTCTCTGTGCTAAACAGCAGGTCCCCGTTGACCATCCATTCCATACACAATGTGCATATGTCAATCCCAACCCCCCATTCATCCCTCCCCCCAGCCTTTGCCCGTTGGTAACCATAAGTTTGTTTTTGAAGTCTGTAAATTTGTTGTAAATTTGTTATAAATAAGTTAGTTTGTATCTTTTTTTTTTTTGATTCCTCATGTAAGTGATATCATATGTGTGTCCTCTTTCTGACTTACTTCACTAGTATGAGAATCTCTAGGTCCATCCATGTTGCTGCAAATGGCATTATTTTATTCTTTTTTGTGACTAATATTCCATTGTATAATGTGCCACATCTTCTTTATCCATTCATTTGTCGATGGACATATAGGTTACTTCCATGTCTCATCTGTTGTAAATAGTGCTCCAATGAACACAGGGGTGCATGTATATTTTTGAATTATGGTTTTGTCTGGCTAAATGCCTAGAAGTAGGATTTCTAGATCTTTTGAGTAGACCTATTTTAGGCTTTCAGAAAGTAGGAGATTAGATTAGGAATCTCAGACTGGTGCTCCATAGGCTTCTCCTGATTTACAGAAGTGTCTCATTGCTAAAGTTAAATCAAACTTTTCATTGTTACAAATTCTCAAATTAGTTTACTAGGATTTTCAGTCTAGGGATTTGATACAAACATCAGGATTGGGGGCTTCCTCTGGGGGAAAAAAATCAAAAGATTTGGTAACACTGGCAGGGATCTGCTGGCCTGGGGGAGATGAGTCAGGACTGTCCAGCTTAACACTCCTGCACTGGGGAGCCAAGGGTCCACTGTCATTTATCATTGTGTGTCATATGTTTGTTTTTCTTCAATCCGGACATTTCACTCATTTATGCTACTCACCTGGCCCCTGTAGGTTTGGGATTTTCAACTGCTAATGTAGATGGAAGCCTCCTACAATTAACCATTTTGTGAAATCTTCAGCAGCCCCAAGGCAACAGAAAAATGACCTATGTGAATATAGGAACATTTCATGGGCCATTTCATAGCATAATTCAAAACATTAGCTTACACACCATATCAGAAATCATTTTTCTTTTATTCATTCAATCAATATTTGTTGAAAATCCATTTATGCTGCACCCTCTGCTAGCTCTGGGGATACAAGGGTAAAGTAGATAATTCCTGTCCTTAATATGATTAGGGCTACAAAAGAAAAAAAGGCATGATGCACTAAGGGGCTCAGGGAAGGAGTTGGGAAAAATTTTCAAAAACAGGGTACCATTGCAGCTCAGTCCCGGAGAGTGAGTTGGAGGCAGCCAAAAGAAGAACAGGAGAAAGGGCTTTGGGGCACAGGAATTAGTAGGTGCAAAGGTGCCCAAACTGTCAAAATAATGAGAGATGTATTATGGCCAAGGTTTGGGGATAGACCCATTGAGGTATCGCTGGAAGTTTGATTGAGGCCAGAGCAGGAAGAGCTTCAAAATCCATGCTTAATAGAGTTATTCCTGGAGATATTATAGAGCAAACAAAAACTTTTAGCACAAGACCAACACTCCTATCCAGCAATAGTGAACCTTCTAGTGCCAGCCTTTCCATTTACACATCTCATAATGTGGTTATAATTTTAGATCAATTAATATCTGTAACAATGCCATCCATAAAGGAATTCTGTTGCCAGGGCACCAATTATGGTTTCGAAGTCAGGCATGTGTTGAGTTCCTATGAAGTGCTGAGTGAGAAGGAGCTGTGACCTCTTCTAAACTGTTATCATTCGGTCCAGCCCAAAGGGGTACCCACAGGACATGCAGTATTGTGCTGGGCATCAAAGCAAACCACACAGTGCCAGCCAGACACAGAGCCTGCCTCCTAGTTCCTTGTTAGTTCATAGCTTGTGGACAGCTTTAGGTATTTATCCAGGCCCCTCGGTACACTTGGGAGGAGCACCCGTGCCTGTGAGTGAGATCCAGGATTTGTCATGTAGGTTCCAGATCTTTTACAGTCTGTGTTCAGACTCAGCTCAGGCTGATTCAGAAGAGAATGTGTCACTGCAGCCAAAGGAAAGGACACAGCAAGCAGATTGTTTAGAATAAAGCTGGGACTGTCTCAAAAGCATATGTGGTCTGGACCACTCACAAAACCAGCAAAGCATTTCATGAAATCAAAATACAAAAAGTAAATAAACCAGCCAAGAGACAGTTGGGCAGAAATTATATAGTAGATGAAATTCAGAGTCCATGTAAAGACGTTCTGTGAAAGGAAGGGGTGTTAAAACTGGAAAAGCACAGAAGATGCAAAAATCCCCTTAAGTGTTTTTTTTGTTTGTTTTTAGAAAAGAGAGATTGTAACCTTTTTGAAAGGTTAAATCCTTTTCTCTTTAACTCATTAACCTAGTAATAGATTTTCTTCGCTTGATTTTTTTTTTTTTTATTCAGCAATCAATGTGAACATCTATTATGTCCCAGGCGCTGTGCTACGCTTGGTGACATAAAGCCTTTTATTCTATGATCTCAGTAATATTTTCACGCCCACAGACTCAAGGGCACCATGATCTTAAAATGGCCTAAAGTCCAAGAATGCTCCTAGAAGTTGTCCAATGCTGTGTCATCACATCCATCAATTCATGTTATCATTATCAGGAAAAAATGGCTTTTTTTGTTTTTTGTGTTTTTTTGTTTTTCATGATCGCATCCTGGGAATATGGAAGTTCCCAGGCTAAGGGTTGAATCAGAGCTGCAGCTGCTGGCCTACACCACAACCACAGCAACGCGGGATCCGAGCCGAGTCTGTGACCTACGCAGATCTTTAACCCACTGAGCGAGGCCAGGAACCACACCCGCATCCTCATGGATACTAGTCGGGTTCTTAGCCCACTGAGCCACAACAGGAACTCTCAAAAGTGACTTTTTATTGAAGTTTGTAAAAGTGGTAATGTCCTTGGTAGGGGAACATGACCACGAATTAGCACACTCAGATTTTTCAGCTTGCAGTTTTAAATAGATAAAGCCTAAAGTCTTCCTTCAGGAGGGTCTGTCCGATAGGTCTCTTTCATCTTCTTGATTCCATGACTCCAGAGAGCCTTCCTGTCTTCACCGGGCCCATCTGTCTATGAGTTCTCACCTGCAGTCATGACCATTGCCAATGTCTTCATCTTGCCCCGCTGATTGTGGCAGGTCCCCCACCAGAGGCAGAGTGGCTGCAAGACCAGTCATTATGCTGAGTCCAGAATGACCAGCTGTTCCCCACAGACCCCCCAAAAGGCTAGTTTGTGGAGCAGGTCGTGGAGGTAGGGGTGGTTATTTTGCTTGCCCCCATCCTCGTCGTGGATTGTTTGCAGTGACACGCTCTCCACCTGCACCATTGAAACACCAATGTATTCCCTCCCAACCCCAAGGGCATGGAAGGCGTCACAGCCCTTCAAAGCAGAGCCCGAAGGAAACCTGAAGTGCTCAGCTCTCTCACCTGTTTCAAAAATAAATACTAGTTATGCCAGTAAAACTGTCACTTTAAGTGAATCTCACAGTTTAAGGAAGGAACACGTACAACCCTGAGGCTTTCCTGCCAGTCTGATTCAGATCAGAGGGTCCATCTCCTTGTGCCCGCGTGCCTCATTACTCTAGGACAGTCATAAAAGAGAGGCAGCACAGTAACTGTTTAATGGACATTTAATGGAAATTAAAGTGTCGTCTCTCAAAAGACGGTTGCTTTGTAGTGCCACAGCCCCAGGGAACTCCACGCACGTTCCTGTTTCGGCTGTAAACACAACACCTGGGTGCACAGAGCACCAGCCTCGCATGGCTTTTGTTGTTGGAATGAAAGCAGGAGAAGCTACCAAGGGGTGATCAGAGCCTTTGACCATCATATAAAACCAATCAAAATGCTCTTTATGTCTCTTCGTTTCCTAGTCTTTAGCAAATGTCTTTGCAGAGTGTGGCAGAGAGACACACGTGCTGTGTCTTTCCTCCACCGTGTTGTTTGACTTTGGGGCGGGGGGGCGTTTTAGATTTTGGTTTGTGTCCATTTGGTTTGGGGTGGGGTTTTATTTGTTTCATGGAGTTTTTCCCCAGTGTTTTGGGAGCCTACTGACAAACTATCAATATAGATGCCAGACAGCCGTGTTTAGTCAGAATCTAATAGGTTTTTTTTTTTTTTTTTTTTACTTCGCTGATAGTAGCCATTTCAAGTCAGCCAATGGGAAAGATGGATTTTAGTTCATAAGGGAAGAAAGAAATATTATAACCCTTCGATCACTAACGGTCCCTACCCAGCCTCTGTCTAAAAATCCAGGATTCCTCACTTAGCACCAGAGCAGACAGCAGGCTGGAAAGGGAGCCATTGCAGCTCAGGCTGGGCATAAAGGCACAGATGTTGCCTGACATGGAAGAATTTTGTGAGACAGTGGGTATGGACTGTGACCTTAGAGGAAAAAATAAAAACCACAAGGCAAGATTGTGTTCAGATTCCATTTTGCCCTAAACCTGTGTTTCAAAAAGGTGCTTTTGTTTTAGGTCTATCCTGAAGGGGAGTTTCTTATCTTATCATTCTTCTGGGAGAAGCAAGGTTCCAAAAAGTTTTACCCCTCCCCCTGCACCTGCCCCCACACTGAGGATTTATGAGAATCTGTCCTTGGGCAAAGCATTTGTCAGAGATTTAAGGGGCGGGTGGAAAGGGCCCTTCATCTCGTCTGGGCTGCTTTGCACTTGAGACCATAAACTCTTGACAGGCTCCCCCCACCTGGGCCTTCACTCATCTTCAGTCCTGTTGAAGCAGTGGTCACAACTGGAAGGAGCCGGCAGGTATTTGCTGACTCAACGCTTTTTTAAAAAAGTGGTCACTGCATTTTCCGGGTTTAGGATTTGACTTCAAAAGAACAGAGTTGGGTGTTTTTCAATGCAGTTAATAAAGAGCTTTGAAGATGTTGAATCCTATGTGAGTACCGAAAACTTCCTTTCTGGCTCACTCTTCAGGTGGATGTGTATTATTTGAATTTTTCGTGGTTCCTAATGACCATTAGAAGTGTCCTTTTTTTCCCTGTTCTCTTTGAGTACCTAATTTGAGCATATAAGTTTCTGGCAAATTTCAACACACAAATGAACTTCAAGTATAATTTGAAGTGGTGTTACTATAAGCTGCTGTACTGGGGTTGAATGTTAAAGTCTAGAATATAGAAAAATGTGTAAGTGGGGAATCTTCAGTTCTTTAACAAAGGGCTCAAAGGAAAATTACTGTTTATACAGCAAGCCAGCTCCTGTCAAGACTCCAGCACCCGGCTCCCTGGGCGGAAAGAGGTGGGAAGCTAGACTAACTTTGTTGGTCTGCAGGCTCCGGAACCTTCCAGCAGGCAGTGAAAGCACAGAGCAGGACCCAGTGCCCCATTCTTACAGCCCACTTCCTAAAATAAAGCAAGCAGACGTTTTCGTTCTTTACAAACTATTTCAAGCATTTTGGACTTCCTTGTGTTTTTGTAAATGATTGGAATGGGGGATCCATTTGAAAAGCCATTCCCAGAAATACCGGCAAAGTCAAAACGGTCCTACTGAAATGACACCACCCTCCCTCCTAAAACGGTCACACGAGGAGCTAGTGGCCGACTACCAAGTGACACCCACGTTCATTCCTAAGTTTATTTCTCTGCATCCTTTTTTTTTTTTTTTTTTTTTTTTTTTTTTAACCACAAGGCTGCTTTGACCTTGACGGTGGCTCTGTGCGTGCCAGGTGATGGCTGGCAGATGCGCAGGCTGTGCGCCTCCTCTGCTTCGGCTGAGCCACAGCCCACTCACCCGTGGTCCCCGTTTGCTCACTTGGCTTTCCTTCTCTTTCCTCCCCGGGGCCTCGTGGGCCGGCAGCGCCGGGGTCCAGCAGGCCAACGGCAGGGCCTCTGCACCCTCCAGCAAGGGCAGCAGCAGCGGCAGCAGCAGCAGCAGCGGGAGCAGTTCCTCCAGTGACTCTGAGAGCAGCTCGGGATCTGACTCGGAGACTGAGAGCAGTTCCAGCGAGAGTGAGGGCAGCAAGCCCCCCCACTACTCCAGCCCCGAGGTAAGGATGTGCGGCCTCTGAGTGCCGCCCCCGCAGCTTCTCCCCCGCCCCTGCCCCAATGAGGGCAGCGAGCCCTCCTCTGAGTCCCACATCTCACACCTCCACAGCCCCAGCCTCCGTGCTGTGACACGGGCCTGCCAGCCACCGTGACCCCTCCGGACCTCCACCGCCTGGCAGCCTGCCCAGGTTTATTCTGCCTCATCCACCCCCCCCCCCTCAAAGTTCTCTTCATTACAGAGCTTCCTTTGAAGTATAGACACACGTCATCTCTCATTGTCCCCAAATCTCTATCTTGACTTCCAGAACTTTCCAAGTGTGCTATAAACATCCCTGACTGGAAATAACCTGTTGATGTGGTCTCCCTCAGGGTCAGGCCATGGCAGTCACCTGACAGGGCAGTGACTTAACGGGGGAAAGGACTTTTGTGTATCAGACTTGGTTAGAATCTTACCTCTTTGCAGTTTGTCATGGCCTGGAAGAACAGGGGCTGTAAATATTAATAAAACCTTCTTAACTGTGTTTTCTTTGTGAAAATGTAAGAAGAAAAATTAGCATCAGCCTACAAATAATAGTGAAACCTTTTATAGCTATGATGAGGATCCATGTGGAAGATTTAGGTGCCTCATATAAAAATATTATAAGGTACCAATAAAAGCCATTGCTATTTCTAGTTTAAAGGAGAAAGGGGGAAATTAAATAGTAATTCAGAGCATGGATTCTTGAGAGAGGGCAGAAAGCACACTTTTTAAGTCCCCGGATCCCTAAGCATAGACTTTGATTTCTAAAGAAGGAATGAAACATGCATCTTCTTGAGTGTATAAACATTTGACATCACTGTGGATCATAGCATTTAAATTTTTACCCACAATCCTCTGTATTGTTTTAGGGCCCACATTTCTAAATGGACTCTAAAATGAAATCAAATAAATCAACCACTTAATAAGCAAACTGGTGGTGAGAGGGGAGCACCTTTCAGGCCTATCAAGACTCATGTTTCCAACTTGTGTACCTGTGTTTGTGTGTCTGTCTGTCTGTCTCTATCTCTCTCTTTCTCTATCTCCCTATATAAAGGGGAGACCCTTAGCAACGTTAACCTATAAAAGCTGTATTTTTTTTTTCTTGGCCGCACCCACGGCATATAGAAATTCCCAGGCTAGGGGTCGAGCCACAGCCACTGTAGAGGCAATGCCAAGTAGTTATGTTGAGAGCCACACGGGAAGTCCTAAAAGCTGTATGTTGATATCGCCCCGACTTGTCCCAGAAACTAAATGATTATTTCTTCATCATCATTTCATTCATTCATGCATTCATTCACTCATTCAGGTTCATTCAACAAGTATTTATTGTGCCTCTGCCACAGATGTGGATGCTTGGCTCTGGAAGACAGCAATGATGTCACAGAAAAAAAGGTCCCTGTCTTCATAGACCTGATATTCCACTGGGAATAATTTGAAAAGAACAAACATTTTTTAAAAAGGCAGGAGTTAAATAAAACAAAGGAGTTAACCAGACTTCTTCAGAACCAGCTTTATGCTCTCACTTGTGGAAGACTCCAGAATATTTAGTAGAAAGAATTTGGTTCCAGGGACATTGCAAGAGCCAAGGGGGATAGTGACGGTGGATTAAATTGTTAGGGTCGGTGAATGCTACACACACACACACACACACACACACACACACACACACACCAGGCTCCTCTTTGTGAAACTGAAGGTTAAATTCAGAACCATAGGTCTTATTTGCACACTGAAATGTGACCCCTGCAGTTCCTGATGAGGCTGAAACCAGCCTCAAAGAAGCACCGTTATAAAGGGCTTTAAGCAGATTCTTTCTAAATGTCACTGAGATAATTAAAAAGACTTGAACTCCTTGGTGACAAAAAGAAGTGCTCAGCTTCCTTAGCCAAGGTCCCTAGCTGAGGGGAGGTAGGAAGCCTGCTAAAGCCAGCCTGAAAGTTTAAGTTACCTGAGGCCACGTGTAATTTTCAACTCCGGGTTTCTCGATCCAGAGGGAGTGCAGAAGCGACAAGTGATGTAGCCACTGCACATGACTTCTTTCTGCTGAAAAGGAATGTATTTGCTGGAATAAAAGTAAGGTTTCCTTGGGAGTTCTCTAGTGGCTCAGTAGGTTAAGGATCTGGTGTTGTCACTGCAGGGGTTCGGGTTACTGCTGTGGTGCAGGTTCAGTCCCTGGCCCAGGAACTTCCACATGCTGCAGATGCAGCCAAAAAAAAAAAAAAAGAGAGAGTAAAGTTTCTTGAAAAAAAGTAAAATTTCTTTTAACATTTTCCCCAAGATTACTATAGACACATGCCTTTCAGAAATAAAATGAGGAGTTCCCATTGTGGCGCAGCGGAAACAATCCCAACTAGTATCCATGAGGACTCGGGTTCAATCCCTGGCCTCCCTCAGTGGGTTAAGGATCCAGCATGGTTGTGAGCTGTGGTGTAGGTCACAGATGCAGCTTGGATCTGGCGTGGCTGTGGCTGTGGCGTAGGCCAGCAGCTACAGCTCCAATTGGACTACTGGCCTGGGAACTTCCATGTGCCACAGGTGCAGCCCTAAAAAAAAAAAAAAAAAAAAAAAAAAAAAAAAAAGAAAGAAAGAAAATGAGTTTGCAAAATGAAAACAGGAAAAAAGAGGAAAAGCGTTACCCAGCCAACTCTCCATGACATCTCTCTTTTACTCTGACTCGGCTGGCCCAGATCACCTTACAAAGAGCAGGAAGACCTATTTTCCAGAACTTGACTCTCCTGAGTTTTATCTGAGCCATAGTTTAAGGTTGTTGTTGCAGAAAGCCACTGCATTTTACCTAAATCGCCATAGTATGGCCCCAGGTCTGCAAGCTAGCATGGAAGAGCCCCTGTAAACAGTATTTCCATCACTGCAGACACCCCTCTGTGGCCTGACATTTGCTTAGTTGTCCTCAGACTGGTTGTGGGTTTTTTTGTTTGTTTGTTTTGTTTTCATTTAAGTTGTTATCTTCTTTCTTGGCCTGGGCTGTCCTTTCACGCCAGAACTTCACAGGGGGAGCACACCTTGCCCTCAGTCAGCACCTCTACACCAACACACAGAGCTCCTTAGCCCGGGGTTTCCCTAGTAAAGGGTACCACATGGACAGAAAGAGCCTGGTCACAGGATTTTGAGGAGGGCCAGGATTAAGTAAGCTTCATCCATTTTTTTTTTAATCGTCTTTTTAGGACCATGGCATATGGAAGTTCCCAGGCTAGGGTTCCAATCAGAGCTACAGCTGCTGGCCTACACTACAGGGACAGCAACGTGGGATCTGAACCTCATCTTCGACCTACACCACAGCTCATGGCAACACCAGATCCTTAACCCACCGAGCATGGCCAGGGATCTAATCTTCGTCCTCATGGATGCTAGTCAGATTCGTTTCCACTGCGCCACAATGGGAACTCCCTTAATCCATTTCTTTACCGTAAAGCATCCCCTCACGTTGCTCCTGTAAGCAGTACAGCGTTTCCCAAATGTATCTGACCTTGGAAACCTGTGTTCATGGGATCTACGAACTAAAAAGCACATTATGGAAAATGCCGCCCTAGATCATTCTTGAACATCAGCAGAAAGGCGAGACAGGTTACTCACTGATTCACCAAGCTCCTCCTTAATTAGGCATCTGTGGGGTACATGGCAGTGGATGCTATGAAGGATGTAGATGAAGTGGGAACTCAGGTGGAAAGCTTGTGCGCAAAGCAAGGGGAAGATTAATGAGGGAGGGTGGGGGGAGTCCTGGCTGGAAGTACGATGCACCAAGCCAGCAAATAAGCAGAAACCTCCATGGACAGCTCAGGACATGGACCAGAGCCAGCAGCAGGAAACAAGCCCCATGTCCTGAGTGTGCCCGTCCTCCTCTTCTGCCACTTAATTCTTGGCTATTTAAGCTTCTTTGGCCATGACTGTTTCACCCCTGAAATAGCAGATAATCTCGTGTTGCCTGAGTCCTGAGGTTGTTCTGAGGAATCTACAATGCACATGGAGTGACAGCTTATTTGTGAGTCGTTCTCAGAGGAACAGAGTCACAGCAGGCTGTCCCCCGAGCCTATTACGGGTCCTTCGAGGCAGAAAAAGAAGCAGAGATCTGGCCCCTGCCTCAGAGCAGTGTTTGGCTTTGTTGAAGACACGAAGTTTATATGCATGAAACAGATATGGACACCAAAAGATGATGCAGATAAGGATAAAGAAGGCAACAGGTATTCTTTGGAGAGTTAGTGGTGTTTTTCCAAAAATTGGATCTAATTCTTCCGTTGTAGGTTGAAGACTGACATTGCTCAAAAGAAACGAGGTCCCCCTTTCGTGAGGCTACACCAGAGAGTAAAGTAGTGGGAGATTTGGCAAAGCAGCAATGAAGAGAATCTGCTCTTTCAACCCAGACAAATATGGGTTTAGCCGTGCAGCTCTGGACATGTCATTTAACCTCTCTGAGTCTCAGTTAGAGCCTGGGGGTGATGCTTGCTATTTCCTGTCTTTACAGATTAAGTTAGATGCTACCTATCAAGTGAAAACACACTGTAGGTGGTCTGGCAATGAAAGATGCCTGTAAGATGATGGATGCCCGAGGAATTTGGATGCCATTTGAGAGGCAGTAGGAGGTCCCTGTATATCTTTGAGCAAGGAAAAGTGACTTAGTGATGTGTTGAAGATGCTCCTTCAGCTTGATTTCTTCAGCTGTAAAGAACAGAAATAAATAACCCTAAAGCACATCAGGCAGTGGGCCCATACTTTATTTGTATTAAAGTCTCCCTTCTCTGCTAAGACTCCCTCTGGGAAGGTTTACGGGGGTCTCCCTGTGAGCTGCTGTGCTTTGGCTCCAGGCAGACCTCTGTGTTCTCTTATGCAAGACATTTGAGATGTGGAAGGTTCCGGATGGTGGGGACAAGGGCGAGCTAGTGTGAGACACAGTTGTAGGGCCAGTGTGAGTGACAGGCTCTGCCAGAAATGTTTGCACCTTCTCCCTTTCTGCATGGTCCCTTCAGCATCCATGCATCCCACTGGGCCCTGTGTGTCTTGGGAAGCTACAGCACAGAAGTCACTGACTAGCCAGTGGTCATGGAGAAATGGGGTGAGGAGGAGACAGCCTCAGGGCCATCGACTTGTTTGCCATCAAATTCACCTTCAGCCACAGGCAACTCATCTCAGGGAGGGTGAGAGCTTCCCCTTGTCAATGACCCAGTCCTGTGCCCTGCTCCCCGGTGTCCTCTATTGCATTCCTCTTGAATGGACCAGGTGTACTCTGCAGTTCTGCTGGCTCCCTTTCCCTGGAGAAGCCAGATGAAAGTGAGGTCAGGATTCACAGATGACAACACAGAGGTGCCAAAGGCAGTTTATCGTTTTCTCCTCCAGAGCCCTGGTCCATCAGGCTGCATGAACGCAAACAAAGTAGAAGATCAGGTCACAGTCCAGACTCCCTGTCAGGGTCATGAGAGTTCCCCCTTCCAGCTGTTTCCCAGGAGGAAGCTCTCCAACCTTATGGTCCCAGGGGAAGGTCTCAGATCCCCATGCCGGCCCCCACTGAAATGTCGCTTATCCTTCTCAGACCCTGGACACCCTGTACTGTAGCTGGTCTCATCTGCTTAGAGGGAACCAGAAGGGTATCCACGGTTCCTGCCATAGCTTGGGTGCCTGGCGCCCACACTCTGGCCTCTTCGTCTTGGCTCCAGGTCTCTCTGGCCCATGAAAGGCTTCCCGTCTTCCTGAGCTGTGCCCCAGACTCCTCCAGACTCAGTCAGGACCCCTGTGTCTAAGGTACCGCTGTCCCCAGGCCTTCTTCCCCTCACATCTTTGCCTCCTGTCACGAGGCCACAGTTCCCCTCTTAAGACAGACCTCACTTTTGGTAACAAATCTTGGTACATGAAAGCAGTCTTTGGGACATTAGGATGTTTTCTAAAAAGTTTTTTTCTCCTACAGGGAAGCTTGACTTGGTCTGGGCTTTAACTAACCAAGTTTGAAATGCAGAGCTCAGCCATTCTTCTTTATTCTAGACTCATATCTAGGCCCCCCTTGGGTCAGTGGAAGCCATGAACTCAGCGTAGAGGCCACAGGGAAGGACAAATACATCACCTTAATCACTCCAAAAATTTTTATCTAGAATCACAAAGAAGATTCAAGCTAAAGTTCTATACTTATTATTATTATTATTATTATTATTATTTTTTAGGTTTTTTTAGGGTGGCACTTGCAGCATTCTACCCCTAGGTAGAATCAGAGTTGCAGCTGCCGGGCCACACCACAGCCGCAGCAACTCAGGATCCGAGCCATGTCTGTGACCTACACCACAGCTCACAGCAACGCCAGATCCCTGACCCACTGAGCGAGGCCAGGGATCAAACCTGCGTCCTCATGGATACTAGTTGGGTTCATAACTCTCTGAGCCACAAAGGGAACTCCCACCTCTCTTCTATTACTAATCATAGATGCTAGATTAGTGGACTTTTATTATAAATCCACAGCATTTACTCCCTGCAAAAGCATCAGTTCTTAACCTTTTTTTTTTAAGACATAAATCCCTAGAGGCATAAATGGAAACTAAGGACCTCTCTTCAAAAAAGGTGTCTACATAACATTTCACATTCGGGAGTTCCTGTCTTGGTGCAGCAGAAACAAATCCAACTAGGAACCATGAGGTTGCGGGTTGATCCCTGGCCTCACTCAGTGGGTTAAGAATCCAGCGTTGCCGTGAGCTGTGGTGTGCGTCGCAGATGTGGCTCAGATCTAGCGTTGCTGTGGCTGTGGCATAAGCCGGCAAAAACAGCTCTGATTCGAGCCCTAGCCCGGGAACCTCCATACACCACCAGTGCAGCCCTGAAAAGACAAAAGCCAAAAAAAAAAAAAAAAAAAGCAAAAAACGAAACAAAAAAACCATTACAGGCCATTCATTGACACCCACACCTCCAACCACCCCCAACCCCAACCCCAGAGCCAGCCTGTGAACCAGAGTTTAAAACCTGAAATGTCCATGATTTGCTCAAAGTTAGCAAAACTGCTTGCAGGAAAGGCTTCCATTGTCACCTCCTTGTCTGAAACATTTTGGGCAAAAAGTGATAGAAGCAGATTGAGGACGGACAAATCAAGTCCAGCTGTCAAAGCATGTAGGGCATGTGCACAGGTGATCCTTTGGGAGTACAGGTTCCAGTTAGCCCACTTGGAATTTCTCCCCAAATTTTAAGTCTCACCAAAAGATGAGTGCTAACACTCCAGACTACACCCAGTGACCTTTCGTGGACCCTCAAGGTTACATATGTATAAATATTAGAAATATACTTTGGAAGGGAGTTCCTGTTGTGGTGCAGCAGAAACGAATCTGATTAGGAACCATGAGGTTGCAGGTTCGATCTGTGGCCTCACGCAGTGGGTTAAAGATCTGGCATTTCCCTGAGCTGTGGTGTAGGTCATAGACTCAGCTCGGATCCTGAGTTGCTGTGACTATGGTGTGGGCCAGCAGCTGTACTTCCGATTGGACCCCTAGCCTGGGAACCTCCATATGCTATGGGTGCAGCCCTAAAAACCAAAAAAAAAATAAAAATAAAAATAAATAAAAAGAGAAAGAATACCTTGTATAACTCTCAGAAGTGTTGGAAATGGATCCTTGTCAAGCATAGTGCATGCCCTTATTTTCCCAAATTTATCAAAGTACTGCGCTGGCATTTTGGTGCCAGGGCCCAGGAGGGGGACAGCCTCTTGTGTGCCAGCTGATACTACTCACACTTACCACCCCCATTTTCCTTGCATTTCCAGTCCCTCCGTTTTCTGCTCATGCACCTGGAAGAGTAAGTCAAGAGAAAACCAGCCAGGTCCCTTTTAAGTGAGCCCATCATAAAAGATGTTTTCTTTGTTGTGGGTTTTCTGCTTCTAGGCCGAGCCAGCGTCCTCTAACAAGTGGCAATTGGATAAATGGCTGAACAAAGTTAATCCCCACAAGCCTCCTATTCTGATCCAAAATGAAAGTCACGGGCCAGAGAGCAATCAGTACTACCCTCCCGTGAAGGATGATACACAGGACTGTGGGAAGCTTCCAGAAGTCTGCCCCAGCAGCCTGAGAGACAAGGACATCAAGAGCGCCTGCAAGGAGGAGCAGAGACCAAGGACCGCGAACAAGGCCCCCGGGAGCAAAGGGGTGAAGCAAAAGTCCCCTCCCGCTGCCGTGGCCGTGGCTGTGACCGCCGCCCCCGCCGCCCCGCCACCCGCTGTGCCCGGGGCGCCTGCCGAGAGCGCGCCTCCACCAGCCCGGAGGTCAGGGGGCAAGAAGCCCACCCGGCGCACTGAGAGGACCTCGGCCGGCGACGGTGCCAACGGCCTCCGGCCTGAGGAGCCCGTGGCCGCCGATGCGCTGGGGGCGAGCGTGGCGGTTCCCCCGGAGCCCACCAAGCCCAGGCCCTGCGGCAACGGCAGGACCAGCCACCGCAAGGAGCTGCGCTCGGCCGTGACCTGCGAGAAGCGCCGCACGCGGGGGCTGAGTCGGATCGTCCCTAAATCCAAAGAGTTCATCGAGACAGAGTCTTCCTCTTCGTCCTCCTCCTCAGACTCGGACCTGGAGTCAGAGCAGGAGGATTATCCCCTGTCCAAGGCGCAGGCGGTGGCCACCGCCGCCCCTGGGAACGAGCAGAGGCTGAAGGAGGCTGCCAACAGCATCATCGGCGGCGGCCCCCGGGCCCCCGTGGGCTCCATCAATGCCAGGACCACCAGTGACATCGCCAAGGAGCTAGAAGAGCAGTTCTACACCCTGGTCCCCTTCGGCCGCAATGAACTCCTCTCCCCATTGAAGGACAGTGAGGAGGTCAGGTCGCTCTGGGTCAAAATTGACTTGACCCTCTTGTCCAGGATCCCAGAACACCTGCCTCAGGAGCCGGGGGTCTTGAGTGGTCCTGCATCCAAGGAAGCTGAGAGTGCACCCCCAAGCCACACAGCTGACGCGCCCCCAGAAAAGGCTTTGCCAAAATCCAAGAGGAAACGTAAGGTAGGTTTGGAAACACATGGGGTCTGAAGGCGTGGCCGGAGGGGGGCCTCCCCCTGAACTTGAACTTGCAGGCAAGGAGGTGGGCACAGGGAGGCTGCTGGCCTGGAAAGTTCCGGGAGCACGGGTTTTATGTGTTTTTCCTTGCAAACATTCATAGAGTACTTTAGCTATGTCAGATGGAGTGCTAAGAACTTGACCTATGTTAACTCAGTTAAATCCTTAGAACCGCCCAGTGGGGCAAGAGCCCTTATTTTTCTCCTGTTATAGGATAATTAAGCCCTGTCCCACTGCATGTGGAAGTAGGCAGACAGGAAATCTTCACTGAGTATGTGCAGAGGGAGTTCCCATTGTGTCTCATTGGTAACAAACCTGACCAATATCCACAAAGATGCAGGTTCAATCCTTGCCCTTGTTCAGTGGATTAAGGATCTGGCCTTTGGAGTTCCTGTCATGACTCAGCAGCAATGAATCTGACCAGCATCCATGAGGACACAGGTTTGATCCCTGGCCTTGCTCAGTGGGTTAAAGATCTGGTATTGCCATGAGCTGTGGTGTAGGTCACAGACGAGGCTCAGATTTAACGTTGCTGTGGCTGAGGTGTAGCCAGGGGTTCAGCTCCGATTTGACCCCTAGCCTGAGAATCTCCATATGCTGCAGGTGCAGCCCTAAGAAGACAAAAATAAATAAATAAATAAAAATAAAACCAAAAACCAAAAAAAAAAAAAAAAAAAAGGATCTGGTGTTGCCATGAGCTGTGTAGGCTGGCAGCTTCAGCTCTGATTTAACCCCTAGCCTGGAAACTTCCATATGCCTTGGGTACAGCCCTAAAAAGCGGGAAAAAAAGAAAGAAAGAAAGAAAGAGAGACTGTGTGGAGAGGCAAGCTGGAGGCTGGGCCTAGGAGAAAAACTACATGCGGGCAAGCCCCCATCTTTGCTGGGAGGGGTAGCCAACAGCCTCAGAGGGTTTCATAAGGCTGTGTGTGACTTGAGTGAGGTATGAATATGGAAGTGCTTGGTGGGGTTATCGGGTGATGGGCCCCTGGGTGGGGAAACCAGCCTGCAGTCTCAGAGCCAGCGGCCAGTGCTCCCTGTGGTGTTGATCTGGAGAACTTTGTGGTAGAGACGGGCCAGAAACAGGGCCCTGAGGATGAGCGGCTTTTGAGTAATCAGTGGATCAGAAACAAGGTGGCACCAAATAAAATACAGTGGGTGAGAAACCAAAGATTGTGGTCTCAAATTTAAGACAGAATCATTCACGGCAGTTAACACTTGTATATGACCTGACGAGGGCTGTTCTTTTTGTACATATTAAATCACTTATAAATTCCTTATGACTTTATGAGGCAGGTATTACTGTCATGCCATTTTACAGATGAGGAAACTGAGGCTCAGAGAGCCTAAAGCAGCTTTCACTAGACTCGTGTAGGTGAGAAGGGGCAGAGCCAGGAATGAAGCCAGGCTGTCTGGGGAAGGGAGGAGTCTTCTGCTAAGAAGTCATCACCTGAGAGGTTTCTGTAGTGTTTTCCCCACAGGGAAATACTTCTGAGTGGGGAACTCAGAAGGCTCCCTGCTTGGAGTTTAATGCTCTGGTTGCCATCTTGGAATTCTTCCTTTTATCTTTGAATTTGCGTTTTGAGGGCAGAGCATGAGGGGACAGTAGAGCACACCTCGGGGCATGTGGAGCTTGGATTCATCTCCTGTCCCACCTCTTTCCTAGGGCCCTTGCGGGGTCTGCCAGCTCCTCTGCCCCTTTGCAGCCTTCCCCTCCACATCCCCGTCCAGGGGCTAAGGCACAGGCACAGTGATGGTCGGGGTCAGGATCAGCGACTCCCCAAACCCAGTCCAGGCACTGAAGGGTTTCCCAGGGGAGATTGCAGCCCCCAAGGGATGGCCTTGGGGAAGAGGAGACTGGCCTTCCTCACCCCTCAACCCATGGGCCCACACCTGGCAGGCAGCAGAAATCCTTCACTGGTGGGCTGCACGCATGCTCCCAACTGCAGATCAGGGCCCCCAGCACTGGGAGAGTCTGCATATACCCCCTAAGTGTTCCCATGTTTCATGGGGCATAATACGAAATAGCAAATAAACACCACCATGACAAGTCAAGAGAAAGACTTCAGGGAGTTCCCTGGTGGCTCAGCGGGTTAAGGATCCACTGTTACCACTGCTATGGCTGGGGTTGCTGCTGTGGCATGGATCCAGTCCTGGCCTGGGAGCTTCTGCATGCCGTGGGTGTAGCTGAAAGAAAAAAAGAGATAGAGACTTCAGAAATCAAGAAAATGTTTCCGACTTTAGAGCTTGATAACATTACTCTTGAAGTTCCCATTGTGGCTCAGTGGGTTAAGAACCCAACTAGTATCCATGAGAATGTGGGTTTGATCCCTGGCCTTGCTCAGTGGGTTAAGGATCCAGTGTTACCACAAGCTGTGGTGTAGGTCCCACGTTGCTGTGGCTGTGGCATAGGCTGGCAGCTGCAGCTCCAATTTGACCCTTAGCCTGGGAACGTCCATATGCAGCAGGTGCGGCCCTAAAAGGGCAGATAGGTAGGGAGGGAGGGAGGGAAATAGATAGATAGATAGATAGATAGATAGATAGATAGATAGATAGACAGACAGACAGACAGACAGACAGACAGACAGATAGGCAGGCAGGCAAGCAATGTTACTCTTTAAGTGCTTTCATTTTTTCTGGAGGTACAAGTGACATAGCATTATATTAATTTCTGTTGTACAGTATAATGATTCAATATTAGTTTATATGTGCTGCAAAATGATCACCACCCTAAGTCTGGTTAACATCCATCTCTATGCATAGTTATAAATTTCTTTTTCTCCTGATGAGAATGTTCACGATTCCTCTTTCAGCTGCTTTCACATATGCACAGAAGTGTTATTAACTATAGTCACCATACTGTACATGACATCCCAGGACTAATTCATGTTATAACTATGCGTGCACACTTCCTGACCTCTTTCACCCATTTGTACACTGCCGCCGCCCCCCTCCCATGCCCCCAGGCAACCAGCAGTCTGTTCTCTACAAACATAAGCTGGGAATGGGTTTGGGGTTTGTTTTTAGATTCCACATATAAGTGAGATCATAAGGTACTTGTCTTTTTCAGTCCAACTTATTTCACTCAACGTAATACCCTTCAGGTTCATCTATGTTGTTGTAAATGGCAGGACTTCCTTTTTTATGGCTGAACAATATTCCATTGAGTGTGATATATATGTGGTGTGTGTATATATATACACATATATGTAATATACAATGGGATATATATAATGTATGTATATACCACAGTTTTTTATCCATCTATCCACCCATGGAACTCTAAGTTGCTTCCTTGTCTCAGCTATTGTAAGCAATGCTGCAGTGAACATGGGGATGCATATCTCTTTTTGAATTAGTATTTTCATTTTCTTTGGATAAATACCCAGAAGTGGGATTGCTGGGTCATATGGTGGGTCTGTCTTTAATTTTTTAAGAAACCTCTGTACTGTTTCTGGGGTGGCCGCACCAATTTACATTCCCACCAAGAGTGCACAAGGGTTCCCTTTTCTCCACCTCTTCACACACTTACTATTTCTGGTCTTTTTGTTAATAACCGTTCTGACAGGTGTGAGGCAATATCTCATTGTGGTTTTGATTCATATTTCCCTGGTGATTAGCACTGTTGAGCATCTTTTCATGTACCTGTTGGCCGTCGGTATATCTTCTTTAGAAAAATGTCCAATCAGATCCTCTGCCTATTTTTCAATTGGATTTTTTGTTTCTTTGCTCTTGAGTGGTATGAGTGTATGAATTCTTTGTATGTTTTGGATCCCCACCCCTTCTCAGATACGTGATTTGTAACTATCTTCTCCCATTCAGTGGGTTGCCTTTTCATGGAGTTGATGCTCTCCTTCTCTGTGATGAGGCTTTTTAGTTTAATGTGGCCCCACTTGTATATTTTTGCTGTTGTTACCTTTTGCTTTTGGTGTTAAATGCAAGTCATCATCAGCAAGACCGACATCCTGCTCTGTGAACAAGGGGCCCAGCATTTTCATCTTGTACTGACACCTTCACAAGTCATGCGTTCAGCCCTGGCCTCCTGGGTGACCTTGATCAAGTGACCTTCCCTTCTCTGTACTTCAGTTTCTTCATTTGTAAAATGGTGACATTTGCAGAGGTGTTGTCAGGTCCAGACAGCATAATTCAGTGCTATTGCCGAGCTCACTACTTCTCTACCCTTCTTTCCTTCACTTTTCTTCTATACGTCATTCCCCAGGTGATTAATTCATCAGTGGATTGGCTGAAGGAAAGGGTATTTCAGAGCTAGAAATTGATAAACAGATAGATTGGAAATGTATGTGGCTGGATAGGCAGAGTAGCTCTATAGAGGGAAATGTATAAAAAGACATACATGTAGATTCCATAATACTCTGTAGTTAAGGAATTTTTTTATCCATGGCCTTTTTTACTTTAACTCATGAAACTTCATTTACACCATGCCTGACACTCTGCTCTCCTTGTGAAGTCTACTGAATCATCATTAAACACATGCAGGAAAGTGAAAGAACATTTTCGTGGCGCTCTTTACTCAGCATCTGGGGTGTAAAGACCCCAGTTCTGGAACACCACAGACCTGGCCACCCAGCCTACAGAGCCCAGACTGGAGCCCAAGGCTGGGGATCCAGAGCTTTGGCTTGGACCCTCCTTGGGGCACAGTTTCTTGGGAGCCTCTGGGATCCTTGCAACAGAGGCTGTGTGACAGTCCTAGCAAGAGAGAGAAGGTCAAAGTCATTCTGTCTTTGGTGCCGGTGCTTGTCTCCTGGAAGACGCTGCTGAGAGCCCTGAACATGCCTCCCCTGTGTCGCTGCCATCTCACCAGGAATGGAACTTTGTTGCATGCACGCCAGTTGCACTAGTACACATCTCAAGTTAAACACAATTGTGCAAACAAGAACCCAATCCCACCACTGTTTTATAAAAATGTCCTTCAAAGCCATGAATTTTGAAGGACAGATCCGAGCTCGTCACTGCCCTTGCAGCATTAAGCCCGGAATAGGTTGCCAGGCCTTGTTCGGGTACCAGGAAGTAGCAAAGTGAGTGATGCTGAAGCCATGGAGTGACTCTAGAACAGGGCTTCCATGGTGGGTGGGATCTACCTGTCAGCAAAGTAGTTTTCATCTGGCACAGTGTTCCCTCCTAAATTTTATTCCTGGTGTCAGGCTTGTCCTCTCAATAAGGTGTCAGAGTAAGACTGACAAGATTTCATCCTCACTCATGGAAGAGCTGAAGGGGAACCTAGCCCAGGGCCCGGAGTGGTGCAGCCACTTGGGTGCAAGGCTGTGGTCCAGGGTGGCCCGGTGAGCCGGTCTCCCAGGAGACCTTCTCTGTGGAAGGTGGTGATGGGAGCTCACTGTGCTCCCTTGCAACCCCACACTGATTGGTCTCTGCTTATTTCCCCACAGTGTGACAACGAAGACGACTACAGGGAGATCAAGAGAGCCCAGGGAGAGAAGGAGAGCTCCTCACGACTGACCGCCTCTGGCAGCAGTACCCTGTCTGCCAACCACTGCAACATGACCATCAACAGGTATGTGTGCTCCCACCAAGGCAGAGCGAGCCAGAGGGGTGTCTGGGTCTGACTGAGAGTCACATGCCACACCGGAGGAGGGTCAGGGTTTTGAAGGACTGCTCTGCTCTGGGTCCCCAGGCTTGCTTCCCTTGATTTAACCCCAGGGTAACCATCCTGCCTGGAGGTGTGCCTCATGTCACAGGTCCGGGTGCGCTGGAAGTGAGTACTTTGTAATAAAAGACCAGTTACTAGTTACACATAGTCCCACCCTTTCAAAAACACAGCTCTACTCTGAAAACTTAAAAAACAAATTTTCAGGAGTTCCTATTGAGGCTCAGCAGTTAATGAACCCAACTAGCATCCATGAGGACTCAGGTTCAATCCCTGGCCTTACTCAGTGGGTTAAGGATCGGGTGTTGCCGTGAGCTGTGGTGTAGGTCACAGATGTGGCTCGGATCTGGCATTACTGTGGCTGTGGTGTACACTGGCAGCTACAACTCTGATTGGAACCCAAGCCTGGAAACCTCTGTGTGCTGCGGGCATGGCCCTAAAAAGAAAAAAAAAAAGACTATCCCAAGTTAATAAAGCCATGCCATAAATCTATTTTTAAAAATTTCAAACTACTGTTTTAATAGCCAGGAAACCCATGAGAACACTAAGCTTATTACACAAATGGAAAATACGAATGTGAGCGGAATCTCCCTGACACACCTAAAGTTCTTGGGTATAGGCTGAATTCATGGTGATAGACAGGATCAGGGTCTCCAAGGTAAAACAGCCACCCCGTCCCTCCTCTAAAGGGGTTCCCTCTGGACCCACACAGCCCTGAACCCCTCTGACAGATGGCTTCCTAGCAAAGCACAGTCCTGGATATTTATTATAAGCCAGTAGCTTCTCATCAGTCATAGAAGCTTTTTCCATTTAGAAATAGCTCAGCTCAGAAAGCACTTTTCCTCTGCTCAGACACTCCTCACTCTCCCCGACTGCATACATAGAATTTTTAAGGGGAGATTAATGTTTTGGCGCAGCCCATAAAAATGTAAACCGAAAGGTTAGGGGAAGATGAAGCACAGCACTAAAACCCGGAGAGGAAACTGGAGAGCAAGGGCACCCGGGAGCAGGGCCAGAATCCCCTTGGGAAGGAGACTGAGAGCCCTGGAAGGTCTGAGCTGTCCACACCAGCCAGCCCAGCCCACAAGCCGCCGTGCTGACCAGAGAATACCCCCAAAATAGTGGGGAAATGTCCATGGGGAAAGTGTGGTTCCAAAATATCTTTTAAATGCATTGTAGAGTTATATGTGTGCTTCTTGGTTAATGCCTTAAATAACCTTTCTAGGAGATCTAGTAACTACTATAATTTCTAGTAGTGATGAATATAAGCCCTATTTCAAGATGACTGCACCACATGATATGACATGAAAATATCTGTGATTTCCCCCAGTGACACAATCACAGGTATTGCTAATAGCACTCCAGCAAACCACTGTTCCGGCTTCTTGTCTTCATTCATAATGAAAGGAGGTGGCGATTTCAGTGAGATGTTAATGAAAATGAAGATGTTAACTTTCCTCCACCCAAGTTCATGGACCCCAGGATTAAGGCTCTTGTTCCAGAGCCTTTGCCTGGCAGAGCCTCCTGGCTCTGATAGTTTCACTTATGTTATAAGGACATAATGCATGTGAAAGTGCTTTGGGTTTTTCTAGGAAAGGTGGTCTGTGTACTGCAGGAGTTGTGGTGACCACTGTCTAGCTTTACTGGTGTAATAAGACAGTTCTGTACATATGGTGATCATCTGTCCCAAGGAGGTGATCCCAAGAAAGTTTCAAAGTTATCTTGGCCAACTTGAATAGACAGATTTATAGGATGAAGAAGCAATAATCATATGCCTATGATAATGTTCATTGTAATAATTTATTTCTCTAGAAACATTTAAAATCAGGTGGTATGTAAAATAATAGAAACTAAGAAATAAGATCTTTTTTTTGAAGGGGGGGTGGAGCGCTGCACCTGCAGCATATGGAAGTTCCTGGTCTAGAGGTCACATCGGAGCTGTGGCTGCAGGCCTACACCGCTGCCACAGCAACACCAGACCTGAGCTACATCTGCAACCTACACTGCAGCTTGAGGCAATGCTGGATCCTTAACCCACTGAGCAAGACCAGGGATCAAACCCACATCCTCATGGACACTGTGTCAGGTTCTTAACCCACTAAACCACAACAGGAACTCCAGAAATAGGACTTTTTCATTCACGTGTCAAGAAACAATTGTATTCAGACCAGACTCAACATCTGTGTCTTCATTCTCACCGGATGAGCCACTTTTGACTCACCCAAGGTAGTTTTCCAGAACACATCCTCTCATTTCTGAGTTGTTAGATGCACAGTACTTTTTGAACTAGAGAACTGTCAACAGAAATTCTCTTTCCCTATTTGCATAACATTAGGAACTTTGGCTTCTCATTTGTTCTGTGTTTATAATTTCTACACTGTGACCACCAGTTAAGGAAATTGCTTTTGGAAGTGACTTTCCTGGCTTGTTTGCAGTGATAGCCAACACATGCAATTAAGAAGTCATAACTGGAGTTCCCATTGTGGCCCAGTGGGTTAAGGACCCGACGTTGTCTCTGTGAGGATGCAGGTTCGATCCCTGCCCTCTCTCAGTGGGTTAAGAATCTGGCATTGCTGCAGGCTGTGACATAGGTTGCAGACGCGGCTTTCCTGAATTAGCCATGATTGAGTTTATTTCAGGCTAATGTGTCTTCCTCCAAATTTTTTTTTCAAAGTGAAGTAGCGGAGAGAACCATGTCAACATAATAACACATTTCGAAGACTTGAATGGAAGTGACTTCTTTCTCTGATGGTTAATTGGTTGTAGGGAGTGGGGGAGTGGTGTGGGTTTACATTCAGGCCTAGACAGTCATTTTGAAGGTGGAACAAGGGGCTAGGAATCAGAAAATGTTATGTCCAATGACACCACATTCTGTTCTTTGTTCTTTGTTCTGATCCATGCCTGGTAACCTCGAAATTGAAAGTTGGCAATTATTCTGTGATTTGGAAGTTATTCTGTGACTCTCTTATTGTCCATGTAATCATTAGTACAAGCTCAGGTGTCCTCAAAAGTCCTTTTGGAAGTGGTGCTCTCCTGTATCATCTAAGTGTTTCCCATTACCTGCTGTTTGCATGTGTCAGGAAAACAGTTAAGTTGTTTGTTGTGTATTTTGAGATCCTTGAATGCAGAACTTGGAACATGAAAGTATTGCTCTTCCTCGTCATTGAGCTCCGGAATTAGTACTCATTCTGATAGGGCAAGTAAAGAAACCATGAACAAAATTTTCTTGTGACGGTCCTCAGGCCGTTAAATTGTTTCCTGACATAATAATGCCCAATAAACGTCTTCCCACCAGCAGGTTTTAAATGGGAGGTTTGGGTCATATATAAAACACTTGCCTCTCCCCGTGCTGACTGTGTGACGTTCTGCTTCTGTGGTTTCCTTTTTCAGCTTGGCAATACCAATAAATAAAAATGAAAAAATGCTCCGGTCACCCATCTCACCCCTCTCCGATGCTGCGAAACACAAATACCCAGGCGAGGACTTCACTTCCTCCAGCAGATCCAACAGCAGTGGTTTGTTCCCTTCCAACTCCTCCAACAAAAAGCATAAGGCCGAGAGCCAGCTGCAGACCCACGCCGGAGACCTCCCGGTACGCTGCCTCGCTCCTACCCCAGTTAAAACAAGGGTGAAACTGAGCACAGCCCTCTCCTCTGTCTCTGGCCCAGCACAGTCTAAACACAGGCTGAGGACCACCAAGGAGCCCTAAATGCTCCACTGGGAAGAGCCCACAGGGGCACTGCCCTGTGCCTCTCACGCATACAGCTGCAGAAGGAGGCAGGGAGGGGCTGTCGTAAGCCTCATCTGCCTAGGAACCCTCTTTGGAGGACTTCATTTCCCCTTCTGAAAAGAAATAGCCCCAAAATAATACTCCAGGAAAAGGATGTTGGGAGTTTTGGGTTTGTTTGTTGCTTTTTAGAGCGCATCTGCAGCCTATGGAGGTTCCTAGGCTAGGCATAGGTGGCCAGCCTACACCACAGCCACAGCAATGGGGGATCCAAGCCGTGTCTGTGACCTATGCCACAGCTCACAGCAACAGGGGATCATTAACCCACTGAGCAAGGCTAGGGATCGAACCCACATCCTCATGAATGCTAGTCGGGTTTGTAACCAGCTGGACCACAGTGGCAATTCCCCCACCAGCCTTTATATTTGAAAAGATTCCTTGCCCCAGGGCAGACTTAAATCTGGAATTGAAACCACAGGCCAAAGTTGCTGGGCTTGCCCTCTGCCCTAGTGACCAGGGTAGCAGCCAGTGTGGGAGTTTCCAGTTACTTTGTCCAGCGTGGTTCCAACACCCTGCCTTGGGTCCACTTCTGGCCTCACAGCTTAGTCACCCTGTGACTTTGGGCCAGTTGCTTAATCTGTTAAGCCTATATTATGTGCAAAATGATGGTGACGAGATGTAAATGAGACAGTAGGTCTAAAGAAACCAACCCCTGTGGACACCTGTGCAACTAACACTACATCTTTTTCCTCTTTACTACCACCCTCGGTCTAAAGCTGGTAGTCCTGTACCATACATCCCCCGGGTACCTTATTTAATTCCAGCCTCTCTCCATGGTGCCCTCTTTGATAGGTCACTGTGCCTATCAAAACTAGCAAGGCTTTTGAGTTCTCATGTGGTTCAGTGGGTTAAAGATCTGGCATTGTCACTGCTGTGGCTCTGGTTACGGCAGTGGTGTGGGTTCAGTCCCTGGTCTGGGAACGTTCATGTCTCACCGGTGTGGCCAAAAAAGGAAAAAAAGAAAAAAGCAGTAAGGCTTTGTGAGGCAGGGAGAGATGCAACATGGGAATAGGACTCTGCAAAGAAAATGAGGGAAAGCGTTACTTCCATGAATTAAAGAGGCAAAAAAGTTGGTAGAAGGTCCAGCAATAGCCTAAATCTTATTGTACACCAGGAAATTAACCCCCTTTTGCACCCTCCTTTGGGAGCAATGATCTTTAATTCTAGGACACAAGAATCTGAGAAGACCATATGAGAACAACCTGAAATAAAAAGCTAACAATTCAGATGTTAAAACAAGCACAACTTTTCTTTGCCTCTAGAATCCTTATATGGCAAAGCAACTATGATGTGCTCTGGTCTACCAAACCAATTAGACTTTATTCAGGCATTCTTTCACTGAACATGTGTTTATCAAGGAAGTACCTACTGTGCCAGGCACTGTGCTAAGCAGCAGAGATGCATTGATGTAACAAATTCAGTCGCTGCCTGCAGGAGGCCTACAGTCTAGCTGGGGAGAGTAACTTACACCAGGGCTCATGTACATTCATAATTTACTACCCTGGGTGCCAAAAAGGAAACATCCAGAATGCTAGAGGTTCTCATAATTAAGAGACTTGATCTACCTATAAAATTGGTCCACATTTAAAGAAACATTGGTATACACTCTATATATAGGCATGTAGAAGTTCCCAGCCAGGAACAGCTCTAACCAGAGCCACAGCAGAGACAATGCTAGATCCTTAACCCACTGTGCCACAAGGGAACTCCTAAAATTAAAATGGGAACGCCCATTTTAATTACTTCAGAGGAATCAGTCAGGCTCTCTCTGTCCACATGTTCAGCACCAGTAGGTTCTCTCTCAGCCTCTGTATCTCCAGGAAATAGGATTTAAAAAATGTTCCCCAAATCAATAGTGTTCTTTTTTGGAGTTCCCTTGTGGCACAGCAGGTTAAGGAGCTGACTTCATCACTGCAGTGCCTCAGGTCGCTGCTGTGGCACAGGTTTGATTCCTGGCCCAGGAACCTCCACATGCCCTAAGCACAGACAAAAAACAAACAAAAACAAGTGTTCCTTTTGAAAAACACATTTACAGTAATTTCTAGGAATTCCCATTGGCTCTTCTTATTCATCCCAGACAGCTGATGAGAGCCAGTCAGCTGGTAACCTGAATGATCTCTCTCTGGAGAAGGATGAGTAGAGCTCAGGGGTCCTGGACCAGCATCAGCGGGAACTAGTTGGGAATGCATGCTCTCAGCCCACTCCCCAGACTACTGACTCTAGGATGCTGGCAGCGGGGCTCCACTGGCTGTGTGTGATGGTGATTCTGATGTAGAGTCACGTGGGGGAGCTACCACCCTAGCCCCTGGGAGGAGTGGAAGCTCTGGGCCCCAGGCCTCCACCCACATTAGCCATCTGAGCTTGGGCCAGCTGCTTCACCTTCCCAAGCCTCAAGTTCTGGGTCTGCAAGAGCAGGCACGCTAGGACCCTTTTGATGTTATCGTGGGAATGACACTTGACAACGCAAGTCAGACCCCTCAGCTTGAGATCTGAAAAGCATGTATTTTTTTTTTTCCTTTATTGAAACCTAAAGTACCATCAGCTCTAACCTAGAGCCCAGAGGTTTACCTGGTTGCTCCTCCAGCAAGGTGGCCAGTAACTCAAAGACAGCTGTGTGTGTTTCTTGTTTAGAAAGCAGCTCACGGCAACTCCGAAAGCGTTCTCCATAAGTCACGCCCGCAGACAGAGCCGTGGTCTCCGGGCTCCAATGGCCACAGGGACTGCAAAAGGCAGAAGCTCATCTTCGATGATATGTAAGTGTGGACTCTGTTGAGATGGGGAGGGCCAGGTTAATTGGATTCTACAGGAAGGTAGTCGATGTACGTCTTAATTCGGTGTGGCTATTTCTGACACATGACCTGATCAGTCAACCATCACCCTCTCGAAGGGAATTGAAGCTTCACCCCTGAGTCCTGGGGGACTTTTGAACAGCCAGTGTTAACAGAGTTGCATCCAGCACGTTGGAAAACTAAGACAAAATGGCATTCATGAGTCTTAGACGTCTAAGCACCTGTATTGCGGGTGGTATGCTTCCAAAAGGAGCAGGATTTTTGTTTCTGTAAATTATAGCAGGCAAAGAAAAATAGTGATTCACTCCTGAAAGCTTTTTTCCCCCTCTCAATTGCTGCAGTCTTTATCACAGTATAAACAACCCTCATACAGGAAAAAATATATCCTTTTGTCCATCTCTCCATCCTAGCACTGAAAGCCAAGTGTTAGTTTCTTTCTAAGCCTCAGTTTAAGAGGAGGAGAAACAAGGCAAGAAGAATTCCTGGAATGCTCTGGAGATGCTGAATGTGACAAATGATAAAATGATACTGAAAATTATTTAGGCTCTTAGGGGAGAAAAAATATGTGTCAAGGATAATCCTGGAAGGCAGAAGATAAGGTTTCAAGAGTTTGCTTGAATCCCATTTTCAACTTCAGTTGTTCACCGAGTGTGAAGGTCTGCATCAGACACTGCCTTAAATCCCAGGGTGCAGCCTGGGCAACCGTGAGAGCCCCTGCCCTCTGCTCCTAGTCCAGCTGAGGGGACCAACGATAAGCCTTGAGTCCCGCCCAAAGTCAGAAAATAAAATGGTGCTAAATGTCTCTGGGTCCCAGCCTCCTGATCAGAAGAAGTGCTAGTCAGGACCTGCGTCTCCTGGGGCTCTCCTGAGATCCAGCAAGGTCTTCTCTCCCCAAGGGGATCATCTGGAGCATGGACAGCTCGGGAGGTGGTAAGGACTCTTCCACCCTCCTCTTCCTCTCATCCTCTCCTCTAAATCCCAGCACCCTTCGCAGGATAGACAAGATCTGCTGATTCACCTCTGAGAAACGAGAGTGCTGCGTTGCCATCCTCAAGCCCTGCTTGAATTCCATCAAGCTAATTAGGGCATAGACTTTGGGGGCTGAAAGGCACAGTCACATGTTTGGCTTATTTATTGACCACGTGCCAAGTTGGTTGGATGTATACAAGCATAAAGGTGGCCCAGGAAGACGTGTGTTTTTCTCCTCTTCCTGTGGCTGCCGCTGCACTCTTCCCCTCCCCTCGCCAGACCCCTGCCCCTCATCCCCCACTGCCCTGAGCGGCAAGGGAGGCAATAATTAATGCCCCAGGTGAGGGGCATAATGGGTGTACAGTCAGTCAACTCCATATACAATTAAAGTTCAATAGTGTAAATTGTTCAAGTGAGCTCTAACCATTTCTTTTCTTTCTTTCTTTCTTTTTTCTTCTTTGTCTTTTTAGGGCCACACCCACACAGCATGTGGAGGTTCCCAGGCTAGGGGTCGAATTGGAGCTGTAGCTGCCGGCCTACCCCACAGCCACAGCTATGCAGGATTTAAGCCGTGTCTGCAGCCTACACCACAGCCACAGCAACACCGGATCCCCAACCCACTGAGCAAGGCCAGGGATCAAACCCGCATCCTCATGGATACTAGTCGGGTTTGCTAACCGCTGAGCCACGACAGGAACTCCTAATCATTTCTTAATACAGGAGATTAGAATTATGCCTCATGAGAATGCCAGAATTTGCCGTCGGAAGATATAGGAATCTTTTGATTTTTATCTTAATTCAAGATGCTCTCCTTAATCTAAAGAAGCAAATTGAAGATAAAGTAGTTATATGGGGGGGTCAGCAAATTCTTTGAGGAATTAAGAATAACTGTACCTCAATGGATATATAAAAAAGAGAATTACTTGCAAAAAAAATGTAATAATAGTAAAATTCACCCAAAACATTTTTTGAAAGCATTTATACTTTGTCTTACAAATCAGTTCTTTCTAAGAAGAGAAATGCAAGGAATTCCTGTTGTGGCTCAGTGGGTTAAGCACCTGACATGGTGTCTGTGAGGATGCCAGCTGGATCCTTGGCCTCACTCAGTGGATTAAAGATCGGGCATTGCTGCAAGCTGCAGCGTAGGTCTCAGATGAAGCTTGGATCTGGCATGACTGTGGTTCCCTAGCCTGACAGCTTCCAAATGCTATAGGTGCAGCCCTTTAAAAAAAAAAAAAAAAAAAGAATTAGTTGCAAAAAATAATAGTAGTAGTAATAATAATGACGTCTTCTGAAACATTTTTAAAGAGCAACTATACTTGTCTTACAAATCAGGTCTTTCTGAGAAAAGAAATTGCTCTAGAAATAGTTCAAAGCCCCCATCACTTTTACCACTTCCCAAACCTCCCTTGTTCATCTCAAGAAGCTTGTGGATATTATGAAAGATCTGGACTTAGGGAACCACAAAAAAAATAAAGAGGAAGAAGTCGTCAATCTAAAAACATGATCAAGCACATGTGTATTCAACACTGAGGGACTCAATCTCAAGTATATTAAGGGCATGATATTTAAACACACACAGGCATGGGACATGAAAATCTAAGGAATTTTCCAGTGTATGGACCTGAAAGCCAAGTCTGAAACAGCAACAGCAACTTGGACCTGCACTTCCTTGGACCATTTACAAGGGGAAATGTTTCTTAATCTGCAGGGACTGTGGCTGATGTAATTGTGTCACTATCTGTATCAACCAAAAGCCTGTTATCATTTGTTCTTCCCATTAGCACTACGTATAATTTTTCTGGCTGACAGCTACAGTGACACTACTTCTTCTTTTAGGGATATAGATAAAATAGAATAAAAAAGCACTCTGACACATCCATCATGTGGAAAGATAGACGTCATGTTCCAGTTGCCACGTGTCCCCATTGATTTGAAATCCATAACCGTAAAAGAAACAGGAAAAGTGAAAAGCCACTCAGGAGTTCCCGTCGTGGTGCAGTGGTTAACGAATCCGACTAGGAACCATGAGGTTGAGGGTTCAATCCCTGGCCTTGCTCAGTGGGTCGAGGATCCGGCATTGCCGTGAGCTGCAGTGTAGGTTGCAGACGCGGCTCGGATCCGGAGTTGCTGTGGCTCTGGCGTAGGCCAGTGGCTACAGCTCCGACTAGACCCCTAGCCTGGGAATCTCCATATGCTGCGAGAGCGGCCCTAGAAAAGGCAAAAAGACAAAAAAAACAAACAACAACAACAACAAAAAAAAAAGCCACTCAACCACTGAACTGAGAAAGTGGTGGGAAGATTCTTCAAGCTCAAAAAGCAAAAACAGGCATTGTCTCTTCCTTGGAACAATAAAAATAAGTGTCCCTTAAGAGATTCCTGGGCTAGGAAGTCACCTAAAGTTGTGTAAAGAATCTCCCAGGTGCAGTTGGTGGGCGCTGAGCATTTACTAAGCACCAGATACAGTGGGAGGAGCTAATTAATTAATTGTGACTAATGAATTCTCAGTTTTTAATTCCGGGAAGGCAGAGGCACAGGGGTGGCCTCTCTGGAAACGTTCCCTGGGACCACAAACTCCAGCCTCCTCCGGCTCCATCTCCACTGTGTACCAGCTTCCCCATGGGCAGCCTGGAGAACCACGACCTGGCTTCAGCCACTGCCCTTGACTTCTCCTCACTGGCCGTGTCAAGAGGCAGTGAAATGACTAAAGAGAAGCCACCAGAGGAAAAGAAAAAACTAGAGAATTTGCACTGGAATCCTTTATAGAGTTGATGGAAATCCAGTTCTTGGGCTCCGAAAAGTAACAGATGCCACACTGTCATTTAATTTTTCAAACCGCATCATGTAGCTTTTTTTAAAAAAATCAATTCATTCTTGTGTATTATAAATACTCATTAATGGTTGAATAAACATTCAATTCAGACAACAGCTGAATCCATTGGGCAGTCAGATAACAAGTTTTGGAGAACCCAGCTGAGTTTGAATAACATTCCCAGGGGGTGATGTCTGCTTTTTTTTTTTTCCCTTTCTTTCTTTTTTCCAGGAATGTAAGGCATCTACTTCATGCAAGTAAATTTAAACGCATGGGCTTCTAGCCTCTCTTTCTATGTCACTTACCAATTCAACAGACACCCATTTGTGCCTTCAGGATGCAGATGGAACGGATTAGAATAACACTGACTTTATAAAGATGTGATCCAGGTCAGCCTGTTCTGCAGGCTCAGAGGGGAGGCAGCGAGACTGCGCCTCCTCCCTGACATTTAGCCATGCACCACATTCACTGCGTGACAGCCCTGGTTTTAAGGTGACACTGATGTGATTACCAAACTTTCGTTTAAAAAAAAAAATCTGTAGGAATTCATGTCCAGGAGTGACAGCACTTGATTCACTCAAAGCCTAGAAACTGATCTTATGAGTGCGAAGCAATGAGCTGTAAATTACGTGGAGTCATAATTAGTGATGGGGGAGTTCTTGGCCCGGGGGGAAAATCCAGGGAATACCTGTGTTGTGAAGGCCCCAGTACAGAAGGCTGAGCAGAGCTGAGTGGTGAAAAGCTTGGCCTCCCTTTCCACCTGCCATATTGCTGTACTGGGGAGCCAGAGAACCCCGGGTGCCAGCACTGCCTGCTGCTTACAGAAGGATGTGCTGTCTCTTGCCCATATTTCACCAGGAAGAGTCAGTCACGATCATCACATTCAGCCAAACCACCGAACGTCCCATCTGTCCCTGTGGCACCAGTAACAGAAGCCCAACTACTTATACCTCCCATCGTGGGGAAAAGGCTCTCTAGCCACACAGTTCTGAAGCCACAGCCGGTGAGATGTGGCTAGCGGGGCAGGAAGAGGGAGTTGGCATTTGTAGTGTAATTATGCTTGGCAGTCTCATAGCTAAAAGGGTTTTAATTTTATCGAGGATGAAAGATTCCTGGATGTAAAAGGTCAGATGACTTCCCCAGAGGACACCAATTGAAATCCTGAAGCAGGTGATACTACATCAAGGCACGGCACTCCCTCGGCGAGCTTGCCAAGGCCACTGTTCCTCTACCCTTCCCAGCCTCTTCAGAGCTGGACCCCACTTTCCTGGTACCCCATTCATGTGTCTTTCTTCTGTTCTTCCTATGGAATTTTTTCCATTATGAAATTCCTCTCAGCCAGGTTTTTATTTTATTCTAACCAAAACAGAGAGAAAGACAGAAAAATAAAAGGACTTGGCTGGGGATTGTGGGGGAGGGCAGAAGTGAAGCACAAGGCTTTTCAGATCTCCCTGATTGAAATTTCAGCTCCCTGATCATGTTAAGGACTTTGTAAAATTATTTTATCATAAAAGTCACACCCAGAGGGAGTTCCCATTGTGGCTTAGTGGGTTATGAACCCGACTTATATCCATGAGGACGCAGGTTCAATCCCTGGCCTCACTCAGTGGGTTAAGGATCTGGTGTTACTGTGAGCTGCAGCTTAAGTCACAGATGCAGCCCCAATCCCATGTTGTGGCTGTGGTGTAGGCCAGTAGCTGCAGCTCCGATTCAACCCCTAGCCTGGGAACTTCCATGTGCCACAGATGTGGCCCTAAAAAGCAAAAAAATAAATCATGCCTGGGAAAGAACAGCCATCAAATTTATGAGTTCCCATTTCAATAGAGAGTTGCTTATGATCAGATGACAAACACCTGCCACGTGCAGCCTGCGTGTCCAGGAAAGCACATGCTGTTTTCTGTGTGTGGCCAAGAGGGAAACAGTTTCCCATTGGAGCCTGTGGCCTGTAAGCCACAGGATGCATGACCGCTCGTGGTTCTGAGAAGCCAGGGTCCAGGCACTGGGGATCCCAGCCAACATCAAGAGCATGGAAACAAAAGCTGCCTTTGAATGCTTGCTGCCTAAAAACAGCCTTTCTCTCGGGAAGCCATCATAAAGCCAACGGCACCATTCAAGGTCCCTGGCTAGAAAGTGCCCTCATCAACAGCCTGCACTTACTCAGTGTGTTAAAAACAACGCCTTCACTTCTCAAGCCTTCTTCTTGGTGAAGAAGACACCTCTAAGCTTGGGACACAGTGACACCTCTGGGACTTCTCAGATGACAAGCTGACAGGATATCAGATGATGAATTCATCTGGTGCGCCGTTGCCGGTTGTCTGACTTGGATTTCAACTTCCTTAAGAAAAGTATCCTGATGTCGACTGTGCCAAGGAACCTGCTTGTTCAGATGCGTGGAGTTCTCATCACTGCCAGTTTTCACAAAACAGGCTGGCTCTGCCGGGGGCGGGGGGTGCATTTCACAGAGGTAGGAATTACAGAGAGCAGCCTGCAAGCCTCTCTTCAGGAGAGCGTTCAACTCCATCTTGGCCACGAAGGAGAACAAAAAGCGAGCTTGCACTAATACTCCCACACCAAAGAAATATTAGGGTCACTCAGACCCTGTGGCTGCTTCAAACTGAGGCCACGTGTATTGGGGGGGGATTCTCTCAAGATCAAGCGCTCGGGTTGTTGTTGTTGCCGAGAGCTCTTATGACAAAGATACACAGGGCTGAGCTTTGGCTCTATCTTTTTTAATTTTTTTTTTATTGAAGTGCACTTGATTTACAATGTTCCTTCAGTTTCTGCTGTGCAGCAAAGTGACCCAGTCACACATGTATAGACATTCTTTTTTTTTTTAATGCTGTTTTTCCATCATGTTCTGACCCAAAAGATTGGACATAGTTCCCTGTGCTATACAGCAGGACCCCACTGCTTATCCACTTCAAAGGTAACAAACTGTGCATCTAGCCACCCCAGACTCCTGAGCTCAACCTGGGCTTGTCCATCACTCAAACCCTGTTTCTGAAGAACCCCAGAGATACCGTGAGGTACTCGTACTCAAACTTTTTATTAGGTTTGTTCATACAGCATCATAAATCACCATCACCATGAGAAACCACATGAAGAATGTTATTATCAAAATGAAAAACAAAACTCTGGCTTTTCCACATGGGGGAAAAAAAAAAGGCAATCTGACAAAAAATTTGTTTGAACAATGAGATCATTCGATTTTATTGTAGTGCCTTTGCTGTGTTATATTCTGTAACTGTCATTGGGGCGACAGCAATTTTACTTTCCTGCTGACTTGAAGATCACTGTTGGAGTGATGCCTTCGTGACAGCACACGTCCACCACACTGCTGGACCATCTGGGTGACCTCTCATTTTCCCATGGCCTTGATAATGATCCGACGTAGAAATGTGTCTCTAGAAATCACCTGAAAGGAGAGAACCGACCGATCATCAGGCAGACTTTAGTGACTCGGTGTAATGAGGCCCCCATTAGATACCAAGATGAGAATTCTAATGTGTTCCTTAACGGCGCTTGATAGTATGATGCTTCAGCATCTCAGGTGACTGTTACAGCAGCTGTGACATTGTCAGAAAATAGATGAGTTACTTATTAGTGTATCCACATACACCATCATGAGAGTTTGTGACTCAGCTTCCCCATCAGGTTTAAGGAGTACATTTATATGCCGCAAGTAAAAATAGCACTGATTAAGGTTCCCATAGCAGGAATTTGGTGCCACTGCCACCCCAGGGGTAATGTAGAAGATGCCTTGGCTTATTACCAAGAAAATTCTTGCATGAAAACGAAATGCATTTGAAAAAAAGGATGATCCATTAGTGACGAAAAACAGGCCAAGAGAAAAATGACCCAACTCCTCTGCTGGAGTGTGGGACAGATAATGATGTGGAGAATTTCAGGTTGCCATGGAGATGTTCTCTGGCTCGTTGGCTTTGAGGCTGCATCCCATCAGAAGCCCACACTCTCTTCTAAGCTCCAAATGCGAAGGCAGAGGGAATTCATTTATCTTGAACCATGCACCTGGAACTATAGAGTGGGGAAGATGAAAGAGGTCTGCAACAGGGCCTCCAGTGACAAGGTCCCAGCTGCAGAGTTACACACATGCATTGACTCTAGCCCAGGACAGTTCAGAAGGTAATTAAATGCCCCAAAGTGAAGTGTAAACAAGTAGTGGTATCTGAGATCAGTAAAGACATAGATGTGCATTAACCAAAATCACCAAGAAGACCTTGTGCCCTAAGAATTTGAGGGATGGGTAACATCTGGCTCACGTAAGCACTTAATGAATGAGCAGAGAGGGTGTGTTCCATGGAGGAGCAGATGGAGGAACAGAGCTTCTAAGACACAGTGGCATGTTAACCAGACAGTGAGGGCACCGTCTTGGCTGTGGTCAAGGAGCTTGGTGAGTGAGTGACATGATTAAGAGGGTTAGGTGAGATTATTAGGACCTCAACCAAGATTTGATCTCATAGGCCCTGGAGATTGATTTTAGGTCTGTGAGTAGATGGCGATGGAAGGAAAACCATGTTTTTCAAACATGGGTCAAAGGTTAAAACTCAGGATGGAGTGGGTGGGAGTGAAACTAGAGGCCAAGAGAAGTGCTGAAAGCCTAAGCTTGGGTGGTGGATGTGGTCCTTGAGAAAAGAAAGGTATGTTTACAAGGAAGCAGTTGATAACAGAGGGGGAGACATGGATGGAGGTACCGGAACTTCTCTCCTGAACAAACAGGCTCCAGAACCCCACCTGAAGCTCAAGTGTCAGATCTGGTTTGGGCCGCGGGTAGGTCTGGTTTTCTACTTTGGGGCATTGAGCCAAAAGACACACACACACACAAAAAAAAGAATTGCAGAGGATTTTTAGGGCATGGAACTATTCTGTTTGATTCAGTAACCATGGATCCATGTCATTATACACTTTTCAAAACCCATAGAATGTGCAACACCCAGAGTGAACCCTAGTGTGAACTGTGGATAATAATGATGTGTCAGTTTAGGTTTATCGATTGTAGCTAACATGCTATCCTGGTGGGGGTTGTTGGTAGTTGGGGGAGGCCATGCATGTGTGAGGCAGGGAGTTTATGGGAACTCTCTGTACTTTCCCCTTCATTTTGCTCTGAACCTAAAAGTGCTTAGAAAAATTAAGTCCATTGAAAAGCAAAAACAAGAACAAAAATAATAGGAAATGCCAGAATTGGCATCAGAGACCCAACAGACAGGTGTTGCCAGTATGTGTTCAAAATGTTACCAGATGAAGTCTACAAATCCTGTAGAGGCTCCCTGCCTCCGGATGGGGTGGGTGTTGGGATGGGGTTCCAAGCAGACAGATAGCGAAACTGGAAACTAAAGGTGAGATCCCCATAGCACAGGCTGTGTTCAGTGGCCAAAGACTGTAGAATTGAGAGCTAAGTTCACAGATCAACTTCTCACCCACCTGCAAGAGAGATTTTATTTTAAAGAGTAAAGACAGGAGTTCTCTTGTGGTGCAGCCAGTTAAGGATCTTGCATTGTCCCTGCAACAGCTCGGGCCACTGTTGTGGCGTGGGTTCAGTCCTTGGCCTGGGAACTTCCATACACTGTGGGTGCAGCCAAAAATAAAAGTAGAGTGAAGACCAAAGGAGGAGGGAGGGTAAGACTCATGATAGGGAGGCATGTACATTAGTCTGTGGGGGAGGGGCAGGGCCTTTTCAGAGGAGTGGGGTGCCACCCCCTTTTTACCTGGTGGGTGTGTCATTTAATATGCAGCAAAAGGAACCTCTAATCAGACTCAGGGTTTGTTGGGGGTCAGAAGTGTCACCATCTTGGTCCCAGCTGGTTCCATCTGTTTTTTTGATTCTTTGTGTGTAGCTTCCTTTCTGTTCTTTGCACCCTTTAACTTAAATATTTATGTTCTCTCATGCTAATGGTGGGGGGTTGATGGGTTTTGAGCAAAGACCTGGAGGAGCTCTGACCACAAAAGATCCATCTCTGGCAAAGAAGGGAAAAAACCACCAAGTAAAGGCAACTGAAAAGTCATTTAGGTGAAAGAAGTGTGAACATGGGGGAAATAAAAAGGAAGAAGAACGTCTGGGCAGGGCCTTCCTTTGAAGGAAACCTCAGGCCTCACCCACCAAGAGGAATGGAAGACGTTGGGCCTGGGGCAGGAAGAATGTTGAACAGACCAGGATCCAGACGCAGGGAGCTCCATTATGCCCTTTAGGGATCTCCTGCAACAACATCCCTCATTTCTTTGTTGGAAAAGTTAAATATTTGCCAGTCCTGCAGTACTGGCAATATTTTATGGGGAAGAAGAGATGGAAAACCAAGGTCTTTTTCTTATTCCTGTGATTTGCAACCCCAAATTAAGTATTTGCTTTAATCCTGCTTTATTGATTGATCAACTGACTGATTGAAACCATTCAAATGAGGGTGATAGCTTTGGATGGTAATGTCATTGACATGGTATATGTGATTTTTCCAAGCAGTTTGACCTCTTAGCATAAAAAGGATGCTCTGACTACCTCATGTTACAGTGAGGGAAAAGACCATTCGAAGCTGAAAGAAGGCAGTTCAAAATAAGTGTGTTGAGTAGATGAAACAGTTCATGGTTCATATCACTACCTACATCTTTTCTCCCATTGAGGGGGTCCTGGCTTATGTTGGATATTCATGAATAGGTCAAGCTTTCTTGATTACGTAAAGACCCCACAGTACAAAAAAAGTTTTTGCTGGTGGTACCTAATGTGTATAGGTTTTTATAAACCTACCAGACAAAGCATTTAAAGGTACTATCTGATGAGTAGCTTAGTGTGACCCAGGGTTACTTCACACACTTAGCTGAGTCTCTGGATGAATTATGGCCATCTCCCAGCAGAGCCAGTGCTGGCCAGGGTTGTTGCTTTAATAATGCCCATGTCTGGTATTCATGTTTACCAGCCAGCTAGTCCAAGCTCTGGAGAATTCATGCTGTGTTTGCATTGTGACAAGGTAGACATCATTTTACAATTAACTTCATTACACCTGGAATGTAATCACATAGCATCACTTCTTCTCATTCTTCACTGCAAAGCTTTGAAATAATTATAGAGAGAGATACAACTTTAGGTACCCCTTATGCATATAAATGACACTGATTTTCATAAGGCTGCATAAATATACTCACCCGTATATATCCATACAATTATTATGAGGTACCTTTGCCGTCTTTACATTAAAAGGGGATTGTTTCATGTAAATATGCTGTGAAATAAGATCTTTCACTTTTTTAATTTTATCTTTTTATTATTTTTGTGGTGCATTTGCTTTCTTAACCATGCAATAAAAATCCAATTCACAAATTAGGTCTTGGGGGTCCATGTTAAAATCATGGTAAATGTATATATTTATCTGGGTACATTGAGTGTGTTTTGAATTGTTAACTTAAGAAAAATTGTGGTCTTTTACATATTGGCAGTTATTTGGAAATGCAACAAACAAACAAACACCTTGATGCCATGATGTATTAAACTTGTACTTCAAGTTTGAGCAAAAGGAAAGAATAGCCTCAAAAGATTTTTTTCCTTGCACAATAATGACGTTTCAAATCCTTCTCTCCTCGCAGGCCACGCAGTGCAGATTATTTTATGCAAGAAGCTAAGCGAATGAAGCATAAAGCAGACGCAATGGTAAGACCTTTTCTGTCCAGCTCGCTTCCTCCAAATGACGTTTGTACCGCAGCTTCATCAGTGGGGCAGCATAGCTGGGGTAATTATAAAATCTATTACAAGGATGGCTGCGTCTGTTAAATGCAGAAATGTTTATATAATCAAGTACTCATCACCCAGTAAATTATGACCTCAACCAATAATATCTGAGTGGGAAGAAGCCTGGATAAATGAAGATTTCAATTTAGTCCTCAAGTTTGGATAGGAACCAGAGGCAATGGACTCAGTAGGTGGTAGTATTTTTTTTCCTTAAAAAAAAAAACCCTAGGTTTGCTTTTTTCTCTCTTGTTAGCCTGACTAATCCTTGGTTTGGTCCCAGGATCAAATCTCCTTTTCAAAAAGACTTGTGTTTGGAGTTCCCTGGTGGTGCAGCAGGTTAAGGGTCTGGTGTTATCACTGCTGTGGCTTGGGTCACTGCTGTGGCTCAACTTCGATCCCTGATCCAAGAACTTCTGCAGCCAAAAAAGGAGAAAAGACTTGTGTTTGTCATTTGTATATGCCAAAATGACTACTTCCTCTGAAACTGGACCACCAAGAAACTATTACACTGCACATAAGACCCTAAAGTCACTATGGTTTGATGTTTTTCAAAGAGTAATTTCCTTTCCTTGGGTTATCTCTGTGGGAAAGCCTAAAGCATTCGGACAAGAGAGAGAAAACTTCTGTTTTGTTTTGTTTTATGGTTTCCTGTTTTTTATTTTTTTATTTTACTTTTAAAAATTTTTTTATCATTTATTTATACATATTTTTTCTACTGTACAGCATGGTGACCCAGTTACACACACACACACACACACACACATATATATTCTTTTTCTCACATTAAGTGTTCCATCATAAGTGACTAGACAGAGTTCCCAGTGCTACACAGCGGGATCCCATTGCTAATCCATCCCAAAGGTTACAGTCTGCATCTGTTTATCCCAAGCTCCTAGTCCCTCTCACTCCCTCCCCTTCCTCCTTGGCAACTGCAAGTCTATTCTCCAAGTCCATGATTTTCCTTTCTTTGGAAAGTTTCCTTTGTGCCATATATTAGATTCCAGATATAAGTGACATCATATGGTATTTGTCTTTATCTTTCTGACTTACTTCATTCAGGATCAGAGTCTCTAGTTCCATCCATGTTGCTGCAAATGGCACTATTTCATTCTTGTTTATGGCCAAGTAGTATTCCATTGTGTATATATACCACATCTTCCGAATCCAATCATCTATCAGTGGACATTTGGCTTGATTCCATGTCTTAGCTATTGTGAATAGTGCTGCAGTGAACATGCGGGTGCATGTGTCTTTTTTAAGTAGAGTTTTGTCCGGATATATGCCCAAGAGTGGGATGGCTGGGTCATATGGTAGTTCTATGTATAATTTCCTAAGATACCTCCATACTGATCTCCATAGTGGTTATACCAGCTTACATTCCCACCAACAATGCAGGAGGGTTCCCTTTTCTCCACACCGCCTCCAGCATTTGTTATTTGTGGACTTATTAATGACGGCCATTCTGACTGGTGTGAGGTGGTATCTCATGGTAGTTTTGATTTGCATTTCTCTAATAATCAGTGATGTTGAGCATTGTTTCAAGTGCTTGTTGGCCATCTCCATCTTCCTTGGATAAATGTCTCTTTGGGTCCTTTGCCCATTTTTCCATTGGATTGTTGCTTTTTTGCTATTGAGTAGTATAAGTTGCTTGTATATTTTAGAGATTAAAAGAGATCATATGGTTGCTCCATCTCAAGATCTCATCCAAAGGGACTCCTTCCTGTCTAGTGATTCCAGTTCTGCCCCCTGTCAGTGTTCATAGTGGAAATCAGGGCACTGGAGATGAGTAAGGCATTTCAAATGACCTTGAGAGTGTTCTTTCAGGATTGAAGATGCACCCATAACTGTGCCCCTACCCCAGTGGCACTGATGTTGTCCATCAAGTGCTGATTTGTAGGAGGATCACTACCTAGGTACACTGGTGTAAGGAGTACCAGGCAAGAGAGAAGGGAACTAGAGATGGAATTCTTATCCTTACCACCCCACGGTCTGATGGAGAGTTCTGGTGATATTGCATTTTAAAGCAGAATGAAATTTCCTGCCTGAATCATCCGAGGTTCACCAGGAGTCTGCACTGTGTCATCGTCCCTAGCTTGACCTTTCCTAGTGACACTCTGCTCCAACCCGGTGGGCCTCCTGCCACTGCTAAGCGCACCTGACGTGTGCCAGCCAGCGGGGCTTTGCACCTGCAGAGCCTAATGCTTTCATGTTCACAGCTTCTCACACGTACACACCCTCACACTGGTGCACACTCGCACCTTCAGTGCCCTCCCCAAATTAGCCTGATCACTGTTCTTTCCCAGTATCATTTTCAGGCCTCTTCCCTGAGGTCTCCTGAGCCTCCCTGTGGCCCCATCCCTCACTCCCTTGCTGCTTTCTTTTTTGCATTGCATTCTCCTTCTGCCATTTTTTTTTTCTTGCTTTTTGTTAGTTAATCACAGCCTACCTTGCACTTTGAACTACATTGTAAGTGCATATTTTTTCCTCTCTAAATATATGTTCCTGGAAGGAGCTTTTGTGTGTCAAGTGCAAATGGCCCAGAATCAGGTGCTTTAGAAGATACTTGTTGAGAGGAATGATTTCCTTAATCTGAAAGCACTACCGAGAAATATTGCTCTCTAGCCTCTTAGGGTTTTAACCTGTTTAAAATTTTTGATTTGCTAATGCAAGAGAGCTTTGGTCTACATTGCCTTTTCCTAAGGTATCATGATTAATGAGGGGACTTTTTTAGAGCAAGACTTACATTAGTAGTTAAGAGTATCTGTATAATTCTGTTTTGATGGATGAATGGATGTTTGAAAACTAGGGAGATGGTGCCGTCCCTGTTTAGACTGTGTCGTGATCCATCAAGAGTAACAAAGTGTGAGGCCCCGAGCCTGGTGTTCAGATTTAGGTGAACCTGAGAATGTAAAGCTGATTCTTCGTTATCCTTGCTGATGTGGGAAATGATGGCCGTGCATTTAGACAACCTCTTATGCCCCTCCAAAATCATTTTTTAATTCATTTTAAACATCATGGCCCTTAAGCTAAAACGTGCCTTCAGCTTCATCTGCTCTCCCTTCCTCTCCTCACCCTCACCCTTAAGTATGGTCCTAACTGTTAAGGAAACAACAGAAAAATACATAACCAAAGGAAGGCATGTCAACGATAATAACCAAGGCCTTCCGACCATCAAAGTGGGAGTATATACCAAGAAAGTGTGAAAACCCTTACAAGGGATCAGACCTGTCAGTTTGTTTCTTTTGTTTTGTTTTTTTGGTCTTTTTTTTTTTTTTTTTTTTTTGTCTTTTTAGGGCCGCACCTGCAGCACATGGAGATTCCCAGGCTAGGGGTCTCATCGAAGCTACAGCTGCTGGCCTATGCCACAGCCACAGCAACACTGGATCTGAGCCTTGTCTGCGACCTATACCACTGCTCATGGCAACGCCAGATCCTTAACCCACTGAGTGAGGCCAGGAATCAAACCCGCATCCTCATGGACACTAGTCAGATTCATTTCTGCTGCACCATGATGGGAGCGCCCAAACCTGTCAATTTGGACGTATACTTAGCACAGCTGGAAGGGACCTGGGGGAAATTGACCAACCAATAGGAGTTAGAAAGAGAGAAGCAAGACGTGGAAACAACCATGCACAAGTTTGCTTGGCAGTTGTGATATGGACTCTGTATAATTCTGTGTAAACCATTCCCTCACTTATCCTAAGCCAGTAGTAATCGGTGAAAATAAGTGGAGAAGGAGGTACCCTATTTCTGTCTCCTCTTGACTCCATCCACAGGAATTTGGAACTTCAAAGTCGAGTTTCTCAAATAGAGTCTAGAGATTATATGACAAAGCTGTTTACAAAACTATTCTTAAGGAGGACACTCTGTTAATTCTGTTGATTAGGTGGAAAAGTTTGGAAAGGCTCTGAACTATGCTGAAGCAGCCTTGTCATTTATTGAGTGTGGAAATGCCATGGAACAAGGCCCCATGGAATCTAAATCTCCTTACACGATGTATTCGGAAACAGTAGAGCTTATCAGGTAAGCGCTGAGGGAGTTGGGGGTGGGAGGGAGGAATGTATGTAAGAAAAGAATGTCAAGGAGTTCCCACTGTGGCACAGTGGGTTAAGAATCCAACTGCAGGAGTTCCCACCATGGATCAGTGGTTAACGAACTTGACTAGGATCCATGAGAATGCGGGTTCGATCCCTGGCTTTGCTCATTGGATTAAAGATCCAGCATGGCCGTGAGCTGTGGTGTAAGTCTCAGATGCTGCTCAGATCCCATGTTGCTATGGCTGTGGTGTAGGTCAGTGGCTACAGCTACGATTCAACCCCTAACCTGGGAAACTCCATATGCCTTGGGTGCAGCCCTAAAAAGACAAAAAAAAAAAAAATGTCTCCAACTGCAGCATCTCAGGTCACCATGGAGGTGCAGGTTCAATCCCCAGTCTGGTACAGTGGGTTAAAGGATCTGCCATTGCTACATAGGTTGCAGCTGCATCTCAGATTCAGTCTCTGGCTGGGAACTTCCATGTTATACTGTGGGCGCGACCATGAAAGGAAAAAAAAAAAAAAAGGCACATCCACCTGCACTGTCAGCTATCAAAGAACCAATGTTCATCCCGCAAAACAAGGATGTGTGATCTTGCAAGGCATTTTTGCATAGCCTGCCTCCTTTGCTCTCGGTGCTAGCGAGGCAAGGCAGCTCCTCCCACCCCAAAGACTGCAGAAAGGAAGCTGAGCCTAAGGATGATATGACATGCTTACTTCACCCAGCTGGGAAGTGGCAGATTTTGAACTCACTTCACTTCCTTGCTGCGTTTTTTGTTTTATTTGTTTTGCTTTTTTAGGGCACATAGAAGTTCCCAGACTAGGGATCGAATCAGAGCTGCAGTTGCTGGCCTACACCACAGCCACAGCAATGCAGGATCCAAGCCACATCTGCAACCTACACCACAGTTCACAGCAACACTGGATCCTTAACCCACTGAGCAAGGCCAGGGATCAAACCTACATCCTCATGGATACTAGTCAGGTTTATTACTGCCGAGCCACAACAGGGAATCCCTGTTGTGTTTTGTTTTGTTTTTTTAATCTGATTCAGGTTCATATAATCTAAATCCTAATTCCCATCAGGAAATGATTCAGGAGTATTTAATGAAAGGAAGGAAAATTCAGGGGGATTTGGGGAAAGGGAATCCATCCTCTGATGCACTCTCTGAAAAGGTACTGGTATTGTTCTGGTCTGAAACTTGGACCTGAGCTCCATCCCTGTCGAGACTTATAATGTGAGCAGAAGAAGGACTTCTGACCAGAGCACAGCAAGGGGTGTGGAAAACTCTTGTCTTCCGTGTTGGCAGTGTGGAAAGGCACATCTGTATTATTGAAATGTCTGTTTAACAAACCATTAAGGGAATTCATCCATTAACCCTACTGAAAACCTTAGTCACACATTTTATGTCTTTCGCTGGTTCAACTGCTTGAGATAATGCCTAATACCCGCTATGTGAAATAATTCTCAAAACTAACTTCAAGAGACGTTTTAAATTCTGGCAGCCTAAAAATAGATATGTTTTATCATATCTCACCAATTCAGATGGAAGATTTCTTTTTGCCATTTCTTGGGCCGCTCCCACAGCATGCGGAGGTTCCCAGGCTAGGGGTCAAATCGGAGCTGTAACCACCAGCCCACACCAGAGCCACAGCAACGCAGGATCCAAGCCGCGTCTGCAACCTACACCATAGCTCATGGCAACGCCGGATCCTTAACCCATTGAGCAAGGCCAGGGATTGAACCCTCAACCTCGTGGTTCCTAGTCAGATTCGTTAACCACTGAGCCACAACGGGACTCCCAGGTTTAACCTTCTTGGTATGCATTGGCCCAAGTTTGCAACTTGGTATTTTTTATTTGTTTTATTTTTGGCCACATCCATGGCCTGGGGAAATTCCCATGCCAGGAACTGAACATGCACCACAGCAGTGACAACTCAGGGTCCTTATACCACTGACATACCAGGGAACTCCATCACCTGGGTATTTTTACACCACTCTCCTTCAGTAAAAAATAAAAGACCACAGCCTTGGAAAATGTGGTCCCAGCATCGAGAACACATCATCTTCCAAAAGCACTTTTCAAGAATGTTGTGAAAGTCAACACTGACTAACCATTTTTCTTCCCCCCGCCCATTTAAAAACATTTTATGGAAGTATAGTTGATTTACAAGTTGTGATAATTTCTGCTATACAACAAAGTGATTCAGTTACACATATATACACATCCATTCTTTTTCAGATTCTTTTCCCATATAGATTATCACAGAATATTGATTGGGTAGAGTTCCCTGTGCTGTACAGCAGGTCCCCACTGGCCAGTCATTCAGTATACAGTGTGCATGTGCCCATCTCAAATCCCCACTTCACCCCTCCCCCCACCCCACCTGTCTCCTTTGGTACCCATACGTTTGTTTACAAAGTCTATGAGTCTGTTTCTGCTCTGCAATAAGATCATTTGTAAGTTTTTTTTATCTTTTTTTTTTTTTTTTGCCATTTCTTGGGCCACTCCTGCGGCATATGGAGGTTCCCAGGCTAGGGGTTGAATCGGAGCTATAGCCACCGGCCTACGCCAGAGCCACAGCAACGCAGGATCCGAGCCGCGTCTGCAACCCACACCACAGCTCACGGCAACGCCAGATCGTCAACCCACTGAGCAAGGGCAGGGACCGAACCCGCAACCTCATGGTTCCTAGTCGGATTCGTAAACCACTGCGCCACGACGGGAACTCCTGTATCTTTTTTTTAGATCACATATAAGTGATATCATATGATGTTTGTTTTTCACTAACTTCACTTAGTATCTCTAGGTCCCATCCATGTTGCTGAAAATGGCATTATTTTATTCCTTTTTATGGCTGAGTAATATTTCATTGTGTGTGTGTGTATATATATATATACACCCCATGCCATTCTTCTTATTAAAATACTTCTACTATACCAATGTATTGGTGATTTCCTTCATACTGTTTTTTTACACAGTACAGTATTTGGAGTAGTGAAGAAATCGCTGTAGTTAATAAAAAAAAAAACAAACAGTTAGTTTAAGAGGTCCTAGATTCTCACAGTTCTTCCTCAGAATAAGGCACAGACTTAGATGCCCACCCATAGGCAGGCAGAGAAGAAAATGGGGAGACATGGATGGGCACAAAGCAGAAAGATGTCCTAGAATTAAAATTAAATCATTTGAAACCACAGCCCACAAATGTAGGCTAAGACTTGGCTTGTTGAACCTAAACAGAGTGGCTTCCTTTAAAAGGGTCTCCTAACATAAGAGCCAAAATGTCCAAGATACAATAGAAACGTACTCATTGTATCAAGAAACAAAGAAAATCACAACTGAAGTGAGAAGGGACATTCAGTTGATGCAAATAACCAGGACAAATCAGATGCTGGAATTCTCTGATGATGATTTTAGATAGCCATCCTAGGAATGCTTCAACAATTACAAATGCTCTTGAAACAAACAAAAAATTAAAGTCTCATCAGAGCGATAAAATTTATTTTGAATAAGAACCAAATGGAAATTATCAAACTGAAAAATAGAACAAATAAAAATCTCACTGAAGGAGCTCAATAGCAGAGAACAGATGACAGAGACTGGGATACACTTGAGAACAGAAAACAGAATTTATCCATTCTGAGCCACAGAGAGAAAAGAGACTGGAAAAGAAAAGCAGATAGAGCCTTAAGCACCATGACAGTCGAGCCTCCAGCTCATTGTCGGAGTCCAAGAAGGAGATGGAGAGAGCGGGACTGAAAGATACTTTGAAGAAGTAATGGCTGAAACTTAACAAATTTGACAAAAGACGTAAACCTACAGGTTCAAGAAGCTGAGAAAAACCCAAACAGCGTAAACCCCAAACCATGCATGCCAAGACACATCAACATTACATTTCTGGGAGTTCCCATTATGACTCAGTGGGTTAAGAACCCAGCATTATCTCTATGAGGATACAGGTTCGATCTCTGGCCTCGCTCAGTGGGTTAAGGATCTGGCATTGCCATGAGCTGCAGTATAGGTCACAGATGCGACTTGATCTGGTGTTGCTGTGGTGTAGGCCGGCAGCTGCAGCTCCAATTGGACCCCTGGTCTGGGAACTTCCATGTGCCTTGAGTGAAGCTGTAAAAAGATAAGAAAAAATTACACTTCTGAAAACTAAAAAAGATAAAAAATGCTAAAAGCAGCCAAAGGGGAAAGATACATTACCCAAAGGAGGACACCTGTTCAAATAACGGCAGACTTCCTACCTGAAACTGGAAGGGCACAGTGAGACACTTTGCACCTGCTGAAAGATAAAAAACACGGTCAGGGGTGAGCTCTACATTCAGTGAGACCTCATTCTTCAGGAATAAAGAGGAAATAAAAATATTCTCAGACTAAGGAAAATGAAAAACCTTTATTTCTCACAGACCTACCTTTAAGGTTGGCTAAGGGAAGTTTCACAAATGGAAAGGAAGTGACAGAAAAAAAAGGAATCCTGGAGTAACAGGCAGGAAGGAAGAACAACATAAAAGTAGAACATGCAATAAACTATGCTCTTCCTGAGTTTTATAAATCATTGAGATTGAAACAAAAATTATGCCACCATCTGATCCTGGAGACTTTATTTCAAAGCATGGACTTGGAAGTAAGGTTTCCACACTTCACACAAAGTAGAAAATGTTGACACCAACAGGTCGTGATAAGTCACGGATGTATATTGTAATACCCAGAGTGACCACTATGAAAACTATGCAAAGAGATTCACTCAGAAACACTACTCATCTGTGTGGAGGTAGCCTCATAACAGTATCATTTCTTGAACAGTCTGCAACAAGCCAATCCACTTTGCCAAGAGCTGTACAAACACTCTTAGCTCATTTTTACAGCAGTGCCATGTGATCAGCACTTTATCAATAAGGAAATGTCACATTGTAAATAAATCTCACTTATAAATAGGGAAACAGGAGCTTAAATTAGATGTTAATTTGTCTAAGCTCTCACAACTAATAAGTGACAGACCTCAGATTTGAACCCAGGATTCCCTGGCCATTCCACATCCTGCCTCTACTCTAAGACTCTCCAGGGAACTTGGTATATTATTGGAGTAAAGAATGGCCATAGGCCTCTGGTTCAGAGACATAAGGGGGATTGAGTAAAGAGTTTATAAACTCTACAAGTTATGCACCCTGTGCAGTGATAGTCTGTCAAAATAAGAGCTCCATAAGGATAAAAATGGAGTCGATCCAAGCATTCATCTGAGTACAAGGGATAAAAATTTTTCTGGAAGTTAGCCTTGAAGGATTGAACTTGGCCTTGGTCTTGACAAGCACTCAACCATAAGTCAAAATTTGTAAAAATGGATGTGTCACTGTACACATGGGTAACGCTGGAACTGATAGCCCTCCTGACTTGTATTATTAAAGAGCAGAAAGTAGCTAGACGTTCATAAAAGCCATTTTGTTCTAGTCATGATGATAATGTAATGTTTAGGAGAAAACGGGGCAACCTTGGCAGGCTTTTAAGAAAGATTCACCAGCAAGCACTATGAAACACAAAGTATTGAGCAGAGACCATTTCAGAGAAGAGCGGTCTGGTGTTAATAAGAAAGCTTGATTTCTCCCTTTTCCTTTCCTTTTTTTTTTTTTTAAAGGTATGCTATGAGACTAAAAACCCACTCAGGACCCAATGCCACGCCAGAGGATAAACAGCTGGCTGCATTATGGTGAGTGCATCATATTGGCTTAAAATAGCCTCCCCAGCCTAACCCATCTTCCTTGGCAAACCAGGTGCCGAAATATACAGCATTTTCCTAGTGCTTCCAACACGCCAGACCAAATGCGGTTCTCATGGTGGCAGGAGTCCCATACATGAGGTGAATTCCCACTTATTGGAAATCACAGGGCCTGCGACACAAGGACGTTTTCTGTGTGTGTGTGTGTGTGTGTGTGTGTGTGTGTTCAAATCAGATGAAGCTGTGTTTTAGTCATTGAAATATGAATTTGTGCCACATGTAATCTCCTGTGTTTAGCGTTTTTGATGCAATAGTAGTAATTCATATGTCTCTTTACATGTGGAACTAGAATCCAGATGATGTGGGAAAGTTCTTAACATAGTCAACTGAAGGGTTAATCAATATGTCATAGGTTTTTTTCTATAATGATGACAACAATAATGATTATGTGATTACAGTAATAAGTGTCCCCATTACCTCTCCCCAGGACACCTGACCCCTCGCTCTCATATCATAGGACACCTCATTCTTGGCTCCTCCTATGACAGGGAGTCTCTCCGATGGCTCAGACTCCACTCTAGAACCTGATCTGCAAGTTGGAGAATCAAATCTCAATAACAATAATAATAACAATACACATATAAGAGAGGCTCTCAGGTGGTTTTGCTTCATCACATCATCTGGAGTTGGGTGTGCGGAGAGGAGACTATTGCTCAAGAACATGTTAGAAAATACGGGGGATACAGCCAATATTTTTGTAGTAACTGTAAATGGAAGGGCAGCACTTTTTAAAAATCGTATCAAAAAAAGTTTTTTAAGAGACTCTTAAGTTGCATTTGGTATGTTGGTAATTCTAGTATGTCAACCCCAGATCTGAGTTAGCAAATAATTATGAGTGAAAAGCACCAAGGAAACATGTATAGGGCTCAGGAAGCACTTTCTGTCCTCTTTTCAAACTTTAAATTTCATATTAGGATTAATAAATTACCAACAGTCAGTTAAAATCATATACAGTAGAATGCTAGTGTGTAAATAACAAATATGGAAACTGTAAAATAAAGGAATACCTAGTCTCAGCCTAGTTTTTTTATTGTTTATAAAACATATTCATGTCCGTTACTTTCTTTGAACTAATTAAAGTCCAGTAACATTGTTTAAAAGGGAAGGGCAGGCTATTCCTTCAGGAGAGCTGCTGCTGCTAGAAGTCCAGGATGTCAGAGGCAAATCAAAATAAGATGGTTCTGCCCTGAAACTCACCTAGTCAGCAGTGAGAGCTACGTGCTAGAGCTTCCTCACCCGTCTCATGGAGAGAGGGTGTCCCCTAGTGGTGGAAGAAGAAAATGCCCAGCCCCACAGCCCCAACAAAGAAGCTGTAAAGCTAATAGATGATGTATTTATGGAGTAACTCCTTGAAATTTTGGATTATATTGAACAAGAGGAAGGTCGGATACTTACATATATGTTGGCATAGACATGTGTGTGTGTGTATATAGACACATTCAGTGAGTTGGAACAAGATTTTTAAGGTCTTGTTTGCACAGGGTACACTCATATTTGGGGGCCTGTTTTTTTCTACTGCAGTTACCGATGCCTGGCTCTCCTGTACTGGCGGATGTTTCGACTCAAAAGAGATCATGCTGTAAAGTATTCAAAAGCACTTATCGACTATTTCAAGGTACTGTCCGACTAGCAGGCAGCCTCTACTTCTCAGTTATCTTCCTGTCAAGGACCTTTTCCAGGTAGAATCCATTGCTTTGGGGACAATACAGGATCCCTCTGATACCCACACTAACTCCACTTATGACCCACCTGTGTGTTCAGGACTCAGAAAATCGACTTGAGAGCCCACCTAATTTATATCCCTGCCTATATCTGAGTATTGTTTATAACCTCTAGAAAAAGAAGGTCTGTGTCCTAGAAGGTCTTTTTTTTTTTTTTTTTTTTTTTGGACCACACTAATGGCATATGGAAGTTCCCAGGCTAGAGGTCAAAGCAGAGCTGCAGCTACTGGCCCACACCACAGTCACAGCAACACCAGATCCAAGCTGCATCTGTGATCTACAGCACAGCTCAGGGCAACACCAGATCCTTAACCCACTGAGCTAAGCCAGGGATCAAATCCACACTGTCATGGATACTAGTCAGATTTTGTTTCCGCTGCACCAGAGCAGGAACTCCTGGAAGTCCATCTTTATAGCGAACATAAATTTCTCATGTTCACTTAAAGCATCCTCCTTTAAGACGTCACTATTTAGAACTTCCTCTTAGCTATCTCCAATAGCTAATTTAATTTCTAATAAATGTATTTTGCTTTGGGTTTTTGTTTTTTATTTCTTGTTTTGTTTTGTTTTTTTTTTGCTTTTTAGGGCCACACCTCTGGCATATGGAAGTTCGCAGGCTAGGGGTAGAATCAGAAGTTCCCAGGCTAGGGGTAGAATCAGAGCTACAGCTGCCAGCCTCCACCATAGCCACAGCAATGCAGGATCCAAGCTGCATCTGAGACCTACACCCCAGCTCATGGCAACACCATATCCTTAACCCACTGATCAAGGCCAGGGATCAAACCAGCATCTTCTTGGATACTAGTCGGGTTTGTTTCTACTTGAGACACAACAGGAGCTCCCTAAAAGTGTTATTTTAAATGATAAGAAATGGCCCATTAGAACCCAGAGTCACTAGGACAATAGCATATACAAATAGAAGGAGAGAACTGGAAACCGTGCTTTTATCTATCTTAGGAAATGAAATCATTTTCCCTTGGAGAATGAAAAGCTGATGCACTATTGTTAAGTGGATGTGAGGAAATAATTCACTGGAGATTTCTGGGCCTTTTCATGTCCATTTGTCTGTAGAAACAAAAAGTTACACCATCTCTATCTTCACCAACTTTGTCAGAGACACAACCATCAAGTTAGATCTTTAATCTCCAACCTTCACTACTTGGAAATGATCTCTGATGACCTGGCTGTGTTGGGGGTTCCATGGGCTGTGTCCATCCAAGGCCATCTCCTTCCTGGCCATGCATGCAGTAACCAGGTGCTAAGCTGAGGAGGTAGCTGTCTCAGTCCACTGACCATCATGGGTCATAATGACAAGTACTGACACTAAGCCTTTCCCTTTACTCTGAGGGCCTAAAGTCAAGGTAAGTCATTTTCAAAAATTTAGAATCTAGGAGTTCCTATTGTAGTTTAGCGGTAACAAACCCAACTAGTATCCATGAGGACATGAGTTTGATCCCTGGCCCTGCTCAATGGATTAAAGATACAGTGTTGCCACAAGCTATGGCATAGGTCACAGATGCAGCTCTGATTAGACTCCTAGCCCGGGAACTTCCATATGCTGCAGGTGCAAAAAAAAAAAAAAAAAAAAAAAATTAGAGTCTAAGAGCTAATTCTCAAAGGAGTTATTACAGTCAAGCAAAACATTTGAATAAAGAAGGACTCTGAACTCTGTACGCCACAGAAGTTACAGCAGGTCTCTTAAAGGATCCAAGAAGTTCTTACATATGTAGGTAGCACATGAGTTTGTCCAGAATGAATGGAGAACACAAGTTACAAATCAGAGTTTCCCCTCCAGAGGCTATTGGTAGTTGCCTTGACCAAAGGCTATTAAAATTTAGAGTTTGTGAGAAGATCCTCCTCAATGGCATATGTGGCTGTATTCAGTGTCCTGGAATAAACCATAATGGAAAAGAATATAAACAGGAATGTATGGAGTCCCCTTGTGGTGCAGTGGGTTAAGGATCCAGCATTATCCCTGCCACCACTCCGGTCACTGCTGTGGTGCAGGTTTGATCCCTGGCCAGAGAACTTCCACATGCTGCAGGCACAGCAGCCAAAAAAGAATGTGTCTATGTATAACAATTGCTGTGCAGCAAAAATTGACACTGCATTTCAATTTTTAAAATTTTTAATTTTTAAATTAAAAAAAAGTTTAGCGATGATGAAACCTTCAGGAAACGATGCTAATTTATCCATAAAAATTAGTTTTCTCACTTCAGCTGGCTCTGGGGGAAAAAAAAAAAAAAAAAAAAAAGGCTTTGTCCCCACCCATGTCTTGTACAGTCACAGGGCTTTAGTGAAGAGTAGAAGAGGCCTGAAGGCAGTTTTATAAAATTACTGCATGTGAGGCCATTCCTTACCATTTTGATAACACCTCCACTAAAAACTAAAAATCAGTCACCACTTCACAAAGTTTTTCTTAACCAAAAGAAACACTCTGTGTCTAAGGATCCAGGCTGAGGCTATTTTCTTGTCTCTGGGAGGGAAAATTCACATCAACATTATAAAGGCCATTTTTTCCTTAACAGTCTCATAGACTTATGTCCAAGAAAGCATTAGCAGGCTCTCATGGAAGAAATCTATCTGTGCATTTAGGAACTTTCCTTGCCAAAGGCAAAATGTCTTTTAGATGCGTGATGCAAACAGCTGGCTCACGCAACATATCCTCAATTGGATTATTTAAATAAATCTGAGTTTTTGAATTCACTATCTGTTAAGGAAATACATTTTAATCTGTTCTTTTAGAAATATTCAAGAGCAACTTCCTCTAATATTTGAAAGCTTTGTAAATTAAAACATAACAATTGATGCCTTGTGTTTTCAGGACTTCATTGTATGTCAACAGTTTGTGCAGATATGCCCTACACTTAAATTTAAGATGTTCTCATTGTGTATGGGATAGGGAGTATTCCTGCTCTTTTTTCCTTTTCAGAAAAAGTAAGCTAGTTGAAGATTTTTTTAATTAGGCTGATTTAGGATCAGCAGCCCCTCAGGATTATGACTTAATTTGGTGCATGAAAATCCAGGCTGCATGGTGAGCTCTTTGCTTTAGCTCCGTGTAAAACCCAGCAGGCCATGCAGCTGGCCCCCACTCTCTTCCAGAAAGTAAGCCTGGCAACTAGAACTTCCCAGATCCTATTTCTGTGAGTCTGCATTTTATCTACCATGCCTGCTGTTGCTTCTCTCAACAGTCACCTGAGAACATGTTACTGTCAACTGTTTAAACTCAAGCAGGTGGCACTCACTGTCCCTTTTTTTTTTTTTTCCTGCAGAATTCATCTAAAGCTGCCCAAGCCCCATCTCCATGGGGGGCCAGTGGAAAGTAAGTTCATTTTTCCAAAGTAAAGATGAGGCATGAGATGTGCCATGAGGCTGGGTAACATGCTCATCTGCCTTGAGGGGAGGCCCCACCTCCCTGGGTACAAACCTCTCTGCCCTTGTTTTCCTACCTATGCTCTCCCCTTCCAGGAGCACTGGAACCCCATCCCCCATGTCTCCCAACCCCTCCCCCACCAGCTCCGTGGGATCTCAGGGGAGCCTCTCCAATGCCAACGCCTTGTCGCCTTCAACCATCGTCAGCATCCCGCAGCGCATCCACCAGATGGCAGCCAATCACGTCAGCATCACCAACAGCATCCTTCACAGCTATGACTACTGGGAGATGGCGGACAACCTGGCCAAGGAAAACAGAGGTGTGTTTGCCTAAGGGAAGCGTGTGTGTGGCTCACCCACAGCCAGGGGAGACAGCCTGATCCTTGGGCATCAACTGCCAAGTCTTCATCACTTACCCAACAATGCAAAGCAATCATAGAAGCTGTTACCTTCCGTGTGAAACTTTTCCTGACTGCTTCCCATCACTCAGGGCCTCCTGTGCCTTTACTTCCCTTTGTCTTCACTACAGGAAAGATCAGAGATAGAGATGGAGGTAGAGATGGTATAGGTACAAATGATACAGATGCAGATTATATAAATAAATAGAGCAGACACACATCCCTTTAGCAGGTGAGCCCCTTCAAGGTGGGATTCCATTTTATTCAACTTTGTATTCCTAAGACCTGGGAATGAATGAATGAACTGATGAGTATGAATATTACTAGCTGATTAAGTGATAGCTGTTTACAACAAGAAAAAAAAAGTGTTTTATAGGTAAGCTGTATTTCTTTTTAAATAATGTTTGTTTTTACTGATTATAAAAAGAATGCACGTTTACTGTGGCTAAATTTGTAAAGTACACACACCAAAAAAAACTATAGAGAAAAAAAATTTTTTTCTTTTGTAGCCACCCTGCAGCATGTGGAGTTCCCAGGCCAGGAATCAGATCTGAGCCACAGTTGTAACCTACTCTGCAGCTGTGGCAACACCAGATACTTAACCTACTGTGCAGGGCCAGGGATCGAACCTACATCCTTGAGGCTTCAGAGACACGGCCAATCCCCTTGCCCCACAGTGGGAACTCTGAAAAAAGACTTTAATCATCAGTGATCTTATCACCGAAAAGTATTTCCTATTGCCATTTTATTGAAATTTCCTTTTAAAAAAGTTTTACCATAGTTGATCTACAAGGTTATGATAATTTCTGCTGTGTAACGAAGTGATTCAGTTATACTTTACATACATCCATTGTCTTTCAAATTATTTTCCCACATAGATGATCGCAGAATATTGGGTAGAGTTCTCTGTGCCACACAGCAGGTCCCCATTGGCCAGCCATTCCATGTACCTCAGTGTGCATACGCCAGTCCCAAACCCCCAGTCCGCCCCTCTCCCACCCTCTGTCCCCTTTGGTAACTGTAAGTTGCCAGTTCTATTGAAATTTCTTCTAGTCTTCTCCAAATATTTATAATTTTTACCAAAATAAGATCATGATATGTATACAGTTTTCCATCCATCTTTTTTTTTTATTTAGCATTATAACAGGCCTTTCCTCATGTCACTAACTAGTTCAGAAACATCTTTATGATGGTTCTCTAATACTGTCATAATAGCATATGTAATCAAAAGCATCATGACTTTTCTCGAGCCACTCTCCTGCTGTTTGACTTTTATGATAACTTCCAGGTTTTTTCCACTATTACAAATAATGTTATGATAAATGTCCTAATGTAAATTATTGTTGATATCTCTGATTATTTTCATGGGAGGAACTTGTAGAATGAGAGGGTCTAGAGGTATAGATTCTTTAAGATAGATATGGACCTATATTGTTAACTTTCTCCTATAAGACTGTACCAGTTTACCACTCTTTTTCCAGGAATAGATGAGAGTGCAAATATGAGCTCACTTTCAAGTCATTAAATGCAAATTTTGTTCCCAGGGTAACATATGCCTATGAGACTAAGACCAGGATGTCCATGGTGAGATGAGGAATTTAGGGCACAGACAGGCAGGTGGATCCTGAGTACATAAAACCGATAATGCAGCCAGATAGGACATAACAGTAGCTCGGAGGTGTCACACTCTGAAAATGCAGTGGGAGAGCCAGGGAGGTCAAGGCCACGGGCTGGGGCCAGCAGGACTGGCTCGCTGGAGGAGCTAGCATGGAACAGGGTTTTCACAAGCAGATAGTAGTTGAGTGGTTGAAGTGCAGTGGTGTGGGTGTCACAGGTGCATAATAGAGAAGGGACAACTGTACACAAGGTCACGTGGTCAGTTTGGGAGAACCTGAGCAGGCTAGGCTCTAGACGGTCCTGCCAGCTGCCCCTTGATGTCCCCTAGAAGAGCCACAGGTCCAGGGCACAGTCAGCGAGTTTTCCCAACCTGCTCCTCCACCCTCCCCGTCCCCCCGGCCACCTGGAACTTGGGTTCTCTACACCTTCCCTGCAGGACCCCACGCGGCCTGTGTAGGAGCACCTTTGTAAAACTCCTCCCAGATTCTTCCTTTCAGGGAGTGTTGTTAGGACCAGCCACATGATCCGATTTAGGACAGCATGGAGCACATGAACTGATTTGTCCCTATCGGCCACTCAGCTGTGACCTCTGCCATGGTGGCACCCCACATTCTTCATCTCAATGCACTCCCCACATCCGCCTTCCTGCGCCAAGGGTAGTGCAGTAATAAATGTTCAGCGAAAGGACACAGGCAGAGGATGTCCAGAAACCATCTCAGTAGACATGTTTCAGAACCCATCTCTGATTTGCCCTCCAGCCTGGAGCCTCCTCCCTCAGACCCCCTCCAGGGGCTCAGCATGTGCACAGTTGAGTACAGTTGAAGGGATGACAGAGCTGCAGGCCAGGTTCAGGGGGGAAGCATTGCTACACAAGGAGGTTGCAGTCTGAGGAAGTAAATTTTTTTTTGCTATTTGGCTAAATAAATGTCTTTTTTTTTTTTTTTTTTTTTTGCCATGACATGTTTTCTTTATTAATTCAGAATTAGAGTTCCCATCATGGCTCAGTGGTTAACAGATCCGACTAGGAACCATGAGGTTGCAGGTTCCATCCCTGGCCTCGCTCAGTGGGTTAGGGATTCAGTGTTGCCATGAGCTGTGGTATAGGTTGCAGACGCCGCTCAGATCCCACGTTGCTGTGGCTGTGGTGTAGACCGGCAGCTACAGCTCCAATGGGACCCCCTAGCCTGGGAACTTCCATATGGCACAGGTGCGGCCCTAAAAAGCAAAAAAAAAAAGGAATTATTTCAACAAAATACATATATATTATATACATAATGTGTATATGAAGCATGAAGAGTTAGATCTGTTAAAATCAATGTACTTAAAGCACATTGGAAAGTTACGTGTAAACACATAAGATTCATTCAATTCAGTATCGCCCAAGTCATTCATTTCAATCAGAAATCACCAGTGGAGTGATTATTTGGATACAGGATGAGCCCACCACTTTGGGGGCTCAATTTTGTGTGGTGGAGTGCTCGTGTCACATCATGGGACAGGGAAGGCTTCATTTGTCTAGATAGAGCCCGGTGTGTGTCGCTCTAACACCCCTCTCTGTCCCCTAGAATTCTTCAACGACCTGGACCTGCTCATGGGGCCAGTCACCTTACACAGTAGCATGGAGCACCTGGTCCAGTACTCCCAGCAGGGCCTGCACTGGCTGCGGAACAGCGCCCACCTGGCATAGGGACCTCGCCTCCGAGCCGGACTGTGCTCTTGTCTTCATGGATGGCTCAGCATTGCTGGACACTGTGCTACTGAAGTTCCCAGCCACAGCATTTCTCCAACCGCGGTGAATATTTTCTCAGCATCGCACAATGGTCTTTCTTCCCAGGGCACGTGTGTTTGTCTGTGTGGGTGTCGAAGCAGCTGCCTGTGTGTGTGTATAAGACACCCAGCTCTTGAGAACACCTCTTTCTCTGTCTAGTTTTCAGAATCCAGGCTAGACAAAGTGATCAGACATTTCTGATGAAAGAAAATGTGTTTACACACACATACATACACGCACACACACACACACACACACACACACACACACACACACACACTTTCTAGTTCAAAGCTAAACCATGACTTCTTAGGACGTTCAACCAAAATCTCATGGGTTAGTTAACCAGGTGCAATACAGCACACCAAAAGCTTGACTGCCAGTTAAGATGAACCTAGTTCTTATATTCTTGATTACTTTCAGTATTAATATACTCTTCCCCAATTATTATTTTTTGATTGTGTGTATTAATGGATAATTGAATAATGAAAATCAGTCAGTTATTTTTGTGCTGGCCGTTTACTAGAGTGCATGTTACCAAATACCTTTTATCTAGCACCTGCCCCCCCCATCCAACTTTACTGTCAGCTAAACATGTTAGAAGCAAATGAATGGACTCCCACAGGCCCTCCCTGCCCTGCCTCCCAGAATAGTGACCTTGACACTGAGATGTGGTAAAAAGTCTTGGTGTCTTTGAAAACGAACCAACATTAAAGCAGCAACGACTGTGTTTAGGGCGCTCAGTGAGGAACTGCCACCTTCTTCAGAGGCCATGAGCCCGCCCAGCACGTCTTTTTCTTCTTCCTGCCACTGTGACAGACAGAGGCTGTAGAGCCACATGGCATTTGCCAGCCACTATTTTTCATGTCTTTTCTTTCCGTGATCGCTTTCTTACCACTGTTCTTGGCCAAACTAGGGTATTGCCTAGAACGCCTCTTCACTGGGCATCTGTATCTGTTGCTTATCAGGCCAAGAACTCTTTGCCATCCTGATTCTGCCTCATCCTCTTGGTCTTTATAGAAAGTGCCCCTGGTGGCCTCCCATGCATTTTGATCTGGGGGAATGTGTTTTAGGCTTTGATTAGCAAGCTCCTTACTCCACAGAGCAAGTTATTCCTGCCATGACCGCAGTGGTGTCTGGGGTCACAACGACCAGACATCATGCTTCCGCCCTGTGCGTCTGATATGTTTACGTCTTGCCCTTGATTCTTGTCTTTTTTTCTTTTTTCTTTTTTTTTAATTAAGTTTACATTTTCCTTTCTGGACATCTTGTTTACAGTTTTTGTCTGGAATTTATTTCTTGTGTTGTCTCTTGTCATACCCTAGATGTAGTCTTCTTGTTCAATATATTTGGATATAAAAATATTGGTTAAAAAAAAAAAAAAAAACTCCTGGAAAAGAGGATAATCCTTGCCACACTTTAAAAACAAAAATAATAACCTTAAGGCCTCTCACTTGACAAAATTGCCCCGAATCTGCCTGAGAAAGACAGGCGATATGATGTGTGGAATAATCCATTTTGCAAGGCGAAGGTAACACAAAACACGTCTAACAGGTACTGATGGGCTCGTGGGTGTGGTTGCCACGTTAATGTATTTGTCAGCCTGATCTGTCGGGAGAAATCAGATGGCTGTAGTTCGCTCCAAGCACTGATTCAAAACCATACAAATGATTGAACAGCTTCGGCGATTGGAAGTGAATCTCAATGACCAGGTGAAGACTCTGTGAAATTTCCATTTGGCCTTGACCTTCAAGCATCTGGAAATACAAACAGTCTTTCTTTTCGTACGTTTATCCACCTGAGATGCTTCTGATGGTCCTCTCAGTAATTGTTGCCAGGGTTCCTGATCCCACTGGGGTCAAAGTTAAGACATTTTTTTTTTCTTTTTTGAGGGGATTGAGGCTCAGTCCCACTCAGTCTTGTGGAATTTGGATGAAATATTCACGTAAAGGGACGGCCCCCAGGGTCCAGCGTGCAGCCCTGAGGTGCCCCTCTGGCTTTGCCCACCTTTGTGTAGCAGGCCTGGTGGTGGTGTCCACGTGATGTGCTGCCCCGTGAAACCCATCTGAACACGTAGGTGGTCTCTGGCCAGTGGTGCCAGCTGCACTCAGGCAGCAGCCATTTCCAATGCAACGTGAAACTGGTCATTCAGGAGCGGTCGCAGCACACCGTTCTCAGCATCTCTTGTTTCACTCCCGCTGGGTAGGGCCTGTTGGGGCAGTGGTTTTGCTTTGCTTTGCCATCCATGATTTCGCCATTGTGGCATCTTTTGATCATTGCTTGTTTCTTGCATTGAGTTTTGTTCCCAGTAGAAAGGTCTCCCTTGCGTTTTCTGATTTCAAAAGGAACACATGCTCATAGAAAAAATGCACCCAATACAGAGACGTGGAAAATCGGAAGACTCAGCCCCCTCCCCCAGAGCCAACCACTGCTCATCCTTTCCTGTATATCCTCTAGAAACCTCCCATGTAAATATAGAAGGTCTATTGGCATTTTTTTTCCTATTTGAAGCCATTCTTTCATCAGAAGTTCATATGCGTTCAGCAGGCCTTCTCCTCCATAATCTGAATGGACCTTGATCACAATTGTTCCGGTTCTCTCTGAATTCAGAGAGGAATCCAAATAGTTCCCTGATCAAAAAGTGGGCATTTGTTACTCTTCGACACAGCTGGGACTTAACGTGCAGAGCTATGCTCCGGAAGAGAGGTTTGGTTAAAATGTACTTCTGGAAACTTTCAAACTGCCCGTGGAACCTCGGACCCTTTCTCTAAAGAGGAATGTACTGGGAAAAAGGAAAAAAAGAAAAACCTGAAAGAGTTGACAGATTGTGCGTGCGATTGAACACATGGAATCAATGCAATGAGGCTTCCTGCACTAAAATGTACCCTCATATCTACAACAATGACGTGTGTATTATATAACAGTGATGTGTACATTCCTGACATCCCATACATAATATACGCAGTTTGTATAAAAGCATTCATTTAAAAATATATATGTACAATACAGCTAACATAAACCTGTAGTACGCCTGAAGGATATGACTAGTGCCTAATCTTAAGTGTAAGTCCACTGCGTGTTCAAATCACCTTGGAAGTGCAGTCATTGTTATGAAATGAATCAGTGCAGCCAACCTTATTTACAAACCACATCTTTGAAACTGTGCAGTCGTATATACATATATATTTTTAAATAACATTTTTCACGGTTTTCCAGAGTTACTGTTGAAATCTGTATCACCAAAAAGAAAAAGAACAAAAGCAAGATTTTTTTTAATGATGTAGACACTCTTCAGACCCAGTAAATCTGTGTGTGGTTTCCTGTTTGTAGATACCCAAGAAACTTTAGCAGTCACCAGCCTTAATGCATGTACAGGATATTATTGTGACTTAATTTATCTGCAGTTTTTAATCCATGTGAAATTGGAATTTATAAACTGACTTGGATTAAATATGTCTGCCTTTCTAAGGTTGCCAATGTTACATTAAATGATTTATGTTGTAAATGAGAGACATTGAGTTGTACGTTAAAAAAAAAAATTGTCCACCCATTTCTGTGAATATTTTTACAAGGAAACTTCAGAATCAAAATATATTCAAATACGCATTCTGGTCCCCCGTTCATAGTCTCTTTAGAATGAAGCTTGTTGTTTCATAAAATTTTTAAATGTTGCTCTTCCACAGATTATCATTACTAAGTCTCATATTTTTCATGGGGGGGGAGTATGTTTTTCTTTATTGTAGGTGTAGTTTACTACTTGTCTTTCTCACACATTTACACATGTGCACACATGTGTGAGAACACACCCCCCCATGTCCCAGAAAGTGCTGAATATTCAGGAAGCTTGAGAGGTTTATTTAGATGACCGCATTGGTGCCTGTCCAGTCAGAGTGACCCTGGGACACTGTTTTCACTTAACATTCCTTAGTGACACAAGTTAATTCCCTGACTTGTATCTACTGGGTTTTCCCAACTCTAACCAACATGGTGGAATAATGTTGGCAATAGTTGGTCGAGAGAAATGAGAGAATTTTGAACTAATGAAGATAGAAATAGCCGACTGGTGGCTTGCCCCGTGTGGGAGGGTGTTTTTATGAAGCTCATTTTTCACTCTTCTCTCCCTCTTTTTTCATTCCCTTCTTCCCCAAGCTAAACTAAACAAAGAAGCAGAAACAGCAGCAAAAACGAAACAATTGTTTCACCTTACCCAGCCTATATCCTTAGATACTAGCTCCAGTCTCCATGGAGACCACCTCATCCCAGAGATGGCCAGGATGGGGTCCTCGGCTTTGCTTGTTCCAGAGACCACTGAGCCTGATACTCTTCCAAAGATGGTTTGGGCTAAGAAACACCCAGTGGTCTTTCCAGAACTGTCTTTCTCTGATGCGGTTTTGCTGAAGTCTATTCCCATCCGAATCATAGTTTTAAGAAGTAACACATTTTCGATGAAACGTGCATCAACTGGAGTCTTGAAAGACATTTTTTTAAATGATAGGAAAAAGAGAAACCCAACAACATAAAACTGCATTTCCGACAATTTGGAGCCAGAGTTTACTTCCTAATTTTCCCATCCCTGGAAGAGCACAGTCTTTCGATATTACTGCTTCCTGACAAATAGCGCAAGAAATATTCAGGTTTTTGAGATTTGTGTTATCTTTGTCCCAACTGAATTATTCTCTGTATATCATCAGAGGGGTCAGTGTGTTTGCATTTGGCCTGAGGAAAATGATTTAAAAAAAAAAAAAAAAAAAAAAACTCTGTTCTCAAACTAATTACATCTGACCACAGTTTGGGTTTTTATTATTAACTGGTGCCCTGAAGCAGCGGGAGGTAAATTTGGGGTCGGCCACGAAGGATTTAGATTCCCAGCTCTGATTCACAGTGAAGGGGATCAGAGGATAACATCTCTCTGTGTTACTCTTAAAATCCACCTCTTAGAGCCAATTTTAAACACATTGATCTGAGGGATGAATTCATGGGACTAATTGCAGGCCAACACAAGGATCACCATTCATCTTTAAGCATAAGGAAGGAGTGACGAGACCTGAAAAGTTGAATCAAAGACTTGTTTCTCCACTTATTTCTAACCTAGGGCAAGCTCATCAGAAAATATTTATAACCCAATATGATGTAAAATAGCACCAGTGTTTAGGATTTTCAAACAGTGCTATTTGGTTATAAAAAAAATAATCACAGTTTTCTAGTTTCCATATTGTTTTCCAATCCTTGTTCAGTTCTTTGTAAAACAGAACGGATTTTTTCCCCAGTAGTTATAATCTCTTGGTTTCTAGATGCCCAGATGAGCAAAGAGAATAATTACCAGTGATGAGCGTGTGTTAGTTAACTTGACTAAACAGCATCTACGCATGGCAACCGGATGTATACGGCTTTTCAAAGAACAGTCTTTGAGTCTCCTCTATTCCCTTCATGGACATGAGTGATCATGAAGCCAGAAGGATAGCCACATAGTTGAGGTCTCAAAAATCCCAAGTACGTAACATGCTAATCTTCAGTGATAGACATTTTTCCAGCATTACCAGTGACTTTGGGGGGCCTATTTAGGTAGTAAAATAGTGATATTAACACTCTCCTTTGAGTAATTTGTAAACCGATTATGAACCCCCTAAAGTTCCCAGGGCTGTCAACACAACCCAAAATGACCTTCTTTGTGAGCTGGCTTGACCGTTTTTGTTCCTTTAGGGTTTTTTCCTTCTAAGTGCTTTAAGTCAGATTCAGTATCTCAGTTATCTAGAGGAATAATTATCAGAGGCAATGGGGACTTTAAGGAAACCAAGATTCAATGTTACAACTCATCGGTGTTGGGGATGGGAAGTCTGAGAAATAAGCTGGCTGTCCAGACACTCTCCTTCTTTGCCTGCTGCCCCTGGTTCTTCTTCTTCTTCTTTTTTTTTTTTTTTTTTTTTTTAAGACCACACCTGCGGCATATGGAGGTTCCAAGGCTAGGGGTTGAATCTGCAGCTGCCGGCCTACACCATAGCCATAGTAACATGGGATCCAAGCCACATCTGCAACCTACACCACAGTTTGTATCGGTGCCAGATCCTTAACCCACTGAGCAAAGCCAGGGATCGAACGCGAGTCCTCAGGTCAGGTTCTTAACCCAACTGAGTCACAACGGGAACTCCACGCCACTGGTTGTTAAATAAAGCTCTTCTCCATGTGAAATGTAACCCAGAGCAGTGACTGCCCCCCTGAGGGAGAGTGAGGATCACAGCCTGGGGCAAGCCTTTGGACATCCTGGTGGTCACACACAGCCGGAGTTAAGCATCGCTGTCAGAACAGAGGCAATGGAAACCCAGGCTCTCTTGGCAGGCACCAAGAGGCAAAAGTGTGTGATGTGGTAGGTGACACTTTGTCCCAGCTCTGTTTAGGTTCTGCGGGACCAAGAGGATGACAGCGGGGTAACCAGAGGTCTCTCCATGGAACCCCTCAGCCTTTGTCATTACCACTTTGAGTTCATCCCACCTGCAGGTAGGGCTCTGATAGACCAATGAGGTGGCAGGGGTGGGGGGTGGTCTGTTCTCACCAGGAGCAGCAGGGCTGCAGTTGGTGGTCCAGCCCCACCCTCCTCTTCCTCATCCAGTCCTGGCCTTAAGAAAGCAGGGGGTGGAGTTCCCGTTGTGGTGCAGTGGTTAGTGAATCCAACCAGGAACCATGAGGTTGCAGGTTTGGCCCCTGCCCTTTCTTGGCTCAGTGGGTTAAGGATCCAGCATTGCCATGAGCTGTGGTTTAGGTCGCAGACGCGGCTTGGATCCTGCGTTGCTGTGGCTCTGGCTTAGACTGGCGGCTACAGCTCCGATTAGACCCCTAGCCTGGGAACCTCCATGTGCCACGGGAGCAGCCCCAGAAAAAGCCAAAAAGACAAAAAAAAAAGAAAAAAGAAAAGAAAGAAAGCAGGGGGTATGCAGCTGGGAAGAAGGAGAGGGAACACTGGGTCCAAGCTTCCAGTGTTTTCATCCTCCATGGGCATACAGCCTCCCTCTTAAACACCAGGCTCTAGACATCCCACTGGAGCCAGGTGCACAGCCCCATCTCCTGTGCCCTCCTGCTTTTCCTTTTAAGCACCAGGAGGCCAAGTTCTCTTCATATGAATCTTGTGCCCCTGATGGTAATTGTTGTTGATTTGGGGCCAAGGGACAGAGGACAGCTGCTCTGGGAGCTTTGTCCCTGAGAAAGGAGATCTCTCCTAAGGGACTTGCGTTATATCATGAGCTTCAGGAAAGAGGAAACCTCTCCTGAGGAAATGATGGATTTTTTTTTCTCTAGTGGGTTAAATAATGCCTTCAACAATGATAGTTGAAGTGCAGGCTAACCCTTAGGGTACCAGGAGAGAGAAAGTCAACATAAGAACTTAGTGATTTTGTGAGGTCCAACGGAAGCTGTAACTTCTAGTCCCGGACATCAGGGCAAAGACGGCAAATCTGACTGCTGACCTGAGTGTCTGAGTGTTTCAAGGCCCCAAGTGTTAGGTTGAAGTTTGGGGCTTTTACCAAATATTTGTATTATTTACTCACAGAGGCTTCCTTGGGTACCTAAAGCACTAAATCCCAGTGCTCTGAGCTTAACCAAAATAATCATGAAATACTCCTTCAAAAGGGTCTCTTCTTTTCATACACTCTGGACACGCCTTTGCTGGCCTTCCTCTGAGACAAAAGAGCAACAGCTGAAGGTTCTGAAAGATCCAGCCTGATTTAAGCCCCAGTCGATACCAACACCCTTATCAGGGTGAACTCTGGGCATTTAGGTAAAAAAAATATCTAGGGTGTATCTAGGAGGCGAGATACACTAACTGGACACTTGAATTTCATTCACTGATTCTCAGGCAGGATCTTCAGGACCAGACAGGCCCATTACAGCATAGCTGCTGCTGCTCAGGGTCTGTGGCATCGAGTTTCAAGTCCTTCCCAGAGTCCACTGGTGGCCTAGCAGTTTAGGATCGAAGGAAGGTAAGGTCCCTCCCACTTAGTTTGCCTCAGTTGGAGCAGGAGTTTAAATTCCAGTGTTTTCCTTTGGCTATGTCATCGTGGATGTTTCTTCTTGGAGCTGGCAGCTCTAATTCATTCCTCCAATAGCAAAGGCCTCTGTGTTACATCAAACACCACCTCCAATTCTGCACCTCACTCTTGGAAAAGCTGCCAGCAACTCAGAAACCTGCTCATCCGCCGTAAGACATTTCCAGTGATCCAATTGAAACATCCATAAAACCAAATTAAATGGCCTTCATCTTCTCTTACAGGAATTGGTCTTAGGGTTGTTTCAAAACTGAAGAGGACATGAAGTTGGACAATTCTCTACAGTAATTTATGCCGTAAAATGTATATATTGTAGCCTTGACTGTAAATACTATATTTATTAAGGTTTGATACCCTTTTCGTTTTTGTCTAGTTATTCACTCTTAAAAGAGCTGAAGTTCATGTTTGTTCATGTTTGTCTAGTTATTCACTCTTAAAAGAGCTGAAGTTCACTTGGGGCTTCTTGTTAGGGCATTTGGATGTGGTTAGAAAGTCCAGGATCTGTGTTAATAGTCACTATTTTAATCCTAATGGTCATATAACAACCTATTAAGCATCACCATTCTAAGCCCTACCCCTGATGAAAACATGTGCTCTTCTCTGTCTTTAAGAATGTGATGGGAGTTCCCCTCGTGGCTCAGCAGATAACGAACCTGACTAACATCCATGAGGACAGGGGTTCGATCCCTAGCCTTGCTCAGTGGATTAAGGATCCAGTGTTGCCGTGAGCTATGGTGTAGGTCACAGATGCAGCTTGGATCCTGTGTTGCTGTGGCTGTGGTGTAGGCCGGCAGCTGCATCTCTGATTCAACTCCTAGCCTGGGAACCTCCATATGCTGCGGGTATGGCCCTAAAAAAAAAAAAAAAAGAAGAAGAAGAAGAAGAAAGAAAAAGAAAAAAAAATTGATAAAAATCTTCACCTAAGGAATTAATAAAGAACAGTGTCTTGAGTAAGTAAGGAACACTTCCTCCAGCTCTTCTCAAAATTCGTGAACACTTTTTCCCAGGAAATTCCAGTGGATTCTCGTGAAGCAGCCCAGAGCTTTTCCTCCCACAGAGAGGTCTCACCTCCCAGGCTGCTTCTAGGACACCTGCATGCCTGGAAGCCTCAGGTTGCTCAGATCTGCTTAAGGAAGTATGAGTGTGAAATCTCCCTCCTCTCTTTCCCTCTCATGTTATTAAAAAAAAAAAAAGTTGCTCCCACACAGCTGTATGTATCATATTGCAAATAAAAGTCCAGATTCAAATTGTGAATAATTCAGTAGTGAATTATTTGGGGAAGATATTAGGAAGGCATAGAGAGATACCACTAGTTTTAAGGATTTGTCTGGGGGATGTTTTCTTTTGTCTAAGTTTAAATTTTTATGTACAAGGATGATGGAATCATTGACCATTTCTTCGACTGTTTGGAGATTTTACTATGTCTCTAAGTCAGAGGAAACTTACTGTGTCTCTAAGTCACAGTTCTTCCAATGTGCAAGCACCTTACTGTACTGTAACAGAATGAGCCTTAAGGATTTATAAGAATAAGCACTTTTATATTTGAAGGTAAATACTCATGCATCAGTGAAATTACTTTTTTAATGTCTTAATAAACCTTGAAATCAATACCACTCTGTCTCAAAAACATCCTCCTGTCTCTTCCTAGAACAACTTCTGAGTAAAATGATCTTTCTTAGATCTTTCTGCTATGGCACAGTGGGTTAAAGGATCTGATATTGCCATAGCTGCCATATAGGTCGAAGCTGCAGCTTGAATTCAGTCCCTGGCCTGGGAACTTCCATTTGCCTCGGGTATAGCCATTAAAAAGAAATGTCCTTTCTCTTGTGTTTCAGTATTTTGTTTTAAATATAATCAACTCTAGTTATGAACTTTCTTTTCCTCTGCAAAAGCATGAATCCACCTGAACTAGGAGAATGGATGCCAGCATTTTAAAGAAAGGGGCACCAATTAAGAATGCTCTTGGCAAGAAAGGTTAAGTGACACTTCAGAGCGAAAAAGAAATAATGGAACCCGTGAAAGAGCCTGGAATAACCTTGCTAAGAGAGTTTTTGATTTTTGTTTATTGTTTGTTTGCATGTCAGAGCTTTGTTTATTGTAAAGCAATGCATTAGTGGAAGCTATCACACTGTGACATAGTTAGAATACAAACAGCAGACAAACATTGAAAATATTCAATGCTAAAACTTACTTAAACCTACATTCCTTTTCTCCTTTTCTTTTTTGAAATTTATTTTCAATCAAATGAGTAATACAAGACTACGATCTTTATTAACGTCTGCAATACAAGTAGACAAATACCCCCATTGATTCCCACCCAGTTCCACCCACAGGGCTGCTCTAGTCAGCTGGCTGTACTTGTCCGTATCTGTGTTATTTGTGTGTTTGTGTGTGTGCGCGCATTTACCTGAATAGGGTCCTGCTGCACACAATGTTCTGTGTTCTGAACTCACTCTTGCCACTTAACAGTAAGTCTTGGACAGTCTTCAAGATCACTACATGGGGAGTTCCCATCGTGGCTCAGTGGGTTATGAACCTGACTAGTATCTGTGAGGATGCAGGTTCAATCCCTGGCCTCCCTCTGTGGGTTGAGGATCCAGTGTTGACATAAGCTGCAGTGTAGGTCACAGATGCAGCCTGGATCTGGCATGGCTGTGGCATAGGCTGGCAGCTGTTATTCCAATTCAACCCCTAACCTGGTTAACTTCCACATGCACAGGTGCAGCCCTAAAAAGAAAAAAAAAAAAATTGGTACCTAAAGATCTACTTCCTTGTTTGGATCCTCTATACAATATTTCCAGAGTATGGTCTACCAGAGTTTATTTAACATCCTCTATTGATGGATCTTTAGTATGACTCATTAATTTTTAAAAATTGAGATGTTATTATATACAGTGGAATATTACTCAGCTGTAAAAAAAAATGAAACACAGCCATTTGCAACAACATGAATGCAAGTAGAAATTATCATACCAAGTGAAGTTAGACAGAGAAAGACAAATATCTTAAAATATCACCTATATGTGTAATATCTTAAAAGGATACAAGTGAACTTATTTGCAGAATAGAAATAAACTCACGGACTTTGAAAAGAAACTTACTATTGCCCAAGGGGACAGGTGGTGGGGAGAGGGATGGGTTGGGAGGTTGGGATTGGCATATGTACACTGAGGTATATGGAATGATTGGTCAATGGAGAGCTGCTGTTTAGCACGGAGTACTCTACGCAGTATTCTGTGATGGTCTGTAAGGGAAAAGAATCTGAAAAAGAAAAAAAATGAGATGTAATTCATAGACCAGCATATTCACACTTTTAGTGTCTATACTTCATTGCCTTTGTGTATATTCACAAGGATGGTCAACCATTACATTACCTAAATTCAGAACATTTTCATCACGCCAAACAGAATCCATTCTTACTAGTAGTTATTCCCCATTCACCCTTCCCTCAGCCCTGGGCCACCACTAATCTACTTTCTGTCTCTAAGGCTATTTTGGACATTTCTTACAGATAGATTCTTACATGGCCTTTAGGTTTGGCTTCTTTTATTTAGCATAACATTTTCAAGATTCTTCCGTGTTGTAGCATGCATCAACACTCCATTCTTTTTTATGCCTGAATAATTTTTTTACATTTTTTATTCATGATTTTTTTCCATCATAGCTGGTTTACAGTGTTCTGTCAATTTCTACTATACAGCAAAGTGACCCAGTCACACATATATTTACATTCTTTTTCTCGCATCCTCCTCCATCATGTTCCATCGTAAGTGACTAGATACAGTTCCCTCTGCTATACAACAGGATCTCATTGCTTATCCACTCCAAAGGCAATAGTTTGCATCTGTTAACCCCGATTCCCAGTCCATCCCTCTCCCTCCTCCTCCTCCTTGGCAACCAGAAGTCTGTTCTCCAAGTCTATTATTTTCTTTTCTGTGGAAAGTTTCATTTGTGCCATATATTAGATTCCAGATATAAGTGATAACATGGTATTTGCCTTTATCTGACTTATTTCACTTAGTATGAGAGTCTCTAGCTGCATCCATGTTGCTTGAAATGGCATTATTTTGTTCTTTTTATGGCAGAGTAGTGTTCCATTGTGTGTATATACCACATCTTCTTAATCTGTTCATCTCTTGATAGACATATAGGTTGTTTCCATGTCTTGTCTAGTTTGAATAGTGCTGCAATGAATATATGGGTGCATGTATCTTTTTCAAGGAAAGTTTTATCTGGATATATGCCCAAGAGTGGGATTGCTGGGTCATGTGGTAGTTCTATATTTAGTTTTCTGAGGAACCTCCATACTGTTTTCCATAGTGATTGTACCAATTTACATTCCCACCAACAGTGTAGGAGGGTTCCCTTTTCTCCACACCCTCTCCAGCATTTGTTATTTGTTGACTTGTTAATGATGGCCATTCTGACAGATGTGAGATGGTACCTCATTGTAGTTTTTATTTGTTTTGCTTGTTTGTTTTGTATTTTTGCCATTTTCTTGGGCCACTCCCGCAGCATATGGAGGTTCCCAGGCTAGGGGTCCAATCGGAGCTGTAGCTGCCGGCCTACACCACAGCCACAGCGATGCGGGATTGGAGCCGCATCTGCAACCTACACCACAGCTCACGGCAACGCTGGATCCCCAACCCACTGAGCAAGGCCAAGGATCGAACCTGCAACCTCATGGTTCCTAGTCAGATTCATTAACCACCGAGCCACAACAGGAACTCCAGTTTTTATTTGTTTATGCCTAAATACTATTCCATTGTATGGAGAGACTACATTTTGCTTCTGTAGTCATCAGTTGATACACATGGGCCGTGGCCAGTTTTTGGCTATTAAGAACACTGCTGCTATGAACATCCATAACACAGGTTTTTGTGTGAAGATAACATTTCCAAGTCTCTTGGGTATGTACTTGGGTGTGGAATTTCTGAGTCATAGATTCACTCTTTGTTTGGCTTTTTGAGGAATTTTCAGACCGTTCCCACCATCAATGTAGGAGAGTTCCAGTTTCTCCACATCCTCATTTGCAGTTGTTATCACCCATCTTTTCTCATGATAGCCTTTCTACTGAGTGTGAGTGGTATTGAATAATGGCTTTGATTTGCATTTCTCTAATGACTAATGATATTGTGTACTCTTCTAGGTGCTTATTGGGCATTTTTAAATCTTCCATGGAAAAAACATCTGTTAAATCATTTACCCATTTTTAAGAAGCGATTTGTCTTTGCCTATTGAGTTCTAAGGCTCCTTTGTGTGTTCTGAATACTAGTGCCTTATCACATATAAGATTTGCAAATATTTTCTCCTATTCTGCGTTGTTGTTTTTTTTTTTTTTTACTTTTCTCCATAGTGTCCTTTTTGGTACAAGAGTTTTTAATTTTTTATTGAAATATAGTTGTCGTATAGTGTAGTGTTAATTTCTGCTGTACAGCAAAGTGGTCCAGTATACATATATATGCATTCTCTTTTAATATTCTTTTCCATTGCAGTTTATCTCAGGATATGGTTCCCTGTACCATACAGTAGGGACCTTGTTGTTCACCCATTCTGTATGTAACACTTTGCATCTGCTAACCCTAAGCTCCCAGTCCGTGCCTCCCTCATCACCTCGACAACCACAAGTCTGTCCTCTGTGGCTGTGAGTCTGTTTTTGCAAAAGTTTTTCATTTTGATGAGGCCCTGTTTGCCTTTTTGAAATATGTCACTCATGCTTTTGTGCCGTATATAAGAAGGCTTTGCCCAACCCAAGATCACAAGGATTTACTCATATATTTTCTTCAAATAGTTTTCAAGTTTTAGCTCTAAAATGTAGAGGTAGGGTCCATTTTAAGATGCCTTTTGCATATAACTTGAGAGGGGGAATCTGAATTCATTCTTTTCAGATGGATATCTAATTGTCTAAGCACCATTTGTTGAAAAGATTATTCTCACCCCCATTGAATAGTCTTGTCACCCTTGTCCAAAATCCATTGACCATGCACATGAGGGTTTATTTCTGGACCCTCAGTTCTAATCCAGTGATCTCTGTGTCTGTCCTATAGCAGCACCACACTGTCTTAATAACTGCAGCTTTGCAGCCATTTTTAAAATTGAAAAGTGTGGGAGTTCCCTTTGTGGTTCAGTAGGTTACGAACCCAACGGGTATCCATAAGAATGCGGGTTTGATCCCTGGCCTCACTCGGTGGGTTAATGATCCGCCATTGCCATGAGCTGTGGTGTAGGTCACAGACACGGTTCAGATCCCATGTTGCTGTGGTGTAGGCCAGCAGCTGCAGCCCCAATTCGACCCCTAGCCTTGGAACTTCCATGTGCCACAGGTGTGTCCATAATAAGCAAAAATACAAAACAAAGCAGTAAAATAAAATTAAAAAGTGTGAGTCCTCCAACCCTATTCTTTCGCAAGATGTTTTGAGCTACGAGTGGTTTTTTAATTAACCTGCAATTATGTATTCAATTTCTTTGAAAGGCACTTGTTTCAAGCAGGTGACGTGTAGCCTGGTTAAAAAAAACAGGAAAGGTGTGCCTGAGTAGCATGGCTGAAAGACCAGCATGGAAAATGCAGAATGGGCTTGGAGCCAGCCAAGTCCCTGCCCATTTTCAGTCTCTGTCTCCCAGACATGGCCCCCACCAGGGTTATGGGGCTGGAATTGGGCTGGGGCATGTGACATATGTAATACGTGTTCCTGAGGGTATGATAGAAGTATAAAGTTGCTCTAGTAATTCTGTGCCTCCAGAGCTAGTGGCTTCTTTCTGCCCCAGTGCTACCTGCTCAGATACCCTGGTGTGGGCTTGGTACCCTGGCCACTCTGATCCACTCGAAGACACCCCCTGGGTCCATCCACCTGAGATCACCAGATTTCCCAGGGCTTGACAGGCAGGCTTGACCCCTACACCTCTTCAGGACTTTTGCCTCATGCAGGTTTTATTTCTTTCTGGCTGCTTTTCCTGATCTTCCTGGAGTTTAACAGATTGTCCTATGATCATCAAAGATGTGGATTTTGCTTCGTTGCTGATACATGGGAACAAAGAGCAGACAGGATGAATTAATCCAGAAGGGACACTCAGAAAACTACTTCACAGCTTCCCTGGTGGCTCAGCATGTTAGGACCTGACATTGTCACTCTTGTGGCTCTGGTTACTGCCATGGCGCAGGTTCAATCCCTGGCCTAGGAACTTCCACATGCCTCGGGCTCAGCCAAAAAAAGAGTATTTTGTAGTTCCCCTTTTGGCACTGTGGAAATGAATCCAACTAAGTGTCCATGAGGATACGGGTTCAATCCCTGGCCTCTCTCAGTGGGTTAAGGATCCAGTGTTGCTGCAAGCTGTGGTGTAGGTCGCAGACTCGGCTTGGATCCCATGATGCTGTAGCTATGGCATAGGCCAGCAGCTGTAGCGCCGATTGGACCCCTAGCCTGGGAAGTTCCCCATGCCATGGGCATGGCTCTAAAAAGCAAAAAGCAAAAGGAAAAGGATAGTTTATATTTCCTGCTTCCAGCCCCACCCGCCACTGCCCACACCAAACACCCTCCAGGGGGGTCAGTTCTTCTGAGACCCTTGAATGAAATCTAGGGTTGACCCCACAACTTTTCCAGGCATCCTCAGATAAGAACAAGTCCTCTGGTCTTCTAATCACGAGCGTTGTCTCATTTTAGTCATCAGGGGGCCTGGCCTGTGCATTGCTCAGGATCCACTCAAAGCTGAAGCATTTTCCATACCCACCTTCCAGTGGAAAGTGGGCAGGTGGCAAAGGGACAAGGTCAGCCTCTCCACTGCCTCGGTTATTGTGCCTTTGTGATTCCAGCTCCTCCAGCCTGAAGCAGGGGAGGAGGTGTCTCTTTCACTGGCCCTGATGTACCTGTGCTAGTTTCCTTGCCTGGGGCCGATGCTGACTTGGTGTCCTTGAGGGGCCTTTGGAAGGAAACTGCTGTCTTCCTTCCGCTCCCTCACTTCCATGGTGGGGCTGTCTCACCAGCCAGCCTGCTGACACTGTGACCTTGGACTTCTAGCCTCCAGTACTGTGAGAAAATTAATTCCTGTGATTCAAGCCACTGACTGTGGAATGCTGTCACAGCAGCCCTGGGAGACTGATACATGGCCTTCCCCACGTGTGGGCTTCTGCTGGGACCCCCAGGCGCTCCCAGCTGAGGCCTCCTCGTCCCTCCAGGACAGGCAGCGTTGGAGGCTAGGCCCTCAGACAGGCCCCGACCAAACCTCTTGTGCAGGTGACCCACCTTATCCACAAGGAGGACACGTCCTTGAGCCAAGTGTGACAGACAGCCATTCCCTCCCCATCAGGGACCCTTCTCTGATGCCTGGGGCAGCTGTGATGCCCACACCTCAACCCTCCCTCGTGAAATCACTGTGCTCCTCAAACCACAGGCACACAGGCCAGGCCCGCTCATTAAATCTGAGGAATGGAGGGAGTTCCCATTGTGGCTCTGTGGGTTACGGACCTGCCTAGTATCTGTGTGGATGTGGGTTCAATCCCTGGTTTTGCTCAGCAGGTTAAGGATCACGCGTCACTGTGGCTGTGGCACAGGCTCGGCTGCAGCTCCTATTGAACCCCCAGACTGGAAACTTCCATATGCCACAGGTGTGGCGTTAAAAAGGAAAAAAATTTAAAAGAGAGAGAAAAAAAAGAGAATTAGTTCTATTTTAACATCCAATTAAACTGGAATGAAGACCTGGTGGTTATCTCCTTCTCAGGCCCCCTCTTGCCCGCTCCCGGGTGGCTGCCTTTTAGCCTCCCCTCACCCCCCTTCAGGAGGACCCTGTCAGCGAGTAGGGAGGGGGTGCCTTTCCCTTGGCATCTGTGGGCTGGGGGCCTGTGGTGGAAACTGGCCATGTTTTCTTCTCACCTTCCCAGGTGAGGCTTTCCTTGCCAGCTCCCAAGCCCAAGTCCATGCCCACACTCCGGGACCTCCACTGGGGACCCCTGCCTCTGACCCCAAGAATCCATGGCAGGGTCTTAACCCCCTGCACTTCCTGAGCTGGATCCATGCCCTCTGCTCACCCCCAGGTCGCACCATGCCCAGCCTGCCTGGCCTCACAACTGGCAGAGAACTGGTGTTCCATCGTGGCTCAGTGGTAACAAACCCAACTGGTATCCATGAGGATACAGATTCCATCCCTCACCCTGCTCAATGGGTTAAGGATCCAGCCTTGCCATGAGCTGTGGTATAGGCCGCAGATGTGGCTCAGATCCTGTGTGGCTGTGGCTGTGGCTATAGCGTAGGCCGACACCTGCAGCTCTCCTAGCCTGGGAACTGCCATGTACCGCAAGTGCGGCCCTAAGAAAAAGAAAAAAAAAAAAAAAACTAGCAGAAAACTGGTGATGATAAGCCTGTGGCACCTGAGAGAGGGGACTGGGAGACTCTTCTGAACCCAAACACCTGTGGGACAGCCACCTGCCTACATCACAATGAGGAGCTATGGTGATGGCATGGGTTGTGGACTTCTTCTTTCGTTTCATTTACATTTCTTTGACTTTTATTGTCAAATGGATTCGCTCTTACTGTAAACACCACAGGGGAAGGGAGAACAGACTGAGAGCCAAGATGCACCTGAAAATCTATCAAGAGGTAAGTTGTTTGTTGGTAATGCACCTGGAGTTCTCGTCCTGGCGCAGTGGTTAACAAATCCGACTAGGAACCATGAGGTTGCGGGTTCGGTCCCTGCCCTTGCTCAGTGGGTTAACGATCCGGCGTTGCCATGAGCTGTGGTGTAGGTTGCAGACTGTGGTGTAGGTTGCAGACGCGGCTCAGATCCCGCGTTGCTGTGGCTCTGGCGTAGGCCAGTGGCTACAGCTCCCATTCGACCCCTAGCCTGGGAACCTCCATATGCTGCGGGAGCAGCGTAGAAATAGCAAAAAAGACAAAATAAATAAATATATAAATAATGCACCTCATGGACATAAAAACAATCAGCGATGTGTGAACGCATGTGTGAATGTATGTAATTGTTTAAATTGTTCGATTATTTTATTGCAACGTATTTTTTAAGTTTTATTGACGCATAGTTAATTTATAAGACTGTGATGATGTCTGCTGTACAACAAAGTGATTCAGTCAGACATATACACACATCCATTCTCTCTGATTCTTTGCCCACATAGATCATCACATAACACTGGGTAGAGTTCTCTGTGCTCTGTAGCAGGTCCCCTTTGGCCAATCGTTCTGTATACGAGTGGACTTCTTTTTTTATTTTTATTTTAATTTTTGGCTTTTTAGGGCTGCACCCAAGGCATATGGAGGTTCCCAGGCTAGGGGTCAAATTGAAGCTGTCAGCCTACACCACAGCCACAGCAATGTGGGATCTGAGCTGTGTCTTCAACTTACACCACAGCTCACAGCACCACAGGATCCTTAATCCATTGAGCGAGGCCAGGGATCAAACTCACATCCTCATAGATACTAGTTGGGTTCATTTCCGCTGATCCATGAAGGGAACTTCCTTCTTTTTTTTGAATTTTTTAAAATTATAGTTGATTTACAATGTTGTGCCAGTTTCTGCTGTACAGCAAAGTGACCCAGTCATACATGAATTCCCTTGCTTATATTATCTTCCATCATGGTTTATCCCAAGAGAATGGGTCTAGTTCCCTGTGCTACACAGCAGGAGCTCATTGCTTATCCATTCTAAATGTACCACGGGACTGGGAGTTTCGGGTTAGTAGATCCAAACTATTGTGTTTGGAGTGGATGAACAATGAGATCCTGCTGTCTAGCACAGGGAACTATATCTAGTTATTTATTTACTTATTTATTTAGTCTTTTTAGGGCTGCACCTGTGGCATATGGAGGTTCCCAGGCTAGGGGTCCATTTGGAGCTATAGCTACTGGTCTACACCACAGCCAGCAATGCCATATCTGAGCCACGTCTACAACCTACAACACAGCTCACGGCAACACCAGATCCTTAACCCACTGAGCGAGGCCAGGGATCCAACCCGGAACCTCATGGTTCCTAAGTCAGATTCGTTTCCACTTCGCCATGACGGGAACTCCCTATATCTAGGCATTTATGATGTAACATGAGGGAGGATAATGTGAGAAAAAGAATGTATGTATATATGTATGACTGGGTCACTTTGCTGCACAGTAGAAATTGACAGACACTGTAAATCAACTCTAATGGCAGAAATAAAAATCATAAACATAAATAAATAAATAGATAAGTAAATAAAGTGTGCCGTGGACTTCTAATCCTTCCTTATCTGAAGCTTGGAGACAAGCATCCGAGGAGGGCTGGGGCTGGGGGACACTTATGTCATAGCTTCACTTGCAGTGTGCTGATTCAAAGGACTTTTCCTCAGAAGTGTGAAGGTGTTTCTCCAGTTTCTTCTCATAACCAATATTATCTTCATAGCTATAGTCCTCCTCTCCCCACCCTCCTACTCCATTGAGGGTTTCCTCTATATCCTTGATGTCAGAAATTTCACTATGACCTTACTTGATGAGGGTCTTTTCTCGAGTTCCCTAGTGGTCTAGTGGTTAGGACTTGGCACTTTCACCGCTGTGGCCCCGGGTTCAGTTCCTGCTCTGGGAACTGAGATCCTGCATCAGGGTGCTGCTCACCGCATCTTTTCTTCTGTGTGTCCTTGATTCTGCTCAGCTCGTGGTAGGTCCTTTCTATCTGAAGCCTGTACCCGTCCTCAGTCTGGGAAACCATCTTCCCGTCCGGCCTGAGTGTCCTCTCCCCCCAGGCTCTCTGTTCCCATCTTCTGAAGATCTTTAGATGTAGTCTCATCTTGGAGTTAATCTTCCTCTTCCAGAGTTTCCATTATGGCTCAGCCTCAATGAACCTGACTGGTATCGATGAGGACACAGGTTCAATCCCTGGCCCCACTTGGTGGGTTAAGAATCTGGCATTGCCGTGAGCTGCAGTGTAGGTTACAGATATGGCTTGGATCTGGTGTGGCTGTGGCTGTGGTATAAGTAGGCAGATGTAGCTCTGATTTGACCACTAACCTGGGAACTTCCATATGCTCCAGGTGTGTCCCTAAAAAGAAAAAAAAAAATCCCATTTCCTTTTTAGGTTTTATCCTTTCTATCTCCTGGTCCATCTTTACTATTCAGAGAGAATTCCTTGGCTCAGCCTTTCAACTTACTGTCTCATCAGCTTCAGTGCTTCTGCCCATTTACTGAGAATTTTATTTCAATCATCAAATTTTTCATTTCCAAGATCTCTCAAACATTCCTTTTTATGGGTGCAATATCACTTTATCTCTCTCTGAGGATTCTAATTATATAAGTGCCAAAGTCTTGTTCTGTTTGCTCCATTAACCTGCTTCTTTGGATGTAAACGTTTCAATTCGTTGGGGCTGGTGCCTCTCTTTCATGGCTTTTTGGCTTTTTCAAACGTTTAAGGGTCATCGGCTGCCTGCTCCACTTCGCATTTGAGTTTGCAGTCTTCCGGCCAATGCTCTTTCTCTTTATTGTATCTAGTCTCTCAGATGTAGAGAGCACCCCATCCCTCCTGGGCATTGCCAGGGCTTCACCTTCTGTGACCATCTGAACCCAGTGCTCCATGTTGGCACTGAGACCTCTACTGCCTGCTTCTCAACCTTTGGGGTAGAGAGGTTGGCAGCTCCTCTATGGTGACCCAAGTGATTACCCTTTTTGGATCCTCCCAATGTTCTTGACCTCAAAGCTCATCACACCCCAGAGCAGCCCTCTATCTTTTCAGTTTAGTACAACCTCAGAACCATGGTTTTCTCTTCATGGTGACCCTAGGTTTCTTCCATCCTTCAGAGATGCTTCCAAGTTCCTGGACCTTTTAAGGTACCCCTTCTAGTTTTTTAGTGCATCTGTGGATGATGATGTTGATGGTAGTGGTGGTGGTGATGATGATTGTGATGATGATGGTGATGGTGGTGGTGGTGGTGGTGATGGTGGTGGTGGTGGTGATGGTGGTGGTGATGATGGTGGTGGTGATGATGATGGTGGTGGTAGTGGTGGTGATGATGTTGGTGGTGATTGTGGTGGTGGTGGTGATGATGGTGGTGGTGGTGATGGTGGTGGTAGTGGTGGTGGTGGTGATGGTGATGATGATGATGATGGTAATGATAATATTGATGATGATTATATCTCTTTGGCCAACTTGATTCTTTTTCTTTGTTTTTTGTTTGTTTGTTTGCTTGCTTGTTTGTTTGCTTTTTTGGGCTGCAACCACAGCATGTGGAAATTCCCAGGCTAGGGGTCAAATCAGAGCTCCAGCTGCTGGCCTACACCACAGCCAACAGCAAAGTGGGATCCAAGCTGCATCTATGACTGACACCAAAGCTCACAACAACACCAGATCCTTAACCCACTGAGTGAGGCCAGGGATGGAACCTTCCTCTTCATGGATACTAGTCAGGTCTGCTACCACTGAGCCACAACAGGAACTCCTCCTTTCTCTCCTTGAATAAAACCAAGCACTAATGTTTTCCAGTGACAGGAGAATTTCTACATGGAGCTCAGGCATGATGCAGCTCAGGCTTCCTTACTGCATTCCTTCCTATTCCATCTCACTTGCTTTCTGAGATTGCTTTGGGCTTATGGACTCCACATTGCGGGAAGCTCACTGAGGCTGCAGCCCTATGGCAGCTGCCTCCTTGGTGAGGCAGCTCTGGTTATTCTGGCCTTTCCAGTTCAGTTCCTGCTCAGCCCTTTGAAGAACTCCTTTGCTGTTCAGTCCTGCTGCTGCTTCTCTGCGCCTCTGGTCAATGTATCCAGCTGGACCCTGGCAGCTCTCTCCTCCCTGCTAACTGTTATTGGCCTTTGTTGCCTTTGCCATAACCATTAAACTAGTATGAGGTGGGTTTTTGGCACCTACCCCTAATTTTTCCTTAAAAATATTCCATGGACATTCCCTGAGTAGTGGTTAAAGATCTGGTGTTGTTGGAGTTCCCGTCGTGGCTCAGCAGAAACAAATCTGACTAATATCCATGAGGATGCAGGTTTGATCCCTGGCCTTGCTCAGCTGGTTAAGGATCCGGCGTTGCCATGAGCTGTGGTGTAGGTGGCAGATGCAGCTCCAATCCTGCATTGCTATGGCTGTGGCATAGGCCAGCAGCTGCAGCTCTGATTTGACTCCTAGCCTGGGAACCTCCATATGCCTGGGTCTGGCCCTAAAAAGGAAAAAAAAAAAGAAAGAAATAGATCTGGTGTTGTCACTTCTGTGGCTCAGGTCACTGCTGTGACATGAGTTAAATTTCCTGCCCCGGAACTACTGCATGCCGCAGGTGCAGCAAATAAAATAAATAAAAAAGCTCCATGGAGGTAGAAATGTATTCTCCATCACAGACCATGTTGAGGCCATTTCTACTCTGGCCTTTAAAGAACCACATGCAGAAGCCAGGCAGTTCCAATCCACTGCTGGTCAACACAGCACTTGGTACCCTGGGTGTGAACAGGGATTTATCCCAGGACGAATCACAGAAATCAGATCTCAGTGCTGGGACAGAAAAGCTGAACCAGCAACAAGAGAACCTGACCCTGACTTGCCTGGACACTTAGATGTGGGTCCTCACTCAGTGGAGCTCAGAGCCCAGAGCCTAGGGTGGGTGCCCTGCAGGTGGAGGACAAATGGGAGAGGATGATGGGGAGAGATCAAGTAAAAGGTTCCATCCTTTCCACCAGAAGGATTATTACAGAGCCCGCTGACCTGGAGGGCAATTCACATTCAGCCATTATGCCCTGAAGGGAACAGTCCTCTAGCCCAGGACATTTCCAATACAGGACTTGGAGACATGTCACTGGTGACTGATGTCATCTCAAAGCAGGTACGTAAGCAGGATGTAAGTAAGGCAAGAGTGTGGAGCATGCAGGTGAAGGTGGACACGTGAGTCTGGGCACAGGACCTGCCCCTTGGGGAAGTGGAGGCAGGTGACGGCCAGGTAGTCTGATTCATGCAGCACTGGGAAGACTGCTCTACCTCCCTCATGACTGAAAATTCCTGGAAGTCCACCCCCAGGCTCTTCTTTGCAAAATGTCCTTATTTCCACAAGGTGTCACAGGAAGTCCCTGACACATGCATGATACCTCATCACACTGTATCCTCCTGATGAGCAGGAGGGAACTAGGGAGAGGTGGGGGTACCAAGAAGGGCCGCAGAGGCCGGAAGTAGAGAACAGGGAGATGCCCAGGGGAGGAGGAAGCCCTGCCGTCAAATCTAACCACTGCACCATCACCTGCTCCCTAACAGCGCATTTACGTGAGGTCGTTTGCTTTACAAGGGGACTTTGGTCTGGCTGACTTTATGTGGATACTCCTGATCTGCCCTCCCCATGCAGGCAGTGCTGCAGTATGAGAGGAAACTCCCCCTTGGGTTAGCGTCACTGCCTTCCTGGGAGAGTTCAACATGTTTATCTTAGGCTTGAGGTTGTAATTATGATTGAGCAGAACGCAGCTTCGGAATGTCTCTTTCTTCGTTTCATGTAAATTAAGTTGCTGGTGCCTGTGGGAATGCGTGTGTCTCTCTTCCTAAGGGGAACTGGAGAATTCATTAGTTATTGACTAGGAAGTGCTCTGCAGATAAAAAGCTCTCCGGAAATGCGAGTTATTATTATTAGGTGCCTTCTGTTTATAAATCATCCTTAATGGGTTGTTCAGTATTATTCTGTTTTGCTTTGTATGAGAACTGGCTTCGAACCCCAAGTTCAGCAGTGGCCAATACACACGCCCAAGTACACACACAAGATACAATACAGATTTTTCAGTGGTTTTGATTTATTCACTTCAAGGGCATGGGAGGCAGCAAGAACTCCAGCCAAGGAGTTCTTGTCATAGCTCAGTGGTTAATGAATCCAACTAGGAACCATGAGGTTGCAGGTTCTATCCCTGGCCTCATTCAGTAGGTTAAGGATCCGGCGTTGCCGTAAGCTGTGGTGTAGGTCGCAGACGCAGCTCAGATCTGGTGTTGCTGTGGCTCTGGCGTAGGCCGGCAGCAACTGCTCCGATTGGACCCCTAGCCTGGGAATCTCCATGCTGCAGGTGCAGCCCTAAAAGGACAAAAGACAAGAAAAAAAAAAAAAAAGAACTCCAGCCAAGTAATCAGATGTCCAAAGGATGGTTCCAAAGATCATACTGCCTGTGACCTTGAAAAAGTACATTAACTTCTCCAGGCAACTGGCTTTACATCTGGGAGGTCGACCAGTTGCATGAGATGATCCCTGTCTCCCTTCCTGTGTTAGCATTTTGCGTAATCCATATGTGCACACATGCCTGTCATTTACTCAGCCCTCTCAACATGTGGGACATGGGTCTCAGGGCTTCATACCTTGTCTGAAACCAGAACTGTCAACTCCATGGTTACACAGCTCAAGGGCAGTGCTCTCGGCCACTGTCCTCCACACTATTCACAGGGCTTCCAGGTGGTTCAAGAACACACACACACACACACACACACACAGAGCACAAAGAAAAGCACTTATGGATTCTACTCATTCGCTTTTCTTCAGCCTCATAACCAAACTCAAACTGGCCATGAAAGAGGACTGCTGGCTGTTTGCATCAATTCGACTCTCATTTCCTCCTCTTTGCTCAGGGAAATAGGAGAGGCCTGCTGACTGCCTCTGGAGGGAGTGGAGGGAAAAGAAGGGAGAAAAGAAGAAAGATAAATAGTTGAATAAAATCTCTATATTTAATTTCGTTTAATTAATATGAATTCATTAAGGTTAGGTGTGGTGGGCCACAGGCTATACCAAGATGAATGTCTGTTCAAGCTCAAAAAAACTTTCCCACTCTGGAGGAAATCCTCTCCCATGATTATACTAACCTGACAATCTCACAGGGAGCAGGGTCTGAATCTTTGCCATCAATCTCCTGAAATCCTTTCCCACTGAATTGACACTTTCTTTCTCCGAAAGACTCATTCTTTTTTTTTTTTTTTTTTTGCTTTTATTGGAATTTATTTGAGTAACAATGTTATATTAGTTTCAGGTGTACAGCAAAGTTAATCAGTTATACATATACATATATCCATTCTTTTTTCCAACATAGGTTATTAAAGAATATTGAGTAGACTTCCCTGTGCTATACAGTAGGGTCTTGTTAGTTATCTATTTGATGTACAATTGTGTGTATATGTTAATCCCATCCTCCTAACTTATGCCTCCCTCCAGTGGTTTCCCCTTTGGTAACCACAAGTTTGATTTTGAAATCTGTGAGTTTGACTCTATTTTATAAATAAGTCTTTCTGTATCATTTTTATTAGGTTCCACATATAAGTGATCTCATATGATATTTGTCTTTGTCTGACTTACCTCACTGAGTATGATAGCCTCTAGGTCCACCCCTGTTGCTAGAAATGACATTATTTCATTCTTTTTATAGATGAGTAATATTCCATTGTGCATGGGTACCACATCTTCTTTATCCATTCCTCTATCAATGGATATTAAGTTGCTTCCATGCCTTGGCTATTGTAAATAATGCGCAATGAACATCGGGGTGCATATGTCTTTTCAAATTATGAGTTTCTCCAGATATATGCCCAGGAATGGAATTGTTGGATCATGTGGAAATTCTATATTTAGTTTTTTAAGGAACCTCCATACTGTTCTCCATAGTGGCTGTTCCAGTTTACATTCCCACCAACAGGGTAGAAGGGTTCCCTCTTCTCCACACCCTCTCCAGCATTTATTGTTTATAGACTTTTTGATGATGGCCATTCTGACTGGTGTGAAGTGATACCTCATTGTAGTTTTGATTTTCATTTCTCTAATAACTAGTAATGTTGAGCATCTTTTCATGTGCTTTCCATCTGTCTTCTCTGGAGCAATGTCTATTTAGATCTTCTGACCATTATTTGACTGGGTTATTTATACATATATATAAAGCTATATGACCTGTTTGTATATTTTGAAGATTAATCCCTTGTGGTCACTTCATTTGCAAAGATTTTCTCCCATTCTGTGGTTTTTTTCAAAAATATTTTTAATGGTTTCCTTTGCTGTGCAAAACTTTTAAGTTTAATTAGGTCCCATTGGTTCATTTTTGTTTTAATTTTCGTTACTCTAGGAGGTCGATCAAACAGGATGTTGCTGTGGGAGTTCCCATCGTGGCACAGTGGTTAACGAATCTGACTAGGAACCATGAAGTTGCAGGTTCGGTCCCTGCCCTTGCTCAGTGGGTTGACGATCTGGCGTTGCCGTGAGCTGTGGTGTAGGTTGCAGATGCAGCTCAGATCCTGTGTTGCTGTGGCTCTGGCCTAGGCTGGTGGCTACGGCTCCGATTGGACCCCTGGCCTGGGAACCTCCATATGCTGTGGGAGCGGCCCAAGAAATGGCAAAAAAAAAAAAAAAAAAAAAAAAAAGATGTTGCTGTGATGTTGCTATTATGTCAATGATCTGCTTACATTTTCCTCCAGGAGTTTTATAGTATCTGGCTTTATGTTTAGGTCTTTAATCCATTTTGAGTTTATTTTTGTATATGGTGTTAGAGAATGATCTAATTTCTAATTCTTTTACAAGTAGCTGTCCAGTTTTCCCAGCACCACTTATTGAAGAGAGTGTCTTTTCTCCCCTGTATATTCTTGTCTCTTTTGTCATAGGTTCCTAGTTGGATTCGTTAACCACCGTGCCACAACGGGAACTCCCCATTTTTCTTTATTAAGATTGGATTGGCAGGAGTTCCCACTGTGACACAATGGGATCAGAGGCAGATTCAATCCCCAGCCTAGCACGGTGGGTTAAATGATCTGGCATTGCCACAGGGTCTGTGACTTGGATCTGATCCCTGTTCCAGGAACTCTATGGAGCTGGGGAGTCAAAAAAGGGGGGGATTACTTTTGCTCTTTGGGGTCTTCTGTGTTTCCATACAAATTAAAAAAAAATTTTTTTTCTAGTTCTATGAAGAATACTCTTGGTAATTTGATAGGGATTGCATTGAATCTGTAGATTGCCTTGGGTAGTATAGGAGAGACTAGTTCTGAAAATGTACAGGTCTGGTCTGAAAATCTCCAAAGAGCTGCTGGATTGAAAATTCTGCATCAGAGGTCAACAATTGGGAGATAGAAGAGGTGATATCTGTAAACTAGAATATGTATAAGTTAAGATAGAAGAGGATTCACAGGAATGCAGGCTCACAGATGCGGGCTTTTGCATGAGGAATGGTGATCCTGGATCTCCCAGACTTTGGGAAGGACTGTCCTGACCTCTGAAATCAATGTGAAGGGCTGTGGTGAGCTGTGCAGAGAGTCTGGTTTTCATTGTTGAGTGAATGAATGAGTGAATGAATCTGTAGATAATTCCTACCCTTCAAGTTCTTAATCTCTAGAAAAATAGTATTTTTTTTCTGATGGTGATGGACTGTTCTAGGTTTGTTAATTCATGGACCCAGTACAAAAAAACAAACAACAACAACAAAAATACTTTCTAACAGGAAGTATTGGCTCCAAACATTAAAAGGGGGAAACTTACAGGAAGCAAACTCAGACACAAATAATTGAGGATTTGTATACTATGGTGGAAGGGAACCCTGATTGGTGTATGTTTGGTCAAAAGCCATGTGGACCTTGGAAAATAAAGAATCAGCCCTGGGGAGCTGTCTTGTGACTTGTAGGCTATTTAGAGGTAGCCTTGACCTCTTGACCTCTACCCACTAGATGATGCCAGTAACACCCGTCTCTAATTTGTGACAATGAAAATTGCCTCCAGACATTGTCAAGTGTCTCCTGAGAGACAGAGTCTCCCTGCATTAAGAGCCACTGCTTTGTAAGAAACGCCAACCTTTCTGATATATAAAGACCCTCAGTGATTTGGCTTTGCCTCTCTTGTCTCAACCCACTTGTCCCCAGAGAGGGCTCCAGTGATGCAGAGCCTCCTTGAGGTCTTGGAACCAAGCCCCCCTCCAGGGCCTCCAGGCCTCTGTACAGCTTCTCCCCACTTCCTAGACCACCTCCTCCCACGTCACTCAGCCAGTTCCTCAGGACTTTTCAGAACTCACACAGCCATCATCCAGAAGACACCACCCCCAAATGCTGCCTTCCTTTACCTCCCTCCCTCCTGCCATCCCAGTGAGGGACCCGTATCTGGGCCCCGGGGAGCACCTGTCCAAGCTCCACCCTGCCCCTTCCTGTGCTACCTGGCCATCACCTGTGTGCAGACTTTTGTGGCACCAGAGTATGAGCGAGACTGCGAGGCCAGGGTGGGCCTCTATCTTTTGTGCTTTCATGCTGTTCCAAGCACAATGCCAAGCGCACGGTAGATGCTGCATAAAGAAGTCTGAGAGGAGGCAGGGTGGAGGGAGAGACGAAGGCAGACAGGGAACCCAGGAGAAGGAAGGAGAGAAAGGGGGAGAAAGACAGCTAGAGATTTTTCTAACATTATAGAAGTAGTAAATGTTGTCCTCTGTATCCCATTTTTATTTCTAGAAGTCCATTAACTCAGCCATAAAAGTAAATGCTGGTCCCCCATAAAAACCTTATATATATATATCAATAAAGCAAGGCCCTTAGCACATACATCAGTTGCTGGGCTATTATTTTTGTTTAATCTCAGGCAAAGTACTTTACCCTTTCTCTGATGATTACACTTATTCCAGATGGGTCTTATTTAAACACTGGCCTTTCTCAAGTGTTCCTCCTCGCTGACTGCCCCTCGTCCCACTGTAGCTGGCCTGGTGGTTGCCACTGAGGGTGAAGGTGAGGGGGCTGACTTGTGAGTGCCCCCTCACAGACCCTGATATTGCTCTGCTTCTGCACCATTCTGCTTACTCATTCCATGCTGAGCCCGCTCCAGCCCTCTGCCGGTTCCATCAATGAGGGAGGGATCCACGTCCCCTTGAAGGCTGCCAACAGAGTTCCGCTTCCTCCACCTTGCCCATGAGATGCTAAAGGAGGAACTGCCCAGGAGGCTCCTAGATGTGACTGAAGAGATACATTTCTGAGCCAAAAATCAGCACTTAACCCCCCGGCTTTCCTGAAGCTGGGGGTCATCTCCTATAGGAAGTATAGTGCAAAACCACAGGCAGATACATCCAGGAGTTCCTGCTGTGGTGCAGGGGGTTAATGATCCAGCTTGTCTCTGTGGAGGTATCAGTTTGATCCCCAGCCCGTCGCCATGGGTTAAGGACCCAGCATTGTCTCAGCTCTGGTGCGGGTTGCAGCTCAGGCTTGGATTTGATCTCTGGCCCGGGAACGTCCATATGCCAGGGGGGCCACTGAAAAAGAAAAAAAAAAAGACACGAAAAAAGGAAGTAAATGGAGACCCTGAATTCCTTTTCTTTTTTTTTTTTTTTTTTAATTTTATTCTGTGGCTGCGTGCTCAGCATAGGAAATTTCCCAGGCTAGGGACTGAATCCAGGCACAGCTGAGATCTACGCTGCAGCTGCAGCAACCTGGCATCCTTTAACCCACTGTGTTGGGCTGGGGATCGAATCCACACCTCCGCAGTGACCTGACCCACTGCAGTCGGATTCTTAAGCCACTGCATCAGGCACTAAATTTGGAATGGAAAAATCTCCACGAGTAACCCAGTTTTTTAAAAAATTAGGCAAACGTATGTAGAGAATCAGCAGAGGGTCTCAGGTGAATGAAACATTTCCTCTTCTGCTGGAATAATCCTTTTTGAGATATTTGCCAGTTGTTTTCCCATTTTCTAACTTATCACCTGCTGCGCCTTAGAATTCAAGGTAATTCCATGCTCATTGTCTCAAAGGAAGAATTTGTCCAGCAAAGGGGGGGAGGGGAAAAGGAGATGAATGGAGTTCTTGAAATGGGGCTCGTCTGGAGTGGGATGTGCCTCAGTAAACCCTACCCTCAAATTTTGAAGAATTACCTTTAAAAAAAAAAAAGAGAAAACTATCCCATGAACAACGTTTTATCAATCACATGTTGAAATGATAACATTTTGAGATATGTTGGGTTAAAATATTGTTAAAACTAGTTTTACTGCTTTTTACTATTTTTTTTCTTTTTTTCTTTTTACCGTCACACCTGCAGCAAAGGTTGCACCTAGCCAAATTTCCTGGGCTAGGGGTTGAATTGGATCCTTTAACCCACTGAGCGAGACCAGGGATCAAACCCACATCCTCTCAGAGACTATGTCAGGTTCTCGACCCACTGAAAAACAATGGCAACTCCCTGCTTTTTACTTTAATTGTGGCTTCTGTTGCCCAAACTTGGCCTGTGTACACTGGCACTGAACTGAATCACAGAGACAGAGTCTTGGGTGAAGTAGAAAAGAACAGCTTTATTGGTTTGCCGGCCAAAGGGGGCCAACAGCAGGATAGTGCTCTCAAAACTGTGTCCCCACTCCCCCCCCACCCCTGCTACGTGGGTAGTGAGCCGTCTTGATAGTGTTCAAGGAGCAGGGCGTGGTCAGCTCATGGGAATTCTTCTGATTGGTTGGTGGTGAGGTAATTGGGAGTCAGCATCATCAACCTTCTAGTTCTGGAGTCTGCATGCTGTGGGCAGCATACAGTTAACTTCTTCCACCGGGTGAGGGTTTTGGTATCTGCAAAACAGCTCAAACGACTTGGCTCAGAATATTATCAGCTCAAACAACGTGGCTCCTTGAGAGGGAGCTAAATGTCCTTGACTTTGTTTAATGGCTAAAGTATTACGATTTTTTTCTTGCTTGAGTGTTTTCCTTTCTTTCTACATCTTCTCACTTCTCTGATTAAATTTCTGTGTTGACTAAAGTTCTTGTGCAGACAAAAGGCCAGTGGAGGACATGGGTGGGGGTCTCTTTTAGGAAGGCCCCATAGAGTTCTGCTCAGTTACACTGCTAGAAAAATTTAAGTTGTATGTGTGGCTTGTGTTATATTTCTGCTGGACAGTGCTATCCTAGAGAAAAGCCTAAAGGTGGAGACCTTTAAATGTTCAGCCAACAGCAGCACCCTTCTCATCTGCATGTGTCCAATATTCTTCTCTTGAGCTCAGAACCAACATTTTTGATGTATTATTACTGCTTTATTATTTCTGTAATACATTTAAGGTTTTCCTGCACGCATTCAGGAACATGGATAACATGTTAGATGGTGATCCTATACAAAATGAAAAGACAACCCACAGAATGAGAGAAAATATTTGCAAATGAAGCGACTGACAAGGGATTAACCTCCAAAATTTATAAACACCTTCTTCAGCTCAATACCAAAAAAAACCAAACAACCCCATCAAAAAATGGGCAGAAGATCTAAGCATATAATTCTCAAAAGAAGACATACAGATGGGCAAAAAACACATGAAAAGATGTTCAACATCACTCATTATTAGAGAAATGAAAATCAAAACCACTATGAGGTACTACTTTACACCAGCCAGAATGGCCATCATCAAAAAGTCTACAAACAATAAATGCTGGAGAGGGTGTGGAGAAAAGGGAACCCTTTTACATTGTTGGTGGGAGTGTAAATTGGTGTGACCACTGTGGAAAACAGGATGGAGATTCCTCAGAAAACTAAAAATAGAATTACTATTTGATCCAGAAATCCCACTTCTGGGCATCTATACAGAGAAACCATGACTTGAAAAGATACATGTACTCCAATTTTCACTGCAGCACCCTATACAAGAGCCAAGACATGGAAACAACCTAAATGTCCATCGACAGAGGAGTGGATCAAGAAGATGTGGTACATATTATATACACAATGGAATATTACTCAACCATTAAAAGGAAAGAAATAACAGTATTTGCAGCAACATGAATGGACCTAGAAATTATGCTAAGTGAAGTCAGTCAGACAGTCAGACACCAATATCGAATGCTATCACTTACATGCAGAATCTTAAAAAAGGACACAATGAATTTCTTTGCAGAACAGATACTGACCCACAGGCTTTAAAAAACGTATGGTTTCCAAATGAGACAGGTTGGGGGGATGGGGGAAGCACTGAAGGTTTGGGATGGAAATGCTATAAAATTGGGTTGTGATGATCGTTGTACAACTATAAAAGCAATAAAATTCATTAAAAAATGTGAGATGGTGGGAGTCTAAAACATGCCTAGGTATTTTACATTAATCATTAATTCTATTTTTTTCCCCACACAATGGCCTATGGAAGTTCCCAAGACAGGGTTTGAATCCAAGCTCAGCTGCCACCTATGCCATAGCTGTGGCAATACCAGATTCTTAACACACAGCACCAGGCTGGGGATTGAACCCCTGCCTCAGCAGTGACCTGAGCCACTACAGAGACAATGCTGGATCCTTAACCCACTGCAGTACAGTAAGAACTCCATTTTTTTTTTTTTTTGGTCTTTTGGTCTTTTGTTGTTGTTGTTGTTGTTGTTGCTATTTCTTGGTTCGCTCCCGAGGCATATGGAAGTTCCCAGGCTAGGGGTTGAATCGGAGCTGTAGCCACCAGCCTACGCCAGAGGCACAGCAACGCAGGATCCGAGCCGCGTCTGCAACCTACACCACAGCTGACGGCAATGCCGGATCGTTAACCCACTGAGCAAGGGCAGGGACCGAACCTGCAACCTCATGGTTCCTAGTCGGATTCGTTAACCACTGCGCCACGACGGGAACTCCCATTTTTTTTTTTTTAATTCTTAATTGAAATTATTCCATCTTTCCATTTTTCTGACTGAAAGTTACATTTTCTTATCATGTAAATATGTGTATTGCAGGTCCTCTATTTTAACTCCCTAATTATCTTAAAATTCAGTTCGTGTAGAGTTGTCCAGGTTGGACAAGATGCCACAGATACATCTCTCCTTGCTCCTCCATCTAAGTACAACTATAAACCCTGGAGATGATGCATGAGGCAGCCGAAGGAGAGGATGGAAAGGTGGAAAGAGAAAGGAGAGCTTGTTAGGGCCCTGGGACTGGAGGACAAGCCTAGCAACAGGGAATCTCCCAACAAAGCACCCAATAGAAGAAGGCAACTCAGGCCTGGTCTCTCCCAACCTTGAACCTGACAACAGATGGTGACCCAGGCAGGCTCATTTCTCCCTGCTGAAACAGCTGTCCCTCCACCAACACTAAATAAACCCTACAACAGGAGTTCCCATCGTGGCGCTGTGGAAACAATCCGACTAGGAACCATGAGGTTGTGGGTTCCATCCCTGGCCTCCCTCAGTGGGTTAAGGATCTGGCGTTGCTGTGAGCTGTGGTATAGGTCACAGACGCGACTCAGATCTGGTATTGCTGTGGCTCTGGCGTAGGCCAGCAGCAACAGCTTCAATTAGACCCCTAGCCTGGGAACCCCCATGTGCTGTGGGCGCAGCCCTAAAAGGACAAAAGACAAATAAAAATAAAAATAAACCCTACAACAGTGGCAGGGGGGACCTTCCCCTGGTCCTGAAACTCCCCTCCCCATCAAAACACAAGATACCACCACATATGGAGCTACATGCTAAAAACAAAACAAAACGAAACAAAAACAAAAACAAACAAACAAAAAAACTACCGCAGGAAGCACCAAACTGGGAAACCTTCTTGTCCTCCAAAGCCTAAGACTCACCCAGAGACACCAGTGACCCAAGTGGCACCGGAGGGGAGAATGCAATGCAGCAAACTTCTCTGACAATCTAAATACACAGAAGAACATGCTTTGTTCATGGAATGGATGGATCAGCATAGCTAAGATGTCAATTTTCCCCCATATTGATCAGTTTAATGTAATTCCCCCTCCTCCAAAAAAAATCCCAGCACAGATTTTTGCAGACATAAACAAATTTTCTAAAATGTACATGAGGAGTTCCCCTTGCGGCTCATTGGAAAGGAATCTGACTAGCATCCATGAGGACACAGGTTCAATCCCTGGCCTTGATCAGTGGGTTAAGGATCTGGTGTTGCCATGAGCTGTGGCATAGGTCACGAAAGCGGCTCAGATCTGGCGTTGCTGTGGCTGTGGTGTAGGCTGCCAGCTGTAGCTCCGATTAGAGCCCTAGCATTCCATATGCTGTGGGTGCACCCCTAAAAAAGACAACAACAACAAAAAGTACATGATGAGTTCCTGTCGTGGCACAGCAGAAACGAATCCAACTAGGAATCATGAGTTTGTGTGTTCAATCCCTAGCCTCGATCAGTGGGTTAAGGATCCAGCGTTGCCCTGAGCTGTGGAGGAGGCTGAAGATGCACTCAGATCCCGCATTGCCACGGCTGTGGTGTAGGCTGGCAGCTGTAGCTCTGATTGGACTCCCAGCTTGGGAACCTCCATATGTCACAGATGTGGCCCTAAAAAGCGAAAAAAAAAAAAGAGAGAGAGAGAGAGAGATGAATTTTCAGATTCTTCAACAATTTTCTGATTTCCCCTCACTCTGCTGCAGAGTGTTGCCTGTTATCTATCTTAACACCTTCCAAAACACTGATGTAATCCCTTCAACCTTTTATTTCTGACTCCCTATGGTCTCTTTCTACCCCTGAAGGAAAAGCAAAACTCTCTTATATATTTTTTCCCAGGCCATAGCTGGTCCTCTGAATTCAATGGATGGTGAGTCCGTAAGCCCTTAACTGACCCGTGAACAAACATGTAATAGCTTTCTTTAAATTTTTCAGAAGGAAAATTCCCTTCAAGAGATCCCTTTTGGTACTGAGTTTCCCTCACATCATGAATCCCAACCTCCCATCTCGCCAATACTGAACTTTGACTTTACTCATGAAATGTTTCTGCTGAGATCATTACAATTCTATTAGCAAAGCCAGGTCAACCAAGAATAGGCATGAATATTGGGGCTAGCCTGATCATGAAAGATTGTTATCTTCACAGAGACTTCAGCCTGCTTTATGGGAACTCAAAGAATTCCACTCAAAGAACGCATCTGTTTTAAGAGACACAGTGGTGGCTGACTCCTAGTATAATAAATAATACTTAGACTCCCAATTCAGTTTGTGCTCCACAAGGATCGTGCTTCTCATAAGCACCAGCAGGTGGATCCTTCTCTACAACACATTCAGTGATCCTGTCTATTCTGAGTAATTCATAGAGATTTCCAGCTATCAAAAACACCATCCTTCCATTGGGTCCTATTTCCTGGAGAAGGATACCCAGAAACCTTCAAAATAAGACAAGCACAAATTATTTGAGCGAACTCCCTGAGGGAGTCCCACAATGGGAATAATACTGTTTGAAAAGTGGTTTGAGGAGTTTCACTTTTGGCTCAGTGGAAATGGAATCTATATTTAGTCATAAGCCTTATTTATTTGAAATAGTAAACAATACTACTAAGTCGCTTAGTTAAAGTTTTGTGTGTATGTTGTAATTCCTAAATCAGCAACCCTTTTTTTTTTTTTTTTCTTAAAAGACCATAGGGAGTTCCCATTGTGGCTCAGTGGTAATGAACCCGACTAGTATCCATGAGGATGCAGGTTCGATCCCTGGCCTCACTCAGTGGGTTAAGGATCCGGCATTGCTGTTGCTGTGGTGTAGGCCGTCAGCTACAGCTCCGAATGGACTCCTAGCCTGGGAACCTCCATATGCCATGGGTGCGGCCCTAAAAAGACATAAAAAAGTGGTTTGACACATGTCTCTTTAGCAGAAGTCATAAATGATACTACTTCGATCCAGAGACCCAAAGAGCTAGTCTAAACCCATTATCCAGAGTTATCATGGACAGTCGTATAGCCCTTGATTTCCACTTAGCCAGCCAAATACCTTGTGCCCTGGAAAACACCTTGGCCACACCTCTATCAATGCTATGGGGTAAACAGAACAGTTTTGACTAAACTAAAAGAAAAAGGCATCCGCTCTCTTGAACAGACTCAGGTGGATTACACTCTCATGGCCTAGGTTTCATAATCCAGGCCCTTGGCTTCCACCCCAATGCCAAAGACTAATAGTCACTCTGCTTCTGCTAATTGTCTGGTTTGCAGTTAGCTGATATGCCCTACCAGAGTCTTAGATGCTTCGGTGCCTACAACCACTGTCACATCAGAATTTCAACAACTCATCCTATGACAGAAGAAGGAAAGATTCACCTTCCATCAACCACAGACTATATTCAAAGGACAATTTTCTGATCTTCATCAACAAAATCTTGGTAATGGTAGAAATCTGGATATCATGATTAATGTCCTATGGCCAGGCTTTACCTGCTCTTGGCCAAAAGGAATGAGAAAAAAGAAAAAGAAAAAAAGCAGCGCATGGCCTTCAGAAGTTGGCCTGACCTTCACAGTGAGGTATATTCATCTTCTGTTAGATATAAACAATCTAACCGAATCTCATTCACTGACAAGGTCACTCTGAGACCATGATAAAATGAGACAAAGGAAAGCCACTTCAATAAAGACACTTGAGCTTTTCAAAAAACTGCTGTTGGCATAGTATTTTCTTTACTATCCTTTTATATTTTATTTGTATTTTTTTTCTTTTTAGGGCCACACCCCTGGGGTATAAGAAAATTCCCAGGCTAGGGGTTGAATCAGAGCTGCAGCTGCCAGCCTATACCACAGCCACAGCAACACGGGATCTGAGCCTCGTCTGTGACCTACACCACAGCTCAAGGATCATTAACCCACTGAGTGAGGCCAGGGATCGAACCCGCATCCTCATGGATCCTAGTGGGGTTTCTTAACCTCTGAGCCATGAAGGGAACTCCTAGACCATTTATCTTTAGTGTTATTACTTATAGGTTTATTTAGATCTTTGATTATATTAGTTTTCTTTTTTCCTTCCTATTTTGTTTTTGTTCCTGTGTCTTCTCTGCTTTTTTAAAAAGTTATTTGAATTGTTTTTAGAATTTTATTTTATTCTATTTGGATCCAGAATCATCAGAGTTGGTTATTGTTCACGAGAGTGAACATGTATGTGGCATAGTGTGAAGTCTCTCTCCTCTGGCATTTGAAAGTATTTTCAAAAACCTCCCAACTTGTTTTTAGAATTTCATTTTAATCTGCCTATTGCCTTTTTTTTTTTTTTTTTTTTTTTGTCTTTTTAGGGCCACACCCACAGCACATGGAAGTTCCCAGGCTAGGGGTTGAATCGGAGTTGGAGCTGCCAGCCTACACCACAGCCACAGCAATGCCAGATCTGAGCTTGTGTCTGCAACCTACACCATAGCTTACAGGAATACTGGATCCTGAACCCACTGAACGAGGCCAGAGATTGAACCTGCATCCTCATGGATACTAGTCAGGTTCATTACCACTGAGCCACAGTGGGAACTTCCTGTTGTCTTTTAAGAAAAAAAAAAAAATGGATTGCTGATGTAGGGATTACAACATACACACAAAACTTTAACTAAGAGACTTAGTATTATTGTTTACCATTTCAAATAAATAAATAATTCTTATGACTAAATATAGGCCTTTGCTTTCTTGCCTTTTTTTTTTCCCCACTGTACAGCAAGGGGATCAAGTTATCCTTACATGTATACATTTTTTTTCCCCACCCTTTGTTCTGTTGCAATATGAGTATCTAAACATAGTTCTCAATGCTACTCAGTAGGATCTCTATTATAAATTGTGTCTGATAAGCCCAAGCTCCCGATCCCTCCCACTCCCTCCCTCTCCTATCCCGGCGGCCACAAGTCTATTTTCCAAGTCCATGATTTTCTTTTCTGAGGAGATGTTCATTTGTGCTGGATATTAGATTCCAGTTATAAGTGATATCATGTGGTATTTGTCTTGGTCTTTCTGACTCATTTCACTCAGTATGAGATTCTCTAGTTCCATCCATGTTGCTGCAAATGGCATTATGTCGTTCTTTTTTATGGCTGAGTAGTATTCCATTGCGTATATATACCACCTCTTCCGAATCCAATCATCTGTTGATGGACATTTGGGTTGTTTCCATGTCCTGGCTATTGTGAATAGTTCTGCAATGAACATGCGGGTGCATGTGTCTCTTTTAAGTAGAGTTTTGTACAGATATATGCCCAAGAGTGGGATTGAGAGGTCATGTAGAAGTTCTACGTATAGATTTCTAAGGTATCTCCAAACTTTTCTCCATAGTGGCTGTACCAGTTTACATTCCTACCAACAGTGCAGGAGGGTTCCCTTTTCTCCACACCCCCTCCAGCACTTGTTATTTGTGGACTTATGAATGATGGCCATTCTGACTGGTGTGAGGTGGTATCTCATGGTAGTTTTGATTTGCATTTCTCTTATAATCAGCGATGTTGAGCATTTTTTCTTGTGTTTGCTGGCCATCTGTTTATCTTCCTTGGAGAACAGTCTATTCAGGTCTTTTGCCCATTTTTCCATTGGTTGATTGGCTTTTTTGCTGTTGAGTTGTATAAGTTACTTATATATTCTAGAGATTAAGCCCTTGTCGGTTGCATCATTTGAAACTATTTTCTCCCATTCTGAAAGTTGTCTTTTTGTTTTCTTTTGGTTTCCTTTGCTGTGCAAAAGCTTTTCAGTTTGATTAGGTCCCAATGGTTTATTTTTGCTCTAATTTCTATTGCTTTGGGAGACTGACCTGAGAAAATATTCATGAGGTTGATGTCAGAGAGTGTTTTGCCTGTGTTCTCTTCTAGGAGTTTGATGGTGTCCTGTCTTATATTTAAGCGTTTCAGCCATTTTGAGTTTATTTTTGTGCATGGTGTGAGTATGTGTTCTAATTTCATTGCTCTGCATGCAGCTGTCCAGGTTTCCCAGCAACACTTGCTGAATAGACTTTCTTTTTCCCATTTTATATTCTTGCCTCCCTTGTCAAAGATTAATTGACCATAGGTGTCAGGGTTTATTTCTGGGTTCTCTATTCTGTTCCATTGGTCTGTCTGTCTGTTTTGATGACTGTGGCTTTGTAATATTTTTTGAAGTCTGGGAGAGTTATGCCTCCTGCTTGGTTTTTGTTTCTCAGGATTGCTTTGGCGATTCTGGGTCTTTTTCTGTTCCATATAAATTTTTGGATTATTTGTTGTAGTTCTGTGCTTTCTTGCTTTTTTGATGGCGCTGTCATGCATATTACATCTGCTTACATTGAAAATCACATAAGAAGGTATTATTATAATTTTAACTATCAATAGCCATATATAATTTAATAAACTTATCAGGCAAAAAATTGTCTATTTTATTTAACCAGATGTTTACATTTTCTTTTGTTCTTCTTTCATTTATGAGAGATATGGTTTCCTTCTGCTAATATTTTATCTGACAATATGATATTTTGACTTTAATCCTAAAAGACAGTTTTACTGGATGTAGGACTGAAATGACATTTCTTTTCTATCAGTGTTATCATTACATTGTTCAACTGTCCCCTAGTCGCCATGATTTCAAGTGGAAAATCTGAAGTAATTTGAATCTTTGTTTATACGATATATGACACTTTTTTCCCGGGGAAAAAATATACATACTTTTACTTTGTTTTCTAGCAGTCTGATTTTGATGTGTGTGGGTGCAGATTGCTTCAGTTATCCCTTTGAATTCACTGCGCTTGTCGGATTATTAAATTTATGTTTTCAACAACAGCAACCCCAAAAAGCAAGGCCACCTCATAATTCAGCTTAAGTATGGGAAAAAAAAAAGTCACTGTGCCACCCAAAAGAACCAAACATCCCCTTTTTCTCTGCCAGATAAGTGACTGCTGCTTTTTTACCAATTACAACTTTATCTTCCTCCTAATCTCCTCTCCCCATAGACAAGACTGATTGAAATGCACAATCATAGAATCACACCTGCTTTCTGTCAGCCAAGCTAGAGGGTACCCTAACTTCCTTAAACCCTCCTCCAAATCACCCATCCAAAGACACATCATAGATTCTTCCTGACTCTCTGATGGAGAGAGTCCCCAAAATGTGTCTCCCCCACAATGAGTAATAAACCCAGCTTGCTAACCACAGGGGTGTCCCTGGGGGTCTTTGGCTGGAGGCCACTGACACATTCATCTTAGGGAGAGTCATAACAAAGATGTTTTAGGGAGAATTATCTGTAACAAACACATGGGAAGGGGCAGAGAAAGCTATGGGGTCATTATTAGGTAGCAGTTATGCTCATCTAAGAGGGAAGGGATGAGGGATAGTGCTAAGATGACAGTCACGGCAATAACAATGGAGGGACAAGGGATACTTGGAAGAAGAATTGGTAGGAATTGAGTAATTATGATTAATTTATCGGGCAACTCATTCCTGCCAGGCCACAGTGCTGAACAAGACAGCCAAATGCCTCTTCTCAGAGAGTTTAGATTCTAAAGAGGGCAGTGTGACAGAGACCGTGCAGGCATGTGATAAGGAAGGAGACAGACGACAGACAGAGGGATATGACAGAAAGTGGACAGGAGGAGTTCCCTCGTGGCCTAGCAGTTAAGGATCCGGTGTTGTCACTGCTGTGGCTTGGGTTCATCCCTGGCCTGGGGACTTCTGCATGCCATGGTCATGGCCAAAAAAATTAAAAAGAAATAACAAATTTAAAAAGAAAGCAGACAGAAGGGGGACCGCTTGGGCAGGCCATTCATGGAAGGTCACTCTGCAGTGGTGAACTTTGAGCAAGGACCTGCACAGGAAGCAGGAGCTGGCTCCAGAGAGCTTGGCAGGTGTGTTTCAGGCAGAGGGAACCGATAAGGGGGAAGAGCCGGCGTTGAAGTCAAGGAGAGGCACAGAGCACAGAGTTCCGTTGTAAAGTGGGGGCGAAGAGGAGAGTTCAGCCAAGTGAGGTTGGCTGGTGACCACAGAGTCTTGGATGCCAAGATAGGAATTTTGCTAACAGGGAACCAAACTGCACAGATGCTCTTTGCTCCAAATTCCCTCTCCTTGCTTTTTTTCTTGCTACCCTTCCTGAGATTCCCTCTGGGGACCTTGGCTTTCCTTGCAGTGGTGCACTAGCCACAGGCCCACGCATGAGCCACATTCCTTGCTCTTCCTGGCTCTTAAAGGGAGCAACTTCTGGAGTTCCTGTTGTGGCTCAGGGGGTTATGAGACCAACTAGTATCCATGAGGCTGTGAATTCAATGCCTGCCCTCTCTCAGTGGGTTAAGGATCTGGCGTTGCCTCAAGCTGCAGCATAGCTCACAGGTGTGCCTTGGATCCAGGGTTGCCATGGCTGTGGTGTAGGTGGGCAGCTGCAGCTCCAATTCGACCCCTAGCCTGAGAACTTCCATATGAAGCAGGTGTGGCCCTAAAAAAGTAAAAAATAAGAAAACTAAGTAAGTAAATGGGGCAACTTTAGCTTCTGACTCAGCATTTGAAATTATTTCCCCTGCAGGGATTTTCAAATAATCCTTACGAACCATCGGTGTGTGTAGAACAACTCAGCCATCAGCTTTCCTTCATAATTACAGCAAGCACCTCTAGAAATGCCCAAAGTTTGGTGAAGTATGACTAAGCTTGTGTCTAAAAATAAGACCAAGTTATGCTTTGCAAAATTCCAGTTATTCTTCCATAGCTTTCTTCTTAGCCACTCTCCCACAAGAGGTTTTTTTATTTGCCTATGCTATCGTATATTCTGATTTTGTCTTTCAGTTGGTTGTTGTTTGGTTGTTTTACTTTCAAGGGGTAACTGTGCTTCTTCCTACGTTGGGATCTTTCTTCACATTGGTTGTCCCCCTACCCATACTTTTTTTTCAAGTTTTAGCTATACCTCTGTTTGTTTGCTGAACACCTTTGAGACAATAATATGGAGCTTGGTGCTTTGCTTAGCTGAAATGCATTCTGTCTGTTAATAATTATTTCTACTCTCACTGCCCTTTCCCTTAGCTTCTGAATATCAGCCCTTGTTTCTAGATAGACGTCTTTTCATTTTGGCAATTCTCCACTGTCTCCCTCCGTGAGTAATGAAATTGTCATTTCAAAATCTAGTCTGTCTTTATTCCTTTGTATTCTGAGACCCTACCCCCCATGCGAAAATATCTGACATCTTGTATATGTGGTTTAAAAGCCTGTGATCATGAATGCTGCTTGCAATATTGAGCCTCTTGATTTTTTTAAATCTTTCCCTGATTAAATTCATATGATGATTAATTCTGCTTGTCTTTTATAATCCCCTTATCTTTATTCTGGCTTCCTCATGTCTTGAAAAAAAAAAAAAAAGACAGAAACAAAAGTCTCTCTGTTGTTCTTTCTATCCTTAATTGAATATATTTTTAGCCATTTTAGTTTTTTTAAATCATAGCAAATGAATTGCATTATTTTGAGTATTCTGGACTGCATAATATAACCATCATTCTAATTCATTTTATTTATTTTATTTTTTCAAAGTGATAATAGTAACAATTTATTGGGTTGTTACTATGTATGGATAAGTGAACAACGAAAATAGAAAGAATTGAGAATATTCAATTATAAGGTACCTGCACTGTACATGTGACCACATGGTATTATTTCTTTTTTTTGTTGTTGTTGTTTTAATTTTTAAACCCTTCTTCTTTCTTTTCTTTTTATAGGCACACCTGAGGCATATGGAAGTTCCTGGGCTAGGGGTCAAACTGGAGCTGCAGCTGAGGCCTACGCCACAGCCACAGCAAATTGGGATCCTTGAGCCACGTCTGCCACCCACACCACAGCTCATGGCAACGCCAGATCCTTAACCCACTGAGCAAGCCCAGGGATCTAACTTGCATTCTCACGGAAACTAGTTAGATACGTTTCCACTGAGCCACAATGGGATCTCCTATCACATTACTTTTAACTTGAGTGTTTGTTTTTATAGTGGGCTTTTTTTGTTGTTTTTTGGCCATGCCCACTGCACGTGGAAGTTCCCAAGCTGGGGATTGATGTGTACTACAGCAGTGACTTGAGCTATGGCAGTGACAACACTGGAACCGTAACCCACTGCGCCACACAGGAGCTCCTATAGGGCTTTTTAGGGTTTTTTGTTTGTTTATTTGTTTGTTTGTTTGCTTTTTAGGGCCACACTTGTGGCATATGGAAGTTCCCAGGCTAGGGGTTGACATGGAGCTACAGTTGCCGGCCTACACCACAGCCACAGCAATGCCAGATTCCAACACCACGACTCAGAGCAATGCCAGATCTTTAACCCACTGAGCCAGGCCAGGGATCGAACCCACAACTTCATGGTTACTAGTCGGATTTGTTTATGCTGCGCCACAACAGGAGTTCCAGTCTTTTTGTTTTGTAGACAGTATCTTGTCTTATTTTGCTCTTCTTTGTTTTAAACCTGGAGACCCTTTTTAACTGGTGTGCTTAGACCATACACATAAAGTGATTTTTATATAGTTGAATTAAAATCTATGACTGCTGCTCCCAAGAGTTTCTCACTCTTACAGTAGGCCATACTCGGCCTCTAGCGCTTCATCAAAATTACCATTTAAGTTTTCCTACTATCTTATGGTATCTAGCAGCCTCTGTGCCAGGTAAGCAGATCTCATGTTGCATCTTCTGGATAAGCTTGTCTCCCAGATTTTGGGGTAGTGGTTTGGATGGTGCTCTCAGTTCTGCAAAGCATCTAGGAAAAGCCCCTGGTTTTGTAGTTTGTTCAACTTTTTCCTGTTGTACCAAGAGAATATTCACTTGTACAATGTAAGGATAAGGATGATGATTTCCAAGATCTTTACATGTCAAGGGTGAAACTTGATTCCTTTTTATTTTCAGGATCATTTTTAATATATACCTTTGCCTCAAAACCTCCACCTTACTTAATGTGCAGCATGGAACCCATCCCCATTAAGAAAAAAGCAGTTCCTCACTGCTTTGGTTATAATATAGCAAAGATATTAACCAATGCATTCAAATAAGAAAAAAAATGATTAGAGAAATAAAAACTCTAAATGAAGAATTAAAATAATACCTCTTTACAGGTAATATGATAGAAAACTTGAAAAACATAAGAAAATCAACAGAAAATACCAATACAAATAGTGGCCATTTTAATACAGTAGAATATAAAATTAAGAAAATCAATAGTCTTCATGTAAATAATAACCAGTATAAAAAGACATAATAAATAAGAAGACTATTAGCTACAACAACAAAAACACAAAAACAAAATACATAAGAATGGATCTTTAAAAATGTACATAAATATAGAACCAAATTTTGGGAAGCTTCTAAAAGACTCAAATGAGACAAATAAATAAATGAAAGAGGTCCCATGTCCTTCAATGGGATGATTTACCATCAAAAATTCTCCCCAAGTTTATATATGCTTAATTGAGATCCCAATAAAAATATGAACAAGTTTTCCCACCCAGAACTACACAAGTAGATCTCAGAAGAGGAAAGTTAGCAGACAAGAATAGCTAAGAAAACCCTGGGGTGGTGGGGGATGGAGGAGAAGGGTAATAGTGGAAGCCTTACTAGATTAATTAAAAAAAACACTTTAGGAGTTCCTGTCGTGGCTCAGGGAAATCCGACTAGAAACCATGAGGTTGCAGGCTTGACCCCTGGCCTTGATCAGTGGGCTAAGAATCTGGTGTTGCCGTGAGCTGTGGTGTAGGTTGCAGACAAGGCTCCGATCCTGTGTTGCTGTGGCTGTGATGTAGACTGGCAGCTTTTGGTCAGATTTGACCCCTCACCTGGGAACCTCCATATGCCTCGGGTGCGGCCCTAAAAGAAACCAAAAAACAAACAAAAAAAAAAAACTTTAAACAACTAATTGGCATGTGTTAGATGCCAGTTTGAAGGGGCTACTGCTGGCAAAATCTGGGACAATTGGTGCATCAAAAAAAAAAAAAAAAAAAAAAGAAAGAAAAAAAAAGGAGTTCCTGTCATGGCTCAGTGGTTAACGAATCCGACTAGGAACTATGAGGTTGCAGGTTCGATCTCTGGCCTCGCTCAGTGGGTTAAGGATCCGGCATTGCCGTGAGCTGTGGTGTAGGTCGCAGACGCAGCTTGGATCCTGCGTTGCTGTGGCCCTGGTGTAGGCTGGTGGCTACAGCTCCCATTAGACCCCCAGCCTCGGAACCTCCATATGCCGCAGGAGCGGTCCAAGAAATGGCAAAAAGAAAAAAAAAAAAAAAAAAAAGAAAAAAAAATATAATAAACTGCAAAATTACAATAAATAAATAAAAACTTCGAAGTTCATTAGAATTTTTCAAGAAAATGAGGAAAAACAAAAAGAAAGGGAAAGCTCATTTGCCACCGTTAGAGGAAACGATTATTAGACAATACTGTTCTATGGAAATCAGTAGTTATAGGAAAATAATTAGGCATTTGCTTTCCTCTTTAAGGAGAAATGATAGTTTCACCCCAGGTGCTAAGGGACAGTTCTTCTCAGAAGTGAAGTGCTGGCTGATAAATGTGAAAGGAACAATGGAATTATAAAATCACTCCTTTGCAACCCAATGAAAAGGCTGATTCAGTTCAGGATCATCAAAGGATGCTGCAACCACTAGGTGAAAGGTTGTTGAAGAGAATGGTCACTTGGTACAAGGTACCACTTCATAGCATCCATAGGGGAAGATATAGTTTTACCATGGAGAGATCTGGCTGTTACCACCCAGTCAAGTGATTTAACTTCCTAGTATTACTAGTAGTGGGACAACCTGAACCTCCTGGTATCATGGAATATGAAGTACATAGCATTGTGTGTGCATAGTTGTTGCCAATGTGGAGTGGGAAATGAGGGTGGCAGTGCCCAAAGAAATGCCACAATTTGAGAAATTTTATCCTGCCCGATGAGCCCAAGGTCCCACTAGTAAGTAACCATACCTGTTTAATAACGGAATCATAACATTATTTTTGCCTTCACTATATGTGCACAATTTTTTTTCAAATGGCTACTAAGGTGCTATGTCACAAACACTAAGTCCGTTGTTGGGCCCTCCCTCCTTAATAAACAAAAGTGTTAGGTATTTCTTTTGGCCTAAAAATGCTGTGGGAAAAAAATTCATGTAGACTAAATTCCATGATCAATCAATACAATGCCTCCTTTGCACATATCCTCACCTAGCTTGCCCTTTGCTTCTTTCATTAGACTCGCTTTGCAAACCAGATGCTCTGGTCTGAGCCACCCCCTGGGCACCTGAACAATTACCTGTGCCCCTGACTGCCTCCCAAACCTGTGTTCCATGCAGCAAACAGAGTGACTTTCTGACTTCACTTTATCCCTTAAAACCATTCAGTTGTTCATCATCCTGAGGATGCAGTCAAAACACAGGCACATGCTTCCTGCTCTGACCCCTGCTCGCTCCTGCCACCTCCTTTTTCAGCACACACCCCACTGCCCAGCCCACTCCCAAACTTCACACTTTGCCATTCTGGAAACTATTCCCTGTTCTCTCTCCCTTCTCTGACTTTACACGTGCTACTTCCTCCATGGGAGTGGCTGGTCTCTTGGACCTTACGGAGATGCCACTCTGCCTGGGAAGCCTCCCCGGGCCCCTTCCTCTGTGCTCCATACATCACCTTCTGCCGGCAGCCCTGAGCCTGTACTGCAGGTGCACGGTTACTTAGATGCTTCCCTCACTACACTGGAAACTTTTTCAGAGTAGGATGTGCATTTTGTTCACTGTTGATGCGACAATGAACTGCCTTCAGCATGCTCATCACAATTATTGAATCATCCTGAATTTTGTGAACGATGCTGAAATATGTTGACTTGTTCCAGGACTCCTTGCGGATACCAAAATCCCCAGACCCTCAAGAACCTTATGTAAAATGGCCTGGGAATTCCTACTGTGGCTCAGTGGGTTAAGAACCCAACTAGTATCCATGAGGATAGGAGTTGGATCCCTGGCCATGCTCAGTGGGTTAAAGGATCAGGCGTTGCCGTGAGCTGTGGTGGAGGCTGCAGGTGCTCCTTGGATCTGGTGGATCTGTTCTGATCAGGGCTGTGATGTAGGCTGGCAGCTGCAGCTCCAATTCAACCCCTAGCCCAGGAATGCCCATATGCCTTAAAAGAAAAAAAAAAAAAAAAAAAAAAGTCTGGGTAAGCCAGCTCTGGTTCCAATTTCCTTTCTAAGTTTTTGTGGGCTTGTGCTCATTCTTATTATTTCGTCTTTCAGTATAAATTGCCTTACAACATAACAGCATATATATTATCACAATCAGCAAGATCACTCTTTCCTGAGAGTAAATCACATGAGTTACAGTGTGTATATCATCCAGGGGACTGGAGAACAAATCTTTGTTTTCTAAAGATTTCATGTTCTTGTCTTCTGTGTCTGATATGTGAGACTAGATGTGCATTTTCCAAGAAAAGTTTACTGCTGGATACAGAGGTTAAAGGATATGAGTCAAGGCCTTACCTAGGGCTGTCCCCACAAAGGTCATGGTCTGCACTTTCATAGGATCTTGAGATGTCAGTAACTTTGGACATTTCAAAAAAGGTTTTTAATAAAGTTCAGAAAAGAGGAATAAGGTGTAGTGCTCCAAAGTGCTTCCCTGTGTGGGAGTCCAGAGTGACCATCTCAACTGCTTTACCTAAAGCTTTCCCCAACTCCCCTTATACTGGGAAAGATAGTCCTCCTAAGAATAAATGGAAGGAAATAAATGAAAGAATGAATATAGGAGTTCCCACTGTGGCACAGTGGGTTAAGAATCCCACTGCATGGGCCTGAGTCACTGCTTGGTCCCTGATCACATGCCGAGGGTGCAGGGAAGGGTTTGGGGGAGAGTGAATGTAAGTGACTGAATAAAATTAAAATAAGAGCGTCTGCAAGCATTGTGTAATATTTTATAGGCTAGCATAACAGATTATTCTATTTTTATTTTATTCTTTTTATTTTCTTTTTAGGGGTGCACCTGTGGCACATGGAAGTTCCCAGGCTAGGGGTCAAATGGGAGCTGCAGCTGCAGGCCTATGCTACAGCCACAGCCTCACCAGATCTGAGCCACATCTGCCACCCACGACGGCAGCCTGCAGTGTGTATATGTATGTATATACACATTTACATTTATATATATATGGAATACTGACACACACATATATACACATATACTGACACACATATAAACATAATAAGGGGATGCCACTTCTGTGGCATCTCAGACGACACCCTGATCTTGCAGCTGGCAACTGTCTGTGAGCCTGTTGAAATTATGCCATGTGCATTAAGTTGTGAGGTCTCAGAAAAGCATGCAACCTGACTTTGAGACGTTAGCTAACAAGAATACTGAAGTCGAAGTGCATTCATAAGTCTATAAAACGGCAAAAACGAAGAGGCTTAATTTAAAAAAATAAACAAGTCATTTGAATATTCTCTGACTTACTAGTAAACATGTCTCAGCTCTGCAAAAATAAGTTTTCACAAGAGTACTAATTGTTTCCTAAGCACGTGCAAACTCAAGACTCTTAGGTAAGGGAATAAGGGAAAAGTGTGGAGACTTTACAGGGATGTTTGCGTCATGTTCGCGCATTACAACAATAAAGACTACTGGTACTGTAATACAATACCAACGTGAGATCTCCAGGCAAACCAACTCTGCCAAGGGGGGAAATGGTCCTTACGTAACTTTTATTTTACGGTCTTTTGCTGGAAGGCCCTCAATTAAAATGGTATTCAAGCATACATAACGTTCGATTTTTTTGTTTTTATATTAGTGGCAAATTGCTTTCGCGTGTAACCTCAGTGCTATTTGTGGAATGTGACACCTGCCGAAGGTTTACAAATGTCCACGTGATTGGAGGCGGGCATTCATCGCGTGGGCAATAGTGTTCGAGCTCCCTGCGGGAGCTGGCAATGCTTAAATCCCGTGGCGCAGTGTACATTCCCACTAACCTCTGTGGGCCCTCATTCCCACTTGCTCCCTGACACAGCAGTCTCAGTTCACGTGTGTCCCTTTCTCCACTAGATGTCACTGTAAATCAAGTGCTAGTGGCGGGGCACCCGGGTGTTTTGCGGATCTTCAGACCTGTCTTCTAGGGTTTTAAGCATGGTCAGTCCCTGCACTTGTGTCCTCCCAATTGGGGAGTGCAGAGTGGGGCGGAGATTCACTGAGGCGAGGACAGCGCCGCGACCCGGACTTAGAGGCCTCAGGTCTCGGGCTGCAGGGCTGGCGGCAAGATGAGAAAGGCGGGCCAGCGCGGCGCTCCTCTCCTTCCAGGCGAGAGAGACGGTCACGTGCCGCGGAGGCGTGCCCCCTGCGGGCGGGCTGGGGAGGGGCGCCGAGCGAGTCGTTTAGGGTCGCCCGGGGCAGGGCTGGAAACTGGCGCGTGCGCCGCGCCAGGCGTAGTGCGGGCCGGGGCGGGGACTATCGCCGCAGCCGCGCGCGCAGGGCGGGCCGCCGCGGGGCGGGGTGGAGCCTGGGAGCGCGCCGGCCACCGGAGGGGGAGGGGCGGCCCGGGGCGGAGCTGCGGCGCGCGCTCCCGCTGGAGGGGGAGGGGCACAGCAGCCGCCGAGCGCGCGCAGACCGGCCCCGGCGAGCGTGTGGCGAGTGTGGACCGCGGCGCGGCAGTGCGACTCTTTCCCTCGGCCCTCTTCCCCGCCCCCAGCGAGGGCACCGTGCGGCGGCGGCGGTGGCGGCGGCGGCGCCCGGGCCCGCGAGGCCGGAGGAGGCGGCCGTGCCCGGGCATGGTGGTCTGGGGCAACGCGGAAGGTGAGCGACCCCTGGGCCGGCGGTGGGGGCGGGGTGGGACCGGCCCCGCGTCGCCCGGCAGCGGCCCGAGCGCGGACGGCCTGAGGCGGGGCGGGGTAGGGCGCGCCAGTCCGGCCACCGCGGCGCGTGGTCGCGCGGCCTGGGCGGCCCGCGGCGCCCGGAGCGCCGCAGCTGCCGGGTTATGTAACGCGTGACCTCCCCTTCCCCCTCCGCCATGGCGCGGCCGGCCCGCCGCCGCCCGCGCTCGGGCGCCCCTTCGACGCGCCGCGCGGACGACTCGCGCCCGCGGCCCTGCTCGCCGCGCCCCCGCGTCCCGCCGGCGGACGCCTCCCGGGCCCCGCTCGGACTGAGCCGCAAACTCCCTCCTCCTGCGCCGGCGCCGGGCCGGCCATTCAGTCCCGCGCCATTCATTCGGGCGCGCGTCCGGCGGGTGGCTGGGGAGCGGCGCCTGCAGTCGGCTGGGGTCAAGCGCTGGATTCTCCACCCGGTCTCCTTCCGCGGCATCGCCCCCCTTCATTCCGCAGCAGCCCCCTCGCCCCCCACTGGATCCCGGAATTGGTGTCCGACTCTCCGAAGGCAATTTCTCCTCACTTCGTTTTCCGTGTTACTTATCTCTTGCCTCGCTGTGCAGGGCACCTTTCCGCAGGTGTCCTGACAAGTGCCCCTTTCACACCTGCCGCTTCGCTTCCTGTGAAAATGATTCAGCACCTGTGCCGATGGAAAGGGGCATTTCCTTTTCTCTCTAACCGCTTTTACTACTGAAACCCAGTGTGTAAAGAAATATCTTGGTGTATCACTCCTGAGTTGACACCCGGCCCCCCCCGATTTAAAAAAAGATTGCAGATGATTTCTGTTTCTCACGTCTTTTCAGATAACTAAGCGTGGAAGTGGTATTTAGGTGAAAATAACATAGACTAGTAGATGCCATAAAAGGGCTTGTAGCTAACTGGTAAGGACTTTAACGATGCTGAATTGTATGTGTCTGCTTTTGCTTGGCCTCTCCACTGTAGGATTGAGAATTAGCCATTTCCTCTTTAAGGTAGGACAGTCACAACCTTGCTTCTTTCTGGGGACTGCACAGTAACCCATCCTGTTAACTTCTACAGGCTTTCCAAACTTCATCGCAGCTTTCCCACGTATCCTTGGCTTAGAGCAGATGGTGCTAGCCTGTAGTTCCCTCCCTGTACTTCCGATGACTTTTGGAAGCTCATCTAAACTCCCTCTTTTTCCAGGACTCCTTCCCTGGTCTAGAAGGCTCTCCATTCATTTGTCACTTACCCTGTGTTGCTCTGATTGTCCTTTTATTCATAGCTTCTTTTTCTCTTATCTTTATTTAGGTCTATTGAGGGCAGAATCTGTACCCAAATTGTCATAGAACTTTGCTCCTGTTTTCATAGTAAGCAGTACAGATTTAAGATTTTTTTTAAGGTGGAATCACACTTTTAGGATTAATTTCTTTGAAATCTCAAGTAGAAAATGCCTTTTCAAAATTCTGTGTTTGAATATGTATGGTCACTCTGTTTTCTCCACCCCCAACTTCAAAGCTCAGATTCTGTGTAAGAAAAAAGAAACCCTGTGTTCGCCAGCAATAGGCTGGTCACTAACAAGAAGTTAGAACGACTACATGTAATATGTATTTCATAGTCTTTTCTTTAATAGCTGCTATGGTAGAAAGACAGGAACTTCAGAGTTAGATGTAGATTTCATTCTGACTCTGTCCATTATTAGCTGTGTAACCTTGGACAATATAAGTTACTAATAGCTCTGATTTTTTTTTTTTTTCTCATTTGTATAATGAAGACATTTCCCACCTTGGGTAGCTGAGGAGTAAATAAATGAGTTCTTAAATGTAAGGCATCTAGTGAGTCCCTGGTATGGTCCGGAGATAGTGATCCCTTTGGTATAGCTCTTTATTGCAGTTCACAGTCTAGAGTGAGTTGGGATGTGCTGAAACAAAGTGTGAGAAGAAACTTCTTGTCTCCAAATAAATGAACAAGTCCTGAACTAAAGAGTAGTTAAGCTCTTTCTGCTTCTTAAGAGCTATGAGCGTGTGCGGCATATTGTAACTCATACAGTATGCTAAATAGAACATTTGAAAGTGAAGGAAATACCTTTTAATCTTGTTTTCCACCTATAACTGCACCCACTAAAGCATTAACATGGATATTAAAAAGAATCTCTGATTTTTTTCAAAGTCAGATTACGAATGGAGGTTGAAGAAGGATATTTAAAAATTTTTTTCAGGAACAATTAGGTTGCATACTGTTCTCTTAGTATCTCATCTACTTAGAAATAGTATGTTGAATCACAGCCTTCAGTTCAAGTTTCTCTCACTTAGACTGTTATAACAGTGCGGTAATCTTATTTATTTTATTTATTTATTTTGTCTTTTTGTCTTTCTAGGGCTGCACCCACAGAGGTTCCCAGGCTAGGGGTCCAATTAGACCTGTAGCTGCTGGCCTACACCACAGCCACAGCAACACAGGATCTGAGCTGTGTCTGTGACCTACACCACAGCTCACGGCAACACTGGATCCTTAACCCACTGAGCCAGGCCAGGGATCGAACCCACTTCCTCATGGATGCTAGTTAGGTTCATTAACCACTGAGCCATGAGGGGGAACTCCTAGTGCAATAATCTTAAATCCATTGTCACTTACATGCTCAGAATCCTCCCAAAGCTTCCTTTACCCTTAGAATTGAATCAGAATTCTGTGCTGTTTCTTGAACAAACCAAACTGTTGCTGTCTTAGGGATATTGTACTTGCTGTTCTTTTGATTGGGCCACCCCTTCCTCCTGGTGGTTATCTTGCCCTGAAATCTCTTTGCTGCTCAGATGTCATCCCTTCTCTCATCCCTAAAATAGAAGCCAGCCCTTCCCTCTGTTATTTTCTATTCATTTTGCTTTATTTCTCTTGGCACTTATTATAAGGTGAAGATAGACTCTTCCCTTATTTACCCATTTCCCCTATTAGACTGTCTTGCTCTAAGACCTCCCCCCTACTGGAGGCTAGAGGTCTTGTCTGATTTGTTCATGGCTCTGTCCCTGGTGCTTAGAAGGGTGCTTGGGACATTGTAGGCTCTCTGTAAAACCTTAGTGAATGAGTGATGTAGTTGATATTAACATCAGTAGTGGGGTCAGACTCCTGGCTCCTACAGTTTGCTGATTGTTGTGGCTTTGGGCAAGTCAGTATCTTCTGGTGCCTTAGTTTGCTCATCTGTAAGATGGGACAATAATACCTACTTTATAGGATTATGGTAAATAATTGAGTAAATATATATGAAGTGTTTATAACAGGGTTATTTCAGTTTTTAAAACCAATACTTGAAATTACCTTGGACTATAAAAATGCAATCACTGAATTTGATCTTTTACTGAATCTTTTTGGTTACCGAAGTATGTCTATGGAACTCCTTTTTAAAATAAATCCGTTTTGTGGATGTCTAGAACAGATTAAAAAATAAACTGCCAAGAATGGTGACCAGTATTCAGTCTTAATGTGTAAGTCAGCTTTTTCATTCTTAAGATCTGTGGAAGATGCTAAGAGTGATTATCCCAACAGCCGCCCACCAGAGTGGCTTTTATGTAGTTCACTTTGAAGTTCAGCTGGAGATAGAATTGTGGTGATGAAAGGACTTGCTGGAGGCCGAAAACAGGAAAACCCTTGAAGATCCAGTTGAAGTGTGAGTCTTGTAGTATTTGGGAAAGGAGTGATGTTTTATCATCTTTAGTGTGTTCAATTTCTGCCTTCTTTCCTTATGCCTGCCCCCACCCCTACCCCCACCGCTTTTTAGGGCCGCACCTGTGGTATATGGAGTTTCCCAGGCTAGGGGTTGAATTGGAGCTATAGCTGCCGGCCTACACCACAGCCACAGCCATGCGACCTACACCACAGCTCACGGCAACACCGCTTCCTTAACCCACTGGGCGAGGCCAGGGATCAAACCCACAACCTCATGGTTCCTAATTGGATATGTTTCTGCTGCGCCATGATGGGAACTCTGTATTTGGTTCTTAAGTAGAGCTTATAGCAAACTAGCTCTATTTCATATCTCCTTTTTCCTTTCCATTCTTTTCATTATGTGATTTTTGTTTTTTCTTTAGCATACTAGATAGGAAAGAATTGATGGGGACAGAAAATAACTTTATAATAACAGAGGTAATGCAACATGAATTCTTAGAAACTGAGATTCTGCTTGTGGTAATTACACTTGCATAATACCAGTTATTTTTCTTAATCCACTTGTCCTTAGTAGAATGCCTCTTTGTAGAAGCATTGGTTTTTTTTTTTTTTTTTTTATTTCTCAGTTTGAACTTCAATCTGTAGGATCCTAAACTTTGGGTTGAAACTTGAAAAAAAGAAAACTGAAATATTGCTCCATGTATCATTTGTTCCAAATTTTAATAATAATTGCTACATCATTAACTATTTACTGTGTGAGTCAGACTCTTTGCTTTGCGGTGTCTCATTTAATATTCACCACTACCATGAAAGGTAGACATATTATAAAGAAACAGATTTAGAGAAATGATGCTGCTTGGGCAAGTCACATAGGTAAGACAGAAGCCAGGATTTCAGTCTGCTTCTACCTGATTCCATAACCAAAAGTCTCGACCATTTTGGTATGAGGACATAAAAACAAGGTTTCTGTTTGGAAGCTTGCCATTATGTCTTATCCCGTTATTTCTATGTGTCGATGTTCTTTTATTTTATATATGCAATTTTTTTTTTTTGTCTTTTTGGGCCACACCCGAGACATATGGAGGTTTCCAGGCTAGGGGTCGAATTGGAGATATAGCTGCTGGCCTATGCCAGAGCCACAGCAACATGGGATCTGAGCCGCGTCTGCAACATACACCACAGCTCATGGCAATGCCAGATCCTTAACCCACTAAGCAAGGCCAGGGATCTAACCTGCAACCTCGTGGTTCCTAGTCAGGTTCCTTAACCACTGAGCCACGATGGGCAGTCGTGTGTCATTCTTTAGTTAACAACGAAGAACTAAGTGGCATTTTTACCATCAGTGTCATTTGTGGCTGCTTTCTTTTTACTTTTGGATTTAACTACTGTAGATCTTCCATGACTTACAGTGGGAATACTTTCCATTAAATGCATTTTAAGTTGAAAATAGTATTTAATACACCTAACCTAATGAATGTCATAGCTTAGCCTAGCCTACCTTAAACATGCTCAGGACACCTGCTTTAGCATATAGTTGGGCAAAGTCAACTAACACATAGCCTATTTTATAATGAAGTGTTGAACATCTCATGTAACTTATTAATACTGTACTGAAAGTAGAAAACAGAATGGCTCTCTCAGTACAGAATGGTTATATAAATTGAAGCATTGTAAGTTAAGGGCCATTTTTACTAAAACGCCTGCAATTTTTTATTTGTGTGAAACATTTTAATAAGTTGATGATGTGCAGAATCACCTATTAAGTCATTAGAAGTAAGTCACAGCATCGTATGTGTCATGGAAGGCCAGCTTTGTAATTAGAAAAGGTTTTGCATGTAATAGATGTATCAGATTTAGGAAAACATGAATGTCTTTAAATTTGCCTAAAGCTAAAATAAATTTCAGGTGGCAGGTAAATACATCTGTTTCTGCTGATCATGGAGCAGATCTTTGTTGTTTTTGGTAAGGAGGGACGCATTGGTGTGGAACATTTTTACACTGTGGTAAATTTTGATGATTTTTGACATGTTGAAGAATATCCAAATTATGCGTTGACTTCTCAACGCTTAATAGAGTCATAATGCCAGTACTAGAATGAACCCTGTAGATTTTCTAGGCCATGCCCATAATTTTTTTGGAGGGAAATGAGATCCAGAGAGTCATTGACTGTTTAGGAGAGGAAAAAGGACTAGAATCTGGGGTTTTGTGGTTTTTTGTTTTTTGTTTTTTTGTTTTTTTTAATTCCAAAGCTGTTTTTTCTCTTCTACATTAAGCTATGCCCTTCATCACCCAGGAAAACACCAGTTTTGTATGCTTAGTGTCTTATGTTCAAGCACGTGGAGAATTGAGTGGTCTTCTTATAAACTTGTGATGTAATAAATTCTTGAGGAGTTCCCGTCGTGGTGCAGTGGTTAACGAATCCGACTAGGAACCATGAGGTTTCGGGTTCGGTCCCTGTCCTTGCTCAGTGGGTTAACGATCCGGCGTTGCTGTGAGCTGTGGTGTAGGTTGCAGACGCGGCTCGGATCGCGCGTTGCTGTGGCTCTGGCGTAGGCTGGCGGCTACAGCTCCGATTCGACCCCTAGCCTGGGAACCTCCATATGCCGCAGAAGCGGCCCAAAGAAATAGCAAAAAAAAAAAAAAAGAATAAATTCTTGAGTTTTTTTTTTTAAATCATTGGTTTTAAAGTAATAGAAACAATCCTTCTATAATGGAATTATAATGCTTTCTCATGTAGGCCGGTAACTTACTGCCTTATGCACATAGGATGGTTTGAGAAGCCTTTTAAAAACCAGTCTGGTCTTGTGGTATTATTCTTAAATTAAAAGATCAGTTAGGGATGGGCAAAAAAAAAGTTGGTTGTGATGTGAACCATTTGTACTTGAACCTAGTGTCTGAGGAACCAAAATGTTGCTGTTGTCTTCAGTCATTCCTGATCAGAACCAAGGCTAAAAATGAGCTCTTGGGACGTTTCGTCAGAAGATACTAGCTGAATTTCCCCGTTTTTTTTTTTTTTTTTTTTTTTTGTTTTGTCTTTTTGCCTTTTCTAGGGCCGCTTCTGAGGCATATGGAGATTTCTAGGCTAGGGGTCCAGTCGGAGCTGTAGCCACTGGCCTACACCAGGGCCACAGCAACTTGAGATCCAAGCCACATCTGCAACCTACACCACAGCTCACGGCAATGCTGGATCCTTAACCCACTGAGCAAGGCCAGGGATTGAACCCGCAACCTCATGGTTCCTAGTCGGATTTGTTAATCACTGAGTCATGACTCCTGAATTTCCCATTTTCTAAATGCCTTCATTTCTACACTTGAGATTGCTGAGAATGGACTTAATATGTTTTTATCATTTAGGCACTAGTCTTAATTATGTAATTGAGGTTATGATTTAGATTTCTCACTCTTAATGCTTTTCATCAGATTTTTCAGTTTTACCTTATAATAAGCTCTATTTCTAGCTGACTTATTGGCTATTTTAAGCCTTTTTTTTTTTTTTGCTTTTTAGGGCCGCACCTGTGGCATATGGAGGTTCCCAGGCTAGGGGTCAAATTGGAGCTACAGTTGCCGGCCTACAGCAATGCCAGATCCGAGCCTCATCTGCAACCTACACCACAGCTCATCCTTAACCCATTGAGTGAGGCAGTGCCACATCCTTAACCCATTGAGTGAGGCCAGGGAATCCAACCCACAACCTCATGATTCCTTGTCAGATCTGCTTCCACTGTGCCACAACAGGGACTCCTATTTTAAGCCTTTTTAAAAATTTAAGCTTGGACAGTCCTGAATTTAAAAAATATTGTTACAGTTTCTTCTCTTTTTTGAGAGCATAACCAAAAAAGTCACTCAAGAGTGCCTTCACTCGACTTTTTTATTTTTCTTTTCCTTTTTTTTTGCTTTTTAGGGCAATGTGGGATCCGAGCTGTGTCTTTGACCTACACCACAGCAACCTGCAACCACATGGTCCCTAGCACTCAACTTTTTTCTCATCAGTTCCCGTAAGTCCTGAGAAGAAAGGTAGGGCAGAATATTCTATTTTACAGCTGTGGTATGGCTCTGGCACTAACTACCCAGAGTTAGGGCAGACATTCCAGGTCAAGGGCACGGTCCCCAGGTCTCCTCTTACTTTAAGTGCCAGCTGCAGGCTCCAGGACTTCCAGGCCACCTGCACTTCTGACAAGCTGACCACATATTTGGAGTTACCACTACTCCCTTAGATTTGAAAATTTGTTAAAATAACTCCCAGAGCTTGGGAAAGTGCTGTCTTTGAAATTGCTATCATTTCATTATAAAGGATAGAAATGAGGACCTGCCAAATGCTGAGCTACCTAGAGGAAGGAAGGCCTGGAGGGTCCAGACATGATGCTTCCACGTCCTCAGGACATGTCTTCCTCCTGCCTCCTCATGATTCCACCCAGGGAAGCTCACCCCAGCCTCAGGGTCCAGAGTTTTTCTTGGAGTTTTATTACGTAGGCACGATTGATTGAATCACTGCACACAAGGTCAGATTCCATCTCCAGCCCCTCTCCTCTTCCATGAGGTCAAGCTGATGCCATGTGGCGCAAAGCCAGCCCTTTAATCACCTGGTTGGCCTTTCCAGCAGGGTCAGCCCCATCCTGAAATGAGAGGCCCACTGGGAGTCACCTGTTGTTATACAAGGTGAGGTCCTAGGGGGTCCACCATGGATAACAAAGAGACTCCTATCAGTTGTGAAATCCCAAGGGTGTAGAGTCTCCCAGGATCCAGGAACCAAGGCTAGCCAGATTGTTTGTGGGAGAATAGTAGTTGGATCCAGGGACCAAGGCCAGCCAGATTGCTTGTGGGAGAATAGTAGTTGAAGAGAACAGAAGCACAGTTTTGACGGTCCAAACTAGAATGCATTTCTGGTAGCTCTAATATACTCAGACCTGGGACAGGTTGCATTTGAATTTATTCATGTATGTTGAAAGACTACCTTCTGTTGAAAATTAACCTTTTCTTTCATCAATAACAATAGTACTTGAAAGCTGGGTTGATGTTCATTTGAGTCAAATATTTTATTAACAAGTTCTGTTGTAGTTAGGGTTATAAACTACATAATTTTTTTGTAATTTAAAAGCACAATAATTTTGACTAAAAAGTTTGATTTTTGGTGTTTCTTTTTGAATTTGTAATTTTAGACTTAGGTTATTACTACTGTTAAGTGAAAGAAAATCTAACCCTATGAAGCGAAACTTTTGTTAAAGAAGTGGTGGTGTTTGATGCTGTATTTGTTAAAGCTGTAAAATGTTTTAGCTACTTAATTGCCATTTTGAATTTTAGTTCTTGAGATGAAGTTTCTAGCTCTTCAAGTTTACAGTGTTGAAGGTTAATAATGTTCTTTTGCATATTGTTTATGCCCAGTAGAAAATCTTATTTCTGGTTGTCACTTAAAGGTTATTACATTCTCTTGGAACTCACAGAATGTTTTTCAGAAATAGAATCTATTAATTCAGGCATAGAGTGCTAAATAAACCGTTATGCTGAGTAAGACTTCTAGAGTCTTTTGAAGATTGTAGTATCTCCTTAGAATGTCACATCATCTTAAAAAGTAGTGGGGTTCGTTGTTGTCTTTTTAAAATGTATGATGGGGAGTTCTTGGCTTGAAGCAAGGGAAAAGAGTCCAGGAAGTAGTGCAGTGGCAATTTCTTAAACATTCTATTCTATTTTCACTTGCAGTTACATTTAACATAAGGATTTGTGAGAAAAGAGATTTGTGACAGATGGAACCGATAGCAGATCTAGAAAGGAGTGAGTTTGACCATATTCGAATCACAGTTACCCAGTGGGATTTGTTTGTAGTTCTGTGCCACCGTGATGCCAGCATACCTCGTGAGCGTGGAGCTCTAATGCTTTGTGTGGATGGAATACACAGAGGGGGACTTATGCTGAGACAGTTTGGGAGATCTTGGCATTGACTTGGCTCAGAGAGGACCTGTCAGGTCTCTGTGCAGCCGTCCCATCCCCCATCATCTGTTTACGAATATTCACGCTGCCTTTCCTAACTTTCACAAAGGAAGCTTCGGACTTCTTAGTGTGATATTCAGGGACTTCTCTTGTATTCTCTCAGCTGCCTCATTAGTGGAGATGCTCAATAACCAGCTGGGCCACTGGTTTGAAGTTCACAAAGGTGAGGGACAATGTTTGGAAACCAGTTGATTTCACTGCACTTTGGAAAGCCAGAGAAGGTGGTTCTTTGTACTTTATTAAAACTGTGTCTTCATTTCCTTTCCCTTCTGTGAAAATCTGTAATTACAAGGAAGAAAATTACTAGTAATTCTTTTAGAACACCTCTTTCAGCTTGTTTTCAAATGACTGATTTTGTTAAATCAACCATTTTAGGGAAGATATTTTTATTGTTATGAATAACCAAAGGGATAAGAGAGAAATTTGTTGTATTGAATTGTTTGGGATAGAAGTTTTGCTTTTAATGAGATTAGCCTTGAACTGGGACTTTACAAATGTTTGTTATGCATTTTCAGGTTTAATACAGGTTTCCACTTTTAGCTGAAAATAGAGTCTTCCTGTGAAAGCTTTCTCAATCCAAGATATCAGAAAGCAAAGAAACATTTACCTTAGGACTCATCCTGCTAATGGAGGCACAAAATAAATCGAGATAAAACGGAGATGCTCACACACCCCGTGACACAGTGCACAGCCATGGGCAGTTCTTCTGTAACTGCAGGACACATACTGGATGCTGTTTTTGCTCCCCCTCCCTCTTTTTTTTTTTTTTTTTTTTCCCATTTTAGGGCTGCACCAGCAGCCTATGGAGGTTCCCAGGTTAGGGGTCAAATTGGAGCTACAGCTGCCGGCCTGCACCACAGCCACAGCAACACAGGATCTGAGCCCCACCTGTGACCTACACCACAGCTCATGGTGACGTCAGATCCTCAACACAGAGCCTCTGAGCGAGGCCAGAGATCGAACCCACATCCTCATGGATACTAGTCAGGTTCATAACCTGCTGAGCCACAACAGGAACTCCCCTTCACCCCCTTTTTTTTTTTCATAGAAGCAAAAATTCTCTTGGGATTTCTTTTAGTTGACAAAGACAGGTACTAATGTAGGTCTTGTAAGAGTGAAGTGGGTGCAAAATGAACTTCTATATCTTGTATATCCAGACTTTTTTTCTTAATTTTATTTTTCCATTATAGCTGGTTTGCAGTGTTCTGTCCAGACATTTTTCTTGTACATTTTATTGCTAGTCTCCCCTTTCATTTCTGTGTAGTTTATTGAAATAATTCACTCTAAAGCATAATGTTAACACTGAAATGTACTTATGTTCGTTAGGATGCAGGCTAACGAACTACCAGGGTGCCAGGTTGTGACAGAGATTCAAGCACATTGATGAGGGACGCTGAGGAAGTTGTCCTCTCCCCTGTGATGGGAGCTGCCAGCTCATAGCCCATTAAGGACTGCTTGTTTTAGGTCATTCTGAGGCCAGAGTGCCTTCTGTTTGCTTAGCCATCCCCTAGGGTATTTTCCACATTGTCTTGGTTGAAGTCAGGTCACCTCAGAGCTGAGTTCCAGGGAAAATAAACGAATTGCTTTAAGGATATATGACACAGATTTTTGCATGCATTTTTCTGCTCACATCCGATTGGCCAGAACTTAGTCACATGGCCACTCTTGAATTCTAAAGGAGCAGAAGAAATGTATCTAGTTGGCAACCCTGCTTCTCACTAAAAGGGGGTCGCAGAGGTGTTCTTTTACTGAAAGAAAGGGAGAAATGAACACTGGGGGACAGTTGGCATTCTGCCACTCCACAGTTTGGGAGTTCCAAAGCCACCCTCATTCTGACACCAGCTGCAAGTTTGGGGAGTCCCAAGACCATTTTCAGATTCAGTACTTCGCTAGAAGGCTGTTGTACTTGTGGTTATAATTTATTCGTGAAAGGATACAGGTTAAAACCAGCCAAGGGCCTGGGGCATGCAGGAGAGTTCCACGTGTGGAACTTGGAATTGTCCTCTTTACTGGAGTGTGGGACAGTGCTGATTTCTGTTAGTGACAATTGACAGCATCCACAAATAATTCCCAACCAGGGAAGCTCACCCAAGCTTTAGTGTCCTGAGTTTTTTATTGGAGTTTGGTCAAACAGATGGGAGAGTGATAGTGCATGGCCCAAACCTCCACTGTAAATCACATCGTTAGACTCTCTGAAGTGGCTCTTGGCCGCCGGGTAAATAAAGACACTTATCGGGCAGGACATTCCAAGTGCTAAGGCCAGACCTCTCTTTGAGCAAGGTTAATTCTTTATTGTATAGCCTTAATCTGTGCATAGCTTTTGTTTTTTGGAAGTATGGACAGAATAGCATAATCTGTGTACTTTCATCTCAAAATCCTTTTTAGAAAAATGGGTAGATGTATATAGAATCATACATTTAGAAAACTGCAAGAGACTAGAATTTGTCCGATCCAACTCTATCCACAAATGAAAAATCTGACTGCTTGATTTGCTTAAGGTCAGAGGACCAGTTAAGTTGGTAGTGTCTCTTGTTTTCTACTTCTCATGAATATGGACACATACATTTGGGGTCTAGATGCAGGCTCTTTGCTGGGTCTGTTTTTCTCCTTGGTCCTTCTGTCAGATGTGTAAGCTATTATTGTTTGTGACCCAGACAGATGCTAGAGTCAAAGTTTGTGTTTTGTGGAATTATATTAGGCTAATTCAATTCACCTGGAGTGTTCTTACTTTTCAGAAGTTTATTATTTTGATAACACTGTTCATTGTTCATTTCTCAATGAAGGTCTGGGGACATAGGTTTGTACAAAATAAGTGTGATTTTGTACCACAAATGGACTCTGTAGCCTTATCCAATGTTCTGTTTTAGCCCTTCTACCCTAGAAGGTTCCTGTGTGCAAAATAACCAGTATTCGGCCTACTTATTCCAAAAATGTGTCGTCAAGATAAATAGGAGATGTAAAGACCCCTTGGAAAAATCTTCATTGTGCGCTTACAGCATCAGTGATCTTCAGCCTTAGATGATAATGGTCTCTGGTTGAATTAGAACAGAGCCTCAAAACAGCTTTTTACTTGGTGTTCAAGCCTTTGCCATTTAAGGGCAAATAAGAGCACATTGGAGCAGCTTTGTCAAAGCTCGTTAGTGACTGTGTCCTAGCACTTGGTTTACTTAGTCACTTATGAGGACAATACTTGGCCTTAATAAATTATTTCTGCATGTTGCCTCCCAGTGCCCTTCCCAAGAAAACAATCCCAGATACGCCATACAAATTTCCTGGAGAAGAAAGCCTCTTTCCCAGCTTGTATTCTAAGTGAACATCTCAGTAACCTTTCTATAGTTTGCCAGTCCCTGCCTGTCGAGAATTTCCAGTGTCAGAATCTTTTTTTTTCCCCTCATACTTTCTTTGCTCATTAAAATATTTTAAAAAGTTTTAATAGTGGTAAAATACACAAAACCTAAAATTTACCATCTTAACCATTTTTAAGTATGCCGTTCGGTGGCATTAAGTACATTCACATTGTTTTGTAACCATCTTCCCACAATGCTTTATACCTTATGTAACTGAAACGGTGCCCATTAAACTAACTCTCCATTCTCCCTCTTCCCAAATCCTGACAGCCACCTTTCTGAATTGTCTCTACAAATCTGACCACTCTAGATACTTTATATAAGTAGAATCACACAGCATTTGTCTTTTTGTGACTGGCTGATATGACTTCTCCTGATGTTCATCATGTTGTGGCATTTGTTGAAATTACCTTCCTTTTTAAAGCTGAATAATATTCCACTTTCTGTATATATCACACTTTGTTCATCCATTCCTCCACCAATGGACACTTGGCTTTTAACTGTTGAGAATAATAGTGCTTTGAACATGGGTGTGCAAATATCTCAAGACCCTGCTTTTAGTCCTTTTGGATATGTACCCAGGAGTGGAACTGCTGGATCATATGGCAGTGTGATTTCTAATTTTTTGAGGTACCACCGTAGAGTTTTCCATAATGGCTACTACATTTTACGTTCCCACACAGTGCGCAAGGGTTCCAACTTCCTCACATGTTTGTTCACACTTCTTTTCTGGTTTTTTTTTTTTTTTTGGATGGTAGTCATCCTAATGGGTATGAGATGGTACCTCATTGGGGGTTCAATTAGCATTTTTCTAATGGTTAGTAATGTTAAGCATCTTTTCATGTGCTTAATGTGCATTTGTATATTTTCTTTCAAGAGATGTCTATTTAAATCTTTTTCGTCCTTTTTTTTTTGTCTTTTAGGGCCACACCTGCAGCGTATGGATGTTCCCAGGCTAGAGGTCAAATCAGAGCTGTAGCCAACAGCCTGTGGCATAGCCACAGCAGTGCCAGATCCGAGATGCACCTGTGACTTACGCCACAGCTCATGGCAATGCCAGATCCTTAACCTACTGAGCAAGGCCAGGGATTGAACCATCGTCCTCATGGATGCTAGTCACATTCATTTCCACTGAGCCACGACTGGAACTCCACTACTTGGATTCTTAACTTGCTGAGCCACAATGAGAACTCCCTAGATTTTAAAATATTTTCTCATTCTGGGCCTTTTACTCAGTTGATTGTTTCTTGCTTCACATTTTAAAATTTTGATATCTTCCAATTTATTTTTTCCTTGTTGCCTGTGCTTTTTGGTGTCATAGCCAAGAAATCATTGCCAAATCCAGTGTCATGAAGTGTTTCTTCCTATATTTTCTTTTAAGAGTTTTACAGTTTTATTTTAAACATTTTATTTTTATTGGCCACAGTGTGCAACAGCTTGATGTGAGACCTTAGTTCCCAGACCAGGTATTAAACCCGGGCCACAGCAGTGCAAGTGCAGGATCCTAACTGAGAGACCACCAGGGAACTCCCCTCTAAGAGTTTTATAATTTAAGGACTTACATTTAGGTCTTAGATCCATTTTCAGTTAATTTTTGTATGTGGTGTAAGATAAGGGTCCAGCTTCATTCTTTTGCATGTGGATATCCAGTTTTCCCAACTTCATTTGTCCAAAAGACTTCCCCCCATTGAATGGTCACAGAGAAGCCATTTTAAATATACATGTCCCTGGAATGGGTCATACCTTAAGCCAGTTCTTGTTGGCAGAGAATTGACAGTTGACTGAGGTAAAGAAAGAAGCCCTGATGAGAGAAACATGATGAGGAGAGATGTTGAGCAGCAATTTGGTGGGAGCCACAGTAAACTTGTCTTGTTTTGATCTCACCTGGTGATGGTCTGGGTAGCCGCAGGTTGCTTTCTTTGTGTTTGTGTCACGTCCATGGCATATTATACTACTGTAATACGCTCATCCATTTATCCATTGCATATTCATTTGCATATTCCAGTTGATTGAGCAACTATTTCTTTCCTATTAAAACGAAGATAAGATAGACATATGGCTAGAGTAATGAGACTAAGTAAAAGCCACTTAGAGTCAGCTTCATTACTTAATAGTATACTTTAGTGTTAAGAATATGTAACCAGTAGATTAACACTAATGAATATGTGTTTGGGCATTTTCTGCATTTGTAGTGGGGATTTTGCTGGCGTGTGATGAACTGACAGTCTTCAACTGAAGATCACAGATGAATGTTAGAATAATGTTCTAACATTATTAGAACCTCATAATGTTAATAACCCTTTAGCAAATACATGAAATACTACTTTTGCATGAAAATGATTTTTCCTGGTGATTAACATCATTCTGTGGGGAGATATTAAAATCCACGAATAATCATAGTAATGAAGACAGAAGGAAGTTCTTTTTAGGGGCATTTGACAGCCTTTTAAAATGCACATGGGAATTCCAGAGTGAATTGATGACAGTGTACTCCAGTAGAGATGGAATGAAGTTAGGGGGGAAGTATGTATCAGTAGTTTCGATACAGTTTTTCATAAGCAGGACCCTCCCAAGATTCTTTGTAAGAGCATGGGAGAGTCAAACTATCTTAATCAGACCCCAAATAATCTAAAACTTACAGAAGCAGGGTCGCTAAAGTTGAAGTGGGTTTGGAAAGTAGAACTTTCCTTGCTTGCTTTTATTTACCCCCAGCTCTTGTTTCCTCCTGCATCCAGCTTGTGGCCCTGTAGAGATTCTGTGGAGCATTAGTCACACTTTGTTTTATAGCTGAGGAATCCACCTGCTGTTGGACTCACCCCAAAGCATATAGCCAGGCAGCAGTAGAGCTGGAATTAGAGCCCAGATCTTGTGTCACTAAGTCTATTGTGTTGTAGACCATGAATAGGTTACTTAAATTAATGACATTTGTATTTTATGGTCTTCAAAGAGTTTCCACATATGTGATCTCATTTGACTTTCACTCTGTGACCTGACAGGGTAGATTTGTATAAACTCATGTTTATTAGGGGAATGCCCAAAATGCTAGTGTACTTTGGCATACATGAATGCATTCTTTATTTTTTTAACTAGTTTTTAAAAACCCAGAAACTGGCTTTTACATTAACGCTTGGATAGGCGAGGTTAATAGGCTACTTTAGGTTGTGTATTACAGTCTCAGAAATGTTTATTGTTTTCATCAAGGCCATCACACATTGTGGAACTAGACTGGGAAACCAGTCTGCAGGAGTTTCATCTGAAAACTAGAAGGCAGTTTTTACTTCAAGTCCTGCTTGATTTTAAAGGGCATTCTCTTAGTGGGCCGGGTCATAGGAGGACACGTTGTGATTTAGAAGGTTGCTTGGAACCCGGAGGTTGTGTTATTTCTGAGGGCTGCTCTTTCTGTCAAGCTGAGGTACCTGTTCTAGGGAAAGTCCTATTTGAAGAAGCAGATCAGTCATCTATTCTCATATGACTTCCAAGGCATGGGCAGAGTCACTTTCTAGAATCCTTGCTGGTTAACAGATATGTGGCAATACCAGCATCCAGGTTAGAAGTATAGGTAACCTATTCTCTGGTTTCACACTCCAAAGGTGCTGATCTTATCTGTGTATCACTTTGGGGAGAGGCAGTGTCTTATCATACTGCTGACTTATTTTTTTTTTTTTTTGTCTTTTTAGGGCTGCACCCATGGCATATGGAGGTTCCCAGGCTAGGAGTTGATTTGGAGCTGTAGCTGCCAGCCCCTACCACAGCCACAGCAACGACAGATCTGAGACTTGCCATGGCTCGTGGCAATGCCAGATCCTTAACCCACTGAGCGAAGCCAGGAATCAAACATGCATCCTCATGGATGCTAATCAGTTTTGTTTCCACTGAAGCATGATGGGAACTCCCATGCTACTGACTTTTAAACAGCACAGAATAAGATTGGGAATCTCTGGAAGGATGTTTTAAAATGAGAGAAAGAGAAGATTAAATATGCAAGGTATAGTTTCAAATATTGATATATTTGGGATACATTGTACTCGAGACATAATACTGCTCCCATGCTTCAGCTCTTACGCTTAAGTTCATTTTCTTTATTCACCAAGAATGTATTGACTTCGTGTCATATACACAGTCCATGGTAATTTTATGTAGAGTATATTTTCCATTCAGTTATGTTTCAAGTATCAGAAGGGAAATAAATGTAACTCTCGCTGAAATGAGTGCAGTATGAGCAGTCTTTGATGCTGTGTGCATATCTGCAGACGTGAGATAAACCTACTTAGACTGCTTGCTTCTTGTCACCTGAGCCTCCTTTTCGTTTGGCCCTACTCTTAGATTGTCTGGAAGCTTTGCCAAACACAGGGTTGGCCTGTTTTTGTTCTTGACCGGCATTTTAGATCTTTAGTTTCACATTTTATTATTTTTAAAAATTTTTAAATTTTATTAAAATTTTAAAGTTTTAAGTCATTTATCCATAAATCTAAAAATAATTTACCATTTTTAGTGAAGTATAGTTGCTCTACACTGTTACATGTTACAGGTGTACATTATAGCGAGTCAGTTTTTAAAGGTTATACTCCATTTAAAGTTATTATAAAATATTGCCTAGATTCCCCGTGTTGTACAGTATATCTTTGTAGCTTGTTTTATACCTAATAGTTTTGTACCTCTTAATCCCTACCTCTAGATTCCCCCTCCCCCATGTACTTCTCTCTACTGGTAGCAACTGACTTGTTCTATTTAAGTCTGCCTCTTTTTTGTTATATTCACTAGCTTCTTATAATTTTTAGATTGCACACATAAGTGATATCACACGATGTTTGTCTTTCTCTGTCCACATTATTTCACTTGCATAATGCCCTCCACATCCATCCATGTTGCTGCAGATTGCACAATTTTCTTCTTTTTTGTTTATGGCTGAATAGAATTCCATTGTATATATACGTGTACCAATCTTCTTTATCCATTTATCTGTTGACGGATACTTAGGTTGCTTCCATACTTGGCAATTCTAAATAATGCTGCTGTGAATATTGGGGTGCATGTATCTTTTTGGATAGCTATATATAAAAAAATGAAACCTGAACGTTCTCTAACACCATATACAAAAATAAACTCAAAATGGACTAAAGACCCAAGGTAAGAAACTGTGAAACTCTCACAAGAAGACATAGGCAGATCTGTTTCCTAAAGTAAAGGAAATGAAAGCAAAGATAAATAGGACCTAATTAAACTTAAAAAGCTTTTGCACAGCAAAGGAACCCGTTGACAAAATGGAAAGACAGCCTACTGAATGGGAGAAAATATTTGCAAATAATATGACCAATAAAGAAGTAATATCCAACACATAAATAGCTCATACAACTCCACATCAAAGAATAGATTTAATATTTTAGATACTGTAGTTTGCTTTATACTCCATAGTGGTGTTTTTTTGTTTTTGTTTGTTTGTTTGTTTTTTAACACCCTCCCCCACTTACTGTCAAAAATCTTCCATTTAAGTTCCCCTTAAGTTCCTGTGTAGCCTTAGAGTTTCCTTGACTGGTGCTCATTTCTTTTCATATTGTAAAGTTCATGTTGGAACTCATACAAAAACTCATGCTTGTGGTTTCATTAATCTCAGTAGTGCCTAGCATAGCGTGTGATTTATATAGGGGAAGTATCCTTTTAGCTTTGCTCTGTAGATCATGTAGTGTGGTGTCCTCTTTATATGGATTCTGCATCACTTTTTTTTTTTTTTTTTTTTTTCTGTCTTTTCTAGGGCTGCACCCGTGGCATATGGAGCTTCCCAGGCTAAATCAGAGCTATAGCCGCTGGCCTACACCAGAGCCACAGCAACACGGAATCCGAGCCGCATCTTCAACCTAAAAACCACAGCTCATGGCAGTGCCGGATCCTTAACCCACTGAGTGAGGCCAGGGATCAAACCCACAACCTCATGGTTCCTAATCGGATCCGTTAACCACTGAGCCATGATGGGAACTCCTGCATCACTTCTTAAACACCATAATTGTGTTGTGAAATGTAATTTCTACAGCATTATACTAAACCTTCTAGCATCTCCCCTCTGACAGAAGAAAATTAGACAATTGATGTCATCCAGCAGTGACGGGGCTGGTTAATTGGCCACCGTAGTATTCAGCAAAGACCAGATTTACAGTTAGATGTTTACCCCAAATCCACTGTCTGTCATGGGCCATCTTAGTCTATACATGGATTATTTAATGAATTTGATTGGACAAGCTGACTTACATCTTTTCTGGAATACGTTTAAAAATGCATGTAAATAAACAAATGTAGAACATCCAAGTTGTTACATAATCAAATTTCTGAGGCTGCAGTACATTATTTAAGTATGTGGATATAGCAGTCTTAATTTTTTACATTTAGTTTCTGAAAAGAGTTGTTCACTGTGTCTTGTGCAGCGCACCAAAGGGAACTCTGGTTAGTAGTCAGCCACTCAGATAATAAAGTAATTGAGACTCAGAGAGATGAAGATTTACAAGATATTAATGAAGCCAGTTAAAGGCAGAGCCTGGATTAGAAATAATTCCTCTACCACTAGTCTTTTATTTATAATTTTTTTTTTTTTTTTTTTTTTTTTTTGTCTTTTTTTGCTAACTTGGGCCGCTCCCATAGCATATGGAGGTTCCCAGGCTAGGGGTCCAATCGGAGCTGTAGCCACCGGCCTACGCCAGAGCCACAGCAACGCAGGATCCGAGCCACGTCTGCAACCTACACCACAGCTCACGGCAACGCCGGATCGTTAACCCACTGAACAAGGGCAGGGACCGAACCCACAACCTCATGGTTCCTAGTTGGATTCGTTAACCACTGCGCCACGACGGGAACTCCTATTTATAATTTTTTGATTCACATATGTTCTATATTATGCTGCAAACAATAACAGATTGTTGTAGTTTTATTCAGTTTTTAACATTGATTTATCCAGGTATGTAGTTTTACTTGCTGCATTTGTTTTCATTAGTATTGAGCTTCCACCTTAGAGAATTTTCCTTCTACTTAAGGGATCTCCTTTAGAATTTTCTTTAGACAGGTTTGCTGCTGGCATTAAGCTCTTAATTTGCCTGGCCTTTATTTCATCTTTCCTGACTGAATTTGTCTCTAGGTACAGTTCTAGATTAGTAATCTTTTTTTTTTTTTCTTTTTTTTTTGTTTTGCTTTTTAGGGCCACACCCATGGCACATGGAGGTTCCCAAGCTAGGAGTAAAATCAGAGCTATAGCTGCCAGCCTACACAGCAACGCCAGATCCAAGTCACATCTGTGACCTCCACCACAGCTCATAGCAACACCAGATCCTTAACCCACTGAGCAAGGTCAGGGATCAAACCAGGGTCCTTATGGATCCTAATCGGGCTCATTACTGCTGTGCCACAAAGGGAACTCCAAGTAATCATCATCTTTTAGCACTGTTGTCTTCTGGCTCTCTTGTTTCTGTTGCAAAGGCAGCTGTCTGTTTAATTGCTGCTCCTTTGAGTATTTTGAATAGAATCTTTATTTTTCCCACCCATGGAAGCTTTTAAGATTTTTTTTTTCCACTTTAGTTTTTCATAGTTTTACTATTATGTGTCTAGACATAGCTTCTATTTTTTCCTGTTTGGGGTTCATTAGTCTTCTGGAATTTGTGGCTTGATGTCTTTAATCATTATTTCTTTAAATGTAACTTCTGTTTTTCTTCCCCACCCCATTTTTTTTTCCCCTTCATTTTTTGGCTCCCCCCACCGTACCCCCCTGGCATGTGGAGTCTCCCGGCCAGGGGTCAGATCCAAGCTGCGCTTGCAACCAAAGCTGCAGTTGTGGCAATGCTGAATCCTTAACCCATTGTGTGGGCTTGGGATTGAACTTGCATCCTGGTGCTGCCAAGATGCTGCTGATCCCTTTGAGCCACAGCAGAAACTCCTACTCCCCAATTTGTTTAAATTGAACTCTCTCAGTATCGTCTGTATCTTGTGCCCTCATGTCCATATGCTCCATTCCTTTGTGCTTTGTCTGGACATTTTCTTCTGACTTATTCCAGCTATTCTTTTTTTGCTTTTATCTGTTTATTAAACTCTTAATTTTTAATACTGTATCTTTCAATTCTAGAGTTACCATTTAGTCATTTCTAGTATTTCCCAGTTCTTCCAATATTCTGGAATTTGTCTTTCTGTTTTTGAGCAGAATAAACTTGGTTACTTTAAAGTCTACTTGAGGAGTTCCCATCGTTGCTCAATGGAAACAAATCCGACTAGTATCCATGAGGACGCAGGTTCATTCCCTGGCCTCACTCAGTGCATTACGGATCCTGTGTTGCCATGAGCTGTGGTGTAGGTTGCAGATGCAGCTTGGATCAGGTGTGGCTGTGGCTGTGGCTGTGGCGTAGGCTGGCAGCTGCAGCTCCAATTTGACTCCTAGCCTGGGAACCACCATATGCTGTGAGTGTGGCCCCAAGAAGAAAAAAAAGAAAAAGAAAAAAATAAAGTTTACCTTAAATCCCATATCTAGGTGTTCCCGTCGTGGTGCAGCAGAAACAAATCTGACTAGGAACCATGAGGTTACCCTGGCCTTGCTTAGTGGGTTAAGGATACAGCATTGCCTTGATCTGTGGTGTAGGTCACAAACACTGCTCAGCTCCTACGTTGCTATGGCTGTGGTGTAGGCCGGCAGCTGTAGCTCCGACTCACCCCCTAGCCTGGGAACTTCCATATGCCATGGGTGCGGCCCTAAAAAGCAAAAAAAAAAAAAAAAAAAAAAATCCCATATCTGGAGTCTCTGTGGGTCGTCTTTTTGTTTGTTTGTTTTTTTGTCCTGGGCAAAATGGCAGTCCTGGGCTTCTGGACGAACACATTGGGTAGCCACACCCTTACATTGTCACATGTAAAAGGCAAAATGAAAGAAAACAGCCCCATTCTCCTCTGGCCTCTACCACACTGGATGGGGTTATCACTTTGCCTCCTGTTCTCTGAGCTCTTTCTACTGTCCCCTTGTTTCTCTGTTGGACTCTTTCTGCGTGTCTTTCAGGTACCTTTTAAGAGCGCACAGGAGTTCCCATCATGGCGCAGTGATTAACAAATCTGACTAGGAACCATGAGGTTGCGGATTCGATCCCTGGCCTTGCTCAGTGGTTAAGGATCCGGCGTTGCTGTGAGCTGTGGTGTAGGTCAGGGACTTGGCTCAGATCCTGTGTTGCTGTGGCTTCCCACGTTGCTGTAACTCTGGTGTAGGCCGGCATCTGCAGCTCTGATTAGACCCCTAGCCTGGAAACCTCCATATGCCTTGGGAGTGGCCCTAGAAAAGGTAAAAAAAAAAAAAAAAAAGGCAGACAGAAAAAAATCATAATTAATGTAAAGTCAGCATGGAGAAACTAAATATTGTATTTATACTAAGAATAGAAATATTCGAAAGAAAATATCTGCTGATGTGTATGGAAAAGTCTGGCTGTTTTAAGGTGTTACTCAGTAAAAGATTCTTTTAAACCATATCAAATTCAATTTAACTTAGATAATGTGTAAGCCTTCTCCAGTGGCATATGGTAACCATTTGCTATTAACCTATATGGTTACTAGACGAAAAATGCTTAAATGGAGATATTAATTTTGTGAAGAATAACACAGTCATGTCCCAAGATGGAGCCACTTGGGTTAGAAGAATTTGACTTTACAAGGAGTTTCATTTAATGCCTGCTTTGATTTCTACCCTGCTTGTTACTAAGCCAACCGATACTTGAGATGAGCCATTTTGGTGGCTTTATGGTACAGCTGATCGTGTGTTGCCATAAGGAATGCCAGGCTTATTAATTTATTATCGGTGATAATCTTTCTGCATCATGTCCCCTAGTCGTATTGCTTTGATTGACCTCTTTCAGGATTTTTGCATAATAGATGAATTATACTATGAATGCACTCTTACGTGTTCAGGATGTAATAGCAAAGACAGAATTAAAGAGCCACATTATAGGGCCATTCATGAAGGAAAATGTTTCCTTAGGTTCTGTTAACACTAATTACTGTCAGCAAGTAAGCACAGTATGTTAGTTGGATTTGGTGATGTTTTATGTATGTGGGTGTTAGGAGTGATGCTCAAAGATGCATAAAAGTTTTTTCCTATTAAAATTAATTTTTTCTTTTTTAAGGGGCACACCTGTGGCCTATGGGGGTTCCCAGGCTGGGGGTCAGATTGGAGCTGTAGCTGCCGGCCTACACCACAGCCACAGCAATGCCACATCCAGGCTGTGTCTGCAACCTGCACCACAGCTCACTGCAACATCGGATCCTTAATCCCCTGAGGGAGGCCAGAGATCAGACCTTCATCCTCATGGATGCTGGTCAGATTCATTTCTGCTATTTTATTTATAACTATTTTAAATAGTTATAATTAAAACTTATCTGTAAGGAGTTGTGGGGGAACAAACTTCACTTGTGAAGCAGGGAAATGATATACCTTGAACTTTCCGAATGGAACATTTGGATTTATTTTCTTGTTTCTCTTGATATTGAAATAAAATGTCAATTAGTAGTACACTGTGTTAGGAAAATGACATATTTCTTTTTCTTTAATACAGACGCTCCACCATGAGACGAGGTGGATGGAGGAAGCGAGCTGAAGACAGCTGGGAAAAATGGGTGTGTTTTAAAAGAATAAAAATAATTATATTGAACTGTCTAGGTATTTTTCATTATTTTAGTTTATAATGTGGTTTAAGGCATTTTCTAAATTGTAAATCACTTGAGACACCAACTCTGTGTTTTCACAATGTGCTGAAAGCTTAAACTTTGAGAAATTTTGTCCTGAGGAAATAAGTGTTCTGGTGCGCAAAATTGACTTGTATGATAATTTTATTGCGACATTGCTAATGATACTGAGAAACAGGAGAACACAGATATCCAGTGATAAGGGATTTGTCAAGTAAGTTATCTCTGTGCAGTGGGATAGTATGCACCTATCATCTGCTGTTTATTTCTTAACCTGGCAAGATGGCCTTGACAAAGAGCATGTATTATAAAGGAATGTTACGTATGATCCTGTCTGTGTAAAACCTCTCTGTTCTGAGGCACAGAAATGAACTTTGAAAGTTAAGATCCCGAAATGTTAACAATGAATGGGATCACAGCTAATTTAAATTTTCTTCTTTGTATTTTCTGAAAAAAAATATTTTTGATAGCATGTAATATTTGAATAATCAAAAAGTGAAATCATTTCCAGTTTGGAAAAATATAAATACCACTTCTAGACACCTACAGCTTTATTTTAAAAATGTTCTTAATAAAGTAAAATTAGTAAAGACTTAATTGATCATTTAAATTGGTGAAAGGTAATTATTTTTTAATGATTTTTTATTTTTTTCATTATAGCTGGTTTATGGTGTTTTGTCCATTTTCTGTTGTATAGCAAGGTGGCCCACTCACATACACACGTATACATTCTTTTTTCTCACATTATCATGCTCCATCATAAGTGACTAGATATAGTTGCCCATGCTATAAGCTTAATTATTTCAATGTTCAGGAAAGCTGTATCTGAAGTCATAGCTTTGTAAAGGTTTTTAGCAAAAATTATAATGTTTTTATATTTTTTAAGATTGGTGTTATGAAAATTAGTATTACTCTCAAATAGATTGATTAGATCCAGAATTTAGCCATTGAATCATTTGCTGTATTCTTATGTGTGTCTATGAAGGACTACTGATTTGTCAGACTGCTTCAGTTTACCTGAAGTTATTAATCTTTAGCTTCCTGTACACAGAAGATAGTGGAAGCCAGTCTAAAATACACTCTCATTGACCACTTGTCAAATTTTTATTGGTTTAAACTTCAGTCTAATTTTTTGCTTGACTTTGTAAATAAGATCACTGTTTTGTGATGTTAAATTCGTTACTCTTGACTTAACTTTTTCTTTTACCACTGAAAACATGTAATACTCAGAATTGAGTTGACATAAGGAAGAGCCTCTCTTGACCTGAGGTTTTATTGCCCTGTGTTCTGATTCATGCGTATTGTACCTCATGTCATGGGTAATCATGCCTTGGTCACTAGCACAGAATAAAGCCTTTTATTATTTTTTTAAAATAAGAATTTAAAAAAAAGAGAAACAGTCTGGCAAGAAAATAAAACATGTGATTGGCTTCCTTTTTCTTTAATTCTAGGGTGGGTATATGGCTGCCAAGGTCCAGAAATTGGAGCAACAGTTTCGATCAGATGCTGCTATACAGAAGGATGGGACCACATCTACGATTTTTAGTGGAGTTGCCATCTATGTGAATGGATATACAGGTTGAGTACTTTTTATTCTTAGGTACCATATTTTGACATGTACTTTTATTAGGATCGACAGTGATTTGTTTTCAGTTGTTTTTAATTCTTTATCTTCTGCGTAAGGAAGTCAAAGGTAAAATCCTCTGCTTGGACACTCCTCCTTCCTAGTTTCTTTCCATCCCTCCCGTACCTGCCCCCGTCTTATTTTAATTTTTATCAAAGCATCTAGTTTTTAAAAGTCAAATGAGGTTTACAGTGAAAAATTGTGGTCCTCCTACTTCAACTAGCTCACCACACATTTGTGAGGGCTTGTAAACTGTGAGCTTGAATAGCATGGGATCTGGTAGGGCCATTTTATTGGTAACTCTTCTGCTGTCATTACCGGAGGTCCTTTGGGGCTGGTAGAGGAGGAGGTGTGGTGTGTGTGTCAGATTTCCCAGAGTCTTGCCTAGAGAAGGGTGTAAATCCAGCTGCTGCATTCTGGTTGCCAGGAGGGGAGGAAAGGGCCAGAATTCTGTTTAGGCAGTAGAGTGCCCTTCAATGCTCCTGTTCTATTTTTTTTCTCCTCTACATCCCTTTCTCCTCTCTCCCCCCACCTCGACTGTTATCATTGAGTCCAGTGTCTGAAAGGGACAGGATAGTTTTTCCCTGTGAGATAGGGAGGAGATCTGGAATTGTAATTTAGAATTTAGCCATGAGCTTCCTGTTTTACCACCTGTCCACAGGTCTGCTCTTGGGGGTGCCCAGTGCCTGCCTCTGCTTCATGAGTCTCTCTGGGTTTCTGGCACCAGGCACCCTCCTCTGGGCAAACACACAACTGGCTTACCTCTCAGATTGAATCTTTCTCTGATCTGCACTGTCGGTTACCACTTGTCTATTGGCTGTTAGTTTTCTCTTCATTCTCTTGAGGATTCCCTTCCTCTTAAGATGATTTTATTGTGTTTTTCCAGGTGAATGACTGTAAATATTTGTGTCCATCTGTTATGTTTTTTCCTTTACACTTCTCAAGTTGGCTGCTAATATGCTCATCTTTGAGGTCTCCATTTATCACCTCCCCTTGGCTATCTGATTGTCTTCCTGCTGCTGGAGGTGACTTCTCCCAGTTCTGGGGGGCTGTGGCGCCTGGAATTTCTTCACATCTTAGCATTTATTAGATTGTATTGAATTGCCTATGGATAAACAAGAACAAGAGCTGCGCTTTCGCTTCTTCATTACTCCTTGGTGCCTCTGCAGTGACTGGTCATAACCACTCGGAGTATTTGTTGATTGCAGTTAAGTTTTAGTTAACATTTGCCTTGTCGAGTTTTATGAGGCATCATTGACAGTTTAGTCTAAGAATATCGTCTTAAAATGACTGCCGGTGCAAGTTTGGAAAACGTCACATGTAGCTTTTATAATTAGGTATCTTAGACCATTCAAGCTTCTCAGACTTTCCTGGGATGCATTATAAAGGATTAAAAATGCTAATAAAAAGAAACACTGCTTGTTATATCAGCCATTTATGGAACCCCCCAACTCACGGGGGAGGTGAATTTCTTTTTAACATAAGAGGAAGAAAAAAAGATTCTTTGTGTGTGTGTGGCATGGGGGAATGAATATTGTGGTGATCATTACTATGAGAATTTGGGATTCTTATTTATTTCATCACTAATTTTTGTATGACCTTAAGACGTTTTCTCCTTTGGACCCATTTAATTTGTACCCCTTACTGTCTATCCTTTTTTAAAGCCAGGGGTAAAATATTAATTTTTTTTGGCACCTGTGGCATGTGGAAGTTCTTAGGGCCAAGGATCAAACCCACACCACAGCAGTAACAATGCAAGATCCTTAACCTGCTGAACAAAGGGAGCTCCTTTGTTCTTGTTGTTAGGATTACATTATAACTCTACAAGTAAAGTTCCATTGTGTTGAATTTCATAGGGACACATGCAAATTATAGTGATAGAATTTTTTTAGAAATATTGCCAGTTTTAGTGCACACATTGCAGCTTTATAGGTAAAACGGAATCTAACAGTCTCTTTAATGAATCAGCAAGTATAGTGCTTTAGTTGCGATGAGACAAGTAGGGAATACTGTGTTACTGTTGATTTTTAATCGTGCTCCTCACAAGCTATAGCCGATATTCCAGGTTTTCTTGATTCTGTAAAGCTCTCAGTTCTGCCACCTGAACTTTGGTACTTCCCATCCCTTCCAGTGCAGTTAGCTTTGAACTTGATTTTTGAGATAAAATCCCCCATCTTCTGGATACTCTGCTTCTGTTAACTTATTCTGTCTTCTCTCTAAATAGCATCTTTTCCCTTGTAAGGTTAACTTCTTTTCCTTTCATCCACCCCCCTCCCCTTTTTTTGGCCACCCTGTGTCATATGGAGTTCCCAGGCCAGGGATCAGATCCGAACCACAGTTGCAGCCTGCGCCAGATCCTTCAACCCACTGTGCCAGGTTGGGGATTGAACCCGTGTCCTGGTGCTGCAGAGACACCACTGATCCTGTCGCGCCACAGTGGGAATTGCTCATCCCTTTTTTTTTTTTTTTTTTTTTTTTTTTTTTTTTTTTTAATAAAAAATGTTTTGACTGTGGATTCACATGCAGTTGAAGGAAAAAATACAATGAGAGACCATGAACCTTAGCCCAGGTTCCCCTAATGGTAACATCTTAAAAAAAAATGGTAGTATGTCAGGAGTTTCCTGTCGTGGCTCAGAGGTAACGAAGCTGACTAGTGTCTTTGAGGATGTAGGTTCAATCCCTGGCTTCGCTCAGTGGGTTAAGTATCTGGTGATGCCATGAGCTGTGGTGAAGGTTGTAGATGGGGCTTGGATCCCGAGTTGCTGTGGCTGTGGTTTAGGCCGGGCAGCTATAGCTCTTGATTCAACCCCTAGCCTGGGAATTCCATATGTAGTGGGTGCAGCCCTAAAAAGATGGAAAAAAAAACAAAAACAGATAGTAGTAGTATGTCATCCTGGAAGCTGACATTGATGCAGTCAGGATGGATACAGAACATTTTTACATGAGGTTCCCTCCTGCTTCCCTTTAATAGTGACACCACTTCCCTTCTGCTCTCAGCTGCTCTTTAACTGCTGGCAACTACTAGTCTGGCCTTCATTCCACAAATACTACATGAATAAAATATACATTGTATAACCTTCAGAATTGACTTCTTTTTACTCAGCATAATAATGAGAAGAGTCATCTTAGTGGTGTGTATCAGTAGTTTTTTCCTTTTCATTACTGGTTGTATTCTATTATATGGATGTTTCACAGTTTAACTGTTCACCTGTTTAAGAATATCAGAATATCTGGGTTATTTCCTTTTTTGGTTGTTTTTGTTTTTTAAAGGGCCGCTCCTGCCGCATATGGATGTTCCCAGGATAGGGGTCAAATCGGAGCTATAGCTGCTCGTCTACACCACAGCCACAGCAATGCCAGATTTGAGCCGCATCTGTGACCTACACCACAGCTCATGGCAATACCAGATCTTTAACCCACTGAGTGAGGCCAGAGATCTAACCTGTGTCCTCATGAATGCTAGTCAGATTTGTTTCCACTAACCATGATGAGACTCTGATTATTTCCTCTTTTTGGCTATGAACATGTCTTTACAGGTTTTTGTGTAAACATAAGTGTGTAATTGCTGGGTTGTATGGTAGTTGTATGTATACTTTTTTAAGAAATTGCTGAACTGTTTCACAAGTGGCTGTACTATGTACATTCTGACTAGCAGTTTATGAGCGATCAGTTTCTTTGCATCCTTATTAGCATTTAGTGATTTTTATTTTAAACATTTTAATAGGAATGCTGTGGTAATATCTCATCATGGTTTTAATTTGTATTCCACTAGTTTCACAACCTCACCAGCATTTTGTAAAGACAGGTTGGTTTTTGTTGATTTTAATTTAGAGATTCTAACATATGTAGAGTTATCTCATGAGAGTTTTAATTTGCATTTGCCTCATGGCTAATGATGTTCAGCATCCTTTTATGTGTTTATTTGCTACCAGTAGATCCTTTTCTGTGCACGTGAAATGTCTGTATTTGTCTTTCACCTGTTTTCTGGTTGGATTGCGTGTTTGTTTTTTCTTACTGTTGAATTTTGAGAGTTTTAAAATATGTTTTAGATACTACACCAGTGTTAGATATGTGATTTGCAGTTATTATCTTCCAGTCTGTAGTTTGTCTTTCACGCTCGCAGTCTTTTGCAGAGCAAAAGTTTCTCCCTTTTTTTTTTTTTTGTTTTTAACAGCTGCACTTGTGGCATGTGGAAATTCCTGGGCTGGCGTCTCAGAGCTGTAGCTGAGGTTTATGCCACAGCTACGGCAACACTGGATCTGAGCCTCTTCTGTGATCTTTGCCGCCGCTTATGGCAACACCAGATCCTTAACCCACTTAGTGAGGCCAGGGATCAGACCTGCATCCTCACAGAGACAGTGTCAGGTCCTTAACCGCTGTGCCACAACAGAGACTCTGCAAAAGTTTTTAATTTTGATGAAGTCCAGTTTATCAGTTTTCTTCCTTTTATGGATTGTGCTTTCAAGTCAGAAGTCTTTGCTTAGGACTAAGTCCCAAAGATATTCCCCAATTTTTTTTTTCTAAAAGTTGTAGATTTATGTTTAAGTTCACGGTTCATTTTGAATATTTTTGTTTGTTTTTGGTGGCCTGTGGATATCCAGTTGCTTTAGCACCATTTGTTGAAAAGGCTGTTCTTCCTCCATTGCATGACTTTTGTACTTTTGCCAAAAATAAATTGGGCCTGTTTCTGGGTTCCCAGTTCTTTCCTCTTCGTCAGGACCACGTGGTCTTGATTACTGTGCCTGTATAGTAAGCCTTATTATCAGATAGGGTGATTATTGCCATTTTATTCTTCTTTGTCAAGACTGTTTTCAGCTCATTTCTAGGGCCTGTGCTTTTCCACATAAATTTTAGAAGAAGCTTTTCTGTGTGTGCAAAAGAAATACTTTGCTGGGATTTTGATGGGAATTACATTAAACCTATAGTTCAGTTTAGGGAGAATTGAAATCTTTAAGTTTTCCAGTCTTTGGACCTTCCATCCCATTTTACTCTACATTAATTAATTACATATATTTTGACTGCTGCTTGTGTGTGGACATGTATGGATAGAGATTTCGTGATGGAGAATGTTGATCTCTGGGCATTAGACATGAACAGAGGCAAACAGGTGGTAACACAGAGGAGAAGGAATTGCCTTTGGAGTTAGAGTGAATCCTTCATAGAAGAACTGACTTTTTAAACTGGTCTTGGGTAAGTTGGCATTTTCTAGATGAAAATGGGTAAAGGCATTCTTATCCTAACCTCCCTTTTAACTATGAGTCTAATTTTGCTTTTTGTCTTGTTTTGTTTTGTTCGTTAGTTTGTTTTGCTTTTTAGGGCCACACCCATGGCATATGGAAATTCCCAGGCTAGGGATCAAATCAGAGCTACAGCTGCTGGCCTACACTACAGCCACAGCAACAGGGGATCGGAGCCATACCTGCAGCCTACACCACAGCTCATGGCAATGCTAGATCCCCCACCCACTGAGTGAGGCCAGGGCTTGAACTCATATCCTCATGGATACTAGTTGGATTTGTTTCTGCTGCACCACAACAGGTACTCCCATGAGTCTAATTTTGATCAACAGAACTATTCTGACATTTCAGATTTCTTTCTACTTACTCATTTCTGTGCTGCTGTTTGTGCTCTTGCTCTGATGAAAATTCTTCCCTCACTTTTGTGACTGGAATTCTGTTCATCCATTAAGGCCCAGTTAAATTAGATTTGCCTCCTTCCCTAAAACCAGCCCATAGTATAAACATTTCATAGCATTATTACTAGAAACATTTATTTTCGACAGCTGAGTTTTGTTTTGTATTGTCAGGTCTTATTTATGTATTAGGTTTTTCAGCATCTGAAAGCCCATTTTCTGTAGTATCCACTGGCCAAACGTGGATCAGAGATAATGCAGTGGGGCCTTAATAGAGATCAAGGAAAGCTTTTGTACAAGGTTTAAAAATTTTGTTTATAGAATGTGTTTTAACCAGATGAGCAAACCTTTTTTTTATAATAAGCTGTGCCCTGAAAAATGACAGTGGTTTTCAGTGGCTGTTCAGATGTTCTGTGATGGCCTTTGCTGTGGTGGAATTTCCCTTGCAGAGCTGTAGGCCTAAACTGGGGTCCTGCATTTAATATGTACCTTTTACCTTTACTGTGCTTAACTCTCTGTTACTTACTGTGGTTGGTTTTAGTTAAGCCTGAAATTTGATTGCATGCTAAATATTCTCAAAGAATGGTCTATAAAAGTAACAGTAGGACTGTTACGGAATATAACTTTAAACTTTGATTCAGAAGATGCTACAGTATTTCAGAGTGCCTTCATTGTTGTTAGGAACACTCATCATTTTTTTGGTCTTTTTTTTTTTTTTTTTTTGGTCTTTTTAGGGCCATACCCAAGGCATATGGAGGTTCCCAGGCTAGGAGTCTGATCAGAGCTATAACCGCCAGCCTACACCACAGCCACGACAAAGTATGATCCAAGCTGTGTCTGTGACCTACAGCACAGTTCACAGCAACACCGGATCCTTAACCCACTGAATGAGGCCAGGGATCGAATTTGAGTCCTCATGAATGCTAGTCAGGTTCACTAACCACTGAGCCACGAAAGGAACTCCTAGGAACACTCATCATTATTTTGTGTAAGTTCTACTGAGTAGTTTGAATTTTTAGGATTTCAGAATCCTTTTATTGCAGTAGTGTTGCTTCTTTAAACCAAACAATCTTATCATTGTAATACCATTTGCTACCAGCCAACTTGCTGCAAAAATTACCTGGTTTATATTTTACTTAACCCCTAATAGTCTACCTCAGAAAGAAGGTGGGACCAGCTAAAACCAATGAAAAGAACAGTAAGGCAAAAGTAACTAGCTCTGACATCTCAGAACCTGTTACAGGAAGCTGCAGGCAACCAAAACTTGTGTAATGGGTGTAAGACTAGGCAGATATGTGGTTTAGAGTAGCTTAGAAATAAGTTCTGTGTTTATAAATTTAAAATATAAATTAGGTATATCAATACATATTATGTATCATAAATCAAGTGAGTTAATATTTATAGACCAGCCTAGCACTTTAGTACTACGTTATTATTATTATTATTTTGTCTTTTTGCCTTTTCTAGGGCCACTCCCGAGGCATATGGAGGTTCCCAGGCTGGGGGTCCAATCAGAGCCATAGCCACCCACCTACACCACAGCCACAGCAACACAGGATCCGAGCCGCATCTGCGACCTACACTACATTAAATATTTAAGTTATAAAGGGGTTTTCCACAGATCAGTGAGAGAAAGGGTACGATTAGTCAGTGTAATTTATTGCAACAAATTAGAGGACTGGAAAAAAGCTTCTACATTCAAAATAATTGGAGATGAAACCCCAAGATCCCAATAGATTAAAAAGCAGATTTCAGAAACAGTCTTATTTCAGGGAATAGACCTGGGTAACAAACATGGAATAAGTTCAGCTTCACTAATGGGGAGGTATCTGATGAAGTGGGATAGGTTTTTTTAGCAAAGTTTATTTAGTTGTAAAAATTATTACATGATTGTACCTATTATGGGTACATGATTGTACCTATTACAGGATGAACTGGCCACTCCATTGCTGGATCAAGAGTATAAGTTGTTACTAGCTTTGGAAATTGACAATATAGCAACCATATGAAGAGCCTTTACTGTACTTAAAATCTTGGACTCATTAATTCTTCTAAGAGTATGTATTCTAAGGCAGTAAGCCTAGTCAGCCCTCTGATAGAAAGTTTATATAAAAGAATATCTTACCACATTGTTTTATTAATTAAAAGTAAAGCATTGTATAAGAATAGAAATTTAGTTCTAAATTGTATCATCTACAGGGTGACTTAAAACAATTAAAAAGGTAACTGGTTAATTTGTAACACTTAAAGGAAAATTTTTGGTAAATGAGAAAGGGTAGAAAATGAAAAGTAGAGGAGATCAAACTCTCAGGAAAGCACAGAAAAAATGCTAGAAGCAAATACAGTGTTAACTTTCCTTGGGCATGGAACTATGAGTGATGTCTTCTGCTTTCCAAATTTTTCATTCTAGGGATGTTTTTCCTAGACTAGAGAATAACCTTTAATTCTCTAATTTGGTATTATTTGTCTTGGGAAAGATGGAATTACATCAGAGCCTTTTTTTTTTCTTTTAGGCTCAAGACTTTGGTCTAAAAATATACTTGATAAGATAGGTTGCAGAAATAAGGAAACTAAATTACCTACGTAAATTTTTTGAATCATAGTGTGTGGTGGATTGAATTTTGTTCCTGGAAAATCTGCTTCCCCTCCCTAGGGGAGGATTATACTTCCCTGCTTGTTGACATCAGGTGTGGCAGTGTGAGCAGAGACAGTCTGCCTCACTTTGGGGATGAAGCTCTAAGGCCAGGTTGTGCTTCTTTACACCCTCTTTTTCTTTGCCGCAATGACCGGCAGTGTTCCAGACAGGCTGCTCCATCAGCCTGGATCCCAGAGTAAAGATGACACGGAGCCATAGGTCCAGGGACAAGTGGGAATGTAGATGAATGTGCTTCATGAGCGAAAAATAAACTTGTGAGTCACTGAGATTTTTTGAGGTCCTGTGCGACTGTAGCATAACTTTTACCCTGTGCTCTCTGAGCAGTATCTGAAGTAGTGGATAGGAAAATACTTAAAACAAGTACAGTATATATTTTGTTTTAGTGTCCTTGAAGTGGGAGTCTGGCTGTATTTTTAGATCAGAGGTTGGCAAACGTTTTCCGTGAAGGGCCAGAGCTTTTGGGCCTTACACTCTGTCCCAGGTACTCAGCCCTGCTGTCGTGGCCCTAAAGCAGTAAATGAACAAAAGCAGCTCCTCCAGTAAAACTTTATGAAACAAGTGAGCCCGGTTTGGTTCAAGAGCCCTAGTTTGCTGGCCTTGTTTTATTTATTTATTTAGTCTTTTGTCCTTTGTAGGGCCACACCTGAGGCATATGGAGGTTCCCAGGCTAAGGGTCTAATCAGAGCTGTAGCTGCCCGCCTATGCCAGAGACATAGCAATGCCAGCTTGGAGCCGCGTCTGCAACCTACACCGTAGCTCACGGCAACGCCGGCTCCTTAACCCACTGAGCGAGTCCAGGGATTGAACCCGCAACCTCATGGTTCCTAGTTGGATTTGTTTCCGCTGCACCACAGCAGGAACTCCGATGGCCTTGTTTTAGACCCCAGGCTCAGAGAATCCTGGAGTTGGGAGGAACTTTAAGTCTTCAAGTTGAGCGTTCCTTCTTTACTATTGGAAGGTGGGAAGCTGCTCAGTGTCAGCCAACTAGTGATGGCACATCTGCACCAACGCTCAGGACTTTGCTCTTCTGTCCACTGTTTTCCTAATGCCACATTTCATTGGAGTGGAGACAGTACTTGCTTCTAAGTACTTTCTGTTGTGTGACTTTAAACTTGTTAAATTTTGTACTGTTATGTGTACCAGACATTGTGGTTTATTTAATAATCAAGATAAGTGAGTTATTGACTTATTTTTTTCCTATGTCGTGCTAATTTATGTATATGTATTTTTTTCCTTCTTTACGTTTTCCTGCTTTATTTCCTTTATCCATAAAATTGAGTGTGATAGGACCTGCTTTGCTTTTCCTCACAAGTTTGTGAGGGAAAATAATCTTCACATTTTGTTTGCTGGGCATAATGGTTTTAGTGCTTAGAATTGTACAATAGCTTTGTAAGGGATCTTAAATATCATCTAGTCATGCCTCTCATTTTGCAAATGAGGACACTGAAGCTAGTGAGATGAGTTAGCTGCCCAAGATGTCATGACTCTTTAGTGTTAAACTACACCTGGAAACCAGGCCTCCTGGTCCAGGGCTGCAGCCTGTGAAGGCTGATCAGATATGAGGTTATGGAGACACAGTCAGGAGCCTGATTGCACCTGCCCCACAAGCTGTGTCTGACTTTGGAAAGTTGCCTTAATCTCTCCATTCTTTGATTTGCTTTTCTATAAGTTTTTCTGCCTATATAATTGATGCCATATATAAGAAACTTTTAAAATGCATTAATGAATAAATAATGTTCTTGTTTAAAAAGTTTAGTAGAACTTTAAGGAAAATAATTTGATTGGTGAATGTCCCTTGGGGGAAAAAAAAATCTTTTGGAGTTCCCTTTGTGACTCAGTGGGTTAAGAACTCGACATAGTGTCCACAAGGATGTGGGTTCCTTGGCCTTGCTCAGTGGGTTAAAGATCTGATATTGCTGCAGGCTGTGGCATAGGCCTACAGCTGCAGCTCAGATTAGACCCCTAGCCTGGGAACTTCTATATGCGGTGGGTGTAGCCATTAAAAAAAAAAAAGGTTTGGAGTTCCCTTGTGGCCTAGCAGGTTAAGGATCTCTGGCATTGCTACTACTGTGGCTTAGATCACTGCTGTGGTGTGGGTTAGATCCCTGGCCCAGGCATTTCCCAGGCATGACAATAGATAGCCAGATAGATAGATAGATAATAAATCAATCTTTTGTTAGAACCAGTGCTGTTTTTTTTCTTGTGGTAAAAGTCTTATTTGAGAGCTGCTGAGCCTCAGAGACAGGCTCTTAATCAAAATGTCTCTGGATGATTTTTGTTGGTTAGGTTGCTTTTTTAAAAAAAAAAAACAACCAAAACAGTGTATTTAAAAATAGTACAATGAGGGTGTAAATAGAGTTGAGGGGTGTTAATTTTATTAACTTACTATTTGAATCAGTCCAGTTTAGCTTCATTAAGCTTGTTTATACCAATGTGGGAAATGAGTGGCTATTTGGTCTCCAAAAGCTTTTTAGTTCTGACATTTTCTGCAGTGTAACATCTCTTGTAGAGATGTGGAGGTTAGAATTTCCCTGTGTAATTTTTCTGTTTTGTTTGGTTTTTGATTTGCTTACTCCTTGTTAGTGCCTCAAAGACACTTTTGGAAGAAAAGGTACTGGAGGGTGGGCAATACGAGAGTGGCCTCAGCCCTGGCATTCCTGGCTTCTTCCTGCTTTGGGCTGGAGGTGGTTATCCTGGCGCTCATGCACATAGTAGGTGACACGGAGTTGTTACTACATGCATGGTGCTTTTCGTAGCAGTTTGTAATTGTTAGCTCTTCTAATAGCCTTCTGAGGCACTGTTGTCATCCCCAGCTTACATGTGAGAAAACTGAGGCCTGAGGGCCACACAGTTTGCTAGGAATTGAAACCCCTCAGGTTCTTAAAGACTCCACTTTAGAGTCAGTGCTGTGTGGCCTAACTTGTAAGTGAATAAGTATTTTGAGAATGGAGGTTTTAGTACCACTTGTACTCCACTTTTGCTAGAGGGGTGAACTCCAGGCAGAAGTCTGTGGTTCATTGAAGCTGTCTTTTCAGCAATGCTGCTGAGCACCTGCCTTGTGCAGCCGTGTGGAAATGAACAAGACAGTCATGGTTCCTGCACTCGAGGGACACACGTTCAGGGGAAGCCTAAGAGTAAACAAGTAACCCCTGTCATTGGCACTATGAAGACTGCTAACAGATGTGGTAGATTGCAGGGATGAGGGCCTGTATGTATGTCACAGAACAACCAAAATGAGGGCAACCACCAGCTACTGTGCAGGTTAGGCTCTTTGGGCTGAGGAGTGATTCCTGGCTGCTGTCTGTTGTGTGCTGTTGGCAGTTGTGTTCATGTTCAGAAGTTTTAGCCACTGTGCGTCCACATGTACTGTCTTCTTTGAACACTGTTTTGTGTAGGGTCTGAGGCAGGAGCCTCAAGTCATAAAGTCATATACTCGAAAGGAGTTCTGATGTCATCACAGCTTATAATAACAACAATTTATGTACATTTTATTTTTATCTAACAATTTGTTAAAATTTTTTATTGCATTATCGTTAATTTACAGTGTTGTATTAGTGTTTCAGGTGTGATATTTTTGTCTGGTATCAGGATGATGGTGGGCTCATAGATGAGTTTGGAAGTGTTCCTTCCTCTGCAATTTTTTGGAATAGTTTCAAAGGGAAAGGTGTTAACTCTTCTGTAAATTATTGGTAGAGTTCACCTGTGAAACCATCTGGTCCTGGACTTCTGCTTGTTGGGGGTTCTTAAATTACTGATTCAGTATCAGTATTGCTATTTTTTCTGTTCATATTTTCTATTTCTTCCTGGTCTTCGGAGATTGTTCCTTTCTAAGAATTTGTATGTGTTTTCTAGGTTGTCCTTTATGTTGGTGTAGAGTTGTTTGTAGTAGTCTTCTAGGAGCCTTTGTATTTCTATGGTGTTGGTTGTAGTTTCTGCTTTTTCATTTCTTACTTTATTGATTTGGGCCTTTTCTCTTTTTTGAGACTTTTCTTATTTCTTGAGGTGAGCTTGCATCACTATAAACTTACCTCTTAGAACTGCTTTTGCTGTGTCTCATGAGTTTTGGATTGTTTTGTCTTCATTTTCGTTTATCTCTAGGTGTATTTTGATATCTTCTTTGATTTCTTGAGTGTCTATTGGTTTTTAGTATCATATTGTTTAGCCTCCACATGTTTGCGGTTTTTTGCAGTTTTTTTTCCCTTGTAGTTGATTTCTAGCTTCTTAGTATTGTGTTGGAAAAGATGCTTGATATTTCAGTTTTCTTAAATTTACTGAGTCTTGCTTTGTGGCCCAGCATGTGATATCTTTTGGAGAGTATTTCACATTCAGTTGAAAAGACTATATTCTGCTGCTTTTGGAAGGAATGTTCTATAAATAGCGGTTAAGTCCATCTGGTTTAATGTGTCATTTAAGACCTACGTTTCCTTATTGATTTTCTGTTTGGATGATGTAAATGGGGTGTTCAGGTCCCCCATTATTATTGTGTTACTGTCAGGTTCTCCTTCTGTGTTAACATTTGCTTTCTGTCTGCCACACTCATTTCATCCTTACAGCCATATTTGTTTGTAAAGAAAGAGAAGAGAGCTTAAGGAAGTTAACAAGTGCTTGTCTAAAGAATGTTAAAGCCATGATTAAACCCAGGTCAGTCTGGTTCTCTACATCATCTTACCTTTTAACTAGATTGGTTCTCATGGTCCACTTCACACTAAAGAATTTTCCAGAGTTTTCAGAATTAAACTTGAAGGAGCTCTCTTAACTTCATCCAGTGAAAACAATGAACTCCCCAACTTTTCCAATTCCAAATTTCTGCAGTAGTTAGAGTTCAGAGAGAAGCTCTAGTGGAGGGGAAAGTGTACAATGAATGTGAGTGCCAGAAAGATGTGCTCCTGACAGCTTGCTGTTTGCTGTTTAAGTCATGTGACAGAGCATTGCATCTAGCCTTTCACTTGGTTCTTTTCACTGTTGTTTTATAGGGTCAACAGGCGCTTTAATATTAGGTAGAGAATGTAAGTCAACTATAAATTCCTGACTGGCCAGCTGTCTCGTTTCCACTATTTTATATGAAGTCATTGTGATGCTGAGTTTAGTTGTGATCCCTAACCCCTGAAAACTTCAGTTGTGAATTTTGAATTAATTTTATTTAAAAGTTGTTTCACTTCTCTTTCCAGTGTACTGTCCAATTTGGTAGTCACCAGCCACATGTGTTATGCACATGAAATGTGACTAGTCTAAGTATATGTGTGTTGTGAAGGCAAAGTAGTGCTGTATTCTGCTAACTTAGTATGAAGAAAAGAATATGGAATATCCCAATTTTATATATTAATTACATGTTGAAATGATGATATTCTAGATTTATTGAGTTAAATTACTGAAATTAACTTTATTTATTTATTACTATTTTTAATGAGACTGCTAGAAAATTTTAAATTGTGTATGTGGCTTGTATTTGTGGTTAACAACTGTATTTCTGTTGAGCAGTGCTATTGTATTCAGTCAGTACATCAAATGAATTCTATAAGATAAGAATTTACCAAGAAGTAATCAAACCTGGCATGTTTCTATGTGCTTTTGTTAGCTTTTTTCTTCCTCTAAAGACCAAAACTCACAGCATTAGAATAGTTATAAGGGTATTTATTTAAATACTTGGACCTGCATTATTTGTGCTTGAAGGAACTCTGTTGCTTGAATAATAAAGTAGACACACAGCCTCCTCGAGATGCCACCCGCCACCCCTGGGGTACAGCTGGTACCAGGGGAGGTGTGGTACAGCGTTTTCATTAGCATAATAGGTGGAAGAAATAAAAAAGCTATTGAAAATAATTGGTTTAGCGTGATACAGGTAATACCAGTCATAACATAACTTTAGTGAGTCAGACTTTTTTTATGGGAAAGTATAAACCACATTGTTTCTTGTTAGGGTAATATCTGTTGTTTTATTAAAAATAAAATCATCTGAAACAGAATTGGGAAAAACACTGTTTCTTGGTCTGCAATTCTTTTTTTTTTCTTTTTTTCTTTTTAGGGCAATACCCGAGGCATGTGGAAGTTCCAAGGGTAGAGTCAAATCGGAGCTATAGCCATAGCCACAGCAACATTGAATCCTAGCTGCCTCTTGGACCTATAGTACAGCCCATGGCAATGCTGGATCCTTAAGCCATTGAGCAGGGCCATATCCTCAGGAACACTGTGTTGGGTTCTGAACCTGCTGAGCCACAACAGTAACTCCTGCAATTCTTTTTTTTTTTTTTTTTGTATTGTTTAAGTTTATTTTTCAGCTTTGATGCACGTTCATACTAGGAAACTATATAAGATTATTTTAACTTTTCTAATATTTTCTTTTCTTTTCTTTTTGTCTTTTTAGGGCCACACCTGCAGCATATGGAAGTTCCCAGGCTAGGGGTCTAATCAGAGCTACAGCTGCCAGGCTATGCCAGAGCCACAGCAATGCCAGATCCAAGCCACGTCTGTGACTTACACCACAGCTCATGGTAACACTGGATCCTTAAACCACTGAGCAAGGCCAGGGGTCGAACCTGCAACCTCATTGTTCCTATCAGATTCACTTCTGTTGTGCCACAACGGGAACTCCTCATATTTTCTTAAAAGTTTAAATTACAAGTTTCGGAGGAGTAAAGACTATTAAGTTTTATAGTAAGTCTGTCATAGTAAACAATTTTAAACGTAAGATATAAATGTCAAGGTCATATGGCTAAGTGTACAAAATGTTAAAAAAAAATTTGCACTCTCATTAGTATTTGATTGATCATAGAGGTGGTGCTCTGCTCCTCTAGGCATCTCTTGGCAGTAGATGGTTTTGATTGGCTGACTGTCTCCAGCAGCAGGGAGAATCAGATGTGCTAAAGCAAAGGGGCTCTATCACTGTGTGATTTTGCTCCCCACTTTGTTTACTGGAAGCACAGCTAAGGAGAAAGTAAACCAGTGATATGTCCTTTAAGTCATCCTGTTTAAGAGATTGTTCAGCTGGAGCTCTCTACTTTCTTCTGTGTGAAACTTTTCGTATATTTTCATTTGAATTTTACAGATCCGTCTGCTGAAGAATTGAGAAAGCTAATGATGTTGCATGGAGGCCAATATCATGTGTATTATTCAAGATCCAAAACAACACACATTATTGCTACAAATCTTCCTAATGCCAAAATTAAAGAATTAAAAGGAGAAAAAGTAATTCGACCAGAATGGATTGTGGAAAGGTAAGTCTAATTTTAATTAAACTAATGAGTTTTAAAAATTGCAATACTTTTTATTTATATTCTAAACACTTATCTAACTTGCATTGCTTCTTGAGACTGAAGAGTCGTCACTGTCTTAAGCAGTACTGTGCTCTTTAACCTCGCATGACAGTTTGGGTGGCCGGGGGTTTGCTGTCAGTGTTCTTTGCATCCTCATCTGCCCAGGAATAGGGGCGGTGACTCGAGTAAGCAGCAGGAAGCAGTGATGGGAGGGGTGGACTCAGCATGTCGTTCACTCAGCAAATATTTGTACACCTGTTATGGGCAGGCACTATTCTTTTTACTTAAAAAACATCAGTGAACAAAACAGAGGTCCCTCGCCTACCTTTTGGAGCTTACATTCTATTGGGGAAAACAGAGAATAAGTAATATATTAGTAAATTTATATCATATGTTAAAAGTTAGTACATGCTGGAGTTCCCATTGTGGCACAGTGGTTAATGAATCTGACTAGGAACCATGAGGTTGCAGGTTTGGTCCCTGGACTTGCTCAGTGGGTTAAGGATTCAGCATTGCCGTGAGCTGTGGTGTGGGTCACAGATGCGGCTCGGATCTCACGTTGCTGTGGCTCTGGCGTAGGCCGGTGGCTACAGCTCCGATTAGACCCCTAGCCTGGGAACCTCCATATGCCGTGGGAGTGGCCCTAGAAAGGGCAAAAAGACAAAAAAAAAAAAAAAGGTTAGTACATGCTAAGGGAGGAAAGATGATCAGGACAGTGTGGACCTGGAGTACTAGGAGAGGGGAGCAGATTGCACTGTTACTCATTCCCACTTGGCAGTTATTATTGTTCCTTGGCTGTCAGTTTGGAATTTATGTTGCCAGTCAGTGGTGGCCATTCAAATTAACTTCCTCAGTTTAAATGTGTCACTGAAACTTTGGTGATAAGCCAGAATTTAAGTGTTTCATATATAATATATATGAATGAATGCTAGATTTATGAACGTTAAAAGGGAAAGTAGGAGTTCCCGTCGTGGCGCAGTGGTTAACGAATCCGACTAGGAACCATGAGGTTGCGGGTTCGGTCCCTGCCCTTGCTCAGTGGGTTAACGATCCGGCGTTGCCATGAGCTGTGATGTAGGTTGCAGACGTGGCTCGGATCCTGCATTGCTGTGGCCCTGGCGTAGGCCGGTGGCTACAGCTCCGATTCAACCCCTAGCCTGGGAACCTCCATATGCCTCAGGAGTGGCCCAAGAAAAAGCACAAAAAAAAAAAAAAAAAAAAAAGCAAAAGTATTAAAGTCCTAATTCTCTATATGAATAGATTGTAATCATTACATAAGAGAATGGTCAGATTGTATAGTGGAGTGTTAATAAAACTTAGAAATTATTTTTTGTCTTTTTTTTTTTTTTTTTTGCTATTTCTTTGGGCAGCTCCCGCGGCATATGGAGGTTCCCAGGCTAGGGGTCGAATCGGAGCTGTAGCCGCCGGCCTACGCCAGAGCCACAGCAACATGGGATCCCAGCCGCGTCTGCAACCTGCACTACAGCTCACGGCTCACGGCAACGCAGGATCCTTTAACCCACTGAGCAAGGGCAGGGACCGAACCTGCAACCTCATGGTTCCTAGTCGGATTCGTTAACCACTGCACCACAATGGGAACTCCCAGAAATTATTTTTTTAAGTCAACGGCCAAACTGTTTTTCTTATCCTAAATTTCATTAATTCTAGTACCTTCCATTAATTTATTCAGCAGATTTAGAATTGCTCACTTCCTTTGTATAGCAGATTTGGGAGAGGCAATATATTGTAGTGGAAAGGCTGTGTTTGGGCTGTGGAGATGTAACCTGGATCTGTGTTTTAGCTCAGCAGTTAGGTAACCCTGTGATCTTGTGGAGCTGGGGGAACAGTTCTGAACTTTGTCTCCTCATTTGTAAAAGACAACTATTGTCATCCCACTATGGTTATGTGAGAACTAGAAATAATTTGTGCAAACTATCTAGTGCAATGCCTTACACATTATAGAGGCATAATATGTAAGGAGCTACTGTTATTTTTTTCTATAAACTAGCAAGTATTAGAAAATAAATTCCAAAAAGTCAGGTGTGCATTTTTTTAAAAAAAGGCATTTGACTATATCAGAAAGCCAAATTATTCTAATAGATTGAGGTTTTTTTAGGGCCGCACGTGTAGCATATGAAAGTTCCCAGGCTAGGGGTTGAATTGGAGCTGCAGCTGCCAGCCTATCCACAGCCACAGTGATGCCAGATCCAAGCCGTGTCTGTGACCTACACCACAGCTCATGGCAATGCTGTGAGCAAGGCCAGGGATCGAACCCGCATCCTCATGGACACTAGTCAGGTTCTTTACCACTGAGCCACAATGGGAACTCCATTGAGTTTTGTCGTTGCTGTTTTCTCTTTTTTGGCCATGCCCTCGGCATGTGAAAGTACCTGGGCCAGGGATTGAATCCAAGTTGCTGCAAGCTACACCACAGCCACAGCAATGCCAGGTCCTTAACCCACTGTGCTGGGCTGGGGATCGAACCCTTGCTGCTACAGAGACAACGCCAGCTTCTTAACCTTCTGTGCCATGGCGGGAGCTCCCAGATTAAGAGTTTTTAAGCCTCGGCAGATTAAGTTGTTGGCTGGTCCCTAGAACATCTCACTGATCCTTGTTCTGTGTCCCCATGACCCAGCTACTTTCCATTCATTATATGGGATTCATGAGCATGGCTTTTAGCCATGCAACTCCTTAGAAAAGAATTGTAAGGTTTGCACTGTAAGAAATTAGTATCAGGAGTTCCCTTGTGGCCTAGTGGTTAAGAATTTGGCATTGTCACTGCTGTGGCTCAGGTTAATTCCTTAGGATCCTTGGTCTGGAAACTTCTGCATGCTACAGGTGCTGCCAAAGGGAAAAACAAAGTATCATTCCAGAGTTTAACTGTGTTGTCACTTAAATACAGTCCTTTCACTGTGCTAGGGCTAGAATTTGGATCAGGGAGTATTAGCTTGGCTTTGGAGGAATGGGGGAGGTCCATGAATGAATGTGGGGATAAAAGGGGCTCTTGCTGGTGGGACTTGACTTGCTCAGAAAGTGGGCTTCTTTACAGCCCTTTTTTAACCTGTTCTTCCTGCCCTGAGTGCAGCTAGAGAGAGAATATAATAAAAAATGCCGCTGAGGCAGTTACAGGTTATAACATTCATCTTAATGGATTTTATTTTAGTTTGAAATCAGGCTTAATTGTCTGTTTTTAAGTAACTGAAGTGACTTTGGAATCATGATTATATGGCCTATTTGCTTTATGTTATATGTGAGAATGCAGGGCTAAATGAAGTTAACTGATTTGCCCAAGAATGACAGAATTCAGAATCCAGATTTTCTGACTCATATTTGGGTCTGCTCTTTGCCATTTATTCAAGTCGTTATAGGTAAATTGGCCCATGTGGAAATGGATCAGTGTGGGCTTTACCCTAATATGTGAGATAAATGCCCAGTGTCTACCATGTCAGAAGCTTGGGCTCCTTCTTTCACACTCTAATCCCAGTCTTGTTAGTCTTGTCTTCTTCTCAGCAGTATTTTAACTAGATTTTTTTTTTTTTTTTTTTTTTTGTAGGTCCACACCCTTGGCAAATGGAGGTTCCCAGGCTAGGGGTTGGATCAGAGCTACAGCTCACAGCAGCACCAAATCCCCGACCCCATGGAGCAAAGCCAGGGATTGAACCCACATCATCATGGATACTAGTTGGATTCATTTCTGCTGTGCCACCCCGGGAACTCCTTTAATGGGATTTTATAGTTAGAAATGTAAACATTGTATTAGCTGTTTAACTGATGATACATGATATTCTCTTCTATAATTAGTTTTCCTGTTTTGAGTTGGAGCAGTTGAGAAGCAGCCACAACTTCTGTGCGTGTGGGATGATTGCTTTGATTAGAATTCCCTGGTGTCTGTGTAGGTGCCATTAAACCTGAGTTCATGTAGGCATGATTATGGGGCCACAGCTTCTGAGGGGCAGGGGAGTCCTTTAATGAGGAGCCTTTGTGCATTAGTTTAAGGTCTGAGATTATGTTATTGAAGCCTTTGCCTTGTAAATCTGATGTTTGCATATGGTATGGTAGAAGTTAGTGATTTTCGATTTTTTGTCTTAGTCCTTTAGACAATTTTACATTGAAACTCAGAAGTAGTTCTGAGAAACTGCTGTGTTTAACCATACTGCTCATCAGGCCTGAGTGCATGGGCCTCAGTTAGGCAGAGTCTTCCATGGCATGGGGCCTGCCTCCTCTGCTGTGGAGGTCTGCTGTGAGCTGAGCGGTGATGGAGCTTCATGCTGACTCGGAGATGGGGGGGGGTCTTCTGATAGGAGTGTCTGGCTCCCGTCAGCATGTCCTTTCACTCTCAGCTCCCACCTTGTATGTGTTAGGGCATCTGTCACCTGCTTGTGACACTCTGAAGACTTCATATCTCATATAGACCACAGCTTTGTTTCTAATTACATTCCTTGTAAACACTCAAGGAATGCAACTCCAAAGGGTGGTTTTGTATTTGTTTGTTTTTGAATTTTTTGGCTATGCCTGTGGCATGCAGACATTCTTGGTCCAGGGATTGGACCTGTGCCACAGGAGTGACCTGAGCTGTAAATGGTCCGGATCCTTAACCTTGCTGCTCCACAAGAGAATTCCAAGTCAAATAAAAGTTGATTACAATTTTATGTCATGATTTTTTTTTTTTCACTTACATTTTCGTGACTTGCCTCAATTCTTCTTGGAAAACGTGCATGAGTCTAGCTTCCGATACGGCTTTTTTTTTTTTTTAATTAATCTTGGGTTGTTTACTTTTTTCTCTCACAGCAATACAGAATTCTTCTGAAATTATTTTTACTTGGCCAACTAACCAGTATACACATTTCAGTTCTCCCTCAATGACTTGATGTAGGTGATATTTTATTAGAAAATAGATATTCACAAACTAAATAATTAATATGAATAGCTTAACTTTCAGTATCTATGGTAAAAAATAAAAAGCAATATGGACCTTACATGCTGAAGGGCAAAAAGTCACATACATATGTTCACACCCATTATTTCCTTTTCTGAGCTTGGTGAGTGGTTGGAAAGGTTAGATAATGGGGGAGGGGGGCAAAAGGAATTTTAATTTTAAATGCATGAAGATGATTTTTGCTTGGAGTTCCTGTGGTGGCTCAGTGGTAAGGAACCCAGCTAGTATCCATGAGGACGCAGGTTTGATCCCTGGTCTTGCTCAGTGGGTTAAGGATCCGGCATTGCTGTGAGCTGTGGTGTAGGTCACAGATTTGGCTTGGATGTGGCATTGATGTGGCTGTGGTGTATGCTTTTGGCTGTAGCTCTGATTCTACCCCCAGCCTGAGAACCTCCCATGTGCTGAGGTTGAGGCCCTAAAAAGACCAAAAAAAAAAAAAAAGATGATTTTTGCTAAATGGTGGAATAATAGGCAAAAACAGCTTGGTTTTTCCTTGGCATGTAATGACTTCGTTTCTTGTCTTAAATCTATTTTTGAGCGAGGAAGAAGATGGGCATATGGGTATATACATACAACAAGTGTTAGATACTGTTTTTCTAGTAGCGAGTGACTTGGGACATTGACCGAAACCATAAAAGCAGTTGACATATAGAACTGCTTCATCTAAAAAAATGCTATTACTATAACTATAATAAAAGGTTTGAAATGGAAATTAATGTAGTGATTTGTTGTTGTATCTTAATTTTTGCAAACTTTCCCAGATTCTGATTATAACTGTCAGTGTAAATTCATTGTCAGCATAGGGAACAAGGCAATGATTTGGAGAACTGTTAGATACAAAGTTTTGCTTTAGAGATAACTTTACCAGGGCTCTAGGACAAAGCAAGAATTAAGACTCCAAGGTAACCGAATACTTCACTTGCAGTGAGTATGTGTCTGATCTATTGTGTAGAATGTAAACTCTTTAATATATCAGAATATATTTTCAGTGTACATGGAAAGAAAACTCACTATGTAAAGAAGCCATGATGCCATGTCGTCATAATTTCTTTTGGTAAAGCGAAACTCCTTTTTGTTTTGAAATTTGGATTTGGATATTTGGCCCCTTTTTTTTTTTTTTTTTTTTTTTTTGGTAGGAAAAATAGAAAACATAGATACAATTCCTTTGACTTTGGATAAGCAGTGAAATTAAAAAATGTTAGAATTTAATGCCTGAAAGATTTCTTAAAAGATCTTTTAAAAATACGCTTTCAGATAATGTTTCTCTCCCTATGTCTATAGATGGATAAGTGGATAAGCAGGGGTAATAGGAATGTACAGCAAGTATATAGTGGTTTGGGCTTGAAATTAGAAGAATTTCTTGTCTAACTGTAGTGCATTGGGCTTTAGTTCCTTTTACTAGGTATCTCTGAGGATGTCTGCTTTGAGACCTGTGGTATTTAAATTGGCTCTCTTATTTTATACCAGTCTCTGAAGACTTAGTTACATAAGCCTTAAATTCTGCCAGGTGACATGGCCCTTTTTAAGAGTCATGTTTGATCAGTGTTGACCAGAGCACCTTTATAACGTCTGGGCTGCCCAGCAAACTGTCAGCAGGGTGGGAGAAGCCAGCACGATAACAAGGGGTGTCCAGGCTTCATTGAACTTTGGTTTTACTTCACATGTGCATCTGACACATGTCACAGTTTCAGTCTCCATTCACCCCTTAATTATAGCTACACTGTGCCTGATGAAACGGGCAGAGGCTAAGGCTGGGATTAAGTCCCTCTGCTTTGGAGGGAGGGGTTGTAGGATGGAGAAGGTGAGATAGGTAATACTCTAAGAGCCAGGCAGTTGAGACCAGTTGTTAAAGGAAGAAAAGTTAACTTCTGGCCCGATAGTAAATCTATTTAGAAAATTGAGGTGTGTTGTCACCAGTATGTTCTCTGCCATCATAATTTAGTAGTTCAGCATATTTAGTAATTCCACCTGAAGTTAAGGTGCATAAAGTAGAATTGCCATATATATATATAAAATATATAAAATTACAAAGAAGACATAGTCTGTAACATTATATAGTTCCCTATTTAGAGTATATCATCATCATCAATATGGTTTTCTGTATTCACTTCTTGACCCAATATTTAAAAGAAACTTTAAAGCCAATTCAGTCATTTCTTACGTGGTTTGTTTATATTTTTAAGTTTCGTGGAGTGCTCTTTGAGAAAATAAAAATGTCAAAACTCTTGACTTTATAAGATAATAAGAAAGTATTTTGTTACTATTTTTTTTCCTAAATAATTAAAGGATTTCTTAATATATGTTTTAGGTTTAAAGACACACATGTGCTCTGAAATATTTCCTGATACTCAAGGAGCCTGTTTTGTTTTATTTTATTTTGTTTTGTTTTTGCTTTTTAGGGCCACACCTGCAGCATATGGAGGTTCCCAGGCTAGGGGTCTAATCGGAGCTATAGCTGCTGGCCTACACCACAGCCACAGCAATACCAGATACTTAAACCCACTGAGCGAGGCCAGGGATCAAACCCACAACCTCATGGTTCCTAGTCGGATTCATTTCCACTGCGCCATGATGGGAACTCCTAAGGAGCCTGTTTTGAAATTTGGATGTTAGCCTAAGTATATTAGTTGGCTATTTTAAAATTTGAAATGAAAATGATAGTTTTAATTACAGTAACCATGTGTAACTTAGTTTATTAGAAGGCAAAAATCAGTTTAAGGCAGCTTAATCAAATTGGTTTTAGTTCTGAAGTGCAGTAGGTGTCTGGAAGTATCAGTTAATGTGTCAGTACCATCTAGGACTGTAATACTGGGGTTCCCAGGTTTTTACTGATGATATTTGATACATATTCAGTGATATATGTCTATAGTGATATACACATGATAGCTTCTGCCCTCTCAGAGTTCTGTCAGGTGGCCTTGTTTGTATCACTCTTACATATGTAAAATAATATAAATTGTTTGTTACTCTTGAAGTTAAGATTCTTTGTCTTTTTTAAAATTTTCCAGTTTTTCACATTTAATAGATCCATTCTGAATCTCAGAAATTTAATCCTCATCCAGTTTCCTTATTCTGGAAAAAGTTAATGTGTAGGATAGGATTTGAGAAATTCTTGATGATTCTATAAGTCATTGGGGGGATTGTGGTTAACATTAAAGTCACAATGGTTAAAATACTGACTAGTCCAACTCTGTGCTTACAGTTTTTCTCATCCTACTCTATAGTTTTTGTTTTTTCCTCAATGTGAGATTGTTGGCCGCTAATTTTTAAAATTTCAGGCATATGACTTTTCATGGATGGAATGTCTTGTTCTTAAGTGTTTAAGATTATATTTTATTAGGAAAACTAAAAGGGAGAAGGAGTAAGCTAGAAAAACAATACATTGATTTGTGTGTGTGGTCATTTCCCAAGTAGTAAACTCTTAAATTGGGTTACTTTTTTGTTTTAGCATCAAAGCTGGACGACTCCTGTCCTACATTCCCTATCAGCTATACAGCAAGCAGTCCACCTTACAGAAAGGTCTCAACTTTAATCCTGTGTGCAAACCTGAGGATTCCCTACCAGGGCCCAGCAGCATCGCCAAACAGCTCAACAACAGGGTGTAAGTTTGAGGGTGTTTAGATTAGGGGACACTACAGAGCTGATTTTTAACAGTGGGAAGGGCCCCCTGCTCTACTGGAGGTAGAAGTAAATATAAAACCTGATTCTTCATCTGTATGAATCATTTTAAAATATGGGTGTGGTTGTCTTAACCTGAAAGTTTATGGTGGGAGTTTCATAAATAAAATGTAAACAAGAAAGCTTTTCCAGTCACATTAGATTCATGTGTTCAACTAATGGATCTTAAATTACTAGAAGTGAAATTTTCCATAGAGTTTCTTGAAAGTAATTATTTTTGACACATGTAATTTTCTACAGAATGTTGCTTTCTTGAACACTGAACTAACTACTCCATCTTTACTTTTGTTATGTGTTGTTGCATAGAAAAGACGATCAATGAAAATATTAGCATTTCCAGGTTAATTTTGAAAATTCTAAATCAGTAACAATTCTAAATATGGAAGTATTTTATATCAATGAAACTTTAGTTGATAACTCTTAAGGTTATAGAGTTCAAGGTGAATCTAGACTTTATTCCATATGTCTAATTTTTTTTAAATATATTGATTTAAGCTTTAATTGCAGTAATCCTGGGTAAATTGGCTTCACAGTTAATTGTTGTGTTGCCTTAACTTGTATATCAGGTGGTTCATTATCATAAGCCTTCTCCTTATTTTAAATTGCTTGCTTTGGGAGTTTTATGTATTTGTCCAAAAAACCAGGAGTCTAATTAACTTGGGAGGATCCAGTATCACTACCATCTGTAGTTTTGTTGTCATTTGTTTTTTAACTTGTTTTCACTTATAAGCGTATTTGTTTTTCATGTTACCTAAAACTTTAAATTTTTTTTAGCATGATCACTATGTACAAGTAATACCAGAAAACCTTCTGAATACGCAACTTTTTTTTTCATACTCCACTAATAAAAGAAAATACATATGTGTTTGAAATTCTTTGTGTCAGTTTTAGGAAGAAATTAGCTATTACTAGATTTTACTTATTGGTATATTTATGATGTTGCCTAATAAATGTATATCCACCTGTGATTTCTTTCCAGTACAGCGACTTTGTAGAGATCCATTTGTCTAGACTGAAACACCTTAGTGCAAAAAGAATGGGTGGGAGCAATGTGTTTTCTTGCCAGTGTGTCTATACCTGTTGCATGTGTTGCTAATATACATGTAAAGAATCTTAATAGATGACAACATAGAAAACTAGTTTTAAGACTTTTCTGAGTTCACTTTCATTGCTTTCTAGGAGCTTTAGTTTTTGATATGTTCAATGCATTTTATAAATTTCTTTGAAATTCCTTTATATGACTTTTTGCTCCCTTACTCTCTCTTTATCTCAAGGCCAGACTTCTCTGATGTGTGTCATATTAGTTTTTCTTTCTTTTTTTGGTTTTGGGGTTTTTTTTTGTTTTTGTTTTTTCCATGCCTACAGTATGTCGAGGTTCACGGGCCAGGGATTGAACCCTGCATTGTTGGAGAAAGGGGGATCCCTTCCAGGGCCTGAGCATGGGCTCTTGTCTAACACTTGGAAATGAACTGTCCAAGAAGACACACGTACTGACAAAAAGCAAGAGACTTTATTGGGAAGGGGCGCCCGGGCGGAGAGCAGCAGTGTGAGGGAACCAGGAGAGCTGCTTAGCCACGAGGCTTTCAGTCTCAGGTTTTATGGCATTGGGGTTAGGTTCTGGGTTGTCTCTGGCCAGTTGTCTTGCTCAGCCCGTACTTGGTCTGACTCGGGGGTCCTTCCTGGTGGTGTGCACCTCTCAGCCAAGATGGATTCCAGCACCAAGGATCCTGGGATGTTGGTGGGATCCTTCCTCCTATTGGATCTTCCCAGGCTCTCTGGTTAGTTTTCAAGGCAGCACTGTGTTCCTTATCTGGGTCTCTTGCTGCAAGACAGCTCATGCCAGCTGTTATCATGCCTGGCCAGGTGGGCGGTTTCAGGCACTAGTTCCCTCACAGCCCCACAGCAGCGACCCTGTGACCATGCCAGATCCTTAACCCACTGGGCCACGAGAGAACTTCTCTTTCCTCTTTTAATCATTTCCAGTTGGTCTTTTTCTCTTTCACTGGTGTGATCATCTGTGAGGATCGGATTTACTCGGTTGGCTGTCAGATTCCATGAGAAGGTTGGCCAGTGCCACAGCCACCCTAGAAATGGGTGGAAATGTTTGGCATCAGCTCCAGGGTGGTTTTTCTATGTAGTGAGACTCATTACTAATATACCCAGTCAGTATTAAGAGGAGAAATTTTAGACCAAGTTGGGTATTGCAGAGGTCACATCACCTGTGCTGCTTTGCTGTGTGCAAGCCTTCCTCTGGAGCCTGAGCTCTAATTGGACAAATGCTCTGGACTTTTCTAGGTGGACTGAATTACTGCTTTGTAATTCAGGTTTTTGTTTTTGTTACTTAGATGATTCTTATGAATGCCAATGAATTTTGTCTTTATTACAGAACATTACTAAGCGGACATCTAGAGGAGCCAGGATGTGAGTTTAGCATAACATTTGTCATAATTCCTGCATTTATAAACCTGTCATCAGGACACTTAATCCAGATTGATCTGGACCTTCCACCCTGGTGTTATAGTGCTTTTCTTAGAAACCAGGTGCTAATTCCCTTGTCAATAGGGCAAACATCCTCATCTTCCTAGGTATAAATTTTATTGAATTAATCATACACACTGACCTGACTTTTTTTACTTTTTGTCTACTCATATAGCAGTTAGCCCCATTTATGATTTAATGGCAGTCTTTCAGTCATTTTCTGAGGGAAAATAACCAGCCTCAGGATTGTAGCAGTATTAGATTTAAGGTGGTGAACAGTCCTTGCATAAAACTAAAATTAAAACTGGGATTGGGAGTTCCCGTCGTGGCGCAGTGGTTAACGAATCCGACTAGGAACCATGAGGTTGCGGGTTCGGTCCCTGCCCTTGCTCAGTGGGTTAACGATCCGGCGTTGCCGTGAGCTGTGGTGTAGGTTGCAGACGCGGCTCGGATCCCGCGTTGCTGTGGCTCTGGCGTAGGCCGGTGGCTACAGCTCCAATTCGACCCCTAGCCTGGTAACCTCCATATGCAGTGGGAGCGGCCCAAGAAATAGCAACAACAACAACAACAACAACAAAAGACAAAAGACAAAAAAAAAAAAAAAAAAAAAAAAAACTGGGATTAAGATTTCTTACCCATTTTATGGGAATTATTCATTTTGTATTATTTCAGTAAATATTTATTGACTACCTAGTAAGTGCCAGACACTGTGCTACAAACCGGATATTTAATACTCAAAGATTCCAATTTTTAGTGGGGAAAAATAAAAAGGATTTCTTGGAACTTTGTTCAATCTCAAAAAGATACCAGTGTTTCTTCTTTGGGAGTGTCTGCAATTAAGAAAAAAACAAAACTAAACTAAAAGGCGGTTATTGAATTTTCCTAGTTGCTTTGCTCCTTCAGCTTAGTAAAAAATTATCTTTTGTTAGAAGAGCAATAATAAAAAAATGTTTGGCTTAATAATTCAGATTTGGTGGGTGAATATTAAAGTGTGTATCACTAAATAAGACAGTAGGTAAATGAAAAATTGTTTGTTTTGGCTGCACCCTTAGCATATGGAAGTTCCTGGGCCAGGGATCAAACCCAGGCCATAGCAGTGATGGTCTCAAATCCTTAACTGCTAGGCTACCAGGGAACTCCAAGACAGTACTTAAATGAAAAATTATTTTATCTTGAAAACAAGACATTATTAATTTGAACAAATTTTTTTTTCCTGCTTTAGAAATCACATAATTAAGAAGATTGAGACAGAAAATGAAGTCAAAGTCAATGGAGTGAACACCTGGAATGAAGAAGATGCAGATAATGGTTTTGTGGAGCTAGAGCCGATCTTTCCAGGAAGGAAACAAAATGGAATTCCGCATCCCAGAGACAGCAGTGCCATTTGTAATGGACACAGTCATAGCTCTAACGGTGCCTTAAAGACACAGGACTGCTTGGTGCCCATGGGCAGCAGTGTTGCCAGCAGGCTGTCCCCAGACTCTGCCCAGGAAGAGGCAGCAGCCGAGCAGAGCAACACTGGCTTGCGGGACTGTGCCATGCAGCAGTCCCAGCAAAGTTCCAGAAGCACAGATGCTCTGCAGAATGCACACAGAACTAATTCTTTCTCCTTAGCACCTTTGCACAGCAACACTCGAGTCAATGGTGCACACCACTCCACTGTTCAGGGGCCTTCAAGCACAAGGAGCACTTCTTCAGTACCCATGCCGAGCAAGGCAGCACCCTCAGTGCCACCCAGACCCTCAGACTGCAACTTCATCTCGGACTTCTACTCTCGTTCGAGACTGCATCACATATCCATGTGGAAGTGTGAACTGACTGAGTTTGTCAATACCCTGCAGAGACAAAGTAGTGGTATCTTTCCAGGAAGGGAAAAGTTAAAAAAAATGAAAACAGGCAGGTCTGCACTTGTTGTAACTGACACAGGTAGATACTTACTAAAATTGTTTTCTTAAACAATCATGCTTGATCATTTTGTTCTTAATCTGTCATTGGTGTTCTGATCCATACTAAGCTCTTGTGGTGTTCCTACTGTAGGGCAGTGAGTTAAGAATCTGACTTCAGTGGCTTGGTCACTGCAGAGGTGCAGGTTCTATCCTCAGCCCAGTATAGTGGGTTAAAGGATCTGGCGGTGTAGGTCATAGCTGTGGCTCAGATTTAGTCCCTGGACCAGGAACCGCCATATGCCACAGGTGCAGCCATTAAAAAAAATAATAATAAGCTCTCATAACGTGAAAGTCTTTCGGAATATCAGGTTGTGTAGGTAATAGTAAGTATAACTTGTTATGGAGAGTTATTAAAATATCTTTTATAGAATTAGATTTGATTGTAGCTAACTGAAAATTTTTTGGTAATTTAAATAGTAACGAGATTGGGATCCTGAGCATTCATTCTTTATATAGACCTTATCAGTTGTTGAGGTTTTGAACTGTAAAATATGTATTTGGTGCTTAAACTCTTGTAAGAATGAATTGGTTTGGTCAGAGTAACTGTTCATTTCTAAAAGCTTGCATCAGAATTTTTAAATAATTAAATAACTTTGACATAAGAGGTATTGTAATTACAGTGGTAAACTCTTAGTGAGATTAAGTGTTTTCGCATATAAGTAGATTGGTTAATTGTATTTTGTTTTTTAATACTTGTAATCAAAACCAAAACCAACAGGAGTTCCCTTGGGCTTCAGCAGGTTAAGGATCTGGTATTACTGCTGCAGTTGCTTGAGTCACTGCTGTGTCACAGGTTCCATTCCTGGCCTGGAAACTTCCACATGGCTTCAAGTGCAGCCAAAAACAAAACCAATAAGCAAAACCAGCAATACGCAATTGTATTTCTGTGACTGTTATTATAAATTGGTATCTGGTGTGAGGTTTTAGTTGCTTTTTATGGATTACACGTTTTGTTTGATTCCACATCCCCATACTCCCCAAATGGGAAGACTCTCAGAGAAACCTAGTATTACCCTTTAATTTATTGCTGTGGAAACTGAGGTGCAGAGAGAAACTCATGGTTCCCCCAGAATGTGACAAAGCCTCTGCATGTGGATTTTTTTTCTCTTGTGTTTTGCTGTGTTTTACATGTTCCAGATGCTTTTTATTATTTATGAAATATTTCAGAATAATGTTACAGGTATTAAATTATCCTTATATCATGCCTTGGCCTTGTAGTCTAAAGGTTATTTAATTTTGAAAGCTTCAAAGAGCTGTTAAGATTCAGTTCCATGAATGGGAATAAAATGAGAACTTCTTATATTGTGAAATGAAAGCATTCATTAGGCATTTAGTATATGCATTCTGTATTACTTAAATCTTTAAAGCTGTTATTTTGGGTTGTTTATGCTTAAATAATACTTTCATACAGCAGAATTATTGTTGTTAAGATTTAGTTTATAAGTTATTTCTCTAGGTGATACAGAGGATAGGAAGGGAGTCCATGGCTTTGGAGTTAGGTAACAGCCTGAATCCAAACCCAGGCTCCTCCCCTCTGATGATGCAGGCCCACGGGCACATGGGTTTACCTCTCTGAGCCTCAGTTTCCGGTCAGGAGAGGAAGATCATATGGACAAAGGCCTCGTGCCTTGCAGTTAGAACTAGGTAAACGCCTTCACAATCACAATTTGGTAAATAGAGTTGTCTGAACATTTGGGAGAATAAATGTAAAGTTTTGGAAGCATGTTATGAAGATTAACCTCAGGACTGTTATTCTTAAATCGTCAGAGGAAAACTCCTTTGTGAGATCATCACCGTGATTGGCTGGTGGGCTCTGAAATCCGACTGCCTTGGATTGAATACCAGCTCAGCCTTTTACTGGCTGGCTGAGCTAAGTTATTAATCTGCAGAATGGGGAATATAAGATTACCTATCTCATAGTGTTGTTGTGAGAATTAAATAAATCAACCCATGTAAACTTTTTATAATAGTGCCTGACACCTACCAAGCACTTAATAGTAGTACATTTACTGTTTTTTAATCAAAGAATGTTGTTGACTGCATGGAAGAGTGATCATCTAAAGTTATTTAGCTCTGTGGAATTAAATATATAAAAACACCATTATACGTTTTTATAAACTATTCACACAAATAATTTTGAAATAAGCACTTAGACAAACTCTTAGTTGTTAGACTTTAGACTTCACAGTTGATTTTAAATTTTGTTTGGAAACTGAATTTGTATCTGTGAATTATTTTTAGAGCTAAAGAAATTGAAATTTGATTTCTCTTGAGGTGCAGGAAATAATTATAGAATCTATACTTTTATTTTATTTGCTTTTTAGGGCCACACCTGCATGCAGCATATGGAAGTTCCCAGGCTAGGGGTTGAATCAGAGCTACAGCTGCTGGCCTACACCACAGCCACAGCAATGCCAGATCCAAGCCATGTCTGTGACTTACATCACAGCTCACGTCAACACAGGACCCTTAACCCACTGAGTGAGTCCAGGGCTGAATGGATACTACTAGTCAGGCTCATTGCCACAGAGCCACCATGGGAACTCCAGAATCTATACTTTTTAAAAGCTTCACTCTGCTTGTAAGCATTTAAGAGTATAATTTATAAAATTAACTAGACCTGATTTTTTTTTTAAGTATTAAAAGTTAGTTTGGGGTTTGAACTTTCTCTTTTTCCTTCTAGGAAATATGTCAGTATTGAGTTCACCCAGACATCAGAGCTGTATAATGCATGTTGATATGGATTGCTTCTTTGTGTCAGTGGGTATACGAAATAGACCAGATCTCAAAGGTCTGTATTCTTATTTATGTATTAAGAAAAATTGATGTATTTTGTAACTGTGTATTCTAAGGGATCACAAACTATTCTTTAAGAAATACTTAATCTAATTTTCCATGACCAACTCAGTTCCTGCTTCCAAATTTTTTGGGCTCCATTATCAAGAAAGATAGAGGAGAAATTAGAAGGTTTTTTTCCTCCCTGTAGAGATCACGTCTTTAGGGAAGACTATTTATCTTTAGCTGAAGTATCTGTCAACTAAGACTAATGTAGATGGGGGCATATGTTGGGCATTTTCTATATTTTTATCTATATTTACTGTTACTCTGTCAATAAATAGAAATTTTATGGTAGCATATGTCCTTGCAAGTTGAGGTCACTTATTTCTCTTGAATAACTTAATTAACTGTCCTGATGCTAGGGAACATTCCAGGTTTTGGGTTGTAGAATAATTTCGTATTACTGAATATTGCTAAAATGTATTGTCATCTGTGAAGTCTTTGTTTTGATGGGAATTTTAGGTAATTGTGATTATAATCAATACTTTTGAAAACATTTATTCTGGATTTTTCAGTTGTCCTCTCTGTGTCCAAAGGAGATTCTATTAGGGTTTTCTTTTGAGAGTCAGTTCTTTCCTTAAGGAAAGCAAAAAGGCTGCTGGGGTTAATACAAGGACTTTGTGTCAAGAGTAGTTACTGCTTCAGCTCTGATAGATGTGTTAAGAATGTTAAAAGAGCTGATGTTACCCCTGAGTGTCGTTCTGATGCATTTTTTTTTGGTACTCACAGCGAATGCATTCAGTGAAAAATATATATATATTAACCATGCTGTTGGTTTAAAAACTTAGAGTTACCTTAACACATTCACAATCAAGGGAAAGATCTGTGGAAGGTTTTATACTTTAAAAGTTTGAGACTATGTATACTCCCCTTTGATTATATAGTAGGTCCAATAGTCCTCTGCCTATATGTTTAATTTGTTTTCCTTCTTGCTGTAAAAATAAAGATTAGATAATTGCTCTAATTTTCTGATACCAGAAATATAAAAAAATCTAGATACAGTTTTTCTTTCTCTCCCACCCCAACCACTCTGAATCTACGATCTGAGTTGTCGTTTTTCTACTATAAGAAACGAAATAAAAACCATGGAAAGCTATGATAGTGTTTCTGTTAAGTTGAATAAATGCATCAGAATTCTTGTAAATAGTTAATTTTGGGAGGGGTGCAGAGAAATTTAGATAACTTTCACATAGTGATCGATAATCTTGGAAAATATTAGCTCCTTTCTGTTTTAATACCTAAATCTAAAAAGAAAAAAAGTCATATTTTTAAAATCTTCTAAAAATGTTTCCTTTACATGTTGTCAGTGTTAACATTCCTGTAGTTAGATTTAAAACTAATCGTATTCTTTTCCTTACAGGAAAACCAGTTGCTGTTACAAGTAACAGAGGCACTGGAAGGGCCCCTTTGTGTCCTGGTGCCAACCCCCAGTTGGAGTGGCAGTATTACCAGAATAAACTCCTTAAAGGCAGAGCAGGTACAGATAATAAGCTGTCTTAGTGCTCCCTTTAAAGACTTCCACAGTTGACTGTTGGTATTGTTACGGAATAACGGCAGAGTTGTAATAATTAACTCTTTCATTCAAGGGTTGTAAAAGTTACCAGTGACTTCTTACAGCAAAACGCGAGTGTAATACAAATGACTGGTTTAGAGTTGTGCTTTGTTGAATTGATGGTGTTATTTTCCTGGGAAAGAGAATGAAGAATGTTTTAAAAGGTGTGATTAGTTTGCTTTGCATAAATTTGCATTGGGGGTGAAAATCATGAACATCATTTCATGGAGGCCTCTCAGGTACTAGTTGCTTGGTCATGGGTTACAGTAAGGACACTAAAGTTTGTGTTGCTGAAGATGTGAAGGACTCACTGGAGTAAGAAGCTGTCGGACTTTAATTATTCCAATAAGAAGATAAATACCAGCAGTCATTCCCATATCTTTGTTGAACCTGTTTCATATGAGAGACTTTTTTCTTCTCTCTCTTAAATTTTGGCTACTAATAAAAATCATAAATCGTACTAATTAATAATACTATTAAGCTTTTCACGTCCCCCCAAGTTAAATTCCTTGAGAAATTATTTGCTTAGAAATTATTTGGTATTGTTCAGTTTCTTCATAGGGGTCGTTAAAGCCAAAAAAATTTTTTTAATTAGTTTTTCAGAAAAATTCTAATCAGAAAATGGTCAAAATTAGATATGCAGTAGAATGGAAGGCATACAGTTAAATTTTGTCCCAATTATTTTAAGTCCCCAGCTTTCGATTATAAAATCTCTCAGGCTTATTTTAGAAATGATTTCAGTGAAATTAAGACGAAAGGAAAGCCAGTGGACATTTCTGAGGGCCTTTTTGGGATTACATTCTTTTTGTTTGTTTTAATCGTCTGTTTACATGCTATAAGTACAAAGGAGAATGATTACAGATACATCTTTATGCTTCTTGTTTACCTGTATTGTCCAGATTTCCTAAAGTGTTTTTTGGTCATTAAATCTTTTAAGAGAAATGCTGAGATTCTAGTATTTTGTGTGCCATGAGTAGATGTTGAGGCAGGCAGTACTGAGCTCGTTGAGATTTAGTTGTTTCGTGGTTTTTGGCAGTATGGGTAGTTTGTTAAGTATTGGTAGTATGGTTTTGTGGTAGGTTGGTCTTTTTATATTTTCTGTGTGGTGTTATTTTAAAGGTGAAATCTAAAACTTTAGAAAATAAGTAGTCTAAGGGAGTGCACAAGACTTGCATTTGGGGCGCTCAAATCAATGAATGTTAAAGAGGGAAAAATCCCATGTGCATACCATTGATAGCATTTCTTGGATACTCAGTGAGTTTTTCCAGGTAGACTCTTGTGTTTGCATGCCAGTCCTTATTTCCCAGTCTGCATCTAGGATTTGGGCCAGTTGTAATGCCACACATTCCTTAGGGTAGCAGAGAGCTAGCTACCTACATTGTAGCTCTTGTAGCAATGAGCTACATACATTGTAGCCAAGACCCAAATTGGCTTTGGGCCATTGTAATGCTACACATTCCTTAAGGTAGCAAAGAGCTGGTCCTCTTATGTCTTTCCTTCCATCACAGATGATCTGACACAGTTTATTAACAGAATTCATTGGTTACTTAATTGTCTTTATCAGTTTAGCCACTGGGTTTTCATAGCACTGTAATGACCTTTTTATAACTCACATCCCCTCTGCCTCCAAGTGTAAGTGGTAAACCAGACGTAAACGTTACAAGTACTGCAGTTTCACTTGCCATTGAGAACTGTCAAAAGCAGTTCTTCCTGTCACTAGAAAAAGTGAGTATGATACTTTGTGTTTTATACTGTCTTTAACTTGATATCATTCACTTTTGTGTCCTAACAAGCCTTTTGACCCGTTAGGATCTTACCAAAATATTTGCTACATTAATAACATGAATCAGTTGTCTTTAATTATAAAGCTTGGTTGGAGCTAAGCTTGGATTTGGAACTTGTTTTTTCAGTGCTTTTGTTCCTCTTGTTGTTCTTCGATCTTTCTTTCCCTGAGTCCCATGACTAGAGATTTGGTCCCATGATACCAAATTTTAAAACACTGAAGATCAGTTTAGGAATTTGTATCTTTGGCTTCTGTGCAGGAGCTTTTAAAAAATATTCAGATGTTTTGGCTTGTAGGTCTAGGCAGAGTATTAGAACAGCATCTTCAGGCCTTTGTGGAAACTTGGTTTCTCGCTTGTCATTTCCAGAGACTCTTTGTCTCATCAGACCAGCTTAACAGGGCCCTCTATCCCCAACTTCTTCAAAGCTGCTTCTTGCACCAGCCTCAGCCGTGAGCTGTCTCCTTGAGGATCTCATATCTGGAGTCCATTTATACTCACGATTTCATGGTTGGGGCCTTACCGCCCCTCCTTAATCCCAGAATGCAGGTGTTTCCTATCCCTTCACCAACTTGAGTGTTTGTTCTAAAGAACAACAGTTTTACAGTTGTTTTAGTCAAGATTTATTCTCAGCGATTTCTTTTTCACAGACTTGGGTCCTGGCCTCTGATTCCTCCAACCGTCCCTCCACACTCTCCAGGTGCCCGTCTAGCTTGTCGCGTTTTGATGAGCAGTTCTCTACTTTGCCCTCCAGTGAGGACAGTGTGCCCCTGCATTTCCCTGCACCTCCCATGAAGCAGCTCACTCCGCGGGTGGAGGGACCGCGCCCCTGCCGCGCTGAGGAACAGGTCAGCCACCCTGTGAAAGGATGCAGACGCGAAGTGCCGCCCAGGCAGGCGTGGGGAGCAGGGACGCAGGCGCCGCTATCACCGCAAGCATGGCCTTTCTGCCACTTTTAGAACAAGTTCTTAGGTTATTTAACTAGAGTTTTGAATATAAGTCACCTAACTCCCCAGCTTTTAGGGCAGAACTCCTTTGAAAGGCAGCTGGATGTGGCTCTTCAGGCCTCAACTCTTCTTTTTTTTTTTTGGTTTGGTAGCAGCCTCTGTTGAACTGGGATACTGACAGCCCCGAAATTCTTACAGATTTTCAGTTTAGAACAATGGGTGATATTTAGCCTTCCAGAATCGTCCAGAAACATGGGGTAGCCTGCTCTGCATTCTGTCTTGAATTTGTCATAGGACAGCATATGTTAGTCACAATGTGTCAGAAATCATGGCTCATATTTTATCTTTTGCTGTTTTTATTTTTGATGCAGGTGGAATCTGACCCCATTAAGATACTGATCCTCCAGGAGTTTAGTTTGCCTTTGCGTTTTGGGTGTGTGGGTGCCAGAATCCAGAAATGCTTGTGTGGGTTGCACAGTTGGGTGAAATATGTGCATGATTGCTGAGGTCACACCAGGAAGGATTGTTTCAGCTTCTGAAGCCAGACCTCTGCAGTGTTTTCCTGGTGGTGCTTTACTTGACTGATTTTTTTCATGGAACATTATGTCTCTGAATAAATAGAAGATAAATACTGGGTTCGTTAGTTAGGTGTTGCCAACAGTGTACTCAGAATAGGTTGGTCTAGAATTAGCTGAAGTGTGAGCTTGGTCTTATTTTACTAACTAATGGTATTTTTTGTTCAGAACAGTGGTGAACTATGGCTGAGAATAGATGTTTTCAGAGCATATTCTTCTTGGAACTCAGTACTATCCCAAGAGACAACACTGAAGTTGTGTTTTTAGCCTATATCTCACTCACTGGTGAAGTGATATGAAGTGCACTCGGTAGGCTCTGGACTGTGTGTTCTCATGTTCTGGTGTGAAGCTATAAATTTAGTGTGGATATTAAGGCTTATTTGTGAGCTCTACTCTTTGGGCTGGAGTTGTAGTCTCTCAAGCAATTGCTTTTCTGATCACACTTGAATGTTTTTAATTGAACATACAATGTTAAACCAAAAGTAGAATTTCCTGAAAGGGGAGAAAATACTGTGATACCCTTTTATCTGATGTGTGTTGACAAGAAAAATCTTAGATTTGGAATGAAACTTTTTACGGTATGTGACCTGTGAAATAATGTTTTAATCAAGTGGCATATAGGAATTTTATGTTTTTGGAAAATATTGTTAATCAGATGTAAGCTTTGCAGATGGTTTTCTTTAGGAAACGGCAAAGGATGTTCAGAGGAGTTGATTGTATTTTCCATTAACTGGTTTCCATCCCAGAGAGCTCTGTCATCCTTTGAGGCTGTAGGGAGGGTTCATCTCCCTGATCGCTTTTCATCCTCATCCATCTCAGAGATTGTGTTAAAGGGATATTTTATATTTATGTTTTGGCATATATGTTTTAAATCTATTGTTAAAAACAGAACCCTCTCTATTTATTATGATAAGTTTTAATCAGACTGTTGGTGAAGAATATATGGGAAACAAATCATTTTAGATTTACAGATTTCTTTGATTAAATAAGGGGGTAAATGTCATTGGGGATAACTGTGGATTTATTGAATATTTGAATATGAAAGGAATGGTAAATTTATTGAATAAAAGTTAAGGAAAGTCAGTTTTTAACATAGTCATTAATTTTTATTTTTAAAGCGGAAATACCAGATTCATCAATGTGGGAAAATCAAGATTCTGCACAAACAAATGGAATTGATTATGTTTTGTCAAAGGCTGAAATTGCATCTTGTAGTTATGAAGCCAGGTATGTAGAAATGAAGGGTGTTATAATACTTAATGAGTAATTTACTTAATGATTTTTATATAGTTTTTGAAGTGGTTTCAGACATGCTAGTCAGGCCTGTGATTTAAATGTTACAGACATGTTATGGAAAGAAATCTTTCTAGTCTTAATCCCTTCCGTTTCCCTTTTTTCTCCTGTCCCAACTGCTAGGTAACTTTATTTATTTATTTATTTATTTTGTCTTTTTTTGCTATTTCTTGGGCCGCTCCCGCGGCATATGGAGGTTCCCAGGCTAGGGGTCCAATCGGAGCTGTAGCCGCCTGCCTACACCAGAGCCACAGCAACGCGGGATCCGAGCCGCATCTGCAACCTACACCACAGCTCACGGCAATGCCGGATCATTAACCCACTGAGCAAGGGCAGGGACCGAACCCGCAACCTCATGGTTCCTAGTCGGATTCGTTAACCCCTGCGCCACGACGGGAACTCCTGCTAGGTAACTTTAAATAAGTACCCTAGTGTCCTGATAAACCAATAGGTCCTCCAGTGGAAACCAGTAGAAGCTGGACATTGTTATTTTTAACCTTGTCTTTTGAAGCACAGTTAAAGTTTTGAGTGGGAGAGGGCCTCACTGCTGTTTACTCTAATCTTTCCATCTTCCAGAAAAGTTCCCAGTTACTTAAACCTAATTCTCAGTGTTTTTGTTAAGTTCTGTTAAAATCTGATTGCCTGTTAAGTTTCATCTAAACCCTTTCATCCTGGACGCCTATCTCCTCGCTTTAAAAGATGCAGTATTGTCAGCTTGTTAAAACCTACTTCTTAGAGCTTCATCCTAACTTCATCTTAAATCCTAATTACAACCTGTTTGAATACTAGAAGAAGCAGACATATATACCATACTTTAAAAGAAAAAATTGATTATAATAGTTGTAAAAATAGAGGGAGTAATAATGAAGTGATGAATTAAAAAGAGCATACTTTTTTTTTTTTTCTTTCTTGATAACATAGACAGTTTTACCTTTGTAATACAGCAAGCATTTACTTACACATTGTTGGCAAGTATTTAATAATTACAGAAAGAAGTCACATCAGGTACATATTTTTTAGTTTTTTTTTTTTTTTAAGGTAGTATCTTTATGGCTTTGTCGTTCTTTTTAATTGACATATAACCTTAACAGTATCCAATAATCACATGATATATGTAACATTTTTCAGTCTTGATTTAAAGTTAAGGTTATTCATGGAGTTCTCCTGTGGTGCAGCGGGTAAGGATCCAGTGTTGTCACTGCAGGGGTTCAGGTTGCTGCTGTGGTGCTGGTTTGAGCTCTGACTCAGGAACTTCCATGTGCTGTGAGCATGGCCAAAAAAAGGAAAAGAAGACAAAGGCCAACTAAATAAATAGGGTCATTCAAGTCTAATCTGAACAAAAAAATAGCAACATCATCTAACCAGAATAGTTTGTTTTAAATCTTGCCAATTATTTTATAAAAAGGATATTTAAGAAGAAAGGATTATATTCAAACATACGTAATTATAAGGCATTTTCTTTTTTTTCCATTTATGACATATCAAGCTTTACACTTGTACAAATTTTGCCTTTCTCAATTGACAGAATTTTGTGGGTTTTTTTGTTTTTTGTTTTTGTCTTTTCTAGGGCCGCTCCTGCGGCATATGGAGGTTCCCAGGCTAGGGGTTTAATTGGAGCTGTAGCCGCCCGCCTAAGCCACAGCCACAGCAATGCCAGATCCGAGCTGCGTCTTCAACCTACACCACAGCTCACGGCAATGCCAGATCCTTAACCACTGAGTGAGGCCAGGGATCGAACCCAAAACCTCATGGTTCCTAGTCAGATTCTTTAACCACTGAGCCACGATGGGAACTCCCGACAGAATTGTTTTAATCTTTGGTAGTTGATAATGTAGCCAAGGAATTGAAACTTAACTTTAATAAAAAAAAGATAATTAAGTCAAATCTGGGAGTCCCCGTCATGGCGCAGTGGTTAACGAATCCGGCTAGGAACCATGAGGTTGCGGGTTCGGTCCCTGCCCTTGCTCAGTGGGTTAACGATCCGGCGTTGCCGTCAGCTGTGGTGTAGGTTGCAGACGCGGCTCGGATCCCGCGTTGCTGTGGCTCTGGCGTAGGCCGGTGGCTACAGCTCCGATTGGACCCCTAGCCTGGGAACCTCCATATGCCGCGGGAGTGGCCCAAGAAATAGCAACAACAACAACAAAAAAGACCAAAAAAAAAAAAAATCTGAATGCATTTTGGATTATTGTATTTTTATTAGCATGGGTAGTTTAGAGCTGATTTTACGTTGTGTTTGGTAGGCTGGTCTTTTCCCCCTGCTGAGTTAAGAGACAGTGGCAAGCAGCAACGTCTGGTGGCTGGACCTTGCATTCCCTATCTGGAGGGTGTGATGAAACCCAGAAATACTTTCTCAGGCTTTGGCTTTTGCTTGTTGGTGGGATGAGAGCTCCACTCTTTCTGTGCTGCCTCTGCAGGGTCTCCCTTCTCACCCAGCAACCTGGGCTTGATGCCAGCTGGGGAGTGAGTGCCCCAGCTGCCTCATAGTCAGACATCTTACCAGCTCCTGGTGGTTTTAGACTCCAGAAGCCACAGATGTGTCTGGGCTCCAGGCTTCTGTTGGTGTGTGGATGGTGCATTTGTATTGTTCCACAGATGGCGGTTGTCATGCTGAATTACAGGTGTAATTGGGATAACAGTGTATGAGGGCTAGATACAGTGTGGCAAGCCATTAAAGATGGCAAGTGTTTGTTTTAGATGATGCAAAAAGTGACGAAAATGAGTTTGAGTGTAAGTTGGAAAAGAAAGCCGAAACCTGCAATAGTGGGGTTTTTGTCCTTTAATTGTAATTTTTCATTTTCTCGAGGGCTATTTCCTAATGAAGGCTATTTCCTAATGAAGGCTTTTTTGGTGTGTGTGGTTGTGTAATAGTTTAGATTTTCCTTAAGCTTTTTAAAAAAATACTTATATTCATAGTTTAATCAGAGAAATATTTCTCTATTTGAAGTGGGGACTAGATTGTAGGGACAGTCATCCCAGTTTGAGGCATTTTGGTGAGTTTTCAACAGACACAGACTTTGTAATAATGGCGTCAGCTGAGGATGGAACATGAGCATGAGATGGTAGAAGTTTGTATGTGGTAGAATATATGTATGTAGGTCAGAGTATGCACAGCTGTGAGTGGTGTTATTCCTGCTCCCGTGAAGAACCAGCTTTACCCATACTGAGTGAATAGAGATACCCTGGAGTCCTAGATTTTTAAGATCACATTTTTAAACCTCTGTCATCACGTGCTTTATAAGGACCCTTTACAGTTCTTAGCAATGGAATGTCCCTCAAGATAGTGATTGATGGTGACAGTGATTAAAGGTTGAGGTTTCCTGTCCAGTGCAACACCAGCATGTGGCACACGGAGGAAGGAGTGTGCGATCTTCACAGACCTGAGGATGAACACTTCCTGCAGCAAACTCCTGAGGTCTCGGGGTCAGTCCTGCACGGGGTCTTAGCCGAGAGACATAGCCATCGCTGCAGTGAAGAGTCACTTCAGACTGTTTGGCAGTTGTCTTTACTCATTGATTTTATGTGAAAGAAGTCTAGTTTCCCAGCACCAACTCAGGGTATTTTCCTTCCGTTAGTTATCTGAAGCCTCTTAAGTTTTCCTTTTTTGTTCATAACTTCCCTAAATGTTTCTCTCTATGAGGTAGCTCTGCTTGAGTACATATTTGGTGTATTTTATTTTTCCAAGTAATATGCCCCTAAAATTTTTTGTGCAAGTGAAAAACTTGAAAATGAAATGAGTGTAAATATAAGAATATGATATTTATAGGAATTACATAACGCATTCCTTTCCAAATGAACCTTTAATTTGTTAAGTTTAGCTTTTAACTCCTAAACCTAAAAATCTAGCATGTTAAAATATTTTAAGCTATTTATTTATGTCTTTGTAGACTTCTCAACTATTATATATTAAGTTCTCTGCCTTATAAACAGGGTTCATTGAATTGAATCTGTCCTCTCCTGGACTGGTACAGGCTGTCCCCAGGGAAGTTTTGAGAGCTGCTGTGTTCATATAGTGCCTAAGACACCAGTGTTTGCTAAGAGAATGAAAGCATTGTTTCCTTTACCATGATTTGTTGGTCATTTCTTCCTTTACTGTCCTTTCCCCCCATTAGATATTTCTCATCTGCTGTGGGCTTTGCAGTCAGATAATCTACTTCTGTTTTTATATACGTTGGAAATGCAGGAGTTTTTGTTGTGGCTCAGCAGGTTAAGAACCCAAAACATGTCCATGGGGATGTGGGTTTAATTCCAGGCCTTGCTCAGTGGGTTGAGGAACTGGCATTGCCACAGGTTGCAGGCAACAGGTTGCAGATGTGGCTGGGATCCAGTGTTGCTGTTGCTTTGGCTGTGGTGTAGGCCTGTAGCTGCAGCTTCATTTTGACCCGTGGCCCAGAAACTTCCATATGCTGCAAGTGCAGCCATTAAAAAAAAAAAAAAAAGCATGTCATTTTGCATTTACTTCATCTGAATAACTTGGAAGATTCTTTTCCTTCTTGCCTCTCACTGGTGGTCTGAGATGGGCACAGTGCCACACACCTCTAAGTAATTCAAGACTTTGTATATCTGTTTCTTCACACAGGGCACACCTCTATACTAAATAAGCACTTAGTAAATATTTATTGAATAGCTATATAAAGTAACCATTTGATATATTTACATAGCAGTATCTAATCTGGTGAAACGCTGCTTATTATTTGCTTGTGTTTTTTTACGTTATTGTTTTTTCTTGATTCATTGCAGTGTGGTAAAATTCGCTAATTACATGTAATTCTGTAATTATAGTTTTGCGCTGGATGCTCTAAATAGCAAAGGTAACATAGGGCACTGAGACACACACAAGATTGTAAATTGACCATTTTCAGTTAGTCTCTCAAGGTGTTGGAGGCCTGGGTCCTGCCCAGGGTCAGGTCCCATCATACACAATGCTGTGGGCATCTCAGCTGCTGAGCAGCCGTGGGCGTGGTTGGTTGAGAACTGGGTAGTGGCAGGATCAGTACATCTGCTTTTCTGTCACATGGCTGCTTCTTGTAGTTCTTTGCCTACATTCTTTGCCTTCGGGGATGACTTGGCTGAGCAGGGCAGAGTTGGGAGAGGTAGACCTTTCTGACCGCACAGTCCTGCTCTCTGGTGGTTGTAGTGTCGACAGCATACGGCACGCTGGCATCTCTGAGAAGGGGCCAGGGGTCTGGGTCTCAGGAGACGTCTTGACATTGGCAGGAGCCAAACCTGGTCTGTTAATAGCACATTTTGGCACAGCTGCACATGTCACACTGATGAGACAATTGTGGGATTTTCCCCTGGGGGAAGGCAAACCTGTAAGTTTTCTTAATGCCTATTTTTTTAACACCTGATGAGAATGGAGGTAAATGAAAATTGTGTATTAGTGGCAAGGGGAGATATTACCAATATTTGATAACTTGTTGTGGCATTTTGACATTCCTTGTATAACCGCCATTCTATTTTGTTCTTTCCCTAGACAAGTTGGCATTAGAAATGGAATGTACTTTGGGCAAGCAAAACAACTTTGTCCTAGTCTTCAGGCTGTACCGTATGATTTTCATGCGTATAAGGAGGTTGCACGAACGATGTATGAAACTCTGGCAAGGTACAGTGTGTGATCCGTCACTCTCCCAGCTCTGTTATTTCACTATTTTCGCCTAATATTAAAGCACGTTCAGTTTTCCTTGGGACCATCAGAGCTACATTTGCTAGACCCTCATCACTCTCGGGAACCAATGTCACAGCCTCTCTCCTTCCCCTGACCACCTCCAGTAACGGCAGCCCAGTGCCAAGGACATTTCTGCACTGCTCAGGTGGATCAGGTGCTTCCTGATGCTGATGTAAAATTGGAACCAGACAGATGAAGGATTGGAATTTTGTAACCTGGCTATTCTCTGTTATTACATGAATCATAGTTTTGTTTAAAATTAGAACTCGGAGCTCCCGTTGTAGCTCAGCAGGTTAGTGTCCTTGAGGATGTGAATTCAATCCCTAGCCTCACTGAGTTAAGGATCCAGTGTTGCTGAGATCTGCAAGATGTGCCTTGGATCCCGCGTGGCTGTGGCGTAGGCCGGCAGCTGCAGCTCCGGTTCAACACTTGGGAACTTCCATATGCTATAGGTGCAGCCCTAAAAAGAAAAACATAAAATAAAATAAAATTAGAACTGCAGATTAACAAGAAGAGACTTGTTCAAACCCTTTGTCCTCTAAAATCACTAGGAATGCCAAAAGTTAGTTTTTATAAATGTTTTTAGTAATACAGTTGACCCTTAAACAGCTTGGGGGCTCAGGGGCTGTTCTCCATCCAGTGGAGTTTCTGCCTCTAACTTTGAGCCGGCTCTCAGTACCCCTGGGTTCTCTGCCTTCACCCCTCACTCAGAGCTCTGTATTTACTCTTGAAAAAAGTACCTGTGTAAGTGGACCTGTGCAGTTCAAACAAGTATTGTTCAAAGGTCAACTGTAGTTTCAGGAGGGTGATTAGTTGGCTTGAGAAAAGGAGATTAATTTTTAAAACATTTACAGTGTAGATGTATTTAATATTCAAAGCTCAAAATTTGAAATACATGAATGGCAGGCCATGTGTGCTCTAAAACTGGAGTCAGCATATTTTTTCTAGAAAAGACCAGATAAGGTCGTTGTCCCAGCTCCTCAATAGTGCTGTGTACCCTGGCAGCAGCTACAGACACAGTGGGAGTGAGCAGGGCTGTGTTCTAGGCCTCTGGAGGGCAGGCCAAGGCTTGGGGTATTGATGAGCTAAGAGATACACGTGCCTTCTTCTTTCTTTCTTCTGCTCCTTTTCACTTAAAAGTTAAGTGGCTAAATAATGGCACTTGGGCCAGTTTAATTAAAATGCTAAAAATATTAGCATTATCTGTGAGGAGAAGAAAGGTGCTCTAGGAAGACTCTTTGCCATGTTTTTTCTGCTAGATGTTAAGCTGTAATGGGTTGTATTGCTTTGTGTTGGTAGCTACACACATAACATCGAAGCTGTCAGCTGTGACGAAGCCCTGGTGGACATCACTGAAATCCTCGCGGAGACCAGACTCACTCCTGACGAGTTTGCAAATGCTGTCCGCATGGAAATCAAAGACCAGACTAAATGTGCTGCCTCTGTGGGAATTGGTTAGTAGCCAGCTTATCTCGTGCTGTTCATTTCACTCAAAGCCTTGCTCTGGGATGGTTGAATACCACTCTGTTTTTAGGAGTGATTTTTAGATTTTCTTTTCGTTACCTTACTGCATAAGCCACCCACTTCTAAGACAGTTCTTACAGCATGGCTCACAATTTTAGGCAAAGCATGAAATAAAAATGTTGGAAATATAAGTAAATGGTTGAAAGTGTCTTTGGAGTAAACAAGTTGGAATATTTCTTACTTGCTTTTCAAAAATGGGGAGATCTGGGGTTGGGATTAAGTTGAGCTCTGTAACTCAGCTGCTTTCTGGCTAGGGTCTCCTTTCCGGGGGCTCAGCAGTCCTGTCCTCACCCTCTCCAAGCCCGGAGTCCCGTATTGACGTGTTCCTTCTCCAGTTATCCCCTCTCCCTGCCCCTTGTCTGTCCTATCGTTAAGCCCCTTGTTTTCCCTGGCCTCTCCTATCATCTGCCCTTCTGTTGATTCTCCCCCAAGTGCTCTGGTCCCTGTATTATCCCCAGGCCTCCCTGAGTCCCTCCTCCTTTCTCGACAGCCTCTTGCCAAGACGCCTCTTTGCCCGCTGTTCCCTCAGGGGGATCCAGAGCAGATCCTGCTGCTCTCTGTCCGCACAGGCTGGGGAGCAGTATCTCCTCGCCTGTCAGTTCTGACCACTGCTCTTTTGTTCTCATTCAGAAATCCTCTTCCTCTGAAGTTCCCTATCTCATTTGTACCTCTGTGATTTTAATTATGGAGATAACTGAGTGACAGTGACAACACAGAGGCCAGTGCTACTAAAAGAAGATTTTTATCACGTATATTTCTCGAGAGGAGACCAGGGCCTGCCATGTCACACAGGCCACTTGCAGAAGTACCAGGGTTGGGTCAGGAGATGGAAGCAGGCATGAGGGTCAAGTCTAAGGCCAGAGCCTCTGGTGGGGTTGCTGCAGGGAAGGCTAGACAGGGCACAGTTTAGGATTGGCTGCTCTGGGTAATTCCTGTGGTCTCTGGGGGCCTGGTACCTGGCCCTGGGATGATTTAGGACGGCCGAAATAGTGGGTTTTGGTGTGAGTTTGAGAAGTTGGGATGTCTGGCATGTGTGTAAGAGGCATGCTTCTAAGGACGTTGTCTGCTGTCCTCAGGAATTAACCAGCCCTGGGGGGCAGGATTTTTAAGGTATCAGAATATCCTAAGGTACAGAAAAGACAAAGCATGATTAACACATCAAGGGCATCCTCCCAGGTAGCAGCCAGCCTGCCCTCAGCTCCCCGGGCTTCAGTCTGCAGCCCTTCTCAGCATTCATGTAGGACTTACCCTCTTTTGTCCAGGATCAGGCACAGGTTTAGCTCTTTGTTTTCAGTTTTAATTGACAAGTGTGGTGATACAAATATATGTTCAAGCATACAATTAAGACACAGATCCCAAATGATGTTTCTACCCCTCAGCTCCCTTTTCTTTAAAACCCATCACTATGAACATTTTAATGTGACTTTGCAGTACTTTTCCTTCTCTTCATGGCTGTCTACACATCTACCCTAGGGAAATGTATCTTTTTTACATAAGTCTCCCGTAAAACCAAGGTATGTTCTTTATAGAAGCCTCTATAATTTGGGGAGATTTTGTTACTTATACAGAAGTCCATCTGACTCCGTTTAGGTGTCTCTCAGATCCCTGACATCTTCTTGGGCCCCAGGAGCCTTCTGCTCTGCGTTACTTGGCCGTGTCCCCACACATGCCTTGGAGCTCCCTGTCTTCATTTTTAAAACTCTCACACCCTCCGTTTCTGCTCTACACGTTCCGATCACATAGTGACAGTTGTGGTTCTGTGGGCTTTTTTCCTCCACCTAAACAGTGGCATTTCTCTGGCCTTATTTCTTCCTGTAAACCGCCAATCTTAAGGTTGAGACTGTTTTCTCTATTCCTTTACCTGGGTGGGTTTTTTGATGGCATGTATTTTGTATTTTTTTTTTTTTTTTTTTTGCTATTTCTAGGGCCGCTTCCGCGGCATGTGGAGGTTCCCAGGCTAGGGGTCCAATCGGAGCTGTAGCCGCCTGCCTACACCAGAGCCACAGCAACTCGGGATCCGAGCCACGTCTGCAACCTACACCACAGCTCACAGCAACGCCGGATCATTAACCCACTGAGAAAGGGCAGGGACCAAAACCGAATCCTCATGGTTCCTAGTCGGATTTGTTAACCACTGCGCCACGACAGGAACTCCGATGGCATGTATTTTGGAACAGAGAGAAACCTGTGGTCTCTGGGGGCCACAGATGTGCTGGTTATAGTCTGTAATACGTAACAGAATTACATAAGTTTTGTACTGTGTTTGAAATGGTCCAAGTTGAAAATTATTCTCATTCTTTTTAGAAATTTAATAGGTAACCTGTCTGTAGATGTCTTCATTAAGGAATTTTAAAATTGTGGATTTTTCTCGAATGACTTTTTTCTTTCTTTTTTAAAATTTAGGTTCTAATATCCTCCTGGCCAGAATGGCAACTAGAAAAGCAAAACCAGATGGCCAGTACCACTTAAAACCAGAAGAAGTAGATGATTTTATCAGAGGTCAGCTGGTTACGAATCTACCAGGTAAATACAGATCTTTTCTTTCTAACTTTTATTTATTATGAACATTTATTAGTGCTTTTCACAGTTGTATTACAGATCTCTCTTTTCCAAAACATGAAATAAGAAAATGTTTAATCTTTTATTGAGTGCCATGGGAATGAAATTGAGAATTCAAGTATTTAAGTGTTTCTCAAGTAGCAAGACCAAAGAATTCTAAGAAATCATATTTTGAAGAATACAATGAAACTGACTTTTGATCCTTTAAATAAATCAAAATAGTATACTTCTAGGCCCCATGTAACGGTTTGAGAATCGATTCCCTACTTATAGAATTGTCACTGAACTAATGACGCTTTTCTGAGTTTAGTGAGCGAACAGTTTAAAAGTAGAGAATAGAGGCGTTCCCGTTGTGATTCAGTGGAAATGAATCCGACTAGTATCCATGAGACGCAGATTTGATCCCTGGCCTAGCTCAGTGGGTTAAGGATCTGGCGTTGCTGTGAGCTGTGGTGTAGGTCGCAGGCGCGGCTTGGATCTCGTATTGCTGTGACGTAGGCTGGTGGCTACTGCTCCGATTGGACCAGGAACCTCCACATGCCACAGGTATGTCCCTAAAAAGGGGGGGGGGTAAGAAAATACATGAACCATATTAGGAAAAATAAAACCTAAAATGAAGTATTTTGTTAACTCAGGTTGAAGTAAAACATCCACAAAAGCTTACCTGTCCCACCTAATAAGCAGGATGGTCAGTCATTTCACTTTTCTCTGTAGTTAATGTGTGGCTGGCTAACCCAGCATGTAAAAGTCTTTCGGTAGTGGAATCATGAAGTGTAATAAATTGTATCTGGTAAATAGTTGCCCTTTCAGGGCCTTTTGAACAAATGTAATTGTTTTGTATAGGGCAGTTCATTTCACAGTTATTAAATAATTAGACTTGCTTTCTGTGGTAGATACAGCTTTCTAATTTTTCTAAATCATGGTACTATCTCAAATCATCCTCTCCTATTAGTTTGTGAAGCAGCCTATGTTCATTTCACAAAGCTCCCATGTGTTTATGGTGGGGAAGTTCAAGACAGTGTATTTTTGGTGAAAGTTCTTTTAATTCATTTGTTTGTTAAAAGTGGATTTAGTGGTATTTTTAGATGCTTGTTTATAAGCTTAATAAAAGTATATCTGCACTATTTGGAAGTTTCTGTTATAGTCCATAATATATAAATGACCCAAATGCCATTTGATGTTGGGGTCGTTTTAAAGCTTCCTGAGTCCCTAATAAATAACATCCAAGAATGTGTTAGTGTCAGAAATGTGAAATAGGACATTTTAGTGGTCACTTTGAGGTTAAAATTTTAGAATGATTAACGTTAAAATCATGCCGGCAAATTACCTTATCAGATAACACAATTTAACAGTTGTAATAACACATCTTATTGCAGTTTTGTGTAAGAAGGAACCGGCATGTGAAGTTTGAGTTTAGGTTTATACTAGTCAAATCTTGAGATCCTGCAGACTGGAAGTCCATGGTCACCGCGTCAGCAGGCAGGTCTCTTCTGAGGCCTCATGGTTCCTGGTCGGATTCGTTTCCACTGCGCCACAGTGGGAACTCCTGACTTGTTTTTAATAGTTTTTATGCAGCATTAAAGAACTGTCCCTTTCCTTAGGCGTTGGACGTTCGATGGAATCCAAGTTGATGTCTTTGGGAATTAGAACTTGTGGAGACTTGCAGTATATGACCATGGCAAAGCTCCAGAAAGAATTTGGACCCAAAACAGGACAGATGCTTTATCGGTTCTGCCGTGGTTTGGATGATAGACCAGTTCGAACTGAAAAGGAAAGAAAATCTGTTTCAGCTGAGATCAACTATGGAATAAGGTTTACACAGGTACTGATCTCTTCACAGATTTCCGCCTTATATTCTTTGTATTTTCATAGAGTCCTGTCTCTCCAGCTGTGATGCTTGAAATTCAGTCTTAAAACTCTTAGAATTCCCATTGTTGCTAAGCGGTAACAAACCTGACTGGTATCATGAGGACTCAGGTTCGATCCCTGGCCTCACTCAGTGGGTCAGGGATCCAGCGTTGCCATGAGCTGTGGTGTAGGTTGCAGACGTGGCTTGGATCTGGCATTGCTGTGGCTGTGGTGTAGGCCGGCAGCTACAGCTCCGATTGGACCCCTAGCCTGGGGAACCTCCATATGCCGCGGGTGCGGCCCTAAAAAGGCAAAAAAAAAAAAGTCATAAAACTCTTGCCATTCCCAGAGTTTGCAGAATGTTGTTTTTAGTAAACAAGAGCAGGACAGTAAATCACACACATGGTTAATGTTGGACGTTCAAATACTTGAGAAGAATTGTTAATTCTGTAGGAAAATACCATGGAGGGTTGGGTTTTTTTTTTTTTTTAATGTTTGTCTTTCTGTAGCCTAAAGAAGCAGAAGCTTTTCTTCTGAGCCTTTCGGAAGAAATTCAGCGACGACTGGAAACTGCTGGTGTGAAGGGTAAACGCCTAACTCTCAAAATCATGGTACGAAAGCCAGGGGCCCCTGTAGAAACTGCAAAATTTGGAGGCCATGGAATCTGTGATACCATTTGCAGGTAACAGACTCTCCCTGGGTCTTGAGGCATTTGATTGTAGTGTGGGGACAAGGAGATGCTTAGGGGCTTGGGGCAAAGGTCCCACAGGGAAGTTGCAGTGTATGGCTTGCGTGAGACATTTCTTTCCATTGTTGTCTCTGAAAACTGGTAGAAAGCATTTTAAACCCTGTTTTTTTATGTGAGGGACACTAATAATAAAACTTTGTATAAGATTTGTGACCAATGTGAAAATACCTAATTTCGTATGCAGTTTTATACTACATGGTACATTGTATTTTAATTCTTGTGTCAGTCAACCAAAGCTTTGAGACTTTTAAGCCCCCAAAGCCACTTTTAAGAAAATATGAAATGTTCTTCGATTAAGGGTTGGTTCGTGCCTGTCGCAGATGTGGCCGCACAGACAGGGTGGCGTTGCCAGGAGTCATGAGACGTCTGCTCCCCAGCAGCAGAGTCTCACCTTCATCACTGCAAACGGGTTGAAATTAGACAGTAAACAACTTAACTTTTAAGTATATTTTTATGCAGTTGTTAATCTCAAACAGTTATACTTACCTGCTTCAGTAAACATTTTTATGTATCTGCATTTCATATGGTAGTTGGTTTGCAAATAGTGTTGGCGGTCATTGCTCTAAGAAGTTGGTTATTAGGCCCTTACTCAGGAATATAGTTATCTTTTTAAACATGGTATCTATGGGAGAATCAGATCCAGTTTATAATACCTTCCCTGAGAATACAACCTGTGACTTTATTTGTTTAAGATATATGTACCAGATCATCCAAAAGTAACTTTTTCTTTCTAAAAAGACCAGACAATAGAGTTTCCTCTTGCTGTCTGCATTTTTAAATATCTTATAGTTTTCTGTAACTGTATATTGCAGTGCATTCAGCAGTATCTAGGGGCTCCTGCCAGCTCAGTAAGAAAATCAGCCTGCATTTAATCCGTTTTGGGTAATCTAGGTACTCCAAAAATCTAATTACAATATTTAAAAATTTGAGCTTTTAACTGTCCTTGATTTCCCTCAGTTCAAGAATAATACTCAGCTTTTTTGGTCAGCACATACATGTTTGCTGTGGTTGGCATTTGTTCATTTTTGTCCTAAAACTTAAAGAATGGTAGCAGGAACCCCACGTACCCACCTGCATGCTTGGCAGTTGCTGTCAGATGCCCCTCGCTGCCCTTCCTCCCCTTCCCCCAGTTACTCTGAAGTGCATCTCAGCTACCGTATCATTTCTTCCACAGGTATTTGTGTTTATCTCTAACAAGATAAAGACTTTATAAAGTAAACACAGCACGGTCCCGAATCTGCATTGCTGGCAGTAAAGTATACCTTTTGCCATGGCTTTAAAGTAGTATCTGTGGGTGACACATGATAATGCACAATCAGTACCTGATTAATTGAAACAAATGTAATTTTATACATGTAATAAGATGTAGATCAATTGTAAGCCATTAATTTAAACCTCACATTTTGGTAGTATTATAACTGCATAAGAAATGCTTTAGGAGTTGTAGCTAAAGCTGGTTAAGAACCTGATCCATGAGGATGTGGGTTTGATCCCTGGCCTCACTCAGTGGGTTAAAGATCTGGCATTGCTGCAAATCGCGGCATAGGTCACAAGTGGGGCTCGGATCCATTGTGGCTGTGGCTGTGGCATAGGCCAGCAGCTGCAGCTCCAATTCAACCCCTAGTCTAGGAACCTCCATATGCTGCAGGTGCGACCATGGAAAGGAAAAAAAAAATGCTTTAGGTGAGAGATTATGAAATAGTATAATACGGATCCTTTATTTCCTGTAATTCAGGGATTGACAAACTACTTCCTGTGGCCAAGTCCAGCCTGTGGCCTGATATTACTTGGTTTGTGGGAGCTAAGAATGATTTTTATATAAAAGGTTGTACAAAGTGAAGAATATATGAAATAGACCACAAAGTACAAGCTGTTTTCTCTCTGGCCCTTAACAGAAGAGCTTAGTGGACCCCTGCTGTGCTCTAAGGGAAGTCATGTCTGGTTGAGTAAATTCAGAAGTGTCTAATTCTGGGAGTCAGACTTCCTCACAGGCTCCGTGTGACTCAGACACATTAAAATACTGTCATGGAAGTGACAAAATTTTAGTTGCATTAAGTCAAAGAGCCACATTAGATTGAGAGCTTTGGCCTGACCATCACTTAGGAAGAATGTTCTTGTAACAGTTCACCTTTTGGGAGAGAATTCTTCCCTCTTGGAGTTCTTCTGTGTCTATGTGTTTTGAATTTGAGTGGCGTGTGCGTTTTAAAAGCGATAACTGAATGAAAAGTTCAAGTACAGCTCCCAGTCCCTTGCACTACCCCCTGCTTGGGGACTACAGCTCACCCTTCTTTTTATGGTTTCTTCTGATAGTTACATCTGCACTTCGCCATAGACACTTATACTGCGATTTCTAGCTCATCTGAGTCGTGCAGGATGCTTACAGACTTGGTGCTGGGGAGGATCTCCCCTTTGCCCCCAGTAAGGTCAGCGGATTTGGGCTCAGTCACCAGTGTTACGTTATTATGACATGTACGTGCTCTACGGAGCTGATCTGGACTCTCCACCATGATCACGTTTTCTTTCTTACTGACCTAGTTCTTCCTGGAGTTTGAGTAGCTTGTTTTGCTTGCTTTTTGTGAATTCGCCACTGAGTTTACCCTCAGACTCCCATCCACTGTGACTGTGTTTCAGCACATCAACATCTATTACTGGTTTGACCTTGTCTCTCCAAGCCTTCTCTCCTGGGGCCCTGCTGCTCCAGTCTGGGTTCACTTATTGTAAGACTTGCTGTAGAATTGGAGTTGTGGCCTGTGCCTTCTCTGTTTGGATCCCTGTTTTCCTGGATCCCTGGTCTTCTTGTATCTTGAGAGAAGAATTCATGAGTGTAAACCTGTCCTTGCTCATGCTCAGTAGTTTTGCTGACTTACAGGTTATAAACATAACTTAGGAGTCATTTTTCTAAAGGCTCCATTGTCGTGTTTTCAGGCTTACTGTTGAGAAGTTCAGTGCTGACTTCCTGTTCTTTATAGGAAGTCTGCTCCTTCTGGAATTTTATTGATTTGTCTTTATGCCACATACTTTTTCAGTATTAAATTTGAGTATCTCTTACTTCACTGATGCAACAACAGCATCTCATCTCTTAAATGATGATCTGGTGCCAGTGTCAGTCTGTTTCTCTGAGTTCCTAAAAACTGTTTAGTTGCTGTTTGCGGCAATTTATATGAACAGCATTTATATCTGAATGCTGTTGGGAGCCTCTGGATTCTTAGTGGGACATGCAGACTAGTGGGCCTCACTCTGGGTGAGTGGCTGGAGGGCTCGGTCTTTGGTTTCCACAACCAGCTGGCCAGATCTCTGCCCAGGGGATGGATGGGAAGATGGAAAGCTGGCAGCTTGCGTTCTGGTTACTCAGTAGGAATGGGGTCTGGGTGGGCAACGGCAGAGAGTCTGCTTCTCTGTCTTCCCCGCTCCTTTCAAAGGTACCCGACCCTCTAACTGCTGAGCTTTTCTGAGGTTCTGGAAAGGAACTCGGCACATCTCAAGGTGGCGCCTGCATTTGGCACTGAGCGGCATTTAGAAACCTACCCTTTACCAATTTGCTTTCAGTATAATAAATTATTGCTAACATTTTTCCTCTACTCTGTCTTCTATCCCTTTTGTATCTTTTAAGAGTTTATGCCTTCCGAAAGTAAGTTCAGTCCGTTTAATGTTGTTTTGGAAAGAAATGAAGATCTGAATATGTGTTTCAACCATTTTCCACTACAAATTTTTCTTTTAAGTTACTCTCCGTTTATCTGCGGGGTATAAATTTAAGATAATTATTAGGTAAGAAACCAGTGGAAATGTTTTGCAAATGGTTTCCAACATGTGCTTTTCTTAGATAAATGCATAATGTATTCATGGTAGTGAAAAAATCCAGTCAGTGGAGTTTTTGGCACTAATAATGCTGGTGCAGTCTCTGGTCCTCCTGAGAATTGTATGTTCTAGTCTGTCTGGGTTTTGGACAGGGCGCCACCGTGCATCCTTCAGTAGAGCTGTCCACGCATTCTGTGTCCACTTAGCCTGAGGGAAAGGGCCGCGGTTGGGTGTGCTCACAAGTTGAAAGTAGAGTCAGGAGCATCCAGACCTTCTCTTCTAAACACTAACCACACTTCAGTGCAGATCATCCTGCAGCCCGTGGCCGCGGTTGGGATCTGGAATGTTGTACGTACCACTCATGCTCGAGGTGCACCCTAATATGCTTATATTTGTATCTACATTAACCAAAATACATCTCATTTAAAACATTTTTCTCATTTTTTGTTGACCAGGTCTTTGGAAGTCCCAGTGTTCTTGATGATTTTTTTTCCCCCTTGTTCCCAGTGTGATTGATTTAGTATTACTGGCTCCCTGGAAGGAAGACCTGTCTCATTCTCTTTTTAAGGATTATATTTAGTACTTATTCAAACTTTCTGGTAACTTTCTTTGCAACTTTAACTCTTTAAACAGTTCCGTACTGCTGAGGTACTAGTGAATACATACAGAATGCAGCTTTCGTTCCTTTTAAAAAGTTAATTCTGTCACTTACAGGACCGTAACTCTTGACCAGGCAACAGATAGTGCAAAAGTAATTGGAAAGGCTACGCTAAACATGTTTCATGCAATGAAACTCAACATATCGGATATGAGAGGGGTAAGTAGGTACCATTTTAAAATAGGACCCTGTGTCGTGTTTTTCTTGATCGTGGTATGATCTGAGGCCTTCATGTGTGAGATGCAGAGGGGTTTATATGCAGTCTTTTCAGCTCCACTGATGTAATACGAGAAGAGAAACTGAAAGCCTCTTGACTTTCTCACCTGAGCTGGTCCCCGTACTTAAGAGTTACTTGAGTTCTGAATCCTCTTTCTGCTTAGAGTAACAAGTGTCCTATCTTGAGTTGTTAGGTACCTTCCTTTTAAACAACCAAGGGCCTACTTTGCCTGCAGTGTCTTGCTTCCTGCCCTTGTTCCCCTAGAGGTAGGTGGGTCGGCGGGGGGGTGGGGGGGCGCGCCAGCGTGAAGCCGCCTGTAATTCCTGACTTCTGAGGGCCTTTTAGTCTACTGTCTGATAGATGATCTTCAGGGGGAATTTACCACAGGTGTATTAAGGTGCCTTTGCAACAGATTGGTGAGAGGGCATCAAAAAATGTGAGAATCTTAATTTTTTTCAAGATGAGCCTGTGGGTGGTTGTATTTAGGTACACACATGAGTAGAGGCCGGTCACGGACTGGGCGTGGGTTTTGTGGAAGGAGCAGGAAATTAGTTCCTAAGCCTGCTGGGGTGGGGCTCCATGCCAGGGCTGTGCTACCCAGCACATTTGGCTCCTCTGCACAGAGTACTGCAGGGACCCACTCCCCCCAACCCCACCCCACCCCACCCCACAAAGCTGGTTTTCACTCACAGAGCACTGCATCTTAAAAAGACAAATGATAGATGAAGTTGCAAGTACACTGTCCCCCATGTAAACATTTTTATAATCTTATTTTAAAAACATAATTGATGAGAACTTCAGTGGGATATAGTACTCCACTTTTTTGGATTTTCTGATTGTGAAGCAATCATATTTGGGTAGAAGTGGATACTCCTTAGATTGAGGTGAGTAATTGCTCACTAGCTAGTACAGAGGTGGTATTTGAAATAAATCATAGAAACACTTTTGAAGGTATTCCGTTTGAATACTTTCATTTAACCTTTTTCCGTAGAAACCTATTTGTTATTCTGGTTCTAGGTTGGGATTCTAGTGAATCAGTTGGTTCCGACTAATCCGAACCCTTCAGCTGGTCCCAGTCACCCAGCAGTGCAGTCGAGCCACTTTCCTGGCAGCTCACACTCTGTCCTCGATCTCCTCCAAGTTCAAAAAACGAAGAAGCCCCCAGAAGAGGAGCACAAGGAAGGTCAGTGTCGTCAGGAGGCTGTTAGTGTCCACGTTGTGTGGCACAGCTCCATGTGACTTCAGGACCAGACTGACATTCTGAACTAAGATGCCCCCTCCCTCCCCACTACCCGACGCTATTTTCTGTACTTTTCAGTATTTCTAGCTGCGCTGGATCTGGAAATATCATCCGCCTCCAGCACTTGCACTTTTTTACCATCTCTTTCTGCACATCCGACATCAGGTGCCAGTGCTGCCACCAGCAGAGCGGAGCCCTCAGGGAAGTGGAACGGCCTGCGCTCTCCCCTCAGTTTAAAGTCAAGACTTAACCTTAGTATAGAGGTCCCGTCGCCTTCCCAGGTATATTTTCTTTTCTTTTCTTTTCTTTTTTTGTCTTTTGTCTTTTGTCCTTTTAGGGCTGCACTTTGGGCATATGGAGGTTCCCAGGCTAGGGGTCTAATTGGAGCTGTAGCCACCAGCCTACACCAGAGCCACAGCAACATGGGATCCGAGCCACGTCTGCAACCTACATCACAGCTCGCAGCAGTGCCGGATCCTTAACCAACTGAGTGAGGCCAGAGATCGAACCTGCAACCTCATGGTTCCTAGATGGATTCGTTAACAACTGAGCCACGACGGGAACTCCCCCAGGTATATTTTAAACATTGTAAATAGGACTGAAGTACAAAGCGGATTCCCAACAGGAAGAATGTTTTTCATTTCTGTATCAGTACAGAGCTAGGAAAGGGAGGAGGGGTACCTGCTGGGGCGAGCCCTGGGGTCACCAGATCCCGGATGGGGAATAATCAGCTTAGGGCCAAGATGACGCTTTTGCCAAGACCTGCAGCTCCTGCAGGCTTTAAAACACAGGTGAGAGCTGGTTCTGTGAATGGCTGCTATCAGCAGCCACCATCTGTCTCCCAGTGGTAATCCCGGGGACCTAACTGTCCAGCAGCACGGCTTTGGTGCGCATTAGTAGAGGCCTTAGGCCAGAGGTTTTTCTCGCAGCATTTGCCAACAGTTTCCTCTGCGGGGTGAATCCTTTTCCTCACCCAAGCCATGAACTCTGAGTGGGCTCCAGCTGTGGAATGCTGTTGGCATTTTTGCTCCTTGGAAACTTAAAATAGCACTCTAAACTCTGCCGGGAAAATCAGTTTTCTTTTCCCCTAAGGCTGAGGTAGGAGGCTGAGGATGTGCATGCTGCATCTGAGGCTGGGGAAGGGATCTTGCCATGTGCTTGTGTGGGGTCCCTGGGGCTGGGGGGCTCCCCAGAGGGGCCACCTGGGCTTAGGGACCTGCATCTTTCCACAGGTGGGCAGACGATTCTAGTGTGTGGCTTCTAGAATCCCTTTTGACTAGCTCGATGCTCAGCCTAAATGTGTTTATAGTTGGGGGCAGATAGTATCCTGTCTAAAAGGTAAACTTCCGACCCAGGACCATTACTCCTTCCCAGCAGTTGGGCATGTGCCTGGGGCACTGGCCGCTCCCCCTGAGTGTCACCAGGACTCTGCCTGTCTGCCTGCTCTTGGGCCAGAGGTTCAGTGAGGACATTTGGCTTAGCTGACCCTGTGGTACTGGGCAGTGGCGTGCACCTGCCATCTGCAGATTCCACGCATGGCTGACGAGGCTTCAATGACAAAAACCCAAAGACATTCCAAAAATGTGCTGGTTCTTAGCAAAAAAAACCAACCCCCCCCCCAAAAAAAATTCCCATTGTGGCTCAGTGGTAATGAAATATCCATGAGGCTGTGGGCCCAATCCCTGGCCTTGCTCTCAGTGGGTTAAGGATCCAGCCTTACTGTGAGCTGTGGTGTAGGTCGCAGGCACCAGCTCAGATCCCACGTTGCTGTGGCTGTGGCACAGGCCGGTGGCTACAGCTCTGATTCGACCCTTAGCCTGGGAACCTCCATATGCCGTAAGTGTGGCCCTAAAAAGAAAAAAAACAAAAAAACAAAACCAACCAAACATGCTGGTTGGGGGAGTGGCTCTCCTCGCCCCACCACCTGCACCTTCCATTCTCTGTTGAGAACGTTCACATTGAAGTGACACATTAACTCCCGACACATCGTCTCTGTGCACGCTGTAACGTCACACTGTCTGCTGTTTCACAGCTCGACCCGTCTGTTCTGGAAGCTCTTCCACCTGATCTCCGGGAGCAAGTGGAGCAAGTGTGTGCTGTTCCGCAAGCAGAGCCACATGGTGACAAGAAGAGAGAGCCAGTCAATGGCTGCAGTACAGGAATTTTGCCGCAACCAATTGGGACAGTTTTGTTACAAATACCAGAACTTGAAGAATCTAACGGGGATACAGAAATTAGTGTAATAGCCCTGCCAGCGTTTTCCCAGGTGGGTTAAGTGGAGGGCTCATCTTCCACTCTGGTCTCCATGTCCTCAGCCATCCTGCTCGGCTCAGACACTTGTCACTTCCTTTTCTCTTCACACCACGGCTAAGGCAGGGCAGGGGAGCTGGCCTCACGCCAGGGGGTGGGGGGGGGGGGGCTGCTGGGTTGTGTGGGTGCTTGAAGCTTTCACCCAGAACAGAGAAACACACTCTCTGGGCCACACTTGAGGAGCAGGCTGAAGCTGTCTAGCCAGACATGAGGGACAGTGACACAATTAGCATTTGATGTTTAAAAAGGCATCACATGTGCTCTTGTTTTCTTGCACTTGGCTTCTCATTTTCTACTAGTGCTTCTTGCACTTCCTGGTTGTTCTGTAGTGTTTTTTTTTTTTTAATTAAGTTGATTCATACCCCAGATTCTATTCCTTTTTCTCACCCTAAAACCTTGGGAGGGTTCAATGAGCTTTGATACGGAGGACCTATTACGAATTCAGACAGATCAGAAAAGTATGACTTGAAATAGTCTACTTTATGAAAAATATAACCCAGCTGCCAACATAGTGTCAGCTCAGATTTGACTGATTTTTTTCTTTGCCACTAGGTGGACCCTGAGGTGTTTGCAGCCCTTCCTGCTGAGCTTCAAAAAGAGCTGAAAGCAGCCTATGATCAAAGACAAAGGCAGGGAGAAAACAGCGCTCAGCAGCAACCGGCCGGCGCACCTGGTAAGCCAGCCCTGGAAGCAACACGTAACAAAGTGAAGTGCGAGAAAGAAAGTCGTTGTTGTGTTGATTACTGTAGTGTTTAATGGCCAAGGTCTAAGCTGTTAGTCATGTCACGCTCTTCACACTCAGGACAGGCCAAGTGTGCCACACGGCTAAGTGTCTTCACAGTCCTAGTTGGATGTGTAACTTCTTGATTTTCAAGTCTGAATCAGGTATTGCCCAGAAATCTTATGAATATCTGTCTTCTGATGTATGTTTAAAGCACAAAAATCTAAAGGTTTCTGAACACGTATCACAAATACCATATTTAAAGTGAAAACCGGATAGTGCCTCCTTAACTTGTAGGCATTTGGCCTGTGGAACTTTCATTTACTCCTCCAAGCACCCAGTACCGACCAGCAGGGTTTCAAAGGTCATTAGGAAGTGGCTGAGCAGTCTGGGAATGGCGGGCCTGCACTTGCAGCCGAGGTCTTTAACTAACTGCCTCCCATGGCCGTGCGCGAGGCCCGTGCTGGGGGCGTGCGTAGGGAGGACACTCCAGCTACTATCCACGCGTATGTTGTTGAGGATCTTCTGTTCCTCTTCTTTTAGTGCCAAAGAATCCGTTGCTGCAGCTAAAACCAGCAGCAGTGAGAGAAAAGAAAAGAAACAAGAAAAAAAGTCCCATGAGTCCCCCCAAAAAGATTCAGAGCCCTTTGAAAAATAAGCTGCTGAACAGTCCTGCAAAAACTCTGCCAGGGGCCTGTGGGAGTCCCCAGAAGTTAATTGACGGGTTCCTAAAACACGAAGGCCCTGCCTCTGAGGAACCTCTGGTAATACTTTATCCTCTTCATACTTTGCCCTTTGCTTCATGGGATCTTAATGTACTTGATGTTATATAAATATAGCACTTTATCATTTCTTTTCTTAACAGGGAGACCTCTCTGCTTCCACTTCAGGTGTTGCTGGCCTTTGTGGTTTGCAGCCTGACCCGTCTGGGTGGGTTAGACCCCCAGCACCCAACCTGGCTGGAGCTGTTGAGTTCAGTGACGTCAAGACCTTGCTCAGAGAGTGGATAACCACCATTTCAGGTTGGCTTGGTGCATTGCGGACTGAGACGTGGTGGTCCTCTGATCCCAGACTGCCGACAGAGTCAGAACTGGTTTTCTAAATCTGATAAGCTTAAGCCAGCACCCCAGCCCCCCCCCCCCTTTTAAGCTCTGGGGCTGGCTTTGAACAAGTCCCTTGTCACGGCCTGTTCCTCTGGTAGCTGCCATAGTGTTCCTTTATCCTGCAGATCTCTGCCTTTCTCTTTCCAAAAGATGGGTTGGTCCTCATTTGAGGTTTTTCCCTTCTCTAGATCCAATGGAAGAAGACATTCTGCAAGTTGTGAAATACTGTACTGATCTAATAGAGGAAAAAGATTTGGAAAAACTGGATCTAGTTATAAAATACATGAAAAGGTAACTATTCAGCGCTTTTGCCAGAAGGAAAAAACTGGCATGTCTGTCACAGCAGCCGTGGAGGGAGATGAAGTCCTGAGCACCCTGGGTACTTTCTGGCGGTTATGTTAACTGTACTGCAGAGGGGATGCCCTGGATGCTAAATGCCCGTGATAGTGACCGGCTAGTAAGAAGGTCAAAATAAGGCTGGTTCAACTGTATAAACCTTGAGGGGACACAGACATACTTTTGAGTGCTCTACTTTGCCAAAAGGGATTCCTTTATAAAGATGGCAGAATCCGTAGAGCCTAAGTACAGGTTAGACCGATTCTTGAAGGAGGAATGAGTCGTTCCTGATCTTTCTTCTTTCCCCACCTCCAGGTTGATGCAGCAGTCGGTGGAATCAGTTTGGAATATGGCATTTGACTTTATTCTTGACAATGTTCAGGTGGTTTTACAACAAACTTACGGAAGCACATTAAAAGTTACATAAATATCACCAGGGAGCCTGGTGCTCTCTGCTAGCTGTGCCATAAGTGCTTGTGAGGTATTTGCAAAGTGCATGATAGTAATGCTCTGAGTTTTCTAATTTGAAATTTCTTTTTAAGCCAGGTGTTTTTGTACATTTCTTTTCAATAAGTGCCAAATTTGTCAGTATTGCATGTAAATAACTGTGTTAATTCTTTTACTGTAGTATAGATTCTATTTGCAAAATGTTTGTTTATAAAGTTTTATGGATTTTTACAGTGAAGTGTTTACAGTTGTTTAATAAAGAACTGTATGTATATTTTGTACAGGCTCCTTTTTGTGAGTCCTTGAGGAAGCAAATCCTCAACTATGGGCTCCATGCCAAGCTCTGAAATTCCTGCAAGTCCCAGAGTGGGACTCTGCTTGTTCCAAGCAATCTGGCCATTCTGGACCCCAAGCATGAACACAGGACCATGTTAAGAAAATCTTCTTTACTTCTTCCAAGTGGAGAAATTTACATATTTTGAATGAGAACACACACACAATTGAAGGTTAAATTTTTCCTGGGAAAATTATGTCCCCCAGATGGTTTAGAGGTTTTGAGTTTGCCTCTACTGGCCCTTGAGAAACTTCAATAATAATGAATGGTACAGATTTTCAAATGTATATAAAAGTATTTTCCTATGCTATAGGTTATGCCATAACACTTTAAAAATAGTTTGTAATTCTATGCCAGTGAATACTTGGGAACATTTTCTTCCAACACCCCACATTGACTTTCATTCAACACTGTGCTATAAATAGGTAGTCAGGTGTTAGGGGTCTGCCAGAAGAATTCATCTCAGGCTGACAGATTTCTTACATCAGGGACCCACTTCCCACATTCTTCAGGAAAACCATAAAAAACTAACTATATTCAGATTATTAATACGAAGAAACCATTATGCTGTCTCTGTAACAACTTGGAAAGAAATACTAAGTCCAAACAGTTAATCAGTACCTATTGATTGTCTCGTCAGAAAATGTATGCATGATAGAATTTTCTAGGACAAAATAGACCAAGATTGATATATAAAAACTCCTACCGTTAATAAAATAGTTCTTTTCCTTGAAAGAACGAGCTGTACGGGGGTGGAGGCCCACTGGAGAGCCTGGCAGAGCCCGCAGGTCAATGTCTGGTTTCTTTATTGGAGTTCAGAACTGCGCTGATTACACTGGACTCTCGTGACTACACAAGCAGTAGATAGCAGCCAGCTATGCTTTACACCATGGCTTCACACTAAGCAGGTAAAGATAGAGCAGAACGCCTAATTTTCTTCTATTTTTAAAAATTTCTAAGGGCATATGGCAGAAGAACGCTGGGGGAAAAAAATCACTGTGGGAAGGAGATGCATAAATAAAGAAGTATTTCTTACATCAAAAAGTCCCAAGAATCACAAAATCTGAAGAAGCTTGGTTAATCAAATACTGCAGTACTGATTTAATCAGTATAAAATTGAAAGAGCTTTAGATCTGTAATAAAAATCCAGATTTGGGGAAGGGCAAACTTTAAAACAGCAGCCAGTAGAGAAGGGTTGGGAAGGCGCTGGGCAAGTGAACAGGCACGTTGGAACTGTGGGGACATGTATCGACCACTGTCAAACCAGTGTAAGGGTCTTGGTTTCTCATGGAAAACATTTTATACACCTATTTTTTTCCTTCTATACTTCAGTTCATCAGTTTTCAGATAGGTCCACTCCGTTTTTGTCTTGTTTTTCTTGGTGATATTACAACGTAATATTGCATCTACTCCATGTGGAAAAATTAGATGATTTCAAATACTTTCTTCAGCTCCACAATAAGCTGCCAGTCACTCTTCTGCATTTCGTCTCTGAACCAGTCTTTGAGGGCATCAATCGACTGCCGGCTGATCTGCAAGCCCAAGGCACAAACAGTGAACAAAACAATGTAACAGACACATGAGCACATGGCCCCAGAGTCTGTCACCAGATGCTGCTCCTTACAAAGAACGCTTTAGACGGAAGTGACAAAGGCAGAGCCTGCCTGCCCTGGGGGGGCCAGAATCCCAGCACCAGTCTGCCGGCCTGGAGTCCTGGTGGGCTCTCTGAGGATCCACTGCCCTCAACCAGACAAGGCCCTCCTGGAACATCCAGGGTGGGGGAGATGGGCTGGGAACTTGGGGCTGGCAGAGGCAAACGACTACACTCAGAACGGACAGACAGCAGGGTCCTACTGTCCAGCACAGGGAACAATATTCAATATCCTGTGACAAAACATAAGGGAAAACGATATATAAAATGCGTGTGTGTGTGTACACACATATACATGCATACATTTAACTGAGTCACTCTAGAGTATGGTGCAAGTTAATACCATGTTGTAAATCAAATGTACATCAATAAAAAGAATCTGGTCCCTCAGATCCTGAACTTAAGCCCTTAGCTACTGAGAAAAGGTCAACCAGAAAAGCTGACTGTTCCCTGTGGAGCTCCTTTTGTGGCCCAGCAGGTAATGAACCTGACTAGTACCCACCAGGATGTGGGTTCTAACCCCGGCCTCGCTCAGTGGGTTAAGGATCTGGCCTTGCGGTGAGCTGTGGTATAGGTTGCAGACTCAGCTCAGATCCCTCGTTGCTGTAGCTGTGGTGTAGGCTGGGGGCTGCAGCTCTGATTCAACCCCTAGCCTGGGAACCTCCATATGCAGTGCAGCCCTGGAGAGATGAAGGGGGGGGGGGCACTCCAGCTGAGTGAGATACTTGCCTTACTGACGAGAATATCTGTAGCTTCAAAATGTCTCCCATACATTTTGGGAGACTCGCCAGGGATAGGTTCTATCTTGACGCAGACTTCCTGTCCTTTTTTTGCAACATCCACTTGTTTATGGTTTACTTCAATACTCGTTACTATTCCAATGTCAACAAACTGTAAAGAAAGAAAACTAGAGTGTCAGGAGAGGAACTGCGCTGGTCACAGGCACTCTAACTGGACAGCTGCAATACAAACTGGAGCAAATGAGGCAGCTGGAAAGCCCAGGCCCAGTGACCCTCTCTGGCTCAGCATGGCGCCGCCACAGCCTCTGCCTTCACAGGGTGGCTGCAAGGACAGAAGGCAACCGCACAACATGCTTTGAAACGTGGAAAGCATGCTATTCGCTGTGTTCCCCATCTCTGCACTACCTTCCCACAAGACAGCTGCCTTAGGGAGAGGGAACCGCAGGCACAAGAGTTTCCAATCAGAGGAGTTTCTGTTGTGGCTCAGCAGAAATGAATCTGACTAGTATCCATGAGGATGCAGGTTCGGTCCCTGGCCTCGCTCAGTGAGTTAAGGATCAAGCATTGCCATGAGCTGTGGTGTAGGTCCCAGATGCAGCTTGGATCCCGCATTGCTGTGGCTGTGGCATAGGCCAGCAGCTGCAGCTCCGATTCGACCCCTAGCCTGGGGAACCTCCATATGCCGCGGGAGCAGCCCTAGAAAGACCAAGAAAAAAAAATTTTCCAAGCAGGAACTTGGAGCAACGAATGGGGAACACGAAGCTGAAGTGAGAAGCAGGGAAAGATGAGGGCAGGCAGCACACACTGCGTATCATTCTGACCCGGGCACTCTGAGCAGCCTGGTTAGTTACAGCCTGGGGGGAAACAAATTACCACCCTGCTGCCTTTCTTGTAAAGAGTGAAAACAGGGACTCTGGTTTGGCCAAAACCACATAGGTGAGAATTACTGCCAATAAATGTCACAGCTCCGTCCATTGCATGCTCGAGAAGCAGTAAGTCACAGCACTCGGATGACTTCAAGTGCCCTTTCCCACTCAAGGAACCAGGTCTGGAGCAAGGAAAGTACTAGATAAGCCTGGAGCACCTTGATGCACCAGAACGCAATAAAGGTCTCCAAGTCCAATAGGCGAGGACACACGTTAGCTTGAATGGGCTCCCATGACCTGTTGAACACTGGATAATTTGGGTATTGAAAATACTGCTAACAGATAATATCAAATTTTACTTTAAAAATGAAAAAAGGCTGGGGAATGAGGTTCTTGACTGGGTAGGAAGGAGGAATCACAGCGCAACCATTCATGTGATAACTAAGGCGAAGACTGCCAGTGGTTATGAAAGCTATGGGATGCTCACAGGGGCTCCCAGCGTCCACAGGGGATTCCGGGAGGAAGCTGTCTTATGGGGATGCCGAGCCCACTGCACCTGCCCCAGTGATCAAAGTCAGCATGGTGACAACCCGTATGATGATGCAGAGGCACACAGATCACCTATGTGCTGTATCCCTTCCCATCATTTTAACCCGCATGTAGTCCCAACAAGCAGACAAATCCAAGTTGAGAAATAACTCGCAAAATACTGGTCTGGATTCCCCTTCATAAAGGAGGACGGACTGTTTGGATGGAGACACACGCAATAACCAAATGCGATGCTCCTTGAAGAAAGCCTGACCCAGGTCAGCAAATGACATTATTAAAGACATTTTGGGGACAACTGGTGACATGTGAATTATAGGATTTTATTAAATTAAGGTTAATTTTTATTAGTCACAATGTTAATCTAGAGGAAAGGACAGAGTGCTCGTTATTCTCCAAATATGCTCCTAGAAAGACTCAAAACAGCAAAGATTTTCTACAAAGAGTAATAACTCAAAATGCTTTGTAGCTTTCATGACCTGAAGCATTGATACCAGGTGTTAGGAATCAACACTGAGTAAGGACCAGGACACTGAGGTGTGAATGACAGGAGCGGACAAGCTCTGTGGGACTTACATTTTGTCACTGAACTTGGTCTCCCAGAACTGCTTTAAGAGATAAGTTTTTTTTTAAATGGCCACACCTATAGCATATGGAAGTTCTCAGGCCAGGGACTGAATCTGAGCTGCAGCTGAGACCAACACCACAGCTGCTGCAACACTGGATCCTTTAACCCACTGTACTAGCAGGGATTGAACCCTCACCTCCACAGCAACCTGAACCAATGCAGTGGGATTCTCACCCACTGTCCCACAGGGGGAACTCCCAAGATGACACACGTTTTAAAAGTACAGCCACAGAACTTACGTTTTTGCTAGGGACGCACATAGGTGTCCCCTGTTTCACCTGACCGGCTTCCACGGTCACACCCATCACTATCGGATCTCGAGAATTAAAGATAAACTGAGGAAGGATTTTAATCTTGCAGGGAAACACTGCTATATGCCTAAAAGGAAAAAAGACAATCCAAGGATTTTTAAGCCTCCCAAATCACTTAGAAACAGGAAAAAACACACACAGGTGACTATGAGGCCGAGGGTGGAGCTCAGGAGCCTCAGCAGAACCTGCTTCCAGCTGGGTCCCAGGGCTCATGGGAGGTCTACCCTGGGGACCACACAGCCTTTTACACCATACCCCCTCCTTTTCTCTACCAGGTCCCCAAATCGGCTGATCCAAAAGCCCACCTTCTCCATTTATCAAGCAGATGTTCAGAATGCTTTAACAGTTTCTAGCAGTCTTAATCCAATTCACATCTTTCCCTTCAGGTTTCGTGATCTAAAGGGAGCGTTCTGCTCTACAATGCATGTCAGACTGAGCCATCAGCCGTCCCTCCCTATGGTCACTCTGCTCTGAGCCTCCGTCTCGTCCTGCCTGGACCACAGGAGCCTGGTGCACCAACTCCCTGCCGGTGGCTGACGGGGTCCCACGTGACAGGGGTCCTCCCCGACCCTCCCCCATTGCCCCCTTCCCCCAACACCGGGGACACCGTGGCTGCCTCCACCCCTGGAGCCCAAGCCTTCCAGCAAGGTCCCTCCTCCTGGACACTTCATCCTTCTCAGGTGGGCCGCCCCCCCCACCCCAAAACCCACTATTAAACACAGCTCTCCTCCTCAAGACCCTTTCCTGCTTTAGTTTGCTTTCCAGTAGTTATCCCAATCTCCTGTGTTCTTGGCTTGTCTTTCCCCTGAGCTCCCCAAAGTCCTGATCCTGGTCACGCTGACCCCCTAGCAACTGCAGCAGTGCCACCTCCACTGGGCACTCTGCGAGGTTTGCTGGAGGAATGACATTTCCCCCACACAACATCTCGCCCCATTTCACTTTCTAATTCTCCACCCTTTAATTTTGTTACTTCCATTCCCCTCAACCTCAGAAAAGGAACCCCAGCAAGACCAAGCCCCAAATGGAGCAACACCCCATCAATGGAACCCAGGCCTGCTGAACTGAAAATGAAAAGTAAACAGAGATGCTACACAGAGGACTGATGACACGCTGCTGGGATGTCGTGGGCGGGAAGACTCTGTGGTTTACAACAGAGCTCCTGGGACACGGCCTCTGGGAGAGGGGCAGGTGCCACACATCTACTGTCCATACACCTGTCTGGTACTTGGTAATCCCCAAAAAATCAACTTTATTACCAAAGACTTAAAGTAGAAAAGAGCACCAACTTACTTAAATTCTTCTTGTTTCTGTTTCTTGTAGTCTTGTCTGTATTTCGTAAAGGCATCAAATAAATGATAAATAATTTCTGCACTAAAAATTCTAACTCCTAAACTATCAGCCATTTCTTGTGCATCCCGTTCAATTCTCACATCAAAGGCCAAAATTACTGCATACCTGAAAGGTGACAACACATCAAAGATCACTGAATGAAACGCAGACCATGTCTTAACCGCTCTACTGAAGCCAGTAGGCAACAGGAAAGCCTTCACGGCAAAAGAGAAACTACTCACTGAGGGTCATGTTCCAACATCACGGAAGCCTTCATAACATCCTTTTTATGGACGGGACCAATGTTAATTCCTGCATACTGTAAAAAGGGAGGTTCCTAGTTTAACTGCCTGTGGTAGGTACCAGGAACACCACCACAAACCACGCCCACCACAGACTCCTGCAGAGCTGGTACCGTCACTTACGGGCACTTCTGATGTTTTCAGAAATTCAAGGAGAGCTTCCAACGACCCCAGCGTGGATGCCTGCACATACACTCCTTTCTCTTCTAATTTGATAGCATTAAGGGTCTGCTTTAACTCATGGATCAGTTCATCCTGAAAAGAAATGACATTTGACGAGGTTATAAACCCATTCTATCTCAGCAGCCTAGAATTAAACTATGATTCTCTTCTTGATTAAGTGCCCATCCGAAAACATGAACCCATGGCTTAGGAAGGCCACGGTAGAGCAGAGCCTGTGCAGGAACAGAAGAGATTCGGGGGCCAGGGCTGAGCTGGGTGCATCCCACTTCACCTCTGTTAGCTTTGCTCCTGATGAACTAGTCTTCACTCTGCACAACCTGGCAAACAGAACAGATGGGTGAACAGAGCCATATACAGCATGAGAACCTGCTAAATGAACGAAATGTGCTACCGTGGCCCAAAGCCACTTAAGGAAGAAATACCCTAATCTCAGCCGTCCTTTTCTCCATCATTGCTCCTTTGAAGGTGGAGCGATATTGACCAGAAATAGGTAAAACAAATGGATGCCATTAAAGACCCAAGTCCACACCATACTCGAAACTGGCAGAGGGACGCCAGCCCTGCTCTCACTGTCCCTAAGTTGGCTGATTCCCTGACAACAGTGTCAGAGTACTGCTTAAAGAACAATGGTCCAGCACATGGGACGAGTTGTGTGCTGGCACAGTAGTATTTTCACACTGGCAAGAGAATAAATTAACTACGTCTCAAATGCTTGCTTTTGCGAAACTCCGCTGGGCTCACCTGTGCCATCTGTTTCTAAAAACAGGTAGACAGACTTTAAAATCACTCCTAAAACCTAGTAAGATATTTGCTTAGTTCCGTCTACTTATCTGAATATCTTAAAAAAACGAGTGAACAACTTCTAGCTTCCAATTCATCTTTTATCTAAATAAAATGCTATTTTAAAAGTTTTATGTATATATGATCATGTATGTCCATTCATGATTATATAAAGTAATGTAAAAACATCAGCTGTTTATTAAGAGACCACCAGGTAAGTCTTCACAAAGACAAGATTCCTGCTTCATCCATCATTTCTAGCATGTGCCTGACCGACACAAGGTACAACTCAAAACGGCTTTGCAGGAAAACAGAAATTAAAGTAACTTACTTTGAGAACTGGGATTTCATCTTCTTTATAAGCCACAAGGAGGGGCAAACCAGCCAGTGTTTTCTCCAGGTCCTTCCCAAGAATCTTCACCCCCTGAGCTGCTTCCACTTCCTTATGCTTTTCATACTGGTTCTACAGAGATGAAAACACCTGTCACCACATTTATCTGAAAAGCAGTTCAACTGTCACAACCTTAGGAGTGGGAAAGCTTCTTGGACTAGACACGAAAAGCAACAAACACAACTTGACAGACTGATAAATTCAACATTAAGTAATTCTGTTTTCTCAAGATACCATAGAATAGTAAAAAGACAAGTCACAGAACAGAAGATGCTACAATACATCCAATCCAGAAACAGATGAGTTTCCTGACTGCATAAGCAATACCTGTCAATCTGTAATCAAGAGAAATGATGCCTGGGACAAATGGGCATTTCACAAAGCAGAAAATTTAAACATAAATAATGACCAACTAAACATATAATAAATGTTTTCCAACCACATTTCAATTAGATAAGTGCCAGCTGAAACAGCAATGAGCTACACACCCACCGGAATGGGCAGTTTTAAAAACGGACAGTATCAGAGCTGTTGAAGATGTGAAACAATACCAACTCTAAGACACTGCAGTTGGAAGCATGATGCGCGACACTCCCTGGGGACGATCGCATGGCACCATCCAGCAGAAGTGGCACGAAGCCTCAGTGCTGACACAGCAGTTCACTCTAGGTACATGCCCTGGAGAAACTGGTATGGCTACAGTAGGAGAGACACCAGCCTGCTCAGGGCCGCCACACTGCCAGTGACAAAAACTTAAAACCTGGAGAAGGCCCACACTTCTCCATCAACAGGAACACAAATAAATAAAGCATGGGACAGTCATGCAGTGGAAAACTACACAACAACAAAAAAGAACCACTTAGCGCTAAACGCAACGTGGGTAAATCTCAACATTATTGTTTAACTGAAAGAAGCCAGATACAAAGGAACACACTGAAAATGATTCCATTTATATAAAGCCCATACATATTTTTTAGAAGTGTACCCTCAGGTATTAAAACTATTTAAAAAACAAAAAACCCTAAAAGACTGTCCTAAAAATGGGAACATACTAAACTTTTAGGGAGGGAAGGAGCAAAGATTTGCAAGAGGCACAAAGAAGGCTTCTACGGTGCCTGCAATGCTGATTCTTGCATGCTTCCTAAAAATCTGATAAACTTTCCTTCCATATTCTCTGTATGTTTCTGGATATTTTATTTCAAAACAAAAAATGCTACTGAAAAACTAGTTAGCAGTATACAACCAAAACAATGCAGTTTTGACTTTTATGAGAAACTTAGTTGGTAAATACAAACTCTCCCACATCCTACTCTGACAGATGGTCCTCACAGGATAAAGACACGCAAAACAAAATGAGGACTGAAGGCTGCGTGCTGTGTATTAAGCCAGGGGGCTCTCAAAGGGAGGACGCAACCGTAGCAGAACTCTGAAACACCGTACAGGTCCCCTCGTGCCAAGGCTGACCACTCTGACTTACCTTCACCCTTAACTCCTTCATAGGAGGAGGTAAAAGGAGGCCTCGGATCTGAGTGACAATGGGCCCTTCTACTCCAGGAACAATAATTGTATCTCCTTCCTTCAAACGTCCATTGATCAATATGACATCTATAGTGGTGCCCATTCCTGGGAGAGCCTTAACCTAGGAGACATCATTGCAAAGGGAGTGAAATATAGGCTACAGTGCAGGCGGAAGCTGAAGTGAATATCTCCACCCAAGAACCCTATTTTAAAAGCTGGCCATTACCTCCATGACCTGTGCTCTCAGCTCTTCACAGTGAGCGAGTCTCTTGCTCAACATGGTCTGAGTCAGCTCGACGAGAAGGTAAATCAGACTTCCCATGCCATCGCCAGTATGCGCAGAGGTAGGTACCAAGGACACAAAAGTGCGGGGATCCTTATTCTCATAAAACAGAGCTGCATTCAACCCCTAGAGACAGAAAAAGCAAAGTCATCCCAAAAGACCAAGCTGTGGAAGGAGGTAACCAAAATATGAGTGACTGACTAGAAGCCAAACGAACAATGGCTCTTCATTCTGAAAATTCCTCAAAAACACCAGATCATGTATATAAACTGGGGACATCAACTTTATTACAGAAAAACACTTTCTTTCGAGGTCAACTTGGTTTTTAAAATTTAAACATTCAGGCTGCAAAGAGAGGTCTCTCAAATATCAGCCTTCCGATTTAAACAGGAAAAGGGAGAAGTGGAAAAGAATAAAGATGCTACTAATAGAGGAATAGAACCAGTATTAATGAAACTACTGACTTAATTATAAAGACAATATAAAAAGAGGAAAAAAATATTCTATGATCTAGTCTCTTCATAAAGAAGGGAAAGCTTTCTTACCTGCTGTGCAAATTCCACAATAATAGCCTTTGCTCTCTCCTCGAATTCGTCTTTTGTATTCTTTTTCTGCTTCTTTAAAGTAACAGCCACATCAGTATCGGGGCTCTTTTTCCAATCATACAACCTATCAATCTGGAAAATTTTTTTTTTTTCATGAGAAAAATCTCAAAAGCATTAGCAACACTCAGGAATTTAATTAAGGTTCATGAAATAGCTCCAGCAAAGTCCAGAAAACTCCAGATATATATATATATTCCATATATCCAGAATATTACTTGGCTATTTCATTGTACCAAAAGCCTCTTAGAGTCTGCTAATCACACATACACTTAAGTAGAAACTGCTGAAGTACCACACTGCCCATCAGCCTCCAACCAGTTCATGAGAGGCTGTTATTTCTCGCAAAAGATGACAGCCTAGAATTACCCTAAGAATATCAACATACACTGGAATTCCAAAATCATTTTGTTAAAAAAGACAGGAAAAAGGATTAATTACAGTCAAGTCCTATCACTCGGAAAATTACATATGAAATAGAAAATTAAAAATTATTTCCTAAGAGAATAACAGCCCATGTTAATTGTTGTATTGCTCAAATTAGGGTTTAATCTGTTTAATCAAATAATCTATTTTCCCTAACTTTTCAAAAGAGTGATAAATGGGTATAGAGAAGACAATTACAGAGATTATCACAACACTGTAAGTCAACTATACTTCAATGAGCCTTTTAAAAAGGAAAAAAATATATATAATAGTAAAAACAAACAAAAAGCACATAATCTGTTCAAACCAAAACTCATAATCTGCTCAGTCAAGGGTGATAATATAAAGCAGACCAATCTGAATGCTTTAAGAGGAAAAATCACTAAGTAGAAACAGACCCAGAAATGACAATGATGATATAATACATATACTGTGGCCTTAAAATAGTTATTATAAATATATTCAATGACTTTAAAGGAAAAAACATAACTTGTAAAGCTAAATATATATATATGATCTAAAATGAAAAAAAAATCACTCCATGAGGTGAAGCAAATTAGCATACTGCTGACGATTGGTGACCTTGAAGACAAAGCAAATAAAAACCACCACAACTGAACATATACAGAAAAAAGAATGGAGGAAAGAAAACACTTCTGCCACTATAGGACAATATTAACAGAAGTAACTCGAGTTCTAGAAAAGTCCTAGAATTTTATCAAACACTTTATAGGGTAAGAAAACAGGGCAGAAAAACATCTGCACATATAATGACCAAGAACTTTCTAAGAAAATCAAACTCAAGCAGGATAAACACAAAGAAAACTCTTATATAATCTGACAAAACTCCGAGAAAAGTCTTAAAAGCAATGAAAAAACCCTCACATTACATACCAGGGAACAATGAATGACTAGAGCTAAAAGCCAGAAAGTGATGAAGGAAAGAAAATTTTTTAGATCTTTTTTTTTTTAACCTCTATCACATAAAAAATTCAGAAACTATTCTGACCTAAATGATAAAAAAAAAAAAAATTTCAATACATCTAAGCAGTGCTTTTAACAGTGCTAAACATACATTTCAGTGCTTATATTGAAAAGGAAAAAATTATGAGAAATCAATGATCTAAGCTTCCATTTAATGAAATGGGAAAAAGAACAAATGAAAAGAAATATAAATAGAAATGATAAAATTAAACCTCCAGTCAATAAAATACAAAGACAAATGGAGAATATCAATAAAACCAAAAGCTGGTTTTTAAAGACATAAATTTCTAAACTGACAAAAGAAAAGTAAAAAACCCAAATAACCTAAATTTAAAAAATTCCATGCTGGAGTTCCCGTCGTGGTGCAGTGGTTAATGAATCCAACTAGGAACCATGAGGTTGCGGGTTCAATCCCTGGCCTCTCTCAGTGGGTTAAGGATCCGGCGTTGCAGTGAACTGTGGTATAGGTTGCAGAGGCAGCTCAGATCCCACGTTGCTGTGGCTCTGGCATAAGCCGGCGGCTACAGCTCCAATTCGACCCCTAGCCTGGAACCTCCATATGCCACGGGAGCAGCCCTAGAAAAGACAAAAAAAAAAAAAAAAAGAAAAGAAATTCCATGCTGATGTGACTTTACTACTGAATCCTGCCACTTAAAGAAGAAGCACTAATTCTACACAAACGCTTTCAGAAAATAGAAAAGGAAATACTTAATACATCTTATGAAAAAGCCACTACTTCTGTATCAAAACCAGACAAAGGATATTATAAAAAAACAAAAACAAAAACAAAAAAAAACCCTACATACCAATAATTACAAATACGGACACAAAAACCTTCCCCAAAACAAGGTCCTATTATTTATCACAGGAAATGATATTCAATATCCTGTGATAAACCATAATGGAAAAGAATGTATAACTGAATCATTTTGCTGTATTAATTTCTGCCATACAACACTGTAAATCAAATATACCTCAATCAAATTTTTAAAAAAATCTCTTCCAGAATACTGTTAAAAATGGCCATACTAACCAAACAATCTACAGCTTTAATGTGATCCCTGTCAAATTACTCCACGACATTTTTCACAGAACTAGAACAGCCCTAACATTTATATGGAACCATAACAGACCCAAAATTGCCAAAGCCATCCTCAAGGAAAAGAACAAAGCAGGAGGCAGACAATATAAAGCTACAGTATTTGAAACAGTGTGGTACTGGCACAAAAACAGACATGTGGAACAATGGCACAGAACAGAGAGCCCAGAAATAAACCCATACACCTATAGGTCAATTAATCTTTGACAAAGGAGGCAAGAATATACAACAGTCTCTTTAGCAAGTGGTGCTGGGAAAGCTGGACAGCTGCATGCAAATCAGTGAAGTAAGAGCACGCCCTTACACCATGCACAAAAATAAACTCAAAATGGCTTAAAGACTGAAGACAAAACACCATAAAACTCCTAGAAAAGATCATACACAAAACATTCTGACATAAAGTGTACAAATGTTTTATTAGGTCAGTCTCCCCAGGCAATGGAAACAAAAGCAAAAATAAACAAATGGGACCTAATCAAACTTAGAAGTTGTGCACAGCAAAGGAAACTATAAACAAAACAAAGCGACAACCTAAAGAATGGAAGAAAATATTTGCAAATGATGTGACTGACAAGAGCTTAATTTCCAAAATATACAAACAGCTCATACAACTCAACAACAAAAAAACAAACAACCCAATCAAAAAAATGGGCAGAAGACCTAGTCATTTCTCCAAAGAAGAAATACAAATGGTCAATAGGCACAGGAAGAAATGTTCAACATCACTAATTATTAGAGAAATGCAAATCAAAACTACAATGAGGTACTACTTCACACTGGTCAGAATGGCCATCCTTAAAAAGTCTACAGATAACAAATGCTAGAGAGGATGCGGAAAAAAGGGAACCCTCCTACACTGTTGGTGGGAATATAAGTTGGTACAACCACTATGGAAAACAGTATGGAGACACCCTCAGAAAACTAAGGATAGAGTTATGATCCAGCAACCTCACTCCTGGGCATATATCCAGATAAAACCATAATTTGAAAAGATACATGTTACCCCTATGTTCATTATATATTAAAAAAAGTGTTTATATGTATAACTGTACAGCAGAAATTAACACATTATAAATCAAGTATATACTTCAATAAAAAAACCTCTTCCAAAAAAATTAGCAAATGAAACCCAGCAATATAGGAAAAATATATCATGACCAAGTAGAGTTTATTCCAATAATGCAAGGTTGCTTTAACAATTAAAAAATCAATAGTAGAGAACAAATTGTGCTAGAACTACTGGACCTGACACCCTTCAAAAAAATTAACAGAATGGATCACCTAAATGTAAAGTACCAAACTCTAAACCTCCTAGAAGATAACAGGAGGAAAGCCAGATGACTGTGGCTATGGTAACAGGTAGATACAATACCAAAGGCATGATCTCAGAGAATTAATAAGCTGAACTTAATCAAAAATTTAAAAATTTTGCTCTGTGAAAGAGCATGACTCGAGAGTGAGATCATAAGGCATAAAATGGGAGAAAATATTTGTAAAAAACACATCTGATTGATAAAGGAATGGTATCTAAAATAGACAAAGAACTCTTAAAAGTAAGTAAACAAAGAATCCAATTTTAAAATGGGCTAAAGAGTTCCCATTGTGGCTCAGCGGTTAATGAATCCAAGTAGGAACCATGAGGTTGCGGGTTTGATCCCTGGCCTTGCTCAGTGGGTTAAGGATCCGCCGTTGCCGTGAGCTGTGGTGTAGGTTGCAGACACGGCTCAGATCCCGTGTTGCTGTGGCTCTGGCATAGGCCGGTAGCTACAGCTCTGATTCGACTCCTAGCCTGGGAACCTCCATATGCCGTGGGAGCGGCTCAAGAAAAGGCAAAAAGACAAAAATAAAACAAAATAAAATGGGCTAAAAATGCTTAATGAATACCTCACCAAAAAAGGTAAGACAGACGGCAAATAAGTACATGAAAAGATGTTCCACTTCTTATGTCACCAGGGAAATGTGAATAAAACAAGATACCACTACATACCTATTAGAATGGCCAAAATCAAAAACACTTAAAATACCAAATGCTGGTGAGGATATGGAGCAACAGGAACTCTCTTCTAATGCTGGTGGAAATACAACATGGGACAACACTTTGGCAGTTTCTTACAAAACTAAACATTCTTACCGTACGGCCCAGCCAGCATGCTCCTTGTCATTTACCCAGGAGTTGAAAACTTATGTCCACACAAAAAACTGCAGTCATATACTCTTTTTCATGCTCTTTACATGTTATTGTATATTGGTCCAGACCCACAGAGTATACAACGTCAACAGTGAACCCTAATATAAACTATGAACTTTGGGGAATAATGATGTATCAATGGAGGTTCATCGACTATAACAAATGTACTTCTTTAGTGGAGGATGTTGATAATTTGGGGTGGGGCTGTACAGAGTTGAAGACAGAGGTGTATAGGAAAGCTCTGTACTTTCCCATCCATATTTGTTCAAAGTGAGCTCTTTAAATGCAATGAAGTAATAATCAGAGTAAAAAGTGAGTAAAGCCCCATCCCTGAAACATCAACAGTAATTCACCTTGTTGTGGGATGAGTATTTGACAAAAATCAATAGTCATTGAAGACTTAAACAAAACAAACACAAATCTAAGCAACCTAGGAATAGATAAGAACTTTCTCAATTTAATAAAGTATATTTACAAAAACCCCCACAACTGACATCATACTTTACAGTGAAAGAGAACTTTTCTCCCTAAGATGGGGAGGAAAACTGGGCCTAATCATTGAATTTAACCAGGCCACAAGATAAAAAGTCAGTATGTCCTACTGTCTAGCACTGGGAACTCTATCTAGTCACTTATGATGGAGCATGATGGAAGATAATGTGAGAAAAAAGAATGTACATATGTATGTGTGACTGGGTCACCTTGCTATATAGTAGAAAACTGACAGAACACTGTAAATGAGCTATAATGGAAAAAAATAAAAATTATTTAAAAAAAAAGTCAATATGTAAAAATCAACTGAGAGTTCCTCCTGTGGCAAGTGGGTTAAGAATCCAACTCCAGCAGCTGAGGTTGCTATGGAGGCACAGTTGGCTCCCAGGCCCAACACAGTGGGTTAAAGGATCTGAGGTTTGCAGCAGCTGCAGCACAGGTCTCAACCATGGATTGAATTCAGTCCCTGGCCCTGGGAACTTCCATATGCTGCGGGTGTGGCCATTTGAAAAAAAAATGGGGGGGGGGATCTTTTCATACAGGGTTTTGAAATGCATATTTATTTTGGGCAAAAGTGAACCTTGACTCTACCTTACACCATGCACAAAAGTATCTTAAAAACACCATATCTATAGTGATAGCTAGAGTGGAGAAATTTTTCATAAACTTGTAGGAAAAGATTACTTATATAGAACACAGGCAACAAAGTATAAAAACATTCTAAGTCAATTTCACCAAAATTAGAAGTTTCTCCTCTTCAATATACATAATTAAGAAAATGAAAAACTAAGTCCCTGATTACAAGCATCTATCTGCAACATACACAAATGACAAAGTACTTCTATCAACAACATACAAAGAACTCTTAAAATTCAGTTAAGGCAACTAACAATCTAATAAAAAATGAGCAAAGGATTTTGAATAGATATTTCACAGAGAGAGACAGCAAATTAAGTACATGAAAAGATGTTTGATGCCATTAATCATCATGGAAATTCAAATTAAACCAGTGTAATTTGGCACTACACACTTACTAGAATGGCTTCAGGTAGGGTTAAGTGTTTTCAAAAATGAGCAGAAATTGCAACTCTCAGAAAGTGCTGGTTAAAAAACATAATCTCTTTTGGGAAAATGTGTCAATTTTCTCATGAAGCTGAAACCCAGCAATTCTATTCATAAATACTTCTAAAGGTAAAGAAGACAAACGTCTACACAGGCTTCTGTAGCAATGTTCATAGCTGCTTGATTAAAACCCTAAAACTGCCATCAATCCAAAAGCCTTCATCAGGTAAATGAATGAAATGTGGTATTATCTAGATAATGAAATATTACTAAAGAACAACCTATGATCTATGCAACAAAATGGATAAATGTATAATAACATGAGCAGTAAAAAAATGCCTCACTCAAAAGGTCTCAAACTGTATAATTCCATTAATATGAAATTATAAAATAGGCAAGACTAGTCTACAGTGGTAGAAAGAAGGTTGGTGTTTGGAGCTGCAGAAGGGGCATGCTGACTCTAAAAGAACATAGGGACCATTCTGGGAATATGGAGATAAGTTTGTATTCTGAATGACAGTGGCTATATGTGCATATTTATTTGTCAACATATACTGAACCGGACACTTACCATGAGTACATTTTCCTCTCTTTTCTTCTTCTTTTTTTGGGGGGGTCTTTTTAGGGCTGCACCCACAGCATGTGGAAGGTCCCCCCCCCCGCAAGCTAGGGGGTTGAATCAGAGCTACAGCTATCAACCTTTTTTAACCACAGAAAATTTAAACAGCATATTTTCACAATTTAGTTTTTCAGAAGGAGAACTTACCTTATTGAGTGCAACAATGAAGGGACATTTTTTAGATTTCAAAAGGTTGATAGATTCAATTGTCTGGGGTTCCAAACCATGCATAATATCAACAACCAAAATGGCAATATCACAAAGAGAGCTTCCTCTGTTTCTCAGATTACTGTTGGAAAAGAGGGAAAAAGATGCACAGAAACAGAAATCTTGAAATTAATGCTTTTACTTAAAGAAACTAAAAAATTTAATTCCTTTGTGAAAGCTATACAGAAAGAATGAAATGAAGTACGTGTGTTAAAGTCAAGTGCCATTAACCCTTAACTAGCCAAATGCTTATCTGACAGTGAACTGACATCAGTTGGAATGACTTAGTTCCAGAAGTTACCCCATTATTTCTGCCAATTAATTTTACTAACCAAGATTTTTGCACTAAGGGACATGGCCAAGAGACAACAGGATAAAATTCCATCTGTAATGAGTGTCACAGGAGACAGACCAGGTATGTATCAGGATTTGCTCTTTCAAGGTGGAAAAGACTTCTCTATAAAAAACAAGTATCCAAATAAACTGCTACTAAACCAGTGAGGCACGGATGAGGGCTGGGAATTACAGGTACCACAGATCTCAAAAGAGTACCCAAAATTAGTGACTACTTAGAACTCCTCATTCATTGAAGCTTTAGACTCAATGGTTTCAAGCAGTCTGCTTGATGACAAAAGATGCAAATCGCTCTTACCTGAAAGACTCATGCCCAGGAGTGTCAATAATCAGCATTCCTGGAATCCGTACATTCTCCCTATCAAACTAGAAAAGATGGGGAAACATGGAGAGCTTATTAACAAAGCCGAAACAATGACAGCTTCTTTGCAAAACAATTATTCTGCTGTTAAATCTTCAAAATATGATCACTTTCTTTTCCAAATGAACCGTTTTAAAATAGTCAGTGAGTTGATCAGCAAAGCACAAGTTAATATTTTCATTAGTATCATGATTTTTGTCAAAAAAAAAAAAAAAAGTGAAATGAGAAAACATCTCCCTTGTTAGTCATATAACTTCAATGTAGTCTCTCTCTCTCTCTCTCTCTCTCTTTTTTGCTTTTTAGAGCCGCACTTGCAGCATATAGAGGTTCCCAAGCCGGGGGTCAAATCGGAGCTGCAGCTGCCAGCCTACACTAGGGCCACAGCAACGCAGGATCCAAGCCACCTCTGCAACCTACACCACAGCTTATGGTAATGCCAGATCCTCAACCCATGGAGCCAAGCCAGGGATACTAGTCAGATTCATTTCTGCTGCGCCACAATGGGAACTCTCCCATGTAGTCTACATTTAAACAGGTTATTAGTATGTGACAAATGCCAGAGTACTCATCTGAGAGTGACTACAAAAAGCTGACACACAAAAGGTTCTCAGTATTTGGAAATTTATCTAGTCCAACTTTAACGCAATTCTAACTCTAGAAAATATGCCCAAGTATGTTTTAAAGAAAATTTACCATGTTGACTTAAAATATTAAAGAAGTTCATATCCTGTTTAGTCAAATAATATCATAAACCCTTGATTTTCTGCACAAAGGTACACAAATGAATGGAAACATTACAAGAGGCCAGATATGGACATTCTCTTTTAACCTGAAGAGCAGTGCCAATCAACAAATCTACCACACACAAAAAACTTTTATTTTGCTCATCTAAATAACTTCCCAAAATCTTATCTAGTTGATCTAGGTCAAAATGATTCAAATGCAAAACATTTCAAATGTGTCATCTGGTGGTCCCAAATCAAAATTCACTTATTATTATTTTCACTTCACTGGAGTATAAATGATATAATCACAATATAATTACACCTGTCATACAAAGGTTATCCTGAGAACCTTAATATATGCCTAATAAAAATCATGCTTTTTAACTATGTTCTAAAATAACACCAGATTTCAAGTCCTAGCAAGTGGGAGAATAAGCTATTATAAAATTGCTAGTGACTAACTCAGAGAAATACTAGATCAAAACAACAAAAACTAAATAAAATTTAAATTAGAGGAGTTCCCTGATAGCACAGCAGGTTAAGGATCCAGCATTGTCACTGCTGTGGTGTGGGTTCAATCCCTAGCCTGAGAACTTCTGCAAGCCGTACATGTGACCAAAAAGAAAAGGAAAGGGGGAAAAAAAGGAATGCAAGCCTAAGTCAGTGCCATCCAGAGGGTCCAACATATCTGGCCAGAGCCAGTGCCAACAACACGGCATGAAAAATAAATAAATAAATTACAAATTTAGAAAACTATAATTCAAGAAAACCATCCAAAGATTTTAAACTACATACTGAAACGGAACAACACATAACTGGAATGTTGACCCAGAATAATCACCAAGTTGCAAAAAGACCACATGACTTATAAAGAGAATGAAACCCAGCTTGTAATCAAACTTGAAAGCTAAAGCTTTATGGTATAAGAAACTGGCATAACAGTCAAGGTAATTAACCGAGGAAAATGTGAACCAAGGATTTTATACTTAGCCACTGACTTTCCAGGATGAAGGACACAAAGTAAGTCTTCAATATTCAAAAAACTAAAGGAATATCACTCTTATTACTCCTTCTTTAGGAATTTACCAGCAAACAAGCTTCATAAAACAATTTTGAACAAACAAAACAAAAACTGGAGAGAAAGGCCCTTTCTATATATAGAACTAAGACTAAATAAAGAATAAAATACTATAAAGCACATAATAATACATGCTGTGCATTACACCAGACAGCATGACTTCAACCAAAGATGAGTAAGACTACTAGAATTGTTATCAAAAATACTCAGGAGCCAATCACCAGGCAGACAGAACTATCTCAACACGGTAACAACTGAAATGGATTAAAATACAGTAAACACGCTGAGATCCATGAGTTTATAATAATACAAACCAAACCAAACCCATCACTCCTTTGCCTTTATTTAAAGCTGGTCAATAAAAGGTAAAGGAGCCTGATCCTGTCTTTCCTCCTCCACACCTCATCACTCAATGACCAAAGAGCACCTTAGAACTCTAGAGGTAATCAGGTGATGGGACTGGAATACCAACATTTGCAACCCCTAAACACATGAAACGGTAGAGATTACTTCAAAAGTCACTCCTGGGTGGAAGAAGGGGGTTTTTGAGAGAAAGGGCTTCTGAGAAAACTAGCAAGGTTTATTTCCTTACGTAGGTGACACAATGTATGCATTAAACTAAGTTTTACATTAATCTTAGGGTACTTTATTGTGTTATATTTTGCATAAATAAACTGAGTATGTCCGAAGTAGAGAAATGGAGATAAAGAAAATATAAACAATGTGATAGCAGGAAAAGAGTGGAGGAGGAAATAGAATTTGTGAGCATGGAGATCTACAGTAAATGTGTTAAAATACAGCGGGAAACAGCACCGCTTCAGAACAGCGACTGCCTTCTGGAGCAAAAGGGAAGAAAATGGAATGGGAGGACTCCTACAATAGTTAGTTTTATGACTTTAAAAAAGAGACTGAAGAACAACAGGGCAAAATGGCACCTGTTAATAATGAATGATGAGCAAATGAGTCTGTTGTACTATCTTTTTTTCTATGTTTAAATTTGTATCTTAATTTCTGTCATAGATTAAAACACATGAAATAAAGTATACTTACATTTTTAATCATCTTAGTTTGTTCATTAATAGCTTCAAGAGGAACATTGGTGGCGCCAATCTGCTGCGTGATACCACCTGCTTCACCATCTTGTACGTGTGTGTGACGGAGCTGGGATAAGATAGCAGATTCAGATTTGAATTTCAAAATGCAAAAAGAAGCAAACATAGTAAGAAAATAAATTATTGCAAACAGAACTCCTTATGTGTTTCTATGAGCTTTAGGGAACCATTCATAACTATATATAAAAAGTTATATATCAATGCATACAACATTTTCTTACTTTATCTAGAATTTTTGTCTTCCCTGTGTCCACATGACCAAGTACACAAATAACAGGAGCTCTTAGCTTTTCTGTATTTACATTTTTACTATGTTCAAGTCGTCGTTTCTAGGAATGAAAAGAAAAAACACAAAGTTAAATATTATTTCAAACACTATCATTTTCCTTTAAATTATTTTGCAAGAGAATGCCACAATCTGCATTCAAGTTGTATGCTGATTTAACTACATGAAATTGCATTTTATAGTGTGAACTTTATAACCTTTGGACAAGGAGATATCTTGTCCAAAGAACAGATTTCATGGCAGCACTACTGATTAGGAATAAGAACAGTGTAAAATGTGGGCTCAAACTTTCTATATACTTTGATATGGCTAATTTTAGTGGAATATAAAGAAGAGAAAAGGAATTGTCTTTTTGTCACACTTACTATATAGCACAACCTCTAACCTACGTAGGGGTTAGTTAATATAAAAAGAGGTATATTCTAGCATTCAAAAATTTCATTGGATCTTAAGAATTATTAAAAATTTTAAAGCAACATATTTCAAAACTTTATCCAGTGTGCAAATGCAATACAACTTTTCACTTAGGAGAGGGTTAATGCAAGCTTCAGCCTAAGACATCCACCTGACATCACTTACCTTTCTAAGATACCACTAAGCATGAGAAAGCTTGTCCTTGAACTGCAATGTTTTTCTCTGTAGCATTTACTTCTAAATACTTCAGCTTTCCGAGAACCAAACGAAAACACAAGGCAGCAGTTCCTCTTTAAAATAACAGCCTTTCAAGTACAATAAGGCTGGCATTCAAATGAAATAAAGCTTTCATAAAAAGTCTTTAGTAATGTCATTTACAAAACCATTTTCCATCCAAAAACCATTTTTGCATGAACTCTCTCATTTCTACCAGTAGACAATGAATCTTTCTATAGAAACTGTAAGGAAAAAACATTCTGAAATGTCAAAAGTGAGATGCAAGTATTTACTAGCAAAGAGTACTAATCAGCCACTTCACAATACATAGGACTCCAAAGCAAACGGCAAAGCAAAAGCATTTACTCATTCCTGGCTTAACTAACACCTTAGTTAGGGCTTGACATGGCTGAAAATTGCCTTTTGCTCCCGTACACGATGAACTGTTGAAATTTCCTGGGGAACAATGTAGTTTAGAGACTTTGACTCCGAAATTCTACCTCTAACATATCTGGCCTAAAGCAATGGCAAGGTGAGTATACAGAGGAGTCTGTGTACAACAGTGTTTGTCACTGGAGTATTGTTTATACTAGCAAAAAACAGCAACTACTTCGTCTTCCTTAGTAGAGTACTTCTCAATCTGTGTGTCCTATATCCCAGGGCTCCTCTATCTGGTTGCATGTGAGTGGTGACCTCGATCCACCAAGGAGATTCTTACTAAGGGGAGATGTCAGAAAACTGTAACACGTAGCAAGGTTTCAGAACAATCATTTTTGTTAGGGACTGAATTGTGTCTCTTCCAAATACACTGAGGCCCTAACCCCCAATGTAACTTATTTGGAGAGAGGACTTCATTTAACCTTTCTATTACCTCCTTAAAAGCCCTAAGAGTAGAGCCCTAATCTAGCAGGGCTGCTGTCCTTAAAAGAGAAAATTAAAAATCTTTCTGAGCACTTACAGGGGAAAAGCCAGGTGAGGACACTTGCAAGGAAGGAAGAAGGTCCTCACCAGAAAACAACCCTGCAAGCTCTGGAATCTTGAATTCCTAAGTCTAAGAACTGTCAGAAAATAAATTTCTGTTGTGGCAGCCCAAGCAGATATACAAGGTTAAATTAGAGTCCTTCCATAAAATGGAACGTAATAGAGGCTAAAGGTGCTGAGGCAGAACTTCGTAAATGATGGAATGAGGCACTCAGCAAATCCTCTCTGCAAAATTAAAAGATAAAAACTGGACAGAATAGTCAAAACAGCCACTTAAAGGCTCTAAGAAATTGGCCAAAAGCATGTAACAAATTGAGAAAATCTACCGACCACCAGCAAGAGCAGCAGAAGCCTGTGGGGTTCTGGGCCGGAGCTGCTCCATCACAAGGCTCCCCTCTCAAGGCTCCAAGGGAGAAAAGTGGTCCTCACGGATGCCAGTCAGATTCATTAACCATGGAGCCACAATGGAACTCCCAGGAACTCCTATTATTTTTAAATAAATTATGGAAACTCTAGAATTAAGTGCATTAACAAATTTAAAAATTCATTAGAGGAGCTTAACAATACGTGTATCCTGGCAGAAGAAAAAACATCAAAGAACTTAAGGATGAATTAATAGAAATTATACAGGCTGATCAAAGGAATGAAGAACAATCGATAGAGCCTGAAGTGATCTGTGGGACCCCCTCAAATGCACCAATGACAGAGAGGAGAAAGAAATAGGCAGGAAGGTTATTTGAAGAAATAATGGCACAAAACTTGCAAAATCTGATGAAAACATTTAATCTACAACATCAAAAAACTCAGTAAACTTGAAGTAGGATAAATACAAAAGATCTACACCAAGACACATTCGAATTAAATTGCTAAAAGCCAAGATCAAAAGGAAAATCCTGACAGCAAGAGAAAAATCACTGTGTATAGTGAACCCAAGAAAGAGTAACAGCTTAATTTTCATCATCAAAAGTGGAGGCCAGAGGCAGTGAAATAACATAGCCAAAGAATTAATAAATAGGAGGAAAAACTGTCAGGCAAGAATCCTGCATGCAGCAATATTATCTTTAAAAATGAAGGTGAGGAGTTCCTGTTGTGGCTCAGTGGTTATCGAATCCAACTAGTATCCATGAGGACGTGGGTTTGATCCCTAGCCTTGCTCAGTGGGTTAAGGATCCAGCATCCCTGTGGCTGTGGCACAGACTGGCAGCTATAGCTCCGATTCAACCCCTGGCCTGGGAACCTCCATGTATGCCACGGGTGCAGTCCTAAAAAAAAGACAAAAATAAAAAAATAAAGAATAAATAAATAAATAAAAATGAAGGTGAAATAAACAACTTCCAGATTTAAAAAGATCAACATGACGGGAAATATCTCAGAAGTTTAACAGGATGAAATGAAATGACAACAGATGGTAACTAAAACCAAATGAAGAAATGAGGACTCCCAGAAATATTAGCCTATAAATATATTTTTCTCCTCTTACTTTAAAAGATGTAAGATCAGATAAGACATTAATAACACCACTGTTTTATTGGATTTAGAACATTCATAAACCTAATATACGGTGACTAAATCACATCTCAACCAAGCTGTTTAAAAACTGTTGATCTAGAGATCCACAGCATATTGTTACATGAGACAGAAAAGAATATGCTTATAAAGTTTATAAGTTTATAGGGAGTTCCCGTCGTGACTCAGTGGTTAATGAATCCGACTAAGAACCATGAGGACGCAGGTTCAATCACTGGCCTTGCTCAGTGGGTTAAGGATCCAGCGTTGCCATGAGCTGTGGTGTAGGTTGCAAACGTGGCTGGATCCAGTGTTGCTGTGGCTGTGGTGTAGGCCAGCGGCTACGGCTCCGATCAGACCCCTAGCCTGGGAACCTCCATACGCTGCGAGAGCGGCCCTAGAAAAGGCAAAAAGACAAAATAAATAAATAAAGTTTATAAGTTTATAAAGTTTACCTAATTTTAATCAGTTATTTTTTTTCATCGTGAGGCTCGTAAACACACTGATGAACAGGACAGTTCTTATTACCTCACTGGGGAGTGACATAATGTGTAACTTGGACTTTCTTTCTTACACCCATTCTGTTTAAGTCATCAAACAGTTCACAAAGATTCTCTCATGTTTAGGTACAGAGCAAGAACTGGCTTGAACAGGTGCACTGGGAAGAGGCAGAGATACAACCAGGAGAAGGGAAGGAAACCCAACTGACTTATAGAGTGTAGAAGCCAGAGACACTGCTCAACTCCCTAAAAAGAGAAGTCTCTCTCCCCGAAATAGAGAATTATGTGCCCCAAAATGTCCATAATGCTGGGACTGAGAAATCCATTCAGAAAATATATCTAGATGCCACAGGAGAAGGCAAATACTGATATATAGGTATTAAAACAAAAACTTATAACGAAAATTATACATCAAAAGATTAAGAAAAGGAAAGATGAAAACGTTTTTAGTTTTTCAGATACTTCAGCATCCTCAAGCAAACTAAAGTAGTTTTCAGTGTATTATTTATGCTAGGTTGACATCATTAAAGAAACATTACTGAAGCCTCCTAAAGCCTACTGTATTAAGTACAAACAACAATAAGCCAGCTAGACATGTGAACTTTACTAAACAGAAGCCTTATTAACTCACCAGATTTAAACAACTGAAGTGATCAGATGCTGCAGACTAACTAACCTAAAAACTTAAGGCAAACACTCAACTGGTGTTTATAAGAGAGGGCATAAAGCTCAGAATACTTCTGCATACCTATAAATCACCAAAGAGCACATTAAAATTTGGAGAAAACAAGAAAAAATGATGAAGAAGTCACCATTTTGACTTAGTAAGACTGAGGTCCTTGGGTTAGACCAGTGTCAGAGATTTACCATGTCTCAATGTTACAAAAACTGGACAAAGCTACCACTCTGAGACTATATTTTTAAAAGTGCTCCTCAATAAAAGCCTTTTGTGTGGTTCTAATAATTACAGAGGAATGGGAAGGAAAGGAGGAAAGAAAAGAGGAAAAACAAATACCTCAATCCTCCGTTTTGCTTTGTCATAAGCCCGTTCTTCTTTAGTTCGATCGTCGTCTGAGTCATACTCAGATTCTGAGCTCACTTCTTTACTTGGCTTTTTATCTAAGGTTTTCCCTGCATCCTTCTCATCTGACACCTTTTCATCTTCTTCATCAGCTTCACTGCCTTCACTCTCTCCTTCTTCCTCCTCCTCCTCTTCACTCTCTTCTTCTTCCTCCTCCTCTTCCTCCTCCTCCTCCTCTTCTTCAGGGTTTTCTTTTACTTCTATATGCACCGTGTTTCCTTCTTTCAGGAGATCAAAGATTGTGAAATAAAGGAAAGTTAAAAGTAAGACATTTCTATCAAAATAGAGACCTTAAAGGAAAAATAATTCTAAAAGTGTACCAGATAAGGCAGTAACATTATATCATTAATTACAAATGAATATTTTCACACCTCATATATGCAGTGTCTGTCTAAATGTTACAAGGAACTTAACAGTACAAACCAATGCATTAATCCATACTTAAGCTAATAAAGAAGAAAAACACGCCTAAGGCCAGATACAAGAGAAGACAGAACCCAAGGAGGTGAACACTATGCTTAGTACTTGTTTCCCCTTGGGGTCACCTGCTGATCCTGGGGGGAGGCACAGCTGAAAGGCTAGGCAGTGCTCTTACAGCCTCTCAGAGCTGAGGGGTCTGGGCACTGGGAGTTCAGGCCTATCAAGGATCTCAGGGGTCAGGCAGATGGACACTGGTTAATGCCCTTATTGTGGGGTGAAATCCTGAAAACTGGTACCCAAGCAGGAAGGAGAAACAAAAAGTAAACAGGACAGCCCCATTACTGGCAGATCATCTTCAGATCCTCTCAATTCTAAATGTGGAATAAGATGATTCTATATTGCTTGGTCACTTCTGGCAGATGTACACATAAATTCTCTCTGGAGGAAGAAAACACCAACCTTGACATCCAAGTACTTCTATAGTTTCAAACAGCTGAGGAGAAACTCAATGAACCAGAAAACAGAAGAAACAATCTAGAATGAACCAGAGACCCAGCGGGTGAAAAATAATGAAAAGAGGCAAAGACATAGGGATACAGTAAGAAGGTCTATCACAGGCATGACCTGAACTCCTGAGGAGAGACAGCGCCTCCCAGCACTGCAAAACTGGTAACACATAGGCAGAATACATACAAAGAAAACAAACGTGGCTACATCATAATCAAACTGATGAAAACCAAAGACACATAAGAAATTTAGGTTGACACCTGACTTTTAAACAGAAACAATAAATATCTTTGAAGTGTTAAATAAGTAAAATTACAAAGAATGCCTCACTCAGTATTTCACCCTCAAGAATGAAGATGAGATAGATATTTTCAAAAAAGCAAAAACAGAATGTCTCAGTAACCAATTCATACTAAAGTAAATTCTAAAAGGTCTTCTTCAGACAGGAAGAAATGATCCTAAAGAATGTTAGAGATGCAAGAAGAAATGAAGCAGGACAAAAAGCTGAGAATGTGGGTAAACTTAAAAAAAAAAAAATTAAAAAAACTTTAAAAAAAAGGCTATTATGGGGTTTAAAACAGAGAATTAAAATAAATGAGAACAATGTATATAAACTGAGAATTGGTGCAGTCACTGCTGTGGGCACAATGGGTTAAAGAATCCGGCGTTGTTGCAGGTATGGTAGAGGTCGAGGCTGTGGCTCGGGTTCAGAAGTCCCTGGCCCAGGAACTTCTATGTGCTGTGGGTGTGGCCATAAAAAAAACTTTTTAATTAAAAAAAAAAAAAATTTGAAGGAATTCCTGTCATGGCTCAGCAGAAACTAACCTGACTAGTATCCATGAGGATGTGGGTTTGATCTCTGGCCTTGCTCAGTCAGTTAAGGATCCGGCATTGCCTCGAGCTGTGCTATAGGTCACAGACATGGCTCATATCTGGTGTTACTGTGGCTGTGGCACAGGCCAGCAGTTGTAGCTCCGATTCGACCTCTAGTCTGGGAACTTCCATATGCCACACCTGCAGACTAAAAGAAAAAAAAAAAAAAAAGAAAGAAAACTGATTGAATGTTTTCTCACACATGCTATGGCCTTTACATCACCTGGAAAGAAGATAAAGAAGGTAACAGTAGTTCCAAGATCCACACTAGGAGTTCCCTGGTGGCTTAGCTGTTAAGAATTCAGCACTGTTGTGGCTCAGGTTTGATCCCTGGCTCAGGGAATTTCTAGATGCTGTGGGCGTGGCAAAAACAAAAAAGGGAAAGAAAAGCAAAGATCCATGTTAAAAATCTCTAGAGTAACCACTAAAAATAAGCAGAAAAGCATAAGACTTCCAAACTCATGGAAGGAGAAAAAAAAGTAATAATAAAATTTCCACCAATCCAAAAGAAAGGAGAGAAAAACAGAATAAATAAGAACTTGGTACACTGATGAAGTACACTGATAAATATAAAACCAATATACTTCTCTGATCATGTCAAATGTTAGATGTAACGGGCCAAGTATTCTAGGTAAAATACACATCGACAAAGTGGATTTAAAAACCTCAACTACATGCTGTTTAAGTAGAGAGAAAGAAAATTAAAGATAGGAAAAAAAAATCGTATCAATTAAGTCAGACTTTAAAGCAAAAGACATCACTTGAAATAAATAAGTGATAAAACAGTCAACTCATTAGAAAGATAAAAGACAATAACATAGCACTAAGATATATAAATCAAAAATTAGTAGAACTCAGGGAGAAACAGATAATCTCCAAAGCAGGATAGGAGATTTGAATACACCCTTCTCAGTGAGAGGGGGAAAAAAGCACATCAGAAAAAAAGCTCAGAACATAAAAGACCTTAACAAAATGATCAGCACACTTGACTAAATATAGAGAATGTGGCACCCAACTAGTGCAGAATATAAACCCTGTCCAATCACATATGAAACATTTACAATAACCATCCATTTGTTGGGCTGTATATTAAGTCAATATATTTCAAAGGACAGAACCATATATGTCTGTTGATCACAGTGAAGTAGCAATACATAATTATAAAGTACTCACTTTCATAAATTAAGAAATATACTTCTACAAAAAGATACATACACCCCTATGTTCACAGCAGCACTAGGTATAATAGCCAAGACATGGAAACAACCTAAATGTAACGAGATATGTAGTACATTCACATGCACACACACAGGAATATTACTTAACCATTAAAAGGAATGAAATAATGCCATTCACAGCAACACAGGTGGACCAAGAGATCATCATACTAAGTGAAGTCAGAAAGACAAATGCCATATGATATTTAAGTGAAAATACAATACAAATTAAAACACCTATGGAACAAAAATAGACTCACAGATATAGACAACAAACTTGTGGTTGCCAAGTGGGAGGGGGAAAGAGTGAGGAATATAGACTGGGTATTTGGATTAGCGATGCAAACTAGTGTATATATATAGAGAGAGAGAAGATGGATAAACAAGGTCCTACTGTACAAGGAACTATATCAAAAGAACATGAAAAAGAACATATATGTATAACTGAGTTACTTTGCTGTACAGCAGAAATTAACAATACTGTAAATCAACTATACTTCAATACAATTAAAAAAATGCATTTCTAGGAGTTCCCTTCATGGCTCAGCAGAAACAAATCTGACTAGAATCCATGAGGATGTGGATTTGATCCCTGGCCTCACTAAGTGGGTTAAGGATCCAGTGTTGCCGTGAGCTGTGGTTTAGGTCGCAGACATGGCTCGGATCCTACACTGCTATGGCTATGGTGTAGGCCGGCAACTACAACTGATTCAACCCCTAGCCTGGGAACTTCTTTCTTTACGCCGCAAGTACAGCCCTAAAAAGCAAAGGAAAAAAAATCTAAATAGGTAAAATTAATATATCAAAACAGAAATTTAAAAGTAACAGATCAGAACTTAAAGAATTTGGCTAAAGTCAGGCTTAAAGAGAAAAAAAAATAAAGAGCCAAATATCCATGTCAAAACGTTAGGAAAAAGCCAAATTAAACCCTAAAAATGTAGATTCTAGTAGTAAAGGATGAAATGACAAAGGAAAACACTTTTCATTCATAGTGATAAGGAACTATACTATGTCTGTATTATCTTCGTATTACATTTTAAGTTAGGCTAGCTTTGATAACCTAACCCCATTTGTAACATTACCATTCTGAAAAAAATCCTAGGTAACTATCTTAAAAATGTCCTCTGAAAAACCACTCATTAATAAAATCAGCACCCACATGAGGACTTAGGAACCACGGAAATGTTTATACTGCCTTCATGTTCAGGAGACTGTTTCTTCACATACATACACACCTCCAATGACCACTGGACTTATCGATGTGTGCTTATGAGCTATTCACCTGTTTCTGTCTCCTCATCGCTAGCCATAGCTTCCCAATCATCCAGTCCAGCATCTTCAGTTTCTTCTTCCTCTTCTGTAAAGAAAAGTTTTCATAAGGACATAGAATTTATCTAGACATGAGATTGCTTTTAGAAAAACAAATTATGTAGAAAATTATGCTAACATAAAAAAGGTTCAATTATGCAAAAAATACATTTATAATTTCATTATCTTTAGAACTATTTTTTCAATATACCTAGCATATTAAACACTCTATCACCAAATGCTTCACAATTTCCTCATGTTTTGAACACACTATTTTAAAATTAATCCAGATTTCATATCTGAGGTAATTAAAATATTATTAACTCATTACAATATTCCTTTAGATCTTGAAAAGGGTACATGATGGCATTCATTTGAGGACGAATGAAATTTCACATATATCTTCTTTTTGATCTTTGATCTGTTCTTTATACATAAGAATGTATTATCTTTTTGGCTTTAACCCCTACAAATACATACAAAAACTACTGAAATTACATAGTTGGAGATAGATATCTACACTTCTACTTCAGTTGAAAATAAGAAATTTCTACTTCAGCTGGCAATAAGAACAGAATGTGCTTACAGCTCTAAAACAGAAAGATATAATTTTGAATTTAAAGACTTTAAACCCTCATTATTAATAATAATGATTTTTTTACTGATATATAATCAAGCAAAATTATTCCCAAATGAAAGGAAGATGAGAGCAGGACATGTAGCATTTGTTTTCCTGTCATAATTACTATCTGCCAACAAGCATGGACACGTCTTCTTGAAGCGGAAGAAATGAGTCAGAAACACATATACCCCTAACTCCTTATAAACTAACAATTCTTTCTAGTCCTACAAATATCACCTAAAATAGTGAACTGCTATTAAGCCTATCAATCTGAACTTCTATAATGTCATCAGGTAAATCATCCCTTTCATACTGAGAATAGGAGGAGGAAAAAGTAGAAAAGGATCAATAATACCTTTCACTAGTGTGGGTTAGTTGTAACTTTAGTTCTCTATAGCTGTTCTCATTCCTATCTTGAAACACAGGAGAGTTTCTTAATTTTACCAAACATACAGTTAGCCAGCCTCTGGCTCTCCTATCAATACCTAGTCTCATGAATTAGAATAACATTTATCTTAAAAAACAAAAGCAAAAAACAAAATAACAATTTTATGCAATCTCAACAAACAAGAATAAATAAGCTCAATCTTCTTACTGATTTAGCTGCCAGAAGCTGATCTCTAAGAAGATCTTAAAATGCCAATTTTGATGACTCTTAATAAAAGTTGATTAAAAATGCTTCCAATTTGCTTCCAAAGGATTAAATTGAGAACTTTAGGTCTTCTTGGTACTACCTAAGAATTCTGACCCATAAATAAAACATCAGAGAAAATCCAAATACTTCTATCCTCTCTACAAAACATCCTACTGACATTATTTTAAAGAACAAAATTGATTCAAGTCTCACCCCTACTCTCTTTCAAATGATAATGAAATGACTGAGAGAAAAGAAAAAACTATAAAAAAAAAAAAAAAAAAAAGGCGGCCATCCTGCCAGACATCTGGTTTCCCTGAAATGATAACCAAGCAACTTATGACACATCAATGTTACTTAACAGGAATTAACTAGTGAATGTGACTGGCCTGGTTCAACAGGAGGAGGCGTCTCTTCTTTTTCTGCTTCTCCTTGTTCTACAACTTCCACAGAAGCACTTAAATCCACAGGTTCCGATACTGAAAAAAGCAATAGAAACTAAGCTAACAATACTTTTCAGTGCATAATTTGTTAGGATACTCTGTTGTTGAGTAAAAACCAGCAGTACAAACCTAAATTTTTTAGCAAGTTTAGAAAACATTTAAATAGCACTGTCTTTCAAAAAAAAAATTTTTTTTCCCTTTCTACTCAAGAATAGAATATAAAATTATAGAAGGGAAACAAAAAAATAAGAATATTTGTGCTTATCAGAGTTAAAAAGTTATTTACAGCAAAGGATCCAGATGTTTAAAACAAAAGTACTTTTTCATTAACTTGTCATTTGAATCAGTTGAGAATGTAGTAAGAAATAAGGTTTAAAAGTCAAGTTTCAGAAAGCAATTCTAATTTGTTGATTTCCTTTTTAAAAGACTTGTTTTGCAGGCTGTGGGGGGGAAGGCAAATGAAACTTTTAAAATCATAGGCTATTTTTGTATGCAAACCTTTATTTTCCAGCTGCTGCGGTGTTTTTTTCTTCTTTTTATCTTCATAAATTGGCCTTTTCTTTGGCAAAGAGTCTTTTGATGGCACTTCAACGCCTGAGGGATAAAAATGGAAAACTTAAGGCTTTAAACTACTTGCATGTCACCTAAGACACTGCAGTGACAATGCTAGATCCTTAACCTGCTGAACCATAGGGGAACTCCATTTAAGGTATTTAAAAATTTACACACATTAAAGTCCCATGGTTTTGGTATCCAGTTCTGACTCTTGTCTACTGCACGGTCCTGTAATCACCATCATCATGGCTCTGTCTCCTCGTGCTACTCAGGGAAGGTAAACCCTATTCACATCTGTAAGCCCTTGGTAACCACTGATCTGCTCTTCAGCCCAAAGATGTGCTCTTTCCAGAAAGTCACAGAAATAAAACTTTACAGTCTTGGCTATCCTCAGAGTGGATTTGAGTCATCCTCGTTACTCCACATGTACCGAGAGCATCCCATCACACATGGCAGTGATGTATCACAGTCCCTTTATTCATTAGTCAACTGAAGGATATTTGTCTCTAGTCTTGACAGTTAGGAACAAAGCTGCTGTGAGCATCTGCAGGCAGATTTGTGTGTGTGAACTTTTCTCTAGGGTAAATATTTTGAAATGGGAATAATGAGACATTAAGATAAATATATACAGTTGACCCTTAAACAACCTAGAGGTCAGGGCTGTCAACCCTCTGTGCAGTCAATAATCTGCATGTAACTTAACAGCCCTCCGCATCCAAGGTTTCTTCAGAGCCATAGTTCACATCCTCTGATCTAATCAACCATGAATCATGTCGTTACTGTATTTACTACCGGAAAAAAAAAATCTAAAAATCTGCATTTTAGTAAACCCATACATTTCAAACCCCCATTGTTCAAGGGTCAACTGTTTTCTATCAGCTGTTTCATATCCACCGGTGATGTATGAATTCCAATTCTTCCGCATCCTTGCAGAGATGTGGTAAAGGCAGGTGTTGGATTTTTTAAATTTACATATTCTAATAAATATGTAGTGATACTTCATAGAGGTCTTAATTTGAATTTCCCTAATGACACTGACCATTCTTTCTACATGCTTATAGTTTCTTGACGAAGTATCTCTTCAAACCTCATGCCCAGTTTTAAACAGGGTTATTGACTTTCTTATTGTTGAATTTTGAGTTATCTTCATAAAAACACTGTTGTCAGGTATGTGATTTCCAGGCATTGTCTTTGAATTCTCTCAATGGTGTCTCTCACACAGCAAGTTTTAACTAGATTTCCTCAATTTTATAATTTTTTCCTTTTATATATTATGCTTTTGAAGTTGTAACTCAGCACTCTGCCTAACACAAGCTCACAAAGATTTTCTCTTCATGTATTCTTTTAAAGGTTTTAGAGTTGATATCCACAAAACATCCTGTTGTGATTTTGACTAAGACTGCACTGAATCTATAAATCAGTTTCAGAGAACCAGTATCGTAACGACAGCATATCTTCCAATCCATGAAAATAATAACATCTATTTACAAAGCTCTTTGATTTTTTCATCAGTGTTTTACAGTTTCAGCATATAGATCCCACAAATATTAGAATTTTAATTAAGTGTTTCACTTTATTTTTCTTTTTTGGGGGGGGTGCTCCCATAAATGGTACCATTTTAAAATTTGATTTTCACTTGTTAATTGCTAGCATACAGAATTACAACTGATATTTGCATAGCAGCCTTATCTACAACCTTGCTAACCTCACTTATTAGCTGTAGGATTCTGTGGGAGGCAGATTCCATAGGATTTTCTATGTAGGCAACTGTTATCTGTGAGTCGACAGTTTTACTTCTTCCTTCCAATCTGTATGCCTTTTTTGCCTAATTGCCTGAGTTAGGACATTCCAGTGCAGTGCGGAATGATGGTGATAAGAGTGGACATCCTTGCCTTAATCACAGTATTAGAGTTTAGTATTCAGTCATTCACCAGTGACTGTCAGAGTTTTATGGTTTCTGTAAACGTCTCCAATCAGGGAAGCTCCCTTCTATTCTTAGTTTGTGAATTTTATCACATATGATGTTAAATTTTGTCAAATGATTCTTCTGCATCTATTGAGATGATCTCATGTAGGTTTCCTTCTTTAGTCTGTTAATATGGTAAAATATTATTTTTAACTACTGAACCAATCCTGCATTCCCAGGATAAAACCCACTTGGTCATGATATATTGTATCTATCTATGTATCTACACTGACACAGAGAGACAGACAGACACACACACACACACACACACACATTTCCATCCTGGCTCAGCAGAAAAGAACCCGACTAGTATCCATGAGGATTTGGACTCAATTCCTAGCCCCACTCAGTCGGTTATTAAGGATCCAGCATTGCTGTGAGCTGCAGAATAGGTCGAAGATGTCACTTGGATCTGGTACTGCTGCAACTGTGATGTAGGCCAGAATGTACAGCTCTGATTTGACCCCTAGCCTGGGAACTTCCACATGCCGCACCTGCAGCAAATACATATAAACATATCTATTTATATAGGTGACCTTTGAATAACATATGTTTTAAAACTACAGAGATACTTATACCTCACGTTTTTGTCACTGAATATATACTATTGTATTATATGGTCCACTGCTGGTTGAATACATGGATGCTGAAAGTGGATACAACAGTCTGACTATAAACTTACATGCAGATTTGTGAATACACAGAGACGTGCCCCTAACCCCTGCATTGTACAAGGGTCAATTGTACTGCTGGAATCAAACTGCTAATATTTTGTTAAATTCTGCATGTTCATCCATGAGGGATACTGGTCTACAATTTTCCTTTCTTATAGTGTCTTTAATGTCTATAATGTCTCACTGGGCTATTAAAAGTAATGCTGTAGCCATGAAATGAGTTGGGTAGTTTTCAAAGATAATGTTTCTCCCCTAAATATCTGTTAGAATTCCAAAGTGAAATTACAGAGGATTTGAGTTTTCTTTGTTGGAATATTTTTTAACTAAGATAAAATGTACAGTAGAAAAAAAAATAAAAAAATAAACTAATTTATTGGGGAAATTAAACCCACTCCCCAAAAAAGCATATTTTTAAAATAGATATAGGACTATCCAGGTTATGTATTTTTTGAGTTTTGGTAGGGTGTTTTAAGGAATGTGTACTTGCTTTATGTTTAGTCATTCCAGGCTAAAGGCTATGGAACAGACTAAAACATAAACTCCTGCACACTTCAGGGTAATTATCAGAAAACATCTGCAGATACCTACCCTCTCTAAGAACACTTTCTGAGCTCAATGACTTCTCTATTTGTTTTACTGGCCATGCCCGAGGCATGTGAGAAGTTCCTGGGCCAGGGATCAAACCTGAGCCACAGCAGTGGTAATACCAAATCCCAAGGCCATCAGGGAAGAACTCTCACCAAGTTCATAGTTTTAAATTATAATTTCCATCTAATCTCATAAGTACAAGTCAAACTACTCCATAAAACAGCATTTCTTTTTTATTTTTTGTTTATGGCCACACCTGTGGCATATGGAAGTTCCCAGGCTAGAGGCTGAATAGGAGCTACAGCTGTAAATCTACACCACAGCCACAGCCACAGGATCTGAGCCACATCTGAGAACTACACCACAGCTCACGGCAACACTGGATCCTTAACCCACTGAGCAGGGCCCAGGGATCAAACCTGCATCTTCATGAATACTAGTCAGACTCATTTCCTCTGAGCCACAATGGAAACTCCTAGTTTCTTTTTTTTTTCCTTTCTTTTTTGTCTTTTGTCCTTTCAGGGCCACACCTGTGGCACATGGAGGTTCCCAGGCTAGGGGTCAAATCAGAGCTGTAACCGCCAGCCTACACAAGAGCAACGCCTGATCCAAGCCATGTCTGTGACCTACATCACAGTTCACGGCAATGCCAGATCCTTAACCCACTGAGTGAGGCCAAGGATTGAACTCGAAACCTCAGAGTTCCTGGTCAGATTCATTTCCGCTGCACCACGACGGGAACTCCCTAGTTTCATTTTTTAAAGAGCTAAATCCCCAAATGAGAATACAACTTTCTGAGATCTAAATACTGTGTTTCTCTACTGCTCCTGGCTGAACTGGGAATACAATGCATAACAAAGAGGCAGTCATACAGGTCAGTTTCATCTCCGCTCTAGGACCTTGGGCAGGGTATCTAAGTCTCCATTTTCTTCATCTGTATAATGCGAATGAAAATATCTTTAAGTTTATATGAGGAAATAATGTAAAAGGTATCAGTTACATACTAAATACATAATAAATGGTAGCTGTCACTTTAATTACAATATGAGCACCAAAATTACTATAATATAAAAATCTGTGGATTGTAGGAATGGAATATTAAGGGACGTCTCACTACAGTCTTCTCAATAGAGCAAAGACACTATTTTAACTCATCTTACCTGTCAAAAACATAAGTAATTACATGTCCAAACTGTGGTCTCTAAACTAAAAAGAACAAAGGTTTTGGGTAAACAGTTGATTTCCAACTCCAGAGGAGAAAAAGTACAAGACGAACCCAAGATATCTCATGGTGTTTTTAGAAAGAGGTCAAAGAACACTGTAGTTATGTGAAAAGTCACAGGGACCAACCTGAATGAGCTCCTACCAGCCAAAGACGATGTAATTTCTGAGTATCAAAAACATCAAAGACTTCAGGAGATAAAAACATCAATTATATAAAACTCCATTAAGACATAATTATGATACACATCCAAAACAAAATTAAACTCAATGGTCACCTCTGGGGGTTATGAAGACAACAAGCTTATTATTATTTTGTAAATTAGTAAAGAAAGGAAAAGAATTAAGCACGTATCCTGGTTTTCCTACATGAACTGTATTTTTGGAAAAGTTTTCCTTTAAAGATTCTAGCTAATAAATGCAGAAAGAATGACAGACTATCAATTCTGCAATTCTTAATGAAGTGCTTGATGCAGGCAATAATCACCTAGTGGAATTAAAATTATTAGGGGAAAAGTCAATGAAGGACTTCTGTAAACTCACTGGTTAATCTCAACTTCACTAGAAACCAAACAACCAGACCACGTGCCTCCTCAAATGAGGCATTGGGTAGTACATGCACCACTAGGAAGCCAAACTGTTACATTTAAAAAAGGACAAGATACAGAGAACTAAATTAGAATGCAATTAGACAAATCTAGACTAGGAGAAATTCTAGAGAAAAATCAGTATCTTCAACAAACAAATGGCATACCAAAAACAGGGGTGGTAGCGTTGTTAATGAGACACAGCAACCAAATCGAACACATGAATCTAATCTGGATCCTGATTTGAATAAATCAGTTATAAAAGACATTTTGGGGTCAAGTGGGAAAAAATTAAACATGGACAGAAAATCAAGATGATATCAAGGAATTAATTTGTTAAATATAATAATACAAATGAAGTTTACTTTAAAAGTAACCTTCCTTGGAGTTCCCGTCGTGGCGCAGTGGTTAATGAATCTGACTAGGAACCATGAGGTTTTGGGTTCGATCCCTGGCCTTGCTCAGTGGTTAATGATCCGGCGTTGCCGTGAGCTGTGGTGTAGGTGGCAGACTCGGCTTGGTTCCCGCGTTGCTGTGTCTCCGGTATAGACTGGTGGCTACAGCTCTGATGAGACCCCTAGCCTGGGAACCTCCATATGCCACGGGAGCGGTCCTAGAAAAGGCAAAAAGACAAAGGAAAAAAAAAGTAACCTTCCTTGTCTGTTAGAGATACATACTAAAATGTATGTAAAATAATAATTGCTTCTGGAATTCACTTGAAAATACTCCAGGAGAAAAAAGTGAATGGAAGAGGACAAAACAATAATGGTAAATGTTGAAGATTCTTGAAACTGGGTGATGGGATTCATTTTACTATTATTCTGCATTTTTGTTTATTTGGCGAGGACCATAGAAATCCCTCAATTTAAGAGATAAAACTGTATCTTTACATATTTTGTATTATTATAATAACCTATTATTATTTACACACAAATTTTTATCAGAGTATAAAAGTCATCTCCCTAAATAATGAAATTATCTCAACTATTCCTCATGTTATCATTGGACTTTTTTCACAGCATTTTCATTGCAATTCTCCTTCTGACAGAGATATAACTGCATGAGAGAAGTTTCTAAACAGGTTCAATTAAGAACACCACCTACCCTGAGCTTGTAGAAGTTTAAGGGTAGCTTCGGCTCTGGCTCTGGCTTCTCTCTGGGATTTAGTTAAAAGTTTTCCTTCTTTTTTCAAGCGTTCTTTTCTTTCCTTTTCCTTTTGCTTTTTCCTTTCTCTTTTTTCTTGTTCCAATCTTTCCTACAAAAGAACACATGACAGACAATTGTATTAGCTTGATGAATTATAAAATTTATTTATTTTTCTGTCTTTTTAGGGCCACACCCATGGCATATGTTGGTTCTCAGGCTAGGGGTAGAATCTTAGCTGTAGCTGCCAGCCTACACCACAGCCACAGCAATGCAGGCTCCAAGCAGCGTCAGCGACCTACACCGTAGCTCACAGTAACACTCGATCCTTAACCCACTGAGAGAGGCCAGGGATCGAACCTGCGTCCTCATGGATGCTGGTCAGATTCGTTCCCACTGAGCCACAATCACAACTCCAGAATTATAAAATTTAAACAATCGGAGTTCCCGTCGTGGCGCAGTGGTTAACGAATCCGACTAGGAACCATGAGGTTGCGGGTTCGGTCCATGCCCTTGCTCAGTGGGTTAACGATCCGGCGTTGCCGTGAGCTGTGGTGTAGGTTGCAGACGCGGCTCGGATCCCGCGTTGCTGTGGCTCCGGCGTAGGCCGGAGACTACAGCTCCGATTCAACCCCTAGCCTGGGAACCTCCATATGCCGCGGGAGCGGCCCAAGAAATAGCAGCAACAACAACAACAAAAGACAAAAAAAAAAAAAAAATTTAAACAACCCCAATTTCCAACAAAGTTCTTGATATACATGCAAAGTATCCTTAGGAGATTCCTGTACATAAGTGTTAATTAATATCACATGATAGACTCTGCATTGGCAATGACATACAAGCATCTCTTGTCTACCTGAGGAAATAAAAGGATTTTCTGTATCTCCCTATTTCTATGAGAATAATGTATTATTATTCTGAAGTATTCTGAATCATGCAACTAAGAAATTTTTCGTATCAAAAAGCTAGAGAGAGTTCATCAGAAGATTTTCAGTACAACAAAACATCAATATCAACAACTTTGTGAAAACATACCTCTTCCTTCCGCTTGGCTTCTAGCTCTTCAAGCCGTTTTATCCGTTCTTCCTCTTCTCTCTTCTGTCTTTCTTCTTCTTCTTTAAGCTTAGCCAGAGCTTCTTGCATAGCTTTAACTGTGGCTTTGCTAGGTCCTTTTTTCTTCTCTTTCTCTTTTTCTTCCTTTTCTCCCTTCTTTTTCTTCTTATCTTTTTTCTTTTTGTCTCCTTCATTGTCATCTACCAAAAAAGAAGAGAGACAAAGAGTTTTTAAAAAGGTTGTTTCCAGAGTTCCAGTCATGGCACAGTGGAAATGAATCCCACTAGGAGCTATGAGGTGTCGGTTTGGATCCCTGGCCTCACTCAGTGGGTTAAGGATCTGGCGCTGTCTTGAGCTGTTTGTGTAGGTCAAACAGACACGGCTCGGACTCTGTGTTGCTGTGGCTGTGGTATAGGCCAGCAGCTGTAACTCCAATTGGACCCCTAGCTCAGGAACATTCATATGCTGTGGGTGTGGCCCTGAAAAGCAAAATAAATAAATAGGTTGTTTCCTAAGGCAATATGAGCAAACCCCAGAATTCAGGGACCAGAGTGGGCCAAGGCTGATGCCAGCTGCAGGCTAACATCTCTAGGCATAAAGGCATCCTGAGCACTTGAGAAGCCAGAAGAGCTCAAAACAACCCTCCTGGCCTCCTCAGGAGCTTACATTACAATGCTGCTCCTCTGAGTTGTCCTGAGGGATCAAGACAGGGGAATCCTATCAGTAGGAAGAAGGTATACTGTACCCAAAGTATCTTCTTAATCCATACTGTCTGGATTCCTAAATTCTGTAGCTAGTTTTGTTTCTATAACATGGGAGTGATAAGAATCATGCCTACCTTAAGAGGATATTAGGAGAAAAAAAATAGAAAATATAATTAGAGTCTAAGACCACCATAGCATTCTGCTAAAGAATTAAAGTTTACGAAGCTTTCATGATGGTTCTCCTCAAGGATGTACAAACAATACGAGTGGTTAAAGAAGCTATGCCAAATTTCGCATTAAAAGTTTTCTAGGCTAGGGGGCTCCCCTGTGGTGCAGCAGGTTATGGATCCCACACTGTCAATGCAGCAGCTTGGGTTGGTGCTATGGTGCAAGTTTGATTCCTGGCTCGGAACTCCCACATGCCACAGGCACAGCCAAAAACAAACAAACGAATTCTAGTCTGAAGAAAACCTATGTCGATTCTTTGATCTTTGTTTTCATTCTGAATAAGAGGGGTAAATTTAGCTAGAAAGTTTTTTTTATTGGTTATGGTACAAAAACATGAATCACTGTTGCCAAAAAATGTTATCTAATTTTAGCGTGTTACTTTTCCATTTCATAGACTGAATTAGGTTTTTAAGAACAGGAAAGAATTCAGATATTATCTCACACTGTTATCAAAAAAATAAAATTTTTATTAGGCAACTTCTGGTCTTTATCAACAGCAAAAAGTTGCTTTTCACAATGAAATTATGGGAAAATCCTAGTTTGTGCATAAAACCTTTGAAAGGTATTTTTTACTGTACACATAAACATTTAACAATGAAAAAATCGAGTACAAGAATACTCAGACGTAATTTTTTAAAAGCTTCTTGCAACTCAGCGCCCTTATAACCAAGGATAAGTAATAAGATGGTTTGGGAGCCCAAAGATGAAAACTTGGACTAAGGAGGAAGCTAAGCCCTCCGCCCTTTCCTCTGCACCACTACCAACCTTCAGCAGCTGCAGGAGTCTCCCCTTTCTCCTCAGGGGCAGGAGCTGCTCCAGAATCAAGAATCACCTTGGATTTTACAGCTTCCTCTTCAGTTTTTCTTTGTGAGTCTTTTGGTTTACTCTGGTCCTTTTTACCAGATTCTAGCTCTTCTTTTTCTTTCAGCTTCCGCAGCTTTGCCTTTTCTTCATCCCGCTTTTTTCTCTCACGCTCTTTCTTTTCTGCCTTCTTTTGAGCCACTGTCTTGATTTTAAAGGAGGAGTCGTCATCTTCATTCCCGCTCTCTACATTAGGACCTGGCTTATTTTTCTGATTTTTTTTCTGTCCTTTCCTAGACGGCAAAAATTCATCTGATTCATCCCCACTTTCACCGGAAGAATGTACTCTGGCACGCTCTTTAATTCTTTTACTGTCAGCTTCATCCTCTTCTGACCCATCCCATTTCTTGTTTGATTTTTGAGCTTTCCCTTTAGCTTTTTTGGAGACTTTATTAAAATCATCATCATCATCACTCGCAGAGTACATTTCCACTTTGGGCTTTGCAGTCTTTTTCGATTTTGAATCTTTATCTTCCAATTCTTCACTATCATTATCTTCAAAACTTTGTTTTTTGCCTTTCTGTCCTTTCTTTTTTTTATCTTGTTTTGAGGTGGATTCATCTTCATTATTTTCTGTTGGCTAAAAAAATTTCCATTGTTAGAAGTATTAACAGAGTTATACTTTATTTTTTTAAAATAACCGAGACTCTTCAAAGTCATGTACTTCATTAAGTACACACAGAAAAAACTTTCAAAATAATTTCAAAATAAGATCCCTTTAACAAGAATATAAAACCTCAAGCAAGTACCAGAAGCTCTCCTAGGCTCAGGCACATCTCACATTCACTGTAAAATGCAGAATCCAGGTGCTCTGAAGCAAGCACTAGTCACCAGTCCTCTTTTACTGCCTTCTACAAATGGCACAAAAGCCAGGGGTGGGGGGGAGAAACTGAAAGAAAAACACCTATCACTTTCTCATTACTTGATGCTTATCACATTCAAAGGATGGGCAAGAAACAATATAAAAAATCAGAGACAGAGTTAGAAAGTGTGATACTTTCAAATCTAGCAATTTTACAAACCAGGAAATACCTTTAGATTCCCAAATAAAGCATCTTTATATCTGTGAAAGGTTTTTAACTATTTCTTTCCTAAAAATTGTTTTCCCCCTTTACCATCAAATCTTATAGAAACGTTTACCTAACATATGTACATTGCTCAAAAGTTACCAAAAGCGGTCCTTAAAATGAGCTAGGAGGAAGCATGATCCAGCAACAATGAACAATCTTTCACCTTTACTGCAGCAGTTTCTCTGTCAGCTTTGATGCCTTGAGCCTCCCAAGACAATTCTTCCAGTTCTTTCAGGATATCATCTTCACTAGAAACAGATTAAAAATCTATTTTGAGGTACTGAATTAGTGTAATAAGTAAATCTAGTACCAAAGCTAAGAAAAATCAAATATATTTAAAATATACTTACTCAAAATCTTGTCTTTTTTTCTCCTTTTTCTTTTTCCCCTTTGACTTTTGAGGTTCCTGTTCCTTGGCAGCACCAGCTCCTTCTATTTCTGCAGCCAATGCGTCAAGATCAATGTCATCCTTGGCACTTAAATGAAAACAAAGAAGACCTAAATGTTACTCAAGAGCAAAATAATTTGCCACATTCACTTACAGACAAAAATTTTTTTCATTTTAGCCTTTTTCATGCATTAGCAGCCCACTGAGAAAAATCGTTTGCAAAGTTCTTTTACGACAACACTTGAGTTATACCTACTTATCAGACTCTCTGTATCTGCTTCAATAAAGACTGAGTTGCACTCGAATCAGAAAGAATAACAATGAAGAGCTCGAGGAATAAAATCAAGGTAATCAAGAAACTTTTGTTGATAACAAAGTTTCTTTGGGATTGCCTGAATGAAATTACTTATAAAATGAAGAGAACTTGAAAGATTAAAAAAAGATTATTTCTTGATTATCAATAATGGATACCTATATATTTTTACTTAGAATAGCAGAATTTTTAGAGCTTAAAGAAACTTAATCTAGTCTATTATCTCATTTTACCAAAGGGAAAACAAAGTTGCACAAAGTTTGAATGCCTTCAGCAAAACATGTCCACACATACAAATCTAAATAAATTAGGAATGATTCACATAAAATAAATAAATGAAACACCTGGAACACCCCAAAATCCAGACCAAACCTGCTCATAATCTTCCACATTCCTGGTTTTGTTTCTGGCTCCATCCCACGATGTCCTTACCTACCTACCAATATTAACTGGAGTAAACCAAACTGAGTTCCAGCTAAAACCGACATTAAACAAAGGAAGTCAGCCGGTTTGAGATGTACAGGTAGAAAAGGTGTGAATTCAAGTAAGTGATATAATAATAAAACAAAGACCTCATGCAACATGGCTTCCACGGTGAATGCCTTGTTATGAAGATACTTCACTTCAATAAAGAGAATTCCAAAAGACAATTAACTTTTAACCACATAACTTAAAGATTATGAACAAGACATTGAGGAAATAGGATTTATCCTCAAGGAGCTTTGTAGGGGAGAGAACAAATGAGGAAGCCAGGAATTCCAAAATGCTAAACGCTGTGATTTAAAGCAATTCTACACTTTAGTAGCTGACCAGAATTGAAATGTGTTTGTTCCCTCTTGTCCTATATTTTAGACAGTGTATTGAGGGGGATTATAGAACACTGAACCACTATACTGATGGTGACTTCCCAAAGCAACAAATGCAGGATGAAAAAGTCAAATACTTCCTAGCAGAGGAGAAACCTAGAACCAATTACTGAAGGAGAAGCAGGAGTGAACCAGGCAAAGAGAGTGCTTGTATCAGACACAATGAGTAAAAAACTAAAGGCATTAACATGCTCGGTGCCTCAGGTATATGAACCAACTCAGCAGCTTTTCATAGGTTCCTGATTTCTTGAACCCACCCATGATCTAAGGGACCAGAAACTCGGGTGGGAGCTAGGCAATGTATTTTTAGCAATCTTTCCAGGCAACTGTAGGTGAGATTTGAATCGTTTTTCTTTTTTATAAATGAAGAAATTGAGGCAGAGAACTCTAGGATCATACAAGGCAGAGATGGGATTTGAACCCAGGGTGTTCTGATTCCAAAGCCAAAGATCTTAATCCCGCTGAAATAATCAAATATGCATTTTAGAAAGCTACCTCTGGTACAAATGACAGGGCAGAATCCCAACCAGTTAGGATGCAGGAAAAGGGAGGAAGTTTTTATAGTTAATTGGAATGACAAAACACATACCTGAGTTGCAGCAGTGGCAGACAAGATGAAGACATGCACGTCAGATAAATACCACGGGGATTGATCAGCAACACTTAAGTGACAACTGGATGTATACAGAAAGGAGGGAGGAAGAACCCAGCACAAACCTAAGTCTGGCCCAGCATGATATCAACCAGCACTATCTCCACACACCCCTGCCAATATTTCACACCACAGCAGCTTCTGAGACAGGGTGAGATGGGAAGGTGGTTCATGACTGAGGCTCAGCAGCTAAACTCCAAAAACTTGCAAACTCTCACCTAAATGATATTCATCTAATCAAAATAGCTTCTGATTGGCTATATTTCCGTAATATTAACAAACATTTCTAGAGTAACAAAATACAAGACTACATCTGTATGCTCTTGAGTGTGAAAAGCCACTTCTGGCTAATAGAAATTAACATATTTGAGTGCTTATATGTCAGATATTGTGCTAACCAACCACTAGACATACTATATATTATGTTGCTTTATCCTCATAACAACTGTACTAAGCTTAAGGATGATGATCAACAATTTCAGGTATTTCACATACCAGAATTATACTGACTTCCCAGAAAATGCGAAATAATCAAGTTCCTGAAAATTATTTGAGAAATCCAAACATAGCTACAAAGTATATCAATGTTATAACAATGACTTAGCCTTAGCTACAATGGGTTCTTTCATGCGTATTAAACTTCCTGCCCGATTCAAAAGAATGTCCTAAAATGTCAAACATGACATACAGCAGGACATGAAGGTGACACGTAATGTCAGTGATTTAACTAGAAACTTTACACCATACTCTGCCTACATTTTTAGCCCCACTTTTCTACCTACCCACTACACACTACAGCTTTAAGATTTCAATAAACAGTCAAATATAAAATTCAGTCATGCTGATAGAGAAAGCTTTAAAATCTTCATGGAATCTGTAAAAGTATTTTCCTGTAGGTACGTCTTTCTGCAGATCACTTTTTCCTTTATCAAAAATACAATACTCCTGCTAATATTCCCCCTAAAAGCCCCTAATCCTTTATTCTAAACTTACTGCAGATTTCCAGAAATAACAGGCAGCTTACTGTATTCAACTCAGTATTTTAATAGGCCACATTCCTCCATCAAGATAGAAAAAAAAGTTACAACTTAATGGCCTTAAAAAATGAGTATGTGTAGTTTTTTAAGAAATAGTCAAACTCCTTTCTAAAGTGACCTCACCATTTAATACTCCCACCACCAACAATGCATGGAGACATGCATTTTTTTCCACATCCCAGCCAGTATTTAGTATTATGGCTACTTTTCCTTAAGCTTTTCTAATATATGTGTGATTATAGCACATCAATGTCTTATTTTCCATTTCCTTAAAGGCTAACAAAGTTAAACATTTTTCATGTACTTATTTGCCATTCATATATATTCAGTGAAATGTCTCTTCATATCTTTGTCATTTTCTTACTGGATTGATTTTCTTTTAATGTTGAGTTTTAACTCCTTTTTTTTTCCTTTGGTCTTTTTGTTAGGGCTGCACCTGCAGCATATAGAGGTTCTCAGGCCAGGGGCTAAATCAGAGCTGCAGCTAGGCCGACGCCACAGTCACAGCAATGTGGAATCCAAGCCACGTCTGCAACCTACACCACAGTTCAAGGCAACGCTAGATCCTTAACCCACTGGAGCAAGGCCAGGGATCAAAACTGCATCCTCATGGATACTAGTCAGACTCGTTTCCACTGAGCCACAATGGGAACTCTGAGTTTTAACTCTTTATATGAGTTATTGGTCAGATACATGGTTTATGTATACTTTCTTCCAGTTTGTAGCTTGTCCAATTAGCAGGGTTTTTAACCAGAGCAAAAATTTTGAATTTGCATGAAATATCATTTATCATGTTTTTTCCTTTATGGATACTTTTGGTGTCACGACAAAGAACTTTTCAATAACCCCTAGATCCTGAAGATTTTTAATATATTCTTTTTTTAATATGTTATATTTTGAAGGTTGTATACTTTAATGTTTGTATTTAAATCGATGATCCATTTTTATCTTTTTTGCCTATGGGTATACAACAGCTCCAACAACATTTCAACTGTCCATCCTACACTGAATTGCTGTTGCACCTCTGTCAAAAACCACTCCGTTGTACTTGTATACTGCCATTACTAAGTTCTCTGTTTGTCTCTATTGATTTGTGTCTCTCTCTCTGATGTCATGGTCACAAAAGCTTACAGAAAGTCTTGAAATCAAATGGAGTGATTCCTTTCCCTTTATTATTATCAGAATTGTTTTATTTTATTTATTTATTTATTTAGGGCCACACCTCCAACATACGGAAGTTCTCAGGCTAGAGGTCAAATTGGCATTGCAGGTGCTAACCTACACCACAGCCACACAGGATCCCAGCCACATCTACAACCTACACCACAGCTCCTTAACCCACTGAGTGAGGCCAGCGATCAAATGCACATCCTCATGGATACTCTTCAGGTTAATTACTGCTGAGCCACAAAGGGAACTCCCGTTTTATATATTCTTAACTCCTTTGACTTTTCAAACAAATTTTAGAACAATCTTGTGTACATCTACCCCCCCCCCCCAAAATCTTGTTGTAATTTTAACAGCAACTGCATTGTGTATGAATTTTTTTTAAATGGCATCTCAATTACGTTGAGTTTTTCAATCCATGAATGTGGTATGTTTTTCCATTTATTTAGATCTTCTTTGATTGCTTTCATCAGTTTTGTGATTTTCTAATTACTTTAAAAGTTAACTTTTAAAGAAATCCAAAGTTGTATTTTTAATCTGTTTCTACATACTCAATACACACAAATGTGACTGAATTTTTTTGTTGATCTGGTATATTTCAATTATTATCTCTTTGCAATAAGCAAACAGTTAAGATTTGAAATTAAAAGTACAATCCCCCCCCAAAAAAATTGGACTTCATCAAAATTTAAGTGTATACAAGACCATGTGAAGGCAATGAAAAAAAACAAGCTACAAAAGTGGGAGAAAATATCTGCAAACCACCTATCTGAAAAAAAACTAGTATCTAGAATACTTGAAGAAATCTCCAAACGCAACAGTAAAAATGCAAACAATCCAACTAGAAGATGGACTAAACGCGTAAAAAGGTATTTCACTAAAGAGCATTGACAGGGAGTTCCCATCATGGCTCAGTGGTTAAGGAATCCGACTAGGAACCATGAGGTCACAGGTTTGATCCCTGGCGTCACTCAGTGGGTTAAGGATCCGGCGTTGCCGTGACCTGTGGTGTAGGTCGCAGAGGCAGCTCGGATCTAGCACTGCTGTGGCTGTGGTGCCAACCGGCGGCTACAGCTCTGATTAGACCCCTAGCCTGGGAACCTCCATATGCCACATAAGCAGCCCTAGAAAAGACAAAAAAAAAAAAAAAAAAAAAAAAGAGTATTTGCAGATGGTAAATAAATGATGTTTCACATTATTAGCTACTTGGGAAATGCAAATTAAAATCACAATGGGATTGGGAGTTCCTGCTGGGGCATAGGTGAATCAGTTGTGTCTCTGCAGTGCCAGGACACATGGCCTGGCACAGTGGGTCAAGTGGCATAGGTCACAACTGAGGCTCAGATCTTATCCGTGGTCAGAGAACTCCATCTGCAGTGGGGCGGCCAAAAAAAGAAAAAAGAAAGTACAATGGGATATCACTACATACCCATCAGAATGTCTTCTCCCCTCAAAACAATGATGAGAACAGTGTTGGTTGAGAATGCAGAGGACCTGGATCACTCAGACATTGCTGGTGAAAATATAAACTGGTACAGCCACTCTGGAAAACAAGTCTATCATTTTCCTGTAAAACTAAAAATGTACTTACCATAGGACCCAGCATATGACCTCTTTCACATTTATCCCTCAGTGACCGCCCCCCCCCAAATGATGTCATGCAGAAACTTGTAACAAATGTTTGGAGCAGCTTTATTTGTAATAGCCAAAAGCTGATAACAACCCACATTTTTAATGGGTGAATGGTTAAATAAATGGTTCATCCCCATTCCATGGAATACTCTTCAGCAATAAGACTGAATGAAATATTGATACATGCAACAACTTGGATGGATCTCAAGAAAACAAGACTGAGCAGAAAGGGGCCAATTCCTAAAGGTTATATACAAACATGATTCCATTTACATGAATTTTTGAAAAGAAAAAATTTTCTAAGTATAGAACAGATTCATGGTTACTAGGGTTGGGTGGGGAGGTACACAGAAAGGAGTTGAACATGATACAAATGGACAACATGAGGAATCTTGCAGTGATGTTCTGTATTTTGACTGTAGAGAAAATACAAATCTACACATGTGTAGCACCAAACACAAACACACTAGTACATGTGAAACTGGGCAAATCTGCATATGTTAGGTGAGCTCTATCAATGTCAATATCCAGGGTGTGATATTGTACAGTTTTTCAAGATGTTTTACGTTCAAGAAGAATTTGAACGAAAGGTACAAGGATCTCTCTGTATTCTTACAATTGCATGTCAATCTACAATTATCTTAAAAGTCTGAGAAAATCAAACACTGTTTAAATGAGCAGGCAAACCTCAAACTGAGGAAAAAGTTGCAATAAATATATTTGATGAAAGGTTTGTCTATGATACATAAAAAGTTCCTACTTTCAACATTAAAAAACACAATTTTTTCTTTTCCTTTTTAGGGCCACACCCATGGCATATGGAGGTTTCCAGCTAAGGGGTTGAATCTGAGCTATAACCGCCGGCCTACGCCACAGCCACACCAACTTGGGATCCAAGCCGCATCTGTGACCTACACCACAGCTCACGGCAACACTGGATCCTTAACCCACTGAGGGAGGCCAGGGATCAAATCTGCAACCTCATGGTTACTAGTCGGGTTTGTTAACCACTGAGCCATGACGGGAACTCCAAAAAACACAATTTTTAAATGGGCAATGATTTATATACACTTAAACCAAATGAAACACAAGAAAGGCTGGTAAACACATGACAAGATGGCCAGTATCACTAAGAAATGTAAATAAAACCACAATGAGATGCCACTACACAGCCACCAGAATGACTTAAATTAAGGACTGATAATACTAAGTGCTGAGAGAGGATGTGCAGCAGCTGGAACACACCCCTAGAGAGAATGCAAAAATGGCACAGCCACTTTGGAAGAGACAGCTTGGCGGTTTCTTCAAGTTAAACATACACACTTACCATAGGACCCAGCAATCCCACTCCTAGGTATTTACCTAAGAGAAACGAAAACATATGTCCACACAAAGACTTGCACTCAAATGTTCATAGCAGATTTAATCATAATCACAAGAAGCTGGAAAAAACCTAAATATCCATCTACCAGGTAATTCATAAACAAATTGTCATCTATCCACACAAAAGAATACTTAATGATAAAAGAATTAATGTTACACACACACACCAACATAGATGAATCTCAAAAGTATTAAGTGAAACCCAGTCAGCCAATAAAGGAATTGATTTTATTTACATGAATCTCTAGAAAAGGAAAATCTAGAGTGCTTCCCCCCTCCAAAAAAAAAAAAGCTATAGTGATTTTTGGCCAGAGAGTACTGCCTACAAAGAGTCATAAGGGAACTTCTGGGGTTAATAAAAATTCAGTGTCACAACTGTAATGAAAGCAGCATAGCTGTTTATCAAAGCTCACAGGCTCCACATTTGAAATTTGTGAATTTTATGTTCGTTACACCTCAAAAGAGAGTTTAAATTTCTAGGAATACTATAAAAACAGGTGAGAAGTTACAGAATGCACTTATCTTACTGAACAGTAAAGGTTAAAATTTATATATACTTAAGTCATATACCCGTTTTTATAAGTTATGTAAATAAAAATGTATAAATATTCACAATACTTTAATTTCTATTAATGCAATGTAACTAAAATATGTTATTGTGAAGGAATCTTTTTATTTATTTATTTTTCTTTATTTTTATAGCCACACCAGCGGCATATCAAATTTCCCAGGCTAAGGGTTGAATGGGAGGTACAGCTGCCAGCCTACACCACAGTCAGAGCAACTCAGGATCCGAGCCACATCTGCAACCTATACCACAGCTCACAGCAAGGCCGAAAACCCTGACCCCCTGAGCAAGGCCAGGGACCAAACAAACCCACGTCCTTACATGAATACTACTAGGATTCATTTCCACTTCGGCAAAATCCTGAAGGAATCTTTTTTAAAACATGGTGTTTCTTGTTTAATTGTGCAAGCAAGGCATGTGATCAACTTTGGTGTTTGACTTTTTGGAATAATCAAAAATTGCAAATAATATGAAAAATAAGACATTCCATTTTGAGATCAGTAAGTAAAGCTTTTTAAAGACACATAACCAACAAAACAACAAAGTTTACAGCAAGTGAAGGAAAATGAACTTTATGTGCAAATCTCTCAATTCTAAAATTAACAAACTTCATTTATTAATGACGAGCATTTTCCACTAAAAAGCTGTCTAACGTTAGATAAGAACATAGGAAATCCAACCCTTTCCCACACAAATTAAAACCTCCAAGCTTCCTAGGATTCTATCCTACCAGCCCCTCTTCTCAATGCCTTTTTATTTTTAATTTTACCCTCTGTGGGTCTTACAATCTATTTTTTTGGGGGGGGGGGGCTGCACCCACAGCATATGGAAGTTCCCAGGCTAGGGATCAAATCAGAGCTGTAGCTGCTGGCCTACACCACAGCCACAGCAACGTGGAATCTGAGTCACGTTTTCAACCTACGCCACAGCTCACGATAACGCCAGATCCTTAACCCAATGAGTGAGGCCAGGGATCGAACACACGTCCTCATGGATACTGGTTGGATTCGTTTCCACTGAGCCACAATGGGAACTCCCAAGGTTCTTACAATGTGGCCCCCAAATTTCTGACACTCTGAAAGGTGGGGATCTATGCCTCTCCCCTTCAATGTCAGACTGTGTGACTATATGCTCAAGAGAATATGGAAGAAATGATGCTATAGATTCTGAACAGAGGCTTTCTACTTTATGGCTCTTCAGATATTCACTGCCAAGCTAATGAGGATGTCCAGACCACACAGAAAGGTTAAGGACAGGTATTCCAGCAGAAGTCCCAAGCAACAGCCACCATCAACTACCAAAAGTGAGTGAGTGTCAGTAAGGCAGCCTTTAAGATGACTCCGTCACAGCCACCATTTACCTGCAGCCACATGGAGACCTCCAACCAAGACCTGAGCTCAGTCAGCCCTCAGAACCAAGAGAGATGATTTTTATTGTATTAAACCACTACGTTTGGAATGACTTGTTACGATACAATAAGGAGGAATCCATTCCTTACCATTAACATTAATGAACTCAGAAGTACCTACTGTCTTTAAAAAAAAAAAAAAAAGCCCCCCCAACTTAAAACTTTCTTAAAGGCATTCATAAAAGGAATATGAAATCATCTGCTACTTACATCATTCATTGCAAGCAAATGGAATGTTACTATGTTCCACAAAATTCAGCCTAATTTCCCACTTTCTAAATACCTCATACATTGAGGTGATAAGAATACTTTTAAAAGCAAATACAAGCATCTTCTTGTATACCCCCAAGTATATATGTTTCTTCATTACTATGGATTCCAATGTACATAACAAAATCAGTTGAGAGCAGCTTTTTCAAACTGGATTGAGTACCCTCAATGGTGGCAGGGTGGGGTGGTTGCAAAAAGGAAATGTTGGGTTGCGGGTAACTTCAGAAACCTGAAAATTCTCCCCAGTAACTTTTATCTAATTTGTTTTAATTTTATAGATTTAAGATGCACATTCCATGAACTATATGGATGGCCACTTTATCAGTGTACTATCATAGAACATCAAGCCAAGCTTTTGTTTACTCTCCCCCACTAAGCTGTTTCATGGTGATGAAAAATATCAGAGGCAGACTTACTACATAAATTAAACATTTCTGCCAAGAGAAAGGGCTGTAATATAAAGTCATTAGCTCATATTAAAAAAGATATTAGAAAATTGAGCCCTTACTAGTATAAGCATACTGAACTCCAAAGAAGTCCATTATAGGAGGCAAAACATTCACTATCAAGTGGTCATTAATATTGTGCTACCCAAAGAATAATTCCAGGATAAGAAGCATCAGTATCACCTGTTAGAAATGCAAAAATCTCAGGTCCCACCAAGACTTAACTGACTCAAAATCTCCATTTTAATAAGATCCACAGGTGAATCATAAGCACATTAAAGGATGAAAAGCACTACTCTACAATCAACACAACAGTATCATTCTTCACATCAATGCTGCCCAATTTGAACTTTAAAAATTTTTATTGTATTTGTTACTATTCAATATAAACATCTTTAGGATTTCATAAGTACATAAGAGCTAGGAGTTCATGCTTAGTTTTATGCCTAAAAACATACATAAGCAATATTGATCATTAAGTCAACATTCTCAATTAACACCTCTAAGGACATAATTTATGATCTCCATTGATTAAACTGAACACTTCAAATACTCACTGAAAGTGAACTCATAATCTTTGTACTCTGTAAAAGTAACTCTGGTCCTTAATCAGTGTTAAAGAATTATTCGGAGTTCCTGTTGTGGTGCAGCAGAAATAATCCAACTAGTAACCAGGAGGGTGTTGGTTTGATCCCTAGCTTCACTCAGTGGGTTAAGGATTCAGCATTGCCATGAGCTGTGGTGTAGGTCGCAGATGCGGCTCCAATCTGGCATGGCTATGGCTGTGATGTAGGCCAGCAGCTAGTGCTCCGATTCGACCCCTAACCTGGGAACCACCATGTGCTGCCGGTGCAGACCTAAAAAAATTAAAAAAAAAAAAAAAAAAGAATTATTCCCACCTAATTTCCTTTGATAATGCCTGGTAGAGCCAATTAAATATTAATAAAAATTTGATGCAGGTAACTATTCTCAGGGGAGGGTACTTCTCACTTGCTGAGCAACACCATCATTAGAATGGTCTGGCTGCACCTGTGTGCAGAATTATTAGGCAAGAGAGAAGCAACTCAAGATCTTGCATACTAGAAACATACACCACACTCCTGTTCCTTCTCACCTGGCTTACTTACCTGATAGAAGATTTAGTTAGAAAGGGATCTGCAAGACATACATACAGTAACTCTAGAAGGCCAATTTGAAATTTTGAGGGTGGCACTCCCATATTAACTTGAACCCACATTCGCCCTTCACTTCCTCACTGTATTATCCCTGCACATGCCTATTTGCTATATTAAAACGTAAGCTCTTTTGAGAACAGAAAACTCCTTTTTCTATGCTCAATTCACCTCCTTACGTTCTACAACTAGCAACCAGCAGGAAATGTAACACATTCTTAATAGGCACTATTAAATAAAGAAAAAACCCTATTCTGGAATGGCAACCTCAATTTTCATACAGTAGGCAAGGCTCACCAGAGTCCTCACTGCAGCTCAATAAACACCCTATCTACCACTCTAACAATTACTGTAGTTTGAGCACAGTAAAATTTCCAAATTCACTTTTTCTGAAAACAGTATTTTCAAACACCTGTTTAAAAATCCCAGAGAGGAGTTCCCGTCGTGGCGCAGTGGTTAACGAATCCGACTAGGAACCATGAGGTTGCGGGTTCGGTCCCTGCCCTTGCTCAGTGGGTTAACGATCCGGCGTTGCCGTGAGCTGTGGTGTAGGTTGCAGACGCGGCTCGGATCCCACGTTGCTGTGGCTCCGGCGTAGGCCGGTGGCTACAGCTCCAAATCTGCCCCTAGCCTGGGAACCTCCATATGCCGCAGGAGCGGCCCAAGAAATAGCAACAACAACAACAAAAGACAAAAAAGACAAAAGACAAAAAAAAAAAAAAAAAAAAAAAAAAAAAATTACGAATAAAAATCCCAGAGAAAACTACAATGACAATTCATTTATCTAGCACAGATAAGGAGTCTCTGTATGTGAATTTTCCAAATGAATGGAAATGTACCACTCAAAATTTATATTTAAGATGTAAATCTTTCTTATAACTGATATGTAACCTCTGGAAATATGTGCGAATGTCTGGGGTTGTGTCAATATAGTGGAGAGAGGGATGAAGAGCGTGCGCTGGATACAGACGAAACAAGGTAATCTATGAATCAGTAATATTTGAAGCTTGGGTGATGTACAGGTGAGTTATCTACTTTTGTCTATGTTTGAAATTTTTCATTTAAGAAAATTCACACCACAGTAATCAAACCAATGTGGTACTAGCATAAGGAAAAATGTAAACACCTAAAGAATAAAACTGAAAGTCCAGGGAGTTCCCGTCGTGGCGCAGTGGTTAACGAATCCGACTAGGAACCATGAGGTTGCGGGTTCGGTCCCTGCCCTTGCTCAGTGGGTTAACGATCCGGCGTTGCCGTGAACTGTGGTGTAGGTTGCAGACGCGGCTCGGATCCCTCGTTGCTGTGGCTCTGGCGTAGGCCGGTGGCTACAGCTCCGATTTGACCCCTAGCCTGGGAACCTCCATATGCCGCGGGAGTGGCCCAAGAAATAGCAACAACAACAAAAGACAAAAAGACAAAAAAAAAAAAAAAAAAAAACCGAAAGTCCAGAAATAAATCCATTCATCCATGGTCAATTGATTCAACAGCAGTACCAAAACTAACCACTAGAGAAAGAAATAATCTCCTCAACAAACAGTGCCAGGATTAGATCTCCACACATAAAAAAGTTGGGCCCCTACCTCAAACTGTATACAAAAATTACCTCAAAATGGGTTATAACCTAACTGTTAGAGATGAAACAATAAAACTCTTTAGAAAAAAAAAATACAAATAAATTTTCATGACCTGGCATGACTTAGCAGCGGATTCTTAGATATAACACCAAAAGCATAAGCAAAAACAATAAAAAATAGGCAACTCAATTTTATCAAAATTAAGTATTTTGTAAAAAGGGCACTATATCAAGATAGTAAAACGACAACCCACAACACAATGGGAGAAAATATTTACAAATCATATACCTTACCTTCTAAGAGTCAAGTATCCAAAATATATAAAAAACTCCTACAATTCAACAAAGAGAAACAAGCCAATTTAAAAATGAGGAAAGGAGTTTCTGTCATGGAGTTTCCATTCATAGCAGCACTTTTCACAATAGCCAAAATGTGGAAACAACTGAAACACCCATCGTTGGATGAATGAGTAAACATTATGCGGTATATACACCTAATGGAATATTATTCAACCATTTAAAAAAATGAATTATGGATACATTCTAAAATGGGGGAACCCTGAAAACAAGCAAAATCAAAGAACCCACACACAAAACATCACAGCATGGTATGATCCTATTTACATGAAATATCCAGAATAGGTAAATCAAAAGAGTAGGAGTGCCCTGGTGGCTCAGCAGGCTAAGGATCTGGCACTGTCACTGCAGCAGCTCAGATTGCTGCTGTGGCGCAGGTTCAATCCTGGCCCCAGGACTTCCGCATGCCATGGACAGTGCCAAAAAACAAACAAACAAACAACAAACAACAAACCTGTATTCCTGGAGTTCCCAACATGGCTCAGTGGAAACGAATCTGACTAGGAACCATGAGGTTGCAGGTTCAATCCCTGGCCTCACTCAATGGGTTAAGGATCTGGTGTTGCCGTGAGCTGTGGTATAGGTCGCAGACACGGCTCAGATCTGGCATTGCTATGGCGGTGGTGTAGGCTGGCAGCTACAGTTCTGACTGGAGCCCTAGCCTGGGAACTTCCATATGCCATGGGTGCAGCCCTAAAAAAAGACAAAAAAAAAAAAAAAAAAAAACCCAGATTCCTAGTATATTAGTGGTTGCTAGTGAATGAGAGGCGGACGGAAAGGGGATGTAACTGCTTAATGATAGAGGATCTCCTTTGAAGTGATGAAAATGTTCTGGAACTAGACAGGGAAGATTGCACAACACTGTGAATGTACTAAATGCCACAGAATTGTACATTTAAAATGGTTAATCTTATATGAATTTAGTCTCAAAAAACTCTCACAAAATTGATATTTCATACCACCCAAACAAGAAATAACTAATATAATTTAACACATCATTCCTCAATCAGGAGTAGTAAGTCTATAGACCTGCAAAAAGATTTTGTCCGTAAACCAAACAACAGCACAGAACACAACTGCTACTTAAATGTCTAATAATTCTCCTCCATTCTAATTACCAATAGGCTGAGATGACCAAGACCTAAAAATTATAAACTCAGCATGAGAACATAAAAGACGACTTACACGGGGGGGAGGGGGGGGTAATTTTAGCCAGATATCTATAATGAAAGTGTGACTTTCAAAAATTAAGAGCTACACCACAATGAAATGCAGTCTGAACTTTGTCTGCAAACTGGTTTCAACAAACCAACTATGAAAGCTATTGTGGGAGTTCCCGTCAAGGTTGGCAAACCCAACTAGTAACCATGAGGTTGCGGGTTCGATCTCTGGCCCTGCTCAGTGGGTTGGGCATCTGGCGTTGCCATGAGCTGTGGTGTAGTTCGCAGACGTGGCTTAGATCCCATGTTACTGTGGCTGTGGGATAGGCTGGCAGCTGTAGCTCTGATTCAACCCCCAGCCTGGGAACCTCCATATGCTGCGGCTGCGGCCCTGAAAAGACAAAAGACAAAAAAAGAAAAGAAAGAAAGAAAGCTATTGTGGAGCTGTATGAACTGGATGTTAAGTATTATCTGTGCTGGAGTTCCCATTGTGGCTCAGTGTTTAACAAATCCAACTAGGAACCATGAAGTTGTGGGTTTGATCCCTGGCCTCACTCAGTGGGTTAGTGATCTGGCGTTGCTGTGAGCTGTGATGTATGTTGCAGCTGTGGTGTATGTTGCAGCTATGCCTCAGATCGTTGCTGCGGCCGTGGTGTAGGCAGCAGCTACAGCTCCGATTGGACCCCTAGCCTGGGTACCTCCATGTGCCACGGGTGCAGCCCTGAAAAAGACAAAAAAGAAAAAGTATTATCTGTGTTAAATGCACTAGGTGGAATAAGGGTATTATGGTTATAAAAGGAAACATTTCAAGAGAGAAAATGTCAAGATGTCTATAAAATACATAAAAACAAAAATGACAACAAAATACTATAACAATGATTAAATCTAGGTGAGGAGTATACAACTGTTCTATGTGCTTAAAATTTTTATAATAAAAAGTTAAAAAAAAAAAAAGAAAGAAAAAGAAATCCTCAACGGAACACTAGCAAACTACATCCATGAACATACAAGGATTGTATATCATGACCAAGTGGGATCTCATAGGACTGTAAAGTTGGTTCAACACATGAAAATCAATTGATGTAATTCACCATATATAAATGGAGTACATGAGAAAACCATATAATCATCTCAACAGATGAAATAACAGCCATTTAAAAAAATCCAACACCTACTCATGGAGGGAAAAAAAACACTCAACAAACTAGGAACAGAAGAGAAACTTTTCAATCTGAAAAAAAGAATGTCTACAAAAAACACACCTAAAACACTTAATGGGAAAAACTGAAAGCCTTTTGCCCCTTAAGATCAGAAACAAGACAAGGATGTCCACTTTCCCCACTTCTATTCAACAGGAGACAATAATATCTAGCCAGAGCTTAAGGCAAGATGAAGAAATAAAAGCCATTTAGATTCAAAAAGAAGGAGAAAACTATGTGAACTGATGATGTGACTGTGTACAAAGAAAATCATAAGGAATTCACATAAACAAAAAACCTTTCAAGCTAAATATGACTTCAGTAAGATTGTCAACAGAAGATCAATATATAAAAATCAATTGTATTTAAACCATTCACCAGCAATAAACAATCTAAAAATGAAACTAAAAATAATTATATTACAATAGCATAAAGAAATGCCTCAGAATAACTTTTTAAAAGAGTTGCAAATGTACTCTGAAAACTACCCAAAAAATCACTGAAAGAAGCTAAAGACCTAAAAACATTCCATGTTCATGGTTCTGAAGGCATTCTGGCAATACTCCCAAAACTGATGTGCAGAAGAGATGCAATCCCAATCAAAATCCCAGCTGCCTTTTTTTTTTTTTTTTTTTTTAATAATTGAGAATCCAACCATAAAATCTGTATGGAGATGCAAGGAATCTAGATTAGTCAAAACAATCTCAAAAAAGAAGTTAGAGAAATCACACTTCCCAATTTCAAATTTACTAACAAAGCTATAGTAATCAAGACAGTGTGATACTGCCATAAGGACAGACACATAGATCAACGAAACAAAACTGAGAGTTCAGAAATAAACCCCTACACATATGGTCAACTGATTTCAATAAGGAATTAGAGAAACAGTAATCTCTTTATCTTTAAAAAAAAAAAAAAAAAAAAAGGAGTTGCCATCGTGGCTCAACAGAAACAAATCTGACTAGCATCCATGAGGACACAAGTTTGATCCCTGGCCTTGCTCAGTGGGTTAAGGATCCCGTGTAGCTGTGAGCTATGGGTATAGAGCACAGACGCAGCTGGGATCTGCTGTGGCTGTGGTGTAGTCCAGCAGCTATAGCTCCAATTCATCCCCTAGCCTGGGAACCTCCATAGGCCACAGGTACAGCCCTAAAATGACAAATAAATAAACAAAATTAAAACATAAAAAAAATAGTGCTGGGACAACTGAATATCCACATATAAAGAATCAGGTTGGACCCCTACCTCAGACAACATGAAAATATTAACCTCAAACCCCTTAGGCTCAAAGTGTGTAAGAACTAAAATTATAAAGCTACTAGAAGGAAGCATAGTAAATCTTCACGACCTTAGATTTGGTGATTTCTTAGATCTGACACCAAAAGCACAAGCAACCAAGAAGAAACAGATTAGTATGATTAAATTTTGTGCTATAAAGGATACCATTAAGAAAGTGAAACAACATTCCCCTACGGCAGAAAATAAACATAACCCACAGAATATTCTGTGGCGAAAATACCTGCAAATCATGTCTGATAAAGGATTTGCATCTAGACTAAATAAAAGAACTCAATTTTAAAAGAGGCAAAGGATCTGAATAGATCTCCAAACAAAAGATCTGGACATGAAAAGATATTCAACATCAACATCTTAAGCCATCATGAAAAAGGTCACAATAAGCAAAAGTCACAATAAGACACAACTTCACACCCACTAGAATGGCTATAATCAGAAAGTCAGACAATAACAAGTGTTGATGAGGATTCAGAGAAACTAAAATTCTATACATCACTGGCTGTAATGTAAAAGGGAGCAGCAACCTTGGCAGTTCCTGGGCGAAGAAAGTTAAAACTAGTTGGCAATTCCTGGAAAAGTTAGAGTTACAATTGACCCAGCAATTTCACTCCTAGGTATATACCCCAAAGAACTGAAAACACATGTCCACACCAAAACCCAAAAGCAGATTTTTAAAGCCGTATTTATTATTCATAACAGCCAAAAAGTTGAACAATCAGATCTCCATTAACCGATGGATAGGTAAAAATGTGGCATATCCATACAATGGATTCTTAGGACATGCGATTCTAAACTTAGAAGAAATTCCAACTACTTACAGTACTGTGAGTCACATCTATTAGTGCCTAAAACCTAATGAAACAAATCTGAGTTAAAATAGTACTTTGTGTTTTCGGAGACTGTTTACACAAAGCTTATGGTAGGAAAGATGTTTTAGAAACCAAACAATATTTTATATCTCAATAGAAAGTATCTATCACCAAAGGAAGATTTGAAAAACCAATGGCTCTAAAAAATGACTGCTACCTTGGTGAAAAGTAGGGATTCCTCTGAAAAACCCTACCTGAAACTTTATATACCATGTATGACATGGGAAGGAATGAAACATTCAATCATCACTGCTTTCATCTTAGACAGGCTATGAGATAGTCAGTTATTTAATTAAGGATAAGTGAGAAAGAAATTCTTTAAAAATTTTTGGCACTGACTGACCTATGGACAATGGCTGTCATTCTTCTACCTCCTTTGGTAAATTCTTAATCTTTACTAGTTGCTTCACCAGTAAAGATCCTATATAGATATTCATTTTTCTTTGGAAAGTCTACATTTCAGAGTATCATTTCTTAAATCAGCTAGTATAGCACAGTAAAAAAAAAAAAAAACCACAGGTTCTGGAGTCAGGTTTGGCTTAATAGCTTAGAGGCTCTAAGCCTCAAGCACATTATTATGTTAAATTTCAGTTTTCTCTTCCATGTTGTATCTTCTATAACATGTTATATCAAGCAGTTCTTATAATCTTTATACCTTTCCCCTTTCTCCAGATCACAAGGTAGTTACAGCATAGTTACTGCTTCTACATTAAGTATTTTTCATTATTAAAATTAGGTAAATACCATGATAACTACTAGGGCAAATAATACACTGTGATTATTTCCTTCCTTTTCTTTCTTTTTTTTTTTTTTTTTTGGTCTTTTTAAGGTCACACCCGAGGCATATGGAAGTTCCCAGGTTAGGGGTCCAATCAAAGCTGTAGCCGCTGGCCTACGCCACAGCCACGGCAATGTGGGATCCTTAACCCTCTGAGCAAGGCCAGGGATCAAACCCATGTCCTCATGGATGCCCGTCAGGTTTGTTAACCGCTGAGACACAACAGGAACTCCTGTGATTATTTAAATTCTGTTTAATGAGTTCAAAACACCTGTATTAAAATTTCTTGGAGTTCTCACTGTGGCACAGCAGAAACGAATCCTACTATTATCTGCGAGGGTTTGGATTCCATCCCTGGCCTTGCTCAGTAGGTCAGGGATGCTGTAAGCTGTGATATAGGTTGCAAATGTGGCTTGGATCCCGAGTTGCTGTGGCTGTGGCATAGGCCGACAGCTGTAGCTCCAATTTGACCCCTAGCCTGGGAACCTCCATGTGCATCAGATGCCGCCCTAAAAAGCAAGAAAAAAATAAAATTTCTTAATAGTACATATGTGACACAAGGCATAAGGTAGAAAGAGAGAAGTTATCTGTCACTAAAACATTCAAATGCTGCTATAATGTCTTTAATTTTTCTCCTTGCTCTCTCCCTCTTTACTACTACATATATTCACAAACTGATAATCTAAGCACAATTTAGGCTTCATCTTTTACTTTTTTTTTTTCTTTTTTGTCTTTTCTAGAGCTGCACCCAAAGTATATGGAGGTTCCCAGGCTAGGGGTCGAATTGGAGCTGTAGCCTCTGGCCTACACCACAGCCACAGCAATGCCGGATCCAAGCCACGTCTGCAACCTACACCACAGCGCAGGGCAACACCGGATCCTTAACCCACTGAGCAAGGCCAGGGATCGAACCAACAACCTCCTGGTTCCTAGTTGGATTTGTTAACCACTGAGGCACGACACAGCTACATTTAATAACAGAGTTCAGTAAATCAGTAAGTTGGTCAGATCAACCTAAAAGAAAAAAGTTTCCCTAGTTTTCCCTAGGAATTCCCTCTGTGTGTCTCTGGAGCCCTGGGACACAGATTTGATCCCTGGCCAGGAACAATGGGTTAAGGATCTGGTGTCACCACAGCAGGCCACAACTGCAGCTCAGATATGATCCCTGGCTCAGGAACTCCCTGTCACGGAGTGGCCAAAAAAGGGGTGGGGGGGAAGATTTCCTATATTAACAGCAAGCAAAACCATAAGATACCGAGGAATAAAGCAAACAAGAAATATCCTAAAGGCTCAAATAAATAATACAATTTTATGGATAATTAACCAGAGAAGCATGTCACATGACTCATTTGTCCATCACTATATTTCAGCATCTAGAACAATACCTGGCACTTTCATGGAGACAATAGGTTTCTTGAAAGGAATGATTCAATAGGTTTCTTGAAAGGAATGATTCAATCAATACCATAAAGGTATATGTACCAAATAATCTAAAAACTTAATAAGACTCCCAATTAAAATCTGTCCCAACAGATTTTTAATAGACCTTGATAAATCCACTTATTCCATAAAAAAATAAAGAAAATTGTTAAGTGTATCAAGAGCATGAACATGCTCAGAGATGTCAGAGTAAATCCTAAGCATTCTAAGCACCTGCTGGGCAAACATTAATGGAAGTCAAACAGATTGGAAAGTATCTCACAAATGTCTAAATCTAGTTAAGGAACCCCTAAAATCAACAGTTGTCAAAGTAGTCCCCCCATGACCTACTCAAGGGGTCTAAACTAATTCAAGGGGTCAAAACTATTTCCAAAATAGTATTAGCCTTTTCTCGTTCTCATTTTCTCACAACTGTACAGTGGCATTTTGCAGAGGCCACCTGATGTGTGACAATGCTACAGACTGAATGGAGACGAGAATCAAGCAATCTACTAGGCCAGACAGTAAAGAGGTTTGCAAAAATGTTTAGCACTGCTCTTTTTCGTTGTTTTTTTGAAAACGATTTGACAATGTTATATATGTTAATATGTAATGTGCTTACAATTTACATTTTAAATCAATAAATATTTAAAAGAATTTTTCAGTTTAAATGTGTAATATGGTATTAATTGATATAACCAATATAAATTACTAACAAACCCAAAGGGCTTTGAGTAAGGAGATCCTAGGAACAGAAATTTTGAGAACTCCTGTTCTAACCACTCAATTCCTCAGTAAAACAATGCTTTACTCAACTTATAGATCAACTGCAAGACTGGAATAAACTTAGAAGGTAAGTAAAGCACAACCAGCACGCAAGTAATATCAAAAGCAGCTGCATCACTGAGTTCCCACTGTGGCACAGGGGAAACAAATCTGACTAGTATCTATGAGGATGCTGGTTTGATCCCTGGCCTCACTCAGTGGGTTGGGGATCCAATGTTGCCGTGAGCTCTGGTGTAGGTCACAAAACGTGGTTCAGATCTGGCCTTGCTGTGGCACAGGCCAGCAGCTGCAGCTCTGATTTGACCCCTAGCCTGGGAACTTCCATATGCCGTGGATGTGGCCCTAAAAAGCAAAAAAATAAAAATAAATAGCTGCATCATGAGTGGCTCAGTGGGTTAAGGACCCAACGTTGTCTCAGTGAGGATTCAGATTGGATCTCTGGTTTGGCTCATTGGGTTAAGAATCCAGCACTGCCTTCACCTGTGGCTCAGACCTGGTGTTGCCATTGCTGAGGAGCATGCCACAGCTGCAGATCCAATCCAACCCCTGGCCCAGGAACATCCATGTGCCACAGGTGCGACTGGAAAAAAAAATTAAAAAGTAGCTACATCAGCTTCCCAGAAATGAGCAGTATAGAAAGCTGAAGAGGTTACTATAAGCTAACAAGTTTAAAAGGGGACTTCTTTCCCTCCTTCCACATATCAATTTCCTAAAGTATCAGGATAGGAACAGGCTAAGCCAAGAGAACTCTCAAATCTTTTTTCTTTTTGACCTAATGTATGTGAATAGGTTTATTAATTCAAATACTTGCAAATGACAAGTAAATCCCTTTGTTGAACTAGACTCTCTGAGCTATTTGCCATTTGGACTATTTCCTCTCTGGGAAGCTTTGGGGTACCACTTGCTGTGCTCACGGCTCCTTCTGGACAGGCTCATAAACATGACGGGGGAGAGACCCTGCTACCCTGATCAAACCTGACTAGACGGAATTTCCGACAGCAAGACAAAACTCTAAAATGTAGGCAGCTGTCTCACGATACCCAGAACTCCCCAAAAAGGAGCAATTTTGCCAGAAATGACAGGAGCACTATGTGGAGTTAAAATCAAAGAATAGAAGAATCACTCTACTAGCTCAGCACTAGCACAGAGAATCATAGCTAAAGATATCCTAGAACTCTACTGAATCTTGACTTTCTGACTCCTGAATGACACCCCCACCCCCAGTCTGACTGTGGGATAGGTCAAGCTATTACCTTATCTTCCTGCCCTATCTTTTGTGAGGCATGGAGATGTATTAATCCCAGCAATTAAGTTAACATACCACATTCCTTGTAATCTGAAAAATATAACTACCACATTTGGGAGATTAAAAATTTTTTAAAAAGGATCAGAGTGACGAAGTGTAGGCTAACTGAAAAACTAGATAATCGAGATTCTTTTATCCCTGCATACATCAGCAAGAGAACATCCATCATGTTAAATAAATGGAAACAGTAGGATATCACTAGTGTACACAAAAATCCCATAAGACATGGTCCCAATTATATAAACTGATGACTGGGAAGGTTATAGGAAGAAGTGAAAATATTGGCCTTCTATTTTGTTTGATCCGTGAATACTGAATCCCACCCCAGTAAACTGAAAAAGGCAGGAAAGCTTGCTGAATACCTATCAAAATCTCACTCTCAGAACTATACAAGCTGGAGTTCCCGTCGTGGCTCAGTAGCTAACAAATCTGACTAGGAACCATGAGGTTGCGGGTTCGATCCCTGGCCTTGCTCAGTGGGTTAAGCATCCAGTGTTGCCATGAGCTGTGGTGTAAATTGCAGACTCGGCTCGGATCCTGCATTGCTGTGGCTCTGGCATAGGCCTGGTGGCTACAGCTCCGATTCGACACCTAGCCTGGGAACCTCCATGTGCTGCAGGAGCGGCCCAAGAAATGGCAAAAAGACAAAAAAAAAAAAAAAAAAAAAAAAAAAAAGAACTATACAAACTGAAACAAAATTCTAGAACTCAGTGTTTAAACAAAGGTCACTGATATAACAAAACAAAACATACCCGATCTGAATAAAATTAGGTACTCAGATTAAGTAGTAAAAATCTAATTTTAAATGAGTACTGAGGAGCTAAGAATTTAAAATAATGATATAAGGATTAAACCAGGGAAGTGTTTTATGTTCTTTCCCAGACCTGACAAGTGCTTCATTTCTCACCCAATTCTTCCTGAGTAGAAACATGCCTGGCTTAGGACAGCATGGAAGGACAGGAAGGTGGGATGAATGTAAAAGCTTTTCAAGTGGGGCTCTTTATAGAAGAGAGTAAAACCAGATAAATAGCTCATTTTACACAAACAAGCTATTAATGCTAAAACAACACGTTCCCCTTTTAGACTTGCTTCCCAGTCTGTTTTTGTTCCTATTACAAATATTCAAAATATCCTCTAAGAAAGTACTATTTAAATATACAAGTCAAAGCAAACTAACTTACAAAGCAGTGGACCTTCCTGACACCTCCCCTTGCAGCCCTGCCCCAAATGTCTTTTTGTGTAACACCAAAACAAAAAGGTGCAGCAATTCTGGTTAAATGGGGCTCTGCAAACTCCTAGATTTTCTTAGATACAATCTGAAAAGGATTCAAGCAAAGACGTCCACAAAGCATTAAACAAACTTGACATTGGCTTATGAGAAAATGCCTTTTTCAATGACACTGCCACCTTTCCTTCAATATGTCAAAAAAAAGACTACAGATTTAGTTTCAGGGGGAAAAAACCGAGTAATATTCCTCTCTACCACCAAGCCAATTATTTAACAACAGGCTCCAGTGTTGGCACTTTAAACTTTACATCATCCATGAAAATCTTTATGAATCAACAAAAGACACTCCCTTTTCTTTAAAAAAAAAAAAAATACAGAGGAGAACAAATCTCTCAAGAGCTTTTTTCCATTGTGAAAGAATTTGGAAAGTAAAAACTAAGTACAAATAATATGGATTTTTTTTTTTTTTTTTTTTAATCTAAAGAACAGACTTCAGGAGTTCCCACTGTGGCACAGTGGGTTGAGTCCAACTGTAGCAACCTGGGTCATTTCAGAGCCGCAGTGGGTTAAAGGAACTAGTGTTGCCACAGCCGCAGTGTAGGCTGCAGCTGCCGTTCAGATTCTATCTCTGGCCCAGGAACTTCCATATGCTGAAGTGTGGTCATTAAAAAAAAAAAAAGAAAAGAAAGGAAGAAAGCACAGATTTCTATAATCCTGATCCAAATAAACCAATTGTAAAAATATATATATTTTTTTAATAAGAATCAGTGAAATTGAAAAACTAACTGGGAGTTCCCGTCGTGGCGCAGTGGTTAACGAATCCGACTAGAAACCAGGTTTGGTCCCTGCCCTTGCTCAGTGGGTTAAGGATCCAGCGTTGCCATGAGCTGTGGTGTAGGTTGCAGACGCGACTTGGATCCCGCTTTGCTGTGGCTCTGGCGTAGGCCGGTGGCTACAGCTCGGATTAGACCCCTAGCCTGGGAACCTCCATATTCCGAGGGAGCAGCCCAAGAAATAGCAAAAAGACAAAAAAATAAATAAATAATAAAAAAATAAAAAACTAACTGGATACTTTATAATATTGAAGAAATTATGGATAGTATCCCTTAGATTGAATGATGGTGTTATGGTTGTGTTTTATATTATGTTTCTGTGGTTCTTTTTGACCCTCAAGTAATTATTTTTCAGATATGCCTGAAAGACTTACACAGGAAAGGATTTTTGAGAAGTCGCTTTAAAATATGCTGCAGGTAGACCAAAAAGACCAGTTATGTGACAACAATGTTTGAAGCTGGGTAATCTGGTTAATTAGTACATGAAGCTTTACTACACTCATCTATTTCTTGTGTAAGGCTGAAGGAAAAAAAAATCCTATGCACCAAAACATCCTGTCAAAAGCAGAGAAATTTTGTCCCACTAAATCACCCCAGAATTCTGCTTATTTTGTCTTATTTACCTGGTTTAACAATAAGGTCTACTCTTCAAAGCAATTAACTTCCTCCAATACACCTGTAACTGAAATACAAGACTTACCTGGATGTTTTTTAATTCCATTCATCAGCTAGGTGAGGGCCAGGTGAGGACACAACTAGTAATCTTACTTTAAGACCACCGTTTGAGCCAAATGATGAACTAACACAGGTTGTTTTTATGTTTTGAATTTATCTTACCCCCGCCCTTAGCTGTCTGAACTTAACTGAGAAGTATACAAAGGTGAAAAGTAACAGCTATTTTTCCTTCCCAGGAAATAAACCCTTTCAATGAGAAGAGAAAAGAACTCAATCGAAGATGACACCCAGAAATGTTCCAATAATCTCAGGGTACAGAACTCTACCTACATCCTTACACTCCACTTCCAAAGGCTTTTAAGTGGTTAGAAAAGAGCGACCCTGGCTGGTTTGTTTCTCTCCTTCTCCTTCCTTAGGGGAGGTGCTAGAGAGCAAAGAAATGACCAAAAGACAGGCCGGAAGAAAGAAAGCAAAAAGCATGGAGTCTGGACAATCAGCCTTTAAGTAAGTGAAAACTGTACCCAAATTAACTAAAGTTAAGAGGGAACCAGCTTATCCACTTCTTCCTAGAACTCCTACATACCCGAGCAGCTGAGAGGGTGGGAAAACCTGGCTGTGGGCATATCAGATCCCAACTCCCTGTGTCTCCAAGAATTCAGAGGTACAAAGGCAAAAAAAAAAAAAAAAAAGAAAAGAAAAAGAAAAAAAAAAAAAAAGAACTCTTCTTGACCCTCGCCAATAGTGCGGCCGCAAAAAACCTCCCAACCCCCGGGCCGCGATGGCCAAGCAGCTCCTGGCCCGGTGAGGCCGCCCGAGCCCTGGGCCGCGGATCCCTAAACAACTGGCCGCGACCCCTTCCCCGAGCCGGGAGAGGGGAGCGAGGGGTCCGAGTCTCGGCTGGGAACCCGCCGGCCGCCGAGGCCCTCGCGCCCGCCCGGAACTGGGGTCTCGGTCCCGCGTGACCCGCTCTGGGCCCGGCCGGTGCCCCGCCGAGTGGGTCTCGAGCCTCGACCCCGGTCCACCTCGGGCCCGAGGGATGCGCGCGACCCCCTGAGCAGCGCCGGCCCCCACCGTGGGGACCCCGCCACTGGCTACCTGTCTTCGCTCTTGTTTTTCTGCTTCTTCCCCATCCTGTGTCAGCGGCGCTCGCAGACCCAGCCCCTCTGTTCGGGCTCTCACAGACCCACAGTCCTCCGGCTGACTTCGGGCTCCGTTCGGCTCCGTCCCCCCTTCGCTGCCGCCTCTCGCACCCGGCTCTCCACAGACCCGCGCACTGGGACAGGGCACATATGGTGTGAGCTCTGAGTGCGCAAGCGCATCGCCCCGCCGCCTCGGCGTGGGGACGCAGGGCGAGGCTCATCGAGAGCTGCGCCTCGGGTAGAGCGTCTCCAGTGACCCGCCCGCCAGGCGGGAGCTCGAGCGCCCCCTGCCCACAAGCGTCCGCCGAGCACCGACGCCCGCGCAGTTTCCAAGTTCTAGAACCCAAAGTGGACAATGAAGCTGAAAATTTCCCGTCAAGCCCTACCGGGAAGGGAACACACACTTGGGGAATTGTAGCTTAGTTCAGAAATAAACTTTGTGATTCCCTGCCACCATTCCACCTCTATACTTTTGTACTCTCAGCTGCGTGAAGTTCAGGAAAGAACCACAATGAACTAATGGTGAGCGGTCTCCACGTTCCCAAGGGACGAAGAGAAATCCAGGGACGTCCTTGGGCCTCTCAGTCAAGTTCATGAATTTTGCAGTATGTAATTACCGACCCCCGAAATAAACAAAAACCGGAAAACAAGAACACACTCATTAACTCTCCAAAGTAGATCGTAATCTTTACATCCAAAGCGAGGGCGAGTGCTAAAAATTTGTCCGGAAAAGTCTCGAGGGAACCCTATTGGGGTTATGAGTGTTCTATATCCCCATCTAGACGATGATAGGACGAGGGTTAACTACATAAAAACTAATCATGCCGTTATAAATTATAACTTAGCTTTTTTTAAAGAGGGGAAATTTTCAATCAACAATAAAAATGAAGCTGGATTGTCACTCCTAAGCAAGATAGAAGCTACTTCATTTCTGATGGAACAGAATGTCAAAGCCTAAGAAAGCCAGCTCCAGGATGAGCACTATGTAACTACAACCTCCGGCATACTTTGCTCTCTCGCAGCTGGAGTGTTTACCCGAGGCTGGAACACCTCGGTTCCCGGCGGCTGGGGCAGGGAGGGTGGGGAAGGAGCGCCTGCGCAGAAGGGCTCACCTCACACCTCCCCCCCCCCCAGCCCCCGCAACTTCCTGGGGCTTCGGAGATTGTATCGCGTGAGAGTCACAGCCAATGAAGAGGCGGAAGTGACGACTCTTCGCTGCCACCCGCAGCTGCTACGAGGCTGCATCCTGAGTGGATTGCTCTTCTGCCCCGCCAGGTTCTTCATTTCTCAGGTATCGCCGAGAGATCAGGTGAGGCAGAGGGTGGTTGTGAAAAGACCAGCTACGCATGCTGGGGCTAATGGGCACCCAGCTGCTAGGCATCCGGCCGGGGCGGGGGAGGGGCGCGGCTCAGACGCAGGTGTCCGCGCCGCGGAGGCTGCTTAGGCGCATGCGCCCCGGGAGGCATTGAAGTCGGGGCGACCTGAATTCTGCCCTCATCTGTTCCTGGAGGCGCCGGGAGTGGCCAGGATACTTTGGGGAAGTGTCTGGCTTGCAGTGAAGGGTGAGGCCCCAAGGTTGTTTCGGCGGTACACGGGCGAGGGGGACGGGGGGGGAAATCAAGGAAGTGGTTAGGTGATTTGAGGACAAGTGCCTGCCCCTCATTCAGTTGAACTGAAAAAAGAATCAGAAGCTTCTGGTTTCTAGAATTAAGAATGAAGTTGTTAGGATCACTGCACCATCTGCTTTCCACCCTTTCTGAATGCGGTGTCCACCTCCACCCGGCCCCAGAACAGCTCTTGTTTATTGATTCTGCATCCAGTTATCGCAAATTCTGAGCTCAGCCTATAAAACTTCGGCGATGAGCATCCTCTAGAACCCTGGTAATAACAGGTTCTGACAATCAAGTCAACGTTTAGAATCTAGATTTCTGCCTCATCCGCCCCATATGGAGAGTCACAGCCTTGTGTTTTTCTCTGGAGGTAGGGAGAGTGACATAAATTTTATGTATTTGAAAAACAACTTCTTTAAAATTTTATAGCATTAATGTGGATCTTAGATTTTGGTTTTTTAAACCCAGAAATACTTCTAAACTTAACGGTAATTTGAACAAAAGCTAGGCACATGTTCCTTCAACCATTGACAAATGTTTTTTGAGCACCTGTAGTATTCAAGCACAGCTAGCTCCAGGAATACAAGATGAAATGAAGGGCATTTTTTCAGCTTTTTTCATGTAAAAAAGTGGAATCAGAAGTGAGGATTGCAGGGAGCGCCTGTTGTGGTGCAGCTGAAACAAATCTGAATAGGAACCATGAGGTTCAATCCCTGGCCTTATTCAGTGGGTTAAGCATCTTGCATTGCCGCAAGCTGTGGTGTAGGTCGCAGACAAGGCTCGGATCTGTCATGGCTGTGGCTGTGTCATAGGCTGGCAGCTGTAGCTTCAGTTCGACCTCTAGCCTGGGAACCTCCATATGCCACAGGTTTGGCCCTAAAAAGCAAAAAAAAAAAAAAAGAAGAAGAAGAAGAAAAAGAAGCTGGGCGGATGAGTTTGTTCCGATTCTTGAAAGTGCTTCAGTAGTAGATGCAAATATTTCATAGTTAATTGAGATGCAACAGTCTCTAATAGGTAAATTATAAATTGAATTCTGTGGTAATAACCCAAGGATACACATAAAATCACCATCTGATTATTGCTGGTAAAAAAAATAAAATTATTTTAAAATATGTAATTGAGAGAGTTCCTGTAACCTATTGAAATTTTAAAACTTATTTAAATAAAAATTTTTGGAGTTCCCTGGTGGCTTAGCAGTTAAGGACCTGGTATTGTCACTGCTGTGATATGGGTTCACTCCCTAGCCCATGCTGCAGATGTGGCCAAAAAATTTAAAGAATTCTTAATGTGAAGTGTTTGGTTGTCAGCAGAACACTATGTGGACTACAAATTTTAAACTTGCTGGCATCTTTGAAACTAAGAGAAAATGTGATCTTTTTTTTTCTCTAACATTATAAACCTTCTCCCCAGCATCAAGGCTGAACTATACCATTTAGAAGAATGGAAGCGAATGCATCTGTTGACATGTTTTCAAAAGTCCTGGAGAACCAGTTGCTTCAGACGACCAAACTAGTGGAAGAACATTTGGATTCAGAAATTCAAAAGCTGGATCAGATGGATGAGGATGAATTGGAACGCCTCAAAGAAAAGAGACTTGAGGCACTAAGGAAGGCTCAACAGCAGAAACAAGTAACCTCTCTGCTCTGCTTTCTGAAATTGCTATAACAGTATGCTTCCAACAACTTATATATCCATGTACTGCAGTAGTCACATTTCAGTCCTCAATTGTAGGGTTTTTTGACCTCAAAGAACCTATTGCTGTTAAAAATTTGCCTGGTGGGGGGGGAGGAATAGATTTAAAGCTACATTCACAGTGGAAACGAATCCACCTAGGAACCATGAGGTTACGGGTTCAATCCTGGCCTGGCTCAGTGGGTTGAGGATCCAGCATTGCCATGAGCTATGGTGTAGATCACAGACACGGCTCAGATTCTGCGTTGCTGTGGCTCTGGCGTAGGCTGGCAGCAGTAGCTCCGATTAGACCCCTAAACTGGGAACCTTCATATGCCTCAGGTGTGGCCCTAAAAAAAACAAAAAGAGAAAAAAAAATCTATATTCAGAATTAGCCTGATTAGTATGTTAATCTACAGTCAAGTACTAGAAATACTTACCTAGGATAATTTTCTGAGCTCAGACGTGTGGATGAGGAAAAAATGAATGAGGAGGAACATGGGGAGCAGAGGGTTTGTGGTTTTCCCTTTCAGGTAGAGTAGTGATTTAGCAGTGCTCAAAGCAGGCACCTTAAGAGCTGGAAGACAATTTATTTTTGAAGGAATTATTTCAGGCATTTGCAATGTAACATTTAATTGTGTGACTGATTTATTAGAAAGAATGCATGCTAGGTCACAAAGAAAGGTGGCCACAGCCCTGTCCTTGTCAGCCTTTTAGAGGATGACTATGGAACAGACTCTGATCAAAACCAATCAGATTAAATTCTGTAAATTGAGTTTTGATCTTAATGTTTCCATTAGTTTATGTTACATTGAAGTACATTATCACCAGCTTTGGTTCCTCTCAACTGGCTGTGCCTAAAACATTAGCTTTTACTTTTCTAAAGAAACAGGAAGTTTTGTTTGTGCTGCTGAGCATCTGTTTGATGATGCTTACACTCTCATTGCTTAGAAGAATTGCTACAAAAAGGAATCTTACAGTGTGACTGAGTTCCAATTTTTATATCTCTAGTTTTCTAAAACACATGTGGTTTTGAAACCATATATCTATACGTATACATACACATACACACATATATTTACATATATACAGGGTTTTTTGTGTTTTTTTTTGTCTGCACTCTTGAATTAAAAATTCCCCAGCCAGGGATTGAGCGTGTACTACAGCAGTAACTCTAGCTTCTTTAATGACAATGCCAGATCCTTAACCCACACCACAAGAGAACTCCATGTATATATACAGTTTTAAAACCAGACTACTTCTCTCAATTTAATGCTAATAATGATTTAAGGTACTCTATGGTGAGGTTCTGCTACACCTCATTTCATGATTAAGTACTTTTGAATCTACCTGATTGGCAGTGAGAGGCATACATTTAATGAATTTGTGAACAGTTAACAATAGTCTGAATATTTTTAACTAAAAACAAGCAGAGGCAGGCAGTCTTTAGGGCTTTTCTAAATTAACACACAAATCATTTTAACATAAATCTGCCCTAGAGTAACCCAGAGGGTCTTATTTAGAGCTTTCATTGCACTTCAGTAGGTGTTTTTTTATTAAAATGTTTTCTGAGGAAGTAGGCAAGAAGGCTTAATGGTTTTTATAGATACTCTTTCTGCAAGAGTGGTGTAGATTGCATAGTAATTTTGATTTTCTAATCCTTGAGGTATTGAGGAAATCAGTATATTTCCTGGTAGGGATCGAACCCGTGTCCTCATGGATGCTAGTCAGTTCGTTAACCGCCACAACGGGACCTCCCCAAGCAATATTTTTTAGAGCTTTGTAGGAACTTGGATCAAATGCTTCTGATTTTAGTAGTTTTAAGCAAAAAGAAATTAAATAGATCTTTACTAAGTCTCTGTTTTTATAGAGTCTAAATTTTTATTTATTTATTTATTTATTGCTTTTCAGGGCTGCACCCGCAGCACATGGAGGTTCCCAGGCTAGGGGCTGAATCGGAGTTACAGCTGCCAGCCTACACCACAGCTCACAGCAAACGCCGGATCCTTAACCCTCTGAGAGAGGCCAGGGATGGAACCCGCAACCTCATGGTTCCTAGTCGGATTTGTTTCTGCTGTGCCATGACAGGAACTCCCTAAATTTTTATTTTTGAAGTTCTAAGAAAATCTATGGTTTAAGTTACCAAGAAAGATAATTGTCTCAAATCCGAGCCAGGCTGTGGAGCTTGCCATTGCCCACAGGCTATTTGTGCACTAACACTAGAAACCTAGGAAAAGTAAATCACTAGAAGGAATTCATTTCCCTCGAAGATAAAGCCAACTTGACTACAAAGTATTATGGTGATTTGGACATAAAGTGTTAAGTGATATTAAAAGAGATATTTCAAAAGTGTATTTCCCTTTTCTCCAAATTAGGAATGGCTTTCAAAAGGACATGGGGAATACAGAGAAATTCCCAGTGAGAGAGACTTTTTCCAGGAAGTCAAAGAGAGTAAAAAAGTGGTCTGCCATTTCTACAGAGACTCCACATTCAGGTAACTTCGTTTCTTTCCATCAGTGACTGTTTTTGGATAAGATGAGATTGTTGGATAGAGATAACTGACCTAGTAGAGAAATTAAGAAAAATAGAAAGGGGATTACTTCCTAAGTTGTTTCTCTGTACTAGAAGTGTATATATTAAAGTTAAGCAGTCATTAAAGGCTTAACTTAGGAGTTCCCATCATGACTTAGTGGTTAATGAATCCAACTAGGAATCATGAGGTTGCGGGTTTGATCCCTGGCCTTGCTCAGTGGGTTAAGGATCCGGTATTGCCATGAGCTCTGGTGTAGGTCGCAGACGTGGCTCAGATCCCGAATTGCTGTGGCTCTGGCATAGGCCGGCGGCTACAGCTCAGATTTGACCCCTAGCCTGGGAACCTCCATATGCTGTGGGAGTGGCCCTAGAAATGGCAAAAAGACAAAAAAAAAAAAGTTTAACTTAAAAACCAGTAGCATATGAAAGTATAAATTATTGGTGATTAGCATTTCCATAGAAGTGGCTATTTTCACTATATTTTTACTAGCTAACTTTAAAGACATCTTAGGAGTTCCCATCAAGACTCAGCAGAAGCGAATCTGACTAGGAACCATGAGGTTGCAGGTTTGATCCCTGGCTTTGCTCAGTGGGTTAAGGATCCGGTGTTGCCATGAGCTGTGGTGTAGGTCACAGATGCAGTTCGGATCTGGCATTGCTGTGGCTGTGGTGTTGACCAGCAGCTACAGCTCCAATTAGACCCCTAGCCTGGGACCCTCCATATGCCCTAAAAAGACAAAAAAATAAATAAATAAATAAAGACATCTTAAAAATGTGGTTAAATTTTCAGTCAATGCCACAAGAATTCTGCTTTTGTCCCTACTCTTATGATATAGCCACAGTGTTGGATTTGGGCCAACACCTTGAACACCAACCTGAAAGTCAGTTACTTCTCAGCTGGCAGTTCATGGGGAGGTAGTGGCTTGACCAAGCCTCTCACCAGAAGCATAGTTGGGACCGCCAAGCTTGGATGCAAGGAGAAGCTCAAGTCTGCCAACCTCTCTTTGGAGGCAGCTCTCTCATAAAGTGAAAATAGCTCCAGAAGAGGTTGTATCTTAAAGGACTCAAGCCTTTTGTTGTATTTATTTTTTTCCTGGCCATACCCTCAGCATATAGAAGTTCCCAGGCCAGGGGTTGAATCCAAGCCACAGCACTGATTTTTAACCCACTGCACCCAGCTGGGGATCGCCTCGAGCCTTTTTTTTAGCCCCCAAATGTGATTAGTTGCCAACATTTTTAATGTTGGCAACTAGTTGAATTTTAGATATATATTTTTTTAAATCAGATAATTGATGGCTGACCTAGGATTGTTTGAGGACAATTTGCAGATCCTGAATGGCTCCTTGTCCCCTTAGACAGGTGCTCATATACAGAGTCTCTGTTCTTCACTCTGCTGTCTCCGCCTGACCCGCTTCTCTCATTTCCATAGCCTGCTTGGCTCTGGTCTTTGCCTCATCACCCAACAATGTGGTTATTCCTTAACACCTTTCAGGGACTGATTGTAGGATTTACTGACTAAGAAAATACAATTAAAGAAAATACTGAGAGGGTGCAATGTTCTCTAAAAGGAAAGTGGGAAAAGGATTAGGAAGGTAAAAAGACATCAAAAAACCTATCTGCCATTGTGGTCCACGGTCACCTCCCACTTCACATTCCTAAGGTGCCAAGCTCAGTCATGTGATGAGGTAATAAGTTATCCATATAAGATTGATATTATTTCTTATTATTAGCTGACTTTGCCCACTGGGTTGTTAGTTTTGTGCAGGCAGAGAGTATGCCTTTGTATTGTGGCCATCCGTGCTCCAGGTTCCCAGCCACAGAGCAGCAGTGGCTACACACAGTAGGTGCTCACTAAACATACTTGATGGATGTATAGACATCACAGCACCAGGAATACTTACCTTAAAACTGAAAAGTCAAGATTTAAATGAGGTGATAGGTAGAGAGGCAGATAGCAGAGGTTGTAGCCCATGACAGGCTAGATGCTTCATATTGTATAAAATCCTGGAGCATTCACAATCACCTTTTGGGGTAAGTGGGTAAAATGCCTATGCTTCACGTGTGGACACCAAGATTTGGAGAGATTAAGTGACTTACCTGATGTCACTCAGCTACTAAATGATAAAAGAGGATTTGAACCCAGATTTTAAGCCTAATGCTATTTTGACTACACCATGACTCCTACTTCAGGATTTTTAAAAATTGGATTAGTTGACAAATGATGCATAGACCTGTTTAAAATACATTCCATATTGATCTGGTAAAACGACAAAGTTGATTTATGTACAAAGTTTCAAAAACATATTTCTCATAATGTTTTATCACTTGTTTGGAGCTTCATTGAAAAACCACTTATTACATTGACAACTATGTCTAATACTCATGTTGCAACAGAACAAAGGGTGGGGGAAAAAATGTAATGTATACATGTAAGGATAACCTGACCCCCTTGCTGTACAGTGGGAAAATAAAAATAAAAAAAAAAAACACTTATTAATTTGTTCTCTCCTACCATTTTTCACTAAAATCTCATGGCTGCCCTGTGGGTGATACATAAAAAGAATCACTCAGAAGAAAAGTGATGAGGCATCAAAGGTATAATAAACTCATTGGACCCAAGCCTAACTCAAAAAACTACACCAGAAAGTACCCAAGGTTGTTCCCTGATGGCCTAGTGGTTGAGGATCCAGTGTGGTCACTGCTGGGGCACAGACTCCACCCCTGGCCCCGGGAATTTCCTTATGACACAGGAGCACCCCAAAAAAAATTACCCAGAAAACCTGCTATTAAAATCAGCCATGGGGCTTTTGGTGCCTTAGTCGTAGAAAGCAGTAGTTCTCAAACTTTATTGGGCATGAGAATCACTGCCTGTTTCTCAGTTGACCACCAGAGCATTTATTCATCTGAAAGCTGATTGTAATAATCACCTCTGGGTAAGAACGGCTCAAAAAGATGATTGTGGTAGTCTGTTTGCATAAACCCTAGAGGGAAGACCAGTTTAAAATATAAAGAAAATGTCACTTTCCATTTTCCTTTTCAGGTGGCTTATTTAATAAAACTTACTGCTAGTAATTTTCATTTCCTCAGACCCATAGTGACCCTATCTGCAGCCCTTAACCTTAATACGCTTTTTTGCTAAGCAAGATTCCTTCTTAGTGACACCATTCATCCCTTCTTAGTGACCTCAAATATGGTACTGTATGTACATTTCTAATTCTGAGAAGTGTCTTCTGAGTTCAGCCAAGTTCAGATATGTCACCCTGTATGAGATACCAGGAGACACACATAGGAGAAATGATAATTTTTGTTCTTAACCATGAACGTGATAACCTTTTGAACCACGTAGGCACATGTAGACTATTAATGCTGGATTGTGAGGCATCTTACCGATGAAATGAGGTCATTTGACACCAAGGATAGGTTGGCTGGAGAAATTACAGAACTCGGAAAAACTAAAGAAAATTAGATGTGCCTTAAAGATAATTATTTTAAAAAAGAAATCAGTTTTAGCTTTTGATTTTCTGTGTGTTTTTTTACAGGTGTAAAATACTAGACAGACATTTGGCAATACTGTCCAAGAAACATCTTGAGACCAAATTTTTGAAGCTGAATGTGGAAAAAGCACCTTTCCTTTGTGAGAGACTTCGTATCAAAGTCATCCCCACACTAGCCCTGGTGAAAGATGGAAAAACACAAGATTTTGTTGTTGGATTCTCTGACTTAGGAAATACAGATGATTTCACCACAGAAACTTTAGAATGGAGGCTGGGTTGTTCTGATATTCTCAATTACAGGTAAATGAGCACACTATCAGTTCATTTTAATTCACATCTTCAGGTGATATTTTTAGAGAATTTTTTTTATGGTAACATTTATTTTATGGAATGAAGATCTTTTGAGCTGAGAGGTAGAAAAACCATCACAAAGGAAAAGCATATTTCTTTAAGTATACATTATACATGGACATGATCTTACAGCAAAATCAGAGTCATAGATAAAATTGAGTCATGGAATACACTTAGCTGTAAAAGTTTTCAAACTCACAGATCCTATGGAATGTAATTCTGTATTAATCTGGAAACCCAAAAACCCAAAATGATACTCCAGAAGAATTGACTCCTGATTTAAACCAGATTACGCAAATTAATAATGACTTGCTTTTTAAACACTAGATTCTTAATGTAGATGTTCCTGTACCACTTGTAGAATCTGATAAAATATATAAAATTTCATTTCTTTGCTTAGCTTAAATTACTATGGGGAACAGTCACAAGCTGAAAATAATCTAAAATCCAATTTGCATTTTCTTATTTATTTATTTATTTTTTGTCTTTTTGCCTTTTCTAGGGCCACTCCTATGGCATATGGAGGTTCCCAGGCTAGGAGTCTAATCGGAGCTGCAGCTACCAGCCTATGCCAGAGCCACAGCAACGCGGGATCCAAGCCTCGTCAGCAACTTACACCACAGCTCACAGCAACACCAGATCCTTAACCCACTGAGCAAGGCCATGGATCAAACCCTCAACCTCATGGTTCCTAGTCGGATTCGTTAACCACTGAGCCACAATGGGAACTCCCCAACTTGTATTTTCCACTCTTCTCTATGTCCACTTCTCTAGACACATAATTTGTCTTAATTCCACAAAATAGAGCATATCATCTTACCTTTGTGTTTATTTTCGATTTGCAGAAATAACGTAAAATCTTCCAGTTATTCCAGTCATTGGGGCTTTCAATAAGTAGAAAAACCTCTCATCTTTTTACTTCCTTCCTTCTTTTATTCTGACTCTCTCCTACACATGCATAAATCACTCCTACATAATGGAAGTTGATTTTGGAGTTTAGGTTTTATTTTCTTAATGTGAAATAACATGTTAAAATTTTTTGTTTGCTTTTTTGCTATTTCAGAGCCACACCCACTGCCTATGGAAGTTCCCAGGCTAGGGGTCAAATTGGAGCTGTAGCTGCTGGCCTACACCACGGCCACAACTCGGGATCCAAGCCGCATGTGTGGCCTACACCACAGCTCCCAGCAACACTGGATCCTTAACCCACTGCTCGAGGCCAGGGATCAAACCTGCATGCTCATGGATCCTAGTTGGGTTCGTTAACTGCTGAGCCACAAAGAGAACACCAGTAAATTTTTGAAATGATTTCTAACTTTAAACAAGTTGAAAACTAGTACAAAGAATTCTCGTGTCATTCACTCATATTCCTCAATTTTCAACATTTTATATTTGCTTTATCATTTTCTTTCTAGGTATGTAAACTTTTTTTCAGAACCATTTGATTGGGTGTTATAGATCATCCCTTTCTGTGTGCATTTCTTAAGAATAGGAACATTTTTCGATAATCACAGTGCAAGGATTAAAACAGGAAATATGTAGTTTACAGACTTGATTCAAATTCCACCACTGCCCCAATAATGTCCTCCTTATTGAAAAAAAAGTGGGTTTCATGTACTTGGTATGTGTTTTTAGTTTCCATTAACCTGAACCTGTTACCTTCCTTTGTTCTTCAATACCTTAACAATTTTTGAAGAGTATAAGCTAGTTATTTTATAAAGCATCCCCCAATTTGGGTTCATCTAATGTTTCCAAATTTTGCATGTTTTCCACTCGAAATGTGGAGGTGATGTGTTCTTCCTTCTCCGTGCCTCGCAGGAGACAAATGGTGGTTTCTCTTATTTCTGGTGGTGATAACTGAGCACTGATTAACCAGTTGTCTGCCAAGCCAACTGGAAGACCTTTTCCAGACCATTAATTTACTTTTTCATTTATTTGTATTAGAATGGGCTGTGGATATTTTATTCAGTGGGCTGTAGTCTGTTACACTTATTATTTACATTGAAGCTCAGATGTGGCCAGTGAGAGCCCTTTTCGTACTTACTGGCTTCTGTGTCCTTTTATCATGTCCCCATGTTCTTGGAGCCCTTTGTTTCTGGTGTAGGGAGATCTTCCAGGGCCCTCAGGCTGTGCTCTCCATAGGAACTGGCTGTTTCTCCAAAAAGCCATGGTTCCTTTCAGTGGCAAATGCTAGTTCAAAACCAAGACCTAGATGCTAGGAGTATTTCCAGGGATTTTTGAAATACCTGTTTTTCAAGCATCATTGAAAAGAGTTCCATACTAATTCTGGGTTAATAGTAGTGAATACTGTGAGTTTTGTTAATGTCCGTAGAGATCTAAACATTAAAAGGTGTTAAACAGAATCAAGCCAGTCATGACAGGCTATCAGAAAGAAAGCAGGATTTTCCTTTGTCATTCTCAACAGTGACAGGAATCTAATACATATTCATCACACCCAAATAGATGAAAATAACTGATTTGCTGTTATGCACCAAATTCTGTTGGTGCATCTTGTGAAATGTTAACCAGTAATTAATGAAAAGAAAACAAAACAGGGAGTTCTTGTCATGGCAAAGCAGAAAACGAATCTGACTAGGAACCATGAGGTTGCAGGTTCTATCCCTGGCCTTGCTCAGTGGGTTAAGGATCTGGTGTTGCTGTGAGCTGTGGTGTAGGTCGCAGACGTGGCTCGGATCTGGCGTTGCTGTGGCTATGGCATAGGCTGGTGGCTACAGCTCTGATTAGACCCCTAGCCTGGGAACTTCCATGTGCCTCAGGTATGGCCCTAGAAAGACAAAAAGACAAAAAAAAAAAAAAAAAAGAAAAAAAGAAAACTAAACATTGATCAAAAGCATTTAGTTGTACAGTGTGAGGTTTAAAACTATTAACCATCAGTATAAATAATATACTTCTTCCTTGACACCAACATTTTAAAGAAAATTTTACTCCATTCTACATGTTACAATGAGGAAGGATAGATTTTTGTCCAATTTAGTATACCAACTGTACTAAATCATAGAGAGTAAGTCCTTTTCCAATTTGCTTTCTTTTTAGTGGGAATTTAATGGAACCACCATTTCAGAGCCAGAAGAAATTTGGAACAAACTTCACAAAGCTGGAAAAGAAAACTATTCGAGGAAAGAAATATGATTCAGACTCTGATGATGATTAGAAATCAGTTTTAATTCTTTGTAAATCTACCTTTTATTTCTCCTTCTTCAGAATGAGATGTATTTTCTAAATTCTGTTGACTTCAGTACACTGGTCTTCTAATGGTCATATTCTAGAGTTTTAGGCAGTTGCATCGCACTGAAAGACATCTTTAATATTTTCTGTGTGGAGGCTCATGTTTAAGGTGAGGAAAACTTCTGAGTTCTAAAATTATCTGAAAAAGGTCTGGATTCTCTATTTTTGAGATTGGTTTTATCATGATATGATTCTTACATTTTTATACCATTCTCAATTGTGTTTTTAATCTACTAGATTAGAAATAGAATGCAGCAAACTCTTCTAGGACTAATTCTTACACGGCATTATTTACATTACACAAGAGGTCAAGTAACATTTACTGGTGTAAAAGACTGCACTCGTAAATGAATTAGAAACACTCTTCACTTCTGCAATATATTTAACTATTAAAGAACTGTTTATTTATTCTGTATGCTGCATGGTGTTGTTGAATCAACTAATGGCAGCAGATAGCTTTGTCAGGTTGTGAACATATTGCCTTACTTAAAGGGTCTTGATTGCTTGTATTTTAAGACATGCATTAAACAAGAAACATTTTTTGAATGGCATCACGAGGAGAACTACAGACCCCTAAGAGAAACAACCATAACTTGTAAATATTTTTTAAAAAATTAAAGTCTGTAAATTGTCAAAAGAACATACAGCAAACTAGAACATATATCCAAGAAAACACTAAATCTCGGAAAGAATAGTCAGTCTTCATGGTATTTGAACCATGACCCTGCACCCTTCCTCCTCATCTCCCAGTCTTAGCATACAGTTTATCTCTAGGAAGAGCAGACCCCTCTGGCATCTCTCATTCCCCCAAGCTCTATGTGGCAGGAGCTCTATTCTAAGCAATACAGCAAAGACTCCTGGAACGTCCTTCCTCCACCCAGTGCCCACTTGTAGCACAGAATATCCACCCCAGGCACACCCAGCACACTGTTTTCTAATCACTGTTGCCCCAGCTTACTCATAAACTAAAGCAATAGTGATTAGGGTGGAGGTTCCATGCAAGGAGGGGGCAGACAGAGAAGATCAGGGGCTACCATCCACCACTCTACCTACAGACCACAGGCATCACTCTGAGAAAAGCAGGAAGGGAGGAGCACAGAGGTTCTGCCCAGTGGAAGAAGCCAGCTGCACAAGCAGCTTCCCTAGCATTCCCGAAAGTGACCGACTTTAGAACAGTGAGAGAAGCTGAAGCCTGAGGGCGCTGCTATAGACAATGGAGATTTGAGGTGGGGTGGAGGAAGAGAAGTGAGGAGACTGGCATCTCCATGATACCAGCAAGCCACACAGAAGACCAATGAGGATAGCAGCATGAAAGAGGCAGCTCAGAGTAGTCTAGGCTTAGAACAAGCCTCAAAGACTACAAGAACCTGAACTGGATCAGACCGTGTGGCAAATTATGTCCCAAGGCATTGTCAATTAATAGAGAAGTCCACTAGCAGCTAGTGGATATTAATAGCAGGGTGTGATAGCAATAGAAGCAGACCAACATACAAGGCGCTCAGGGAAAACTGCTGTTCTTGGGATTGTGAAGAGTAAGGACAACTTCATACATCCAGGCTGTATACTCTGCAGAGGAATATCAGAGGCTGTACAGTTCAGGGTAAGTGAACTTAACCAAAATGGTCCATGTAAGACACTAAACAAGTAAATGAGTCCTGGGGGAGAGGAGAGCATTGGTCTCTAGAACTGCTGTAGTATCTAAAAAGTCCAGGTTTTTTTTTTTTGTTTTTTGTTTTTTTTAGGTCTTTTTGCCTTTTTTAGGGCCGCACCTGCAGCATTTGGAGGTTCCCAGGCTAGGGGTTGAATCGGAGCTGTAGCCACCAGCCTGCACCAGAGCTACGGCAACGCCAGATCGAGCTGTGTCTGCAACCTACACCGCAGCTCACAGCAACACCAGATCCTTAACCCACTGAGCAAGGCCAGGGATCAAACCTGCAATCTCATGGTTCCTAGTCGGATTCGTTAACCACTGAGCCATGACGGGAACTCCCTAAAAAGTCCAGTTTTGAACACAACAAAGAAGATCTGCAAAGAAACAGGGAAGTGTGACCCATACGTGGAGAGGGGGGGAACAATCCCAAAAAATTGCTCTTGAGTGGGCCCAGATATTGGAAACAGACAGAAATTGCAAAGCAGCTAGTAAATTGTATAAATTAAAAAAAAAAAATACTAAAAGCATCCTGGAAGTGAAGGTATGGTAATAGTCCACTGAATGAAGAATATTAGCAGAGATAGGAATTAACCAAATGAAGATCTCTGTACTTAAAAGGACAATAACTGCAATGAAAGGCTCATCAGAGGAACTCAACAGAAGCTTGGAGCTTGCAGTGAAGAATCAGCAAATACAGGATTAACCAATACAGATAATGCAATCAGGAGAACAGGAAGGATAAAAGAATAACAAACAGCTTCAGAGAAATAGGGACCATCAACATGTGTATAATGGAAGTGTCAAAAGTAGAGGAGAAAGAAGACAGTTGGAAAATTAGTAGAAGAAATAATGCCTAAAATTTGAAGAAAAACATGAATCCAAGAAGATCAGCAAATTCTCAGAGCAAAATGATATACACCCAGACATGTCTGAATAAAAATGTTAAAAGACATCTTAAAAACCACTCCTGTACAAGAAAATGCCCTCAAGGTTAACAATTGACTTACCAGAAACAATGAGGACCTAAGGCAGTGGAATGAAATGCAAAGTGCTGAAAGAAAAAAACCGCAACTAGGGATTTTATATCTAACAAAGCTATCAGAAATGGAGACAAAATGACACTCAGATTTAAAACTTCATTCCCAGGAAACCCACCTTAACAAGAAGTTTTTCAATCCAAAAGGAAGTGAAACCATACAGTAATTCAAACCTTTAACAAAAAACAATGCCAATAGAGGTAATTTTGTAAAACTAAAAAAGATGTTGTAATGACCTATTTTCCCTTCTTTCAGCAGTTCTAGGGCGTTCCTGTCGTGGCTCAGTGGAAATGAATCTGTCTAGTACCCATGAGGATACAGGTTCAATCCCTGGCCCCACTCAGTTAAGGATCCAGCATTGCAGTGAGTGGTGGTGTAGGTCGTAGACGCAGTTTGGATCCCACATTGCTGTGGCTCTGGCATAGGTTGGTGGCTACAACTCTGATTTGACCCCTAGCATAGGAACCTCCATATGCCACGGTGTGGCCCTAAAAAGACACCCCCCCCAAAAAAAGTTCTATATTAAAAGCACAATTATATATATAATTGTGGCGTTGCACCTATAACATATAGAAATGTATATATGACAACACTATAAAGCAGGTGGGAGCATATATTTCATATTTCAATAATGAAAACACAGAAAGCAAACAAATTACAAATTAATATAAAGATCTGTATGTTCATGTTCAAGTATTTTAAAGCAAAATTATGAAACTTATATGTAACATTCAGAGGTGCAATATGTGTAACAAAAGAAGGGATAGAGCTTTATAGGAGTATTTTACTAGAATTAAATTGCTATGAAGCTAATGTAGCTTCTAACAAGCTATATACTGTAAGACCTAGAATACCCACTAAGAAAATAAGATTAAAAAGGAATTAAAGATTAAAGGACTTAAAGTATTACACTATAAAATATTCACTTAAGAAAGCAGGAGTTCCCCTCATCGTGGCTCAGTGGGTTAAGGATCCAGCATTGCCATGAGCTGTGGTGTGGGTTGCGGACACAGCTCAGATCCTGAGTTGCTGTGGTAGTAGCATAGGCCGGTGGCTACAGCTCTGATTAGACCCCTATCCTGGGAACCTCTGTATGCAATGGGTGCTGCCCTAAAAAGACAAAAATAGAAGAAAAAAGAACAAGTGAACAAAGAAAATGGAGAAGACAAAAAGGTAAAAACATACCTAAAACCAACCATATATATAGTAACAGTACATGTGAATGTATTAAATCATTATGCAAATATTGTCAGACTGGATAACAAAAATAAGATTCAACTATATTTTGTCCACAGGAGACACAGTTTAGAATCAAAGGTAAAACAACAATGAAAAAGCTATGCCATAGAAGTACCAATCATTGGAGAGCTGGAATGGCTAAACTTAGAGACAAAATAGACTAGAAAATGTATTTATTACAGAAAAGAGGGTAATTTTATGATAGAAGAAAATCTATCAAGAAGCTATAGTAATTGTAAACCCCTTTGCACCTCACAATAAAACCCATGTATTTTAACAATTGTATATTTTGCTGTAAGAATTCTGAAGCAGAATTTGACATAATTGAAGGGGAAATAGACAATTCAGCAATGATAGTGACATAACCCCTCCCTGCCCCCTTTAAATAATGAATAGAAGGACTAGGCCCAAGGAAATAAAAAACTTAACAACACTATAAACCACTACACTTAACACATCTATAGAGCACTTCCACAATAGCACAGTTCTTCAAGATCACGTGGAACATCCCCCAAGATAGACCATATGTCAGGCCGTTAAAAAAAAAAAAAAAAGCCTCAGTAAATTTAAAAATATTAAAGTCAGGAGTTCCCGTCGTGGCGCAGTGGTTAACGAATCCAATTAGGAACCATGAGGTTATGGGTTCGATCCCTGCCCTTGCTCAGTGGGTTGACAATCCAGCGTTGCCGTGAGCTGTGGTGTGGGTGGCGGACGCGGCTCAGATCCCGTGTTGCTGTGGCTCTGACGTAGGCTGGCAGCTACAGCTCCGATTTGACACCTAGCCTGGGAACCTCCATATGCCGCAGCAGCGGCCCAAGAAATGGCAAAAAGACAAAAAAAAAACAAAAACAAAAAACTTTTCAAAAAAAAAAAAGTCATACAAGGGCATGTCCTCTGACCACAATGGGATGAAATAACAAATCTGGGAGATGCAAAACTGGGTATAATTTAATGCACTCCTAAGTAACCAATGGGTCAGAGAGAAAACCAGCAAGAATTTAGGAAATCCTTAGAGATACATGAAAAAAAAAAATGCAACATACCAAAGCTTAAGGAACACCACTAAAGCACTCCTGACAGGAAGACGTATAGCAGTAAACACCCATATTAAGATTAAAACATCTCTGGTGTTGCTGTGGCCATGATGTTGTCTGGCGGCTACAGCTCCAATTGTACCTCTAGCTTGGGAACCTCCACATGCCTCAGGTGCAGCCCTAAAAAGACAAAAGAAAAAAAAAAGATGAAAAGATCTCAAGTCAATGATTGTCTTTAAAATACTGGTAAAAGGTAAAAGTAACCCTAAAAACAAGTAGGGGGAAAAACCTTAGAACAAGGTTACAGTCGTCAAAACTGTGGTACAGGCATAAAGATAAAAAAACAGATCAATGAAACAAAATTGAAATTCCAGAAATAATGCTTAACATTTTGGTCAATTGACTTGGCAAAGGTGCTAAGACAATTCAAGTCAAAGAGGAGTTCCTGTCTTGGCACAGCAGAAATGAATCTGATTAGGAACCACAAGGTTGCGGGTTCCATCCCTGGCTTCACTCAGTGGGTTAAGGATCTGGCATTGACATGGCCTGTGGTGTAGATTGCAGATTTAGCTCCAATTCGACCCCTAGCCTGGGAACCTCCATATGCCACAGACATGGCCCTAAAAGGACAGAAGACAAAAAAAAAAAAAAAAAAAAAAAGTGGTGTTTAGACAACAGTATCCACAGGTAAAAGAATAAAGCTGAACTCATCCTCACACAATATGTGAAATTTAACTCATAATGGATCAAAGACCTAAATATAAGGGTTAAAACTATAGAACTCTGAGAAGAAAATCTAATCATAAATCTTTAGGATCTTGTATTAGGCAAAGCCTTCTTAGAAACAACACAAAAAGTACAAGTGGCAAGAACAAAACAGATGACTTCGACTAAATCGACATTAAAAACTTTTTTCCTGCAAATGAAATTGCCATCAAATTGAAACAACCCACAAAACAGGAGAAAATATTTCCAAGTGTTGTGTCCGATAAAGGACATGTGTCCGGAATACCTAAAGATCGCTTATAACTCAAGAAAAACACAGGTACCCCCAATTGTTAAATGAGTAAAACATCTCCATAAACTTTTTTTTCCTTTTTTTGCTTTGCTTTTTAGGGCCACACCCGAGGCATATGGAGGTTCCTAGGCTGGGGGTACAATCGGAGCTACAGCTGCCGGCCTACACCACAGCCATAGCCAGATCCGAGCCGCATCTGCGACCTACACCATAGCTCACGGCAACGCTGGATCCTTAACCCACTGAGGGAGGCCAAGGATCAAACGTGCAACCTCATGGATCCTAGATGGGTTCATTAATCATTGAGCCACAAAGGGAAATCTGACCATAGACTTCTCTTCAAGGAAAATTTCAGATGACCAATAGGCATGTCTTAGGTGCTAAGTCCAGTAACCACCAGGAAAATACTCATGAAAACCACATAATGACATCCCACTTCACACCCCTCGGACAATTATAATAACACTGGACAGAGCCCTGCCTACAAGTGGGCTGGGACTGGTCGTGCTGTACAGCCAGCTCTGCCTACCAGCACACCCACAGTAGCTTCATCACAACACAAGGGTCCACATAGCCCACAACGGGGATACACCTAGAACACATGGCTCTGGTGACCAGAGGGGAGTGTGCTGCTGGACCCTATAGGATGCCTCCTATATAAGGCTACATCTCCAAGATCAGGAAATGTGCCTGAACTTCCCAACTCATAGAAACAAATACAGAGAATTTAGACAAAAGGAAGAGACAGGAATATGTTCCAAACAAAGGGACAAAACAAAACCCCAGAACAACTTAGTGGAGATGAGCAAACTAACTAACAAAGGATTTAAAGTAATTATCATAAAGATGCTCAGTGAACAGTGGAAGATGATGAGCACAATGAGAAGTTAGAGAGTATATAATATGAAGAACTAGAGTTGAAGAATAGTCACTGAAGTTAAATGCACTACAAGGAATCAAAAGACTAGATTTCACAGAGGAACATAGCAAACTGGAAAGCAGTAGTGGAAAATCACCCAAACTGAAAAAAAAAATTTTTTTAATTTAGGAATACCAACAAAAAGAGACATAGAATACTATTCAAAAATATTAAGGGGGATGCGGTGGGGAGGTGAGTTGAAAATGCAGGGTGGTTAGAATGTGTGTGAACTTAAGAGGTCATCAGGAGTCCTTCTGCAGTGTTGGTGGATATGTAAATTGGTGCAGGCACTGTGGAAAACAATGTGCAGGTTCCTTAAAAAAGAGAGTTACCATGGGATCCAGTAATCCCTCTTGTGGGCATATATCCGGAAAAGACCAATACTCTAATTCAAAAAGACACATGCACCCCCAATATTCATAGTAGCTCTGTTTACAATAACCAAGACAAGGAAGCAACCACACTATCCATCATCAGATAAATGGATAAGGAAGATACACACACATATATATTCTTTATCCATTCATCCGTGTGTGTATCTACACACTCACACAATGGAATGTTACTCGGCCATAAAAAAGAATGAAGTAATGCTATCTGCAATAATATGGATGGACCTAGAGATTATCATACTAAGTGAATTAAGTCAGAGAAAGACAAATATCATATGATATCACTTATCTGTGGAATCTTTAAAAATGATACAAATGAACTCATTTGTACAAGTTATCTGTGAGTCTTATTTGTAAACATACTCATAGACTTTGAAAACAAACTTACATTTACCAAAGGAGAAGGGTGTGGGGGTGGGAGGGAGATAAATTAGGAGTTGAAGATTAACATATACACCTGCTATATATAAAATAGATAATCAAGAAAGGACCTAATGTATAACACTGGGAACTCTGCTCAATTTTCTGTAATAGCCTATATGGGGAAAGAATCTGAAAAAGAATGGATATATGTATATTATAGTCACTTTGCTCTACACCTGTAACTAACACAATATTGTAAATTAGGAGTTCCTGTCATAGCTCAGCAGAAACAAATCCAACTAGTATCCATGAGGATGCAGATTCAATCTCTGGCCTCGCTCAGTGGGTTAAGGATCCGGTGTTGCCATGAGCTGTGGTGAAGTTTGCAGATTCAGCTCAGGTCTGGCATTGCCCATAGCTGTGGTATAGGCCAGCAGCTGTAGCTCAAATACCACTCCTAGCCTGAGAACCTCCATATGCTGTGGGTATAGCCCTAAAAAAAAAAAAAAAAAAAGGTATACTGAGCTGATTCTGTCATATCTTACCAATATCTATACCTTCTACAGTATATTAACTGATGCCTCAAATCACAGCAATGACAAAAAAAAATTGTAAATCAACTATACTCCAACATAAAATACAAATTAAATTTAAAAGTAGAAATAGACTCACAGACATAGAAAACAAACTTATGGTTACTAAAGGGGAAGGGGTAGAGGAGGGACAAATTAGGAGTATGGGATTAACAGATATACACTACCATATATGAAGTAGATAAACAACAAGTATGGGGAATTATAGTCAATATTTTTGGCATATTGACTATACCAGTATTTTTGGTATAGTCAATATATTTGGTACTTGAAATACTATAAATCAACTCTATTCAAAAGATAAATTTTTAAAAGAAATTGATTATGTTTCTATACACTAACAGTGAAATTATGAATAAGAAATAAAGACTACAATTACAATACAATAGTAGCAAAAACAATACTTGGGTAGGAGTTCCCTGGTGGCTCAGCAGGGTAAGGATCCAGCATTGTCACTGCTGTAGCCCAGGTTACTGCTGTGGCACAGGTTTGCTACCTGGCCCGGGAATTTCTGTCTGCTGAGGAGGGAAAAAAAAAAAACCTTGAGAATAAATTTCTTCAATGAATGACCTGGACAATGAAAACCACAAGACTTTGATAATGGAATCTGCAGACAACAGAAGCAAATGGTAAGATATCCCTTCCTCATGGATCAGAGGAATTGATTAACATTGTTAAAGTGTCCATACCAACCAAGCCATTTATTGATCTAATGTGATTCCTATTAAAATTCCAATGGCATATTTCACACAAATAGAAAAAAAAAAACGATCTTCAAATGTGTCTGGAAACACAAAAGACTCTGAATAGCCAAAGCAGCCTGAGAAAAAAGAAGCTGGAGGCATCACAATCCCTAATTCAAATTACACTACGAAGCTATAGCAATGACATCAGAGTGGTACTAGGTAAAAATAGACACATATGCTAATGGAACAGAATAGAAAGCTCAGAAATAAACCCCTGTGTACATGGCCAGTTATTTAACAAGGGGCCAAGAACACTCAATGGGGAAAGGATGGTCTCTTCAAAAAATGGTGTTCAGAAAACTGGATAACTACCCAAAAAAATGAAATTGGATCCTTACCTTCCATCACTCACTAAAATAAGATTAAAGGCTTAAACATTAAGACATGATGCCGTAAAATTTCTAGAAGAAAACAAACATAAGGAAGAATCTCCTTGATGTTAGTCTTGGCAATGTTTTTTGTTTTGTTTTGCTTTTTAGGGCCACACCTGAGGAGGTTCCAAGGTTAGGCATAGAATAGGAGCTGTAGCTGCCAGCCTACACCACAGCTCACAGCAATGCCGGCTCCTTAACCCACTGGGCAAGGCCAGGGATCGAACCTTCATCCTCATGGATGCTAGGCAGATTTGTTAACCGCTGAGACACTATGGGAACTCCAGCAATGATTTTTTTTTTTTTGGATGGGACCCCAAAAGCACAAGCAATGAATGCAAAGATCAACAAATGGAACTACATCTAACAAACAAGCTTCTGCAGAGCAAAAGAAACCATTAACAAAATGAAAAGGCAACATATGTATTGGGAGACAATATTTGCAAACCATCTATCAAATAAGGGGATAACAGCAAAAAGATATAAAGAACTCATATAACCCAATAACAAGAAAACAATACAATTTAAAAGATAGCAGAGGAACTAAAGAAACATTTTTCCAACTGCCCACAGTAGACCTCCAAGTAGCCAACAGGTACATGAAAATGTTCTTCTCACTAATCATCCAGGAACTGCAAATCAAAATCACAGCGCGATATCACCTCACACCGGTTACAATGACCACCATCAAGAAGACGAGACAACAGATGTTGGCAAAGTCAAAGGGATGAGGGAACCCTCCCTCTTACACTCTTGTTGAGAATGTAACTTTGTGCAGACACTGTGTTCAACCGTGTGGTTCTCTCAAAAAATTAAAAATGGAACTGCCATATGATCCAGCAATCTCATTTCTCAGAGTGTATCCAAAGGAAATGGAAGCAGGACCTCAAAAAGATGGCTGTGCTGCCATGTTTATTGCAGCATTAGTGACAATAACCAGGATATAGAAGCAACTTAAGTGTCTGTCGGTGGAAAAGGAAGATGTAAGATACACATATATACATACACCTGCACATTTATACATGTATAGGTATATACTCAATGGAATATAATTCAGCCAAGAGAAAGGAAATCATTTCGACCATGTGGATGGATCTTGAGGGCATTATGCTGAGTGAGATAAGCTAAAGACAAATATTGTATAATATCACTTATATGTGCAATCTAAAGAAGTCAAACTCATTTTTAAAAAATGGGAGCACCTGCTGTGGCATAGTGGGTTAAGAACCCGACTACAGCACCTCAGGTTGTTGCAGTCACCAGTTCAATACCTGACCCAGTGCAATGGGTTAAAGGATGTGGTGTTGCTGCAGCTGCAGCTCCAATTCAATCCCTGGCTTGGAAACTTCCATATGCGGCAGGTGCGGCCCTAAAAAGAGAGAGGCTAGTGGTCCCTGAGGGCTAGTGGGTGGGGGAATTTGGGAGATGTTATTAAAGAGTACAATCCTCCAACTAGAAGATGAGTAAGGGAGTTCCCTGGTGGCCTAGTGGTTAAGGATCCCATTATCACCGCAGTGGCTCAGGTCACTGCTGTGGCACAGGGTTTGATCCCCAGCCCAGGAATTTCCACATGCCGCAGGTGAGGCCAAAATAAATAACTAAATAAGATAATAAAGAGTAAGTTCTAGTGATCTAATGAAGAGCACAGCAATTATAGTCAACAATACTGTGTTCTATCAAAACATCAAAAATGCTCAGAGCCTAGATCTTAAGTGTTCCTAGCACAAAAAAGAAATGCTTAGTATGTTCAATGGTAACAGATAACACTAGCAGGTTAACAATGGTGGTAACCAAATAGCAGCATGTAATTGTATCAAATCACCACATGTACCTTACATTTATGAGTTATATGTAAATTATCTCAATTTAAAAAATTTAGAAACAAAAGAAAAAGAACCAGAAACAGCAAAATAGCTGAGACAAGCCCCTTCCTCTCATGCAAAGCCACATTCCCAGAAAGGTTTGAGAAAAGATCTTAGCAAAGGATGGCTGAGGGACAACAGAAACTCTGCAGCAGTGGGGTTCCTTGTTATTTTTTTTTTTTCCAGTGGTTCTTAACCTTAGCTGTTTGTATCAGTTTCTTGTTGCTGTTGTAAAAATTACCATAAACTCCATGGCCTAAGACAACACAAATGTATTACCTGACGGTTTTCTGGAGGTCAGAAGTCTGAAATGGAACTCTGTCGGTTCAAATGGAAATGTCGGTGAGGCTATGGCCTTTCTGATGGCTTTATAGAGAATTTATTTTCTTGCCTTTTCCAGTCTTTAGAGGCTGCCTTGTTTCTTAGCTTGTGACCATTTCCTCCACCTTTATAAGCATTACCAGCTGATGGAGTCTCATATCATGTAGCTCTTCTGCCTCCCTCTTCCACATTTAAAGACCCACCTGGATAATCCAGGCTACTCTACCTAATTTTTTTTTCTTTTAGGGCCACACCTGCAGCATCTGGAAGGTCCCAGGCTAGAGGTTGAATCTGAACTGCATCTGCAACCCATACCACAGCTTACAGCAGTGCTGGATCCTTAACCCTCTGAGTGAAGCCAGCGCTGGAACGCACATCTTCATGGATACTAGTTGGGTTCTCAACTGAGCCACAACAGGAACTCCAGTTCTAACTATTTTAAAGTCTGTGGGTTAGTAACCTTGATTCCATCAGCTGCCTTGATTCCCTTCTCCTGGGTAACATACATCCACAAAATAGGTCACAGGTTCTGGGTATTAAGATGTGGACTTCTTGGGGAGGCCATTATTCTGCCCACTACACGTGGGGAACTTCCAAAAGTACTGATGTCTGGTCTCTACACGCAGAGATTCTGATGTAAAATGGGCCTAGAATGTCGCACAGGCATCAAGATGTTTTTAAAACCCTCCAGGCAATTCTAATGACCAGTCGTTGAAAAACAACTGCTCTAAAGTAATAGAATATACAGGGAGTTCCCATCGTGGCTCAGTGGCTCAGTGGTTAACGAGTCCAACTGGGAACCATGGGGTTGCGGGTTTGATCCCTGGCCTTGCTCAATGGGTTGGGGATCCAGCGTTGCTGTGAGCTGTGGTGTGGGTTGCAGACGCGGCTTGGATCCCACATTGCTGTGGCTGTGGTGGAGGCCGGCGGCTACAGCTCCAATTTGACCCCTAGCCTGGGAGCCTCCATGTGTCACGGGAGTGGCCCAAGAAATGGCAAAAAAAAAAAAAAAAAGAAAGAAAGAAATAGAATATACATATATATCCAGCATTATCCTAAATGCTTTTTTTTTTTTCTTTTTATGGCCACACCCCTGGCTAGGGGTCGAATGGGAGCCCACAGCAATGCCAGATCCTAGCCACATCTGCAACCTACACCCCAGCTTGTGGCAACGCCGGATCCTTAACCCACTGAGCAAGGCCAGGGATTGAACCCACATCATCATGGAGACTATTTTGGGTCGTTATCCCTCTGAGCCACAATGGGAACTCCCTAAATGCTTTTATTATTTATATACCATTTAACCTTCCCAACAACCTGTTTTTACTTAACATATGTTAAAGTAATCAGATTAGGCCCAAGATGGAGTCACTCGTGCTAAATCTCTATGTCCAGCTATCCCACAAAAGGAAGGGTCAGGTCAACCAGTCAGCGCTTGCCTACTTAGCACGCATTTATCTGACGTGCTCCAAGATTCCCTTTGCTCCATCAGAGGGAATAACCCTGCTTTTACCAATCAGCACATGCCCAGGGTAACTTTCTTGTTCCTGCTCACTTTTGTCTACAAACATCTTTCACCATGTACAGCTTTTCAGATCACCTTGTACAGATCTTCAGAGTTCCTTTCCTTCTTTCTTTCTTTTTTCTTTTTTTTTTTTTTTCTTTTTAGAGCCATACCCATGGCACATGGAAAGGAAATTCCCAGGGGTCAAATCATAGCTATAGCGGCTGGCCCACACCACAGCAACTCGGGATCCAAGCTGCATCTGTGACCTATACAACAGCTAAAGGCAACAGAAGATCCTTAACCCACTGAGTGAGGCCAGGGATCAAACCTTCATCCTTATGGATATTAGTTGGGCTCATAACAGCTGAGCCACAATGGGAACTCCCCAGAGTTCCTTTCTGTCTGCTAGATCGGACATGGCCTGATCCACGAACTGCATCACAAATTGCTGAATAAAGCCAATTAGCTCTTTCAAAATTTATGATTGCTGGATTTTTCCTAAGATTGTGCTGACGTTTTAGAGATATTTCCTCTCCAACAACCCCACAACAACTCTGAACCAGGTACTATTTTTATTTCCATTTTACAGACAGACTCAAAAATTTCCCCAAGATCACGTGGTAGAAAGCAGTAGAGAAAGGAGTGAAACCAAGTTTTGTCTGATTAGTAGCGTCTGCATCGTTTTGCTTCTGGATGGTAGAAGCATTTAGAGTTTAGACGGACGAGGTTAGATATTTAACATCTAAATTTTAGAAGCAATACAAACTGTGATGAACATTAGAAGCTATTGATATGGCCTGAGGAGTCTTGATTCAGGGGGTCTGTGTTTAGAGTAGTAGAAATAGGTCCCTAATCAGGTACTTTTAAGTAATCTTGAATACCTACTGTGTGGCACAGGGAACTATATCCAATCTCTGGGGATAGACCATGATGGGAAATAATATTTTAAAAATGTAAAAACCTATGGAGTTCCTATTGTGGCTCAGTGGGTTAAGAATCTGACATAGTGTCCATGAAAATGCAGGTCTGATCCCTGGCCTTGCTCAGTTGGTTAAGGATCTGGCATTGCCACAAACTATGGCAAAGGTCACAGATGCAGCTTGGATCTGGTGGTGTTGCCATGGCTGTGGCATAGGCCAGCAGCTGCAGCTCTGATTCAACCACTGGAGAAGGAACTTCCATATGATGCAGATGCAGCCATAAAAAGAAAAAAAAAGTAAAAAAAATAAACAGTCTTGAGTATTGATAGGACAGTTACATTTCATGATTTCTTTCTTTTATTTTTCTTTTTTTTTCCGCTATTTCTTTGGCCGCATATGGAGGTTCCCAGGCTAGGGGGTCTAATCGGAGCTGTAGCTGCCAGCCTACGTCAGAGCCACAGCAACGTGGGATCCGAGCCGTGTCTGCAACCTACACCACAGCTCACGGCAACGCCGGATCGTTAACCCACTGAGCAAGGCCAGGGACCGAACCCGCAACCTCATGGTTCCTAGTCGGATTCGTTAACCACTGCGCCACGACGGGAACTCCGTTTCATGATTTCTAATCTAGTACTGAGATTAACTACTTTTTGTGCATTTAAAATCAAATGGAAAAATATATTTACATATATATGTAAAAATATATTTCTGCATATATAAATATATATCTATAGATATAGATATACATTTACTCCTCTAAAAATAGAGAAGTTGGGGATCCATGCTGTAAAATCAGCAAAACTGTAGATTAATTTCCCAATAAAGCACCACTTTTGGCTTTGGGCAGCTTTCTCCTAAAGAATTTAGAAGGTTCTCTATTCCTTATTGGGAGGCTCCAACCTCCTTAAGTCATTTCCAGACGCCTCAGTAACCACATTCATGGCTTAATGCATCATTATTATTATTATTTTTTTTTTTAGCCTCAGTCTCAGCATGTGGAAGTTCCCAGACCAGGGATTGAACTTGCACCACAGCAGTGACAACACCAGGTCCTTAACCCACCAAGCCACCAGGGAACTTCTTCTTCTTCTTCTTCTTTTTTTTTTTTTTTTTTTTTTTGTCTTTTTAGGGCCACACCCATAGCATATGGAGGTTCCTAGGCTGGGGGTCAAATCAGAGCTACAGCTGCTGGCCTACACCACAGCCACAGCAAAGAGGGATCCGAGCCGTGTCTGCAACCTACACCACAGTTCATGGCAACGCCAGAGCATTAACCCACTGAGTGAGGCCAGGGATTGAACCAGCAATCCTCATGGATACTAGTCGGGTTTGTTCACCTCTGAGCCACAACGAGAAGTCCAGGGAACTCCTTATTGCATCTTTATTTAACACTGGGCACCCAAGTTTCCCAGATCTCCATCTTTGAAGCAGAAAGGGAATGAGTGACCACGCAAACACCCCCAATGGGGATGGTGCTGTGTGGTCATGAGTTGTCTGTGGTGGGTGTGAGGGCAAGGTGGCTGGTTCACTGGAACCTTACAACAGTGCAGAGCAGTGACCACAAGCCTGGGCTGAAAATCATCCAAGCCTGGAATGGAGCTACACACAATGTGATTGGCCCTAGCAATATAAGTGTGAAAATGAGCTTTAAAAAAAAAATACCTTTTGGGAAATTATACTGACGTGAAAAAAAATTTCTTTTAAAAGCATGGGATGAGATGCACTGGGAGTTTGGGGTTAGTAGATGCAAATTATTAGGTTTAGAATGGATAAGCAATGAGATCCTACTGTACAGCATAGGGAACTCTATCCAGTCTCCTGGGATAGAACATATATATAGAATATAACATAAGGAAGAGAATGAGTATATATGTATGACTGGGTCACTTTGCTATACAGTAGAAATTGACACAACACTGCAAATCAACCATATTTTACTTAAAAATTAAAAATTAAAAAAAGCAAGGAATGGAAGACTTGGCTTCAGGGAAGTTAGAGTAGACACACTTGACTCTCATTTTCCCTCTAAATACAACTAAAAACCTTGGGCCTCATATATGTTTGTTTAATAAGAAAAGTGAAAAAGGGAGGGAAAAAAAGGCAGACAGGTTCATGACCTGAAGAATAACATGGCAGTGAGTTCCCTGACTTTTGATTCCTTTCTTTCCTTTTCGTGTGTGTGTGTGTGCGCGCGTGCGCGCACGCATGCTTTTATTTTGTTGTTTTGGTGTTCGCTTCCTATATGCCAGACTTGAAGCTGTAGAAGCCAGCCACCTGGAAATACCTATGGGCCCAGAAAAACTGCCTCTTCTCTCCCCCAAAAGACCTCAACAAAAGCCTAAGCAAGGACCAGAAACCAAAGGATCAGGAAAGGAGAGCCTGGCAAGACTGTCAACCTTTGGACAATTGCTGCTCTGCTCCAGCCAAACACCAGAAACACAACTGTGGCCCTGCCCCATGCAGCAGAGGCTGAATGGGGAGCCTGGACTCCCCCCTTGCCAGGCTGTAACACGGGGGCCCCTATCCTCCTGCTGTGGTGCCTGCGAGAGAGCTGGGACTTTCATGCCCATTGTGCTAATGAATTTCCTACTTCCGTCACGGGGTCACTGGGAACCACTTGAGGAACCTGGGCTTCCAGCACCTCCTGGCAGTCACAAGCACCTTGTCTCCAATAGAGGTGATTCGGCCGAGGTCCAGTGGGACAATCAGGACTTTACTATCCAGCGATAATGAAGCGATAATGTCCAGGGAGCAGCAGGGAGCCATCGGCAGAGGCTGAGTTGGGAACCCACCCCTGCACAGCAGTAATGCAGATACCCTCCCCAGCAGATGTCAAACGCTGAGTGGGAGCTTCAACTTCCATCACCACCTAGTAGTAAAGACATGACACCTCTTCCTTCCAATGCTAGACCAGTGTCAGAGGGAGCTGGCTAAAACAGAAGGTTGAAATAAGATCCAGAGTCTCATACTATAAGACCTCAGATGTCCAGATTTCAACTAAAAGTCACTCATCATACCAGGAACCAGTAAGCTCTCCAACTGAATGAAAAAAGACCATCCCTAGATGCCAATACACAGATGACAGGTATTAGAGTTATCTGACAAAGATTACTAAATCCTTCAACAGAAAATTACCAACACACTTGACACAAATGAAAAAGTGGAGTCTTAGCAGATAAGTAGCAAGTCCCAAAGGAAAAAAATTTTTAAAGTAGAATCAAATAGAAAGGTTGCATTCGCACAACACAATTACACTGTCATCTCCTAGTCTAGTGGATCCCATAATAAATTATTACTGAGGACAAAAAGCCAATCTGTGCATCTCAGCCCAACTTAAAGTTAATTCAAGAGTTCCTGTTGTGGCTCAGTGGAAACAAATCTGACTAACATCCATGAGGACTCAGGTTCGATTCCTGGCCTCGCTCAGTGGGGTAAGGATCTGGCATTATCGTGAGCTGTGGTATAGGTCACAGGCACAGCTCAGATCTGTGGCGTAGGCTAGCAGGTACAGTTCAGATTTAATCCCTAGGCTGGGAATCTCTATATGCCATGAGTATGGCCCTAAAAAGACCAAAAAAAAAAAAAAAAAAGTTAATTCAGAGTCAGTGGGTGGGAAGCCCAAGCCAGCTTTGAGCACACGCCTCTTGACATAGACACAGGGCAGTTATTCTGAAGGGGGTCTTTACAATCCATGGGGCTTTCCTATTCCCTTTAGTTACTCAAGAGGCCACTCTTACAGAGGCCCCAGCTGGCTTGGAATTACTGGCTGCCAATGAGGAGCCTCTGAGACTCAGGTCTTTATTTCTCAAAGCAATAAATCATATTACTTAGATAAGTCTTTATCTCAGGTTTTCCAGGGTCTCCCTGGTCCTGAGATTGGTGACTCCATGACCTGGGTTTCCCCCAAGATCTGACTTTGGGTAATAACCCCTGGGAGCATCCAATCTACTCCATTCCTGAATGCGAGCCCCCAATGTGTGAGGCACGGTACCCTATTCCCTGACCTGACCAATGGCCCTCCCTGACCAAGGACAACCTCCCCCGCCTTGTTAGGGACATGTCATCCCTCTGAGATCCCAGCCACCACCAGGGGACAGACACCTCCAATCAACCACAGTGGGCCATCATTCCCCAGATAATAAGCAATGTTCTATGGCCTTGATCAATGCTAGTTCCCAAATCACAGTGCTCCCCAGAGAGGCCAACACAGCTACAAGCAGAACTCTGTGCTCTCCGGAGAGTTACAGGACATAAGACTGAAGGCAAGCAGGTTTATCCTACCCGACCTTTGACCCCTCACTGATGTGTAATCTGGATGAGTCATTTCGTTATTGAGAATCATTGTTTCCTCAACTGTCAAAGATAGGCGGTGATCATTAGTCTGTTCTATACATCGTAAGGGTGCGTGCTATAACCACACGTGGGAAAGTATTTTATATGCTGGGAAGGGACCCACCACTGTGAGGTGTGATGGGGTGATCTCTTGGACAGGTTCCCATATTTGGGATATTTTAAACAAATTACATGAGTCACAGCATCTAAGAATTTTATTGGTTCCTGAATAAGATGGTTTTATTGGTCTCACACTTCCATGCCTGTGGACAGTAAAGAACGTGACTTCAAATTACTTCATCAGTTTGTTTGCAGGCTGGCCAATAGGCCTTGTGGGGTTTTATGATCTGTACATGAAAGGTTCAATGTTGGCTTCAAGGGAGCCAGCAATTTAGCCCCTTAGCCCAACAGGAATCAGAAAAATGTCAGTAAATACCTGGCAGTGAGCTTCTTGAGGACAGAGGCTGTGTCTTACTCAACTTTTTATTCTTGGCATCAGCCCAATCATTGGTATATTGTGAGTGCTATGTAAATATTTATTTAATGGATGGATAGAAATATTTTGAAAGGAATACAGTTGTCACTTGCTTCCCAGAATTGCTTTTTGCTATGCCTGCCTAGGCATTTATTATTTGCCTTGCTTTTGTATTTTCTTGTTATGTGGGGTCAATATTTTATTTCACACTTATTGGAGAAAAGGCATCATATGAATATAAATTGAAAATACACACAAGTACCTATAGCAGGTTCATAATTCAAATACCCATTCTTCTTCATGTAAACTAGAATAGATATGAAACAAATTAAAGATCCAGCTTTCATTCACAGACCATCTCCCAAATGCTTTCAGGCAAAAGTAGTTTCAGGTCCATGTCACAGTGGTTTTATGACCATTGAAAAGTATTTTTCTCAGAAAGTTTACTGGGTGTAAGGGGAAAGCCAATAAAAAAAATGTGTATTTGCATGTCTGAATTTATATATATAAGTACTCACATGTTTGTAAATTGGTGTTAAATCATTGCTCTTCACACACAAGGGAATTTCACAATTTATGGATGTGCCAAGCCCAAGATAAAAAGGAGGAATGCAAAATAGAGAATTTTTTTTTCTTTTTAGGGCCACACCTGCAGCATATGGAAGTTCCCAGGCTAGAGGTCGAATCAGAGCTGCAGCTGCCAGCCTAAACCACAGCCACAGCAATGCAGGATCCTGGCTGCATCTGCAACTCGCACCACAGCTTGCGGCAACGCCGGATCCTTAACCCACCAAATGATTCCAGGATTTGAAACTGCATCCTTGTGGACACCATGTGGGGTTCTTATACTTCTGAGCCACAGTGGGAAATCTGAGGATGTTTTTTTCTTTTTTTTTTTTTTGGCCATCCTTGCAGCATGTGGAAGTTCCTGGGCCAGGGATGGAACCCATACCACAGCCATGACCCAAGCTGCTGCAGTGACAATGATGGATCCTTAACCAGCTAAGCCACAGGAGAACTCCAAAATAGAGATTTTTTTTTTCTCTAGGAAAAAAAAAAACATGATGGAACCTCTCAGTGAACTGGGGTTTGACTATTATGAACAAGTCAACTCTTTCTGAATCCCAGAGCTGGAAGGAGAACTCTCGTGAGCACAGGCGATCAAAATACTTCTCTTCCTCCAGCAACCACTGACAAGAAAAGCAGTAAGATTTCAAAGTGTCCTTGTAGCAACCAACAGTATATTTAGACAAGGCACATTTTCTATCCGACAGTTTTAGGTCATCAAAGTTTTCTTAAGCTGAAATTTCAATCATAGTTTTTCTTCCCATTGACCTTAATAAAAACTGGAAGATATAGTTTTTTGCAATGAGAATATTTGACTCTGGAGACTTTTGTTTCTCAGGATGGAATCGTAGAGTGTGGAAAGAAATATAAAAAAAAAAAAAAATCATCCAGCAGTTCCCATCGTGGCGCAGTAGAAAAGAATCTGACTGGGAACCATGAGGTTTCAGGTTCAATCCTTGGCCTTGCTCAATGGATTAAGGATCCGGCGTTGCTGTGAGCTGTGGTCTAGGTTGAAGATGTGGCTCGGATCCTGCATTGCTGTGGCTGTGGCTGTGGCCGGCAGCTGTAGCTCCAATTTGACCCCTAGCCTGGGAACCTCCATGTGCCATGGGTGCGGCCCTAAAAAGCAAAAAAAAAAAAAAAAAAAAAAAAAAATCACCCATAAATTCAGTGTTAAATGTATGAAAAAAAAAGTCACATAGATGTTATTGTTGCTGATGTTTTGGCTAGTCTATGATAAAGAGCAATGCAACAATTTACATGACCCTAGGGTCTTTTCAAATGAATATAAAGGCTCTACAGGTGCACATCAGATCAGATTGGTTTCTTCTTTCTCTGTAACAAAAGACAAGATCTTTCCAGGATACAGAAACAGGAAAGCTCCTTTCAGCTCATGTCACTGCAGAGGTACAGGTTCAATCCCCAGCCCAGATGCAGAGGGTTAAAGGACCTGGTGTTGCTGCAGGTACTGCATAGTTTGCAGTTGTAGCTTGGATTCAATCCCTGGCCTGGAAACTTTATAAGCCATGGATGTGGCCATAAAATTTTTAAAAATTTAAAAATTAAAAAAAAAAAGAAGTTCCACCCAGGCAGGACTGATAGTGGTGGAAGGATCAAGCACTGGTTTGGACAGAGATCAAACGGAAGCAGGAGTCCAGGAAGCACCTGTCTGAAAGAGACTGTCCAGACCCTGAGAGCCGAAAGCCAGCTGGGGCAGCATACAGGGGAAGAAAGTCTTGGCTGTCAGGGGGAAGAGTGGCTTGGTTTCCTAGCTCTGTCCCTATACTTGTCCCCTTCCTGGCACAGAGCTCCTCAAACCTTTGTAATTTCCTAAGTGATGAGAACCATAAAGTTATCTTTTTTTTTTTCCACTTTTTAGTGCTGCACCTGCTGCATATGGAAGTTCTCAGGCGAGGGATCAAATCAGAGCTACCACTGCCAGCCTACGCCACAGTCACAGCAACACAGGATCCAAGCTGTCTCTGTGACCTACATCACAGCTCATGGCAATGCCAGATCCCAGACCCACTGAACAAGGCCAGAGATCAAACCTGCAGCCTCAGGGATACTGGTTGGATTCATTTCTGTTGAGTCTCAATGGGAACTCCAATCTTTTGTTATTTTAATGAGGTGGGTTCTGGAAAGCCCCTAAGAATGGGGGTCTGCCAGTGGTGCCAACCATGTGATTCAAGGGTTTGAACCTTTGATCTCACCCCACGGGAGAGGGGCTGAAGGTTGAGTTCAGTCACCAAGAACCAATGATTTAATCAATCCTGCCTCTGGGATGAAGCCTCCATAAAACCCCAATGGAAATGGGGCAGAGAGCTTCTGGGCTGGTGAACATGTGGCGATGCAGGGAGAGTGGTGTCCTGAGAGGGCATGGCGGCTTCACACCCTTTCCCCACCCTTACCCTACACACCTCTTGCATGTGGCTCTTCCTGACTTACATCCTTTATAATCAGTGGGCAATCTGGTAAGTAAAACATTCTCTTGAGTTCTGTGACCCATTCTAGCAAATTACTGGAACCAAAGAAGAGATCGTTGACACCTCTGATCTACAGCCAGTCCATCAGAAGCCCAGGTACATCTTGGACTTACGATTGGCTTCTGAAGTTGAAGGTGGGGGCAGAGGGCAGTCTTGTAGGACTGAGACCTTAATGTATGCAATCTGAAAGTATTTCCATGTAGATAGTGTCAGAATTACGTTGTAGGACCCAACTGTGTTGCAGAACTGCTTGGGATAGAAAAAAGTACACACCTTGGAAGTGGTGTCAGAATTATAGGGGGCATGACAGGGAATATCTTGAGCTGTTTCTATTTAGTCTCCCTTAAGACCAGGGACAGTCTATTGTATACGGAATGGATGGTCAACAGGGACCTGCTGTATAGCACAGGAAACTTCGTTCAATATTCTCTGATAACCTAGATGGGAAAAGAACCTGAACAAGAATGGCTATTTGTATATATATAACTGAGTCACTTTGTGGTACAGCAGAAATTATTACAACAGTGTAAATCAAATATACTCAATAAAACTTTAAAAATAAATAAATAAATAAATAAATAAATAAATAAATAAATAAATAAATAAGACCAGGCACAGCAAGCTTTCTTTTCAATACCTCCCCCACTGTGTGTTCGCAGGTTTTTGAAGGGGAGGTTGTCCGTACAGACCAGTTGAGGACTGGGCATTGGTGGGCATCGTTTCTGTGGAGCTGTTGCCAGGAAACGTGCTGACTGCCAACCAGGGGAGAACCTTCTAGGATGTTGATCTGGGCCCTCAGCGCTGAGTTAGATTGGTGACATAGCGCTTTTGCAAATTTATTTACACAGTGTAATAAATTTGAGTTATTGGTCTGTGCTAGACCTTGGTTGACAAAATAAAGACAAAGGGCTCCACTTTTCAGTAGGGATATGGTTTCCAATGGGGCACATTATTTATCTGCTTTTTATTCCTCATCTGGCAGCAACAGAGAGAAGACCAGCATTCTCACACCCCCTCCCCAAATGTATGCCCTTCTCCAAATGTAAAGTTCAGGAACTCCTGGTTTCTGGGTCTGGATCCTTGCTAAGAATGCCCTGCCTTCTTTCGCAGCCACAGGGAGAGCACAAAGAAATCCTAACCCCTCAAAGTCTGAGCTGCAAATATGGAGTTAGTGACTCCCCAAAGCCATAGATAGCCTTTCATTCATTCAGTCCGTCAACATCTACAGAACACCTCCTGTGTGCCATTTAGAGGATACCAGAAAAAAGACCCAGTCCTTGCATTCAAGTTGTTTTCAGGCTGAAAACAAAGTGTCACAGGTGCTGTGATAGAAATATCCATCAGGCAGCATGGGGCCTATCCTGGGAGCAGGCGTTGGAGCCCCAATCTGGACCCTGTGAAGGGAGGTTGACAGAATTCTTCATGCGTGGACTGATTCAACAAGTACTTACCCAACACCCGCAACGTGCCAGACTCTGATCCAGGCTTTGGGGGCTCAGTCATGAATGAAGCAGCCATGTTCATTGCTCTCACAGGGCTTACATTCCAGCTGTGGCAGGACAGAGGGTAGAGAGAAGGCAAAGGTTGCAGAGGAGACAGCCTGTCAACAAGTTGGCCAGTGAGCAGGCCATTTACTCCATGGGTTGCTTGAGTATCACAGGTGTGTTGGGCAGGGCGTGACGTGAGGGGGTTATGAAGACAAATGAGACTCAGTCCTGATCCCTCCCTAAGGGCTTCTCCACCACATGGAAGAGGCTGTCCACAGGCACAGAGCAAATGATGGGGCTGTACCTGGGGGAAAGTTAGTAGAGCTGGGGCATAGGGCTGGTGATAGAGGGGGCTTCCGCTTCTGGTTATGTACTCATCCCTTGGGCAATCTGGGGTAAAGAACCCTTCCTGGAAAATTCATATAAGCCCTCTTGAAGTGTTTTTTGAGGTGGACATTCAGGGGCAAACTGTAGGTGCGGGATGTACATAAAAGGCTAAGGTGTGGCTCTGCTTACCTGAAACACAGACAAAGCCTAAGAGTTTCTAACACTCCAAATTCAATTCCTTCCTTCCTTCCCTTTCTCTTTCTTCCCTTGTCCCTCTCTCTTCCCCTCATCTTCATCCTTCCTTTCCACCTCCCTCCCTCCAAACTTCCTTCCTTCCCCTCTTCCTTCCTTCCTTTCTCCCTCCCTCTGGCTCTGTCTCTCTCTCCCCCTCCATCCTTCTTTCCCTTACCTTCCTTTCCTTCCTTCCTTCCGCCCCTCCTTCCTGTCCTCTCCTTCTTTCCTTTCTTTCTTCCTTGGACCGGCTTCCAGAAACCAGTGTGAATAAAAACAATCTAAAAACAATTGCAGGACCTGAAATCATCAACTGGAAACTGTAGCAATCATTGCCCTCTGAGCTGTGGGAGGAAACTAATTGTTTAATGTTTGCAAAATGCCAGGACATTCTTGAATAAAAGGCCTTATATAACTTCAAGGTCTTTATAATGATTATGATTCTTACTATAATTCGTAAGACTTAGCCATACCTGTCCTCATAAGAGGATAAAGTCAACATTTTCTGAAAGAGGAAGCAGGCCAGGGACTCTGTATAAGGTGTGATAGGCTGACCGCCTCGAAGGACAAGAGGCCCACATGGCAGATGAGTGTAAGACAGAGGGTGGGACTCTGCTTAGGCCTATTTAGGATGAAAAATCCAGCACATGGTGATCAGTTAATGATGATTGTGTCTGCAGGAGTTCCCGTTGTGGCCTCGCAGGTAATGAACCCAACAAAGATCCATGAGGTTGCGGGTTTGATCTCTGGTCTCACCCAGTGTAATAAGGATCCAGTGTTGCCATGAGCTATGGTGTAGGTAGCGGACGGAGCTTGGCTACCACATTGCTGTGGCTGTGGTGTTGGCCAGCAGCTGCAGCTCCAATTTGACCCCTAGCCTGGGAACTTCGATATGCTGCGGGTGTGGCCCTAAAAAGCAAAAACAAAACAAAACAAAAAGATTGTGTCTGCTAAGTAAATAAGAAAAGTTGGAGGGACTTTCGAGGAAAACCCAAGTTATAAAAGATTATGTAGATGATACAATGATTTTTTTATAATACTTATTCACTTTTAGATTTTTTTTCCTTTTTATAGATGCACCTGCGGCAAATGGAAGTTCTCAGAACAGGGGTCAAATCAGAGCTGCAGCTGAGGCCTACGCCACAGCCATGGCACCTGATCCTTAACGGAGCCAGGCCAGGGATCAAACCCATGACCTCAGAGAGGCAGTATCAAGTCCTTAACCCAATGAGCCACAACAGGAACTCCTAGACCCTTCAGTCAAGTGCTTGCTCCACGCAGACATTTAGCTCCAGGCTTGGAAAATGAAAGTAGTTTTCATGTTGCAATAAAAGCCAAGTCCTTCCACTTAAGCTTCCAAGAGGAAGTATTTTTGTTGCCCAGAAAAACAGCAAAGAGGATAAAATATTTGGGGTTTTATATCTGAATGCAAGCAGGGCTTTACTTTTTTCTGAAGGGTCCTTTCCATAAAGCCAGTGAGAAGCCTATGAAAATATATACTTTCATGGATTATGAGCTTTTCCTGTATCTACACGGTTCTTTCTCTGTTTTTGTTTCTTTTTTTCCCCTGGGTTGGAGCTGCTCCCTGTCATTCAATGCTGGCGGCTCAGTGGGTGCTGAATAAATGGTTCCTGTTGGGTGGCTGAATCTGAGAGTTGCTACAAACACAGCGAAAATTCCAAGTTCCTATATTTTTCCAGTGTTTTGGATGAAGCATGACATTTTCTGCTCAACTAAGGGAAATCAGATGGACCATCTCAATGTTGCAGGGAAGAAAAGTAAAAAGCAAAGCTGTGTCTGAGAGGCACACAACCTCTTGTTTAAGAGGACTTAATTCAAATGTCTTCCTTAATATCACCTCTTTCTCTTTTTAAGTTTTTCTTTTTTTCTTTTGTCTTTTTAGAGCCGCACCCACAGCATAGGGAGGTTCTACTTAAAAATCACTTTAGGGAGTTTCTGTCATGCCTCAGTGGTTAACGAATCCGACTAGGAACCATGAGGTTATGGGTTCGATCCCTGGCCTTGCTCAGTGGGTTAAGCATCCAGCGTTGCCTTGAGCTGTGGTGTAGGTTGCAGATGCGGCTCGGCCCCTGCATTGCTGTGGCTCTGGTGTAGGCCGGTGGCTATGACTCCGATTCGACCCCTAGCCTGGGAATCTCCATATGCTGCCTGAGAAACGGCAAAAAGACAAAAATAAATAAATAAAAATAAAAATCACTTTAGGATTTATTGTGCCAGATCATCAGTATGTCTGTGCTGTGGCTGCTTCTGAGAATCCTCGCCCTTCTTGGTGAGGCTGTTCCCTTTTTCCCAAGAGACCTGGAAGATGGGAAGGATAAACATAGGAACATAATGGTACTTCTGATTCTTAAAACTGCAGTGGAAAAAGCTATTTTCTCCCACCCCGAGTTGTTCAACAAATCCTGGAGTCAGCAAGTAGCCTCCTACCAGATGCCCCACAAAGGGAAGAGGTTCTCTAGGATGTGGAGAACAGCATTGCTTGAGGCTGAGCTTTAAATATACACCATTGAAAACCGCTCATCGTTCCTCTATAAACATTCGTTCACAAAGTATTTACTGAATTTATTAAAAGACCCCATATTTGCATAGAGGATTGAGGTGGCTTACCATTTGAAAACTAATGTAATGCAATAGAAGACTAGCACCACTGGGATTCAGGAGGTGTGAGTCAGGGAACCACTGAGGCTGATGTCATTGCCATGCTTGAATGTCAGATTCAATCCTAAGGTTCCTTGAGGTTGGGGCCTGAGGGAAAAAGGTCATGTTTTTCAACAAAGAGAAGGAGGAAGTATAATTCCTCAAGAGAAGCAAGATTTCTTCCTGGCCCTAAATTCTAACAATTTCTCAGAGGGGGCCAGTTTTATTCATTCCTTTCTTTCTTGACCCATCCAGTCAACAAATATTTTTAAAATTTGCAAGGAATCTGAGGACTCTAAGGAACTTTGGGGAGCATATAATGTGATGAGGGAGAGGCTGGGGGCCAAGGAGAAATGAGTGACACAACCAAGTACCATGAATGGTATTGTCACCGGTTAAAAAGGTAAAAGTGCACCGATTAAAAAATAAACAAAGACATCTTGGCTCATTTCATTTTTAGTATACCCATGAAAGACCAAGTCATTTCCTCATTTCTCTTCACTTTACTCATCAGAAAGTTTTAAAGTAGTATTTACTCCAAAATACCAGTATCTTCCGACGTCAACTCTGAGAAGCTCTTAGTAAGAAAACAAAACTTTAAAATGTGTTTAGGGAGTTCTCACTGCGGCACTGCGGTTAATGAACCCAACCAGTAGCCATGAGGATGTGGGTTCGATCCCTGGCCTCACTCAGTGGGTTAAGGATCCTGCATTACTGTGAGCTGTGGTGTAGGTTGCAGATGCGGCTCGGATCTGGCATTGCTGTGGCTGTGGTGTAGGCCAGTGGCTACAGCTCCGATTTGACCCCTAGCCTGGGAACCTCCATATGCTGCTGGTGCGGCCCTAAAAAGACAAAAAGAAAAAAGAAAGAAAAAAAAACGCATTTAGGTCAACCTACAGTACAAACATGCTGATGTGCAACAGATCTATTTCCAAAGATCCGCAGATCATCAAGATTTGATGATATAATCTACTTTCGTTAAAGACTCAATAAATCGAAAAGAATAATCTAAGGAGACGTTCTTACAGGTTTATAATAGCGAGATGATTTTCTCTGTTCTCCGCCCCCTGTGGGTACTTGTTGCTGCCTCCTGCGCCCCCTTCTGGTAGGCATTAGGGGCTGCCCTAGGGGCTGCCCTTCCCTTCAGCAGCCTTTGGGGCTGCCCTTCCCTTCAGCAGCCTTTGTGAAATCCCAATGTGCAGAAAACCACTTCTCCCCTTCAGTGCCCGGGATGACGGAGGGAATTAGAGAGTGAGAGTTGGAAGGGCAAAGGGAGAAAGGGAGCAAGTGGGAAGAGGGAGCCCCTGCCCAGGGACGGGGTCCTGGTCCTCACCACGCATGCTCCCCTCTTGGCCATCTCAGCCGCCCAGAGCAGGGGAAGCCAAACTGCATGTCCCAGTCTGTGAGCTGTGCTACTTTGGGTCTGGGTGGAGGTCCCAAGGAGGACCAAGGACATAATTTATACTACGCGTTTCTCCGGAGCAAGCACAAGTGTCTCGCCAAACCTATGCGTTAGGAGCATTTGAGGGAGAAACGCCGAAAGTTCACCTAAAACACAAGATGAGGATGAGTTTACAGGGAACATGGGATCTCAGCTCTGACTGCGACACTCACCCACCCGCGCACGGTTCAGGCCCAGAGCTTCGCAAGGATTACTGCTCCGATGTCTTCTCGGGAGAGCACAGGAGAAGTTAGCCCTGAGGTCATCTCTGTGATAACTTCCTCACCATCCTGAACATTTCAGAAGTGTTTTCATGGCGGGGAGAGGATGACTGGTATCATTCGTTTTAATACAGTGATTGGCATCAATATCACTTCCTAATGGACAGAAGCAGGATCAGAAGCTGCTCTAGTTCAATGTTTGAGGCTGACATTTTCTCTGCTTGCAGACTCATCAGAAAGCAGCAGCAGGGGATGCTATGGAGACAAGCAGACCCTGGACGCCCCTGCGGCATCTGGTAGGATGCGGAGGCGTCCAGGCTCCAGCTTCTGCGTAGTTATCACCTCACTGTTTGTCTTGCCCTCCTCCTCTTCCTCTTTCTCTTGGCAGGTGACTCATTCTGGCTGGGTGGCTTCCACAGGATCTTGTCCCTTCCCTGGAGATGCCACCCCATGTTGCACTGTCCTTCCCCACAGTTTTGGTCCTCTCCACACATTCTTTTGGTTCTCACTGTCTCCCCCAGCCCCACTTGGAAAGAGCACTGGGCATGGCGTCCATGGAATTTGTCTCAGTGCTGGCTCTGGTTTTCCAGCCTGTCACTGAGGTCTCCTGAGCTCCTGCTGGGAGCGAGAGAGTAGTTCTTACTTCACAGGGCTGTAAACTCTGTTCGATGTAATGTGGATGAGAGTGCTTATGGAACCATGGAAGGGGGCGGGCCAGGTAAATTAGTCTCCATCTGCAGTGCACCGTTTCTTGTTATTTCATAAAGCTTTAAACTCCCATAAGTTCCAGGTGTCACTTTCAAGTGGAAAGGTGGCCAGGAGTGAGCAAACATGTCAGGGAATTCTCCCAGGACTTTTGAAGGGTTGGGAGAATTCCTCTCCCGCGTCCTGTGTGCATTAGAGTGGATGGACAGGTCCATTTCACTGGGTCACGCTGGGGTGCTTAAGGTGGGCTGATGGGGACTGTGGCCGCAGAATTTTCCCAGGAGGGTTCAGAGCAGCCCTGAAGAGCCTGGCTGAGGGGCACTGGCAGCCATAAAGGACATTTTTCAGGGGGCGCAGACTGAAGCTCAAAGGAAGGGAATCATAACGGCAGCTCCAGGAATGGCCACCAGGGATTTCATACCAAACTTGGGCTTCTCCACCCTGGACCACTGCCCAGATCCCTGCAGTATCTTCTCTGTCCTCCTGAGCTCCCATTTCAGCACAGATCACACCAAGCTGTATCCCTTCCTTCTGTGTTTGCTTTAGGAGTTTGTGCTTCTGAAAGACAGGCTGTAACAGACATGCCAAACCTCCTGAGATGTCAAAACCCATGATGTGTCCAGTCTGCCAAGAGCACCACATGGACCCTGCTGTCATGGCTGGTGTCTCAGCCGGGGAATCTCACAGTGGCAACGTCCAGGTCAACATGGACAGTGTGACTCATGAGCATGAGTCAGGGTGGTGCATGACTTCATCAGTCATGACGTGTCACAACTCCAGGGGACCACTTCACATTATTGTTGCTGATGACAGCCCTGGAGCATGGTGCCATAGCATACAGAGTCAGAGGTGCTCCCTGGGGTTGAAAGAGCCATGGCTCTGCCTGGGACATGTGACCAGCAACATTTCTGCTTCATTTAGGGCCACAACTTCTTTTCAAAGCAAATTATATTGTGTTTCCTAACTGTCATCAACTGTACCCTACTCTGGATTTCCAATCAAGCAGAGATCACAGATTGAATCCTTGCTCTGTTATTTTGTAACCATACGAGCCTGGATAAATCATTTAAGCTTCCTAGGCCTCTATTTCCTCATCTATAAAATTATTGTGAAGCTTCAAGGAAATCGTGTGGAAAAGTACTTTTAATCTAAGAGATTCTCCACAAATATCGAACACCCTTTCCCTTGATTCTTTCTACATGATTCTTAATGAAGATCCATGTCATTTCTGCACTAATTCTGCCCTGTATTGCATGGTGCCTGATAGAAATTTCCAAGGAACTGATCTTTTGTTAACCCCACTGTCGGATTGTCTCTGCACTGGAGGGATTAGTGATGGCAAGGGAGACAGTGAAACCACTTCTCTTTTTTCTTTTTAGGGCTGCACCTGTGGCATATGAAAGATCCCTGGCTAGGAGTTGAATTGGAGCTGCAGTTGAGACCTACACCACAGCCACAGCAACACCAGATCCAAGCTGCATCTGCGACCTACACCACAGCTCATGGCAACGGTGGATCCTTAACCCACTGAGCAAGGCCGGGGATTGAACCCACATCCTTAAGGACACCATGTCGGGTTCTTAACCTGCTGAGCCAGAACAAGAACTCCCAGGCCAATGCATTTCACGTTTTTGTAGTTGTTGAGGAACCTATAAGTACTGCAAGTCATATTTTAACCTTTTAGGAAAATGAACTCCTCAGTGATCTTTAAACTGGCCTCCTAAAGCACTGGACCCTTGACAGTTTAAAAGTACTTTCAAATACTTTATCTTATTTTGATTTGGGGACCCATCCAATAATCTGATGACATGGGGTCGGGGAAGAGGCAAGTCATTTGTCCTGCATAAGTGAGGAAGTGGATTTGCAAGGACAGAGTCAATGCTGCAGAGTGACAAGGCAGCTGGACAATGCAGAACTGGGACCTAGGACAACAGTGGTGATGTCAGGGTAGGCATCATTTCTCCTGGCCCACTCTGTCTCCTTTGTAAAAATCATTCCTGGGAAAAGGACAAGTCCATCTCCTTTGAAGATGAAGAAACAACTCCCCAGAGTTGTTTTTTTCAGACATTTTTCCTCTGTATGGTGAAACCCACATGGTAGATAAGACATGTTAGAAGTACCTTTAGACATTCAGATTACCTGGAGGAAGAATTACAAGGACAGATAGAAAAACCCCTTTCTGGAGTTCCCTGGTAGCCTAGCAATTAAGGATCCAGTGTTGTCACTGATGTGGCTTGGGTGACTGCTCAGGTATGGGTTCAATCCCTGGACTGGGAATTTCGGCATGCCACAGGCAGGGCCAAAAGGAAAAAAAAAAACAAACCAGGAGTGGAATGGACTGGGAGTTTAGGGTTAGTAGATGCAAACTATTACATTTAGAATGGATAAGCAATGAGATCCTGCTGTACAGCACAGGGAACTAGATGCAGTCTCTTGAGATAGACCATGATGGAAGATAATATAAGAAAGGAATGTATATATATGTATGACTGGGTCACTTTGTAGTACCATAGAAACTGGCACAACACTGTAAACCATCTATACTTTAATTTTAAAACCTGCTTGGAGGGTTTGTGTTGGCAGCACTGAAGAGTGGTCCCCATACTATGTCTGTCACCTCTGGTTTTCAACTCTGCTTCTCACCATTGCCCTGAAGCAGTAGTGAAATGCCCGCTTATCCCTTGCTTTGCCTAAACTTGTAGCTTTACTGTTTATCCCCAGAGAGACTGAAAGTGGCAATGGTGCTGCCAGAGGAGGAGGAAAGAAAAAGAAGGGACATGAAAAAGTAGCCTTGATCTTAAGAAGCCCCCTCACCCTCCCGCCCAGCTTTTCCTCTGCCTTTCTCCCTACAGGACCTTGGACGTGATGCCCCACATCCTCAGCAAGGCGCAGGTGTTCCACATGGCTGAGGTCCTGATTGTTAGAATCAGAGAAATCCAGAGGAAGTGTCCAACCTGGACCCCTGACCAGTATCTGAAAGGTTCCTGTAACCCGTGGGTCATTTTCACAGTATGAAATTAATAGGGACAAGTGCGCATTGTGCCAGATCCCCCAAAACCTCAGTTGCCTCCTGAAAGGCAATTAGGGAAGAGGATCTGATTAAGAGCCGAGCACCCTGATGCAGTGAGGGATTGTGGGGTCAGCATTCACCTGCCTCACAGGTGGCTTCTGTGCCTACAAGGGAGGTGCTGGCAACATCAGAAGCAGCCAGGACCTGAACTGTGACTTTGGCAATGATGTCCTTGCACGAATCAAATACTTCAAGAGACAGGGCTTCTAATGCTTCAGGTCAAACGCAGGATCATTAACATGCAGGCAGCCTCAGCTGTTACAGTGAGACCAGTAATTGTGAATCTGAGTTTCACCTGAAGGGCATCAAAATATCATAAATCACATTGAAGAATAAGTTTCCGCATTTTGTGGTCTGGTGTGTGTCTTAACAAAGGGGTATGTCCCTTTAAAGATATTTCCACAGATATGGGCTATAATGTGGATTTCTGTGAAATGAATCCTGTACCTCAGTGGCTTGTATAGCAAATAAAAATACCAGAATGCAGATGCAATGAGACAGGCTGCCTCTCTGGAACCCTGGGACACAGGTTCAATCCCCGGCCATCACAGTAGGTTAAGGATCTGATCTCTGGCCTGGGAACTCCATGTACCAAGGGGCAGCAAAACATATAAACAAACAAAATCCCCCAAACCAGAATCCTGATTAAATTTGAATTCTAGATAAATAATGATTTTTTTTTTTTGGTACTCTAAGTGCTATGCCATATTTGGAACACATTTATACTCAACTATTATTCACCGTCTATCTGAAATTCAAATTTAGGCATGTGGTTATTTTATGTGGCAACTCTATCACTGATTTCTTTGATAAAAATCAGTTTCAGAGTTCCTGTCATGGCTCAGTGGTTAATGAATCTGACTAGGAACCATGAGGTTGCAGGTTCGATCCCTGGCCTTGCTCAGTGGGTTAAGGATCTGGCGTTGCCATGAGCTGTGGTGTAGGTCACAGATGTGGCTCGGATCCCGAGTTCCTGTGGCTCTGGCGTAGGCTGGTGGCTACGGCTCCAATTCAACCCCTAGCCTGGGAACCTCCATGTGCCACGGGAGCGGCCCAAGAAATGGCAAAAAAAAAAAAAAAAAAAATCATAGTTTCAAATTTTAGTTGAAAACTTTTCTTGAGAAAAAGGATAAGCGTGGCCAGCCCCAGCTGCTGGGAGGATAGTTTCAGGAGAGTCACTTTTTTTTTTTTTCTTGTCTTTTTGCCTTTCCTAGAGCTGATTCCACGGCATACGGAGGTTCCCAGGATAGGGAACTGTAGCTGTAGCCACCAGCCTATGCCAGAGCCACAGCGAAACGTGACCCAGTTACACATACATGTATAGATTCTTTTTTCTCACATTATCATGCTCCATCAAGAGTGACCAGATATAGTTCTCTGACTATATCTAGTAAACTATATCTAGTTTACCTCTTGGTTTCCTTCCTTCTGATGGGGATGGAGTAGGATAGTTACACAGGTGGTTGTAGAAATCCCAATGGGGCACATAGGTAGAGAAGGAAACCTAGAGAACTTTGAGAGACCACTGTAATCTAATGATTACTCAAGAAAGCCATCAGAACACTGTGGAATAAAGCATCTGGCTTAACTATAAAACTGTAAATAAAAGCACAAGATATGCCTCAGGCCATTAAGTGAAAGATAAAATGAGGACTGCATTCAAGAGCAGCAAAATAATGAGCCATAGGATCAAAGACAGGAATTTAACAGGAAAATGACATTCCAAAGTAGGAGACCCTCGTGATACAGAAACCCAAGAAGATTCAACATATTTTGGCATCTGTTACTACCCTTCTGCAGATATGAATAAGCACGAGTGCTTATCCAAAGTCCTAGTTTGACCTCATAGGGTCATTACCCAATATGAAGGAGGAGCTAGTGATACAAGCTTGATGTCTAGTTGAAGAAAGAGGAAGAAGGCAGTCTTTTCTCCTCCCCACTTCCCCTGGATTATAAAACTGCAGCCACCCAGTCCTCAGGGCAGAGCCTCCTCTACTCCCCACTATATTTCTCACAAGGGTCCTATCTTAATAACTCTATTTCTTGCCTATCACTTTGTCTCTCACTGAATTCCTTCTGTGCTGAGACACAAAGAACCTGAGCTTCAGTAAGTCCACACACCAGGTGAGTGATTCTAATGAAAAAACTGTGGGTTCAAGTTCCTAACTGGATTTAGGCTGGGTTTGAGTCAGAGGGGTTTTTGGTTGCACTTGCAGCACTGAACCTCCTACACCCAACTTCCCCCAACTCAGCTAAACCCTCCCCTGACTTTGGGGCACTTAAGACTAATAGAGCCTGGACAGTGATTCTTCAGTTGGAGCTTCCATCAGGAACATTGATCATACACCATATGGGTAGATTATCTAATTTGGGGGCTGGGTGCTCTAAAAGTCATCAATGTCCCATTATGTTGAGGCAGAATACTAACTCAGGTAGTCAGTGTAGGAGCATGCTCTTTGATGCATTTTTTGATATGGCCACTGATTAACATTTGTGGCTTAAGGGCTCCAGGGAGTAACATCCCCGCAGGTCTTGTTTATTATAGGGAGTGTACCTATGCCTAGATGGACATTAATCCCTAATCCCCTGTGACTCAGTTTACAGGAAGAAATGGTCACAGAAACCATGAGACCCACAGGACATTTCCACCCCTAAAACCCCTATTGGATAAGGACTGACATAGGCCAATGGGATGAAAGCACATCTTTCTGGACCCCATGTAGGTATTTCTCCCTCCCGTCTTTTAGGGATAAAAACTCCTATAGGACAACAGAGATTGGGGAGTTCTTCTCTCCCATCCCAGCAGCCCTGGGAGCTATTTGCTTTCCTTTAATAAGGACTTTGCTTGCTTACTGCCTGTGTGTTCACAGAGATCATTCTTCAACTGTGTGAACAAGAACCCAAATTCTGATAATGTCTTTCTGGCATCACTATCAACACTTTACAGTGTCTAGAACAACTGTCATCATTTCAAGCAGAATTTTCTTTTTTGAAGCAACTGCTATGTCTCAGCATCTATGAAGCCCAAATCAGAGTCTCTGCCTTTAGGAACCATGACATGGTAAAATTTAGTTAGGAAGAGCAGCCAGCCACATGTGTGCATGAGGCAGAGCGGCAGGGAAGACATTGGTGATAATGTAAGGTGCCTACCTCTTTGTCAGGGCTTGTGGAAGTTCCCATGACCATTAGTGTCCTTGACCTCCTCCAGGGCTCCCTTCTTCGTCTCTCACACTCTGCCTTCCAAGACATACTGTCAAGGCTGAATCCAAAGATGGAATTCTCACTAAGAAGAACTGACTGAGAAGACCCCAGGAACACACCTTTTTGCAGATTCCATCTCACTGGTTAGGAGTCCATGAGGGAAACAGTTGGGTGAATCAAGTCCTGCAGCACCTGCCCCCAGAGCACCCTCATGCGCCTTCTAAAGGCACATAGGGTTGGGGATACCCGGAGAAAAAGAATCAGACTTGGCTTCTCTTTTTTAGACATAAGTGAAGCCATTTTTGGCCTACGCCATTTTGTAAGCTAAGCTTGGCTGCAATGCTCGCCCTTGAACAAGTCTTGGTAATTATTGATCTTAAGGGAACAAAGGAATGCAGTCGAACAACAGGGCGGTGTTAAAGCAGAGTCCTAGTTCTTCCTCATGGAGTGTACAGAGCAAGGTGATAGTCTTCAAGTTCTGCAGAAATGAAGGCCCAGGTGGACGGTGGACGATGGAGTGAGATGAACTTCCCAAGTTCAACCAACAAAGCGTTGGACTCTGTGAACGTTGGCCCCAATTATATTTGCTGAATTCTCTGCTCAAGCCCCTTCATGAATGTACATGTACTCTTAGCTTCAAACTTCCCCAATTTTGCTGTTCTGGGAGACACTGCTTTGGTAAAAGTGTTCTCTTATTCTGCTGCAAATGATAAATCCTTCCTTCTCCTGGTCTTTGGCTTGGTTGTGTCTTTTGACTCCACACCCACCAAGAGGTGAACCCAGATTTGGGGGAACATGCCCACCATGGACACACATGTCCAGTAAGCATGTTACCCAAGGGTAACTTGGGTATGAGAGGGTGGTGTCCCTCACCCTGAAAAACAAAAGCCAACAAGAAGCACCATGACATCCTAATGAGTGCTCTGGAGAAGGCACGGCTGAGTTACAGGTTGGCAAAAATATAAGGGAATTAACTATGCAACTATTTTTTTTTCTTTTTTTGTCTTTTTGCCTTTTCTTGGGCCATTCCCTCGGCATATGGAGGTTCCCAGGTTAGGGGTCTAATCGGAGCTGTAGCCACCAGCCTACACCACAGCCACAGCAACACGAGATCCAGGCCGCATCTGCAACCTACACCACAGCTCACTGGCAACGCTGGATCCTTAACCCACTGAGGGAGGCCAGGGATCAAACCCGCAACATGGTTCCTAGTCAGTTTTGTTAACCACTGAGCCACGACGGGAACTCCTAACTATGCAACTACTAACAAATCCTTTTTAGCACCCTCTATGTGCCAGCCACTGTATGACGAATGAATGGTCCCAGATCACAGTCTCCTTTTCTAGTTAGCGTACATTAGGGACATGATAAGCTAATTTCTCTAAAGATGAGATAAATAAAAATTGGCACGGGAGATTTGGCAAAGAACTGAGGCCTGAGTTCATGCAAGAGGTAAGGCCATTTATGAGGTGCTAAATTCTCACACTAGCCCTCATTTTTATTCCATTAACAGACAAAGGACTGCCTTTCAGTGTAAGACATTGGCTTAGTCACAGGGCTAGTAAGGGACAGAATCTAAACCCAGATTTCTTCCATTTTAAAGCCTACTTGAAAATTTTGTTTTACTTTTTCCCCAAGTGCACAAGCACATAATTAAAAGATTGTGTGTATTGGGGTGTTAGGGTGATCAACTGTCCTGCTGATTTGTCTGGAACAGGTGGGTTTTCTGGGTTGTGGCACGTTTCAGTGCTAAAACCTGGAACATTAAAGGAGAAAAGTCCTGGGCAAATCTAGATGAGCTGATCACCCTAGCTTGGCATTTTCCCTACTAGAAGGTGAGACAGGAGAGAAAGGGGCAGGACACAAATGCCAGATAATGAAGGAGGGACTCAGCTGTTGGCATGCCATAAACACTGGATGGAACCAGATGAAAATGATACAGAGTAGGCTAGTTACACAGGTGGTTGTAGTAGTCCCAGTAGGAGTGCACAGATAGAGATGGAAACCTAGGGAAATTTGGGGGACCACTATTAAGTTAATAATCACTCAAGAAAGCCATCAGAACATTGTGGAATAAAGCATCTGGCTTAACTATACAACCATAAACAAAAGCGTAAGATGTGCCTCGGGTCATTAAGTGAAAGATAAGGACATTCAAGTTCAGCGAGATAATGAGCCTTAGGGGAATATGACATTCCAAAGTAGGAGACTCTCATTATACAGAAACCTGAGATGATTCAACATATCATGGCATCTGTTACCACCTTTTTGTTAATTTCAATAAGCACCTTGACGGCCCTAGTTTGACCTCATAGGGTCAAATACTCTCTTATCCAATATGAAGGAGGAGCTAGTGATATAAGCTTGATGTCTAGTTGAAGAAAGAGGAAGAAGGCAGTCTTTTCTCCTCCCCACTTCCCCTGGATTATAAAACTGCAGCCACCTAGTCCTCAGGGCAGAGCCTCCTCTACTCCCCACTATATTTCTCACAAGGGTCCTATCTTAATAACTCTATTTCTTGCCTTTCACTTTGTCTTTCACTGATTTCCTTCTGTGCTGTGACACAAAGAACCTGAGCTTCAGTAAGTCCAGACACCAGGTGAGAGATTCTACTGAAAAAAATGTGGGTTCAAGTTCCAATTTGGGTTCTGACTGGGTTTGAGTCCTGTCATGTGGGTTCTAGTCCCAATCTAGGTTCTGGCTAATTTTGAGTCAGAAATGTTTTTGGTTTCAAAACCAAGGTGGCTTTGAGAACTAGTCATTGCCCTTTAGCTCATAATGACTTCATTGTAATATAAAAATCACCTCCCCTTCTGCCATGAGAGTTTCAAAACAGACCATAAAAGGCAAAAGGGGGGGGGGCAACGGCCCAATTCCTGGGAAATCCTCACCCTTTCTTGAAGTAACAAGAATATTCTTCCCAATAAAGAATATGTAGTACATATTTACAATGAAGTATTACTCAGCCATTAAAAAGAATGAAATAATGCCATTTGCAGCAATATGTATGGATCTAGATATTATCATACTAACTGAAGTTAAGTCAGACAGAGAAAGACAAATATCAGATGATATCACTTATATGTAGAATCTAAAAAAAGATACAAATGAACTCATTTACATAACAGAAACAGATTCATAGCCTTTGAAAACAAACTTATAGTTAACAAAGGGAAGAGGTGGGGGGATGGACTAGGGGTTTGGGATTGGCATATACACACTGAGGTACATGGAATGACTGGCCCGTGAGGACCTACTGCATAGCACAAACTCTACTCACTATTCTGTGATAATCTATATGGGAAAAGAATCTGAAAAAGAATGGGTTTGTGTATGTGTATAACTGAATCACTTTGTTGTACAGCAGAAATTATCACAACATTTTAAATCACATAATAAAAGTCATTTATGGCAAACCCACAGCCCATATAATAATCAAAAGAGAAAAGCTGAAGCCTTCCCACCAAAATCTGGAACAAGACAAGGATGCTCACTCTCACTACTTTTATTCAACATAGTATTGGAAGTCCGAGCCACAGAAATCAGACAAACAAAAGATAATAAAAGGTGTATACAAATTAGAAGAGGTAAAATTGTCAATACAGGGAGTTCCCATCATGGCGCAGCAGAAACGAATCAGACTAGGAAGCATGAAGTTGCAGGTTTGATCTCTGGCCTTGCTCAGTGGCTTAAGGATACAGCATTGCCGTGAACTGTGATGTAGGTCACAGATATGGCTCAGATCTGTGGCTGTGTCATAGGCTGGCAGCTGTAGCTCTGATTTGACCCCTAGCCTCGGAACCACCATATGCCACCAGGATGGCCCTAAAGAGATAAAAAAAAATTGTCACTACATGCAGATGAAATGGTGCTATATAGAAAACCCTAGGGACTCCAAACAAAAACTGCACAAACTGATCAATGAATTCAACAAAGTACCAGGATACAAGATTAACATTCAGAAATAGGTTGCATTTCTGTATACTAACAATGAAATATTAGAAAAGGAATATAAACAAACAATACCTTTTAAAATCACACCCCACAAAATTAAATACCTAGGAATAAACCTGACCAAGAAGGTGAAAGACCTATACTATGAGAACTATAAAACATTTATCAAGGAAATTAAAGAGCATTCAAAGAAATGGAAAGATATCCCAAGCTCCTGGATTGGAAGAATTAATATTGTTAAAATGGCCACACTATCCAAAGCAGTCTACAGATTTAACATGACCCTAACAAATTACCCATGACATTGGTCACGAAACTAGTACATATAATCCAAAAATTTATACGGACCCATAAAAGATCCAGAATTGCCACAGGAATCCTGAATTAAAAAAAAAAAAAAAGCAGGAGGCATAACTCCCCCAGACTTCAGGCAATATTACAAAGCACAGCAATCACGATGGTGTGGTGCTGGTACAAAAACAGACATACAGACCAATGGAACAGAATAATCCAAAAATAAACCCAGTCACTTATGATTAGTTCATCTTTGATAAAAGAGGCAAGAATATAAAATAGGAAAAAGACAGTGTCTTCAGCAAGTGGTGCTGAGAAAACTGAACAGCTGCATGTAAATCAAAGAAATTAGAACACACTCTCACATCGTGGACAAAAATAAACTCAAAATGGCTTAGACCTTAACATAAGACATGACACCATGAACCTCTTAGAAGAGAAGATAGGCAAAACATCCTCTGACATAAACTGTACATATGTTTTCTTAGGTCAGTCTCACAAAGCAACAAAAATAAAAACAAAAATAAACAAATGGGAACTAATCAGCTTACAAGCTTTTTCACAGCAAAGAAAATCATAAAAAAAAAACCCTAAAGAGACAGCCTATGGAAGGGGAGAAAATAGTTGCAAATGATGCAACTGACAAGGGTTTAATCTCCAAAATGTACAAATAACTCGTATACAAACAACGCAATAACAAAAAACAGCCCAATCAAAAAATGGACAGAAGACCTAAATAGACATTTCTCCAAAGGAGACATACAGATGGCCAAAAAGCACATGAAAATGTGTTCAACATTACTAATTATTAGAAAAATGTAAATCAAAACTATAATTAGTTACCACCTCACTTCGAATGGCCATTGTCAGTAAGTCTACAAATACCAAATACTAAAGGGGGTGTGGAAAAAAGGAAACCTTCCTACACTGTTGGTGGGGATGCAAATTGGTACAACCACCATAGAAAACAGTATGGAGGTAACTTAGAAAACTAAATATAGAACTACCATATGATCCACCAATCCAATTCCTGGACAAAACTACAATTCTAACAGCTACATGCACCCCTATGTTCATCGCAGCACTATTCACAAGAGCCAAGACATGGACAAACCTAAATGTCCATCAGGAGATGAATGGAAGAAGAAGATGTGGTACATATGTACAATGGGATACTACTCAGCCATAAAAAGAATGAAATAATGCCATTCACAGCAACATGGATTTTCATACTAAGTGAAATAAGTCAGAAAAAGAAAGATAAATACCATCTGCTAACACTTATGTGGAATCTCAAATATGGCACAAACGAACCTATTTATAGGACAAAAACATATTCACATATATGGAGAACAGACTTGCAGTTGCCAAGGGGGAGGGAGGAGGGACCTGGAAAGATGGGGAGTTTGGGCTTAGTAGATGCAAACTATTACATTTAGAATGGACAAGCAATGAGATCCAACTGTACAGCACAGGGAACCATATCTAGTCTCCCGGCGTAGACCATGATGGACGATAATAAAAGAAAGCTAATGTGGATATATATATGTATGACTGGGTCATTTTGCTGTATGGCAGAAATTGGCACAACACTGTAAATCAACTATATTTTAATAATAATTTTAAAAGGAAAGCCATGCCTGGTTTTCTTTTTCTGGAGACCCTCTATCCCATTTGGTTATACCCTCTGGGTGAACAAGAAGACTCTGAGAGCATCCTGGGATCCCCTTCACAATCAGGCCTTTGCAGCTCCCCCATGTCACACCTCTCATTCTCCATATCTTTAGTTTACTCCTCTGTTTTGATGGAGCACATCCTCCAGCAGCTTTCTCAGAAAAGTGAGTGGAAGTTTAATTTTTTGAGACCTTTCATGTCCAAAATATCTTTATTTCTACTCTCATCTGAATTGGTGATTTGGCTTGCTTCAAAAGTCTAGTCTGGGAGTAATTTTCCTCCATATTTTTAAGGCATTGCTCCCTTGGTCTTTTTGCTTCTAGAAGTACTCCTGAGAACACTGAGGTCATTTTGATTTTAATTCTTTGTATATGATATAGCTGCTTCTCCCCGCTAGAAGATTGTAGAGTCTTCTCTTAGTCACGTGTTTGATATTTCACAGTGACACGCTTTGGTGGGGTTCTGGTTTTATCCACTATTCTGGGCACTTAGTCCTTTAAACCTGGAAAGTTTAAAGATTATTTTTTCCTCTCATTTCACTTTTGTCCTTTTTTTATTTCTTAGAATATTTTGTTATTTTCTATTTTTTCTGTTACTTTGTTTTTATTTTTCAAGGCTTTTTTGGTGTTTTCTGAATGTTCCTTTTTTTTTCCTATTTAGGGCTGCACCTGTGGTATATGGAAATTCCCAGGCTCGGGGTTGAATTGGAGCTGCAGCTGCCAGCCTATGCCACAGCCACAGCAACACTGGATCCTTAACCCACTGAATAAGGCCAGGAATTGAGCCTGCATCCTCACATCCTCATGGATACTAATCAGATTCTTAAAATGCTGAGCCACAATGGGAACTCCCTGAATATTCCTTTTTTTTTTCTTTTGTCTTTTTTGTCTTTTTGCCATTTCTTGGGCCACTCCCAAGGCATATGGAGGTTCCCAGGCTATGGGTCCAATCGGAGTTACAGCTGCTGGCCTACACCACAGCCACAGCAACACAGGATCTGAGCCACGTCTACAACCTACATCACAGCCCACAGCAATGCCGGATCCTTAACCCACTGAGCGAGGCCAGGGATCAAACTCTCAACCTCATGGTTCCTAGTTGGATTAATTTCCACTGTGCCACAATGGGAACTCCTTTCTTGTTCGTTTGGATATCTATATTTTACGTTGAAGCCTTTCTTCAAACGTCAGAAATTACATTGTTATCTGGCCATATTTAAAAGTTGAAATCCAGAGGCATTCCCATCATGGCGCAGCAGAAACGAATCCGACTAGGAACCATGAGACTGTGGGTTTGATCCCTGGCCTCGCTCAATGGATTAAGGATCCAAGTTGCTGTGAGCTGTGGTGTAGGTCGCAGACGCAGCTTGGATCTGGCATTGCTGTGGCTCTGGCATCAGCTAGCAGCTGTAGCTCCAATTAGACCCCTAGCCTGGGAACCTCCATGTGCTACAAAGACAAAAAAAAAAAAAAAAAAAAAGAAGTTGAGATCCAGAAAACTTATCAGAAACTCTGAGCACTTAGATGGGGCTTATTGGCCATGAGCAGCCCTGTAATTGATCTTGATGGGTTCTTTTTTGGGAAATCCTCTATGTTATACCCGTAGATATTTTCTCACGAGCTGGTCATATTCAAAGAGAAAAATCCATCGGGACTCTAGATTTGTCTAGAGACTAAAGACCCAGCTGCCAGTGTTCTGGAATCCAAGGGGAGGAAGCAGGCTGAGGAACTCAGCATTCCAAATGCCTTTCACTTTGTTTCTCTGTTTTCTGTACAAAACACCCTTCCTGATGTGCCAGATGGCTTCCTGCCCTAGGACTCTCTGTATTACCCTGGCTTGGGACAAAATCTCTGCTGGCATCAGGGAAGAGATCCAGAATTTCAAAGGTTTTTTAATCATCTTTCAAACCTACACGTCCTATTTTAATCTTTTACTCTTACTTCCAGAGGTGGCCAGGGCTGGCAATTTGAATCTTTTGAGGACTTTGCATGAATCAAGTTGGTTTTTTGCTTCTCCATTGCAAAGGTGAAATTTCACCTTCTTATGCTTTTTTTTTTTTTTTTGTATTTATAGGGCCGCACCTGTGGCATATGGATGTTCTCAGGCTGGGGTTCCAACCGAAGCTGTAGCCGCCAGCCTACACCAGGGCCAGCTGCGTCTGTGACCTACACCACAGTTCACAGTAACACCAGATCCTTAACCCACTGATCAAGGCCAGGGATCAAAACCACGTCCTCATGGATGCTAGTCAAGTTCGTTGACTGCTGAGCCTCAAGGGAAACTCCCTTTTGCCCATTTTTATCAGTTACCACTGTCCACCTATTTCCCATCTTTCACAATTTTGTTGCTTTTATCTCCTACAGTCTAGGAATTTCTCTGAAGACCAGAAGTTTTTAACTATAATTCTTGCTTTTTCTCTATATCATACTTAGAAGAAAGTTGGTAGAGTCTTCATCCTGTGGATTTATGTTTGTTTTTTTTTTCTTTTTCTGGCTGTACCTGAGGCATATGGAAATTCCCAGGCTAGGGGTTAAATCAGAGCTGTAGCTGCCTGCTTACGCCACAGCCACAGCAATGCAGGATCTGAGCTGTGTCTTCGACCTACATCACAGCTCACCGCAACACTGGATCATTAACCCACTGAGCAAGGCCAGAGATCAAACTCACAACCTCATGGACACTATGTTGCATTCCTAACCCGATCAGCCACAACAGCAACTCCTCTGACTTAGGTCTTTTTAATGTAAATTCCTTAACTGCGGTTTTGGTGTAGTTTTGAAGGGTGCAAAATTCTATGCATGTGTTCCATCTATCCTCTTTACCTGGAAGCCCAGTTCTGGACCACTATGTAATGGCATTTTAGCTTAAATTTGAAGAATGAATAGGAGTTTGCCAGGAAATAATAGGGATAAACATTTTAGGCATTAGGAAAAATATAAGCAAAGGCATGATCACTGAAAAGGTAGGTGCTTCTTGGAGAAACATCTGTTTGAGCCTGAGCTGCCAAAACAGAGAGAATTCTGGGAGATGGGTAGTGGACAGCTAGACAGAAGCCAGATCACGAACTAGCCCTTTAGGATATGCCAAACACCCTAAAACTTGTCCCAAAGGTAAAAGGAGGTCAACGAAAAATTTTGATCTTACTCTATGATCAGAATTTGTGGGTTGGAAAAATCACTCTTGTAGCCGTGGGGAGGCAGATGGCAGAGGCACAAGCCTGGTGGCATGGAGGGGACTGGGGAGGCTGTTGTTTATGGGGCTTAAGCCACAAAGTGGCACAGGGAAAGAGAAGGAAGACGTGGGTTTGAAAGGGACTTAGGCAGTTCCCATTGTGGCTCAGGGGGTTAAGAACCGGACTAGTATCCATGGGGATGTGGGTTTGATCCCTGGCCTTGATTGGTGGCTTAAGGGTCTGATGTTGCCATGAATTGTGGTACAGGTCACAGAAATGGTTCAGACCCCTCATTACTGTGGCTGTGGCTGGCAGCTGTAGCTCTGATTTGACCCCTGGCCCATAAACTTTTATATGCTGTAGGCATGACCTAAATTAAAGAAAGGGGGGAGGACTTAGGAGATAGTGTTGACATGTTGGTGATTGATTGTGTGACAGCTCTTCAAAATACACCATATGATGATTACCTACAGAAACAGCTGATCTTAGAAAAAAAGTGCTTAGCTTCAGTCAAGGAACTTGGTGTAAAATTTGAAAATGCTTAGACAGTCTATTGAGAATCTAGTTTCCTCTGTAAACAAAGGATTTCCACCCAGAATTCCTAGTCTCTGATGTATGTATCACACCTGGAACGTGCTGGTGGACCTAAGTGGTACAAAACTCTAAGAAGCCCTCTAGCGCCCCCTCCTGCTGGTGTGATTCCCTGGTCTTGGGGAGTGGCAACTGTGACTTGCTTCTAGCCCACAGGATGTGGCAAACACAAAGGATGTCACTTCAGTGACTACATTACTTAGGGTTGTAACTTACCTCTTGCTACCAAATTCTCTCCCTTGTTGGCTTTGATGAAGCAAGTTGCCCTGTTAGGGAAGCCCATGTGGTAAAGAACTGAGGGGGGCTTCTGACCATGAGTCAGCCAGTAACAGAGACCCTTAGCCCAACAACCCAAAGGAACTGAATCCTAGTAACAACCACACGAGTGAGCCTGGAAGCAGATCTTTCTATTTAACTTTCCGTCTTTTATCCACCCATCAATCCATCTATCTTTTTGGATGAATTTCAGACTAATTTCAGTCTGAATCATTGTTACATTTTCTCCCAAATTCTTCAGCCTGTATATGATTGACAGATGTTCAACATTTGTTCATGTTTCCTTTTTGTTGTTATTCATTTGAGGTTAAGATTTTTTTAATGGCCATACCCGCAATATATGGAGGTTTCCATGCCAGGGAATCCAAGCGACAGCTGTGGCCTGAGCCACAGCTGCTTCAAAGCCAGATCATTTAACGCACTGTGCTGGTCTGGGATCAAACCCGCACTGCCACAGCTACAAGCCACTGTAGCTGGATTCTTAACCCACTGTGCCAAGGTGGGAACTCCCTGAAATACACAAATCTTAAGTGCACCGTTGGATGAGTTCCAGCAAATTCATATACTCATAGTCCTGGTCAAAGTACAGAACATGACCATCCCTCTAAAAAGTTTGCCCCTTCCCAGTCAATCTTCTACCAAGGCAACTACTGCTGAGAGTCTTCATTAATTTTCCCTGTTCATTTAAATTGAATAAATAGCATGCATTTTTTTCTATAAGGTTTCATGCACTCAGCAAAATATTCTTTTTTTTTTTTTTTTTTTTTTTTTTTTTTTTTTTGGCTGCATCCATGGCATACAGAAGTTCCTAGGCCAGGGATTGAGCCCACACCCTAGCAGAGACCTGAGCCACTGCATCCTTACCTCATGCCATACACAAAAATTAACTAAAATGGACCCCAAACCTAAATAGAAGTGCTATAAAAGTCTTAGGGTAGAAGATATAATAAAATCTTCATGATGTTGAATTTGACAATGGTTTCTTGGATATGACACCAAAAGCCCAGGCAACAAAAGAAAAATAAACTAGACTTCATCAAAGCAAAAAATTTTGTGCATCAAAAGACACTATCAACAATGGCAATCCACAGAATCAGAAAAGAAATATTTTCAAAATTCACATTTCTGGGGGTTTAATATCCAAAATGTAGAGAGAACACCTAGGACTCAACAGCAAAAAACAAACAACTCAATTCAAAAATGAGCAAAGGACTTGAATAGATATTTATCTTTCTAAAGAAAATGTACAAATGGCCACTAAGCACATGAAAATTTGTTTGCCATCACTAATAATTGGGGATTGCAAATCAAAATCACAATGATGCCATCTCATACCCTAAACTCAACAACAAAAAATAACTCAATTAAAAAGCGGAACACAGGAGTTCCCTTAGTGGCGCAGCAGAAACAAATCCGACTAGGAACCACAAGGTTGCGGGTTCGATCCCTGGCCTTGTTCAGTGGGTTAAGGATCCAGCGTTCCCATGAGCTGTGGTGTAGGTGGCAGACTCGGCTCAGATCTGGTGTTGCTGTGGTTCTGGCGTAAGCCAGCAGCAACAGCTCCGATTAGACCCCTAGCCTGGGAAACTCCATATGCCGCGAGTGCAGCCTTAAAAAGACAAAAGGCAAAAACAAACAAACAAACAAACCAAAAAACCCCACAGATTTGTATAGATATTTCTCCAAAGTAGACATACAGATGGCTAATAAGCCATCTATCAATAATGAAGAGAAGAAAGTTGCAATTTGTCTGCTATGATGGTAGACCTATCAATTTCTCTCTGTAGCTGGATCAAATCTCCCTTAATATATTTTGAGGCTATTTCATTAGGTGCTTATATATTTAACATTATTAGTACGTCTTCTTAATGATCTGAACCTTTGTCATTCATGTAGTGTTTCCATTTTTAGTAATATGTTTCTATCCTAAGGCCGTGAACACAGATGCAAAAATCCTCAACAAAATATTAGAAAACCAAATTCAACAGTACATTAAAGGATCATACACCATGATCAAGTGGTATTTATCTGAGGAATGCAAGGATTGTTCAAACCCAGCAAATCAATCAATATGATACATCACACTAACAAAATTGAAGACTAAATACCACATGATCTCAATAGATGCAGGAAAAGTTCTGAGAAAATTCAGCATCCTTTTATGATGTAAAAAATCTTCAGAAAGTGGGCATAAAGGGAACCTATTTCAATATAATAAAGGCTATATATGACAAGTCTACAGATAACACCATACTCAATGGTGAAAACCTGAAAGCATTTCCTCTAAGATCGGGAACAAGACAAGGATGCCCACACCCACCACTTTTATTCAACATAGTATTGGAAGTCCTAGCCACGGCAATCAGAGAAGAAGAAGAAATAAAAGGAAGCCAAATTGGAAAAGAAGAAGTAAAACTCCCTCTTTGCAGATGACCTGATACTATACATAGAAAATCCTAAAGACACCACCAAAAAACTGCTAGAGTTTGTCAATAGATCAGTGAAGTTGCAAAATACAGAAATCTGCTGCATTTTTATACACCAATAATGAATATCTGAAAGAGACATTAAGGAAACAACCCTGTTTACAATTGTATCAAATCTGATTAAGGAGGTAAAAGACCTGTACTTGGAAAACTCTAATACACTGATGAAATGAATAAAGACAACACAAACAAATGGAAAGATATATTGTGTTTATAGACTAGAAAAATATTGTTAAAATGACCATTCTACCCAACCCAATCTGCAGATCCAATGCAACCCCTATCAAAATACCAATGGCATTTTTCACAAAACTAGAACAAATAACTGTAAAATTTGTATGGAAATGCAAAAGAGTCAAAACAATCTTGAGGAAGAAGAAAGCTGGAAATATACTTCTTGATTTCAACCTACACTATAAAACTACAATAATCAAAACAGCATGGTGCTGGCACACAAACAGACACATTGATCAATGGAATAGAAAGCCCAGAGATGAATCCATAATTTATGGGCTATTAATCTACAAGAAAGTAAGCAATATAAAATAAGAAAAAGCCTCTTCAACAAATGATGTTAGGAAAACTGGATAGTTACATGTAAAAGAATTACACTGGATTACTCTCTTGCACCATGCACAAAAATATTTCAAAATGAATTAAAGACCTAAATGTGAGACCTGAAGCCATAAAACTTCTATAACATAGCCAGTAAGTACTTTAACATTTGTCTTTGTAATATGTTTTTGGATATATTTCCTCAGACAACAATAAACAAAAATAAACAAGATAAACAAAAATAATAAAAATAAACAAAAACAACAATAAACAAATGGGACTACATCAAACAAAAATTGCTTGCACAATGAAGGCAATTAACAAAACAAAAGGCCACCTACTGAATGGGAGAATATATTTGCAAACAGTATATTTGATGAGAGGTTAATACCCAAAATATGCAAAGAACACATACAACTCTACATATAAAGACAAACAATCTGATTTAAAATTGTATTTGAACAGACATTTTTCCATGACATACGGATGGCCAAAAAAAAGGCACATGACAAGATGCTCAACATCACTAATCATCAGGGAAAGGCAAATCAAAACTTCAATGAGATATAACCTCACACCTGTCAAAATGACTATTATCAAAAAGGCAACAAATAAGTGCTGGTGAGGATGTGGAAAAAGGGAACGCATATGCATGTTGGTGGGAATGTAAATTGGTGCAGACACTATGGAAAACAGCATGGAGATCTCTCTAAAAATTAAAAATAGAGCAATAGTATGACCTAGCAACACCACTCCTGGTTATTTATTCTCAAAAACAAAAACACTAATAAGAAAAGATACTTGCATACCCCCCAGTCCATTGCAGCATTACTTACAATAACGAAGATATGGAAGCAACCTAAGTGCTTCTTTATTAATAGATAAAGAAAAATAGATAAATAAGATGTGGTATATAGAATATTAGCTATAAAAAAGAATGAAATCTTGCCATTTGTGACAACATGGATGGACCTAGAGGGAATTATCTGAGTGAAAAAAGTCAGACAAAGACGAACACTGTGTTATTTCACTTATATGTGGAATCTGAAAAACCAAGACAAATGACAACAACATAATGAAACACAGAGCTGTAGAAACAGATAACAAACATGTGTTCGCCAAGAAGGGGAGTGGAAAGAAATAGCGTCAGGGGTGCAAACTTCCAGTTGCAAAATAAATGAGTTATGGGTATGCAGTGTACAGCATGGGGGATATAGCTAATAACTGTTTCATATTTGTATGATGACATCATAATTCAATTTGTCATGATGATCAGTTTGAAATGTATAGAAAAAGACTGTACTTCCAGGGATCATTTCTATAGTTTGTGAAATGTATAGAAATATCAAATCACTATGTTGCATAACAGCAACTAATATAGTGCTATAGATCAATTAGACTTCAAAAACAATCAGATAACCTCATAGAAAAAGAGATCAGATTTTCAGATTTGTGGTTACCTGAAGAAGAGATGAAGGGTGGGGTGGGAAGGGGGACCTTGATGAAGGCAACTAAAAGGTAAATAAATACTAAGGATGTCATGTACAGTGGGCTAACTATAATTAACACTGCTCTGTTATATATTAAAATGATGAGAGTAAAGCCTGAGTTCTTCCCACCAGAAAAAAATTTTTTGTCTTTCTTTTTGTATCTAGATGAGATGATGGATGTTCACTAAACTTATTGTGAGAATCCCTTCATGATGTTGATGGGTATAGGTCAAATTGTAATGCTGTATACCTGAAACTTATACAGTGCTGTGTGTCAATTAATATCTCAATAAAACTGGAAGGAACCCCCTAGGTCCCACTCCCAGGTGATTCTGATGTGTAGCCCAGGTTGAGAATTACTGTTTCACAGAGTCTCCAGAATCACCTGGACTAAAAAGAACGCTGATGAGTGGTTTTGTGTGGCCATCTGGAGACTCCAAAGCCTCCTCTTGCTTTTCAGGACTATACAGAGCCCAAATTCCTCATTGATGTGGGCACCGCTTCTGGCTTAGCTGGGTCTCCTCTGATTTGCTGAGTCAGCCTGTACAGTCACTGTGAGCCCATCCCACCTGCTCCTCTGTCAGCCTCCCCCACAGCCTTCTCCAACCCCTTCCCCACGCTGCATGGGCTTAAATAAAAGATATGGAGGCAGTGCCCAATCAAAGCAACTCAGTTTCCCTTATGTTCCACCTCCCTATGTGCCCTGAATCTATTTTTCTAGCACAGACATAATAGTCATTTTATACTTCCAGGAATTTATTTATATTTCTTGTGATGAGCGAATTGAAAAGGGGAGACTTAAGATCCTGAGTAAAAGCTCTTTGAGAGGGCAATAAGAACCAGTTCCCTCAAAATTGTTGCTCCAGAGTGTGAGATCATAAAAAAGCAACACCCCCAGTATCACCATGTCATCAGGTTGTGTATGAGCTATGGCCTGAACACAGAAAGCACTAAAGGACCAGCTCATCACGTGGGCACTGCAAAGAGCCAGCTCATTCCCCCCTGAAGCCCTGTCTTTCCAGAAAACTGCAAAGACTTCTGGAATTCATAAAAAGAACCTGGTCAATGGCTTCACCTCATACATTTGGGAACCTAATCATGCACCATCCTGTTATTTCTCCTCAAAGCCTAGAAGCACTGAATAATTCAAAAGAAAGATTAGTTTGTACCTCTGGAAACAAACAAACAAAAAATCAAAAGTCAGGACATATTTACAGGCACATAAAGAAATTACTTTTATGTTGGAAACACAAAAGAAGCTTTACAGTGGTAAAATTAGATGGGACTGGTTGTGACTTTCTCTGATCCTAAAAGCAAGTAGTATTTCATTCTGTCCTCATGCTCCAAGGGGGGAAGGAGTGGGATGGACTGGGAGTTTGGGGTTAGTAGGTGCAAATTATTGCATTTAGAATGGATATGTAATGAGGTCTTATTGTACAGCACAGGGACTGTATCCAGTCTCTTGGAATAGACTATGATGGAAGATAATATAAGAGAATGTATATATATATGTATGACTGGGTCACTTTGCTGTACAGCAGAAATTGGCACAACATTGTAAATCAAATACATTTTTAAAAAATAAAAGCAAAGCAAAATAAACAAACAAAAAAGCCTTAGAGTTCCTGCTGTGGTGCAACAGGATTGGCAGCATCTCTGTAGCGCCAGGACACAGGTTGGATCCCTGGCCCAGTACAGTGGATTAAAGGATCTATTGTTGCCACAGCTGCAGCATAGGTCACAACTGTGGCTTGGATCTGATTCCTGGCCTCAGAACTCCATGTGCCATGGGTGGCCATATATATATGAGAAGTGAGAAAATGCAGAAAAAAGCAAAACAGTGAAGCAACACAAAATGGTAATACTTTAACCATTAATAAACGTCAAGGACCTTTAGCTCCTCCTCAAGGACAATAGATAATAATCCTCAGCCATGTCCTTGGAGCTGTTTTGCAGGTGCTAAAGCCCCTACCAGGTGGAAGAGGTTAACGGTATGCTGCCCACAAGCATGCAGACCCCAGACCAGTTGGAACCAGAAGGTTGACTCACCACCCACCAATCAGAAGAATGTCCCCAAGCTGACCACACCCTGCTCCTTGAACACTATTAAGGCTCCTCATTACCCCCTCCAGGGGGAGGTCACAGTTTTGAGGGCCCTGTCCTGCTGTGGCCCCCTCTGCCTGGCAAAGCAATAAAGCTATTCTTTTCTATTTCACCCAGAATCCTTTGCGTTTCTATTTGGCACCAGTGAGAGGCTAAGTTTCTGCAACAAGTTCTGAACATGGGGTGGGGGTAGGGTTTCTCCTATGTCCCTGCTCCTCACCCAGCAAATACCGGTCCCTGGACGACACTGCCCTGCTTGCTGCCAGCAAGGCCCACCCCCCACTGTGACAAGTGCTTTCTTAGCACCTCCACAGAATGCCTTGTGGGTGGTTGACCAGATGCTTTTTATTTGCTGGGGATCTTGCTATAAGTTTTTGTTTACTTGTATGCAGAGGTAGAATGAGAGTAGTGTTAGATGAGGATAGCTTACAAAGCAAGAACCACGGACAGACCTTCTATTTGTCCTGTGTTCGGGTCTTAATTTAGAAAGGTGACTTAGTGACAACAGAGAGGTCTGTGCCATGGTAAGAAAAGTTTAATAATGCTCAACATTCCTCTAGAAGAAAGACGCAGGTCCTGACACTCCGGGCTGCGGGAGAAACATCAGGTTTTGGTCTGGAGGCCGAAGACTGGAGCAAGGGAGGAAACTCAGAGCCTTGAGGGGGCATGGGGGTGGGGGGTGGGGTTCTGTGGAAAAGGCCACAAGGAAGGGCAGAGGAAACAGTGTAGGACTGGCTAGTTTGCACAATTTCTGTGGGCTTTGGGCTATAGAGATGGTCTCTAATTGCCTGGAATCTAGCCTTGCAATGATTTAGTGCTGGGAAATGTTGGTTCCACGTGTGTGAGTTAAATAAAGGAGGTGGTTGAGGAATAAAGGCTCGGATTGGTTGGTGTGTGTGAGAGGCATGCTCCCTGCTGAGCTCTTTGCTGTCTCTAAGAGTCACTAGCTCTGGGAGGAGTAGTCTTTCCCTGACCAGCAAGCTTTTTAATATGTCAAGACATCATAAAATACAAAAAATAGAAAACATGACTAATACACTGTTCAAAATAGCCCACTGCAGATCAGCAGCATCAGCACCTGTCAGCATCCCCAGCATCACTGGGGAGCAATACTGAACCTTGGGCTGCACTCCAGCCTGACTGAATCAGAACTGCAGGTTAACACAATCCCCAGGTGGTCCAGGTGCCCCTTAAAGCTTGCTCCACACTCCTAGGTGTTTGAAAAAGAGGTAAACAAAGAAATTACTTATGCTCAGAGAAGATGATAATTTGTTCAAAGTCACAGAACTAGTAAGTGGCAGAGCTGGGATTCAATCAATGGTCTATTTGACTTCAAATCTCATTGATATATTAATATTAGATCTAGATCTTAGTGTATTAACATATAGATAAGATGGCTGGAAGTTTTCAGGATGTGTTAAAAATTATGATGTGGTGAGAACGGATTTCTCTTAAGAGCCTCGCCTACACCACAGCCATAACAACATGGGATCTGAACCACATCTGCAACCTACACCACAGCTCACAGCAATACCAGATCCCCAACTCACTGAGAGAGGCCAGGAATTGAACCCACATCCTCACGAATACTACTCTGATTTGGTTCCACTGTGCCACAATGGGAACTCCTAATTTTTGAGCCAGTCACTAAGGCTGATACTGGAAATTCAAAGATAACTAAGTCATAGTCCTTGCCATTAACTGAAAGTTTAGTAAGGGAGATGTGTTAGCTATCTACAGCTGCGTGACAGATTCACTGAATTATTATATCTCGGTTTCTGTAGGTCAGAAATTCTGACGGGGAACAGAAGGCGTGTCCTGTCTTGTTTCATCGTGTCTGGGGCCTCTGTTGGATGTTCTTTTTTTTTTTTTTTTGTCTTTTTGCTATGTCTTTGGGCCGCGCCCACGGCATATGGAGGTTCCCAGGCTAGGGGTCGAATCGGAGCTGCAGCTGCTGACCTACGCCAGAGCCACAGCAACGCGGGATCCGAGCCACGTCTGCAACCTACACCACAGCTCACGGCAACGCCGGATCTTTAACCCACTGAGCGAGGCCAGGGACCGAACCTGCAACCTCATAGTTCCTAGTCAGATTCGTTAACCACTGCGCCACGATGGGAATTCCCTGTTGGATGTTCTGATGGCTAGACGTGGAAATCATCTAACATCCGGTGGCTGATTCTGGCTATTGGCTCTAGGCTGAGGGCCTGTCTCAGGCTGTCCACTGAAATGCCCACAGGTGGTCTCTCCATGTGGCCTGAGCTTCCTCACAACATGCAGCTGGGTTCCAAGTACAAGCATCCCAAGAGATGAGCCAGGAGAAAGCTATATTGCCATTCATGGCTGAGCCTTGGAAGCTATATAGTGTTACTTCTGCTGCATTCTATTGGTTGAGGCAGTTACAAGGGTCCCAGAGGAAGGAAAACATGGACCTGACTTCCTAATGCAAGACTGTCAGTGTCATAGAATAAGGAGAGCACTTTGGTTGAGATACACAATGGCGTGGCCAGCTTTGGAAAATACAGTCTGATCCATGAGGTGGATTTGAAAAGTAATTACCGCATGACATGACAACAGTAATATCATAGAGATTATCCTGGCTGCTACCAAAAATGATAACAGTGGGTCATAGGCTCCAACTTGAATCTAATATATTATTTTTCTTCCTTTTTTAAAACAGCTGTGTTGAGATATATTTCCAATATGATAAAATTCACCCATTTAATATATATGATTAAGTGGCCTTTTTTAAAGTATACTTACAGAGTTGTGTCACCAGTACCACCATCTCATTTCCAACACTTCCAAAGAGGTCTGTTTTCCAATGGGACTGGCAGTGAGTGTATTGGAGATGGTGGACAGGGCACTGAGCAGTGTCAAAATTAAAGTAGGCTGAGGTGACCTTGAAGGGGAGTCTTTGCTCAGTGGTGAGTAAGGGCATTAAAGAAAGCCATAGCTGTTGGAGATGACAAAATAGGTAAGTCACTGAATCCTAAAATTTCATGATTAAACAATGCCTTGAGGGTCATCTGGTCCAGGAAGTGATGGGAAGGAAATCCCTGGACTCAGCCTCTTAATGTTTGGGGTCTAGTCTCTGCTCTACCACTTCCTAGCTGGGAGGTCTTAGACAAACCAGTCAATCTCTTTCCTTATATGTATAATGAAGGAGATAAAATCTGCCTGACTTAGAGCATTATTCCAGGCATTTTAACTTAGACAAAAGCCCATTTAAGATTCTGAAGCATTGTGGAAATATAAGACATTAAAATGACATTGCCTATGTTACAATCCTGGTCAGTCCAGATCTACCAAGACTGATAATTTCCAAAGTGAACAGGTGCTTTCTAGATAATTTGACATTGAATGTATCAGTGCATTTGTGCTTACGTTTCTACAGAGAAGCAGAAGGAGCAAAGATGAAGAAAGCATTACAGCTCTCTTTTTCTTTTATTTTGCTTTTCTGTGAGTTACAACTCCTCAAAGGGGACTTTAGATGAGAATTCAGAACCTGGCAAAATGAAGGAAATGAAGCTGAGATTAATAAAATAGAAGAAAAGTCATTGCCAAATCATGTTTGGGGCTGAGCCCCTCACTTTGCCCATATTGGCACCTTCCTCAATTGTTTTCAGAAACAAAGGCAGTACAGTGCTGTCTCCGCTGTTAACAGTGTGACATGCCTGCTGGGTCCATTTCCCCACATTACCTTTTTTTTTTTTTTTCAATCTTTTATATACAATGGAATATTACTCAGCCATAAAAAGAATGAAATATGGCATTTGCAGCAACACGGGTGGACCTAGAAAGTATCTTGCTAAGAGTGAAGTTAAACAGTGAGACACAAATGTCTTATGCTATCACTTACATGTGGAATCTAAAAAAGGGATACAGGAGTTCCTGTTGTGGCTCAGTGGTTAACAAATCCTACTAGGAACCATGAGGCTGGGGGTTCAATCCCTGGCCTTGCTCAGTGGGTTAAGGATTCGGCATTGCCATGAGCTGTGGTGTGGGTCGCAGACTTGGCTCGGATCCCATGTTCCTGTGGCTGTGGTGTAGGCTGGCAGCTATAGCTCCAATTAGACCCCTAGCCTGGGAACCTCCATATGCTGTAGGTGTGGCCCTAGAAAAGACAAAAAGACAAAATAATAATAATAATAATAATGGTAAATAAAAAATAAAAAAAGGGATACAAATGAACTTATATGACAGACTCACAGACTTTGAAATCTTATGGTTACCAAAAAGGACAAGTTGTGGGGGAGGGTGGTCTAGGGGTTTGGGATGGAAATGTTCTAAAATTAGGTTCTGATGATGGTTGTTCAACTATAAATATAATAAAATTCACTGAATTAAAAAATTTTATTAAAGGTCTTTATAGAGCAACATCTGGACTCCAGATCCAGCTGTCAAGGAGACCCTGTTTTGCTGTGGGTACTACCTGGGGCAGGTAAGTGGCTGTGGCTGCCCAACCTCCTGTTGGGAGATGGGGACATCCCCAATTTTCTTGAACCATCAGTTCTCTGACCCCAAGATTGTCAGGAGTTCCCACAAAGGAGCTAGAAGAACCTGGGAATGCCTGGGGCACACTCACCCACCAGCCTCAGGAAACCCTGTGGAGACTGGGTCCCCATGCAGGGCAACCTCTGACGACTCCGACCCCGGGGATGCTTTCCCTCCATGGCCTATCACTGGACTGGACCTCAGGAGGCCAGCATTCTCGTGGACTCTGTTGCTGTATGTCTGGAAATGAAACTCAGAGTCTATCCCCTTCTCCCTCTCTTTGACCTGAAGAAAGGTGGACATTGTAAACGGCTTCTGACTAGCCCACCTTCCCAGTTACCTTTGAGAAAGGTGAGTCCTGAGGGGCTGGAATTCTGGAAAATGTCCTTGGAGGTTTCACAACCGCCTGAGGCCCAGAGAATGTAAAGAGAATTCCTTACACAGCACTCACCTATGTGATCAGACATGGCCACACTTGAAGACAATAAATAGGGTTCCTAAAAGTCCAAAAAAAAAAAAAAAAAAAAGGAGTTCCCGTTGTGGCTCAGTGGAAATGAGTCTGACTAGTATCCATGAGGACACAGGTTCAATCCCTGTCCTTGCCCAGTGGGTTAAGGATCTGGCGTTGCTGTGGTGTAGGTTGCAGATGTGGCTCAGATCTCACATTGCTGTGGCTGTGGTGTAGGCTGGCAGCTACAGCTCTGACGGGACCCTTAGCCTGGGAACCTCCATATGCTGCAGGTGTGACCCTAAAAAGACCAGAGAATTGTCAAAAAGCATTTATTTCTAATAACGAAATTAATACCTATTCCTTGTAGAATACTTGAAAGTGACTGAAAGGTAGTGTGATTACACCTCCACAAATTGTTTAACATTTTGTTTTATAGTGTGAAATTCCTCTTTGTTTCTCATATGGTTAACAAAGACCAGGACCCAAACTACAGAGTAACAAGGATTGCTATTTTTACAAATGAGAAAAAGGGAAATGATCCTGCATAAACCCATCAAGTGTTCTAAGCAGATGGTTCTGAGGAGGTGAAGGTGGAATGACCCATAAATTTAGATGCAAAAACACCCAATCCCAGGAGTTCCCGTCCTGGTGCAATGGAAAGGAATCTGACTAGGAACCATGAGGTTGCGTGTTCAATCCCTGGCCTAGCTCAGTGGGTCAAGGATCCGGTGTTCCAATGGCTGTGGTGTAGGTGGCAGACAGGACTCGATCTGACATTGCTGTGGCTGTGGTGTAGGCCTTCGGCTACAGCTCTGATTGGACTCCTAATTTGGGAACCTCCACATGCCGCGGTGCGGCCCTAAAAAGATAAAAGACCGAAAAAAAAAAAAAGAGACGCCCAACCTTAATCGGGGAAAAGAGACTTTACTTACCTAGTTTAAAAGTCTGGTAATAGCAAACAATGGTGGAGATGCCCAACCCCTGCTCTACAGGATGAATGTGGTGTATCCGCTTTAAAGAACAACTTTATAACATCTGGGGCAGCTGAAGAGGCAAATCGGCTTATTTTCCATTTCCATACACACACGCTGAATATAAAATTGGTAATATTCATGAGTGCCCTTTAATGACCTGCTTATGTAAAGAGCTTAACAATAAGTCATGAACATTTCTATGCTGTTAAACAAGAGAACTCATTATTAAAAGGCCTCCAGCTAAGGCCCAACACATGCTTCCTCTGTTTGCACCTGCAGGGGGCTCCAGCCTGATAAAAGGTAACCAGAACCCTTGGCCCACGCCATCCCCGGGGCGGCCCACGCCATCCCCCCGGGGGGCCCAAGCGCGAAGGACCCCCACTGCCAGCCAAGACGCTGCAGACCTGATTTATTCCTTTCACCGTCCACTCCCCTCCTCCAATTAGTCCTTGATTTTGCTCCAGTCGTGGGTGGCTCCAGCTCTCCTTGAAATGAAAGCTGTAGGAAGCAGGGAACAGGAGCGCGCAGGGGTAGGAAATGGCCTGGGCACAGCGCCATACCAGAGCATTTTGTGCACAGCACTTTTGAGCACATTCCAGCAGAATTGAGTGGGGAGTGGGTGCAGTCAGGGGAAAGGAGGAGAGGTGCATAGGAAAGTCCTCTGCTGTCTCTCCTGCAATACCGAGGTTGCTAAGCCAAAACCTCGCAGTTTGATCTCTTTAAGCACTTTACAGGCTCCAAGCTCAGCTCTTCCATATCTGGACCCCCAGTAACCCTTTGGGCTCTCTTATCAGTTCTAATTCTCCACTGTGCCGTTTCCGCATTTTCTCCATTTCCTGAAGCTTCTAACTCCACGGCCTCTACTCCCAGTATATGATGAGGCCTCCTCTTTCACAGACTAGGACTCATTAAAGGGCTTCCTCTGCCGTTTACTCTATACAATGAATTGCATTGCACTGGTGTTTTCCTCTCTTCTTCCTGCTGCAATGGAAGAGGGGTTCCCATTCCTGCCTCAGGCCAATCTCTATGTTTCTGAACTCATGCCTGTACCCTTACCTGGTCACGTAATGCCTCCGTTTCCAATATCCTCGGTAAATTCTACAGGGTTTAAATATTCCAAGTCACGCCCAGTGTAAACCATAATAAAATGGCCTGACTCATGTCTTTCTCCAGATGCTACCCTACTGATTCTGGCCATCACAGGCACAGGGAACAATTAGGGCACATGTCTTAAACATTCAGACTTCTCCATTTAACCATAAGACATCTTCTTTCCAAATAAATTTATTTCTAGATGTGGTTAAGTGCGGGCACCTGACCTAACCTAGGGATTGAAGTGCTTCTCTGATTTGTTTGTTGTTAATCTGAATATCATTCCATAATGTGGCTACATCACAATTGTTAATCGATTCCCCTGCTGATGAATTTTTGGAGTGTTTCCAGTATTGGCCTATTATGAATCAAGCTACTACGAATATTCTTGTACAAGCCTTGGGGGGACATTGGTTTTTACTTCTCTTGGATAAACACCCCCAAAAAAAGAAAAAAGAAAGAAAAAAAGGAAAAAAAAGGGTAGATGTACATTTAATTTCATAAGAAATTGCTAAACAATTCTCCAAAGCAATTTTACCCTTTTACATTCCAACCAGAAATGTTCTATTTGCTTTATGTTCTCACTGTTTGATATAGCCAGTCTTTGATTTTAATCTTTTCAGAGAGTATGAAATGCTATCTCATTTGTGGTTTTAATTTGTATTTCCCTGCTACCTAGTGGTCTTGAACACCTTTTGTTTTGTTTTGTTTTTTGCAAGCAAACAAAGTCTTTATTACAGGAAAGCAAACAGCTCCCAGGACAGCTGTGAGGAGGAAGAAGAGCCCCCACTCTCTATTGTCCTATAGGGGTTTTTATCCCTTAAAGATGGGGGGGGGGTACCAACGTGGGGTCCAGAAAGATGTGGTTTTCTCCCATTGGCTTTGTCCAGTTACCTATATCAGTCCTTGTCCAGTAGGGGTCGTAGGCGTGGCTATGTCCCATAAGTTTCATGGTTTTTTTTGCTGAGCGCCTTTTCATGAGATTTTTTGACCATTTGTAGAGCTTCTTTTCTGAGATGGTGGTCACATACTTGACACTGGAAGACCATGTAAGGGGTGTCTTCTTATTTTACCAACTGTATAGTAGATTAAATCCCAAAGAAGAAAAGCATTCAGCAGTTCAAGCCAGGCACTGAAATATCTTGAGGTTAAATTGAACTTTTTTGAAGTTTTGGGGAGGGGGCTCCCCTTCTGCCTTCCACTGGCCAGTGTTACCCAAGTGCCTTTGCTGTGCATTCTTGGGCAGCCCCTTCATTCTGTAGGTCTCTAAGCTGTGCAGTAAATGCCTGAGCTGTTTGTGGCTATTTCTGATATTGCTCTTCCCCTGTCCTGCCAGGGAGGCTGCAGGGTCCCAGGGATAGCCCTTGGTTCATCTGCCATATTTCCATACTGGATGAAGTGAGGCTTCACTTTTCTGTTGCTTCCTGTCCTAGAAGTCAACCCTTTATTATTTTTCCTGGAGCCCCATGAATAAATGAAAAACAAATGAATAAATCAACAAGCAGCTAATCCATCAGGATCTGAGTGCACCCCATCATAATAACTGGCATCTGGAGGAAGCACGGCAGTTTACAACGTATTTCCACACATATAATTTATTTTTATCTTCAAAACAAAGTCATAGGGCATCATTATCATCTCCATTTTACAGACGAAGCCAACCACAGCTCAGAGAGGTTAAATGAGTTACCATTGATAAGCACCCTTGGCTGTTCTTCTTGAGAATGGAGAGCTGTGACTGGTATTCACAGATGGCAACACAGCAGAGGCCACCCAGTCTCTACAACCACAGACCAGTTTGGAAGGGAGATGAGTGGGGATGAAGAAGGAGATGGACAAAGGGAGCTTGAGATGCTGGCCTTCTTTAATTCCCAAGGATTGCTGACTTAGGCTAGCATTCTCTCTGTGGTCTGGTCTTAATACTCCCTCGAGGAACGCCCACTCAAAGGGACTTCCTTGAGCATGCTCAGTGCCTCAGTTTCCATCACCTTTCATCTCCTTATCCAAACCAGGATAGCACTTCTTAATCTTTTCCCCTGAAGGTCTCTGGATGGCAGAGGCACATACAAGCCACTCTAGGGGAGTGGGTGTCTGGAGCAGAGTCACCAGAGGGGGATGAAAGAGAAATTTTTTTTTTTAACTTGATGTTCTTTTTTTTCTTTTTACAACTGCAGCCTTGGCATATGGAAGTTCCCAGTCCACACCACAGCCACAGCAATGTGGGATCCAAGCCACATTTTGAACTATGCTGCAGCTTGTGGCAACCTTAACCCACCAAGCTAGGCGAGGAATCAAGTCCACATCCTCACAGATGCTATGTCAGTTCTTAATCTGCTGAGCCACAATGGGAACTCCTGATGTTCCTTCTTAAACATTCATGCAGGTTTCACAGTCTTCTCCACAACAAAGATGTGCATTTTTATTTTTTATTTTTAAAATTATTATTATTATTATTTTGTCTTTTGTCTTTTTAGGGCCACACTGGTGGCATAGGGAGGTTCCCAGGCTAGGGGTCTAATCGGAGCTGTTGCTGCTGGTCTATGACACAGCCACAGCAACGCCAGATCTGAGCCGCGTCTTCGACCTACACCACAGCTCACGGCAACATTGGATCCTTAACCCACTGAGCGAGGCCAGGGATCAAACCCAAAACCTCATGGCTCCCAGTCAGATTTGTTTCTGCTGTGCCACAATGGGAACTCCAAAGATGTGGATTTTTAAATCTATTTGTTTTACTGTAAAAAATGATAACCCCTCTGCAAAGATGTGTGTCACCTCTATCCTCTGGTATCCCCTGGCAGACTGGGTCACTTTTCACTTGGGAGAAAACAAAACTTAAGGCATTGTGGGAGTTCCTGTTCTGGCTCAGTGGTAGCAAATCTGACTAGTATCCATGAGGACAAAGACTTGATCCCTGGCCTTGCTCAGTGGGTTAAGGATCCGGCATTGCTGTGAGCTGTGGTGTAGGTCACAGACATGGCTCAGATCCTGTATTGTTGTGGTGTGCTGTAGGCCAGCGGCTACAGCTCTGCTTCAACCCCTGGCCAGAGAATTTTCACATGCTGCAAGTGCGGCCCTAAAAAGTAAAAAAACAAAACAAACAAACAAAAAAATCTTAGGGCATTGAAATCCTTGGTTAAAAACCAGATTGTCCCTGAAAATTATTTTAAAGTCTCTGTCATCAATTACTACAACTCTATTATCAGATCAGCCTAGAGGGGAGCAGGACACTCGGGTTAGAAAGAAGAGAAGCAGCAGAAAGAAAATCTGGAAAACTCAGGGCACTTGCCAGAGGCATTGGACTCTTGTTTTGGACCTGAACATCATAATGACAGGGGTTGTGACATGATAATGAGTCCCCCAGACTGTGGCCTCCACCCACCCAGCCCCAAACTAGAAGCCACAGGGACCGGAACCTGGATCCGAGAGTCTCCTAACAATTACGATTTTTTTTTTTTTTTTTTTTTTTTTTTTTTTTGCCTGCACTTGTGGCATGTGGCAGTTCCCAGGCCAGGAATCAAACCTGAGCCCAGCAGTGACAATGCCAGATTCTTAACCGCCTGAGCCACCAGGGAACACCAAATTACGATTTAAAAATAAATAAATAAATAAAGCTTGATATTCCGATTTTTTATGTTTTGAAGCCATTTACCTTATTTGAGGAAATTCTGAAGCTACTCTTGACACACATGAAGTTAATAAATGTCATTGGCAGTGCTCATACCTGCCCAAGTTCCCCCAGCCTGACAGGGAAGTCTGGAATTATGGCTGAGACTAACAAGCAAGCAAGCAAAACAATACCTCTTTCTATTATTGTCCTTGCCAATGTGAAAATGGTTGATGAACAGGGTCTTAGATTTAAACTCTGGGTTTACATATGCTAAAGTCTTCTACTATTTGCCAATTGCAATAGGGAGGAAAATCAGAGAAAATTCACTTTGAAAGCCACTTTAGGGGTTCCATTCCTGGCCCTGCTTGGGTTTGATCTCTGGCCCTGCTCACTGGGTTAAGGATCCAGTGTTGCTGTGAGCTGTGGTGTAGATCACAGGTGCAGCTCAGATCTGGTGTTGCTGTGGCTGTGGTGTAGGCTGGCATGTGCAGCTCCAATTCAACCCCTAGTCTGGGAACCTCCATGTGCCACAGGTGCATCCCTAAAAAGAAAAAAAAAAGGAAAGAAAGAAAGAAAGAAAGAAAGAAAGAAAGAAAGAAAGAAAGAAAGAAAGAAAGAAAGAAAGGAAAGAAAAGAAAAGAAAAGAAAGAAAAGAAAGAAAAAAGCCACCTTAGAAGTTCCCTGGTGGCCTAGCAGGTTAAGGATCCAGCATTGTCACTGCTGTGGCTGGGGTTACTGTTGTGGCTCAGGTTCTATCACTGGCCTGGGGAACTTCACATGCTCTGGGAATGGCACAAAGGAAAAAGAAGGCCACCCTAAACAGAGGATGACTTGCATGGTTTTTGTGATTTTGATGACAACAGAAGTGCAGTCCTGGCTCTCACATCTTTCTGCTGAACCTCCCACATTTACTCCCTCTTCTGGATTCAGGATGCATTTAACTCACCAACTCCAGCAGATGGTTGGAGCCAGAGGAGACCTTGGTGGTTCATCTGCTCTCATCCAACTTTTTGACTCTATAAATGGGAAAACAATGTTGGCCATGGTGGGAATCCTCAGCTGGTTAGTGGCAAGTCTGGGGCTGTGAGCTGGGTCTCCAGACTTCCAGGCCTGGGATCTTTGTGTCATGCCCTGCTCTGGGTGGGACTGCACAAAGCAGCTTGTCTGTGTGGACCTGGTGCACATCTTGGCCTAAGGTCCACTGCTGAGTCTATTTAGATGTTGGGTGACTAGGGTTCTCATCACCAGTGCCAGGAACCCCAAATGTCTCATGACTCACCAGAGGCTACCAGAGAATTGCCATATTGAAAAGTCTGAGGCCAACAAACTTTGGAAGGGGTGGGAGGTCAGGGGATGTGTCACAGAGTTCCATCTGTACAGCAAGGACACGCCTGCATATAGACTGCACTTTTATTTGGGGAGGCCTGTGAGACAGATGGAGACTATAGCAGGTGACAAGGTCCCCTCAAGCCCCTCCTGGCAACATCAATACAACTCATATGCATAGTCACTCTTGGGATCCCTAGGAAAAGACAGAGAATCATTTAGGAAATTACCTTTTTTGTTTGTTTGTTTTTTAGGGCCACACCCACAGCATATGGAAGTTTCTGGGCTAGGAATTGAACTGGAGCCATAGCTGCTGGCCTACACAGCAGAATGGGATCAGAGCTGCATCTGCGACCTACACCACAGCTTACAGCAATGCCGGATCCTTAACCCACTGAGCAAGGCCAGGGATCAAACCTGCACCCTCATGGACACTCGTCAGGGTCGTTACCATTGAACCACAATGGGAACTCCAGTAAATTATTTTCAAAAGTCAAAAATTACAATGATCCTCATAGTAATGGTACTTGAACTTAACCATCCATTGGGCCAGTATATTGTAGTCATTAAGAGTTATGCCTTAGAGCAGAATTTGGCACAACCCTGCAAATCAACTATAATTTACTTTTTAAAAATTAAAAAAAGAGTTAGGCCTTAGGAGTTCCCTTGTGGCTCAGTGGGTTAAGGATCTGGTACCACTGCATTGGCTCAGGTCACTTCCTGCATGCTGTGGGCAGCCAAAAAAAAGAGTTATGCTTTAGAGTGCCACCAACCTGGGCTCAGACCTAGGCCAGGCCCCTTACTACTCTTCTACCAGGCCTATTGGACAAGTTCCATGCACATCATTACCCTTGTTACTGGTAGAGAAGATATAAAGTGACAACGAGCCACTGTGGATTCACTTGACTCATATTCGTTTGTTTTTTAAAATTACAATAGCATTTACAAACACCATAATGATGGGTAAATATCTGTGAGTGGAATTGTTTATTCAAACCACAGACAATGCTTTGCATGCAGACTGATCGATTTGAACCCATTTCAATAATTACTCGGCATAAATACAGTGGAAGAGCATGGATTTTGGAATCTTATAGTCCTGGGTCCAAACCCCAGCTATGCCACGTCCTACATGTGTTGTCTTTGACAAGTTTCCTAACTTCTCTGAATCTCGGTTTCCTTATCTCTAAAATAAAGGATAATATTGGGAGTTCTCATCGTGGCTCAGTGGTTAACGAATCTGACTAGGAACCATGAGGTTGCAGGTTCGATCCCTGGCCTTGTTCAGTGGGTTAAGGATCCGGCATTGCCATGAGCTGTGGTGTAGGTCACAGATGTGGCTCAGATCTCGAGTTGCTGTGGCTCTGGCATAGGCCGGTGGCTACAGCTCCGATTGGACCCCTAGCCTGGGAACCTCCATATGCTGAGGGTGCGGCCCTAAAAAGACAAAAGACAAAATAAATAAATAATAAAAATAAAATAAAGGATAATACCTACCTCACAAGATTGTTGAAGGATCAAATGACACAGTGTCCACAGCAAGCAGATGTGTGATGGCTGTCAAACAAATGTTTGTTGGTAGTCTCGCAACTTGGGTAAAGCTTAATAATCCACATGAGTTTGAAAAGAATTTGAATTGCAGAGGGCCTGGACTTTCAGACCTTCCTACCTGGGAGAACTTGTAGCCCCACTATCTGAAGATAGAGAAAAGAGTCAAGTAAGCACCAAATGTAACAGTCCTTTCAACGTTTTGTTTGTTGTATTTTTAGGGCTGCACCTGTAGCATATGGAGGTTCCCAGGCTAGGGGTCCAATCGGAGCTGTAGCTGTTGGCCTAGGCCACAGCTCACGGCAACGCCAGCTCCTTAACCCACCAAGCAATGCCAGGGATTGAACCCTCATCCTCATGGATGCTAGTCACATTCATTTCCACTGAGCCAGGACGTGTACTCCCATTTTGTTCTTAATTTTACTCTCTAGGAGCATCTAGGGACAGCTGCAGTCTTTACATAGTATCTCTTTCCTAACTCAATTCCTTGTCCATTTCTTCTCCCTTTCTTGAGCTGTCTCCTTGACCTGAGCCCCACAGAAGCCCCTGTACTGGGGTGGGGGGAGTGTGCTATGTACACAATGTCAGTGTGCTGCTGCCACTGTCACAGGTGGTATCCCGTGTGCTCTACAGGACTCTGCTGGAGCATCTGGACCCATCCAAAACCCCTTCTTAAAGAGTAGCCCTCATTGAGGTGGTGGCTTGGGCCCACCCTGAGCCACCATCCTGACAGTTGAGGCAGAATCATCACTGGCTCAGAACATACCCACCCTCCTCCCCTGGAATGCAAGGCTCAAGGCCACTTCAAGATCAGTCTGTTGGCAGAAGCAAAGGCAGTGGGGGAGAGTGGAGATGAGCTTCATGAGGACCTGTTCTCCTAGGGGTTGTGCTTGGCTCATTGCCAGGGAGCCTTTGTCTTCACTGACTCCTGCCCAAGCTCCCTCACCCCTCTGTTCACTTGGCGGATGTGTTGAAGGGTGAAGGGTGGGTGCAGTCTTAAAAACCTCTCACATGGGTGGCAGGACCCGTATCAGGCCCCCTCCCCCGCCTCTGGGAAGTGTGCTTTGCCTACTTCCAGAAGGTCCTTTCCGCTTCCTCTTTCTGCAGCTGCACAATGTGCTCCATCTCTTCCTTTAGACAGAAGTGTGAAGACAGTCCATCCCTGAAGACATTTTCATCTCTGCCCAGATCCTTTTTCCTTCATTTCCTCAGGAAGTTCAGGAAACCAGCACCAGCATTGCTGTTCCTGGCTTTGCATTGACCTCCCAAAGCAGGTGGATGCTCTTGGCTCTGGGCATCAGAGGCAGAATTCTCTGGCTCTCAAGGAGCCAAGTTCCCCTACCGAGATCATGTGACGCCTTGGATGAAGATCATGGGACAGTGGAAGGAGGAACGAAGAGCAGGAGGCTCAGCATTTCAGGAAAACAACCCATCCAGGAAAGGGAGCTTCTCTTTTTTCCTGTTTATATCTCTTTTTAAAGCTAATTATCTGTTTCTGGTTCTCAAATTCAGAAGCTGTTTGCCTAGCACAATTTTAGATACCCAGAAGCAGTCCACCAAATACATGCCTCCAGTACAACTTGAGGGCTCACTAGCTTAATTAATTAATAGTAGTTAATACATGCTTTCAAATCCTTTTATTAAAAGGGCCACCTAAATGCAAAGTACCATTATCATCAAACTTAATGAGGTTGGTGGTTTAAAGAGAGGGCTTTCAAGCATATATAAAGCTCCTCCCAGAGCGGTGGTACAGGGTGAAGGTAAGCAGAGGCAGAGTCTGCGGAGCTGGTGTTTAAAAGCTCCTCCCGGCAGGAGAACCACGTTGCAGTTAGCTCGGGTTGAAGCCAGGTGCTTGGAGATTTACCGACTAATGGATTCTCAAACTTAAGCCTATGTTATAGAACAAAGGCCACTGCTTTGAAAAATCCTAACAGGCTGCTGCTGAATTTGGAAGATCTTCTCCAACAGAGAGGGGGGATTTGCTCTGCAAGGTTGCAAACCAGGTCAGTCCTAGTCTTGTCTCTTCTAAAACACGCAAACTGCCTTTTGAACGAAACCAAGAATAGAATCAATATTGGAAGAAATGGAGCACTGCAGAATTCTTCTGCCTCATGACCTTGAATGCTCCTCTTGGTGGTTTCTTTTGATTTTCTAAGGAGACTGTAGAATGAGAATGGAAATAAAATTATGTCATGACCTTGCTTGGAGAGGGGTGGGTGTGTGTGTGTGTGTGTAGGTAACATATGTAAGGCCTTCATGGGCTCTTGTCCATATGAAATTGGGTTAAAATGAGTTAGGAGTTTATGCTTAGGAAAGAGGGTGATCCAACGAGCCATATGCTGAGTCTATGAGAATAACTTGGAATGGGAAAAAGAGTACCAAATTGGAAATGAGTCCATGGAGGTTCCCAGGCTAGGGGTCGAATCGGAGTTACAGCTGCTAACCTACACCACAGCCACAGCAATGTGGGATCTGAGCTGCGTCTGCAACCTACACCACAGCTCACGGCATTGCTGGATCCTTAGCCCACTTAGCAAGGCCAAGGATAGAACCCGCGTCCTCATGGATGCTAGTCAGATTTGTTAACTGCTGAGCCACGACGGGAACATCTTAACTTTTTTTTTTAAACCAAAGCAAGTTTCTATAGGAAGCTTTCAAGTTTGAAAATTAACCAGTTTCTCTTTCAAATCACCACAGGTGCTGTAGGATAAGACTCACCAACATGCTATCTGTTGTCCTGTTTGGGGGACTTTTCGCCCTCATTGGTAAGTCACTGATTGATGTTTAGCATTATTTGCAAGGGGTCCCCCGAAACATCCAGCCCAGTCATGAATCAGAAAGAGCAATGATTACTTGTCACAGAGGGGTGGGCTCTGCTGACCAGCCCAGCCATCAATCAACTGCTTATTTCTGTAGTTAAGAGTGTATTCTGCTTGCCAAGTAGGTGAAGGCATTATCATCATCAGTGGAAATTTACCGAACAGGGTTTGGGGAGGCGAGATATATGAAGGGAGGATTGTCAATATCAGGCAGTGATTAGGAGCTAAATGATTATGGATGGAAAAAATACTCTGGGAAGAGTTTAGAAGAAAAGAGTTCACATCCAATCAGCATGTTGAGAGCAAAAAGGCATTTAGGGGGGACATGACAGTGGAAGAATGCTTCATGTTTTACTAAGAGAAGAGAAGAACCTGCTGGATGGGAAGAATAACTTTAATCAAGGCACAGAGGCCTCAATACATGAAAAGCATGTGAGATACAGTAAGCAGGTGAGTGTGACCGGAACAGAACAGAAGATTTCTGAGGGGAAGGCTGGAAAGGTAAGCTGACGGGATGGTAAAAGACCTTGAATAAGAAGGAGTTTTTTTATGGCACAGCAGGTTAAGGATCTGGCATTGTCACTGCAACAGCTTTGGTCACTGCTGTGGGTCGGTTCCATCCCTGACCCCAGGAATTTCCACATATATATATGGAATATATATATGTGTGTGTATGTATATATACACTTCAGTTTAAAAATGGAAAAGATGTAATGTGAGAAAAAAGAATGTATATATGTATGTGTGACTGGGTCATCTTGCTGTGCAGTAGAAAATTGACAGAACACTGTAAGCTAGCTATAATGGAAAAAATAAAAGTCATTATAAAAAATAAAAAAATAAAAATGGAAACAATGTTCAAATTGTCCTTATTAATAGAGTGATGATTAAGAAGACACTGTTTCCAAAATGTTTAATTTTAAACTTGGAAAGATGAGGCTACTGAAAAGTGGTCATTCACAGTGATTTAAGGGCCCAGCCAGGGTAACATTGTTTAAAATGTTTACTCCTCCTTTAACTGCAGGTGGGAGCTGAGCTGTATAGCCAGTAGGGCTAATTATGAGCTGCCAGCCTGTTTAACTGAAAGGCTACTGTAATTAAGAAGGGCCTGTGTGTTTATGAGGCCGACACCAGTAGTGTAAGGGCCATGGTCACATTCCAATTCCTTCTCCGTTTTTTTGGCTGCACCCTTGGCATGCGGAAGTTCCCAGGCTAGGGATCAAACCTGCACCACAGCAGTAACCTGAGTCACTGCAGTGTCAACACCGGATCCTTAACCCACTTCATGAAGAAACTCCTCCAATCCCGATAAAGCAGTGGTTCCCAAACTTCAGATATGTAAGAGTCAGCTGGGAATCCTGACTAGAGTGCAGATTCTTTGGCCTTATAACCAAAGAGTCTGGTTCCATAGACTTAGTATGAGGAGTCTGGAGATAAAGCATGCTTAACAGGCCTCCCATATCAAGTTGACACCTGTGACCTGTGGGCCATACATTGATATAGCAAAGGCTGCCTTCCCAGTAAAAGGAAACTGAACCTGTTGATATTTAAAGAATTTAGAGATCCAGGTAATTTAGAGAATTCCTTTACTTCTCATTCATTCATTTATCCAACCATTCATCCATTCAACAAATGTTTTCTGAATTTCAATTTGGTGCCGGGCACTGTTCTAGATGCTAAGGAGGATACAGCAAAGGAAAAAAATGTTCCAGTGAGAGGAATGGGGTGGGGGGGAGAGAAAAATGCCAAGTGCTATTAAGTGATATAAATAAAATAATGTAAGGACATGGGAAACAAGGAATGAGGCATGACCATGTTGCCTTTTTAATACAAGGAGACAAGAAAGGCTCTCCAATAAAGTAACTTTTTAAAAAAGCTTTGTTACAGAAAGTTTAAAACATACAAAATAGGAAGAGAATAATTTAATAAACTCCCATGTACCCATCATCTAGCTTCTATGATTTTCAACAATTTGTAGTTCCCGGTTGTGAATGACATTAACATTAGTCATTAGTTATTTATATATAATAATAGCTTCAAAATAACTATTCCGACATTACCAACCATCAAGGACACTGTTAATATACTTTAAGATTTTCTTGTTAATCTTTTTTGTCTTTTTTTTTTTTTTTTTAATATGGAAGTTCCTAGGCCAGGGAATCAGAGCTGCAGCTGCCAGCCTACACCATGGCCACAGTAACGTGAGATCTGAGCCACATCTGTGACCTATATCACAGCTCACAGCAACGCTGGATCCTTAACCCACTGAGCAAGGCCAGAGATCGAACCTGGATCCTCATGGATACTAGTCAGGTTTGTTACCACTGAGCCACATTGGGAACTCCAGATTTTCTTGTGAATTTTTTACGCTCATGGAATACATTCTACTATGTAGACAAACAATGGGGATTTTAGGGGTGCCATAGCAGAAAATCTGACTGTAACTTTGAGTCAGCGCTCCTTATTTGAGGTTCTGAAATAGCAGATTCAGCCAACTGGGGATGGTGTAGTTCTATAGCACAGTACTTATTGAAAAAACCTGTGTAAAAGCAGATCCACCAAGTTCAAACACATATGATTCAAGGGTCAACTATACTCAACACTGACATGTTTTCAAGTCATTTGAAATAGTTCTCTATGTGTTAAGTTTTCAGCTAATAGAGGGTTAGGTTTATTTTTCATTTTTTAGGATGTCTTTTTTTCTATTTGAATTAATACTTTAATTATGGAAATAGTTAGAAGTCACCTAAATTGAAAACTACAAAGAGGTACATTTAGAGAAGCCTAATCTCTATCCCTATCCTTTTTACCCTCACTTTCTCCTCCAATAATTAACAGTCTTTTTTAGGTTTTGGTTCATCCTTGTATTGTGTCTTTTGCAAAGATAAGAAAATTACACACATGCAAAGACACACACACACACACACACAATCATATGTTTTCCCCTTTCTCAGTAAATACTGATCTGTATTTTCCCTGGAGATAATTTTGCTGTATAAAGTTCTTCCTCTTTCCTTTGACAGCTACGTAGCCTTGTGTGGAGGTAGCTGGTTCGACCAGTCCCTTATTAATGACCTTTGCATTGTTTCCTGTCTTTGATGTTACAAACAGTGTTTAACCAACAGTCTATTGCAAAGCCCCCTCCACAGCAATGGATGAGACGATGTATGTTCCCTCACAGCATCAGCCACAGTTACACTGTCAAACTTGCATTCTTGACAATTAAATAGGTAAAAGTAGTATCTTGGTAACATTTTATCATGGCATTCTCTTCTTTGGAGTGTGCTTGTGCACCTTTTTTAATGTTTAAGGATGTTTTTTGGTCTATGAACTGTCTATTCATATCTTTTGCTGGTAAGATGGTGTTTGAACAGAGATCTGAAGGCAATGAAGCAACAAGTCATGTCTACATCTGGTGGGATAGAGCTCTAGGCAAAAGGAACTGAAAATACTGATGGACTGAGGAAGGAACTTGCCCAGTCCATTGAAGAATAAGCAAGGAGAAAAATGTGACTGGGGAAAAAAAAAGAAAAGGAGTTTCCTGGTAGCTCGGCAGGTTAAGATCCAGTGTTGTCACTGCTGTGGCTCAGGTCACTGCTGTGGTACAGGTTTGATCCCTGGCCTGGGCACTTCCGCATGCTCCAGGCAAGGCAGGAAAAAAAAGTAACTGGAGAAGACTGAGGGGAGAAGAAGTCAGAAAACAAGCAGATGGCCAGATTGGGTGGAGCTCGAGGCCACCGTGCAGACGTGGCCAGTCCCCTGAGTGATGGGAAGGAAGACTGGTGTGATCCCAAGATGTGTCAACAAGACCATGGCTGCTGATGGACAGCAGACTTCGAGAGTGGAGAAGGGGGTCAGTTAGGAGGCTGTTATAATAATCCAGACGAGCAGTGATGGTGGTTTGGACCATGGCGTTAAAAGAGGTGGGGAGAAGAGGTCAGACTCTGGATATATGTTTTCTGTCTGCACCCTCACTCCTGAGCCTTGTGCTTCAGTTTCACAGTCATCTGTGTTGTGGGATCTGTCCATTTGCTCACTCACATGTGTTTCCCACACACACCATAGGCGCAAGATACTACACCAAGGCTCCGGAGAAGGTCAATGCCATGGTCCTGCTCTGCCTCACGTGGGAATCCACCCAGCTTAGAGAAGTTAAGGGCTTTCCTGGTTTCTGCTGCTTTTATAATCTAGATAGGCTTTTTTAGCATCTTGAGTTTACTTGAAAGTTTCACCATCTGACTTTTTGGTCCATTTATCATTCCTTTTTTGCCTGTCTCTAGATGGTCGTCAGCAGATTGTGCCTGTATTTTTGTTTTGGTGTGTTTTGCTTGTTAAAAAATTCATCCTTTTAAAGAGTTTATCTTTAGAGTTGCTTTGTTTCCTTTGAAGATAAATATTTATAAGGAAGCGCTCCATTGGTTGTGTGCCTAATTCTAAGAGAATCTCTCTGTCCAGTTAATCAGAACTAGACTGCTGGGGAAAGGGTAAAATCCGCCTCCTAGTAAAAACACCATTCACAATACTAGGGAAGCAATATAGGTTTTCACATCAAATGTGCTAACAAATATAATTTCTTACAACAAAAATTTGTGTTCTTAAGGAACAAGTAAACAATCTTAAGAACTATTAGGAGAAACTTTTCAACTTACAGAAGAGCCTTTATCTCCTTTTTTTGGCTTGTTTTGCTTAATGCTTTCAATTTTTTTTTTAAATTATAGTTGACTTACAGCAACTGGAGCAATATTGTCTCACAGGCTTCTTCTGTGCAGTATAGTGACCCAGTAATATATATATTACTGTATATGTATATATTCTTTTTCTCATATTATCTTCCATCATGTTCTAACACAAGAGATTAGATAGAGTACCCTGTGCTGTACAGTAGGACCTCATGGCTTATCCATTCTAAATGTAATAGTTTGGATTTACTAACCCCAAACTCCCAGTCCATCCCACTCCCTGCTCCCGCCCCCTTGACAACCACAAGTCTGCTCTGTGAGTCTGTTTCTGTTCTGTAGATAGGTTCATTTGTGCTTTATTTTATTTTATTTATTTATTTTCATCTTTTTGCTATTTCTTTGGGCTGCTCCCACAGCATATGGAGGTTCCCAGGCTAGGGGTCGAATCGGAGCTGGAGCCACCAGCCTACACCAGAGCCACAGCAACGCAGGATCTGAGCCGTGTCTGCAACCTACACTACAGCTCACAGCAACACCGGATCATTAATCCACTGAGCAAGGGCAGGGACTGAACCTGCAACCTCATGGTTCCTAGTTGGATTCGTTAACCACTGGGCCACGACGGGAACTCCTATTTTATTTTTTTATTTTGCTTTTTAGGGCCATGCTGCAGCATCTGGAGGTTCCCAGGCTAGTGTTCGAACTGAGATGCAGCTGCCAACCTACACCACAGCCACAGCCACAGCAATGCAGGATCTGAGCTGTGTCTGCAACCTATACCACAGCCCATGCAAAGCCAGATCCCTAACCCACTGAGTGGGGCCAGGGATCAAACCTGCATTCTCATGGTTACTAGTTGGGTTCTTTACCACTGAGCCATAATGGGAACTCCCATTTGTGTCATATTTTAGATTCCACACAGAAGTGATATCATATGGTATTTGTCTTTCTCTTTCTCACACTCACTTAGTATGAGAGTCTCTGGTTGTATCCACATTGCTGCAAATGTCATTATTTTATTCTTTTTTATGGCTGAGTAGTAGCTCATTGTATATATGTATCACATCCTTTTAATCCATTCATCTATTGATGGACATTTAGGTTGTTTCCGTGTCTTGGCTATTGTGAATAGTGCTGCAATGAACATACGGGTACATGTACTGTCTTGAATTGTAATTTTGTCTGTATATATGCCCAGAAGTGGGACTGCTGGATCATATGGTAGTTCTGAGGAACCTCCATAGTTTCCCATAGTGATTATACCAGTATACATTCCCACCAACAGTGAAGGAAGATTCCCTTTTCTCCATTTACCTCCTTTAGTAAATAGAATTGGACAGAAACTCACTTCATAGAGATAAAATAAAAAATAAGAATAGATTAACTTAAATTTTTATGTTAGCTTAATTTTATTTCCAATTTTATTAGACTTACTCAACTTCATAATGTGATATAAAATGAATATTTTAAGTTAATGATACCCTTCTTTCTCATCTTCCTAAACAAAGGCCATTATTAATTTATATTCCCAGAAGCATTTGTGTCAGAAGTGTCTTAAAATTTCTCTCAAAGTTTTTACTTAAAACTATTGGCAATTTTCATTCTGATCAAGACTGTAGAAAATGGTTTTGAAACATATAACATGTGATTGTCATAATACTTTGCACAACATTTAGAATTAGTGCTGTATTAAATTGTTTCAGGATGGAGTAGATCGCTTTGTCTAGTGAGCCATTCTGGGCTCTTGGAGAGGAGCTTGGGAAGGAATAAACCTATGGCTTTGCCTTTGGTTTAGTGATACGCATTAGAGCAACTGGAGCAATATTTTCTCACAGGCTTCGTGTGAATTATCATTCTGCTCTGCAGGCACTTCCAGGGGCTCACAGTCCTTCACTTACTCCATGAACTCTCGCCTGCATCCCCGCCTGTACCATGGCTGCTATGGTGACATCATGACCATGGAGACCTCTGGTGCAGCCTGTGACATCAACAGGTTGATATCCTGCGGTGAGTAAAAAGCCAGACAAGCATGTGGTTAACCTCCTTTCATCATTTTCAGACTCTTTCTTGGGAAGTAGCTTAATTTTGAAAAGGCATAATCATTATTATAGGAATAATATCACAATGAAAACCTGGAGGAAAACAGAATCCTGACCTACTTAACAAACTGCTTCTTTTCATTTTCAATTCGTCCTTTCCAAACCTGGTCCAGATGTGTTTACTTCTACATATTGAAATGATTGCTTACATAAAACATCAAATGCTGGCTTTGCTTTTTGTTTGTTGTTAAGTTTATCTTCATGTTGTAGTATGGCATTTTAAGCAAGCCTCTTGCTCTCTGTACATCCTCTCTTATGTAATTCTGTTCCAAAGTCTTCATGTTATCTTAGTATTAGCGTGTCAGAGCTAGAAGCAACTACAAGGTGAATCTGATCCTACCTTCCCAATTTACAGATAAGACAACTGACGCTCAGCCAAGAGGAGAGACTTTTCAAAGGCCCAGAGCTAGGTAGGGGCAGAACCAGACTTAGACCTAGGTTGGCTTTCTTCTAGTCCGATGCAGCAAACGTGGCAGAAAACAGAAGAATGAGAAAGAAAGCAGAAGTATCTGCCTGGAGTTGTGGACTGCTTTGGGTTTACGCCAGCAGAGATCAAAACATCCAAACACGGTCGTCCAAGCTGCGGGCCGCCGTGGGGCACAGTCAGGAGTTGTGGCTAATATATTAAACTCTGAAAAAGGCCCTCTTCTGGAGTGGAGGAAACAGTTTCTTTTCAATTGACGTAGGCATCCACGGTTCTGAAATGTTTGCTGAGATGGATCTGAGGGCCTTGAAGCCTTACCGAACGCTGATCAAAGAAGTCGGGCTGAGGCACTGTGTGGACCCAGCTCTCATTGCTGCCATCATCTCCAGAGAAAGCCATGGGGGCACCATCCTGCTAGATGGCTGGGACCACAGAGGACTTAAATTTGGCTTGATGCAGGTACTTGTCTAGAAACTGCCCACTTCCCCTTCCTGATGGAAGCTCAATCCAAACTGGAAATGTACTTGCATTTATTCTAGGCTTCAAAACACTGGCACTTGCATCATTTCTATTGGGATTTCTGTAACATGTCTTTGGTGTTTCGTTCAAGATATACCAGTTATTCTATATCTTTTCAAAAAGTATTTTATGAGTTTTGTCACTACAATTTACAATTAATAGTATGTAATGTATTTAAAAAGAGAAAATCTTGTAAAGGTTACTACATAGGTAAGCTCTTGGGGTTCACGAAGCAGTAAATTTCATCCATGTAGATCAAAACATTATAATTAGACCCTCCTTGAACCAAGTGGTTCTTTGGGCAAAGTGGAAGAAGGGGAGACAAATTATTGGGAAATTTGCTTCCAGCCTTTATTTTTAAATTGTCTGAGATACCTGGCTTCTGGCCTCACCAGTAAGAAAGAAAAATTCTATTTTTGACTGCAAATACCTAGACTTTGGGTGCTAATTATTTGTTTTGAAATAACTTTTTCATTTATTTACTTAGAGTGCTTAACTAAAACTATGCCACTTCTACTCCCAGCTCTTACTTTGTTTCTCTGACTCTCTTTCCTATGAAATGAAAGGGCTGTAGAATTGATTCTGTGGGAATAAAGAAAAGCAGCAAGGCCAGTGTTTATGACCTTGAACAAAGGAGGAGAAATCAGAAAATGTATTGCTTCATCCAGATCCTGACATTATTATATGAATTTTCTAGCTCGATAAAAAAATTCATCACCCGGTTGGTACCTGGGACAGCAAAGAACACCTTTTGCAGGCTGTTGGGATTCTAACAGACAGAATTAAGGCAATCCAGAAAAAATTTCCCACGTGGAGTGTGACTCAACACCTCAAAGGTAGGCTTCAAGGGGCAGCAGTGGGCCTGGGAGGGGCCCTAGTGCTCTCTGAAGCACGAGTTCCTTGGGGTGGTTTTCCTTCTCGCCTTCCAATCCCCTTCTGCCAGAAGGTTGGGTTCTCATTACATCTCTTATTGGTTATTGAGCCACTGAGTGATGCCTTGTAAGTTAGTGCAATAGTTTAAAAGAATATGTTTGCCTTCCTCTGATAGGTTGTTTCCCTGGTGCAAGAAGCTGTTACCCACTTTCAGTATTATTTGAACAAATGTTCACTCTGTGAACATTCTCAGTGACATCAGGGCTTTAGGTACCATGCTATCTATGTCCAATGCAAGAGCTCTGCTTAGCTGATCACAGACCCGGCTCAGGCTCAGCATCTCACCAGGATCCCACTATAAATTTTCTTTTTCTTCTGTATTTTTTGTCTCAAGAAAGGTGCCATAATATATCCATTCATCTTAGCCAGAGAAACCAGATTGTTTTCTTAGGCTTTCTGGTTCCTTCTCCCTTCACATCCAACCACAGCAATTTGTACTAAATCTGTCTCCTATAGATCCATGTATGTAAATAACACGTTCCTTCCATCTTTAATGGTCTTAATTTAAAGTAAATGGTTACTGTTTTCTATTTCAAGGTCCTTGAAGGCAGGGAACAGGACCAGGGGTCTTTTTCTCTAGACATCCAAGCAGAGCATAATTATGTTAAACACATGTGTGACTATGGAAGATTAACCTTCTATTAGGGTATAACAGACACTTGCACACTCATGCATATTACACACATACATCTAAAAAGGAATGAGTGTGTTTTGGGAGTTGCGCACTGTGCACTCAGCATGGCACCCATCCTGATACAGAATAGGTGAGAATTTACTGAATGAATGAATGAGTGAATAAATAAATGAGGGCATTATTGAATGACTGAGAGAATGTTACAAGCATTCTCAGACTGAAGACTTGCTGAGGATCTAGTTTTGCCAGGCCTGCACTCCATAAGGAGCAAATCTGCTTTTTTTTTTTTTTGCATTAGGAGAAACAAGTCTTTAATAAAAAGAGAGAGAGAAGGGGAGCAATCTGGAACGTTTTCAGTGATTCCTCAGGTTGTGGCTCCTTTGAGGAGGGAGGAAAGGGAAAGAGGATCTGGCTGTCTGCTTTGGGAGATGTGCCTGGACAGCCGATGTCCTAGGAATGCTCATGTCTTATTTCTGATGAAAGTTAACTATTTCAATCTGAACCTCTGGTTTCATTTCAGGTGGTCTCTCAGCCTTCAAATTGGGAACTGAATCCATTGCCAGCCTCACGGACATAGAGGATGACCTCGTCAATGATATTTTAGCCCGAGCTAAATTCTATAAGAGACATGGCTTCTAGGCTCCGTGGTGGGCCAGGCTGCCAGGGGCGCAGAGGCCCCACTTTCAGGGTGTGATGTGGATGTGTTATCCCCAATGCTGGCAAAGGAATGGTTGCAATTATGACAGGAAATTCATCTCTCACTTTCTTAGTGTAAATGAGCATTAAAAAAGGAAAATCCACCCAGTTCACATTATGGTTCCCATGAAATATGTATAGACATATGCATAATTATTGTGTAGTCAGGGTGAATATCATAGCGAGTGACATTTTACCAAATTCTTAAGAATAAGCCAACATATTCCAGTCAGGCCTCATTTTAGCCCATGATTTCAGTGCCCACCTACTCCCTGTCTTACCAGGATTGCTCATAAGAAGAGGGCCTGTTCCCTTGTGGTGCAGCAGGTTCAAGATCCAGCATTGTGGCAACTGTGGCGCAGGTTCAATCCCTGGCCTGGGAACTTCCTCCTGCCATGGATATGGCCAAACAAAACAAACCAGAGGACACCCTGACCTGAGTCTTTGTCCTTTGCCCAGTGTCTGCGCAAGCCACTGGAGCTTGCCTTGTGACGGTGGCCTGACTCACAGCCTCTGAGACTGGAGGGCCCAGGTCGGATTCTGGCTCCCTGGTACCCACGAGCCAACCATGGAGGGGCTGAGCTTCCTCAGGGGAGGCATTCCCTGCCCCTCAGTGCCACACCTACCTTCTGTGTTCTCCCTTGTTTGCCGAAGAGCCAGGGACCAACATCTTTTCTTTCATTTTCAGTAGTTGCTGTCACACGCTCCTTCTGTTCTCCACAAAACAGAAGGGATCTGTTCTCCACAAAACGTGACTGAAGACAAGCATTTGCTATGGCTTTGTGGGTGAAGTAAGAGTAACCAATTCTGGAAATTTTAAGCGATAAAAGGCAATTACCGAAAGGCTACTGAAAAGCTCACAGAGCCAAAGACAAGGCCAAGGACAAGACACCAGGCAACTCTGGTGACCCTGAGGCATGAAGGAATTAGCGCTCTCATTGCATAAATGGACCCCAGTGACTTTTTCTGACACCCTTCCATCTTTCAGCTTCACCTCAGAGTCCCAGGAGTGACTCTGGTGGACTCGTTCTGGATCATGTGCACACTTGCAGGTCGACTACTCTGCTTTCTGGTCTTGCCCAGACAACACAGTGGGGAAGAGACAATTCTCTGGAGGGAAACCTGGCACGCTTTGTGGCTTCTACTTCCATACTCGGGAGGAAACATAAATTGGAGTGGGAAGCCCTCAAGGTCCCTGCCAATGCAGCCCCCTCTGGGCCTTTAGCTCCCTGCAGAAATGTTCAGTGGCTGTTTCTGTGCATCACTTCTTCTCCTGAGGAAGAATCAAAATCATATCTACTTACCTCTGGGCCCCCCAGAAGAAAGCCAAGTAAACCCTTCTCTGCTCAGTGACCTCAACCCTGCCAGAAGATGTGGCCCAGGCAGAACTGGGACCCTGGGTCCCAGTGGTCCACTGGTGGAGCAGCACTGCAGCATGTGGACCTGCACCTTTGATGACTGGCTGAGAACCATGCTGTACCGGTTGTGAGATATTTTGATCATCATTCTGCATGTGGGCAATCTAGGCTATTCTCTGGATGTTCATTTTGCTCAAGGATGATTTCCTCTGTGAGGGAAAAACCACATGCATGTACTCCATCTGATCACCAACCCTCTCAATGTCACTACCAAAGCAATAAACTACATCCAGGTGAGGTAATTTTCCAGTGATGGGAAAGACAAGAAAGCAGTGTGGTGACTGAGACTCCGAATCGATTCCCCCATTCTCTTTGTGGCTGGGATCCAGATGTTCTAGAGCAGAGCCCATATTTAAGGTGCCATAGTTTGGTTCGTGTAGAAGCAGAGCCTGAGACAAGGATTCAGGTGCAGGGAGTTTGTCTGAGAGATGCAGGGAATGCTGGTATGAAGTGGTTCAGGAATACAGGGAAGGGAAGACAGCCAATAAAATATGTGTCATCGAGCCAGCAACCATGATGGGCACTGGAGCTTGGTCCTCCAGGCAAACGTCAAGGAAGGGTACAAAACACACACTTGCAAATTGTTACAGCAAAAGGACAAGGAGCTGGGGTATTTCTACATCGGCTTCTAAGAGCCATTGACTGAGGTGGCTGCCTGTTGTGGGGAGAGCATGTTAATTCCTTGCTTGTCTGGTCTGTCATGCAAGTGGGCAGTACGCTTATCTGTGCTTCCAAGGGAAAGAGGCTTTGGACATGGAGATGCAGATATGGGCAACTGGAAATCAACTGAGAATCCTGAAATGTCTTGGGATACAGGAAGGCCCCTGCTTGGGTGGGTGTAGAGTACAGAGCGTCCTTTCTCTCCACTTGCTCTCCAAAACACCCCCCTCTGCTTCCTCTAGCCCAATCCCCCTTAATAACTCCATGCTTTTAAGAACAAGTGCCTGCAACAGAGGTTTACCTCAGTCAAAGGAGCACAAGGGAAAACCTGGCCAGGGAGGGAGACGAAACACAAAGAACAAAATAAATTAAAGTCTCAAAGAAATTATCATGGCTCGTGGACATTCCCACTGTTTGGGTTCACTCAATATAGTCCTCAAAAAAGCTCTGTTGTTTACTTTTAAGAAGATGAAAGTTTAAAACATGGTTGAAGAGTTCTCTGGTGGCCTAGCAGTTAAAGGATCCTGTGTTGTCACTGCCATGGCTAGGGTTCGATTCCTGGCCCAGGAACTTCTGCATGCCAGGGACGTGGCCAACTCCCGCCTCCACACACACACACACCATGGCTGATGCTTTAAAAATGTGAAGTGCAGAAAGGGATGGGGGAAGGCATGGTTACAGATCATGCCCTTGAGGCTGAAGAGCTGGAATGCTTTGTAAGGACCTGAGGCTCTGGCATCCTGAGAAGAGCTGCACAAGGAGAGCAACTCAAGTCAGGTACAAATGGGATGCTCCTCATTTCTGTTCCACCTGCTTGTCTTTCTTTACTGGTTGTCCGGGGGTGAATTCCTACTTAATCCACAAACTCTAATTTCATAGCAGCAAAGAGTAGCAACCCCACTCCGGGGCTTGGCTTTACCAACTCTGTTTTTAACGTAATTATCACTGAGGAAAAACAGTTTTTCTAATGCTTAAAAGATGAAATAAGTCACTGTAGGCTGTTCTCTGTGATTTGAAACTGGCAAAAATATATGGAGTGTTCTAGGAGCCATGAGTGTGAGCATCTCATCTCACCTGTTTGATCATCCCACGTTAATGCCATGAGAAATTATGGGCTTGGCTTCCCCAGTTCTCTAAGTGGCTCTGTCCCTAAGTCCCTAAACATATCTTCCCCTAGCCTGCCTGCTTCTCTCTCCCACCATGGCCTTCCCTCCATCTCACATCCACAGCCCTTCCCTCTGCAGGATCTATGCTCCTCCACCTGTTCCCCAGGTCATCAGCCTCTTCTGAATTCAGGAGTCTACACCAACCTCCTCATTTGCTGAGGCTCTGCCTCCATGCCCCAGTCTTCCGTCATCGCTTCGTGCCTCTTTCCTGCACTTAATTCTAAAATTAAGACAGATGTTTACAAAGTGAACTTTTAGTCAAGATATTTTTATTAGGTTGTTCTTTCCAGTTTAAGGAATTGGAGCCAGAGAGTCTGGATTAGCATTTCCACAAGAACAAAAATTCTTGAGGATTTTTTGGAGTCCTCTCTAAAGAAAGAATTGCCTGCTCAGATGTTCTTTGAGTTTTGTGTCCATCCATGTATCTAAAATAAAAATGATCAGATAAAAACTTTGTTCCACTTTGTGTCCTTTATTAAAATTATAAAAAGCATAATAATTAGGTTAAATGTATGTGCACACATGTTTACTTTGATTTTATTGCAAGAACATAATTAACTGAATGAGGGATTGTCCTGGATTCTAGAATGTTTGTCAGAGTATCTTAAGGGAAGAAGATACAACTTAAGTCAATACAGTTCTGAAGGTATTGTTGTGGGGTTTATGGGGTGAAGAAAACACTGCTTTCCTCAGTGATGCTCTACACCACGGTGCTTGCAAAGATTTGCCCAGATGTGCAGTGAACAGGTTTAGTTTTTAGTTATTTATTTCTCTAGCTAGCTAGCTATTTATTTTCGCTCTTATTTACAGAGTAGTGCCAAGAGATAGGCTCTACCACATTTTGTCTCATATTCTCAGCGGACTTTGAAGACAGGTGAGGAGCATGAGGCTGTGGCATCTGTGGCTGGTTCTGGGCTTTGGGGCCTCCTCAAGGAGATCTGGGGAGAGTGTCCATACAGCCGAGATCTCTGGCAGTCGAGATTTATCACAGTGAAGACCTCAGAAGGGCCTGAAGTCCAGGACCTGCAGTGATGGCAGAGTTGGAGGAGGAATTTGTGAGAGCCACAGGTACCTTCAGAGTACAGAGGGTGCTTTGTGAGAGGGGAGAAGCCTTCTGCTCAAGGAGCAAAGAGATGAAGGTCACCACATTGTGCATTACTTCCCTAGGACTTATTTACTGCAAGTCTGGACCTTTTCACCACCTCACCCAACTCCTTTTTAAATTTTTTTTATTTTTGGCCATGCCCACAGCATGCAGAAGCTCCTGAGCCAGGGATCAAACCCGTACCACAGCAGTGACCAGAGCCACTGCAGGGATGCCAGATCCTTAACCCACTGACCCACCAGGGAACTCCTTTCATCCAATTCCTCTTTCCTCTGCCTATGGTAACTATAAGCCTGATCTCTTTCTCTGTGAGGTTGTTTGTTTTGTTTGTTTAGATTCCACATTTAAGTGAGATCACATATGTGATCTTTCTCTGACTTCCTTCAGTTAGCATAATGTTGTCAAGGTTCATTCATGTTGCAAGTGACAGAATTTCCTTCTTTTTATGGCTGAATAATATATATATATATATACACACACACCACATTTTGTTTATCCATTCATCTGTTGACAGACAATCTGTTTCCATGTCTTGGCTATTGTAAATAATGCTGCTATGAACATGGGGGTACAGAATAGACCCCTGGAGACAAAGCAGGGGTCTAGCTGGGGAACAAGTATATCTGAATGTGTTCTGGTGGGGGCTGGGGAGATGGTCCACTGAAACTGTGGTCCAAGGGCAAGGGTTCTGGTGACAGAGAGCAGCCTGGGCCGATGAAGACGGGGAAGGTAGGTAGGAGGCGGGTCTAATGACAGGGAAGACCCTGTGGCCAAGATGTGAAAGCTGTTGGGGAGGGGTGGGAGTGAAGATGAGGGCACAGTGGCCAGGAGACTCTTGAGCAAGCGGTAAGGCCAGCCATAGGAGGGGACATGCCCTTAAGAAGGGAGGGGCCTTGGTAGAGAGGGCTCTGGTAGCAGAGCAAAGCAAGTGATGAGGTGGAAAAGCTGGTGAGGGCAGGCCCAATGGTGAGGATGGAGAGAGTGAGGGAAAGCTGCTGGGAGTCCTTGAAGGGGGCCACTGAGAAGGTGGATGCCAGTATTATGGGGACTCAGAAAGAGGGCCGTGGACACTGAAGTGGGCACACAGTCACAGCAGCTTCTACAAGCTCCCCAAACAAGCAAAATGCCAGTTTTGTAAGATACCATATATGTACATATGTGGAAGACACCTCACAGCTGGGACAATGACAGAGAGCTGCTGACAGCTATCCCCAGCAGGGAGCTTGCCACTGGACAAGGGGCAGGGTCCGAGCCTGTCGGTCAGGGCACAACTGGGGCAGGGTGTCCTGGCAGGGATGGGGGCACCTGACCGTCACTCTCGTCCTGTTCCCTACACCCAATTTCTCACCCCCTAGGCCTCATTTCACACTTTCTTCCCTAGAGATTCTCCTTGAAGGTAAATCCAAGCTGTGCTGAGGCCCTGGAATTGCTGCAATCACGCTGCTCCCACAGAAAGCAGGGAGTGATGGGTCCCACTAGCAGAAGAGAAGGCAGGCCCTGTGCCCCCTGACTTCCTTCTGACAAGTTCTCTAGGCTGGGAAGCCAGCAGACTGGGTTACCTGTGGTAAAGGTAGAGTAAAGGCGACTCTAGGGAGGCTGAGGCTGAGCAGAATGCTCCCCAGGGGATACCCTCAGCAGCTTACACCCTGAGAGCCACAGGATTCGTACCAGCCACAGACCACCAGATGCAGCTGGAGCTGGTTAAGGCCCCTTTATTGCTGCTCAGCCAGAGTCCCCCGGGATGGACATTACAGGATTCGAGTTCTCATCAGATGATTTTGATAAGCGTTCAAGGACACAGAGTTCGGTCTGGATTGATGCTGCTGGGAAAGAGGTGGCTCTGACCTGTGTCTCCATGAGTCTGATCTGGAAGGCCACAGGAATGCAACGAGGCTAAAGCTGTGTGACCTCACATCACCCAGAGTAGGGGGAGTGGTTGTGTGTGTGCTGTCATTTTCTGGCTTGAACAATGCTCGTGTTTTCATCTGTGCTCATACGTGATGACGGAGTGGGCTGGTTTTGGCCCTGACCCATCAGTCTCAGAGCAGCCCAATCTGATGTTGGTGACTCTGTAACACTGCTTGTGCTCAACAAGGCACACCTGTTAGTGCCCGGCCAGCTTCCAGACACACCGAGGTGGGTGGTTCCATGCCTGTATCTTCCTAATGCCCCCATCTTTGGCCAATTCAGGCAAAGTCAGACCACAAGGCATTAATCCACAACATCCAGAATTTCACTTTTGAAGATTTTGCCGGCCGGGACCAGAAGGATGTCCGCAGGGCCTGGTCTTTGTTGGAGTAGGGCTAATTTCCCCTCTTCTGTCGTAGGACGTGGTGCTCACAATGGCTGCATGGCAGTGTTTAAGTTTTTGGGCAGGACATGTTGACCAACTGTAACACAGGCAATCATCGGAAGCAAAAGGATCATGAATTTGTAAGAAGTGCCTTAAAGCCAGGCAATGAAAACAAGTCCCAGAATGCAGCTGGGTCTTTTATGGAATCAGGTAGCTTTTTGTCTAACCTAATATCCACAGTTCTGCTTGCCCTGTAGTGTGTAAATGCAGCAGGAAGTAAACTTCCCTACGTCAGCTTAGAGGGAACGATGGTGTTCAAAGGGGCCTCAAGCATCCTGTCCAGTCTCTTCAGAATCCTGTCAGGATTGGGCTGTGGGCAGGTAGAATGTGCAGTGGAAAAATCCTTAGCAATCTTTAAAATTGCCCTACTATTGTTGGTTACTACAGTTTCCAGTTTTTCTCTGCTTAGTGGGTAATATCCCCAAATATACTTGCTAAATTCCACTTTGTAGGATGGCCACCTCCTTACACAACAGGAAAGCATGTTGAGGCTCTTTAATTCAGTGTTGACTGTTATAGGGGCTCCTGTGATGGTCAGGATACTTGTTTCTCAAGCATTTCAGCGCCATGGACGACTTCCAAATCAAATCTACCCACCCTATCAGTATAAATATTTACTTTTGTTATCTGGCAGATCTAGGAGAAGGTACTGAGTGGATACAAGTTCTGAGAAGAGCTTATACATCCAGGGTAAATCTGAATCTGGTGACATAGCCTACTTGGCAATTTTTAGTTTTACTTTCTATGTATGAATAACCTACACACACAATTAAATCAGAGTTATCCAAGGGAGTCTTTAGAAAGTCTGAGCAGGGTATAGATAGTTCCCTGAGGGAGGCAATTATGTATGGGCTGTCCCTCTTGTGGATGAAGGAAGGACAGTGGCTGGGCTGAGAGAATGAAAATACTGGACAGTGACATGTGAAGGAAAATGAACAACACTCCACAGATTAGGTGACTACCTGAAAGACACTGAGGGTTTACTGTCAGTGGAGGAGTCTACACCGCACAGCATGGGAAACCATTAAGATTAGTGGAGATCCTAGAACTAAATCAACTAAAGCTTTCATACTTTTGTTGTCGCTGCTGTGGTTCTTAGACAAAGCGGTTCTTAAGACTCCATCTTGGCTATTGGATCTAGTGCAGGACTGAAATAAGCAATGGGCTCTGGCGATTTCCATTTAACTGAAGCAGTTCCCTAGGGCCTGTGCAGATTTATAATAAGAAAGGGGTGGGGAAAGGGAAGGATTTGTGAATCCAGAACAATGGAGGAAATGTTTGGAAGATAGTTTGATTGTACCAGTCTTTGTGTCCAAGGACTCTGTTTCTTTACCTTGAAAGAACATATTCACTGAAATACATTTAACAGACTTTTCTTACATATAATTAACCTAGACAGATCAACTCCCTATTTGTCAGGTTTGCTTTATTTTTTAATTTTTTCACTTCCCCTCTTTTTTTTTTATTTTTTGGCCATGCCCACAGCATATGGTGCAGGATCAAACCAGTGCCATAGCAGTGATGTCAGATCCTAACCTGCTGTGCCACCAGGGAACTCCTGGTGTTTTTTTTGTTTGTTTGTTTGTTTTATGGCCACACCCAAGAATGAAGTTCCCGGGCCAGGGACTGAAACCCAGCCACAGCTACAATCTATGCCATAGCTGCAGCAGCACTGGATATTTAACCCACTGTGCCACAGTGGGAACGCCTATTAATATACCTTTATATCCACATATTTAGGCACATGTATATATATATTTAATACATTTAAAGCTTATACCTATAGCTTTAAAACAGAATTTATCAATATATTAAAAAAGTACATATAGTATATATCACTACATTTATCATCTTAATAAGTATAAAATCATATCCATCATGTTATACATATATCTGTATTCCTCTAATTATTTTACCTGGTATAATTAACTGTTTATATTATCCTTAACTAAAGTGATCAACTATTTTTCTTTTCTCTAGACAATAAAGTTAGAAAACAGAAAATGAAGAAATGTTCAGCTATTTTTTCCTTCAATGAGCACTCACTTCATATCTTAATAATTTTGAGGGAAAAATAAGCATAAGTAATATTATTCAAAGGCATTTTCATCATTTGTTAACTAAGAGCCCTTCTAAGAAATAAGGGTAAAAATTTTATTTAGAAACTAATGTTCATACCTGTTTCTTATTTACAAACTGTCCAGACTTCCAAAGTCTTTATTAATTTTTTACCTAAAGTCTTAAAGTTGGGAAAAGTTTAAAGGTATAAAACAGAATTTGAGGAGTTCCTGCTGTGGCACACTGTGCTAAGAATCCAACTGCAGCGGCTCAGGTTGCTGTGCAGATGTAGATTCAATCCCTGGCCTGGTGTGGTGGGTTAAGGATCTGGTGTTGCTGCAGCTGCAGCGTAGGTCACAGCTGTGGCTTGGATTCAATCCCTGGCCCTGGAACTTCCATACGCCACGAATGTGGCCATAAAAACAAACACACAAAAACACAGAGTTTGACAAAAATACATAAAAAAGAGTGACAGTCTAGATTATAACTTGGACCGCTGATATTTTTATCAAGCTGTGTGATCAAAAAGCCAGTACCTAATATTCCTCCAAGTATGGAAAGGAAGGAGAGGATACCACCCATACTAAGTAATACGGTCTTTTTTTTTTTTTTTTTTTTCCTAGAAATACAAGATAAATAATGTCCTCATGGGGGTTTATTCACTTCTTGTTCTTTTTTGTTCTAAGGTACTTTCCAGACACATAACTCTTGTTCATGTCAAAGGTCCCCAAAATGGCCAGTGCAACTCCCACTGTCCTGGTGAAACTGTGACAGAACGATAAAAACACATACACACACACACGTATATAGTTAGTATTGTACAAGAAAAGATGAACAGGTGTTTCGCCTGAAAGAGGCAGCATGTAGACTGAGAAGGCCCTGAGAACTGGACTGGCCCTTAAAAATAATACTGGACTGACTCTGGCTCCCTCGAGCATGACCAAAGGCCAATGCTCGCCAAGAAGTGGCCAGATAAACCTTCTGAAATAAGGCAGGTAAAATTAAATAAAGCAGTTCTGAGACACAGAAAAGACAGGAGAAGTCCTTATAAAGTTTGAAAGGATGGAAGGAAACAGAATTCCATTCCAGGGAATCCCTGGGTCCAGCTTGAGAGTGGGCTGATGGGCCTGGCAGGTCGACTTTAAGGAGGTCCCCTGATCCTGGTCCCTGGTAGAAACTCTTTGTGGAACTCTCCTCTTCCTTGAGTATGGGCTGGGCCTGTGATTTGCTTCCAACCAAAGGAAGGCAACAAAGATGGAGTCTAGGAGCTGCAATGACCTGATGACCTAAGAGTGTAGCAACTACCTTGCTAGTCTCTCTCTCCAATGCTGGGTTGTTGTTTTTTTTTTTTTTTTTTTTTTTTTTTTTCTGTCTTTTCTCTTTTTAGGGCTGCACCTGAGGCATATGGAGGTTCCCAGGTTAGGGGTGTAATTGGAGCTGTAGCCTCCTGCCTACACCACAGCCACAGCAACGCCAGATCCGAGCCGCGTCTGTGACCTACACCACAGCGCATGGCAATGCTGAATCCTTAACCCACTGAGCGAGGCCAGGGATTGAATCGGCAAACTCATGGTTCCTAGTCAGATTCGTTTCTGCTGCACCACGAAGGGAACTCCCAGTGCTGGTTTTGAAGAAGCAACTTGCCGTGAATTTTATGGCCACAAGGAAATGAATTCTGCAAACAACCTGGGAGAGCTTGGTAGGAGATGCTTGCCCTGTCAAGACTCTGATGAGAACCCAGCTTTGGCTGATGCCTTTCTTGCAGCCTTGTGAGACCCTGAACAGACTACCGAGCTAAGCTGTGCCCAGACTTCTGACCTAGAGACACAGTGGAGTAATAGGCGTGTGTTGTCTTGAGCAACCAAATGTGTGGTAATATGTTACATGGCAACAGAAAACGAAGCTCTAGCCTATGCTCCTCTTCTCCTTCCAGACTTTTCCTCTTTAGGACAATTGCACTTCTAAATGTCCAACTTAACATTTTGCTGTTTTCCTCTAGTCATGGGTAGTTAAGGTTAAAATTACTCGCCCAAATTTTATTAGACTCTTTGGGTAAAAATTAACCAATGTCTTCTCCTTGTCTTAAACAACATTAACATTAGCACAGTAAAGAGATGGCACTATATTAGCAGGGGCCGCTTTTACTTGCACAGCTGTCCTCAACTCCAACTCCAGCAAGGATAGCACCTGCTGTGGCATACAGGTCTCTCTCCAATTAGACCGAGCCCTGTCCTGCTTTACGTCCTCTCCAGGCCACCCATGAATTGGGTATTCAATAACTGCTGCATTTAAGCTGCAACTGCCTTTAAGCTTATTAATCAATGATATCCAGCTTCACTTCAGGTGGCACTTTTGCTTGATGCCCAACACTATGACAGGATAGACACTGGCACCACAGACAGTGAGGCCAATGTTACTGCTGCCTCAGCCAAATTTCACATGAGAATAAGGAAAATAAAGGACAACTAGAATTTGAAGTCCTCGGCATCGTCTTTATTTATTTATTTATTTTTATTTTTTATTTTTTTGTCTTTTTTTTTTTTGCTATTTCTTGGGTAGCTCCAGCGGCATATGGAGGTTCCCAGGCTAGGGGTCTAATCGGAGCTGTAGCCACTGGCCTACGCCAGAGCCACAGCAACGCGGGATCCGAGCCGTGTCTGCAACCTACACCACAGCTCACGGCAACGCCGGATCGTTAACCCACTGAGCAAGGGCAGGGACCGAACCCGCAACCTCATGGTTCCTAGTTGGATTCGTTAACCACTGTGCCACGACGGGAACTCCTCGGCATCATCTTTAATTAGCTGCTACAGAAGTTCCCAGTATTGAACCTCTCCTAAAATTCCTCCTTCTCCCCACCCCTCCGGGTATCGAAAAGAGAAAAAAGGGAAAAGGAACAATTTTTCCTAAAGCATTTTTCCCTACTCTTTCTTCTTTTAAATAGTAACCTCAACTGTTGGCAGAGGTTTTTAGGAATTCAAGGAACATCAATAAAGTTTAGGCCAAATGAGACATAATTAGAAAATAGATCCTATTTTTTATTTTAAATTTAGGATAAATTATGTATTTATAGGCACTACACTCAGAGCACACTGTTCACTCTAACATCTACTCACAGAATATGCGGAATTCAATTAAGTGAGAAAACTTTTTTTTTGCCTTTTTGTCTTTTTCTAGGGCCACACCCTCGGCATATGGAGATTACCAGGCTAGGGGTCTAATCGGAGCTGTAGCTGCCGGCCTATGCCACAGCCATAGCAACTCGAGATCCGAGCCACGCCTGCGACCTACACCACAGCTCACGGCAACAGCAGATCCTTAACCCACTGAGCAAGGCCAGGGATTGAATCCAAAACCTCATGGTTCCTTCGGATTCGTTAACCACGGGAAGTCCAGAAAACATTAAAAAAAAAAAAAAAGTTAATGTGGATTGCTAAGGTGACATCTGAAGCCGCATGTTTAAACAATGCCATTCTTACCTGTTTTTCAGTGGAACTCCTGGGGAGGAAGGGGAGAGAATTAAGCCAATTAATAGCATTAAAACCTCCAGTCTGTACTAAGGAAGAATCACACCATGTTTAGTCAGTGAAAATGACTTTAACACAGATTTTAATGAGAACACTTTCTCACCATCTTGAAATAGAAATGATTTGTACTTTTTACTCTGAAGCTGCTCAGCCGTCAGGACTTCCTCGCTTCCTGGTTGGCAGGGTTTAGAAGCCACCGCACTACCAGCTCCCCATTGCTTTTGAGGCACGTGTTGGCCATGTCCTCCTCTGTCGGAAGACCTTGTGGCAGCTTCAGGGGCTTGATCCTGTGACATAAGGGAATGCCTTTAGAGTTACACACGGTAGCACATTTTAAAAAAACTGCTGGAATAACAAACAACAAACCTTATCAAATGTTTAACCACTTTCAGTTTTGCATTCACTGAAGGGATATTCTTGTGAACTTGAGGAGTGTGTGCCTACGAACAAAGGAAACAATGTGATTGATCAATTTCAAATGTGCAGTTGGTCCCACCATTCAGGAAAATGTTAAATTGAAGGCTCATTTTGTCTAAATTGAACTTTTAAAAACATTGCATGAAATAACACTTTTTTTTCTTTTTTAGGGCTGTACCTGCAGCATATTGAAACTCCCAGGGCAGGGGTCGAGTCAGAGCTGCAGCTGCTGGCTGACACCACAGCCACAGCAATGCCAGATCTGAGCTACATCTGTGACCTATGCTGCAGCTTGCAGCAACACTGGCTCCTTAACCTACTGAGAGAGGCCAGGGATTGAACCAGCATCCTCATGAAATAATACATTTAAACAAAAGAAATATTGAATATATACCTTAAAGCGTTGTTTGGATTTTTTTTTTTTTTTTTTTTTTTTTGCTAGTTTAGGGCCCCCCTGGTAGCATATGGAAGTTCCCAGGCTAGGGGTCCAATCAGAGCTGTAGCCACTGGTCTACACCATAACCACAGCAACATGGGATCAGAACAATGTCTACAACCTACACCACAGCTCACAGCAATGCGGGATCCTTAACCCAATGAGCGAGGCCAGGGATTGAACTCGCATCTTCATGGATCCTAGTTGGGTTCATTGACCACTGAGCCATGAAGGGAACTCCCTATACCTTTAAGTTTTAAAAGTAAAACATTTAAAGCGAATTTAAACTAAACTAAAGATGACCAAAACAGTTACCTACTTTTTCTAATCCAAGCATCTTTATTATATCTTTCTCCCAATATGGACGTCTTTTTGTACTTTTTATTCTGGTAACGATATGCAGTTTATGAGGGTACTGTGGATCCCCACCATATTTTTCATGATCTTCAGGTGAAGGCTGAAAAACCTAGAAAAGAAGAATTATAAATGGTAAATTTTCAACTTACAGAGTTTCTATGTACCTCCTTTATTTTTTTTCTTTAAAAAAGCTTTAAACATAACGAACCCGACTAGCATCCATGAGGATGCAGGTTCTATCCCTGACCCTGCTTAGAGAGTTAAGGATCCAGTGTTGCCGTGAGCTATGGGATAGGTTGCAGACACGGCTTGGATCTTGCATTGCTGTGACTGTGGTGTAGGCTGGCGGCTATAACTCCAATTTGACCCCTAGCCTGGGAACCTTCATATGCCACAGGTGTGGCCCTAAAAAGACAAAAAAACCCACAAAAAATAAAAACCTTTAAACAACTACATAATGATTTCATCCCTCATCTTTCTATAATTCTCATCCTCAAACTGAACACTTGTGCCAGTCCAATTACTCAGACAGATGGAGTCTAAGAATTTCATAATATCATAATTTCAATGCAGGGGAAGAATGTAAACTCTGCTCAACTCTGCTGAGTCTTTAAACATTTCCAGAGGGGATATCAAGCTATTGGAGGTTTGAAGCAACATGACAATATTAAAAAAAAAAAAAAAAAAGAGATTCAGAAAGAAAACTCTTACAAGAGAATCAAGTGAACTGGCAGTGGAGAATGAAGAAAGGAACTCAGGAAGCAGTTAGGCCCTGGGTTAAGACTCTGAACTGCAGCAGGACTGATGTGAGATCTCTGGGCAGTAAAACAGATGGATCCGTGGTGTGTGGGGGAGAAGATGGGGTTGAGGTTGGCAGAGGCTGGTAACATCAACTGACACAGCTAGAACAGGACAAGCATCCTCTTGTAGAGGGGTTGTTTGGAGGGAAATGGGTTTAATGGACAATGGGTTTAATTTTGGATCATTAAAGTACTCTGGGTTATCCAAGCAGCAAGGTCTAAAAACCGTCTGAGAACACAGGGTGACGTCAGAGACAGGCAAAGGCTGCAGATGCACATCTGAGGCATGTCTATGAAGTTTAAATAAAGGTTTTCACATGCACTACAGTCAGGGATCAAAACCACCGCCTTGATTTTAAATGAATGCTGACATTTGTATCTATCCTTTTTTTCCAAAAGTTTATAGTCTAAGAAACATGGAAAGATAGAAGACAATACAGTTGCAGAAAGGCCATGACTTGAAAAATAAAAAGATTTCTGATAAAAGAACATTAGGGACTTTAAGGTAGCAAAATAGTCAATGGTAATACTATTTTACCTTTTAAAAAAAAATTAGTGGAGAATGGTGATTACTAGGGACTGGGGGAAGAAAGTATGAGGAATTACTATTTAATGGGTACAGAGTTTCAGTTTTTCAAGATGAAGAATTCTGGAGATGGATGGCTGTGATGGTCACACAATACGATTAATACCACTGGTTGACAGTAAATTTTTTGTTGTATATATTTTATCACAATACAAAAAATTGGGGAAAACAAAACAAACAAACAAAAAAAAACCCCAGGCTTTGCAAAACTAAACAGACTTGACCATACATTCTAGCAATTGCATTCACAGGAATCTACCTCAAATGAGTTGAAAACTTAAACCCACACAAAAGCCTGCACACAGATGTTTACAGCAGCTTTATTCACCACAGCCAAAAATTGGAAACAACCAATATATCCTTCAGGAGGTGAATGGATAAACAAACTGCAATACAGCCATACAACGGAATATCATTTGGCAATTAAAATAAAATAAGCTACACAGCCACAAAACTCAGGTTATAAAAGTGTAGCTTTCATTACTTTCAGAGACTTATCTGATTACTGAGTCCTCAGCTACTTTAATGGAAAACAATTTAAACAACCCAGTTGCAAAATGGGCAGAAGACCTAAATAGACATTTCCCCCAAGAAGACATATGGATGGCCAGTTGGCACATGAAAAGCTGCTCAGCATCACTAATTATTAGAGAAATGCAAATCAAATTATTAGAGAAATGCAAATCAAAACTACAATGAGGCACCACCTCACACCTGTCAGAATGGCCATCATTAATAAGTCTACAATAACAAATGCTGGAAAAGGTGTGGAGAAAACGGAACCCTCCTACACTGTTGGTGGGAATGTAAATTGGTACAATCATTATGGAAAACAGTATGGCGGTACCTCAGAAAACTAAATATAGAGCTACCATATCATTTGGCAATCCCACTGCTGGGCATATATCTGCACAAAACTTTCACTGAAAAAAATACATACACCCCTATGTTCACAGCAGCACTATTCACAATAGCCAAGACATGGAAACAAGCTAAATGTCCATTTGACAGATGAATGGCTTAAAATGTGGAACATATAGGAGGTCCTGTTGTGGCTCAGTGGTTAACGAACCCAGTTAGTATCCAAGAGGACGCAGGTTCGATAAACTGGCCCCACTCAGAGGGTTAAGGATCTGGCATTGCCATATGCTGTGGTGTAGGTAGCAGAAGTGGCTTGGATCCTGCATTTCTGTGGCTGTGGTGAAGTCTGGCAGTTACAGCTCTGATTCGACTCCTGGCCTGGGAACTTCCATACACCGCAGGTGCAGCCCTAAAAAGACCAAAAAAAAAAAAAAAAAAAAGATGTAGTACATATATACAATGGAATACTAATGAGCCATTTAAAAAGAACAAAATAATGCCATTTGCAGTGACACGGATGCAACCAGAGATTCTCATACTAAGTGAAGTAAGTCAGAAAGAGAAAGACAAATACCACATGATATCACTTATATGTGGAATCTAAAATATGGCACAAATGAACCAGTCTATAGAGCAGAAACAGACATGGAGAACAGACTTGTGGTTGCTAAGCGGGGAGGGGGGAAGGAGTGGGATAGACCGTGAATTTGGGGTTAGTAGATGCAAACTATTACATTTAGAATGGATATGGAATGAGGTCCTACTGTACAGTACAGGGAACTCTATCCAGTCTCTTGTGATGGAACATGATGAAAGATAATATAAGAAAGCTAATGTGTAAATATATGTATGCCTGGGTCATTTTGCTGTATAGCAGAAATTAGCACAATGTTGTAAATCAACTATACTTTAATTTTAAAATAAGGAAAAAAAAAAAGGAAATGATCTTTTCAAGCATGTTTTTCCTTAGTTCTAGCAACAGATTTTCTAGTTAACTCAGGATTTATCATTCTTTTGATTAAAGATACAGTTAACTGAAAAAGAAAAAGAAATGAGCTACTGAGTCATGACAAGACATCAAGGACATTAAGTGCATATTGCTCAGTGAGTAAAGCTAGTCTGAAAGGGCCATATACTACATGATGCCAGCTACGTGACAGTCAGGAAAAGGTAAAAGTACAGAGGCAGTGAAAACATCAACGGTCGCCAGGGGATGAGCAGAACGGATGCACAGGTGAAGCACGGAGGGTTTTCTGGGCAGTGAAACGAGTCTGTGTGATACTCTAACGGTGGATACAGGACATGATGCCTCTGTCGAAACCCACAGAATATACAACACAAAGAGTGACCCTGATGTAAACTATAGTCAAACTAGACTTTAATTCATGGTAATGGGCCAATATTGGCTCATCAATTATAGCAAATGTATATCAACGCAAGATGTTGACAAGGGTATCTGTGTGTGTGAGGGGGGAGTATGTGGGAACTCTCTGTACTTCCTGCTCAATTTTTCAATCAATCTACAACTGCTCTAAGAAATAAAGTCTATCCATTAAAACAAACAAAACAAAAATCTATGGAGGGGAGTTTCTGTTGCGACTTAGCAACAACAAACCCAACTAGTATCCAAGAGAATGCAGGTTCGATCCCTGGCCTTGCTCAGTGGGTTAAAGATCTGGCATTGCCATGAGCTGTGGTGTAGGTCACAGACTTGCTCAGATCTGAAGTGGCTGTGGCTATTGTGTAGGCCACCAGCTACAGCTCTGATTTGACCCCTAGCCTAGGAACTTTCATATGCCATGGATGCAGCCCTGAAAAAGACCAAAAAAACAACAACAACAAAAAAAACCTATGGAGGGCTTAGCCAGTGTCTTCTGAAAAAATGATAGGTACATACAGATCTAGCAGAGAAAATGCCATGATCCAAATTATTAGCCATAGTTGACACAGAAAAACAATACCAAGAACCACACAGCAGTCTGAGCAGGAGGAAGACATGCTATTTTCTAGGGAAAACAGTGACACGAAAGCATAAGATATTACGGAAAAAAGCCATAAGCAGCAATAAACAGATTCTGAGGTCATAAAAGCCTAAGACTAAGAAGGCCAGTGGCAATCTTAATTTTTAATAATCATTTACATCAATCCTACTATTTATGAACGGTTTTAAACTCTTCACTTCTATCTATACCCACAAATAATTTAACATGAAAGTTTTCAGTATTACAAAAATTGGTTCCTTTCAAAAAAGAACATGTTTTTTAAAAAGAATAACAAAAACAAAACTTTGTTCTTACTTTATCTGGAATTCTTGACCTTGTAAATTTGTGACGAATCCAATCTGTACAAATGAGAGATTCCATGCCTTTTGTCACCGTCTAAAATATGACATAAAACATTTGTTTTTTAGAACTCTGTCTAGTGCAGAAATCCATACCTACCAATTTTTAGGTGATGAAAGTCTGTTCTTACCCAAACTGTGATTATTAAACATTTATTACAGCCCTGAGCTAAATGAATACCTCTCATCTCACCACTATCACATTGTAAAGAAAAAGCACACAAGTATAAACTTCCAGACCATAGGCTGGCAGCATTTTTCTGGAAAGGACCATATTTCTAGCTCTGGGGCTACAGGGTTTCCATTGCCCAGTTTTGGCTCGGCCACTGCAGGGTGAAAGCCGCTGGAGACAGTATGTAAACAAACTGGTGTGGCTATATTCCACTAACACTTTTACAAAAACAGGCGGACCGCTGTGTTTGGCTTGCAGGCTGTAGTTGGCCAAAATGTGCTTGAGACAACACACAGTAGGTCACCTTCAACAATATAGTGTAAGGGGAACCCAAAATGAGTTTCCAGTTTTCTTTCTAGTCCCAACAGTACCATGAACTCTGAGTTCCTATCTCTTGTTCCCTCTTTACAACCTTCTAGCCCTGTTTCTGTGGGGCTGCCTTCGGACCAGGAAGTCCTGTCTGGGAGGGTGGTAATTATTCCCTTCATGTCCTCCCTGTATTCCTCCTCATAAAAGCAGAGGCATCTGGGGGGCAGTGAGGGTCTCGGCTGGGACACACCAGGAACTCTGGGCTTCCAATCCCGGTTCTGTACTTACCAGCTTACAGTGAGATATGAGATTCCCATCCTCACCAAGGGTCAGGCTCCTCAGCCATAAAAAGGAAATAATACTGACCCCCACCCCCACTTCCCAGGGTTAATGTGAGGTGAAGGGAAGTATGTAAAGCACCTGACATCATTATCATCTAAAGGTGGCAGGAGGTTCTATCTAGACTCTGGGCCTCATGAATGGATTAGGCAATCTCCAAAAGAAAGACTGGAGGGAAATACATAAAAGTACAAACATTAATGGTCTCTGGGAAACTGTTTCTCTTCTTTCTGCTTGACTATATTTTTCTAATTTTCAGTGATTGAAAATGGACTATTTTCAAAATTGAAGAAAAAAAAATCTAAAACTTTAAAAAGACTGGAGTTCCCTGGTGGCTCAGCAGGTTAAGGATCTGGTGTTGTCACTGCTGTGACTCTGGTTACTGTTATGGCGCAGGTTCTAAGAAATAAAGTCTATCCGTTAAAACAAAACAAAACAAAAATTTATGGAGGAGAGTTTCCATTGTGGCTCAGTGGTAATGAACCTGACTAGTATCCATGAGGATGCGGGTTCAATCCCTGGCCTCCCCCAGTGGATTAAAGATCACGTTGCCATGAGCTGTGGTGTAGTTCCATACCTGGGAACTTCTGTATGCTACAGGTGAAGCCCCTGCAAAAAAAGATTACAGTGGATCAAGGGGAATCACCACTAGCCATTTTTTACTAGCATGTTTTCCAGGAAAAGGTCTTTTGTGACTTCAAATCTGTAGGGAAAAAACAGCAAATAAACCACAAACAAAATTAACCCTCAACATCGAAAAAAATTAATATATAAAAAAAGGAACTTAAGATGCTAACTTGCCTGTATGTTTCGTTCATTAGAAAAGAGACAGAAAATGTTCTTAAGGAATAGGAAAAAAAAAAAAAGAAAATTTTTGTAAAGAAACACTTACTTGTAGTCTGCCTGGGGGCCTCTGAACTACTGAGCGCAAAATCCCCGCCATGAGTGTGGTGACTGTTCTCCTTAGAGGCTTTAGAGGCTGTGAGACAGATGCATGGGTCACGTACGTCTTAGTGGGCTAGCTCCCCCACTTCTGTAAGTAACAGAAAACCACACCAATTGTAAAAAACGAATGCAGTTTCACAGTAAAATCTTGGTTGTTTTAATACAGTAAGGACAATAATAAAGTTATAATAAATGTTTTATTCCAAGTTGAAGAAAACCACAGGCAGTGGTTCACACCCCACTTTTCAACAAAGAGTTTAACCTCAGGCTGATTCAACAAAAATGGGCAATGGAGGTTACTATCATTTTAAAAAATCTTCAACAGCGAGGGCAGACAAAGAATGCTTTGCTATAGAATCACAGAAAAGTTAAAGAGCTGGAAGGGATTGAAGAAAACTCAACTCCTAATCAGACATGATGACCTTCTCAATTTGTGTGGAAAAAGACTCCCAGAGAGTTCAATCATTTACCCAAGGGCATCCAGCTTTCAAGAGTTCATGGGGTGGAACTCAGTTCTCCTAATATCTAGTTTAGCACATTCTCACCAGATCGTAACATGTTCCCTTTTGTTTCAAAGCAATGTGGAACTCGATTTTTTGCTTATTTGCATTTTAAACTGTTCTTAATGAACATGCATGTTTTTATAACTTACAAGTCATGTTTAGACACAAAACAATTATAGCCTACTATACATTGGCTTAAACTGAATGCAGAAAGATTAGGTTCATGGCCTACATGTATATATTGGACAGGTTACTTAATTTGTGTGTTTCAATTTTTTCCCCAAAGAACAGAAAGAAAGTAACACATCTTGCAAAGGAATTATCTTAAAAACACCTAAAAAACAGTACTTGGCACATAGGAAGCCCTCAACAAATGGTAGCTTTTACTATTATAAAATCATTAAATTATTACAAAACTAAAGTTTGTAATAATTATACCCTAAGATGCCAAAATAGCGCAAGTGCTGTACTTCAGTGCCCACCAGTTTCTGGCTTACTCAAGCTCTGCAGGTCTTTCCTGTGATGGGCAAAGTGATGAAGCTATGGGAATCAATGCAAAACGTCCCATTAAAAAGGGTCTGACTTCAGAAAAATTCTCAGCAACTGAATCAGCCTCTCAAATTTATCATTTTTAGAAGAGTTAACTACTATAACTTCAGTGCCCTGAAAGCAGGAATTTTGTCTTGTTCATCTTCTACTCTCAGCACCTAGCAAACCATCTGAAAGACAGCGGGCACTCAGAGTTTGCTGATGAATGTCTGAATCGATGATTGGGTTACATCTATGGTCTGCTCAACTCAGAATTCAGAAGTACATAAAAATTTCCTGTCATTTAGACATTACAACGTAGCATAGCAATTTTTAGTTCAAATCTTCCAGTTTGGTTGGTTGGTTGTTTAGAGCCTTTGCATTGAGGCTTCTTTAGAAGAGAAGCTTAATCCTCTGGCTCTCCAATCAAATAGACAATGTTAAACTGTTTTCTCTACCATACTTCTTCCTCTCAAGTTAAGCATTAGCTACTAACTCAAGTCATTTTGTTAAATCTTTCTCTTATTTAGACGTCAACAAAAGCCTCCTAAATGGCCTTCCTGCTTCAATTCTATCTTCCCTAAGGTCAACAAAAGCCTCCTAAATGGCCTTCCTGCTTCAATTCTATCTTCCCTAAGGTCTTGTCTCCACAGCAGCAATCAATAAACGTGAAATTAGATGACTGTCAACTCCTCTGCTCAAAACTTTCCAATGAGCAAGTCCTCACTGTTAGAGCAGGAGGTTACACAGGAGCCAGAGAGGAAGCTAGAATGATCCGTGTGTGTGATCAAATGATATAGGATTAGTGGAATTCACAAGTAGCTTAATATAGGTACTGATAGATATAGAAATAATTACAGATAGGTATACAAACATGGGTTAGCTTTCTTGGCTGAGAGGACCTGAAAGCAATGGCATCCCCGGGGCAATGAGGACACCCAATGCCCAGATCTTAGTTTCTAATTCTCTAATAAGAGGGACAAGAGCCCTTGGAGAAATGGCTGATTAGCAGGCTGTAGCAGGGAATATATAAAGATGAGTCTGGAGCTTCTTGTAGTGCTAGAAAGGAAAGACTCAAAAAATCAAAATGATGAGGGTATGTCAAAGGGACATAGGAGCCAAGTGAAAGTCCCAATGGCTACAGCTGAAATAATATAAGCAACAAAATAAGTAACAAAGCATTGGCTTATAATCTCAAACAGAAAATAAGCATGAGTCCATACTGATATAAACAGATGAATAGGAGTTCTCATTGTGGTGAGGCAGAAACAAATCCACCTAGCATCCATGAGGATGTGGGTTTGATCTCTGGCCTCTCTCAGTGGGTGGGGGATCTGGCATTGCTGTGAGCTGTGATGCACATTGTAGATGAGGTTGGGATCGCATGTTGTTGTGGCTGTGGCACAGGCTGGGGGGCTACAGCTCCAATTCAACCCCTAGCCTGGGAACTGCCATATGCCGCAGGTGCGGCCCTAAAAAGCAAAAAACACCTCCCAAAAAAACAAAAAAGAGAAAACATGAATAAATTAAGTAATGGGAAAGAAGAAACAGATCTCCCTTGCAGAAGCATTTTGAATAATTTTTTTTTTTTTAAGGCCACATTTGCAGCATATGGAAGTTCCCAGGCTTGGGGTGGAATCAGAGCTGTAGCCTTGGGCCTATGCCAACCACAGCCACAGCAACTTGGGATCAGAGGCAAATCTTTGGGCAGCTTGCAGCAAGGCCAGACCTTTAACCCACTGAGTGAGGCCAGGGATCAAACCCACATCCTTATGGATACTAGTTGGGTTCTTAACCCCTGGAGCCAAGACAGGAACTCCCCAAATAATTTTTTTTTTGGTCTTTTTGCCTTTTCTAACGCCACTCCCGTGGCATATGGAGGTTCCCAGGCTAGGGGTCTAATCGGAGCTGTAGCCACCAGCCTACGCCAAAGCCATAGCAACTCGGGATCCAAGCCGTGTCTGCAACCTACACCACAACTCACAGCAACGCTGGATCCTTAACCCACTGAGCAAGGCCAAGGATCGAACCCCCAACCTCATGGTTCCTAGTCAGATTTGTTAACCACTGAGCCACAACAGGAACTCCACAAATAATTTTCATTTGATATTCCCTCTCTACTCAAAGAGATAAAGCTATCACCCCTGAGGTATGGGCTCTGCTTAATGACTCGCTCCCAGAGCACAGTACAGAAAAGGAGGAAAATAACATCACTACCTCATCAAGGTGATCAAGGTTAACATCAACTGTGATAAAAGTCAGGTAGAAAGCATGTATCCTGGATGTGACAGAATGAGAATGTTCCCTTGACTGGCTGCTTCCTCTCATTTTTTCAATTAGGTCTACCCCAATTCTATTATCTAACATTTGACCCACAGTAAAATTGTCAGCATGCCCAATCTCTTACCCTACTTCATATTCTTTCCATAGCACTTATCATCTTCTAACATAATTTAATTATTTGTTAGGTTTGTGGTTTATTGTTTGTTTCTACTCAATAGCACGTTAGTTCCACAGGGACAAATATTTTTTAAATTTTGTGTTAGGCTTGCTCTGTCTCTTCACACATGTATCTCAAGTATCTACCTAAAGCAGCACTACAATATATCAGTCACTCAATCAGTTTTTTTGTTTTGTTTTTGGTGCACTGAAGGCATATAGAAGTTTCCAGGGCCAGGGATGGAATTGGAGTCACAGCTGCAGCAACATCAGATCCCTAATTCATCGCACCAGGCTGGAATCAAACCGATGCCTGCACAGAGACAAGCCAGATCAATAACCCACTGTGCCACAGGAGCAACTCCCACTCAATTTTTGCTGAATGAATAAAGTTTCATTTACAGACTTCTGAAAATGTGAGTCAAAGTTGTAAATAAATGTTTTCTTTCTTCCTTCTTCTTCTTTTTTTTTTTTTTGCCACATCTAGGGTATGGGGAAAATCTGGGGTCAGGGATTGAACCTGTGCCACAGTAGTAACAATGCCAGATTGTTAACTTGCTAGGCCACCAGGGAAATCCAGTAAAGGTTATTCTTAATAATTAGGCATCTCATTCTAGGATTGTGAAGCATTATTCTGTCTTTTACTGTACAATAAGTTTTCTCTTGACAAATACAAAAGGAGAAAAACAAATGCATCATAAGAGCAGTATGATCCCATTTCCATTTTAAAAAAAAATGTCTGTGAATGTGTATATAAACACAGAAAAACTCCGGAGGGCTATCACAGAATCATTAGCATACCCAGTGAGAGGGGGTTAGGCTAATAGGGCGATTTTTCCTTTTTTTCCCCTCTGTAATATCTGATAGGTTTGTTGTTATTTTACAATGACTACGCAAGTAACTGTTACTAAAAAAAAAAAAAAAAAAAAAAAAAAAAAAACCACACACACACAACTAATTCTTTTTCTAAAGAGACAAAATGATAAAAGGGGGGAAACACTATTGAAAATGCAGAACGCACAATTTCCCTTTCAATAAACCGACATCCCTGAAGGCAAGAAATGTCTCTTTGAACTTCTCATGCCTAACTATTAAGCAGCCTCTTAGAGAAGAACCCCAAATAAACAAAAACAAAAATAAACTCTGAACAGGTAGCTTTACGTAGGTGGCGATCAAAACGGGGTTGCAAAATCACGACTTTTAATAAAACGGTAAATACTTTAACTGCCAGCTCTGGAGGGTTTACCTTCTAAAATGCAGCAATTTTTGGATTAGACCATTTTGTATCTCCATTAACAACTCCAGTTATGCGGACCCCAGTGGAAAGCCGAAGTTATGAATAAAGCAGAAGCACAGAGAATGCTAATACACACTTGAATTCCCCTTCCCCCAAGATTGCCCAGCCCAGGCGGCTCTTCCCTGAGCTCCAGGAGACGGGGCTCCACAGGCCGCGTCAAGGGATTCTTCTAACTGGGAAACAGGTTCCCGCCGGCTAAAGGCTTTTCGGGAGCCAAAGGGACAGCATCTGGTGCAAGCCCATTCAGGTGCTGTGACCCGCAAACTAGAACTGAATAGAGAAAGTCAATCCACGTCTGCTTAAGGCTCCCAGATACCTATTCCTGGCAAAAATGTACTTTTTGCATTCCGCTCATTCCGCACTCACCAGCGACAGCTAAACGACTTGCAGCCTGAGGTTAACCACCAAGGGGAAGCAGAGCAGAGGGAGGACAGAAAGTGCCACATTCAAACCCGTTCGTCATCCTGCCCACACCCGCAGTTTAGTTCCGCCCGAGTCCTTCCCAAGCAGGAGTCCCAGAGCGCAGGCGCACTGGCATCTCGTGACCACTCCCCAGAGTGCTGCAAACCCCACCCACCCCAGCCTGGCTTGAAGTGGAGGTAAGTTTCCGGAATTATGGCGAAGTCGGGGCTGGGACCGGAGGCTGGGAGTGCAGCTGCAGTCACTGTGATAAAGCGGGCGTTGGAACTAGAGTCCGAGTCACGGTATCCACAAGCTCTGGTGTGTTACCAGGAGGGGATTGACCTGCTCCTGCAGGTTCTGAAAGGTGAGCAATGAGCCGGGTAGGGAGGACCGGGAAAAGGAGCTGCATCCCACTGTGTCTGGGCGGGAGTGAAAGAGTTAAAAGCATTCCTGTGCCCCGCAAGGAATCAGCAAATACATTTGGTGGGGTATTTGCTGTTGGACTGGTTTCTTTAATATCTTTAATAGGTTGATGTCGTCAGTAAAAGGGGGGGTTACTATTTAGAATTTTGAGACATAATCAAATAGATAATAGATAGCCTTGATAGAACTTGGGTTTGAACAAACTATAGAAGACGTTTTAGGATCAATTTGGAAAGTTCGAATATGGATTGGGGATGTTAACATTATTAACTTTGTTAGGCAATGTGTTATTTTTCAAATTTTGTTCTTAATTTTAGAGATGCAGGCTGGAAGTGTTTGGGAAGAATTATGCTGTCTGGATTGATTTTTACTTTAAAAGAAAGTTGAAACAAATATGACAAAATGCTAACAATTTTTAAATCTAGGTGATAGTTACACCCTTTTTCTTTTCTCAGTAAACATTTTCATTAAAAGTAAAAAAAAAAAAAAGCTTTTTGAGGAGAAATGGGTGTACTGAAATTTGGTGTGAGAAATGTTTCAGGTTGTCAGAGGAGACAGTTAATACTTTCTGTTACATAGTTATTCCATGTTGAGAAGATCCCAAATAACCCTTAACACTCTGCACAATCCCTGGCCCATAGTAAATACCCAGTAATTATGTTTTAAACTAAGACCAGCTCCTGCTCCCCACCCCCCAGAGCTCCCAGTCTGGCCTAAGATTTCCCCTTTGTGCCTCTTAGCCTGAGTGCTTCTGATGTGTTTCAGAAGCTTTGAGACAGCAGAGACCGCTCTTCAAGGTTAGGTGCTTTTCTCAGAACTATGAAGCTCCACTTTGGACAGGGACCCTTTGATAATGATGATGACCTTAACAGTGAAAGTAACTGTCATATTTATGAGTGCTGAGTGCCAGGCAGTCTGCAGAGTATATTAACGGCATGATCTTGATCCATCCTGAAAATTACCCTCAGAGGTAGGAGATGATGTTATTCTCATTGCAGCATAAAAACTAAAGTGGCAGGAATTCCCTGGTGGTCTAGTGGTTAGGATTTGATACTTTCACTTTGGGGGCCTGGGTTTGATCCCTAGTCTGGGAACTGAGATCCTACCCCTTTGGGAGTGGGTGAGGGAAGCTCACGTTGCAGTTCTGTCACTGTTGGTAGAGTCACAATTGGAACCCAAGGCTTTAAAGACTCTGCTCTACTGACCTCCCCCCCCCCCAAAAGGAGAGATGATGAACAGAGTGGAATCTGAGGCAGGAGAATCACAGTTCTGCCACTGTGTGTGGTCCACTGATACCATAGCAGTTACAGAGACAGTGATGTGATCTTGCAGGTTAGGGTATAAATGCAAATAACTCTGATAGTGCAGGGAGCATGTAGGGAGCAATGTAGACAAATGCAATGAGTATTTAAACGGTTAAAGGTCATTTGGGGGTGGAAAAGGTGGAGGTGACTTTTGAGAGGGGCTTTGAAGAAGAAGTGGAATTTCAGACACTCAGCTGAAAGTGTTCAAATGCTGTCTGTGCTGTATTACCAAATAAGTGGTTTGGTTTGGTTTGGTGTTATGTCTATAGAGGAAGAGCAGGAGGTAAAGTTTATTATTTTTTTTAAATTTTATTTATTTTTAAATTACTCAAATGAATTTATCACATCTGTAGTTGTATAATGATCATAACAATCTGATTTCACAGGATTTCCATCCCACAGCCCAAGCACATCCCCCCACCCCCTGAACTGTCTCCTCCGGAGGCCATAAGTTTTTCAATGTCTGTGAGTCAGCATCTGTTCTGCAAAGAAGTTCAGTCCATCCTTTTTTCAGATTCCACATGTCAGTGAAAGCATTTGATGTTGGTGTCTCATTGTATGGCTGACTTCACTTAGCATGATAGTTTCTAGGTCCATCCATATTGCAAAAAATGCTGGTATTTCGTTCTTTTTAATGGCTGAGTAATATTCCATTGTGTATATGTGCCACATCTTCTTGATCCACCCCTCTGTCAATGGACATTTAGGTTGTTTCCATGTTTTGGCTATTGTAAATAATGCTGCAATGAACACTGGAGTACATGTGTCTTTGCGAGTCCTGGTTTTCTCTGGATAGATGCCCAGGAGTGGGATTGCTGGCTCAAATGGTAGTTCTATTTTTAGTTTTCTGAGGAATCTCCATACTGCTTTCCACAGTGGTTGCACCAATTTACAATCCCACCAACAGTGTACTAGGGTTCCCTTTTCTCCACACCCTCTCCAGCATTTATTGTTTGTAGACTTTTGGATGCTGGCCATTCTGGCTGATGTGAGGTGGTACCTCAGAGTGGTTTTGATTTGCATTTCTCTAATAATGAGGGATGTTGAACATCTTTTCATGTGTTTTTTGGCCATCCATATGTCTTCTTTGGAGAACGGTCTGTTTAGATCTTCTGCCCATTTTTTGATGGGGTTGTTTGTTTTTTTGGTATGGAGCTGCAGAAGGTGTTTATAAATTTTGGAGATTAATCCCTTGTCAGTCGATTCACTTGCAAAGATTTTCTCCCATTCTGTGGGTTGTCTTTTCGTGTTGTTTAGGGTTTCCTTTGCTGTGCAGAAACTTTGAAGTATGATTAGGTCCCATTTGTTTATTTTTCTTTTTATTGTCCATACTCTAAGAGGTGGATCTGAGAAGATGTTGCTGTCGTTTGTGTCAGAGAGTGTTTGGCCTATGTTTTCCTATAAGAGTTTTATAGTGTCTGGTCTTATATGTGGGTCTTTAATCCATTTTGAGTTTATTTTTGTGTATGGTGTTAGGGAGTGTTCTAATTTCATTCATTTCCATGTGGCTGTCCAGTTTTCCCAGCACCACTTATTGAATAAGCTGTCCTTTCTCCATTGTATATCCTTGCCTCCTTTGTCATAGATGAGTTGTCTGTAGGTGTGTGGGTTGAATTCTGGGCGTTCTACCCTGTTGCACTGATCTATATTTCTGCCTTTGTGTCAATACCATATGGTTTTGATGATTGTTGCTTTATAGTATGGTCTGAAGTCTGGGAGCCTGATTCCTCCAGCTCCATTCTTCTTTTTCAGGATGTCTTTGACTATTCTGGGTCTTTTGTGCTTCCAAACAAACTTTAAAATATTTCATTCAAGTTCTGTGAAAAATGTCCTTGGTAATTTGATAGGGATTGCATTGAATCTGTAGATTGCCTTAGGTAGCATAGTCATTTTGATAATATTAACTCTTCCAATCCATGAGCATGGTATGTTTTTCCATCTATTTGTGTCATCTTTGATTTCCTTCATCAGTGGATTATAGTTTTCAGAATACAGGTCTTTTGTCTCTTTAGGTAGGTTTACTCCTAGGTATTTTATTCTTTTGGATGCAATGGTAAATGGGATTGCTTCCCTAGTTCTGCTTTCTGCTCTTTCATTGTTAGTGTATAGAAATGCCATCGATTTCTGTGTATTAATTTTGTATCCTGTGACTTTGCCAAATTCATGGGTGAGCTCTAACAGTTTTCTGGTAGAGTCTTTAGGATTCTCTATGCATAGTATCATGTCATCTGCAAATAGTGATAGTTTCACTTCTTCCTTTCCAATTTGGATTCCTTTGATTTCTTTTACTTCTCTGATTGCCATGGCTAGAACTTCCAAAACTATGTTGAAGAGTAGTGGTGAGAGTGGACATTCTTGTCTTGTTCCTGATCTCAGCGGGAATTCCTTCAGCTCTTCACCATTGAGAATGATGTTCTGTGGTTTTGTCATATATGGCCTTTATCATGTTGAGGTAGATTCCTGTTATGCTCACTTTCTGAAGGGTTTTTATCAGAAATGGGTGTTGGATATTGTCAAAGGCTTTTTCCACATCTATTGAGAGGATCATATGGTTTTTATTCTTCATTTTGTTAATGTGGTGTATCACTGTGATGGATTTGTGGATATTGAAGAACCTTTGCATCCCTGGGATAAATCCCACTTGATCATGATGTATAATCCTTTTAATGTATTGTTGGACGTGGTTTGCTAGTATTTTGTTGAGAATTTTTGCATCGATATTCATCAAGGAAATTGGCCTGTAGTTTTCTTTTTTTGTGGTGTCTTTTTCTGGTTTTGGTATCAGGGTGATCATCAGGGTGATCATCAGGGTGATGATACCTCGTAGAATGAGTTTGGGAGTATCCCTTCCTCTGCAATTTTTTGAAATAGGTTCTGAAAGGATAGGTGTTAGCTCTTCTCTAAATGTTTGATAGAATTCACCTGTGAAGCCATCTGGTCCTGGACTTTTGTTTGTTAGAAGTTTTTTAATCCCAGTTTCCATTTCAGTTCTTATGATGGGTCCATTCATCTTTTCTATTTCATCTTGGTTGAGTCTTGGAAGATCGTACTTTTCTAAGAATTTGTCCATTTCTTCTAGGTTTTCCATGTTATTGGCATATAGTTGCATGTAGTAGTCTCTTATGATCCTTTGTATTTCTGTGATGTCCATTGTTACTTCTCCTTTTTCATTTCTAATTGTATTGATTTGAGTCCTCTCTCTTTTTTTCTTGATAAGTCTGGCTTAGAGTTTATCAATTTTGTTGATCTTTTCAAAGAACCAGCTTTTCTTTTCACTGATCTTTTCTATGGTTTTCTTTGCTTCTAGTTCATTGATTTCTGCTCTGATCTTTATGATTTCTTTCCTTTTACTAACTTTAGGTCTTGTCTGTTCTTCTCTCTCAAGCTGCTTTTGATGTAAAGTTAGCTTGTTTATTTGAGCTTTTTCTTGTTTCCTGAGGTGGGCTTGTAGTGCTATAAACTTTCCTCTTAGAACAGCTTTTGCTGCATCCCATAGCTTTTGGAGTGTTGTATCTTTGTTGTCATTTGCTGCTAGGTATTTCTTAATTTCCTCTTTGATCTCTTTAGTGATCCATTGGTTGTTTAGTAGCATGTTGTTGAGTCTCCACGTGTTTGTGTTTTTTGCATTTTTTTTTGTTGTTGATTTCCAGTCATATAGCATTGTGGTCAGAGAAGATGCTTGATATGATTTCAGTTTTCTTAAAGTTACCGGGGTTGGATTTGTAGCCCAGGATGTGATCAGTCTTAGAGAGTCCATGTGCACTTGAGAAGAATGTGTATTCTTTTGCTTTCTGATGGAATGTCCTATAAATATCTGTGAAGTCCATGTGGTTTAATGCATCCTTCAGGGCCTGTGTTTCCTTATTGATTTTCTGTGTGGTTGATCTGTCCAGAGGTAAAGTTTAAAAGAGACACTGGCGCTTGGAGCACACTGTGGATGGCCTAGACATCCAGGAGCTTTTAACTCATTCTCTTGACAAGGAGAAACTATTTAAAGTTTTTACAAAGGAGTAATGTAATTAAAGTTGCATTTCAGGGTTCATTTTAGGGTTTATCTCTCTTAGGAATATGCTTTTCTCCCAGGTATTTGCATAGCATACTCCCTCTCCTCTTTCAGGTCTTTACACAATTATCACCCTGTTTGTGAGGCTATTCCCTGACCTCCAGTGTAAAATTACAGTCCCCATCCCTGAACTCCCTTATCCTTACTCCTTGCTTTATTTTATGTAATAGCACTTACCATAACCTAACATACATGTTTTACTAATTTATTTTTGTCTTTCCTCCCACTTGAATGATAGGGAAGAATTAGCTGCTGTGACTCCAGTGCTTAGAACAATGCTTGGCATGTTGTATGTTCTCAGTACATATTTATTGAATAAATGAGTGAATATGGTAAGAATGTAGAAGAGACATTACCTTGAAGAGACTGAAGTCAAGCAGACCATTTAAGGAGCTCCTGCAGGAATTCCAGTGAGAGATGGTGATAAGGGCCTGAATGAACCGGGGGGGGGGGGGGTGATGCTGTATTAGGAAAAGGAGGGGACAGTGTGGATTTTGAGTTGCTGCCATAGGCACATGACTAGATGCGGGAGTGAGGTTCCAGTGGGAATCGAAGATGAGTGTATGATTTCAAGCCTGGAAAACCAAGGCCTGTTTGAAGAGTGGTCTACGGTGTCAGACTCTGAGCAAGAATGATGTTTAAGAAGGAAGTATTGTATTTATCGAGGATAGGGAAAGTAGAGTATCTTTATAGGAAGTAGCAAAGTAACAGCAGAGTGTAAGAAAGAGATGTTAGCTAAAACGTGGTCCTAAAGGAAGCCAAGAGAGAAATGTAGAGAAAAAATTACATAGGCGTTCCTGTCGTGGCTCAGCGGAAACGAATCTGACTAGCATCCATGAGGACACAGGTTCGACCCCTGGCCTCACTCAGTGGGATAAGGATCTGGCGTTGACATGAGCTCTGGTGTAGGTCATAGATACAGCTCAGATCTGACACTGCTGTGGCTGTGGTGTAGCCAAGTAGCTGTAGCTTGGATTCAACCCCTAGCCTGGGAACCTCCATATGCCGTGTGGCTCTAAAAAGACAAAAAAGAAAAGAAAAATTACATAGATGATAATGATATTGACAACGTTTATTATGTCCTACATGCTGGTCTCTTTCATAATTCATCATCTCCACCACTCTCTAAGGTCCTGTTACTCTTTCCAGGTTACAGATGAGGATGCAGAGAGGTTGAACAACTGGCCAAGGTCACACAGCAAAAAGTGGCAAAGCAAATGTGGAACTGAAATGGCCTGACTCCAGAGGCTTTGCCATTAACTGCTCTTCCTACTATCTCTTTGTAAAGAGACCATAGAATGCTTAATCCTGGAGTTCCTGTTGTGGCACAGCAGAAATGAATCTGACTAGTATCCATGAGGATTTGGGTTTGAAGCCTGGCCTAGCTCAGTGGGTTAAGGATCCAGCATTGCCGTGAGTTGTGCTATAGGTCACAGACATGGCTCGGATCTTGTGTTGCTGTGGCTGTGGTATAGGCTGGCAACTGTAGCTCTGATTGGACCCCTAGCCTGGGAACCTCCATATGCCACCAGGTGCAGCCCTAAAAAAAAAAAAAGCAAAAAATAAGTAAATAAAGTAAAATAAAATAAAAATAAATAGCAAATATAAACCTAAAAATTTTTTTAAAAAAAGCTTAATCCTGACAGAAAGACAGTTCATAGTGTTTGAGTTTAGAGGAATATATATCAACCAAGTGGAAGAGTGTGAGTTCTCATATCGCCTTAGGATTCTTCACAGCTTTGTGAATACATTAGGATTTTCTTAGGTTACCACAGTATAGGCATGAGAAAGGGGGAGTCTACATGATATTAATGTTGGTAGTAGAAGAACCTGAAAGATTTCATTAGTTATATGGATGTCAACAAAATATTGGAAACAACTCGAATGCCCCTGGGTAGGAGGGTGCTTGCACAAACCATGGTATGTCCACACAATGGAAGATGGTCCTGCTATAAAGGATGAGGAAAGGGAATTCCCGTTGTGGCAGAGGGAAAATGAATCAGACTAGGAACCATGAGGTTGTGGGTTCAATCCCTAGCCTCGCTCAGTGGGTTAAGGATCTGGTGTTGCCATGAGCTGCACCATGGTGTAGGTCACAGACATTGCTCAGATCCCCTGTTGCTGTGGCTGTGGTGCAGGCCAGCAGCTGTAGCTCCAATTGGACCCCTAGCCTGGGAACCTCCATATGCCACGGGTTTCGCACCCCCCCCACCCCCGCAAAAAAAAAGGATGAGGAAGATCTTTAGGAAGTGATATGGAGTGATTACCAGGATATATTGTTTAGTGAAAAGTACAAAGAGTAGCTATAAGATGCTAGCTTTCAGGTAAAGACAAAGATAGGAGAAGTTATTCATGTGTCTGCTCACTTGTTCAAAAGAAACACAGGAAAGATAAAACCCTACACTGATGAAATTAATTACCCAATGTGCGGTAGGTGGGAAAGCAGTAGAAAGGGGGACCTAGGAGTCGGGCAGCAAGATTAGGGGGTGTGAAGAACTTCTCTGAGTTATTCAATCATCATACCTATGGGAGAGGGGAAGAAAATAGGTCATCTTGAGAAAAAAAGATTTTGGCTAGATTCTGTAGGTTAAAGACAAACTGAGTAGTATACAAACACTGTATTTTAGTTGGTAAAATTTTTTTCTCCCAACAGTCTGGATTAGGAATTCTGAAACTATTTTATGTCTATCCTAGGCTTGAACAGACTGGTAATATATTGTAGATGATGAAAGAGGTTACAGATAAGGAAAGGAGAAGACTAGCATGAACCCTGTGGGATCAGAGTTATTTATCAGCATGAATTCATGGTTTTTAACATAGATACAGATGGACAGACACAGAAACAGAGGGGTGTGTGTAAACCTCCATATACTTTCTAGCTGCATTGACTGAAAGGGTCTAGAGGTAGTGATAAGATTCCCCAGGTAACAGTGAGCACACTTAGCACCCAGAATATGATTTTTTTTCTTTGTTTTGTTTTTTTGCTTTTTAGTCCCACACCCGCAGCATATGAAAGTTCCCAGGCTAGGGACTGAATCAGAGCTGTAGCTGCCAGCTTATGCCACAGCCACAGCAACATGGGATCCAAGCCGTGTGTTTGACCTGCACCACAACTCATAGCAATGCCGGATCCTTAACCCATTGAGTGAGGCCAAGGATTGAACCCGCATCCACATGGATACTAGTCAGACTACTTTCTGCTGCACCACAATGGCAACTCCAAATGTGATTTCTTGATATCACTCTCCAATAAAAAGAACCAGAGCTTCTTGGAGAAATGGGTGGGTCCAGGGCTGGGGCAGGAAAAATACAACATTTTGCCCCAGAAAGGAAGAAAATGCTCAATGAGGGGGCATATCGGACACAGGAGCCAACAGAAGGAGCTCTCAAAGCCAACGCTGCTAGGGTTTGAGCAAGAACATGATAGTGTTGGGTGACAACCCATAGAATAAAAGAAGTATCCATGAGGCCATATTGATACAAATGCATAGTTGAATAATGAAGTAGATGGCAAAGAAGAGTCAGCTCTTCCCTACAGTGGAATTTCAATTACTAAATAGGAATGCTGGAAATAGAAAATCGCTATTTGGCAAACACTGCAGTAGTGATTGTTGCAGGCAAAGACCTAATGCTAAAATTAGTGGATGAAAGAATGAAGAGAAATAGGATATCGTCTCACGAGATAGTGGTTCCATTTAAAAGAGAAAACAGTGAATTTACAGTGGAGAAATCCATGAACAGATAGCTACCTTAACCAAAGTGATCAAAGTTAATGTCACCAGTAATAGGACACATCGACTTCATGTACCCACTGAGAAGGGTACACTTCTGTGATTGCCTCACTAAAAGATGCATAGCCTCAGTCTAACCATGAGAAAAATCAACAGCCCAAAATGAGAGACATCCTGCAAAATAACTGACCACTTACTCTTCTTCAATGTCAAGGTCATAAAAAGCAGAGACTCTCAAGGAACTATTACAGATTGGAGGAGACTAAAGAAGCATAACTAAATAGTATGTAGGATCCTGGACCAGAAAACAAACTTTGTTTAGTGGGAAAATTGGTGAACTACAAATAAGGTTTATAGATGAGCTAATACTGTTGTATCAATGTTAATTTATTTATTCTGATAATTATACCATGGTTGTGTGATAGGTTAATATTAGGGGAATCAAGTGAAGGGGTTCTGTGCTATTTTTGTAACTTTTCCATAAACAAAATTAATTCAAAATAAAAGGTTTTTAAAACAGTTTAAAAGTGAAATTATAATGGAAAATAAAAGCACTATTTAAAACAAGGAAGGAAAGGAGTTCCCGTTGTGGCTCAGCAGGTTAAAAACCCAACATAGTGTCCATGAGGATGCAGGTTGGATCCCTGACCTTGCTCAGTGGGTTAAGATCTGCTATTGCCACCAGCCGCAGCATAGGTCACAGAGGTGGCTTGGATCTGGCATTGGCTATGGCTGTGGTGTAGGCAACTGCAGCTCTGATTCGACCCCCAGCCCAGGAACTTCTATATGCCGCAGGCATGGCCACAAGGGAAAAAGAAAAAAAAAAAAAAAAAAGAACCAGAAGTGATTTGGTGACTGATTGTAGGTGGGGCTTGTGGTCAGATTTTATTGCTAATGTATATTAAACAATAACTTCCATTTTTGGAGTGGCTAGGAAAATTATTGAGCATAAACTATAATAAAGGAGAAGTCTGGAAGAAAAGCTGTTTTTGTGGAAGGATATTGTTTGCCATCTTTTGATTATGCTAAGATTTTAGACTTATTAGTAATTATGACAATTTAGGGCTGAGACTCAGTAATAAGCCACCTCTGTTGCTTTCCCAGATTTGGGGTCCCCAGCAGCTCCTTCAGATGCTCAGTGCAAAGTTGAAGGTCCTTTATAATCAAGCTAAATTTAGGCCTATTATTTGTGAATTTTAGACAAAGGCAAACCATGCTGAAGGATAGGAAATCTGAGGAAAACTCAGGAAACAGGAAATAATGCATGTGCCAAATAGTAAACCTGTTTTGGAAATTGAGAGTCTATTTTTTAATTTGTAGGCACCAAAGATGAAACAAAGAGATGTACTCTCAGAAAAAGAATTTCTGAGTATATGGATAGAGCAGAAAACATAAAGAAATACTTGGATCAAGAAAAAGAAGGTAAAGAGGCTGTTTGGAGAGTGTGTGGCATCTCTTGTGGCAAAGCCCATTTTACCGCGTGTTTCTGCCTGTGCCCTTTGAAGCTGTGTGTGGTCTGGACCATTTATCCTGGGAGCTTGCAGATCTGCTCTGCATTTCCACTCGCTGGTGCATGTGCTGTTCTTAGCCTTTTTTGTTTTTTTTTTTTTTTTTCTTTCTTTTTCCTGGCCTGGGAAAGGTGGGTGTCAAATACCCTCTGAGAATCTGATGGCAGCTATACTACTGCAGAACTTGGCATGCCATTTTAAGGAATTCATCAATCTCCTTGAAGCTTATGTGTGGACTCCCATTTAAGTAATACTACAGAGGAGTACTGAATGTAAATCCTGCATTTTAGCTGTATTTCCATTTATGAAATGACCAAAATATTAAAGTAGCTCAAGAACCTCAGAGGACTTAGGACTTCTTTGAGATTTTTGTCATGAAACAAAACATTTCATGTGTTCTGTTTGGTATTTCCAATGATGAGAAATGCAGGAGGTAGGGTTCCTTATTCATATTTAGTCTCTGCTTCTGAGTATGCAGTTGACAAGGATCTATACGCAAATGACCACTGCCACCTTTGCCTGAAGTTCACAGTTGCTCCTTTCTTTTTTTTTTTTTTTTCTTTCTTTTTAGGGCCACACTCTCAGCATATGGAGGTTCCCAGGCTAGGGGTCCAATTGGAGCTACAGCTGCTGGCCTACACCACAGCCACAGCAACACAGGATGCAAGCCATATCTTCCACCTACAGCACAGCTCACGGCAATGCTGGATCCTTAACTCACTGAGCAAGGCCAGGGATTGAACCTGTGTCCTCATGGATACCACTCGGGTTCGTTAACTGCTGAGACACAAAGGGAACTACACAGCTGCTGCTTTCTAGAGCCAAAGGCACTATTGCTCGCAAAAAACCAGTGCCTCCAGCCCTCAGCTGCTCTTTGCTACTGTGCTCTCCCCACCTCTTCCTGGTATTCTGCGCCATCCCACATCCTGGCTCTGCCCACTGAGCTCCTCTGTTGAGAGGAAATAAAATTGTTTCCTTCATCTCAAATTGAAATCTATGATGAAATTTCCCTCCAGAATATTGATGAATATAGTACCATCAGCACTGAATACATTGGGTTAAATTAACCAGTGTGACTAGCATGGCTTGAAAATTGATGCGTAATTGGTAATATTCTGTCTATGGAAACAGAAGAAAGAGTCCAAGGTACTGGTTTTCAGACAGCTTAAAAGTGCTACCACCTTATGAATTAGGAACTACCATTAAAAGTTATATTTTTCAAAAAACCTTAAAGGTCTTTGATAACTTATTATTCATTTTGAATGAACAAAAACAATGGACCTACTAATCCTCTCTATAGCATTCTAGTCTTTGGCTTGTGTTATTGAGAAGTACTATACATTTCTGCTTAAAACATGTTCTACAAGTTCTAAGAAAGACTTCTAAACTCTGTCTTATGTTGTATTTATATGTTTTTCACTTTATTAAATTGCAAGACATAAAAAGACTTAACTCTAAAGAGGAGGACCAGATGGCTGGCAAATGGTTTGTGGTTCTTCTCATGGTGACTGGAATACTAGATATCTTTATACATATGGTTCTCTCTTGAATAAACTGCCCGGCCTATAGGATTCAGCTCAAGAAACTGTACTAAGAAATCTCTAGACATTCCCACTTGCCTGGCCTCCATGGAGGCAGAGATCTGTAATAGAATGGCTCGCCTTATTTGTCTTTGGGCATGTAGCATCTTGCCATGTTCCTGGTAAAGACAGAGTAGGCATTGGAAAAGGTTTGCTGAGTGCATGAGTTAAAAAAAAAAATAATTTGTATCTGATCCTGATTTATCACTGTATGTAAATGTAATATGTATACAAAGAAAATATGTAGTCACTCGTTTTATTATTGAAGCTTGTGTTTTGTAGCTGGAAAGTATCACAAGCAAATTAAAATAGAAGAGAATGCCACAGGTTTCAGTTACGAGTCACTTTTTCAAGAATACCTGAGTGAAACAGTTACAGAAGTTTGGATAGAAGACCCTTATATTAGACATACTCATCAGGTAGGTGAAATGTACTCAAATATAATGAAGTGTTTTTATTGAACATGTAGAGGTAGTAATAACCCATCCTAATATCTTTCAGCTGTATAACTTTCTTCGCTTTTGTGAGATGCTTGTTAAGAGACCATGTAAAGTAAAAACGATTCATCTTCTCACCTCTTCTGAGGAAGTAGGTATCTGAAAGCCTTTACTCTTTATTAACTGCATGAACTTTGCTCAGTTAGAGGATGTAGTTTGAGCAAGGCACACCTGGATGTGATGCTTCAGCTAGAGCTGTTTCCTTGTGAATGGACTGAGTATCTAACAATAGGCATACCTCACCTTGGTGAAAATGCTGTTGATTTAAGTATGTTGTACCTTGGCATTTGGCCACTATGCCAAACTCTCTTCATTGTTTTGTCAGTTTAGTTTCTTGGATGTTCCCTGAGGCAATCACACTGTACGCACTCTTGACAATTTCTCTTATCTCCATCTTTTGATTTGAGTACGAATGCTTCTAAAGAATTCATATTTCTAGGATTAATTTGAGAAGAAGGAAGCCTTATCTGAATAACTAAATAGCATTACTAAAATACATCTTAGGAGACAGGACAGAGTTGTGTTATGTTCATGTTAGGAAAAAAACGCAATTATTTTGATAAAAGCAATTGCTCTTAAACTACTCCTTTTTTTTTTTTGGCTTTTTGGGGCTGCACGCAAGGCATATGGAAGCTCATGGCAATTCTGGATCCTTAACCCACTGAGCGAGGCCAGGGATCAAACCCGAATCCTCATGGATGCCAGGCAGATTCGTTTCCATTGAGCCATGACAGAAACTCCCTTAAAGTACTTCTTATTCTTTGGTTGCTTCTTTGAGATAGTGAATGATGAAACTAGTGTAGAATCTTTCCATTTTAATTCACCTGTGATACACAGTGCATAGCTTAGGAATAATTTAAAATGTTAACAACTGAGGCAGAAAATTGTATTTTTCCTATTAACAGGGCATTGGGAAAGAGCAGCAAAGTAGTGGCCTGCAAGAAATAAAAGAGTCACTCAGGAATCATGGAGTGCTGTTGGATTTAGAATATTCTTCTTCAATACATGACCGAGAAATTAGGTTAGTATATAGAAATATTTTAATTTTTATGCACTTGAGAAAATGCTTATTTTTATTTTTTGTAAGTTTTATATAATTGCACATAATAGTGCATTCAAATATTGAAAATTTAAATAAAGCTCTATTTTAGTATCTTGTCCCTTTTTTTTTTTTTTTTTTTTATGGCCACACCCTTGGCCTGTGGAAGTTCACAGGCCAGGAATGGAATCTGAGCTGCAGCTGTGACCCACGCCACAGCTGCCACAACATGGGATCTTTTAACCACTGTACTGGGGCAGGGATCAAGCCCACACCTTTGCACCCATCCAAGCTGCTGCAGTTGGGTTCTTGACCCACTGAGCCACATTGGGAACTCCAGTATTGTTTTACTTTTGAGGGGAAAAAAAAAAAGTCTGGTTTATTTTGACCTGTATGTGAGTTTCATATTTCCTAATGGCACAGAATTTACATGTCCTCTGTCACGTGAGAAGAGGAGTATTTTTCTGTCTATTTAACTATACATGTCGTGTTATGGCATTGGGGGAGTTTCCTTTCTACTCATGCTAATATTTATTTAATTTGGTTTTACCTCTCATGGTCTATTACATACTCTAGTAGGCATGATAGTGCACTGTGTCACACCTGCCAGGGCTCCCCCAGCCTATGTGCCCCACCTTGAGACAGGGGGACCCCTGAAACACCAAACACTCTAAGTACACTTGGAAGCCACTCGTTAGGAGAAGAGGGAAGTTTTAATCAGCAAGATGAATTTCAAGAGGAAGGTTTCATTTCATTGTTAAACTCTTTATATCTGCTATAAATCACCTGATGGTTTCTGTGGATTTTGTTTCATGATAGACACAGCCCATAGGTAACCCCAGGTTTGATTCAACGTGGACCACTGGAGGAAGTGATTGTATTTTTTAGGGGAACATTTAGCTGATATTTAATATACTTTGATAATTACACTTCATACAGTTAATATAGCAATGATAATTATCTGACTTAAATGTCTGCAATGTAACACTATTTATTAATTTCAACAGATTCAACAATGGATGGATGATTAAAATCGGAAGGGGACTTGATTATTTTAAGAAACCGCAGGTAGGATAAAGTCTGATGGGTGAGTATATAGCACTCTTTCTATTTTAACAAAATGGTTTTGGTCCTTTTTGTTAAAAAAAAAATCTCTTTTCTTCTCTTCTTAGGGTCGTTTTTCCCTTGGATATTGTGATTTTGATTTAAGACCATGTCATGAAACAACTGTGGACATATTTCATAACAAGCACACAAAAAAAATATGATAGGTGGTAGCCTAATTTATATTATATATTTCTACTTTAAATTAATGCTGGATTTTTAATTTTTTTTACTTTGGACAGATCATTCCTATAATGTATGAATTTAACAATAAACTTTTACATTTCTACTAATTTATGGGTTCATTGTTCAAATACGACCAATCCTAAGTATTTTTTTTATAAATCTGTTACTCATTAGATTTATAGTCTTTCAAATCATGTGGTTCATTTAAACATTTTAACAGATTTTCTCTTATTTGGCTGTTAGTGAATCAGAACATGATGAGTACCTATTAAGAAGAGGAATTGGATGCTTTAATCTTGCCCCTGGGACAATGTAGAATCTAGGAGGAAAAATCATGGGTTAGAGTACTCTTACAAGGTAGATGGGCTTATGAGTCTAGTAACCAGAAAAAATAACCGATGTTACTTTTGTTACAATTAAGTGTCTTTGGGAGACATTTGTGGCATTGACTTATCCAGTATTACCTAACTCCATAAAGGCAGATCAACCCATTGAGTGATACCAGATGTGTTTTGCAGCTCATTCAACTTTGACTGGTATATTTGTAAAGCTTTGAAGCCTGGATCAACGTCCTGAGTAAGCGCATGCATTGAGATGCCCATGGAGTGGCTGGGGACAGACTATGTTCTGTGGAGGTAGACTGGGAGGCGGGATGCAGGTGGAGCTGATGGGCGGTCCAGAAGCTTAAAGAATAAACTAAGCCAGTGTCTGCAGTGGGGAAACAGAGTAACGCTGTTGGAACTGCACCTCTGAGCTTCACATCTGGAGAAAACTGAAGATTACAATTGAGATTCAACACTGTAGAGAAACAAAGGCAGTGAGGCCATGGGCATGAAGTTGGGCAGAGTAGCCCCAGTGGCCTTGAACACCAGGTTTATGTTTTGCCTTTGTAGACTAGCATGTGTATGATTGAGTGGGCATAAAAGACCAGGAAGAGCTTCCAGAAAAACCCCTGATGTATTTCTTTTTCTTTCTTTCTTTTCTTTTCTTTCTTTTTTTTTTTTTTTTTTTTTTTTTTTTTTTTTTTTTTTTTGTCTTTTGTCTTTTGTTTTTTTAGGGCTGCACTAGCAGCATATGGATTTTCCCAGGCTAGGGGTCAAATCTGAGCTGTAGCTGCCAGCCTACACTATAGCCATAGCAATGCAGGATCTTAGCTGTCTGCAACCTACACCACAACCACAGCAACACAGGATCTTCAACTCACTGAGCAGGGCCAGGGATCAAATCCATGTCCTCTTGGACATTAACTACTGAGCCATGATGGGAACTCCTCTGATGTATTTCTTTGATGTTTTCAGGTTTAGGTGCTAATGTTGAACCTTAAAATACTCAAACCAGTTTTGCCACCTTCATTATATGGAATAGTAATTCCATATTCTTAGGGTCTCTGGAGAACACTTGGGCAAATGCTGGACTTGATTGCAAGTTACTTTCTGCAAAATATCCTGGCTTCTTTTGCCAGATACTCATCATGTGGAAGTAGAGTGACTTTTCAGTCAGGTGAGAACACATATTAGACCTCCTTACTTTCATGTTAAAATAACCCTTATTTCTAGAACATATGTACCTGTCACTATAGAGAATCAGCAGTCCACAGCCTTGTGAAATTGACTTTTATCCAGCTCTCATAGAGATCCTACCTAAGTTGGAGTTCCCATCATGGCTCAGCAGTGATGAATCTGACTACTATCCATGAGGACTCGAGTTTGATCCCTGCCTTGCTCAGTGGGTTAAGGATCTGGCAATGCCATGAGCTGTGGTGTAGGTCGCAGACACAGTGCAGATCTGGCATTGCTGTGGCTGTGGTGTAGCCCAGTGGTTCAACCCCTAGCCTGGAAACTTGCATATGCCACAGGTGAGGCCCTAAAAAGACAAAAAAGGAAAACAGACAAAAAAAAAAAAAAAAATCCTACCTAAGAAATAATCATATTTAAGGAAGAGAGCTGATGGACATGCTATCCATTATTCTGGCTCTTTGAAGTTCTATCCCCAAATCCAATTAGATACCAGAAGGCTACCAGAGGCAAGTTTACTTATTAAATGTATCAGTAAATGTGCAAGAACTGTATAAAAAAAAACTAAAAGCTTTATGGAGGGAGTAAAAGAAAATTAGGGTAACTGGAAAGACAAATAATATTCCTGAATGGGAGGGCTTGGTAAAATGTCAGTTCTCCCTAAGTTAGTTTTTAAGTTAAAATAACAAAAGAGAATAACACTAGGAGACTTGCTTGACTATCTATAAAGACATAAATCTACAAGATATGTGTTTTTAAATATTTGGGCATAGGAATGGAAAAATAAGTCATTGGGATACAGTGAGTCCAGAAACATATCAGAGAGAAAGAAAGCATGTGTGTGAGCATATAATAGATAATAAAGCTCACACTAGTGGGGAATGAGTAGGCTAGTCAATAACATTACATCTTTACCTTATTCCACATAGAGAAATTTTTCTAGATGGGTTTAAATTTGGAAATATCCAAATCCTTTTTTGGAAACCTCACTAAATGTACTAAATGTAACAGAAAACCTGGAAATTATAAAGGTAAGAAAGCAAAAAATTTGGTCATATAAATGTTTTAAATTTAAGTAAAGGTAACCATAAAAAAAAAAAAAAAGTTAAAAACAGGAGATCAGGAGTTCTCGTCGTGGCTTAGTGGTTTAAGAACCCAACTAGTATCCATGAGGATGTGGGTTTGCTCTCGGGCCTCCCCCAGTAGGTTAAAGATCCGGCATTGCCTCGAGCTGTGGCCTAGGTCACAGACCTTGGCTTGGATCTGGCATGGCCGTGACTGTGGCCTAGGCCAGCAGTTGCAGCTCTGATTTGACCTCTAGCCTGGGAACTTCCATATGCCACAGGTGTGGCCCGAAAAAAGAAAAACCATAGGAGATCTGCTTTACAACATGTAGAAAAAGGGTTAATTGTCCTAACATGCAAGGAAGATCACATTTTCAGCTAGTTCATCCTCACTGCAGCCTTGGAGTAGTCTCTCCCCCTCCACTGCTCCATTTTGCAGCACATACATCCCCATCAAGATACACACTAATTTTTTTGTTCTTCATGAACAAATTTCTTGGGGTTCTCTACACAGTTTTCCCCCCATTTCCTCATCACCTATTCACAATTCAGCTCACTTCAACCCAGCTACAATCACTCCATGGAAATTGCTCTCATGAGTGAACTTCATAGCCAATGGACACTTTTTTTTTTTTCATTTTTAGGGCCACACCTTCATCACATGGAAGTTCCCAGGCTAGGGACTGAGTCAGAGCTTTAGCTGCTGGCCTTTGCCACAGCCACAGCAACACCCTGTGTCTGTGACCTATGTTGCACCAAGCAGCAACTTGGGATCCTTAACCAGCTGAACAAGTGCAGGGATCAAACATGCATCCTCATGGATGCTAGCTGGTTTGTAATCCACTGAGCCACAAGGAGAACTCCTGCCAAGGGGCACCTTTTAACCATGTTACTTGACCTTTTGGTAGTTATTAGACCAATTGGCCCCTCCCTTCTTGAAACTCAACTTCATGTAATACACTCTTTTCCTCTACCCTATCTTTAAAACATTGTGGAGTATTCCATGGAGTTCCCATTGTGGCACAGTGGAAACAAATCCAACTAATAACCATGAGGTTGTAAGTTCCATCCCTGGCCTTGCTCAGTGGGTTAAGGATCCAGTGTTGCTGGGAGGTTTGGTATAGGTTGCTGGCTGCTATAACTGATTTGATCCCTAGCCTGGGAACCTTCATATGCTGCAGGTGCAGCCCTAAAAAGCAAAGAAAAAAAAATTGGCATCTTCCTAAACTTGTTTTTAGTAAAAACTTATGAGAGGTCTTCAGCTATAAGAATTACTCCTGTGGCCTGATGAGTAGATGCTAATGTGGCTGCAGCTTTAGGAACTGGACCTGGTTGTGCATACCTTATATGTTGGTCAGGGGAGGAAGCACCATCAGGTGCAAGGAGATGGATAGGGCAAGATATGCCAGACCAGGACTCCACCTTCTCCCCTTTTTCAAGTGTGTTTTTCTCTTCTGGGTCCAGTACCTGGGTGGGTCAGGTTTGCCACAAGACAGCAGCATCCTGGTGGAGAATGAGTTTTTTCCCCCTTACCCAGGGGTGCAGAGTAACTCACTCATCTTGGGGGGACATCCCATTGCTAACTCCCATCCCAGGTGTGCTGGGGCCTGGTGTACTCAGCAGCATCACATGTAGATCACAGTGAGAGTCAGGGCAATGGCTGCCTCCTTCAATCTACATACTTTTAGTTTTTTCTTTTAATTTTAAAAATTATGTTGATTGACAATGTTCTGACAATTTCTGCTGTCCTTACCTTTACTCTTGGTATTGGGTGTCTCAGCAGCAGGTCCTACTGGTTGATCATCTAACTGTTTTAAAGCCTGGGATAGTACTTTATTCCATCTGGCCAAGGTTGTACCTGTTAGTAATTCTGCTGCTTCAGAATTTTCTTCTTCATTTCTACGAGCTCTGCTGCTTGTAGCTTATAGGAGGGACAGGTTATAACTTCCATCCCTGGCATTGCTCAGTGGGTTAAGGATCTAGTGTTGCTGCGAGGTTTGGTGTAGGTTGCTGGCAGCTGTAACTCTAACAGTGAGGAGAGTTCTTCAAATGGAGTAAAGAGACTTGGGAGCTAAACACTTTAAATTAAAAAAACCCCAATTATACATTTTCATGATATAAAATGCAGTTTATATGCTGTCAGTAAATACATAAATTAAGCCAAGACGTCTCCTTGGAATTCTAATCTCAAATATTCAGCTATTTGGCATTTCTTCTTGCATCTCAGAAGCATATAAGCATTGCAAATACAACATGCCCAAGTGAACTTTGGGTACACACCCCCCATCGCTCTCCGCAACACCTTTTTTGCCTACATATGGCAAGTTTTATACTATGATATTTATCCTTTACCTGATATTTTATATTCCATTTTACTTCATCTTTCAAAAACTGACTTTATAACCTGTTAATAGGTCAAGACTTGAGTTTTGTTTCGTTTAGTTTTCTTTTTGGCTGCACTGGAGCATATGGAGTTCCTGGGCCAGGGATCGGATCTGAGCCACAACTGTCACCTAAGCTGCAGCTGTGGCAGTGACAATCCTTAACCCACTTTGCCTGGTCAGGGATCAAATCTTGCATGTGACCAGAATGTCCCAAGAAGCCTTGGTGAAGCTTTTAGCACTTCAGAAGTATAAAGGCTACTACCACAAACCATATCATTTAGGTGTTTAATTCCCTATCTTTGTAGTATTGTAACTTTTAAGGAATACATCATTTGTTTGAATTTTTGTGGCAGGTATTCTGAGGGAAGATGGCAAAGGTGGTTGGAAACAAGCACACCTTAAATACTCAACATTAAGTCAGGATACAATAAGATTCCATTTCTGGGTTGAGGAACGTCAAAAACTTACCACATGGGAAAAACAGACTTAAGATTTGCAACCATGCGGAGGAATCTGAAGGACATCCTGCCAAGGGAAATAAGCCAGACAAAGACAAAAATGGCCCATTAGCACTTCCAGGTGACATCTACAAGGAAAAAAGTCAGACTCCTAGAAACAGAGGTGGCTGCCAGGGGCAGGGGTTGAGGGACCTAAGAGGCCAGGAACAGGGTACAGATGCTACCTAACCCAAGTCTGCTCTGTCTGCCGCACGACAGGCCCATAAATTCAGAGACGAGGTGTTGGGACCAGGAACAGCAACTTGAAGCGGGAAGCTGGCAGACCGACAAGATGGCAGACTCGTGTCTCAAAAACCCATCTGGCCTCAGTCCCAATTCAGGCTCCGCTTCTCCAGAGGGAAGGGGGAGGGGGAGGGGCCCATGGTCCCTCCCTGTCACTTGCTTGGAGGAAGGGCCCACCGCAATGCCCACCAGTGGCTGAGCCAGGGCCATGAGGACACTACCTAACGGTTGCTCCCTGACAGAGACCCCGTTAGGAAAGGAAGGTTTTGGGATCCAATGTACAACAGGAGCTGGTACCACTGTGTGGTATCATTGACATCTGCTGAGGAACTACAACTTCTATGTAAACAGGTGAGGTGAGAAAAGGATGAGATTGTGGACAGAGGAGATGCTGACCCTTTATGTATGTGTCCCTGGGAACCAGCCACATGCCTGGGAGAGGATCAGACTTCCAAAGGCCAGGGAACAGGTGGGTTCAAGCCAAGATCTCCAAGAGACCTGCGGAACCATGAAATACCTGGCTTTCAGGTGTCATGATCCAAACATTGACTAAGGTCTCCAAGGCCCAAGAGGCTGGAAGGAGAGAGCTGAGGGGCTGGGTGGTGGGGGAGGGGCGCTGGCCCAGCCTCCTCCTCTCCTGTCCCCTCCCCCGCCCTCCAGAACCCTTGTGAGGTAGCTGCCGTTCTCTGATAGGAGCCTGTGGCTCCAACTGCCAGGTCATTCGCAAGGTTCAGTTACCTGAGGGTAACAGGGCTGCTATTTCCTGTGACAGCCTTGCGAGGAGATGAAGAATCTCCACTCTTCTGGGAACCATATGGCTGCTCCTTGGTGGCGCCCCAGGCCCGCTTCCTGGGTAGGTGAAACCATCCTCGCCTTGGTGTGTGGACTGGGGCTCTTCTTCCTATTACGCCCCTACCTCACGAGTGATCCGTCCTCACTACCACCTAGGACACATGGGAGCATCAGGAAGGTAAGGAACCTGGGGCCCAGACCCAAGAGCACATGAGTCTCTCTTTTCTAGTATGACTTTCCCTTTTCTGAAGCCACTAGAGAGACTCCTGAGATGGGAACGAAGGGGACATCTCGTCTCACGCAACAACACACCCCATCCCTCTAGGGACAAGCCAGGCCTGACAGGGGATAGAGGGGGCGCTGGGATTTCTAGCCAAAGATCTCAGACCAGGTGTCCCAGGAGAGGAGAGGCCTCCAGGGCTCGTCCCAAATGCAGTGACCAGCGGCCAAGGACTGGATACGAAGAGTTCCATCTCAGCCACAGGGTGAGCCCCTGAGCACTGGTTCACCAGCCACGAACAAGGCTCTTGAACAAGGGCTCATCTGAGGGCAGTGCCGAGGCCCTGGGAGCCTCTGAGCGGGTGGGGCCCTGCCTCGGGGAGCAGAGACCTGACAAGGTGTGTTTCTTGAGCAGAGGAACAGTGACGCAAGAAATCCAGAGTAGATCTCAAAGAAAAGCCTTCCTTGTGTTCTTCAATGAAGGAACACAGAACACTTGTATCCGCTTGAAAAATGAGTGACTTTTTTAGAAAAGAAAACCCACAGAGCTCCATGAGTTCCATGGAGAAAGTCCTATTATGCCTGGACGTGGAGTGTCTGGAGTGTCTAAGGCTTGAGAGAAGCCAGAGGGAGAAGTGGGAACCAGCCCCTCCTTTTTTTTTTTTTTTTTTTTTTTTCTGTTTCTCAGCAACAAATGGAGCCACTGGGGAGGAGGAGGAGGAGGAGCATGAGACAGAGCGCTTTGAAAGGTAAGCTTCCACGTTCAGCCCTGTGCGCCCGGAGAGTCTGCTTCCATCTCTCCTGGCCCTGAGGGACCAGCTCCTTGGTCTCTTAAGGATGCCAGTGGCAGGGAACAGAACCCTCAGGAAAGGAAAGCAGGAACCAGATCCTTTTGCGGAATGAAGCTGGGAGGAGCCCAGGAAAGGGCGGGACCTGGCAGGGGTGTGTGGGCTCTCTTGGACCACGAGTGCCTGGAATGGGCGGTGGACCCTCCAGGTTGGACTGAGAACAAGTGGTTTCACAGGGCCGGGATTCCTCTGTGAGGTCTACCTGCCCCCCGACCCCCGCACCCCCAGGGGGCCTGTGAGGCCAGCCAGGGGTAATAGAGGTGGAAGCACTTTGCAAATGAGACACCTGTCTGGGAGCTTCTCCATCACTGTCAGGATTCGTGTGGCCTTGGACGCTGGGGCTTGGGCGCCAGGCTCCCAAAAGTGTCCTCTAAAGGGACCAGCCTCCTGGAAAACCCTCATACCCCTGCCTTCACCACCATGACCTAGTGTCCTGATTTCCAGCCTGCAGAGACTGCCTGCAACAGCTGGGACGGGTTCGGGGCCTGATGGCACGTCTGCAAAGGTAAAGAATCTTTCCTTGCTCTCCTGGGGTCTCCTTCCTTCCAGGGCTGCAGGCAGCCTGGGGCTGACCTGGGAGGGGGAGCCATGGCAGCGGGGTTCAGCTCAAGCCCCAAGGGGAGGGACAGCAGGTGCACTCCAAGTCCGCGTGGGGGCTGTGGGAGGCCGTGGCCGCAGGCGCCTACCCCTGCCTGGCCCCGTTGGCTCCTGCCTAGAGCTTGTGCCTCTTGTCTCCTGCAGCCACCTGCGCAGAGGCCCTGACAGGGGCCGCTTTCACCACCACTCACGTCCGGACCCCCTTGGCGAGGTGTGCCAAGCAGTGCCCGCTGGAGCCCAGCAGCCGTGCAGGGAGCCCACACAAGAGGCTCTTCCCACAATGTCCCCATCAGCTTCCCCGGCTCCTCTGACCCCTCTGGCCTCCATCCTGGCAGCAGACCCGCAAGACCAATGCAACATCAAGACCGTCCTGCAGGGTCCTGCCGCAAAAACGTCCTCACCTCCAGGTAACTCCTTTTGGGCATCTGCCATCCCAGCCATCTGGAGTCTTGGCCTCGGCAGCCGTCCCATGGCATTCCTCTCCTGCTGGTGGGAGACCACCAAGGCCTTGTTCTTCCCCACCTCGTCCAAGCGGGAGGCCCAGCAAGAGCCCTCCTCAGCAGAGGAGGCCTCCAACTGGGAAAGCCCCACAGACAGCTGGGCAGAGACGAGCGGCCCCTCACTTGTCAGCCCGCCTAGCCAGAGGCTGCTGGACGTCGTCATCCCCAAGAGGCTGGACCTAAAGTTTCAGAAAGAGCAAGAAAAAGAGGGGTCATTTACAACACAAAGGAGCTCAGCCTACCCCCTGATCTCTTTAGGGATGATGTGCACATCACTGAGTGGGCCGCAGGAGGCTACAACTCCTCCATCTCTCAGGAACATCAAAGACAAAGCAGAGCTGCTGCCTGGTCCTCAGCAGTTCTTATACCCCGAGGTCTTGAGGGACCACTTCAAGTGCACATACATCCAGCTCTTCTGGGGTCTCCCCTCTGCACAGCGAGGCATTGGTGGCTACTGCTTTTGTCCCTCGGAGCTCTTCTCAACTACAGGCTCCCCCTGTTTTATTCTATGGCATCTCGAGTGGCTTTCCAGAACCCACGCCACCGAGACTATCTGGAGGTTTTTCCTAGAACTCCTTCTTGCCCTGCCCTGAGGCCCGACCCCAGCCTTCCACTCAAAACTTGCCTCAGTCCCAGGCCCTCTCCCCACCTCGGACCCAGGCCCAGCCCTTCCTCCCACTGTCTCTCCTGTTCAGACCACCTTCTGCTCCACCCCAGCTGGGGACCCTTGGGCTACATTGCCCAACATTCCAGAAGAAGGCACTCTTATTTCACCCCAGCGGAAACGCAGCCTCTGGCATGCCCCTGGCTGCAGAAGCAACAGCTTCAAAAGAGGCTCACCGAAAATCAAAAAGACAGGGGCCTGCCTCTCGGGATCCCACTGTCTCTGGAACTGAATCCATCTCAGGGCCCCTTGGTAGACATGCATCTGGCACAGGGCCGACAACGACCCAGGCAGCCCTCTCCTCTCACAGCCCGTAGTGGCCTGGGCCCATACAAGACAAGCGCCAGGAGCCCTGCCAGATCCCAGCGGAGATGCCAAATGACCATCCAGCTAGGCAAGGAGTTCCTTGAGGCTCTAGAGCCAGGTCTCAGTAGGGTCTCAAAGGAGCTCTCCAGGGCCAGCCTCCCAGACACCTTTCTGGAAAGGACCTCTGACACGGGGGCAGAAAGATCCTTGCAGAGGGACTCTGCAAAGGGTTTCCCCAGGGTCCCAGATAGAAGACATCTCAAAAGAACCTTGAAAGCCCATCTGAGTAAAAAGGTGGAGCAGATTCATACGGGTTGGATCCCTGTGACTGTGCGGCGATCCTGGCTTGCTGCCAACCACTCTCTTCCTAAGTCCCACAGTCACAAGGAAATCCAAAAGCCAGCATCCTGGAAGTATTGGAAGCCCCGTGTAAACACCTCCAGGCAGCTTTCCTTCCTTAGTCCCGGCATTCAACAGATGCTGGAAGTACATATCATGAGGCTGCGGGTAAGGCACAGGTGGGGCTCTCCTACCCAGGCCTTTGAACCCATACATCTCAAGCCAAGTGGGGCTCAGCCCTCACCCCTTCCAAGGTCTACCTTTTCCCCCTCAGCCACCCAGCAACCGGGGGAACACTCCAAAGCCAACGTTTCCAAGGTCTTGGGAAAACCTCAGCCCCATCTGGGAGAGAACGTGCGAACAAGAGCGTCCATTCCCACCCTGCTGAGTCCCCTCCCTGCCCCCTCCCCTGCAGCTAGGGAAGTCCACGACGCCCTGGGCAGGCCTCTACCTGGAGTCAGCCACGAGCCCTCAGAGGCCCCTCTGACTGGGCAGGAGAGAAGGACGCCTCCTCCCAAGCCCCCACGCAAACACAGGGGCAGAATCCTGCCGGTGGGGACTTTCTTGGGGCCCAGTCCGAGTGCACCAATGACCAGGAGGAAACCCTGGGAAATGTGTCTGGCTCAGACCTCCAAAGACCCCTGCCATAGTGCCTCGGGATTGGAGATGGACTTAACGTCCCCAACTCCAATGGCCAAACAGGCCATGGAGGCCATGGAGACCGGGAAGGACCCTGCTGGGGAAGTTATCTTGGGACCCAGTGTGCTGGCCAACTCGAAAACCTCGGAGGCAGAGCTGAGGAGAGCCGGGTTTCCAGCCACTAGCACAAGCCTATCACCACTGACAAAGCCAATGGCCCAAGACCCAAAGGAGCCATGCCTTCCAACACAGGTGGCTAGGAAGTTTGAATGGAGAGGTCCCGTCGAGGCAAAGAACCAGCCTCGAGGCCATGCCACTGGTGACATCCTCAACAATACGCACATGGATGGCCTCCTTCAGGACGATGCCACTGGCATGCTCCTCCAGGATGCAGTCCCCGATGTGCTCCTTCCAGACTCTCACACTGATGTGCAAGAATCCAATTCTTCTCTTTAAGGAGTAACTAACCAATACACAAAGGTGTTCTCGGGGTGTGGGGGCCACTGGTGTCAGCCTCCTTCACCTGCACACAGATCCATGAGGGCCACAGAAAGGCCCCCAGTGCTCCACCAAGAGCACAGAGGGACCTCAAACCCAGTCCTGAGCCAGCCAACCAGAGGCAGGCCCTGAGCAGATCCCAAACCACACAGCAAACTGACAGTGAAGGAGGCTGACACCAGTGGCCCCCACACCTTGACAACATTCTTGTGTATTGGCTAATTACCCCTAAAGTAAAAGCATTTGATTCCCCATGAAACCCTGCAAAATGCTTTCCTTTCTACGTTTTCACTAGCTTGAGCTCTGACTCACAGTTGAGAGAATGACAAATTTGGAAAAGGAGCCAAACTCTGTGGACATCGAATGAGGGAAACTATTTGTCCAGTTTCAGTTGACATTCAGTCCAATGGTCTCAGGGGTCTCATGCTTCATTTTAGGGTAGGACAAGTTCCTATACTCAAAGTGACTTCTTTCCTTTGGAAACCTGACATAGGGAGGCCTATGGCAAGTGGGATCCGTGATGAAATGAAGTAGCAGAGAAGTATCTGACACCTGTTTGCTAGCTGGCAGGTAGCCAAGTGATTCTGCACAGAAGAGCTTAGGTTTATGGGTTGGCTTATTTTGCAATGAAAGCAGCCGTATTATCAAACACATGGGGATTCCCACAAATGAGACACTTTTGGGCAATACTTTGATTACATCCTCTAGCATATTTGTACTTGCTGCTTAGTATTAAATGAGAGTGCTCATTTGGCTCCTTTAAAAGTACAGTAGAATGTTTGGATAGTGGTATGCATGTCTCTAGAAAATGAAAACATCCTAATGTTCAGCTGTGATGGTTTCAACTTCTGAACCATGCAGAAGGATTCACATTTTCTATCATTCTAAGAAATGCACATTTTTCCACATCTCAGGAAACTCATATTTATTACCTTTTCTATTTATTGTAGGGCTACAAAAAGGATATATTGCCTCAAAGAATTTTGACCTCTTAGAAAGTATGGCACTTATTGGTGCTTGAAATATATACTATCTCAAATTCCCTGGGAATTGGCATTTTAGCATCTGTGAAAGAAAGGATACACTTAATTAGCATTTCTATTATAGCAATACTAGAAGTCTCACTGTCTGCCTCATACTTTCCAAACTGTGCACTCAGTTGAGACTCCATAGTTCTCATTGGTCATAAAGTCTGTTGCTCTCGACACAGGAAAATCTCGATAATGAACATGTGTCAAGCGGATGTCTGGTGAAGTCTCTCAGGTCACTCTTTGGGGTGACAGGATCATGGCCCTTTCACTCAAAGCTGATGGGAGGGCTCTGTGGAGGGTATTTTTTCCTTTAAGGAAAAGACATATTCAGGTGGTAAAATAGTTTACAAAATCATAGCTTTTATTATTTTTGAAATGTACTTCCTTTGTGATATTTTCTGATGTTACTGAATCACAGACCTATGGAAAGTGGCCACCATGTCCAAGAATGTCCAATGGATAACATGTATTCACTAGAATAGCATAGTTATTGTACACCTACAATATCTCACGGTCAAAAACATGACACTCTCTTTTTGGAAGTTTAAGCTGGAAAATTTTTTTTGTTTCTTTCATGGCCTATAGAAGTTTCCAGGCTAGGGGTCGAATTGGAGCTGCAGCTGAAACCTATGGCATAGCCACGGCAATGCCATAGGTTTCCAAGCCACACCTTCAACCTACGCTGCAGCTTACTGCAATGCTAGTCCCTTCACCCACTGAGTGAGGCCAGGGACCGAACTCGCATCCTCACAGAGACGACAGTGGGTCCTCAACCCACTGAGCCACAATGAACTCCCAAACTGCTATTTCTAAACCACGTCTTTGAGAGAGAACTAAATTTGAGTAAGAGGTACTATAAAATAAGGTAACTCCCAACAAGAGAGTTGAGGATAAAGGAGATACTAGCATCTTCCTAGGAAAAGACAATTTCCTCTTCTCATCTTGACTACAAGAAATGTGGATGATAACAGCTTTTTGGTGTAAGCATGTGTGTAAGTGTGTGTGCTTTAGCTAGTGCTGTGCATTAAAATTTTTTTTAATTTGGGGACAGGAATATTTATATATAAATGATGCAAAGCATATGTGATTTATTAGGTTCTCTGACCATTCTCCTTTTGGAATGAATCACGAGGGCAAATAATTACTAACACATATGTTCTGGAAAAGCAATTACATGTCCTTGAAATTTCCCAGTAGGAAAAAAGGTGGAGACTTTGGGAAGGCAGATGAGATATCCTTGCCCCACAAATAAGTACATAAGGTTTAAGGCTATTCAAACTGGAAGAGGGAAAAACACTGTAAATCAACTACGCTTCAGGAAAAAAATTTTTAGGAGTTCCCACTGTGGTGCAGTGGAAATGAATCTAACTAGGAGCCATGGGGTTTCGGGTTCGATCCCTGACCTTGCTCAGTGGGTTAAGGATCTGGCGTTGCTGTGGCTGGTGTAGGCCAGCAGCTACAGCTCTGGTTTGGCCCCTAGTCTCAGAACCTCTACATGATGTGGTTGCGGCCCTAAAAAGCAGAAAAAAATATGTATTTTTTTTTAAAGGCAGACATTGTAAATCAACTATACTTTAAGAAATTTTAAGAATTAAAGGAAAAAAAAAAAAAAAACCAAAACTGGAAGGGCTCGCCCAAGGCTGTTTGATGAAAGAAACCGCAGAGAGCAGATCAAGAAGGGCAGACAGGCAGGTCCAGGGTCTGCCACCCTGACCAGGAAACCATCTAAAAATATTTGTCTGTACTTTAAGTAGGAACCACAACTTGCCCAAAGTGATGAGTACTGCTCCTTCTCTCCATTTAGGCGAAGAGGACACTGCCCTCATCACCCCCACACCCCAGAGCCCTCCTTCACTGTCTAGGGAGTTACCAGGGACTTCGGGTGAAGTAGACGAGGAGATGAAGAAGAAGCAGGAGTGCAGGGGGAACACGAGGAGGAGGAGGAAGAGCCATTACCAAACATAGGACTGGGGCCTCCTCTATAGTTTGGTCACCTAATTAACAAATGGCGACCCTGAGGCACAAAACGGTTCACCAAACGACACATGTGCTTGCTTTCCACAATGGACTCAGACCACATGCTTCGGCCACCACAACATGCACAACCTGCGAGAAAGAATCCTTTTCCTAGGTCATCCAGATGATCTCCCTAGAGCAAATCATTTCCACCACCACCAGGTTGTGGCACATGTTACTCTCTCTGCTCCCTCCCCCCAAAACATCATTTTGCCACTTGGATAAAACATGCCAGAGCAGAGGACCCTTCTCAGATAGCAGTTTGTTGTGTTCATTCATGCCATGTTCCAAAGGAAAAGAACAAGAGGAGGAAGTCTAATTTACTAACTTTTATGAAAAACAGTGCAATATAGCGTGAGCCATTTTGTTCTGGCTAGAACTCCATCATGAAAAACACACCTTTCCCTGAATCTGGAATTCACCTACACGTCCAAGGCCATCCAGGCAGATTTTGAGGGTTGAAGGCAAAAACACCTTCAACCATCCCTGTAGATAGCATCCCTGCTTTGTCCCCACCCCCCGCTCCCCCCATGTCTTCGCCTGAGAGTCACCGAGGTTCTCTCAGCGTGAGACCTCTCAGGTCCACCGGTTGGAGTGGAAGACAGTACACCCCGATACAGGAAGAAAACATGAGAACTTCCATTTGGAGTCTTTTTCATCTCATTCTTTGAAAATTCCTATGCTTATATAAGCTTTGTCATGCATCTAAATTATAGGACCATAGAAAATGTGTTTATTTCACATGTCAGAGAACTTTTTACCGAGTAAGAAGACTGAAAGATTGGAGAACAATGATATGAACCAGATTCCTGGTCTTTTCTAAGGAATCAAACCAGAATCCAAAACAGCCCTGGGGACTGGGCTCTGTCAGGCAAAGCACACGTGTGGCCTGTCCAGGGAGAAGAAGGACCATGAAGCAACTCTAGAAAATCTGTTTCATCAAACTCTGAAATTCAGAGGGGCCTCCTCAGCCCTGTAGCTTGTAGGCAGAAGGCAGATAACATGGAGGTGAGTGAACCTTTTCCCCCTGATTCACCTGCAAACACTACGGCGGGGCGGGGGGGGGGGGGGGAATAGCACTCGGATCCAGTTAGAATACCATTCAGGAACCTACAGACCCTTCAGGGCCATCAGAGCTGCAGGGTGTGTGTGGGTGGGTGTGGGTGTACACATGCAAAAGCAATGGGGACCTCAGGCAGCATCTAGCAGGGACTGGTGCACCGAAGCACCCACAGCACCCAGAAGAATGGCTTTTCCTTAAGAATGCAACAGGTTGCATTTACATTACATTTTTGGAAGGATCCTTTTGCTTTAGAGGCAAAATTCTGCAGGAAGCCGTTTACTTATTTCTTAATATATATGAAAAATCTACTGGAAAGTGTTTTGGATCAGGGAAGAAAAAAGAAAAATGGACTTGTTCAGCCAAGTTTATGGATATAGTGACTTGCCTAGGAAGCAGGAGAGTAAAAATCCTGGGCAAAATGAAGCATCTGATCAAGACACCTAGGGTGCACAACCACTGATTATGCTCACCAACTGGCATACGGGGAAGGGGCCCAGCTCTTCAGCCAAGCAACTGCCGGGATCCAGCAGAGGCCTAGGCACATTGCAAACAGTTTCTCCCAAGGCAGGGCTCGTAAGCTAAGAGGAGGGGACTTTAGCCAAGAACCACGTTGCAGGGAAGGCGGCATCTGTCCTTGTCAGCACTTTCCATTGGAAGATGACGTGTGAAGAGCAAGTTAAGAAAGAGAAGGATTTCTGTTTTGAGGCCAAAATCAATCACTGGGACATATCGCTAGATGGAGAAAATGGACTGAATTCAGCATCTACACTGGTCAAGCCACTGTACACTAAGGTACCCAGTCATTGTCAGTAGGCTTGTCATTACTCCACAGTCACTGATCTCTAGTGCACTGGAGTAGCCAGACATGCTTGTCAAGGTGAAGCTGGATGGCAGGGAAAGAATCAGCAAAAGTGTGAAAATCTTGCAACTTGGTCTCAGATAGGTGACCATCAAAGTAAACTTTTTTTGGTTCTCTTTTTAGGGCTGCACCCACAGCATATGGAGGTTCCCAGGCTAGGGGTCGAATGGGAGCTGGAGCCACCGACCTGCACCACAGCCACAGGAATGACAGATCTGAGCCACATCTATCAACTCGACCACAATTCATGGCAATGCCCAATCCTTAACCCACTGAGCAAGGCCAGGGATTGAACCTGCATCCTCATGGAGGCTAGTCGGATTCGTTTCCACTGAGCCACAACAGGAACTCCAAAGGAAACAGTTCATGATATCAGATAGGACATGACATTACTGATGTATCAACACAATGAAATGGTTAAAACAAAAAATCTAAAATGTACGAACTTCAAAAAACGTTGACTGATAATCTCTGGACAAGTACTGTATTTTTAACTTCATCCCACTGGCCTCATGGGCAATCATGTCTATGTTTGTTTTATTAGGATAACATTTTTAGCCTCACTCAACATATGGATAATTTAGCAGTGGGGAAATTTTTTTTTTTTTCTTTTTAGGGCCGCACCTGTGGCATATGGAGGTTTCCAGCTTAGGGGTCCAATCAGAGCTACAGCTGCCAGCCTATACCACAGCCACAACCACATCAGATCTGAGCCAAGTCTCTGACCTACACCACAGCTCACGACAACGCCAGATCCTTAAACCCACTGACTGAGGCCAGGGATTGAACCCGCAACCTCATGGTTTTTAGTCGGATTCGTTTCCACTACACCACCAAGGGAACTCCAGCAGTCATTAAATTCTGGTTTATTAAAACACTTTGTATTCAAGTTAGGAGCAGACTTGATGGACAGTTTTTGTAAAGGATGACTTCTTGGTTTTCTATCATTCCACTTGGATATCACTGCACCAGTTTCCTAATCAATAGAGCTGGGAGGGGTAGTGATAGGGGATTAAATTCTAAGCCAAGGGAATCCACAGCTCCAGGCTGAGACAATCCTTACAGGAGGATGGATGAACTGAAATCTTACTGGTGTTTTTAACACTTATGAATGGTACATCAAAATACAACAAATGTAAAACTTGAGAGTAGAGGCGTATAAACACATCTTAGAAAATACATGCAAGCCAGCAATGTGCTGAAAGTGCTTCTTCTGTTCATGTTTCTTCTTCATACATGGAGTGGGTGTGCCTAGAAGACCTGTACTTTTTCACTGATTGCTAACATTCTAGAAGGATGTCTTCCAATTCAAGCTAAAAGCCTCCCTCATGCTTCATGGTCCTTGTGAGGGGAAAACAAAAACGAAAACAAAAACTATGGCCTTGCTGATACCCACAAGTGAGCCTGGACCTAAATACCAAGAAGTATCACAGAATACCAACATCAAGGAAGAGTACTTGGAGAGCAGGATAAAGTGAGACAAAATGATGGCAATTCATAATAGTTTTCTAAGTACAGAGAAAAAAAAAAGTCACTGTGCCACCCCCCCAAATATCAAACACCCCATTGTTTTGGTTAAAATGAATGACAGCTACTTTGTTTCCAGGAACCGCTCTTTCCTACCCATCATCTTCCCTCCTGTCCGTAACATTCATTGACAGATGAATCACAGAATTGCCTTGGCTTTCGGCATCTGATCTAAAAGCCACTTTCAGGCTCTCCCTCAAATCACCAACCTAAGCCCAAATCCTGCAGTGGCTTTCTTCTAACATCCTCCTCCTGAGACACTCACGGCAATGAGGAATACACCCAACTTGTAGATTCCACTTGTTCTCAGGTGTGTTCCTGCTGGGTTTTGGCTGGAGAACATGGACGCGGGAATGATCTCATCCTAATCAGCTGACTCTGGCACCCCAAGGAAAATACCCCCATGCTTTAGCCTTTTTCCTAAACACTTCTTACTCCCTACTTCCCCACAGAGGGCTGGTCCCCTGTGCTATGGTTGTCTGGAACCCCTTGCACTTCTCCCCTCTGACAGCCTCTGCATATCTTGAGGTATTTCTCCAAATGCAATGAAAGGTCTTGCAGGCAAGAGTGATGAGTGAAGTTGGACCACATTCCCAGGATTCTATTCCCTGATGAAAAGTGTTTTAGAGGGACGGGATTAAGATGGCAGAATAGAAGGACTGGAGCTCAACTTCTCTCCCCAAAACAACAAAATTCACAACTAAAGACTGAGCAATCTCCACCCAAATGGACCGGAAATCCATACCCTACTCCAGAAGACAAAGAGAAAGCCACACCGAGGTAGGAGGGGCGATTTCAGGATATAAACAACCCCATACCTCCCAGGTGGGAAGCCCCACAGACTGGAAACTAACTGGTTCACAAACTCTCCTACAGGACTGAGAGTTCTGAGCCCCACATCAAACTCTCACGTGTGGGGACCTGGCACTGGGAGAAAGAGCCCCTGGAGCATCTGGCATTGAAGGCCAGTGGGGCTTGTGTGCAGGAGCTCCACGGGACTGGGGAAAATGGAGACCCCATTCTTAAAAGGCGCACACAGACTTTCACGTGCACTGGGTCCCAGGGCAGAGCAAGGTCTCCACAGGAACCCAGGTCAAACCTGACTGCAGTTCTTGTAGGACATCCTGGGAAAACAGGGATGAATGTGGCTTGTTGTGAGGGAAGGGCATTGGAGGCAAAGCTCTCAGGAATATTCAGCAGCATGCCATTCTCTGGAGGTGGCCATTTGGGGAAAAATCTTGCCCCACCCTTCAGTCAGCCTGAGAAGCCCCAGGGCAAACAACAATCCAGGTGGGATCACAGCCCCACCCCTCAGTACACAGGCTACTAAAGACCCCTCAGGCACACAGCTGCCTCTAATCCCATCCAGAGACTAAGCCCCACCCATCAGAGGGACAGGAATCAGCTCCACCTACCAGTGGGCAGGCATCAGCCCCTCCCATCAGGAAGCCTACAGCAAGCCCCCATACAGACTTCAGCCACAAGGGGGGCAGACACCAGAAGTAAGAGGGGCTACAACTCAATTATATGTAAAAAGGTCACCACACCAAAAACCTATAAAAATCAAAAGACAGAAAACTATACCTCAGACGAGGGAGAAAGGAAAAACCCCAGAAAATCAGCTAAGCAATGAGAAGAGTCTCAGCCTCCAGGAGAAAGACTTTAGACTGTCGATGCTGAAGATGATGTAAGACATTGGAAATAAACTGGAGGCAAAAATGGATAACTTACAGGAAACACTGAGCAAAGAGATACAAGATATAAAACTTAAATAAGAAGAGATGCAAAATACAATAACGGAAATAAAAAATGCACTAGAAGAAGCTAACAGCAGAATACAGGAGGCAGAAGAACGAATAAACAAGGTGGAGGACAGACTAGAAGGAATTACAAATTCGGAACAGAAAAGAGAAAAAATATTGAAAACAAATGAAGAGAGTCTCAGAGAACTCTGGGACAATGTTAAATGCACCAACATCCGTATTATAGGGGTGCCAGGAGAAGAGAGAAGAGAAGGGGACAGAAGAAATAGTCCAAGAGATAATAGCCCAAAACCTCCCTCACATGGGAATGGAACCACCCACTCAAATCCAGGAAGCACAATGAGTACCATGAAAAATAAACCCAAGGAGGAATACACCGAGACACATATTCATCAAACTGACCGAAATAAAGACAATGAGAAAATCTTGAAAGCAGCTAGGGAAAAGAAACAAATAACATACAAGGGAACCCCAGTAAGGTTATCAGCAGATTTCTCACCTGAAACTGGGCAGGCCAGAAGGGAGTGGCATGATATAGTTAATGTGATGAAAGGAGAAAACCTCCAACCAAGATTACTCTACCCAGCAAGGCTCTCATTCAGATTTGAAGGAGAAAGCAAAACCTTCACAGATAACATAGGTTCACCACAATAATAAGGTAACGGCTAACAACCTTAAAAGGACAAATCGACAATAACACAATCATAGTTGGGGATTTTAACACCCCACTACAGCAATGGACAGATCAACCAAACAGAAAATCAATAAGGAACCACAGGCCCTGAAGGATGCATTAAACCACATGGACTTCACAGATATTTATAGGACATTCAATCAGAAAGCAAAAGAATACACATTCTTCTCAAGTGCACATGGATTCTCTAAGACTGATCACATCCTGGGCTACAAATCCAACCTCGGTAACTTTAAGAAAACTGAAATCATATCAAGCATCTTCTCTGACCACAACACCATACGACTGGAAATCAACAAGAAAAAAACTGCAAAAAACACAAACACGTGGAGACTCAACAACATGCTACTAAACAACCAATGGATCACTGAAGAGATCAAAGAGGAAATTAAGAAATACCTAGCAGCAAATGACAACAAAGATACGACACTCCAAAACCTATGGGATGCAGCAAAAGCTGTTCTAAGAGGAAAGTTTATAGCACTACAAGCCCATCTCAGGAAACAAGAAAAAGCTCAAATAAACAACTAACTTTACATCAAAAGCAGCTTGAGAGAGAAGAACAGACAAGACCTAAAGTTAGTAGAAGGAAAGAAATCATAAAGATCAGAGCAGAAATCAATGAAATAGAAGCAAAGAAAACCATAGAAAAGATCAATGAAAAGAAAAGCTGGTTCTTTGAAAAGATCAACAAAATTGATAAACTCTAAGCCAGACTTATCAAGAAAAAAAGAGAGAGGACTCAAATCAATACAACTAGAAATAAAAAGGAGAGGTAACAATGGACATCACAGAAATACAAAGGATCATAAGAGACTACTACATGCAACTATATGCCAATAACATGGAAAACCTAGAAGAAATGGACAAACTCTTAGAAAAGTATGATCTTCCAAGACTAAACCAAGATGAAATAGAAAAGATGAATGGACCCATCATAAGAACTGAAATGGAAACTGGGATTAAAAAACTTCTAACAGGAGTTCCCGTCGTGGCACAGTGGTTAACGAATCTGACTAGGAACCATGAGGTCGCAGGTCTGGTCCCTGCCCTTGCTCAGTGGGTTAATGATCTGGCGTTGCCGTGAGCTGTGGTGTAGGTTGCAGACGCGGCTCAGATCCTGCGTTGCTGTGGCTCTGGCATAGGCTGGTGGCTACGGCTCTGATTAGACCCCTAGCCTGGGAACCTCCATATGCTGCGGGAGCAGCCCAAGAAATAGCAAAAAAAAAAAAAAAAAACTTCTAACAAACAAAAGTCCACCACCAGATGGCTTCACAGGTGAATTCTATCAAACATTTAGAGAAGAGTTTACACCTATCCTTCGGAAACTATTTCAAAAAATTGCAGAGGAAGGGATACTTCCAAACTCATTCTACAAGGCCACCATCACCCTGATACCAAAACCAGAAAAAAACACCACAAAAAAAGAAAACTACAGGCTAATTTCACTGATGAACATAGATGAAAAAATTCTCAACAAAATACTAACAAACCACATCCAACAATACATTAACAGGATTGTACATCATGATCAAGTGGGATTTATCCCAGGGATGCAAGGGTTCTTCAATATCTGAAAATCCATCAGTGTGATACACATTAACAAACTGAAGAACAAAAACCATATGATCCTCTCAATGGACGTGGAAAAAGCCTTTGACAAAATCCAACGCCCATTTCTGATAAAAACCCTTCAGAAAGTGGGCATAGTGGGAACCTACCTCCACGTAATAAAGGCCATATATGACAAACCCACAGAGAACATCATTCTCAATGGTGAAAAGCTCAAAGAATTTCCACTGAGGTCAGGAACAAGACAAGGATGTTCACTCTCGCCACTACTCTTCAACATAGTTTTGGAAGTCCTAGCCACGGCAATCAGAGAAGTAAAAGAAATCAAAGGAATCCAAATCGGAAAGGAAGAAGTAAAACTATCACTATTTGCAGATGACATGACACTATACCTAGAGAACCATAAAGACTCTACTGGAAAACTGTTAGAGCTCACCCATGAATTTGGCAAAGTCACAGGATACAAAATTAATACACAGAAATCAATGGTATTTCTATATACTAACAATGAAAGAGCAGAAAGCAGAACTAGGGAAGCAATCCCATTTACGATCACATCCAAAAGAATAAAATACCTAGGAGTAAACCTACCTAAACAGACAAAAGACCTGTACTCTGAAAACTCTTAAGACACTGATGAAAGAAATCAAAGATGACACAAATAGATGGAAAAACATACCATGCTCATGGATTGGAAGAGTTAATATTATCAAAATGACTATACTACCTAAGGCAATCTACAGGTTCAATGCAATCCCTATCAAATTACCAAGGACATTTTTCACAGAACTTGAATGAAATATTTTAAAGTTTGTTTGGAATCACAAAAGACCCAGAATAGCCAAAGACATCCTGATAAAGAAAAATGGAGCTGGAGAAATCCGGCTCCTGGACTTCAGACTATACTATAAAGCAACAATCATCAAAACCATATGGTACTGGCACAAAGGCAGAAATATAGATCAGTGCAACAGGGTAGAACGCCCAGAATTCAACCCACACACCTACAGCCAACTCATCTATGACAAAGGAGGCAAGGATATACAATGGAGAAAGGATGGCGAGTTCAATAAGCGGGGCTGGGAAAACTGGACAGCTACATGGAAACGAATGAAATTAGAACACTCCCTAACACCATACACAAAAATAAACTCCAGGAGTTCCTGTTGTGGCGGGGTGGTTAACGAATCCGACTAGGAACCATGAGGTTGTGGGTTTGATTCATGGCCTCACTCAGTGGGTTAAAGATCCAGCATTGCCATGAGCTGTGGCGTAGGTCGCAGACGCAGCTCAGATCTGGCGTTGCTATGGCTGTGGCACAGGCCGGCAGCTACATCTCAGATCCAACTCCTAGCCTGGGAACCTCCATATGCCATGGGTGCAGCCCTAGAAAAAGACAAAAAACAAACAAACAAAAAACAACAACAAAAAAACAAATGCATTAGAAATTATTCACCTATTATTATTGGGTACATAATATACAATGATGTCATCTATGGTATGAAATACAGAAAGTAAGGATGGAGCTGTATAGTAGAGTTTTGTATGTTACTGAAGTTAAATTGTTATCAATTCAAGTTTTAGAGCCTTTGGATATTAAATGAAACTCCCATGGTAAACACCAAGAAAATATCTAGACTATATATATATATATATATAAAGAATTGAGAAGAGAAGCAAAACAGTTCACTACCGAATCACAACTAAAAATAAGGTAGTAATGCAGAAAAAAGAAGCACAAAATAACTATAGGCATACAGAAAACATACTGCTTTTCTGAAAAATGACAGAAGTAAATCTCCCCTTATCAGTAATTACTTTAAGTGGAAGTGGATTAAACTCTTTAATAAAAAATACACAGACTGGCAGAATAAATAAAAGTTCATGATCCAACTATGTCCTGTCTATCAGAGACTCATAATACTTCTAAAGACAAATTTGAACATAAAAGGATAGAAAAAATAGTTCACATAAATGGTGATTCAATACAGCTGGAGTGGCCATACTAATATTAAACAAAATAGATTTTTAAAACCTTATGAAGAGGAGCTCCTTGGTGGCCCAGTGGTTAAGAATATGGCATTGCTGCAGCTGTGGCTCCACTCATTTTTAACCATGTGGGTGGACCTAGAGAGTATTATGCTTAGTAAGACAAGTCAGAGAAAGAAAGATCCTCTATGTTGTCACTTATACGTGGAATCTTAAAAAAAAATGTATATAGCAAAACAGAAACAGATTCACAGATGCAGAAAATAAACCAGTGATTACTGGTGGGGAGAGGAAGGAGAAGAAGGGCAAGAGGGGGGAAGGGATTAAGAGATATGAACTACGATGTGTATAAAATAGAGAAACAACAGGGATATACTGTACAACCCAGGGACTATAGCCATTATTTTGTAATAATGGTTCTTTCAAAACATAAACAAAATTGATAAACTACACTGACCAAATAAAAAAGAGAAGACACAACTAACTAAAGTCAGAATAACGGTGGAAGTATTACTATAAGCCTTACAGGGGTGAAAAGGAATTATCAAAGGATACTATGAACAATGATAACCTAAAAAATTAGATGACCATTAGAAAAATGGACAAACTTCTTGAAACACAAATGCTCTAAACTAACTCACAGAGAAATAGAAAACCTCAACAGAAGTATAACAAGTACAAAGATTGAACCACTAGCCCAAAACCTTCCAACAAAGAAAAGTCCAGGAACAGGTGGCTTTACTGGAGAAATCTACTAAATATTTCAAGAAAAATTAACATCCATTCTTCTCAGAGCTCCCAGTGTGGCTCAGCAGGCTGAGAACCCGACATAGTGTCCATGAGGATGTAGGTTCGATCCCTGGCCTCACTCATTTAAGGATCTAGCACTGCCACAAGCTGGGGCATATGTCACAGATGTGGCTTCAATCCAACGTTGCTGTGGTTGTGGTGTAGGGTGGCAGCTGCAGCTCCAACTGGATCCCAGCCTGAGAATTCCCAAACGTGCACTTGTGACAAAAAGAAACAAAAATCAATCCTTCGCAGACTCTTCCAAAACACTGAAGAGGAGAGAATACTTCCTCACTAATTTTATGAGTCCAACATTAATTTACATTAAAATGAGAAAAAGATACCACAAAAAAATAAAATCAGACACACAGCCTTCACGAAGATAGATGCAAAAATCCTCAACAAAATATCAGTAAATTGTATCCAAGAGCATTTTTAAACAGCTATTTACTATGACCAAATAGCAATGCAAGAGTGGTTCAACATAAGAATATCAGTCAATGTAATATGTCACTTAATAGAACGAGGGAAAAAAAAAACACATGATCATCTCAGTTGATGTAGAAAAGGCACTTGAGGAGTTCCCGTCGTGGCTCAGTGGTTAACTAATCAGACTAGAGAACCATGAGGTTGTGGGTTTGATCCCTGGCCTCGCTCAGTGGGTTAAGGATCTGGTGTTGCTGTGAGCTGTGGTGTAGGTCACAGACGGGGCTCAGACCCAGCATTGCTGTGGCTCTGGTGTAGGCCGGCGGCTACAGCTCCGGTTAAAACCCTAGCCTGGGAACCTCCATATGCCGTGGATGAGGCCCTAGAAAAGACAAAAAAAAAATAATAATAATAATAATTAAAAAATAAAAAAAATTAAAAAAAAGAAAAGGCACTTGACAAAATCCAACACCCTTTTCTTGATTTAAAAAAAAAATCCCAGAAATCTGGGAATATAGGGAAAATTCCTCAACATCATAAACATATTTACAAAACTTCACAGCTAAATTATCATCAAGGATGGGAGACTGGAATCTGTCCCCCCAGAATAAAGAACAAAGGCAAGAATGCCCACTTCCTCTGCTGTTATTTAACATTCTACTGGAAGTTCTAACCAGAACTATTGGTCTGCATCCAAAATAGAAAGAGCCAAAACTATCTCTTTCGCAGATGAAATCATTCCCTAGATAAAACTATCCCAAAGAATCCACAAGAAAGCTATTAGAACTAATAAATCCAATAAAGTTGCAGAACACAAAGTTTGTCTCTTTGTTGTTAGGGCCACACCCGCTGCATATGGAAGTTTCTGGACCAGGGATTGAACACCAAATCCTTCAATCTACTGCGCTCGCTAGGGATCAAACCCATGCCTCCGCAACAACCAGAAACACTGCAGATGGATTCTTAACAACACATTGCACCACAGCAGGAACTCCAAACTGGCACATGCACATTGTGGTATATATAATGCCAGGCCAGCAGGGACCTGCTGTATAGCACAGGGAAATCTATCCAATGTTCTGTGATAAACCATATGGAAAAAGAATCTGAAAAAGATTGGATGTGTGTACATACATAACTGAATTACTCGGTTGTACAGCAGAAATGATCACAACAGGAAATCAACTATCATTCAGTAACACTTTCAAAAATGAACAAAAGAAGGTGCAAAGTATACACAAAAATCAGATGTGTTTCTATACACATCGGCCACATTTACGCTGTTATTCCAGGAACTATGAAAGGATGTTCAATTGTGTCTTGGGCTATTTTCTATAAACACTGAAATAATTGTAATTAGTGTGGCTCTTTTCATCTATAAACAGTGGCTTACACCAATAACTTCTAAATGTTTTACCCTTTTTATTTCTAGGACAATCCGTGTTATTTTTCTTTCTCTTTCATTAGGTATTGAGGCTTAAAACTATGTGGCACACCAGACCCTTCTCAGCATCTATTTCCAGAGAACCCCACTTGGACAATGTTGGATTACTGAATTGTATGACGTTTTCAAGCCACCCGGTTATGACATTCTTCAACATCCCTAATCCTACTGGCTTCAAAACGTCTTGCCTTGCATTCCCTCCAATTTACAGCTGGTTGAGAGCTGTCAAGCTACATCACAAAAAAGAATTTATTCAAGGGACCATATTAACAAAGGGTGAATGTCAAATCTACTGAAAAGCAAATATGTCTGTCATTTTTTTTTTAAAAAAAAGCAAGCTTTGGTCACAAATTTAAGGTAACATAGACCTTAACTGTATCTGGTTTTATTGATTTTAGTAAACACTATCAAAATATTCATGTAGGTTAAGACTTTATTGAACAAGGATGGGTTTTTATTCTACTCTAAGGGGTGCATGTACAACTTTGACGGAGCCCAATAGCTCCAAGCTTGTTTGGGTGTGATGGACCTCGGGATATTTATTTATTTATTTGCTTTTTTGAGGCTAGGGGTCTAACCGGAGCTATAGCTGCCAGCCTACACCACAGCCACAGCCACGCCAGATCCGAGAGGTATCTGCAACCTACACCACAGCTCACAGCAACATTTAACCCACTGAGTGAGGCCAGGGATCAAACCCAAAACCTCATGGTTCCTAGTCCGATTCATTTCCACTGTGCCACAACAGGAACTCCAACCTCTTGGGATATATAGACATGGCCCTTTGAGCCAATTAATGCCAGAGTTCTTGGTCTGGCTGATTCTGTCTTCAAGAACAGAGAAGCCACCTTTACTAAGGAACATTTTTTTTAAATCCCATTTTTGCTTGTCTGTATTGTTTTTATCTACATCGTTTTGATATAGCTAGTTTACAGTGGTCTGTCAATTTTCTTTCTTTTTTGTCTTTTAGGGTCACACCCATGGCGTATGGAGGTTCCCAGGCTAGGGGTCAAATTGGAGCTGCAGATGCCGGCCTAGGCCACAGCCACAGCAATGTGGGATCTGAGCTGCATCTGCGACCTACACCACAGCTCACAGCAATGCCAGATCCTTAACCCAGAGTGAGGCCAGGGATCGAACTCACATCCTCATGGATGCTAGTCAGGTTCATTAACCACTGAGCTTCCCTGGGAACACCACATTGGTCTGTCAATTTTCTATTGCACAGCTAGCAATCCCACTCTGGGGCATATATCCTGACAAAATGTTCCTTGAAAAAGATACAGGCATCTGTATGTTCTCTATTGGTTTTAAATGTATCATTTGCTTTCCTTGAAAAAGAAACATGTACCTGTATGTTCTCTATTGGTTTTAAATGTATCATTTGTATAGATGTTTTGGCTGTTCCTCTGGGGATGGCATCTTACATAGCTTATTGTAGTTCTGTGGTGTGGGCACTGGAACACAGGAAGTGGAGGTAGCTTACCCTTCCCACTTGATAATTTGCTTTAAATAGCACAACTATATACGCTGAAAACCTTCTCAGACAAGGTAGTAATGTTTGCTTCAATCTGCAAATACAAGTTAGAAATTCAAGGCCAGAAGGATATTTGTATTGTATTTACTCACATTTTTACTCTTTGTATTCCTTTCTTTTTCAGAATATGAGTTTTCTTTTCCTATCATTTCATGACTGATTGAAAGACTGCCTTAGGCACTCTTAACTAGGTTTCTGTTCTTCTTTTGAGCTCAGGCTCCTGAATTAGTCACAATGTGGCTCAGGGATGTACAGGGGGCACAGACTGTGGGAGGTCCTAGAACTCACACAGAAGGGTCTGAACTTGACCCAAGAGACATACCCCAAGGCGTGAGAGCTCCTGAAACAGGACAGGGTTTTATGCAAGCTGTGTTTCATAGTGATCATCTTTATCTATGTAAATTCACATTGTGGATAATTGTTCCTCTGAGAGACCAACTGGAAAGATTGTAAGAATTTCAGTAAATATCGAAGCCCTAAGCCAAGATGGAGCTGGGGGAAAACAGCAACATGTTGAGACAATCTAAAGGGAAGAAACCAAAATGTTATAGGCGTTTGATTTTGAAAAAGAAGCAGGAGGCACTTCTGGCCCCTAGTCTCATCTCTAGGAAAAGTTGTGTTAGACCCAATCCAGGCTAATTACTTGTTCTCTCCTAATGGTGAAAAGTGTATGGAAAGAAGGGCACACAAAGTCCTTTTCAGAAACTGAAGGCATCGTATTATTAGTCAAATCCCCTTTGATTAAAAGAAGGACATGCTCTTTGTCCTCAATGGGGGATGAACACTGAACATGTACAAACTAGCAGAAAGGAGGTCTTTACTGATTTATTGTCCAAACAAGTCCTGAAAAAGACTGAGAGGGCAGTCAGCACTTTGAACTAAGTGCTGGGAAAATGGCCTTGGCCTTTTCTTCCTGAAAATGTACCACTCGACCTTGACTGCCAGGTTGTACGACACAAGAAAGCACAGACACTGAAGAGAGAGGCTCCCTTGGAGCCTAAAGTCCATGACTGTGACCATTCACTTGCATGTCCAGAAACGGTGCCTCTGTGAGTGCAGAGCCAGCTGCTGTTCACAGCACTCAGTGCAGTCCTGCCTTGCTGCAGGTCAGCCAACGTATGCGAAGGATGCTGTGTGAGGACCCTGGGGGAGGGGGGAGTCTCTGATATCACTTGAGGGACCCTATGCCACACCAAGGTCCACACAGCATCTTGTGAGCAGAAATGAGGAAAGAGGAGAGACTTCAATGGGCTGCAGAGGTCAGCACAAACATGCAAAGCAGAAGCATATTTGTCTTTTTTCTTATCATCAAATCTCTTTGAAGTGTAAAGGTAACATTAAAATTCTTAAAAGGTTCTGGTCATAATAAACAGTGCTATTTTTAAACTGAGATTTGCATTACCATGTATTTGCAGTTATAGTGTTGTTTTAAAATTGTATCATAATGGGAGTTCCCCTCCTGGCTCAGTGGTTAATGAATCCACTAGGAACCATGAGGTTGTGGGTTCCGTCCCTGGCCTTGCTCAGTGGGTTGAGGATCCGGTGTTGCCATGAGCTGTGGTGTAGGCTCGGATCCTGTGTTGCTGTGGCTCTGGTGTAGGCCAGCGGCTACAGCTCCAATTTGACCCCTAGCCTGGGAACCTCCATGTGCCATAAGAGCGGCCCAAGAAATGGCACAAAGACCAAAAAATAATAAAATAAAATAAAATAAAACAAATAAAATAAAATAAAATTGTATCATATTTAGATAGAACACAGGGTCTATGAGAAAATATACTGGGAGAACTTGTTATTAATTTCCTTGAAATAAAGTTTAAAAGTATATTACGTAGGAGGAATCTAGAAAGATAGCAGAGGAGGAAGCACCAGGAATTGGTCTCCCCAACTAGGAAACACACTGGCAGAATCTGTCTAATGCTACTAACTAGGAACTCTTGGAGTCTATTGAAGGCTTGCAACATCTAGAGGAAGACTCCCACAATACATTGTGGTTAATTTGGGTCAATTTCAGCTCCTAACACAGTAGCAAGTACCAATCTCCTATTCCCCTGCTCAGGGTACACAGCAGTTTACATGCTTTCTGAACAGTTTGAACGCAGCTTGCAGGAGCCATGGTGGGCAAAAAGGACCCTGTTCTCCAAATATTGGAACTCTCTGCTCTGATCACTGATTGCTCTTCTGATCACAGAGTGCAGACAAAGAGACAGTGACCGTGGTTGTTGCCCCTCACCTCATGGTTGAAAGCCCCTCTCTCTCTGGATGAACTGACATCCATGCGATTTAGAGGGATGGTGCCTTTTCCTCCTCTTTGTTTTACTCTTTCCCCCTTTGGGGAGACAGACATTGAAGACTAGGATAGGAAAAAGCAATTACATATATGAGGAAAATACGAAAGTCACTACACAACCCCAAGATAAGGTATGGACTCAGAAAAGACTTGAAGAGACCTTATATTTACCCTCAAGCTGGTCCCCAGCACAGAGACAGACAAAAATGTTCTACACAAACACACACACACACACACAACTCTGGGGAAGGGGGAGGATCTGATTCCCAGAGTTACCACATTATTTGATTTAAATGTCCACTTTTCAACCAAAAAAAAAAAAAAAAATCACCATGCATGCAAACAAAACCAAACCAAACCAAGCCAGATATATATGACTCATGCAAAGGAAAATAATAAACCCTCTGACAATGTCCCTGGGAAAGATGTAATGATAGATCTTCTAGACAAATACTTGAAAACAGTTATCTTAAAGATGTTCAAAAGAACTAAAAGAAGATACAGAGAAAGTCAAGAAAATAACATATGCATAAAATGTGCATGTAAATAAGATCAAAAACCTAAAAAGGAAATCAGGAACTGAAAAGTACAATCATTAAAACTTAAAATTTACTGGAAGGATTCAAAGGTGATTTTGAGCAGGCAGATGAAAGCATCGGTGAATTCAAAGATAAGGGAATGGAAATAATCTGGTCTGAGGAAGACAGAAAAAAAAGAGAGATTATAGAAAAACAAAGAAAGCCTACGGGACCTGTGAGATACCATAAAGCTGACCAATATATTCCTCCTGGTGGGAGTCCCAGAAGAAGAAATAAAGGGACAAAAACTAGTTGAAGACAGAATAGCTGAAAACTTGCAAAATTTGATGAAAGACGTCATTGTAACCATCCAAGAAACAAGTAATTCCATGTACAATGAATTCAGAGAGATCCCCACTGGAACACATCACGCTCAACCTGTCAAAAGGCCAAGACAGAAAGAGTATTTTGAAAGCATCAAGAGAGAAGGGACTGAGCACATCCAAGGAGTCCTTAATAAGATGATCAGCAGACTTCGCATCAGAAACTTCAGAGGCCAGAAGGCAGTGAGCTAATAAAATCAAAACATAAAAAAAGAAGAGAAAAGAAAAAGTGAAAACCGTCAACTGAGAATCCTTCTTTCAGGCAAAACTGTTCTTCAAAAATGAGGGAGAGATTAAGACATTCTGAAGTAAACAAAAGCTCAGGGAACTCAATACTAAACTGCAAGAAATGCTACAGGGAGTCATGCCATTTGACATGAAAGAATACTAGCCAGCAACCTAAAGCCATAGGAGGAAATAAAGATCTTAGGAAAGGAAAATAAATGAACAATTATAAAAGCTAGCATCCTTGTAACGATGGTGTGTAATGATGATGTGGAACTTCACTTTTTTGTTTTCGACAGGATTTGAGACTAGGATGCTTTAAACAAAGTATTAGTGCAGAAGACAGTATGATTGTAACTTTGGTTGGTAACCCCACATTCTCTTTTCTTCCTAATTGAAGACACTAATGCAGTAAACATCATACCATTTTATATGTTTAGCATATTATCTATAAAGATACAATTTTGTAACTTCAACAACTAAAAGGGGTGGAGACAGAGTCATTAAAGGAGCAAAGTTTTTGTTTGTCCCTGAAATTCAACTGGAATAAATTCATCTTAGAACGTTATAACTTGTAAGTGGTAAATGCAATTTCTGCAAAAATCACAGACAAAATATCTAAAGAATATATAGAAAAAGAAATGAGAAAAAAAAGTATTTCCTCACAAAAAAAAAATCCAATTAGGAGTCCCGTCACGGCACAGTGGAAACGAATCTGACTAGGAACCATGACATTGTGGGTTCGATCCCTGGCCTCACCAGTGGGTTAAGGATGAGGCATTGCTGTGAGCAGTGGTGTAGGTCACAGACACAGCTCGGATCTCGAGTTGCTGTAGCTATGGCGTAGGCCAGCAGCTAGAGCTCCGATTAGACCCCTAGCCTGGGAACCTCCATATGCCGTGGGTGCAGTCCTCAAAAGACAAAACAAAACAAAAACAAAAACCCAACTAAACACAAAAGAAAACAGTAATGCAGAAAAAGAGGGACAAAAAACTGTAAGGCATATAAAAAACCAATAGCAAAATGACATAAGTAAATCCCTCCTAATAGTAATCACCTTAAATCAAGTGGATTACACTTTCTAATCAAAAGTCAGAATTGGCAGAAGGAGTTTTTTCAAAGTATGTGATCCAACTACGGACTGTCTACCAGAAACTCACTTTAGATCTAAACACAAATAGGTTAAAAGTGAAAAGATGGGAAAAGCTCTTTCATGCAAATAGTAACCAAAAGAGAAGAGAGATGGCAATACTAAAGGAGTCTGTGAGTTTTCCTGGAGTCAATTGAATTCCAAATTTTTTTTCCTCTTTAATCATGTTCTTTTAAGGTATTGTGTACTCTGCAATTTTCATGGGACATTGTTAGCATAGGATGTGTCATTTCTTGCAAATTATCTGCTCTGCATGCTCACAATAAGTCTCTTCTATCAAATGATTCAAGTATAAAGAGACTTTCGAGAAGAGTACATTAATCTTTGAAGTTAATCAATTCCATCGTTCATGGGTTATAGCAGTGGGAGAAAACTTATGTACCCATATATTTCCTATTGACTGGGAGATGGGTCAGTCACTGTGGTACACTTACCATCAGCCAGAGTTAGAAAGTAACACCAGAAATCTCCCTCCAGCAGAGGGAAGGGACGGGATGGGCTGAGTGACCCTATCTAGAAAACGGCCTTTCTGAAGAACAGACTACAACACCGAGTCTGAGGGAGGGCCTTTTCTTTTTATTCAAAGCACTGCCTCTTAGCTCATCACTCACTGAAGAGTCAAACAAGGACAGAACCATGCTGCAGTTCCCTGAGAGTGCACAACAGGGGATCCTCACACTTTGGGAGAATATTGGCAAGACCCTGGAGTAAGACTCTAGAGATCATTAATATAACCCTTGTACGTTATTACTTTATTGGTAAAGAACTAAATCCTAAAATACTTCAAGAGGCCTACATGATGGAAAAAATGATGTCTGCTGTTCACACAGCTTAAACCATGAATTAATTAGGTTGTAGAGAGATTCATCACAACAATGGCTACAGTTTGGAAAAGATTTGTGTAATGCGACTGACTCAGACCACTTCAGAATTTGTTATTTGGACTCACTGGAGCCTGTTCCCTTAGCTCATTAAGAGAGTATTTATTAATTGACCCTTGTCTGCCCTCTAAAGCTCAGTCAAATAAATGTCCAATCTTGTAACTTAAGCTAATTTAAGGGTATGATTTGATTGGGTTTAGCAGGATGAATATAGAGAATTTACTCTTGGCTATTCTAAAAATGCCTCATTTTGTTTCATTTGGTGAAATGATAGCTGCTTTGTAATTTTGCAACATTTACTTATACTTTAAAACAATTGTTTCTTGAGTCCCCCCAAAGAGTCTTCTTACAAACCATCTCTAACTTGAAAGAAAAAAAAATGTGTTTTAATGGGCAAGAAAACTAGACTTTGATTTTTCACATAAGGTAAGAGAAAACAAAACAAAAATCAGACGCACACTTGCCATGCTCATTCCCATGTGCCCAAGAGGAAAATGAAAAGAAAGACCAAGTCAAGACAACGGATCTACTATGGGAGCTGTCATTCATGATTTGGAATTTTATCTTCAGCAAAGTAAGGGCAAAATCCTCTCTCTCTCAGCAGCCTATAAATAATTCACATTTTTGTCAAAAGATTCTCCTTTAAGAAATGCCGAAAATTGATTCCAATGAGAAAAGGAAACACAACTCATGATGAAATGGAGGAGAAAATACACATCGATGATTTATCTTGTCACGTTTTATGTCTAGATAGCAAGTGTATCAAGGAGGTGCATGCTCGATGATGAATAAAGACAGGCTGATGAAAACACAGACAGCTAGGTGTGGAAGCACAAAACAAAACTGCCTCTGAGAGTTGGAGCCCCATCTCAGATTGTCTTCCACTATTTACTCTCTTGAATGAGACATGCACATGGATTAGAGGCTATGCTTTATCTAGATGAACCCTCTTGAACATACATGAGTAAACAGAGTCCTACAATCATGAACTCACCCACATTTAGAGGACCTAACTTTATCACATGAATGGACGAAGATTCCCAAAGATTATTGGACCATCTTATGTTAAGCTAGTTGGAAAGCCATCAACTAAGTTCAGCAAGATATCCAACGCCTCTCCCATATTTGACACGAAAAATATCAGGGGGAAGAGTTAAATCAAGGGACTTAATACACATAACTAAGGTGAAGCCAGGTGTGCCACCTGAGCATTTTCCTAGAAGTCTTCCTTTTTAGGAGACTATTTTCAGCATCTTACCAAAGCCTTGCCAACCTCTGCCAAAGGTCTCAGAGAGATGAGCTCCTCCTATGTTTCTATATTAGGCAAAGTCAAGGATATCATGGTGTTTGTGCTCCTGTTTTCTGGGTGGGGGGAGGATGAGGGCCCCATTCAGATATCTCACACACCCTGTCCCAGATGTTGGAGGGAAAGAGGCTCAGAGCCAGAGGCAGCACTCATCATGGTTCCTGCAAAGGCCACTGTCTTCAACCACAGTAACAGGAAGAAAAACAGAGGAAAGTGAGCAACCTGGAGTTTTGTCATCAGCCCTAGAATCATAAGATCGGCAAATAGCTTTTTTTTAAAGGAAATTTTCTTCCTTCCTTCCTTCCTTTCTTTCTTTTTCCTTCCTTTCTTCTTTCTTTTCTTCTTTTCAGGGCCGCACCTGAGGCATATGGAAATTCCCAGACTATGGGTCTAATCGGAGCTGTAGCTGCTGGCCACAGCCACAGATGAGTCTGTGACCTACACCACGGCTCACAGCAATGCTGGTTCTTTAACCCACTGGGTGAGGCCAGGGAGCAAACCTGGGCCCTCGGGGATACTAGTCGGGTTCCTTAACCACTGAAGCATGATGGGAACTCCTAAAGCTAATTTCCTCATCTTCTATTTTCTTCAACCGAAAGATTCGATAAATTATCTATTTTTTTCATCTTCAATTTCCCAATATTCAACCTAAAAGACCGTTTACGTCTAGACATGGAGAACAGACTTGGGTTGCCAAGGGGGAGGGGGAAGGAAGTGGGATGGATGGGGGGTAGTTTGGGGTGAGTAGACACAAACAACTGCGTTTGGAGGGGATCAACAACGAGGTCCTACTGGATAGCACAGGGAACTGTATCCAACCTCTTGGGATAGAATATGATGGAAGATAACAGCAGAAAAAGAATATATATAAGGATAGATGAGAGATGAGAGATAGATGATAGATAAACGACTAGGTCGCCATGCTGTACAACAGAAATTGACACAACAGTCAGTCAACTATACTTGAAGAAAACATTAAAAATAAATAAACAAAATTCTGTGTCCTCACACTGTAAAGGTTATCTCAGTGTTAATGATGAAATGCTGGCCAAACTCCCAGGGGGAGAGACTAATTGACAGTAGCAATACCCTGAGATCCTGGGTTTTGCTCTATCACTGTCACTGGATCGCTTCTCATAGAAGGTCCTGACTACTTCAGAAATGCTCAGACAGTACATTGCGTTAAGGAGTAGAGTGTAAGGAAATAATTTTCCTGATGCTTTTAAGCTATTCACAAACTGCCATCATACATCTACCCATGGAAATGTGTTTCCTTGGAAGACTGTATTTATTCTGGGCCCCCCAAAAACAGATAAGAAGATGACTCCCACCTCTCTAATGCCTGCTGGGGAGATTTTCTTCTCAGCTTGTCCTCAGGATTTGGCAAAGGAAAAGAAACATTAAATATTAATATGCTGTCTGACGACTGCCCCTACTGAAGAAAACGGTTGTTCCAAACCACCCATGAAACACAGGAACGGTTCTATTAAAGAAGGATGGTTACTTTAGTTTGGGCTAGAAGAGAATTAGTCTAAGAATTCCATGGTTATGGATTCTGATCAAGAGATACAGTGAAAATTTTAGTTTCAGATAATTATTAAGAAGAAGATTTTCTTTAGGTGCTCTACAAAGATAGCACGTACACAGTAATCATGATTTAATTGTGGGTTAGTACCATTGGACAATGTCTAACATTTCCACTTGAGAATTACACAACTACCACCATCCACATCTAAACAAAGGGGCGAAGAGGTAACTCTTCCACCTGGATTCTTGGGATGTTGTGTATCAAAAGGAGATAGATGAATGGGAATGTTGGCATGGCTGTAACGCTGCAATACATAGGAAACGACGCCAGGGGGCCTCTTCCATCTGTCTGGAAGAGGAAAGCCCGAGATCACCCTTGTGCTGTGGGCTTCTTAGATGCTCCTAGAAAGCTGCCAAAGGGAGTTCCTGTTGGGGCTCAGTGGAAATGAGTCTGACTACTATCCATGAGGACATGGGTTTGATCCCATTGGCTGTGGCTAGCGGGGCTGGCAGCTCTCTCTCTGATTCAACCTCTAACCTGGGAACATCCACATTCTGCAGGTGTGGCCCTAAAACAAAAAAAGCTGCAAAGAACCAACGTGCCCAAAGTGTTCCACACACTTCCAAAGCAGAAGAGAAGAGAATGAATCTCTCCATATTGTTAATTAGGATCTCAAAAGAGTCTCGGTTTTGCATTGCTACTCTGTGATATATATCAAACATCATTTGTCATGAAAATACATGAAACTAGATTTGATCTGAATAAAAGGGGAAAAGAGGTTTTGGGGGTTGGGGGGTTGGTTCTCTTTTGTTTTTATTTTTGTTTTTGTTTTGGCCACACCAGCAACATGTGTAAATTCCTGGGCCAGGGATAAAACCGCTGCCACAGCAGTGACCTATGGCACTGCAGTGACAGTGCCAGCTCCTTAACCCACTGCACCATAAGAGCATTCCAAAGAAGTATTTCATATCAAGGTAAATTTCTTTTATTACCAGAGTAATATAACATGGCTCCCTCAAAATGCAAATTTGGTATATGTTCATCATCAAAGGAAGAAGCAAAGAATGTTCAGTATTTAAATGTGAAGGAAGGCCTATGACAATCACACTGTAAGCCACTGGCTAATGAGTGTCATTTTGCAGTATCTTTATATTTTCTCCAGGTAACTATTCCTTCTTTCTTTGAAATAAGGTAAAAAGGATCCTAAAAGGTAGAGTAAATCTCAAGAAATATCACTGGGAAAACTTGTAGAGTTGAACCTTACATGCTATAGAAATGGAAGCTTCTTCTCAAAGTCATGGTGCCTGGAATTCAGAAATAAATCCTGTAATTAAGTGAGGAACTGGGGTTCTACTACTGCTTCATGTTAATTGAATATCTGCACTACATGAGTTCAATCTTCCTAAATGGTGTGTTACTATCTAAATATGCATGTTATAACCAGTTTTTAAATTTTTCAATAACTATACCCCTTACTTGCTTCAAACCATGTTACAAACACAATTCTTCTTTGAGAGAGAGGAATATGATTTTACAAGCCAGCAGCTCCTCCTCATTAAAAAAAATTAAGAGGCTCCAGGACCTGGGGAGAGGACAGTAGCCCGCAGGCAGAGCCCCAGCCCCAAGCCATGGCGCCCAAGCTGCCGTCCCCAACCCTAAAACCCCTCTTTTGGTCTCAACTCAGTGATCTGCCACCTAGCTGACTGCAGCTTGGGGAAACTGAAGTACAGCAGAGGCCACCAAGTGATCCCCGGAACTCGCCGTGCCCCCTGCCCCACCCAAACCCAGACTCCTCCTTTCCCATCCCTGGTTCTCTGCACCTGAACTTCTGGGGAGCCTGCGCCGCCAAACGTTCTGCCGACTTGCAGCGAACTCCGGCCCTGGCCACCCACCAGGCCCGGGGGGAGGAGAGGTAGGTAGGAAGGGAAGGGGAGGGAACCGGCCTCCAGCGGGGTCGGGGGAGGGCCATGGCCCAACACCTACCGGCTCTCAGAGTCGTCCCAGCCGCTGCCTCCCGGTGGGGCGGAGAAGTGAGCTCCTCTCTGGGCGCAGCCTCCGCTGCGCGCTCTGCTCCAACCGCACCGTTCGCGGTGCCCCTGGACGGGGCCAGAGATATGCCATCAAGGCCGGCCGGAGGTGGGGGGGGTGGTGCGGGCCTGCAGCACCTGCCCCTCCTCCCCCTCGCAAGGCCCAAATTAAAAAACAGCAGAAAGCACCTCATCACCGCAGGGAAGCCTGGCGCGGCTGGAGGAGGGCACAGCGTGAGGCTCCCAGACTCAGCAGGCAGCCGGCGCGGGCTGGGCACGGCTGGGAAGCGGGGCCTGGCTTAGGGGAACAAGGACCTGCCGCAGGTTCTTGCTGGGCTCCAGCTCCGGATCCTGTGCTCGCTAACGTCACCGCTGCGGCCGCCGCGGCCGCCGCCGCCGGCTCTACCGGCTCGGCCGCCGCGGCCGCCTCTAACGGCTCCACCGCCATGGCCCCCGCCTCTACCGGCTCAGCCGCTGCCGCTACCGCTAACGGCTCAGACACAGCCGCCGCCTCTAACGGCTCGGCCGCCGCGCCTCCCTCTGCCGCCACCGCCCTGTGCGCCTCTGCCGGCGCGCCTCTGCCACCGCCGCGCCCCCCTCTGCCGCCGCAGCCGCTCCCGCCGCTTCTGCTGCCGCGCCAGCAGGGGCAGGAGCTCTGAATGGCTGCCAGGAGGGGTGCTGGCAAAACCTGGACCCAGTTCCCCTCCTGCCTCTCGCCTCCCGCCCCCCTCCTCCCTCCGCCTCCCTCCCAATGCCGCCCTGGCCACTTGGAGGCGCAGGCTCTGAGGCTGGAGCTGCAGCCACTGTGCCTCCAGCTCTCCGTACTCTGAGCTGGTCTGCCCTGGCTCAGCTCCCCTGCGTGCCCTATCTTCCTTTTTTCTGCAACATCACAAAAATAAATAAATAAGAGGGAAAAAAATTAAAAACTGTTTTCCATAAATGTTCTACAGATGAGAATTCAGTTCATATAATTGAACTTCCAAAAAAAAAAAAAAAAAAAACACACATTTTTGTGCAAAAGGCCAAGTGACCAGACCTACCCATCTCACTCTCTCCTACTGTGCACACAAACCAGGCTTAAGTACAGCTGGAGTACCAATCAGTAGGGGGATGAGAGAATCCTGGGGAATTAAAGCCCATAGCTTGGGAAGGAAAAAAAATTGGGAGTTCCTGTCTGGCTCAGCAGAAACAAATCTGACTAGCATCCATGAGGACACAGTTTCAATACCTGGCCTCACTCAGTGTGTTCAGGAGCCGGCATTGCCGTGAGCTGTGGTGTAGGTTGCAGATGTGGCTCGGATCCTACGTTGCTGTGCCTGTAATGTAGGCTTGCAGCTGTAGCTCCAATTTGACCCCTAGCCTGGGAACCTCCACATGCCACGAGTGCGTCCCTAAAAAAGACAAAAAAAAATTTGACAGTATATGGACATGATAATCATTAATCATAAATTCTCTGTAAGTTCTTCCAAATACTCTACCAAACCCTTGTTAGGCAACCCAAAAAATGTACAAAAATGTTATCACGTAACTTGACATCTTTTAAAAATATGTGTCATCGAGCATAATCTTAAAGATTTCAATGGTGTCACCAGAAGTGTGATAGTTGCTTTTGTGCAAGAAGGGGATGAGAGATTGGAACCTCCCACAGGAACCTCATCCACCCCATCTGCCTCTTAGGGACTTATGCTTGTGTCCATGGTTCCTCCACCCAGAAGCCTGACAGGCACACTTGACCCCTTGACCACACTCTGGTCCTTCAGGTATTTGAACAGTCATGATCATGGGTGCCTGCTACTTCTCTTCTTGTTGATTGCAACAATGTTCATAATCTCTAATGCTGTCTGAAAGAGACAGGCTTGGACCCTTTGTTGCCATGGCTGCAATGCTTGCACCGGCACAAACATCTCCTGGAGCAAAAGATACAAAGAAACTATAAGGGTCTAAAAATAGCTGTGTACATGAAGTCCCGGCAAGAAGATACAAACAACCTAAAACCCCAGCTGCCACTTCTGAAGAGCTGAGAGCAAAAGCGGGTGTTGGGAGAAAAAGCAGGGTATGGCACCAAATACCACCGTGGTGGACCATCCAAGCCACCCCTCTGACCCCACCCCTGAATCTGTTCTACCCTCGCCCCATATAAGGAACCAGCTTGCCTCCCCCACAGCCAGGGATCCAACAAGCAAAGCAGCGTAGTGTTTGTATTTGCTCCCCTCTGCTGCCGCAGGGGCCCCAGGAAAGCCTTGCCTGAATTTTCCTTCTGGACTCTTAGCCATTTCTGTCCTTGGAGGAAGGCCAAGAACTCAGGTCATGGCACAATCACGCAATCTCTGATCCCAGTCCTTCTCAAATGCAGAAGCATCTCTTGCGTGGTGAGCATGGGGCCACACCCTCTTGACAAGGAGACTGCTTCTCTGAGTGTGGACCAAGATGAACCAGGGTCACTGTCACGTATGGACCCAAGACCTTTAGCTGTGGTTCACTCTGGGCTTGAGGACAGTGAGCTCTTGGGGTCTGGGAAGGCCAGGGAATGTGCGGGGCCCTCAGCTCCTCCTCAAGGGGGCACTTGCCCAGAAGGCAGATGACCTGCCAGCTAGACTAAAGGTGGAGGGGGCTTGAGGGTGTGTCAGGCCTTTGCTCTCCCCTCTGCCACAAGTTCTCCACCATGTGTATTTTGGTGAGGGGAGGCTGGGAAGGGGTGTAAGACCTCGCCAGCTACCACCGGCAAATGAGGTTAGTGCTAGCTAGGAAGGTGGCAGCTGGGGTTGACACTGGGCAACCTTTTGTATCCCAATGCAGGCCAGGAGTTTTGTTTTTTTCTTTGTTTGTTTGTTTGTTGTTTTTTTTTTTTTTTTTTTTTTGGCTGCCCTGTGGCATATAGGGCCAGGGGTCAGCTCTGAGCCCTAGTTGGAGACCTAAGCTGCAGCTGCCACAATGCTGGATCCTGCTGTGTTGGACCAGGGATCAAACTTGCATCCCAGAGCTCCCAAGATGCCTCTGATGCTATTGCACCACAACAGGAACCTGAGAGTTCTGCTCAGAGGGCCTGGTGGCTGTGAGCGGCACGACTGGGATGGGACTCCCATGCCAGCGTGGAGGTGGTGGGGAGGCCAGCTAACAAGCTGCTTCTGCCATCTATCTAGCTGCCCCTGGATGGGACTGCTCCCTCTTGGGGCCCAAGTGTCCCTGCCAGGCCACAAGGTTTCACCTCAGTGCGGAGGCAGACCATGTCTGGAGTGACCCATCAGTTTAGGGCCCTTCCAGCCCGGCAGTGTTGAGAGGAATAACGACCGCTCTGAGTTGCCAGGGCTGGGTCTGACATGTGCCAGCTGAGATTGGAGATTTCTGTCCCCATTTGACAGATGAGGAAACTGAGG